>NW_026555203.1:0-2400000 GCF_021234165.1 Pteronotus mesoamericanus
CAAGGCAGGGTGAGTCCCTAAAGAGAGAACAGTGTGTTTCAAGGCAGGCCGGAGGCTCATTCGGGGAGTCAGCTCAGGCACAGCAGAGGACTCCATGGGATTCTTCCTAAAACACTACTCAAAGGGCTTTACGGAGAAGTGGGAGATGGGCATTCCCCCGGTACTCCCCAAGTTCCGCTCACTCCTGCCCGTGTGTGGAGGGGACGAGGGGACACAAACTTTCTAGAGAAAGGGCCCTGCCTCTTCAAAGGTAAAACAAGAAGAGGCTCCCTCTAGGCCAGGTCCAGGTCCTGCTCCCTTCCCATCCCCGCCGCCACCCTTAGACCCAGAGTGTTAGCATTGCTCCTTTCCCAGCTTGGACCTACAATCACATCGAGTGTATTTTGTCAGCTTTAACATCCTACAGAGAACCCCACTGCTGGCTCTGACACACTTCCTGGCACAGAGCTCGTAGACGAAGGAGCCAACGAAGGCTTCTTGACTGAGCACATGCCAGTACAAAAAGACACGAGGCAAGCGTTATTTTCAAAAGGAAATATCCCACGGGCATGGCACACAACCAGAGGACAACAATCGCTGTCACCTCTCCTGGGCTCTTAGGAATAAAAAAGTATGATTTCTGACCAAAGGAGGGAACATGAGGCTGCATGGTGGGTGGTCGTTTTGAAGTTTTGTCACCACCTCAATTAATCCTCACAACACCCCACTGCAATTGGTAGTTACAGTTGTTATCCCCGTTTTGAAGGTGATTGAAGCGAGGCAAAGCGAGAAGCAGCAGCTCACCAGATTACCCAGATGACAAGTGGTAAGCAAAGGGAAGAGGAGAATGCCAGCAGTCTGGCCCCAGGGCTCTTGCTCTCGTAAATCCGTCGCATCAGACCATGATTACTAGATACCTTTGCTTCAAATGCGGCTGCATTTCAATTTAAAAATAAAATTTCCATTTGCCTTTATAAGTTTAAGTAAATGCTAGCATGGCCAGTACGAGGCAGGGCAACACGCAGCTAGGTTGCATGAGTGACTGCTTGTTAGGTAACAGTGGAGCACACTCCCTGGGTGTCACAGGTGCCCTAGCTATTCTAATACAGACGAGGAGAAAAACCCTGGCATGCCTCACGTTCGGTAACTCATCCGAGACCGAAAATTCATCACTGAGGACCTAACCAAGAGAGGCCGAGGCCTGCATAATCTCCAAGAGCCATGGTTAAAGTCAGAGAGAGAGGCTGAGGGATTGCCGCCCCTTGGCGTTGCTTTAAAAGCAGGGCGGCCAACATCAAAGTGAGAAGTTTTTGCACGGCCAAGGAAACCATCAGCAAAACAAAAAGACTGCTGACTGAATATTCTCAATCTGGGAAAAAATATTCTCAAATGATACATTCGCTAAGGGGTTGATATCCAAAATATATGAGGTGCACATTCAAACTAACATCAAAAAATCCAACAATCCAGTTAACAGACGAGCAGAGGATGTGAACAGACATTTCTCCAGAGAGGGCCTACAGATGGCATATGGAAAGATGCTCCACGTCACTCATCACCAGGGCAACACAAATCAAAACCAAAAGGAGGTATCACTTCACACCCGTCACAATGGCTATCATAAAAAAATCAACAAAAAGCAAGTGTTGTTGAGGATGTAGAGAAAAGGGGACCCTCGTGCACGTTGGTGGCATTGTGTAGTAGTACGGCCACTAAGGAAAACAGTATGGAGGTTCATGAAAAAATTGAAAATAGACTACCATCCGACCCAGCAATTCCACTTCTGAGTACATATCCAAAGAAATCAAAAACACTAATTCGAAAAGATGTATGCACCCCCCTACTACATTCATTACAGCATTATTTACAATAGGCAAGGTAAGGAAGCCACCCATGGTGCCCATCGAGAGACGGGGCGGATGAAAACAAATGAAATCTTGCCATTTGCGACAACACGGATGGACCTAGAGGGTATTATGCTAAGTGAAATAAGTCAGAGAGGAAAACAAGTACCGTGTGATTTCACTTATATGTGGAGTCTAAGAGCAAAGCAAAACAAATGAATAAACAAAACAAACCAGAAACAGACCCATAGATATAGAGAACAAGCTGATAGTTGCCAAAGCAGAGGGGGGGTGGGGAGGGGTGAAATAAAAAAGAAAAATGAACGAATAAAACAGAGTGGGAGGGGACGGGATCAGATTTCTGAAAACCAGTAGCTGATACTATCCACCATTTACTTCGCTCCTACTATGTGCCAGCTCAAGCCTAAGTGTTGTAAAACCAATCAAAATTAAGAAAAAAAATTAAAAAGAAGAGGACAATCTAATATATCACAGCAAAGATATCTCTGCTCTCTTTTCACAAATTGTCCAAGAGTGAGAATGAGAAATGAAACACCGATAATGCTGATCGCAGTATTTGTCAGGAAGGGCTAAGGGTTACTGAGTGCCCTAGAGGTTCACACCAAGAGAGAAAACATCCAAGAGCCGATGCTGGGCACAGCCAGCTGAACAGAGAGTTCTCTGTGTTTGGAGGATTACAGACGCTGAGAAGGGAAACCAGTGACTACTTGTTTGGAACAGCCAGACTAAAGGCCAGAGGTGGGCTGTGGGAGTTTCTTTATCCCTCGAGACACACTACCTTTGCAATCACTCTTCAGGACTGAAGAACGTCTGTCTGTGAGTCACAAACAGCCTTACCACTGCCAATGTTTAGCATCTGAAAAGAGGAATGCTACACCAATCCTCATAACAGTGAGTGACAATACCCCATGCCATATTGTCTGCGAATTGGGGAAACTTTCATGCCCCAAGCATTGTTCTGGCCTTGTGTCCCACACTACACTCCTGTATAGAGCTCAGTCCAGGAAACAGGGATCTAACCCTGGGGACACACACACACAGATGCACACAGGAATCTTACCCTGAGGAGACACACACACACACACACTTAGGATCTCGCTCTGGGACACACACACACGCACACACGCACACACACACACAGATTCTGTCAGTCACCTTCTTCTAGGTGATTCCCTAGCCATCGCCCACAAACAAAGTAGGGGTGCACTTATCAGTTGGGCACAGTCTGAGATGTCCCTAACCCCATACCTTTAAAGGCCCGCAAAAAGGTTTAATTTCTTTCATTAAATGATGCTGAATACAATGGTGTTTGCGATGGTAGACATAGGATAAATCATGTAGCATACCAACCATTGGCCCATTATTAGAAGCAATTGGCAGTATCTGGGATAGTAACACCTGCGGAGCGTCTACAAAGCACATCTTGAAGGAAGAACCATAGAGCCCTCAGTGAGGCCTGTATCACTTTTCTTTTTGAAAATGAATACAATTTTTATTTATTTTTAAAATATATGTGTATTGATTTGGGGGAGAGAGAGAGAGAGAGAGAGAGAGAGAGAGAGAGAGAGAGAGAAACAGACATCATATTTGAAAGAAACATCAAACGGTTGCCTCCCAGTGCACCCCGACAGGGATTGAACCCAGAACCTAGGCATGTGCCCTGACGGGGAATCAAACCCTCTAATTTCTGCTGCACGGGATGTCGCTCCGACCAAGTAAGTCACACCGGCCAGGGCCAATTTCATTTTTTTTTTCCCCTCAGCAAGCGAACAGGACGATATTTCTAGAAAAATGTGAGGGAGGGGGAAAGGAGGAGGCAGCAGGGGCAACAGGTGGAAGCTCACCTGTTTCCTAGCCGAAACCCAGCCCAGGGAACCCTGAACTTGCACGGAGGACCTGCAACCAGAGATTTTGGAGTGGCACGAAGAAGAGGAGGCACACTTCACTGTGCCGTCCAGAGCCCGTGCAATGCAAACGTTCTTGGGTGCACTGAGCACTGGGCTGGGCTCTACACTTGCACGCTGCCACGGATTCGTTGACTAAAACTCTGGATTCCTCGAACTTTCTCAAGGGGTGCACTGGGTTTCTTGCAGAGCGCAGCTGACCCAGAATACTGTGCAAACGCAGCGCCAAGATCAAGCTCCTGGCGTCCAGCGAAGCAAAGCTTGCTCCGCCCTCCGGGTCCTTGCAGAAACTCAGAGAGAGAAGCCCCCGTAGTTAATCACTTGAGCTTAATTACTTGCCCGTGGCCTGCAGGAGACCAAAGGTTGGACCATGGCACAATATCCAATCTTTTCCACAAGGGCTCCTGTGGCTACGTGAGATCTCGCACCCCCCACTTTCCCTCCACTGTTGGCCCCTGCCCCCAAATCAGCTTGCTCAGTTTAGCACGGCCTCTTCCTTCACGACAGACACACTGCTAAAGTGGGGAGTAGTAAGTGGAGCTTTAAATTAGAACCCCGATTCCACACACCCATGTCCACTACCAGCACCCTTCTTTCCCATAGTGCCCCTATCTTATCGCCACACCCCAGCTGCTTTCCCACCTATGCAAGCCCCACCCCCCCCCAACTGGCGCGGGGTCGGGGGTGGGGGTGTGTGGGGGCAGGGGTGGGGAGGAAGGCAGGGAGGAGGGAGAGAAAGCCAATAGTAATCATCTAAAGGGGGAGCACATTGGCCTTGAACGTATCTCAGACGGGGTCTTAACCCGCACCAGGCGCCAAAAAGAGAATCGGCCTCCATTCCCAGCCAGCGCATTTTGGGGAGGCGCTCGACTTCGGTAGCTCTCTAGCCATGGATCCTCCGTCCGTGATCAACAACTATGACCCTGGCTTGCACAACCAATGGGACATTTCCTACGAAGTGGAAATAAGATCTGAATCCATGCAAGGTGCAGCACGAGAAGCCGAAAAAGGAGGCCACGTTGAGGAAGGAGATTCGGTCCTCACGGATGACATCGACTGTGAAGGCGACATCTACCGCAAGGGCGACCACGAAGGTGACAACGACAAGGAAGACAACATCGGCCACGAGGGTGACACGGACCGCGACGCCCATGGGAACCACGAGGGCGACGAGAACCACGCGGGCGCAAGTGGTGACCAGGAGCTCGGGCAGCAGCTGGCTGAGACGGCCCACGTGGTGGCTCCCACGGCTCCCCGGCAGGAGAAGCGGCGGCCACGAGTCCGTCGCAGGAAGTTCAGGCCAGACCAACGGCAGGAGCTGGAAAACATTTTCAAACACACCCAATACCCAGACTTGCTCACAAGGTAAGTGGCGTGCTCCAAGAGGCCCTCAGGTCTCCAAGAGGTTCGGGCTCATTTCTAGGCACTTATGTCTCTCCCCTAAGCCTTCTCCTTGCCCTTCAAAGCCAAAAAAAAAAAAAGGCCACCTGTGCTCAGGGTTGGGGGAGGAGAATGCCTTCTGCACATCAAGAGAAGCATTTTCACACAGTCGTCACATGAATCAAGTATGGATACTGGTCAGTGGGCTTTTTTTTAAATTGTGGTAAAATATACGTAAAGGTAAGATTTGCTATCTTAGCCATTTTTCAGAAGTGTCACAGTTCTGAAGTGTTAAGTGCATGCAGACTGTGCAGTCAATCCCCAGAGCCCTCTCCATCTTGTAAAACTAATACTGTACATGGTAAACAACTCGCTATACCCTCTCCCCAGAAACCACCTTTCTACTTTGTGTTTCTGTGAATTTCATTACTCTAACGTGCCTCCAGTATGTAAGTGGAGTCATACGGTGCTTTTCTTTTTCTGGCTGGATTATTTCACTTAGCATAATGCCTTCAGGTTTCTTCCATGCTGTAGCATGTGATAGGGTTTCCTTCCTTTTTAAGGATGAGTAGTATTTCATTGTCTGTTAATACTGTATTTTGTTTATCAATTTATTTATTAATGGGCATTTGGGTTGCTTCTATCTTGTGGTTATTTTTAATAATGTTGCTCTGAACATGGGTGTGCAAAGTCAGTTGTGAGTCAGTGTTTTTTCTTTCTTCGTGTATACCCAGAAATGGAATTGCTCGGTCGCATGGCGATTCTGCTCTTTTAATCTCTTGAGCAGCTGCTCTGCTGTTTTCCGTAGTAGCTACCACCATTTCACATTCCCACCAGCAGTCGCAAGGGTACCAGTTTCTCCACATTCTTCCCAACACTTGTTATTTTCTGCTTTTTTGATATTAGTCCTTTCAGAGGATGTAAGGTGGTATCTTATGGTTTTGATTTGCATTTCCCTATTGATAAGTGATGTTGAGCGTCTTTTAATGTGCTTTTTCAAGTACTTTCCCATTTTTATTCCTTATGAGACTTAATGTATTTTTCCAATTTTATTGTGATAATTATGGCTAACGTATAATTTACCACGTGAACCATTTTTAAGTGTACAGGTCAGGGGTATTAAGTACATTCTTCTTGCTGGGCAACCATCGCCACCGTCCATCTCCAGAACCTGTCAGCCTGCAAAACTGAAACGCTATTGTGAAATACCCAGACAAGTACCTGACGCAAGTGGAAGCAGGCAGTACCATTTTACAGTCCCCGTAAAAAGCGCACAAAGCTTCCAATTTCTCATGTCCTCCCCAACAGTTGTTATTTTCCGTCTTGTTTTGTTTTCTTTTTTATAGTGGTCATCCTAATGGGATGAGGTAGTATCAGTGTGGTTTGAATTTGCATTTCCTTCATGATTAATTAGTGATGTTGAACACCTTTTCATGTGCTTAGTAGCCATTCGTGTATCACCTTTGGAGAAATGTCTATTTCTCTACTTCTCTGTTCGAGTCTCCTGACCCTTTTTTTAATCTGGATGTTTTCTTATTGTTGAGTTGCAGGGTTCTTAATATATTCAGGATATAAACTTTTTATCAGATATGTGATTTTCAAATATGTCTTCCCATCCCATGGGTTGGCTTTTCACTCAATTGGCTGTGTCCTTTCGATGTGCAGAAGTTTTTAAGTTTGATGAGGTCCAATTTATCTGTTTTCTCCTTTATTGACTGTGACTGTTTTTGTGTAAATAAAATTGTTGGAATCAGTGTGAGGAGAACGGGGTACTGTCAAGCAATTACAGTGCTGGATGCTTCTTTTATTGAAAGTTTTACAATTTGTTCTTTATACATTTTTGCATCCTTTTCTTACATGTTTAAATAGTTCACTAAAATTGCTTATCTTGACTTCTGAGTTGTTGACGACACCTTCAGTTTTGCGGGGGAAATGATCTATAAGGCAGGCCTGGCGGAGGAATGAAGGAAGAGTTTACCTGGAGAGGTTCTTGAGGGGAGAATGCCAGTTTTAAAGGGAGCATGAAATGTATATCCATGCATTTCCCTTCATTCACAGCTCCAAATACTAAACCTTTGTGGTTTTCTTCCCTCAGGAAGGACATAGCAAGACGCATAGGCACGACTGAAGCCAGAGTGCAGGTCAGTAAACCTGAAAGAAGCCGTTTGGCAGGGGAGCCATTCTAGAGCCTGCTTCAGGATGTGAACACCTTTGTCCTAGACATTAATTCTCCGGTCGATGTGTTTTGTTTTCTTTTTTGTGTTGGCAGATAAGTTTTCCCCTAGGAATCTTTGTCAGGGGGCGAGGGTAGGAATGGGATATGCAAACTCCAGCATATGGCTATTTCCCCTTACTAGAGAGAATATGATTCCTTAAATGAAAAGAAAAAAAAAATGAACTGATTCTCCTGTTCTCTGTACAAAATTAAAGATGTAATGTTTACAAACATAGATACTCATGTCTGTAACTATATACATATGTACATGTGTATGTGCATCATTGAGGAGAGGGGATATTTCCTCCCTTCTTAGTTCTTCTGGTGGGTGTAAGAAATGAAGTGACACGAGGCAGATTAACAGGAGGGGGGGGGAAAGAACTTAATTTGTACATAGGGAGGCCTCACAGAACTGGGACATGAGGAAACATCCAAAGCAGGCACCTTTTAGAGAAAGAAACGATATATTTGTGAGGAATTGACTGGACAAAGACACTTAGGCCTGGGTGCTTGATCAGCGAAGAATCTAAGCTGAGTTTGGGCTCAGTGGAGTAAATTAGTAGGGGATTAACCACCAGTCTGTCTGTATAGACTTCCCGGCCCTGAATTCCCTGTCTCTGGGGATAAGGCTGTCTCTCTATCTCCTGGTGCAGGGAGGGTACCTTTCATGTGGGAGATTTATTTCCTGCTTTTAGGGGGACAGAGACAGGAGGGTCAGTGTGTCTTCTTGCACCAGCTGTTTCTCAGTAATAATTATTTTTATTTCATTAAAAATAATCTGTGTGCCACATGAGCATATTTTGGGGCTGCCAGCCTTGAGCCCCATCAGTACATTCCACAAAGTTCAACTCCTTCCAGCACTGATACCCTTTAAGGAACACTTCTGAGTGAAGGCTGAGTGTTGTGGCTCAGCCTGACTTTGGAAGCTTTCAAATTAATGCGCGGAGAAGCACGTTATAAGAGGGTCCAATAGTAATAATTTGTGTAAAGCCAAGCATACTCTCCTAGCTATAAACAGTGACTTTATAAATATTGGGGTGATGGAGCAACTTACCCACCGAACACTGTGTGAATAACGTGTTTAATTAGGCTGAGCCTCACAGGGGAAGATAGCTTAAATGTTCCGTCAACTGCTTCTACTCCCTTTGTTTGTAAGTATTTGGTAAGGCATGCCCAGAATTTCACTTTTCTAAATAAACCCTCTGATGAACCAACCTGAAAGCATTGCTAGAATAGTCACCTGGTGAGACTGGGCGGGGGGTGGGGGGAGGCGCAGTTTGCAAGCTTTGGAAGTCTGTCTAAAGAATGAAACGGGTAAGGCAAAAGTAGTAAGAATTGACCTAAGAAGGGTAAAAAGTTGAGAGAAGACTTGCATAGTGTCAAAATGAGCTTTTCAGGTACTACACAAATTCAACGTTATGAATCTATGAAATGCGTAAGTGAATATGTTCTTGAGGAATTCCTAACATCCAAGGATTTGGGTTCCATTTTGGTGGCGCTGTTTTGAGGAGGAGAGCTTTGTGGAATTTGTTGGGGGGTATGTGGCGGGAGGGTGGCCCTCCTTTCAGATGGATTTGTATCTGTGTTATTTTCAAGTGCTTTTTTTTCCCCCGCTCTGACAGGCTGTGCTGACTAATTAATAGGTCATGGGATCAAAAGGTGACCAAAAAGCCATAAGTTGTATCAAAGTGATATTTTCCCAAAGGAAATGGAAGGAAAGCAGCATGGGTTTGTTAGCCTTGCTGCAGAGTGCATGTGTCAGCGCAGTGATGGAAATGGGCTGCAGAGCGGGTGGTGAACTGCGAAAAAGCAGCCCAACAAACTAGATCACTGAGAAGTGGCATCCTGACACCATAGGCAGGGGTCACAGGCCTGGCTCAGGCTGGCAAGGCATATGCAAAGAAAAGAGAAACCCTAAGGTTTGGCGAGCTGCTTTCCCCCTCCGCTGTGTGTCTGTAGTGCTCCCTCAGTGTCACTGGGAAGGGGGACAGGAGACAAAAGAAACAAATCAGAGGAGAAACTTAGTGTTCTCATCTATTTCCAAACTCTATGGCATTACTTTCCACTGGAATCTCAGTACACTGTTTTCCTCCTTTCTTTTGCCAATGGGACAGTTTTCTGAAACTGGTGCTGGAAATACAGACCCATAAGCAGCCCGTTCCACAGCTAGCTGTGGGCTTTGGTTATGTTTATGGAGAATTGCCCACTGGTATATTTGGATCCCCCCAAAGAGTGTGTAGACTGTGTATTCATGCAGCAGAAAGAGCACAGATCCTAAGAGGGGAGGGCAAAAATGAGGTCTCAGGTTGGGAGAGCTGGCCCTTTGTGTCCATTAAAAAAGTAGAGTTTGGACACTTAAAGGATTCCAATGCAACGTAAACCCCATTAATTAGGACACTGAGAAGAGAGTGAAGTCTAACAGACTGTTTTGTTAGTTTTGCAGAAATAGTTGGCCGATATTAAGGAGGGAAAGATGTTATGATCTCCTACCTGTGTAGTTGTATCTTCCTAAAATGCGTGTTTCACCTTTTGCATTATGAATAAGACATGGGATTGGGCCTCCTGGTTGAGTAGCAGTGCCTAGGGTAACCTGTCATGCTGGACAGAGGTGGCTCCTGGCCAGGGTCCTGGAACGGTAGGCAGAGCAGGGTGAGCTGACCTGGTCCTGAGCCCAGGAAGGTCTGTAGGGTGGGGCAGGGTGGAGCGTGAAGAATTGACAATGGTTCCAATGGCATGCCTGTTTCCCCTAAACTTTTGAGTGCCCAAAATTTTTTTGAGAGTTTTAGTCAAGTGGGAGCTGGTTGAGTTGGACTCAGCATTCCTTATCACCACAGTCTAAAGTGTCAAGGCCGTGTCCGGGGGGTTTCATCAACTCTCATGCCCCAGTAGACAAGCCACAAACTCCATGGGACCCCATGGGTTACTCCTTCCTGGCTAGAGCACCTTTTCTTTTCTTTCTTTCTCTTTTTTCTTAAGCTTTGTTTATTTATTTATTTGTTTATTTATTTATTTTTAGACAGAGGGTAAGGGAGGGAAAAGAACAGGGAGAGAAGCATCAACGTGTGGTTGCCTCTCACTTGCTCCATACTGGGGACCTGGCCTGCAGCCCAGGCATGTGCCCTGACTGGGAATCGAACCGACGACCCTTTGGTTCCCAGGCCAGCACTCAGTCCCGTGAGCCACACCAGCCAGGGCCTAGAGCATCTTTTAACTCTCAAGAGGTTTCAGAAAACTAATGACTCCTTGGACTTCCTTGAAGGAAACTTTCTGTCTAAAAATCCAATATGTTCCTTCCTATTAATCATTTACTCCTGGTGGGAGACAGGATTTTCAAATTGGGAGCCTTTACCTTCCATATGATTTTACATAGGGCCACTAATTACCATGCCCCACTTTCCCCACCATCAATGTGACACTATGCCTAGTGAGGAGGGGGGCAGAATCCAGATAATCGGCTGATAGTCAGCTGTCAGGATACAGACATTTCTTTACCCTGTTACCAAGCCATGGTGCAACTCAAGCTAGACCTGCATCCAACACCTGCCTGAAACCATTAGAATATTAAAACTGGGAGGAATGAGCCTATTCCAGAACTTGGCACATAGCCGGTGCTCACTAAAGGTGAGCTGAAGGGAGGGGGTGGTGTTAACTTTCCTTAGGCATTTTAGCAATAAGCAAAAAGCTTCTTCTGATGCAGTTTTACGTCTCAAAGGCATATAATGTTGCATGTTGTGGTTTGTTTTACGATCACACCAACTGTTCGATTTAGTAACCGATGTTTCCCCCTCTGATTGTAGGTTTGGTTTAAGAATAGGAGGGCCAAGAATTGGAGAAATGAGAGACTCCTGATGCTGAGGAATGCACCACCTGCTCCCCTGAACCACCTGTACTTTTTGGCGTTTGAGAAGCCCTAGAGTACCTTCCTTGTTCACGAGCCAGATTGGGTGCCACTGACCCTAGGCCACCCATGCCCGCCTTACCTCCTCTGCACTTGTGTTATCAATAAAGAGGTAAATTCTCAATACATTTGCCTTTGCATGCCACATGCGGCGAGTAGGGTATGCCTGGACATTGTTAAGGAAATGCCATTTAAACAGAATGGCAAGGAGGCACCGTTTCATGGGATGACCTCTGAGTCACTCTCAAGTAGGCCCTACGCATCACAGAAATTTCCCAAGTGCCCACGGTGAGCTTGCACTGACCCTTCTGTTCTCCCCCCCCCACCCCCAATAACCCCATCCTCATCCCCACCATGTCCCATTTAGGACCACAGATATATGCAAGATTGGGCGGGGAGAGTCCCTAGTGAGAGAGCAGTGTGTTTCTGGACAGGAGTGCATTCCATTCATGCAGGCGAGTTCAGGCTGAACACTGGGTTCGGAGGGAATCGTCCTAGAAGGCTTTTCTAGGGCTTTATGGGAAGGTGACCGTCAAACACTCATCCAGTGCGCTTCAAGTTCTGTTCACTGCCCTCCCTTTCTGTGGAGGTGACTGGGGAACGTCCTCACCCACACGTTCGGCTGCTTCCAACGAAAAATGAGAGGAGGTTCCAGCAAGGTCACAGAGAGGACCTTCTCCCTTTTCTCCCCTTCCCCCACCAGCCCAGGGATGTGTAATACGCTCCTTTCTCAGCTCAGAAGCTGCCTATGACGCCTTCATATGTATCTTGTCACCTCCAACATCCTCGAGAGAAGCCCGGATCCTGCTGCTGAGCACTAAAAGGGGAACTTTTGGTTTAATGCTGCCCAAAGCCAGCGAAAGGAGATGGTCTCCTGAGCGGTGTTCCAGAAGAATCAGCCATTGGAAATCAACTGCAGTCCTCCGCTCTACCAGCTGACCTATCAAAGGGACCAGAAGAATCAGCCATTGGAAAGAAGCCGTTGTACCATTGCTTCACTCCTGCTGTCTTCTTTGTGTGAAACTGCCAAGGTAGAAAATAAAGTCAGTTCAGGAGAGTGACGTGGCCAGGCCCACTTTTTAGAAAGCATCGAACCCTTGTTTTTTAGTAAGCCTTAGCAATGCGAGGCTCCTTTAATGGAGTTTATGTTAAAAGCGATTAATGGTGGACACCACAGTCATATGCAGTGATTGCAATGACGAGGGAAGGTGTCGTGGTGACATCAGACTTTCCTCTCTGATGGGAGTTGATCAGTCAAAGATCAATATCTCAGTGCTTCTACATTCTCGGTGTGGAAAGGAGGCTCCGTTTTCTTGGGAAAGCATACCCTCTTTGCCATGGTGTCCACCAATTTTTATTCCTTTCTCTTCCGACCTTTCTGACCTGTAGGTGTCCAATGTCCCCAAAGGGGGGTGTCCGTGTGTGATTTCGGGCTTGTGCAGAGAGGAAGGTGTTGTAGCTACCCAGAGAGCCCAGGCCTTGTTGGGAGTCGGGGGGGGATTCAAGATCGTTCCCACGTGTGCTCATTTTCAGTCTCACCAGGTGACTTTGAAACCAAAATTCCTTATTTCCCTCTTTTGACCACTTTCCTTCTCCTTTAAACATGAGGTTTCTCAAGGCTGTAACTACCCTCAGAACTCCAGGGGCTATACAAAGAAACTAGAGGCCACCGTCAGGCCCAGTCCCGATCCCTTTTCTGATCTGGCCACAGCTGAAAGGACCACATTCAGCCTTCCCAACCTGAGGCTCAAGGTGAGGAGGAAACACTTAGCACAAATCCCTCAGGTAACCCTCACACCCAGTGTGACACACACTAACGGAGAACATTCTTTGTCCATGCTCAGGCTGCCTGAAAGGGGTAGGGGGGAAAGTGAATATATTTCCTGCAAGTCGGTGGTGTCTTCGTCATACACACTGCTTTGTTAAACGTCTCTACTTCTTTCTGGTGCCACACATATTAAGGCCGAGTGGTCCTGTGAGGCATCAGAAATACACAAAGCATTGCTATGTATAATAATTTACCTTTAGCCTCGGTGTGCAAAGAGAGATGGCTCCTCAAATTAATCCCCTAGAATTGACTGTGGGAGGAGGGGGTGGGGGTGGGATGGGTAGAGGGTGGTAAAGGGGTAAAAATTGAGACAACTGTAATAGAATAAACATGATGTATAAATAAAAAAATTTTTTAAAGTTAAAAATCACCACAAAATAAATAAATAAATAAAATTAATCCCCTAAATGAACTAATTCCCACAAAGAAATTTTTTCATTCTTTTTAAAAACTATTTATTTATTTATTTATTTATTTATAGAGAGAGGGGAAGGGAGGGAGAGAAACATTGATGTGTGAGAGGTAACATCACTCAGTTGCCTCTCGCGCACCCCCAACCTGGGACCTGGCCCGAAACCCAGCCTCGTGCCCTGACTGGGAATTGGACTGGCAGCCCTCCGGTTCGCAGGCCAGCAGTCAATCCACTGAGCCACACCAGCCAGGGCAGAAATGTTTTCTTAATGTTCACTTCAAATATCCCAAAAGCCTAGATCACAAATTAATTATGCTTATATGGGGAAAGAACTTCAATTCACGAAATATCTTTGGAAGCTGGCAACTGACAAACATGTTGACCTTAGCCAGGTTGCCTTTTTAAATGTTAATTTTGGCCGAAAAGTTCTAAGCACAATCTTGTAAGGAGTTCAGGAGACTCAGCATAGTATAGTAGTCTAGTAGTTCTGGATGTAACCTTGCGTTCTAGCCTTTTCCAAGTAAAGAACACATACCAGTGAACTTTCAAATATTAAGGTTGAAGGTCAAATTAAGTAGCTAGAAGGTATGACTACGTGTTTGGGGGGTTGGGGGGGACTTTAACAAAAACCCGGTTTATGTAAGCTGGATCTTAGTTCAGACACACATAATGTAATTAGAACATTGGCGATCTGACTTGGAAATGCCTGACAATCAAAATTCCAAGCAACTTACATTTTATCTACACGCACTTTGAACAAAAGGCAGTGGGAAAGGAAGGGGCCAGAAACAAGTCTTTAGTGGGCAGTACAAGGTGCGGCCCCTCGAAATAGATGTGAAAAAAAGACTTTTTAAACAAAGAGAAGAGTTCCTGTGGATGTATTCAAAACAGGGGAGTGAAGTCCTGAGTGGGTTTTAAAAGGAACAGAAATACGTTTGCCTGGACTCTGACCAGGGGGTGCTGTGCTGACCATTGGGCACGCTCTGAGCACAGAACTGTAAGTACCGTTTTACCACACACTCATTTGCTGCTGGTGTGACGCCTCCAGGAAATGTGGGAATCCTGGAAGTGAACTACTGGAGATAAAATAGAGCCCATCCCTGGACTTCCTGATTGATAAATTCATCTTGGCCTCAGGTGAGTCCCCATAGCATAGCCCAGGGCATAGGCCAGGTTCTCAAAAACTCAAGTGGACACCTCTGCATCAGTTGCTGTGATAACATAACCTTCAACCTGAGAAGGTTATGCCATAAGCTTCTTAGGTTCTGGTATGCTGCATGCCATAACTTTTATTTCCCATTTAAGACTTGCCTTACGCTCCCTCCCCTCCGTAAGCCAAGGCGGTGTGGGGCGTTCAAGTGAGAGCGAATCTTTGCCTCAGCCACCTCCCCTTAGCAGACACACGCTGCTTTTCTTTTGTGGAACTCTCACACAAGATCGCCTTCTTTGGGCAAGTGAGGCAAATGTTGAGTGGCCTGGTAGTACAAGGGTGAAAATCACAGAGAACCAGTGTCATTATTTTATGCTGCTCTTCCAAGCAGGGTTCCTCCTCTGCTTCTGGAGAACACTCTGGTTAAAGGAAGAAACCACTACAGTCTCTCTGAACTGCGGGGACTTTGGTGGGTATCCAGTTCATTCCCCTCATGTCACCGATGAGGGGACACAAGCCCAGGGTAGCGGGTTGGCCTACAAGAGAGAGCGTGCAGATTTCGTTCCAGAGAAGGCCAGCCTCTAGGTGGCCATGGTCTCCCCTGGCCCAGGGTCGCCTGGGTATGGGCACCACACACCCAGGTTCAGCTCTGCAACACTTACCACCTCCATCCTGCACAGAACTCCTTCTTTCAAAGGGGTGTTAGCGCAGGTTTTCTCTCTCAGCCTCAGCACTGAGCCACTGTCCCGCCCCACCCCCCAGGCATTCAGTATCCTGGTGTTCACCCTTCCTCAGCAAACATCAGAGCCTCGGGAGAGTGATGCAGTTTGTCCTCATCTCACAGAAGGCTGAATGTGAGTTCACTACATTGCCTCCCATCTACTTGCAAAGCCAGGCCTGCCACCTGGCAGCACAGCTCAGGAGCAACGACCTGCTCTGCACATGTGACGAACTAACTTTCGTAAGAAAGTAGGCTGGTGGCTTGGGAACCTTCATTATGCCGGTAGGAATGCCAAAGACTGTCTGGAAGCACATTCTTTTGTTTTTCGCAAACAAGGGGGCACAGGCGATTTCAAAGGCGGTATTCAGGCCCAGGTAGCATAATGGTAGACCTGGTTCCCTCCAGATCTCAGTCCCCAGCCAAAACGGGGTCCTGTATGAAACCTGCAGAGCTGCAACATGATTTTCTCTTTCAGGCCCAAGAATCTTGGTTTGAGGTGGGGTGGGGGTGGAGGAAAGTAGAGTCCAAGGAAGAGTCTCTGTCCCCTTCCATTTGAACGTTGTAGAAAAAGGAGTGAAGCAAAAGATAGTTTGAAACCTGAAGTGGAAAAAGAACTTGTGGAAACCTAGGAGAAGAAAGAAATTCATGTCAATGGCTCTGCACACAGCTTTTGTGGGGGTTAGGTACAGGGATATGGGCGGTTAGCTGGATTGGGAGGGAGACAGTGGGATGTGGGCTTTATAAAGCAAGATACAGAGAAAGGAAAAACTCAGGTTCACGTGCAAATGAGTCCTTAACACGTTCCACAGGTCCCATCACAGGGTCAAGCAACAGAGCTGTCTTTTTCTCTGGCCTCCCTTCCTTTGAACTCAAATGGTCCCTTCAAGGGTTTTCACCAGGATTGAAACACTCACGAGGAAGGAAGGAATGTTAAGGCAGGGAGTGGGCCTCAAAATGTGATTGTTTCTGGCCCAGTCCCTGGTCCCATCACCCCGAGAAATATCCGGGTTTTACCTCATCGTTCTCACCAGAAGAAATTTGCAAGGACATCACAGGAGTTTCAGAGACCCACCCAGTCCCATCAAAACCTCTACTCCAACAGGTGTTCAGACAGAAATGCTGCAAGCTGCTAAATTAGTTCATGCATATTCTGTCTAATTAAGGATTCACTTTAGCCCCTTGCAATATTTCTGGATAAAATTAAACAGGTTAAAATGTTGGATACTGATGAGGGATTGCTTTTGTGTTTTCTTCTATCTGTACCATTTAAATGGATCCCCTCTGCTCCTCATTGTGTCCCTTTTTGTCTATTTTCTATCCTCACCTGGGAACTTCTTTTTTTCATTCCTTTGAGAGAGAGAGAGAGGAAGGAGGAAAGGAAGGGAGAGAGAGAAACATTGATGCCATAGTGTAGCATCAGTTGGTTGCCTCCCATATGCGCCCAGACCGGGGATCGGCGTCTTACTTGGGGTCGTATGCATCTGGACCAGTGGTCGAACCCGCAACCTAGGTATGTGCCCTGACTGGGAATCAAACCCACAGCCTTCTGGTTATGGGACGGTTCTCGAACCGACCTGAGCCACATGGGCCAGGTACATTGTGTCCTTTTTTGTTTGATTCATTTATGCATCCGTTTACTCTATCTTAGAATTTAAGGCCATATAAAACATGCAAAATGCATACAGCGCAATAAGAAAAGAAGTTAACTGTGGATTAAGCTGTCCTTTTTTAAAAGAGAAAGTGATCTTTTCCCCTGGGTGAATGGTAAGCAGTCTGTAAACACAAATGATCAGAATCTAGAAGTCTTGCTCTTCAAAAAGCAAGAGAAGAGCAGACCACAAATATGGCTAGAAGAACTTCTGCAGGTTTGAAATCAAAGTTTTTAAGCTGCCCGCCTAAGCTGAAATCTAAGAGCATTTTGCCCTTTTTCTCCTTGGTACAAAATGTCAGGTATATCCAACATTGCCTTACTGCCTTTGGAATTTTCATGCTTACGCGAATCCCCCATGCACGTGCCACGAAACTTTGATTTTCTCCTGTCAATTTGTTTGATTACTGACCCAGCCTAGAAGAACTTAGAAGCTGGAACGAAAAGGACTCACATTTTTTACCCCCCACAAGGGTAAAATTCCATATTTTTTTCTTTCAACCGTGCCTGACGTACTTGACCACTATGTCTAGGAGACTTATTGTGAGTCACTGCTGTTCTTCGCTCCACATGGTGAAGCATAAGCTAGATTCCACCGCTAACTGTGTCTTTACTTGCAGCACCCTGGGCTCAAGCCTGTAAGGGCTGCTCTCTGCTGCCAAATTCTCTGGGCAAGAATCTTTCACAGGAAAACCTTACATACATTCTTTTTCCTCACTAGCATTGGGAAAAGTTGCGTGTTTCTATTCTACTCGATTTCAAAAGAAAATGCAATGTGGTAATTACCATTGATTTTCAGATTTTTCATGTTCTAGGTCAAGCCCCATTTATTGTAAGAAATGATTTATTGGGTTTTTATCACATTGCATGATTGTGAGTCACTTTCAAATGTATGGAAGCACAAGTGTATAGGTGTATGCATGTGTATGGGTGAAAGTAGTATGCATGTGTATTGTTGGGGGTCAAAACCGAATTCTTGGGACAGGGAGGGAGTCTAACAAAGAGGCTTGCTCAGGTCCTCCCTGTCTGCCACACTTAATTCACTCATGCTAAGGTGAATATACTAAGGCTCCCTTCCCAGAGCAGGGTTTTCTTTTTTTCTCTTTTAGGTCTTCAGCTGAGGACATTTTGTCATTGCTTTGAGAGAGGGGAGCGAGAGTGAGAGTGAGAGTGAGAGCGAGGGCGAGGGCGAGAGCGAGAGCGAGAGCGAGAGAGAGAGCGACAGAGAGATCAATTGGCTGTATTCTTGTATGTGCCCTGACCAGGGATCGAACCCTCAACCTGGGCATGTGCCCTGACTGGCCAGGGCTGAAGTGGGGTTTTCTATCTGAGTCTTTTATTTCTTTAAAAAAAAATAGCTTAAAGTTACCAATACCCCAAAAAGCATATATTGGAGGGGCAAGCTCTGGTTTCCCTCAATATGTATGAGTATTTTGTGGATTCTCAATTGGTTTGCAAATACCTTGCAATTTATATGTTTCCTATCCCCCCAAAGAAATGCAATGTACAGAATAGGCATTCGAGAAGGACTTCTTGATTGGATAGCAAATATAGATGAAGGGTGGATGGCCTTGACCTAGGCAAATGTGCCTGGGGGCTTTGACTACCTGAGCATGTTCAGCGTTGGCTCCATTCTCTTATTTTCATCCCAGCCCTTGCCGCAGTGCTCAGTGACAAACTCTGAGATAGCAAACATCTTCCCGGAAGGGGCCTGGCATTTACTTGGTGGTCTTAAATGCAGGTTGAGAAACAGATCAGCAGCATGCTCTCCTCTCTGTCTGAAACGCTGTCCGTAGAGTTTCTCTGGAAATCTTCTCTGAGTTGCAAGAACTCTCCGCTCCCGTTTCTTTCTCCTTCACAGTTATTCTTTTCCTGCCTATCTTTTGCGGGTGTGTGCACATGTGTATGCGTGTGCAATTGTATAACTCAGTGTTTGTGTACTGTAAACAAGGGCCAAAGTATAACCAAGTCATGTAGAGAAAGAAAACACACGAGTTAAAATGACATACGAGTATATTCTGGAACACGTCAAATACCACACACGAGTAACAAAGCAATAATATGAGAGTTCAAAGGACGTAGAAATTACATTCAATACAAATCTGGAAACATACATGGAAGGGTAATCTTGAAGTAGGGGTGGGAGTTCTTATTGGCCTTCCCCAAATAAACATTTCCCCCCTTGATAACAAAGGTAACACATTATCATTGTGACTTCTATAGAAAGCATGAAGAAGTCAGAAATAAAATGAATTAAACCCAGCTATAACCTTGTCTAACTAACGTCCACGGGTGATAATGAAAACTCTTTCTTGCTTGTTATCCTGTAATTTCTTTTGCAAGCACTGTATTCCACACACTGTCTGATATTCTATATCTACGTGATCTAACATTTCATCAGAAACATTTCCTACATTTTAAAAAATGTTTTTTAACCTCCAGCCAAGATGGAGGCATAGGTAGAAACACTTTGCCTCCTCATACAACCGAAAGAAGGACAACAACAAATTTAAAAACAGAAAGCAACCAGAACAGCCAGAAAATCGCACTGTACAGAAGTCTGATGACCAAGGAGTTGAAGAAGAAACATTCATCCACACTGGTAGGAGAGGAGGAGTCGCGCAGTCGGGGCGGAGAGGCCGTGCGGGAAAAGAAAGCCTCAAAGCCTCTGGCTGTAAAAGACTGCGGGGGTTGCGGCAGCGAGAGAAACTCCCAGCCTCACAGGAGTGCTCGCTGGAGAGACCCACAGGGTCCTGGAACATACACAAACCCATCCACCCGGGAATCGGCACCAGAAGGGCCCAACTGGCTTGTGGGTAGCGGGGGAAGTGACTGAAAGCTGGCCAAGAGCCGAGCAAGTGGCACTGTTCCCTCTCTCAGCACCACAACACAGTGACATGAGTTGCTCTGCCCTGGCAAATACCGAAGGCTCCGCCCTGTATAATGTAACAGGTGCACCGAGAAAAAGAAATATGGCCCAAATGAGAGGACAGATCGAATCTCAAAAAAAAAAAAAAAAAAAAAAAAAAAAAAAAGAACTAAGCAACGACAAGATAGCCAACCTATCAGATGCAGTGTTCAAAACACTGGTAATCGGGATGCTCACAGAAATGGTCGCATATGTTCGCAAAGTAGAGGAAATAGTGAGGGCTCTGCAAAGTGAAATAAAGAAAAATATACAGGGAACCAAAAGCGAAGGGAAGGAAACCAGGACTCAAAACAATGATTTGGAACAGAAGGAAGAAATAAACATTCAACCAAAACAGAATGACAAAACCAGAATTCAAAAAACTGAGGGGAGGCTTAGGAAGCTTTGGGAGAACTGGAAACCTTCCAACATCCGAATGATAAGGGTGCCAGAAGGAGAAGAGGAAGACCAAGAAATTGAAAACTCACTTGGAGGTTAAGAATAATATAGGAAATGGAGAAGCCAAAGAACTTATATGTACGGCCCATGGACATGAACTAAGAGGGGAGGGGCGAATGCTGAGGGGTGGGGTGGTGCAGGGCAGAGGTGAACAAAGGGGTGAAAAAAATGGGACAGCTGTAACAGCATAATCAGTAAAGTATACTCTAAAAAAAATGTTTTTTAAGCTTTGATTAAATGGTTGTATAATACTGTACCGATATGTGAGGTTTTGTTCTATGCCACCAGGCAATTTTCCAATTCTCAGTGCTTGCTTGTAACAGAGCAAAGGAAGGTTTGGCTGCCTGTTGCAACAACAGCCCATCCCGTGAGGCAGGTGCTGGTGCAATAGGAAAGAGGTTTTATTCAGGTGCTGCGCGACCTGGAAGAACAGAGGACTCCCATCTCATAGACCATCCCTCCTTCCTGCTCAAGCTTGCAGTTCTTACAGGGATGGGAGGGGAGAGCTTTTCCTATCCAATTATTTTGCTAGCTTTTGGCACTTTGAGGCCCTCTCCCTTCATCCTTATAGCTTTGGTGCCACTCAGTGTAAGAACCTCTCCCTGATGCCATCTTGGCCAATGGGGGAGACCCCCCAGCACCCCAACTGACTGTCTATAGTAATATGCTGACTGAGTGTCCCAACATTTAACTCAATTCTGACATTATCAAGTGTCAGATCCCACAGGTTAGAGCATCCGTTTCACATGACTGCCCCCCCCCCACTTCAAGTGCCAATCACAAGTCCAGATTATTACTTGCCCTTCTGACAACTGACTATAGATGGAAGCTCCCACAACCCCCTCTTCAGACTTGATTAACTTGCTAGAGGGGCTCACAGAATTCATACAAACATTTACTTACATTTACCCATTTATTATAAAGGATATTATAAAGGACACAGATAAACAACAAAACCAACAGGTGCATAGGGTAAATTATGTGGGAAGGGGTAAGTTTTCATGCTCTCTGGGTATGCAAGTCTCCCCACACCTCCATGTATTTGCCAACCTGGAAGCTCAGCAAATCTTGTTGTTCAAGGGTTTTTAAAGCAGATTAATTAATTTTTTATTGCAGTAACATTGGTTGATAACATTATATAAATTTCAGGTATACCGGAATTCGATATCTGTACACTCCATTGTGTGCTCACCACCAAAAGTCTAGTTTCCATCTGTTACCATGTATGTGACCTCCTTTACCCATTCCGCCCTCCCCAACCCCGTTCTTCTCTGGCAACCCCAATCTGTTGTCTGCATCTAGGAGTTTGTTTTGGGGGCTTTTTGTTCATTTGTAACTTTTTCTGTTTTATATTCCACATATGAGTAAAATTATACGGTTTTTGTCCTGTTCCATCTGACTTTTTTCACTTAGCACAATACCTCAAGGTTCTTCCATGTTGTTGCAAATGGCCATGTTTCAGCTTTTTATGGCTGAGTAATATTCCACTATCTGTGTTCCACATCTTCTTTCATCATTCATCCACCGATAGGTTGTTTTAGAGCTTCGGCTGCAGTGTCCCCACTTCCCCGTCCCAGGGAGCCCAAAAGTCCCAACCCTCTAATCACTTGGTCTTTCTGGTGACCGCCCCCCCAATCCTGAGGCTATCTAGGGTACCAGCCCAAGTTGCCTCCATAGCATAAACTCAAAAAGGGCTCCTAATGAATGACAAAAGATACTCACATTGTTATGGGAGAAATTCCCAGAAGCTCGGTTCTCCTTGCTGACGCAGTAAAGAACCATAGGCCAGCGAGCCTACTGGCATGCAAGCAAAGTTCATTAATGCTAAGTCCTAATAGCAAGGCAAAAACAAGGGTGGCTAGAGCAAGGGCGGCCAGAGGCCAGGTGGCTAGAAGCGAGGCGGCCAGCGGAAAGGTGGCCAGGCTCCTCCTAGACAGAGGCCAGCTGGCCGGGGGTTCCCTGTGTGACAAGAGAGCCACGAGGCCCAGAGAAGAGGCCAAGAGAGAAAGTCCTTTTTCCTGAGGACTTAAATAGTTGGTGGGGTGGGGGCAAAGAAGTTACATTTTGATTGGAGAGTAAAGGTGGTGCCAGCTTTTGGGGGAGACGTGACTACCTAAATGTAGGTATCAGTGGGTGTCTGTTAGCCCAAATCCTTGTCTTGCTCCAGACTCCATTTGTTCATTTTGCATACATGAGTGACGGGAGTTAGGCAGTCATCCAAAATTGTTTTATGGATTTTTTCTTTGGGCACTGTGGGCCCCTTCCCCGTCTCCCTTCCAAGCCTTGGGATGAACAGTCTCAAGATTTTCCTTTTCCCAGCTAGGGGAGATGATACGCACAGACTTTCAAGGGCTCCCCCCACCCTCCTGCATTATCATGGTTTACTTGTTGTTTCAGACACCTGGCAGCTTTATCAAACCAGGCTCAGGACAAGTGGGTCAATGCGTGAGCTTTTGCTTTTAGCCTCCTGTATTAAGGTCTTTTTTAGACTATAATGGTGAGGGCACTGCCTTTGTTTTTCCTTCTGGCAGCTCATTCCACTGTAACATTCTCTCCTCAATTAATAGGGACCCAAATCTTTGGGGACTTTGAGCTCAGGGCTTCTGGGTCAGTTGGTGAGATATATGTCCCCCCCCCGCTCCTCCCTGCCTTGGTTTGCTATCTATCCTACCTAACATTTCCCCCTCAAGCATTCAGAACCCAAACCGGGGACTTTGGAGCAACAACCGCTCTGGCTGCTCCCTGCTTTAAAAGGGACATGAGGAGTTCATTGGGTTCCATCTGCTTGCTAACTATCGGTCAAAGGAGGTGGAGGGAAGTGCTTTTCCCATTGGCCCATGATAGATGTCTGGAACCTCCTGTCCCAGAGGTTGATAGTTGTTTGTGGAATCATTTGTAGCCTTATTGCTACATCTGTGTGGTGGATCTAGGACTCGATTCCCATCAGCTTTAGGGAATAATGTGTTGTCGACAGGATGTTGTGGGGAGCAGTCCATTGTTCGGCCAGCTGCTATTCAGGGCCTTGAATCTTCCAGGTCTTTAATAAGACTCGGTCCCCTGGCCGGAACAGGTACAGGGGCTCGTCAGGTGGGCAGGGAAACCTATAATGAGCAAACTTGGGCAAGACAGTTAATTTACACAACAACCTACAAACTAGTCTCTGGGTCTGTGAGACTGTCCTTTGGGAAGACATCCCATCGCAAGATCTTTGCTGGCATGACATTTAACAGTGGCAATTGGCAGATCCTTCTTGCCTGTAAATTGAGCATCTTTAGTGATGTTACAAACCCCGTTTCAACTTCCAAATGAAAACAAACTTTGAAAAGTTAGCAGTACTAGTCTAATGTCTTCTACTGAGTATTGTAAGTTTCCTTGAATTATGATTTTTCTTCCTAATATCATCCTTATTGTCATTAAAGGGTCTACATTAAATCCAGTTTTAGTTTTGCCTGTTTGTTTGCATAAACACAACAAGAGCAGCAATTGATCTTGAGGTCTGTTTTGCTGGAACTCACATAATGAACGTTCAGATTGACTCTTTAGTCCACTCTTCAGGGCACAGGAGCTGAGACACACACCTGTCATCTGGCCGCACCTGTAGTACCTACTTCTCTGAAGTCCTCCTAGCTATCTTTCAGGAAAGCAACCTTCATTCCTTCCCTGGAAAGATTGCCACAAATCGCACAGCAAACCTATGTACCAGGCTTTTCCTCCTGTGGGCTTTCACTAGCTTTGAAAGTCAATGCCAGTTCCTTAAGGCTTTTTGGTGACAACTAGAGCCCAGGCACGCCTCCTTCAGGTATGACATTCCAGTCAAAGTCTTGGTTGGCAAAACTACTATTAGTAGCTGGTCTTACTGGTTTTGTGCATAGGAACCTTTTATCTTTATTCACTCCTTTTAAATGCCCAATCCTGGAGGGATCAGGAAGGGAGAGAAATATGAAGTGTGAAGGAAAATCCCTGTCCTTAACTTAGAAGGAGGTCATCTAGAATGTCATCAGTAGACCCCGAAGTAGATGCTTCCTTCGACCCAGAACAAAGAGATGGAGCATGAAATATCAAGCTTGGTACAGCTTGCTCCTGGGACTGCAGCTCCTGGGCCTCCAGAAGGAGAATTCAGAGTGTTTAAAAGACTCATTTTTCCTTCCTAAGTTTTGCTGTCTACCTAATGGGCTCTCTGATGGAATCAAAACGAAGCCGCTCCTTTTCAGAACAGAAACAGGTATGAGAAAGACAGAGTTTCAAGGAAGGACTGGGACACTAGTCTTAGAATCTTATCTCATGCTAACTAGTATTGACAGGCTGGTATAAAGAGTGTCCTAATTGTTGAATTACTTATTTGCAACAGGTTTTTGTGTTTTGAAGAGAAGCTGGAGGTCCCTGATGCATTCATAAGCACATGTCTTGGGCTGTGGTTCCTGTGAGGCCTTATAAGAAACAGGTTTAATTTGAGGTAGACAGACCCAGCTGGCTATCCCTGTGAGCTTTATTGTAGTTGGGGTGTTTAGTAGGACCTGAAGTGAACCCTTCTAGGTTTTCAATAGACCATGTCCCCTGATTTGACTTATTTGTGTTGGTAGCCTCAAGTTTGTTTCTATTTCTATACCCCTGTAACGCTTGTCCAAATAAATGAGGGCAGCTCCTACCTGGCTGCAGGTTTCCTGTTATTCCTAGGACTGTGAGGAAAGGGGTCCAGGGCAGGAAGTTAGGACAGAGTAGGCGGTCCCTGTGTAAAAGTCTATTGTCCTGCCTACCACATCCATGCATCCCCTGGGCTCCAGTCCAGTGATGGTGACCTCTTGAAGTGAGCCCGACTGGGGTGGGAGGCTTCAGTCCTCAATTTCCATTTGCAAGGCAGCTGTAGCCTCAGGCCCAGGGGCCCTATGGTCCCAGGGACAGAGGGCTGCCCAATGGCCTACAGTCCTGCATTTGAAGCAGGCATTTGAGGTGGCTTATTTTGATTAGGACACCCCTTGGCCTGATGCCCTAGCTCTCGGCAACACATGACACTTAGTGTTGTTTGGAGCAGGCTGTGCAGGGCCCATAGGATGTGACCATGAATGTCCTGTAAGTGCGGCTAGAACTTGGGCATGCCTAGCCTCCTTCCATTCTTTCTCCTGAGCCCTGGCCTCCCTCTCCTGGTTGTAGAGCGGGAGTATGGATGAGAAGATGTCTATGGAATGGCTATTCGAGGGTATTGTGTTAGGATATAGCTCACATTTGCAGTAGAGGCCTCCTCTGCCCCTTAAATGGAAGAATATCTGTATATATGAGATTTCTGAAAAGTTATCAAGTTGGAATATGGTACTGTGACTTAAGCTCCTGTATATTGGCTAAGATTACCCATGCCTTAGCTGATATTGGGGGCAAGCCGTGTTGCAAAAAAAAAAAAAAAAAAATTAGTTTTTCCTTCAGGGTTTTGGGGTCAAACTGTGCCTAGTGGGGTTTCACCTGGGATGGACTCCAGATTTCCCATCTGGAAGGAAGAGATATCTTCCCTTGAGCCAGTGAGAAGAGTACTCTGACACAGCTGTTATCTGACTTCGCCTCTTGGGGGGTACCAGTGGGATCCAGAGGAGGGAAAAAACAAGGGATGGGCAGTGGCGAGGCTACCCCCTGAGACAGTGGCAAGACCATCTGGTAAAGATGAGTGGCGGTAAGGCTACCCATCCCCTTCTCCTTTCTAGGCCTTGGCATGAATTTTAGGGTCCCATATAGTGGCCAGACCTCCCCATCCGCTAGTTGATATTGCGGCTAAGCTGTGTTACAAAAAAAAAAAAAATCAGTTGGTCCTTCTTTAAGTTTTGAGGATCCAACTGTGAACAATTAGAAAGTATACATCTTCAAGGGGTACCAGCAGGATCGGACCCTTGATTCCCCATCTACAAAAGGGAAAAATGCCATACGCTGACATAGGCAGTGGCAAGACTGCCTGGCCCCTCTTCCAGGGGGTTGAGAAAGACTCTTAGTAGTTCCTGTGTCTTCCTGGGAGCAAAAAGCTCCGCCGGGAGTTAAGGTGTTAACAGTGGTAGCTATTCCCTGGGAGGGAGCTGGAAAACAGTTTGTTTTGCCTTTAGAGTGGCCTCCCCCACACCTTCTGCTCTGCTCAGGAATCTTGGGGGGGGGGAAGTAACTGAGATATCATGCTCAGACCTCCAGCAGCGCTGAAAAATGCAAAGTTTTAAAGTGTAACTTTTTCCCTCTGCATTGGGTAGACAGGCACCTTGCTGCTTCTGCAAGCTATTCTGAGTTTGAGTAATTTGTAGTGTTTCAAAGACTTACATGCCTATTTCCATTCTTTAAGACACAACATTCTAAAGTAAGCACAATAAGTTCCTTAAAACTTAATCCCAATTAGCTCGTTTCCCTTGAGTTATCCTATTGTTCTCAGGAGCCGGTACCTCTAGAATTTTACAGTCTTTTCTACTTCCAATATCCTTCCTTCCAATACCACACATGGATGTGGCATATACCTCTTTCCTTTATTCTTTCTTACCCTTCTCCTTCCTTCCCTTCCTTTATTCTTTCTTTCTCCTTCCCTTTCCTTCACTTTCTTAATCCCTTCTTCCTTCCTTCCCCCCCTCCCTCCCCACACACAATCCTTCTTCAACTTGCACGGACCATCTACGACCTGCTTGAACCTTCTGTAACATACATACCTAATATTCTAAAGTAAGTGTAATAACTTAAAACTTAAACTTGATTAGGTGACCAGACATGTGACCTAAGGAGTGTATTATGAAATGAACAGGGGGAAATTCATGAATGAAGCAAATTTGAGCAAAGAAAAGTATAATTAGGAGGAAAGAACCTGGAAAATCCAGCACTGCCCAGGTTCTAAAGTGGCTAAAAATCTTGCTCTCTCCTCTGGAGAACTAAACCTGAGTGGGGAATGTGCTGCAGGGATGGGAAAGTGATTGCTTTACAGTGCGCCTCTTGTTGCATGGACTTCTGTTTCTGCTTGCGGCTGGCGGAAAATCTAGCATTCTGTCCTGGTCCACGTAGCAGCTTATCCTCTCACAGGTGCCTTTGTTGCAGCAAGTTCCCTCGTGGCTTTTAAATGCTTGAGCAGTGCCTGCGGGGCGTGCAGCTTCTCGAGAGGGAGAGAGCAAGACCTTCACCTGGCAACTGTAACATTGCCCTTCTGCTGCACATCCTGCAAGGAGTATTTGGATGTAAACTGAAGTGCTAGATAAGAGAGGTGCTGCAAGAAACCACCTGGGGGAGAGAGAGATGCAGTAAAGCCAGCTGTGGGGGGAGAGATGCAAGAAACCACGTAGGCAAGAGAGATGCTACAAGCTTACAACAGGCCAATGATCTAAACTGACTTTTCTTCTGGCCAGGTTTAGAGGCAGAAAAGGCTAAGGGTGGTGGGTGAGGGGAGTTCCCTGTGAGGCCCCTGCACATCTTGGGGATTGGCTCCAGACACCTCTGCTGGGCCCCTGCTCACACGTAGGGGTGCCCAAGAACTCAGGTCGGAGGGAGAAAGCGCCTCTTTTGTCTGCGGAGCTGGAATACTCATTCCAGATTCATTCTTTCTACGTCCAAACACAGGCCTAGCACGTTTGAATGTCCCACCCCCATGGCACAGCATCTCCTTTACCCCATAGGTGAGAGACTGTGCTCACTATGTTCCAAATGGCTGGAGACAAGGGGCGAGATCCGAGTTATTACCTGAGTCACAGCACATACATTGTGGGAGAAACTCCCAGAGACTGGGTTCTTCTTGCCGACGCAGTCAAGAACAACAGGCCAGCAAGCCTACTAGCGTGCAAGCAAGGCTTATTAATGCTAAGTTCTAACAGGAAGGCAAAAGCAAGGGTGGCTAGAGCAAGGGTGGCCAGAGGCTGGGTGGCTAGAAAGAGAGGGACAGAAACATTGATGTGTAAATGATACATCACGCAGTTGCCTCTCGCGCGTCCCCAACCTGGGACCTGCCCCAAAACCCAAGCATGTCCTCTGACTGAGAACCAAAAGTGTGACCCTTAG
Organism: Pteronotus mesoamericanus; assembly: GCF_021234165.1. Classification (NCBI taxonomy): domain Eukaryota; kingdom Metazoa; phylum Chordata; class Mammalia; order Chiroptera; family Mormoopidae; genus Pteronotus; species Pteronotus mesoamericanus. The sequence goes on from NW_026555203.1 coordinate 28,357, forward strand.
GTTCACAGGCTGGCACTCAATACACTGAGCCACACCAGCCAGGGATTAATTTAAATTTGAATTTGATTTTTACAGTACATATTTCAGGCAGGTCCTTTCAAAAAGAGATCAGTGATTAAAAGGTTTTTTTTAGTCTTGCTATATCTTAAACTATTATGGGAATAATTGGAAAAGGGCTACAAATTAAAATGAAACAGACTACAATACATTGCCCCCACCCCCTTCTCTTCATTGATCCCCAACCAGAGTCCTGGCTTGGTTCTTTGGGTGGTAACTATGCTTCCACTGCTGTAGGGTCACATACTGTGAAGAAGAGTGGTAAATAGTAGCCAAATGTTCCCAAAGCTCCTAATGCAAACAGTTTAATTCCTGCAAAGAAGGGATCAAAATAAGTGACCAAATTAAAATGACTCCTTAGTCTGGGCTGGACTGGAATTCCACAGGAGCTTCCCAGACTCCACTGGCCACCTGAACCTGCTTGTGTGCTCTGCACTTTCCTACTTCCCATTCAAGAAACACAGGCTGTCTATTAATATTGTATTTTGCATTTATCAAAAACACAAAGATAAAATAAAAAAAGAGAAAGAAACTCAGCTCCTCCTGGGAAACTTGGCACTAGTAGCAACACATGGGTATGCAAGCCAAGGCGGGTTGGGATGGAAGGGGTGGAAGGGAGTGGGGTTGTTCTCTCAGGAACTAAAGTTCATGTCCAACCAATAAGGGGCCTGGTAGATGAGCCATGGTTGCAAAGTTGGCTTCTATAGGTGATTGATTCAAAAGTGTACAGCGGGACAGCCTGTACAAAGGTAAGGCAGTACATTTTTCCATTGAAAACTTCCCTACCAGAAATTTTCTCCACCCCAGCTATGAGATGAACCACCCATATGAACCCTTGCCAAATTCCTAAACCCACAAAATCATAAACTAAATAAAATGAATGTTTTAAACACCTAAATTTTGGGGTGGTTTTACAGCAACAAAAAGCTGAACAATGACCAACTGCTAAATGGTAGATATGGTAATGACTTTATATCTACAAAATATAAGCACTAATTTGTAACAGGAAATAATAAAAAAAACTCCCCCTTTTCAAAAGCAGTCTTTGTCCAAACTATAGTATCATATCAAAGGTTGTAATAGTTGACAAAGAATTATTCAGTTTAGATCCCATTTTAAAACTGCTTCCAGGGAGGAGAGAAGATGGTGGAGGACTGAAAGGGAGTCACGCTGACCTCCTCCCAAGACCAAACTGGAATTGCAACTAAATAGTGGAGTAATCACCTGGAAAGCAGTGGAGCGATAGTGGGAGAGGAGCCTTGGTGCCACGGACAGTGGATTCTACTCTCACACATCCCAACGGGTGAGAATTGCGGTGGAGGCTCGAGAGGGTGGGCTGGGTGCCCACAGGCACTGGCACCAGAGGGAGATTGAAACGGCCAGTCAGCTTCCCCCGAGAAGAACGGGGTCTGAATCATAAACAGGAACCCCTCAACTACAGAGCTAAAACCAAGAAAATACAGACAAAACGCAACCCCGAAAAGCTTAGGGGCGCTCTCTGCCAGAGACAGGTGGCTGGGGATGCAAAGAGACATTTAAAGGGCCAATGCAAAAATTGCAGTGGCAGCCGCCCTCCTTGATCTTGGGGTAGAGGCGGCAGGAGGGTGGGCTGGTGCCTGGGAAAAGCCTGGTGAGGAAAACTTTGTGAAGAGAACTGACACGGCGGCCAGTGGAGCCCAGGTGATGGCGCGCCTCCCACTCTGCAGAGACCATCTCGCTCAGGCATAAGGGAATCAATTAACCTGCCTTTTGTGTGCTCCGCACACAGCTTGGACCCGTGTGAGCTGCGGGGCTGAGTGCAGACTGTCTGGGAGGCCTTGGGGAAAGAACGGGAGGAGGAACCGGGGAGTCCCGCCTCCCTCCCCGTTCTGTAGTCTCCATTGTGGGCTGGAAAGGCGCAACCCCAAAGAGGCAGAAGAGGGGCGCACGGGAACCAGACTGCCTGCGACTGAAACGCAGTCCGCACAGAGGGTGGATCCTTGGCCGAAGGGGTCACAGAACTGCCCAGAGGCCCCTGAGGAGAGTCTGGAAATGGAGGCATTGGGGAAAGAACGGGAGGAGGAACCAGGGAGTCCCGACTCCTTCTCCTTGCCGTAGTCTCCATTGCGCGGGAAAAAGCAACACCCCAAAAGACCCAAAAGCCGAAAAGCACACATAGACACCTCCAAAACACCTAGTGCAGGCGCGCACACTTGCGCCGAGTGACTGGCAAGGGTTGGCGAGCGTGTGTGTGACCCACGTGGGCTGGCGAATGCTTGCACCGGCTGGCAAGGCCTCCCACAGATTGGCACCAATACGGCCTGTGAGGGAGTGCACAGAGGGGCAAGGGCAGGCGTAAATGAACCTGCCCGCCCGCAATTGCAGAGCAGCCCACAAAATTAGTAGAGCTGCCCAGAGTCCCTGGAGGAGAGACCAGAGACAGGATTAACCAGAGAGTCCTGGAGCTGACTTCCTCCGATTTCCATAGTCCCCATTTGGCGAGGGCAAGCAACGCATCCAAAGAGCCAAAAGCGGGGAAAATACATAATAGAAGACCCTAAACTGACCACTGCCACGGACCTTGCCAACCTGGGGGGCCAGATGAGTACGCGAGGTCACGAATAAGCCCCCTGGTCTGGGGCAAGCACATGGGAGCCCAGGCAGGCAGGGGATCCTGCCCCGCTGGAAGCTCGCTCAAGGAGCCAGTGTGAGAGTGCAGAGAGATGCCCAAAAATAGCCCAGCCCTGACTGAAGGGGTCACAGAGCTGCTCCAAGCAGGAGTCAGACACAGGCATTAGACACCTGGAAGGCTCAAACAAACAACCGAAGGTCATATACGGTCAACAACTGACATCATCAGAGGCAGGCCCAGAAAGAAAAGTAAAGGACAAAAATACTTAACAGACTCTCACAAAAATGGGAAGAAAAAGAAGTTCCCCCCAAATGAGTGGAAAAGTGGACTCCCCACAGAGAGAGCTAAATGAAATAGAGGCAAGGGAACTATAAGATACTCAATTCAAAACAATGGCTGTAAGGAAGCTCAATGAGCTCAGCCAGCTCAAAGATGACTATGAGAAACTGCAGAGAAACTATCAGGATCTTACAACAAACTATATCAACCTGGAAAAGGACATAGAAACTATCAAGAAGACACAAGAGGATATGAAGAATACCATTTCTGAATTGAAGAACACAATAGAAGGAATCCAAACCAGGCTGGATGAAGCCGAGGATCGAATCAGTGAGATGGAGGATAAGGTATAAAGAAGCTCCCAGAAAGAACAAGAAATGGAAAAACGACTCAAAAAGAATGAAGAGGCATTGAGGGAAATGCAGGACAACCTGAAACGCAATAGTATCCGTATAATAGGAATACCAGAAGGAGAAGAATAGGAGCAAGGGATCGAGAAGCTCCTCAACAAAGTAATGATGGAAAATTTCCCTAATTTGAGGAGAGAAAGGCTCTCATGGATCCAGGAGGCACAGAGGACCCCACTCAAGAGGGACTCCAAGACACATCATCATTAAAATGGCAAATGTCAAAGACAAAGAGAGAATCCTCAAGGCAGCAAGGGAGAAGGAGAAAGTAACTTACAAGGGGGCCCCCGATACGCCTAGGAGCTGACTTCTCAACAGAAACACTACAAGCCAGAAGGGAATGGCAACAAATATTCCAATTCATGAAAAGCAAGGGCCTACAGCCAAGGCTACTCTACCCAGCAAGACTCTCTATTAAAATAGAAGGGGAAATACAGAGTTTCTCAGACAAAAGAAGGCTAAAAGAATACATCTCTACCAAACCAGCACTCCAAGATATGCTAAGGGGACTGGTTTAAGCAGATGAAGGAAAAGAATGAGAGAGAGAGGAACACAGGTACAAAGAGAAAAGATGAGTAAGTTTCTATCAGTAATATCTCCAACGTGAATGGACTAAATGCCCCAATCAAAAGACACAGGGTAGCTGAATGGATAAGAAAACATGACCCACACATATGCTGCCTACAAGAGACCCACCTCAGAGCAAGAGACCTACACGGATTGAAAGTAAAGGGATGGAAGAAAAATATTCCAAGCAAATGGGCAAGAGAAAAAGGCCAGAGTTGCCATACTTGTATCAGACAAAGTAGATTTCTAAACAAAGGCCATAAAAAGAGACCCAGAGGGGCAGTTTATAATAGTTAAAGGAAGAATCTATCAAGAAGACATCAACATTGTAAACTTATATGATCCCAATATAGGAGCCCCCAAGTATATAAGAAAATTGTTGGACAACTTCAAAAAAGATATAGACAGCAACACACTGATAGTAGGGGATTTCAACACCCCACTGTCGAAAATGGACAGATCTTCCAAACAAAACATTAATAAACATATTGTGGTGCTGAATGACACACTGAATCAAAGAGACTTAACTGACATATATAGAACCTTACATCCCAAAGAAGAAAAATACACATTCTTTTCAAGTACTCATGGCAGTTTTTCAAAGATAGACTACATGATAGGACACAAAGCAAACCTCAGCAAATTCAGGAAAATTGAAATAATACCAAACTTTTTCTTGGGCCACAAGGGCTTGAAACTGGAAATCAACCTCAAAGAGAAACTTCAAAAACTGGCAAACTCATGGAGACTCTCATGAACAGTAGACTATGAAACAATGAATGGGTCAATAATGAGATAAGAGAAGAAATCAAAAAATTTCTGGAAACAAATGAAAATGAACAGACAACAGTCCAAAACCTATGGGGCACAGCAAAGGCAGTCCTGAGAGGGAAGTTCATAGCAATACAGGCTTTCCTTAAAAAGATAGAAACATTTCAAATACAAGACCTAACACTACAACTTCAAGAACTGGAGAAACAACAACAAATAAATCCCAGAGCAAGGAGAAGGAAGGAAATAGTCAAGATTAGAGCAGAACTGAATGACATACAGACGAAAAGAACAATTCAAAGGATCAACCAATCCAGGAGCTGGTTCTTTGAAAACAGAAATAAAATTGACAAGCCTTTAAGCAGACTCATCAAGAAAAAAAGGGAGAGGACCCAAATTAATAATATCAGAAATGAAAGAGGAGAAATAACAACTGATACCACAGAAATACAAACGATTGTCAGAAACTACTACGAACAATTATATGCCAAGAAATTTGAAAACCTTGATGAAATGGACGAATTTCTAGAAAAGTACAATCTTCCAACACTGAAGGAGGAAGAAACAGAAAGCTTGAGCAGACCGATAACAGCTGGGGAAATTGAAGCAGTCATCAAGAAACTCCCAGCACACAAAAGCCCAGGGCCGGACGGTTTCACAGGAGAATTTTACAAAACATTTAAAGAAGAGCTAACCCCTGTCCTTCTCAGACTATTCCAAAAAATCCAAGAGGAGGGAAAACTCCCAGATTCTTTCTATGAGGCCAGCGCCACCCTGATCCCAAAACCAGATAAAGACCCTACAAAGAAAGAAAACGACAGGCCAATTTCACTGATGAACATAGATGCTAACATCCTCGACAAAATATTGGCAAACCGCATCCAGCAATCCATTAAAAAGATTATCCACCACAATCAAGTGGGATTCATCCCAGGCATGCAGGGATGGTTCAATATACGCAAGTCAATAAACGTGATACCTCACCTAAATAAAAGACAAGAAAAAAACCACATGATCATCTTGATAGATGCAGAAAAAGCATTCGATAAGGTACAGCACCCATTTATGATCAAAACACTCAGCAAAATGGGAATAAATGGGACATTCCTCAACGTAATAAAGGCCATATATGAAAAACCGACAGCCAATATCATACTCAACGGGCAAAAACTGAAAGCTTTCCCACTAAGATCGGGAACACGACAAGGATGTCCGCTCTCACCGCTTCTTTTCAATATCGTATTGGAAGTCCTAGCCACAGCGGTCAGACAAGAAAAAGAAATAAAAGGCATCTAAATAGGAAAGGAGGAAGTAAAGCTATCATTGTTTGCAGATGACATGATAGTGTGCATAGAGGACCCAGTAGACTCTACCAAAAAACTCCTCAACCTAATAAGTGAATTTGGCAAAACAGCAGGATACAAAGTCAACATTCAGAAATCAAAGGCATTTTTGTACGCCAGCAATGCAATAGAAGAAGAAGAAATCAGAAAAAAAATACCATTCGATATAGCAAGAAGAAAAATAAAGTACCTAGGCATAAATTTAACCAAAGACGTAAAAGACCTGTACGCAGAAAAGATTACAACATTGAAAAAAGAAATTAAGGAAGACACAAATAAATGGGAGCATATACCGTGCTCATGGATTGGAAGAATTAATATCATCAAAATGTCCATACGACCCAAAGCAATTTATAGATTCAACACAATCCCTATTAAGATACCAATGGTGTATTTCACAGAAATAGAACAGACATTTCAAAAATTTATATGGAACCATAAACGACCCTGAACAGCCTCAGCAATTTTGAGAAAGAAACAAAGTAGGAGGGATCACAATACCGGACATCAAACTCTACTACAAAGCCACTATACTCAAAAGAATCTGGTACTGGCACAAGAACAGACCCATAGACCAGTGGAACAGAACAGAAAGCCCAGAAATAAGCCCAGGTCTCTATGGGCATCTAATATTTGACAAAGGGGGCAGAAGCATAAAATGGAGCAATAATAGCCTCTTCAACAAATGGTGTTGGGAGAGCTGGACGGTTACATGCAAAAAATTGAAATTGGATCATCAGCTGACACCATACACAAAAATAAGCTCAAGATGGAGAAAAGACTTAAATATAAGTCGCAACACCATCAAAGTCCTAGAGGAGAACATTGGCAGGAAACTCTCCGATATCCTACGCAGCAATTTTTTCACTGATATGTCTCCTAAAGCAAGGGACATAAAGGAAAGAATAAACACGTGGGACCTCATCAAAATAAGAAGCTTCTGCACGGCTAAAGAAAACATCAGCAAAATGAAAAAGGAGCCAACCGTATGGGAAAATATATTTGCTAATGATACATCAGATAGAGGTTTGATCTCCAAGATATATCAAGAACTCACTCGACTCCCCTCCAAGAAGACAAACGATCCAATCAAAAAATGGGCTAAGGACCTGGGCAGACGCTTTTCCAAGGAGGAGATTCAGAGGGCCCAGAGACATTTGAAAGGATGCTCAGCATCACTAGCCCTCAGAGAAATGCAGATCAAAACCACCATGAGGTACCACCTCACACCGGTCAGAATGGCCATCATAAACAGATCCACAAACAAAGGGTGCTGGCGAGGCTGTGGAGGGAAGGGAACCCTAGTACATTGTTGGTGGGAATGCAGACTGGTGCAGCCACTATGGAAAGCAGTGTGGAATTTCCTCAAAAAGCTGAAAATGGAACTGCCTTGTGATCCAGTGATTCCCCTGCTGGGACTATACCCTGAGAACACCAAAACGCCAATCCAAAAGAACCTTTTCACCCCAATGTTCATAGCAGCACAATTTACAATAGCCAAGCGTTGGAAGCAGCCTAAATGCCCATCAGTAGATGATTGGATCAGAAAACGATGGTACATATACACAATGGAATACTACGCAGCAGAAAGAAAAAAAGAACTACTAAACTTCGCGACAGCACGGATGGAACTGGAGAGCATTATGCTAAGTGAAATAAGCCAGGGGGCGAAAGTCAAATACCGTATGATCTCACCTATAAGCGGAACCTTAGCAACAATACAAAGATGCAAGGAAAATAAGACCAGCAACACTGAAAGGAAAAGAAACCAATAGAGACAAGAGGTAAGGAGGGAGGGTGTGCGGGGAAAAGGAAGGGAAGGGGAAAGTCAAGGAACATATAGCAAGGACTCATGGACAAATCCAAAGGGGAAGAGCTGAAGGAGGGATGTTGGGAGGGGGTAAGAGACAGTGGTGGGGGGAGGCAGAGACAAATGTATTTGAAAAAATAAATTAAAAAAGTAAATTAAAATAAAAACTATGAACAATAAAATGACAACATACTCACAGCTATCAACAATTGAACCTAAAAAAAAAAACAAAATGCAAACGAAAGGAAACTAGCAAACAACTAGAACAGGAACAGAATCACAGAAATGGATATCATAGGGGAGGAGGTGGGAGAGAATAGGGGAAAAGTTACAGGGAATAAGCAGCATAAATAGTAGGTACAAAATAGGCAGGGAGAGGTTAAGAATAGTATAGGAAATGGAGAAGCCAAAGAACTTATGTGTACGACCCATGGACATGAACTAAGGGGGGGGGGATGCTTGGGAGTGGGGCGCTGCAGTGTAGAGCAGAATACAGGGGAGAAAAAGTGGGACAACTGTAAGAGCATAATTAATAAAATATATATTTTTTAAAAAGAAAAAAAAGGAAGTCTCGCTTGCATTTTCAGAATTTTTTTACTATAAAATCTTGAGTCCAAACATAGTATATGGTTATAATCCCTGGTTGGCATGCCTAATATCTTGAAATCTGGACATTAGATGCAAAAATATGTTTTACACAGGAGCTATAAATCATCTCATCGAACACCGGCCAAAACCATTTTTTCCAGAATGAAAAATACAAAAGAATTATTACCTCATTTTAATTTTTTCTCTTCCATTCCTGAAAGTTTCTTCCCAGGATCCATGTTATTATTAGACTTGACTGGACAAAAATAAGTACCAAAACTAGTTTTTACTGTAGTGGGAGTGAATTGGGGGGGAGGGTGAGGTTGTTTCCTCCTCCCAGAAAAGGTTCAGAATATTGATATTAATGCAAGTTCCAAAATAAATGTGAAAGCGGGGACAAAGTGATGCACACTATTTGCATAGAGAATGCTGTGCTCTAAACCATTAAGAGCTCATTAGTATTTTAGAAGTCAGTAATATCTTCTTTTGTCATTCTATGTCAAAGATGAGCAGTTTGCTAATCTGTCAGGTATTCATCTTCAGGAGGAATCTTTACCCACTCCTGTCTCTCTGCCCTTTGTTCTTTTTCTCTTTTTTTTTTATCCACTTCTTTTTTATTAATTAGGCTATTGCAGTTGTCCCAATTTTTCCTCCTTTGCTCCCCTCCACTCAGCACCCCTACTCCCTGTGGCAATTCTCCCTCCTTTGTTCATGTCCATGGATCAGGCACATAAGTTCTTTGGCTACTCCACTTCCTATACTGTACTTTACATCCACATGATTCTTCTGTAATTACCTATTTGTACTTCTTAATCCCTTCACCTTTTCCTCCATTTCCCCAGACCCCTTTCCAACTGGCCACCATCCCAATGATCTCCATATGTATGACTCTGTTTCTGTTCTGCTTGTTCGTTTAGTTTGATTTTTAGAATCAATTGTTGATAGTTATATATTTATTCCCATTTTAGTGTTCATAGTTTTGCTCTTCTTTTTCTTAAATAAGTCTCCTTAACATTTCATATAATAATGGTTTGGTGATAATGAATTCCTTTAGTTTTTTCTTGTCTGGAAAAGCATTTTATCTGCCCTTTGATTCTAAATGATAGTTTTGCTGTGTAGAGTAATCTAGGTTGTAGGTCCTTGCTTTTCATCATTTTGAATACTTCTGTCCAGTTCCTTGTAGCCTGCAAAGTTTCTTTTGAGAAATTAGCTGACAGTCTTATGGGAACTCCCCTGTAGGTAATTATCTGCTTTCCTCTTGCTGCTTTTTAAGATTCTCTCTTTATCTTTAGACTTTGGCATTTTAATAATGATATATCTTAGTGTGATCCTGTTTTGTGTCCTCTTGTTTGGGACTCTCTGTGCTTCCTGGACTTGTATGTCTATGTCCTTCACTAAATTAGAGACATTTTCTTTTATTATTTTTTCAAATAGGTCTCCAATTTCTTGATTTTTCTCTTCTCCTTAAGGCAACCTTATCATGAAAATGTTGGAATGCTTGGAGTTGTCCCAGAGGTTCCTTACACTATTCCTGATTTTTTAAATTCTTTTTTCTTCTTGCTGTATTCATTGGATGTTTTTCTCCCATATGTTCCAAATCATTGATTTGATTCTTGGCTTTATCCACTCTGCTGTTGAGTCTCTATAAATTGTTCTTTATTTCAACTAATGTCTTCTTCATTTCTGACTGGATCTTTTTTATGCTTTTGAGGTCCTCACTAAGTTTCTTGAACATCCTTATAATCAGTGTTTTGAACTCTGAATCTGATAGATTGTTTATCTCCAATTCGTTTAGCTCTTTTTCTGGAGTTTTGATCTGTTTTTTCATTTGGGCCACGTTTCTTTGTCACCTTGTTTTGGCAGCTTCCTTGTGTTTGTTTCTATGTATTAGGTAGAGCTGCTTTGACTCTGTGTCTTGGTTGCATGGCCTAATGTAGTAGGTATCCTGTAGGGTCCTGTGGCACAGCCTCCCCTATCACCCAAGTTGAGTACTCAAGATGTGCCCTTTGTGTGGGCTGAAGACACCCTTCTCTTGTAGTTGAGCCTTGATTGCTGTAACCAGGTCAATGGAAGGGATTCACCCAGGCTAGTCAGCTGCAATGACAGGCTGTGACCACTGGCCAGCAACCACCTCCCTCCGTGGCTTGTGGAGGTAGTTGAGTAGTGGTGCTCCAATGTGGTCTGTAACTGTCCATTGACTGTGCAGGCTCTGGAGTTTCCCGGGTGTTGCAGAACAAGGTCAGCCTCTATCTGTGTTCTGTCTGGGGCCCCTTGGCATAAGCTATAAAGTGACCTACTAGCAGATGGCTGCTGCTAGTGCCTAGCCGGGGGCCACTCAGCAAACAGTATGGGGGCTGGGCTCAGCTGTAGCTCATTTGAGTGTATTTAGGAAGGTCTGAAGTCTGCACCTCGCCCCATCACTCATATAGAAAAGCCACCATTATGCACTTGGGTGGGTCCATAAGTTGGATGGGGTGGAGCCTTAAGTAATGGTCAGGGCAGGGCTAAATGTGTGAGCCAGGTTGATAAAGGCTCAGATAGAGAGCCATGGTGCCACCACACTATGGCTCTGTGTGGGGCAGGGCTCAGAAAAAGAACAATGACCACCATCTGCAGTTCTTTCCAGGAGCAAGCTGTCCCCCAGCTCTCACCCTGATGCCAGACACTTCAGTTCATCCCTGTATGCCACTGATGCCCTTTAAGCTGCTGTCCTGGTGCTAAAGCCCAGAGAGAGTGAATCTGAGTAAGTCTGTGTGCAGGAGCCCTCCAAGAGATGCCTGAGAATCCTGCAGTTTCATCTGCCAACCCAACCCCCACTGGTTTTTGCAGCCAGAAGTGATGGTGAGTTATCTTCTTGCACTGGAACCCTGGGATAGGTGGTCTCGTGTGGAGCTGGGATCCCTCGCTCCTGAGATATCCCTCAATTTTATATCAAACACACATGGGTTTGGGACCAGCCCATTTCACCTCTCCACCCCTCCACACCTCCACCCCTCCTACCCATCTGGATGAATGTGATTTCTGTAATTCCTTGGCTGTCGGACTTCCGTACAGCTTGATTTTCTGATGGTTTTGAATGAGAGTTGTTCTGTAGTTTAGGTGCAATTCTGCTGTGGTTGTGCAAAGAGGTGAGCTGCGTTTACCTATGCCTCCATCTTGACTGCCCTTTCATCCACTTCTCTTCTTTATCCAGTCATAATATATAATATCAATGGTATGTGCCCATTGATTGAACATAATGTTTGATTGTTTTTAACAGGTGAATTTAAATGGTCCTCTGTACCTGACAACTGCAGGAGTGCTAGAAACCATGAGCTCTGTGCAATGAATGTATCCTCTCAGCTTCTCAAAAGGAGGCCAAGGTTGTTAGTCCTGCTCTTCTATTAAGAACATCTTCCTCCCCCTTCCAGGGCCTCAGGGACTCCATTAGCAAAAGCTCATGTTAAAGTCCTGACACTAATAGGGCCTTTAACTGTGTGCTGGATACCCAATCACAGGGTGTTTGAGATATTAACAAAGGTTAAATTTGTTTATCTCTTTGAGAATAAATAAACAGGCTTTAAAATGGCTAACACTTAAATAGTACTTGCCAAGTGTCAGGTCCCATATAAGCCACTTTACAGATACTAACACATTTGATCCTTTTTTTTGATAATATATTGTTATTATTAAAGCAATTAAGGTAACATTGGTTACTAACATTATATAAATTCCAGATGTACAACATAATCCAATATCTTTATATTCTTTTGCATGCTTACCAAAGTCAAGTTTCCTTCCAGTTCCATATATTTGATATACTTACCTTTTCTCTTTGTCTTTATTAATTCTTACAGATCTGGGTTATATTTTGGTATAATTTCCCTTTAGCCTTAAAGTGTGCTAAAAATGAATTATTTCACCTCTCCTGTATGTATATGGTGGGGAGAGAGAGTGAGGGAGAGAAAAAGAGAAACAGGGAGGTCGGGAGAGACAAAGACAGGAAGAATGAACAAATGTATTTAGGCTACGTTTTTGTGATGATTTCTTTCAGTGGCTATAAGATACTGAGTTGATAATTGTTTTCTTTAAGCACTTTAGAGATGTTGGGTGCATTGTCTTCTGGATCCACTTGTTCCTCATGAAGCATCATTCATCATTCTGAATGTTGTTGTCCTATTTGTAATGCATCCTGTCCCCCTCTGGCTTTTTAAAAAACTTTGCTTTCAAACAGTTTAACTATGACACGCTTCAGTGTGTTTGTTTTGTTTTATTTCACTTTTATATTTATCCTGCTTTGGGCTTTCTGAACTTTTTGGATCTTTCATTTGATGTCTTCTCAACTTCCAAAAACCCCAGCCACTATTTTTTCATACTTTTAAATTAGTAGATTTAAGTTTTTGGAACAGTTTAGGATTACAGAAAAATTGAGCAGATAGTATAGAGAATTCCCATATGCCCTCCTCCTGCACACATAGTTTGTCCTGTTACTAATAGCTTGCATTTGTGTGGTACATTTATTACAATTAATGAACCTATATCAATAAATCATTGACTGAAGCCCACAATTTGCATGAAATTTCATTCTTTGCATTGTAGAGTTCTGTGAGTTTTAGCAAATGCATAATATCGTGCATGCACCATTAGAGTATCAAATAGAATAGTTTCATTGCCCTAAAAAAACCCCATCCTTTACCTATTTATCCTTCTTTCCCCCACCCAGCCCCTATCAACCACTGATCTTTTGATTTTTTTATTATTAATAGTGCTGCTATAAACATTCACATACAAGTTTTTGTGTAAGCATAAGTTTTTAACTCCTTTGGGTGAATATATGAGTGTTGTTGCTGGATTGTATGGTAAGACTATGTTTAACTTTGTAAGAAACTTTCAAACTGTCTTCCAAAGTGGCTGTATCATTTTGCAATCCCACCAGCAACAAATGAGAATTCCTGCTGCTCCACATCTTCATAAGCATTTGTTATTGTCAGCTTTTAAAAAAAGATTTTATTTATCTAATTTTAGAGAGACGGGAAAGGAAGGAGAAAGAGAGGAAGGGAAATATTAGTCAGTTGCATCTCATATGTACCACAACTGGGGACCAAACATGCAACCCAGGCATCTTCCCTGATGGGAAATCAAACCAGTGACCTTTCACTTTACAGACAATGTCCAAGCAACTGAGCCACACCAGTCATGGCAGCTTTTTTAGTTTTAATTATTTGATTATGTCTGCAGTGGTATCTCATAGTTGTTCACATTTGCAAGTCCCTCATGGAAAATGATGCCAAGTATATTCTCACATGATATTTGCCATTTGTATATCTACTTTGATGAAATGTCAGTTCAGATATTTTACCTACTTCTTAATTGGATTACTTATTTTTTGTCATTGCTAAGTTTTAAGAGATCTTTGTATATTTTAGATCCAAGTCCTTTATCAGATGTGTGTTTGGAAAATATTTTATCTTAGCCTGTGCCCATTATCTTTTTAAAGGTTCTTCTTTCTAATTCTCTCAACGCTTTCTGAAATTCAAATTACACCTATGATGACCAGTTGATGTTCTGCAGGTCACTAGAGCTCTGTTCATTGCTTTTCCAGTCTTTTGTTGTTGTCCTCTTCATTTTGGATAATTTGAATGAAAATGTATTCAGGATGATTGCCTTATGTATCTATTGTGTTTAATATGCTACCACTAATTGATCCTATCCACTAATTTATTTTAATTTCAGATACTGTATATTTTAATCATAGGATTTCCATTTGGTTCTTTTCTTATAGTTTTCATATTGATCCTGATATTCCCTATCCTTATACTCATTGCATGCATAGATCCTTTAACATACTTACCAGTGTTATTTTGAATTTCATCATCTGGATCATACATGAATCTGTTTCAATTGAATAATTTCTCCTTTGACTCTGGGTCACATTTTTCCTGCTTTATACATGTAAATAGTTATTTTCTTATTTGTGTTTATTTCTCTTCTTTTGAAAATATATTTTACTTTCTTTTTTAACATAAAATTTTTAATTATATTAAAGTATAATTCTATAGCCTGAAGACCTAATATTTGATGCATTTCCTAGTCTTTTTACTGCCTTGTTTTTATTACATATATGGAAATGTCATTTATTGAAGGATTACTAAATATCCTTCAATATTTATCCTTCAAATCTAAACACTATCTCACTGTGCTTCCAACCATCCAGGCACATAGAAGCTAAGTAATTTGAATTGGGCAAGATGGCAGAGGAGTGTATGGGAGTAACACTGACCTCCTCCCTGGACCAATCTGGAATTACAACTAAGTGTGTAGAAATCACCCAGAACAAACAACTGAACAATAGCGAGAGAATCCTTAAAACCTCGGACAAACAGAAGAATCAGCTTCGCACAACCTGACTGTAAGGGGTGCAGTGGACACGCAAGAAGGCCAGCTGGGCGCCCATGGACTGCAGTGCCAGAGGGATATTTAAATGACCAGTACGATTCCCCTGAGAAGAGTGGGGTCTAAACCAAAAACAGGATCCCCAGCCTACAGCACCAGAGCCAAAAAAGTACACAGATAACAGCCAGCTGTGAAAAGAGGTAGGGTTGCTCTCTATCAGAGATGGGCAGCTGGAGCCACAAAGAGCCATTTAAAGGGCCGACACATAAATTTTCATTTGCAGCCACTTACCCTGGACTCTGGCAAAGGCAGGGGCACAGTGGGCTAGAGACACCTGAGGAGACGCCGGGGGAGGAGGCTTTGGGGAGAGAACTGAAGGAATAGCTAGTGGGATCCAGCTGCTGAGTCATCACCGATACGGCAGCAGCCATCTTGCTCAAGCAGGCCACTCCCCTGAGCAGCGGCAACATGAGGGGATACAATAGCCCTGCCCCCAGAAGGGACTCTGCCCCACCCTGTGGTAGCTAAGCCTTACATTGAATGCAGAGTGACTCTATTAACAACTGAAAGAGACAGCCATAGGCAGTACATCCCTAGAAGTATCCAACAGACTGCTTAAGGTCAGACGAGGTCAACATCGGACATCATCAGAGGCAGATACAGAAAGAAAAAACAGCGGTAAATACTAGAGGCTACCAAGATGAAATCCACTGTGGTCTTCTCCATGATTTGCGATATTTTCATTACTATATAGCTTTTTAATGTTCATTTGGTCCATCAAGTTTGTGCATATTAAGTCAATAGATTTTATACTATAGTTTATTTCTCTCCTTTCTTATAATAGTCTTAATCTCTTTACAGAATTATTAATACAGGTTCATTTGCTGTTGATAGTGGGATTGCAGTGGTGAGTTATTTTTGTGGATGTGGGTTTGTTCTGGCAGCACCTGCACAAAAACACACAAGATGTGATGGACAGAGAGACCCTCAGTCAACCAGCTGGAGGGTAGGAACCACCAAAAAATGACCAAACAACAAGAAAAACCCAATTACTTCTAAAGAGCAAACACAAACGGCATAAAAGGCATCCAAACAGCAGCAAGTTCAGGAGATCAAGGAGACTGCACCACTGAATCTCACAGGTCTTCTACCATAGAAGTTCACACCACAAAGTCAGGAAGTCAAGAACAATCAATTGAAGAAGCAGAAGCAAAACAGAAGATTCTCACAATAATGGGAAGACAAAGAAACATCCCCCAATCGAAAGGAAAGGAAAAATCCCCAGAAAGAGAACTAAATGAAACAGAGGCAAGTAAACTATTAGATATTGAGTTCCAAACAACAGTTCTAAGGAAGCTCCATGAGCTCAGTGAACTCAGAGGGAATTACAAAAATCTACATGAAAACTATGAGGAACTTACTGCAAACTACATGAGCATTAAAAAGGACATAGAAACTATCAACAAGAGGCAAGAGGAAATGAAGAATACAATTTCTGAACTGAAGAACACAGTATAAGGAATCAAAAGCAGGGTAGAAGAAGCAGAGGATCGAATTGGCAAGCTGGAGCACAAGGTAGAAAAAAGCTTCCAGAAAAAGCAAGAAAATGAAAAAAGACTCAAAAAGAATGAAGAGACATTTAGGTATAATCCGTATATTATAAAAATCCGTATACTAGGTATACCAGAAGGAGAAGAAGAGGAACAAGGACTAGAGAACCAGTTTGAAAAAGTAATGATGGAAAACTTCCCTAATTTGAGGAGAGAAAAAGTCACACAAGTTCAGGAAGCACAGAGGGTCCCATTCAAGATGAACCCAATGAGACCCACTCCAAGACACATCATCATTAAAATGGCAAATATCAAAGACAAACAGAATCCTAAAGGAAGCAAGGTAGAAAGAGGTAGTAACATGCAAGGGAGCCCCGATATGGCTAGCAGCTGACTTCTCAGCTGAAACACTGCAAGCCAGAAGGGAATGGCAAGAAATATTCCAAGTAATGAAAAGCAAAGGTCTGCAATCAAGACTGCTCTGCCCACCAGGCTCTCAATTAAAATGGAAGGTGAAATAAGGGGTTTCCCTGACAAAAGAGGGCTAAAAGAATACACCTCCACCAAACCAGCACTGCAAGATATGCTAAAGAGACTGCTTTAAGAAGATGAAGAAAAAGAGTCTATGAATACCCAATTCCTTTCACAGTCACCAATACTTGATATTACCCACATTTTTAATACTCACTCATCTGATTGTGACAGTGATGTGTTACTTTTATTGTTATTAAATTATTTGTTGAAACTAAACCTGTTTTTGTATATTTTTTGTCTATTTTTATTATTTTTAAAAAAGCCTTAAATTACTTTTTGGTATTCTTTATCCTTTTTTTTTTATTAAATGTTTGTAGAATTTTTTCCCTAAAAAATATTATTAATCATTTTTTAGATGTGTTGCAAATACTTTCCAATTCTATTACTTGTCCTTTAACTTTTTTATATGTATATTACTGTATATTCTTAAATGTTTAATGTAGTCTTATTGTCAATATTTTACTTTATAGCTTCTGGGTTTGAATATTTTACTGCAGGGTAAGAAAAATACTAGTTTGTATTTTCTCCAAAAACTCCTTAAATTTTACATACTGATTTTTAACTCACCTGAATATTTTTTGTATAATGTGTGAAACAGGGCTCTATATTTGTTTTATTTCACATAATAGTGGTACATGCACTTTATTAGTTGAATAAGCCTATTATCCCCATTGATTTGAAATATCAATTTAATCACTTACTACATTGTTAGACAGATATATATGTTTGTTTGTAGAATGCTCATTTTATTTCATTGATCTACTTGATTATTTATGTGCTAGTGTCATGTTCATCAAAATAAGAAGCTTCTAAACAGCTAAAAAAACATTAGCACAATGCAAAGGGAACCAACCATATGGGAAAATATATTTGTCAATGATACGTTGGACAAGGGTTTGATCTCCAACATATATAAAGAACTCACATGGCTTCACTCCAGGAAGACAAACAATCCAATTAAAAAATGGGCAAAGGACCTGAACAGACACTTCCCCGAGGAAGACATACACAGGGCCCAGAGACATATGAAAGGATGCTCAGCATCACTAGACATCAGAGAAATGCAAATTAAAACCACAATGAGATACCACTTCACACCAGTAGATGGCCATCATAAACAGATCAACAAACAACAGGTGCTGGGGAGGTTGTGGAGAAAAGGGAACCCTAGGATACTGTTGGAGGGAATGCAGACCAGTGCAGCCCTGTGGAAAAGAGTTTGGAATTTCCTCAAAAAGCTAAAAATGGAACTGCCTTTTGACCCAGTGATTCCACCGCTGGGATTATACTTTAAGAACCCTGAAACACCAATTTAAAAGAACCTATGCACCCCAATGTTCATAGCAGCACAATTTACAATAGCCAAGTGTTGGAAGCAACCTAAGTGCCCATCAGTAAATGAGTGGATTAAAAAAAACAACTATAGTACATACACACGATGGAATACTACTATGCAGCAGAAAGAAAGAGCTACTACCCTTCGCGACAGCATGGATGGACCTGGAGAGCATTATGCTAAGAGAAATAATCCAGGGGATGAAAGACAAACACCGTATGATCTCACCTATAAGTGGAACCTAATCAACAAAACAACCAACCAAGAAAAATATAACCAGCAACATTGAAAGAAAAAAGAAATCAACAGAAAGGAGAGGGAATGAGGGAGGGGGTAGTGGGGAAAGGAAGGGGAGGGGTCAAATCAAGGAACATGTATAAAGGACCCATGGACAAAGCCAAAGTGGGGAAAGATTGAGGGTGGGAGGTGGGGGTGTGGGGGGCGGGGGAAGTGGTGGTGGAAAAATGGAGACAAATGTATTTGAACAATAGAAAGAAAAAGAAAGAGACAGAGAGAAAGAAAGAAAGGGAAAGAAGGAAGAAAGGAAGAAAGAAAGAAAAGGAGGGAGGGAGGGAGGAATAAACGCTGTTTCACATACTCACAACTGTAAGCCTACTTTTGCCCCACCCTGTTTAAAAAAACAGAATTCAGAAGAAAGTTCTTCAGCTTCCTGATTTACTCTAGTCATTCTAGTTATCTCCAGTTATCCCTAGGTATCCAGTTTTCTTAGGCGTTAGTCTATATTCTCAGTTCTAAGCAATACAGTTCTAAAGCAATGTTCTGGAAAGGAATTAGAACATAGTATTACAAGACTGTGTTTTTCAACTTCCAAGTTTCGAATATTTTTCTAATTATATTATGATATCTAGTAACTGATGAAAGAGGTACACCAACTATCTATAGTACTAATTCATTAGTATAACAAGAAATAAGAAATTAGAGTGGCAAGTCATGATTTTTCTTTTCAATTCTGGTTTTAAATATTTCCTCTGGTTATTTCTAATTAACTCTACCACCCACCTAGTTATCACTAGATATATATAGTACAAATTCATTTTTTAAATAGGGATTTAGAATTGCAAAGGATGTGTTTTCCAGGTTCTGGAGTTCTCTCAATTTTTCATTTAGTTGTCCCCAGTTCAATAGTTACCTAGGTACAACAAGTTAAATACAACTAACTGATTATGCTAATAAGAAATAAGAACTTAGTTATAAAAAGAATATGTTTTCCTTCCCTGGCTTCATCTACACATCTCTCTAGTTATCTCCAATTAACTAGTTTCCTGGGTACAAGTAATTATCTGTAGTACTAAGTCATTATTCACACAGTGGATAAGAATGTAGTGTTGAGAAGAATTACTACAAATTCTTAGATTCAACCACTTTTCTTTAGCCTCCTGGTGCCAACTCATTATTCTAAATATGATAATTTATTCCTAGATGATGAAAGAATAAGCATCATTAGATATATATGGAGCTATCATGTAAAAAGAATTTAGAGTTACAAAGAACTTTGTTTTTAGCTTCCTGCCTTCAGTTATTCTTACCATCTGTTTATTTCTGGTTAAGTACTTGCAAAAGTACAATGAAAATTTGTACCAGTAACTCATTTTTCATACAAGAAATTAGAATTTATAGTTAGTAAAGTTGTGTTTTTCATACTCACAGATTTAACTAGTTATTCTCATCTCTAGATAGCCATAGTTAACTATATACTACTTATTATTTATAGCACTAATTCATTTTCCCTTTTAAAAAGATTTTGGAGCCCTGGCTGATGTCGCTCAGTGGATTGAGTGCCAGACTGTGAACCAAAGGGTTGTGGGTTTGATTCCGAGTCAGGGCACATGCTTGGATTGCAGGCCAGGTCCCCAGTAGGGGGCACTTGAGAGACAACCACACATTGATGTTTCCCCATCTTTCTTCCTTCCCCTTTCTCTGGGAATGAATAAATTTTTAAAAAATCTTTTAGAAACGATTTTGGAGATGAGATACATGTTTTTCAGCATTTGGGCTTTTCCAGTTATATCTAGTTATCTCTGGTTAAATATTTACATAGATACCACTATTTTTGTCATTCTGTGACTTACTAATTATCTATCTTTCAAATATCATTTTTCAAGAAGAAAGTTGCACTTGAAAAAACCTGCTTTTTAACATCCTGGTTTCAATTACTCTTCTAGTTTTCTCTAGTTGTCTCTAGTTAAAGTGTTATCCAATCACCACTCATTAATGACCTATATTACTAATACATTCTTTCAATGATAAAAGATGAATTGAGAAATATGTTCTTAAGCTCTCCTGTGTTCACCTAGTCATTTAGATAATATCTTGTTATCTCTAGATTTCTAAACATGGTAAATCTAGTTATTTACAGTGCTATTTCCACATTCTAAAAAGACATGAAAATTTCGATGTGAAAAGGATGTTTTCTCCCAATATCATCAATATACTAGTGTATTTTTTTATACCTAGATACTTCTGATAAAATAGTTACCTAAGTATGACTAATAAACTGACACACTAATTCAACAATATGGAAGCATTTATATGTGAGGATAATTTGTTTTCCATTCCCTGGTCTCATGTAATGATCATCTTATATCACTACTTGTCACTTAGGTACCATTAGCTATCTCTTATATTAACTCATTATTCAAACAAGAGATAAGAATCTAGTGTTTAGAAGAGTGATTTTACAACGTCCTGGGTTCATCAATTTTTGTAGTCACTTCTAACTAAGTCTGGTAAAGTAGTTGCCTAGGTATTGCTAGTTATCTCTAGTACTAACAATTTATTCCAACAAGAAATATGAATTTAGTGTTGAGAAGATGGTGTTTTTCAGCTTGGTGACTCCAACTTATATTATATAAGTGAGCCAGAAATGGCCTCTGTCTGTTGGCTCCTAAGTTGTTTATTTCTTCCCTGAAGGATGAAATTACCTCAAAAGCTAGCTAGTGCCAAACTAAAATTTTTACACATCCAATTGTTTTATAAATATCTGAAATAACCATATTTTTAGCCACTTAGAGCCTAGCCACTTTACATAGCCCCTCATGGAAGTGTGCCCAACATGTCTGCTAACCATAGATAAGATAAACCCTGGGCCCTAGAGACCACAAGCTGCTGCTGTCCTTTGGTGCTCTCTGACCCAGATACTCTCCAACATGGTGCTAAATGACATTACTTAGACACTTAAGCACTTTGCTAACCCTCTTCTCCCTCAGGAGTTAACTTGCCTACCTCTTCTTCCAAATTTGGGTAACAAGTAGCGTTAGCCTGTTGACCAGTCTCATGCTGTGACAGACTTTCCCAGCCTCAAACCTGTCAAATCCTCCCCAAATAAAGCTGTGTCCTACTGCCACCTTGTGGGTATATATTTTTCCTTGGCCAGCCCAGAAATCACTTGAACATCTACAACTAGTTTTTCTGGTTTACTCTGGGTAGTTCTAGTTAACAAATTACCTAGATCCCACTAGATAACTGTACAATTAACTCATTATCAGAAGAAGGAATAAGAATATAGATATAAGATGATTGTGGTCTTCAACTTCCTGGTTTGAACTGGTTATTCTAGCCATCACTAGTTATCTATAGTTAACTAATCATCTAGGTCCCCTGCATATCTATGGTACTAACTCATTATTAAAAAAGAAAACAAGAATTTATATTTGAGAAATGCCTTTTTCAGCTTCCTGACATCAATGAGTATTAGTAGTTATCTCTAGATATTGTCTGTAAACTAGTTACCACTATTCATGTAGATTTATGTGTTCTTTCAACATGAAATATAAAGTTAGATTAAGAAGGATATGTTCTCCAATTCAAGGATTCAACTCCTTATAATAATATTCTTTAGGTAATTATCTACTTCAGTACAATTATTCATCTACATTATTGACTCATTAATCCACCAAAAGAAAAAGAGTTTAGAATCCAGAAGAACCTACATTTAAGCTCCTAACTTCAACTTCTTATTCTAGACCTCTCTACTTCTAACTGACTAGACATCTGGTGCCAATATCTATAGTACAAAATCATTCCAACAAGACTTAAGACTAATACTATTTTATTGTGATAAAATACACATAACATAAAATTTACCATCTTAACCATTTTTAAGTGTACAGTTCAGTGGCATTAAGTACACTCACATTTTTGTGCAATCGTCACCACCATCTATCTCCAGAACTTTTTCAACTTCCCAAGCTGAAACTCCATGCCCATTGAACAATAACTTCCCAATACCACTTCTCCCAGCTGCTGAGAACTACCATTCTACTTCCTCTTAAAAAATTTGACTATTCTAGGTATCTCATATAAATGGAATCATATAATATTTGTCCTTTTGTGTATGGCTTATTTCACTTAGCTTAATGTTTTCAAGTTTCACCTATATTGTAACACGTGTCAGAATTGTATTCTTTTTGAGGCTGAATAGTATTCCATTTATGGACATACCTCATTTTATTTATCCAGCCATCCATCGATGGACACTTAGGTTGCTTCCAGCTTTTGGCTATTGTGAACAATGCTGCTATGAGTACCTGTATACAAGTATCTGTTCAAGTCCCTGCTCTCGGTTATTTGGGGTATATACCCAGAAGCGGAGTTGCTGCATCATATGATAATTCTATATTTAACTTTTTGAGGAACCATCATACTGTTTTCCACAGTGGCTGCACCACTTACACACTCACCAGTAATGCACAGCATTCCAACTACTTCCACATCCTCACCAACATTTATTTTCTGTTTTGTTGATAATAGCCATTCTACCGGATGTGAAGTGGTATCTCATTGTTTCAGTTAAGACTAACATTTAAGAAGAATATGTTTTTAGCCTTCTGGCTTCAAATATTTATTGTTTTCATATGGTTATCTTACCTATGTAACTGTGATTATCTACATTATTAACTGAATATTCAAAAATGAGAAGAGTGTGTTTTCCAGTATCCTAGATTCAAACTGTTCTAGATATCTGGTAAACTAGTTATCCGATTACTACTAGTTATCTATATTACTAATGCATCATTTCAATGAGAAATAAGAATTTGAGGTTGAGAAGACTGTGGTTTCCACATTCTGGCTACAACTACTTATCTGCAGTTGTCTGTAGTTAGCTAGTAACGTGATTACCAGTAGTTATCCATAGTACTAAATCTTTAATCACACAAGAGGTAAGAATTAGTGTTCTGAGTAATGGTTTTGTGGGGGTTTTTTGTTAAACACTATTTTTTCTTTGTTTTATTTGTAATACTCAAAGTATTTATACATTAAAAGGGAAAAGAATCACATAAATATTGCCATTAGATAATTGGGTTTCAGATACCTCTTTTTTAAAAATTCTTACTCTGTTACAGTTTCCCCAATTTTTCCCCTTTGCCCTCCTCTGCCCATCCCACCCCCCACTCCCACAGTCAATTCCCACACTGTTGTCCACGTCCATGGTTCATTCAGACATGCTCTTTAACTAGTCCCTTCCCCTTTATTCCACCATTATCCACCCCCACCTCTGGTCACTGTCAGTCTGTTCCATGTTTCAATGCCTGTGATTCTATTTTGTTCATTAGTTTCTTTTGTTCATTAGCTTCCTCTTACAGGTGAGATCTATATGGTATTTGGAGTAACAGTTTTTCAATTTTCAGATTTATACAGATTTCTGGTTTTCTCTAGCTATACACTGTAAACAAATTTCCTAGGTACCAATAGTTATCTCTAGCCAAACTCATTATTGCAATAAGAATTAATATTTATTGTTGAGATAATGGACTCTCAGCTTCATGGCTTCAAATTATTCTCCTTGAAATATCTAGTTACCCCTGATTAAATAAGTAAATAGGTGTAACTACTTATTGATAATACTCTTTATTACCACAATAAATAAAAGTTAAATTTTAGAATAATGTTTTTCTTAACAGCTTGTTTCAATTATTTATTCTGACTATTGTGAGCTACCTTCACTCAACTAATTACCTAGGTTCCACTAGATAATCATATTATTTGCTCATTTTCCCACAGGTAACTCGAATTTAGATTTGATCCCCCAAAAAAGTGTTTTCTAGATTCTTGGCATCTATAAACATGTTTTTTCTACTTATCTCTACTTATTTTGAGTTATCTAGTGACTTAGGAACACTTAGTTCTCTATAGGATTATTCAACTGTCCCAACAAGAAATAAGAAGGTAGAGTTGAGAAGAATATATTTTTCAACTTCCTAGATTCAACTAATTATTGTAATTATCACAGCCACCTTTAGTTTGCTCATTCTTTAGGAATCTTTATTTATAATATTGACTCTGCCATAAAGAAATATGATTTCAAAGTTCAGAAAAATGATTTTTGGCTTTCTGGTTTGAGATAATCAATATGCCTGTATCTAGTTTTCTCTGGATACCCAGTTTTTTTAGGTATTGTCACCTATCTATTGTTTAAAGGCAAATTCCAATACAGAATATAAACATAGTATTATAAGACTATTTTTTAGCTCGCAGGTTTCAAATACTAATTATCTCACGTTTCTTCTAGTTAAATAATGAAACATATATCACTAGCTATGTATACTACTAAGTCATTATTAGAAGAAAAAGAAGAAGTTGGAGTGGTAAAGAATGATTTTTAAAATTCATGGCTTCAAATATTTTCTTCCTGACTATTTCATGTTAACTCCATTTACTATCAATCTAGGTACAACTTGTTGTCTATAGTACAAATTCAGTATTGGAACAAGATATAAGAACTTGGATATGTGAAAGATGGACATTTCAGCTTCTAGGTTTCTCTCCATTTTTCTAGTTATTCCCACTTGTTTCCAATTCAATAGTTATCTAGGTACCACTAGTTATATAGAACTAACTTATTGTGTTAACAGAACATAAAAAGTGAGTTCTAAAAAGAATGTGTTCTCCACTCTCCGGCTTTACCTATATATCTCTAGTCACTTCCAATTAACTGATTTCCTGGGTACCAGTTGTTATCTATAGTACTATCTCATTATTTCAACAGTAGATAAGAATGCAGTGCTAAGAATGAATATTCAACTTCCTGCATACAAGTACTTTTCTTCAGCATCCTGCCTTCAACTCCTTATTTTGGATATGACCATTAATTTCTTGGCTACTAATGACCTACGTACCAATAGACATCTATGGCAGTAATTCTTTGGTCCAACAAGTAAAGAAATTTAGAGTTGAAAAGAAATAGATTTTCACCCTGGCTGGTGTGGTTCAGTGGACTGAGCGCTGGCCTGCAAACCACAGGGTCACTGGTTCAATTCCCAGTCAGGGCACATGCCTGGGTGCTGGCCAGGCCCTCAGTAGAGGACATGCGAGAGGCAACCACACATTGATGTCTCTCATTCCCTCTCTTCCTCCCTCCCTTTCCCTGTCTAAAAATAAATTTTAATAATATATAAAAATGTATTAATAAAATAAATAGATTTTCAGCTTCCTTCCTTCAACTAGGTATTCTTGTTTAGTTTAGTTATAAAAATACAGTTGAAAATATAGCAGTAACTCATTATTTCAACAAGAAATAGAAAGTTGCAATTGGCAAGAATTTTTTTCTAGTCCCAAACTTTAGTAATTTTTCTTATTTTCAGTTATCCATATTTAACTTTATGTTTAGTTAACATCTATTATTTATTGTAATATTTTATGATATTTTTGCAATAAATATTTGCATCATTCTTTCATGAAAAGAAATTCTAGTGATAACAAGTATGTGTTTTTGTCTTTATGGATCAAGTAGTTTCCTGATTATTTCTAGTTCTATATTTACCATGAATTATCCTGTTTCAAGAAGACATAGAGGCATACCTCATTTTATTATTTTATTGTCCTTTGCTGTATTGTGCTTCATAGATGTGTTTTTTATAAATTGAAGGCAAGGCCTTCCACCAGGAAAAAAAAGATTATGACTCACTTTATTGCTGTGGTATGGAACCAAATCCTCAATATCTCCAAGGTAATAAGTTGCACTTGAGAATAACATGTTTTCAACATCCTGACTTCAGTTAGTTTCTAGGATTTCCCCCCCCCAGTTTCCTGTTATGCTCCTGTTGCTTAGGTACCACAAATTACATTAATAACATGCTATTTTCATGAAAAATAAGTTGGATAGTTAGATTGATAAAATGTATTTTCCAGCTACCTGTCTTCTAATCATTCAAATATCTAATTATCTTTATATAATCTACTTATTTACAATGTAATATTTTACATATTATAAAATATTATAATCTAGGTCCTTAGGATTGTTAAGAGGATTAAACTCGTTAATATAAACAAATTGCTTAGACCATTGCCTAGAACACAGTAAGAACCAGCTAAGTGTGGGTTACTGTTGTTATCTCAGTTAATCATCACAACAATCCAACGAGGGGGGTCTATGAGGTAGGTGCTATTATGAGGGCAAGTCCACAGATGAGGAAACTGAGGCACAGGGAGGTAAAGCAACTCACCAAATTAACCAGTTAATAAAAGCAAATCAAAGCAAAACTGGGATGGCAGGTGCCTGCAGCCTAACTTCAAGTAGTCTCCTAGCTTATCATTTCACCTGAATCACTGGCCCGATTCGTGGACTTTGAGAGCAAACAGAACATAACCAGAGAGTCCCATCCATTAGTTACTGACTTCCCAGAGGGGAGAGTCGTGTTCAGAACCCACAGGGCAAGGTGGACTACCGTCACTCCAGAGTGCGAGGGCCACTAGGGGCTCAGCAGCTTTCTCCAGTCCTTTGTCTGCGTTATCTTGTTCCGGAAGACCTCAGAGCCCCGCGCCCCCTGGCGGGCATCGAGGGCCAGACGGAGAGGATTCTTCCAACGCTTCTCCAAGGCCTCCAGGTGCCAGTGTGGTCAGCCCCTCGCCCAGCCCCAGGTCGGCTTGCACAATACAGTAAAGTTCCTTCCTCAGTGCAGTCCCCCCGACCCAAATCAAAGTTGTCAGCTAAACTGCAAGTTAGAGTCCACACACGCACGCCCCCTAACCATACCTTTCAGGCATTATCCACCCCGTTATGGCCACGCCCTGGCCACCTGCGCCTCCCAGCAAGTGAGAAATGGCAACCTTCCAAACCAGAATGTGTAAGCATTGAATCTGAGGCAGACGCATTGCCACCGGAACCAGACTCCAGAAAGAGGACCCGAGCCAGGGATGGCCACAGACCGGAGTGCAGAGTCGCCGGTTGGGACATGGAACCTTCGCCAGGGTGCAGACGTGAACACCCTGGTTACTGCAGCCTAGGAGTCAATGAGCTGCTTGCTCAGTGCCAGAACCGGGACAGGTGCATAGGCGACCTCCGGGAAAACGAATTGGACACTGCTGCCGTTCTCAGGTCACGGGGCTACACTTCCCTCTAACTCACGCACCCCGAGCTCCAATACGGATCGCTCTCTCTTTCCCTTTGCAGATACCAAGCCTACCATGAACACAGTAACTGCAACAGTAGGAGACGTGGAGGTGGATGTGTGGTCCAAACCTGAGGAAGGAGCAGCAGAAGAAGAAGATGGCCAAATTAGCACGGGAGCTCCCAGCTCCATGGACTACGATGAACACCAGGAGGGTAGCGATGGCTGCGAGGAGTCCCAACAGCAATACCTAGCCCACAAGACCCCTGAAGCCCTGGGACCTGCAGCAACTCCTCCCCCTAAATACGTTCACACGATTTCAGCTAAAGGTGCTGGAGAGAGTTTTCCAATGCACTCAATACCACGACTTGGTCGTGCGGTAAGCGGCTCGCTCTGGAGGTGCCCAGTTCTCTAGGACGTTAGGGCTACTCCCAGCATGCCTTTGGCTTCTTCCCAGGTCTTTTCCACATTCAGAACCAGAGCTACCTAGGGAAATGGTGGCTGCTGGAATCGGCTCGCCCTTGAGCTCCGAGTTGAGAGCAATGCCTACTGGGCATTAAGGTAAAAATTTTCATGCAGTATTGTGTTGCAGCCTGTCTAGGCTGGGCAGGTCCACTCGAGACTCAGGTAGACGGAAGAAAATGCACGGAGCCGTAGGGATGCTTGACATGACTTTATTGGAGGGAGTTACACAGGCCACAAGCCTAAGTCTACACACCCACTCCCTCCCACTGAGAAGTCCCTACCTTCTTAAGCACTAACACAAACAAAGCCAGCTTCAGGCCAAAAAGTTAAGTAACATAGCATGAGCTGCGCATGCATGCCAACTTCATGTTGTGGGAGCCGTTTATCACACCCAGACTCAAGGATGTGAGAACACTGCTTTATCAGACCCCTTCAAAGTTGTGAGAAACTGCTTCCCTTCGTTACCCAGACACCTGGGTGAGGCAGCCAGACTGCCTTCACTTACCCTGCAAGTATGAAAGTAAATCAGGTCAGGAAGCTTTGGCCATGCTCCTGGTTTTGTAAATAATGCTCTTTTGGATTAGGTTGAGGAGTGAGGGGCAATTGTGCAAGTTCAGGGTGGGATCTTGCCTTTAATTAAAATTTTGATAATTTGGTCATCATGGAATTCTTTGTTCCTTAGTCTTGATTTTTTTAAATACTACATTAAGCCCTGGCTGGTATGCTGCAGTGGATTGAGTGATGGCCTGTGAACCAAAGTGTCAACAGTTCAATTCCCAGTCAGGGCACATGCCTGGGTTGCGGGCCAGCTCCTTATTTTGGGAATAACCTGAGAGGCAACCACACAGTGATGTTTCCCTCCCTCTTTTTCTCCTTTCCTTCCCCTCCCTCTATAAAAATAAGTAAAATCTAAAAAATAAATAAAATATTACATTGAAATTATTAATCTTGAATACTGAGTTTTTCAGCATCCCTTAAATTTTGCACACAACTTCCAGCCAAAATGGAGGCGTAAGTACATACACTTTGCCTCCTCACACAACCAAAAAAAGGACAACAACAAATTTAAAAATAAAAAACAACCAAAACAGCTAGAAAATCCAACTGCATGGAAATCTAACAACCAAGGAGTTAAAGAAGAAACATTCATTCAAAGTGGTAGGAGGGACAGAGATGGGCAGCCTTGACAGAGAGGAGGCCAGCAAAGCAGCAGCTGGAGGACCAGGTGGGCGAGGTGGTGGCTGGCAGTCCCACATTTGCCTGTGGATAGACCAAGAGGAACAACAGAAGAGCAAGACAGATCGCATAACCCAGGGTTCCAGTGCGGGAAAAGAAAGCCTCAAAACCTCTGGCTGTAAAATACTGTGGGGGATACGGCAGTGGGAGAAACTCCCAGCCTCACAGAAGTGTTCTCTGGAGAGACCCACAGGGTCCTAGAACATGGAAAAACCGACCCACCCGGGAATCAGCACCAGAAGGGCCCGATTTCTTGTGGGTAGCAGGGAAAGTGACTGAAAGCCAGCAGAGAGACAAGCAAGGACATTGTTCCCTCTGGGACCCCTCCCTCACATACAGCACCAAACACAAGAAGGGGATTGCTGCACCCTGGTGAATACCTAAGGCTCCACCACTTCCAACATAACAGGTGTGCTGAGACAAACAATATGGTCCAAATGAAAGGACAGATCAAAGCTCCAAAAATAGAACTAAGCGATGAACAGATAGCTAATGTATCAGATGCATAGTTCAAAACACTGGTAATCAGGATGCTCACAGAAATGGTTGAGTATTGGTTGCAAAATAGAGGAAAAAGTGAAGGCTATGCAAAATGAAATAAAGAAAAATATACAGGGAACCAACAGTGAAGGGGAGGAAACCAGAATGCAAATCAACGATAGTGAGCAGAAGGAAGAGATAAACATTCAACCAGAACATAATGAAGAAACAAGATTTCAAAAAAATGAGGAGAGGCTTAGGAACCTCTGGGGCAACTTTAAACGTTCCAACAACCAAATCATAGGGGTGCCAGAAGGAGAAGAGGAAGAGCAAGAAATTGAACACTTATTTGAACAAATAATGAAGGAGACCTTCTTCCATCTGGCCAAGGAAATAAAATTCCAGGAGATCTAGGAAGCTCAGAGAGTCCTAAAGAAGTTGGACCCAAGGAAGCACACACCAAGGCACATCATAATTACATTACCCAAGATTAAAGATAAGGAGAGATTCTTAAAAGCAGCAAGGGAAAAAGAGACAGTTACCTACAAAAGAGTTCCCATAAGACTATCAGCTGATTTCTCCAAAGAAACCTTACAGGCAAGAAGGGGCTGGCAAGAAGCTTTCAAAGTCAAGTAAAGGAAGGACCTACATCCAAGATTACTCTATCCAGCAAAGCTATCATTTAGAATGGAAAGGCAGACAAAGTGCTTCCCAGACAAGGTAAAGCTAAAGGAGTTCATCACCACCCAGCCCTTATAATATGAAATGTGAAAGGGACTTATCTAAGAAAAAGAAGATCAAAACTATCAACAGTAAAATGACAGCAAACTCACAACTATCAACAACCAAACCTAAAAAAATAAATAAATAAACAAACAACTAAAACAGGAACAGAATCACAGAAACGGAGATCACATGGAAGTTTATCAGTGGGGTGGGGGAGGGGGGAGAATGGGGGGAAAAGTACGAGGAATAAGAAGCATAAATGGTAGTCACAAAATAGACAGGGGGAAGTTAAGAATAGTACAGGAAATGGTGAAGCCAGAGAACTTATATGTATGACCCATGGACATGAACTAAGGGTGGGGGATGCAGGTAGGAGGGTGATGCAGGGTGGGGGAGGGAATAAAGGGGAGAAAAAATGGAACAACAGTAATACCATAAGCAATAAAAGATATTTTAAAATAAATAAATAAGATAATTAAAATTTTAAAAAGTTTGCACACAAATGAAAACTGTCCCTAAAACAAGCACGGTGCAGGGTACAAGGGGGTCCCCAAAAAACTATTTATAATAAATTGTGTGTTTATTCTTACATGTCTAAGCTTCAGTCACCTTGAAAGCACTCTCCATTTGTTGCAATACATCTATCAAGACGTTTTTTCCACTGCTCAAAACACTTATAGAACTCGATTTTGATGCCTTTCAGTGCTCTTGCTGTTTTTTGTTTCACCTCTTCCACATCCGCAAAACGTTTTGCTTTGAGGACTTTTTTTCACCTGGAGAAACAAACAAACAAAGAAAAAGTCATCGAGTGAATGAGGAGGATGGGACACGGGAGTCATGTCATTTTTGGTCAAAAACTGCTGAACACTCAGTGCAGTCTGGGCAGGTGCACTCGTCAATCATCCATCATGAAATGGGCAAAGACGTTGAAAGAGTCTTTAAAAAAATTCATCGAAGCCCAATTCAGCCTCTCAGAACACCACCAGCTAGTACACTGATACAGATGGGTTCCTAGAACACTCACCTAGTGGGGAAGCTTGTACTACAAGAGTCCCGCCCTCTAGAAGTTAATTCCGGTTTGGGGGCCCCCTCTCATATGAGAGAAATTTGTGCGGGGGCATCTGGGAGAATATAAAAATATAAATTTAAAAATTAGCATGAACTGTACATTGTATATGTCATTATATCCACAACTTCAAATACTAAATATTTGCAATTTCCCCCCCTCAAAACGGAGCTTGCAATATGCATAGATGTGCCTGAAGTCAGAGTGCAAGTCAGTAAACCTGAAAAAAAAACAAACCATTTGGCAGGGCACCCATTCTCACACCTGCTTTAGCATTTGTACGCTTTTCTTAGACATTCTCAAGTTGATTTTGTTGCCTTTTCCATGTTTGGGAATGAATTTTGAACTTTGGAGGCTTTTGATTAGTGGAAATGGGATAAGTAAGCCCTAGTTTATGGAAATTGCCTGTTATCAAAAGGAACATGATTTCCTAAAAGAAAAAATAATCATAATAAAAGGGAACAAAACTGTTTCTCCTACTCCCTGTCCAAACTTAAATACAAATAAAGTACAACTCCTTCCAACACCAGTATCCTTTTGGGAGCACTTCTGTGTGGAGTCAAGTTGGGATCAATTTGATCTTGGAAGTATGCACTTAGACACACCACGTTATGAGAGGGTTCAACGGTATTAAATTATTTTAAATATTTAAAACTAGGCATAAGCACTTAGCTAAATAAGTGAATTGATAAATATTCAGGCATTATGGTAAGGGAAAAATTCACATACAGAAAACACATTATATAAGAAACTAATGTAGATATGCTGAATCTGATGCAGGGGACATAGGTTAAAAGTCCCAGTGCCTGGTTCTGCTGCTGTTGTTTCCAGTCTGTAGTAAAAGAGTACACAAATAGGCAGTCCTACATTTTAGTTTCTAGGATGCTTTATTTCATAGACCCTCAGTAGAACAAATGCATTATTTCCTTTTCTTTTTTATAGTTCACAGACTTTCCAAATTTTCTTATTTATTACATTTTATTGATGATGTTATTACAATTGTTCCAGTTTTTCACCCTTTGCCCCCCTCCACCCAGCACCCCCACACACACACTCCCTCAGGCAGTCCCCACACCATTGTTCATGTCCATGCATCAGACATATAAGTTCTTTGGCTACTCCATTTCCTATACAGTATTTTACATCCCCATGGTTATCCTGTTACTACCTATTTGTACTTCTTAATCCCCTCACCTCTTCACCCATTCCTCCATACCCCCTCCCATCTGAAAAGCATCAAAACGGTCTCCATGTCCATGATCCTGTCCCTGTTCTTCTTGTTTGCTTAGTTTGCTTTTTTAGATTCAATTGTTGACATGTATGTATTTATTGCCATTTTATAGCTCATAGTTTTGATCTCCTTTTCTTTAAATAAGTCCCTTTAACATTTCATATAATAACGGTTTGGTGATGATGAACTCCTTCAGTTTTTTTCTTATATGGAAAGCTCTTTATTTGTCCTTCAATTCTAAATGATATCACTGCTGGGTAGAGCAATTCTGGCTGTAGGTCCCTGCTTCTCTTGACTTTGAATATTTCTCACCAATCTCATCTAGCCTGCAGGGTTTCTTTTGAGAGATCAGCTGACAGTCTTATGGGAACTCCCCTGTAGGTAACTAACTTCTTTTCTCTTACTGCTTTTAAGATTCTCTCTTTATCTTTAACCTTTGGCATTTTAATTATGATGTGTCTTGGAGTGGACCTCTTAGCATCCATCTTTTTTGGGACTCTCTGAGCTTAAAGGACTTGTATGTCTATTTCCTTCACCAAATTAGGGAAGTATTCTTTCATTATTTTTTCAAGTAGACTTTGAATTTCTTGCTCCTTCTCTTTCTGGCACCCCTATGATGCAACTGTTGAGATGCCTGACGTTGTCCCATAGGCTGTTTACACTATCCTTATTTTTTTGGATTTTTTTTCTTCTTGTTGTTCTGCTTGGTTACTTTTTGTTTCTTTATATTCCAAATCATTGATTTGATTCTCGGCTATATTCGAGTTTGGCTTTTTGTGGCAACAGGCAGCTGAATCTTTGTTTGTTTGTTTAGTAACACTTTCACAATTTGGGATCCTTGTGACTTACCTGTTAACAATTCCCAATGTAGCTCCAAACTTTTATAGTTGTTAGCAAACCATTCACCATTCCAGCATGGGTGTGCTCTCAATTAGTTTACGTTCTTGTCCTGCCTCTTTGTGAAATGAGATTTATCCTTCTCTTGTTCTGGAGTTAGAGAATTTTCTCCTCTTTGCCCTGACAATGAAGAACATATCTCATTATATCCAGATTTTCAGAGACTATTATAATTTCTACAGCTCCCATTTCTAAAACTGTTAGTGTATCTTCAACTCCAAAACAGTGTTTGCCAGTGCCCTGACTGATTTCATCAAAGCATCATCTTATTAATTTTTTTAATGAATTTCATGTTGAAGAGGACTCCAGTAGATAAGTCAATAGCTTCAACCAATCCATTTTTGCCACCATAAGATATATCAACTAATTTTAAAACTTATTATTGTAACCTCTGATCAGACAGATCAGATTGACTTACTTCATTTTTAAAACCAGCTAATTCAGCTAAAATGAGACCAGCAGCATTCACTTTGTCCCCAGAAATAAACAGCTGCACAACAGTCTTAGCTACTTTCTGAACATGGTTATGTCACTTTTTCATTCTTAAACAGGCGAAACACAAGGCTGTCTGACACCCTCTACCACGTTTTTTGTTGGGAGGGTGGAGATCCACAGTAGATTTATGCAGCACTTCTCTTGTGTTTCCTTGAACTGTGCCAAAAAATGCACCACTACCATTACAGTGAAGCCAAACTTGCTATCCTCTGAAAGCTGTGCTGTTAAGAGCCCCTGTATCGAATTTGTGTTCACACAAATACAATGATGTATTAATTGGTTTGAAATGTTTAAAGTCAAAAGTCAATGTTGACTTTCTTTATATATAATTGATTATGCTATTACAGGTGTCCCATTTTTTTCTCCCCTTTATTCTCCTCTGCCCTGAACCTCCCCTCTCACCAGCCTTTTCCCCCAACCCCCTTAGTTCATGTCCATGGGTCGTACATATAAGTTCTTTGGCTTCTCCATTTCCTATACTATTCTTAACCTCCCCCTGTCTATTTTGTACCTACTATTTATGCTTTGTATTCCCTGTACCTTTTCCCTCATTCTCTCCCCTCCCCCCATCTCCATTTCTCTGATTTTGTTCCTGCTCTAGTTGTTTGCTTAGTTGCTTTTTGTTTTTGTTTTAGGTTCAGTTGTTGATAGCTGTAAGTTTGTAATTTTACTGTTCACAGTTTTTGATCTTCCTCTTTTTCTTAGATAAGTCTCTTTAACATTTCAGGTAATAAGGGCTTGGTGATGATGAGCTCCTTTAACTTGACCTTATCTGGGAAGCACTTTACCCATTCATTCTAAATGATAGCTTTGCTGAATAGAGTAATCTTGGATGTAGGTCCTTGTTTTTCATGACTTGGAAAACTTCTTGCCAGCCCCTTCTTGCCTGTAAGGTTTCTTTGGAGAAATCAGCTGATAGTCTTATGGGAACTCTTTTGTAGGTAACTGTCTCTTTTTCCCTTGCTGCTTTTAAGAATCTCTCCTTATCTTTAATCTTGGGTAATGTAATTATGATGTGCCTTGGTGTGTGCTTCCTTGGGTCCAACTTCTTTAGGACTCTCTGAGCTTCCTAGATCTCCTGGAATTTTATTTCCTTGGCCAGATGGAAGAAGGTCTCCTTCATTATTTGTTCAAATAAGTGTTCAATTTCTTGCTCTTCCTCTTCTCCTTCTGGCACCCCTATGATTTGTTTGTTGGAACGTTTAAAGTTGCCCCAGAGGTTCCTAAGCCTCTCCTCATTTTTTTGAAATCTTGTTTCTTCATTCTGTTCTGGTTGAATGTTTATCTCTTCCTTCTGCTCACTATCGTTGATTTGCATTCTGGTTTCCTCCCCTTCACTGTTGGTTCCCTGTATATTTTTCTTTATTTCACTTTGCATAGCCTTCACCTTTTCCTCCATTTTGGGACCATGCTCAACCATTTCTGTGAGCATCCTGATTACCAGTGTTTTGAACTATGCATCTGATACATTAGCTATCTGTTCATCGCTTAGTTCTATTTTTGGAGCTTTGATCTGTCCTTTCATTTGGGCCGTATTGTTTGTCTCAGCACACCTGTTATGTTGGAAGTGGTGGAGCCTTAGGTATTGCCAGGGTGGGGCACTGTGGTGCTGTGTGTGGGGGAGGGGTCCTAGAGGGAACAATGTTGCTTGCTTGGCTCTCAGCTGGCTTTCAGTCGCTTCCCCCTGCTACCCACAAGCAAATTGGGTCCTTCTGGTGCTGATTCCGAGGTCGGTGGGTTTGTGTACATTCTAGGACCCTGTGGGTCTCTGCGATGAACTCTCCTGTGAGGCTGGGAGTTTCTCCCACTGCCGTATCCACCACCGTTTTTTACAGCCAGAGGTTTTGAGACTTTCTTTTTCCTGCACTGGAGCCCTTGGATGTACAATCTGTCTCACTCCGCAGTTGTTCCTCCCAAATTATCCACACGCAAATGTGGGACCACCCAGTCTGTCCCTGCTACCTTGCCATCCGTCCTCTCCCCTCCAGCTGCTCATCTCCACCCCTACTGCTGGTCTGGATGAATGTTTCTTCTTTAACTCCTTGGTTGTTGGACTTTCCATACAGTTTGATTTTCTAGAAGTTCTGGTTATTTTTTGTTTTTAAATTTGTTGTTGTCCTCCTTTTGGTTGTGCAAAGAGACAAAGTCTGAACTTTCACACTTTAAAAAAACATGGCAAAGACTTCCAACCTCCAGTCCAACTTGTAAAGAGTATGGAAGGCACCCTGGCTGTGTGGCTCAGCTGATTGGAACATCGTCTGTGCACCAAAATGTTGTGGGTTCAATTCCCAGTCAGAGCATGTACTTAGGTTGCAGATTTCATCCCCAGTTGGGGTGTGTACAGGAGGAAACAGATTGATGTCTCTCTCTCACATCACTGTTTCTCTGTCTCTCTCTCTCTCAAATTAATAAACATATCCTCAGGTGAGGATTAAATACACACACACAGGGAGAAAAGATGGCGGAGGAGTGAAAGGGAGTCACGCTGACCTCCTCCCAAAACCAAACTGGAATTGCAACTAAATAATGGAGTAATCACCTGGAAAGCAGTGGAGCGATAGTGGGAGAGGAGCCTTGGTGCCGCGGACAGCGGATTCGACTCTCACACATCCCAACGGGTGAGAATTGCGGTGGAGGCTCGAGAGGGTGGGCTGGGTGCGCACGGGCACTGGCACCAGAGGGACATTGAAACGGCCAGTTAGCGTCCCCCCGGGAAGAACGGGGTCTGAATCATAAACAGGAACCCCTAAACTACAGCCGCTAAAGCTGAGAAAATACAGACAAAACACAACCCCAAAAAGCTTAGGGGCACTCTCTGCCAGAGACAGGTGGCTGGGGATGCAAAGAGACATTTAAAGGGCAAACGCAAAAGTTGCAGCAGCAGCCACCCTCCTTGATCGCTGGGTACAGGCGGCAGCAGGGTGGGCTGGTGCCTGGGAAAAGACTGGTGAGGAAAACTTTGTGAAGAGAACTGACTCTGCGGCCGGTGGAGCCCGGGTGATAACGCACTTCCCACTCTGCAGCTACCATCTCGCTCAGGCATAAGGGAATCAATTAACCTGCCTTTTGTGCGCTCCGCACACAGCTTGTGCGCCTGTGACCTGCGGGGCTGAGTGCAGACTGTCTGGGAGAGCTTTGAGGAGAGACTGGAGACAGTGGCGTTGGGGAAAGAACGGGAGGAGGAACCGGGGAGTCCCGACTCCCTCCCCGTTCGGTAGTCTCCATTGTGGGCTGGAAAGGCGCGACCCCAAAGAGGCAGAAGCGGGGCGCGCATGAACCAGACTGCCTGCGATTGAAACGCAGTCCGCACAGGGGTTGGATCCTCAGCCGAAGGGGTCACAGAACTGCCCAGAGGCCCCTGAGGGGAGACTAGAAACGGAGGCATTGGGGAAAGAACGGGAGGAGGAACCGGAGAGTCCCGACTCCTTCTCCTTGCCGAAGTCTCCATTGCGCGGGAAGAGGCCACACCCCCAAAGAGCCAAAAGCCGAAAAGCAAACATAGACACCCCCAAAACACCCAGAGCAGGCGCGCACACTTGCGCCGAGTGACTGGCGAGGGTTGGCGAGCGTGTGTGTGACCCACGCGGGCTGGCAAACGCTTGCACCTGCCGGCAAGGCCTCACACAGACTGGCACCCATACGGCCTGCGAGGGATTGCACAGAGGGGCAAGGGCAGGCGTAAATTGACCCGCCCGCCGCGATTGCGGAGCAGCCCACAAAATAAGTAGAGCTGCCCAGAGTCCCTGGAGGAGAGACCAGAAACAGGATTAACCGGAGAGCTGATTTCCTCCCATTTCCGTAGTCCCCATTTGGCGAGGGCAAGCAACGCACCCAAAGAGCCAAAAGCGGGGAAAACACACAATAGAAGACCCTAAACTGACCAGTGCCGCGAAGCTCGCGTGCCAGGGAGGTCAGATGAGCACGGGAGGTCGCGAATAAGCCCCCTGGTCTGGGGCAAACACATGCGAGCCCAGGCAGGTGGGGGACCCTGCCACGCTGGGAACGCGCTCAAGGAGCTCTCGTGAGAGCGCAGAGAGATCCCAAAAAATAGCCCAGCCCTGACCGAAGGGGTCACAGAGCTGTTCCAAGCAGGAGTCAGACACAGGCATTAGACTCCTGAAAGGCTCAAACAAACAACCCAAGGCCCTATAGGGTCAACAACTGACATCATCAGAGGCAAGCCCAGAAAGAAAAGTAAAGGACAAAAATACTTAACAGACTCTCACAAAAATGGGAAGAAAAAGAAGTTCTCCCCAAATGAGTGGAAAAGGGGACTCCCCACAGAGAGAGCTCAATGAAATAGAGGCAAGGGAACTATCAGATATGGAATTTAAAACAATGGTTCTAAGGAAGCTCAATGAGCTCAGCCAGCTCAAAGAGAACTATGAGAAACTGCAGAGAAACTATCAGGATCTCACAGCAAACTATATCAGCCTGGAAAAGGACATAGAAACTATCAAGAAGACACAAGAGGATATGAAGAATACCATTTCTGAATTGAAGAACACAGTAGAAGGAATCCAAAGCAGGCTGGATGAAGCTGAGGATCGAATCAGTGAGATGGAGGATAAGGTAGAAAAAAGCTCCCAGAAAGAGCAAGAAATGGAAAAACGGCTCAAAAAGAATGAAGAAGCATTTAGGGAAATGCAGGACAACCTGAAACGCAATAATATCCATATAATAGGGATACCAGAAGGAGAAGAAGAGGATCAAGGAATAGAGAACCTCCTCGAAAAAGTAATGATGGAAAATTTCCCTAATTTGAGGAGAGAAAGGCTCTCATGGATCCAGGAGGCACAGAGGACCCCACTCAAGAAGGACCCAAGGAGGTCCACTCCAAGACACATCATCATTAAAATGGCAAATGTCAAAGACAAAGAGAGAATCCTGAAGGCAGCAAGGGAGAAGGAGAAAGTAACAATCAAGGGGGCCCCGATACGCCTAGGAGCTGACTTCTCAACAGAAACACTCCAAGCCAGAAGGGAATGGCAACAAATATTCCAAGCCATGAAAAGCAAGGGCCTACAGCCAAGGCTGCTCTACCCAGCTAGGCTCTCCATTAAAATAGAAGGAGAAATACGGAGTTTCCCAGACAAAAGAAAGCTAAAAGAATACATCTCTACCAAACCAGCACTCCAAGATATGCTAAGGGGACTGGTTTAAGCAGATGAAGGAAAAGAATGAGACAGAGAGGAACACAAGTACAAAGAGAAAAGATGAGTAAGTTTCTATCAGTAATATCTCTCAATGTGAATGGATTAAATGCCCCAATCAAAAGACACAGGGTAGCTGAATGGATAAGAAAACATGACCCACACATATGCTGCCTACAAGAGACCCACCTCAGAGCAAAAGACCTACACAGATTGAAAGTAAAGGGATGGAAAATAATATTCCAAGCAAATGGACATGAGAAAAAGGCTGGCGTTGCCATACTTGTATCAGACAAAGTAGATTTCAAAGCAAAGGCCATAAAGAGAGACCCAGAGGGGCACTTTATCATACTTAAAGGAAGAATCTATCAAGAAGACATCAACATTGTAAACTTATATGCTCCCAATATAGGAGCCCCCAAGTTTATAAGGAAATTGTTGGATGACTTCAAAAAAGATATAGACAGCAACACACTGATAGTAGGGGATTTCAACACCCCACTGTCCAAAATGGACAGATCTTCCAAACAAAACATTAATAAACATATCGTGGCGCTGAATGAAACACTGAATCAAAGAGACTTAACTGACATATATAGAACCTTACATCCCAAAGAAGAAAAATACACATTCTTTTCAAATGCTCACGGCAGTTTTTCAAAGATAGACCACATGATAGGACACAAAGCAAGCCTCAGTAAATTCAGGAAAATTGAAATAATACCAAACTTTTTCTCAGACCACAAGGCCTTGAAACTCGAAATCAAACTCAAAGAGAAACTTCAAAAACTTGGAAACTCATGGAGACTGAACAGTACACTTTTAAACAATGAATGGGTCAATAATGAGATAAGAGAAGAAATCAAAAAATTTCTGGAAACAAATGAAAATGAACAGACAACTGTCCCAAAACCTATGGGACACAGCAAAGGCGGTCCTGAGAGGGAAGTTCATAGCAATACAGGCTTACCTTAAAAAGATAGAAACATTTCAACTAAAAGACCTAACACTACAACTTGAAGAACTGGAGAAACAACAACAAATAAATCCCAGAGCAAGTAGAAGGAAATAGTCAAGATTAGAGCAGAACTGAATGACATAGAGACAAAAAGAACAATTCAGAGGATCAACCAATCCAGAAGCTGGTTCTTTGAAAAGATTCATAAAGTGGACAAACCTTTGAGCAGACTCATCAAGAAAAAAAGGGAGAGGACCCAAATTAATAATATCAGAAATGAAAGAGGAGAAATAACAACTGATACCACAGAAATACAAATGATCATCAGAAACTATTATGAACAATTATATGCCAAGAAATTTGAAAATCTGGATGAAATGGACAAATTTTTAGAAAAGTATAATCTTCCAACACTGAAGGAGGAAGAAACAGAAAGCTTGAACAGACCGATAACAGTTGGGGAAATTGAAGCAGTAATCAAGAAACTCCCAGCACACAAAAGTCCAGGGCCAGACGGTTTCCCAGGAGAATTTTACAAAACATTTAAGGAAGAGCTAACCCCTGTCCTTCTCAGACTATTCCAAAAAATCCAAGAGGAGGGAAGACTGCCAGACTCCTTCTATGAGGCCAGCATCACCCTGATCCCAAAACCAGATAAAGACCCTACAAAGAAAGAAAACTACAGGCCAATTTCGCTGATGAACATAGATGCTAAAATCCTCAACAAAATATTGGCAAACCGCATCCAGCAATACATTCAAAAGATTATCCATCACGATCAAGTGGGATTCATCCCAGGGATGCAGGGATGGTTCAATATACGCAAATCAGTAAACGTGATACACCACATAAATCAAAGAAAAGACAAAAACCACATGATCATCTCGATAGATGCAGAAAAAGCATTTGACAAGGTACAGCACCCATTTATGATCAAAACACTCAGCAAAATGGGAATCAATGGGGCATTCCTCAACGTAATAAAGGCCATATATGAAAATCCTACAGCCAATATCATACTCAACGGGCAAAAACTGAAAGCTTTCCCACTAAGATCGGGAACACGACAAGGATGTCCGCTCTCACCGCTTCTTTTCAACATCGTATTGGAAGTCCTAGCCACAGCGGTCAGACAAGAGAAAGAGATAAAAGGCATCCAAATAGGAAAGGAGGAAGTAAAACTATCATTGTTTGCAGATGACATGATAGTGTACATAGAGAACCCTGTAGACTCTACCAAAAAACTCCTCAACCTAATAAGTGAATTTGGCAAAACAGCAGGATACAAAGTCAACATTCAGAAATCAAAGGCGTTTTTGTACACCAGCAATGCAATAGAAGAAGAAGAAATCAGGAAAAATATACCATTCGATATAGCACGAAAAAAGATAAAGTACCTAGGGATAAATTTAACCAAAGACACAAAAGACCTGTATGCAGAAAACTATACAACATTGAAAAAAGAAATTAAGGAAGACACAAATAAATGGAAGCATATACCATGCACATGGATTGGAAGAATTAATATCCTTAAAATGTCCATACTACCAAAAGCAATTTATAGATTCAACGCAATCCCTATTAAGATACCAATGACGTATTTCACAGAAATAGAACAGACATTTCAAAAATTTATATGGAACCATAAACGACCTCGAATAGCTGCAGCAATTTTGAGAAAGAAACACAAAGTAGGAGGGATCACAATACCGGACATCAAACTCTACTACAAAGCCACTATACTCAAAACAATCTGGTACTGGCACAAGAACAGACCCATAGACCAGTGGAACAGAATAGAAAGCCCAGAAA
This sequence comes from Pteronotus mesoamericanus, assembly GCF_021234165.1. Classification (NCBI taxonomy): domain Eukaryota; kingdom Metazoa; phylum Chordata; class Mammalia; order Chiroptera; family Mormoopidae; genus Pteronotus; species Pteronotus mesoamericanus. Next base: position 70,448 of record NW_026555203.1, read on the forward strand.
TAAGCCCAGGTCTCTATGGACATCTAATATTTGACAAAGGGGGCAGAAGCATAAAATGGAGCAATAACAGCCTCTTCAACAAATGGTGTTGGGAGAGCTGGATGGCTACATGCAAAAAATTGAAATTGGATCATCAGCTGACACCATACACAAAAATAAACTCAAGATGGATAAAAGACTTAAATATAAGTCGCAACACCATCAAAGTCCTAGAGGAGAACATTGGCAGGAAACTCTCAGATATCCCACGCAGCAATTTTTTCACTGATATGTCTCCTAAAGCAAGGGACATAAAGGAAAGAATAAACAAGTGGGACCTCATCAAAATAAGAAGCTTCTGCACGGCTAAAGAAAACATCAGCAAAATGAAAAGGGAGCCAACCATTTGGGAAAATATATTTGCTAATGATACATCAGATAGAGGTTTGATCTCCAAGATATACAAAGAACTCACTCGACTTGACTCCAAGAAGACAAACGATCCAATCAAAAAATGGACAAAGGACCTGGGCAGATGCTTTTCTAAGAAGGAGATACAGAGGGCCCAGAGGCATTTGAAAGGATGCTCTGCATCACTAGCCATTAGAGAAATGCAGATCAAAACCACCATGAGGTACCACCTCACACCGGTCAGAATGGCCATCATAAACAGATCCACAAACAACAGGTGCTGGCGAGGCTGTGGAGAAAAGGGAACTCTAGTCCACTGTTGGTGGGAATGCAGACTGGTGCAGCCACTATGGAAAGCAGTGTGGAATTTCCTCAGAAAGCTGAAAATGGAACTGCCTTTTGATCCAGCGATTCCCCTGCTGGGACTATACCCTGAGAACACCAAAACGCCAATACAAAAGAACCTATGCACCCCCATGTTCATAGCAGCACAATTTACAATAGCCAAGTGTTGGAAGCAACCTAAATGCCCATCAGTAGATGACTGGATCAAAAAATTAGGGTACATATACACAATGGAATACTATGCAGCAGAAAGAAAAAAAGAACTACTAAACTTCGCAACAGCATGGATGGAACTGGAAAGCATCATGCTAAGCGAAATAAGCCAGGGGGCGAAAGACAAATACCATATGATCTCACCTATAAGCGGAACCTAACCAACAATGCAAAGAAGCAAGGCAAATATGACCAGCAACACTGAAAGGAAAAGAAATCAACAGAGACAAGAGGGAAGGGGGGGGCAGGGAAAGGGAAGGGAAGGGGAAAGTCAAGGAACATATAGCAAGGACTCATGGACAAAACCAAAGGGGAAGAGCTGAGGGAGGGAAGGTGGGAGGGGGCAAGGGAAAGAGGGGGGGGAAGGCAGAGACAAATGTATTTAAAAAGTAAATAAATTAATTAAAAAAATAAAAAATAAAAAAAATAAATAAATAAATTGTTATACAAATAAAAAAAAATACACACACACATACATACATATAATCTCTTTTTTAAAACAGTATGGAAGGCATTCTCATCTTCACAGCAAGAAATAAAATGAACTAGAAACAGCTCCTTTGATCCATCATAGAATTGAGATCACAGACCAAACTGTTGCCCTGAAAACTAGATACAGACATATAAAGAGAAACACAATGTACCAGGAGCAGAAGTCTAAGAGAAGAAACCCACAATTGGTGTCAGGATGAGTAGGAACACAAACTGTAATCTGGCAAATTTCTACAAGCTCTACCTTGAAATGTGGACTACTTTGAGAGTTAATTCTGGGGGCTTTCCTCAATGGAACTCCACTCTTTCATGAATTTTACCTCTAGGAGCCCCACCAAGTTGTCACTGTAACAATTGGGGGGGTACCTCCTGCTTACAGCAGGGGGAGGGGGAAAAGAAACCTTTTTGAAATATTTCAGAGCTCTCTGTTTTCCTCAACCAAGGCTTGTCCTGAAGGGTTTACCAGAGCCTAAATGACTTGGGTTTCACCAAAGCCTAGCTGACCACGGGGAAGGGAAATACCCAACTCCAGCCCCTTCTAGCTTTCTGTCTCAGTGAAAAGGAAGTGTAGGGAAGCTGAGAAGCACTTGTAAAAATCACAACCCAGCGAGACAGGTTCACTAAATGAGTAAGAGCTAATCAGGACTATAGAATGCTTCTCCTCCCCTCAATCCTACTGCCACATTGATAGTGCTCCTGTGTGATAACAGTGGGTTACAGCTAAAAGAAGTGCATATGACTGAGATCCTATATACAAACAAACACCTGTCTAGGGAAACTCAAAGGTGATAGGGGAGGCAAAAAAAAGACAACAAAGGAAATTTTAGCCTCCAACACATGCAACTATGGCAAACAGTAAACACAGCCTAATCCTAGCCAGATGAACATAAAACTGCATACTAAAAACAATCTACGGCAATTCTTTTACCCAATACATCATGACAAGCTTTCAACAAAAAAAAAATATATAACGCATACTAAAAATTGTTTTAAAAACATATTCCATAGAGACAAAGCAAACATCAGAACCAGATTCAAACATGGCAGACATTTTGGGATTACCATATTTTGCCACATATAATGCACACCCACGTTTATGGTCCAAACTTTCAGGAAAAAAATATTTTGTTTTAATTTTTTAATTCAATTTTAAAAGTTCCACAAAACCAATTATTGTATTCCATGGTATTATTTTGCAGATATAATTATTTCTTTCTAGAGTTATACTTTTAACACATAAGTATAAATAAAAGAATTAAAAACATTTATATAGATATAGAATTAGTACTGCCCACATATAACGTGCATCCTTATTTTTCCCTAAAAATTTTGAGCAAAAATGTGCACATTTTATACGGCAAAATATGGTATGTGATCTGGAACTTAAAATAACTATGATCAATATGCTAAGGGCTCTAATGAATAAGTGGACAGCATTCAAGAACAGATGAATAATGTGAACCAAGAGATTAAAAACTCTAAGAAAGAATCAAAAGGAAATGCTAGAAATCAAAAACACCATAATAGAAATGAAGAATGCCTTTGATGGGCTTGTCAACAGACTGGAAAAAGTAGATGATAATTAATGAGCTAGAAGATATGAAAATAAAACTTCCCAATATGACAAAAGAAAATGTTCAAAATGAAAAGCAAAGAGAAAACATGAAAAAATAGAACAGAATATCCAATAACTATAGATAGTTACAAAAGGTGTAACATATATGTATGTAGTGGGAATACCAGAAGGATAAGAATGAGAGAAAGTAATGGAAAAAATATTTAAAGTAATACTGGTAGAGAAATTTTCCAAATTAATGGCAGACACCAACAACAGATCTACGATGTTCAAAGAATATCAAGCAGGATAAATTTTTTATTAATCTACACTGGAGCATATCATATTCAAACTGTAGAAAATCAAAGTGAAAGAGAAAAATTTGAAAGTAGCCAGGTGAAAAATAAAACCTATAGAGGAGCAAGAATGAGAATCACATTAGAATTCTCTTCAGAAAATGCGCAAGTAAGAAGAGAGTGAAGTGAATTATTTAATGTGTTGAAAAAAAAATACCACCAACTTAGAATTCTGCATCCATCAAAATTATCCTCCAAAAGTGAGGAGAAGTAAAAACTTTCTCAGATAAACAAAAAGTGAGGGAATTTATCACCAGTACACCTGACTTGCAAGAAATGTTAAAAGATGTGCTTTAGGGAGAAGGAAAATGATATAGATCAGAAATTCAGACCTATATAAAGAAAGGAAGAATATTAGGAAAATAAGAAGTGAAGGTAAAATAAAATATTTTATTTTTAATATTCTTAATTGATCTAACAGATATCAATTTTTTCAAAATAATAGCAGAAATGTAGTCAGTGATTATAGCATATGGATAAATAGAATGAAAAACAGCAGTATTATAAAGGACAGGAGAGAGGAATTGGGAATACTGTGTATAAGGTATTTGCATTACCAATAAAATGATAGTGTTATTTGAAAGTAGACTTAGATTTATTGTAAATATATATATGGCAAACTCTAGGACAACTACTAAAATTTTTTAAGTACAACTGATATGTTAGGAGAGGAGAGAAAATTGAATCATAATTAAAAACCTCAATTAAAACTAGGGAAGGCAGAAAAAGAGTGAAAGACAAAATAGAAACCAAGAACAATGACAATGAATAGAAAACAGTTACAAAAATGTTAGATATTAATCCAACTATATCAATAATCATTTTAAATGTGAATGGTCTAAATATGTCAATTAAAAGACTCAGATGGTTAGAGAAGATTAAAAAAAAAAAAAAAGACCGAACTATATGTTGTCTACAAGAAACCAAAAGCTGGTTCTTTGAAAATATCAGTAAAAGTGATAAATCCCTCTCCAGGCTAACCAAGATAAAAATAGAGAAGACATAAATTGCTAATACCAGAAATGAAATAGGAGCCATAACTATTGATCCTATGGACAGTAAAAGGATAAAAAAAATGCCATGAACAACTCTGTGGACACAATTTTGATAACTTAGAAGGAATTCCTTGACAGACACAATCTACCAATAGTCACACAAAGAGAAATGAACTATCCAAATATGCCTATGTCTACATTTAAAATTGGGTCAATAATTAATAACCTTCCAAAACAGAAAGCACAAGGCATAGATGGGCTCACTGGGGAATTCTACCAAACATTTTAAAAATAAATGACACCAATTCTTTACAATTTGTTTTAGAAAATAGAAGCAGAGAGAATACTTCCTATCTAATTCTATGAGGTCAGCATTAAACTCATACCAAAACCAGACAATACTTCCAAGAAAGGAAAACTAAAGACCGCTATCTCCCAAGATGTAAAAATCCTCAACAAAATATTAGCAAATCAAATCCAACAATGTATGAAAAGAATTATACACAATGACCAACTGGAATTTATCCCAAGTATGCAAGGCTGGTTCACAGTTAAAAGTCAATTAATGTAATCCATCACATCAACAGGTTAAAGAAGAAAAATCACAAGAGCATATCATCAGAGGTAGAAAAATAATTTGACAAAAATCCAACACTAATTCATGTGAAAAACTCGTACCAAACAAGTAGAGGGAAAGTTCCTCAACACAATTAAGGACATTTATTTAAAAACCTACAACTATAATCATTCTTGATGATGAGAAACTAGATGCTTTTACCATAAAATTAGGAACAAAACAAAGGTGTCCCCTCTAATCACTCCTACTGAACATCATACTAGAAGTTCTAGTTAATGCAATAAGAAAAAGCAAAATAAAAGGCATACAGACATGGAAGGAAGAAATAAAACTGTTTTTGTTCACAGTGACATGATTGTCTAGGTATAAATTCTCAAGAAATTGACCAAAAAGCCTTGACTATAATCAGTGACTATAGAAAGACTGCAAGGCATAGGTAAATATACAAAAGCCAGCCACTTTCATATATACCAGCAACAAGCAATTGGAATTTGAAATTTAAAACACACCATTTATATTACTACCAAAAACTGAAATACTTATGTATAAACCTAACAAAATATGTGTAGTATCTCAATGTCTATATGTGGAAAACTAAAAAACTCTGATATAAGAAATTAATAAAGAGCTAAATAAATGGAGAGATATTCTATATTCATGGATAGGAAGACTTGATATTGTTAACATGTCAGTTCTCTCCAACTTGACCTATAGATTGAACACAATCCCAACCAAAGCCCAGCCAGTTACTTTGTGGAAATTGAGAAACTGATCTTAAAGTTTATATGGAGAAGCAAAAGACTCAAAGTAGCCAAATTAATACTGAAAAAGAACAAAGCCAGAAGACTGACACTGCTTAACTTCAAGACTCAATATAAAGCTACAGCAGTAAATATATTGTGGCATTGCCTAAAGAGTAAAAAAAAAAAAACAAAAAAACAGGTGAGTGGAACAGAATAGAGAGCCCAGCAGTAGACTCACATAAATATAGTCAACTGATCGTTACCAAATAAGCAAAGGCAATTCAATAGAGAAAGGACAGTCTTTTCAACAAATGATGCTGGAACAACTACACAAAAACGTGCACATGAATGTTTATAGTAACTTTATTCATAATCACCAAAACCTGTAAGTAACCAAGAAGTCCTTCAATAGGTAAAGAGAAAAACTGTGATGAATCCATACAACAGAATATTATTCAGTGATAAAAAGAAATGAGCTATCAAGCCATGAAAAGACATGGAGGAACCTTAACTTAAATACACATCACTAAGTTAAAGAAGCGAGTATGATTCCAACTACATAACATTGTGGAAAAGGAACAACTGTAGGGACAGTAAAAAGATCAGTGGTTAGTAGGAGTTTTGGGGGGAGTGGAAGGGGAAGAGAGCAGGAAAGAAAGGATTAATAGGTGGAGCACAGGGGATTTTTTTAGGGCAGTGAAACTATTCTGTATGATATGGTAACAGTAGATACATGACATCATGCATTTAACAAAACCCATAGAAAGCACAACACAAAGAGTGAACCCTAATGTAAACCATGGATTTCAGTTAATTATAATTTATCAATATCAGTTCATCAACTGTAACAAATATACAGTAATACAAAATATTAATAATAGGGGAAACTGTGAGGGAGGAGTGGGAGGCAGAGGAAGAGACAGAGTATATGAGAACTCTGTACTTTCTGCTCAATTTTTCTGTAAACTTAAAACAGCTCTACAAATTAAGTCTATTAGTTTTTATTTTAACAACAAGACCCTCCTCAAAAAAAAGCACAAGACAGCGTCAAAGCATAAACATTGCTAGCATCTCCACACACTTGGATCCGATGTTTTCAATATGTGCCTTTTTTGGGGTTTTAGTTAATTGGTGTGGTTCATCTGATATTAGATATAAAAGTACTTCATATAGTGTTGGTTAAATTTTGCAAAACTGCATTTTGAGGAACTTCTGTTCTTTCATTTTTAAAGCATAAAAAGGGGGGAAAGGGACGTGGAAAAGGAGAAAGAGGAGGAAGAGAAGAAGGCTACAACCTGAGAAACTCAAATGCCACAGTTCCATATTAACATTTGCCCTTAAAGAAATAGCAAAGGTAAGAAAAAATAGCATTTATCTTTATATCATCACAACAAAAGTTTTGTACCTAAATGCCACAAATAAAGAACATCAGTAAATTGGAGTTAAGCAATGCAGAAAAGCGGGCTGTATCTTCTTTAGCTGTATTTATCTTCCTTTCCCTTTTCTCCTCTTTCACACATAGATGCAAACTGATATTTGTTCAATTTTATTTGGAATCTGTGACATCACAACCATTGGCTTGCTTCAAGATCTGGGTGGTGTGCGAAGCTTTGGCGCTTCCTCATTCTCCACCCTCTCAGATGTTAAGGATGAGCTTCCTCACACTCAGCACTAGCCTCTAGTATAGTTGATCAACATCCTATTCTCTAGGGCCTGGTGTATTAGTCACTCTTTCCTCTCTTTATCTTGTATATGCGTATGCATGTATACACACACGCATGCGCACATACACACACACACACACACACACACACACACACACATAGGATCGTTAGCTAAAATATATCCTGCAAGGGTTACATCATTCCATTTCATACTATGTTATTTTTGGTCATCAGAACACTCCCACAGGCTCCATCCATGTTTCTACCTGTTGGCAGGCACAACTTCTCCCAATGAGGTTAAACTAGAAATAATTGTCCATTTATGGCATGGTATTTCTAATATGAAGTTTGTATTGGCTGACCCAAAAGTTTGAGAATTTTCCATACATCTAGAGGCCTAATATAATCAAACTTCTTCCTACAAATGGAGCATCAGTTCAGGTGTTAGAGGAACCAACAAAGCCAGCGCCCCAGTAGAGTTACTAGAGAGAAAGTTTGTATCGACCAAGAAATATTTGAGAAGAAAATTATTTTTTAAAATATGCAGTTCAGGGCTTGAGCCCATAGATCCTTTCAAAACATATTGGTGATTTAAAACTTTGTTTTAGTCTCACAACTTCTTAAACAATTGTTGGTATAATTGGAAAGCACCTACAAATTCAAATGGACACAGGCTACAAACTGGTCTTCCCAACTCCCACTTCCTCAACCCCCATTTCCACAACCCAGATCCCTGCCTTGGTGCTCTGGGTGGCAGCCATGCACCTGCCCAAGCAACTCAGATTGCAAAGAGAAGTAGTTAATGGAAGCTGAATACATCATAGCCCATAACACACAATCTATTTAACTCCTATAAAGAATGGATCCATGTAAGGATGAATGATTTTTTTTGTCTTGGCTGGGTTGGGTTTCAACAGGACTCAACCTCTGCCCCACCTCTGTGACTGCCTATGTGCTCTGACTCCCCCCTCACTTCCCATTGGAGAAACACAGGCTTCTCCAAGGCAACTGAGCAAGAAGAGTATCATGCCAATCAGAAGTGCAGGGGCAGGAGTTTTCTCATTGAAACTAAAGTGCATGATAATGGGCAGGTAGAACAAGCACTGTTGCAAAGTTCACTTTTAGAGGCAATTGGTGTAAAAGTGCTCAGCCTGGTGTCACGAAAGTTAGATGTAGGTTTTCCATTCAAAACTTTATTAGAAATTTCCCCAAATCTCTATCCTAAATAATATAACTTCTCTTACTTTGTTTCTTGGTTCTCACCCATGACCGATTGTTTTTACATACAAGATATTCAACATAATTATACAACAAAAATAAATAAAATTAGTCCCTAAATATTGAAAGTAAAATTAAACAAATGAGCTTGTGTATTAAATTAGTGGCATAACCACGTGGAGATAAACAATTTCATGTCAGCTTAAGACACAGTAATTTCATCATCCATCCCTAGTGGAGGTATGCCCTAAGGATAAAAATAATAAAAGAAAAAATCTTCAACTCTTTTCAGTAATTCTTTTGTTGGTGGTAGTGTTGGTATTTTTACACTGACACTGCTATATGTATATTGTGTAATAAAGTAAATGAATAATTATACTGGGGACATTGAGAGCTGGAATTTTTGTGTGGAAAAAAAGGCAATACAAATCTAAGATTATTGAGGTTAAATAAAATCTCAGTAGTCTTGAGTGGAAGTACCAATGTGAATAATTCATGGTGTATTTTATCATCAAATAAGATTCTACTTCAGGTCTATCTGGTGTGGCTCAGTGGATTGAGTGCGGCCTGCGAGGCAAAGGGTCACAAGTTCAATTCCCAGTGTAGGGCACATGCATGGGTTGCAGGCCAGGTTCCCAGCAGGGTCGTGCAAGATGCAACCACACATTGATGTTTCTCTTCTTCCCTTCTCCTCTCTAAAAATAAATAAATCTAAAAGAAAAAAAAATCTACCTCTATTCACCAAATGTAAAAAAAGATATCCAATAGTTTGGTCCATTTGTTCCATTTAACATTATGTAATACATCTTTCCTTTAAATTCCAAAAAAAAAAAAAAAAAAAAGGAGTTTTCCAGTAATTAATGGCATTGGTTCTCATTGTCTGATAAGTTACTTCTTAGGAAGAAAGGCCCAGAGGCCGTCTAGCTGCTAGTAGAATTGGTTCAGAATTTCCACAGCAAACTCATTGTGCCTTCAAAACTTAAAGTCGGTAGCCCTAAATGGTATAGCTCAGTGGATTGAGCGCTGGCCTGCGAACCAATGGGTCCCTGGTCCGATTCCCTGTCTAGGGCAAATGCCTGGGTTGCTGGGCCAGGTCCCCAGTTGGGGACGCGCGAGAGGCAACTACACAGTGGTGTTTCTCTCCCTCTCTTTCTCCCTCCCCTCCCCTCTATCTAAAAATAAATAAATAAAATTTAAAAAATTAGAATCAGTAGAACTAGTACTCCAATGCTCTTTGGTTTAAAAACAGTGTAAAACGAATAGAAGTAATGATCAGTAATGACCATGTATATTACTGAGCTAGTGAATGACGGGACTAGTTTAAGGGGCCGGACAAGGAGGGGGGCGCTTTACAAATTCCTTTTGTTGGAGTACACTGGTGGAGATGGGTGTCTGGGCGATAAGTATGCAATTTTTCTCTAGGGTGCAAACTTAACTGGAGAGTATCGGCTCAAGTCATTAACATAGAATTTGTTCCTTCTAAGCTAATTGGGCAATATGGAGTTTGGACATCATAGCTAAACACCAATTAAGATAAACCTTTCTTATTTTGCTGGGAACTGGAAAGAAAAATTGCACGTGGCAGGGCGAGGGCGCTGCATACACGCGTGCGCCCGCGGGGGCATACATTACATACACACACATATACATAAATATATGTAAAATTACATTGTGTTTGTTGTTCATACGGCTGCTCAGTGAAAAGTGCTCTGTGGCCTGTCGTCCCGTCCTTCCCTTCAGGTATTTCAAATAGAAAATGAAGAAAGGACAGGTACTCCAGTCCAGTTTGGACTTCAGCAACCTCCCTGGGAACCAGAAGAACGCACGGACCCGGTTGCCCCTCCGGCTTCTTTATACGGTTACACACATCACGTCCCGTCGGCACGAGCTAGGTCCGGGGAAGGTATTTGTCGCTGTACCCGGAACTGTTTCCAAGGTTTCCCTAGGTTCGGGTTGTGGCGCGGTGACAGGTCCTCCGGGAGCTGAGGCAACCAGTATCTTCCCAGGCTAGCGAGAGCGCCCCCTTCTTCCCCGGCTTCGGGGACCCAGCGACAGCGATGGCTCCGGTGTCTGGTTCGCGCAGCCCGGAGAGGGAGGCCTCGGGCTCCAGGGTGAAGCGTCGCAGTTCGTCGAAGAGCCCTAAGCCCAGCAAATCCACCCGCTCCCCGCGGGGCCGCCGCTCTCGCTCGCACTCTTGTTCTCGGTCTGGGGATCGGAATGGCCTCAGCCATCAGCCGAGTGGCCTCAGCCAAGGCTCCCGAAACCAGCCCTACCGCTCCCGCTCGCGGTCACGCTCTCGAGAGCGGCCCTCTGCGACGCGGGGCACCCCCTTCGCTTCTGCCTCCTCGTCCGCCTATTATGGCGGCTATTCACGCCCCTACGGGAACGACAAGCCGTGGCCTAGCCTCTTGGACAAGGAGAGGGAGGAAAGTCTGCGACAGAAGTGAGTGAGAGGCCCACCCTCTCTTGCGCCCACCTACTTTCCAAGTCCAATTTTATAGTTCATTCCTACTGACTGTTCGGATTTCGCTCTCTGCCTCCCTTGTGCCCATTTTCATCCCTTCCTTCAGTGCACCTACTGCAATGCCTTATTCGCTCTTTAATTCCCCTACGTTTTCACTCATTCTCAGGCCCCTTCATACGGTGCCCTGGTCTGCCGCTACCCTTTCCTGTCTCCTGGCTTCTAGCGGACCTGGCCGAGAGCCTCAGACCTCCCAGAACCCTATAACAAGCATTTACTTTGTTTTGTGGTTATGATTTGTGAGCATGTTTTTATTTGTCACTAGACTGCTCTAATGGAAAGGAGGAACCCTATTGTATTGATTACAAAATTCAGTGTTTAGCACTCCGTAGGAACGCAACCATTGCTTGTTGAATGATCAGACAGGTTTGAGATGATAACAGGATATGTAAGTGGAAATGTTTTGTAGCGTGTCGGAAGGGTTGAGATTAAGGGTTTCAATTGGAGAGGACAAATACCTCTAAGGACAAGATAATGAATGAATGAAGGAAAAGTGATCTGCTCAAACGTAGATTGGGCTCCTTTGAGAAAGGTCTTGTTAAGTGTTCTCAATCTAGACCATGAAAAGTAAGGTCAGGGTGAGATCAGGTCTCTGATGAAAATGAGTATTGAAGTGGAAAATGTAGTTTAAGAAGTAGAAAGGAAACTGGTTATAATTATTGCTAAGTCTTAATATCTAATGCTTAATGAGTATTAAATTATGTGTCAGGCACTGTACTAAGTGCTTTACAGGCACTATGTATTAAAAACAAGAACTGTTAAAGTATTGCAGGCATTGAGGTTAAGGTTTCAAAAACGGGAGATGTCTGCATGGATTATTTTCTTCCAGGAGTGGGAAGCCCATAAAGCATAGTGGTGAAGAAGACAGGCTTCAGAATCAGACTGCCTGAATTCAAAGCCCTGCTTTGCTACTTAATAGTTGTGTGACCTCGGGCAAGTTACTTAACCTCTCTAAGCTTCACTTCTTCACTATCTAAAAGAATAAAATTAGTACAATAGCTTTTATAGTTGTAATGATTCAGTGCTTGGAACCTAATAAATAGTCCTTAAAGTGTTAATTACTAGGTTTTGCTGCATGGGAACAGAAACAGTAAAAATGGTCCTGCGTTAGGTTGGAGACCTGCCTCTCCAAATTAAGTTTTTCAGAAAGTTGTCCCTAGACTGTGTCAATCAAAAAGCAACCAGCTTCTTACCAGAAAATCCTCACCAAAAGATGTTGGAACTTTTGCATGAAATTTGCATTTGTACATTTAGAAGATAAATAATTTATTTTAAGAGGACAGATGGCAACAGGGGTTGAATTTGACTGCTTGCTCTTTATAGCCTGTCAGGCATTCCTCCTCCTGTATGCACAATATTCCAAGTTCAGTTATATCTCCCTTTAGGCTGTTTCTTCAAGTGGGAAACCTGACTCTGCATGATTATACCTCTTCCCCTGAATAAAGAAGTATATTTGTTTTGTGAGTTTTTTTTTAACAAATGGAGTCACAAGCTGCTAAACTTTGAGGAATTGAGCCTTAGTTTTTTGTGTTTGTTTGTTTATGAGTAATAATAGCAAATATTAAGGGAAGAAATCACAAACATGAAATTTTACTGTGTGTCCTCCAAAAGTAGATAGAGATGTAATCTTTTTCTAAAAAGGAACTAAATGGAAAAAAGAAAAACAAACCCTGTATCTCATTGAGTACAATTTTTGTCAAATAAATCTTCTTTTTCAAAGCCCTCTTTATTTTCTACTTCTAATGCTTCATTTTTATCTTCATTAATTCCTTTTTTAAGATTTTATTTATTTTTTTAATTTGTTTTTTAGAGAAAGGGGGAGGGAGGGAGAAAAACAGGGAGAGAAGTATCAATGTGCTAGAAAAGCATCAGTCGGTTGCCTCTCACATGCCCCCAACCAGGGACCTGGCCTGCAACCCAGGCTCTGACCTGGAATTGAACCAGTGACCCTTTGCCTTGTAGGCTGATGCCCAACCCACTGAAGCACACCAGCCAGGGCTATTTTCTTCATTAATTCTTGAGTGTCAGCAAATGGAAGATTTGACCAAACAGAAGTATTGACCTTTTTATTTTCATAAATATGTGTAAACAAATGAACTTATTTACAAATGTAAAACTGTTTCTGTCACACATTGCAGAAGATGAAATAAGCAGTTGGAAGCCATGTCACGCGTGTGGCAGAAAGGATGCACTTGACAGCCTCCCAGGCTACATTTCTGATCCAGCCTCTCAGGCTGTTTGTAGTCTGTACCACTTGATAGTACTATCAAAACATCAGATCGTGATTGTTATTTTTTATATTTTATTGATTATGGTATTACAGTTGTCCCATTTTTTTCCCTCCCTTTTATTCCCCTCCACCCTCCACTGCCCCTAAGCATTCCCCCCACCCTTAGTTCGTGTCCATGGGTTCTACATAAAAGTTCTTTGGCTTCTCCATTTCCTATACTATTCTTAACTTCCCCCTGCCTATTTTGTACCTATTTACGCTGCTTATTCCCTGTACCTTTTCCCCCATTCCAATCCCCTCCCCCTCCCTTCTGTTTTACTGTTCATAGTTTTTGATCTTCTTTTTCTTAGATCAGTCCCTTTAACAGTTCAGGTAATAAGGGCTTGGTGATGATGAACTCCTTTAACTTGACCTTATCTGGGAGGCTCTCTATCTGCCCTTCCATTCTAAATGGTAGCTTTGCTGGATAGAGTAATCATGGATGTAGGTCCTTGTTTTTCATGACTTTGAAAACTTCTTGCCAGCCCCTTCTTGCCTGTAAGGTTTCTTTGGAGAAATCAGCTGATAGTCTTATGAGAACTCCTTTGTAGGTAACTGTCTCCTTTTCCCTTGCTGCTTTTAAGAATCTCTCCTTACCTTTAATTTTGGGTAATGTAATTATGATGTGCCTTGGTGTATGCTTCCTTGGGCCCAACTTCTTTGGGACTCTCTGAGCTTCCTAGATCTCCTGGAAGTCTATTTCCTTGGCCAGATGGAAAAAGGTCTCCTTCATTATTTGTTCAAATAAGTGTTCAATTTCTTGCTCTTCCTCTTCTCCTTCTGGCACCCCTATGATTCGGGTGTTGGATTGTTTAAAATTGTCCCAGTGATTCCTAAGCCCCTCCTCATTTTTTTTGAAATCTTGTTTCTTCATTCTGTTCTGGTTGAATGTTTATCTCTTCCTTCTGCTCACTATCGTTGATTTGCATTCTGGTTTCCTCCCCTTCACTGTTGGTTCCCTGTATATTTTTCTTTATTTCACTTTGCATAGCCTTCACCTTTTCCTCCATTTTGGGACCATGCTCAACCATTTCTGTGAGCATCCTGATTACCAGTGTTTTGAACTGTGCATCTGATAGGTTAGCTATCTGTTCATCACTTAGTTCTATTTTTGGAGTTTTGATCTGTTCTTTCATTTGGGCCATATTTCTTTGTCTCGGCTGCCTTGGAAATCATTGGAAGGGGCGGAGCCTTAGGTATTCGCCTGGGCAGGGCAACCCACATCACTGCGCTGTGGCACTGTATGTGAGGGAGGGGTCCCAGAGGGAACAATGTCACTTGCTCGGCTCTCAGCTGGCTTTCAGTCACTTCCCCTGCTACCCACAAGCAAATTGGGCCCTTCTGGTGCTGATTCCCAGGTGGGTGGGTTTGTGTTTGTTCTATGACCCCGTGGGTCTCTCCAATGAACTCTCCTGTGAGGCTGAGAGTTTCTCCTGCTGCTGCAACCGCACAGAGGTTTTGAAGCTTTCTTTTCTCACACTGGAACCCTGGATTGCGTGGTCTGTCTCACTTCCCAGCTGTTCCTCTGGTTCATTCGCATGCAAATGTGGGACTACCTGGTCCTCCAGCCTCCACCTTGCTGCTCCTCTCCACCCCATCTCCACCCCTCCTACTGGTCTGGATGAATGTTTCTTCTTTATCTCCGTGGTTGTCAGATTTCCATACAGTTTCATTTTTTGGCAGTTCTGATTATTTTTTCTTTTGAAATTTGTTGTTCTTCTTTTGGTTTTGTGAGGAGGCAAAGTGTATCTACCTACGTCTCCATCTTGGCTGGATCAGATCGTAATTGTTGAGTTACATTTAAGCCAAGTTTTTATTAATTTAAACTTTAAAATGTAAGGGAAAATAAGACTTAACTGGACTCCTTTGAATTTCATTATATGTTTAGGAAACAATTTATCCACAGAGTTATAATTTACATGCCTATATCTTCTAGGAGATTAAGCGAGAGAGAGAGGATTGGAGAATTGGGAGCTCCTGAAGTATGGGGACTTTCTCCAAAGAATCCAGAACCAGAGTAAGTGATTAAAAATATATATTTTTAAATGTAAAATTTGTTTAAATCCAGAGTTTATTGTCAAAATTTTTGTTATATACAGCTCACGTTTTTCTCCTTTCTTGTGATTAATGCTATTCTACCCCATAAGTTTTTTTATTTTATTTTTTTATTTACTTTTAGAGAGAGGGGAAGGGAAGAAGAGAACCATTGGTCAGTTGCCTCTCACATGCCCGCAATTGGGGGCCCAGCCCACAACCCAGGCATGTGCCCTGACTGGAAATTGAACCAGTGACCTTTCAGTTCCAATGCGAACACTCAATCCACTGAGCCACACCAGCCAGGGCTATCCCTTAAGTTTTAAAGACATTGAGCTACCTGTTGCCAGCAGATTTTAGCATGCTAATAGTTTTCTTAAGTTGTTATTCACAGGATGCTAATTTCCTGTTCATAGGAGGATTCTGTGTTAAAAAAAATACTTTTATACTATTTCTAATAATTTTTTCTCAATCCAGTAGCCAATTGCATGTCAGATGTTAACATCACAAAGAGATTTTTTGAGGTATAATTGACATACAACATTATGTTGGTTTCAGGTGTACAACATAATGATTTGATATTTTTATACAGGGGTGGGCAAAAAAAGGTTTATTGGTATTCGTATGGAAAATAATAAATAATAATAAAAGAATGAACTGTTTCGTGTACTCACAAATGTAAACCTACTTTTGCCTCACCTGTATATTCTTCACTCCTCTGTTGTAAATTAATTGACCATACGTGAAGAGGGTCCCCCCAAAAAACCAGAATTGTCTTCTGGATGGTGGGCCCCGTGTAGTATAGGCTTCCCTTGCTAGGTGAGTGTTCTCGGAACCTATCTCTATTAGTGTACCAGCTGGTGTTGCTGTGAGAGGCCATGTTGGGCTTCAGTGAATATTTTTGTTGAAGACTCTTTCAAGGTATTTGCACATTTTATGATGGGTGATTTATGAGTGCACCTGCACCCGCTGTGCTGCTTAGCAGTTTTTGACCAAAAAAGACGTGACTCCCATGCCTTACACTCCCTGTTCACTGATCTTGCCCCGAGCAACTTTTTGTTTGTTTGTTTCCCCTGATGGAAAAAGTCCTCAACAGGAAACATTTTGTGGATGTGGAAGTGGTGAAACAAAAAAACAAACAAACAAACAAACAAACAAACAAAAAACACAGAAGCACTAAAGGCATCAAAATCAATAAGTTCAAAAACTGTTTTTAGCATTGGAAAAAAACATCTCAATAGGTGTATTGCATTATATAGAGAGTACTTTGAAGGTAACTAACGTTTAAACATGTAAGAATAAATACACAATTTTTTATAAATAGATTCCAGGATTTTTTTGGGTCCCCTCTCATATGTGTAGGTTTATTTCTGGGCTTTCCATTCTATCCCCCAAGGAATTTTTTTTCAGTTATTACACTAATATGGTTTTGTTTAGTTCTCCTATATCAAGTAGTATCTGAAGGCTTAATCCTTTTTCCTTTTTCTTATTTTTTTTCCTTTGGTCCTATTCATAAGCTGCTTCTTCCTTCTCCTCTATTTCTCTGTCTACTTTAGGTTGAATTGAAACAGTGGGCTTGACTAGTAAACTTGTAATTTGTGACAGAGTGGTAAAGCATTATTATCTGAAACTTGTTCTTATAAATACCTCTGGAAAATGCTTGAAGAGTCTGACCTTGAAGAATTAGAGTTGGAAAGAACCCTAAAATTAATTTTCTAGGCAATACCTAAATTATTCCAGATGTGATTTTCAGAGAAAAGATTGATATAATTCCTTCTCTAAACTACTACAGAATTTTTTATAATGCTCATGTTCAGAATTCTCTACAACAGAGTGAAATGTGTTTATACTGTAGTGTATGAGGGCCTTCTTGCTCTGGGGAGACAGAACAGTTGCTGCTCTGCCATATGTCCTTTACATATGAATAAGAATATTTTTTTTTTTATCCTCAGCTTTCTTATCTCCACTTTCTTTCATCTTTCCTTATGGCTCCCATTTCCTTACTTTTTCCCTGTGGTTTCTTCTGAAAATG
The DNA here is from genome assembly GCF_021234165.1 of Pteronotus mesoamericanus. Lineage (NCBI taxonomy): Eukaryota > Metazoa > Chordata > Mammalia > Chiroptera > Mormoopidae > Pteronotus > Pteronotus mesoamericanus. The sequence goes on from NW_026555203.1 coordinate 87,852, forward strand.
TAAATCTTATATGGTTATTTCAGTTTGAATAGCACTTTGTAAACTCTAAAGAATTATGCATGTGTAAATGATTATTATATTATGATGAAGGTGGTAAATCCTTAAACAGTATTCTTAGAAAAGCAGTCCAGTGCTTGCTTTTAATGGTTTATGAAAATTATTTGTTACTGAAAATTTTTAGCTCTGTATTTTAATACTCTGTGGTCCATATTTTATCACTTTTCTGGTTCTTTTTTTTACATGCAGTTGACAGACAATATTATATTAGTTTCAGGTGTACAATCCTGTGATTAAACATTTCCATAACTTACATAGTGATCACCCCAATATAACTAGTACCCATCTGGCACTATATATAGTTATTACAGTATTATTGACTATATTCCCTATGCTGTACATTACATCCCTGTTATTATTCTGTAACTGCTGATTTGTACTTCTAAATCCCTTTACCTTTTTCACCCATCCCCCCAACCCCCTCCTGTCTGGCAGCTGTCAAAATGTTTTCTGTACCTATGAGTCTGTTTCTGTTATGCTTAATTGTTTTTTAAATCTCACATATAAGTGAATTATCTGGCATTTGTTTTTCTCTGTCTGACTTATTTCAGTTAGCATAGTACCCTCTAGGTCCATCCACATTGTTTCAGATGGCAAGATTTCATTCTTTTTTTATGGCTGAATCATGTTTCATTGTATGTATGCACCACTTCCTTATCCATTCATCTATCAATGGACATTAGGTTGCTCCCGTATCTTGGCTATTGTAAATAATGCTGCAGTAAACATTTGGATGTATATGTTTTTTCAATTTAGTGTTTTGGGTTTCTTTGGATAAATACCCAGAAGTGGAGTTGCTGGATCCTTCTTTGTCTCTTGTTAATGGCTTTTGTTTTAAAGTATGTTTTTTCTAGTACAAATATTGCTACCCCAGCTTGTTTGTTTGTTTCCATTTTCATAAAATATCTTTTCCATCCCTTTACTTTTAGTCTGTGTGTATCTTTCGACCTGAAGTGAGTCTCTCGTAGATAGCATGGGTAAGGGTCTTATTTTGTTATCCATTCAATTACCATATATCTTTTAATGGGCACATTTAATCCATTTGCATTTAAATTAATCATTGATAAATATGTATTTATTGCCATTTTATTATTCATATTGTTAATTCCTCCTCCTCTTCTCCTTCTTCTCCTGCTTGTGTAGAGTAATCTTGGTTGTAGTTCCCTGTTTTTCATCACTTGTATTTTGTGCCAGTCCCTTCTGGCCTGCAGAGTTTCTGTTGAGAAATCAGTTGACAGTCTATGGGAACTCCCTTGTAGGCTATTAACTGCTTTTCCCTTGCTGCTTTTAAGATTCTCTCTTTGAGACAAGAGGGAAGGAGGGAGGCGGGGCGGGGAAAAGGAAGGGAAGCAGAAAGTCAAGGAACATATAGCAAGGACTCATGGACAAAACCAAAGGGGAAGAGCTGAAGGAGGGAAGGAGGGAGGGGGCAAGGGAAAGTGGGGGGGGGTAAGCAGAGACAAATGTATTTGAAAAAATAAATTAAAATAAAATTTGAAAAATTTTTTAAAAAAAGATTCTCTCTTTGTTTTTAACCTTCAGCATTTTTATTATAATATGTCTTGGCCTGAGCCTCTTTGGGTTTATCTTGTTTGGGACTCTGTGCTTCCTGGACTTGTATGTCTGTTTCCTTCACCAGCTTAAGGAAGTTTTCCATCATTTTTTCAAATAGGTTTTCAATTCCTTGCTCTCTCTTTTCTCCTTTCAGCACCCTCATGGTGCAAATGTTGGTATGCTTGGAGTTGTCCCAGATGCTTCTTACAATATCCTTATTTTGTGGGGTTTTTTGTTTTGTTTTGTTTTTTTGCTGTTCTGATTGTTCTCTGCTTCTTCATATTCCAAATCACTCTACTGTTGATTCGCTGTAAACTATTCTTCATTTCAGTTAGTATATCCTTCATTTGTGACCAGGTTTTTTATGCCCTTTTATATGTTCCTTGATCATCCTCATAACCATTGTTTTGAACTCTGTATCTGGTAGTTTGCTTGCCTCCATTTCATTTAGTTCTTTTTCTGAAGACTTCTCATATTCTTTCATTTGGGACCTGTTTTTCTCCTTATTTTGCCTGCTTCCCTTTGTTCTATGTAATAGGTAGAGCCTCTATGTCTCCTGGACTTGGTAGCATGGTCTTACATAGTAGGTGTCCTGTAGGACCCAGTGGCACAGTGTCTCTGGTCACCTGAGATAGGCACTCCAAGTGTACCCCCTGTGTAAGGTGTGTGCACTGTCCTGTTGCAGCTGAGCCTGCCACTACAACAGATTGCTGCTGGCACAGCACTGGGAGGGATTGGCCACCGTGCCAATGAGCTTCAAGGACCAGCTGCGAGTACAGTGGAGGAGCTGCTGTGTAGGGGCCAGCCCCACAGAGCAGCACTCACTTCATTACGGTTTTAGTGCCTGTTGAGTCCGCCTCTTAAATATGTCACTCATGGGGTTGAGTTGGAATCCGGCATGGTCTAACGCAGTCCACTGGGTGCACTGGCTCTGGGGCCTCCCAGGAGATACAAAGTCAGACACTGCCTGTGCCCTGCCTGGGTCTGCCCAGCATGAGCTACTGTGGATGGCTGCCACTTGTGCTGGGCTCGAAGTTGTCTGGGAGAGGCCAAACCGCAAACCAAGGCCAGCTGCTGCTAGTGTAAGACCTAGGGCCACTTAGGAAGCGCTACAGGGCATGCTGAGGCCAGATGCTGCTTGTTTGAGACATTTTCCAAAAGTCCATAGCGTGAGGCAAGAGAGTCCCTTTGTATGGAAGAGACACTGGAAAGGGCTTTGCTGGACCCTCAAGTGGGGTGGGGCAGGGCTTCAGGGAATCACCAGGGTGGGGTGAACAGTGTGAGCCAGGTTGCTGGAGTCTCAGATATGGCACCCACCTGCTGGCTCTGTGTGGAGAGGGCTCAGCAAAGAAACAATGGCCTCTGCCAGCACTTCTGTCTGCAAGAAAGCTGCCCCTCCAGCCCTCTCCCTGATGCCAGTCAATTCAGTTCCTCCTTGTATGTCACTGGCGCCTTTCGACCTACTACTTCAGCACTGGAGCTTAGAGGGAGTGAGTCTCAGTAAATCCATGCACAGGCCATTTAAGAGGAACGTCTGGGTGTCCAGAAGCCCTCCTTCTCACTCAGCCTCGTTCCCCACTGATTTTTACACCCAGAAGTTATGGGACTTCTCTTCCTGGCACTAGAATTCTGGGCTGGGGTGCCTGTGTGGGGCTGGGACCACTTGCTCCTCAGAGATGGACCTCTGCAGCCAAGATATCCCTCACTATTTTTAACCACCACATGTGGGTGTGGGACCAGCCTATTCAATGTCTCTATTCCTCCTACCTGTCTCCATGTGGCTTCTTCAGTATATGTTTAGTTATAGGGCTTCTGTTCAGCTAGATTTCAGGTGGTTTTGAATGATGGTTGTTCTGTAGTTTAGTTGTAATTGTGATGTGATTGTATGAGGTTCTGAGTGGGCTGCCTTTAGATACTCCCACCATCTTGAAGAGCCCCCCCACATTTCTGATTCTTATAATCATGTTCTTTCTTCATTTTTTTCTTTCATGGTCCAAGCATGTGGTGATTTTTGTTAAGAATAACTTTGGGCCCCAACCTGGTAGCTCGGTTGGTTAGAGCATGGTCCTGATACGCCTGGGCTGTGGGTTCAATCCCAGTTAGGACACGTACAAGAATCAACCAAAGAACACATATAATAAGTTGAACAACAAACTGATCTAGCTCTCTCTCTCTCTGTCTCTCTCTCTGTCTCTCTCTCTCTCTCTCTCTCTCTCTCTCTCCCCCTCCCCTTTCTATCTCTCTGAAATCAATAAATAAAAATTTAAAAAAATTTGTTTAAAGAATAACTTTGGTTTGCCCTGGCCAGGTAGCTCAGTTGGTTGGAGTATCATCCTATACACCAAAAGGTTGTGGGTTTGATTCCCGGTCAGGGCACAACCGATTAAGGTTTCTCTCCCATATCAGTATCTCTCTCTCTCAAATCAATTAGCATACCCTTAGATGAAGATTAAAATAAAAAAGGATGACTTTGGTTCTAAGAATTCTACCCTCAATTCTGTAATACTTTACATGAAAAACAATTACAAGCCCTGGCTGGTGTGGATCGGTGGATTGAGTGCTGCCCTGAGAACCAAAGGGTCACTGGTTTGATTCCCAGTCAGGGCACATGCCTGGGTTATGGGCCAGGTCCCCAGTTGGGCACATGCAAGAGGCAACCACACGTCAATGTTTCTCTCCCTCTCTTTCTCCCTCCCTTCCCCTCTCTCTAAAAATAAATAAATAAAATATTTTTAAAAATAAAGAAATAAAACCAATTATATAAGCACAAAAACAAAAAATATTAAATTATGAAAACAAATCTGTTAAGGCTCCCTTTATTCATATTATATACACTCAAACAAGTCAAAATTTTTCAGAGTAGAAGAATAAAGCCAACTGTTACAGCTCAGAAAACAACATTGCTTTATTACTAGGAGATTATAAAACACTGAACTAATTTTAGAAACCCACAGAGTGGGAAAATGGAGCCATTTTTGTCCAAAAGTGGCTCAAAGCACAAAACTGCTTGGATGTTCATGAGTCCTAGTTTGGACTGCACAGTATTAAAGCATGGGGGGAGACTGATGTCTTTTTAAACTCGGGCCTGTGAGTGAAGCTGATCTGATGACTTCAAAGAGCTTCTCTACGTGTACGTTCCATTGTTTAGTTATTAAGACATCACTGTATGCTGTTTACAAGTCGTCTTTTGGTCATCCTTGTACTACTTAACTAAAAATAATTCTGCAGATTTGTGAGTGAGGTTGGGAAGGAAATGCTTTTGTAATTTATTTTTCCAGTGAAGAATGAATTCTAGGTAAGTTCTTGGTTCTTCTAAAGGAGATTATCAAAGCCCTTGAGAATTTTTATCAAGTGGCAGAATTGTTTTAGGACCTAAGGCTATGTATCAGCCAATCCTAAATCATCATTTTACAAATCAGACCATCAGTCTATCTGCTCAAAGACAAAACTCCAGTCAATGTGCAATCAGAAATGTACTTTCAAGATGATGAGTTAACATACTTTCTTCTTTCAAAAGAAAGCTGTGGAAAAAACAGTTACTATTCGATCCTTCAAAAGCAAACTCTTTTAGAGCATTTCTTATTTTAAGCACCTCCTATTTTATTTAAATAACACTTGCTGATGAGCAAAATCATCCAATCCAGGTATAATCCACATATTCTCGAACTAGCAGTATATGATCACTGCAATAACCATGTTCTTTAAATTCAGCTCTGATGAACATACACCGGTAGAGGATGAGGAACCAAAGAAAAGCACCACTTCAGCTTCTACTTCAGAAGGTATGTTTTAAATGCAAAGCTTTTTTACTTATAAATTAAAAAATAAGTTTCTAAGTACTTGAATATTAGACTTTGCTTTTGTTCAAAGTGTCTATCACATATTCTTTTTCAGTATTTCAAATACAATAAGTTGATACTCAGAAATACTTCTTTAGAAGTGAGTTTTTATTTGTATTTTATGTAGAAGAACAGAAGAAGAAGAAGAAGTCCAGTCATTCAAAAGAAAGGTCCAGGAAAAGAAGAAAGAAAAAATCATCTAAAAGAAAACACAAGAAGTATTCTGACGATAGTGACAGTGACTCTGATTCTGAAACAGACTCCAGTGGTAAGATGGTCGACCTCATTCTGCAAGCCTCGCTCCAACACCACTTTTATGTTTTAAAGCTTATTTCAGAAGTAGGTTCTTAAAAACAATAGTAACAGTCAAAAGTTTTTTGGACACTTACCAACGTCGTGACGGGCACCCTGCTAAGTGCTTGCTCTTTAATCTACACAGTAACCATAGGATAGTTCTTAGAGAAGGGGAAAAGGAGGCACAGAGCAGCGTAAAGCACCACCCTCTCGGTCACACATTTGGGATTCAGACCTAAGCGGTGTGACTCTACATCGGTTGTGTGTAGGTGCACAAGGCACGTGGCACTGAACCAAGTTGGGGTTAGGCTGCAAGACATGTGGTACCAAACCAAGCCATCTACGAGCAGCTCTTTTGTGTAATTCTCACACTCAGTGGGCACCTTCGTGCAATTTTCAAAAAGGCACACCACAAAGGACCCCTTCAGGCTGGCAGCTGATTTAAGGAAGACACCCCTGTAGGGTGGCACACCACAACAGCCTTTTTCCTTTGCTCAGTCCTGGCTGATGATTGGCAAAGGTGCCCCTTCCTCTGATGTCACCTGGGTTTCCTGCCCCCGTTGCCACTTTTCTTCCTCATGGCTGGAAGACTCAACTCTTAAAGCACAAATCTGAGCGTGTCAGTCCCCTATTTAAAATCCTTCAGTGGCTCTTCAGAACCTTCAAAGTAAGGCTCAGACCCTGCCTGATCCACTCTAATCACATACACGTTGTCACCTTCTCTCATGGCGTGCTCTGTAGCCTGTGAACTACTTTCTGTCTCCTTGGTGTTCCGTGTTCTCTCTCTCTCTCTCTCTCTCTCTCTCTCTCTCTCTCTCTCTGAATTTATTGAGGTGACACAGGTTAACAAAATTATACAGGTTTCAGGTGCACAATTCTATACCACATCATCTGTATACTCTACTGTGTGTTCATCACCCCAAGTCAAGTCTCTGTCCATCACCGTTTATCCCCCCATACCCTCTTCTCCCTCTCTCCACCCCTCTTCACCCAAGCAGTCACCACACTGTTGTTCGTGTTCTTTCTCTTGATTTTGTAACGTGATACAGAGAGTCTTGTCTGCCTGCAATGCCAGTCTCCCCCTGCATGCGGCTTGGCTTACTCATTTCAACAATGGGCACGCATTACTTTTGTAATAAAACTGACTTTAAAAAGAACTAGCTTAAGAGTCACCTTTGCCTGGCCAACCGTTCCTCAGCCACCCTCCCCAAATCAGCCTGATTGTGAGACTCCTCTGTGGGCCTAGAGCACCCCCGGCTTCCTCTATCACTCGGGATTCTGTTTATCTCTTTACCTCTGTCTCCTGCATTAGACTGCGCACCGGGAAAGCATTCCTCCAAAACGCACACAAAAGTTTTTCTCTTTCCATCTTGAAAATACCCTAACATTCAGAAAAGTAAGGAGAATAGTATACTACCATTTATATATCACCTCGATTTTAACAGTTGTTAGTAGTTTGACATATTTGCTTCAAATACCATGTTTTGCTGTGTATAATATGCACTGTTTTGCCCAAATTTTTGAGGGAAAAATAAGGATGCACATTATACATGGATATAATAATTACATACCGTGGGTATAATAATCCCGTGTATAATGTGCACAAAATCATGGGTGCATATTATATACGGCAAAATACGGTATTTTTGTTGTTGTTGAGATAGTCGATGTAAATTACAAATATCACACTGCCACCCTAAGGATTTCTGTATACATCTGCTTTATGACATTTTCCTACTTAATCACAATACTATTATTTCATGTAATAAAATTAATAATTATGCCCTATATCACCAAATACTTAGTGTGACTTTAATTTCTGTGTGCCTAGCACACTCCTGACAGGTTGCAATAAATGAATGAATTTCTGGGTCACAACAAATAGAACAGCAATGTGATATTTATCTACTTAAAAGTATTGGGGGGGTTAGAGTTGAAATTTTTTAAAATTTCTAATTGCTTTAATTTGCAGATGAAGATACAAAAAAGCGATCAAAGAAAACCAAGAAAAAGGAAAAGAAGAAGAAACGCAGATCGTTGGTTTCTGTTTTCAATTTTTATTATGGAAAATTTCAAATACATATAAAATTATACAAAATAATAAAATGATCTCCCATGTAACCACCCAGCTTGCACAATTACCAGCTCATGGGCAGTCTCCACTGCCCCACCCCGTATTATTTGGAAACCAATCCCAGATATCATTTCATCCATAAACCAGCATGTTTCTCTATGAGATAAACATTCTTTTTTAAAAAATCATAACTACAGTACTTTTATCACATCTAAAATATTTAACAATAATTTCTCAATTCTTGGCAGTTTTTTTAGTGTCTATTCAAATCAGGATCCAAGTAATGCCATAAATTGTCATTGGTTGACATGTCACTCAAGTCTCTATATCTTCTCTTTTTGTTCTTGCATTTTGTTGAGGAAACCAAATTATTTGTCCTGTAGAGTTTCCTGCAGTATGGATTTTGCTGATTGTATTCTTATGGTGTCCTTTTAACATGTTCTGTCCTCTGTATTTATAAGAGAAACCTACCCCCATCAAATATTGGATTACTCTGAAGTAGTTTGTACAGGAAAGGCAGGATAATTACTTCTTTTGTTTTATGAGTTTTCAGAATAATGAACTGGGTTATTTTAGTATTATTATGAACCCAAATATTCATACATGTTTGATGTTTTTTTCATCTATTACTCTTAAAATTATTGATGCTCAAATTGAGAGCTATTTTTTAAGCTGCTTTATTTCTCTTTTTACAACATGAGAACTGTATTTCATTGTTCCTTTTAGGGGTCTTTTTGTGGTGAAACATCATTTGGTTGAGTAAGTTAGATTTTCAAATTAAAATTATTCTCTAAAAAGTTTGAATAAGCTGAGAATTCAAATTAATCAGTCTTTTCATTGCCTTGAAAAATAATATGTCCTTTAACATGGGAAAATTAAGTCACATTGTGTCAAATTATAATAATTATAGGAAGAAACACAAGAAAAAGAAGTCTAAGAAAAACAGAAAAGATTCCAGTGATTCAAGCTCTAAAGATTCCCAAGAAGAGTTTCTGGAAAATCCCTGGAAGGATCGATCAAGTAGGTTCTGATGATAGACTTTTTTCATTATTTGCATATTTATTACTACAGTTCACCATTGAACAACATGGGTTTGAATTATGTGGGTCCACTTATATATGGATTTTTTCCAAAAATACTGTAAATATATTTTCTCTTCCTTGTGCTTTTTTTCTTTTTTATTGACACTATTACAAATGTCCCTGATAGACTTTGACTCAGAAGAGATAAAACATTAAATTAACCAGTTAGTCAAAACGTGAATATGTTTCTGAACATCTTTCATGCAGAGCCTGAAGAACCCTCAGATTTAATTGGCCCAGAGGCTCCAAAGACACTTGCCTCTCAAGATGATAAACCTCTGAAGTAAGTAACAGTGTATTTACAATATCTAAAGTACCTCCCCAAAAGTATGGCCCTAAACTTACCTTTCCAAGTTATCTCCCTCTGCTCCCTTATTTGTTCCTCAGGTTCCAACTGAGCTGAACTAAATTTCCCTGTATTTACTGTGCACTTTCCCACATTGTGCCTTGTTTTCTTTATTTCTTCCCCCAACATGCTTTCCCTTCTTTTCCCAGCCCTGTTTTCTTCACTACCTCCAATTTCTTCCTGTTAATCCTCATCATCCTTCAAAGCCCTTTTCAAAAGGGGGGTCATGTGCTGATTCCCAATACCTTCCCTCCAAAGTAGGTGTGATTCCTACCCTCTCTCATCCTTCAGTCCTCATAGCATTTTCTATTTCTTTTGTGAAATGTATTATATATTCTACATTGTATTGTGGTTATCCTTATTAATATGTAAATTCCACAAGAACAGAGGTTATTTTTGTTTAATAGGTATTTAAAAAGCATTCAATGAACTGAATGAAGGGATGATAGTTTTTAAAGTCCCCTTGAATGAAAGGTAATAGATAATTGTTACTGCATGTGTTATTATTGATTATCAGGCTAAACAGTATGTTAAATTTGAGATATATTATTCCTCTACTTTTTTTCCATGGAAAAAGGGAAGAAGAATTCACTGAAAGAAACAGTAAAGGCAGTGCCTGTAGGGATAAACTGATCCATAATTGTAAAAAATGAATCTATACATACTAACATCAGTTCTTTTTGTTCTTCCAAAGTATCTCTGCACTTCTGAGTTGGTTACATAGGTCACAGTGCATTGTTTACTAATTAAATTAAAGCAATTCATATTGGGCTTCCCAACATGCTGCCACTCAGCAACTTTTACTCCTACTATTTGCTGAGAGTAAATGAATTTTTGTGCTCTCTTTAGATGATGAGGTTTTTATAATGGACCTTTTCTGAATTCTGAATTACTTTTAGCTATGGCCATGCTCTGTTACCTGGTGAAGGTGCAGCTATGGCTGAATATGTAAAAGCTGGAAAACGTATCCCACGAAGAGGTGAAATTGGTTTGACAAGTGAAGAAATTGCATCATTTGAGTGCTCGGGTTACGTAATGAGTGGTAGCAGGTATGTTCTTGGCATTGAAGTCAGTTTCTGTGATTAGATCATTTCCTTCTTTCTCACTACCAGAATTATATATATTTTGTGATTGATTTTCATTAAGTGACCACTCGTAATGAAAAGTAAAAGTATTGTTTTAATATGGGTTTTATTGGTATAAATGTGGTTATCTAAAATTTTAAGTATGTATGCAATTCAGCCTCAAACTCGGCTGTGTCAAAGAATCAGTCTTTCCACTGTCTTTTTCTCATTTCTTATTTTGGTACAGATAGTTTATCCTCTGGAGGATATAGTTAAATTCAGCTATTTATCACTGCCCAATGAGGAATGTAGCATTCTGGTAGTGAGGAGAGCATTTTCATAAGACAGTGTTGCCTGGTTTCTAAGTTTGCCTCTAGTTCTTTGTGGACTCGAGGATGAAGAACAGAAAAGAATTAGAACAGACATCAGGTTCAGCATGGGAAAATGAATATAAAATTAGGGAAGAGAAAGCAATGGAGATCAAGGAGAGTGAATAGGGTATCTTTACCAAGATCAAACTGAAGTTTGGATTTTTAAAAACTTTATATAAAGTTTTAAAAGTAGATATATATTTTAAAATAAAGTTGGAAGCAAATATTTGCAGTACCTCTGAGGCACTTCCAAAATCTTAGAATTCTGAGGACCAACATTTGAAAATATTATATCTGAGGATCAGCACAGTAAGATAAGAAAAAGAAATTCGAGACATAAGGACTGGAAAGGAGGCTATTACACTGTCATTTTTGTGAATGATATGGATTGTTTATATGGAAAGTCCTAAAGAATCTAGAGATAAATTATAAATAAGAAGAGGGTTTAACAAATGGCTGGATATATGGTTAAGACACAAAAATCAATTGTATTTCTGTGTACCAGCAACGAACAGCTAGAAAATATAACTAAATAAAAAGAAAATGACATTTATAACAGTATCAGAGAATATGAAGGGCTTAGAAATAAATCTTACTAAAAGATGTCCAGGAGCTCTACAGGGAAAACTATAAAATTGTTGAGACATTTAAAAAGATGGAAGTAAATGGAGAGATACCATGTTCATGGACGAAAGGCAGTATTGTCAGTTTTTCCCAAATTGATCTGTATATTCAGTGCAGTTGTAGTCAAAATCACATTAGATTTTTTCATGAAACTTAGTAAGTTAGTTTTTAAATTTATATATTAGACTAGAGGGCCAAGACTAGCCAGGTCACTTCTGAGGAAGAAGAGGGGGAAGATGAGATTTGCCCTACCGGGTATGAGGACTTATAATGAAGCTTACAGTACATTAGAAAGGGTTGGAAAACAAATTAGTTATTCAGTGGAATAAAATACAGAGCCCAGGGACAGAGCCATACATGCATGGAACCTAGGTAAATGAAAGAGATGGCCTGTCAAATCACTGGGGAAAGAAGAAACTATTCCATAAATGCTTCAGGAAAAAAAGTCATTATCAATATGAAAAAAAGATGAAAGTAGAACCCTACATTACCATATAAATTAATTAATTTTAAAAAGATAAATACTAAGTATAGGCATAATGAGAAAACAAAAGAGGGACAAGTCACCTGGTCAGTAGGCTTTCACAGTCATTAATTCAATCAAAGCCTTCAAAATGCTGGTGGGAGCGGGGTGCGGGGTGGAGGGGGATAAAGTGGAGAAGAAAAATGGGACAACTATAATAGCGTAATCAATAAAATATACTTTTAAAAAAATCATTACAGCTAGATTAAGGACTTAAATGTCATAAATCACTATAACACTCTCAGTATAAAATATGAACTGATACCTATTTGTTAGATCTTGGGGTGGAAGAAGTGTTTTTTAAAAAAAGACAAAAAATGCAATAGCCATAAAATAAAATATTGATAAATTTGCCTAGGTTAAAAGTAAGAACTTTTGTTCATCAAAAGACATCTTAAAATAAGTAAAAAGACAAGTTCCAAGCTGGGATAAGATTTTGCAATACACACCATCATTATAGAGTTAGCATTGAGAATATTTAAAGAACACCTATAAACAACCCAAAAGAAAAGTGGGAAAATGACACAAACAGGCATTGGTGAGAAGAAGAAATATGTATGGCTTATACATACATAAAAAGATGTTCATTATCTTTGGAAATGGATATTAAGAACATACTGAAATACTATTTTACATGCATTTGATAGACAAAAGTTCATAGTTCTAACCACACCAAGCATTTGAGAGGATGTGGATCTGCAGGATCTCTGAGGTATTACTAGTCGTGGTGTAAATTGATACAACCACTTTGGAAAACAGTGTGACATTATCTTGGAAAGTTGAGTATTCATATACTTTTATGACCCAGTAACTCCGTACCTAGATACCCAAGAGAAAATCTTTCCCATGTACTAGGAGACATTTATATAGAGGTTTGTTACAGCATCATTCACATAATACTTCCTGTTCCAGATAAACTACTCACTGTACCCTGAGCAACCTAAATACATTGTCATGTCCTCGACTCTCCATCCTGCCACTCCCCTACATTCACAGTAACCTGATACGGTTCTCCCCTCTCCTCACTCAGTTTTCTCTCTTTTTATAGGCAACTCAAACTTCATCTTGAACTGATTGTATAGGATTGGGTACATATACATAAAAGAGGCAGGTTTTCATGAAGATTTCCTTCTAAATAAGCAACCTTTTGAAGATATAATAGTTTCCGTCTGTCCCTGCCCCTATACTTTCCTGATTTGGATCTTGTGCTAAATCCCTTCTTTATTTTCTTTGAGCTGCTACTAGAGTCTAAGGAGTTAAATTCAATTGTAGATGTAGACTTGGTTCTTTTGGTTTTATGATAAATTGAACCTTAAAGTTAAGTTCCACGTCATTGACGACAGCTTAAGTCTTTCATCTATCATATTATCAATTTCACCAAGGCAAATTCCACATATCGCCTAGGAGGTTTAATAATTTGCTTGCTTCCGGTTGTTTTATTGGAAACGGTAGAACTAGACTTAAACCCTTAGTATTTAATATTCATAACTTTCACAATGTTGACAGAATAGAATATCAAGAGATTATTATTATTATTTGAATACTAGAAATGAATCAAAAGACACGTTGGCGGATAAAATGAATGACCTTTAGAAAATATAACCCATTACAAAAAGTTTCTATTTGTCAGACTTTGAAATGAACCACTCTGTTTTAAGAAAGCATTAGCGAGGAAGTACTATGAGAATAATTACTGAGAAATTAAGCGAAAAATAAAATTATCTCCAGGCATCGCCGAATGGAGGCTGTGCGACTACGAAAAGAGAACCAGATCTATAGTGCTGATGAGAAGAGAGCTCTTGCATCCTTTAACCAAGAAGAGAGACGAAAGAGAGAAAACAAGATTCTGGCCAGTTTTCGAGAGATGGTATACAGAAAAACTAAAGGGAAAGATGACAAATAAGGATTTTTGGCTTGTTCAGCAGACATTTTTAACAGAAAGTCTGGGTTTTATATATACATACAAAAAGATTGTTATGATCTGAAAAGCTTTACAGTGCTACTGTGCCTTCTATTTAATTCTTTCGATCTTTCAATAAAAAGCTGCTTATTGATACAACATTAGCAAGTTCTTTGGGTTATTTTGGATTGACCATAAAACTTTACGGTTTAAAAATCCAAATTATGAACGAAATCCAACTGTTTTGGGGGAGGTGACATTGAGAGAAAAGGTCAGTGAGATGAGAAACTTAACTCTCACACCATGGGACAGTGCTACTCGTAACTCCACACAACACCCGCCCCCACCCCAGCCGAACTGGTGGAAATTATCACTCCTCTATGTTGAATGTGTTATAAATGGACTTGATAGAAAAATACAGGAGGCCAGCTTTGTTAACACAATGAAGGCATTGCTGATAAAAGCAAATCTGGACTTTGAAGGTTGACTTTTCTTATACAATATATAGTCTGCCCTGCAAATAATGTATTTTGGTTTTAGTCCCTGATGAACCCACAAACCAACAAACAAACCAAAAAGCAAACTAACCCACAGACTTGTTGAATTGAAAATGTGAACGTTAGTTTTAAAAATTCTTAGTAGGTTACTTAAAAGTGTTTTTTTCCCAAATATAAAATATTGGAAAGTCTACTGTTGTGCTGGTGTAAGTACAGTATTTCCATCTAAGCTGTATTTAGATCATAATTTGAATACTAGAAATGAATGGGAGTCAGTTGTGGTCAGGAGTTTAATAGAGAAAAATATAATGAATCATTATTTTAACTCAGTTTATAAGGATGAAGCTAAAATGATATTAAACATTTTGCCTGTCCTTTATGTAATAGGCAGATTTAATTTTAAATGTTAAGCCTTTAAGATTAGTTTTTACATCTATGATTTAGTTTAATCTTTAACTTTGTACAGAACCCCCCTGACTTAACTTTTTTATGTCTACTATCGACTTTCAAGTTTGGGAGAAATGGAAAATTCTGGGACTGTGAGATTACAATCTTTTTCGTTCAGTTTTAGTCATTAGGTCACAAGAGTGAAGGGGTAAGGGACAGTAGAAATTCGGGTTGTTTTTCTTAAGATTCTTTTGAGCTGCGTTACTATTATGTGCCTAGGATAAATTTAAATTACCTGGGTGATAAGGAAATTCTGACTCTGCTGTAATAAAATGTCCTCTTCTCTCTCCTTAGAATAATTTAAAGTAGTTTTTTCAAAGTTTTAAAATAAGGCAGTCAGATTTCAAAACGTAGGCTTCTAGAGCCTGAGTGAGCCTATTCTCTTATTTTTAGTTGGCAAGATAGTTCAAGTGCAACAATTTTGTGATATATGAACACTATGGATTTTTATCAGATTCTCCCTTCTCCACAGAGCAGATACTCAAAAAATGCTTGTTGAGTAAATGGAAGAAAATATATTAATTTACTTCAGACCTTTACCATTTCTTTCATCAGTGATTATTCAGGAAAGACGTGCCAAGAACAGCTTTGGTGGCTTATTTTTTGGGACAGGGGAGGGAAGGATAAAAGGGCTGAACGTAGTTTATTTTCAGCTCATGAGAGTTACTGCTTCAAACTGTGTGTTTAGTCACCTGAGCCATAAGTCCAATCGGAGAGCTGTTGTATTTGAAATACTGTATTTTTTCTTCTCCAAGGAGACTTACCTGGTTTCCCATCTCTTCATCTGTTGCTCTAAAATTTTCCTTCCTTTTTTATTTGTTGTGTAAATGTAACAGTTTTTTAAAAGAAGAAAGAAAAATGACCCACAGTCTTACCACATCAACTGTCTTTAGGGTTCTTTGTTCAGTTTCAGTGCTTGTCTATGTAAATGCGTATTCTGATGTACCTATAAGTAATCGCTCCAAACGTAATTTGTCTTTGGCATTTTAAAATTTTGCAGCCAGGCAAGACAGCCTTACAGGGATGGTAGGAACAAATGATAACCTGGTGTGAGGATGGGAAGAAAACAAGAAATAAGTAAGGGTGGAGACTGAGCCCTCCATGTTTTATTGCCCCCAGTCCTGAAGCCATGTTGCTGCCATCATGATTGTGATGCTGTGTTGTAGCAGGCAACATGCCCTGCTGCACAGTTTGAGTTTCAGACTGTGTTTAACAATGAGGCTTATCTCACAGTAAATGAAGGGGTCTGTGAGTAGAGGAACCCTTCAAACTGACTGGTTATATTATGAGCCATAGAACTGTTGCCATTTCTCTGTTCCCCAGTTGTGCCCATAAAGAGGTGTGTCTGGGCTGGACACTTAGGCTCAAATCGGGGGACAGGCAGTCAAGTACTGATCTCAGTTGGTCTGATAGGTGAATTTTAGCAACTCTCTAAACTCAGCTTCTATAACTGTAAGGCTCTAAGTGATGCAGATAGTGATGGGGAAAAACTTTTAGAAAATAGAAAACAACTTACTGGTTACTCTGTTAGCACGATGGAAGTTGCCAAATGGAAAATGAACGAATGCAAAAAAAAATACAGCTGGATTGTGTGCCACAAGTTTATTATTCAATAAATATTTTGTGGTTTGATGTGCAGTATCGTATTTTTAATACATTCAGATAGAAATGCAATCCTAAAATGTTCTGTAAGAATCAGACACTATTCAGTTAGAAGGGAATTGACTTCATTAACATATTTTTGGCCTCAATCATGTACTTCATGCATGTTTCTGGATAGTGAGCCCTTCCTGGTCTGCAGAGGAAGAAAAACAGATACACCGAAAGTTTTTTTAAATAAAAGAAAACATTGAGCCAAAGATTGATTCCCTGTTTACTCTGTTATATTCCTTGAGAACAAAGAGTCTTTTGGGGGTGAAGGGGTAAAGACTGTCTCTATCTATTCCTTAGGCCCAGTCAATAAAAGAATGAGCTTATATGTAAAGATACTTTAAGAGAGCTGCTATACAAATAAAAGGGATTATTATACGTGAGTTAATTCCATGTAATTGTGAATTTTCCCATAGAAATAATAGGCATGACCCACTTTGCCCCCACTCTACTCCAGCAACTAATCCTCAAGCTTCTAGTCACTGAAAAATGAGACACTAAAACACATCCCTCACCCCTGCCAAAAAAAAAACAACAACAATTTTCTAGAACAACAGCAGTGTTCTACTTTTAGTCCATCCTAATGGGGTTGGTGCTCCAAATGAGAAAGATAACCATTACATGAATTATCTGTGACTGTGGGCCTTCTGGATTCCTGTGGTTTGATGACCTTTATCCACCACCCATTTAAAATAAGCCTCCAAATGTTCATTACCTGTGAAGTAGTGACTGGCCCTCAAAGCTATAAGAGACTTCAATGGGTGCATCCTAAGAAAGAAAAGGACAGCTGTCAGCCTAGGCCAATCATACCGACTCATGATTCCTTCCATCTCTACACTTGTCTATATATATATATATATATATATATATATATATATATATATACTCTTAAATTTCTAGAATTCATCTTCCTTGTGAATTAGGGGTCTGTAGGTGGTAATTCTTTGTCATTTCAAACCTCTGTTCTCCAAAAGATCTTTTTAGCAACAGATACCTTAAGCATCACCCCAACATTGGAAACAAGTCAAGAGAGGCTTACACTCATTAATAGGAGTTTGAGTAAGTCATTTACCTCCTTTACATGTTCCAGTTTACTCAACTGCCAGTACCTGCTTTACCTCTTAAGAATGGCATAAGAATAAAGTAATATAGATGAGCAAGTTTTAAAACCTTTTTAAAGCAGCACAAAAATATAGGCTGTAATAGTGTCTCAGTGGTCCTCCAAAATTATACTTGGAATTCTGAGCAAGAGCCCTTCTCCCAAGCCCTCTCTGTGTGGTCACTGGCTTATGGCCTTGTTTACCTCCACCAGCCTTACTTTCCAAGCTCTAAACTTGCCAGTTACAAACACAGCTGATGGTGGGATATACGACCAGGAGAAGGAGGAGCTCCACATACTTTACCTAATTAGATTATTTCAGGTTCCAAAGTCTCTGAATAGATGTTTGTACTAGAATAGGATGGATATAGAACATAAGTAGCTCACTACGTGGTCGCATGTAAAGCCTTAGAGTCAGACAAAGCTTCAAATAACTTGTGAAAGGATGGAAAGCAGAGGGGATATAACTGTCTTATGTCTGCTGTGTTGCAGGCATTATGCTTAGTATCAGCCCTGCTCCTCTGAGAACCCTATGCCTGGACTCATATTATTTGGACTCTTTTCACACCAACTGTCAGCATACATCATAGTCATGCTCTACCTAATGGCTACGAGCAGTCATTCCTTCAAGTATTTATTGAGTGCTTAATATTTTCTAGGCCTTGTTTTACAGCAAGACAAAAATCCTTGCCTTCACGAAACTTAAATTCTGGTAGGAGGAGCAGACAATAACAAGATAAATTATATAGAATATCAGAAGGTGATAAAGTGTTATGGAGAAAAAGCAAAAGCTTTGGCAGGTGGCGGAGTTGGGGGTTGAAAGTGCAATGCAGGAGGTGAGAGAGTAGGCCATGTGCATATCTAGGGGAGAGTGTTCCAGTCAGAGGGAGCAGCAAGTGCAAAGGTCCTAAAGTGGGACTATGTTATTAAACAGCAGCAAGGCCAGAGTGGCTGGAGAGAGGAGTGAGGGAGAAGGAAGAGTGGAAAACAGAAACAACAAGGAAGTGGATCACGCAAGGCCTTGTAGGCCCTTACTATTCAAAGTATACGCTGTGGACCTGCAGCATCAGCCTTGCCGGGGGGCTTCTTAGTAATGTGGAATCTCAAGCCCCACCTCAGACCTGCTGAATCAGAATCTTCCTTTTAACAAGTTCCGCAAATATTTGCGTGCACTTTGAAGTTGGAGAAACACATTGGAACATGTTTAAACAGAGGAGTGACATAAATTCATTTTATAAGGGTCACTCTGGCTGGCTGCTATATTGAAAAGAGACATGATGAATGCAAGGGTGGAAGCAGAAGGACCTGTTAGAAGGCTATTGAAATCGTCTTGGTGAGAGATGACGGTGTCTTGGACCAGGGTGGTAGAAGTGGAGTGGTAAGAAATTGTTGGATTCAGGACCTGTTTTTGAAGGTAGGGCCAGCAGGGATTTCTAATGGATTGGGTGAGGGATGAGAGAGAGTCGATGATGCCAAGGATTTCGGCCGTCAACTGAGATGAGGGTAACTGCAGGTCAGTCTTGGAAGAGAAAATTGGAAGTTCAATTCTGGTTACAATAAGTGAGATGTTTTTTTTTAAACATCCTAGTGGCAGAAGTCTGGGCTGGGGATATACATTTGGGAATCAAAAGCTAGAGGTGGCATTTAAAGCCAGGAGGCTGGATATAATCATCAAGGCAATGAGTATAGATAAGAGGTCCAAAGCCTAAGTCTTGGGACATTGCAACATGAAGAGGTTGGTGGGAGGAGGCAAAACCAGTAGAGACAAAGAAGGAAGGGTCAGTGAGACAGGAGGAAAACCAGGAGAGTATGTTGGTCTAGAAGCCAAGTGGAATGTTTCAGGAGGGAGGGAATGATCAGCCATGGCAAGTGCTGCCGATGGGCCAAGCAGGATGAGGACACAAATATGACTATTAAGTTTTACAAAGAAGGGGTCATCAGTGGCCTTGACGAGAGAAGTCTCCATTTTCACTGAAGTCTCATCAAAGGAAACAGGGCAGAAAGGTTAGCGCTTACCGGAGGTTTGTTTTTGTTGAACTTGATGGTGAAGAAGGCAAAGGTGGACTCTGGTATCAACGGTATCTGAGCAGTTGGGACGCTCCAGCGTACGGAGTAGATGTAGTGGAAGCTGTGAACCACGTCTCTTACCTCTATCAACTTTGCGTAGTACACCCAGCGGTCATGATACTCCCAAGTCTGTTTTACATATATATATTTAAAAAAAAGAACACAGAGAAAGACAAGCAGAATTCTGTTCAAGGCCTCCAGATAAAGGTAGCACCCAACAGTAGGAGTTACAGCCCTGCTTCTGGAGTCCATTTCTAACGTTTTTGATTGGGATTCAAACTAGAGCCGACTCCCCATTATCTACAAGTGGAGGAGAGAAAAGGTGGAGCTGAAA
The DNA here is from genome assembly GCF_021234165.1 of Pteronotus mesoamericanus. Taxonomy (NCBI): domain Eukaryota; kingdom Metazoa; phylum Chordata; class Mammalia; order Chiroptera; family Mormoopidae; genus Pteronotus; species Pteronotus mesoamericanus. The sequence continues at coordinate 107,674 of NW_026555203.1, forward strand.
TGGAATGAGTGACTAATGCAAAGATCACTTGAGATTGGGCTTTGGATTTTATATTCACATGCTCAGATGTGGGTGTGTACATACACACCACACATACCTACACACTCGCTTCCTTCCAGATCCTTACTTGGGAGGCAAGTTTGGTCAATTGGAAAATAATTAGAAAGTGATTAGAACATGTGGTCTGTTCACTGTACTCAGGGAGACCTACAGGTGTGACTAGGAAGTAATTTGAAGCTGATATCACAAAGCTGTTTTTTTAAAGTCAGACTTAATTCATTGCAGCCATAGGTTGTATATAAAATAAGGTCAGAGAAGGAATGAGTCAGGCATTAGGATCTTCCAAATCCATCAGATCCCTGTCTATACCCCTGGAGAAGCTTCCTCTCTAAAGTTAGAAATCTTATCAGCACCCAGGGCCCACCACAGAAGTCATAATGCAGCCCTGATTCTTAGCACAGGAACTTGAATGCTCTAGGTAATTAACAGATTCAATTCAACTGAACCCCTTTGGGCTGGCTACTAGGGCACAGGAAACTTCCAGATCGGAAAAGATCCTGAATTAAGATGGAGGTCCACAGAAGGAAGGAAGTAGGATTGTCTAACAATCCAGGTGATGTGTGAAGGAAGTGCGGGAAGAAATGGTAAAATGATTTCAGGCTCTGCCTTCTGCCTTAGCTTCCTTTATTTCAAGCTTCTATCCAGTTGACTCTTTCAGTCAGCTGGAGAGGAGCACCAGACTCTAGATCCTTGAGATCAGGGACTGTGTCTTCCTACGGAGATCGTCATTCCTTTTAATGAAGCTTGACAGTCAACCCCTTGAAGCCCATAGAAGCATGCCTTTTTTCCCCAAACTTCCTATAGTATTTGATATTTTTTCAGCCCTAATGTTTAATCTGTCCCATAATCACAGACTTTGTAGCATTGGAATGGTGCTTAGACATCATCTACTGAAGCCCTTTACTTTACAGATGAGGATACCAGGGCCTAGAAATGGGGAAGGACAGTCCAACACAGTCCCCAGCGGCCAGCTGTTCTCTCTCTACCCCACCAGATGCCTCAGTTCTAAGAGTTTCTTCCTCCCAACTTGGTTTCTTAGTGGTTTTTTTTCCTTTTGTGAACTAAGGCAGCCTTGGGCATGTTAAATTCAGCTACCTCCATCAGGCCAATCTCTTTCCATTTTTATCACTGTGCAGGCAGCTGACTTATGTAGTTCCAGTGAGTGTGTGTTATCCTTGTGCTTTATAATTTTTACATAACCTTGCTTCATATACTCGCTTCCAGGAAACAGTATGTCATTATGCTACTCTACCATGGATGGCTTAGCCCATTACAAATTATTGGACACTCAAAATCAGCAGGCACTGGAAGTATATGCACAAAACTGTTATCCATGGTAAGTGACCTTTGAGTGAGTAGAACTGGGTGTTGTGGGGGTAAAGGGGTAGTTTTCATTTTATACTTTGTGCCTTTTTGCTCGCTGGGGATTTTAATAATGATGCTTTATTTTTATTATAAAAATAATTTTAACTGTGTGTTAGGTCTTGAGGATTTTCCAGTTTTCTCCTATAAGGAACTTATGCGTCTTTTCTTATTGCCAGATTATGTTCCTGAAGAGAATAAACCAATTTTGTGCCCGCTGTCAATGTATAAGTGTACATAGTCCCTCTCCACAAACACACAAGCCTTCTGACACCAGATTAAATCATTCTTATTCACATGGCAATACCTTAAAATCTCTTGAATTCGCATTTTTCATTGAGAGTAAAACTATGCAAGTTTTTTGTCATCAAAAATTCCTTTTCCTACTATGGTGGGAAAGAGTATATCAGACAGACCTATGATCAAAGCTTCATTTTGCTGCTTAAACAGAAAGCCTTTGGACATATTGCCCAACTTCTGTGAGCCCCAAGGTTCCTCATGTGTAAAATGGGTACACTGATATACCTGCATTCAGGTTTGTTGTGAGGATTAAGTGAGATGATGCACATGTAGTGCTTACCAGTGCTCAGCACATAGCAATGTTCAGTAAATGGTAACTCATTTGCCATTCTCTGGTGTGTGGTCCCCAGTGTATGGTGTATTTTTCCAGCTGGACTCTGGGAAATCTGCACTAAGCTTGAGAAAGCTCTCCGTCAGAACCATCTGACACTTAGATGGTAGACTTCAATTCATTGCATTAGTGGAGCTGCAAATAGGGTGATTGGCTGTCAGGAGTTATGTAGAGCTTTTAGCTTTTCAGTCACATTCTATGTTCTAATTATCTCTGTCTTCACAAAAGCCCTACAAAGTAGGTAAGCGTTCCCTGGTCATTGTGGCTCAGTGGGTTGGGCATTGTCCCACAAGGCAAAAGGTCACCAGTTTAATTCCCGGGCAGGGCACATTCCTAGGTAGTGGGGCCCAGGGCCCAGGTCCCTGGTTGGGGATGTGCAAGAGGCAACCGATTGATGTTTCTCTCCCTCTCTTTCTCCCGCCCTTCCTCTCTCTCTAAATAAAATCTTTTAAAAAAACAAGTAGGTAAACTCTTCATCTTGAAGAAATAATGGTACAGAGAGAATAAACCTGTTCATGTATTTAACATTTATAGAGCACCTGTAGGGAACAGGGACAGAGAAATGAACAAAAGCCTCTGCCCTTGTGGACCATATGATCTGTTGATGGAAGAAAAGCAATAGAGTGAATAAGTAAAATCTAGTATCTCGAGTAGAGCTAAGTGCTAAATAAAAAATAAGTCAGAGAAGGAGAGAGGGTTGCACTTTTAGATGAGGTGGTTAGGAAAGGCCTCAATGAACAAGTGGCATTTAGCAAAGATCTGAAGAGAGGCAGAGCATGAACCACGAGAACAGATCTCAGGGGAGAGTGTTCCGTGCAGAGGGGACAGCAAGTGCAAAGGCCCCGAGGTGGAGACATGCCTGGCAGTTGAACAGTAAGGAGGCAAGTGTGGCTGGAACAAGGAGAGTGAAAAGGGAGAAGGTAGTAGGTGATGGAGCCTGAGCAGTAAGTTGGGAGGGATGTGGGGGCAGGGGACTCAGCTCACATTGGGCCCCTTAGGCCACTGTCAGGACTTACTGGCCTTTTATTCAGAATAACCAGTGAGTTTTGCAGGGGGAATTTTCTTGCTTATTTTGTGTCCCATTCCAGTCTGATTCACAAACCGTGGGTGCAGCAGGCAAGGACTTTTGCCCAACCCCAGGTAGAGATGTGCTTCAGAGCAAGAAGGACCAAGAGTAACTAGGATTTTGCGCCACTCATCTTCACTATGCTCTAGATTCCCCTTCTAATGGGAATGGTGAGTTGCGCCCACTGGAGCATACACAAAATGTGTGGAGCCAGACATCCCTGGTCTTTCCTCATTCGCACCTGGCCAGGGCTGCCTAGAGCTTAGGGCCCCTTAGGGCCATCACTTTTTGTGATGGGCTGGCCAGAGGAACAGAGAGAGCAGGAAACTTCCCCCAGGGCTGGGAGTTTGCCTCCACCAATTTCAGCCGGTCTCTCTTCTGAGGAAATACAGTGAGTGGGGATTTCAGGTCATGCTTCTTCACCCACCCGCCAGTTATGCAGACCAGCCCAGGGCCTTTTCACCAGAGCCGCCAGGTGAAGCCACATGAATGGGTCAGAGCCAGGCACAGGAGGAAGAGAAAGGAATCCACCAGCCTGTGCATCTGAGTGTGCAAGCAGCGTGTTCCAAAGGTACAGCAAAAAGACTAGATCCATGTACATCCCCTCTGTTAATATTGAGAATTCTAAAGTTGGTGTTGGAGAACTCTTGTTTGGGAAAAGCAACTTCCTCCTTAGGCCAGTAGGTCCCCATTTGGAGCATCAGGTGGGAAAATTGCTTAACTGGGAATGTCAGATTTTCCTAGGAAATGTAAGGTTAGGATGATACAAGCACAGGGAAATAGAGTTGTGCTTTTCACCTTCAAAGACTATCATATATTGATTTTGGAATCCAGATGAAGATATCTGGTGGCCTTTCATATCATCTCCTAGGAATTCTGGACTTTAAACTTGCCATCAAAGAGGAGCCTTTTTATTGTTCTTTGCCTTTGTACACCAAGCTGGGGTACTCCACAAACTTACCCAAACGAACTCCTCAATTTGTTTACGGGCCTTTTCTGGTGTGAATTCGCCGTGTGTGAGCCACTTGATATTTGTGATGGTGTACTCCTCTTCTGCAAAAAAGGTGAGAATTTGTTAGTTGCCTGGTAGTGTGACATTATATAACAAGACAATCCCTTAGGTGCCCACCCAGGATTACTACCTTTCACAGTCTTAACAGCAGCGGTGATGGCACTCTGAACTAAATACAGAGCTAGTTCAGTCACATTGCCATCTTCTGTATCCATTGCTGGTCCAGTCACATCGCCGTCTTCTGTAGGCACTGCTGGTGCAGTCACATCGCTGCCTTCTGTAGGCACTGCTGGTGCAGTCACATCGCCTTCTGTAGGCACTGCTGGTGCAGTCACATCGCCTTCTGTAGGCACTGCTGGTCCAGTCACGTCGCCTTCTGTAGGCACTGCTGGTCCAGTCACGTCGCCTTCTGTAGGCACTGCTGGTGCAGTCACGTCGCCTTCTGTAGGCACTGCTGGTGCAGTCACGTCGCCTTCTGTAGGCACTGCTGGTGCAGTCACGTCGCCTTCTGTAGGCACTGCTGGTGCAGTCACGTCGCCTTCTGTAGGCACTGCTGGTGCAGTCACGTCGCCTTCTGTAGGCACTGCTGGTGCAGTCACGTCGCCTTCTGTAGGCACTGCTGGTGCAGTCACGTCGCCTTCTGTAGGCACTGCTGGTGCAGTCACGTCGCCTTCTGTAGGCACTGCTGGTGCAGTCACATTGCTGTCTTCTGTAGGCACTGCTGGTGCAGTCACATCGCTGTCTTCTGTAGGCACTGCTGGTGCAGTCACATTGCTGTCTTCTGTAGGCACTGCTGGTGCAGTCACATTGCTGTCTTCTGTAGGCACTGCTGGTGCAGTCACATTGCTGTCTTCTGTAGGCACTGCTGGTGCAGTCACATTGCTGTCTACTGTAGGCTTTGCTGGTGCAGTCACATTGCTGTCTACTGTAGGCTTTGCTGGTGCAGTCACATTGCTGTCTACTGTAGGCTTTGCTGGTTTAATCACAGCAGTGCTTTCTGTAGACACTGCTGGTCTAGGTACATTGCGACCTTTACGTGCTGCTGGTGCAGTCACACGGCAATCTTCTGTACTCGGTGCTGGTTTAGTCACATCGCTCTCTTTATCCACCAACAGGATCGGAGGATGGTTATACACATCTACTATTTTGTTAAATCTGACCATTCTACGCTTCTTCTTTTTCTTGTGGCTGGAAAAAGAAACTCAAGAAGTTACCTTGTGTGTGTATGTGTGTGCATCAGCACATGCACACTCATATAAGTACAGACTGTCTCTTGAAGAATCACAAGAGACAGGACACGGTTATTTCCTCCAGGAGGGGGATTAGTGGTTGGGGCAGGGGTGAGGCCTCACTGTGGATCCTTTGTGCCTGGCCACTGAGATCTGCTTTTGCTGAAAACCAAGGATTTTCAGATTTGCACAACCATGAAGACTCAAGGTGTAGTAGAATGATTCCTACCTTCTTTGCAGTTCTAACACTACTGATCCCTAGCTGAATCTTTAATAGAAACTCAAACCCTGCTTGATGCAACTGAGAGCATGTGGCTCTTTAAAGGTAAAGTGAATCAAAAGAATTAGAAGCAAGGTAGCATAGGAGGAGTTGGTTTCTCAAGTTTTTCTCTTGGATTTCACAGGTATACAGTTATGTTATCTGCTAGGAACTATTATGTTTACCATCTCTTTTCCTGAAATATATAAGCATTAGTTTTGGTTATCACTTCCAGAAAAATGGTATGTGAAAGTAGAGAGAAGGAGCATCCTTCCTTTGTGTCTGCTTTCAACGGGCATGTGCTTTTTGGCATTACACCAGCTGGTTTATGGCTTCAGATTTATCACATCAAGAAAATATTTGCTCCTCTTTTAGTAAGATGTTCATAATAAACGATAGCTAGTATTTCCCAAATGCCTTTTAAATCTATTGAGATTGTGAAAATTAGAATTATCAGGGCTGTGAAGGGTTCCTCGCAGAGCTAGGAGTCTTTGTACATTTTTCATATTTTTTCCATCTTTTCTCTTGAGTTGTGGATTCTCTTTCTCAGCTATACTTAAGTCTCTTCACTTAGGAAAAGTCACTTACTTCTAGCACAGTTATAAATTCTTTGCAGGCAATCCTTGCATTGGAGGTGCTGCAGGAAAATGGGTATCTCTTCAAAGACAGCTATTTGTTTCTATAAATAGCAACTCCCAATTTGGGGGTGCTTAGTGTGCCTCAGCTCTCACCACAGCTCTGTGAGATCATGAACTACCATCCATTGGCCCTTCCAGATATATTCTCCCCCATCTTCCCTGCCCTGTACCCTGGAAGGCTGACCTCGCTGCTCTACATCAATGGGCTCTCCCATGCCCTCTGTTCCCCAGGAATTTCCGCACAATGGGGAGACCAGACTGAACGAAGGAGAGTGGGGTTGAGGTATATATTCCCCGGGGGGCTGACCCCAGTGGGGTCGCCTGTGGCTGACTGTCTGGACAGGAAGGCCCCTGCTTCTCCCAGGGCAGCTCTCACGACTTCCCAGTTCTGGTGTGGCTGCGCTGTTACTGGCCCTGGGGAGCTGTGCTTGCCCTGCTTGCCCTTACTTCCCCACTGTCTGCCCGCACCTTTGTAAATATTCCCTTAATCCTTCCCTACCTACCCTGCTTTTAGTATGCCACCAGTTGTCTCCTGGGACCATGGGGCACAAAGAGAGGGGCTCTTGTTCCTACGTGAAAGGGGTAAGTGAAGCTCACACCCGGGCCATCCAGCTCCGCAGCCCGTGCTCTTAACTACAGTGCTCTTCTGCCTCCAAGATTGTCGCAAAGAGTCATGGGGGCCTGTTCCATCTGGGGTCCAGAGTGTTCTCATTTTCTGTGTGAGCCTCTTTCAAAATGGGCCACCTTTTGCTCCCTTTCTCAACATCGTCGTTATTGTTGATGGTGGGTAACTGCACAGGGCAGCCCTGTTTCTGTGGCCATCAGTACAGGAATGGTTTGAACAGCCTTTAAACTTCCTGCTAATAATGCTGACTTGTGTTCATTTGGGTCTTATGAGCATTTTAAGCTCATTTTCCTCTGCCTCAGTTCCCTGTTGCTGTGGCTGGGGGGTGGACAGGGCCATCTGCTGGGGGAAATGGAATCTTCCCAGGCTGCCCATTTGGAATGAGGAGAAGCTGAATGAAGGGTAAAGGATGAGGGAGTCCTTAACCTCGCAGAACTGGCTTTCGCCAGCCTGATCTGGCCAAAGCCATTTGCTGTAAACTCCATAGGTAAAGACAACAATAGGTTGTTTTGGTAAATTCGGTATGCTTTAGTGAGTCCAAACAGTAACTCGATCCTTCAGAAAATGGCCCATTTGGTGATTTGGTCATTCAGTGACTTGGCTTTCAGCAAATTCCCTCTTGATGAGTTGACTGGAAGCCAAATGTATGCCTTCCAACACCAAGCAAATGAGGCTGGGGTTTTACCTATGGAAGCACCTCTTTAAGACCTTCCCCCAGGGAGCCCTGTGCTACAACAGGAAGCAGATCAGATCTTATCCACACTCATCTGTGGGCGCACATCATTCTTAAGCGTCCCTCTGACTGGCCTCTCATTGTTCTTTTTCTCCCCTTCCAGTCCTACGAGGAGGGCAGAATGGGTGTGAAGGGTCAGGGATGTCATCAAGTTTAGGGTCTGACTGATGAATCGGGAGAACCACTGCAGGTCCTTTTTGTGGAGCCCTCCCACCCTTAACAAGTGACCCTGATACCTGAGTGACCACATCCTTGCTGGAAACAGTAGTAGCCAGGGAAGTCTCAGAAAGAGTCTCTCAGCAGCTTTTCCCCAGGATTCCTAGAGGGAGTGTTTACAAGTGCTGCCACGGCAACACCAGTTTCAACCAATGGGAAACAAAGCCTAAATGAGAACTCTGGCTACTTCTGTTAGTAAAGGAAGGGGCAAGTCAGTCACAGCAACAATCTGACTTCCCAAGCAGAACCAAGCTGTAGTGTCCATACCCAGTTTCTGCCCAGCAGGGGATGAGCTTGCAGGGCTGCGCCAGCGAGGATAGCAACAATGAGCCTTGCAGTTGCTATGTCCTGGGGTCCTCATTATGTGCCAGTCGCTGTGTAAAGGACTCAGTATGTGTTAAATCATTTACTCCTCACAGCAGCCCCATGAGGTAGGTATTAGTATTTTCACTACAATTGAACAAACCAAGGCACAGAGAGTGTTAAAGAAGTTGCCAAGCCCCAGCGCATCTGGCTCAGTTGAAGCATCATCCCATAAACCAAAAGATCACAGGTTCGATTCCCGATCAGGGCACATGCCTGGGTTGTGGGTTCAGTCCCCGGTCGGGCTGTATACAAGGCAGCCAATCAATGTTTCTCTATCACATCAATGTTTCTCTCTCTTTCTCTTCCCCTCCCTTCCCCCCTCTCTAAAGTCAATAAGCATGTCCTTGTGTGATGATTAAAATAAAAAAAGAAGTTGTGAAAAACTCAAAACCAGAGCTGTCCAATTTCTTGATTGAGCTTTTTATTTATTATTTATCCCAAATTCTGAGGTTAGGGCCTCCATCTGTGCTTGGTTATTTTCAAAGATTGTCTCTTTCATTGACCCACATTTTTTAAAGATAGGTTTATTTATTTATTTACTTATTTATTTTTAGAGAGAGGGGAAGGGAAGGAGAAAGAGAGGGAGAGAAACAGCAATGTGTGGTTGCCTCTCAAGGGTCCCCTGCTGGGGATCTGGCCTGCAACACAGGCATGTGCCCTGACTGGGAACCGAACCGGTGACCCTTGGGTTCACAGGCCAGCACTCAATCCACTGAGCCACACCAGCCAGGACTGAAATTCACAGTTTGATGATGATTTGCATGGCGTTACCCATTTTTAAAGCTTTTGTGCATAAATTTTCTTGATGTACTATGCAATGATGCTTCATCAAATGTCAGTTTTGGGCAGCAATTGCATCATCCTGTATTAATTTTACAAGTCCCTCTCTTTTACCTACTATCGCCAGTGCACCATCTGTAACTATACCAGATATATTGACAATGGACAAAGAATATCACTTTAACATATTTTTTTACTGCTTCGTATAAATCTCTTGATTTACTTGTGTCTTTTAATGGCACTAAAGAAGCCATTTCTTCAGTGACATTATATTCATCATCAATACCTCTAATAAAAATGGCAAGTTTAGCCATATCCTTAGCATGAGTGCTATCATCCATCACCAAAACATAAAACTTAAAATTAGCAGCTTTACTCTCCAAACTTCTTTTGATAGATTTTCCAATTTCTTCCGTTTGCCTGGCTATAACTGATTTTAGAAATATCCCTCGTTTATTCAGGGGAAATTATATCTGCCACACTTTCTATACATTGTTTAATAAAATCACCATCAGTAAATGGTTTTGATTTTTTTTTTTTGCTATTAAATATGCTACCACATAACTAGCTTTTACAATAGAATCTGCTCGAGTTGTAACTTTTGAAAGAATTTTTGTTCAGAAAACCCTTTTTTTTCAGTACCTCTATTTTGTCCTTACTACACAATCCTTCATACACATTGAATTTGGCAGCATGTTTTCATATACTCTGCCTTTTCAAATTATAGTCTTTGGAAACTTGCACAAATTCCCTAGAAATTAAGCAGAGTGCCTTACTATTTGCCTCGACAAAAACGTAGTCATCTATCCACTTTTCATGGAACAGTCTTCCTTCACCCATAATTTTTCTTTTCTGGGATTCTTTTTTCTTTTGAGATGTTGTAGAAGCCATGCTGGGATTAAAAAAATAGTAATAGGTAAGGGCCTTTGTTTATTTTCATTATGAAAATTAATTGACAGGAAAATAGAAAGCAAGGGTTGGGGCCTCCTGCAGCTCTCTCAGCTAGCTGCCAATGCTGGGCGAGGCGGAGGGCTGATCGTAAAGCGTGGCGGGCAGCGTGTGAGGCGCCACTAAGGTGCTTACCTTTAATAATCAAATAAGAATGCTTACCTGACTTCTAAATAACATTAAATGCCTAACGTTGCAATGGTAGGTGGAAATAGTATTGATAATCACTGCCTAACTAAGTCATCATGAGCACATGTAATGTCTGATGGTGTCGATTCTACTGTCTGCTCTTGGAAGGTAACACACTGGAAGCTGCACACCACTGTAAAACTGAAGCCATGCACGTGTACTAATAGCAAGAGTGTATGCACATTTATGTTACGTGACATTATGACATGTGCTCACAAAAAAACCCCCACAATGTTTTAAGTAAATTTATGATTTTGTGTTGGGCCGCATTCATAGCCATCCTGGGCCATGGGTTGGACACCCCTGCCTAAATGCTCAATAAACATTAGTTACCACAATCGTGATGATGAAAAGACTAACAACAACAGACAGAACCTGAAACAAATACAAAATAATATTGAAAGTAAACTGTAATTGAAAAAAAAAAGCAGAAAAGTCAGAAAGAATCTGCCACTTCCCTAAAGCTGGAGAAATTTGCCTGTGATGACGGGGGCAGGTATATCTTCAGTTCTTGCTGTTTAGGCCTAATGCCCTGCAGCCACACCAGGAGGAGGAGGACTTGTGTGGACAGTCATTAGTGAGCATGCAGGCTCCAGATCTACCAGTGCTACTGATAATGGCCTGAGTTCTGTGAGCTGGGCTGACTCCCACACAGCCCATCAGAGCAAGTGTTAGGAAACTTCTAGTGCCACAGCAGGCTCCAATCCATAGCCCTGCCCTTCCCCTGGGTTACCTGCAGGACGGGGTGAGGGGAAGCTGGAAACACTAGGCCCCTGCATCAAGCTTTTGTGGGCAAGGGCAGCGAGATCTTTCCTAAGAAGCCCTGAGGCCACTGGTGAGAGACCCAGCGTAAGGACCTGGCCTGGGAGGGCGGGCAGTGGGATTCTTAATTGCCCAGGGAAGAGAGAGACAGATGCAGGCAAGGGATGAGAAGCTCCCTGTGGGCAAAATGCTTTCATGGGAAGAGTCAGGATTTGCAGAAATGCTCCTCTTTGAAGTAGGAGCTTAAACACCCCTGGGTCAGACCTTGCCTCCCAGCCAAGGCCCTCACTGAAGTGACAAACGGTGGGCTCCCAGGCGCTCCAGACTAGAGGCCTTTTGAACTCGCAGGCAGCACTGAGGACAGGTCCTTCCAAACCTCGCCCTGTCTGCCCAGTGCAGGTAAGTGTGGAGAGGTGGCCTGGAAGACCCCAAGAGGGAGGGGAGATACGCGAGGAGCAGGTGGGACCACAGAACAGGAACTGGCAAGAAGCTTGCCCAGCCCAGCCTCTCATTCCTCAGGCAGGAAATCGACTCTACAGGCTGTGAAGCCCCTGTCCCCACCTTGATACCCCAACCTGTCCTGAGGCCCCCTTATTGTCAGGGAGCCCCGTCTCCCCACAGCCTCAAGCCCTCACTCCTGGCCCGGCACGTGAGTCAGCAACGTGCCGACTGTTCACCAGGCAGAACGGAGCCCATGCAGAGATGAGCCACTGCCAAACACTGCAACCTTCAGGACAATGCTTCGGGAGTCTCCTAGAATACAGGCTGTCCCAGTGAGTATGCTGTGTGTGTCATGTCTGGTCCTGGGTGAGAGAAGGCCCGGCCTGCCCACGTGGGCCCCTAGGCTGCCCGGCTGGACAGACCCTGTGGGGAGAGGGCAGGGCCTCGCTTGCTCTGCGCGAAGGGGCGGGGGGGGGTGCAATTTTGTAAGATGGACGTGGTGCTCATTAGAATTGTTTTTGGAGAGCTTTACAGATCTCAACACTGTTGGCTTCTTCCTGCTGCAGACAGCTGGGGAAGAGGCCTCTAGGCAGGGGTGGTTGATGGCAGAGCGCAGAAAAGTGGGGCCCTCTCCTGCTGCACTGCCCGAGGCCTCCCACTGCTGGGGAGACTGCGGGACCCGGGTCCACGCTGGCCTTTTTGTCGGATGGCAGAGTTGCTGGGGCCCAAGATCAGGCGAGGGAGACTCTGCAGGACTGCCACCTGAGTGCTGTCCATTTACTCCTTTCCTCAGTGAGTTCTGTCACCCCAAGTGCTCTGCTCTCCAGGTGCCTGGGGAATCCTGTCTTGGGACCAGGAAATGGCTTGCACCAAGTATGCCTGCTCCTGGCCAGTCACAGAATTTATTCCTACAAGTCTGAGAAAAGGAGGTGACACCCATGGGTTCTCAGCCAGAAGGGAAAAAAACCACTGAACCTTTGTTCCCTCTGGGGTAAACCCTTTTGTTTTCTACAGGAGCAGCTTTCTGAGTCCATGTGGGAGCTTGCAAAGCTGTGTTCTTGAGACCTGAGTGCCAGGTGGGGCTGAGCACATTGGCCTGAACCAAGTGCGTGCGTGTGAAGTAAAGCCAGGTACACACGCTTCTGCAGCTACCTCTTTGCACACACATTTACTATCAACAGATGGTCCTCCTCCTCCGTCCCTGCCTTCCCATCCCCTTTTATACCACTTCTTGCAAAGGGTCGTAATTATTTCCAAATATTCCCAGTCCGATGACTTCCTCCTCCCAGTGCAATTTTTCACTTCCTATTCCAGTCTCTGGGTCCTGTGCTGAGCTCTACCCTGGAACTGGCCGATCCCTGCACATCTTCCTGTGTAAGGGAGACCTTCGCAGGTGGCCACTGAATGGGTAGGCAAGCCACAGCCACCATAGCAAGTAATTAATTTATTTTGCATAAGTTTTCAATTTGTATTATTTTTGTGATTTATTTTGGCATTGTTGAGTTTGACTCTTGGGGAGTTTTGTTGTATTGACTTGTGTCTTTTGTCACAAAACAATGATATTTGCTGAACAGCACACGGAATTTATTTTTGATTGGTAATAAAAACTGACATAGGGAGAAAAAAAGAAAATGGGGCCTCTATTCAGGGACTCCACACCCTGGGCCTTGAATTATATTCTTTCCCACCTGTGTTCCTTCAGTCATGTTCATTCCCTCTCAGTTTCTGCCCCCTCCACCTTTATACCCTCAAGCTCACCCTGTCACCCACTTCTCCTCTTCTCTTCTTCTTTTGCCCTCTCTTCCTCTTCCTTCTCTCTGCCCATGCCTAGCAAGGATGTCAGCTCCTGGGGATGAAGCTGTGGCCAAATGCAGGTATTCTCAAGTGAACCCAGTCAGCCAGTACATATCTTTTAAGCACCTGCAAAATGCAGGGGTGGCAGGCACTGTGGGAAAATGAAGCTGAGTAAGACAAGACTCCTACCCTCAATGCATTTACAACTGCCCAGTTGGGAAGATAAGGTGTGCCCACACGAAACGATAACTAGCACGTCAAATGCAGCCAGGTATCTTGGATTTAGGCATGTTCTAAGTAAATGTAGCTGAGTGACCTTGCCTCAAATCTAAAGGGCTATTAGACTGTGTAGCTGGAAGAGGAAGAAAGTGGTCCATCCTCCAACAGTAAAAGCCACAGACCCTACTACATACAGTACTGGTCAGTCCCAGATGGGCAGACCCCTGACAGTCATGATGTCACAAAGACCTCTCAGAACATTCCACCCATCCCTGAGCATGCAGAGCTGCTGCAGGGCGAGTGCCTCATTGAACATTGCCTTGCTTACAAAGTAAGTACTATGGCAGCCCTGACCGGTGTGGCTCAGTGGGTTGGGCGTCATTCCGCAAAGCAAAAAGGTCACTGGTTCAATTCCGGGTCAGGGCACATGCCTGGGTTGAGGGTTTGGTCCCCTGTCAGGATGCCTCTGAGAAGCAACCAATTGATGTTTCTCCCTCCTTTCCCCCCGCCTCAATCAATCAATCAATCAATCAATCAGTTTTTAAAAGGGCCATGGCAGAGCTGTTGCTGGACACCTGGACTTTTGATGGTGATGCCTTATTGTTGTGATCCACAGTCATAGCTACACTGGGCTGCTCTCACAGGCCCTGGATGAAAACTCCAGGGTTGCCCTACAGACCTGACCTACCCCACCCCAAAGACGAGGCTCTTGGAGGTAAGAGAGCACAGTGGGCTTCTGGGGGCTGTGCTGTTTTCTAGCCTATAGAAACAAAGGGTATTAGGCTTAATAGGGAAACTCTGCTGAATGAAACTGACACTCCCCAGCTGTGTGGTAGGTGGCACACGATGGGGACAGAAGGTACACCAAAGAAAATCTTAAACACTTGGGAAAGATTTTTGTTTTGTCAGGGCAGTAATGCTCAGTGTTTCCACTGCCTTCCCTACTTTTCCTTTTATTTTTTTTTTCACTGCTTTTAGAATTATACTTCTTTGGGGTCATAATTGAAATTTCATACTTATTTGTAAATTTTGTTACCTGACCACTCTCTAGCCCATATGTAATAATTGGTTTCTTCTCCATGTTTTCTGGAACTAAGGACATACCTGCCAAGAAACAAAAGAACAGATTTTTTTTTAAATGTGTTCAAACTAATAAAGCAGCAGTTGCATGGGTTTACACGAGTAAGATCTGCTAGGCCATTTACTCAGTGATGCCTTGAAAAGAACAATTAAGTCTCTTAATCCTGAACCAAGTTTTGTGGAAATCCCAAAAGCAGTGATTTGGCTCTTCATTGCAAAAGAGCCCTTCAGAGGGGGTGGGGATGGGCTAAGGAAGTTATATTACAGCCAATAGCATCAAGCAGAGCATACAGAGAAACCAAAGAAACCCTTAACAGTTAAAGGTTATGCAAACATAGCTCTGGATTTATTTTTTACATACATTTCCTTCCCTTGTCTTTTTGTCAACAATGCACCAAAATGTGAAGGCTGTAAGAACATTCTCAACCCTAATTCAGTGGGCTGTAGAGTCTGCTCCAGCTTTGTCTGGAAAACAAGGAAGAGCACATCCCAAAAGAATATTCCAGCATGTACACACCTCAGAGATGACATATTTAGTTAGGGGGTGTGAATGAGGCGGCGGGGGGTTGGGGGGGAGTGGAACGGAGCATTATACAAGTACAGGCCCAAACTAAGAATCTGAGCGCTAGTCTCTTTAGTTGTCTAAAGTCTGCATCAACATGTTTAGGAAAGAAAAAACTCCAATTTTTCCATGTGTCTTCTGTCTCACAAGACTATAATAGGATAATTTGAGTTCTCAAGTCACAGAAGTATCACAGTGATATGGAAACTTTAAAAAACCAAGTGATGTTTAACTCTCACCCCACTCCCCACCCTTACCCAAAAGCTTCCTCTCGAGCATGGTAACAAGCTTCAATCCCATCCACTTACCACCTTCCTTTAAAACAAGTGGCAGCCCTGGCTAGTGTGGCTGTTAGTAGGAGTGTTGTCCCATCATGTCACATGCCTAGGTTGTGAGTTCAAATCCCAGTCAGGGCACCTATGGTTGCCCTGGCCAGTGTGGCTTAGTTGGTTGGAGCATCATCCCATAAACTGAAAGGTTGCAGGCTCAATCCCTGGTAAGGGCACGTACCTAAGTTGTGGGTTCGATTCTGGGTCAGGGTGCGTATGGAAGACAACCAATTGATGTTTCTCTCTCATTCTCTCCCCCTCCCTCCCTAAAAGCAACGAATAACTGTACTCAGGTAAGTGGCATTAAGCTGGGTTTTCCCTTTTGTTTTCAGAAAATACTTTCAGAGTAATTGAGTTTAATGTCTGTTGTCTCTTTGCAGTACTCCGGAAACACTTGAGTTGTGCTTAGAGAACCAAAGACTGCTACCACCACCTACTTACCTCCTGACATCACCTTTGAATAAGTGCCTTTTGGGTTTCTGGGGGTGCTCAGAAGTGCTTACACCACCAGCAATGATCCTTTCCACAGGCACAGGGCTATACAGTTACAAACTATTTCATGTACATGACTTCATGACAGTCTCATACCCAGGGGCGTATGCAGAAGACATACCATCTTCTCTTAAGATGGAAGACCTCAGGTTCAGAGCAGTGAAGTCACTTGCCTAAGGTCACACAGCTGACAGGCGGTGGAGCCTCTTGATGTGATAGTCTTCCCAATCCTCTCAACATTCCACATCAAGTCCTCAGAAAGAATGAGGTTTGTTTGCCTTCTCAGTTTGAGGTACCTCACCGCAGTGAGTTGGGGTACATCCTTGGGAAAATATATGCCTCCAGGGAAGGGACACAGTTCAGGTTTACAGAGGAGCCAAGGGAGAACCTGGGATCAGAACTTTAATTTAAAAAAAAAAGAACTAGGAATAGAAGGAAGATAGGGGATTGCTCCCATATACTCCTGAATAAGTAGGATTTTTTTTTTAAATCACTTCCTGCCCTGGTTGGTGTGGCTCAGTGGACTGAGCACTGGCCTGTGACGTGAAAGGTGGCCGGTTCAATTCCCAATCAGGGCACGTGCCTGGGTTGCAGGCCAGGTCCCCAGTTGGGGGCCTTGTGAGAGGCAACTGATCAACATTTCTCTCCCTCTCCTTCTCCCGCCCTTCCCCTCTCTCTAAAAATAAACAAATAAAATCTTTTTAAAAACCCACTTCAGGTATCTTCCCTGATGGAGGCCCTGCTACTGGTTTCAGGGTTTCTGTCTCAGTGCTATTGACACTTCGCACTACCTAAAACTGTTCTGGGCAGGGGCTGTCCTCTGCATTGTAGGATGGTTAGCATTGCTGGCCTCTAACCACTTAATGTCAGTAACAGGTCATCCAACTCCTTATGTTGTGACAATGAAAAACAATCTCAAAACTTCCCAAGTGTGTCTTGGGGGGCAAACTAGCCCTGGTTGAAAACAGCTACTTCAGTCTATCTTCTTCAAAGCAGCCAGGCAGATGTTTGCAAGTCACCATCTCCCTCTCCAACAGATTGACTGCCAATCTCCCCAGTACCTTTTCCCTCTACTTCCTGTCTCACAATCTTTGCTCTAGCTCTGCATGCCAGTTGCATTGTAGATTGTTTCTACACAGCCATCCTAGTTTGTTTCCCCATACTCATGCTGTTTTCTCTGCATAGTCCCCTCCTGTCAGTTACTTATCTCGTAAATTCTAGGCAACCTTCAAGATCTGGCTTGGTGTGGACAGCATGTGGAAACCTATCCCAGAGGAAACCTCTCACTTAGGGGTCCTCTAGTTGCCTCGGTGTTAATCTCTATACATTGAGTATCGCCAATCTTTATGGTCATTCACCTTTTCAGATCTTTAACTTATGTGGTTACTTTTAGCAGTGAACATGCAATGTTTTATTTCAAGTGGTCACTATACTCATTTTAATATATATAATGATTACTGCAGCTCTACCACTAAAACAAAAATCAACACTTTCACGAATACTATGTGTTAGATACAGAATGCATGAAAAGTGCAGTCTCAGTTTTAAAAAGCATCCTAACTGGAAATTTTAAACACTACTGGATTCACCCAAAAAAAGAACTAGAAAAAAAACCAATGTTTTAAAATATCTATTACAACAGCAGCAACTACCATTCATGACACATTCGGTGCTAGGAAGTGATGGGTGCTCGGTATATATCTATCATTTTGTAAGGCTCAGGCTACCTTCTAGTTTTTTTAAAGTGATAAAGACCTTGGGTAGATTGCTTGCTCTTGTGTAGTAGTTATATTTTAAAAAGTAAAGAAAACCTTTGATTTTATTTTTTAATGTTTATTACACACTACATAATATACTGCATGCTACATAATACACCACATAACCTTCTAGAAGGGGTAGATGAGCATAACTCAGTTATTTTTCATCAATCAGGAAAATGCTTCCTTAATCAATGTTCTCCAAACCCTGAAAAACAGTTTAAAAAGGAAATGTAAGAATTCTGTTCCCATCAAAGATGTACATGTACTCTTATTTCTAGTGTCACCAAATGGCACTCTCTGTGACTAAAGAAAGTACTTTCACACCCCACATTTCTCTAATTGCAACAATAAATTGGACTGAATTTTATAATCACTAAAGTAAGAAAGAATAACTTACAATGCCTTCTAGTTTCCGTTTTCTGACAGCAGCAAACGCACCACTTTATATGAAAAAACCTCCCCCTCTCCCTAGCCAGAACTAAAGTCAAGCAACTTTTTACCATGTGGATCCTTCTATAAAGCACCCTCAGAGAATCAGAGAACAGTAAGGTAAAACAGTTTCTTATAAAATAACAGCCAACACAAGGGAGATATTATTAACCTCATTCTACTTTTTTTTTTTTACAGGTGAAAAAAGGAGGCTTGGAAAGGTTAAAAGTTGATTAAGTCAGAGAGGAAGTAGCAAAGCCAGAATTCAAGTTCAGAGCACCCCAACTCCAGAACTCTTGCCCTGTGTAACCATCACACTATGTATTCAGAAGACCCACTCTGTCTTACTCAGTTCACAACTAAATACTTCAGAAATTATCAAGTAAAAGATTAATCACTTCTTCCAGGTATTAAAATAACACAGTCCAGGTATTTTGTTTACTATATTGCAGGAAGAATCACCTTGAGAGAAATTAAAATTGCAGTCCTAAGAGCCACCCTGTAGAAACCCTAATTTGTTTGGTTTGGCCAGGAGCCTAGGAGTATGCATTTTATATCATATGTCAGATTATGATAGTTATTCTTAGACCTTATCTTGAGAAATGCTGTTCTAGATGAGTAGACAGCCATCATCATGTTCTTTATATTAGATTTGCAAGTAGCACTTTACTTGAGTGCTACTTGAGAGGCAGATCACCTGAGTCCTCATAGTGTTATTTAATCAGTGACCCTTTGTCCTCTCATCTATAAAATGGAATTAATATTCACCTAGGTTCATTGTGAGGAATAAATGAGCAACAAGGAAATAGGAAAAGGTAACTAAAAAAATGTTTAAAGAGTAATAAAGATGAACTCCTACAAGATATTAGAACATACTATTAGGCTGACCATATGAAGATGCTGCTACTAGGCCACTTTTGACCTACAAAAACAATTTCATATGATTTAATCAAATATAAAAGTATAGTGATTCTTTCCATATGTATGATATCGGTGCAGGAATTGGCAAACGAATGACTATAGAAGAGCATATTTGTGAAATAGGCTCATGTGTATACGAAAATTTAGTTTACTACAGTGGTTATTTCACATAAAAAATGGACTGGCCTATAAATGGATAATTGTGACAACTACCTATCTCTTGGGGAAAAAAAGGAATGTTAAATCCTGACTTCACATTATACCCTAAAATGACCTGTAGATGGATCAACACACAAAATGTAACCAACAAACAAACCTGTAACAGTATTTGAAGAAACTGGAAGAATATGTTTTTATAATCTTGAATAGGAAGCTCATTTGTAAGACATGAAACCCAAAATCCAGAACGATAAAATACAAACTGAACATCAAAATTAAGAACTACTATAATAAAGTAATAAAGATAATCAGACTAGGGAAAATATTTGTACATATAAGAGACAAGATTAATACCCGTAATACATAAAGAAACCCAATAAAGAGAGCAGAGCAAATAAAGTATATAGGTAAACGATCAGCAGAACAAGAAATACAATCATTGAATGTACGAAAGGCTGTTAAACCTTACTAGTAGAAAACAAAATGCAAATTAAATTAGCACTGTGAGACCCTTGGCAAAACATTACCAGAACCCACCTCCACCCTAACAGACGGCTGGCATCAGAGCCATCTTACCTTTGACACATGGTGGCGATTAACCCCAGAGACGCGCCTATCTCTTTCCATCAAAGTCCACTGATAAGGAAAATAGGCAACTCTTTTTTCCTACAATTAAAAAAATCATTATTGCAGTTTTAAGATGAGTGGCCCAATATAGAAATGTTAGAACTTTAGTAAGTGACATACTAGAATAATGGAATTATCACTAAAATAAAAAACCAAATTAACAATGTAAGACCAGAATCCTAAATAAAATCGGACCACTAAACTTTAGAATTAAGATGGTATCTTACACTTCCTGTTTTAACCTGCATCATTTTATCTCTTTCCTCCCCACCCTCAAGCCCTTTTAAAGACATGGCTACTTGTTTCCTTCTGGGACCTAATGGAAAGAAAACAGTGGTAGATCACAGATGAAGGACAATCACAAACCCAAAAAGCAAGTACATTTAAACTCTGTACTCTAGAGAATATGTAAAGGACTAGGAAGAGGAGGAAATTGCAATGCTGAAAAACAGGATCTTGAGGTACATTCCTAAAGACTCACAACAGAAAAGGGGGGCAGGGGGAACCGCTGCCATCAGAGGGCTGGGCACAGCAGCCCTGGCCAATCCCCTCCCCCAACAGGAGTCGGGGAGGGGGGGGGGGAGGATGGAAACATCCTTCTATTGCTGTGAGCTGCTAAGCGGCCTGGGCGGAGGCAGCCTCAGTAGCAGTGGCCTCGGTGGCAGCTTCGCGTCCGCGGGTCACCTGTTAATGGGGCGCCCTCGACGGCAGCAGCCAGCTGCAGGATGAAGAAAGATGCGTTGACACAGCCTGAGCGAGCAGGTGGCAGCGGCATTCCGGGCCACGGCTGTGCCGCCCTCGGCCCCCCTGCGCGCAGATGGCGCCGCCCAACGGCCCACTCATCTACCGGACCTAGGGCTGCTTAAGCTTGCCTCACCCGAACTCAAGCGCCTCATCATCCAGTCCAATGGGCTGGTCACCACCACGCCAACAAGCACTCAATTCCTCTGCCCTAAGGGGGCAGCAAGTAAGAAACAGTTCGCGTAGGGCTTTGTCAAGGCCCTGGAGAACCTGCACAAGCAGCACCATCTGGGTTCAGGTGCAGCCTCCACTAGCGGTCCGGGGACCCTCGGGCATGGCCATAGGCACCAAGCCTTCGACGAGTTGGCTTCTGCAGCCACGCCTGAGGCGCCAGTGTACGAGAACGTGAGCAGCTACAAGGGCAGCACCGGGAGCGTGGGGAACGCTGCGATGGTCACCTTAGCCGCCAAGCCCGCGCCCTTCCTACCACCCACCGGAGCGCTCAAGGATGAGCCGCAGACAGTGCCTGACTTGCCGAGCTTCCGCGAGAGGCCACCTCTGTCGCCCATCTACATGGGCACTCAAGAGCGCATCAAGGAGTGCAAATGGCTGCACAAACGCACGGCTGCCTCCAAGTGCGGCAAGTACAAGCTAGAGCGCATTTCGCACCTCGAAAAAGTGAAGACACTAAAGAACCGAAGCAAGGAGCTGACGTCCACCACGAGCTTGCTGCGTAAGCAAATGGCACGGCTCAGGCAGAAAGTCCTCAGCCACGTCAACAGTGGCTGCCAGCCGTTGCCCCGGCACCAGGTGCCCGCTTACCAAGCCTGCGCGCGGGCTGCGTGCAGGCTGGCGTGGGTGTCCCCGACTTGGAGAGGGCGTGGCCCTGCGGACGCCCTGGGATAATGCCGGGACTCAAAGGGCGCCTCAGCCTGGACAAGCTGGACCCCTTGCTCCCGGGGGTGGAGGGGCAAGCACATGACCCTTCCTCCCGCCCTGCCCTCGTGCTGCCTCGGATTTCTGTGTGCGGCTACCCGAAACTGCACGAACCCAAACGCGCGGCCTCCCTTTGTACGCACCGTCACGGAAGAGCGTTCCGAGGGGGCGCAGCCTGAAGCCCTGCGTTGCCTTTTCTTTTACTTTTTTATTTTATTTTATTTTTGCATTTGGAAGAGAGCACAGTGTTTGATTCTGCCCTATTTATGTTTCTACTCGGGAACATACGTTGATTGTGTACGTGTGTTTTGTGTTGGGTTTAAGGAAATGGGAAGAAGAAAAATATTGATACTCTCCCTTTACCTTGCTCTATGCCTCCTCACCCAGTCCTTCTGACACCCTTCCTTCTCCCGCTTTTTTTGTTTTGTTTTGCTACTAGTCTACGTCCCTGTCTGCAATACTTGGTTCGCCCGGTTTTCTGTTTTTAGTAGTCTCCTTATACCAAAGAAAAAAAAGAAAGAAAAAGAAAATGGGAGATAAAAAAATGTCTAGGTAAAAAATTAAGGGCCCTGGCCAGGTGTCCCAGTCGGTTGGAGCTTCGTCTCAAGCACCAATACGCTGCGAGTTCCATCCCCTGGTCAGGGCGCGAACAGAAAGCAACTGATCAATGTTTTCCCCTTTCTCTCTCTGTGAAATTAATTTTTTAAAAAATCTAATCAAGGCTGAGGAAGAAGTTAAGAATGAGAGGTTAGCAAGATGTGAATACGAGGCGTTAAAATAAAAATTGAGCAACAAAGGAGATTAGAAATCGTAATGATTGGGGGCAAGACTGACGCCTCCCTCCTCTGCCTAGGAGCTTGGACCTAACCTCTTCTGCTCTTTTTCAGGCCCCGAATCTCTACTCCGCCCTCTGCCCACCTCTTCACACAGCAACTAGCTGTTTCTTGTTAGAGCAGAACGTTGTTTTCTTCGAGCTTCATTCTGCAAACCTCCGCTTTCAGAAAACACAAAAACAGTGGGGAGGGAGGGAGGGCCGACCTCAGTATTCCCCTCCTCCGACAAAGGGTACGAATAGCCTCCCTAGCCCACCACCCCTTACGTAACGTCAGTCCGCGGAGTCGGCGACTGGGCCGGAGAAGCCGCCTTACCTTGCCCCCATTACTGAACCTGTGGATGTGTGCAGTGGCAATTCCGGGGAGGAGTAAGCACACGCCCATGACAGCAATCCCGGGAAGAATTTCGAACCACATCGCAGCAAGGTTACTAGGGACAGAAATACACCTTCTAGGCCGCTGAAAAGTGTGTGGCTTGACCCCTTCCCACAACGCCCCGCGGCAGCCCCGCCTGGGCGGGGTCACGT
This sequence comes from Pteronotus mesoamericanus, assembly GCF_021234165.1. Classification (NCBI taxonomy): domain Eukaryota; kingdom Metazoa; phylum Chordata; class Mammalia; order Chiroptera; family Mormoopidae; genus Pteronotus; species Pteronotus mesoamericanus. Next base: position 130,400 of record NW_026555203.1, read on the forward strand.
ACACCTCTGGAGGAAACGACGGTGGCCGGCAGGGCTCTACGGTGACGCACTCTCGCATCTCAGCGCTCCGGCAGTTCTCTTTCCGCGGCGCATTTTGCTCGCTATTTTCGGCGGAGCTCCAGGCGTGCAGTAACACGAAGCAGCCCCCACGCGACTCAGAACGCCGCGGCCTTTTTGGAGCTCAGAACCTGAAAATGGCAGAGCAGCTTCCGCCAGGAAAGGCGACAGATCAGGTGTGCACCTTCCTTTTCAAAAAGCCTGGGCGAAAGGGGCCTGCAGGCCGCAGGAAGCGCCCGATCTGCGACCAAGAGCCCGGAGACAGCAGCAACAGCAGCAGTGACGAAGGCAGCACTGTAGTTCGCCGGGAAAAGAAGCGGGCGACCCACAATCCCATGATACAGAAGACCCGTGGCAGTGGTAAACAGAAGGTGCTTTACTGCAACTTGAGTAGCGAGGAGGAGGAGGAGGCGGAGGAAGGGAACGGGAACAAGCCTGAGGCTCTCCGTGTGTTTTACAAGTCGACCCGCTCGGCGAAACCCGTGGGGCCAGAGGATATGGGGGCGACTGCTGTCTATGAGCTAGACACAGAAAAGGAGCGTGACGCACAAGCCATCTTTGAGCGCAGCCAGAAAATCCAGGAGGAGCTGAGGGGCAAGGAAGATGACAAGATCTATCGGGGAATCAATAACTATCAGAAATACATGAAGCCTAAGGATACGTCTATGGGCAATGCTTCCTCCGGAATGGTGCGGAAGGGGCCCATCCGAGCTCCCGAGCATCTGCGTGCCACCGTGCGCTGGGATTACCAGCCCGACATTTGTAAGGACTACAAGGAGACTGGCTTTTGCGGCTTCGGAGACAGCTGCAAATTCCTCCATGACCGATCAGATTACAAACATGGGTGGCAGATCGAACGTGAGCTTGATGAGGGTCGCTATGGTGTCAATGAGGACGAAAACTATGAAGTGGGAAGCGATGATGAGGAAGTACCATTCAAGTGTTTCATCTGTCGCCAGACCTTCCAAAACCCAGTTGTCACCAAGTGCAGGCATTATTTCTGCGAGAGCTGTGCACTGCAGCATTTCCGCACCACCCCACGCTGCTACGTCTGTGACCAGCAGACCAATGGCGTGTTCAATCCAGCGAAAGAATTGATTGCTAAACTGGATAAGCATCAGGCTGCAGAAGAGGATGGTACTTATGATTTTCCAGAAGACCCCGATAAGGGTCCAGTTCCCATTACTTAGTTTTCCCATTATTCTCCAATCTCAAAATAAATATTTTGGAAATCTTAATTTGTGTCCTTCCTTTCTAGGGAAAGTGACAGAGGAAAAGGCAGGTGGTGAAGTAGGTTCCTGGATAGATGGCTTGTGAAAGCATCAAGGTAGGTATAATCTGTATTTTTACCTAGTATAAATGCTGCCTGTGTGTCACTTTTCAGAACTCTTTGTATTAAATTACAAGGGTGGGAGAAGTCTGAGAAAAGAGCGAGAATTTGCTTGAAATTTCTGACCAAAGGTGTGATGAAAGGAAGAACCGAACCTATTTATTATTTCACATTTCTGTATCACTTAATGATTTATTTTTATGCACTATCTCTATTAGGAGCCTGTGCTATAGATGTGTTTGTTTGGGACAGGTGGCTAGCACCACAGAATGCATGGGAATGGAAAATGGCCCTTACTCTCTTTGAAGCACCTACAGTAACCTCTCCCCTTCCATAGATGATTGAAATGATCTATGCTGTGCTGTCCAATATGATAGCTGCTGGCTTTATGTGCTGTGAAGCACTCAAAATGTGGCTGATAGCCACCATATTGGACATTTTAGCCCTCGACTGAACCTGGGAACATGCAGAGGGCAAAAACCTAAGACAGTCATACCTCGATACTCGTCTGCTTCAGAACTCATCAAACCCTGTACTCCTCGCATTTTGATGAGAAAAAAAAATGTTTCAGCACTCGGCACTTGCTCGGGACTTGTCGCATTTGCTAGAACTTGTATGAGTCACGTCGCCTCCTGGCAAGAGAAAATGCTTCATCATACGGTACTCGTCGGTTTTGACACTCATGAGTTCTGGAACAAATTAAGGACGAGTACCAAGGTACCACTGTATTTATAATGCATTGTCTGAAACTGTCTTCACCGACCCTGTAATATTGTTGGCCACGCACTTTTAATCTATGTGTCTGTATTCCTAACTGATTTGTGAATTCCTGTGATTAGCCCAGTGCTTGGCATATAAGAGGCCCTTAATAAGCCAGAAAGGTTTCAAAAGGGAGAGTGGAGCCAAAGTCTTGAGTCCAAGCTGAGGAGCTTGACTTTATTGTGTCGGTAATGGGGAGATAACAGAGTTTTGGGGAAGAGAACACAATCAGACTTTTTAAAAATGTGGTTGCAGGCTATCAGATAGATTGCAGGGATATGGATGACAAGAGATAGGGAGGCCAGTTAGGCCAAATGATTAGTAAATTTTTATTGATCTGGCTAGAATTTGGACTGACCCCAAGAAAGAAATGCAAGAATAAATTGAGCGTTAGGGTTTTATTCATTTTCTATTCATATCATGAGTCCATTTAAAGATATTTTTAAAGGAGCTATTCTGTATCAGGCACTGTGCTTGGCATAGGGGATATTAGCAAACAAAATGGACACAGTCCTATACTCATGGAGCTAGACATCAAACAGCGTCAGGTGTGATGAGTACAAGAGAAAAAGGGTACTGGGTTGACCTCTGGATAAACCCAATCCCAACTTTGACTGAGTTGAGAATTGCAAACTCACTTGATACATTGTAAAACATTTTTGTTTATTCTTGTTTACTTGCATTTCCATAAAAATTTTAGGCGCTGTCGGGTGGCTCAGTTGGTTAGAGTATCATCCAGATATGCCAAGGTTGCAGGTTCAAAGCCCCGTCAAGGCATGTGCAGGAATCAACCAATGAATGCATCAATAAGTGGAACAACAAATTGATGTTTCTTTCTCTCTCTCTCATCCCCCCTCCCTCTGCCTGTCCCTCTCCCTCCCTCCTTTCTTCTCTCTAAAATCAATACATTTTTAAAAAATTACATTCATCATGTCACCTTCTGCAAAAACATGATGGGATTTTGATTAGGATTACATTGAAATTATAAATTTGGAATAAACAGATTTCCTATACCCATATGCCTGCTACTGTTAGTAAAATCACAATATCAACAGTGGTACACACTATTAACTACAGGCCTTATTCAAATTTTTTTAATTGCTCTACTAATGTCCTCTTTCTGGACCACAGTGCCATCTAGGGTCACACATTGCAGATAGTTGTAATGTCTCCTTAATCTCTCTTATTCTGGAAGAACTTTCAATCTTTGTAATTCCTGTCCTTGACGCATCTGAAGAACGCTGGCCAGTTATTTTGTAGCTACCTCCCAGCTTTGGTTTGTCTGATGTTTCCTTATGATTAAATTCAGATTATTCATTTTTAAAAGGAAAACCATAGGAGAGATGCTGTACTCTTCTCAGTGTATTAATGTGAAACATTCTGTAACACAATGTAAAAAGTATAGTGGGGATACATGAGATACTTGAGAGGCCCACTGGGAAAGGGCTTAGGAAAGCATCACACAGGAAACAGCATTTAAGGGATGAAACAAAGAGAGCCAAACAGGAAACAGGAGCACGTACTGCCATGGAGGGCAAAGGAAGAGTGTTCTTAAAAAGTCTCACGGAGCCCTGGCTGGTATGGCCTAGTGGATTCAGCGCCAGCCTGTGAACCAAAGGGTCACTGGCTAGATTCCCAGTAAGGACACGTGCCTGGGTTGCAGGCCAGGTCCGCAGTAGGGGGCACGCAGAGGCAACCACACATTGATGATTTTCCCTCCCCCTCTCTAAAAATAAATAAAATCTTTTTTAAAAAGTCTCATGGAAAGAAATATGGCAATGAGTAGCAAAATAATCATTAAAATGGTTAATTTTAAAAAATATTCCTGAGAATTTGTACTAAAAATGTTATTCAGAACCAGAATAAAGCTTTATGGAAAAAGATATATAGTGAATAGAAAAATGTCTAGTCATCAATTGGGAACATTGCTTATTTTTTTTTTTATTATTGTTCAGTTACGGTTGTCCCACCTTTTTCCGAGTTCCTCTCCCTTGCCCCACCCCTTGCACCCCAGTTCCCATAGTCAATCCCCACCCCATTTCCATGCCCATGAGTCCTCTATTTGTGTTCCTTTGCTTGCCCCCTCCCCGTCTTTCCCCAGGTTATCCCCCTCTCTCCTCCCCTCTGATCCCTGTCTGTCTGTTCTTTATCTCCATGTCTCTGGTTCTATTTTGCTCATTTGGTTTGTTGATTAGGTTCCACTTATAGGTGAGATCCTGTGGTATTTGCCTTTTACTACCTGGCTTATTTCACTTAGCGTAATGCTCTCCAGTTCCATCCATGGTGTTATGAAGAGGAATTCCTCCTTTCTTTCTGCTGTGCAGTGTTCCCTTCTGTAAATGTACCAATTTTTTGATGCAGTCATTTACTGATGGGCACTTAGGCTGTTTCCAGCACTCGGCTATTATAAATAGTGCTGCTGTGAACATAGAGGTGTATAGGTTCTTTTGAATTGGTATTTCTGGATTCTTAGGGTATAATCCCAGCAGTGGGATCACTGGATCAAAAGGCAGCTCCTTCTTAGTTTTTTGAGGAAATTCCACACTGTTTTCCACAGTAGCTGCATCAGTCTGCATTCCCACCAACAGTGGACTAGGGTTCCCTTTTCTGCACAACCTGACTAGCACTTATTATTTGTTGATTTGTTAATGGTGGCCTTTCTGTTCACTGTGAAGTGGTATCTCATTGTGGTTTTAATTTGCATCCCTCTGATGACTAGTGATGTTGAGCATTTTTTCATGTGTCAGTGGGCCCTCTGTATGTCCTCCTTGGAGAAGCGTCTGGAACATGGCTCACTTGTAATGGCGTGAGTCTAGGAAATTGGTTACTTTTCTCTTTGGACTTTTGTGTCTTGAATGTTTTGAGATTTTTACACTATGTTTAAATAGTAAAGTTATATTTCTGGGGGGGAAAGAAAAAGATATACATTGAATTGTTGCTATATATTATGTAAGCTGAGAGAAAGGGTCCAGGAGAAAACAAGATGAAAGGGAACAAATGCTGCCGCTGACTAAATTCTAAAACGTAGCTAGAATTGAGATGGGATGGGATTAAAAGCATATATCAAGAAGTTAGTCTTATAGAGCTGAAAGAAGAGGAGAACGGTAACATTTGTCTACTACTGCGCATGTTTTTTAATACCTGTCTGTGAATCTTTAAGAGGATATACAAACTATATGCAAATGAGCATTATTCTTGGGATCCACAGCATTCAGTAGATTCTTAAAGGGAGCATAACTCCACAAAAGTGCATAAATCAATGGTGTGCTTAAGGTGTTTTTCATGTTTACATATTTATGATTATATTTTTTAAAAGTCAGAACAGTCATCTTCAGGATTACAATTTTGGACCGGTCCAGAGACTAACAATACAAGACTGATTCTTCTCAAGAATGCACCATTTTATTTATTATAAGAACTCTTAGCTTTTCTTTCTTGTTTTTTGTCACTTTTAATCAAATGGTGCAACTTCTTCATAGGTGGAAACGAAATAGTTGTTCTAAAATTTTTTTAAATTTTATTTGGAATATAAAAAGCATGCCAACAGAGATGAGATTGCAGCTGGACTCTGAAGGAGCTAACCTAGTTTGATGTCAGAGGATTTTCCCCTCGGAAATGACCCTAGTGGGAGACAGAATATCCCAGGCAGAGGGTTAAATATTGGGTTGGCCAAAAAGTTCATTTAGTTTCTTCCGCACAATGGCTCTAGTAGTGCTTAGTTGTCTTTAACGTATTGGAAACAATTTTGTTAGATTGTATTGTGACAGCTGTCATTATCAGCATGCATTTTTTAAAACTTATCAAAACTGGTGAATTTTTGTGCAGCCATTTTAATATTGAAGTTGGAAGAAAATACAAACATTTTTGGCATATTATGTTTTATTATATCAAGAAAGGTAAAAATGCAACTGAAGTGCACAAAAAGATTTGCGCAGTGTAATGAGAAGGTGCTGTGACTGATCAAACATGTCTTAAGTGGTTTGTGAAGTTTCTTGGTACTATTGACATTTTGGCCAAATAATTCTTTGCTGTGGGGCTGTCTTACTCATTGGAAGATGTTTAGCAGCACCCCTGGCCTCTACCCACCGGAAGCCAATAACGGGAGATAGCCAACATACTGAAAATAGCCAAGTCAATAAAGTTATTGGTGAAAATGAAAAGTGTGTCTTTTCTTTTATGGAAAAAACTAAACAGACTTTTTGGCCAATCCAATATACACTGACAACCTGAAGTGAGAGACTGGTTTCAGGTCAGAACTCAGAGCAGTCCAGGATGGCTGGAGCCAGGTAGTCAGGGCCAAAGAACAGACACCTTGCAAGTCATGTTAAGGACTTTGGACTTTATCTGAAGGGTGGAAGGATGCCTTCAAAGGTTTTAAGAAAGAAATCAAAATGACCAGGTTGCAATTTTATAAAGATGACTCTGCAGTATGGGAAATGGATTGAAGGAACCAGACATGAGACAGGGAGATCGGTTAGGCTGGTGCACTAGTCCCGGTATCATGATGACAGGTCAGGTACTGATTGATTTAAGCACTGGAGTTAGAGCCATAACAAAACACTCAAGTCCCTCCTCTCAGAACTTACACAAAAGACAGTAACAGATTTATACATATGTATACATGATATCAGGCTGAGATAAGTACTATGAAGGATAATAAAGCAATGTATAGGGATAGTGCAATAGTATGGGGAATGCTCTTTTATACAGGGTGAGGAGGGAGGGCCTCTTCTGATAGGTAACATTTGAGCAGAGACCTAAACAAAGCAGGTATCTGGCCGAAGAGCCTTCCAGAAAACACCCATGTGCAAAGGCTCTGAGGCAGGAAAGGACCGGACATGTCCTAGGAAGAGTGAGGAAGACATATAATTGGAGTGGACTCAAGGAGGAGGACAGAATTCTAAGACTAGGTAACAGAAGTAATGGAGGTGGGGGCAGACTGTTAACAGCCTTATTCTCAGTGTGACAGAGAGCTGCTGGCAGGTTTTGAGCAGAGGAATGACATGATCTGATACTGGCTTTAAAAAGGATCCTTCTGGAAGTTTTGGGGGAATAAAGGAAATGTTTTATATCTTAATTGGGATATCTGTTACACAGGTGTCTACATTTGTCCAAACTTAGGAATGTACGCTAATCTGTATTTCTTTGTATGTGATTATATCTCATTACGAAATGTCTTCCAAGTCAAAGGAGGAGAAAAAAACAAAACAAAACTCTGGTTGCTAGGTAGAAACTAAAACAGGCCAGGACAGTCAAAGGATGAAGGGGACAGAATACCTAGAAGGCCACTGTCTTTTTCCAGGTCATAGATGATAGTTGTTCAAACCAGATGGTGGTAAAAAGGGGTAAAGGTAAAACTAACAAGGAAGGTTTCCCAGTAAGTTAGATAAGGGGTGTGAGACAAAGAGAAAAATCAGGGTGGCTTCCAAGATTTTTGACCTGAGCAACCAGGTAGAAGGTGGTACCACTTAGTGATATGGAAAGATGCACATATAGAAAAGTTGCACATAAAGCACAGTTTTGCAGTATAACAAGTAATTACATAGGACCACCTGCATAACTACCACAGGTCAAGAAATACAAAACTGTCTCAGATAAGAAAAAGCTGAAGGAGTTCACCACCACATCAGCATCACAGGAAATGTTAAAGGGACTTCTTTAAGAAGAAAACAAGGATAAAAATATGAATAATAAAATGGTAATAACCAGGTACTTACCAATAATTACTTTGGATGTAAATAGATTAAATGCTGTAGCCAAAATACAGGGTGGCTGAATGAAGATGAAAATAAAGACCCACACATATGCTGCCTAGAGAACCACTTCAGATCAAAAGGCACACAGAGACTGAAAATAAATGGATGGAAGAAGCTATTTCAGGCAAATGGATTTTTTTTAAAAGCTGGGGTAGGATACTTATATCAGACAAAATAGACTTAAAACAAACTCTGTAACAAGAGACAAAGATATGGAAGCAACCTCAGTATCCATGATACACGCTCAGATATGCAATGGAATATTCCTCAGCCATAATAAAGAATGAAATCTTACCATTTGCAACAAGATAGATGGACCTAAAGGGTATTATGCTAACTGAAATAATTCAGAGAAAGACAAATACCATGTGATATCACTTATATGTGAACAAACAAAACAGAAACGAACTCATGGATACAGAGAACATTTTGATGGTTGCCATGTGGGGGGGGGTTTAGGAGGTTGGGTGAAAAAGGTGAAGGGATTAAGAGGTACAAATTGGAAGTTACAGAATTGTCATGGGGATATAAAGTACAGCATAAGAAATATAATCAATATATATGGTGTTGGTAATATATATGGTAATAACTATATATGGGGTTGGGGAGTACTAGAGTTATTGGAAGGATCACTTTGTAAGTTAAATAGGTACATAAATGTCCAAGCACTATGCCGTACACCTGAAACTAATACAATATTGACTATCAACTATAATTTAAATATAAATTTTTTAAAAACCAAAAAAAAAAAAACACATAGTATTGAGGTAAGGAGCAAAACAAAAGATGTATGAAACCCAGGTCCTATTTTGTTTTTTAGCTTAATATAAAAAATTAAATCACAAACAGGGCCCATTATATGTTAACCCACTAAAATTCTTCTTTCCCAATTAGAATAAAAGTTTATGAGTTTTGAATGAAAGTTTCTATACAAATTAGGTGTGACTATTGGCAAGGGAGCAGAAAGGTATAGTTATGCATTTACTTAGAGATACAAAGTTGTGTTTAAACTTGATAAAGCAGCCTTAAGAGTCTTTCTTGGGTACTGCTTACACATTATTTTTTTTCTGATTGCAGTCATGCAATATGATTCCATTTGGGATTTCAAGCAAAGTTGGAATGCTGTAATCTCTAGGAAACAAATAGTGTTTAAGAGGAAAAAAAGGAATGTGATAATTCTGGTTATCACTCCCTCCCTCTCACCAAACCAAGGATAATGTCTGCTTACTATCTCGCCTTTTTCATCTCCCATTTACCCTCTTTTGTATCAGCTTCAGTGACATAATTCACATATCATGTAAATATCATCTCTCATTCACCATTTTAAAGAATACACTTGAGTGGCTTTTAGTATATTCACAAGGTTATGCAAGCATCGCCATCTAATTCAAGAACATATTGAACACCTCCAAAAGAAACCCATCCCCGTTAGCAGCCACTCTCCATCATTCCCCTTTGCCCCCTACCCCCTCCTCCCAGCAACCACCATTCTCCTTTCTGTCCTATATTTGCCTCCTCTGGACATTTCTTATCAATGGAATCACATAATATGTGGTCTTTTGTGACCGTCTGCTTTCACTGAGCATGTTTTCAAGGTCCATCCCTGTTGTAGCATGTATCAGTACATTCTTTAATATGGCTAAATAATATTCCATTGTATGGCTATGCTACATTTGTTTATCCATTCATCATTTGATGGACAGTTGGGTTGTTCCCACATTTTGGCTGTTATGAATAAGGATGCTATGAACATTCATCACACATTTTTCTGTGGACATTGTCATTACTTTTGAGGAGGTACCTAGGAGTGGAAATGCTAAGTCATATATGGTAACTCTCTTTAATCTTTTTAAAAACGTTCTTTACTGAAGTGGAATTCACATAACATAGAATTAACCAATTTCACTGAACAATTAAGTGGTATTTAGTATATTCACAGTGTTCTAAAGCTACCGCAGGTATGTAGTTCTAAAACATTTTCATTGCCACAAGAAAACCCTGTACCTCTTAAGCAAATGCTCCTCATTCTCTCCTTTCTCCATCCCCCAGAAGCCACCAACTTGCATTCTATTTCTATGGATTTAGCTATTCTAGATATTTTATATAAATAGAATCATATGATATGTAATCTTTTGTGTCTGGCTCCTTTCACTTACAATAATGTCAAGGTTAATACACATTGTAGTATATATCAGTACTTCCTTATAGGGGCTGAATAATACTCCATTGTACAAGGTCTGTTCATATCCAGCAATGTAATATGAAAACTAGAGACATTTATTAAAATTGCTTGATACCCTGGTGCTGGAGCTCATAGGGAGTGAGTCTGATTAAGCCTGTATGTGGGTTTTTTAAGGGAAACTACTTGGGACTCTAGGAGTTTCTTCCACTGAGTGAGTCCCTGCTAGTTTTTGCAGCCAGAAGTTATGGAGACTTACCTTCCTGGCATGGAACCCTGCGAGGGGCTGGCGGGGGGGAGGGATGTGGAACTGGAACTCCTCACTCCCGAATTATCCCTCCTGAATTTTTTATCCACCGCACGTTGATGTGGGGACCAGTCCATTCCTCATCTACACCCTTCCTGCCAGCCTGGGTGGATGTGGTTTCTTCAGTTCTGTAGTTGTTGAACTTCCACTCTTCTTGATTTCTGATGGTTCTGAGAGATGGTTGTTCTATATTTTAGTTGTAATTTTGATGTTAAAAGTATTTTCTAATTTTCCATTTGATTGATTCTTTGAACCATTTTATAGTTGTTAATTTCTACATATATGTAAATTTTCCAGTTTTTCTCATGTTATTTTCTTTCTGATTTCAATCTCTTGTGGCTAGAGAACATACTTTGTATTTTTTTCATTTCCTTTAAAGTTATTAAGTCTTGTTTTATGGCCTACCATTTGGTCCATCCTAGAGGATGTTCCATGTACAATTGAAAAGAATATACTATTCTCCTGTTGTTGGGTAGAATGTTCTATGGGTGGAATGTGTCTCTTAGGTCTAGTTAGTTTATAGTTTGCTGAATTTTTCTGTTTCCTTTATCTTCTGCTTAGTTTTTCTATCCACTATTGAAAGTGGGATATTGAAGTCTCCAAAAAATTATTGTTGAATTGTCTATTTATCCCTTCATTTCTCCTCCATTTCTGTAAGTTTTTCCTTGAATTAATATTGGTGCTCTTTTATCAAATATATGTGTGTGTGTGTGTGTGTATGTGTGTGTACATACATATACACACACATAATGTATAACTTATGTGTAACTTTCCTATCTTCCTGTTGGAATGAGCCTTTTATCATTATAGAATGTCCTTCTTTATTTCTAGTAACATTTTTTGTTTTAAATCTATTATGTCTCATATTAGTATACCCACTTCAGCTTTCTTGTCATTGCTGTTTGCATGATAAATCTTTTCCTATCCTTTTACTTTCAGTCTGTTTATATCTTTGAATCTGAAGTGTTTCCTGTAGATAGTACATCAGGATATAGTTGGATCTTGTTTTTTAATCCAGTCTGACAATCTCTATTGATTGAGTTGTTTAACCCATTCACATGTAATGTTACTATTGATAGAGTTGGATATACATCTGCCGTTTTACTTCTATATGTGTGTATGTCTTATTTCATTTATGTTCCTCAGTTCTGCCTTTACTGCTTTCTTCTTCATTAAGTGAATATTTTTCTAATGTTGCATTTTAACTTATTTAATTTTTTTCACATTTCTGTAGTTATTTTCCTAATGGCAGCTCCAGGGCTTACCATATATGTCTTAATGTATCAGAATCAGCTTCAGATTTATATTAATTTAATTCCATTGAGATATGAAATATTATCCCTATATACCATATTTTGCCATGTATAATGCACTCTTGTGTATAATGCACACCTATATTTTTGGCCCAAACTTTCAGGGGGAAAAAAATCTTTCATCTTAATTTTTAAATTCAATTATTTATTCATTTATATTAAGAAACAAAACCAATTATCATATTCCAGGGCATATGGATATCATTATTGCTTTCTAGAGTTACACACTTTTAATACATAAGCATAAATAAAAGAGTTCAGAACACTTATATAGATACAGAATTAGTACTACCCATGTATAATGCGCATCCTTATTTTTCCTTCAAAAATTTGGGTTAAAAAAGTGCACATTATATGTGGCAAATTACAGTACCTGTATTCCCTTTTGCCCCCTTATGTGATAAAATTTTTATACATTACATGTATAAATGTTACAAACATAAAAATACATTGTTATATTACTTAAATGTAATATTATGACTTTTGAAAGAGCTAAGAAAGGATAACAAGTATATACTTAATACCCTCTGTTATACTAACCTTATTTATCATTTCCGATACTCCTTATTTGTTCTAATACATTTGAGCTACCATCTGGAATCATTTCCTTAGCCCAATATATCTTTGATCCACCCATATCCTTGGTGACTTTATTGGCATATATAACACATTTCTATATGTTATTGGACCAACAATACATTATATTCATATTATTTTATAGTTATTATTTAAACCAGTTAAGAGGAGAAGAAATATGCATTTATATTATCTTTAATAATTACATTATTACCTTTACCTTTGGTTTCTTTTTCGGGGGAAGAGGGTATGGATTTTAATTAATGTCGGGGGTCACTTGTTTTCAGCCTAAAGAACTTCCTTACTATTTGAATGAATTCTCAGTTTTTATTTACCTAAAGGTAATGTCTTACTTTCACCTTCATTTTTTAAAAATAGCTTTGCTCAATACAGGACTCTTGGTTGACTGGTTTTTTTCTTTAAGTAGTTTGAATTTATTATCCCACTTCCTTCTGGCTGCCATTGCTTCTGATAAATAGCTTTAAATCCTACTGGGATTCCCTTTAACTGCTGCATCACTTTTCTTTCGCTACTTTCAAATTTTTCTCCTTGAAACTGGATTTCAACATTTTTATTATGATATGTCCGTTTCTAGACCTTTCTGAGTTTATATTGGAATCCATTGAGCTTCCTAGATATTTTTCAGAAAATTGGGAGTTTTTAGCCATCATTTCTTCAAAAATATCCCCCCCTTTCTCCCTCTTCTCTCCTTGTTGCTTCTGTTGCATGTATGTTGGTTGACTCACATCCCACATTTCTCTGAAGATCTCTTCATTTTTCTTCATTCTTTTTTCTCTGTTCTTTAGATCTCTCTTTAAATTCACTAATTCTGACTATTCAGATCTACTATTGAGCTCTATATAGGCTGAATTGTCTCCCCCCCCTCCCAAAAGTCGTATGTCGAAACCCTAACCTCCAGTGCCTCAGAATGTGACTATTTGGATAGTGCCTTTAAAGGATGTGACTAAGTTAAAACACTAGGTTAGGGTGAGCCTAATCCAATCTGAGTGGTATCCTTAAATGAGGAAATTTGGACACACACAAAAAAGCCCCACCAAGGACACACGTATACAGAGGAATGACAGTGGGAGGACACGGTAAAAAGGCAGCCACCTGCAAGCCAAAGAAAGAGGGCTTAGAAGCAACAAAACCTGCAGAACCTTGATCTTGGAATTTGGAGTTCTAGCCTCCAGAATATGAGAAAATGAGTATCTGTTGTATAAGCTACCCAGCCTGTGGTATTTTGTTATGGCACCCCTGCCACACTAACATAAGCCCCTCTAGTAAGTTTTTCATTTCATTTACTATACTTTTCAACTCCAAAATATCCATTTGGTTCTTTATATAAATTTCAACCTATTGATACTGTCTGTTTGATATAACATTGTTATCATACCTTTCTCTTTTTTCTTTAATCATGGTTTCCTCTAGTTCTTTATATAAATATAAAGTATTGATAATGGATACTTTGAAGTCTTTGTTAAATCTGTCATTTGGACATTCAAAGGCAGTTTGTTACCTGCTTCCCTCCCTATGGCACTCCCCAGTGTGTCGGTTATACTTTCCTGATTATTTGCATATCTCATAATATTTTTGTTGGAGACTGGACACGGTAGGTGATACAGGGTCCAGCAGAAGTTAATGCCTGCTCGAGTGTGGTTGGTAGGTAGTAATATGGGTGTAATTATTTATAGTTTTCATTTGAACATTTCACCTAAGATGTCATATGGTGTGCTCAAGTGTGATACTGTTCTGTTACAGAATTACATGCTTATGATTTCATAATAGGAGATTTTGTAATTAAAAGAAGGGGCATTATTTGTGCTGGACCCTGTACATTAAACTGACTCATTGCAGGCCCCTCCACTCCCTCCTCAGAGCTTCTTGTTATTTGTGACTGGCTGGATTATTTTATTGAATTCTGTCCCTGCTTCCCTGGCCTCCATCCATCAGTGTTAAGTTTCAGTACAACTTTTGGCGTGCCGCAGTCACACTGATTCCACATTGGTTTTAACCGGTTTCTCTGCGTCTCTTTTCTGGACCACACTTACCTGTCAAATTCCACGAATTGCAGAATAATTGCTCTATTGTTTTCAAGAATACCCGCAGGCATAAATTGCTCTAAAACCTAATCCAATCAAATTAGAGCTCTTTTGAAAGAAGTTCCCTAGATGAGTGTTTAAGATTTGTCCTTAGCCCTGGAAGGCTTCTCCCAGCTGTCTCTTTACCCAGTTCTCTCCTGCAGATTACTGGGACTGCAACTTAGCCTATATCTGCTGAATCTACAATTTCCTCCCATTTACCTTTCAACACAACTTCCACCATTGTGGAGAATATCTTTAAACTGGACCTCTATCCTGTGTTGGAAATGTAGTTCCTTTGAAAGAGATTAGGAGCCATCTATTTTGTGAACTGCTTCTCCCCCCAGAAAAAATCTCCACACCAAGACTATGGAGTTGGAAGTTGGGTGAATGACTTGCTTCTTTGAGTGACATCACCATGTTAGGACCTGAATATTAAGGGGCGACAGGGGAGGTCCCAGCTTGCCTCTGCCGGTGTGGAACCATCTTACCAGCCAGAGCAAGGTTGATCAGGGCCCCATTACTTTCAGCGGCACCACGCTTAAGGTACAGTCCCTGTCCCACTAGAGGGGGCTGGGTGAAACAGCGGCCCCCCACCTGTCTCCTGAACTATCCTAGAACTTAGCCTTGGCCACAGGTAGCTGAAAGCAGGACGAGAAATGCTGATGTCCTTCCCCTTCTGGGTAGATAACCCCCCGCAACTGGGAGCCGCATGGGAAGGGAGTCCTGTATTCTTGGCTACACTCTGTAATGGAGTTTCCATCTCAGTGAGTTGGGAGGGGGAAGGGAGACTGCAGTTTTGGTTCAAATACCACAAGCTCTTTCTTTCCTTATGGAATCTTAGGTTTTTTTAATAGATGTGTTCTTCATTTGGTATATCAACATAAGAAACATCCAAGCATGTAGAGAATTTTTATAAGCATTTATTTGCGCTAAAATTGATTTCAGATGCTGGAAGCAAGATCTCAAATGCTCTGCAGAATGTCAATTTGTAGCTTCTTTTATGCATTTGGAATTAAGAAGGAAACAAAAGAAAGATCACCTGAGTGTGTGAGAAGGCAAGGCAGGATTGGGTTACAGGATAGGTAAGATTATATGCTCTCTTGAGGGTGATTATGCCTTTGAGGGGCAGGCATCTCAAAGTTGTATTAACTTAGATGCACAGGAACAATGGACAGGGCTTGCTTAAAAACCTTCCACTAAATAAGTTACAGGCCTGGGGCCTGACTTATTTAGATCCCATCCAGTAAGGAATTTATGACAGCATCCCATTTTCATCCACAGGTATATGCTCTTAGAATTATTCCCAGATACTATAAATGGTTGGTTTAAAAAAAAATCATCACTAACAATCTTCACTAATCTTGCTTCGAAACTGGAAAAGCCGGTGTTCCTGCTGTCACTACCAGAACCAGTATGTAGAGACAAGATTGGGTCTTTATGGGCACTTTATTCAGATGGCCAGTGATCTGAGAAGTTGGGGGGTTAGGTACCCTCAAAAACTGTCTCAACATCTCATTTCAAGCTGACGTTTTACAAGGGGAAGAAAGGAGTTTGGCCAAAAGGTTAACTGGATAAGAATTGCAGTCCAGCAGTGATTTTCCTAGTGTTCTTTATCTGTTGATCAATTCTACTTCTTTATCTTTTGATCAACAAATCTTTATCTGAGTAACCTCTGGAGTCATGCATTCCAGTTCCTGGAATAACAGCATTCCACACGCATTCCTCACTTAAGCATATCAACCAAGACTCAAATCTTTTTAACTCTTGAGTTGCCCTATGAGTTGTATTAATAGTTTTCTCTGAAGAATGGGCCCTTGGAGCACATCATGCTGCCGACAGGAAGTCAGTCCTTCCTCCCATTTCCTCTTTTAGCTCACCAAAGAGCCCTCCTTTGGCCTTAGCATTTTTGAACCACATTATTAATATTGGCCAGTGTCCTGTTCCCCTTTGCTGGGGGGCATACAGGAAACTGCGAGGGCATATCAAAATGTGTCTCTCTGGGGATATTATTTTAGGCTGGTTATTTTTTTAAAAACAGCAGACATGGGAGAAGCTCTAAAAACCAAGAAGAAGTTACCCTTTGTAAAAGGACATTTACACATTTGTAAGGGAAATCTTACAAATGTAAGGGTCTTTCCCTCACTGCCTCAGAAAGAGGATATCCAAATCTCTAGAAATTGTTACCAGTGATGATAATGACTTGGACTTAAATCTGCATAACAATCTTAGCCTTATTTACTTTGCTTTTCCTGGTAATCTCCCATAACTGGCTTTCCATTCCCAAGGTCGTCTTGTGACTTCAGCTGAAGGTGGTATATAAGGTAATGGCTTCCACCATTTGGGCAAGTTACTCAGTTTTTCTGGATCTCTCCCATATATACAGGAGGTATACATGTTATGAAACTTTGCTTTTCTCCTGCTAATCTGCCTCGTTTTAATTTGATTATTAGATTAGCCACAAGAACCAGCCAAAAAGAATCATTATGCCAAAGAGATATATTTTTGGGTGACAAATTGCTCCCCTCTGCCTGCTCCCACATGTGAAACTTCAAATAAGTTTAACATTTCAGAAGCGAAGTTGATAGATTGTTCCATATTGCATTAAACCAGTCTGTCTTGAAACTCGGTCAGTTCAGTTAAACGGTTATGTCTCATTTCAGTAGGCAGTCTTGCAGGTAGGCTTCAAAATTTAGGTCTATATTAGCCAAGCAACCAGGTAATTAATAAGAGGCATGTCCATGGAAACAAATGCGAAACAATGGTTAACGATTGCAGCAAATTACAAAAGTTTCTGAGCCAAGGGTACAGCCAGTCAAGATTTCTAGATGTCAGTGTTGAAACAGCTTTTGATGGAGTGAAGGCAGGTCATGACAAATCAGATTTTCTTGGTTTTCAGTTTGACTGTCTCTGGTGATCTTTCTGGAGCAGGCACAAAGATTGTCCATATATTAGCTATTGTGGAGATTCCCCTGGAAGTTTACATTAAGTCATCTAGTTTCAGTTTACAGCGCTAAAGGAAAAGGGGCCATTGTAGTTCTTAATGATTCCAGGTCAGAAGGGTAGGAGAAAATTAGATAGAAATGTGAGTTCGGAGAGCTATAGCCAAATATTTGAGGAAGCTGGAAGAATTTGGGACTCAGTCCAATTTACAGGTGGGAAACAAAATCTCAAAGACAATTAACTAGAATCTAATATCCAGAAGTGTGTATTATAGTTTCTACTGAAACATAATTTTTCTCTCTAAAATCACTCCCATTTTTACCAAAGACGGCCAAATTTAGACTAATTTGTTTGCAAAAAAATTTAGATTCAATAAACTTGTCCTGTTATTTACATAGGAGCAGCAAGAATAGCAATTAACTATATAGGCTCTTTTAAATGGCTTTACTGGAATTTTTCATAAGGAATCTTCAGATTGAACTTTAAAAGACCTCTCAAGGCCAGAAAAGCCAAGGCAAGGACTTGCCATCAGACTTTGCTTGCAGTATGTATAGGTGTGGGTGAGTTCCTCTCTTCTTCTTTTTTTTTTTTTAAGATTTTATTTATTTATTTTTAGAGAGGGGAAGGGAGAAAGAGAAACATCAATGTGTGGTTGCATCTCGCTCACCCCCTGCTGGGGACCTGGCCTGCAACCCAGGCATGTGCCCTGACTGGGAATTGAGCCAGCGACCCTTTGGTTCGCAGGCCTGCGCTCAATCCACTGAGCCACACCAGCCAGGGCATCTCTCTTAAAGTCACCATAACATCTTGAAGTTTCTGCATCTACCAAGAAATCACCTTCCTTACTCACCTGGTAAGACTAGTAGGAACCTTGTAAGCAAAGTGCCAAGCCAATATTTCCAAGGGTTTTATTGACTTCATAAGTCAATCTTAATTCCTTAAAGCTGTCTGGTCATATGTGAGTCAATGTATGTTTCTCTAATTTCACTTTCTGGTCAAAGCCTTGGTAATATAATCAGTTCCCAATTGTGTCCTATACAAGGAAAATAGATTATTATTGAACTTACACAAATAACTATATGACCATGAAAATAAAAATACAGTTTCTGAATTCTGGAGGGATCAAGTAGGGAAAAAAGAGAAATGTTTCAATTCTGCTTGCAAAGGTATAATTTATCAAATTGTTTTAAGTCATAGTTAGCTTAAGAGTAAAGGTTTCCTTATAGCTGAGAAAAAACAAAAATCAAAGAACCACCAATATTTGAAACAAAAGTCATAAAAATTGTAATCATCCTCATCAATTCATTCAGTCCCATATAATTAAGACTTGTTTCGCTTGAATCTGGTTTTTCCATTAGTTCTCCCAAGTTTGCCTGATGATTGAGGGTGATAGAGACTGTGGTAATTCCAAGAAGTTTGCAAGGCCTTTGTCAAGGTTCATATGATTTTTGCCCAATAAAGTGGGTGCCTCAATCACTAGAGACTGTGGAAGGTATTCATGAAGTGTAAAATACATTTTCTAAAAATTTCTTTGCCACTGTAAGGGCGTGAGACTTGCAGCAGAGGAATGCTTCGACCCATCCAGAAAATATACATAACAGTAAGAACATATTGGTAACCCTTAATAAGTAGTGGTTGAATGAAATACAGCTTCAATGCACTCTAATGGATGAGGACTGTAAAAACCAAAAAAATGAATTAAAAAATGGGATTTGCCAGGGAGCATTGCAGAACCAAGCCATTATCTTGGGTTTCCCATAGCCCCAACTTTGTGTTTAATTTACAGCCATTCTTTACCCATACAGTATATCCTAGAAGTTTATCATCACTTTATTTCACAGTACTCCCCATGCAATTTAACATACCAAATAAACCTAATCAGTTTACTATCTATTTTATAAATAGGACAAAATAATTTTTGAGATGTTCCAGCGGCCTTCTGGAACATCTCAAAGTTATTTTCAAGTCAAGAAAAAGATTCTATTTAAAATTTGAATTTGGGAAAGTTTGTCAAAGTATCAAAAGGTTTTAAAATACTTGACTAAATAGGATCATAGGTCATTATGAAAGGTTTTTAAAACAGAAAAGGTTTCATAATTGTTAGCAAAACTGTTCTTATTATTGAGATGACTCAGTGTTGGTTTTTTTTAAGGTTTTATTTTTAGACAGGGGTTGGAGGGAGAGAGGAAGAAAGAGAGGGAGAGAAACATCAATGCGTGGTTGCCTCTCACATGCCCCCTACTGGGGACCTTGTCTGCAACCCAGGCATGTGCAATCAACCAGAGACCCTTGGGTGCGCAGACCAGCACTCAGTCCACTGAGCCACACCAGCCAGGGCTGACTGAATTTTCTTAAGTAATCAAGAACATGATTAAAAACATAAAACACAGAATATTGTGCTGATAAAAAAATAGATTGTTTTCTTGGCAGAAAACTTTTCACAGTATCTTAGCAAGAGCACACAAATAAACCATAAGAAGTTTATTCTTTTAACAGAGAGAAAACCAAACTCTAATTTTGCATCAGCTTAACTTTGATATTTAAATTCACTCATTTAATTCATTCCAGTCTTACTTGACCACACATAAAATTTCCTTTCTCCATAATCTTTTCACAAACATACAACTATTTGCCCCATCTAATTTGTCTCTTGTTCTCTTACTCATTCAGAAATAATCAACTTATTTTCTTATAATTTCCCTCAAAAATGTACCTCTATACCTTATATCTTCCATTACTGAAAACATACCCTACTTTCCTTGCATTCTTAGTTGATTCACCTATTATTCCTAGTAGTTTCAGTTACATATATTGGATTTTTTAACCCCTAAAAACCTCAATTTCTAATGAAAACTAAGTAACTGAACTGTTGAAACTGATAGAAAATCATAACAGAATAGGTATACTAGAATTTAGCTTTTCGTTGAAATTACTAAAGTAGCTCTTTTAAGAGTCTTAGTTGCACTGGAAGGTAGTTATGTGCTGGGGTCTTGAGGCCTGAATATTAAGCAAGTTTCAGTAGCAACATATAAAAGTATACTTTGCTTAATATGATGAAGAATGTAATCTGTTAAGCATGGGATGTATAGCTCTGCTTTTGTTCCTGCTCTTAAGATAACGTCACTGACTCATAATCCCAAGATGTCTTGCAGAAATCTGTGAGCAGAAAAGACCACCTTGCCACAGTCATGAAGACCCTGGACAGGATGCCACCAAGAACTAAAAGGAGATCAAGAAAATTGCTGAAGCTCACACAAGAACTGACCGATCAACAAAGCCCACAACACTGAACCCCTTAATCATGCTTACTCATTATTTTTCTGCCTTTAAACACCCCAATTGTAAGCCATTGGTGATCCAGGTTTTTAAGTGATAGCTTCCAGTTCTCCTTGCATGGTGCCCTGCAATAAAGCTACCCTAATTCCTCCACTACAATTCTTGGTGTTCAGTGTTTGGTTCTTCTTGGGGGACAGCCACAAAAGTCTGAATTTAGGATTGATTCCGAAGAACTGACATGTAGCCTTATTCAAATTCATAAGAGCTTTAACAGGAGAAGTTTACACAGGCAAGGCAACTATTCCCAATGGTGGCCAGCCAGAGAAAAACCCACACCTCTCCCAGGACAGGATCCCTTTTTTAGAGGGTTAACAGGGTGGGTGGTCTCATAGACTACAGAAAGAATAATGCATTCCTAATTTAACAGATAAGATCAGGCAGTTATCACACTATATATAGTCATTAGCCTCCTGGGGGATGACATTTGTCTTTGGGTGACATTCCAATTTTCTGGGCAGTAATCCAAGCCTGACACTACAGAGTTAAACAGACAGTCCAACGTTTCCCAGAGGCCTTTGCTGCTAGACCCATATTGCATCTGAAGTGAGTTTCCCCGCACAGCTCTGCTGTGTGCCAGGTGAATGAACTCTTTTTATCTATAGCTTCTATTAAGATTTAATCAAATTTTGGTTTTACAGTACTGGGAAGGGGAAATGTTCCCCAACCAGACATAATATCCATTCCTATTCAAACATTCAGGTAAAGTGGATGTAACTTCTTTACATAATACATGCTTAATCCAACTTTCATATTCTTCTTAACCATACATTTTTGTGTTCTATCTAATTGTAGTCTGAATCAGGGATTCACTAATGATGTTTTGTCAATTTTTAACTTGATTAATCGGCTTAATGGCTGTCCCAAACCATTGCTGGTAAGATTTCTCATTACAGTTTTTGCCTTTGGGCTTTTTTAATTTCTTCAAATTGTAGTAAATAGATATGACATGATTGGGGCCCTTTAAGGTTGAGGGACTAAAAGGGGATCTCTTTGGCCTGCCCAACTGTAGGTTTAAACCACAGCAATGTCCACTTACCCCATGTCTTAATAATCATCTAAAGATTTCCACCCTGCCAGGACGAGTCCTGTGAACCTTCCCTTTCTGTTTCCTGTTTCTTTTGCTCCTATCAATATTTGCATTATTCACCTTATTTCTTAATACCCTTTTGTAAAATAATTCCAAGAGCCTCTTGACTCTCTCCTGGGCCTCTTCCCATTCTCCTATTAATTAACCTAATGCTTTTATTAGCATCTATAAGACCCATGAGGGAAGCTGAGACAGCAGATTCAATAAGATTTCTCAACCTGATTATTGTTATAAGGCTAGTCATTATAATTCTTTGTATACACTTTTGAAATTTGGTCTTCTTCTAGGTACTCGTAAACCAACTGCTATGAAGAGAGCTCTCTAAAAATTTTCCAATTTAGAAGTTTTTTTCAATTCAAAGGGTACATCATCTGACCATTTGACAAGTAAGATCAATTAATCTCTACAGGAACTGAAGACAGTCTATACAGATAGACAGTCTGTCCAGAGTGGGGGGGAGTTTTCCCATCAGCCAAAATGGCAACAGGGGGAGATTCTGAAACAATGCATAGAAGGCTAGCAAAGTAATTGGATCGGAAAAGGCCCTTCCCCAACATCCGGTACCAGATTGTAGGGGTTGGACCAGTGTAAGGTAGGCACATGCAGCATAGAAGTCAAAATGGTGGAGGGGGGGAGATGCTGGACCAAAGAGGCCTGTCAGTCTAACCTGGGGAAAGAAGGAATTGGTTGAGAAGTAGATCCCCTGGAAGCATGCAAAAGTTTGGCAAGTTGATTTGTCATTGTGAGAAAGTGTCTGATCCATCCCACACCCAAGCTAATATAAGGCCAGGGGAACAAAGAGGCTCCTTGTTTGGGGCGAACTGGCTCATGACCTGCACCGGCACAGTGCACAGGCCTATTTTCTCCATAGGCCACATGTTTTTAACAGCCACTTGGCCCATGGCTTCCCACAGAGAGCCACTCATGCTCTCTTGCCCACCTGGTGATGCATATGCTGGTGCATTCACATGCTCTCTCCCCGGCACACACAACCTTGTGACCCTAGCAGCTGTCTGGCCCTTGGCTGCATGCTCCAGAAAGGACCCTGAAATGAACAGCAGCCAGATACCAGCTATGCTACCTGGATGTGGACTGTGACTGCTTGAGAGCTACCTGCAGGCTCCAAAGATCTGTACTTTAAATTGGTACAGGAACTCTGGATACTGGCTTTTGTCTTGATCTTGCGCAGGGGATGATCTTTGAGAAAGGAGTCCACCATTCTCCAGATGACACAGCATCTGAATAAAACCTCTTTACATTTACACCAGCATTTGCCTCACGAGTCTGGCTTTGGCGGTGACAGGCAGCCAGCTACTATTTTTTTGTGCAGTTACATACACGTGTACTTCTATTACATTTGTAGGTACAGTCAACAATTAACATAAATGAGAGGATTTGTGGTGGTTGTGCTTTGACGACTGTGGTGACGGGAAATTACTTTGATATCCCAAAGGTATGTTATCTTAGATGCAAAAAAATGACAGTTAAGGAAAAATACATTCCTAGGATATGACTACTTGCCATAAACTCCTTTTAGTTATTAGAAAATTTTAATTTCAGACCATCCTATGTGGTCACTTTGGCCTTGGAGTTTATAAGACCAATATGCAGGCCTCCCACGAGCTTGTCAGGTTTAGTAAGTAGACTCCCTTTTGTCTCAGTTCATTTACTCATTGAGTCAGCAGCCCTTTGCCAAATATTTACTTAAGGCTGTGCAGGAACTGGACTAGGCCTTAGGGAAACAGGATGAGAGGATGGTATCTGTCCTCAGGAAGATCACAGTTGACAGAGGAAACCGAAAAATCACATGAGAATCAAGCATTAACCGAGGCACGCACAGGATGCTGCGGGGTCACCCAGGGACAAGGGGCCGACTCTACCTGGGGGCATGGTGGTGACAGTTGGGTCAGGTCTGGAAGGGTGAGTAAGAGTTTTCCAGGCAGACCAGGAGGAGGAAGAGCCCTCCAAGCAGAGGGAGTAGCGTGGGCAAAGGCACGGACAGATGAGGGAGCACTGCAGGATCTCGAGCCGCGAGAGCAACGTGACCCGACTGATTCACTCTCTGACGCCGCGTCTGCGAGCTGTGCACTCCACGAGGAGGCGGCGGCGGGGGGGGGGGGGGGGGCGGGGCGGGGCCGGGCGGGGGACAGCAGTGAGGAAACCAGATCCCTTAACTCCCGGAGCTTCCATTCTAGTTGGAGAGATCCACGCAGAGCAGAGGGATGCAAATGAAGCGAGGGATGGCAACAGAGAGGCAGCAGAGGGCGGTTGGAGCCAAGGGTGGTCAGAGAAGGCCTTCCTGACCAAGTGACATTGGAGCAGACCAGCTGAAGTGAGGGAGCAGGCCTTGCTCATGAATGGGGAAAGGTCACACCAGGCAGCGGGGACTGCAGGTGCAAAGGCCCCGGGGTGGGAACGTGTTTGGTGTGATGTAGACACATGCAGGTGGGACTGGGAAGTACTGGAGCAGCATGAGGGGGTCGGGGTGGGGGAAGAAGTTGGTAGGAGATGGGGCGGGCGAGGTACAGAAGGACCCAATCATGCAGGGCCACGTGGACCACACCAAGGGGTGGAGCTCTCATTCCGAGTGGGACAGGGAGTGACTGCGGAGACTGCGTGTTGGGGTTTCCCTCACTGCATGAGAGGGAAGTGAGGGGTCAGCAGGATGCAAGCGTTTTCACCCAAACAACCGGAAGGAGGGAGAGGCTCTTACATGAGGTGGAGGAGGGAAGAGGGAAGCCGAGGAGGACTTCAGGTTGGACGTGCTATGCCATGCGGGAGAGCCCATGAGACCGCGCCAACTGGAGCTGTTGAGAAAGCAGCTGGGCGTGTCTGCCTGGAACCTGAGCAGGGGCCAGGGCAGCGCCGCTGATGCAGGGGGGCCCTGAAAGACCTGAGGCGGGATGTGCCCCTGGAGGCAGTGACTGCACAGGCAGAAGTGGTCCAGGGCCCAAAGCCTGTGCCTCTCCACCCTCTAGACCCTACAGGATTAAGAGAGGAGGAGCCAGCAGGAGGCGCTGGCTGGTCGGTGAGTGAGATGAAAGGAAAAGCAGCCGAGCACGGTGTCCCAGACGCCAAGGAGAGCCCGAGTCCCAAGGAGAACAAGGTGATCAACTATGTCAAACGCCGCCTAGAGGCCCCGTGAGGTAAGGACTCTCCACCGGACTGGACGTCAGGAAGGGGGGACACAGAGAACGAAATATCCGCATACAAAAAATAAAAATCAATGGCACCCTGATCTTCCACTGTACACAAAAATCAACTAAAGATAAAGGCTCAAACATAGGACTTGCAAGTGTCAAACTTCTAGAAGAAACATAGGAGAAAATCCTATGACATTGGTCTTGACACTGATTTCATGGAAATGACACCAAAAGCCAAAAGCACAAATAAACAAGTGGAACTGCGTCAAACGAAACTAAACGGTTCTGCACAGCGCCTTAATTCCATCTCAAGTCCGTATAAGGAGAAGAAAAGTGTAGGTAAGGGGACTGGAATTCAGGGGAGAAGTTGATCAGATAAAAGCTGCAGCATTCTTTCCTCTGTGCCCGGGGCGATGCTCTTTATCTGCGTCCTGGGCAGTGGACATCTCACCCTGGAGCACAATGGCTCCGATACCATCTTGATTGCTTGCAGTCCTCCCGAGGCACAAAGGTGGGACCGCTTCTGGTCCCCTGGAGTCGAGGTGGGGCAAACCTCCAGTTCCTGAAACAATAGCGTTTGACGTGCAGTGATTACGAGGCTTATTAGCTATTACCCGAAACTAGAATTTTTCCAACATTTGAGTCCCCCATCACTCCCCCACTGCTCGTTTAAACTGTCTTGTATCTCTGAGATCAGTTTCATTTGGAAGTACTCATTTGGTTGTTGAGCACGTATGTTAGCATTAGACCGTCTGGTGGGGGGGCTTCGGAATACATTTCACTGCAGGTCCACATAAGAGAGCACGCTGTATGCGACAACAAGCTATGATAATGCGCAGAACAGTTTTGAGCACAACGGACAAAAGTTGCACACTCTCCAGCTGGGGCTACATTAGTGACTTTTAAGGAAAACCTTCCCCTATCCTTTCGAGTTATCGCAAGGCCCCAATTATAAACAGTGGAGTAGGCTATTTTCTTATTGATAGGCTGGAACAAAGTATACCTTCAAAGGCTTTCCAGGGAAGTACAAACACCTCGAAGACATGCAGTCAAAGTTTGTTCGACGTAAGTTCCTCCTGCATGACAAAATTCAGAGACGTTTAGCACATTTTTGCTACATACACCCAACTATTTTCATCTCATGTGAAGGGAACAAGTTCTCCATAACATGGGGTTAACAAAAAGTAATGAAAAGAAAATAAGTCATTGGTTCTGAAAGATGGCTTGCAGGTCTTCCTGTAGGTCACTGGTCCGTTGTTCTCCGGTGCTTTCTTTACTCTGGTGTGATGAACCCAAGGTTTGGTTTCTGCCAACGTCACCGCGGCGGGGATGGCGAGGAGTACGTCCCAAGGTTCGGTCCACTTTTGCTCTAGTTGGCTTTCTGGAGATGCTGTCCTCCAAGTCTTGGGAAGCACCTTCTCTCCAGGCTCAAAGGAAAGCAGCAAACCTGTCGGGGAGCGGTCTCTCATACAAGCAAGGTCGTTACTTACAGCTAAGGTCGGACTCAAATGGTGTGCATTTTCTTTGCCTTCACTTCTTGATCTGTATATACATATCTCCCACCCCATTCATAGCCTGAAATGGTCGCCCGTGCACAGTTGCATAAGGACTCGATCGACTCCCACTTTGAGGAGCCACCCTTATCCTGAGCAGGGCAAAAGGTAAAGCCTGATCCCAATGGAGGTGACTTTCTTGGAGCACCTTCGCTATGTTTTTCTTCAGCCTGTGATTCATCCTCTCTACCTTCCCGGGAGCCTGAGTTCTCTAGGCCACGTGGAGTCTCCGCTTGATGTCTAAAATTGACTAACCTGTGTAACTTTTCAAACAAAAGCAGGTCCATTATCGCTCTAGATGCTGCTGGGTAGGACAAAGCGAGGAATTATTTCCTTCGGTACGTCTTTCACTGCCTCGAGGATCTCTCCATTCTAGTAGGATAGGTTTCTACCCATCCTGAAAAGGTGTCAACAAAGACCAGCAGATATTTCCACCCTCGGACCCTTGGCATCTCGGTAAAGTCTATTTGCGGGTCCTCCAACGGGCTCCGTCCTTGGTATTGTTTCCCTTCTTTGTTTTGATGGGGATCTGCCTTGGGGTTGTTCTCCTGGCACAAGACACACCCAGCAATTATTGTTCGTATAGCTTTAGACATTCCAGGACCTGTGAGCCACAGTTTAACAGTGACTGGCCTCGTGCAAATGCTTCCTGACTGGCTCTAGTAATTGTTCAGGAAGCAGGATAACTCCTTTCTTCTTCTTCCTCCATCCACCGTCAGCTCCTTCTTCATCAAAACCCCAGCTCTAAGCCTGCAGTCAGACATTCAGGGTCGCATTGTGACAAGTCTGGAACAGGCACCAAAGGCATTAAAAACGCTCCTGGAGCAGCCTCGTTCGCTGCTCGATCAGCCAGATTGTTTCCTCCAGCCACTTCCGTGTCCTCTTTCTGATGCCCGGGGCACTGTGAAACTGCCACCTGGAAAGGTACCTGGACAGCCTCTAATAACTTTAAAATGTCTCCTGCACACTTAATCTCCTTTTTTATTGCAGGTTAACGGTTCTTTTTCCTTCCCGATGGAACCATGTGCACGCCAAATTAGGAAAGCACACCTCCAATCGATATACGCACTCACTCTCTTTTTGTGCGACAATTCCAGTGCCCTCGTCAATGGGATCAGTTCGGCTTTCTGAGCAGAGGTTCCCGGCAGTGCGGCCTGGGCCTCTACCATTCCTTCAAGAGTCACAACTGCACACCCAGCCTTTCTTTGTCCATATCACTGCTTCCACCTGCATAGGGAGTCCAGTCTGCCCCTTCTAGGGGACGGTCCTGTAAATCAATCCTGCTGGAATAAACTTCCTCAGTGATCTCAGCACAGTCGTGTATTAGCGCAGCCGAGTCAGGCTCCAGGAGAAGAGAGGCAGATTCTAACTTACAGTTTTGGGGGAGACACTGGGATTGCTGGGAAAGTTTGCGTGGTACCTGCCCGTTCTCACAGTGAGTCACACATTTCCCTTTTGCTCGAGCGGGCTCAGCACTCGGTGGGGAGCTCGCAGGTGGCTGACGCGACTCTCGAGCAGGGTGGCCACCCCTGGACAGCGTGACCTCCTTTCTTTGACAAGTATGCAATGGATTGCAGAATGTCACTACGCATTTGGGTGGACTCCTGGGGCGACACCCCGCCTTTCATGAACATGTAACTGAGAGGGCTTTAGCAGGTTTGGAAGTGCTAAGCCTGGCGTGACAGCCAGGTGTGCCTGCAGGGACTCAAAAGCTGGGGTGCACTCCTTTGTCCATCCTAAGGGGATACGCTCCGGTCCTTTGAGAGTTTTTCCAGCTTAACAGATCTCCTGATGCAGAAACGGAGTAAGCGCCCATAACACCCAGCAGGCTGGCCCTCTGGCCCTACTCCCACTGGAAGTTTTCACAAATGGTACTGCCGCGCCCTGGTAGGGGCTTCCCCTCCACTGAATCTGGTTCCCTGACGGGTTCCAGAGGCGAGGCCGGTTCAGGCTCCCTGTCCCGGGTCCCTCAGCCCAATAAGGAGGAAGATCCCCCAGGGCTGGAGGGGCCGCGGGAACCCCGGCCAGGCTCGCGGCTGCCACAACATCTGGATCTTCCCGGGCCCTCTCCTCTGAGCTTCTGCTGTCTTTCACAGGCAAGTTCCCTTCTTCTCTGGACCATTAGTCTACTTCCGTTTAATCCTGCATCTTGACTATGTCAACACCCGGAGGTTTCTAAGTAAGGCATTTTGTCCCACTTCCCTGATCTAGGACAAAACTACTCCAGTTACAGTATACTACAGTAATTTAAAGATTGGTTCAGCAGCCAGAGCTCTCCTGAGTCTAGATTGTACAATACATAAGCCAAACGGTATTACAATAAAAACCACTTTCTTTTTAGTCATAGGTTTATAAGCATAAGTCAACCAATCAGCCAAAACTTGCCCCAAAAGGCTGTTTCCCAAAATCAGAAGACACCTTTTGACCAGGCAGACCTCTGTAAACCAGAAGGCACATGGTTTACAGATGCCTTAGATCATTGGAAGTTGTGACCCGGGATTGTAACCTGAACCAGAAAGTGCAGAAATTCAATCCAATGTGAAGATGAGGGGAAATGCTGAGAATCTGAGGAGAGTCCCCAAGTGAAATCACCTGGCAGCTGCTAGGGAGCCTCTGTATCCACGCCCCAGGGCTTCTGAGTCCAGGCAGCCAGTGAGACGCTCCGCCTAATAACCAGACTTACCGGAAAGTCCCAAAGTCTGTCCCTGCAGAGTCGCCAGAATATGAAACCAGAAAAGCCAGTGTTCCTGATGCCTGTCACCTACCAGACCCAATAAGCAGAGACAGGGATTGAATCTTTATGAACATTTTATTCGGATGGCCGGTGATCTGAGGAGACAAGACAGCTTCAGGTTTGTACTGTAATAGGCTGCCTTAAATTCCATCTCAAGTCCGTATAAGGAGAAGAAAAGTGTAGGTAAGGGGACTGGAATTCAGGGGACAAGTTGATCAGATAAAAGCTGCAGCATTCTTTCCTCTGTGCCCGGGGCGATGCTCTTTATCTGTGTCCTGGGCAGTGGACATCTCACCCTGGAGCACAATGGCTCCGATACCATCTTGATTGCTTGCAGTCCTCCCGAGGCACAAAGGTGGGACCGCTTCTGGTCCCCTGGAGTCGAGGTGGGGCAAACCTCCAGTTCCTGAAACAATAGCGTTTTACGTGCAGTGAATACGAAGCTTATTAGCTATTACCCAAAACAAAATTTTTCCAACCTTTGAGTCCCCCATCAGTAGGAGGGGCGGAGAGAGACAGCCAGGAAGAGAGGACACATGGCGAGGCAACAGCTGGCGGACAAGGCGGCCCCACGCTCGTGTGCGGATAAACCAGGAGGAAAAACTGGGGAGCGAGGCAGACCACACAACCCAGGGTTCCATTGCAGGGAAATAAAGCCTCAAAACTTCTGTCCGTAAAAACCTGTGGGGATTACAGTGACGGGAGAAACTCCCAGTCTACAGGAGAGTCCTTTGGAGGGAGCCACAGGGTCCTAGAACATACACAAACCCACCCACCCAGGAATCAGCACCAGAAGGGCCCAATTTCTTGTGGGTAGCGGGGGAAGTGACTGAAACGCGGCAGAAAGCCAAGCAAGTGGCATTGTTCCCTCTCTGACTCCTCCCCCACATACAGAACCACAAGGCAGCAAAGAGGACCGCCCCACCCTGGCGAATACCTAAGTCTCCGCCCCTTATAATGTAACAGGTGTGCTGAGACAAAGAAATAGGGCCCAAATGAAAGAACAGATCAAAATTTCAAAGAAAGAACTAAGCGACAAGGAAATAGACAACCTATCAGATGCAGAGTTCAAAACACTGGTAATCAGGAGACTCCCAGAAATGGCTGAGTACGGCCACAAAATAAAGGAAGAAGTGAAGGCTATAGAAACTGGCGTAAATAAAAATATACAGGCAACCAATGGTGAAGAGAAGGAAATCGGACTCAATTCAAGAATTTGGAACAGAAGGGGGAAATAAACAGTCAACCGAAACAGAATGAAGAAACAAGAATTCAAAAAAACAAGGAGAGGATTAGGAACCTCTGGGACAACTTTAAACATTTCAACACCTATATCATAGGGGTGCCAAAGGAGAAGAGGAAGAGCAGGAAATTGAAAACTTACTTGAGCCCTGGCTGGCGTGGCTCAGTGGATGGAGCACCGGCCTGCGAACCAAAGGGTCACCAGTTCAATTCCCAGTCAGGGCACAGGCCTGGGATGCAGGCCATGTCCCCAGTCGAGGGCTGTCTAGGGGCAACCACAAATGGATGTTTCTCTCCCTCTCTTTCTCCCTCCCTTCCCGTCTCTCTAAATATAAATAAAATATTTTTTAAAAACTTACTTGAGAAAATAATGAAGGAGAAAGAGAACTTTGCCAGTCTAGCAAAGGAAAGAGACATGCAAGTCCAGGAAGCTCAGAATGTCCTGAAGAAGTTGGACCCAAGGAGGAACACCCCAAGGCACCTCATAATTAACTTACCCAAGATTAAAGATAAGAAGAGAATCTTAAAAGCAGCAAGAGTAAAGGATATAGTTACCGACAAAGGAGTTCCCATAAGACTATCAGCTGATTTCTCCAAAGAAACCTTGCAGGCAAGAAGGGGCTGGCAAGAAGTGTTCAAAGTCATGAAAGCCAAGGACCTACATCCAAGATGACTCTATCCAGCAAAGCTATCATTCAGAATGGAAGGGCAGATAAAGTGCTTCCCAGACAAAGTCAAGTTAAGGGAGTTCCCTGTCACCAAGCCCTTATTGTATGAAATGTTAAAGGGACTTATCTAAGAAGAAGAAGAAGATCAAAACTGTGAACAGTAAAATGACAACAAACTCACAACTATCAACAATTGAACCAAAAAAAAAACCAAAAAGAAAAACAAACTAAGCAAACAACTAGAACAGAAATGGACTCACAGAAATGGAGATCTCATGGAGGGTTATCAGTGGGGAGGGAGCGGGCGGAGAATGGGGAGAAAGGTACAGGGAATAAGCAGCATAGTTGGTAGGTACAAAATAGACAGGGGGAGGTTAAGAATAGTATAGGAAGTGGAGAAGCCAGAGAACTTATACGTACGACTGGTGGACATGAACTAAGGTGGGGGTAATGCTGGAGGGATGGGGGCTGCAGGGCAGGGGGGGATAGAAGGGAGAAAAAATGAGACAACTGTAATAGCATAATCAATAAAATATACTTAAAAATTAAAAATGGAATCACCATATGATCTAGCAATCTGGGTATTTAGCCAAGAGAATTGTACTGTGGCTCTCCAAGAGGTGTTAGAACTCCTATCTTCATTTAGCACTATGCACAGCAGCCAAGATGTGGGAACAACCTATATGCTCATCCACAGATGGATAAAGAAAACATGGTATATAAAGACAATACATTATTCAGTCTTAAAAGAGGAAGGAAGTTCGGCCATATGTGACCACATGGGTGAACCTGTAGGACATCATGCTACGTGAAATACACCAGTCACAAAAGGACAAATACTATACGGTTCCAGTGAGATGAGTTATCTCCAATAGTCAAACTCAGAAAGCACAGAATAGAATGCTGGTTGTAAGGGGCTGGGTGTAGTGGAAAATGAGGGCTTGCTAATCCATGGGTGTACACATTCAGTAATGCAAGATGAATAGAAATCTGCTGTACCACATTGTGCCTACAGTAAACAATACTGTATTGTACACTTAAAAATCTGTTAAGAGCCCTGGCTGGTGTGGCTCAGTGGATTCAGCGCCGGCCTGTAAACCAAAGGGTCACCCATTTGATTCCCAGTGTAGGGCACATGCCTGGGTTGCAGGCCAGGTCCCCAGGAGGAGGTACGTGAAATGCAACCACACATTGATGTTTCTCTCCCTCGCTTCCCCTCTCTAAAAATAAATAAATAAATAATTTTAAAAATCTGTTAAGAAGGTAGATATCCTGTTAAACATTCTTAAAAAAGAAAAGAAAAGAAAAGAAAGAGGAGTTCATTTGAGCAAAACTGACAACATATACTGGGGAGCAAGACCTCAAATGCTCCTCATGTTAAGTGTTCTTACCACAGTAAAATAAATGTCTTTAATTTAAAAAAAATAAGTATATGAATGCCAACAAGAGACTGAAGCTTCCAGATAACATATTTTCCTCTGCCAGGGAACAAATTAGATTTTCTTTGAATGCCAACAATCGTTTAAGCTCACTAGTTTCCAAAAATGAAATACTTTGATCCAATAAACTAACTTCATTGATAAACTCCAATCCAAACCCTAGCCAGGTAGCTCACAGTTGGTTAGAAATAACGCAAGTCTTACCCTGGCTGGCGTGGCTCAGTGGACTGACCTGCAAAGGTCACTAGTTCAATAGCCAGTCAGGGCACATGCCAGGGTCGCAGGCCGGGTCCCCAGTTGGGGGCGTGTGAAAGGCAACCTCTCGCAAATTGATGTTTCTCTCCCACTCTTTCCCTCTCCTTTCCCTCTCTCTGAAAATCAATAAATAAAATCTAAAAAAAAAAAACAGAATAACTCTAGGCCTCAAAAAAAGATACCTGAGATGACATAATAATAAGTGTTGAGGAAAATAAAATAAATGTTGATCAAGAAGCCTATATTCATTCAACAAACTCAGAAAGTGTAATAAACTTATTTTTTAAAAACTCAGCACTTAGTAAGTGCCAGGTGTTCTTATAAATGCTGGGGATACACAGTGAATGAAACAGACAGAAATCCATGTGCTCCTGGAATTGATACTCTAGTGGAGAGAGAAAGAAAACAAAAAATAATCAAAGAGGGGAATTTTGTGATAGGAAAAACAGGTAAAGGGATTGAGATACCTGGGGAAGGCAATGGGTTCAAAGTTATTAAAGCGGCCCTGGCCACGTAGCTCAGTTCGTTAGAATGTCGTCTGGATTCACCAAGGTTGTGAGTTCCATGCACGGTCAGAGCACACACAAAAATCAACCAATGAGTGCATAAGTAAGTGGCACAGCAACGCGATGTTTCTCTTTCCCTTCCTCTCTTTCTCTAAAATCAATTTTAAAAAAGAAAGTTATTAAACGGTTGTCAGGGCAACCTCATTAAGGTGACACACTGATGCAAAGATCTGAAGGAGGTGAGGTGCTAGTTTACACATGTCTAGCTAAATTTTTATTTGTGAAAAAAATAAAAGCATGTTTAGACACATAAAGATTGTGGGTGTTTACTATTTACAGACCCTCACACAACTATTAAAATAAACATTTTTGCAAAAAAAAAAATTTGTAAGGAACTCTAGATGGTGTGGCTCAGTGGACTGAGTGCCGGCTTGCAAACCAAAAGGTTACTGGTTCAGTTCTTGGTCAGGACACATGCCTGGGTTGTGGGATAGGCAACTGATAGATGTTTCTCTTTCTCCTTCCCTACCCCCTCTCTAAAAAAATAAATAATTTTTTAAAACTTTCATTAAAAACAAATTTGTAAGGATATTGCACCCAGAAAGGAGAAAAAAAAAAAGAAAGCAAAAAGAATTAGTGAGCAAAGACTTTGCAAAACCTTAGGGTGACCCTGGCTGGGAGGTTCAGTTAGTTGGAGTGTCAACCCATCACCAAAATGTTGTGAGTTCAATCCCAGGTCAGGACAATACCTAGGTTGTGGGTTCAATCCCTACTTGGGGTGCGTACAGGAGGCAACCAATTGGTATTTCTCTCTCCCTTCCTCTCTCTCTAAAATCAATAAACATATCCTCGAGTGAAGATTTTTTTTAAAAAAAAACACCATGGCTGGTGTGGCTCAGTGGATTGAGTGTCAGCCTGCAAACCAAAGGGTCACTGGCTCAGTTCCCAGTCAGGGCATATGCCCCGGGTTGCGGGCCAGGTCCCCAGTAGGTGGCGCATGAGAGGCAGCCACACATTGATGTTTCTCTCCTTCTCTTTCTCCCTTCCCTCTCCTCTCCTAGAAATAAATAAAATTTAAAAAGAAAAGAAAATGTGTTTAAAAAAGATTTTTTTTAAAAACCTAAATATGTAGTGTTTATATAAACAGGAGATTTAAAAAATGAAACTCAATTTACCTTATAACCATAACATAAAAAAGTGGATGGTGTGATAGGAAATACTGGATTTAAAGCATTGAAAACTCCACATATTATTTAAAAGAATGATGTAGTTATTTATTAACTCTAAACTTATTAAAAATTACATATGCATGTTGAGCTTTGTGCAGTGGCAGTATCGTAGCCAATGAAGTTTATATGAGGTTGCAATTATTGCTAATTGAAAAAAAAAATAAATGCGTATGTTGAAAATGTCTTAAGTGACATTAATCTCATTTATTTAATACAGTATTTTTCACCTTTATCAAATCGAAGACTGCAAAAAATAAAAGTGGTGCTATATTGGGTTTTCATTAACCCGGGGAGCAGTGTTGCCATGTGTCCACACTCTGTGACTCGTGCTTGTGAACCCGGCTTGCACATGCCAAATCTGTCCCTCCTCCCTTTACAGAATAGTCCTGAAGCTTAATCAAATAAAGCTACTGGACATGACATTTACACTGCAAAAAGAGAGCTGGATGCAGGAGAACCAGGGGTTCTGTTCCCTTTAGGTGACGTTTGCTCTACAGTTGGGACATCATAGCTTCCTCAAGGTGAAACAGTACATGAACCCAAAACAGGACAAGAAGGTGGCCAAGAGGATGCCCAGAAGGGTTAAGGAGTCCTCCAGAACCCCAACTTTGCAGACTGTGCAGCCACCAATGACAACGATGGAATTGGCAGAGTACTGGGTGACATTACCACTGTGGATGTTGCAGACCCTGGGGAGGTAGGTGGGTATCCCTGTGGACAGGAGTACAACATCAGAAGAGGGCCAGGAGAAAAATCTTGGGAGTTGGAGAACCACTTCCCCTGCCCTTCCTCCCCTGTCACCTCATGTTGAAATTTTAAATGAATACTAAAAAGGCAGTAAAAACAAACAAAACATACATCAAAAAACTAAAAACATGCCCTGGCCAGGTAGCTCAGTTGGTTGGAGCACCATCCCGAAGTGCCAGGGTTGCGAGTTCGATCACTGGTCAGGGCACATAGAAGAACTGACCAATGAATGCATGGATGGGTGGAACAATGAACTGATGTTTCTCTCTCTTCCTCTCTCTGTCTAGAATCAATAAATAAAAATTTTAAAATATTTAAAAACACAACCCTTAAATAGCTAATGAGTTAATAAGAAAATCTTAATAAGAATCATGAAAAGGTTAAAACTGATGACAATAAAATACATATAAAATCATGTGAGGTGCATCTAAAATGGGATAATGAGTAAGTTTATAGTGTAAAATGCACTTATTCCAAAATAATGCATTGAGCATTCAATTTGTGAAGCTAGAGAGCAGAAGAAACCTAATAGAAAGAAAAAATAATAAAGAGAAGAGCAAAAATTAATAAAACAAAACAAACACACACAAAACATGGAGTGGATCAACAAAACCAAAAGCTGGTTCTTTGAAAAGACTAATATAATAGACATACCTTTATCAAGATTAACCTATTTAAAAAGATGAAAAATATATTAGGTTGGCCAAAAAGTTCATTTTTTTTTCTGTAAGATGGCTCTAGTAGCACTTAGTTATCTTTACTTCATTTGAAACAATTTTGTTAGAGTATATTGTGACAGCTGTCATATGAGCGTGCATTTAAAAAAAAACTTATCAAAATTGGTACATTTTTGTGTAGCTATTTTAATATTGAAGATGGAAGAAAATACACAATTTTTTTAGCATATGATGCTTTATTATTTCAAGAAAGGTAAAAATGCAATTGAAACACACAAAAAAAGATTTGTGCAGTGTATGGAGAAGGTGCTATGACTGATCAAACATGTCAAAAGTGGCCTGAGAAGTTTCGTGCTGGAGATTTCTCACTTGATGATGCTCCATGGTCGGGTAGGCCAGTTGAAGTTGATAGCAGTCAAATCGAGACATTAATTGAGAACAATTAATGTTATACCATGCAGGAG
Source organism: Pteronotus mesoamericanus (assembly GCF_021234165.1). Classification (NCBI taxonomy): domain Eukaryota; kingdom Metazoa; phylum Chordata; class Mammalia; order Chiroptera; family Mormoopidae; genus Pteronotus; species Pteronotus mesoamericanus. Next base: position 166,781 of record NW_026555203.1, read on the forward strand.
ATAGCTGACACACTCAAAATATCCAATTCAATTAAGTTATTGGTGAAAAAGAAAAATATGTCTTTTATTTTATGGACTTTTTGGCCAACCCAATATATAAGTAATATTTTTTTAAAAAGACATAACTACAGATGAAAGCTATAAAGAACAATTTGGAAATATGGATAATGAACATGTTTTCATTTGCACACTGAAATCCCACTAAAATGATGATAAGTGATTATAAAAGATACAGACCCACAAGGGCATAAAACTTGCTTACCTGAATGGAGGAATTATGAAACTACACTCATGAGGGAAGCCAACAGGAAATAAGCCAATTTTTGGTGCAGAAACCCAGAACAGTTCAGGAACTGTAGGCATCAGTGCAAACAGTATTTTACATTATGTGCAACAAGTGTAATGTGCTAGGAAAAGATATATGATTTCTATTTGTCAAAATCACTGCTAATACTGCTATGTTTTGTTGCTTACATTCTTAACTGAGGGAAATCCTAAATTTCATTTAATGATTAGTGAAAATAAAGATGCAACTTTTTCCGTCCAAGCTCACAGTTTCAACACGTGCACAACCTATGACCCAGCAATTCCACTCTGAGGTATACATCCAACAGAAATACTTGCATGCAGACATGTGGACAGCAATTTACAAAGCAACATTATAATAGGCAAAAACTGGAAACAACCCAAATGGTCAAAACTAGTAGAGTGGCATCCAGCAAACCGGGGAATCCAAGAAAGGCAAAATGAAGTTCCAGGGCAACATCTGTGTAGCAGGCCTAAAAATCGCTCAGTCCTTACAAGAATAGAAGAGGAAATGGCAGGAAGAAAGATGTTTCCAAACTAAACAAACAAACAAACAAAACCTAATAGACTACCTGATTCATTTGACTTTAAGGAGTAGGATTTTACATCTCTGAAGGGATTGGCTAATATATTAATAACAGGAGCCATGGCCGGGTAGTTAAATTGGATAGAGCATCATCCCCATGTGCCAAAGTTGCGGGTTCAATCCTTGGTCAAGGCACATACAAGAAACAATCAATGAACGCATAAATATGTGGAACAACATATTTATGTTTCTCTCTCTTTTCCTCTCCCTAAAATCAATAAAGATAAAAATAAATTAGTAATAAATTAGGTACAAGGAAAGAAATCAATCAAACAAAATAACCGAAGTAATCATTAACTCCAGGAAAAACAAAGTGTCATATATGAAAAAAGCGCAATAATATTACACTGTCTCAACTATGAACAGTTATAGAGTTATAATAACAATAGCCCTAACGATTTAATAAAAATATAACATTGGGATAACAAGTATATGCAAGAACAAGACTTTGCGTTGTGAATAAATCTCTTTAGAAGTATTACTATTATTTACTTGTGGTTTGCCAGTCTACCATGACTTGTGTAAGTTAATAACAGATAATTTGTGAGCTGGAACTATTTTCTACAATAGACATGTTTATGACATCACAAAATTCTCCAAAACATGTTTATTTTTAATTAATTTGAGAGAAAGAGAAACATCGATGTGAACAAGAAACATTGATTGGTTGCCTCTCCTATATGCCCCAACCATGGATCAAACCCACAACCTAGGTATGTGCCCTGACTGGGAATCAAACCTGCAACCTTTTTGTGTGTGGGAGGAAGTTCCAACAGAGCCACCTGTCCAGGGCTCCAAAACATGTTTTACAAGCTATTGGAGCTAATGCATACCTTAAGACAGGATGGGTAAGGACAGGTTCTTTAGTAAAATATTATGATGAGTCGTTATCTCCTTTTACGGAATGTCAGGGAGGGACAATAGAGCAGACACTCATTGTTTACAATAAAGAATAAAGTATAGTCAAATTTACTCTTACTTGGAAACTTGCCTTCAAGATAACTAGTTAGTCACCCCAATAAATTTAATTTAAAAAAAATGATTAGTCAGGTAACAAGGTTTTTTTATTTAGCCAACAGGGTCTTAAATATTCTCCAGCTTTTTCATTAGTATTTTTAAATTAATAAATCATTACAAAATTTTAAATAAAAATATATTGTATTACTATTATATTAAAAACAATGTATAACAAAGTACATAAGTGAACAGAGTATTTTATTTTAGGTCCCCAAAATTGTTTTCTCTTTGTCCAATACTTGTCCATTTTTTCTTTTAAATGAGAGTGAACAGAATATTCACACATTTGTGTTCTATTTTTCCCCTTTCATACATTTTCAGATGCTACTTGTGTGCCCACACAGGTGTATGTCTATTTGAGGGAGGTGGTGGATATGAAAACTCAATGTTCATCTTAAATAAAATTTGATAGATAACTCTATCCTTTGTTTCTGTATAAAACTGAGTGGAGTAGAAGAATTTTGTGAATTAATTAAGCAAACAACGTTTAGTTTTGAGTTTAAGATTTATGAAAAAATCCAAATAGCTTCTTAAAATTGTAGGAGAATTGCTCATTTAAAATTATTCATCTTAACATCATCAAGATAAAGCTTTTCTATTTTGAATACCCTATTCTTAGCTGATGACAATGATCTCATTTTAAAACTCACTGTTATTTAGTACTCATATAATTATGTCAACAATGGCTTAAACTATTTGAAACAACCAAAAGGCAAAGGATCTCTTATGTAGATAAAGAGAAAATGTGAACTATGAGATGTGTTAACATCGAAAACTTTTAAAAATCTCTGGGACACTGCTCAACTTGAAAATAAGAATGTATTCATTCTGAACCATTTCCCCCTTTAGTCTTAGTAGTTGTTTACCCATACATAAAGAAACATTTCTGATATTAACTATTTTTCTTATATATCCTTACCTTTTCTTTTCACTTTGGGGTTTTTACAGTTCCAAAGTCCTCAAACCTGAATTTCTGTAAAGTCATTATTCCTCTAATTGTCTTCCTTTACTTTTACATTTATAAAATGTGTTAATATACTAATACTTGACATGAAATCTCTTCACATTTTCATAATATCACATAAACAACGCCCTGTTGGTTAGAGCGCCATCCCGGTACACCAAGACCGCTGCTGATCCCCAGTCAGGGCACACGCAAGAATCAACCAATGAATGCATCAGTAAATGGAACAGCAGATTGATGTATTTTTCCTCTCTCTCTCTCCCCCCTTCCTCTCTCTAAAATCAATAAATAAAAATTAAAAATATACATATATAACATAAACAACACTTCAAAGGTCAGGAAGGCAATTTACACGCAGATGAAATTGTTAAAAAGCTGTTTGCTGGGCCGTCTTTAACACTGGGACGCAGAGGGCTTGCTAGGTCCCTCCCTGTTTCACACACTAGTTCATAGCACGTATGATGATAGTAGCTCCCTTCTTGGAGCATGACCTCTTTCTAAATCCTTTTAGGCAGTTAAAGGTATGGTGAAAGGTTATTCCTGAATCTTTTCTTAATAATCAACTTAAAATAATATCGCAAAAGATATATTTTGCAGCGGCAACCTGTTTCACCTCTGAATTAAAGATAGAGAATACAAGTTCCCTAGTGAGGTAAACTTTGGATAACATCAGGTAGTAAAGTATAGCCCACAGAAACTATATTTTGATCTGAAAAATACTAAACTTCCAGAATTAGAGGATTACTTTTACTTACAAATAGGGACCCTAAGATTTTCTGTTCTAGAACTTCCGGCCAGAAGCGGGTAATTGCTTTGCATGCCGGAGTTTGTAGTCCGCCAAAGAGTCGTTCTAGTTACGATAGCGGATTTGCTAATACATCAGTCCCCAACCTTTTAGCACCAGGGACCTGTTTCGTGGAAAGTGGGGGGTCGGCAGGGGACCAGAAGCTCAGGCAAGCTTTGAGCTTCGGGGCTCACCTCCTGCTCTGGAAGGGGGCGGGGCAGACATAGGAGGAGGAGCTCAGGGTAGTCTTGCTCGCGGCCGGGTTCCTAACGGGCCACAGACCGGTACTGGTGCGCATCCCGGGGGTTGGGGACCTCTGTGCCAATAATGTGTAGAGCGCTACCCCAAGAGAGTCTCGATCGAGAGGTGATTGGGTGGTGCGAAGTTTCGGTAGGCAGGAACATAAGACTAGGTGTTAAACCCCCTCACGGAAGCAAGCCAGGGACCTTGAAGTCTCGCGAGATCCTGACGGAGTCCTACGGAACGCGCGGTTGTCATATCACTAGGGGAGTTTGTTGGAGGCGGAGCTGTGACGGGAGTGGGCCGGTAATCATAGGTGCCCGGTAGGGGCATTTGGGCCGAGCTTTCGACTGTGAGGAGCAAAGCCGTGGCCATGAAGGAAGAGAAGGAGCATAGGCCTAAGGAGAAGCGAGTAACCCTCTTGACTCCCCCGGGTGCCACAGGCAGCGGCGGTGCGGCTTCGGGGGATAGCACCAAAGGGGAAGATAAGCAAGATCGGAACAAGGAGAAGAAAGAGGCGCTGAGCAAGGTGCCTGGCCACCCCTTGGCCCGAGAGAGGGCGGAACGCGGTCGCCACCCAGGGAGGATGGTTGGGAATCGGGCTGCCTTCCGGTCCCAGGCTCCCCTTCTGTTTCTTCACCTGAGTGAAGTCGCATCACCCAGTCTCATCCACTCCACCGAAATGGGGGGATTCCCCTCCCGGCCAAACCCCGGGGCGGGAGTGAGGGAAAGAGGGGGGAACCCCAGATGAGAAGGCTTTAGACCAGAGCCATGAGATGATAATGGGAGAGGCGGGAGAATGATAATAAAGAGAATGAGGAATTAAAACGTTAATTGGGAAGAATTATTAAATTGTGAAAGGGTTGACATGGGTGGGAGTCGTTTGTGACGGAACTGTTAATGGAGGCGAGTTGAAGGAGTGTTGGGGGGGATTAATTGTCTAGGGACCACGTCGGGTTCATCCTATTTGGGAACCAATTAGGGGATTTTCGGTATTCCTTAGAGTTTTGAATCTTTTATGATGAATGAGAAAAGGTTTTGCTTTAGAATGTGTTTGATATTGTAGGGAAATATTAGTAAATCAAGAGTTTGTGGCACCCACAAAAGACCAGGGTTGGCCTACTGGTTTCTTACCACTATACCTATTGAAAAATGGGTGATAGAAAATTGTGTGAAAACCTAGTAGACTGCGGGACTTTGGGTTAACAGAACCTGAGATTTTCCTTGCTCAGGACAGTTCTCAATTCTAAGAGAGTTTTTTTTTTTTTAAATACTAAATTACTATTATGTTTGATTAATTTTAAGCATTAGAGGATTATTTTCTCTTCTAATTTTTTAAAAGTAATATAAGGGTTTTTATAAGCAATCTCCTCTTGTAAAGACCAGTTTTCATCAGGGATGGTGATTCTTTCAGCTGTGACAGGAAATTGATTTGTACTAATTTTATTTTACTTATTCATTCCTGAAGGTGGTAATTCGGAGATTACCTCCCACTTTGACCAAGGAGCAGCTTCAGGAACATCTTCAGCCTATGCCCGAGCATGATTATTTTGAGTTTTTTTCTAATGATACTAGGTAAAATAAATAAAAGAGGGAGGGGGTAAACGAAAAAGATTTCTTCCATTCCATCCTACCAATGTTTTCTGTTTGATTTTTTTAGCCTATCTCTTTAATATATGCATTCTTATAATTCAGCGAGACACTTGCAAGCACATTTATATAATTACTTTCCTCTCTGCAGTCTGTATCCTCATATGTATGCCAGAGCATACATCAACTTTAAAAACCAAGAGGACATTATTTTGTTCAGGGATCGCTTTGATGGTTATGTATTCCTTGACAATAAAGGTGAGTCCTAGTAACAAGAGATTTCTTTGTCATTTGTCTAAGACAATGTGTGTATCACAGTGTTTTCTCAATGCCTTGATAGCTTTTGTAAAATTCTGGGTGATAAAATGTGCAACATTTAAAGAGTTTTGCACATTTGATAAGCCTACTACAATCTTCGTTTTAGTTATTGATTGATTTGAGAAAGAGAGAGATGGAGACATCAACTTGTTCCACTTACTTATGCATTCACTGGGTTCTTGTATGTGCCCTGACTGGGGATTGAACCCACAACCTTGGCTTATTGGGACAATGCTCTAACCAATGGAGCTGCCTGACCAGGCAGCCTATTATAGTCTTATACATAGTTTGTGGCTTTTCTCAACCGTTACATATTTTTATTAACCTGCTACTTCTGTAGTTTGAGCAACTGAATGAAACTTCCTGTTTTCTCCTCCTGTGACAAATTTTTTGTCCTGGATTAGAAAATCTATTGTTTTGACTATTTACTAGTTTCAGCAATAATACAGATAAGTGACTTTTTAAACTTATATGACAAGTTTTAAACATTTACTTCTCTTGCTTCAAGGACCAACATTTATTTATTTAATTCAAATCCTTTAAACTAATAGTTACTGTGTGGGAATACTGTTTAACATTCTAAGTTATATGTAATTAAAACATCGAACTTCATGACCTCCCACTTTGTATCCAGGAGTCTATAGGGAAGAAAAACTTTTTTTAAAAAAAGATATTATTTATTTATTTCTAGAGAGAGAGGAAGGGAGGGAGAAAGAGAGGGAGAGAAACGTCAATGTGCAGTTGCCTCTTGCATGCCCCCATCCGGTGACCTAGCCTGCAACCCAGGCAAGTGCCCTGACTGGGAATCAAACCGGCTACCCTTTGGTTCGCAGGCCACTGAGCCACACCAGCCAGGGTGCCGCTGTTTTTATCAATCCCCACAAACTAGCTACTTCTCCACTCGAACTTTATTCCAGTAAATAGCTATGATTTCCTAGTGACTTAGCCTGGAAATCTGAGTTTTATTTGACCTTTTCCTCTCTTTTTTATTCAGACTTTATATATATGAACAGTGATGAATCTTTTAAATATGTTTTTTAATATCTTGTTCATTTAGTCATAATTTATGCCCTTGTCACCTAATGCTTAGACAACCATGTCTCTAAACTTATAGGTTTTTTCCATTTTTCCCACTTTTATATAATTTAGTCTGTTATATTGCCATGAAATTAATCTTTTTAAAAATAATGTTTTAAGATAATAGTTGTGAAAAACTCCAAACTCCTTAGCCTTGTAATCAAGGTCCTCCATACTCTGGCCTCACTTCTGTTTTTTTCAGCCTATCTTCCAGTTTCCTTCTGCTTCAGTCTGGTTTATTTCCTTTTCAAATATATCAGTTAGGAAGCTAATCTGATTCTGCATTCACCAGGATTTCCAAAATCATGTTTCCTCCATAACTGCTTTGTAATACCTTCTTGTTAATTCTAGTTATTTTATTCTGGCTTATGTCAACATGTCAATGATCTTTATATGTCATTCACATACCACAAAATTCACACTTGAAAATTTTTTTTAGTGTGTTCACAGAATTGCACCATTATCAGCACAATCTAGTTTTACAACACATTCATCATTCTAAAGAGAAACCCATACCCATTAGCTGTCACTCTCTGTTCTCCCCACCTCTACCCCCCAGCTCTAGACAACAACTAATCTTATTTTTCTCTATAGATTTACTTATTCTAGAGATTTCTGGTGTATTTTTTAAATGAAAATTAGCTTATAGATCTCCTCCTCCCCATATCAAAGTATCACACTTTAGAAGTGGAATTTAAATGAATGTTTTACTTCCCTGCCATATCTTTTCATTAGGGGCTTTTGATAGCATGTTGATTTTAGTTGTGCCAGTGTGATTGACACCTTTGGAGACACTTTTCAGATAACTGCCATTGGAGGAAGCCTAGAGAGCAATAGATTGACTCTCTTGTATCCACTTGACATTTTCTTTGTTATAACAAGCGTGATCTTTTTTTTTCTAAACAGGTCAGGAATATCCTGCAATAGTAGAATTTGCACCTTTTCAAAAAGCTGCAAAAAAGAAAACTAAGAAAAGAGATACCAAAGTTGGGACTATCGATGATGGTACAGTATAGTTCTAGTTATGTAATGCTATTGCCATGGGCTTTTTTAAAAAAGTTTTATTTATTTATTTTTAGAGAGAGGGGAAGGGAGGGAGAAAGAGAGGGAAAGAAACACTATGTGCAAGAGAGAAACATCAAGCAACTGCCTCCTGCATGCCCTGAACTGGGGACCTGGCCCCACAACCTAGGCATGTGCCCTGACTGGGAATCGAACCCTTGACCTTTCAGTCCAAGGGGTGATGACAAACCTACTGAGCCACAACAGTCAGGGCTGCCATGGGGTTTTAAAAACATTCTTTATGGGAATTAATTGGACTCCAGTTTTTTAAATAAGAAAACGTGATAAAGTTAATACAAAATATAATTCATTGATGGAAGCTTTGCTTAACTGTTAGAATGGAGGTGGGTTTCCTATAGAGTTTTCACACTCTTTGACTAATGGCATTTCATTTCTCCACCATTAAGCAATACATTGTTGACTACTGAGTAGTAAATTACTTTGTTTGTTGATTAGAAGACCATGGGAAAATCAGATGTTTCGAAGCATGAGAGCTACTTGAGGCCTCTTTCCATTGTTATGATTATTTATTTCACTTTTGGTTTCCATTTTTAAAAAGAAGATTTATCAATGAGAGCCGTACTGGAATTTTTTTTTTTTTGGAAAATTTTATATAGTCAAGTAACTTAATATAAAGTACCTGATGTAGACAACTCTATTTTCTAGGCTGTGAATATGCAGTTAACTAAATGCCTAGTAATTACATTCAACCAAAAGACAGGAAGTAAAAAACTGGAATAATTGCCACTTAAAGTAAACTGGATCCCTATTTTGAAATCTCTGTAACATGTAGGATAAGGGCTTATCTGCAATATTTTCTATCAGATTGATATTTTAGAATCATCTAGTTTGATTTCCATTATTTTTTTAAAGATTTTATTTATTTTTAGACAGATGGGAAGGGAGGGAGAAAGAGAGGGAAAGAAACATTAGTGTGTGGTTGCCTCTCACATGCTCCCCACTGGGAACCCAGCCCGCAACCCAGGCATGTGCCCCCGACTGGGAATCGAACTGACAACGCTTTGGTTCTCAGGCACTGAATCCGCTGAGCCACACCAGCCAGGGCTGATTTCCATTATTTTATAAAGAACACAGAAAAGACTCAACACACAGCAGCTTATTGATTATATCATAGATTCACACCTGGAAGGCTAGATCAAGTGACATGTTCCACACTGCATAGAAACTCCAAATACAAGAAGTACAATGACTCAGATGTGTTACCCTGTCTGATGTCAGAGGCATCTAGGAAAGAACTCCAGGAATTACAATCATCTCCAGTGCCACATCTAGGACATCCCCCTCATTTATCTTTTTGGAACATCTGATTTTCATATGTTGAGTTTACTTAAAGTGAGGTATACCCATATAAGAATTGCTTACATTTTGTATACATAATAAATATATACTGTAACTATACACATAACAGTTCTCCTACAAGTGTGGCTCTAGCTTAGTAAGAGCAGTGACTTTTAAAAGCAAACTATGTATCATCCCTGGAGGTTCTGTTATAATGTATGCTATCTCATTTTCCCAGACCCCATGTTACACCAGACTCCCTTTGTGAGTATCTCTAATAGGAGTTCTGAGAGTAACCAATAAAGGAAGCCCTAAAGAGTCTATCTTGTGGGTACAGGTTTTTTTTCAAAAAATTTTTTTATTTATTGATTTTAGAGGGAGAGGAGGGAAGAGAGAGAGAGAGATCAGTTTGTTGTTCCACTTATTTATGCATCCATTGGTTGATTCTTCTATGTGCCTTGACTGGGAGTTGAAGCCACAACTTTGGCATATCAAGATGATGCTCTGACCATCTGAGCTACTCAGCTAGGGCTTGATATAGGTTTATTTTCAGTCTCCTGTGAAGTAGGAGATTATCTTCTTTGATAAATATCCAAATAATAATTTCCTATTTGTTTAAAATCTGCTATATTTTCTGTTTACTTAAACAATTATTTAGATCCAGAATATAGAAAATTTTTGGAAAGTTATGCTGCAGATAATGAGAAAATGACATCTACTCCAGAGACACTGCTAGAGGAAATAGAAGCTAAAAATAGAGAACTAATAGGTAAGTAGACAAAAGGAATTAAGGGCAACAGCTTTTCATTAGAAGACCTGCCTCACTCCCACTTTTGTCACTTGATAGCTGTGTGATTATGGGTAAAGCACTAACTTCTCTGAGACTCTTGTTTCTTCTGCTGTAATATGCAGATGATAATAACCTGTATCACAGGATTATGAGAAGGCATGGATTAGATGGGGAAAATTGTGACCTATGTAGTGCCACACAAATATAACATAAATACGTAGAAAGAATTTGAAGATTCATGGCATCTTTAGATGTTGGTAAGCATTTGAAGATCAATCGGTGTTTTCTGGTAATAAGAAGCTAATATTCCTAAAAAGAAATCTGACCTGAAATATCAAAAGAATGTATTTTGTTACCGCAAAACTGAAAACCTCATGAGAAATTCTAGCTTGGATGTTGGTTCTAGTTGTAAGCTGTCCCCACTGTATCAACTCTAGACAGAAGCATAGCCTCTGACGCGGGATGTCCACTCCTAGGAATTTATCCAAAGGAACTGTATCTTCCAAAGCTAGCGACAAGGCTAGAGAGCATTGTTTGGAATATTGAAAAATGAATTAAATATTTTCCTAAAAGTTGTTTTTTATTTATGGATACATAGTATAAGCCCATCTCTGATCATTTCTTTCAAACAAACTCCCAGAAGTGAAATTATGGGGTCAAAAGGATATTTTTAGCCGCTTTCCCCAATTTCTTCCCAGTTGGACAAATTCGTACTCCCATCTGTAAAAGAAGAGAATGTCCTTTGCACTTAATTCTCACCCACACTAGGAATTACACTTTTTTTAAAGTTTATTTTCTTTTGTATTTCTTCAAGTATTAAAAGGTATTTTAAATTTGCAGAACTGGAGTGCTATAAACACTTCTTTCCAATAATATAGTTGTGAACTCTCTGTCTAAGGGGTATAGTTTTTCCACCTTGGGTGGTTGGCAGGGAATGTCAGAAAATGGAATCCTTTCTAGGGGTTGATAAGTATTATTAATAATCTGTTTACATTTATGTAGCTAAAAAGACAACCCCACTATTGAGCTTCCTGAAAAACAAGCAGGTAAACCTTTGTTTTTATAGTTCTCTCAATACTTTTATTTCATTGGTTCACATTCTGTTAAACATTTTAAGACCATTGGGATCCCATAGGAGAAATTGCTGCTTTTTCCTACCATTATTCTTTAAAGATTTGGCTCACTGGCTCTCTCCTTCTCTTTGGTGGTTGGACCAAGGAAACATTCTGCAAACCAGAGAGTCCTTACCTTGTCCCAGAGATACTCTCTTGATTTCCTGAAAGCCTCTGGAAATAGAGCAAGGCAGCAGTGGGAGACTCTGACACTAGCAGGCCCTGGTTTTTATTCTCATATTCTGAATGGGGTGGGGAGGGGGTTAAGGAGGTAGAAAGTAGGAAGGAAAGATGGTCCAGGTTAGTGGGTGCCCACCACGCCTTTGGGATTGATTTAAGTTTTTGCTGATGATTATCTTGTTTGAAGGGGTATGGTGATGTTTCTTTCTAGAGAATGAGAGAAGAAAAAAGAGAAGAAAGAAGAAGGCGAGAAATAGAAAGAAAAAGACAAAGGGAAGAAGAGAGGAGGAAATGGAAAGAAGAAGAGAAGCGAAAAAGAAAAGATATAGAAAAGCTAAAGAAGATAGAAAGAGTTCCAGAAAGGGACAAATTAAAGGAAGAACCAAAGATTAAGGTAGGAAAGTAACTTAAACTGACTCGGTGTTGCTGAAAATTGCATGTGTCTACTTCTTTATAAATATGTGTGCATCTTGTGTGGTATAAATAGTAGTTTTTCAGTTTTGTTTTTGTCCTTTTTGGTGGGGGGGGGGAGTGAACCAGTAGAAACCTTTCTCTAATAATAATAGTATGATTTTTAAATTTTAAGATAATTTAAAAGGACTAAGTAGTTTACATGATATTTCTTCAGTGCAGATCTGTGTTATTGTTACTGATAATGTTCAAGTTTTGGATGATGATTCTCTCAGTTCTTCGTAAATAAGGGCTTAGGGCTGGCTGGCATGAATTAGGGTTTTTATTCAGCTTTTCTTTCATATCTGATACATGAAGTTGCCTCATCTGTTTGTTTTCCACTGTCTTCAGGTACACAGGTTTCTGTTACAAGCTGTGAATCAGAAAAATGTAAGGACCAAGTACATGATACAGAACACCTAGTATCATGTCACACACAGGTCTTAGTTAATAAGTCCTTTTGGTGGTGGTGGTAGTGTTGCCTGTAGAAAACCCCTGCAGAGTGACTTGAGTCTTCAAAGCAAGCTATTTTAAATTCCTACTTTAAAAGGAAGCCCAGATGACTTTCTGATGCTGTGCTGTGTACTCAGAAGCTTCAACAATATATAGCCAGAGGACAACCATGCCTAAATAGCTCTTTTCTCTTTTGTACCTGCCTCTCATAACTGCCTTGTGCAAGTACTAGAGATAATATCCTGCATTATGTGCTTTCCCCTCTCACATGATTCCCACAATGCCTTCTTGCATCTACCTGGGAATCTGTGAGCAGCAGATTCTGATTAACATTGAATATAGGAAGAAGAAAACCTGTAGGAAGGTCTCAGCCTTGCTGCTTCTCTACTGAAGGCATGGCCTGGGCCTTGCTCCAACGAACTTCTTGGGGAAGTACTATTACTTCAGAGAAAGTCTCACAGAGATGATGGCAGGGTCTTCTCTTACCTCCTCAAAACTTCAGCAGTTTATGTGGTTGCCCACTGCTCTCCAGGGCTCGTTATTGTTGATAAGGGGCTTGGCCACAGTGTGGGAAGATTCCCATCTTAATTCTTCTGAGCAATCTGTCCGCCATGCCACAAGTGACCTGACTTGCTATTCCTAACTATCAGCAAGGCAGAAGGTAGAGCCATCCATGCTAGAGACGTCCATTAATGTTCTTATTAGAGTAATGGACATCTTGGCTTCTGACAAAGATGTTCATTAGAGAAATAAGAACACTTCCAATGAAACCTGTATATGATATCCTCACTTTACACTGGTGCCTTTTTAGTGTCCAGTTTGAACTCACCATTTGCAGTGGCTATCTGTGTGCTGAAATACTTCATGCTTAAATCTTTTGGTGCGTGACCTTTTGCTTGGTGACCTCTATGATGCCTTTACCCTGAGATGAACCTTTGTATGATGCCTTCACTCTGAGACTTGAAATTCTTCTATTTTTCCTAAAAATCTCTCTGAATATCCAACACTTGAGGGGTATTCTGTAGAGATTTGTAGCAGCAGTGTGAAAACCACTTTTATTTTAGAATTGCTCTCTGTCATGTATATAACTGTGCAGAATACCTTACTCAGTAGAAATGGAACTTCACTGTTCTGTTGTATAAGATATTTGGGTTTTTAAATCCAATGCCAAATCTTACTATTCATCTTTAATGATCATATGATTATACCATCATATAAGTATGTTACTCTCAGGCTCAAGGCAAAATTATTCTCACAATAGATCGCTCCTTTGGTGACCAAGGTATTTGTCTTTCCAAGTGCCTCATAAAAACACTCCAGTAGTAATGCTTTACCTAGCATTTTAAATGTGTGGCCTATTTTTCCATCAAGTTGTATTGACATGCTAATTTGCTACAAAAGGCATACTTGGAAGTGTGCCTTGGTTCACTTAAGAGTTGACCCATCTAAAGCCAAAGGAGTCTTGATCCTATTGCCACAAAGCGATTAAACCACTTCATTCGAGTGGATAACACTTTCACATTAACAACAACCTTTTAGTAAATTACTGCTCTTGTGCACTAACTGTTCACCTGAGAGTTTTAGTACCTGCAGAAAACAGGGCCTTCTTATAGTCAAAATTAAAGATACGTAGTATATTGTTTTCTTTGATAGACTCAGAAGACAGTGCCCCACCCTTCCCAATAAAAATAAATTTGTTCTCTTTAAAGCTGCTCAAGAAGCCAGAAAAAGATGAAAAAGAATTGGACAAAAGAGAAAAAGCCAAGAAATTGGACAAAGAAAATCTGAATGATGAAAGAGCCAGTGGGCAAAGTTGTACATTGCCCAAACGTTCTGATAGCGAACTTAAAGATGAAAAGCCTAAGAGGTCAGTAGGCAAGGGCTCTTGGGTACATTTGTTTTCAATGTATTTCTAGATGCTAGTTTTACTGTTACGTCCTGGACTTACACCAGAATTAAGATAAGCTGTTTAACCATGGGCAGTGGCATGAGGAAGAAAGGTTTAGAATATTCTAATATGTTAATCTGGTTGGATGAGTTTTGGTTTTTGTTACCGTTTTTCAAAATTCTAGTATTTTTTTAACTCTGCTCCAAAAGTGTAGCCTTATTGCAGTGGCCAAGTCAGAATCAGAGTGTCTCTGAATTTATGATTAGAAGATCTTTGAGGATAGAGTCTGAGATTTGTTTTTCATGCAGACCTGAAGATGAAAGTGGCAGAGACTACCGGGAGAGGGAACGGGATTATGAACGAGATCAAGAGCGCATACTTCGGGAAAGAGAGAGGCTGAAGCGACAAGAAGAAGAGCGCCGGAGGCAGAGGGAGCGCTATGAGAAAGAGAAGGCATTTAAAAGAAAGGAAGAAGAAATGAAAAAAGAGAAAGAAGCACTTCGGGATAAAGGAAAGAAGATTGAAAGTACAGAATCAGTAGGCAGCTCAGAAAAAGCTGAAAAGAAAGAGGAAGTGGTTAAGAGAGATCGCATTAGAAACAAGGTGCTGCTTTTTGTTAAAGTTGTTTATTTTCAGGAGGATTTTTTCTTTTCCTGCAAGTGTAAAGGAAAGGGTTAGGTCATTGTTTATTATAGAATTTTTAAAGGAAATTCTATTATAGAAAATTTTATTACAGGAACTTTAACTCTCTGCAACTTTTTTTAGTATTGGTTGGGTCCTTTCTTTAAGTTGTTGTAGAAATTTCAAATATACACAAAAGTAGAACAGAAAAATACAATGTACCCATCACTCAGCTTTAATAATTATCAACTGGTGGCCAATCTTCTTTCTACTCTACTCCATCCCTACCCACTATTGGACTATTTTCAAGCAAATCCTAGACATATAATTTCTTCTTGTGTGTGTGTGTCTGTGTGTGTGTGTCTGTGTATACATATACATTTTTTTTTGTAGACAGAGGGGAAGGGAGGGCCAAAGAGAGGGAGAGAAACATCGGTGTGTAGTTGTCTCTCTCGTGCCCCCTACTGGGGACCTAGCCCACAACCCAGGCATGTGCCCTGACTGGGAATTGTACAGATGACCCTTTGTTTTGCAGGCCAACACTCAATCCACTGAGCCACACCAGCGAGGGCTAATTTCTTTAAATACGTTAATATTAGAGAACAAGACTTTGAACTTTCACATAAAAAAAACTAACAATAATTCCATAACATCTTAACTATTCATTGTTCAGATTTTTCCCAACTATTTCATATTTTTCATAGGCTCCAAACAAGGTCCACAAGTTTATATTTGCTTGATATCTCTACTTAAATCTCTTCTCATCTAAACATTCCCCCTCCTTTTGTTTTCTAACGTTTATTTCTTGCAAAAACCAATTTGTTCTATAGAGGTTCTAACAGTCCAGATTGGCTAATTACATTCCTGTGGTATCATCTAACATGTTCCTTTACCTTCTTTGTTTCCTTGAATACTGATGTTTATATCTAGGGCAAGGGCCAAAAGCTTTTTTCTATACAAGGCCAGATGGTAAAGAAATATTTTAGGCATTGTGGGCCATATGGTCTCTGTCACAACCACTAAGCTCTGTAGGCATAGACATATGTAATAGAATGAGCATGGCCATGTGCCAGTCAGATTTTATTCACAAAAACAAGCAGCCCCTCACCTAGAGGCCTGAATATATTCAGGTTCAATTTTTGGCGAAAACATTTCATAGATAGTGTTGTGCACTTCCTATGCATCATATCAGGAATCATACACTGTCTTGGGTGTCCTTGTAATATGATGCTATGATTGATCAATAGCAGTTGTATCATGGTTGTGTAATAGGATGTCCTTGTTCTTAGGATATACAAGCTTAAATATTTAGGAATTGAAGGATTATGTCTGTAACTTACTGTCAGGTGGTTCTGCAAAATAATGTGTGTGTGTGTGTGTGTGTATGCATATGCATGTGTTCACATACTAGAGTGAAAAAGCACACATGATAAAATGTTAACATTGTGAATCTAGAAGAAAGGTATTAGGTATTCATTGTTTACATTTTACAACATTTCTATAAATTTAAAGCTTTATAAGATAAAAAGTTTTTAAAAAAACTGATCAATAGTTTAAGGTATTATAAGCCTGATCCATCTGTTATAAAAATTTTTATCAGCCTTTCTCCTAACAATTTTGCTTAAATTAATTATTTCATGGGTGCAAGGGGAAAGTGGTAGTGGGAAATGATGATATAGGAATTCTGCTTTCCTATTATATTTCTTATCTGATGTTCTTCTATAAAGAGAATTTCCCTCATGAGCTGTTTAGTTAGCCTGAAATTCAGTTTACACAGGAAAGGCAAGATGAACACTTGATTCTTTCCTTTTATTTACCAGTATTCAGAGTAATGAGCTGGTGTCCCAGCAACTTCTAGGGGTTCTCATTGAGTTGTTCAGTCTTTTTTTTTTTTAAATATTTTATTATTTATTTATTTTTAGAGAGGGGAAGGGAGAAAGAAAGAGAAGGAGAGAAACCTCAATGTGTGGTTGCCTCTCACATGCCCCAAACTGGGGATCTGGCCCACAACCCAGGCATGTGCCCTGACTGGGAATTGAACTGGCGACTCTTTGGTTCGCAGGCTGGCACTCAGCCCACTGAGCCACACCAGCCAGGGCTTGAGTTGTTTAGTCTCGGATTTAGAAATACTTGATGTATTCCAACTTGGTATTACCAGTTATTGTCTTTGTTGATGATTAAATTGTTCCATCATTGCACAGTGGGAGCCCCATCATCCATTCTTTAAATACTATGCAGGAGTCTCATCTGTTTTAACCTTTTTGTCTTGTGAAAATTTTGCCTGAATTAATCAATTGAGAATAATGCTTTAAGGCTAACTTTCATACATCACAGAGAAAGGGTAAAGAAGACTCATGTCATTCTTTGTGAATCCTAACAAAGGCCTATACATTTGCCCTGGCTGATGTGGTTCAGTGGACTGAGTGCCGGCCTGGGAACTAAAGGGTCTCTGGTTTGATTCCCAGTCAGGGCACATGCCTGGGTTTTGGGCCAGGTCCCCAGTAAGGGGTGCAAGAGAGGCAACCACACATTGATGTTTCTCTCCTTTTTCCCTCCCTCCCTTCCCTCTAAAAATAAATAAATAAATAAAGTCTTTAAATAAAAAAAAGTCCTATTCATTTAAATTTTCCAGGATCATATTGTCATTAAAGCAAACATATTGCTTGAACTGAGAGCTACATGATGACTTTACTGAGGCTTATTTAGGAGTCTGAGATCTAAAGTGTCACCTAGATAGAGCCTCAAGCTGGGGTGTTACATTGTTATACCTGAATTAAGAAACAATCATGCTGTGGTAGGTTACTTGGGGTCTGAGATCATGAGTTCAGGGAGGTCTCCACTTAGGACTGCATGCTTTGTTACTGTTTTTACTTCGAAGATTTCCTTAAATGGTGGTGCATTTAATACTGACGGGGAGGAAAGAGAGGTAATGGCTATGTTTTCTGAGAAGAAGATCAAGCTAATTCAGTTCCTCTTGAGATGGTTAAGAAAATTAGGCAGTAGGTTTATTGAAAATTTTCCCGAGGCATATAAAATGATACTTAAGAAATGGGTTGCCTTTCTTTGGAGATAGGGGAAAGGAAGCAGGTTGTTAGAAGCAAGTTGACCATCGACACTTACTGTCATGTGCTATGCCCTCGCATTTTTCATCTTGTATGAGTTGTTTCTGGTATGTATCAACATATAACTTGTCACTCTGAAAGTCCCCTGTAAACACTCAGGAGCAATGTTGTGACATTAACATTTCATTTTACTTTAGGATCGCCCAGCAATGCAGCTTTACCAACCAGGAGCTCGAAGCCGAAATCGACTCTGTCCCACTGATGACAGCACCAAGTCTGGCGATTCAACAATAGAAAAAAAGCAGGAAAGTGGTATTAGCCATAGAAAAGAAGGAGGAGAGGAGTGATAAGTCCAAATGGCCGTAGGTGTCCTCCTGACTGTGTAGGCAGCCAAAGAGCATGTATTAATCCAGAAGTGCCTCAGGGCAAAGGGATAGAAAGAGAAAGGGGGTCGCTGTGCTGGTGGGGTACACTGCAGAGGAGTATGTTTTGCGTCAAAGCAGGAACCTGATTGCAGGTGCAGACTGGAAGTACAATTTCATTTTTTTGCAGTTCCTACAAGCTAAAGTGTCAGACAAAGATGAGAGAGGACATGCATTGCAATTTGCAGGTGGCAAATGTCAAGTGAGGACTTAATTAGGGATGACATGAGAAGAAGAAGAGAGAGCCAGCTCTAAAATCAAAAGGTTTTGTTAATCCTGGATTGAATTTTCTTAATTTAGTGGAGCAGAGTCACTTTGAAATCTTGTTCAGATCTAGTTATGTTCATTGTCGGTGATACCTGTTGACTTTGTGTAGCGTAGATGCAACAAGCATGTAATTGTAGTACAAGTACAGTGAAGGATATAACATGTTCGCTTATGCAAAATTTAAATAGTCATGTCATGTCTATATCCTGTGTCCTAAAATTTTCGGATTAGTTTTAGATTTTTGTTGTGCTTATGTGAGCTTAGCATAAAGAATGTTTTTAAATGTCTCTTTTTGCCTCTAGCAACTTTTATATTCATAAGTAAAATTTAACCCTTGCTTGCTCCTTGACAATCCAGTCTTTGTTTTATCTTAGGTCTCATGATCTGAGTGCATGACCTGTCCAGGAAGGAAACTGCACCAATATATGTTCCTGTTTAAATAGCAATTTTCAGTCTTAGCTTGTTTTGCATTGGTGTCAATAAACATCAACATCACTCAAGTATGAAGCTAAGTGTGTTTATTAACTTTGTTAAATAGCCATTAGGGTTTTTTGGTAATTTTTTCCATTACCATTTATCCCCCAATACACCTTCTTCCACCTCCACCCATCCCCCTTCCTCCTGCATTCACCACACTGTTGTCCATGTCCATGAATACTTTTTAAATATCTATTAGTGTTTTTTAAGATTTTATTTATTTATTTTTAGAGAGAGGGGAAGGGAGGGAGAAAGAAAGTGAGAGAAACATCAATGTACAAGAAATACATCGGTTGGTTCCTCTCACACACCCCCAACTGGGGACCTGGCCCACAACCCAGGCATATACCCTGACTGGGAATTGAACCGACAACCTTTCCGTTTGCAGGCCCACATTCAATCCACTGAGCCACACCAGCCAGAGCTAAATAGCTATTGGTTTTAAAGAATTAAATTTTGCCCTGGCTGGTGTGGCTCTGGACTGAGTGCGCTGGCCTGTGAACCAAAGAGTTGACCTTTCGATCCCCAGTCAGGGCACATGCCTGGGTTGCAGAGCAGGTCCCCAGTAGGGGGCACGCAAGAGGCAACCACACATTGATGCTTCTCTTCCTCTCTCCCTTTCCTGATGTCTAAAAATAAATAAATAACATTTTTTAAAAAATTAAATTTTGATACTGAATTAACCCCTTGGGAATTTTGAAAGGGGAGGAATGATACTTATTTCTGGCTTCACTAGCATCTGCCTTTATTTTGCCTGCCAAGATGATCAAGTCATGTTTCCGTGGTCTTGTTCCATAAGAACCAACGTGTTTGGACAACATCCTTGAGCTGTTGCTTAATTTTCATCCTGACAGCTCCTCCTGACATGGTGTCAGTTTGCCTTTACTTTATAAGTCATTGCTTTGTGTTTTCCTTACCTCTTAGAAACCAGTATTACAAGAGGCGAGTACAGAGGAAGAGCCATTGAAGATGATTGAAAGACGATGGTCCTCAATTGGGGAGAGTAAGAAAAGAAGGGAAGGGGAAATTTTTAAGGAGAATGGCTGGTTAAGGAAGATAAGAAATCTGAAGTGTCCATTGCATTTGGAAGTATTGAGGTCATTAGTGAAATGCAGACCCTCTTGGCAGAGGTTCGAGCAGTTGGTCTTAGAGAAGCAACACTCAGCCCTCTTACGGCTATTTTCACATCAGCACCTCCCTCTTTGCTATACTTGCCAGTCCAAATAGGTAAACTACACTCCCCACTCCCCTTGAACTTCTCATTTATGTGTTCATTTAGCAAACATTTACTAATCACTGCAGTGCCAGGTTCTGGGGGGTGGGGGTTAAGGACTCAAAGAGTCCTTGTCCTTAAGGAATCTTGGCCCAGTGGTGGCAAGAGACAGCTAGAAATGACCAGAGCACAGTGCACCGTGTGAGAAGAGCAGTGGTGGCATGGCCCTCTAAGCTGCCAGGTGTTGCTAAAGAAATTCCCTAAACTGGATCAACTGGTGAGACTGCAGGAGGGCCCTCCCTCCTGCTCAATAGTTCTTAAAGTCCATTTTGACTTCCTTTTCCATGTTTCCACCTTTCTTTTCCTAGTTTGCTTCCTCGTTCTCTTTCTTATGCTGAGGGGTGGGTAGGGCCACTTTCTCATAACTCATAATTTCATGTTCTTAATAAAAAACTGCTGTAAACAACAGAAAAGTTACTCATTTCTTTCTTGCTCACTTTTCTTCAGACAGGATCTGATTTCTCTGGAAATAAAGACAGGATGGAGAGAACTCAGATCTGTGTATCTAAACATTGATTAAGCACCTCCTGGGTGTTGGCTCTAAGACTATGGTAGTGAACACAGTCTCTGTCCCCTTGATTCTTACAGCCATGGGGAATTTGCTGTTCTGGTGAAAGAAGTGATACTAAGGGATGTAAGCAGGAAAAATTCAAGAGAAACTAAGATCTAACTTTCAATGGTAGTAGTCACAGATATTATCTTTAATTCCATAGGAGAAAAATTAGAGGAGTTTTGTAGCTTTTTGTTGGTATACAGAAACTCCATATGTTATATGTTTTTGAGGGGGCTTCCCAGAATTTTCTTTACTGTCTCTGGGTCTGTCCTCTACACAAAATTATT
Source organism: Pteronotus mesoamericanus (assembly GCF_021234165.1). NCBI lineage: Eukaryota > Metazoa > Chordata > Mammalia > Chiroptera > Mormoopidae > Pteronotus > Pteronotus mesoamericanus. The sequence goes on from NW_026555203.1 coordinate 187,859, forward strand.
ATGATCATGTATATCATTAAAGAAGGCGAGATAGCAAAGATAGGCTCCCACTTGGTGAATTCTTGGAAAGTATATATTGATAGCTACATACATAGGATTAGCCATCCTTAGAAATCTCACAGAGCTCATTTACTCATTAGCAAATATTTATTAAACTCCTAATACAAAGGGAAAAGTACGAGAAAAGGCCCTGGGATTAGGAGTGTGCCTGATCTGTTCAGGAATGACAAAGAGGCCCTTATGGCTGGAGTGGGGGGCGGGGAGAGTAGTCTACGTGGATTGAATAAAGTCACAGAACTAACAGACAGGATCCTACAAGTCATTGTGAAGACTTGGGCTTTCATTCCAAATGATATAGGAACTACTGCAAAGTTTTGAGCAGAGGCATTATATAATGACAATATTTTAAAATAAAATTACCCTGATCAGTGTGGCTCAGTGGGTTGGGTGTGGTCCCACAAAGCGGAAAGATCACCAGTTCCATTCCTGGTCAGGGCACATGCTTGGGTTGTGCTTTCTGTCCCCAGTCCAGGAGCACAAGAGAGGCAACCGACTGATGTTTCTCTCTCACATCAATGTTCCTCTCCCTCCCTCCCTTCCTCTCTCTCTAAAAATAAATAAATTATTTAAAAAAATAAAATCACTGGCTGCTGTGTTGAAAACAGACTAAAGCAGAAAAGGACTACAAGAAGTTAAGCACACTAGTGTTTATAGTATTCATTATTGCTGAGAAGTGGAAGCAAATCTAGTGTCCATCAACTGATAAGCAGATAAAATATAGTCACATAGTGTAATATCATTCAGCCATGAAAAAGAATCAAGTGCTGGCACATGCTTCGACGTGAAGAAACCCTGAAAAGATTATGCTATGTGAAAAACCCAGACACAAATGACAATATAATGTATGATTCCATTTACATAAAATGTCCAGATTATTCGAATCCATAGAAACAGAAAGATTGGTTGCCTAAGGCTGGGGAGAGAAGGAGAATGGAGAGTCACTGCTAATGGATACAGGTTTCTTTCTGAGGTAGTAAAAGTGTTTCGGAATTAGATAGCAGTGTATTAACTTGCTAAAAACCACTGAATTGTATACTTTTTCTAAAAGATTTTTAAAAGTTTTAGCACTTTCACAGGTCCTCCCCTGGGCAGTGGGGCCAGGATTTGGTAGCTGGTGTTGAAAGAAAAAACCCTTGGTTGCATCCTTGCCCTGGGACTGTGCCAGTGGCAACTGTCACTCAATGGCACAGAGGAAAAGAAAAGAAAAGAAAAGAAAAAAAGAAAAAAAAAGATTTTTAAAAGTTTAATCTGTATTGTATTTTTTCCATTACTATTTAGTCCCCTTATACCCCCTCGCCCCAGCAATCGCCACACTGTTGTCCATATCCAGGAGTCCTTTTTCCTTTTTTATTTATTTTTTTAGAGAGAGGGTAAGGGAGGGAGAAAGTGAGGGAGAGAAACATAAATGTGTGAGAGAGACATCGATCAGTTGCCTCTCCCACACCCCCAGCCTGGGACCTGGCCCACAACCCAGGCCTGTGTCCTGACTGGGAGTTGAACTAGTGAGCTTTCAGTTTGCAGGATGATGCCCAACCCACTAAGCCACACCAGTCAGACCTGAATTGTATAATTTTAAATGATGACTTTTCTGCTATATAAATTCTATCTCAAAAAAAGAATGGGAAATTAATTGGAAACAATAAATATATACAGATCATTCAGAACTTTGTTGTAAAGGAAAGGATGTAAAGGAACAGTAGTTGGAAAGAGAGCTGGGGTAAAAACAGGTTTTTAAGATGAAAGAGATGATCAGCTAGTTATTTGTATGTTGATGGGAACAATCCAATGAAAACCAGGGACAGAAAAGAAAGGCTTGCCAGAGCACAGTTCCTGAATAGGTGACAGAGGTTAGGACCGAGGGCTCAAGCAAGCAGAAAGGCTGGCTGTAGCTCAGGTACTTCATCTGTGGGAACAGAAGGCAGGCAGAGGGTTTGAGTGCAGGTGCTGCTTAGCTGGCATGTGGTAGGTGAGTTGTGGAAATTCTGTGATCGCTTGAATTTATTTTCTCAGTGACTAGGAAACAAGGCCGCCAGCTGAGTGAGAATGGAGGAGGAAGGGTTGCAAGAGTCAGGAAAAAAGAGGTTTGAAACCTAGAGAAAACCCAGCCACTGCAAGCTGAGGGTGGTTTCTGTATTTTTTAATGGTTGAAAGAAATCAAAGACGAATATTTTGCGACACATGCAAATTCTATGAAATTCAAAATTTTAGTATCTGTAAGTAAAATAGTATTGAAACCCAGCCACACCCATTCATTTAGCTGCAAAGACAATTGAACAGTTGCAACAGACACTATATGTTGCCTGTAAAGTCTGAAATATTTGCTATCAGAAAAAGGGTTTTGGCCCCTGGTCTACGTAGGCCCTTGCTGCTCAAAGTGTGGGTCCACGCTCCAGCAGCAGGCACACAACTGGGAAGCTGTCAGATGTGCAGAATCAGAATCTGTATTCTAGCGAGAGCCCCAGGTAATTCATATGCACATTAAAGCTTGAGAAGCACTGCTGTAGAATGGGAGTGTGACTAGACTCAAGAAATGTAGGGCTTTGAGGCAGCATTGAAGGCCCACATGAAATTAGTGGTCATGAACCAGAAGTGAGGCCAGTCAGTTTCCTCCCACCTCACTGAGCTGCCATAGGGGCAGGCTGGTGAGTGGGCGAGGCACTGGATTTACCAGGGTTATGATTTCACCAAGCAAATACAAGAAAGGGTAAGATGTGCCTGAGTGAGTGGTTGGTATAATTTAAGCTAAGCAAGGAGGGAAGAGGACATATGGAGGAATGGTGCAAAGAAAAGGGAAAAGGTGATAGGTTCGATGGATTGATAGTCCCACTCAGGTGGAAAGGTTGTTAGCATTGGGGTGCTAGAGGAAGTGGGCAGCAAGGAATCAGAAAATGGAATAATGCCAAGGCCGAAGGTATGGCAAGGGAGTAAGCAGCTGCGGTGTGGTGGAGGACAAGGACACTGGAAGAGAGGAGGCTAAGGGGATGGAAGTCTGTATGGGTATTGAATTCACCAAGAGCTGTGGCCTGGGTAGTGTTTGACTGAGAGATGGAGAGCCAGGAGCTACATCTGCAAGGAGTGAGAGAGAGAGAGACTGGCTCTGGGACAGGTAGGCAACTGCAGGGAGAAAGAGCGTCGTGGTGTTGGACTGTAGCCAACAGTCTCCATGGGTCTCCCTGTTGCCACTCTTCCCTCCTCCCCATCTGCTCTCCACACACAGTTGCCCAAACGATCTTTCTAAAATACTTATATCATTGCCACTCACCTTCAAATGCTTTCAATGGCTCCCATTTGCCTTTAGCAGTCATTTTGAAACTATGCTCTGAGGAACCCTCTTGGCTGGACGGAAGTGCTTCAGGGGTTTCCCAAACAAATAGTGTTCAGGCCAAACAGTGAAGATGGAAACTGCCCTGTTCTTCCCTTTTGTCTGTTTGATGTATTAGAGTTCGTTCGTTCACTCATCAAATGTTCATTGAGCACCTACTATGTGGGAGGCACTATCCCAGGCTCAGTGAATACAGCAGGGAACAAAACACAATCCAGGCCCTCGTGGAGTTTACACTATAAGGAGAGGGTCAGACAGTAAAGAAAAAATATATGTATGTCAGATAAGTTCTATGGTGAAAAATAAAGCCAGAGTGTGGTTAAGGAATGCTGAGTGGAAGACAGAGGCTACAGTTTTAGATACATAAGGTGATTAGGGAAAGCCTCACTGAGAAGGCGGCATGTGAATAAAGACCTTAAGAGACTGATAGAAGAAGCTTCCAGGTAGAGGAAGTAGCAAGTGCAAAGGCCCTGAGATGGGAACATAAGTGGCCAGTGTGACTGAAGCTGAGTAAATTGAAGATGAAAGCAGTTGGAGATGAGGTCAGAGAGTGGGTCTGATGGTGTTTGCCCTTCGTAGGTCATTGTACGGACTGGGATTTTTACTCAGAGTGAGATAATGATCAAGCAGCTGAATGACACAATTGGACTGGTTTTAACAGGGTCATTCTGGCTGCTGTGCTTAGAAGAGACTATGGGGGGAATGTCACGAGAAGAGAGGAGAGTTAGGAGGCTTTGTAAAAATCCAAAAGAGAGATGGTGGAGTCTTGAGCCGGGCTGGGGGCAGTGAGGAGCATTTGGATTCTAGATATATTTTGAAGAGACAGGCAACAGGGTTTGTTATAGGGCAGCAATTTTCATCTGGTGGGGCAAGAGGCACACTGTTGTGCCGGAAGACTTTTTAAAACATGCAACACCCGATTATTTAGGCAGGGGCACTGACCTCTTTTCCCTTAGATTGTCAAGTTAAAAAGTGACAACAGTGACCCTGGCTGGTGTGGCTCAGTGGATTGAGCACCAGACTGCAAACCAAAGGGTCACCGGTTTGATTCCCCATGGGGGCACATGCCTGGGTAGCGGGCCAGGTCCCCATTTGGGGGTATGCGAGAGGCAACAATTGATGCATCTCTTACACATCGATGTTTCTCTCCCTCTTTTTCTCCCTCCCTTCCTGTCTCTCTACAAATAAATAAAATCTTTTTTAAAAAGATGTATGAAGCCAGATATTAACACATGAACATTTTTTCATTTAAAAAAAAAATGACAACAGCCAACACAACAGTAGCCATCCCATGTGAATGAATCAAAATTATACCTATTTCTTTTGTCAGATCAGCAAAGTATATATTTTTGGTGTGCCATAGAAGTTCAATAATTAGTTTATGTGTGCCATGAAATGAAAAAGATTGAAAATCACTGCTAGAGGGTGCAAGATTGAAATAGGGGTGTAAGGCAAAGACAAGAGTAAAGGGTACATACCTACACAAAATGGCTTTAAAACAAAAAGTTATTCTGCTAAAGAAGTTGCAAATTGTTCGTCTCCAGGACAAAGCGCAGACTCCTGGGCCTACCCTGGGAGACCCTGGGTATGTGCTCTCGGTCTCTACATTTTTGGAAATATAATTCCCTCTTCCGGGAGAGCCATCCCTCGCTCCCCTGCTCAAGTGAATGCGTGTAGCTATTCCAAGTCCTTTACTCTTTCTCCAAATGCCTTTATTCTCTGCAGAAGCTGTTCAGTCTCCTAACTTCCTATGCTCTAAGCCAACTAATGTGCGCCATTTTGGCTTTCCTTCTCCCCACCTCACAAATTCTCTCTCATATATACCGTACTACTTTTGTTGTAGGAGCATGGTGGGGGAGTATTCTAAAAAATATATGAATATCTGAAAGTAAATGAAAATTAAAAGACTCAGATATTTTCCAAAAATAAACAATGGAAGGACAAATCAGCAACTATTAAAAATTGTCTTTGAGGGAAAATAGCCTATGGGGGAGGGAAAAGAGGGAGACACTGGCATAGCAGCTAGACCTCTGTAAATGTTTCATCTCTGGTTTTGTCTGTAGACCCATATAAATGTGTTTTTAACTTTACATTGAAACATAATGCTCATACAGAAAAGGGCACAAACCCAAAATGTACAATTAGGTGAATTTTCACAAAGGGAACACACTCATAGACCCAGCAACCAGATCAGGAAACAGAATATCAGCTGTGGCTGGTATGGCTCAGTGGATTGAGCACCAGCCTGTGAACTGAAAAGTTACGGGTTTGATTCCTGGTCAGGGCACATGCCTGGGTTGCGGGCCAGGTTCCCAGTTGGGGCTGTGTAAGAGGCAGCCGATGGATGTTTTTCTCCATTTCTTTCTCCCTCCCTTCCCTTCTTTCTAAGAATAAGAAAATAGCCCTGGCTGGTATGGCTCAGTGGATTGAGCACCGGCCTGCAAACCAAAGGGTCTCCGGCTCAATTCCCAGTCAGGGCACATGCCTGAGCTGCAGGCCAGGCCACCGGTAGGGGGCATGTGAGAGGCAACCACACATTGCTGTTTTTCTCCCTCTCTTTTTCCCTACCTTCCCCTCTCTCTAAAAATAAATAAATAAATAAAATCTTTTATAAATAAATAAAATACAGTACTTATCAATACAAAAAGAAAAAGAAACACAATATGACCAGCACCCCTTCCCAACAAGGATAACCACTATCCTGACTTCTAATTGCACAGATTCATTTTGCCTGGTTTTAGTCTTTACATAAATAGCATTATAGAGTGTGTGTACTCTTGTGACTGGCTTCCTTTGGCCACGTTTTTGTGAACGTTTGTGAGATCCATCTATGCCATTATGGGTAGTTGGAATTTGTTCATTTTCATTGCTGTATAAGAGTGGTTTGCAAACACTTTATTCTTAGGACCCCTTTGCACTTCAAAATTATTGAGGACTTCAAAGGGCCTCTGTTTGTGTGGATTCCATCTATTGATATTCATGGTATTAGAAATTAAAACTGAGAAATACTTAAAACCCAGGAACACACAAGGACACATTCTATTGTCTGTCAGAGCAACAAAGTCATTACCAGTCATTACAAAGCCTCTTGAAAACTCCACAGTACACCCATGAGAGGATGAGAGCAAAACAAGCAAATGACTTCTTTATATTATTATAAAAATACCTTTGACCTCACACCCTTCCGAAAGGGTCTTGAGCACCCACCAAAGTTCCCTGGATGACAGTTTGAGAACTGCTGCTGTGTACCAGCCCTTGGTAAATATTAATTGATTTGAGAGAGCAAGGAAAGGGGGGAGAGGGAGGGGGAGGGGAGAGAGAGAGAGAGAGAGAGAGAGAGAGAGAGAGAATTTGTTGTTCCACTTAGTGATGCATTCTTTGGTTGATTCTTGTTTGTGCCCTGACCAGGGATCTAACTGACGACCTTGGTGTATTGGGACAATGCTCTAACCAACTAAGCTACCCAGCCAGGGCAGTACATATCTCTTGATGTACATTGGTTCACCTTTCTGTTGGGGAAACACCTGGGAGAGGAAACGTAGGGTCATATAGGATGTAAATGGAACCATGTAAAATTTTCACATAATTAAAAAACAAAATTAATTCACACACAAAATTCTTTCTTCGTTCTTCTCCTCCCCCTCCCAGTGTGGGAAACGACTGTTCTCCTTTTCAAGCCAAAGTGCATCTCCTGATGCTCTTTAGCCTCTCCCATGCCCTCCAAGACCCCCACACTATACATTATACCTAGGTTTTCTTACATCTTTATTGTCTCTCCTTCCTGTCTTCTTCTCCATGATCTACCAGAAATGACCAACTCTTGAGCTCACCATTCTCTCACTGCCCTTTTATCTCCTCTTCACACCGAAGCATCCTAAAAACATCCCCCTTCAAGCCCTGCCCAACCTCATCACCCACTCTTTTCCCTTCTTGCCACTTTCCCCACCTCCCATCTACACTGCCCAACTTTTGCAGGCACCAAGAAACACCTTGTATCAAATCCTGGAGCCTCGTCACAGCCATTGTCCTTTCTGACCCCTGTGGGACCCAGCTATGTTGAATTCCAGTTGCTGAAACTGGCCTCTCCTGGCTCCAGCCAATCGGAATGTACTGCACATTGACTCTTGGGATTGGTGGCATGCTGTTCCTTCTGGCTGGAACACCCTTCCCCTTGTCTCCCCTTGTGCTGATCCCACCTGTATTAGTCTGCTACAGCTGCCATACAAGATACTACAGACTGGGGGGCTCACACAACATAAATTTCTCACAGTTCTGGAAGCTAGAAATCTGAGATCAAGGGGTCAGCAGGTTGAGGTTCTCCTGAGGCCTGTCTGCTTCACTTGCAGGTGACCAGCCACCTTTTCACTGTGTCCTCACATGGCCTTTCTGCATACACATGCACCCCTGTTATCTCCTTGTGTGTCCTCATCTCTTCTGATAAGGACCCCAGTCAGATTGGACTAGGGCCCACACTGACAAGCCTCATCTTAATCACCTCAGTAAAGGCCCTGCCTCCAAATAAGGTCACATTCCGAGGTACTGGGAATGAGGGCTCCAACATGTGGAGTTTGCGGAAACACAATTCAGCCCATAACACCACCACTCACCTTGTAAGGCTGAATTCAAATGCTACCTCCTCCCCTTAACTGTCAATCATCACCCCTTCAACATTATTGTAACTGTTTGTACCCTTTTTTTATGGTTCCTAGCACTATCTGCCTGGTTACAAAACAAGGGAATGAAAATAATCAGGGCTGCTTGTTTACTGAGCTTGGTGGCAACCGTGTGTCGGGTATATTTTAACTCATGGCTTATGATGTGCTTATCATATCCTACTGGTAACTCTGAGTCCTCACCACAGGACTATGAGTTAAGAAATATTATTTATCCCAATTTTCCAGAAGAGGAGACTGAGGGACAGATGGGTTCATTTATGTACCCAAAGTCACATGGCTAGTATGTTGTAGAGTGTCAGTCACACCCTAAATCTTAACTTAATCACCTCAGTAAAGGCCCTAAAATTATTTTTCTACTCCCACAGCATCAACTTCAAGTTGATAGGAAATAATCTTAGATTTTTATGATGAAAATGATGATGATAATTTAATCAAATAAGGGTTTATTTGCTGTTCCTTTGGTCACCAAAAATAAAAGACTGGTTCATAAGCAAATAAATGAATGGATAGATTAGATAGATGATAGAAAGAAAGAAAGAAAGAATGAATGAATTCAGGTTACAAAGCTGAAGTCTCTCATTTCAATTAAATGTAAAATTATCTGGATAGGATTAATGTAATAAAACTTTCACTGTTAAAAAACAGTAATTATGAAATTGGGCTCAAGCTTCTCAGGGCTTCTGTATTTCCTCTCTAAACCTAAGGCACTATCATTCAGTTGCCCAAGGCAGAAACGGGTGACCACATCCTGTTAATTTTATTTCACAATCATCTGTTTATTTTATTTCTTCTTATTCAACCTCATTGGGACTATCTTACTTTGGGCCACCATCTTTTCTTGCCCAGACTGTTTCCAAAGCTTCCTACCTAGTTTATTTGTTCTACCATCTGTCACTGTATTTCAAAGTAAGGATTTGTAACGATTTTTGTGCCATGGAACCTGATGGCAGTCTGATGAAGTTTATAGAATTCTTTTCAGAATGTTTTAAAAACAAGGTACATAGGCCCTGGCTAGGTGTCTCAGTTGGTTGGATTGTCATCCTGAACACCAAAAGGTTGCGGGTTTGATCCCCGGTCAGGACACATACCTAGTTCGCAGGTTCTATCCCCTGCTGAGGTGCTTACAGGAGACCGATTTGTTTCTCTCTCACATTGATGTCTCTCTCTCTCTCCCTTTCCCCGACCTCACTTCCTCTCTCTCTAAAATCAATAAACGTATCCTCAGCGATGATTAAAAAAAAAAACAAAGTACATAGGATTACAAAGAAAACCAATTACACTGCAATATAGCTATCAAAATATTTTCTAAAAGAAATGAGTGTTATTAGCAACACATGGGCTTCTTAACAGTTCTATTTATGGTTCTTATAATTACTGTAACTTCAAACAAATGATGCATATATATGTGATATTTCAAGACATCTGCATTGTAGGCATGTAGATTATTTCAAGATGAAAACAATGCAAGTCCAACAAACTCAACAAGAATTTTTTTTTTACCTTTCCTTTTACCTGCCTAAAGGAATTCAGATATAAAAACGTGCCTAAAGGAAGACCTTAATAATAAGCATAAGATCTAAGTGTGGCAGACAGGGAGGAACCTGCAAAGTCTGTTAGATTCCCCATTGTTTCTGGGCAACTAGGCAAAAATTTATTTACCAAACGTTTGCTCTTTCTCATCTACCCGTGAGTTGCCTACTTTCCCTTTGAAGTCCCAGACCTGTCTCCCTCTCCTTAATCCAGAATGGCATAAAAGCCTCAATTGCCCAATGAGTCACTGGATCTTATATTCTTATGGAACCCCTGTAGGTACTGATGTAATAAATTTGGTCCTTTGTCTCCTGTTAATGTCCCATGTTAATCTGATTAGTCCAGCCAGAAGAATTTAGAAAGATGAGAGGAAAATTATTTTTCTAACCCCACAGCATCAACTTCAATATGATATAAAATGATCTGATTTCTATTGGTGATCAAGACATAGGTACTGCTAATGCCACTGCAGTTTGTTGCCTACATTTGTAAATAAAGAAAGCACTACATTTCAGAGTTTAATGAAAATGAAGCAAACCATCCAAGTTCATGTACCCTGTGAATTCTTCTGGACCCTTGTAGATCCCAGGTTAAAAACCCTTACCTTAATGTATTGTTGCAAAAATACTTGAGGTGACTGCAAAGATACATAAAGAGTTCTGTTTTTAAGATTGTATTTATTTATTTTTAGAGAAAGGGAAAGGGAGGGAGAAAGAGAGGAAGAGAAACATCAGTCAGTTGCCTCTCACACGCCCCCAACCAGGGACCTGAACTGAAACCCAGGCATGTGCCCTGACTGGGAATTGAATCTGCAACCTTAAGCTTTGCAGTCTGGCGGCAAACCCACTGAGCCACACCATCCAGGGCTAGAGAGTTCTGTTTTTAATTAGGAAGAAAAAGATGAAAATGGAAACATTAACATCTAAAACACTGTCATTAATTTCTGTACACTTTGCCAAAGGTGGACTACAAAGTCAGTCTGGGCTTCCTGGCAGCCAAAGAAAGGGCTCTGTCCAGAACTTTCTCAGCTTAAAAACCTTGACTGACAACCTCTGGCCTAGGCAGCTCTATAGCTGCCTCTAGGCTTACAGGGCCCACCTGGTCCAGCCCCTGCCAGTCAAAAATCCACATAACTTTTGACTCCTCAAAAACTCAGTCCTCCTTTGGTATCCGCCAAGGGACTGGTTCCAGGACCCGTGCCACTATACCAAAATCCACAGGTGCTCGCTCAAATCCCTGATATAAAATGGCATAAAACAATGCATACAGTTGTAGAACAATGCATACGGTTGGCCCTCCACATCTGCATCCAAGGACTGCAAACTGGATCGAAAATACTGTTTGGGTTGAATCGACAGATGTGAAACTCGGGGACACAGAGCGCTGACTGTATATTGTTTTGTCAATATAAGAAACACTCAATCTTGTAGAGAATTTTTGTGAGTTTACTTGAGCCAAACTGATGACAATTGCCAGGAAACAAAATCTCAATGGATTGAGAAAATGCTCTGGAAAATGGCGGTTTTGCACCATACTTCATATTTTACGATCAAAAGAGAGGACATATCAGGATTACATGAAATCCATTGGTGATGGATTAGGGAGGCAGGAGAATGCACAGCTGTCTGGGTGGGCAGGGAGAAACCCTTGGGATTAGGATAAAAAGTAAAATGATAGACACATACTTTTAGATACGTGGGTATAGGATAATTAACAGTCAACAATTAACACGATAATAGTAACACTGAGAGGATTTTTTTTGTCTCCCTCTGGGGTGGTGCCTTTGGCTGTGCCACAGAAACAATTATCCGCTGTCTCTCCCACGCCAACGAGCGACCTGACTGGCAACCCAGACCTGTGCCCTAATCAGGAATCAAACCCAGGAACTTTTCGTTTGCTGGACACCGCCCAACCCGCTGAGCCACACCAGTAAGGGAAATAAATGTTCATTCAGACCATCCTTAGTGGGTAATTTAGGTCTTTGAGTTTAAGGCTGACACGCAGGCCTCCATAAGCCTGTCAGGTTAATATGTGGCCCCTTTTCTTCCACAGTTTGAAAAAAATCCACGTATAGGTGGGCACACCACACAATTCAAAAAAGTATTGTTCCAGGGTCAACTGTATTTCAAGCTATTGAGAAAACGTGTTCCCACCCCTGTCTCTCACGCGCCACAACCCAAAAACAAGCGGAAATCCCTTGCGCTCAAACTTGATATCCCACCCCTTCCTTTAGAGTTAGACCCGCCCACTCCTCTCCGTCTGCCTTCCGAAGGGCTTCTGCTTTGGTATTTATAATGGTTATCGTCCTCATCCACGAAGCAGATGCCCCCGGCGCAATGACGGACTCCAAGGGAGCCACGTACAGAACACACTCATAGCAAATTTCATTTCTTAGGAACGAGCCCGGTTTCCCACAGGTCCAAGGGAGCGCGTAAGGGGAGGAGCCAGTCCGGAGGAGGTGGTGAAGGCATTGCGTCAATGCCCCGGCACCGCCCCTCAAGCCCTCCCCCAGCAGTGCACAGCGTAAACACGTCTTTCCGCTTCCTCCTTTCTTTTTCTCCGCCATCGTGGTACGTGAGGTTCATTCTTCTTCGCCATGGTAAGTCCATCCTTTTCCATCGGCGCGAGGGTGACCTCCCGAGGTTTGAGGTCTCCCGCGAGCTCGGCTGCGCCGTGGAATGAGCCGGGGTGCGGGGCCCTTTTAGAGGCTTTTTGCGAGAAAGGTCGAGTTTGGTTACCGCTCCAGTTGGCAGGCCTGGCGGGAAGCAACTGAGCAATGAAGCACCTGGGAAGGAGCGTGCTACGCTGGCGCCACGAGGTCTGACGGGTGCACTGTGCTTCAGGCTGCTGCCCAGATGATCAGGGCTCCGCTTCCCTTCGCCTCTCTCCCGCAGCAGACTGTAATTCTGAGACAGAAGTCGGGGGGGCACCCCAGAAATCAAGGCCTAACTGTGGGCAGCCTGCGACGAGTACCTGGCATCAAGAATGGAATGTGGGGTGCTGATTTTCGTAAAGTTTTTTTTAACTTTGCGGCCAGGACCCTACCGTATTATGAGCTTCCAGGACATTTTAGTCTTTTGTTAAAGGACTTCAGCTTCATCCCCTGGAAGCGCCTGGAACAAGGGGTGCTGTGACGTGAACCTATTTGTCGACTGGGCATTCTTTGTAAAATGCCAACTGCGGACAGTCACTGTTGTGGTTTTTTTCCAGTAACAGTTCCCTGAGAAGATAAAATTATTTTCTTGAAGATTTTTATTTATTTTCGGAGAGAGGGGAAGGGAGGGAGAAAGAGAGGGACAGAAACATCAATGTGCGGCTGCCCTGTTGTGTGCCCACTACTGGAAACCTGGCCCGTAAGCCAGGCTTGTGCCCTGATTGAGAATCCACCGGGCGATTTGTTGGTTCGCGGACCGGCACTCAATCCACTGAGCCACCCTAGGCAGGGCGAGAAGTCGAGATTCTTTATAGGCTTCTAGGTATGGAGAGGATCAGTATTTGGTGTTTTATGGTTTTAATAGTTGACAGGAAATTTAATTCACAACTGCTGGGGGAGAGGGGTGTAATCTTTTTTATGATGGCTCCTGTTTTTTAAGGGTGTGTTGGGCCGCATTTGCCAGACTTTAGACCAGCATTCGTGGCATTTCTTTAGATTGTACTGCAGACGAGTGTGGGGTGGTTGTGGTTGGACTTAGATGACCAGTGTTCTTCATGAAAGCCAAAAGATGCAAAGAGAAATGGGGAAAGTCATCCTTGAAAAAGTGCCATTTTAAATAGCATTAGGCCCTGACTGGTGTGGCTTAGTGGATTGGCCGCCAGCCTGTGAACCCAAAAGTCACTTGTAAAGTTCCCGGTCAGGGCACATGCCTGGGTTGGGGGCCAGATCCCCAGTAGGGGGCGCATGAGAAGCAACTGATGAATGTATCTCACACATCGATGCCCCCCCCCGAAAATAAATAAAATCTTTAATAAAAATAGCGTTGGCATTTGTATCAAAATGATCAGCGGGTTAGAACAAATATACTGAATGTAAAGGACGTTGTATAAATCTTAATCTCACAGTGAGCCTGGAAAGTGGGTACTCCTGTTTCAAAAAGAAGGGCATTGAGACTTCCTGACTTGCATGTTACACATCATTTGCTTTACTAAGAGCTGTGTTCTTGAAAACCAAGTTCTCTAGCTCTCAATCATCCCCTGTGTAATCCTTGTAGGGAAGACTGGAAGGTAACCTTACCTCAGAACACAGAGGATCTGGGTTTGAATCTCAGCTCTGCACAGTAATACTTTTAACTTTGGGGTTAGTTTACATACCTTCCTGACTCTAGTTTATTTATTTTTTTTATTTGAACAGTAGGAATTATGGCATCTGCCTCCAGAGAAGTTGCAAGGAACAAAACAAAGGGCATGAGGGGTTTGGCATTGGGAGGGTTGTTTTTGGTCTATATTAAGCAGTCAGATGTTTGTTGGATTGAGGGAATTCTTGCCTTTGAATCTTCTGAGCAAGTTCTGGTATTAACTGTGTAAATTGATTGAATATCCTTTCCAGTCTTCTCACAAGACTTTCAGGATCAAGAGGTTCCTGGCCAAGAAACAAAAGCAGAATCGGCCCATTCCCCAATGGATTCGGATGAAAACTGGTAATAAAATCAGGTAAGGACACCACCCTCCTGTTTTGTTTTTTTAAGATTGCTTTTGGGGCCTAAATATACAATTAAAAGTAATATACAATCCAGTTTACCCTGTACCACCATCCTGAAATTCTTTTTTTGAAATGAGCTTCCTCTGGATTTCTGGACAGCACACACACAGCCCCACAGCTGGACTTACAGACGGGCTCTCTTCCAATATTTGTTAATTTCCTGGTTGTCTTCAGTATGGGCCGGAGGGTGAAATGGAAGGCTGTCTCATTACACATCCCAGTGGGGAAGACCATGATGCTTATCCAATCCGTCTTTGAAATGTTTGTTTTTAAAGATTGGAATATTGTCCTCCACTTCTGAAGTAGTTGGATCGATGGCTTCGGAAGAAAGATATTACTACAGTAGATATACTTCAAAGGACCTTCAATCCAAGGTCATCTAAGCCAACTCCAAGGGCTCACAACCAGTGACATCCCTGGTGTGTTAAACAGCGACATGTGAAAATTGCTGTCCGCTATATGCCAGTTTGCTACATTTGGTTTATTGGGTACTAGACGTTAGTCTTTATTTATGCATGTTAATGTGTAGGAGATGTCTTATTGTTACTGGTGCAGCTAGAATTTAAATATTTGTTTCTTACAGGGAGAGGAAGAGAGGGAAAAAGGGAGAAAAGCATCGTTTGGTTGCCTTTTGTATTGCCTGAGCAGGACCAAACCTGTAACCTAGGCGTGTGCCCAGACCAGGAATCAAACTTGTGACCTCTTGCTTTGTGGCATGATGCCCAACCAACTGAGCCATACCAGTCAGGGCTACAGCTAGAATGTAAAGCATGTGGTGTTACCATCATATAATACTGAGAAAAAAGCATTGAGTCACTTGGTGAAGTGGTTTGTTTGGCAGCTCAGCGCTGCTACAAGTTCGATGGAATTCTGTTGAGAGCATCAGACATCCATACTAAAGCCCCTCACACTCCCCCTTTTAACATATCAACATGATCATCAGCCTCTCTGTCCAGTGATGGTGGGGCCTGCCTTTATATTATAGGTTGTTTTAAGGAATTAAAGAAATCTATGTGAAGTTCAGTGCCTTCACTGAGAAGGGTACCTACAATGATCAAGATTAGTCTCTTGTTCCATAGACTTTGTCTTTAGCATTCCACACTCTTGGCACAACAGAATGATTTTTCTATTGTCTCAGCTGTCTTCCACCTTTTAAAATGTATTGAAAGCAGCCTTGGCCAGGTGGCTCAGTTAATTGGAGAGTCATTCCATACACCAAAAAGGATGCGGGTTTGATCCCCGGTTGGGGCCCATGCAGGAGATGAATGTTTCTCCCTTCCTCTCTTTAAAAATCAGTAAACATATCCTCAGGTGAGGATAAAAAATGAATTGAGCCCTATCTGGTGTGGCTTAGTGGATTGAGTGCTGGCCTGCGAACTGAAAGGTCGCTGGTTCAATTCCCAGTCAGGGCACAAATCTGGATTGTGGGCCAGGTCCCCAGTTGGGGGTGTGCGAGAGGCAGCCAATTGATACATCTCTTACACATCAATGTTTCCCTCCTTCCCCCTCTCTGAAAATAAAAAAAAAATCTTTAAAAAGTATTGAAAGCAGGTTGCAATTACAGTGCTTCATTTTGTGGAAGTACTGCCATTATCCTGCTGAAAGAAAATCTTGTGTTGACCATCTTTGATTTTGCCTTCAAGGGTAATATCATGACGGACTGACATGGACAGTTCTGAGATGGCCTTACCACTGCAAATCATTTGTGTCGGTATTGAAGTGACTGAGGATGTTAATGTGTAAAATTATACAGGAGCTTTTATGTGTATGTGTGACCCATTATGTGGAAATGACTTTTTGATTTCTACAGAAAGGAGGGGGGTTCAAAATATACATGTGTCTGTCTGGGTCTGCCCCAGGTCTGCTGAATCAAAGGTAGGTGAGTGTACACTCGGGGAAGGGAAAGCTTCCCCACTTGCTCCTATACCCTGGAATCATTTTGAGAGGTAAAAATTTGATTTGACTAGTTCTTAAACATCTAGCAAATCATTTTTTACTCTCCAAAAAGAGCTCCAAACTTGTTAAGGAAGGAAAAAGTGGGACCTTTTGCCTTTCAAGGCTTTTATGGTGCTTAAAGGGCAAAGTTTATGTTGTTGAGAGCAGCTAAACTGAGGTCAGGCTGTCTTTAACTTTCAGTTTCCTTCTGTATAGGTACAACTCCAAGAGGAGACATTGGAGAAGAACCAAACTGGGTCTTTAAGGAAACACGCATGACATTGGAGAAGAACCAAAACTGGTTCTATAAGGAAGGGCACATCAGAGATGGCTCACATGTTTATGCTCTCTATTCATGTCTGCCTCTTGAAATCACAGAAAAGACTACTACTGTCTGGACAGTCTGGCATTTTAATTGGGAAGTTGTTGGAAAAATGATTTTTCTCTTGATTTTTTTTCCTGCAGTGGTAGTAGGTTAGTTCATTAATAAATGTGAGGCGATTTAAACCACTGTTGTATTCTGATTTGTGAGTATTCAATGATGCAAATGTTCTCTGGCTACTAAGTATCATACTTCATATGGCTAGTGTGAGTAAGGAACTGATTTTTTTTTTAGTTTATGTAAAAAGTTTTATTTGACCAAAATATAAGAAGTGATAATATTACATATGATACAGTTGCAATCTAAGTAAAGAGTGGATTTTATTCAGTTACACAATTTTCTAGTGTATCTCCTCGGTAGTGTGGAAAGCAACAAATAGTGAAGGGTAAGGGCAGAGGAGTCGGGAAGCTAGCTCCCCACACTGCTGGGGAATATGGAAAGTTTCAGCTGTGATGTTAACTGAAAAAGCAAAAGTACAACAAAGCCAAATGTGCTGCCCTGGCTGTAAAATACTCCATATCCTGTTGAATCAGGAGTTTCCTGGTCTTTTATTAACTTGGTCCTGACAAAGACATTAAAGTCCTAGATAAGTAAATCTTCAATTTACCATTCCCTAAAGCACAGAGGAGATGAAGGTAGGCGTTACTTTATCTCTGCTGCCAGTGAGGACCTTTCTGCCCGATACTTAATAGAAAACCGCTCTTGCTCAATTATTGATGGCTAGCAGTATTTTTTTTGATATGGCTTCCTAAACAGAACTGAGTTCTACCGTATTCATTCCTGCTGAGTGGATGGCCTCATATCAGTAAATGGTAGGACTATTTCTCAAGCATTCTCGTGGTGACTGTTCAGAGGATGTTTGTTCTGCATGGTAGAGTATGGAAAAGGAAATGCTTAGGTTAATATATCTATGGGTTTATGGGTTTCCACAATAGCCTAATCCCCCTTTTTCTGCTCTGGATGGAAAATTGCCCGTTTTAATGCGCTGGTCCCTGGCCTCCTGTAGGGTGCAGTGGTGGCAGAGAGGTTCTGTTCCTCAAACTTTTTTGAGAGGATAATGCTTTAAAATTTTTTAAAATTTATTTTTATAGAGGGGAAAGGAGGAAAAAAGAGGGAGAGAAACATCAATGTGTGGTTACCTCTGGTGGCCTGGTCTGCAACCCAGGCATGTACCCTGACTGGGAACCCGACTGGCAACCCTTTGATTTGCAGTCCTGCGCTCAATCCACTGAGCCACACCATCCAGGGCATGTTCTTCAACCTTTTAAATTGACCAGTGACTAGATATTAGAGTCTAAGCTCCCAGGATCCAAAAGCCTTCAGTCTTAAAACAGTAATGTTCAATAAGAAACCCCCTGCCTAGCTTAGAAATAAATGCAATTTAAGAATAAAAATACATCTGAAAAATCTGGTGCCGTTCGGGAAAAAGGGGAAGGAATTAGATTAAACTGGTGCTCAAACCTCTGATGCAAAGTATTTAGTCAGCTATTCATAATTCGTGTAGATGCAGTAACAAAAACTTGGTACAAGAGAAGAGAAAGATCTGGAGCTTCTGTTGGAGCAAGACTCTGGTGTTGGTTTACCATTAGGTTCATTTAGTGTCTGATGTAAGCCCACATTCTGTTTGGCCTGGGCAACTTTTTCTTCTAGGTCACCAGTTGTCTTTTCCAGTTTGGCAACTGTTCTTGGCAAATTCAGAACGGGTCTCAGCCTCTTTAAGTTTATCAGACAAGTTTAATTTCTTCATACTTAACCTTCCTTTTCAGAATACTTTTCAGAGGCAGCCTCCAGCGACTTCAGGTTGTTAGTGACATTTCTTGAGTTCTTCCTCCAGGTCACTGCATTTTAGTACCGACGCCTCAGCACGCTCCTCTGTCTTCTCCAGCTTGCCCTCCAGGATGACCAACTTACCAGCTACCTCCTGGTATTCGCAGTCAGCCTCCTCTGCAGTGTGCTTGGCCTTGAGCTGCAGCTCCTGGATCTCCATCTTGCCGTCTTCCCTGCCCCGGTTTTCTATCACCCTCATTCCTCTTGCTCTCATTGGCAACCTTCTCTGCGTCCTCTGGCTTCTGCAGGGCTGTGGCCAGTCATTCTTGAGCCATGTCCAACTCCTCAACGAGGTGGATGCATCGATTGAGAACTGCCACGTTCCCTTCGGCTTGCTCGTGCTCGCCATCCAGTTCCTGCTACAGGCCCTGCGTGCTGTCCTCGCCTCGTCCGCCTGCTGCAGCGCTTGGATCTTGCGTTTCACGGCCTCCAGGGAGGTGAGGCCGGTCATGGAGCGGGGGCGCACGCAGCGGGCGCTCGGTTTGGCTAGACTTGGCTTCAGTGAAAGCTGCAGGAACTGATTTTTAAAATTTTATTTAATTGTAATTATATAACACTAAGTGGCTAGTGGCTTTTATACCTTCTGTTACAGGGAGTGCATATGAGTCATCCTCGTGCCTGAAGGTAGCACATTCTTTTAAAATAAATAGCATCTTTATATGCTCTTCCTCAGTATGAGTAGGAATCACCTGAATCAGAGATTGACAGATTTCTGCTACCTGTTTTTGTACGGCCTATAAACTAGATTTCTGCATTTTAAAATAATTGGGGAAAAGCAAAAGAATATTTTGACACTTAAAACTTACTGGATATTTATGTGCTGGACACTGTTCCAAGTTCTTGGGATTAATCAGTTGGAAGACAACTATATTGTATGTTAGACTCATAACATACGATATAACAAATATATGGGAAAGGTGTGAAGCAATAAGTGTCCTCATTACCCCAGGAATTAGGGTGAAATTGCAGCAAGGGAAAGGGAGTTCTTTAGGTCTGAATCTGAGCTAAGAGAACAGTTTGTTCACCTTCCCCTCAGGTCCAGAGGTAATGTAGTAGCTGCTTTTATTAAGTTTTCCTTCTTTAAGTTATTGACGTCTGGTTTTTCCTAATTTGAACTTGACTTAAATGGTATATAATAATATCTCTGGTTTTAAGGCTTTGTGACATCACAACAGACTAGGATTAGATAAGAGAATTTAGTTATCTGCTGTTAAACCAGATACTACAGATAATCTGCAAATACCACTCTTCTCATTAATTTCTTAGGGTTTTTTTTTTTTTGTTACTTACATTTATTTTTTGTTTTTCAACAATGATATAATTCTATAGAAAAATTTTGAAGACTGATTCTTTACTCAGATTATCCTATTAAAAAGCAAAGTTAATTTTTAATTTTTTTTATTTTTTCAATTACAGTTGACATATAATATTAACTTCAGGTATACAACAGTGATTATACATTTATATAACTTATCAAGTGATCACCCTGATAAATCTAGTATCCACCTGGCACTGTACAGTTGTATACTGACTATATTCCCTATGTGGTGCTTTATACTTTATATCTCCATGACTATTTCAGAGGGACTTATTTTTTAAAGATTTCATTCATTTTCAGAGAGAGGACAAGGCAGGGAGAAAGAAAGAGAAACATTGACTGACTGCCTCTTGTTTGTCCCCAAATGAGGACCCAACCTGCAACCCAGGCGTGTGCCCTGACAGGAAATTGAACCAGCAACCTTTCAGTTCGCAAGCCAGTGCTCAATCCACTGAGCCACTCCAGCCAGGGCCCTGTGACTATTTTCTGACTACCAATTTTGTACTTAATCCCTTCAACCTTCTCACCTAACCCCCCATACCACCTCAAAACTATCAAAATGTTCTCTGTATCTATGAGTTTGTTTCTGTTCTGTTCATTTGTTTTTTAGATTCCACATATAAGTAAAATCATGGCACTTGCCTCTCTCTGACTTGCTTCACTCAGCACAATACCTTCTAGGTCCGTCCAGGTTGTTGCAGATGGCAAGATTTCATTCTTATGGCTCAGTCATATTTCATTGTATGTATGTATGTACCACCTGTTTACCCATTCATCTATTGATGGACACTTAGGCCATGCCCATACCTTGGCTACTATAAATAATGCTGCAGTGAACATGGGGTATATGTGTCTTTTCAAACTAGTGTTTCGGGTTTCTTTAAATACCCAGAAGTGGTATTGCTGGGTTCTTTTGTATCTTGTTAACGGCCTTTGTGTTAAACTTTCTTTTGTCTGGTGTAAGTATTGCTATCCCAGCTTTTTTTTTTTTCTTGTTACTATTTTCATGAAATATCTCAATCTCTTTACTTTGAGTCTGTGTGTGTCTTTGGACATGAAGTGCATCTCTTGTAGACAGCATATGTAAAGGTCTTGTTTTCTTATCCATTTAGCCATGCTATATCTTTTTAAATTTTATTATCATTTTTTTAATCCTCACCTAAAGATGTTTATTGATTTGAGAGAGAGAGAGAGAGATTTTTTTTGTACTTAAAGAAGACCCTTTAACATTTTATATAATACTGGTTTGATGGTGATAAACTCCTTTAGCTTTTTCTTGTCTGGGAAGGTCTTCATCTGTCCTTCATGATAGCTTTGCTGGGTAGAGTTCATTGTAGGTTTTTGCTTTTCATCACTTCAAATATTTCATGCCAGTCCCTTCTGGCCTTCAAAGTTCCTGTTGAGAAATAGGTGACAGTCTTATGGGAGCTCCCTTGTAGGTAACTAATGCCTTTTCTCTTGCCTCTTTGGGTTCATCTTGTTTGGGACTTTATATGCTTCCTGGACTTATATGTCTATTTCCTTCACCAAGTTAAGGAAGTTTCCACCATTTGCTTGGGACAAGGTGAGGAGTGTTGACCAACTTGATGGAGACTTATATATGACTGAGCTTTGTAGGGGAGGGCTCATCAAAGGGTCATCAGTTTGATTCCCAGTCAGGGCACATGCCTGGGTTGTGGGCCAGGTCCCCAGTAGAGGGCACACAAGAGGCAACCACACATCGATGTTTCTCCCCCTCTCCTCCTTTCCCCTCTAAAAATAAATAAATAAATCTTTTTTTAAAAAGGAACAATGGCCTCTGCTGGAGCTCAGAGCTAATGAGTCCCCATAGGCATGTGTAGGCCCTTTCGGAGGAATGCCTGGGACTCCAGAATCCCTCTCGCACTCAGCCACAGTCCCTACTGCTTTTCACAGGCAGAAGTTATGGGGGCTTCTCTTCCTAGCACTGGAACCCTGGGCTCTGACTCCTTGCTCCTTGGGTCGGAGGGTAGGGGGCTCTAAGATTGATAGCCCCAATTTTTAACCACCACACATGGGTGTGGGACAAGACCATTTTGCTTCTCCACCCCTCCTACCAGCCTCCATGTGGCTTAATATCCTTAGTTACAGCATTTATGTTCAGTTAGACTTCAGTTTAGTTGGGATTTTGATGTGGTTATGGGAGGAGGTGGGTTACCTGCTCTGTCATCGCGAATAAAATCCTATTAACACTTCTGAAAATAATACCTCAGCCTCACTATTCAGAGTGGGTTGGGAAGTCCTTATGAGCCCAGGGAGGTTGTGACAAGGCCAAGGTCACACAAAGTGATCTTTCACTTTGACCTTGAATAGGTAAGATGAGAATTGAAAGAGAATGTTACAGGGTTACCAGTGTTGGTTGGCTGTGTATAAGGGATTTCTTTTGAGCCTGGGAGTTGGACAACAGGTTCTAGTTCCAGTGGCCCCTCTACCTTGTACAATTGCTAGTAGTTGTTTCCTCATCTGTGATGGACTATATCCATACTTCTTGAAGGGAGGGATGGGAACTTAGGATTTATATTTACCCACAAGAAGTGCATTATAAGATGTCGGCTTTTGACAACGAAATATCAGAAACAAATTGGGGAAAATCCCATTTGCTATAGCAACAAGAAAAATAAAGTACCTTGGAATAAACCTAACCAAGAAAGTAAAAGACCTGGCCTCAGAAAACTACACAACATTGAAGAAAGAAATTAAGAGACAAATGGAAGCATATATTGTGTTCATGGATTGGAAGAATTAACAGCAAAATGTTCATACTACCCAAAGCAACTTAACAGAGTCAATGCAATCCCTATTAAAATACCAATGACATTTCACAGATACAAAGCAAACATTTTGAAATTTTATATGGAAGCATAAATGACCCTGAGTAGCTGCCACAATTTTGAGAAGAACAAAATAGGGATCACAATATCTGACCTCAAACTATATTACAAGGCCACTATCAAAACATCTGGTACTGGCATAAGAACACAGATCAATGGAATAGAATAGAGAGCCCAGAAGCAAACACATCTATAGTCAATATTTGACAAAGGGGGAAGAAGCATAAAATGGAGTAAAAATAGCCTCTTTGACAAATGGTTTTGGGAGATCTGGACAATTACATGTCAAAAAAAAAATGAAACCACCACTAATTTACACCATACGAAAACTCAAGATGGATAAAATAGGTATAAGTCACAACATATTGAGAGTCCTAGAGGAGAACAGGAAAATCTTGGGTAGTCCACACAGCAATGTTTTCACTGATGTCCCTTAGAGCAAGGGATATAAAAAAGAATAAACAGATGGGACTTCGTCAAAATAAAAAGCTGCACAGCTAAAGAAAACAGCAAAATGAAAAGGGAACCAACTGAATGGGAAAATATATTTGCCAATGATACCTTGGACGAGCATCTGATATCCAAAATATATAAAGAACTCATGTCTCCACGCCGGGAAGACACCATCCAATTAAAAAATGGGCAAAGGACTTGAATATACACTTCTCCACAAGGAGGACATACAGAGGGCCCAGAGACATGAAAGGATGCTCAGCATCACTAGCCATCAGAGAGATGCAAGTTAAAACCACAGTGATACCATTTTACACTGGTCAGAATGGCCATCATTAACAAATCAATGAAACAAATGCTGGCGAGGCTGTGGAGAAAAGGGGCACCCAAATACACTGTTGGTGAGAATGTACACTGGTGCCGCTACTGTGGAAAACTATGGAATTACCTCAAAACACTAAAGATGTAGCTGCCTATTGACCCAGTGATTTTGCTGCTGGGATTATACCCTAAGAATCTCAAAACACCAGTTCAAAAGAACGTATGCACCCCAATGTTCATAGCAGCACAGTTTACAATAGCAAAGTGCTGGAAGCAACCTAAGTGCCCATCAGTAAGTGAATGGATCAAAAAATGATGGTACATTTACAGAATGGAATACTATGCAGCAGAAAGAGCTCCTACCCTTCGTGACAGTATGGATTATGGATGGATCTGGAGAGCATTATGCTAAGTGAAATAAGCCAGGGAGTGAAAGACAAATATATGATCTCACCTATAAGTAGTACCTAATAGCAAAATGTAACCAGAATTACTGAAATAAAGAACAAACTGACAGTAACCAGAGGGGT
Source organism: Pteronotus mesoamericanus (assembly GCF_021234165.1). Classification (NCBI taxonomy): domain Eukaryota; kingdom Metazoa; phylum Chordata; class Mammalia; order Chiroptera; family Mormoopidae; genus Pteronotus; species Pteronotus mesoamericanus. The sequence continues at coordinate 211,758 of NW_026555203.1, forward strand.
GGGGTGAGGGGGATAATGGGGGGAAGAAAGGAAAGGGTTGTCAAAGAACATGTATGAAGGACCCATGGACAAAGCCAAAGGGGGGTAGTATTGAGTGGGAGGTGGGGCAGGGGAAAGTGGTGACAAGAAAATGGAGACAACTGTACTTGGACAACAATAAAAAAGATTAAAAAGATGCCAGCTTTTGCAAGATAATAGTCAACCCTGTGGTGATTTCCCTTGATGGCCTACTGAGAAGCAGGCAGCAGCATTGTGGTGGTCAAGAGTTGGCAGGCTGAAATTTGTTCTTTATCATTGACCAGCTGTAGGCCTGTGTTACCTGTAGCATGGGGCCAGTGGGACCTCCCTCAGGGCTGTGAATATGAAATGTAATGCACTACAGCAGTCAATTCAGTGCCTGACTGGGAAAAGGAGAAGAGGAATGGGGAGTGAGCAGGATGAAATGTTGGTGTGGATAACTCCCCAGCAGACGTGCTACATGCTGGATAAAACTAAAATAAGACACAGGGACCAAAGATAGTGGGGCAGGGCATCTTGTCATGGGAGAAGTCAGGTGGGAGATGGTGCTCCTTGACAGTCAACTTGGGACTGCTTGTCCAAAGCTGTTGATGGGGATTATGGCAGGGACAGCAAGACAGGATGTGACTCTCAGCCTGACCCTAAGTAAAACTCTTCTCTTGATCAATTTGAATAATTAAATTCCAGAGGAGCTGATATAATAATATAGATGTTTTATTGCTTCATAAAGCTGCTTCATAAAGGCAGAGATTCATATAATAGTAATAATGAGGGAAATGATAGAGAAACACACCGAAAAACAAAAAAAACACCACCAGAAGCATAGCCCAGACCAGTCATTTTCTAGAAGGAAAGAAAAAAGTAAAATTTAAAAGTATACACCCTTCTCCAATAAAAAACTTCACTGCCAGCCCTGGCCAGTGTGGCTCAGTTGATTGGAGTGTTCTCCTGTGCACCTGAAGGTTGTGAGTTTGATTCCCAGTCAGGGCGCATACCTAGATTGTAGGTTTGATCCTGGTTGGGCTGTGGACAGGTCACAGGTGATCAATATTTGTCTCTAAAAGCAATGAAAATACATCCTCAGTTGAAGAGAAAAAAACCCCAAAACTCACTGTCAGTACTGGAAATATAAGCTTTTAAAAAATAACATACATACAGAAAAGTACGTTTGCAAGGATATAGCATGATAACTTTTCACAGGGTCAACCCAGTCGTGTCACTACCACCCAGATCAGGGGCCACAATGTGATCATTATCCCAGAAGCCCCTCCTTGGGCCCCCTTCCAGTCACCATCACCCCTAAGTATAACAACTGTCCTAGTATTTAACAAATAAACTAGTCTTGCCTGTTTTTACGTTTTACATAAATGGAATAATAAACTGTGCACTTTTGTGTCTTGCTTCTTTTCCTCACTATCACATTAGATCGACCCAAGTTTCTGCATGCAGTTGTGCATGATTCGTTTTCATTGCTGTGTACTGTCTACCGTGTGAATACACCACAATTTGTTTCCCCACTTCCCTGTTGATAGGTATTTATTCATAAAGTTTCCAATTTGGGGCCTTTGTGACTAGTGCTGCTGTGAACATCTTTTTATATACCTTATTTTGCCATGTATAATGTGCTCCCATGTTTTTGTGCACATTATACACAGGATTCTAATGCCCATGGTGTGTAATTATACCCATGTATGATGTGCATCCTTATTTTTCCCTCAAAAATTTGTGCAAAAAAGTGCATTATACATGGCAAAATATGGTATTATTTGTCTAACATATGCATCTCACTACAGGTGATTTAGTTTTCATTTTTGTATTTCTTAGGATGTATAGATAAAAATGTTTTTATAAGGAGAAGAAAGCTAATTAAAATTTCTACAAGTATGTTTATAATCTGAAAAAATTATAAAGAACAGGAAAATTAACCCTGGTTGAGTGGCTTGGTTGGAGCAACATCCTGTATACCAAAAGGTTGGGGATTTGATCCCCAGTCAGGTCACATACCTAAGTTGCGAGTTCGATCCCTGGTTGGGACTCCTAACAGGAAACAACCAATTGATGTTTTTTACATCGATATTTCTCTCTGCCTCTCTCAAATCAATAAAGAGCCTTGGCTGGTGTGGCTCAGTGGGTTGAGTGTTGGCCTGTGAAATGAAAGGTCACTGGTTTGTGCACATGCCTGGATTGTGGGCCAGGTCGCTGGTTGGAGGCATGTGAGAGTCAACAGATCGATGTATGTCTCATACGTTGATGTTTCTCTTCCTTTATTCCTCCCTTCTCCTCTCTAAAAATAAAGTTCCTTTAAAAAAAATCTATAAACATATCCTCAGGTGAGGATTTTTTAAAAGAAAACAGGAAAAATAAACATAACTTTCAGGTTAGAATAGAGCTACTCACATACTTGCTTTTTTTTAAAAAAAGATTATTTATTTAGCCCTGGGTGGTGTGGTTCAGTGGATTGAGTGCCGGCCTGCAAATCAAGGGGTTGCTGGTTTGATTCCCAGTCAGGGCACATGCCTAGGTTGTGGGCTGGGTCCCCAGTGGGGGGCACTTGAGAGGCAACCGCATATTGATGTTTCTCTTCCTCTATTTATTTTTAGAGAGTGGGGAAGGGAGGGAGAAAGAGAGGAAGAGAAACATAAATGTGTGTGAGATACATTGATCTGCTGCCTGTCTCACACCCCCAACTGGGGACCCGACCCGCAACCCAGGCATGTGCCCTGACTGGGAATTGAACCAGCGACCTTTCAGTTTGCAGACTGGTGTTCAACCCTCTGAACCACACCAGCCAGGGCTGTTGCTTTCTTTATTAAAAGCAAAAGAAGGGAATCTAATACACACCTTCAAAGATGTCTCATGGAACCCAGGGCAGGGCGGCAGCCAGACAACTGCTTGTGCGTGCTGACGCGGTCTCGCTCGTGCGTGCTGTCTCTTTTCTCTCCTCTCTCTCAGGACCTCTGTTACAGCTTCTTTCAGCATATCCGCTTTACTCTTGTCCCTCTTGGCAGACCTACTTCTGCTTCTCTTAGCACAAACAAGGCCAGAGATGGCGGCCTCTGTCTCAGGTTAGATTAGGCGACCAGAGGCGACAGGTAAGAATCTTTGAATCTTAATAGCGTGATCCAGAGAGGATGAGCCTGAATGGCCCAGTAAAGAGTCAGTCAGCTATGGCTGAGGGAGGCAGGGTCTTGTGTAATCATGACTGCTTTGTGGGTGGGCTGTGTGGCCCCCAGAGAAAGCAGTTTGGGCTGAGCAGACGTCCCCAAGAGCATCTACTCCCGTGGAGCTCTGAGCTAGAAATGAGACCTGAGCACTAGTCTCTAGGCCTTTATCCTGTTCTGTTTGCTAGTTTTCACCCAGTGCTTTTTACAGGCCTTCATGCTGGTTTTTGTTTAAGTTTGCTTTTCTGTGGGTATTTTCAGAGGCTTCCAAGAATACTGAGACATGAGAAAAATACTATGTCAAACAAGAGAATCCTGAAACAAATCAGACGTATGAGCTGTGGAGTTTGAAAAAAACATACTTTTTTGACCTAAAACCAAGTTCTTGCGTTTGGACTGCATAGACAGGAGTCCAAGCTAGAATCAAATATTTCCTATCTCCAGAGACTCAGGGACAACTCCCACATTCTTATCTGGAGCCTCTCCTTCTGGAGGGAGCCCTTGTAACTGCCTTACACACCATGGCCCAGCACCTGTCTCTGTGAGTGTTCTCTGAGACTTGTATTTTGTTGAGTTCTGAATAGCACGGGGCAGAGACAACTTATTCTATTGTTATCTATTCATTATTGTGGTTGTCATTAAAAACATTTTAAAAATAAAGTAACCATAGGGGAAGCTGAGTGCAGGTTATATATGAACTCTAATATTCATGCAACTTTTCTGTAAATCTAAAATGTTTACTTAAAAATATAACAAAATAAGCAAACACCGAAGCCTAAGGGTGAAATTGATTATGTATACATTTTCTTTTAAAAAAAATTAAATTTTTCGATTATAGTTGACATTCAATATTATATTAGTTTCAGGTGTACAGCATAGTGGTTAGACATTTCTGTAATTTACAAAGTGATCCCCCCAACGAATGTAGTACTCACCTGACACCATGCATACTTATAGTACCTACCTGGCACCATACGTAGTTATTACAATATTATTGACTATATTCCTTATGCTGTACTTTGCATCCCTGTTACTATTTTGTAACTACTAATTTGTACTTCTTAATCCCTTCACTTTTTTCACCCAGCTCTCCCAAACCTCCTTTCTTGTAGTAACAATCAGTTTGTTTTCTGTATCTATGAGTTTGTTTTTACTTTGTTTTAGTTCTGCATATAAGTGAAATCATGGTATTTGTCTTTTTGTCTGACGTATTTTACTTAACATAATACCTTCTAGGTCTGTCCACATTGTTGAAAATGGTTAAGATTTCATTCATTTTTATGGCTAAGTAATATTCCATTATATATATGTACCACCTCTTCTTTATCCAATTGTCTGTCGATGGACACTTCACTTGTGTTCATATCTTGGCTTTTGTAAGTAACTCTGCAATGAACATAGGGGCACATGTATTCTTTCCAATTAGTGTTTTGAGTTTCTTTGGATATCTTCCCAGCAGTAGAATTGCTGGGTCATAAGGCAGTTTCATTTTTAATTTCTTGAGGAAACTCCATATTGTTTTCCTCAGTGGCTGCACCAGTCTGCATTCCCACCAACAGTGTCCTGGTGTTCCCTTTTCTCCACAGCCTCCACAACACTTGTTTGTTGATACACTGCTGAAAGCCATTCTGATGGGTGTGAGATGATATCTTATTGTGGTTTCAATTTGCATTTCTCTGATGATTAGTAATGTTAATAACCTTTTCATGTATGTATTGGCCATCTCTGTGTCCTCTTTGGAGAAATGTCTACTCAGGTCCTCTTCCCATTTTTTAATCAGATTGATTTTTTTTGTTTTGGTGGTATCGTATGAGCTCTATATATTTTGGATATTAACACCTCATTGGATGTATAATTAGCAAATATGTTCTCCCATTCAGTAGGTTGTCTTTTCATTTTGTTGATGGTTTCCTTTGCTGGGCAAACACTTGAATTTTTTTTCTTTTATTGATTCCAGAGAGAAGGGAAAAGAGGGAGAAAGAGAGGGGAAACATCAGTGTGAGAGAAAAGCATCTATTGGTTGCTTCTTGCACATGCCCCAACTGGGGACTGAACCTGCGACCCAGGCCTGTGCCCTGACTGGGAATCAAACCTGCAATATTTTGGTTTGCAGGATGATGCCCAACCAACTGAACCACACCAGCCAGGGCTGAAAAAACTTTAGTTTGATGTAGTTCCATTTGTGTTTTTTTTCTCTTATTTCCCTTTCCCAAAGAGATATATCCAAGAAAATATAACTAAGAGCAATGTCAGAGAGTTTACTGCCTGTGTTTTCTTTTAGGGGTTTTATTGTTTTGGGTCTTACATTTAAGTCTTTATTACATTTTGAGTTTATTCTTGTATATGGGGCAGGAAAGTGATCTAGTTTCATTTTTTTTTGGCATGTATTTGTACAGTTTTCCCAACACCATTTGTTCAAGAGATTGTCTTTACCCCATTGTATATTCCTGTCTCCTTTTTCATAGATTAATTGACCATATAGTTGTGAGTTTATTTGTGGGCTCTCTATTCTGATCCATTGATCTATGTGTCTGTTTTTATGCCAGTACCATGCTGTTTTGATTAGTGTAGCCTTGCAGTTTAGTTTGATATTAGGTAGCATGATACCTCCAACTTTTTTCTTATTTTTCAGGATTGTTTTGGCTATTTGGGGTCTTCTGTATTTCCATATAAATTTTAGGATTACTTGTTTTAGTTCTGTGGAAAATGCCATTGGTATTTTGATAGGGATGTCATTGAATCTGTAGATTTCTTTGAATAGTATAGACATTTAAATGATGTTGATTTTTCCTATCCATGAACACAGTATATGCTTCCATTTGTATCTTCTTCGGTGTCTTATAATTTTTATAGTACCAGTCTTTTACCTCCTTGGTTAAATTTATTCCTAGGCGTTTTAGTTTTTTAAATGTAATTGAAGTGAGATTGTTTTCATTTCCCTTTCTGATAGTTTGTTATTGGTGTATAAAATGCAACTGATTTCTGAATATTAATTTTGTATCCTGCTACAATACTGAATTCATTTATTCTAATAGTTTTTTTGGTGGAATCTTTAGGATTCTCTTTGTATAGTATCAATGTATGTATTTTCAAGTGTGGTGGTCAAGGAGGCGTGCTCATCGGTGAGTGAGTTCCTGGTATGTTTTTTACAAACCACAAAAAGCTGTTGAGCTCTACCTATGATGTCTGCATCATAAATACAAACAATAAGGTGTTTCTACATGGATTGATTCCTCATAGGTTGACAGAGAAATCTACTATTTCTAGGTTGTTTGATCTTAACACAACCCTCTGTAGGTGCTTTGGTTAATTGCATGGGGGTAGCAGAGTGACATGGAAAGCTCATTGCATGCTTTTCACTTACTAGCTGGGTGACTTTAGGAACCTCCCTGACTATGTGTGAAATAAGGATTAATAACATTGCTCTACACTCTGGCTGTGACAATTAAATGAGACTGTGTATTTAAAGTGCTTGGTGTATTGTCAGGACTTAGTAACTGACATTTTGAAGAACACTAGAAGCAGTATATTTTTCCATCATTTATTGCTGAGTAACAAAGTATCCCAAAATTTAGCAGCTTAAAACAAACATTTTTTTTCCATCACATTTTTGGGCCAGGAACTTGGGCAGGACTTGGCTAGGTTGCAAAGACTGGAGGACCCATTCCCAAGGTGGCTTCTTCACTCATGTTCTGGGCACCTTGGTACTTTCTGGCCTCTCTCCACATGGCACCTTATCCTCCCGGGCCCCTCCATGTGGCTTGCTTGGGCTTCTCACGGCTTGGTGCTCTCAGGGGAGTCAACTGTTTACTTGGCAGCTGGCTTGACTGCATGTCCCAAGAGCCAGGAATTGAAAGGGCCAGTCTTTTAAAACCTGGGTCCTGAAACTGGCACCAGGACCAACTTCATGGGTGTCTGGCTTGTGCACTCACATGGCCCTGTGCTTAGTTTGATGCCCTGATTTTACCATCTTGACAGTTAAAAAAATTATTAATAGCCCTGACCTGTGTGGCTCAGTGGGTTGGGCGTTGTGCCCCAAAATGAAATGTCTCCAGTTCATTCCCGGGCAGGGCACATACCTGGGTTGTGATTTGGTCTCCAGTAGGGGCGCACAGGAGAGGCAACTGAGCGATATTTCTCTCTCATATTGATGTTTCTCTCCCTTTTTCCCTCCCCCTTTTCTCTCTAAAAATAAATAAAGTATTTTAAAAATTATTAACAGTATAGTTGGCATACAATAGGATATTAGTGTCAGGTGTACAGCACACTGATTCAACATTTATGTATCTTATGATATGATCACCACACTAAGTCTAGTAACCATCTGTCATTGTACAAAGTTATTACAATATTATAGACTATATTCCTTGTGCTGTACACTATATCTCCATGGCTTAAAAATATGGAACACTTCACAAATTTGTATATCATTTTTGTGTTGGGACTATGCTAACCTTCTCTGTATCATTTTAATTTTAGTACATGTGCTGCTGAAGCACACACTACCATCTTGAAATTCTTAATACATTTTTAGGAGTGCTCTGGCCAGGGGGCTCAGTTGGTTAGAGCATCATCCTGATACATCAGGCTTACAGGTTTGATCCCCAGTCAGGACCCATACAGGAAGCAACTGATGAATGCATAAATAGGTGGAACAATAAATCAGTGTTTCTCTCTCTTCCTTCTTTTCTCTCTCCAAAATCAATACATAAAAATTTTTTAAAATAAAAAATAGCTCTGGCTGGTGTGGCTTAGTGGATTGAACTCTGGCCTGCAAACCAAAAGGTCACTGGTTTGATTCCCAGTCAAGGCACATGCCTGGGTTGCAAGCCTGGTCCCCATAGGGGGCGTGCGGGATGCAACCACAGATTGATGTTTCCCTCTCTTTCTCCCTTTCTTCCCCTCTCTAAAAAAATAAAATCTTTTTAAGAAATAAAAATAAATAAAATACATTTTTAGAAGGGATCTCACATTTTCAGCTTGGGCTGCCAAATATATATCTCTTTTGCTGTATTTTAGTGATCTAAGCAGTTGCAGAACCCACCTGGATTCAAAGGAAGGGGATATAAATCCCACCTGTCATTTGAAAGAGCATCAAAGAACTGTGGTCATCTTTAATCTGTCACAGCGTGGTGTAAAAATGGAAAAGAATACTGGAATCAAGAAATCTGAGGCTGAGTCCCAGTTTTACATATAGACACACAGATCATTATCATATGGTAATATAAGCACAATGAGAGAGGAGTATTTATAGGGCCCAAGGGAAGTGTTCTGAACTCACATATCTCTAGATACAGTGAATCTGCTGCTAACAAACCACTTCAGCTTTTAGGATTTCCGTTTCCTTCTATTTGAAATGGGGAAGTTGCTTCTAAAATCATGAACCTCAATGCTACATTTGTAATTCTCTAAATGTGTGTCTGATACGGTGGTCATTAAAAGTGTTTCACAGGGCTCACCAATGGGAGGAGGGCATGGAACAGAAGGTGAATGAGCTATAAAACAACAACTATTAGTTTAATCAGAAAGCCTTACCTGTGGATATAAATTCAAGGTCAGCTGCCTCCATCTCCCACTTGTCCATTCCACAAACAGCCATTACAGACTACAGGGCAATCACACTGCGCTGAGTGCCGCATGCTGGGTGCAGAGCTGCAGCCTTGAGTCATGTCAACAGGCCCCCATCTTCATGGGCCACAGGCTACAGCGGGCAGGCGAGTGTGTGAACAGTTCCACTCCCAGAGTTGAGTGCTGTGGAAAGGAAGACATAGGTCCTTGGGAACCTGCCCTGAACATGCATGAGGGAGCTGAAGAATAGCAAGCTAAGCCCTGAAGGCTGAATAGGAGTTAGGTCTGGGGTGTGGTAGAGTACAGCATATGTCATATCCTATGCTGAGAGAATGGACTGCAAAAAAGCACAGTCAAGAGAAAGCTGGGAGATTTAGGGAATTGAAAGTCACTGGCAGTGCAGAAAGGGAATGTGTTGGGGGCGGGTGGGAGAAGGTGCCTACAGGAAACTAGTGATAATGATGGAGAGGGTGAGCTGGAGAGACAGGCTGGGGCCAGATCGTGGGGAGCCTCTAAGCCTTGAGAGGGAGCTCGGATTGTACCCTGAAGCATAGAGAAACGTTGAAGGGTTCAGAATTGGACTGTGGCCTCTCCAGTTTGGGTGGGAGAAATCACTGAGGTTAGCGGTGGACTGCTGAGACTGGGCTGGTTGGGAGTGGGGCGGGGTATGCTAGAGGTAGAGACTGGTAAGTGGCCATGGTTTGTAGTCCGTGCGACAAATCATGGTGACCAGAGCTAGGGCAGAGGCAGTGGGGACAGAAAGAAATGGACAGATAAGATTTAATAGAATCAACAAGACTTGCTACTGACTGAGTGTAGGGAAGAATAAAGGGAATTTGCAAAGATGACACCCAAGGTCCTGGCTTGGGCTACAGGGTAGATAGTGGTATCATTTACTGAGAGGGAAAGACCATAAGAAGAATAGTTTTCTGGTGGGAGGGCAGAGGGATCAAGATTTCAGTCTTGGTTGTGCAGTTGACCATTGAAGAGCAGATTTTTTTTTCAATAAATACTGCAGATGTATTTTCTTTATGATTTTTTAAAAATTTTATTTTTAGAGAGAAGGAAAGGAATGGGGAGGGAGAGAAACGTCAATGTGCAACAGATACATTGATGATGTGTGAGAGGTACATCGATCAGTTGCCTCTCGCACACCACCAGCTGGGGTCCTGGCCCACAACCCAGGCACGTGCCCTGACTGGGAATCGAACCAGCAACCTTTGGTGTTGCAGGACAGCACTCAGTCCACTGAACCACACCAGTCAGGGCTCTTTATGATTTTTTAAACAACATTTTCTTTTTCTCTAGCTTACTTCATTGTAAGAATGGTATTAGGAACCAAGATCTGGGTGCTAGTTCTGTTACATGTGAATAAAGTTTGATCATAAATTTAACATTTTGGTGTAACATAGTGGTGATTTTTAAAAATGTTTTAATTTTTTTATTTTTAGAGAGACATGAAGGGAGGGAACAAAACATTGATGTGTGAGAGATACATCGATAGTTGCTTCTCACACGTTCCAAACTGGGGACCCGTCCTGCAACCCAGGCATGTGCCCTGACTGGGAATTGAACCAGTGACCATTTGGTTTAAAGGCTGGCACTCAATCCACTGAGCCACTGCAGTCCAGGGCCATGGTTGCTTTTTGTATGAGTCAGGGTTCAATCAGAGAAGCAGGGTCAGTAGAAGATATACATTAAGAGATATGTGGTAAGGAATTGTCTTCTGTGACAGTGAGGCCAGACTAGGCAAAGTAGGAATTCATAGGGCAGGCTTTCAGGAAGGGCATACTCGACCTCACAGGCATGGGCAGTCCACAGGTGGGACTGTAGCCTAGCCAAGGTGACATATCTCAATGATACTCGTGCTTTCGAGGTCAAATCTATGATTCCATGGCCAAGCAATACCTATTTATTGAGCACCTTCTATCTACCAGGAACTAGGGATACTATGGTCAATAAGATAGACTTGGTCTCTGTCCTCGTGGAATTTAAGTCTAATTGGGGCGGATAAGATATTAATCTAATAATTGCTTGAATAATTTCTCAAGTGTGTTAAGGACTATGAAGAACAAAACGGGTGAGGTGCTAACCTAGCTTGAGGGACAGGGAAGACTTCCCCAAGGAGGTGACATTTCAACTGACATCTGAAGGATAAGTGGTAGTGAGCCAGGTGAAGGGGATCAAGGAATACAGGGAAGAGTGTTCTAGAGAAGCAACAGTATGTAAGAATCCCAGAGTTTAGAAGAACATGGCTCTTTCAAGGAACACAAGGAGGATTGTGTGGCTGGAGCAGAGCGAGGAAGGGTGAGTAGGGAAGGGATGAAATAGGGAGAGAATATAGAGTGAAAAGAGAATTTTCTGGGAATTCAGCCTGATAAACACCAGGAATTAAAACTGTAGGGGGTCATGGAAGACTAGAGAAGAGAGTTTCAAGGAAGAAGTAGCCAATACTGACCAGTGAGGCCAAAAAGTGAACTAAGATAAGGACTTGCAGATGGGAGATTATCACAAGAGACCTTTGAGGAGGAAGCAATTGCACTGGGATGATGGAGGCAGAAACCAAAATGCATAGAGTTGAGGAGTGATTAACAGGTGAGGAAAGCCCTGGCTGGGTAACTCAGTTGGTTAGAGGATCCTCCCAATATGCCAAGGTTGCAGGTTTGATACCCAGAGAACATACAGGAATCAACCAATGAATGCATTAAAAAGTGGAACAACAAATTGGTGTTTCATTCTGACCAGTGTGGCTGAGTGGGTCGGGCATCATCCCACAAACTGAAAAGTTGCCAGTTCGATTCCCTGTCAGGGCATGTGCCTCGGTTTCGGGCCAGGTCCCTGGTTGGGGACGTGCCAGAGGCAAGTGACTGCTGTCTCTCTTGCACGTCCATGTTTCTCTCCCCCTCTCTCTCCCTCCCCTCCCCTCTCTAAAAATAAATAAAATTGATGTTTCTTTCCCTTCCTCTCTCTAAAGTCAACACACACACACACACACACAAATTAAAAGAGCTGGCCTGTTTGTCACCCAGAGAGCCTGCCTGCTAGTAGGCAGTCAATAAATGTTATTGCACTGAACTAAACTGAGGGTGAGCTTGAAGATACAGGAAAGAGAAGAGACGGGATTGGGAACATGAGTTACATCTTGAAAGAGGGAAGACAAGGAGGCTAGGAGTGGAATGTAGGGTATGTTGGCTGGAATGGGAGGAAGACATTTCCACAGATAATAGGGTCAGGGATAAAGCACTTGTATCCTTTTATTCTCTTCAGAGGATTTCAGGTTTAGTTCTGACTCATTTATGACTTTATCTGGGAACAATATCTAACCTATTTAATATTTGATGGGCACTTACTAAGTTGCTGCTTTTACTTCTGTGGGTTGAGAATAAGGAAACACAGCTTGTTACAATTATGTCTAAAGTAAAAGAATGTAGCTTGTGAAGAACATCAATCAGCAAAGGAACCAGCATCTCCTTTGAGGAACAGCCACTCATCTGGCACAGAGAGGAAATAACTTGTAATCAGTGTGGACACATTTTAGAGATGGGATAATACAGGAACCACAAGATTCCTCCCAGACTAGGCTAGCAGGTAAAATAGTTTCACCACCAGAGCCTGCTGAGCACCTTTCAATTCTTCCAAACAATAGCTGTCATTTCCTATATTCTGTGTGTCCTGCAGCAGTACTAGGTGTTGCCCTTATCTCCAATCCTCAGGAAAAACCTCAGGCAAGATTGCATTGTTCCCATTTTGCTGATAAGAAAATTGTAACTCAGTGATTTGCTCAAGGCCACTCACAAGTCAGTAGTCAGGATGGAACCCAGGTTGGGCTGAGAACTTTCCACCACACCAGTGGTTTTGAATTTTGCTTCCTCATGAGGCCAGTGTGTGGAATGTCTGTCTAAGACGGAGGCAGAGGGTGCAGAGCTTGAGACCCAGCCTCAAACCTGAGCAGCTCCGCATTTGTCAGTTTTACACGTGGGGCTTCGAGGTAAGCTTTATTAGAGCAAAGGCTGTGGAGAAGAAAAAAAGGTTGAAAGCCACTGACCTCCATATGTCTTTGAACTTCTCAGCTGAAGTATGACTTCTTGAAGATTTTCTCCAAAAACACTGCTTGCGTGATGCGTTTTCCCCAACTTGTCTCCCCTGGCACATCCATCCTCCACGTGACTGGCAGAGTGATTTTTTTCTAAAATCTCATGTTACTCCTCTTCTTGTAAACCTTCTATGGCTCTCAGCTGCCTTTAGGTGAAAATCAGTGTTCCTCTTTTAGCATGGCCTAGGAGACCCTTAGTGATGTGGACCCCCACCGACTTCTCCAGCTCTGCCATTTAATTAGTCCCTAGCTCCCACCTTCCGACCAAACAGGCTGACTTATATTTCCTGATACTGGCTGTACTCTCCCATACACACTCCAGTGGCTCTGCCAGGAGGCCCCTCCCACTTCTCAAGTGACGTCTCCCACTCACCCAAGCCTCAGATCAGGAATTACCTTCCTCCCTGCAAGCCTTTCCAGCATCTTACAGCCTGGGTCAGGCCCTGCCCTCTGAGCAGCACCCTGCCCGCCCTGTTTGCAAGTCACAGCCCTGCTTCTGTCTCCTTTTCTTTCTTTCTTTTTTCTTTTTAAAGATTTTATTTATTTTTAGACAGGAAGGGAAGGAGAGAGGGAGAGAAACAACAATCAGTTGCCTGTCACATGCCCCCTAACCAGGGACCAAACCTGGAACCCAGGCATGTGCCCTGAGTGGGAATCAAACCCATGACCTTTGGCTTTTGGGATGACACCCAACCGAGCCACACCAGTCTGGGGTCTGTCTCCTTTCTTGTCTGCGTGCCCCACTAGAATGCATATTCGCGTCATCTGCTTAACTCCATTTTGCTCCGCTGGAAGGTTTCTCAGGGACTTTGTTCTTTCTTTGGGGTAAGCATACCAGCCTTGCCTCGAAAAGCATACCAGAAATGCCAATGGCTTGAAGTTAGGCATGAAGAGTTTTCAGCCCGGGAGTTCATCCCCTGCAGCCAAACCTCAATCTTACATGGAGGAGGTAGGCTAGGCAATATCACATGATGAGAAAAATCTGTGGGGAAGAATAGCTGACTACAGGAAAAACTATAGAAAGCTGCTTTCAAATCTCCTAGCTGACTTGGTTTTCATTTTGGAAAAAGCAATGCGGATGCTGGTCTCAGGTCCCCAAATCTGCTAATAGTTAAGATGCTCAGGTTCAAACTTTGCCTATGAAGAAGGGAATACTGTTATAAGTGTCCTTTGAATGTTGGGCAAAGGCACATGCCAATCTTCCCTTCACGCCAGGGACCTGCAGACTCAGCCATGTGGCAGGAAGGCCCTGCCCTGGCATCCTTCGCCAAGCCCAAACCACCTTGGCAGCCGTCAAGGGGGAGGTTGTGGAGCAGAAACCTCAGTCTCACATCAGTTAGTCAATTTGCATCTATAAAATGGGCAGAAAAGGTTCAGAGGGGTTATGCCAGCTGCTCTTGCCAAATGCCAGAGCCGGGAACTGCTCACCCTTTCCACTTCAAACATTGGCCTTCACTAGGAAGAAAAAGGGAATGCTATATTACACTGTATAAATATGTTTAAGGTGTAGTTCCTAGAGGCAGGGGACAGGCTGAAAACATCAGTAGGAAGGGTTTAGATAACTTCATGGATGAGAAGAATCTAATGGGTTATTAAGGCATGGTGGGATTGTTTTGGGGGCACAGAGGGAGTAATAAGAGAGGGCAAATAGGCCCACCAGACAGAGGTGGAGATCTGGATGGATGGGCTCAGGGTGCTGTTTCTGTACTGTGCAATGACTCCATTTCTCCCTGGTGTTCAAGGACTGACAGGGGAGGGCTGGGGACACAAGAGCCCCTTGCATGGGCTACCCAGGCCTCCAGGGATACAGCACTATTTTTAAAATACACAGTTTTCTAAGGCAGCCTAGAGTTTGAGCCTCCAACTGCTTTCCTCTCCTTTCAGTTCGAGTCACCCGTCGTCTCTTCTACTCAATTCATACTGTTTCTAAATGGGAACAATTTTCCAAACTACAACTTATATATTAAGTGTAATTTTTTTAAATGCTGATGATTAAAGCCCTATCTCAGAAAAACACTGCCAGTGGGCGTGTCTCATTGGAGGGCAGGAGTCCAGGTAAATGATGTAACTCGCCACAAAGTATCAGAACTGTACATTTGGAGGCCTTTCCCTTTTACCACCCTTCTCCCCCGCCCCACACACAGCTCTTCTAGGAGGAGATCTGGACCAGGCCTAGATGCTTAAGAGCTCAATAGACAGGTGAACTGTGGGTCTCAGAGACAAGGTAAAAGTAGCTCCTTCAGTGCACAGCTCAGCCACTTGCTCTGAGAATGAGGTCCACAGCCTGCCCTGAATCACTAGCTTTCAGCCGTGCGTGGGGGACCTGTTCCCTGCAAATGTAGGAAACTTCCCCCTTGGTAGTTAATGGGAAAATAAATAAATAAATAACTCACAGGGCAGCTTTGTCATGTGAAAGGAAAACAAAATTCCACTTTAATGTGCTTAAGAAGTCATCCATGATACATTTGAAAAGGTACCGGTGAGACCTGGTTGTCTCAGGAACAGGGAGCCGGGAGCTGACTCTGGCGGCACTAAGTGACCCATTAATAGCCCAGTCAAGCCTGCAGTTAGGCGCTTCCTTTGCACCAATGGTTTACAGCCTTAACTCACTTTTTCTAGCAAATGTTTCATAATAAACCAGAACTTCTGCCAGGTAAATGGCTACTGGAAGCTTAACTTTTCCTCTCCCAAGCAGGACCAAGCTCCTGCTCCTAACTCCAACTCCTCCGGGGATTTGGAGTCAGGACAACTTGGTCTTTGCTCTCTCTAGGTTGGGTGGGGGGCTGGTCCCCGGGTCTCCTGGCGGTTGGCTGCAGGAGGCCTGCCACAGCTACCTGAGACAGACCCGAGGCAGTCTGCTCTTTGCAGGCCCAGCGCGCTCAGCGGCATCCGAGGCACCACCCCTTCGGTGGAACCCCCGACGGCCCAGGACCGAGGCCTTGCCGCGGTGTTGCGGACCTTCTGCGCTCACGTCTACGTCGTCCTCAACGGTCCTGGAAGAAGGGGAACATCTGGCGGAAAAAACCTTGAATTTGCGCCACTCGGCTGCCCATGGAGTCCTTCTCCTTGCCGGGCAACGCCGTTTCTCTCGCCGTTGTCTCCGCGGCCGTCGCGCCCACTGCGTTCAGAGTCCTTCGCGGCGTCCACCCGGCGGCGCCGCTGCTGTTGTTGTTGGCGTTGTTTCGCTCACTGCCACTCTCTATCTCCCAGTACTCAGCCCCCGACAGCTCCCGCAGGCTCCAGGGCGCGTCGGGCCGCAGGTAATGACAGGCCCGGTGGCCGCTGTGGTCACGGCGTGTGGGATCAGCCCCCAGGGCGCCCACCAGCACCTTGATGACCATGTAGTGGCCCTGCAGGGCCGCCAGGTGAAGGGGCGTGAGGCCACCGCTCCCCGGGGCGCTCACGTCGAGCCGCAGCCCCCGGCGCTGGGCGAAGTCGTGCACCAGGATGAGCTCCTCGTGGCGCCCGTGCTTGGCCAGCCAGTGCAGCACAGAGTAGCCGGTGATTGGGTCGCCCCGTAGGAGCAGCCCCGGCTCAGCTTCTAGCAGCTCCTGCAGCACCTCAAAGCGGCCTTCGGCAGCCGCCAGTATCCACGCGTGTTCCCGGGGCTCCAGGCACAGCCTGCCGCTGCCCGCTGCGTTCGGCCCTCCCGGGGACTGCTGCTCCGTGCGCTCCTCTGACTGCCACCCCGCGGGAGTACCCCCTTGTAGCCCCAGCAGCTCTCGCAGAGCTCCCCGCCGGCGTCCCGAGCCCGCCCCAGGGTGCAACAGCGAGCCGTGGAAGAGGAGCTCCCGGGAGACGGTGGCGCTGCCCCGGTACCTGCTCAGGCTGCGGGAGTCCACATTCGAGGGGCGGGACTGCCGGACGCTCCGCAG
Source organism: Pteronotus mesoamericanus (assembly GCF_021234165.1). NCBI lineage: Eukaryota > Metazoa > Chordata > Mammalia > Chiroptera > Mormoopidae > Pteronotus > Pteronotus mesoamericanus. The sequence continues at coordinate 228,473 of NW_026555203.1, forward strand.
GCTTTGCGCGCTCTGTGTCAGAGAGGCCCTGGGCGCAGAGATCTCGGCCACTGGGGGCTCGGCCATGGTCCTGCAGCTCCGCCGCCGCCGTCCGCGATTCTAGCTCTCGAGGCCCTTCCCGGGCCCCACTAGGAGAGGAACTGGCGCTAGGGAAGGAAGCGGCTTGAGCAATTGGGCTCGGAGGGAGGGAGCCAGTGAGGGGAGGAGAGGAGAGGGAGGGAAAGCGCGAACGAGCCGAGGGAGGGCCCCGGCGCGAGCGTGGGGGGTGTGGAGGGGTGGGAGCTCCCGCTGAGTCCCAGGGCAAGCCTCTCTCCCGCACACCGAGTGCCGCCGCCACCTCCGCCACCTGGGTCGCGGGCGGCCCCGCCCCAATTGGCCAGGTGAGCTGGGCAGCCACGCCTCCCGGCCGGCGAGGGCAGTGGGCGGACGGGCGCGGGGGAAGGCTGCAACCGGCCCCTAACGCCGCGGGGAGCAACCCAGCAGTCGTTCTCCGCATCCCAGCAGCTGCTGAGATGAGGTTCCTGGGCGCCCACTCCCCGGCGGGCTGAGCTCGGCTGCCAACCCGGGCTCCTGGGGCACTTGCTCCCTGCCCCCTTCCTTCTGCGTCCCTCCTATCTCCTCAGGAGTCTCCCTGTACTTTGTCCCCAAGCAGCCTTTGCACCGCGCCTAGCTTTCACGGAGGCGGCCTGGCTGCCCCATGTGATGAGGGCTCGCCTGCTCTGCCCTTTGTGCAGCCTAGACCCTTCCCGCAGCGCCCCAGTCTAGGAGCTTCACGAGATTCCTGAAGAGACACCCGAGACAGGAACCCAGGCAGAGCCTTTCCAAGAAACAAGAAGGCATATTCCCTTGTCTCCCTGCAAGTCCCTGCTCCAACCTCTTCTCTCCTTTTTAACCTCTCCCACCTTGTCTTGAAGAAGCAGGTGCTGGTTAATGAGTCAGTGGCCAAGGAATGCCCTGCCCTCTTCAGAGATGTGTTCTGCTCTCTCCCTCAGGGACCTGCTAATTTCTGCGAACTCAGAGCTTAAGCACTTTTACACGAGGAGGATATTTTATCTTTTTTATGCTCTTAACACTGTCTTCCTCTTTGCTCTTTCCTTCCCTCAATGAATAGTAGCTCTTGTGTCCTGCCGGTCCCACACCCATGTTAGGGAGTTCAGTTGGAGAGCAACTGGGAGCCGTAGAAGGTTCTTGAGCCAGAGAGGGACACAGCTATGATTAAGGTGGTATTTAGGAAGATGATTATGGGAGAAGCAGAGGCAGGAAGCCAGAAGTCTATTCCAACAGTGTAGGCCAGAGAGGATGAAGGCTCAGGCCAAGTCAGCCCATTCTACTGGGCCCAACAGTGATAGAAAGTATCAGAGGCTTTTCTGCCTGGGCCCTCCCTTGGCCCTCCCAGGATGCTATTTGGGATCATCCCTAAATATCTTGAGCTTTCCTTCATGAAAGCCTGTTCATTTGTAATACATTTTTGAACATTTGCAATACTTTTAATCTTCCCAACAACCTCAAGAGCTACATATCATTATTATCCTCAGTTTGCAGAGAGGTTAGGCCACTTGCCCAAGGTCACCCAGCAGGAAGTGGCAGAGCAGGTCTGTGTGACACCAGAGCCTTTGTTCTGGCACAGACCTACGGTATTCCAGCCAGGCTTATTGGCTGCAAATCATTCACACAAACCCCAAGTTTCAGCCAAACAGATGGGCTTGTCCTAACCTGAGCACATCTTAAACTTTCCCTCCCCTACCTAGAGTGCCTTCCATCACAGCTTCTGTCTAGTGAATTTCTTCTCCCTGTCCTTCGGATTGGCCCCAGTTTTCACCTTCTCCAGTAAGCCACTTCTGATCACCCCAGCCCAGAAGGATCCTTCTCCCTCCCCCGATCATCTGTTTGTATTACTGCCTTGGCATCTGGCACAGATTGCCTTATGTTGTATTTCTCTCCCCTTGCTCTGATGTGCCAATTAAACTCTAAACTCTTTGATGGCTATGTCATACGATCCTTGTGCACCTAGTAGGTGTGCAAGAAATATTTGGTACCTTGTTCTGGTTTGGCAGCCTGGGAAAATGTGATTGTGTGTCTATGTGGTGGGGAGCATTGTATGTGTGTGTTTGGCGAGGTGTGTCTGCAGCCAGAACCTTTGTGCCTACCCCCACATTCCTGCCTCAGATTGAATGTGCGGAACACCAGAAGCAAGCCATAGATTTGGTCAATTCATTAAAAAAGTAATAGCAATCAGTAGTTCATTCACTGAGCTTACTGGCGAAAGCCACATCTTGGCCTTTGCTGACTCCTCAGAGACGGAGCCCAGGCCCAGAGTGGGCCCCAAGCTTGAAGGCTTTCATTTTCAAAATGAACCCTGACTGACAAGCAGTTACTTCCGTTGCTCTGGAAACTCCCCTCCACAACCCCAAATCTGTAAACACCAAACCACACACATGCACACACTCTTCCAGAATATGCAAACAGCTGCAGCAATATTTTTTAAGTCAAAATGCCAACATGGAGAATGCAGGATGGAAGAATGCTTGGGCTATTAATTTTCCTCACCACTAAGCAGGCATTTCCCTTCCCTATCAGCACTTAATAATATCTCTGGTTCAAAGACTGCAAAGGCAGTTGCCTGGCCAGCACCACAGACCCATGATGCACGTGGCCTTTGGTCTCTGTTGCCAGAGACCAAAGCCACAGTGTCTCCCTAGCAACTGATTTCATCTTTACTTAGCAAGTGCTTCCTACCCTAGGCCACCAGCTGCATACAGAGTTCCCCAGAATCCCAGTGCCCATCTCTATTTCAGCAGAGAAGGTCTTTGGAATCTGATACCTGGCAGTGGGGTAAGAAAGAGTAGGGTGTTTGCATTTGAAATGGTGGCACCTGGTATCTTTTCCAAGTCACCGCCTCTCTAATGTATTTACACGTTTGTTTCCAGACCCTGGACTATTTGAACTGGAAGAGATTTTTTTTTTAAGATGTTGTTTATTTTTTAGAGAGAGGGTAAGGGAGGGAGACAGAGGGGGAGAGAAACTTTGATGTGTGATAAATACATCAGTTGGTTGACTCTTGCATGCCCCCCGTGGGGGACCTGGCCCACAACCCAGGCATGTGCCCTTGCCTGGGAATCCAACCAGTGACCTTTCGGTTCACAGACCAGTGCTCAGTCCACTGTGCCACACCAGCCAGGACTGGACTAGAAGAGATCTTAATGCTCCATTGGTCAGTTCTTCACTTTCCAGATAAGGTTTAAGTAACTGTCAGAGAGGGTGGCAGGAGGCAGAGGAACTTAAAGCTCATGTTGGATCTACATTGAAAATCAGTCTTGATGAAGAGAGAGCGGCTCAGGAATCTTATTGGAAGTCAGTGGGGAATCATAATTGTTCTGCAAAAAGTTAATCTACATGCAGCTTTTCAGGAACATGCCCCTGTGGGGGAAACCAAAAGGCACCCGAGTCTTTGGCTCTTAGTGGAGTTTGCCAGTGGGGCTTATGCATGCAGAAAAATCCAGGGAAGCAAACAGGCAAGGGAGGGATATGGGAAGTAAAGTCTTTCAGGCTTTCATAACCTTCACTGCGGGAGGGAACCGGGAACATTCTTGAGGTTCCAGATATAAAAGATAAATTTGCCTTCTTCCAAAGACCTGTGCTAATAGCATCATGTGATTCTCCATCAGAGAGCAGGCCATGAGAGACAAAGCTCCTTTCCCACTGAGCAACAGGGTGAATGGCTGTCAGTCTATAAATATGTATGTGATAGTATGTGTTTGAGTGTATGGGCATGCGCACACACTGCCAGATGTCACTGTCTTTGGTTGTCATTTTGTCCTTCCCAAGTGCCAAGTCTTTACATGAGAAGACCCCTGTGAAAGGTTTACCATTCTGAATACCTTTCACGTTTGGTAATCACTTAAAAAGTCCTTTCCTTATATCTTGGAATTACCTTTCCCCCAGTCCTTCAGCAAAGTGTAATGTACTTTTTAGGGAAAAAAAAAGTTTTGCTCTTACTTTGGGAGCTAAGTAAGATTGCAATAATAGAGGTGGCAGGACCAAGTTCACATCTGGGAACCATGAGACCAGGGTTTTTCAAAATGACTGAGGAGAAAGAGGTGTGCAGGGAGCAGACAGAAATCTTCAGGCCTGATTGCAAGCAAGATACCTGCCAAAGACCCGGATGCAATGGCTTAGCTATAGCCCAAGTGTGAAGCATGGGCCCTGAAGTGTGAGGAGAAAAAAAATTTCCATTACACATTTTATTGAGACTGCGATAAAAGAATGTCACGTCCTGGAAAAGACCTAAAGTATTACCATATGGAGACACACGAGGGCGCTCTAAGCAACGAGAGGCAGAAAACCGGAGAGTTTGCAGATTTCAACGTAGGAGAAAAGCCCTTGCAAACTTTTTGTTGGTGTGCATTCAGGTTTTTAACTAGCGTGGATGGAGCTGCTCAACCTTGGCCCTTAAGCAGATGCAAGGAAGGAGGTACTAGCATCGGGACTGTGGTGAGAAGGCCAGGGTGTCATCTTGAAGAGGATGTGAACAATCTGAAGAGAGAAAGAGGATGGTGAGCAGAACGTATTTCCTTACTTTAGTCAAGGAGAGTTGGAGTCTGTAATATGTAAGGCTCGGAATAATAATCCCTTATGGTTTTTCAAAGTGCTTTTATATTTTAAAATTATCTCTTTGACCCAGGTGGCAAGCCTGTGAGGTAAGTAGAAAAGACAATATTTATATCCAATTCACACACAAGGCTAAGAGAGGTTAAGGGACTTGCCCAGAGTCACACAGCTCAAAAGTTGTAGGGAAGAGCCTGTGCTCGTGCCTCTATGTCAACGATTTTCAAGCAGTGTGCTGCAAGAATTGTTAAAACATGCAACACCTGACTAATTAGCCAGGGGCACTGACCTCTTTTCCCTTAGATTGTCAGGTTAAAAAAATGACAACAGCCAACACAACAATAGCCATCTGGTGTGAATGAGTGAAAATTATACCTATTTTTGGTCAGATCTGCCAAAAATATATTTTTTGGTGTGCCACAGAATTTTAGTAATTAGTGTACGTGTTCTATGGGATGAAAAAGTTGAAACTCACTGCTCTATGTCATGCTGCCTTACTCATTTGGGTATGGTGGGTAGAGACAACCCTCAGCAACACTGTGCAGTAAGCACATGTTGCCTTTGGTGACTTCTGCCTTTCATTTCTGACATCCAGATAGCCTGTGACCCAAATTGCCCAATGCCGTACTCCCTAATAATAAGTGTAACAGCTACCTGCTGGCATTGCCTGGCAGGCTCTGTGCCAATCATTAAACATGCATTATCACACATGAAAGTTCATAGCAGCTGTATTCACGATAGACAAAAGGTAGAAAGAACCCCAATGTTCATCAACAGATGCATGAATAAACAAAATGTGGTATACCCATGTAATGGAATATTATTTAATCATAAAAATGAATGAAATAAGATACATGCTACACCATGGAAGAACCTTGAAAGCCAGACACAAAAGCTGCATATTGTCTCATTTGATTTGTATGAAATGTCCAGAAGAGGGAATACATTAGAGACAGAGAGTAGGTTAGTGGTTGCCTAGGCTGGGGGGTAGTTTGGGGGAGGGAAAGGGGCTAATGGAGAATGACTGCTGATGGGTACAGGTTTCCTTAGGGGGTATAAAAGTGTATCTTTTTGTTTCAAAGTCTTTTTAAAACTTTTTAAAATTTATTGATTGATTGTTTTAGAGAGAGAGAGAGAGAGAGAGAGAGGAAGGGAGCAAGGGACAGAGGAAGAGAGAGAGAAACATCGATTTTGTTGTTCCACTTATTTATGCATTCATTGCTTGATTCTTGTATGTGCCATGACTGGGCATCGAACCCACAACCCTGGCATATCAGGATGATGCTCTAGCCAACTGAACTACCTGGCCAGGGCCTAATTTTAAACCCTTTTAAGGACTTTACCACAAAATAACCAGTCAACCTCTGTGTGATACCAAAGGGAGAAAGGGAGTGTCATTCTTTGCCTTGTTACAAAACACTGTGAAGGTTCTAGTGTATATCAAAAGTCTAATTTTTATGCCATATTGATGAACCCTATTGCACTTTGCATCTGTCAGACTTCGCTATCTTTGCTGTAATAGCTTGCCAATATTGTCAGTGAATTTACCTTGAAATCCACCCCCATCTTTTGAAAACTTGTTATCAAACCAGTACTTCATAGTGTGTTTCCTATTTTTTCTATAAGACAATTAAAAAATTATACCAGTCATTTTGTTCACACTATGTCTTCTCCTTTACATCATTCCTTTAGTAGCCCATAAGAAAGTAGTTCTTTGTGGATTTTATTATTAAAATGGAATCTAGCAAATACAAAGCTGAACATATTAGAAACATTGTATCCAGCTGTATATCAAATTTCCCACATTATATCATGTATTCTAATACTGTTTGTTCAAGTCTTCAGCAGTATTTTCTAGATGCCTTCCAGTAGTATTTGCTGACAAAGGAACGGATTTTAGTTTATCACAATATTGTTTCACATGGATTTATTTTGACCATTTTTACCATGATAAGAAAATGTTTTCCCAAAGGGATTTGTGAAATTTTGTTTTTATTCATTTAGTAAGAAACTCCAAATGAAGCTTTAAACACATGTCTTGACATTTAGTGAGATTTAATAAAGTACTACATTGAAAATCACATGATGTTCAATATTACTGAAAAATAGTAGATGTTTATCTTTATGTTCTGCATGCTTAGTTTTTAATGTGAATGTAAAAAATTACAACATACATACAGAAAAATGCACAAATCAATGTGTGCAGCTTGACAAATTTTTACATATTGAACATATTTGTGTAACCAGCGCCCAGGTCAAGAATCAGAATATCACAGCACTCAGAAGTCTCCTGTGCAACTTCCCCTCTTTTTTTCTTTTTTTTTTTTCAGAGAGAGAGAGAGAGAGAGAGAGAGAGAGTAAGGGAGGGAGAGAGGGAGAGAAGCACCAATATGAGAAGCATCAATTGTTTGCCCCTCAAACATGTCTCAGCCAAGGACCAAACCCACAACTTAGGCATGTGCCCTGACTGGGAGTTGAACTGGTGAGCTTTTTCCTTTGGGACGTCGCCCAACCAACTAAGCTACACCGGTCAGGGTACATCCCCACTCTTTCATTACCCCTTCTGTTCCTATTGCTGTGTAACAAATCACCCCAAAACTTAGTGGCAAAAAATAACAATTTTACTGTGCTGATGGATTCCGTAGGTCAAGAATTCAGTCAGGGCACATGCGGATGGCTCGTTTCTGCTCTAGGATATCTGGAGCACTGGCTGGGAGGAGAAAACATGATGGCTGGGCCTTAGTGCACACCTGGGGCCTCGATTCATCTGGGGATGTCTCTTCTCATGTCTGTCATTCCATGATGGCTGTTGCCAGGGACATCAAGCTGGGGTTGCTGTCCTGAATACTTATAGGTGGCTTCTCTCTGTCGTGTGTGACCTAACTTTGGAAGATGGGCAGTGTCACTTCCACCATACTCTGCTGGTCTCTCAGACTCAAGGGAAGGGAACATGAACTCATCTCAAAAGGAAGAGTGTCAAGGAATTTCCAGACTTGTTTCAAAATTGCCATGAAAAGTAACCACCACCTTAGCTACTACCATAGATCGTTAAGCATCCATTTTGAGGATGCTTAGATCTTAAAGATCTCGTTAATCATGATTGCTTTATATTATTATTATTATTAACTAATTTAGAGTATCTACTTAAAGTGAGTGTGTTATTAACAAAGTGGATGTGAACCATACTTTAATAGGTTTTTTGAAATCTTACTTTTCTTTCTTTTTTGTGGCTTTTTACGTATCAGCAGCTTATTCATTGTTGCTTTTACTTTAGAATGGGGCTGATGAAAAGCTCATACCAGCAACGGGAGATTAATCATTTCTACCATTTTCTTATTGGCCACTTGTCCTTGTATTCTTCATATTATCTTCATTCAGGCTGTGGTTTATTTGTAGGAAACTTTTCAAGCCACTTTTCCATTTGTGGAGGATTGGTTTAGTTAAAACCAGATGTTATAATCCGTAAATTCACAACCCAACACAGAAATCGCATCCTTTTGGAATGGGCTAAAAATAAAATGAAAGAAGATGGGTCGCGCTATCAACCCTTCAGTGCTGTGCAATTCCCACTCCTCCTTCAGGATGTCCATCAGCGACCATCTGACAAATAGACCTAATAAGATTGCTGGTGTCACTCCATGTCTTGAATACATTACGGTTTAATTTCTTTTATCTTTTTGTTACAAAATATGTATTTGTTAATTTTTAAAAAGATTTTATTTATTTATTTTTAGAGAGGAGAAGAGAAGGAGAAAGAGAGGGAAACATCAATGTGTGGTTGCCTCTCAAGTGCCCCTACTGGGGACCTGGCCCACAACCCAGACATGTGCCCTGACTGGGAATTGAAATGGCAACTCTTTGGTTCCCAGGCCGGCGCTCAGTCTACTGAGACACACCAGTCAAGGCTGTTACAAAATACATTTAAATAGAAGTTCTAATTTTTGCTTCACATACTTCAATAAACCATCTTGCACACCCTACTTTGGAGACAACTGGTTAATTGCATTAGTTGCATTTTACAAAGGAGACAACTGAGGTAATGACAAGCGAAGAAACTTCCTCAAGGATACATAGCTAGTATGTGATGGAGACAGTACTGAATCAGGTCTGTTTGACTGCAGTGCCCATGCTCCCTTTATTATGACCAAAAACTTCTCACTGATTCAGAGACAAACAGTTTCTGGTTTCAGCCAGCAAAATGAGGGGAGGCTGCTGAATCTTATTCTCCCAGCTGAGGACACGTTTTTCTCTGAATGGTCTACGGTAGAGTAGGAGTTAGGACTAGAGGGAGCACGTGGACATAATTGGAATCTAACTACCAGTGACTGGACACTTACTAGGTACAAGACAGACACGGGGCTGAGCACTGGATCCTTCCCACAGCCTTATGAGGTAGCTATGAGTGTTATTTCCATTTTACAGATGATGAAATGGAGCAGGTGGCCATGCTGTCATTCCAAGTCAAAAATGGAAAGACTCCTAAATCTGGAATGCATTGTCTTGCTTCTAGCCCATCTGCCTCATAGACGGCATTGTTATAGTTAGCGCACAGTAAGTTAGCCATGTGCCAGGCACTGTACCAGCTGCTCTCCATGTATTATATCATTTAATTCTCACAACAGAATCACAAGAAAGGTACTACAATACTTTATTCGTGGTTTCACCTTCCATGATTTCAGTTACTCAGTCAATCATGGTCCAGAAATATTAAATGGGTAATTCCAGAAATAAGCAATTCACTTGCTTTAAATTGTGCACTCTTCTGAGTAGTGTGATGAAATTCTTGCCATCTCACTATGTGCCACCTAGGACGTGAATCATCCCTTTGTTCCGTGTATTCACATTGCATGCACTACCCAACACCTAGTCACTTAGTAGCCCTCTTGCTTGTCAGAGAGAGGGACAGAGAAAGGGGCACATTCACATAATTTGTTACAGTATATTGTTATTTAATTGTTTTACTTTATTATTAGTTATTGTTTTTGATCTCATACTGTGCTTAATTATGAATTAAACTTTATCATAGGTATGTATGTATGTATGGGAAGAAAGCACAGAATATATAGGGTTCAGTACTATGCACGGTTTCGGGCATCCACAAAGGGACTTGGAACATATCCCTACTGAATAAGGTGGGGGCTACTGTATTAGACATTATCCTCATTTTATAGATGCGGAAACTGAGGCTAAGAGAGGTTAGGTAACTTACTCAAGGTCACCTGGCTGCTAGCAAGTGGCAGATCTTCCACTAGTCTCGTATCTCTTCCATCATTTTTTTGGGTGGGAGATGGACAGAACTTCAGCAGAGCCAGTCTTTCTTAAGGAGTCCACTATCCATGCTGTCAGCATCTCCCCACTGAGCAGATGGAGTCCAGATAGGCCTGGAACGGTGCCAGCCTATGGACTGGTGCCAGCCCAACAAGGTAAGAAAAGAAATTGAATGTTTAGAAATGTTTATAGAAATTTGATATTGCTGCAGCATCCAAGTGAATGATTCACTTTTTTTTATTTTACAAAAGTCTGTGTTCATGACAGATTGGACATTTAGAAAAGAAATAACCTCCTTTTCATGAAGATGGAGCTGAAAATGAAGGAGGAAGCCCCTGCTCCTCCCAAAGCCGAAGCCAAAGCAAAGGCTTTGAAGGCAAAGAAAGCAGTGCTGAAGGGTGACTGCAGCCATCAAAAAAAAGAAGATCCCCATATCTCACATTCCTATGGCCAAAGAGTCTGCAGCTCTGAAGGCAGCCTAAATATCCTCAGAAGAGCACCCCAGGAGAAACAAGCTTGACCACTGTACCATCATCAAGTTCCCTCTGGCTACTGGGTCAGCCGTAAAGAAAGCCGTAGAGGACAGCAGTACGCTTGTGTTCACTGTGAAGGTCAAGGCCAACAAGTACCAGATCAAACAGGCTGTGAAGAAGCTGTATGACATTGACATGGCCAAGGTCAGCACCCTGATCAGGCTTGATGGGGAGAAGAAGGCATATGTTGCCAGCAAAATTGGGATTATCTAAACTGAGTCCAGCTGGCTAATTCTAGGAATAAAAATTTTTCACTGTTAAAAAAAAAAAAAAAAGAAATAACCTATCATTTACCAGAGAGAGTTTGGGAAGCACTGGTATAGACAAATCCTGTCTACTATCCATGCCCATGATCTGTCATTTTGAGGGCAACAGTGGTTGACTCCAAACCAGAGGAGTGGGGAGCTGGTTTCCAAAGGATTATGGGAATGACTTGATTCACCCGAACTTGAACCTGATGCTGAGGGTTTGTGAAGGCAATAAAGGCCTGATCTTATTCCTCTTGGGAAGTCTCCAAGAAGAATGATAAAGTTGGCTTTAAATGATAATGATGCTGGCTTCTTTTTTTTTTAAGATTTTAAAAAATTTATTTTTAGAGCGAGGAAGGGAAGGAGAAGAGAGGAAGAGAAACATTAATGTGTGGTTACCTTTCATGCGCTCCCTACTGGGGGCCTGGCCTGTAACCCAGGCGTGTGCCCCGACTGGGAATTGAACCAATGACTCTTTGGTTTGCAGGCCAGCACTCAATCCACTGAGCCACACCAGTCAGGGTGATGCTGGCTTCTAAGACCCAGTGTCAGCTTTATTTCAAGGGCTTCCAACCAACCGTCCATCAACAGAGGGCATCATTGTGCTGTCTTCTCCATCCAGAGATGCCACTGCTGTTCCTCAGTTTCAGTAGGCTTTGCCTTCTTTCCAGATACAGCTGGACATGACCCAGTTAACTGCTGTGGGACAGGACAGACAGGGAGGAGTGGGAAGTGCAACTAGATTATAAAGTGAGTTTTAGGGGGCTAAGCTAAAGGTCTAGGCAGGTGACCAGACTCTAGTTTTTCCCTTCTGCCTCCTGCCGGGGCAAATACTACTTATTCCAGCTCTGCTTCCTCTAGGCAGCTCTGCTGGACTACTCTAAACCTCATCATTTTCTCCTTCACAGAATCCTTGCAGTCTGTAACACCCACCCCAACGCTTTGTCATAGAGTATCCTGAATGGCTCTCAGAGACTATGTGTTAATTTCTCACCTAGGTTAAAAGTCCCCAAAACTGGCAGCTTCAACCTGCGTCTCCGCTAGTTGCCTTCCTCCTGAGTATTGGCTTCTCGCCTTCCTCCCTGAACAGCATGAGCTTCAGCACACACTCCAGCTTCTCCACGAGCTACCGGACCCTGGGCTCCGTGCAGTCACCCAGCCGCTGGGTCTGGCCGGTCAGCAGCGCGGCCAGTGTCTATGCAGGCATCGGGGGCTCAGGCTCCCGGATCTCGGTGTCCCGCTCCACCAGCGTGCAGGGTGGCTGGGGATCTGGAGGCCTGGCTGCAGGGATGGCGGGGCGGTGGGGGGTGTCTCGTGGACATAGGGTTCATCCAGAGCAAGAAGGAGACTATGCAATGCCTGAATGACCGCTTGGCCTCCTACCTGGAGAGGCTGAGAAGCCTGGAGGCTGATAACCAGACACTGGAGATCAAAATCTGGGAACACCTAGAGAAGAAGGGACCCCAGGTCAGAGACTCGGGGCATTATTTCAAGACCATTGTGGACCTGAGAGCTCAGATCTTTGCACATTCTGTGGACAATGCCCGTATCATTCTGCAGATTGACAGTGCCCGCCTTGCCGCTGATGACTTCAGAGTCAAGTATGAGAAAGAGCTGGCTGTGCACCATCTGTGGAGCATGACATCAGGAGGCTCCAAAAGGTCATTGATGACACCAATATCACTCTCCTGCAGCTGGAGACAGAGATCGAGGCTCTCAAGGAGAAGTCGCTCTTCATGAAGAAGAACCATGAGGAGGAAGTAAATAGTCTACAAAACCAGATTGCCAGCTCTGGGTTGACCGTGGAGTTGGATGCCCCTAAATCTCAGGACATGGGCAAAATCATGGCGGAACTCCGGGCCCAATATGACAAGCTGGCTCGGAAGAACCAAGAGGAGCTAGACAAGTACTGGTCCCATCAGACTGAGGGGAGCGCCACAGTGGTCACCACACAGACTGCTGAGATAGGTGCTGCTGAAGTGACACTCACAGAGCTGAGACGTATGGTCCAGTCCTTGGAGACTGACCTGGACTCAATGAGAAATCTGAAGGTCAGTTTGGAGAACAGCCTGAGGGAGGCAGAGATGCGCTATGCTGTGCAGAGGGCACAACTCAATGGGATCCTGCTGCGCCTGGAGGCAGCGCTGGCTCAGACCCGGGCAGAGGGGCAGCGCCAGGCCCAGGAGTACGAGGCCCTGCTGCACATCAAGGTCAAGCTGGAGGCTGAGATTGCCACCTACCGCCACCTACTGGAAGAAGGGGAGGACTTCAATCCTGTTGATGCCCTGGACAAGAGCCACTCCTTACAAACCATCCAAAAGACCACAGCCCGCAAGATTGTAGACGGCAAAGTGGTGTCTGAGGTCAATGACACCAAAGTTTTGAGGCATGAAAAGCAGCAAAAGTGGGGCATCCCTTGGCGGGGCAGGAGGCCAATAAAAAGTTCAGAGTTCATTAAACGTTCCTTTGCATCTTAAAAAGAAAAAAAAGTCCCCAAAACAAACACAGGGGAAAAGAGAAGGATTGAGCAGCCAGAGCTGATGCATTAAGGATGCCCCCAGGTAGAGTCTCAGGGTGCTGGGCTGGGGCTGCTGATAGCCTTCTGGCCTAGAACCCGGGGCAGGGCTGAGGTTGTAGCAAAAGGGTTGGTTGATCCTCAGACAGTGGCTCCAGTCATGGAGGGGAGAGGAGCAGAGTCTGGGAACCAGGCAGGACTTAAGCCCACATTGTTCCTTCACCTGGACCCCAAAGCCCTTCATAATCCGACCCCATCATAATGCTAACAGTTTGCATCTGGTGGAGACTTTTTATGTGCCAGTCACTACTCCAAGTTTACATGTATTAACTCATTGAGTCCTCAAACTAACTTTATGAGTTCCAGTATTGTTCCCATTTTATAGATGAGAAAATTGAGGCACAGAGCAAGTTATAAGCCTACATGGCTCACCCAAGTTTGTACTGCTAATATGTGGTGGAGTTGGGATTCAAATCCAGGCAGTATGCTTCAAAGGGGCAGATGTCTATCCATCCTATACTCTGAAATATTGGGTGTGGCAAAAGTAGGTTTGCAGTTGTTCGTATGGAAAACAATACAATAATTAGTACATAGTAATACAAAAATAAACTCTGTGTTTTACGTATGCACAACTGTAAACCTACTTTTGCCCAACCTGAAGGAGTGGCTGTAATGGTGGAGATCTCAGACTTGGTGGAGCATGACAGGGGACAGAATTCTGGTCTTGGAGGCCTGTCCTGGAAGCACACTCAACTCTGCTATTTGAACCCTGCACTTCCTGGTGGCTCCTCTGTGAGACCGACCATTTCTGCCACTTAGATGAAGTAAATGAGAGAAGATAGTCCCCTGCTTATGCTTGTGGCATTTTTGTAAATTATCCAAGGCCTCCAAGGTTTGGCGTCAATGTTTCAGTGGCCCTTGTATGTATTGAGTTCACTTGAATATTTTTCCAACTCGAATGAGCAGAACCGCTGACATCGCAACTTGAAGCACTTTTGGTTGTATTTGGTATCGCCCCTCATTGTCATTTGTTCTCTTTCTGGAGGTCAAAAAATAGAGCCTGTGACTTTATTGGCACTGAGTCTGTCACTGTCATCTGTGCATTCTGTGGCCTTGGGGAAACCACCCTCCTTCTCTGCTTTCACCTGTCAGTTAATGCAGATGTGGGCAGTCACTCACAATTGGTCTGCTAAAGAGCATAATCCCTTTGATGTCCAGGCTGGTAGAGAGGACAAGGAGGACCTCAAGCTGGGCACAGGCTCCCCAAAGAAGACATTGTCCCTGGGCCAGCTCTTGCAGTGGGTAACAAGCGGTGCCTACAAACAGCAGGGAAAGGGAGAGGGAAGGAGCATTGCAACAGGTTCCACTGCCACTGGTAATGGTTTTGCACGCTGTCTTCAGCATCCTGCTATAGGTTGCCAATCCCTTGAAGAAAAATAATCCTGCCTGTTCCCACCAAGACAGCGAGGGGATCAGGGTCAAATGCCTTCTGGGTGCCCTAGGGCCCTGAAGTCACAGCTCTGTATTACCGATCACAGGGTGATTCCCATGCTTTTGGAAGTTTGGCTGCTCCCCCTTTAAGGCACAAGGAAAAATCTGCCCCAGTTTGGCCAAACATTCCAGTTGGCAAGCTGAAATCATCAGAAGTTCTGTGCTTGGGTCCCCTGGCAGTCAGTTTGGCAAGAGCGGGCTGGGAAGAATAGTCACTTGATTTGTTTCCTGTCTGCCAGATGCTCAGAGCTGCAGGAAATCCACGCGGATGCAATAAGTCAACACGGTTTCATTCATCGAGATCCAAAGGGAGGACACACTCCTTCCAAACACAGATAGGGTCCACATGCCTAATCTAGCCAGTAGGGTATGCTCCACATTTCTCCACACTTTTTAAAGTATAGTTAAATGTCAAGTTTGCTTCATGTACCTCCTTCTGTGTTCATATAGCATGTGTTTCTTCAGGGCTCTTGGGGACTGAAGATTTTGTAAAGGAACAGAGCAGACCAAACACACATGCAAATCATTCATATTAATGAGTGAGAAATGAATAAGACAACAGATCGGTGAGGCTTCATTACCAAGACAGGAATTTGACTCCAGGCCGGGTGGCACAAGAAGCCTGCTCTGTATGATGGAACAGGCCAGACCAAACCTGGACTATTGTACTTAGGTTTTGCAGCCCATCTGTAGGATTAACCAGGAGTGAAGGGACACCTGACGAGACATGGCTGAAGGAATTGGGAATGTGTAACTGGAGGAGAAGATTCATGTGGAACATGACAGCTGCCTTTAAAAAACCTAAAGACTGGCTCGTAGGAGAGAGGGAGGAGACTCAAGGCGGAGTGGAGGAGGGAAGTGTGAGCTATGGACTCAGGAACTTCCAGCTGAATTCATGTCTCTGCAATTTATTCAGCCTGCTCTCTTTGGTAAGTCACTTGATTAAGTTTCTTAAGGGAACCTTAAGATTGAGGTTCCCTGAGCCTCAGTTTCTTTGTTGGTGCAATGGAGAGGAGAATACCCTCCTTATTGCACTGTTATGAGGATTCAGTGACGGGGCGTGTCTACAAAAGAGTGCTTGAAATCTGAAAAATGCTCAATAATTTATATTACTGTGAGTCTCTATGGTCCAGGAGCCCAAAGCCTGGCCCAGTGGGTGAAATACAGAGAAACAGATTTTGACACAGTATAATGAAGAACTACCTAACCATTATAAGGGGTGTAAATTTCAAGTGGCTGCCTTGGGAAGTAACCAGTTCATCATCACTGGAGATGTTCAAGTGGAGGCTGGACCAGCATTTTCTGGAAGGCTGCCTAGGGCAATTGCCTGGGGCAATTCCTGCCTCGGAAGAAAGTTGAAGTACATCACTTCTCAGGTCTTTCCAACCTTTAGGGCTGAATATTTTATACTGAGTCTCTGCAAAGTCCTATTACTATAATGAACCATCCACGCTCCACTTCAGCAGTTGATCCTCTTCCCCTCTCAACTACTGCAAGACCTTGCTCTAGCAGTTGCTTCCTCTCCTGTATCATTTTTTTCTCTCTCCACTGGATCTTTTCTATTAGCACACAAGTACTCTGTTTATTCTTCAATTGAAGAAAAAGAAAAATGGTTTCCTGTAGCTATTTGCCCCATTTCTCTCCTTCCTTTTTTTCTAAATTGTTCAAAAGAACCATCTGCATTTGCTGCCTCATCTGTTTCCTCTAAACTTCTCTTTTACATAATCTAATCTGGCTTTTTTCCTCAACACTCCACCAAAATTGTTCTTCTTAAGATCACTGTAACATAATAGAAAATGTATATTGGTCTCTTCCCCTGGTCCCTGGTACAGAGTACCCGAAACCCTTATACATTCCTATTTGTCTTTGACCCTGTCCCTGGAATAGAGCTAAAATCTTTGTAAATTCCTAAGTGATAAGAGTACTAGGCACATCTTTTGTTCTGTTGAGGCAACTATTGTCCTTAGTGGGCTCCTGGGTGGCTCCTGGATGTAAACTGGTCACCAGAAAGACCAAGTCATGACTAGAAACTGGGAATTTTCAGCCTAACCTTTTATCTTACAGAGCCTGGAGAGGGGCTTAAAATGGAGTTAATAATTGATCATGTGGAACTTCTACTCAAGAGGGAGGCATAGGTAAATACATCTCACCTCCTCGCACAACAACAGCAAAAATTACAACTAGACTACACAATAAATACCACCCAGAATCATCAGAAAATCGAGCTGTACGGAAGTCCGACAAGCAAGGATTTAAAGAAGCCACATTCATCCAGATGGGTAGGAGGGGCGGAGACAAGTGGAGAGGTGCAGAGAGGGGTGGAGATGCAGAGTGGGCAGTCCCACATCCACATGTGGCGGATAAAAATCGGGACAGCCCTGGCTGGTGTGGCTCAGTGGATTGAGTGCCAGCCTATGAACCAAAGAGTCGCCAGTTTGATTTCCCCATCAGGGCACATTCCTGGGTTGCGGACCAGGTCCCCAGTGGGGGGCACGTGAAAGGCAACCACACATTGATGTTTCTCTTCCTCTCTTCCTCCCTTCCCCTCTCTCTAAAAATAAATAAATAAAATTTTAAAAAATCAGGAGGGCTATCTTGGGAGTGAGGGATCCCAGCCCCAGGCCAGATCACCTGGCCTAGGGTCTCAGCACCAGGAAGATAAGTCCCCATAGCTTCTGGCTGTAAAAACCGGTGGGGGTTGGGGCAGCAGAAGAAACTGCGGGAGTCTCAGGGGACTCCATTTAAAGGTCCCACAAGAGACTTAGGACTCATGCAGACTTGCCCCCTCTGGGATTCAGCACCAGGGCAACAGCTGGAAGGGCACCAGTGGCACACAGTGATAAATTGAAATGACTGGCAACAGGGCGAGTGCTGGGGGACAGCTTGCTCCCTGACAAAATTCCAGAGGCCAGGAAGCAGCATTATCCCCTCTCTGAGCCCTCTCCCACACAGAGCCATAGAGTGGTGACACGGGTTGCCCCAACCTGGTGATTGCATAAGGCTCTGCCCCATCCAACTTACAGGTGCGCTTTTCTACATTAGGCCACGCTACTGATACGGGGAGTCAAAGCAGCTCTACCTCATACACAGAAACAAACACAGGGAGGCTGCCAAAATGAGGAGGCAGAGAAATATGGCCCAAATGAAAGAGCAGAACAAAACTCCAGAAAAAGAGCTAAACAAAATGGAGATAAGCAATCAATGAGATACAGAGTTCAAAACACTGGTTATCAGGATGCTACAGGAACTCACTGGTTACTTCAACAGCATGAAAAAGACTCAGGCAGAAATGAAGCTTACCTTAAATGAAATAAAGAAAAATCTACAGGGAACCAAGAGTGGAGGGGTGAAGCCGAGAATCAAATCAACAATTTGGAACATAAAGAAGAAAAAGCATTCAATCAGAATAGCAAGAAGGAAAAATAATCCAAAAAACAGAGGATAGGATAAGGAGCTTCTGGGACATAATCAAATGTACCAACATCTGAATCATAGGGGTGCCAGAAGGAGAAGAGGAAGAGCAAGAAATTGAAAATGTATTTGAAAAAATAATGAAGGAAAACTTCCCCAATCTGGTGAAGGAAATAGACATACAAGTCCAGAAAGCACAGAGTCCCAAACAAGATGGACCCAAAGAGGGCCACACCAAGACACATCATAATTAAATTGCAAAGATTAAAGATAGAGAATCTTAAAAGCAGCAAAAGAAAAGGAGAGAGCTACCTACAAAGGAGTTCCCATAAGACTGTCAGCTGATTTCTCCAAAGAAACCTTGCAGGCAAGAAGGGGCTGGCAAGAAGTTTTCAAAGTCATGAAAGGCAAGGACCTATATCCGAGATTACTCTATCCAGCAAGGTTACCATTTAGAAAGGAAGGGCAGATAAAGTGCTTCCCAGACAAGGTAAAGCTAAAGGAGTTCATCATCACCAAGCCCTTATTATATGAAGTGTTAAAGGGACTTACCTAAGAAAAAGAAAAAGATCAAAACTGTGAACATTAAAATGGTAATAAATTCACAACTATCAACAACTGAATCTAAAAAAACAAAAACAAACTAGGCAAATAAGCAGAACAGGAACAGAATCATGGATATGGAGATCGTTTGAAGGGTTATCAGCTGGGAGGGGGAAGGGAGAGAAAGGGGGGAAAGGTACAGGGAATAAGCAGCATAATTGGTAGGTACAAAATAGGCAGGGGGAGGTTAAGAATAGCATAGGAAATGGAGAAGTCAAAGAACTTATATGTACGACCCATGGACATGAACTAAGGGAGGGTATTGCTGGAGGGAATGGGGTGACTGGGTAGAAGAGGGTTAAGGGGTAATATTGGGACAACTGTAATGGCATAATCAATAAAATATATTTTTAAAAAATTGATCATGTGAAGAAGCCTCCACAAAATCTCAGTGGTAGGGGGTTTGGAGAGCTTCCAGGCTGGTGAACACATCCACACCGGATGATACGCCCAACACCACGAAGATAGAAGCTCCTGCACTCAGGACCTTCCCAGACCTTGCCCTACGTATCTCTTTATCTGGCTGTTCATCTTCATCCTTTATTATATCCTTTCATAAACTGACAAATCTAAGTAAGTGTTTTCCCTGAGTTCTGTGAGTCACTCTAGGAAATGAATCAAACCTAAGGAGGGGGGTTGTTGGAACTGCTGAGCTACAGCCAGTTGATTAGAAGCACAGCCCTACCTGGTGTGGCTCAGTGGATTGAGTGCCAGCCTGCAAACCAAAGGGTCACTGGTTTGATTCCCAGTCAGGGCACGTGCCTGGGTTGTGGGTCATGTCCCCCCGCAGGGGGCGCACAAGTGACAACCACACATTGATGTTTCTCTCCCTCTCTTTCTCCCTCCCTTCCCCTCTGTCTAAAAGTAAATAAAATCTTTTAAAAAAGAAGCACAGGAGATAATCTGGGCTTGCGACTGTATCTGAAACACAGGGGGCAGTTCTGTAGGACTGAGTTCATAACCTGTGAAATCTGATGATATCTCCAGGTATATAATGTCAAAATTGAGTGATATCTCAGCTGGTGGGGCAGAAAATTGTTTGATGTAAGAAAAAAACCTCCATATATTTGGTGACCAGAAATGAAGTGTTCTGGATTTTGCAGTTGCACAATTCAGACCTTCAACTTAATGGAGACCTGGTTGAGCAGCTGAGGGCTCTGGCTCCCTCACCAGAAAGCCAACTCTGTGGGAAAAAGGGCTCTCTTTGCCTATCTATCCCCAGCTCTTAGACTAAGGGTAGGTGCTACGTAAGCATCTTGTGTCATGTTCCTGGAGTGGGAGCAATAAAGGAGAGGAGTTGGAGGGAATGCGGGGGTGAGGGATGTAGTCCTGGAGATTATCAGCAGGCCTCTACCCTAAGAATGGCTTTTAGCACTTACAGAGTCCTTCAAACTTTCTGTTCATTTTATTGAGACTGTTGCAACATTTTTTATTTATTTATTTGAGAGAGAGAGAAACAGCCATGTGAGAGAGATATCGATCAGTTGCACCCCATAGGCACCCTCACCAGGGCCTGAACCCACAACCTGACCAGGAATTGAACCTGCAACGTTTTGTTTGACGGGACGATGCTCCAACTAACTGAGAAACCTGGCCAAGGCTCATTTTTATTTCTTTTAAATCCTACAAAAGTAATACAGGAATACATTTTCCTGGGGGTGACTAAAGTCTCCTTTGACACCCCTCCCCCATCCCAAGCCCCCGGGAACAAGCCTCGTTATAACCACTGTTATCTCTTTGGTGTGATCTTTCCAGAGGCTACTGCATGCAATTGTAATCATATGCATGTATATGTACAGATATAGAGTGGTGCTTTGTGCTGGTTCTTTGACATAAATTAGATCACAGTAATTTTTGTTCTGCAATTTGTATTTGTCACTTACCAGTCCACCTGGGAGATTAACAAACATTTATTGAACACATACACTGTGCCAGGCGCTGTTCTAAGAGCTGGAGAGACTTCAATGTATAACACAAAAATCCCTGCCCTCATGGGGGAGACAGTCAATAATAAACAAAATAAGTGAATAAAGCATATAGTATTGAAGGTATTTTGTTGTGGGGGGACAAAATTATGCGCACAGACTGAGTTTGTTGTCTCCAGTGTTTTATTTAACACTACAGGAATTATAGTAATTTCACAAGCCAATATCACACAGGATAATGTCTCTTGATAAGCCAATAAAGAAATAACAGAACCCAAACCAATGAGAGATTAATCCCACTATTGTTCTAGTTAAGGGGAGATGAAAGGAATAAAGTTCAAATTTACCTGAGGTGGACCTTTACATGAGTACTTGGGAGAGATGGCTTAGCTCACTGAGAGCTGAAGGCCCGCTGCCAGCACAGAAGTGAATGTCCCTAGTTGCTAGAGCACATTGCTATGGAATGATGGCGCTCTGTTGTGTGAAATGTTCTCCTTTGCATGGCAGCTGCATGGCTTTTGATGCTGCTGGTAACAGAATTGCTGTTACCATGGCAGGAACTAATGCCCTGAAAGCCTTTGGAGAGCTATTTACATCAGCAAAGGGAGCCTCGACCAGACCAGGCATTCTCAGATAGTCCTCACAAACTCTGGGTATTGACAGTCTCTCAGGGGTGCCCATCCTGCGGCCCGCAGGCTGCATGTGGCTATGAGTGCGGCCCAACACAAAATCTCAAATTTACTTAAAACATTATGAGATTTTTTTGTGATTACGTGTCGGAATGTATTTAGTGTGTCGTTCAAGACAAGTCTTCTTCCAGTGTGGCCCAGAGACAACAAAAATTTGGACACCCCTGGAAATGTTCCCTTGCCATAGTTGTTTCTTCATTGTGTTCTTTTCCATAAGCCCCAGTCACGTCTTTCTACAGCTGAGCTACTGAGTGCTTATCAGTGACAACAGCTGAGATGATGACATCCTGAGACAGCTTACCTCACTCTTATAGGGAAACAACTTTACCTCTGTAAGGTATATAAATGGCTAATCACTATGTTGTACACTTGAAACTAATATAGTATGTCAAATGCAATTGAAAAAATACATTTTAAAGTATCTTTACTTCAAATAACAACTTCATTCTTAGATCAAAACAACTTCACTCTTCAGAACAACTTCAATTTTTGTCATAAACAAGTAGATTGAAATCATATGAAACTGATACACGACGGAAGAGGTTCAGAATGAGCCCGTGTTCATTAATTAGAAGTTTTACCTGCCCTATAGCTAGGTCATAAAAAGTTATTTCTGGTAATATCTCTTATGGGCAAGGCCCCCAATTTAAGTCCACGGGGTCTTGATTGCCTTCAGCTCAAAAGAATTCAGATGCCGAAGTGGCACATCTTGGGGAGGCTTGTTCTGAACCCCTCCAAGCCTCGCCAAGATCTGAAGGAGGTGAGTGAGCAGGCCAACCAGATACCTGGGAAAACAGCATCCCAGGCCAGGAGCTTGGCTGGTATATTGGAGGAATAGCAAAGAGGTCAGCTGATTCCCATAGCAGGTGAGTGACAGGGTGAATACTGGGAGATGAGGTCTTTGACTTTTGCTTTGGATAAGATAGGGCCATTGTGCAGTTCTGAGTAGAGAAGTGACATCATCTGACTTATGTTTTACCAAGAAATGAGAAGTGGCTGGGTTTTGTATATACGAGGGGGGACCCAAAAAAACAGAAATTATCTCCTGGAGGGTGGGCCCCTTGTAGTACAGGCTTCCTCCCCTGGGTGAGTGTTCTAGGAACCCATCTGTATCACTGTAGCAGCTAGTGTTGTTGTGAGAGGCTGTGTTTGGCATCAGTGAATTTTTTTGGAAAACTCAACTCATTTGCCCATTTCATAATGGGTGATTTACGAGCTCACCTGCCCACACGGTGTTGAGTGTTCAGCAGCTTCTGACCAAAAAACAGCATTACCCCTGGCCCCACCCTCCCTATTCACCCGATCTCGCCCCAAGCAACATTTTTTTTGTTTCCCTGGATGAAAAGAGTCCTCAAAGGGAACCATTTTGCCGATGTGGAAGAGGTGAAACAAACAAACAAACAAAAAACCAGCAGAAGCACTAAAAGGCATCAAAATCAAATTCAAAAATTGTTTTGAGCAGTGGAAAAAAATGTCTTGATATGTGTATTGCATCAAATGGACAGTACCTTGAAGGTGACTGAAGTTTAAACATGTAGCAATAAATACACACTTTTTTAATAAATTCTGTTTTTTGGGGGTCCCCCTTCTATGTTGAAGATGGAACTGACAGGATTTGCTGATGAATTGGATGTGGGGTGTGAGATGACCCCAAGTTTTCGGCTTGAGTGACTGAAAGTGGGAAGTCACCATTTCTGAAATGAGGAAGATTGTGGGTAGAGCAGATCTGGGGGAAAGGCATCAAGAATTTGGTGTTGAGCCTATTAAATATGACATGGCAATTAGACATCCAAGTGGCGATGTCAAGGAGGCCATTGGTTACACACGTGGGGTTCAAGACAGAGGTGCTGGCTGAGATATGAATGTGGTGGTTGTCCAATATAGACAGGCAGGAGCCATGCCCAGTGTGGTATTTAAAGCCACAGGTCTGAATGAGACTAAGAGACACCAGGAATAAAAGAGATCTGAGGACACAGCCCTGGGCCATCCCACCATTTAGAAGTCAGGAGGTGAGGAGAAACCCACCAAGGAGAATGAGAACCAGAGAGGTAGGAGAAGAGCCAGGAGAGTATGGTGTTCTGGAGAGGTCAACTTTGTCCGTTATACAGATGGGACAAGTCAGAGGAGGGAGGGAAAAATTGATCCTTGCATTCGGCAGCATGTAAGTCATTGATGTAGGGAAAATCCTTAGTTTTTTTCCTTCCTATGTAGGGAAGAACTCTCTCTACTGTGTGTTTCTTCCCTGAGTGTCTCCCTTACCTTTACAGAGAACGGTTTCCTTCTGACACTCTTGCTACCAAATGCGGGGAGGTTTCCCACCACACCAACAAGCAATTGTTAGACACTAGCAATCCTACAAGACTGCACCCCCCCACCCATCTCAGACACCGTCATGAGCCCAGGTTATCACCTGAGCTTCTGACCACCTGGCTGTAGCTCAGAGCTTCCAACGACCCCCTCCTTAGGTTTGATTCATTCCCTAGAGCGGCTCACAGAACTCAGGGAAACTCTTACTTAGGTTTGCCAGTTTATAAAAGGATATGATAAAGGATAAAGATGTACAGCCAGATAAAGAGATATGTAGGGTGAGAGTCTGGGAAGGTCCTGAGTACAGGAGCTCTGTCTCCGTGGAGTTGGATGTACCACCCGGTGTGGATGTGTTCACCAGCCTGGAGACTCTCCAAACCCCCACCGCTGGGATTTTGTGGAGGCTTCTTCACACGGGCATGAGCAATTATTTATTCAATTTCCAGCCCCTCTCTTCTCTCCAGAGAATGGAGGGTGAGGCTGAAAATTCCCAGTTTCTAATCATGGCTTGATCTTTCTGGTGACGAATTTACATCCAGAAGCCCTTGGGCATTTTGCAAAACTTGGGCCCTCTGCTGCATTCTAGGCAAATAAGTTTCCTCATTTGTAGAGGAGGATGATAACAATGACAATGCCTACTATTGAGGTTGTGACAATTAGATGGGTGGTTTAGTGCCTGTAAAACCTCTTACAACAATGTCTGACACATAGTATTCTTACTGATATCATTTTATTTCATTTAATGGTTATAACGGCCCTGCAGAGGATACTTAACAAAACAGGCTTTGGAGTCAGACGGACCTGGTTTGAATCCCAAGTTGGAGATTTAACTATGTGACCTTTGTAAGGCACTGCAGTGCTCCATGCCTCAGCTTCCTCACCCAGAAAATGGGGGTGATATTAGTTTCACCTGCCTCCCAGTAGGGTCCTAAGAATTGAAGTAGCTCTTCCAAAGACAGCACATAGCACAATACCTGGCACATGGCAAGCCTCAGGGAATGAGAGCTGGATTTGGTTTTGTTTTCTGACCCCGATTAGGCTGTTGCCTTCTTTGTCCTCTCCCTGCACTTGTTTCCTTTAGCTGTCATTCAGAGAGCAGCATCTGGCCCCCCCCCCCTGCAAATGGAGCCACTCAGCCTCCTTACTCCCCTTGGCTCCCGCCTGATAGGCTGTGGCAGGTGCCCTGCATGACATCTCCTGGTCCTCTCCGTCCTCTGGCCCCCATTTTAGTATCTGGGTCACTCAGCTCCACTGGAAATGGCACTTCAGGGCTCCTGGTCTTGACTTTAGTGACTGAACACCGATTGCTGGGTCTGTTTGTCACAATGTTGTTGAGATGGCACAAGTCCACCTACCTTGCCCTGTAGCCTCAGCTCTGGAGTGAGGACGAAGCTGCAGCAAAAATCACTGTTGTGCCGCCCTGGCCATTTCCATGTGTGCAAGTAACATTTCTCTGATCAGTGTGCTCTCACAAAGGAGAGTTCATGTGCTGTTTTCTTCAGAGCCTGGACTGCCCTCCCACACACTCCTGCCACTTCCCTCCTTCGACCAGCGCCTCAAACCGCCATCCTGATCCAGCCTCAATTCACCAGCCACTGTCCCTGGGCACTTGTCAGCTTGCGCCCATTGGCCCACCCCTGCTCAGCAGCCATATGGAGGATTCCAGTGGTTCTCGAGGCAGCCCTTGACTGCGGCCTCTGTCTCCCCTCAGCACCCTTGTCTTCTCTGGGGCACAGCCTAAGCTTGTTGGACCCCCGTGTCCCTGCAGTGCCCTTCACAGGACTCTTGGCTCCAAGTGGATGCTCTCCACGAGTTTGGCTGCCTGACAGCCGGCCCACTCCGAAGCCGATTCTGGTGAGGGAGTCCTGCCAAGGGCTGGCCTGCATCACTGTTGTGAGAGAAGCAGCCAACACCCCCCATAGAGATATTGGTTTCAATACTCATGAGTGGACATGCCTTACGAATTTGCTACCTCCACTCCTCCCACTTTGAGAACTGACTTCAATGGGCAGCCAAGAGGAGGAGAGGGAAAGACCTTATTGTGGTTGAAGCCCTAGGTCTGCCGGTTACCACCTGTTGTGGCCCTGGCCCATTACAACTCTTTGAGTCTCTATTTCCCATCTGAAAAAAATAGACATGAAAGGAATTACTTTATTACCTCGCAGGCCTTTTGTTAGGATCAAATGAAGTCATGGGCGCAAACACTCTTGGTGAACATACCGGTGAAAAAGAGACGCTGCTCTTGCCACTTGCTGTGTGTGGTGTGGGTACAGCATTTCAACTAAGACACAAAAGGCTGATTTTGGGGGAAAGAGATACAATTTGCCATTTATTCCCCTCAGAAGGACTTTGCTCCAGCAAGTGTCCCCTCCTGTTCCTGCATCACCAACCCCTCTCTCAGCCAACAGAGCATTGTCATCTGTAGTCAAGCATACTGTATGCTTCCTCTCTTTAAAAAGAATACAACTTTCTTGACCCAATTTTCCCAACTACCCACCACCCCATTTCTCTGCTCTCCTTGGCACAGCAAGACTCCCTGAAATTCAAGTTGTCTTTTCTGGCAGTGTCTACTTCCTCACCTCCCATTGTCTCTTGAACACATTCCAATAAAGTTCACACCACACCAAGCCTCAGAATCCACACTTGCCAAGGCAGGACTGACTACATAATTTGCAGGGCCCAGTGCAAAGTGAAAATGTGGGGCCCCTTGTTACAAAAGTGTATTTGTTTCCTAGAGCTATCATAACAAATTACCACAAACCGAGTGGCTTCAAAATAACAAAAATTTATTCTGTCACAGTTCTAGTGACTGGACGTCTAAAGTCATGGTGTCATCAGGGTGTGTTCCTTCTGGAGGATTTGAAAGGGAATCTGTCCCATGACTTTCCCCTCGCTTTTGATGGCTAGAAAATTCTTGGCATTCCTTGGCTTGTAGATGCATCTGTGAGGGAGGGAAAAGAAATTTACTTCTACCCTGCTAAGTTCTTCTGGCTGCTCTAATAATCAAATTGACATGAGACAGATTAACAGGAGAAAATTGCCAAATTTATTTCATACGTGCACATATATACAGGGCCCCATAAGAATACGAGGCCCTGGAAAAAATTGGGTAGTTAAGTCTTATATGCCATCTTGAGCTAAGGAGAAAGGTTGCGGGGGTAGTGGTTTGGGGCTTCAAAGGGTAGGAAGGCAATTCACATGGAGGTTTGGTAAATAAATGTTTGCTGGGCCATCTTTGACACTGGGACACAGAGAGGACTTGAATAAATCTGGCTTTGCTAGATTTACTATTTGCTAGGTTCCTCCCTTCCTATCACACACTAGTTCATATTAAACTGTAGTTATTTATGAAGACAGCTTTCTTCCTGGAGCAGGTTCTCTATCTAAATTCTTTTATGCAGTTAGGGGAAGGTCAAAGGTGTTTTTTTTTTTCCCCTGAGTCTTTTTTTTTTTCTTAAAAATAACCAGTATCCCCCAAAAGAGTATTTTGGGGTGGCAAAACTCTGCCCCTCTCACATCACTCTTTTCTCTGCCTCCATTTCCAGATCACCTTCTCTTTGTGTCTGTTTGCAGGCCTCGCTCATTAGCACACCTGTCATTGATCTTTACCTTGATTACATCTTCAAAGACTCCTTTTACAAATAAGGTCACACTTCAAGTGGCTATATCTCTGGAAGATGGGTCATCATTCAGCCCACTACAAGAAGTTATTTAAGAATTTTAAGCCCTGGCTGGTGTTGTCACAGGTGGGCACAGGTAACCAAGTTCTTGGTGATCACGGACAAAAAATTGAACCGAACACACAGAGTTTATAGCAGAAAGCGAGAAAAAGCAGATTTATTAAGCCACACAGAACATGGGAGCAGGCCAACTCTGAGCAGAGTGGGGCACAGAAGAAAAGAGAAGAGCCTAGCAGCGGCAGCAGGGGCAGCAGGGGCAGCAGGGGCAGCAGGGGCAGCAGGGGCAGCAGGGGCAGCAGGGGCAGCAGGGGCAGGGCAAAAGGGCCGAACTCAGGGGTTAGAGGACTTTTATTCCTTAGGGTGGGTCTCCCATGATTTCCTTGATTGGCTACTGGGAAGAGGGTCCCACAATGCTAATTCATTATAATGAATAGGGGTCGGGTAGCATCTTCTGCGCAGGTGCAGTCCTGATTAACTAGGGTTCAATGCTTCTCCAGATGCAGAAACTACCAGACTTAGGACAAGGTCTCCGTTCTTTATCCATGTTGTTTATCTCCTGGGGCACCTCTGGAGTTTCCTCCTTCCTGACTATCTCCTGCCTCAGTGTGACTCAGTGCGCACCAACCTGCGAACCAAAAGGTTGCCAGTTCGATTCCCAGTGCAAGGGTTGCAGGCCAGGTCCCCAGCAGGGGGCATGCGAGAGGCATCGCACATTGCACATTGATGTCTCTCTCCTTCTCTTCCTGTCTCCCTTCCCCTCTCTCTGAAAATAAATAAAATCTTTTTTAAAAAAGAATTTTAATGTGGTCACAGAAGAGCATTAAATTAGCACAGGACCCTGCTGAAACCAGGGCCCTCTTTGACTGCACATGTTGCATGCCCATAAAATGGTAGTATGCCAAGGTCATCCACACCCTCCCTTCCTTCTCTCAAATCCAGTGGTGAGTCCTTACGATACTGAGCCTCTCGACAGCATTTGACATAGTTGATCACCTCGTAACTCTTTCTTCTCTTGGCTTTTGGGACAACAGGCCGTATTGGTTTTCCTTTAATCTCACTAACCAGTCAGCCAGTGCCTTCTACTGGCTCCTACTCTCTTAATCCTCCAGAGTCTGAAAGGTGGAGAGCCACAGGCCTTGGGCCTTGGACCACTTCTGCCTGTCTACTCATTCCCTCCAGGGCCTCAGGCATTTATTTTATTTTTTTTTAAAGATTTTTATTTCTTTATTTTTAGCAAGAGGGGAGGGAGAGAAAAACATCAATGTGTAGTTGTCTCTCAGGCGCCTCCTACTGGGGACCTGGCCTACAACCCAGGCATGTGTCCTGACTGGAAATCGAAATGGTGACCCTTTGGTTCACAGGCCAGCACTCAATCCAGTGAGCCACACCAGCCAGGGTGGTTTTTTTAAAATCTAACCTAGAGGATACGTTTACTGATTTTAGAGAGAGAGGAAGGGAGAGAGAGAAACATCGATTGATTGTCCCCCATAAGCACCACAACCAGGGATTGAACCCACAATTTAGGTATTTGCCCTGACCTGGAATCGAACCCACAACCTTTTGGTGATGGGTTGACACTCCAACTAACTGAACCACCCAGCCAAGGGTCACACTTAGGTTTTTGCTCACAAAGTCTTTGCTCACTATTTCTTTTTGCTTTTTTTCTCCTATCTGGGTGCAATTTTCTTACAAAAATTTTTTAATGAAAGTTTTTTAAAAAAATTGTGTTTATTTTTTTAGAGAGAGGGGAAGGAAGGGAGAAGAAGAGGGAGAGAAACATTGATGTGTGAGAGAAACATCTATTAGTTGCCTATCCCGCAACCCAGCCATATGCCCTAACCGAGAACTGAACCGGCAACCTTTTGGTTCGCAAGCCGGCACTCAATCCACTGAGCTACACCAGCTAGAGCTCCTTACTTTTTTTTTTTTTTGCAAAAATATATATTTTAATAGTTGTGTGAGGGACTGTAAATAGTAAACACCCACAATCTTTATGTGTCTAAACATGCTTTTATTTCTCTCACAAATAAAAATTTAGCTAGACATGTGTAAACTAGCACCTCACCTCCTTCAGATCTTTGCATCAGTGTGTCACCTTAATGAGGTTGCCCTGACAACCGTTTAATAACTTTCTTTTTTAAAATTGATTTTAGAGAAAGAGAGGAAGGGAAAGAGAAACATCGCGTTGCTGTGCCACTTACTTATGCACTCATTGGTTGATTTTTGTGTGTGCTCTGACCGTGCATGGAACTCACAACCTTGGTGAATCCAGACGACATTCTAACGAACTGAGCTACGTGGCCAGGGCCGCTTTAATAACTTTGAACCCATTGCCTTCCCCAGGTTCTCAATCCCTTTACCTGTTTTTCCTATCACAAAATTCCCCTCTTTGATTATTTTTTGTTTTCTTTCTCTCTCCACTAGAGTATCAATTCCAGGAGCACATGGATTTCTGTCTGTTTCATTCACTGTGTATCCCCAGCATTTATAAGAATACCTGGCACTAAGTGCTGAGTTTTTAAAAAAATAAGTTTATTACACTTTCTGAGTTTGTTGAATGAATATAGGCTTCTTGATCGACATTTATTTTATTTTCCTCAACACTTATTATTATGTCATCTCAGGTATCTTTTTTTGAGGCCTAGAGTTATTCTTTTTTTTTTTTTTAGATTTTATCTATTGATTTTCAGAGAGAGGGAAAGAGTGGGAGAGAAACATCAATTTGCGAGAGGTTGCCTTTCACACGCCCCCAACTGGGGACCCGGCCTGCGACCCTGGCATGTGCCCTGACTGGCTATCGAACTAGTGACCTTTGCAGGTCAGTCCACTGAGCCACGCCAGCCAGGGTAAGACTTGCGTTATTTCTAACCAACTGTGAGCTACCTGGCTAGGGTTTGGATTGGAGTTTATCAATGAAGTTAGTTTATTGGATCAAAGTATTTCATTTTTGGAAACGAGTGAGCTTAAACGATTGTTGGCATTCAAAGAAAATCTAATTTGTTCCCTGGCAGAGGAAAATATGTTATCTGGAAGCTTCAGTCTCTTGTTGGCATTCATATACTTATTTTTTTTTTTAATTAAAGACATTTATTTTACTGTGGTAAGAACACTTAACATGAGGAGCATTTGAGGTTTTGCTCCCCAGTATATGTTGTCAGTTTCGCTCAAATGAACTCCTCTTTCTTTTCTTTTCTTTTTTTTTTTAAGAACGTTTAACAGGACATCTACCTTCTTAACAGATTTTTAAAGTTATTTATTTATTTATTTTTAGAGAGGGGAAGCGAGGGAGAGAAACATCAATGTGTGGTTGCATTTCACGTACCTCCTCCTGGGGACCTGGCCTGCAACCCAGGCATGTGCCCTACACTGGGAATCAAATGGGTGACCCTTTGGTTTACAGGCCGGCGCTGAATCCACTGAGCCACACCAGCCAGGGCTCTTAACAGATTTTTAAGTGTACAATACAGTATTGTTTACTGTAGGCACAATGTGGTACAGCAGATTTCTATTCATCTTGCATTACTGAAAGTGTATACCCATGGATTAGCAAGCCCTCATTTTCCACTACGCCCAGCCCCTTACAACCAGCATTCTATTCTGTGCTTTCTGAGTTTGACTATTGGAGATAACTCATCTCACTGGAACCGTATAGTATTTGTCCTTTTGTGACTGGTGTATTTCACGTAGCATGATGTCCCACAGGTTCACCCATGTGGTCACATATGGCCGAACTTCCTTCCTCTTTTAAGACTGAATAATGCATTGTCTTTATATACCATGTTTTCTTTATCCATCTGTGGATGAGCATATAGGTTGTTCCCACATCTTGGCTGCTGTGCATAGTGCTAAATGAAGATAGGAGTTCTAACACCTCTTGGAGAGCCACAGTACAATTCTCTTGGCTAAATACCCAGATTGCTAGATCATATGGTGATTCCATTTTTAATTTTTAAGTATATTTTATTGATTATGCTATTACAGTTGTCTCATTTTTTCTCCCTTCTATCCCCCCTGCCCTGCAGCCCCCATCCCTCCAGCATTACCCCCCACCTTAGTTCATGTCCACCAGTCGTACGTATAAGTTCTCTGGCTTCTCCACTTCCTATACTATTCTTAACCTCCCCCCTGTCTATTTTGTACCTACCAACTATGCTGCTTATTCCCTGTACCTTTCTCCCCATTCTCCGCCCGCTCCCTCCCCACTGATAACCCTCCATGAGATCTCCATTTCTGTGAGTCCATTTCTGTTCTAGTTGTTTGCTTAGTTTGTTTTTCTTTTTGTTTTTTTTTTTTTGGTTCAATTGTTGATAGTTGTGAGTTTGTTGTCATTTTACTGTTCACAGTTTTGATCTTCTTCTTCTTCTTAGATAAGTCCCTTTAACATTTCATACAATAAGGGCTTGGTGACAGGGAACTCCCTTAACTTGACTTTGTCTGGGAAGCACTTTATCTGCCCTTCCATTCTGAATGATAGCTTTGCTGGATAGAGTCATCTTGGATGTAGGTCCTTGGCTTTCATGACTTTGAACACTTCTTGCCAGCCCCTTCTTGCCTGCAAGGTTTCTTTGGAGAAATCAGCTGATAGTCTTATGGGAACTCCTTTGTCGGTAACTGTATCCTTTACTCTTGCTGCTTTTAAGATTCTCTTCTTATCTTTAATCTTGGGTAAGTTAATTATGATGTGCCTTGGGGTGTTCCTCCTTGGGTCCAACTTCTTCGGCACATTCTGAGCTTCCTGGACTTGCATGTCTCTTTCCTTTGCTAGACTGGCAAAGTTCTCTTTCTCCTTCATTATTTTTTCAAGTAAGTTTTTAAAAAATATTTTATTTATATTTAGAGAGACAGGAAGGGAGGGAGAAAGAGAGGGAGAGAAACATCCATTTGTGGTTGCCTCTAGACAGCCCTCAACTGGGGACATGGCCCGCATCCCAGGCCTGTGCCCTGACTGGGAATTGAACTGGTGACCCTTTGGTTCGCAGGCCGGTGCTCCATCCACTGAGCCACACCAGCCAGGGCTCAAGTAAGTTTTCAATTTCCTGCTCTTCCTCTTCTCCTTTGGCACCCCTATGATACAGGTGTTGAAATGTTTAAAGTTGTCCCAGAGGTTCCTAATCCTCTCCTTGTTTTTTTGAATTCTTGTTTCTTCATTCTGTTTCGGTTGACTGTTTATTTCCCCCTTCTGTTCCAAATTCTTGAATTGAGTCCGATTTCCTTCTCTTCACCATTGGTTGCCTGTATATTTTTATTTACGCCAGTTTCTATAGCCTTCACTTCTTCCTTTATTTTGTGGCCGTACTCAGCCATTTCTGGGAGTCTCCTGATTACCAGTGTTTTGAACTCTGCATCTGATAGGTTGTCTATTTCCTTGTCGCTTAGTTCTTTCTTTGAAATTTTGATCTGTTCTTTCATTTGGGCCCTATTTCTTTGTCTCAGCACACCTGTTACATTATAAGGGGCGGAGACTTAGGTATTCGCCAGGGTGGGGCGGTCCTCTTTGCTGCCTTGTGGTTCTGTATGTGGGGGAGGAGTCAGAGAGGGAACAATGCCACTTGCTTGGCTCTCCGCCGCGTTTCAGTCACTTCCCCCCACTACCCACAAGAAATTGGGCCCTTCTGGTGCTGATTCCTGGGTGGGTGGGTTTGTGTATGTTCTAGGACCCTGTGGCTCCCTCCAAAGGACTCTCCTGTAGACTGGGAGTTTCTCCCGTCACTGTAATCCCCACAGGTTTTTACGGACAGAAGTTTTGAGGCTTTATTTCCCTGCAATGGAACCCTGGGTTGTGTGGTCTGCCTCGCTCCCCAGTTCTTCCTCCTGGTTTATCCGCACACGAGCGTGGGGCCGCCTTGTCCGCCAGCTGTTGCCTCGCCATGTGTCCTCTCTTCCTGGCTGTCTCTCTCCGCCCCTCCTACTGATGGGGGACTCAAATGTTGGAAAAATTTTGTTTCGGGTAATAGCTAATAAGCTTCGTAATCACTGCACGTCAAACGCTATTGTTTCAGGAACTGGAGGTTTGCCCCACCTCGACTCCAGGGGACCAGAAGCGGTCCCACCTTTGTGCCTCGGGAGGACTGCAAGCAATCAAGATGGTATCGGAGCCATTGTGCTCCAGGGTGAGATGTCCACTGCCCAGGACGCAGATAAAGAGCATCGCCCCGGGCACAGAGGAAAGAATGCTGCAGCTTTTATCTGATCAACTTGTCCCCTGAATTCCAGTCCCCTTACCTACACTTTTCTTCTCCTTATAAGGACTTGAAATGGAATTTAAGACAGCCTATTACAGTACAAACCTGAAGCTGTCTTGTCTCCTCAGATCACCGGCCATCCGAATAAAATGTTCATAAAGATTCAATCCCTGTCTCTGCTTATTGGGTCTGGTAGGTGACAGGCAGCAGGAACACTGGCTTTTCTGGTTTCATATTCTGGCGACTCTGCAGGGACAGACTTTGGGACTTTCCGGTAAGTCTGGTTATTTGGCGGAGCGTCTCACTGGCTGCCTGGACTCAGAAGCCCTGGGGCGTGGATACGGAAGCTCCCTAGCAGCTGCCAGGTGATTTCACTTGGGGACTCTCCTCAGATTCTCAGCACTTCCCCTCATCTTCACATTGGATTGAATTTCTGCACTTTCTGGTTCAGGTTACAATCCCGGGTCACAACTTCCAATGATCTAAGGCATCTGTAAACCATGTGCCTTCTGGTTTACAGAGGTCTGCCTGGTCAAAAGGTGTCTTCTGATTTTGGGAAACAGCCTTTTGGGGCAAGTTTTGGCTGATTGGTTGACTTATGCTTATAAACCTATGACTAAAAAGAAAGTGGTTTTTATTGTAATACCGTTTGGCTTATGTATTGTACAATCTAGACTCAGGAGAGCTCTGGCTGCTGAACCAATCTTTAAATTACTGTAGTATACTGTAGCTAGAGTAGTTTTGTCCTAGATCAGGGAAGTGGGACAAAATGCCTTACTTAGAAACCTCCGGGCGTTGACATAGTCAAGATGCAGGATTAAACGGAAGTAGACTAATGGTCCAGAGAAGAAGGGAACTTGCCTGTGAAAGACAGCAGAAGCTCAGAGGAGAGGGCCCGGGAAGATCCAGATGTTGTGGCAGCCGCGAGCCTGGCCGGGGTTCCCGCGGCCCCTCCAGCCCTGGGGGATCTTCCTCCTTATTGGGCTGAGGGACCCGGGACAGGGAGCCTGAACCGGCCTCGCCTCTGGAACCCGTCAGGGAACCAGATTCAGTGGAGGGGAAGCCCCTACCAGGGCGCGGCAGTACCATTTGTGAAAACTTCCAGTGGGTGTAGGGCCAGAGGGCCAGCCTGCTGGGTGTTATGGGCGCTTACTCCGTTTCTGCATCAGGAGATCTGTTAAGCTGGAAAAACTCTCAAAGGACCGGAGCGTATCCCCTTAGGATTGACAAAGGAGTGCACCCCAGCTTTTGAGTCCCTGCAGGCACACCTGGCTGTCACGCCAGGCTTAGCACTTCCAAACCTGCTAAAGCCCTCTCAGTTCATGTTCATGAAAGGCGGGGCGTCGCCCCAGGAGTCCACCCAAATGCGTAGTGACATTCTGCAATCCATTGCATACTTGTCAAAGAAAGGAGGTCACGCTGTCCAGGGGTGGCCACCCTGCTCGAGAGTCGCGTCAGCCACCTGCGAGCTCCAACCGAGTGCTGAGCCCGCTCGAGCAAAAGGGAAATGCGTGACTCACTGTGAGAACGGGCAGGTACCACGCAAACTTTCCCAGCAATCCCAGTGTCTCCCCCAAAACTGTAAGTTAGAATCTGCCTCTCTTCTCCTGGAGCCTGACTCGGCTGCGCTAATACACGACTGTGCTGAGATCACTGAGGAAGTTTATTCCAGCAGGATTGATTTACAGGACCGTCCCCTAGAAGGGGCAGACTGGACTCCCTATGCAGGTGGAAGCAGTGATATGGACAAAGGAAACAGAAAGGCTGGGTGTGCAGTTGTGACTCTCGAAGGAATGGTAGAGGCCCAGGCCGCACCCCCGGGAATCTCTGCTCAGAAAGCCGAACTGATCCCATTGACGAGGGCACTGGAATTGTCGCACAAAAAGAGAGTGAGTGCGTATATCGATTGGAGGTGTGCTTTCCTAATTTGGCGTGCACATGGTTCCATCGGGAAGGAAAAAGAACCGTTAACCTGCAATAAAAAAGGAGATTAAGTGTGCAGGAGACATTTTAAAGTTATTAGAGGCTGTCCAGGTACCTTTCCAGGTGGCAGTTTCACAGTGCCCCGGGCATCAGAAAGAGGACACGGAAGTGGCTGGAGGAAACAATCTGGCTGATCGAGCAGCGAACGAGGCTGCTCCAGGAGCGTTTTTAATGCCTTTGGTGCCTGTTCCAGACTTGTCACAATGCGACCCTGAATGTCTGACTGCAGGCTTAGAGCTGGGGTTTTGATGAAGAAGGAGCTGACGGTGGATGGAGGAAGAAGAAGAAAGGAGTTATCCTGCTTCCTGAACAATTACTAGAGCCAGTCAGGAAGCATTTGCACGAGGCCAGTCACTGTTAAACTGTGGCTCACGGGTCCTGGAATGTCTAAAGCTATACGAACAATAATTGCTGGGTGTGTCTTGTGCCAGGAGAACAACCCCAAGGCAGATCCCCATCAAAACAAAGAAGGGAAACAATACCAAGGACGGAGCCCGTTGGAGGACCCGCAAATAGACTTTACCGAGATGCCAAGGGTCCGAGGGTGGAAATATCTGCTGGTCTTTGTTGACACCTTTTCAGGATGGGTAGAAGCCTATCCTACTAGAATGGAGAGATCCTCGAGGCAGTGAAAGACGTACCGAAGGAAATAATTCCTCGCTTTGTCCTACCCAGCAGCATCTAGTGCGATAATGGACCTGCTTTTGTTTGAAAAGTTACACAGGTTAGTCAATTTTAGACATCAAGCGGAGACTCCACGTGGCCTAGAGAACTCAGGCTCCCGGGAAGGTAGAGAGGATGAATCACAGGCTGAAGAAAAACATAGCGAAGGTGCTCCAAGAAAGTCACCTCCATTGGGATCAGGCTTTACCTTTTGCCCTGCTCAGGATAAGGGTGGCTCCTCAAAGTGGGAGTCGATCGAGTCCTTATGCAACTGTGCACGGGCGACCATTTCAGGCTATGAATGGGGTGGGAGATATGTATATACAGATCAAGAAGTGAAGGCAAAGAAAATGCACACCATTTGAGTCCGACCTTAGCTGTAAGTAACGACCTTTCTTGTATGAGAGACCTCTCCCCGACAGGTTTGCTGCTTTCCTTTGAGCCTGGAGAGAAAGTGCTTCCCAAGACTTGGAGGACAGCATCTCCAGAAAGCCAACTAGAGCAAAAGTGGACCGAACCTTGGGACGTACTCCTCGCCATCCCCGCCGCGGTGACGTTGGCAGAAACCAAACCTTGGGTTCATCACACCAGAGTAAAGAAAGCACCGGAGAACAACGGACCAGTGACCTACAGGAAGACCTGCAAGCCATCTTTCAGAACCAATGACTTATTTTCTTTTCATTACTTTTTGTTAACCCCATGTTATGGAGAACTTGTTCCCTTCACATGAGATGAAAATAGTTGGGTGTATGTAGCAAAAATGTGCTAAACGTCTCTGAATTTTGTCATGCAGGAGGAACTTACGTCGAACAAACTTTGACTGCATGTCTTCGAGGTGTTTGTACTTCCCTGGAAAGCCTTTGAAGGTATACTTTGTTCCAGCCTATCAATAAGAAAATAGCCTACTCCACTGTTTATAATTGGGGCCTTGCGATAACTCGAAAGGATAGGGGAAGGTTTTCCTTAAAAGCCACTAATGTAGCCCCAGCTGGAGAGTGTGCAACTTTTGTCCGTTGTGCTCAAAACTGTTCTGCGCATTATCATAGCTTGTTGTCGCATACAGCGTGCTCTCTTATGTGGACCTGCAGTGAAATGTATTCCGAAGCCCCCCCACCAGACGGTCTAATGCTAACATACGTGCTCAACAACCAAATGAGTACTTCCATATGAAACTGAATTCAGAGATACAAGACAGTTTAAACGAGCAGTGGGGGAGTGATGGGGGACTCAAATGTTGGAAAAATTCTAGTTTCGGGTAATAGCTAATAAGCTTCGTAATCACTGCACGTCAAACGCTATTGTTTCAGGAACTGGAGGTTTGCCCCACCTCGACTCCAGGGGACCAGAAGCGGTCCCCCCTTTGTGCCTCGGGAGGACTGCAAGCAATCAAGATGGTATCGGAGCCATTGTGCTCCAGGGTGAGATGTCCACTGCCCAGGACGCAGATAAAGAGCATCGCCCCGGGCACAGAGGAAAGAATGCTGCAGCTTTTATCTGATCAACTTGTCCCCTGAATTCCAGTCCCCTTACCTACACTTTTCTTCTCCTTATACGGACTTGAGATGGAATTAAGGCGCTGTGCAGAACCGTTTAGTTTCGTTTGACGCAGTTCCACTTGTTTATTTGTGCTTTTGGCTTTTGGTGTCATTTCCATGAAATCAGTGTCAAGACCAATGTCATAGGATTTTCTCCTATGTTTCTTCTAGAAGTTTGACACTTGCAAGTCCTATGTTTGAGCCTTTATCTTTAGTTGATTTTTGTGTACAGTGGAAGATCAGGGTGCCATTGATTTTTATTTTTTGTATGCGGATATTTCGTTTTCTGTGTCCCCCCTTCCTGACGTCCAGTCCGGTGGAGAGTCCTTACCTCACGGGGCCTCTAGGCGGCGTTTGACATAGTTGATCACCTTGTTCTCCTTGGGACTCGGGCTCTCCTTGGCGTCTGGGACACCGTGCTCGACTGCTTTTCCTTTCATCTCACTCACCGACCAGCCAGCGCCTCCTGCTGGCTCCTCCTCAATTAATCCTGTAGGGTCTAGAGGGTGGAGAGGCACAGGCTTTGGGCCCTGGACCACTTCTGCCTGTGCAGTCACTGCCTCCAGGGGCACATCCCGCCTCAGGTCTTTCAGGGCCCCCCTGCATCAGCGGCGCTGCCCTGGCCCCTGCTCAGGTTCCAGGCAGACACGCCCAGCTGCTTTCTCAACAGCTCCAGTTGGAGCGGTCTCATGGGCTCTCCCGCATAGCATAGCACGTCCCACCTGAAGTCCTCCTCAGCTTCCCTCTTCCCTCCTCCACCTCATGTAAGAGCCTCTCCCTCCTTCCGGTTGTTTGGGTGAAAACGCTTGCATCCTGCTGACCCCTCACTTCCCTCTCATGCAGTGAGGGAAACCCCAACACGCAGTCTCCGCAGTCACTCCCTGTCCCACTCGGAATGAGAGCTCCACCCCTTGGTGTGGTCCACGTGGCCCTGCATGATTGGGTCCTTCTGTACCTCGCCCGCCCCATCTCCTACCAACTTCATCCCCCACCCCGACCCCCTCATGCTGCTCCAGTACTTCCCAGTCCCACCTGCATGTGTCTACATCACACCAAACACGTTCCCACCCCGGGGCCTTTGCACCTGCAGTCCCCGCTGCCTGGTGTGACCTTTCCCCATTCATGAGCAAGGCCTGCTCCCTCACTTCAGCTGGTCTGCTCCAAGGCCTTCTCTGACCACCCTTGCCTCCAACCGCCCTCTGCTGCCTCTCTGTTGCCATCCCTCGCTTCATTTGCATCCCTCTGCTCTGCGTGGATCTCTCCAACTAGAATGGAAGCTCCAGGAGTTAAGGGATCTGGGTTCCTCACTGCTGTCCCCCGCCCGGCCCCGCCCCGCCCCCCCCCCTCCCCCGCCGCCGCCGCCGCCTCGTGGAGTGCACAGCTCGCAGACGCGGCGTCAGAGAGTGAATCAGTCGGGTCACGTTGCTCTCGCGGCTCGAGATCCTGCAGTGCTCCCTCATCTGTCCGTGCCTTTGCCCACGCTACTCCCTCTGCTTGGAGGGCTCTTCCTCCTCCTGGTCTGCCTGGAAAACTCTTACTCACCCTTCCAGACCTGACCCAACTGTCACCACCATGCCCCCAGGTAGAGTCGGCCCCTTGTCCCTGGGTGACCCCGCAGCATCCTGTGCGTGCCTCGGTTAATGCTTGATTCTCATGTGATTTTTCGGTTTCCTCTGTCAACTGTGATCTTCCTGAGGACAGATACCATCCTCTCATCCTGTTTCCCTAAGGCCTAGTCCAGTTCCTGCACAGCCTTAAGTAAATATTTGGCAAAGGGCTGCTGACTCAATGAGTAAATGAGCCAACAGGTGAGGGGGAGGA
Organism: Pteronotus mesoamericanus; assembly: GCF_021234165.1. Lineage (NCBI taxonomy): Eukaryota > Metazoa > Chordata > Mammalia > Chiroptera > Mormoopidae > Pteronotus > Pteronotus mesoamericanus. The sequence continues at coordinate 267,932 of NW_026555203.1, forward strand.
AGTAGGAAGAAGGGAAACAGGGAGCTGTATCTTTCCCTGTAGATGTCCTCGGGGTGCCTCTCATTGTGCAAGTCCCCATGTTCTTCAGACTCACATCAACACCTCACCTCCTTGTCCAAACTTTCTAGAAACAGGTGCTAACTTTTTGGCTGGTATGACTTCAGTTTCCAAACTTCAAATTACAATGATCTGACTAGTTTTGTCATGTGCTTTAGAGATAACAAGACTGAATTTTTGAAAGCTATCACATGGATAACCTATGGCTGCTCACGTTTCTGTTAGGGTGAATGCAACCAAGAATGAGAGCTTATGGACCTAATATACGAGTATGCTTACTAGAAAGTATTTAGAGATACTGTACAGGCAAGTGCAAGGAAACCCATCCAGGATCCTACATCCTCAATGCCAAACATTGTTAATATTTTGACATAATGTCTTCTGGTATGTACGTAGTTATCAATACACATGCATGGGTGTATATGAACCAATATATACCTGTAAGTGCATATGTAAAATACATGAATGAAATCATTCTGTGCCTTCCATTTCATACCAGTGGTTTCTTCATATTGTAGCAGATGCCTGCCCACTGGCCTAATTCCATGAATGGCTGACAGTTGGGTGTCCACAGCAGATACCCCGGAAAGCCTGACTCTGCCTAGGCCCCCCATGCTGCCCCATTCACAGGTGCAAATGTGCCTGGAGGGCCAGGGTCCCCCATGGATAAAAAAGCAATGGTGGGCAGAACCAGGTTCTGGGGCAGCCCTCCCACCTGTCCCCCAGATGCTTCCTGTGAAAGTCAGGAGCAGATGGGGCACCAGTATCAGCTTTCTGGAGAGCTGAGACATGGGGAAGGAGTGAGAAGAAATTTCCACAGGGATGGAAACTGGGAGTCTTGCCTGGAGAAACCTAGCCTGAACCAACTGTCAGAATGCTCCCTCCAGCAAGATCAGCTGCTGTGTTGCTTTTCTCTTGGGGGAAAGATATCTCTGGGACCCCATCTTTTAAAAAATATTTTATTTACTTATTTTTAGAGAGAGGAGACGGGAGGGAGAAAGCAAGGGAGAGAAACATTAATGTGTGGTTGCATCTCCCGTGCCCCCTACTGGGGACCTGGCCCACAACCCAGGCATGTGCCCCAACTGGGAACTGAACAGGTGACCCTTTGCTTTGCAGGCCAGCACTCAATCCACTGAGCCACACCAGCCAGGACTGGGACTCCATCTTGATTGGTGTTAAGAGGCACCCATATTTTCTTCTTTACAGTAAACAAGTAAAAGAAAGTCAACCCCAATCATCTGTTTTCCTTGCCTCTCCCAAGGCAAAACCTTTCCTAGAGCAAAATTATTGTACTGAAAAAGACGGTTAGGGTTCCACCCCTGCCCCCCCGCCGTAAAATGGAACCTGGAGGTAAGAACTTGGTGGGTCACAAGGGGGCAGCAAAGTTCCTACTCCTACAGGAAGGCAAGAATGCTTTCTATCACCAGCCAGTAAGGAGAATCAGTCTTAAGACATGTAGTAATAAAGGATCAGCCACTGAATTCACAAACAACTGGCCACCACCCATTCCAGTGTCAATATTTGAAAAAAAATAAGAGTTTAATCTCAATTTAGTCACCTAGTATATGCCCTTGGGCCGGTTACAATGTATTTGACCTTCAAGTTACTTATCTGTAAACTAAGGATACCTGCTGCCCAATACCACACGTTTGTCATATGGTTGTCTTGGTAATTAAGTGAGATAATTAAAGTAATAGGTAAAACCCTCATCATATAGTAAGTATTTATATGTTAAATATTAGTATTAGTATAAAAGAAACAAAGAAAACTGACTGTTATTGAATACCTATTATGTGTCAGGCAGTTTGAACCTTTAGAGCAATCAAGTGAGGAATTTTGAGAAGTTAAAGGAGAGGTTGAAAGACAGATGAGAGGTTAAATGACATGGATAAGGCCAAATAGCTAGCAACAATAACAGCAGCTAACATGTAGCAAGCACTGTGTACCAAGCACTCACTGTTCTAAGTGCTTCATATATTATCTCACTTTTTACAGTAATTGTGTGGAGTGGGTACTATTACTAAGTCCATTTGACAGAAAGGGAAACTGAGGCACAACAAGTAACCGGCCCAAATCCCCACTATGAAGTCTAAATGTGGTGCTGGGGTTAGAGCCCAGGCAGTCTAGTTCCTAAACCTGAGCTATAACTTTCATTCCATCTGGTAGAGATGGGATTTAAGTCAGCCCAGGCTCTTTCCACCATCCAAGCTAGCCTGCATCACACCCTGCGCAAAATTCTCATGAGAAACAAAACAATCCCTGCTTTGACCCCACTACAGCCCTCTCCAGCCACTGACATTTTTTCCTCTCCCCCATTATAACTGCACTTCTCAGGTTGTTTATACACATGGTCTCCAACTTATGATGGTTCCACCTGTGATTTTTGGAATTTATGATGGTGCAAAAGCAATATGCATAATAAATTACATGAGAGATTTGTGATAGATAATTTTGCCCAACTTGTAGTAGGCTAAGGTAAGTGTTCTGAGCAAGGTTAAGGTAGGTTAGGCTAAACCATGAAGTTCAGTAGGTTAGGTGTATTAAATGCATTTTCAACTTAGAGTGTTTTCTTATTTTTCTGTGATATTTTCAGTTTACAATGGGCTTATCAGACCATAACCCCATCGTAAGTTGAGAGGCATCTGTGCTCACTGCCTCCATTTTTTCCCCTCTTACATCTGCCTCCACCCATGCCGATCTGGCTCCTTCTACTGCCACTCCACAGAAACAGTAATCCAACAAGGTCACAAACGGTCTCCATGTCACTGAGCCCAAAGGTTATTTTTTAGCCCTCTTCTGAAAATTCTGAATTTTAAGATTTTGACACTGCCGATACTCTTGGCTTCTGTAACATCACGTCTCACCTCTCTGCTTGCTCCTTCTCTGCCTCTTTTGCAGACTCAGTCTTCTCTCCGTGACCATTAAGTGCAGGTGTGCCTCGAGCCTTGGTCCTGAGCATCTTGTCGTCTCTCTGTAATCCTCCGTCTTTACTCTTTCTTCGTACTGTTCCCAGCGTCAATACTATCTGCGTGCTAATGACTCCCCAATTTATATGGCTACCCCAAACATGCCTCTGAACTCCAGACCATGTATCTAGCTGCATCTCAACCTGAATGTTTCAAAGGGCTCTCCAACTCAACATGAGCTCCCTTCCAGACCTCCTGGCCCTCTTATTTTCCAGTATTCCACACATCCACTGTCTGCTTTCACCCTCTCTGTGTAACCCACCACCAAGTTCTGTAGCTATGATGTTCTTCACGTCTCCAAAATTTGTCCTTTTCCCTCCATCCTCACTGTCACCACTATCGTCGTCTTTCTGACTGGAATCCTGGATGGTTGTCTAATTGGTTCCCTACTTCCACTGACCCCTATCTAAAATACTTAGGTGGTTTCTCTTCCTCTTAAAATAGAGGGCACAGTGTTTGGAATGGCTTCTGAGGCCCTATGAGGTCTGGCTCTGCTTCCTCTTTAGTGTCAACACCCTTAAATTCCTCTTGCTCTCAGGACTCTGGTTTCACTGACATGCTTCATGCATGTCCAGCAGTCTCCCATCACGAGACTTTTACACATACTGTCTCTTTTCTTGAAACAAGTCTTTCCTCCACTCTCTGTCTAGTTAACACCTATTCATCTCTTCGATTCCAGCTCAATGATCATAGCCTTAGAAAAGACCTGAACATTCCTCCTATTATATGTCCTTTGTTAATTCTCCTTTCTAGACCTGATATTGATTGTACTTTTACATGTCTGTACGTGATTCTTTTTTAAAAAAAGATTTTATGTATTTCTTTTAGAGGGAGGGGCATGGAGGGAGAAAGAGAGGGAGAGAAACATCCATGTGTGGTTGCCTCACACATGCCCCTTACTGGGGATCTGGCCCGCAACCCAGGCATGTGCCCTGACTGGGAATTGAACCCGTGACCCTTTGGTTCAACAGGCCAGTGCTCAGTCTGCTGAGCCACACCAGCCAGGACTCCTTTTTCTATGAATTTAGATGTCTATAGTATGTACTAATTAAGATAGAAAACATAATATCTTTCCATCACACTTTTTAGTAATTTCTTATTTTTTAAAGATTTTATTTATTTAAAAAATATTTTATTTATTTATGTTTAGAGAGAGAGGAAGGGAATGAGAAAGAGAGGGAGAGAAACATCAATATGTGGTTGCCTCTAACGCGTCCCCTACATATTGATGTGTGGGCCCTATTTCTTTTTCTCGGTGCACCTGTGATGTTGTAAGGGGTGGAACCTTAGGAGCCCACAATCCAGGCATGTGCCCTGACTGGGAATAGAACCCGCGACCCTTTGGTTCCCAGACAGGCACTCGATCCACTGAGCCACACCAGCCAGAGCAGAAATTTTCTTTTTTCTTTTTTTGTTTTGAAGTATATTTTGATTATGCTATTACAGTTGTCTCTTTTTTTTCTCCCCTTTATCCTGCTCCTCCCTGTATCCTCCCTCCCATCAGCATTCTCCCCCCTGAGTTCATGTCCATGGGTCATACATATAAGTTCTTTGGCTTCTCCATTTCCTATACTATTCTTAACCTCCCCCTGTCTATTTTGTGCCTACCAATTATGCTTCTTATTCCCTGTACCTTTTCTCCCATTCTCTTCCAACACCTTCCCTGCTGATAACTCTCAATGCGATCTCCATTTCTGTGATTCTGTTCCTGTTCTGCTTGTTTTCTTAGTTTGTTTTTATTTTTTAGGTTCAGTTGTTGATAGTTGTGAGTTTGTTGTCTTTTTACTGTTCATAATTTTGATCTTCTTTTTCTTAGGTAAGTCCCTTTAACATTTCATAGAATAAGGGCTTAGTCATGATGAACTCCCTTAACTTTACCTTATCTGGGAAGCACTTCATCTGGCCTTCCATTCTGAATGACAGCTTTGCTGGATAGAGTTATCTTGGTTGTAGGCCCTTGCCTTTCATGACTTTGAATACTTCTTGCCAGCCCCTTCTTGCCTGCAAGGTTTCTTTGAAGAAATCAGCTGATAGTCTGATGGGAACTCCTTTGCAGGTAACTCTCTCCTTTTCTCTTGCTGCTTTTAAGATTCTCTCCTTATCTTTTTTTCTTTTTTGGTCTAAATTCAGAACTTTATTCTTATCCAGTATATCACAATTTCCAAAAAACTAGAATGGATTTGGTGAATTGCATGATTTCACTTCCTTTTGTACATAGATTTCCTTAATTTTTTTCTTTGATGTTTTTTTAAATTTTATTTTAATTTATTTTTTCAAATACATTTGTCTCTGCCTACCCCCCACCACTTTCCCTTGCCCCCTCCCTCCTTCCCTCCCTCAACTCTTCCCCTTTGGTTTTGTCCATGAGTCCTTGCTATATGTTCCTTGACTTTCCCCTTCCCTTCTCTCCTTATCTTTAATCTTGGGTAATGTAATTATGATGTGCCTTGGTGTGTACCTCCTTGGGTCCAATTATTTGGGACTCTGAGCTTCCTGGATCTCCTGGAAGTCTATTTCCTTGGCCAGATTTGGGAAGTTTTCATTCCTTATTTTTTCAAATGTTTTCAATTTCTTGGTCTTCCTCTTTTCCTTCTGGCACCCCTATGATTCAAATGTTGGAACATTTAAGTTGTCCCAGAGGTTCCTAAGCCTCTCCTCTTTTTTTTCTTTTTTGTTTTGAATTCTTGTTTCTTCATTCTGTTCTGATTGAATATTTATTTCTTCCTTCTGTTCCAAATTGTTGATTTCAGTCCTGGTTTCCTTCCCTTCACTTCTGGTTTCCTATATATTTTTCTCTATTTCACTTGGTATAGCCTTCACTTTTTCCTTTATTCTGCATCCATACTCCACCATTTCTGTGAGCACCCTGATTACCAGTGTTTTGAACTCTGCACCTGAGAGGTTGGCTATTTCCTTATTGCTTAGTTCTATTTTTGGAGTTTTGATCTATCCATTCATTTGGTCCATATTTCTTTGTCTCGGTGCACCTGTGATGTTGTAAGGGGCGGAGCCTAAGTTATTTGCCAGGGCGGGACAATGCCCTTTGCTGTGTTGTGGCACTGTACATGGGGGAGAGGTCAGAGAGGGAACAATGCCGCTTGCTTGGCTCTCCCCACAATTTCAGTCACTTCCCCCACTACCCACAAGCAAATTGGTCCCTTTTGGTGCTGATTCCCAGGTGGGTAGGTTTGTGTATGTTCTAGGACCCCGTAGGTCTCTCCAATAAACTCTTCTGTGAGGATGGAGGTTGCTCCCACTACCACAACACCCATAGGGTTTTGAGGCTTTGTTTCCCCATGCTGGAACCCTGGGTTGCATGGTCTGTCTTGCTCCCCAGATGTTCCTTCTGGCTTATCTGCTTGCAAATGTGGGGCCACCCTGTCTGGCAGCCATTGTCTCACACGCCTTGTCTGCTGCTTTGCAACATGTCCTCTCTGTCCCAGCTACCCATCTCCACCCCTCCTACCTGTCTGGGTGAATGTTTCTTCTTTAATTCCTTGGTTTTCAGACTTCCATACAGTTCAATTTTCTGGCAGTTCTGGTTGTTTTTGTTTTTAAATTTCTCATTGTCCTTCTTTGGTTGTGTGAGGAAGCAAAGCATATATACCTATGCCTCTATCTTGGCCAGAAGTCAAAAATTTTCTTAATAACAGCCTTATTGAGATATATTTTAATATCTTACAATTTACCTTTTTTAGAAGGTACAATTCAATGGCTTCTACCATTTCATGGCTATGTGTGACCATCATCACTCAACTTTTATAACATTTCATCACCTCAAAAGAAACCTTATAGCCTTTGGCAGTCACTCCCCATTCCCGTCCAACCTGCTTGGCTCTACACAAACACTAATCTACCCTCTTTATAGATTGTCCTATTCTGGGCATTCCATGAAGTTAGAATCATACAATATATTGTCTCTGGTAACTTGCTTATTTCACTCAGCATCATGTTTTCAAGGTTCATTCACATTGTAGCATGTATGAGAACTTCACTCCTTTTTATTGCAAAATAATATTTCATTGTATAGACATACCACATTTTATTCATTCATCGATTGATGAACATTTGGGTTGTTTCCACTTTTTGGCTATTATGACTAAAACTACTATGAGTGCCCTGGCTAATGTAGCTCAGCAGATTGAGTGCCGGCCTGTGAATGAAAGAGTCACCTATTCGATTCCCAGTCAGGGCGCATGCCTGGGTTGCAGGCCAGGTCCCCAGTAAGGGGAATGTGAGAGGCAACCATACATTGATGTTTCTTTCTCTTTCTTCCCCACTCCCGTTTCTCTAAAAATAAATAAGTGAAATCTTTTAAAATATACTGCTATGAGCATTCATTTACAAATCTTTGGGTGGACATATGTTTTCATTTCTCTTGGATGCATATCTAGGAATGGATCAAGGATGACTCCTTTGATTCTGAGATATGGACAGCATAGATGGTGGTGCCAGTCTCTGAGAGGTGGAACAGAGGATGAAAATCAGGTTGTAGGTCAAGAGTGGGGAGGAGACGATATGTTTTTTCTTAGACTTGTCAAGTTTGTTTCTTTTGAAATATCCTAATGGAGATGCCAGATGGGCAGTTGGGTACATGAGGCTGGACCTCAGAGAAGGGCTTTCGCCTGGAAGTGCAAATATGTGCTATGTTGGATATTGTCTTCAACAACATTTAAAAATAGTCAGCACAAAAGCGTGTCACATGACTGTTTATTGTAGTGATCTTTGAAAAAGGTTGAAGGCACGACATTTGCATTAATACTCAGGGAAGGTGATCTTGAAAAGTCTACCAAATATGCAGGTGTCAAGTGGTCTAATTTGATTGAAAAATAGAACTTAGAGTACCTAGGAGAGGGTGTGGATTGTATATCCCTTATCCAGGGTGTCTAATATGAAGCATGCAGGCCCAAACATGGCCTGAGAAAGGGAGAGGAGTTGCTTGTGCCTGCCTGAGATTTTTTTTTTAACAAAAATAACTAATCTCATTTACTTAACAACTAATACTTGCAGCACTTACTATATGCCAGTACTGTTCTAAGCATTTTACAAATTTAAACATAATCTTCATAACAACACCATAATCTAGGCACTCTTAGTATCATTATCTAAATCTTACATGGAAAGAAGAATCTGGGGCACAAAGAGGTCAAACATTTTGCCTATGATCACATTGCTATCAAGAAGCATATTGAGGTTTAAAACCTAAGGGCTGGGGCTCCAGAGTCTGTGCTTTTTTAATGCCAGCCCACATGAATTAGGAGCTTCTGACCAGAACAAATTCAGGACTTTAACAAGTTGTAAACATGGAAAAGTTCACTTGCTATATATGGAGCATCATCTCTGAAAGGCAAAGGAGATTTAAATAATGTATTCAAGCCAAAAGAAATTTGGTGGACCCAGCTGTCATTGCCTCATGCCTCGTGCCATCAATTTTGCAAGTTCAGTTCTCCATGAGATGGAGAAAGCAATGAAGAATTTTCTCTGTGCTCATGTCTTTAATCACGAGCAGTGTATGAGATATTTAAAAAAGATTGATCCCAAGTATGGAGATTTACTGAGCTGCCATCTCCAGTCAAGGACTTCTTGGAATAAAAGTTCCCAAATCCAATTTGTTAGACCTCCAGAGCTTCACAGGATTATATTTTCCTAGGGATGTGACAAGACATCTGAACACATTGAATTTGGAACTGCAAGGAACAAACAAAAGCTCTGTTGATTTGTTTAAGGAAATGCGGGCACCACTTGGATATGTGGATCGGGCAGATGGTAACTGGAAACCACTCATTTTCCATTGCCGAGCTATCTTGACTTTGATGCATTCATAGATTTTGAAGAATGCCACACTATGTTTGGTGGAAAATAAGTCACAGCTGTGCGAGGATTCCCTTCCCAAAATATAGGGGGAGGGGTGCTGAGGAGAGTTTAGATAACAGGATCCCAAGAGCCCAGGACTGGAGGAGGGAGTCTCTTACTTTAGGCTAGACATGCAGAGCCAGGAATCTGTAAGCCAAAAACCAGAACTATAACCGCAGGGTCAGAGCCGGCTTCCAGGCTTGAGCTATACTTGGCAGGTTTCTTGCATTTTGTGTAGCAGCCATGGTAGGGTGTGGAGGGCTCAATGGAGTTTAAGGTACGGTGAAGGGATGGTCAGGTTGATAGGTTTTTTTTCCTAATGTAACAGTTTTATTGCGGTATAATTCATATACCACACAATTCATCCGGTTCATAGGTATTGATGAGTACAGACAGTCCTTTATTTTCATAAATACACAAACTGTAATTTAAAGGACATTTTATGGATGGCTTGGGAATACAAATATTAGGCTGTCATTTACTTATACTCTGCCTATGACAAAATTACCAAACCCACTACCATTATGTTAACAGGATCCACTAAGAATTTTTCAAGTGAACGTTATCTCAACCTCTGGGGTGGGATGGCCAAGCTCTAGACAAGGTAAAGGTCTTCGTGATGCAGTTGCAAGTGTGTTCTCTTTCTTAAATTTGCCAAAAGTGAAGTTCTATTGGGAGTGTGTCTCTGGAGTCAGCAAGAGACAGACCCAGACTGAGTAGCTCCCACTGTTGTAGTTCATCTTGTTAAATATCAGTGTTCTACTCTCATTGAATCGATCAAAATTGACCAATGGCCAACAATAGGCCTATAAATATACACTTTTGAGTAAATAAAGTTAAACTTTTTTGGATGCTTTTGTATTACTGTCTATACAATCCATATTGTTAAATAGCCAACAAGCCATATTCCACCATTACTATCAATTTATGTGGTCTGCGCATACCTACATTTTTTATTATGTGGCCTACAATGGAAAAAATGTGGATACCCCACCTTAAAAAACTTTCCTAAAATTTCAGTTTTCTTGTCTAGATTTGTGATCAGAATGATACAGAAGGTCATTTAAACCTGGAATCTGTGATAAGAGCTTAGAGAGTCAGTATTATATCTCTGTTGTTTATTGAGGGCTAATCTATTTATTTTGGAAACCAGTAGAGGTGGTGGTTGGTAGATATTCTGTTATGGAAGTTGAGAAGCTTGACCTCTGGTCTAATGTAAATGGAAGATCGTGGAGCCTCTGAAGTTGGGCCACAAAACTGCTTACAGTGAAGTCCAGATCTTCCTCAGGAAGCAGTTTTGACTATTTGCCAATATGTCAAAATGTGCTCTGTTGAGTCCCTGAGTTCCACAATATGGAGCAAGGTATTAATCAATAACCTGCCATGGTCACAAAAAAAACCCCTTCAATACTATTCCAGTTCAGCAAAGGCCACATAGGCTTTATAGGCCCCCTTCGAGGAGTGGCAGTGGGAAATACCATATTAAAGCAAACTTAAATAAAAGGTGTTAGCCCGCCTTTCTGATAAGATCCCATCTGCACTTGAAGCATCGTTGTTTCAGCTTTGCTTACTTTAGAAATCTCTTCAAAGTTCCCATACTTCACACTTCATGTCTCTTCAGGGAGGACTTAAGGTTCTTAATTCTGGGAGCTACCCCTACCCGCATTTTTACACCCATCCATGCTTACCCTCAGTTTTTGACTTCAGTTCAACACACTGGGCTCACACCATTGGAATCCACCCTTGAGCCTTTGTTGCCCACCTGGCATTTCTCAATTCATTTATCTTTCCTAGTGTTTTATTCTCAGGCCTCATTCCGATAAGATAATTTTTTTTTTGTCTTGGTCACCCATCCAACTCCTACTGCCATTTAGGCCTCAACTGAGTTGTCACCACCTCTGGAAAGTCATATTTAATTGCCTGAGTCTGAATTAGTTACCTATTCCCTCCTAGGGCCCCAGAGCATCCCATTGTTCGCTTCATAACACGGTAGTATAATAGCCTGTATATCTTTTTCTCCTACTACTCCCACCTAGAATATAAGTTCCACAACTGCGCTTGCTCACTGCCATATCCCCAGTGTTATGTACAATGCCCAACAGTGCTCCACAAACCTTTATTAAATAAACAAATAAGTGAATTCATTCCACTGGTTTGCCCACACTTTAAAATCCTGGCTGTTGCCTTGCCTTGATTCCCTCAGCTGGAGATTGACACTATGGAATGTGTGATTTTAAGTAACATGACTTCCTCATGAGTTGGCTTTGTTGAATTAGCTGCAAGTCAATATGCCTCTACGTGACTAAACATACCTTATAAAGTTATTTAATATTGACCAATTGAATAGAGAAAATATGTGCTCAGGTCAATGGTTACAATTTTATCTTAATTACTTCTGTCAACAAAAATTCCTAAAGAGGTGAGGAGAAGGAGAAACTTTATTTAGGTGAACAATTTGCAAACTGGGAAAATAGCATGGCTGGAAACTGAAATTGTGCTCCACCATGACAGAGGAGAGGCTGCGTTTTATAAAGTTCTTGCTCAGGTTTCCAATTGGTCCAATGTTTTACAAATGAAGTTTCCAAATTTGTACAATTCTTTTTTAAAATAAGGAAGCAAACAAGTATAGATTATCTGAAAAAAAAAAAGCCATAAATATTCACTATGAATTAGTGGCACAACATGTCTTCTAACTTGGTAGTTATTTAATGTTACAGATAATGTTATCTTTTTTCAATTATAATGTACATTCAGTATTATTTTTAAAGATTTTATATATTTATTTTCAGGGAGAGGGGTAGGGAAAGAGAAACAGAGGAGGAGAAATACTGATGTGGGAGAGGAACGTCAATCAGTTTTCTCTCACATGCCCTCAACCAGGAACCCGGCCCACAATTTAGGCATGTGCCCTGAGTGGGAATCGAACTGGAGACCTTTCATTTTGTGCGATGATACCCAGCCTCAATGAGCCACCATCGGGCCACCCTGGCCAGGGCTCAATGTTATTCTGTATCAGTTTCAGGTGTGCAGCATACTGGTTAGACCATCATATGCTTTACAAAGTGTTCTCCCAATGTTTCCAGTGCCCACCCGGCATCATACATAATTATTACAATATTGTTGCCTATATTCCCTATGCTGTAGTTTACATCCCCATGGATATTCTGTAACTACCAATTTGTACATTTTTATCCCTTAAACTTTTTCACCCAGTCTCCCAACCCTCCTCCCCTCTGGCAACCATCATTCTGTTCTCTGTATCTGAGTCTGTTTCAATTTCGTTTATATGTTTATTTTGTTCTTTAGATTCCACATATAACTGAAAGCATATGATACTTGTATTACTCTGACTTATTTCACTTAACATAATATCTGCTAGGTCCAACCATTCTGTCGCAAATGGTAAGATTTCATTCTTTTTTCTGGGTAAGTGATATTCCATTTTGTAAATGTACCACTGCTCTTTTATCCACTCATTTATTGATGGGCATTTGGGTGCATCTATCTTTCCAAATTAATGTTTAGAGTTTCTTTGGATATATACATAGAAGTGGAATTGCTGGGTCAAAAGGCAGATCCATTTTTAATTTTCTGAGGAAACTCCATACTGTTTTCCAGGGTGGCTGCACCAGTCTGCATTCTCACCAACAGTGCACTAAAGTCCCCTTTATTCCATATCCTCACCGGCACTTGTTGTTTGTTGATTTATTGATCATAGCCATTCTGACAGGTGTGAGATTGTATCTCATTGTGGTTTTAATTTGCATTTCTCTGATGATTAGTGACATTGAGCATTTTTTTAAAATAAGATTTTATTTATTTATTTTTAGAGAGAAGGGAAGGGTAGGAGAAAGAGAGGGAGAGAAACATCAATGTATGTTTGCCTTTTACGTGACCCCCACTGGGGACCCGGCCCACAACTCAGGCATGTGCCCTAGACTGGGAATCAAACCAGCAACCCCTTGCTTTGCAGGCTGACACTCGATCCACTGACCCACACCAGCCAGGGCTGAATTAATTTTTTTTACATGGGGACAAACTGTAATCAAGTTTCATTTTTTTGCATGTGGTTTTTCCAATTTTCCCGGAACATTTTATTGAAGAGGCTTTCTCTTCTCTACTGGTTTTTGGCTCCTTTGTTAAAAATTATTTGCCCATATATATGTGGTTTTATTTCTGTGCTCTCAATTCTGTTCCATTGGTCTCTGTGTCTATTTTTTTCTTCCAGTACCATGCTGTTTTGATCATCATAACTCTGTAGTATTATTTGAAGTCAGGTGATGCGATACCTCCAGCTTCTTTCATTTTTTTCTCGGGATTGTTTTGGCTATTCAGGTTCTTTTGTGGTTCCATACAAATATGATGATTTTTAAGTTCTATTTCTTTAAAAAAAAGACATTGGGATTTTGATGGGGATTACATTAAATCTGTATATTGCTTTAGGTAACATGGCCATTTTAACTACGTTGATTCTTTCATTCCATAAACACAGAATATTTTTCCATTTCATTGTGGTTTTTTAATCTCTTTTAATAATGCTTTATATTTTTCAGTATACAGGTCTGTCACTTTCTTTGTTAAGTGAGCATCTTTTCATAAGTCTATTGGCCATCTGTATGTCCTCTTTGGAGAAGAGTCTATTCAGGTTCTCTGCCCATTTTTTAATCAGATTTTTTATTCCATTGTATGAGTTCTTTATAAATTTTGAATATTAACCCCTTATTGGATGTCTCATTGGCAAATATGTTCTCCCATTCAGTAGGTTGTCTTTTCATTTTGTTTATGGTTTTCTTTTTTGTGCAAAAGCATTTAGTTTGATGGAGTCCTATTTGTTTATATTTTCTTTTGTTTCCCTCATTTAAGGGGATATGTCAGGAAAAACAATGTTGCTAAGAGAAATGTGAGTTTATTGCCTATAATGTCTTCTAGGAGTTTAATGGTTTTGAGTCTTATAATTAAGTCTTTATTCCATTTAGTGTTTATTCTTGTATATGGTATAAGAAGGTGATTTAGTTTCATTTTTTGCATGCATCTGTCCAATTTTTCTAATACCATTTATTCTATTGTATGTTCTTGTCTCCTTTGTCAAATATTAATTGACCATGTAGGCGTCGGTTTATTTCTGGGCTTCCTACTTTGTTCAATTGATATGTGTCTATTTTTAAGCCAGTGTCATGCTGTTTTGATTACTATAGCCTTGTAATATAGTTTTATATCAGGTAGCATGATACTTCCAACTTTGTTCTTCTTTCTCAATATTGCTAAGGCTATTTGGGGTCTTTTATAGTTCCATAGAAATTTTTGGATTATTTGTTCTAGTTCTGTGAATTAATTTGTACAGTTCTGATTGGTCCATACAAATAACCAGTCAGACCTGGTTAGTATTGTGTGTTCTGATTGGTTGTTATATAGTAGTTCTGATTGGTTGGTTTAGATACAAATGAAGGTGTAATTGTGCAGTTCTCATTGCATGGGGCAGGTCTCAGTCCATTGGTTGAAAGACAAAATGAGGATCTCCCTTGTACAAGAAATTGAAAGCTCAGCCTGTCTTTTTCTCTAAAATGCAGACTGTATGAGATGCTTCTGCCAGCAATGGCTGCTAGTCACTGGTTATGAATTTGGCCCCAGTTAACCACAAGAAGTCCTTCTTGGCAGATATTTTTCTTTTTGGGGTTCACACTTCTATTAGGAGCAAAATACCAGGACAGATTTTCTTTTGAAGTCCCTCTTGGCAGATGATGACAGAATCATGTCAAGCAGCTTACTTAATATCCCTGATGTTTATTTCCCATGGTAGGGGAATTATCTGTTCAGGTGATTGAAATGCAGATTCAAATTATTGGAATAAAAATTTAAAAAGAGGGGGCAGACTCTTGGCAAGTGCCTTTTTCCTATTATGATGTTTGAAGTAATTAATTGAGAAGATGAGGTTAGAGGTATTACCTGGCCACCAGGAGAACTCACAGGATGGTAGTACTTTGGTGAATTTACTAAGATCCACAGTCTGTGTTTCACCTTTGCAATTTAAAACACCTCAGCCTCAAGGAAGCTATTTCATGATAGCTAAATTCACATTAATCAAAGCAGAGTGCCAATTCACTAATTCACAAAGAATTGAAGAACATGAAGGAAAAATTCATAAAGAGAAATGTTGAATTTGGACTGTATAAATATTTTAAATTTCTTTACACTAAAATCCATCATAAATAAAATTAATGATAAAGGGTTAATGTCTATATTATATAAAGAGTTCATGTGAATTAGCAAGAAAAAGAAAAGTGTTTCAATATAAAAGTGGGCAAAGGATATGTACAGGAAATTAATAAAAGAAAAAATAGTAAGCTGAAAACTGAAAATTTCAATCCTCCTTTCTCCTGTCAGTGGTATGGTGGAGCCTACTTGAGATGTCATGTTGATAGTTTTGAAATCAGTCATGGTGAGAATATTTACACCACAGAAATCAACCGGTGCTGCATAACAGTGTTTTCTTTTTACTTATTGCAAAGCCGCTCGTTCATCCTTTACCAGCACACACTCTCTCTCACTTGGATCCTTTCTAACTACAATGAAACATTCTCAAATCTTCTTTGTCATCTTTAAAGAAACTCCAAACCCTACATCCTTCTGCAGCTACCGTGCCATCTCTGTTTTCTTTCAGTCAAACTTCTTCAACAAATTAGCTATACTTTCTGAATCCATTTACTCATTTCCCAGTCATCCTTCAACACACTTAAGCCATTTGGGGGGGGGGAGGGGCACCACCACTCTTCTGAAACAGCTTTTGTTGAGCTCAATGAGTTCTGTAAACCCTGGATTCTTTGGACAGTTTTTCCTTACTTTCCTTGACCTCTTGGCAATAGTCTATTCTGTTTACCATTTCTTTCTTGAACTCTTCTTGTCCTTGGGCTTCATGATCCTGGTTTTCCTCCAACTGCTCTAGCTTCTCCCTTTCAGTTCCCTTCTCAGGTTCTTCTTCCCATTTCCCTCCTGTAAATGTGGGCATTTTTCAGGGCTTAGTCTTGAGGTCTCCTCTTCTCTATTCTCTCCCTAGCTAATTTAATTCATCTCTATATCTTTAAACATCACCTATACACCAATGACTTTCAGATTTGGCTCACCAGCCCTGGCCTATTCTCTGAGCTCCAGTTGCCTACTTGACACCTTCCCAGTCAATGCCTCAAACGCATCTCAAATTCAGGATTTCCCAAACTGGAGCCAAAGGCTTTCTTTTCTTTCCTCAAACCACAGGTTCTCCAGCGTTCTCCATCTCAATAAAATGCACCACCATAAAGCCAGAAACTTAGGACTCAACTTAGGCATCTCTGTCCTCCTCATCTCTCACATCACCAAGTATGGGTTGTCTTTACCTTCTAAATCTCTCATACGTAAGTTCTCTTCTCTCCACATCAACTTCCACCACCCTACTACAAGCTAGTCCATGAGCTTTCAGCCAGGCTACTGAAACAGCCTCCTAACTGGTCTTCCTGCCTCCATTTTCCCCCCTCAATACACTTTCCACACTAAAGCCAAGGGAACTTTTCAAAACATTAGTCTTATCACATCACACTCCTCTCTCTTAAATCCCTTTGTGGCTCCCCATTGCTTAGGGGAAAAAACCTCCTAACAATGGCCTAGCGCCCTAAATTATGTGGCTCTATGCCCATGCCTTCACCTTCATTTTATACCACTCCAGTCCCTCTACTCCAGGCACAGCAGTTTTCTCACTGTTTCTTAAACAGAGACTTCCCAATGCTCTTCCCTTTGTTTGAAATGCTCTTCCCACTCCATCCTCCTTCCCCTTGCTGACTCCTATTTAATCTTTTTTTAAACAGTGCCTAAATATTTATTTTTCATAACCTACATTTTTTCAAATTAGACAGTTTTGCACTGAATGACCCAAAAGGAAACTTAAATTACCAATAGTTACACATAAG
The DNA here is from genome assembly GCF_021234165.1 of Pteronotus mesoamericanus. NCBI lineage: Eukaryota > Metazoa > Chordata > Mammalia > Chiroptera > Mormoopidae > Pteronotus > Pteronotus mesoamericanus. The sequence goes on from NW_026555203.1 coordinate 284,745, forward strand.
CTTGATTAGTCCTATATAATCCTCAGGTCTCACTTCAAACATCACTTGCTCCATGAAGCCTCCTATACTGACATGCTAGATGGAGTCAAATCTTCACCACCACCCCCTGCCATTATAGGTTCTCAAGGCACAATAAATATCTCCCTAATTGCTCTTATTACAGTTATATTTTTGCATTTATGTGTGTGATTATTTGATTATTGTCTGTCTTTCCTACTAGACCATAAGCTCCATGAAGGCAAGGACCAAGTATGTTTTTGCTCACCATTGATCTTCATACCTAGCATAAGACTTGGTATACAATAGGTACTCAATATTTGTGGGATTAATAAATCACTTAGTGATCCCTGTGTATAGGAAATACATAAAAGTAGGTCAGCTACCATTTATCCTTTTGTATTGACTACCGGGAAGCTAAGAATCATATTTAAAGCTTAACTACAGCTCTGGCTGGTGTGGCTCAGTGGGTCTGTATCATACCGTAGACTGAAGTATCGTGGGTTCAATTCCCAGTCAGGGTTCATGTCTGGGTTGCAGTCTGGGTCCCCAGTTGGAGATTGATGTTTTTCTGGCACATCGATGTTTCTCTCCCTTTTTTTCCTCCCACCTTTTCCCTCTCTCTAAAAATAGATAAATAAAATCATTTAAAAATACTTTAAAAATCTTAATCATGGCAATTATGTTAACCCACTAAAAATAGCATTATTTGAATTCTCTTTTGATTCTGATGTTCTATTTCATTTTCTTTTTAAAAAATATATATTATTGATTACACCATTACACTTGTCCCTTTTTTTCCTTCCCTTTATTCCCTTCTGTCCTGCACCCCCCCTCTCCCACCAGCATTCCCCCCGCCTTAGTTCATGTCCATGGGTCATACCTGTAAGTTCTTTGGCTTCTCCATTTCCCATACTATTCTTAACCTCCCCCTGTCTATTTTGTACCTACTATTTATGCTTCTCGTTCCCTGTACCTTTTCCCCCATTTCCCCCCCGCCCCGCTCTGATCTCCATTTCTGTGATTCTGTGTTCCTGTTCTAGTTGTTTGCTTAGTTTGTTGATGTTTTTTTAGGTTCAGTTGTTGATAGTTGTGAGTTTGTTGTCATTTTACTGTTCACATTTTTTTATCTTCATTTTCTTAGATAAGTCCCTTTAATATTTCATATAATAAGGGCTTGGTGATGATGAACTCTAACTTGACCTTATCAAGGAAGCACTTTATCTGCCCTTCCCTTCTAAAGGATAGCTTTGCTGGATAGAGTAATCTTGGATGTATGTCCTTGCTTTTCATGACTTTGAATATTTCTTTCCACCACCTTCTTGCCTGCAAGGTTTCTTTGGAGAAATCAGCTGATAGTCTTATGGGAACCCCTTTGTAGGTAACTGTCTCCTTCTTTCTTGTTGCTTTTAAGATTCTCTCATTATCTTTAATATTGGGCAACTTAATTATGATGTGCCTTGGTGTGTGCTTCCTTGGGGTCCAGCTTCTCTGGGACTCTCTGGGCTTCCTGGATCTTCTGGAAGTCCATTTTCTTTGCCAGATTGGGGAAGTTTCCCTTCATTATTTTTTCAAATAAGTTTTCAATTTCTTGGTCTTCCTCTTCTCCTTCTGGCACCCCTATAATTCAGATACTGGAATGTTTAAAGTTGTCCCAAAGGTTCCTAAGCCTCTTCTCATTTTTTTGAATTCTTATTTCTTCATTCTGTTCTGGTTAAATGTTTATCTCTTCCTTCTGCTTCAAATCATCATTTGAGTCCTGGTTTCCTTCCCTTCACTGTTGATTCCCTGTACATTTTGCTTTATTTCACTTGGCATAGCCTTCACTTCTTCCTTTATTTTGTGGCCATACTCAATCATTTCTGTGAGCATCCTGATTACCAGTGTTTTGAACTTAACATCTGATAGGTTGGCTACCTCTTCGTCACTTAGTTCCATTTTTGGAGCTTTGATCTGTTCTTTCATTTGGGCCATGTTTCTTTGTCTTGGCTCCCCTATTACATTGGAAGGGACGGAGACTTAGGTATTCACCAGGGTGGAGCAACCCAGGTCACTGATACTGTGTTGTGATACTATATGTGGGCAAAGGGTCCAAGAGGGAAAAATGCCGCTTGTTCAGCTCTTGGCTGGCTTTCAGTCACTTCCCCCGCTTCCCACAAACAAATTGGGCCCTTCTGGTGCTGATTCCCAGGTGGGTGTGTTTGTGCATGTTCTAGGACTCCATGGGTCTCTCCAACAGACTCTCTTGTGAGGTTGGGAGTTTCTCCCGCTGCCGCAATCCCCACAGTTTTTTACGGCCAGAGGTTTTGAGGCTTTCTTTTCTTGCACTGGAACCCTGGATTGCATGGTCTGTCTCACTCCCCAGCTGTTCCTCCTGGTTTATTCCCCACACAAATGTGGGACCGCCTGGTCTGCCAGCCCCAGCCTTGCCCACCTGGTACAGCAGCCACTGCCTTGCCGCACGTCCTTCTACGCTGGCTGCCCTTCTCTGCCCCTCCTACTGGTTTGGATGAATGTTTCTTCTTTTTTTAAGATTTTATTTATTTATGTTTAGAGCGAGGGGAAGGGAGGGAGAAAGAGAGGGAGAGAAACACCAATGTGTGGCTGTGTCTCATACAACCCTTACCAGAGGCCTGGCCCACAACCCAGGCATGTGCCCTGACTGGAAACAAAACTGGTGACCCTCTGCTTCACAGTCCGGCACTCAATCCACTGGGCCACACCAGCCAGGGCTGAATGTTTCTTCTTTAACTCCTTGGTTGTTGAACTTCCATACAGTTCGATTTTTTGGCATTTCTGATTATTTTTTGTTTTTAAATTTGTTGTTGGCCTCTTTTGGTTGTGTGAGGAGGCAAAATGTATCTACCTATGCCTCCATCTTGGCCAGAAGTCCTGACATTCTATTTCTTGTATACTAAACCATAGAATTTGTTTTGGAATAACATGCTATGTGAGTGTGTGTGTGCATATGTGTATGTGTGTAAGCCCTCGTGTTCATATGCACATGTGTATGAATACAAAGGTAAATCAGTATCTAAATGCAAAGTGTTGAGAGATTGATACAAATGAAGACCTTATTTTAATCAATGACTACTGGTGATGATGGTGAAACCAGTATCTCACCAAGGCGTCATTATCATATTTTATTTACCTATATCTTATTTCAATCCTTTCACAGGACTTGTGCTTTCTCTGTAGAGGACTGCAAGGTAGAGACCTTGTTTCTCTAGATTCTGTACCAAGTCTATGGGCTGTTAGTTGATGTCCTTCAACTCACAGAACTTAGACTTTTTTAACCTTACTTTAGCTTGTGAAATGTAACACTCCAGAAAAATCCCTAAAGCATAAGGATACAGCAAAAATCAACATTTATAAAGCAAACACTCATGTGGCCACCACCAGGTAAAGAAATAGAGCATTGATATTTATTGTCTATACAGTATGTTGGATACTGCCTTATGACACATCTGGTATTAACTACTTGACTTTATGTGCATGCATATCTAGTTTCCCCACTTAAACAGTAAGTACCTTGAGGATGGAAGCCATGCTTTATATTTTGTTGTATCTCCTGCAGTACCTAGTGCAGTGCCCAAGGTACAGTAGGTATGCAATGCATTTTACATAATTATACATCTTAGATTAACTCTGTGACTTTGGGAAGGCCTCTGAGGACTCGTTTTGGCAAATAAGAATTGTTTGAGAAAACACAAAATTGTATTATTTGTCTAAATCAGTGGATAAGGATAACTAGTATGTCATAATGTGGGCGGTAAGCCCAGCTTTCTCTGAGTTTTGGCCCCTGCCCAATGTATAAAGCCAGCCTAGGATTATCTCAGTAGCCTCCTAACTGGTTTCCCTGTCTCTAGTTTGCTCTCATTCAGTTTTTCACGTGATGCCTCAAGTAATTTGTGTAAACATATATCTTGCTGTGTCATTGCACTGCTCAAAAACCATTCATGCAGTGGTTCTCCAGCTGTGACGTGCCTCAGAACCACCTGGAAAGCGGTTACAAACCCATACTTCTCCCGTACAAAAGATTCTGATTCAGCAGTTCCAAGGTGGGGTCTAGGCCTCTGTCTCTGTAAGAAGCAGGATGAATGATTCTGTTGCTGTTGGTTCAGGTACCATCCATTAAGGAACACTGCTGCAAAGGCTCTTTATTCCCTAAAGGTTGAAAGTTCGGCATCCTTAGCATGGCACACAAGGTCCTCCTTAATGGGAGCCCCTTTTAATGCTGACTCTGTTCCCTCTGTGCCACTCCGCTCCCATGTCACTGTCACCATCATTTCTAGCCTGAACAGCTACAACAGTGTTCTGACTCCCAAGTTCTAACTGCTTTAATTGCTCTCGGTGCCAATCTTTTCCCCAAGCTGGAACCAAAGTGACCTTTGAAAATTGCAAATATGCTCCCATCCACTCGCTGCTCAAAACCTTTCAGTGTTTCCTCACCATCTAAGGGACAGTTAGTTTCTGCAACTGGTTCAGGTGGTACAGCATCTGGATGTCATGGTGTTCTTTCCAGAATGCCATGAAATAATTGACTTATTAAATCATGCCATATGAAATAAAATACTTTTCAAAAGAACACTTCTGCTAGCAGAAAATATGTCTGCATTATGTGTGTGTGCAATATAAAATCATAGCCATAAGCACAGATGTCCATGAAAAAATAAACTGTTGAATTAAGCATGATCAGTACTGAGATTGTCTGTTTAATATTCATTTGCTACTCATTCATTCGTTTTGTTGCTTGCTAGCAGATAAGCAGGAGCATCTGTCAAAGATTTAGGAAAAATTAATGGTTAAAAAGTTAGAATAGAGAAATTTCTACCCATTAACTGATTTTTTTTTTCACTGTGAGCTATCCCATCTGTACTGGGCATGGTTCCAGACTAAGCAGCCACTGTCCCTGGAGAACATGGCTTGAGAACCCCTACTCTACCCTGGGATATAAAAATCTAAGCTCTTCGGCATGACCGATGAGACCCTTTCAGATCTGACCCCACCTTATCTTCCAGCCTCACTTACAGCCACTGCCTGCCCCACTTCCATTCTCTCTGGCAGGCCAAGACTTGGAATCCCCTAACTGTTCTCTGTCCTTCTTCTGTGATTTTACACATGGTGGCCTTCTACTGTCCCCCATCCCTGACCCCCTTGCTGGTCAGATAAACTACTACTTATACTTCAAGACTCAATCCCAATGACTCTTCAGGGTGCCTTCGCTCACCCCTCTGGGTTCCTACCTCCCCAAGGTCTTGCTCCTGACTGATTACATCACTTATCATATTACTGGTTGTTTGTGGAGCTCTCTGGCAACTGGCCTGGGAGCTCTGCAAGATCACAGTAGGGGTTCTTGTCACCCATTTTTTTCTTGAGTTCTCTGATGCTAAGCACAGTGGCTGATGTGCAGTGGAGGCTCAGTGCATATTTGTGAAAGAGATGAGTAAAATTATTACAAAAGAGGCAAAGTTTACCTTTAGAACTCCACAACTCCCTACAAGGGTCCCCTCTCCCTCTTTTTTTTGCACCCCTTTCCCAGCCCTAGGCACTCTGTACCGTCCTGCTACCCACTGTAGAAACCCACCAGGGTCATCAATTATTGCTACAGCCCAGGTTTCAAACTTTCCCCTTGGTATCCTACCAGACCTTCCTAGTCCTGTGTCTCACCCCTCCACGACTAGATTTCAGATAAACCAGTGCTTCTCAAACCTTAACGTACATCAGAATCCCCTAGAGGACTTGTTCAAACACAGATCGCTGCGTCCTAGTCCTGGAGGTTTGGATTCAGTAGGTTGGTATGAGGGGGGCTGAGAATTTGCATTTGTAATAACTTCCCAGGTGATGCTGCTACTGCTGATCCAAAGACCACATTTTGAGAGTCACCGGAATAAACAAATGTAAAAGCAAGGGCTAGCAGGTAACAGTGCACCAAGGAATCTTTAATTCATCTTGACTCAGCCCCTCAACTGCATTTCAGATTCTATCAGCACTGTCTGGATTTGGTTAATCCCAGATCATTTTCCCTCTGCTTCACTTTGTCCTCCTCCTCCCACTTCCTGATTTTACTTTTCAGATTTGTCTCAGAGTTTCTTCACTTTAGATTAAGTCGACTGTCCTTCTCTTTCTCCTTTCCTAAAGGCACAGTTTCAGGACAAAGCCCTTTCCTGAGCAGTTAGTTCCATTTTACTGTCCTCTTCCCCCTCCCGGCTCCCCCCATCCAGTCTTAGTACCTCATGCCCCAGCAATCAGAATAGCCTTTCTAAAGCTTGGCTCCCATTAGGGCTCACTTCCATCTAGCGGGGGTTGCCATTTCCCTTCCCTGAGGAGTCTGGTTCCACAAACAACATCAGCATGCTAATGACAGTCACTTGCTGGCTCTGGGGAGTCCGCTGCTTACTCCAGCTCCCTTAAGGACAGTGGAAACACTGAAAACACCACATTTCTGTGCTTCCGTTCATTTATTCAGTCAACAAACTTTGATTGAGCACCTACCAGACACTGTGCTGGGCCCAAGGGACCCTGCCAGGACACACAGAACATGAACAAATGTTCATGGCAGTGCCTGAGGATCCACAACGTCTCTAAGAAGGGGATTGTTTTGCCCACTCATCAAAGGGGGGCAGACATTGCAGGACCACCCCTGAGAGCCCTCCTGTCTGTCTGCCCAGCACAGAAAACTGGGAGACACAAACCCAGGGAGTTTCCAAACCTCTTTGTTGAAATAAGCATTATAATTCACATCTCTGTTTTTGGCCTACTGCATTGAGCGAGATAAGGTACGTGAAGGCCAGAACATAGCGAGCTAAAACCTCTCTGCACATACCCCATCCACACTGACATAACACACTGAGACACACACAATAGCACGTATACCAGCCCACACATTGACATGTACATACTGAAGCACATCAACATACAATACTGGGATACACAGCTTTACATAAATACTGACACACACTGAAAATACACACTGATACACACATCAACACAGACACACTGAAACACATACACACTGGCCAACATGCACCAACAAATACAAACATAGGAGTAAATGCATGCTAATACACATACATAGATACATACTGAAACACAGACACACAGCAGACAGGCACACTGACATACAAAGGCACACCTACTCACACATCAACACCAACTCACACTTCACAGAAACTGGGAGGCCCAGTCCCTGGGGACGAGGGAGGGGAGCTTGCAGATGCACGAGGCAGGTCTTGGAAGGATGAAAGGGTTGCAGAAGACGAATTACACATTTTGTTCCAGCCTGAGAGGTCTAGTGTTTTGGAGGAGGAGGAGGACTCCCCCTGGTTCTGAGGGTCCCTAGAGACAGGTGGGCAGAGTGGAGCACACTGGCGGGCCACCAAGGATTCCGCGCTTAGGTGCTGGGCCCAAATGTTCGGAGCTTTGGTCAGAGCGGAGCACTAAGACGGGAGGACAGTACACTCGGAGGCAGGCAGGGTTCCCTGGAGCTTCACCCACCTGCCCAGCTCCAGGTATCAGCTCTCAGCTCTGGCTTTCAAATTTATGCTTCCGATCCCGCCGCCACTCAAGCCCCATATCCAGAACAGAGCTAGTGACCTCGGTCCCTTCCCCATCTACTACGCCCCAGCCTTTTCCAGGGAAGACCTGTCTCCTTCGCAGTCACCCATACTGGAAGCAGCAGGTCCACGCTGACTTCCCTCCCCCATCCCGTCCCGGTCCAGCCTTACGGGGGTTCCTGCTACAGCCTTGTGTTTCTTTCTTCTGTACTACCCGTCGCCCCTCCCCCCCACCCCCCGCCCCCAACACACACATGCAAATCCTCTGCCCTCCTGTTCAGGACACGCTTAATTGGTCGCTTCCTGAATGCCAGTCCCCGAGCTAGGCACTGGGGATGCTTTTGTGCGAGTCCTCGTTTTCCAGGTGCACGTAAGAAACTCCCTGAGACACGGGTGAGAAACACTGCCCCTGCATTAGAATCAAGTGCCAGAAAAGAGCTTCACGTGGCCACCCATTTCTCTGCCTTTCTTCTTTTCCCCCAGGCCCAAGCTACTCAGTCAGGTCCCTTCTTCCTCTGTCTCCCTGGTTCCTGTTTTTCTGCTTTTCTCCCTCCTGCCTCCCTCTCAGCCGCTCCCGCCTTGGGCAGCTGCGGCGCCAACCTCCCGGCGCCCCCATCCCGGACCCCCTGCGGACCCGGTTTTCGCCCATAGGCCTGCCTCTCCGACCCGGTCCCGGGTGCCACTTTAGGGTCTGGGTGCCCCTTTGAGACCAGGGCACTTGTCCTTCTGAGGAGTGGAGTGTCCTGCCCTCTCGGGCCTCGGGCACGACCAATCTGCTGGGGTTCGCCGGTCCCAGGGTACTAGCAAGAGGCAGTCCCGGGGGAGGAGGGAAGGGGTGTCAGGGCTGGAGAGGCGGAGAGCGGCCGAGAGCAACAGAGAGGACCCGAGGCGGCAGTTGGCCGGGAGGAAAAGGAAGTCAGATAGGCATAGTCTCTGCTGTCGGAGGCTCTCTCCTCTGTGCACTGCCCACCGCCTAGTCCGGGGCTCATTCAAGGTTAAGGGGCAATAAGGGCGTGGGGCAGAGGTACTTGCGGCAGCGGCAGCTCTCCCCTCCCTCCTCATTATCCCGCTCAACGGAGCTGAGGGTCTTCACCCCAAGCCCCTCCTCTGAGTCCCCTGCGGTCCAGGCAAGAGAGGGGGTGGGAGGGGGCTGAACCTTGGCTCCCAAGACTGTCTGCGGCGGGGTGGGGAGAGGAGGCATGGGGCCCGTTTGTATTAAATACCCAAACAGTGGTGGCTCAGCTGCGCGAAATTACAGCCCAAGGTACGCGAGGCTTAGAAACCCTAGGGCAGAAGGGGCGCTTCATTTTAAGACTGCTGGCCTCAGACTCCGCATGTCACGGCTCAGCTGCGGGGCCGCAGTGCGGCTACCCTCACCGCCCCCTTTCTCAACTCCGCCATGGAGCGGCAGGTGCCGCAGCTGCCCCCCCTCCCCCCGGCCTTAGCAGCACTCCTGGGCCACGGAAGTGGTGGGGGGGGGCAGGTGTGGCGGAGCAACGAGACTACAGCGGCAGGGACTCGAATCCCAGCACCCTGATATCTCAGTGGAGACGAAGAGGGGGTCCAGGGACCTGAAGAAGGGATACTAGGTCTGCAAAGCTCAGCCGCCTAGCTGTGCGAGGGAGGGGGAGGGGCGGGGGCTCCCCTCTAGCCTGCGGGGTCTGGGGATTCAGGGATGTAAGGAGAGAGCAGGGGGGTGTGACAATTCAGCAGAGGTCGGGCCGTACCACGGAGCCCAGTGGAGGGGGGGGCAGGACGTGGTCACCGAGGGGAGCCCCCGCCCCTCTTCGCAAAGGCCAGACACTGAGGTTGTGGGCAGAACTGGAACCCGGTTGGTAGGGGGAAGCGGCGCGTTAAATCCGTCCCCTTCCTAGACCCCACTTTCGAGGGGCTGGGCGATAGAAGGGAGGTTGGGGTTGGAGCAGCGGCGAGGGGGCTCCTCCCTTGCACCTCCCCCCACCGGACTTGGTCGCGCCCGAAGTGTAACACTTTCTCTTTGTCGGAGGAGCTCCACTGTTTCCTGTGCTGGAGCTCCCGTTGCGGCGGCGCTCGTGGCAGCCCTGGCGGACGCAGGAGCGATGGCAGCAACCGACATAGCTCGCCAGGTGGTGAGTATGGGGCTTGGGTGCCAGCACCCGGGACAGGGCCCTGCGCAGGGTGGAGGAGACCTGGCCGCTGTCACCCCCACCGCAAGGAGGGTGGTGGGCAGCGTCCAGGAGCCAAGGCGCGGCGGGACTTCTGCTCCCGGGATCAGTGGCTCAGTCCCGCAGCCTGTCCCCGAGAGCCACAGCGGAGGTGGGCGGTTGTGGGGCTTGGACAAGGCTGCGGACCGGCGGTTGAACTTGAATTGCCCAAGGTCTGCAGTAAGTGCCGCTGCTTCTCTCCTTGCAGCCGCGTTCCCGCCGCTGGGGCGTTGCCGAATGAATGGCCACACGAGTCGCCAAGCCCTCCGCGTCTCTGGCACCCTGGCCTGGCTTCTTAGACCGCCGGGCCGCCCCCTTGAGCGCAGCTGCCCGTCACAACCCGGTCTCCTTAGGAAGAGGGGCGCGGGGCTAGGGTTAGCCGGGGGCATGAGGCCATGAGTGGTGAGGGGGACGGGGAGGTGACTGGCGGGGGGAGGGGTTCTCCATATGCATTACATATGTGACTGCGTCCGTGAGTGTGTAGCACTGTGTGCGTCTCAGTGCACGCGCGCGCACTCGTGCCTCCTGGGCGGGCGACGGCGCCCGCCTGCTGTCTGACCCTAGATGAGTCTGCCAGTTTCTCTGAATGTGCTCACCTCCAGGATGTGTGCAGACGCCTCTCCGCTTGTGCTGCGTACCTCTGGGTCCCATTTGCGCGTCTGTGTGGGATGCAGTCCGCTGGCTTGTACGTGGTTGGCTGCATATTTTGGCAGGTTTCTGAGCACCTGACCAGGGTTGTGCGGGCCTCTGGGGGTCTGTAATGGTGTGTGTTCAGTGTAACTGGGCTTGTGTGCCAAAACTTGTGAAGCTGGATTCTTTCTGTGGGGACTCAGGAAAATAACTGTGAGGTTTGCAAAAAGCGGTGCCGTCTCTCTTTTTGTTGGCAACAGACTCTGGAAACAAAAAAAAAAAAAAATCATTTAAAGAACTGAAGTTTTCCAGCCTGGGATGAAGAGAGAAATTATGTTGAAGTGACCCGAGGCTCCATGTTTGTTTTTTTAGACCAGAAGTTTGGTTGCAAAGGAAAGGGATGACTCTATTTGGGGGAACAACCTAGCCTTTCTATTTATCTATGGGTTTCTGGAATTTTCAGAAGCCCACAATTACCAGCACCTCGAGGCCAGGAAGGAGAGTGAAGGAGAGGTAGGTCAAATCCCATGACACCATATACTACTTGATGACAATCTCAATACGCACGCGTTTTAAAACCTTGTGGTTTACTTTTTAAGGGAAATAGTCTGTGCAGTGCAATTCCAGTGCAAAAAAAAAAAAAAAAGCTAGTAAGGTATTTGTTGTAATTGATACTGATTTGTTTTCAAAATCTGAATCCAGAATCCAAGCATTTTCTCTACAGGACATGGATGAATTTATTCCACCCTCTTGTCCCTGTTTGGAAGGGCAGATTTTTTTGGAACCTCCCCCAACTCCTGCAGACCCCAGCATAGGGCTCTTTATGTATTCATGATGTGGAAGGACTCAGTAGATAGGATGCACTGGGATAATGGAATTTGAGAGAATTCTCTTCTCCCCAAGATTGGCACTGTAATATTTATTGCTTGAGAGTTTTGAGGGTTCCCAAAGTGCTTTTCTCCTCCTCGTTACCTGCATTTTAGAGATGGTGTGGCTTAAGTAGAAGAATTAGTCTCGTGGATTACATTTCCCCATCCTTAGTGACCAAAGAGGATGCTAATGATTTTCCTTGTCAGCTAATTAATTTGCATTGACCTGTCTATACTCTCTCACCAGTCCCCTTGCCTGGATTAGGATTTCAGGGCGGATGTTGCAGAGAGGAACCTTCTAGAAGGTTGTGTTTCACCTCAGGAACAACTCTGGCAGCCCAGAGATCCCCTTTGTTCTGTAGATTGCTGCGGGGGTGGGGTGGGGATGGGGGTTGGAGACTGGGGTCATTTGATTTGCTTTGCATAGTTCCAGTTTGCTCTGGCCGGTCTTGCCATTCTGTAGGATGAAGAAGATAATTGCAAGCCAGATTCTGAAGCTCAAAGAGCAGCCTGAGCACTTGAGACCTTGTTATCGTGATAAATGGGTTTCTGGGAAAACTGACGTCACTCTCCCTGTCCCCCTCCCCCAGCCAGTGAAGCTCTTGTTTTATGTGTCATTTGTCTCTCTGCCGTCCTTTGTGTCTGCAAGAAGTTGTAATTCACCAGGGGAAGATGGAATTAACTCAGGAGACCTTGGACATCTGGTTGCAGCTTGTTTCTTCTAGGGAACGTGTATCCAGGGGTTGGGAAGAGAAGACAGGAGAATAAACCTAAATGTGCCTCGCTTAGAAGTTCTGTTTTGTGAGCTCTGGGGTATGGTGTCATGCAAGTAGTCCTCTGGGGAGTGTGTGTCCTTTCCAGAGTCAGTTAAGGGTCCCTCTGGCTAGACTAAAACAGGCCCTAGAGTTGTTAGGTAGGGCCCTCACTTGGGCATGCATGCAACTTGCAAGTTCAGTTCTCCTCTACATAATGCAGTCCCGTCCCATTTGAATGAACACTACACAGATTCTGCATGACAACATCGTTTTCTCTATTGTGACCACAAGTGTTTGATTGACTGCTAAATGTCTAGCATGATGGCTAACCCTGCTCCACTATACAAAAAAAAAAAAAAAAAAAAAGTAGACATAGTTCCTGGCTTTTAAGCTTACAGTCTAGTTGGGAAGATGATTGTGGAATCAATAGAGAACTGCAGCAGATTCTTGGGATGGTCGCACCTCCAGCCCATTTGTGAGGTGGCTTGGCTGCTATTAATACATCCATACGCTGAAGGGAGACATGACCTGATCAAGGTAACCTGGCCAGGCGCAGGGCAGGCCCCGGGCAGGCCCCAGAGGCTGCACTCCTGGCTCTTGCATTGAACTGTTTCTTTCAGCGTTTTAGTTACAGATTTAAGTGCTGGCTCACAGAAAGAACCTTGATTTTGGCTTGAAACAATCCCACAATGTGGGTGGGCAATGATGCTTTCCTCCAGCAGCAGCCAGGTAATGGTCTTTCTCCCTAATGAAAGAGCTTGCACGCGCACGGCCTGACTTTGCCCTAGCTACGGTCGGCCTGGGGGTGACTGCCTTAGGGCAGCTGCCTACAGATGGCTGCATTCTGGGCTTGCTGTCAAATGGCACTCCTCCTTGATTTGCCTTGAAGCTCCCTGCCTCAGCCATCTCCACCATTTCACACTGAAAGTAATATTATACCTTAAACAGGGAGAACAAACCCCAATATTCACCCATGCCTATACTGGGGATATAGCACTGAAGAAAAATTTACGTGTCCCCAAATATTCAAACCTCTTGAATCTAAGTCAAGGGTATATGGATGATCATTGTACTATTTCCCAACTCTTCTGTGTGTTTGAGTCATCAAAATAAAAAGTTGAGGGGAAAATTACAATGCACACCCTCCCAAATGCACATGGCCCCTTCCCTCGGGGAGTTTACATTCTGGTAGCAGAGGCAGACACCAATAACTATGTAATTACCATGTGGTAAGTGCTGCACAGGAGAGCTACTGCCTGCTGTGAGAATTCATTATAAGGGAACCTAATCCAGCAGTGGATGGAAGTGGTGTGTGATGAGACAGGCTTCCTGAGGGCTTCAGCTAGGAAAAGGGTAGGTGTGAAGATGGGTGAGATCTCACTTCTCCTACTGGGCTAGGGATATTTCCTTTGTTAATCCACACAGTTCTATTTTCATTCATTTCTTCAATATGTACTTATTGGGCAGCGACTCTGCCAGGCCATATGTCAGGTGCTGGGGATCTAGTGTGGTCAAGGCAAATAGGATGCTGCCCTCTCAGAGCTTCCAGATGAGAGGCAGGAATAAGCCCCGTTTCCTTTCCCTATCCTAAATCCCAGAAATATGTTAGCGGTGTTCTTATTCCAAAACTGTATTATAGCTGAGTGATTTGTCTGTATAGTATAATGAGATTTTGATCTTCAGTCATGTGCATAGCATTAACTTTGTGAAGTCTCTGCTGTAAATTTTCTATTAATTGCTGGCTTTGTTACTCAGAGTGGCCCCTCCCTTTGTGTGCTGAAGGGCGTGCACCTGGTGTATTAGCGGGACAAAACTAATTAGACGGCTAAGTCCCCTGGAAAAAGGCATCCCAGAATGAAACAGGACTGATTTCTGCACTTGCCTGGGCTCCCGGATTATCAGAGTTGGGGTTTCATGTCAACGTGACCAATTGAGAAGGCTTCTATTGCATGAACATTAAAACCACATTCAAGAAGGAAAAGGAAAAAAGAAAACGAATACCATGAATAAGTGTAACATGTTTCTTTCAATGATCTCAAAATGCTTCCATCTGTATGATTTCATTTTCCCCAACAGCTTCCTGGACAAGTATTATTGTCCTCTTTAAAGTGAACTGGTCCAAAGTGTTATTGCTGGTCAGGAGATGAAACAATGAAACACCTACCAGATGACACAGATTCATTAAAAAAGAACCCCAAAACCCAAACACTGCTGGTCTTTTCATGATGTTTCCAAGAAATAAAACTCCTACCATGTCCTCTCTTCTCCCTTTTTCACTGCAACCCCCATAGCACACTCATGGGGGTCAGAGGAGAGTATGCTTGGGTGCTATGAAGATTCTTGATGTTAAAAAGATTCTCAGCTTAAATCCAGATAGCACAGTCATGAGTTTTTCTTTCTTTTTTTCTCCATATTGCTTTAAATAAAAATCTTGGAGCCACCAGCCATGTAATGATGGATTATTTTAAGTAACAACTGGAATGGGGCAGAATAAATTAGAAACACAGACCCTTCCTCCTCGGTTTGGCAGGAGGAGGTTTCTGGTGCCGCGATTTGGGATTTGAAACCGTGCGTTTCTCTGTTGCTTGCACAGAGGAAGGAGGCCACATGTTCAGGAGGGTTAGACATAATTTTATCCTCTCCTTCAGTGTCTTCTTATTAGAAGCAGCCATCTGCTGAATTATGTAGTGTGTTCTTAGCTGGCCCTGAGTTGGGTCATCCATTCCACTCAAAGGTGACTGGGGAAAAGATTGGCAGGTCTTCTCACGGACAGAACTCAGGGCTCCAACTCAGGGCTCCGGTTTCTGCTGCCACGGCCCTCTCTGACCCCTAATGAAGGCCCTGGGGTACCAGGAGTAGAACTCTGCTTTTGGCCTTTGATGAAGTGTGAGGTAGCCTTGGGTTTCCTTTCACAGCAGAGGCCCCTAGCCCTGAGCACTGGCGAAGAGGCAGGAACTAGGTTTTTTCAGATCCCCTTTAAATGAGACCAGATGGAGGCAGAGGCAAATTCAGGCTCCCCAGAGGACAGTTGGGCATTCATCCAGAGGCCTGTGAGTAAACCTTTTTTTTTTTTTTAACAGATTGGAGATAACAATGTCCAGAACACCTAGAAAACTCTGTTTAAATAGCCTAGCTTGAAGGGAATCTGTCTGGCTTTTGTGGGAATGCTGACCCACTCTGAGCAGGGGGTTGCCCCTGGACTGAGTTGGAGATAATTTTGTTTAAGAAGTTCGCTTGTTGGGTTAGGTAGCTCTAGGGTTCTTGAGCAGAGCTAGGCCATTGGCCAGGCCCAGGCTTAGGCCGAGTCAGAAGAGAGGGAAATGGCAGAGAGAATGCAGAAGAGAGGCAGAAGCCCCTCCATGATAATCCCCTGCAACATCCGTGGGCCATAGCCACCTTGGTGAGCCCATAGGCTTCCAGGTCATGTTCCATGACCCTTTCCCCTCCAACTAAGCATCAAGCTGCAAACCCAATGTCCTGGAATTTTAGCAGCATAAAAATCTGTATCTGCCACTTGAGGCAGCTTTTCCATTTCATAGTGGCAGTCTTCTTGACAGGACCCTGGATCCGAGCACCACTCTCTGCCACTAAATCACTCTGACTCTGGACAAGTCATTTCCTGTCTCTGAGTCTCTGTTTCCCCTTTTGTAAAATGAGTGGGTTGGACTAGGTGATCTTTAAGGGCGTTACCAGCTCAAATATTGTGTGGTTCTTACGTTTCCTTGTTTTCCAGCCTAATTTTGTTTAGTTCTTTGCCTGCTTCTGCTTCTGAATGAGGTGGCAAAATGTTACTCCACCCCTTCCTTGCTTAGACTCCTTGAGTTGGGTGGGGAGAGAGTTGGAGTGAAGGCAAGTCTGAACTTTTAGCTCAGCAGGGTCCCTGTAAGTGGACTGGAAACAACCCTTCAGACATTGTCTGTTCGGGTAGGTGTATAAAGCCTTTGTCTTCCAATAAAGGTACAAGACAGCTGAATTTTTGTCTGCTGAGTCCCATTTTAAATGCACAAGGAGAGCCGGCTATTTAATGGAATCCTGCTGTGAATCCTTTTATACAATGAAAAGCCACTCTGGAATTGATTTGGTGAGTTAATATCCAGAGTTTCATCTACTGGATTTGCCAAAAATGGGCCTTCTCCCTGTATGGTGAGGATGGTCTTCGTGCATCTTCAGGCTCCCCTAAACCGCTGCCCCACTGAAGGGCATTTCTGGGGCCCCTAAAGGATTGCTGCCAGCTTTTGCAGGCTTTATTTCTCCTTGGCAAAGCCCCCAAATTGCTCTCTTCCAGTTCAGGGCATTGCTCCTACTGTCAGTTTCCTCTTAGCCTGGCTTAATCAGCACAAGGGAAATCCTGACATTTGATGTGTGAGGCACATTGGAGTTTTTTGTTTTTTTTTTTAACCTCTGGGAACTTATCAGTGTTTTCATGGTTCTTATGGCTGATTATAATGGTGGCATCCTCGGCCTTGACAACAGTGGGGGCAGCAGATGGGGCTGTCACCCACCTGGTTGTTTCAAGACTTTTTGGTACATGTTTCAGGATATGTGATTTTACTAATTATAAACATTCACATGAAGACTATACTTTGAGGAATCATTTTGACAGTTCATTATGCATATTTATAATAATAAGTTATACTGTGCAATAATGTTACATATAATAATGTTATGATAAGGGTAATAATTGGGTTTTATTATATTATTAGTAAAATAAGTATTTTATATTACAGTAAAACTGCCTGAAAGCTGAATACTCACCTGAATTTTCTGATTATCTGTATTTAAAGCACCTTTCTTGTTCTAGTTGAAGATTTTGCTACGATATCTGAGGCCACTTTCCTGCCTAGAAAAGAATCATCATAGAACTTTTTTAAAAACTGGCATTTGTATTTGAATTATAAAAGTAAAATATGCCTATTGTAAGAAATTTGGAAAACACAGAAAAGCAACAACTTACAGCCTCTCCACCCAAAATAGCCACTGTCACCATCTTGTGGTCTTCGAAGCTTTTAAAAATGCATATATACTTTCCCTCATGATTGGAATGATCCTATCTATACAGGTTCTCCCCCTCCCCCAACAATATTTGGTAATTATTTTCCTAAGCCGTTAAATGTTTTTAGAAAATATTTTTATCAGTTGCTTAATATTCCATTGTGCATCATGTGATTATTCATTGATTTTGATCATTCTGAAGATTTTCAGGGTCTATTAGAGATTGATCTTCAGTGCTGAGAACGGAGATGGAGAAAGAGAAGGTGTGAGAGGTCAGGCCTACCAGTAAGTGGCACCTGGACAGAACCTTCACTGTTTCTGTCCTTTCCTAACATCTACATTCAAGAACTAGAGGAGAAAGTTTAGGGAGAGCCCAGTCATCAGCAATCAGCTCCAAACATTTTGCTTTGGTCTCATCCTTCAGAATGACAGCTACTAACTTAGCCACCTCAGTTTTAAATGGAGGCAGGAAATTCTCCGTTGACACAGATGCATGCTCAGTTCCCACAGACCTCAAATACTGCTTGCTTACTAGACCACAAAGGTCAGAAGAGGAGCAGGAGGTTGAGGGTCACAGAGCTTGCCCACTTGGGTGCTTAAGGGACTCTATTTTCAGAATAATAGTAATAAAAGAAAGATGCACAGTTGGAACTACCATAACTCATTCTTCATAACATGAGCCTTAGACTATTCAATTAAAAAAATGAAATTGGTGTGTCCTCAGGAGAGGAGGCAGAAGAAAAAGAGAGTGGTGTTTCTGCCTATGATATGAAATGTGGTATAACGGATTTCAAAACCGCAAGTGACTGCAGATGAGGAGAAAACAGGAAATGTAATCGGGGAGGGGAGTGCAGCGCTCCCAGTTCTCAGGAGCGCTCTTTCATTTTGCCTTCCTTTGAGCTGCTCTCAGACTGTGCCTCTTAATTGCCCCTGCTGCAAAGCTGAGGGAGACCTCTCTTTCTGCGTATTAAAAATGTTTTTAAATTATATAGGTAATGTGTGAATACATTCATGCTGTAAAAGAATCAAACAATACGAAAGCCAACTGGCTACCCCCTGAGGAAGCTCCTGTTTCCATTCCCCTCCCCTAAGGTAGCCACAGCTCTTTGTTTGGAGGTGTCTTTTCAGTCTTCTTTTTAGGCACTTGCATACATTTATGTGCAAATGCATATATGTAGGGCTTTTTTGAATATATGGGCTCATACTGTGCTTAATGTTCTAGAAATTCTTTTATCTACATTATAATATAGCCTGAAGGTATTCATCTCAGTACCTATAAACCTACTGCATTCTTCCTAATGGCTACAGAATATTCCAGAATAGGCATGCACCATAATTTAGTTAAATATTTTCCTATTGTTGGACATTTTTTCCTAGTTTTTGAGTATTATAGACAATGTCATAATCAATTTCCTTGTAGTACAGGGGTTTTTGTACAGACATATGAGTTTCTGCAGAATAGGTTCTGAGGGGAAGTTTCAGGGCTCCTGGAGATGGGCCATTTAATATACTGGTTACCGCGGCCTTTCTAGCATCTCAGTTCAAACCTTGAATATGGTACTGCCTGCTACTCAAAATGATAACTTGAGGCTCTAGTGTCAGGTGTGCTGGGCCAAGTTGCTAGTTCCATCTCCTCTTGTGAACACGGTAATCCAGGGAACGTTCAATTAATTGCAGTCAAAGTAATCAGGACCTCAATTAATCAGGCCACCTTATGGAGAAAGAGGAAAGAGATATCAGAGGTTTAGTGAGGGAGATGGGAAGAAACTTCCAGGGACTGTTCTGGGATTGGTGTGCATTCAGTTCAGTGTCCTGTCCTTTTTACTTCTACATATTTAGCTCTGAACAATGAGGACTGATACTCATACTGATTACCTTTATGTTTTATAAGATTCATCAAAGCAAGAGTGAATGGTATTTGCTAGACAGGATTTCCTAAAGCAGGAACTATATACACAAATACTACATTTTTGAAGCCTTCTTAGCTGTAAGCATTGAGACAAAAAGTTTGCTGGGCGCGCGAGCACACGCACGCGCGCGCACGCACACACACGATTCCTGTTCCCTAGTCCCTAAACTTTCCAGTAAACTTAGGTATATCGGACACTGGATAAAAAATACAGAAGAAATAAGGATTCTAGGCATCACCAGTGACCTTAACCAAATCCAGATCAGTGGTTATTTCTCTTTAATTCTTCCTGACTTTAACTTTGGCCTCCAGTGAGAGAAAACTGTTGGGTCATCTCTTACTTGCCTCATCATTTCCTCCTCGGAAAAATCCTCTTCACCTTCCCATTCCTTACTTATGGGCATTTCCTATATTCATTCTTTAGCTCTTTTCTCCCTGTATTGTCTCTTGGAGAACACATCCAGTTTCATACCTCTCACTCCTAAATTTATATCCCAGTCCTGAGTCCTTCTGGAGCCCACAATCCCATGTTACTAAGTACTTATTGAACTTCTGGATATCTCACATAAAATCAAAATGATCTTATTTTCCTGAATATATAAAAATGCTTTTACAAATTCAGAAGAGAAAGACAAATACCTATTTAAAAAATGGGCAAAGACATGTACAGGCAACTCACATAAAGGTATACATATACACAATATACATATATAGTTGAACAATAAAAAATAATAAAATGCAAAGTAAATGACATGATGCCATTTTTCAGTGAGTCAATTCACAATAGGCTAAAAAGCCTCAGAAACTCAGTGTCAGTCTGTGTATGAGTAAACAGACACCCTTGTATATTGATGGTGGGAGTAGACGTTTGTATTATTCTTTGTTGACTGAATCTCAGTGTGTACCAAAGTCTTTCAAATGTGTTTGCCTTTGGGTCCAGTGGCCTTCAGTTCTAGGAATTTAATTTAAGGAAATAATCAGAGATATGCTAATCTGTAAGAACAAGAATTATCGTTTATGTTGTTGTAAACAGGGAAGCATGCTAAATGTCTAGCAGTTGAAGACTGGCTAAGAAAATTTAGTAAATTCCTACAATGGAACGCTGGGTGCCCAATAAAAGCAATGTTTTAGGAGTGTACTTAGTGTTTTGTATTAATATTATGTATTGATATTAAATGTACTTAATATGAATAATACTATGCTGTACATCTGAAACTAATATAAAATAATGTTGAATGTCAACTGTAATTGAAAAATAAAATTAAAAAGAAGCATACTTAATTATTCAAGAAAGCATGTACACTTTTTGAAAAGGAATGTACAGAATGATCCTTTCTTTGTCAGAGAAAAAGATATATAGACTGGAGGGAAATATATGTAAATATTAACAATGTTT
Organism: Pteronotus mesoamericanus; assembly: GCF_021234165.1. Taxonomy (NCBI): domain Eukaryota; kingdom Metazoa; phylum Chordata; class Mammalia; order Chiroptera; family Mormoopidae; genus Pteronotus; species Pteronotus mesoamericanus. The sequence continues at coordinate 305,032 of NW_026555203.1, forward strand.
ATTTCTGGAGAGTGATATTATGGGTGATTGTGATTTTCTCCTTTATAATTTTCCATGTTCTAAAACATCTACAGTGAACACTGATTACCTTTGTAAAATTAAAAAAAAAAAAACTAGGAAGTGTAGTTTCTTTTAGTAGTAGCTTATTTAAAGCCAGACTCCTAGACATCCCCACTGAATGAGCCCCCTTTCCTGGCTTCCCTCTTCCTGGCTATGGTGCCAGCAATCCAAGCTCCCAGGCTTAGAGCACTGCAGCCTTAGAGATTTGGTTTTTCCCTCACTCCCTCTGCCCAGTCGCTTATTGAGTTTCTTCCCTTAAGTAGGACGTCTTTCAAACTTGTCTCTCCCTGTTGAGTCTCAAGTCAAATCAGTTCATTTCACAGCATATATTATCATAGTGCCCAGATGCCACTCTGCCACTTCAGTGTTATTGGAGTCATCTGCTAATATGTCTTCCTGGCCTTCTTTTCTCTCCTGCAATCACTTAAGCATGCTGCCTCTGGAATGATCTTTATAAAACACTACTTGTATGGCCCTCCCTGCTCAAAGCACTCAGAATGCCCCCATACATTTTTCTTTTTGCCAGTTAGAGCTCTTTTCAGCACTGTGCTAGGTGGGAGGTAAGAGGTGGGCACATGGGAGGTGCTTGGTAAGTCTTTGACAATGAAGTCAATCTTTAAGGATAAGGTGTGGTGTACTTCCCATTGCCTTCCGCTGTTTTCAGTTTGAAAATTTCCTTTTGGCACTTGGACCAGAGACCTTGGAGCACTTGAAGTTTCACGGTGCTGCATTTGGAGACAGGAAGAGGCATCCAGGGGCGAAAAAATATGGTTCAGGAAACCTCAGCTCTGAGTCTCTCCCAATTTCTGATGCCTGCTACGTAGGAGGCTCCATTGAGAAAGGAGATTGGCTCATAAGTCTCATCTCCCTGCAGTGTTGAGGATCAAGAATGAACAGTGGGAAACTTCCATATTTTTATTTGCTTTAATAAAATGAATAAGGAGAAAGGGGTGAGGGCATGTGAAAAGGGGTGAATGTAGAACAAACCCTGCGTGATGTGGGCCACTCATGAAACCCAGCTGTCTTTAGGTGCCCCACTGGGACCCAGAAAACTCCAACGCGGACTGAAGGATGGCAGATGGTTGTGTTTTAAGAATACTCTGCTGGGCGGGTGTGTGGGGTGAGATGTGTGAGGGTAATAAACTTGCCAGGTGGCAGTCACTGGCACCTAGCCCTGTCTCTCATTCTTGGAGTAGCTGATGAAACCAATGGGAGTGGGATCCCAAGCTGGGTGACGTGGCTATCTGGGAAGCCAGTTCTGACAATGTCAGCTGCTGGGGGGTTCCCCTCAGGGTAGCCCATCCCTCTCAGTGTGAAAGTGTGCCTTTATGGACCTAGTCTAAAAGCAGGCTAACAGCCCGGGATGTTGGCACACGCCTCTTGGCACTAACCATGTCCTTCTTGGATTGCTGTTGGCACCTTTCTGGTTGTGGAAATCTTGGCATAGCCCCATCCAAGAGAAACTGACTGTTTACCTAGCCCACCGCTCTTGTCTAGCTTGGCTGTCTCCAGCTCTCCTTCTCCTCCCTTTTCCTTTCTCTCTCTCTCTCTCTCTCTCTCTCTCTCTCTCTCTCTCTCTGCTGCTGGCAGTTAACACATTTTTTGAGTACATGCAGGCCCCTTTTGTCCTTCCCCCTTTCTCCTTGGAAGCCTGCCCCAGTTTGAGGTTCCCCCTGTTTTGTAAAACCATTAACAGGAAGAAGCTTTGGGGCTTGCAGGAGACGCAAAGGCCCCTTGCGTTCCAGGGCTGCAAATGGCTTGACTGACCCCCATGGAGACAAGGGGACCAGAGGAAGCAAGGAGGCAGCTCTCTCCTACTGGAGTCAGCTGCAAGTACGCCATGGCATCGCGTGTTATTGGGGGAGTCTGAGTGGAAGGATAACCTCCCAGTGTACTAAGAACAGCAGCCACTGTTGATGGAATGCTCACCACATGCTCAGTGCTTGAGGAGTTATTATCCTATCTAACCCTCACACCAGTCCTATTAGGTGTAGTAACTATTAGTTCCTCATTTTACCTGGATGGGGGGACACTTTGAGAAGTTTAGTATCTTGTCCAAGGTCAGAAGGTAGAGGAGGTGGCACTCTGATTCAGATCTGCTTGATTTCCAAGCCTAGTCTCTTTTTTGTTCACGTAAAACTTTTTAAAATTACAGTTTACACTCAGCATTATTCTGTATTAGTTTCAGATGTACAGCAAAGTGGTTGGAAAATCATATACTTTATAGAGTGGCCCCCCCACTGTTTTAAGTGCCCCCCTGGCCCGACACATAGTTACCATGATGTTATTGACTCTATGCCCTGTGCTGTGACCTACATCTCTGTGACTGTTCTGTAGCTACCGACCTGTATCATTTAATCCCTTCATATTTTTGACCCCGCCACAACACCCCTCTTCTCTGACAACTGTCAGTCTGTTCTCTGTATCTATGAGTTTGTTTATATTTTGTTTGTCTGTGTATTTTGTTCATTAGATTTCACATATAAGTGAAATCATACGGTGTTTGTCTTTCTCTGACTGGCTTATTTCTCTTAGCACAATACCCTCTAGGTCCATCCATGCTGTCTCAAAAGGTATGATTTCCTTCTTTTGTTATGGCTGAATAGGGTGCCATTGTGTAAATGCACCACAGCTTTTTTATCCACGTATGTACTGATGGGCACTTGGGCTGCTTCCATGTCTTGTCAAAGATTAACATCTACACGATGCCACTTTTGTAGAGCCCCAAAATGCCCCAGATAGAAGCGTAATTGAAATCCCTTTGTAATATTTACTGAACACTTATGCATGTACCAGGCATTATTTTAAGTGTGTTATTTATATGAGCACATTTAAGTCTCCCAATTATGAGTAAGATAAGTAATATTATCTCATATTGATAGATGGAGAAAGAAACGGAGTTTCTGAGAGGTTACCCAGCTTGTAAGTGATTTGAGTTGAGAGTTAACCCAAGTCTGTGAACCTCCAGCACCAGCAGTCTCACCCCCTGACCCTTCCCTTCCGCCCCTTACAAGCCCCTCTGTAGTTTGCTTTGTCTGGAAGTAGGGTGACATTCATTATGCAGCCTGGGCGGGCGTTACTTCCTAGCAGGGAGATTATTTGGATGGAGAAGTGAGGTCCAGATTGCTTGTAAGCACATTTTCATTTTCTCTCCCCCTCCTTCTTCCAAATTAGGGTGAAGGTTGCCGAACTGTCCCCCTGGCTGGACATGTGGGGTTTGACAGCTTGCCTGACCAGCTGGTGAATAAGTCAGTCAGCCAGGGCTTCTGCTTTAACATCCTGTGTGTGGGTGAGTATTTCCATAGCAGAAAATCCTATTACAGGATATGGATCCTTTAATGGCTGGATGTGGCTTTGCAGGTAATTAGGTTAAACAGTACGTCATTCTGATCTACTTGCAAGAGTGTCTCTCCCCCTTTTCTTCTTTTATCCCTCTGCTTGTGTTTTAAACAGCTGGCTGTAATGATATTTTCCCTGCTCAGACAAGAATATGGGGTCATTCCTTGGGGGAAAGTGAGCTGTGTGATACCCAGTGGAAATTTTGCAAGGGAGCTGGCTGGCACAGCTATTGCTGTCAGGTTCGTTTTGACTGCAGAAAACAGGAGCCAAGGCAGAACTGGGAGGAAGGTAATGGCTGCAGGAAGATGCGTGCCGACCAGCTGTGGGCAGTGGATTGGGTCAGTCCGTTTCCTCTGCAGCCCTGCTATGCTTAGTGTATGTTGGAGCTCAAGTGCAGGGACCACACAGCTGTATGCAAAGTTCTCTTATTCCCTTTATGTATATCTCTGCCTGGACGTTTAGTCTCAAATGTGGGAACCACATCTTAGTCACCTCTGATATGCTAGTGATAGCACAAAGAAAGGTCAATAATGTTTGTGAAAGGAATGAATGAGTTACTATATTTTGCTGTGTATACTACGCACCCACGTTTTTGTTTGCCTTATACACAGAATTATTATACCTACAGTGTGTAATCAATATACCCATGTATGATGCACATCCTTATTTTACCCTCAAAAAACCTGGGCAATAAGTGCGCATTGTACATGGCAAAATATGGTAACCACACGGGAACGACTTACGCTTCTCAAACACTTCCACATTAGCAATTTGGGTCCTTACTAGGGCTTTATGAAGTGAGCAGAGTGAATAGCATTCGTATCCTCATTGAGCAGATGGAGATCCAGAAACTTGGGGAGGATAGGGACTTAACTGAGGCAACAACACAGAATAAGTGGCAGAGCCATGAGAAGGACCCAGGTCTGGCTGACCCTTTGTCCTTCCCTCTGCTTCTCTAACTGCCGCTAGCAACATGTGTTGAGAATACAAAAGCATTTTGGAAGCTCAAGCACCAACCAAATATGGGGAACAAAAGTTCCTTCACATCCTTTTTCTTAAAGGTTTTATTTATTTATTTTTAGAGAGAGGGAAAGAGAGGGAGGGAGGGAGAGAGGGAGAGAAGAAACATCAGTGTGTGGTTGCCTCTCACTCTTCTCCTCCTGGGGACCTGGCCTGCAACCCAGGCATGTACTCTACACTGAGATTTGAACCGGCAACCCTTTGGTTCGCAGGCCAGTGCTCAATCCACTGAGCCACACCAGTCAGGGCTCCCTCACATTTTTAAAGAATCTTTCTTTAGATTTTAAAAATCCCAAATTTGCAAGCATGATCATAACATATAATTTTCACTATGCAGTGCTGTAAAGCATACCAGTATATTTTCATTGATTTAATTCCAGACCTTAATAATTGTATAATTCCATAATAAAGCCAGTTTTCATGCTGGTTGGACCACTTGTGCTAATTGCCTTTTCATATTTTTGTATAGAGCATATGGGGAACTCATTCATGTTGCTGATCCGAGCCACTCCTCAATGGGATATTTTACCCTTTAATGTAGTCTAAAGTTCTGTTTTCTAACTAAGGTCATTCATTTTCTTGGACTCTATTTTCTCTTTTCCTTCATCCCCAGCACTCTTCTATATCATTTTCTGTAGGAGAATAACTGCACACTCAAGGGCAGGTGGAATACAACAAAGTCACTTCCAAATATGGATGGCAGGCAGTCAGCTAGCAGGCTCGCTCGCTAGTTAAGTGACTCACTTCCACGTACTAGCTTTGGAACCTATGAAATGAAAATACTAGGTTGGCCAAAAAGTCCGTTTAGTTTTTTCCATACAATGAAAGACACATTTTTCATTTTCACCAATAACTTTATTGATTTGAATATTTTGAGTATGTTGGCCATTCCCCATGTGGTGTAATTTTGATTGCTTTCAAGTAATGTCTCGGTTTGATAGCTCTCAACTTCAACTGGTCTTCCCAACTGTGGAGCATCGTCTAGTGAGTAATCGCCAACACAAAACTTTGTGAAGCACTTTTGACATGTTTGATCAGTCACAGCACCTTCTCCATACACTGTACAAGTCTGTTTTTGCATTTCAGTTACATTTTTACCTTTCTTGAAATAAAAAGCATAATATGCCAAAAATGTGGCTTATTTTCATCCATCTTCAATATTAAAATAGCTACACAGAAATTCTACAATTTTGATGTTTTTTAAAATGCATGCTGATATGACAGCTGTCACAATACAATCTAACAAAATTGTTTCGAGTGAAGTTAAAGACAACTAAACACTACTAGAGCCATCTTTGGAAAAAACCCAAACAAACTTTTTGGCCAACCCAATATGTGCTTCACAGAATTTCGTATCATGGGCTTTAGAGTGCAGATCTAGGTTGTTCATTTATCAAATGCCAGAAATCCTCTGATGGTTATGATTAGTTGCTATTAGGAGAAGGGTACAAAATAAATAGAAGTCATGGTGATTGACATGAAGATCAAATGCTATTACATATAATATTAGCACTGCCAAATCTCTCCAATCTTTGGCTGATGTCCAACTTATTTTACATAATATTTGATTACTGAAAATTTCCACACAAACATACTAGATTCTGTTGGCATTCCTCCCAGAGCTCTCTATGACCTGTACTGGAGTTAAGGAGATGGGAAGTGAAATGACACACACTAAGCAACCTTTCAACCAATTAGGTGGGCCAGTAAAGCTTTAGAAGGGAGGCCATTTGAATGAAAACAGCTCTCTGAGGGTGGACATGCAGGGTAATTGGACATGTGGGTCACAGGCTCCCCTCTGGACCAAAGGAGGAGGCAGCCAGGCTCATGGCAAAGCAAGTGGGAGAAATAGTAAACCCCTGTCCTTGAGTTCCCACCCAGGCATTGTACAGCTACGACTGCTTCAGTGTATACATGCTGGGATGGCCTTGTTCAACTGCCTGGGACAGATCCTCTAGGAGGGGAGGGGTAGGAAGGAGACTCTCATCCCCAAACAGCCACCCTGTATCTTTCCTGTCATGCCATGTTTCAAAAAATGGCTGCCCTGGTAGCTCCTCCCTTAGCCCTGCAGGTACAACCTGCTCCATGCACTGGTGTGGACTGGGTTAATTTCATCCTTCACACCTGATCCAAAAAAGCCTCCAACTCCTGCATTCTGCTCTTTGACTGTGCTTGTGACCCTGTCATTGCTCAGAGAACCCACAATTTGGGCCAAGGTCACAAGCAGCTTAGAGTGGCTCTAAGGCTACAATCTTGGCACAGCCATGGGGCTCGGTCCTGCTGCTGACTTGGCGAAGCGTTTGTAGCTTGGCTGCTGAAGGTGATCTTTTCTCTCCCAGGATTTTCAGTGACCGTGCTTTCATGCCTGCCTGCCGCCTGTGCATAACTGTCAGGTTTACTCCCTTAATGACTGTTTGGGCATAGAATATGTTCCCCGAAAGAATTGTCTTTTCTTTTCTAATAGGGCATTTTAAGTGTAAAATTATGGTAGCACTAGCTTCCATTATGAACAGAGACCTAGGCTATGTTTGGCACAGTATTATTTATGTTGGTGCTGGGCTGTTGAGCATTAGGCTCAAGCCCAGCACCCTGGGTACCTGGTGTGTATATGTACATGTGTATATGTGTGCACGTGTGCATGTTGGGATTGAGAGAGAGGATTTTTATGAATCCAGAGCCTCATTTATATGTCAGGGTAACAATAAATGGCACCCACAATGATTGCTTTTAGAGGGCTAGGCACATGGGTGTGAGCATATTATGACTGCTCTTCAATAGTGTAGATTCTCTAGGGTGGACAATAATTACTGGGTAGGGTAAGGTTCCCCTCCCCCATAAAAGCATCTACTAATTCCTTAGCTTTGGAAATTGCTAGGATCCCATAATCCTAGATACAGAACAGGAGGCCTCAGAGGAGCCGCCAGAGCCAGCAGTACAAATGTTCTGCTGGGAAAGAGCCCCAAAGAGACAGCCCTCCAAATGTGCCAGCAACAGCAATGCCTGCGAGGAACACACAGGGTCATAATGATAATATTTACTTGGAAGCTGCTCAGGATTCCGGGCGCAATTGGACTGTGTTGAACTTGGAAAAAACATACAAGAGGAACAGGATTGAGGTTCACTCAAGGATGAGGGGAAGGGCCGCTAGCATTCAAGGTCAGGGGTCGATTGGGAAAGGCAGCTGCTCACCTAAGACAGTGCTGGTCAGTGTCTCACAGTCTGCGCTCAGGGGAAAAATTGCCCCGGCTTTTGCAGCATTTGCTGATTTCCATAGTGTCATTATTTCCACCATAGTTGGCTTTTTGCTGCCAACCTGATGTCACTGCACGTGGGCTTGGGAAAGCTGCAGGAAGCTGGGCGAGCCGGCTTCAGCACAGCAGTTTGCCAGGGCTCTGCAAGATCAGGAAAGGGAAGAAGGCAAGGTCACCGAGCCAGGCATGACCTTGTCCCTGTCCATAGGCTCCCTTGGCCAACTGGAGTTCCTGGTGAGTTTCCTTTTGGACACCTCCCTTTTGAACTCAGAGACGTTTCTCTTGGTTTATTTTACCATTCGGAGCTGGAAGAGACTTTAGCTCCATGTAACTGTGAGCTCTGTGCAAACGGGGATTGGGGCTGTCTTATTCATTGCTGCATCCCCGACCCCTAAAACTATACCTGGCTCCTATTAGAGGCTTTGTAAATATTTGTTTGATGACCAAATGAACCAACATATCATGCCTGTGGGATCCACTGGAGCATATTTGTTATAAGCAGGGGCTCCAATGTCAAACTGCCTCAATTCACATGCTGACTCTGCCACTTACTATTTTGTAACTCGGGACCAGTTACTTGGTTTACATACATAGGGGAGGAAGGTAAGGTACAGAGAGGTTGAGAGCGGGAGCAAATGCACATAGCTAGGAAGTGACTTGGTTAACCTGTCTGTAACTTAAGGACAAATAGTGATATCTACCTCTTAGGCTTATTTGTGGGGTTAAATAAGAAAATAGGAAGTATTTTACAGCAATGCCTGGCCCATAGTAAGTGCTCCATAAATGACACCTGTTATTATTGTTATTCTAACCTGCTGATTTTATGGCAAAGGAGACTGCGGACCAGAGAGGGGGAAAGGGCTCTGCTCAGGTCACACAGTCATTTAGTGATAACCTGGCTGGGACTCTACATTTCATCACTGGCAAGGACTTCATTGCACAGGGTGTCCAAGAATACAAATAGTAACAGCACATGAGGAAAAGGGCTAAGCTTTTCTTTGTTATAATGATATTTAACTCAGGGTACAGAGGTCAACATCGGACTATCCTGAGGAGTGTAGTTGGAAAAAGCATATTTCATAGTAAGTGTTTTAAATCAAAATTCTTTTTTAAAATAATCTGATGTTTCCAGAATGCTATCTGCATTAAGCACAATGACTTGAAATCCTTCTGGCTGGTGGTGATGACTTAAAAAGGGTTAAGAAACCCTGCTCCACTATGAGGAGAGAGAAATTGACCCCTAGGGACTCCTCAGGTTTCCTGCTGGAATCTAATTACAAAGTCCCCACCTTCCTGCAGGGGTGTGGAATCTGCTGACCTGATCTGAATTAGGCTGCTTGTGCCCACCCTCCCACTCAATACTGGGCCCAGGGCAGCATGGGTGGGGACAGCATCCTATAGGCTCAGGCTGAGCCTGTGCCAGCCATTGAGAGAGAGGGCCCACCTAACCGCCCCCGCCCCCAGGCTCCACATTGATGGAAAACTGGAATGGCAGCACTCAGTAGCCACTGGATGAGCTCACTTGATTTTCTGTCCTCTTATGTTGTGTTTATCACGATTCCCTAGACACCCGCAGGTTCTTTTCTTCCAGACATTTGTCACTTGGGCACTTAGTTTTCACAGCCCTTTTGTGCTTGCAGGCATTTGGATGGTCATTTTCACTGCTGCCCTGCCCTGTCTGCGGGCCTCTAGTTCTTCAGCTGTGCAAACAGGGTGGGCCCTTCACTCTGCAGTCCTGCTCCTGAGGCCTGTGTGAGCTTGCGCCGGGCATTCTGGAGTACAGGAAGCTGTCCCCTCCCCTGCTCTCTGAGAATCCTAAGGATCAGAGAGCCAGGGAGCCAGCTATGGGTGCTGGGGAGGCAGGGCCTGCCACTCTCTTCTTGCTGCAGGGCATTCAGCAAAGAGCTCACAGAGCAGAAGAGGGGGTGGAGATGGGAGTGTACATGGAAAATTCACTTGGTGCCTACAAAGACAGGCTGAAATGTAGCTTGAACCTCAGTGCACAGAGGGAAGGCAGGTCAGGGTTGAGGGAGCCACTCTTGTGTTTCCACCTCAGAGGTACTGGCCCCCTTTGCAGTCAGCTGCACCCCCACCTTGGGCGAGGAGGGGGTGATACATTCCTTTGCCTGGCCAAGTCTGTCACCTCCCATCGCAAAGGCCTCACCTCACCACATTTTTCTTGGGACCTAAATGCTTCCTGTTCCTTTAGGGAGGAACAAAGGGGCCTCTTCTGGGAGAATCTTTGCTGCTAATCGGTATAGCAGACCCTGGCTGGAAACATGATCTGTGTGAGGAACCATATTTCTGCACCTTGACAATCAACCCCATTAGTCAGGCCTGGATATGAAATTGGGCTGGAGGGCCAGGTAGCTGGCCGAATTGAATGTTCTCCTTGTTCTCTCCCTCTCACCAGTCTCTGCACACACAGAAGCTCTCATCATCAACAGATATTTTTAAAAGCACCTCCTGCATTCGTAGCTCATTTTTTGAGAGAAAAGAGGCCTGGAACATCCAAAGCTAGACACACCCAGAGGGTGGAGGGGAGATGGACCATTTGCAGTTACTGGTTGTGAAGCTCTAACGCTAGGCCTGGACTGCCTTGCGGATGCGTGTTGTTAGTCACAGGGGGGATCCGCCAGGTCAGGATTTGCCCAGTGCAAACCCACTCTTGACTGTAAAGACAGTCGAGACTCACATCTGAAGGGTTGGGGGCGGGGAGAAGGGAGGTGCTAATAGCAAAATGGCAGGATAGTCTAGGTATTCAAAGGGCAATTCAAAGAAATTAACTGCTGAATCTTGTATTCTTGAATCCCTTGGGGTGGGATGGGGGCCCAAATACAGTCTGGATCCAAGGAAATTGCCAGCGGCTATGGGGCACAGCCCAACTTGTGGCCTCCCATCTGGTGCCTAGCTCCAGTGCCACCAATTTCCCTCCGGTCTCTTCATCCCCTGAACACTCCTTGGCTTGTGGCAGTGGCCTGGCATCCCTTAGATGGTTCAGAAATAAACTCCCCAGACCTTCGTCAGTCCCCCACAGTCCTTCCTCCACTTGTCTCCTTAGTGCGAAAGTCAAGGCTTTTGAAATTCCAATGGTTTGATTTATTAGTACCCTGCAGCCTGTTAGTTAAACAAACAAATGACTGGTTTGTTTGAAATTTAAGGGGAAGAATAATTTGTGGCCTGCTAAATTCCCTCCCTATTAGCTAAAAATGGTCTCACTGACGGCTCTGCCCCCTGGGAGGGGAAGCTGAGAGCCACATGGGCTCCCCACTGGGACAACATTCAGGCATCTGCAGAGGCCGTCTGGTCCTGGCACCAAGGTGACATAGGGACTGAGGGGATATTTTTTTGATGAGAGGCTGCTGTCCCTTCTTTTAAATTTTAAAATAAGCTTTTAATTTTTATGTTAAAAGCTATATATGTTCCTCATAGAAAATTTGGAAAATACAGAAAAGCATAAAGAAAGAAATGAAAACCACATATAACCCCACCACTCAGACATAACCGTTGGTAAGAATATATTGTTTTCCTTCCAGTCTTTTTCTAGGCATAACTCTACCTCTCCGTCATTGCCTGTAACAGTTTCTTTGTCTAACTATAAAAACAATGCAAAAGGAAAAAGAGTGTGTGGGCATGGGACGATAGTGTGGTGATTGCTGGGGGGAGGGGGTTATAAGGGCACTGAAAGGTAATGGGAAAATATATAATAAAGATTAAATAAAAATATAAAAAAACCAATGCATACTCGATTTTCAAATAACAAAATAAAATAAGGAATAAAAGGAAAATTACCCTAATTCCACTATCCTGAGATGATTACTGCTAACAGATTGGTGCTGTTCCATTAGTTATTTTTCACTTAACTGAGATCAAACAGCCCATCTGGTTCTATATGTTCTCCACTTAGTGTCTTATCACATACACTTTCTCATGTCGGTGAATATGCATCCAAAGCATGATGTGGAATGGCTTCCGGGTCACTGTGAATGGACCATAATTTATCCTTTTGCTTTTCAGGAGAGACAGGTTTGGGCAAATCCACCCTCATGGACACTCTGTTCAACACCAAGTTTGAGGGGGAGCCAGCCACCCACACACAGCCAGGTGTCCAGCTTCGGTCTAATACCTATGACCTCCAAGAGAGCAATGTGGGGCTAAAGCTCACAATCGTAAGCACAGTGGGCTTTGGGGACCAGATCAACAAGGAGGACAGGTAAGGAAGGGGGTGGGGTGGGGAGGCTGGTCGGAGGCCACGGGGAATAGCTCCCCATAATAGTCTTGGAAAGACCACAGATGCCAAGGTCCTGCCTAGACCTCCTCTCAGATTGGTGGGACAGACAGCAGATCTCTTATCACCCAGGGTCCCTGTCTAAAGCAACTGTTCTACAGTACATGTTTTGCCAAAAGAAGGGTATCTTTCCAGTGGGCACTGGTGAGGTCTCCATTGCATTTAGCAGACGTTTATTGAGCTCCTACCTTGTGTCAGCTGCTGCTGTGCTCTGATAATCTGAACAGGAATGACTTTGTCTCTGCCCTTCAGGTGTTCACAGGAAAGACTGGTTTAAAAAAAAAAAGTTCCATTGAGTGTGATGTGCTCTGTAAAGGGCAGGGTACAAAGAGGTTAAAGGACAAATTACAATGAGAACGTAAAGGAGAGGACATTCAATTCCACGTGGGAAGGTCAGGGAAGCCTTCACAGGGGAGGTGTCTGCTGAGCTGGCCCTTGAAGGACAGGGAGGGAAGGACGTTCCAGGCAGGGGTAACTGGTTGTACAAAGGCAAAGAGATGTGGAAGATTATGGCATGTTCTAGGGAACTGAAGGCTGCTCTGTTTGGCCAGACCAGAGGCAGGATTACTGTGAACCTAATGAAACTTAAGCTTTAGTGCTCTCACTTTCACAGGCCTCTTCCAAGGCCCTGTAATTAATTTTTACTCATAACGTTATATTACTTTCCTTGGAGGGCCCTTCAAATTGTGTAAGCTTAAGATACCACAAAACCTGGGTCTGCCCCTGAGCTAGTGCTTGGATTAAACTGGGGGAAAAGTAAGGGAGATGAGCCTGAAAAGGGAGCAAGAGCCAACTCCTAGAGGAATTTATAGAACTGTGCAAATGTGGAGCTACTGAAAGATTTCAAGAAGTAGAATGATGTCATCTGATTGGTTTTTGAAGAAGGTGCTTTGAGATAGACTGGAGAGTAGGAAGATCAGTTAGGAGACTATAGGACTAGGCCACAGGTAAATCAGGTGTTGAGATAAGGATGAGGAGACAGATTTAATAAATATTGAGTAGGTAGAATCAACAAGTCTTGGAGAAGGGTTGTGAAGGCAAAGAAAAATATAGAATGAGGCCCATATTTTCAGCTTTAGAGAGTAGACAAATGGTAGCGGCATTCACTAAGACAGGATAAGAAAATCAACTTTTAAAGGAATCAGCTCTGTTTTGAACATGTTGAGTTTAAGTTGTCTATGCACCATCAAGAAACATGATGACCTTCAGAGGAATGGAGCTGAATATATAGGGTTACAGCTCAGGAAAGGGTCTGGGATGGAAATGGAAATTTGGGTTAACAAGGTGTGAGTGATATGTCCCAACTGTGGACACTTATAAGATAACCTAGGGATCAGAGTTGACTGAGATGAACACTAGGCTAAAGGCAAAAACCTTGGGACGCTAAGTCAGCTGAAGGAGAAAACACATCCTAAAAAGAGAGAGAACAGGAATAAGCAGAGAGGTAGCAGGAGGTCCGAAGTGTTTGAGAATGGTGCGTGAATGATGGGTGAAGAGAGCTCAGAGATTAGGATGTGGCCTGGGCTTGGGCCAGGGATGGGGTAAGGGTCAAGCACTGGGAGTCACATGGTTATCACACATGCTTATCCAGAAAAGGCCATTCATCATTTTGGGCAAAGTATCTGCTCATTCTTTGAGGATTCTCTTGCTTCTTAGATGAACTGTATCCCAAATTATCCTGTTTCTCTCTTAAAGTTACAACAGCCATACTCATTTCCTTACAATGAATAAATATATTTAGCTTCTTAAAAGTTGAACTTCTGTTTTCCATTTGGAATTCTAAACAAAGGACACCTCTGCTTTTCATGGGCTTGCTTTTTAAAAATATTTTATTGTTATTCTCTTACAGTTGTTCCAATATTTCCCCCTTTGCCCTCCTCTGCCCATCCCACCTCCTGCTCCCACAGTCAATCCCCACCCCGTTGTCCATGTCCATGGGTCATTCAGACATGTTCTTTGTTTAGTGCCTTCCCCTTCTTTCCACCATTGTCCCCCTCCCCCTCTGGTCACTGTCAGTCTGCTACATGTTTCTTGCTTCTGGTTCTATTTTGCTCTTTTGTTTGTTTGTTTTATTGAATAGATTCTGCTTACAGGTGAGATCATATGGTGTTTGTCTTTCACCGCCTAGCTTATTTCGCTTAGCATAATGCTCTCCAGTTCCATCCATGCTGGGGTTTTTTTGTGCTAATCTTACTTGGTTGACAATGAATTAGACCCTTAGGGAAGGGGATATTTGGGTCACAATATGAGTGCTTAATCTCAGCTGCACATTGCTTAGAATCTCCTCAGTAAATTTCTCTCAGTTCTCATGCATTCAGCATATATAACATTGGAAAACACCTTGATGAAAGTTTGGGACTGAACTGATACATCCTCTGAGAAACTAATTTACTCCAGTTATATCTGTAACATCCTTATTGTTTTTCCTCATTATAAATATGATACATATTCATACAAAATAAAATATGGTAGTCCCCATTATCTGTTGTATTGCTTTCCACTGTTTCAGTTGTCTGCTGTCAACCGTGATCTGAAAATGTTAAATAGAAAATTCCAGAAATAAACAATTCATACATTTTTAAAGATTTTATTTTATTTTATTTTATTTTATTTTGGAAAGAGGAAGGGACGGAGAAGGAGAGGGAGAGAAACATGTTGGACCTGGCCTGCAACCCAGGCATGTGCCCCGACTGGACTCGAACTGGGTGTGCAATTCACATTTTTAGATTGCACACTCTTCTCAGTACCATGACGGTCTCTTGCATCATTCTACTCTGCTGCCTGGATCACATCATCCTTTTGTCCAGAGTATCCATGCTGTACACATTACCCTCCCATTTGTCCCTTAGTAGCCATCTTGGTGATGAAATTGACTATCACAGTATCGCAGTGCTTGTGTTTGTTCAAGTAATCCTTATTTTACTTAATAATGGCCCTAAAACATAAGAGTATGGATGCAGGCCATTTGTGTATGCCAAAGAGAAGCTGTAAAGTGCTTCTTTTAAGTGAAAATGTGAACACATTATGTACAGTACTGTAAGGTATCTTGAGAGAGAGGGACATCACATTCACATAACTTTCATTACAGTATATTGTTTTAATTGTTCCCTTTTTTTAAAGTTTATTTTTAAAAAGATTTTATTTAGTTTTAGAGAGGGGAAGGAAAGGAGAGAGGGAGAAAAACATCAATGTGTGGTTGCCTCTCACACACCCCCTGCTGGGGACCAGGCCTGCAACCCAGGCATGTGCCCTGCACTGGGAATCGAACCAGTGACCCTTTGGTTCACAATTCAGCGCTCAGTCCACTGAGCTACACTGACCAGGGCTAATTGCTCCATTTTACCATTTTATTATTAACTTGTTAATCTTTTAGTGTGCCTAATTTATAAATTAAACTTTATCACAAGTATGTATGTATAGGGAAAAAAAACATAGTCTGTGTAGGGTTCGGTACTATCTGTGGTTTCAGGCATCTGCTGGGGGTTTTGGAATGTTTTCCCTGTGGATAAGGAGGGACTCCTGTAATAAAAACTCAAATAAGTAGAAAGGAAAAGCCTCCCTGAAACGGGGCCGGGGAGCAGAGATGGAGTAAGC
Organism: Pteronotus mesoamericanus; assembly: GCF_021234165.1. Classification (NCBI taxonomy): domain Eukaryota; kingdom Metazoa; phylum Chordata; class Mammalia; order Chiroptera; family Mormoopidae; genus Pteronotus; species Pteronotus mesoamericanus. The sequence goes on from NW_026555203.1 coordinate 320,584, forward strand.
TTTAGGGATTTGTAATAAAAAACAGTGTTTCCTCCATACTGACAGGGCCATTTGGCATAAATATGCCGGTGCAGCTGCATGGAAACAGAGCATTAGAATGCCCGCTTTACTTAGGGTGTGCGGATAAACTGAGAAGAGCAGTGATGAAGGACATGTCCTGGAGAAAGCCACCGTTGAAAAGATGTTGGAACAAAAGGGATCAAAGAGGGAGACAGAAGGATTGGCTGGAAAGGCACATACTTAGGAACTTAGGCTTTGGTCTCAGGCAGATCTGGATCAAATCCCATCTTGTCACTTATTAGCCCAGGAAACTTGGACAAGTGTTTTTGTGCCAGTCTTAGCACCAACGTGGCTGCATTGGCCCTTTTGGTTCTTACGTTTGAAAGACACCCTCAGCATTAGCCACCAGGAGCCTTTGGTGGGGGAAGGTTTACTATTTACAGATCCTGGAAAGCACATGGCACAGTGAGGTCGCAGGTAGAGTAGAGAAAGAGAGAGAGCACCTGGGCCTGGGGTTCTGCTTTGATTAGGTTGAAACTGCAGGGCTAGGGTTTTGTGGGCTCACTCTTTATTGGCAAATTTAAAACAGAAAGGCAAAAATTTAAACTGCGGGAAGAGAAAAAAACTAGTGGTCCAAAAGTTCAATTATGGAAATCAACCAAGATCCCTTAAACAAAGGAGTTTGAGATGGAGGTGGGGGCGTCCTGGTTCTTTTTGTAGGCGGGGATGTGTTTATTCAGATGGCCTAAGGTTGAGGTGGATGCCTCTTTGAAGTGGTTGCTTTGGCAGTCTAAGCTTAAGTCAGGCACTTGCATTACAAGAAGGAAAAAATGGAACACTCGGGGCTTACACTACAGTAATACATTCTCTACGTCTCACTTTTCACATCTGTAAAGTGGCGATGATAATACTACTACTACCTACCCTAGAGGGTTGTGGTGGGGCACAGTTGATATGTATGGCAAATAGGAAGGTTTAAACAGGCCTGACCGGTGTGGCTCAGTTGGTTGGGCGTCCTCCCACAAAATGAAAGGTCTCTGGTTCTGTCAGGGGATGTTTTTCTCTCACATTGATGGTTCTCTCCCTTTCTTTCTCCCTTCCCCTCTCTCTAAAAGTAAATAAATAAAATATTTAAAGAAAAAGAAAAGCTTACATGGACAACAGTGTGGGGATTGACTGTGGGAGCTGGGGGGGGTGGGTGGACTGGGTAGAGGAGGGCAAAGGGGGAAAATGGGGATGACGTAATAAAATAACAATAACATTTTTTTTAAAGAAAAGCTTAAATAGTGCCTGGCACAGAGTAACTAATGAACAGAATGTATTGTTATGATCATGAATTTTATTGGTAGAAGAATCAAGGGCGAGTTGTATCATGTAGCATATGGGAGGAAATGATAAATGGTGTCCAGGATGATGAGGACTGAAAAATATCCATTGGATTTGGTAACAGAAGGTCATTAACACATTTAGGAATAATAATTCCAGGGAAATTGTTAATAGAAGCTAGATTGCCTCGAGTGAATGGGAGGTAAGGAAGTGAAGGCATCAAAGTAACAAAAAGAGTACTAGAACAGAAAAGTGAACCCAAGATCAAAGTCGTATTTCTGTGGGAATTTAGCATAAGTAAGTCAGAAGGGAAAGAATAGACTATTGAAGAAAATGTGCTGGGAAAATAGGCCATCCGTTAGGAAAAAATAAGATAGGACGCTCCCACACAAATACCATTCACAAAAATAGATCCTAGTTGGATTAAAAACAACTTCTAAAAATATAAGGAAAAAATATAGGGGAATGTTTTTATAACTTTGGGAGTATAGAAGGTTTTTCTAATTGTAACACAAAATCCAAAAGTCACAGCAGAAAAGACTGACACATTTAAATTAATTAAAACAAAAAAACCCCTTTGTGTATTGAAAGATGACATAAACAAAAGTAAAAACAAACTACAGATGGGAACAAAAATATTTGCAACCTTTATAACAAAGGATTTTTTTTCTGAAATGTAAAAATGTTTCTACAATTCAATGAGAAATTAACTGGTCATTGCAAGAAGGGAAATATAAATGGCCAATCAAAATACGAAATAATGCTCGTTCAGCTTCACCAATGAATAAGGAAATGCAAAATGAAATGCTGAAAAATTTTTTTATCCATTAGATTTGCAAAAAATTAAAGATAAAAATATATTCACTAACACCAGGTAATTTCATTCATTTTGCTGTGAGTGTAAATTGATGCAGATTTTTTTAGGGCAAATTTGGCAGTGTTTATTAAAATGTAAAATATGAATACCTTATGATCTGGAAGCTCTACTTTTAGATGTACAGGCCAGAGAAACAATTGCATGTGTTGATGAAAAGCATATAGAAAAGATGTTCACTGTAACATTCATTATGGAATTAAAAAAAAGTTAAACAGTCTAAATGTCCACCAACAGAGCAACTAAATGAGCTATGGTACAACCGTACCATAGAATTGTATCTTGCAGTTTAATAATGAGGTAGATCCAATATGCACTCATGTACACCTGTTGTTAAATGAAAAAAGAACTTGTAAGATGATATGATCATGATACTGTTTGTGTAAATCTCCTTCTTCCCAATACAACAAGAAAAGTCTCTCTCTCTCTCTCTCTCTTTCTCTCTCATATGTGTGTGGTGTGTGTACACATATATGCATAAAAAATAGGCAAAGATAATCAACAAACTGAAAATAGTCATTACTTCTGAGGAGCAGGGAATAAGTACATGTATTGTTTGCATAATTAAAAATAAAAAAGAATAAAGTTTTTAAAAAGGAAGCAGATTAAGCGGATATAGACTTCTCATTTAAGGAGCTTTTTCTGAACTGGGAAAGAGGGATAAAGCAATGTCTGGGGGATACAAGGTCAGGGTGAGTTTTCTGAGGATGGGGGAGATGCTGAGAGCTTGTATAGGAGAAAAAAAGCTTTGAGAATAGAGAGGAGAGGGCAGATGTGAGAGAAAGACTAATTGTAAACTGGGTGCCAGGTACAATGCCAAATGCCAGGGATACTGAGAAATAAGGCACAGTCTTTACTTAAGGAGCTTGCAGTTTAGAGGAGGAGATAAATACATAAACAAATTCTACATAATGTGGTAGGTACAATAACAGGCATGTGTAAAGAGGCTATGGGAATAGGAAGAATAGCAATTGGCCACGCCTGGTAATGGCAGTGTAGGGTGGAGGTTGCTCAGAGCGGAGAGGAGGTGATCAGGAGGGGCTGAACTAAGTCTTGAAGTTTTATAGGATGAGTACAAGTTAGTCAACTGGCATATAGTGAATATTCAGTATATATTTTTAATTAAAAAACGAATGAATGATATATACATTGATGGGAAAAATAAAACGCTAAAAAGCATACCTCTAAATTTTCATCATTCAAAACCTAAAGTATCCAATGAATGTGTTAACTAGGATGCTGGTGAGGGTAGGAAACATTCATAATGTGTTCAGCAATGAATGAGAAGTAATTATTTTTTGGTTTTATTTGTTTATTTTTAGAGAGAGGGGAAGAGAGGGAGAGAAACATCAGTGTGTGGTTGCCTCTCATGTGCCCCCTACTGGGGACCTGGCCCCTGACCCAGGCAAGTGCCCTAACTGGGAATTGAACCGTTGACCCTTTGGTTCACAGGCAGGTGCTCAATCCACTGAGCCACACCAGCCAAGATGAGAAGTAAAATTTTAAAAAAATAAATTATTCTTTCAAAAAACATCTTCATCCACCCACTAAATATTTATTGAACACCTATTATAGGTCAGGCCCTGTGGTGGATGCAGAAGACAAACTTGACCGTTAAAGGAAAAGAAAACATAGTGGAGTAGTTGGGCAGAAATGTGTGGTTGAGGAGGATTAGGTTGAGGAAAGATTTTTTTTTTGAGATGAGAGAATACTTAAGTATGTTTATAAGTTGAAAGGAAGGAGTCAGTAGGAGGTGAAGAGCTGATAGATGAAGCAAGTTTCTAAGAACCTGAAAGGAATGAGATCAAGTGCAGTGGGGCAAAGGGCCTTGGACAGGATAAGGAACCCTTCATCCTCAGAGACTAGAGAGAAACCAAGAAGAGTCGATTCATTTTTAGAGAGGAGGGAGTGAGGCAGGAAGTTGGGGTAGTATAAGCCTGGTGGCCTTGATTTTGTTAAAATAGGAGGTAAGACCATCTTGTGAGAGTGAAGGAGTTATGACTAAGTGTTGGAGCTTGAAGAACGTAATAAAAGTTTGGAATGGTCAATGAAGGCAATGTGAAGGAAGCCAATCAAAGCTGAGTAAAGGGATTGTCACGTTGCTCTAAAGGCCCATATGAGGTTGGAGGCCATGAATTTGTAGTAGTGTCAAACCCCATAGTTCTGTGATTGCTTCTAGCCCACTCCAGCAACAGTGGTGTAGGAGCAGACAGAAGATCCTGAAATTTATTCAGCACAGCAGTTTTGCTAGACAAATAGGGTAGAAGGCAAGGGTACAATGGGAATGAGGGTGTTGGTAAAAAAGCGGTTCCGGGAATCAATTACGGGGTTGAGCCTGGGCTGAGAAGGAGATGAGGCCAGGAAGAGGCTGATACCCTGTAAGATAAAGGAGAGGCAAAGGTACCACAGGATTCAGTGGGATGAAAGATCAGGTTTAGGAGGACCAAAGGCAAAAGAGAGCTGGAAAATGTAAGGCTGTGGACAGGTCATGGGGTGTTAGAGGATGTTTTGTGTGAAACTGGTCTGCCTAGTGAAAACTGGTCTGACAAGGTGTGTAGGTGGCTGAAGCAGAGGGAGGTAAAGGTTGTGAAGTTGAGGCAACCAAGGAGTAAAGAGGCTGAAGGTCGATGGGTTGTCCAAAGCACATTGCAATCACCCAGAATGGGGAGAAAGACTGTGCGTCAGGTGCCACCAGAAGAGGATGGAAGAGGTCTCAAATGCGTAAAAGGCTTTATATTGAGGTAGAGAAGTAACAGTCTGAAAGTGGCTCTGAGGTGAGTGCCCAACCTACTGGCCCCAAGGTACACCAGCTATGGGGAAATGAGATGCCAGCACAGAAGAGGGCTTCCCAGTATTGGTGTCCTCAGGGTTGTGGCATCCCCAAGGAAGAATGAAGTTTCCGTTAAGAAAAGGAGGTAGGCAAGTTCTGTAAAAAGGCAGATGATAAAGGCCAGCGCTTCTCAAACTTTAATGTTGTATCCAAGCCTTGGAGGCTCTCAATAAAATGCAAATTCTGATCCTGTAGGTCTGGGTTGGACACTGGAGATTTTACATTTCTAACAAGCTCTCAGGTGATACTAATGCTACTGGTCCAAGGACCACACTCTCGTGCTCTGAGTGGCAAAGATGTAGGCAATTTTGGACATCATAGGACAGGGGTTTCAGAGGGCACAGTGGAAATGTTTTTGAAGGAAGAGAGCTACATGAGGACAAGTCCATGGAGGACAGAGCAGAATAGGGATGAGTGTAGAGGGAAGAGGAGGTGACCAGAAGCATGGTGAAAGAGCAAATTAGCCATTGTTACTTTTGGCATTGTTCCAGTAGTCCTGACCTTGTGGCATCTTGGCTTTGGTGCCTGCGATGGTGGTGTTCAAATACAATGTCTGTGATCTGGTCTTGTAGGCTTCCAGCAGGGAGGCTCTGATGGCTGTATTGGCACATGGACTGACTGGCACATGGAGGAGGAAGAGACTAGGATGACTTCCATGTGTCTAGGAGATGTGATAGGAAGGCGGTGATAAGTGAGGCCATGGGAGTGAGACCACCCAGGGATAACATGCATGTAATATGTAGAAGGACAACAGACGATGGTCCAGGATGGAACCTCAGAAACACGCCAAGAGTTTAAGGTAAGGCAACTGAAAGAGTTATAGAGGTAGGTTATAATGGTGGCAGTGAAGACAGAGGACAGCGTTTCAAGAACGGACTGGTCTGTTCAATAAAACGTTATCAATAAAAATGAATCTTGCCCTGGCTGGTGTGGCTCAGTGGATTGAGCACCAGCCTGCGAACCAAAGGGTCACCAGTTCGATTCCCAGTGCAGGGCACTTGCCTGGGTTGCAGGCCAGGTCCCCAGTAGGGGGTGCATGAGAGGCAGCCACACATTGCCATTTCTCTCCCTCTTTCTCCCTCTCTTCTCCTCTGTCTAAAAAGAAATAAATAAAATCTTTTAAAAAGCATTAAAAAATAAAAATGAAACTCATGGACATGGAAAACGATGTGGTAATTGCGGAGGTGGGGAAGGGATGGGTGGAGGTGGAAGAGGGTATAGTGGGGATAAATGATGATGGAAAAAAATTAAAAGAAAATAAAAAAAGGAATAATAATTGAAGTGTTCATTGAGAGATAAAATTATTATTTTTCTATAATGTGTCTGTTTAGCAAACCCAAGGTAATCAACTGAAAAACAATTCTAATGAACAATTGTTCAATAAGGTAGCTTATTTCAAAATAAACACGCAGAAAGCCATAGACTTTTTGTTAACTAACAATAACCAATTAGAAAACATTATGGAACAGAAGACCCCCATTCACAGCCAAAAAATAACCCCTTACTGTACCCTACCCACAAGACCTTATGTGATCTCTCCCCTGCCACTTACTTGCTTCATCTATTATTCTTGTTTTTATTGAGGTGAAATTCACATAACAGAAAGCTAACTATTTTAAAGTGAACAATTAAGTAACATTTAATACATTCAAAATGTTGTGCAACCACCAACCTCTATCTAGTTCCAAAATATTCTCATCACCCCTAAAGGAAATTCATTAACAACTCCCTATTTTCCCTTCCCCTCAGCCCCTGGTAAACAGTATTCTATTTTTTGTCTCTATGAATTAGTAGATTCTAGGACCTCAGATAAGTGGAATCATATAATATTTGTCCTTCTGTGACTGGCTTTCACTTATCATGGTGCTTTCAAGTTTCATTCACATAGCAACATGTATCAGAACTTTCTTTTATTTTTTTAAAAAGATTTTATTTATTTATTTTTAGAGAGGAAGAGGAAGGGAGGAAGAGAGGGAGAGAAACATCCATGTGTGGTTGCCTCTTGCGTGCCCACAACTGGGGACCTGACCCACAACCCAGGCATGTGTCCCGACTGGGAATTGAACCTGTGACCCTTTGGTTCGCAGGCCAACACTCAGTCCACTGAGCCACACCAGCCAGGGCACTTTTGGTTTTTTTAAATTTAATCTTTATTGTATTTTTTCCACTACTATTTAGTCCCTTTATACTGCCTCCTCCTGGCAATTACCACACTGTGGCCCGTGTCCATGAGTCCTTTTTTCCTTTTTGCTCAATTCCCCCACCCCCACTAGCTGTCATCCTGCTCTCCATCTATGAGTCTGTCTCCATTTTCCTTGTTCGTTCAGTTTGTTCATTAGGTTCTACACATGAATGAATGAAATATGGTTTCTAAGTGCCTAAAATACACCAATTATACTAAAAATACTGAAATATTTTAAAATTGTGATTTAAGAATTCATGTCCTTGTCTATTAATTCCTGATGCAACAATATTTGTAGGTAGGTCTAATAATTATCATAATCTAGAAGTTTGATGAGTATAAATGCTGTTTTGAGAAATTTATTAAACTGTAAAAGAAAAAATATCCATGATTTCTATTGGTTATGAAGTCTCGGGTACTGCTAAAATTACTTTAGATTGGTACCTACGTGTAGACCCGAAGAAAATGCTAAACTTTAGTTAGAGCTTAGTGAAAAAGATGTATTGTTTTCCTGTCCCAATTCAAGGATGCTCTGAATTCTATCCACAGACCTTGGAGGTTTGTGGACTGCAGTTTAAGAGCTCCTACCCTTGCCCTGACTGGTGTAGCTCAGTGGGTTGGGCGTCATCCCACACTCTGAAAGGTCACTGGCTCAATTCCCAGGGTCAGGGCACATGCTTGGGTTGTGGGCCAGGTCCCCAGTTCGGGCCGTGTGAAAGGCAACCAATTGATATTTCTCTCCCACATCGATGTTTCTCTCCCTTTCTTTCTCCCTTCCTTCTTCTCTCTCTAAAAATGAATAAAAATCATTTTTAAAAAAGAACTCCTACCTTAAAAAGTAAAAGATAAACAGTAGTGATGAAGAGGGGTAGAGTATGTTGGAGCTGGAAGAGATTATAGTAATCCAGGAAATAACTAGCTAGGAGAAAGCTCCCCCTCTAGTCCTCACACCCATGGAACTTGGGGGTGAAAGAAGCAGTAATTTCCAGTTGAGAAGGATATGAGAGAAGCATCTTCTTTGAAGAGGAGACAGGTATCACTTAGAGGAAGGAAGCAATTTGTGAAGGTGTTGCCTCTGGGAGTATGGAATTTACCATGGACTGGGATCCAGTGAGCACAGCAGAGTGGGGAGGGAGAGAGGGCCACCACAGGAAGACGAGCCATTGGGATTGGTTAATTTGACTGGTCTGATTCATACACCTCTTCAGAGACCCTAAGAATTAGGGTCAGCAGCAGAAAGATAGGCCCAGAGTATCACTGGATATTTGGGGGTGGGGGGAATAAAAATGCACACTTTTCTTTCCTCCTTTGATCCCTTTTGTAAAATAAAATACTGAAGTAAAAAAGTTATATAATGGAGGAAAAAAATGAAACTGTGCCATGATTAGATAATTCAAACCAGCCAATCATCCAAACATTAATTAGATAAAGTCTAAGGGATTACATCCCCTGCCCCACTCCTAACTCTTCAGGGTCCTTTTAAGGATCTCTGCGACCAAGAGATTCTTTGATGCTATTACCCTTCAGAACAGTGGTTGGCTCAGAGGGATCAAAGGAAGAAAGAACTGTATTTGTAGATTTTTGTCTGGGGCTCCAGAGGTACCCTATACCTGGATCTCTCCTCTGTATGGGGCTCCTAGAATCTAGGAATCTCATTATTTTTTAGAGCTATTTTTCCCTTCTCTAAAAAGGGAATCTTCCAAAAAGGCTCAGTTTGGGGGCTGCTGCAGGTGGGAGGCACTGGCTGGGCCCTGCTTCTCCTTTGATCATGTTCCCTTCTGGCAGTGGTGTCTGCAGACTCCCTGCCCTGGGCCTCTTCTAGCCCTAAGGAAGGAAGCCCCAGATGGAGAGGCAGCAGAGGACAGAGAGATGTGCGAACAGAGGCAGGGCTGTAGTGAAGCTGGCCTAGGAAGAGCAGAAAGGGGCGAGATTGCAGGAATGGTGGTTGCGGGTGAGAAACTTCCCAGGACAGGGAGGAGCTAAGGAGTGACTATTGTTTAAGAAGTCTTGGTAAATCCCTGGCTGGTGTGGCTCAGTTGGTTGGGCATGTTACTGCAGAACGAGTTAAAATCTTTTTTAAAAAGTTAAAAAAGAAAAAGAAGTCCTGAGATCTGCAAAGGGTGGCTGTGCATGGAGACTCAGTGAGCTTGGGTGCATGTGCACATATGTGAAAGCTGTGGTGAGGGTAGTATCTCTATCAAACTTTGCCTGAGTACATAGATTTTAAAGACACAACCTTGGAGGAAGTGAGAACTGGAAAAATATCTGGACATTAGGAGAGCCAAGTGGGGCGCGCCACCGAACCTTGCAAGACTGAGCAGAACCCAGAGCATTCTGACAGGATTCCCCAGCAGTGGGGTCAAGGAGAGGTCCTGGCCTCCACTGAGTACCCAGGACAGGAGGGATTTCTGGCATAATTGGGGAAGGCTGTATGGAGGAGGTGGACATTCAGCTGGGCCCTATGGTCTAGAAGGGCAGGACTGGGATGAGAAGAGAAATGGGCAGAATGAAGGTGCACAGATAGGCATAAGGTGGTTCATGTGGGGAACAAGAAGGCGACCATCCTGAGGGGACTGGAGGTCCATTGAAGGGAGATGGAGAAATCCCACTAGATAGAAAGATTACCGAGGACATTTTAAACTTCCCCAGGAGACTATCAAAATCCCTGGTTTTTTTTTTTTTAAGTGTCCAGGCCATTTTCTTACTGTCCCCTTTAGCTACAAGCCCATCGTGGAATTCATAGATGCCCAGTTCGAAGCCTACCTGCAGGAGGAGCTGAAGATCCGCAGGGTTCTGCACACCTACCACGACTCTCGCATCCATGCCTGCTTGTACTTCATCGCCCCTACAGGTCATTCCCTAAAGTCTCTGGATCTAGTGACAATGAAGAAGCTGGATAGTAAGGTATGGAAGCCAGGGCGAGGGCCGGGGGGAGGCTGGCCAAGTTGGATCACTCTTACTGGTCTCTTGTACAAAGAAGAGGCCAGGTTCCAGGAGAGGTCTTATGGTCTCTTCAACCTCTCCTTTATTCCTTGTCCTTCCATAAGCATGATGCTGTCAATCCAGATCCTGTGCCAAATACTTTGTTTTCGCAGCACAGGGCACAGGTTTGTCCTGAGCTGTCTTTCTTCCCTGATCCCTCTTGGGCATAAGGGTGCATGTAAGCAAGACGGCTGTCCCGGTGTAGGGTCTCAGGCTTCGGCAATGGAAAGGTTTTTTTTCCTTTGTCCCCGTTAACTGGCCTGTACTAAAATCAAACATGCAAACTGGGCTTTGAAAGTTGTTATTCTTATTAGCAATACTTATTTTTATAATTGCAGCTAACATTTGTTAAACTCGCATGTGCTACCACTGTGCTAAATACTTCACGGAGCAGCTCATTGAATCCTCACAACAATCCTGTGAGGCAAACACTGTCATTATCCCTCATTTTACAGGGGAGAAAACTGAGGCTCTGAGAGGCTAAGTGACTTGCCCATTGTCATGTAGCTGGCTGTTGGCAGAGCCTAGATTTGAATTCAGATCTGTGGCACCATGTTCTGTTGTCTCCCTTCCCAAGAAAGGGAATCAGGCATGTGCTGCTTTAAGGGAAAATGGAAACTGCTGATCCCACTCCAGATATAAATTAGACAGTGATTCTTCATGTTAAAGGATTATTTGCTACACAAAAGAATTGACTATGGAATTCTTTAGAAAAACTGATTACTAGTACATTTTTTCCCCTAATATTTTATAGGTGCCTAACACTGTGATGAGCATTTTATATGCACTATTTTATTTCATCTTTCTATGATGGCGCAGAGAGTCAAAAATCTTGCTCAATGTTAGACAACTTGTAATGGGTCTAGGATTCAAACAGAACTCTCTCTTATTCCAAGTTTTTTTTTTGTTGCTGTTGTTATTTACACAAATCTAATTGATATGCAGTTATTTATTAGCATGTCCTCTATAAAAACTGAATTTCAGCTATAATCAAAATAGAAGCAGTTTTTCATTTTTCACAGCAATGAGCTCAGTGCCCATGAGTAATAGGCTGCTCTGGAAATGTCACCATGCCCTGCATGCCCTGCATAGGGCAGCAGAAAGCCACGTGACTGGTGGCCTGGTGAGTGGGCAGGTTAAGTAAGCAGCCTTTGGCATATATTTATAGTGTGCGGATGGAGACATGATAAAGAGCGAAGAGGAAAATTGGCTCTTCTTTCTGTTCCCCCTTAGCAAGGACACTTCAAGGGAGGTGCCTCCAACGTCCATTCTTCCCTTGACCTAGCACCTGAAGCCCTATGTGATGTCAGTCTTAGAGGTGTTCTTGAGGCAAAGTGCAAAGGAAGCAAAATATGTCTTCCAAGTCTAAAGCTCCCAGGCCCCCCTTTCACATTCCTTTTAGCGCCGCAGCTCCATCCATGCGCCCCATTGGAGGCTGCTGGCAGGAATGACTGTGCTCTCCATGTGCACCTGAGCTTGAGAGCGCTGTTTCACTAAGCCATATGCATTGCAAGTTTCTTTATCTTCTGGCAGTAAAAGCCTTGCCCCTTCATGGAGAAATATCAAGGATCAGGTCAAGGGTTCAGGTGGCTTGAATTTGGGGGCAGCAGTAAACCTTTCTCCTGTTGTTTGAAATTGGGCATTTATGCTTGCTTGCTTTATGCAGAAATTGACCATGAGACTCAGGCAACATAACTCTTCGAATATGTCTCAGATCAAATTGGTAACTGAGAGGGTCCTTCACCTAACTGCGTTGGTTCATCATTGTTTGCTGCCAAAAAGAGGGCCATCTGTGCACTGTCACTGAGCTCCCTACTGCCTCCCCTTCCTGCCATCCCCCATGTAGGTCTTCATAACACTTGCTGGGGCTAACATGCACTGGCTGGGTTGGGACAGTTTACTGTTGGCAAGAAGTGCCTATCTTTCCCCTTGTCAACTACAGATTTCCAACTGTCATCTTTCTTTTCTTTTGTTAAAAAAGATTTTATTTATATTTAGAGAGGGGAAGGGAGGGAGAAAGAGGGAGAGAAACATCAATGTGTGGTTGCGTCTCGCGCGCCCCCTACTGGGAATTTGGCCCGCAACCCAGGCAGGTGCCCTGACTGGTGATCAAACCGGCCACAATTTGGTTCGCAGGCCGGCACTCAGTTCACTGAGCCACACCAGCCAGGGACCAACTGTCATCTTTCTGATTCAAATCACTGGAGCAGTGACCTTGACATTAAAATATCATGCAGCTCATCAGTTTGGATCTGAGCTGGTAGACAGCTCATGGTTAAGACTGTGGACTTAGGAATAAGGCTAAACTTGGATTTGGATCCAAGTTCTGCTACTTGCCTGCTCTGTGGGCTTGGACAAGTTATTTAACTTCTCTATGCCTTAGTTTCTCTTTGGTAAAATAGTGGTAATGATACCTCCTGGGAGGGTTATTGTCAAAATTGTGTTAATCTCTGTAAAGCACTTACTTCCTCATAAGCACTCATTGTGAATAATTATATTATTTGGTTACAGAGGTGGTCGTCCTAGACCACCGGGTTGAGGGGCTCCCTCTGGCAGCTGGTGGAAGTTCTAAGCCATGCTGCTCTCCATTGCAAATTATCAACAATGTTCCCACACTGCTCCTTTCTTCTGTAGGTGAACATAATCCCCATCATTGCCAAGTCGGATGCCATTTCTAAGAGTGAGCTAACGAAGTTCAAAATCAAAATAACCAGTGAGCTTGTCAGCAACGGGGTCCAGATCTACCAGTTTCCTACAGATGACGAGTCGGTGGCAGAGATCAATGGAACCATGAACGTGAGTGGGAGCACAGGGGTTCAATGTGCTGACCATTTGCTCTTTATTTCACCAAATAGTTGTCAAACATCTTCACCATTCATTTTAGTGTAGTCAATTCTTGGTTATCTGGGTCTCAGGTATTTGTGAGAGGGAATGCAGAATGAAACAGCTCCTCTTTCCTTGGAGTGGCTGCTTCAAACCCTCAGATGCAGAGATTTAGCCAGAAACTGAAGGAGGGAAAGGCTGACTCCAGGAAAAATCTGGAGCAGGGGATTCAGATCTCTTCTTCCATCCTCCTCTTTGATGCTGCTCTGGTCTAGGCCAGGCAGCCCCCAGGGGACAGCTGGAAGGGCAAACATTCTTTGTCTCTGACCAAAATAATGCTATGACAATTGATTTCAGTGAATGAAGGAAAAGCTAAAAAAAATTAGCTGGCTTTGGAGACACAAGGATAATCTGTACTCAGATAATCAAGCTCTCTGCCCCTGGGAGGAAAAATGATATATTGCCTCCAATTTTTCTGGTGACTAGAGAAATGTTATTTTTTAAGTTTCAGGGTTGTGCTTTGGTTTAGTAAGTGTGAATGACTTTTTTTAAAAAGCAACTTGCCGTCTTGCCTCTCCTCCCTCACTCCGCCCCCCCCACAGGAATGAGTAATGAAAAAGGCAGAGAGTCAAACATCTCCTCATGCTTCTTTACAATGTGTTGATGCTGTTGCTGTGAAATCTTCAATGTTATGATTTCAAGGAGACAGCTAATAGCTTTCAGAAAGCCTCTGCTTTGGGAACAGATTTCTTTTTCTCTACTGGGAGGCATCAGTTTTTCCTAATGACATAATGCCTGGGTATAGCCAAACTCAGGAAAGCTTTGTAATAAAAGCCATTTTTAGAAACTTCCTGCTGCTGCTGCACTGTAAGTTATCATTCTAGCATCAGCTGCCACCTATTATGAATTGGCCAACAAATTTGCATAGCAGGGCAGCAAGTCATTGTCTTGCCTGACTTCCTGCTTATCAGTACAGTTGAGATATGTTTGTTATTAGAAATTCCTTGTCATCTTTGACAAATCTGGCCCCAGAGGAAGGCTATGTGGCTTGTGGTAGGTAGAACTATACCTCTGACCAGCTGTGAGCACTAGCAAAAAAAAAAAAAAAAAGATTAGTACTTATTCTCTCAAGAAGTCAGGATGTTTGAATGGCAACCAGGGTCTGTCACATTGAGAAAACCTGAAGTGGGCCTAGCCTGCAGAAAAATGGGATCTTAGAGAGAAGCGTCATCTGGTGTCAATGGCACTGATACCTGGAAGCACCTGTCACCTCAGAACATAGGGCCTCATAGAGGTCTTCAAACTTGGATTCCCTAAGTCCCCAGGCAACTCTCAGGCTTGTGGTTTGCTTTGCTAAGTATGGAAAGGGGCTAAGAGTTCTCAGAAATCTCAAGGCATCACACAAAACTACATCTCAGTATATTGTGGATCAGGACTGAAAATCATTTTGGCCTCTGCTTTCATCCAAGTTCTGTCCTCCTGTTTGGTCCTAGGGTAGGCACAGCCTCAATGTTGGAAACTTCCTGTGCTATGAAGCAACAGTTGTCAGCCACTCTGCTTGGGCAGTGAAGGGGTTTTCAGTCCTTTTTTACAATAGTCCAAAGTTTGCTAGTATTTCACGTTGAAAAACTAAATATTTTTCCTTTTTAAAAATTAAGTTGATATACAATTTTATGTTAGTTCCAGGTGTATATAACACACATAATGATTCAACATTTATATACCTCATGATGTGATCACCCGATAAATCTAGTAACCATCTGTCACTATACAAAGTTATCATAATAATATTGATTATTTTTCTTATGCTGTACATTACATCCCCATGACTCATTTTTTTAATAACTGAAAGTTTAGTGCATTTAGGGTTATTCTTGTAAAAACATCACTCAGCATTCATTCCCTGGCATTCCACCATGCTTTTCTGAGTGGGAAAGAGAGGGCTGACCTCCAGCTAGTGTGTCTGGAATTGGGCATGCTCGTGGGAGGGGGACATGCATGGGAATGCTATGTGTTATGTGAGTTGTGATGGAGACAGAATGGGGGGTCGCTGATATGAAATAATATGCACAGGATCTCTTAGCCTGCCCACCACTGTTACAAGTGTATCCAAAGTTCCCAGGGTCTTCGGACGAACTGTGGTATACGAAGCTGCATCATCAGAGACCTGGGCTTGGGTGGTAGGAGGAATGGGTGCTGGCCTTTCAACTCTGGATTTGACTCCAGCCCCACAGCCTCAGCCACCCCAGCCACTTACCATGAGAGATGGATTGGAAGAAGTAGAAGAAGCCTCTTGCCTAAGTGAAGAAGACCATACAGCCATCTTGCCACTCACCACTAAGGATTTTCATGGGAGGAAATGAAAGTAATGAGGTCTCAGCCTCCCCCTTGACTTATTTCAGATTGAGGGGACAAGACAAGGGAGTGAGAGATCTTGTGGCATTCTATTTTCAATCCATGCTCTAATAACTCTCAAGTTTATAGACTTTAATACTAAAAATTGCTGTGCTATTCAAATCAGATATTGTCCTTTGAGTAGCTCAAACCATGGCCAGGGCCCAGGCAAGTGTCCCAATTACTCTACTTGGCTCACTTGATTTGCTACCTCTGAGATCTTGGGTTTGATCCCCATATAGACATTTGGTCACATGGGTGACCTGTAGGGTCATAGGGAGACCCACAGGCACAAGCCTGCCCCTTCTCTTAAGGCAGCAGTGCCATTTCCATTGTTTGTACTCACCTTTGTGAGAATCACCAAGGGCTGACTTGAGAGAGAATCAGGCAATGCCCTTGCTCAGTCGCCAGTAGGAGCCTGTAATGGGGGTGAGCATAACCAGCAGCATGACTGGGAAGTCCCGTCCACTCTGGGAGGAAGCCAGGCCAATGAAGATAATATCAGATGAGGAGAAAAGGGCCCTGACGGTTGCTATTTCACTGGGCTGAGGGGAAGGATCATGTACCCTCCCAAAGTACAATGGATGTAGTGGAACCAGAATAGAATAATTCATGCCAATTGGATCATCAAACACTTTAAAATGTGCCTAGAAGAATGTTAGGTAGACACAAGGCAGGAAAGGTAGTGAATCTGGGACTAGACTCATAAGATGAAGCTTGAGGCTATCTCTTGCTGAGGTTTTCGTTTTTAAAATATTTTATTTATTTATTTAGTTTCAAAGAGGAAGGGAAGGAGAAAGAGAGGGAGAGAAACATGGATGTGTGAGAGACACGTCGATTAGTTGCCTCTCACACGCCCCCAACTGGGGACCTGGCCTGCAACCCAGGCATGTGCCCTGACCAGGAATCCAACTGGCAACCTTTTGGTTCACAGGCAGGTGCTCAATACACTGAGCCGCACCAGCCAGGGCTCTTGTTGAAGTTTTGTGAGACTGGGGCATCTAACCTCTGAGGGCACCTCATCAGAGGTCTCCTGGGTGAGAGAGTTCCACGGACTCCACTTAGGAACCTGTTGCTGTTTCAGCAGTAGCACTGTCTTGCATCCATCAGAGTTTCTGCCCTGGGTCCATATATACCAAGTGTCAGCCCCGGGAGTGTGATGGAGGGGTACCTTCTCTGCACTCTTCTTGACTCCATTCTGGTTGTCATAGCCATTAGTCTTTCAGGAGCAGCAGAAAGAGGGCCAGGGCCTAGCCCCAGGATTTCCCACCCTTCATGGTTGGCTGACTTCCAGCAAATACCATTTAGCCAGGAGGCAGAACACGGGCCACCCCGGAGGATTGGGGGAAGCTGGCATCTGAAGTGCGGTGTCCTCACTACTTCCTGGGAAGATTTGGGCATGAGAGTTAAGGACCTAACTCTCACTTAACCTTTCTGTATGCCAATCCCCCCACATCATGAATGGGGTTGTTCATAACCGCCCTGTAAGGCTGTTGTGAGAATCAAATGAAATCTGCCTGGGAGCACTGGGAAATTATATCTTTGCATAGACTTATCAGAATAGACTTTGATGCCAGTTGTAAAGGGATGTGCCATGGGAGATCTCTGTAGCCCTCTGAAGCTGCCTGGGCCGGAGCTGTGCATTTAGAATGGGGATGAGCAAAATCACAGCAGTCTAAGGAAGACGGGAAGCAAGTGACCCTGTCATTCTAACGATGTCTCTTGGAGACAGTAACAGGCCCAAGGGAATACTGACATTTCTTATGCCTTTATTCTCTTCGTGGTTTTTTTTTTTCCCTCCTTTTCTCTTGAGCCCAGAGAAATACCTTCCACTTTACACAGCCTCCTCCTCCATCACTTTCAGTTGGGAGCGCAGTGTGTGAGGATGCTACAACGTGATTTCTCTTTCTCACCTCCTCCCTCAGTCTAACCTTCTGCCATCGATGCCCCTTCGCTCTTTTGTGTCGTGTGGCCAAATCTTCGAGGCCTCTGTAGGAGAGACAGTATTTTTCCGGAAAGTGCTTCGGGGTGGATTTGAGGCTACTGACATGTCTTTGGTCCCTGAGTGGGAATGAATTATGCCTAGATGACCCCCTGGCAAAGCCAGCTGGCAGAAGTCAGAGATCGCTGGCCCTTGGGCAGGGTTTTGAGATTTCAGTATGCCCCCAATACCCCATGTGTCACATGCCTAATGACGCTTTTGACGATTCATTCCCCTACTAGAGCTGATGAAACATTTCTCACCTTCACCCTTTGCCCACCTTCTGTAACCATAACCTCCTCTTTCCCTGCTTCCTATGTCCCTGTTTCAGGGGTGGCCAGTGGAGTGGGAAGGGGTGAACTGATGACACTGTGAGAGAAGCTGAGAGAGGGTGAGGGAGAGCCACTTACCCTGGATGGCCAGGCACCCCGGGAGATTAGCAGATGTCCTGGAGCTGAGCTCACCATGAAGTCCTGTGGTTTTCCACTCCTAAGAACATTCTTGGGGTGCAGAGCTAGAAGAGAATAGAGAGGAAGGATTGGTTGTGCGATCAGTGCAGATTAAATAAGCAAAAAGCACTTGTTGCAGGTTTCCCAGAATTGAACTGCCACTTATAATCTGACCTTGCACAACTGGTTCACCCTAGGGTTCAGAGTGCTCTCCTCATCTGCTGCTGTAACCTCTACATGGGTGTGGCAGACCAGCAGGTGTGACCTTTGAAGCCAAAGAGACCTGGATTCTACCCCTTGCTCTGCCCTTTCCTACCGTGTGCTTGCTGGCAAGTCACTTAGCCCTTGTGGACCTCAGTTTCCTCTTCTCTAAAGTGGGATAATAAAAACACCCACCACAAGCATTGTTGTAAAGGTTCGATAAGGTAATGTAATGTAGAGCATGTGGTATGGAGTACCTGGAGTTGAGTGAATTGCTGCTGCTAATATCAGTTCTACAGCTACAATACTATTAGTACAATTGCTACTGCCTACTCTGTGAAGCCTGCTTTGACTTCCCTTTAAGTTAACTGCTCCTTCCTGTGTGGTCCTCCAGCCCTTGAGGCTCTGTTTAAAATCTGGACCTTATTGCAGTATTATTGTTGGCGTGCCTATCCCCTACCAGACTGTGCACTCTCCATGGGCAGGCTCTGAACTTTTCCAATGTTGTATTTTTTTAATGCCTAGAACATAGCAGGAGCTCAGCAAATATTTATAGAATGGAAAAATGAGCCTACGACCGAAACCTGTTTCTTCAAGCAGCCTAAGAAAGTTCCAGTGGACTTTTTACTTGTCCTCGTAAAGCCCCGCCCAGAGTCTCCCGGTTTGTAAACAGTATTTATTCAGTGGTTCCATTTGACCAGTGGTCACTCAGCACTTATAACCTGGCCAGCTCCCTGCAGAAGGGGCGCTTTCCCAGGCCCGACACTACCAGCTTAGGGCAGCGGACTCTTCTCTGGCCCACGAAGCCTTCGTTAGCCAGGCCTCCCTCCTCATTACCCAAAGCGAGCACCAAGCTCAGACCCCTGTTTATACTTGGTCTTTCTTTCCTCTCTACCATTTCTATGGCCTTGCCACTGCCATTCAGGGAGTATTTATGAAGCACCTACTGTATGCAGGGCACCAGAGCATACGTCTGAGCCCTTGGTCATATTCTGTCTTAATATGATTTGAGGTATGTAAATCAAGCTTCCCCAATAAGATTGTAAGCTCCTAGAGGGTGAGGGAGTGTATCTTCTGCTTCTTTTGTCTCCCTGACAGCACCTAAAACAGAACCCAGCACAGTCACGAACACATGGATAAATACTTAAGGACTTTACTTCTAGGCTCAAGAGTTCAGTGTGAGCTCTTCCTCCAGGGAAGGACGAGAACAAGGAGCATACAGCTCAGTCAGCAATGCGGTTTCAGTATATACCTATTCTCAGGGGGTCACACTCTGCGGGGGGTGGGGGGAGGACCAACGATCCCAGTACTCTTGTTCTCCTTTAGTCTCTTGATCAACACATAACCCCCCTCATCCCACTCGGCCACCTTCCAAAGGCTCTTCCCCTCAGCAACTGTGAATACTGAAGTGATAGCTAATCTGTGTATCTGTTTATTATTCTACTGATTTCCTGTCTTTGTCCCCTATGCATTCGGCCATGTCATTGTTACCTTTTACTGTGAATCTCTGAACAGCAGAGGCCTGGAATAGACTTCTTATCCCCAGGCAGCTCGGGAGCTTGAGAAATGCCTCTTGATGTTGACAACAATGAGGGACACTGCAGCGTGAGGGCCTGGACCCAGGAGATGAGCAGCAGTTGTATTGTAGGAGCTGTGCCTTTCTCCCTGAGGTCTGAGCTTTTGTTTGCCTTCCGTTTCAGGCCCACTTGCCTTTCGCTGTCATTGGCAGCACAGAAGAACTGAAGATAGGCAACAAGATGATGAAGGCGCGACAGTACCCTTGGGGCACCGTGCAGGGTGAGTGAGTTTCCAACAGAGAGGGAGGAGGGGGTCCCTTCTCTCTTTCTCATTGTTTGACCCCAGCCACTGTGCGACCATTCTCTAACTTGTCCCCAGTCTCTACTCTTTTGGCTTGGGCCTCAAACAGCCATAGGAGTTGCCAGCAGGCAGGCTGGTTCCTGGATTCTCTGCCATGACTAGGCTGTCTTTGTCTCCAATGGAAAAAACATTCCTGAAACAAAAGCAAATGTACCTGGAGCAAGATGGGAAGGAGTGTGCAAGAGAGAATGTGTACTTGCCTGAGTGCACCAGGAGACTTACAACAGTGTTCAAAGCGATGTTGCTCATAACAGTGAATAATTAGAAACAGCTCAGATGTCCGTTAAAAATAAATTGAATGAATTGTGAGATGTTCATATAATGAGATATTATGCCATAGTGATAATGAATGGGTTGTAGTTACATCTACATGAATGTATCTCAGAAACGATGAGCTAAATAAGTCAGAAGAATACATGTCATATGATTCCATTTACATGAATTTCAAAA
Source organism: Pteronotus mesoamericanus (assembly GCF_021234165.1). Lineage (NCBI taxonomy): Eukaryota > Metazoa > Chordata > Mammalia > Chiroptera > Mormoopidae > Pteronotus > Pteronotus mesoamericanus. The sequence goes on from NW_026555203.1 coordinate 340,954, forward strand.
GTAGACAGAACTAAACAAGATATATATCTTTCAAAATTCATATGTAAATAGTAAAACTATAAAGAAAAAACAAATGAATGATAAATCCAAAGCTCTTCTAAGGTGCTGGTAGTGTTCCACTGGAGCCATGAATATATTAGTGTTCATTTTTAAAAATTATTTAAATTGCACATTTCACACACTCTTTTGTATGCATGATTATTTCGCAATTTTAAAACAAACTTACTGTATATACAACCAAGAAAGTTCCCTATGTGGTCAACCTGTTGTGTATTAAATTAGTCTCATACGAGTCCATTCAGTGATAAAGCAAGGCCTAGGACTCTGCCGTGGGCGGAAGAGGTGCCTGGCCCTCCGAGCTGCAGCTGTCAGCTAGATCTGGGATCGCAGGGGCACCAGGTGTGTCAGGGAGGCTGCTTCACTGCAGACTCATCCCTGACGCTGAGCAAACAAGTGGAAGCAGGTGGGAAATTGTCCACATCTCGTCCAAAGGCCGGCATGCTTAGGGTACACCAGAGACCCTCCAGTGGTACTGGAATTTTCCCTGGACAAAAGAAGACTGGTTGTCAGAGTTGTGCTAGGTTTTGGTCTTCTCTGCTGTTTGGGGCTGGAGATGCTCCACTAGGAAAATTTGCAAATGGTTTCTGAACCAACAGTCTGACACAGGGAATGGATTTGTGGTCTGAGAGACAGGTACCTGAGGTGACATGAGGAGAAGCCAGCAGGTGTGGTTCTTCCAATGACTTCTTCCAACTTAGACCACCCCACACCTAACCAGGAAAGCAGTTTTTGAGCATTTTTTCTTGTAAGTCAGGGTTCACTGTTCTATTCGGGGAAGCTGTGTATTGTTTGGGCAGCCCATAGGGACATTAGGGTCACTTCTGAGTGATCACCAGGGATCACTGTCTGGAGGTGGAGGAAGACATGGTCCTGAAAAGTTGCCTGACTGAAGCAAGTTTTGGTATTAGCTAATGTTCTACAATGACATGAGGGTTTTCATCCCAAAGGCAATGGGCCTTAAGCAGAGGGGTTATGTAAGCTAAGTAGGGCTTTGGAAAGATTACTCTGCTGACTGCAAGGCAGTCAGCTGCAACTGCGCCCACCCTGTCATCCTGGATTCCCTCCCTGCCCCCACTACTTTCTCCTGCACCCTGCAAGACAGACTCTGGGGTGACTGTGCCCATTCATTATCTCAGACCTCACTGTCCCCACATGGTCAGGCTAGACACTCCCATTCTGACACAGTGGAGCTATGCTTGGAGACACGTGCCAGAGCTGCTCGCAACATTACGTTCCAACCGGAAGTCCACATTGCTATGATATGGTCCACATCTCTATCCTTCATAGCTACTGCCCCAAATGCAGACCTTTGCCACACTCTTTTGAGGAGGGGGCTTGTCCACTCAGGCTAGAAAGTGGGGTCCACTTCGTCCCGGTCACTATTGATGCTGTCAGGCCATTATCCACCCTCTAAAAAACACCTCCTTTGAAGCCTCTCCTGTCCAAATGGGCCATACCCCTCCTTGTCCCTGTCAGCTGTTGAGTTCTTAGTTCTTTCTCTTTAGCTTTTGGGGACTTTGACACCTGGTTATTTCCTTTGCCTCTGCTTTAGGTGACCAGGATTGGAATCCTAACCCTGCAACTTACTAGCTACGTAACCTTCCTTAACCTCGTTGAGACCTTGAAAAAGCTATTCCCTCCTCTGCCTGATAAATTCCTATTCTTCCTTCAAGAGTCATCTTAGTGGTTGTCTCTCTGGTGGAGTCTTCACTCTCCCATGAGTTCTTAGCTGCCCCCCTTCTGGGATTTCATTGCACCATTTCTATCTACCTTTATTTTTGTAATTTTTGTATTGTATTCATCTATTTGTAACTGTTCTTCCACTAAACTCCTGAGGACAAGACTCCATGACTTTGTTTCTGAATTCCCAGTGCCCCATACAATACTGGGAACAAAGATTCCACAAATATTTACTGGACAGGTGGCTGAATGTGCAGGTGCCATTGTCCTAAAAATGGCGCAGAGCAAACACTCCTATGAGTGTCTGATTGGTGAATTTGGGATGAGGTGCTACTGAATGTCTTGGTAGATTTCTCTTACGGTATTGTAGTTTTCAATTACCATGATTCATGTAACGTTTCATTTGCCTTATCAGTAGAAAAGCAAATCAGGAGGCAAATTTGCAAGGTCTATATACAGATTGAAAGGCGATGTTGCTGTAAGACATTCTGCCTCTCATTTCACCATTTCTGCTTCTTCTGGCCTTCCTTTCAACATACTTTCAATCCCCTAACCCCTGCTCTGCAGTTGAAAACGAGGCCCACTGCGACTTTGTGAAGCTGCGGGAGATGCTGATTCGGGTCAACATGGAGGACCTCCGGGAGCAGACCCACAGCCGGCACTATGAGCTGTACCGCCGCTGTAAGCTGGAGGAGATGGGCTTCAAGGACACTGACCCCGACAGCAAACCCTTCAGGTATCTCTCACACCAGCTCAGCCCAACCTAGTCCAGCCAACCCAGGGTATGTGGGAGCTTTACCCTGGAGCATCCATACGGGATTAAGACACAGGTGCTGAGACCAAGAGCAGCAGGACTCAGTCACTTGCCAGCCTCACCTGCCAGCTCCTCTCTGCCTCCCTGGGGGAACTGTGGCCAGATGGGCTTGGTAAGCGCTGGCCCGGGAGGAGGCCCAGAGGCCCAACAAGGTCGGTGATCTCACTGCTACAGATGTGTACACACAGCAGCTGCAGCCAGCTCTACCCAAGGGGGGCCCTGAGCTGGGCCCTTCTTCTCCAATGCGACAGTTTGTGCCTGGCCCATGCCCCACTTTCTTCATCAAGCTCCTGCTGCTCTGTCGGGTATCCAGTGGGTTTTTTACCCTGCTGCCCATTATCAAAACTAGATGGGATCAGGCAGCAACGTTGTACATATATTGATGAACTTTAGGCTCTTCATTCACTGTCAAGTGCAAGTTTTGTTTTGACCAGAGGATGTTAATAATCATTGACATACTTCTCTTTTTCATACTTTTTTATTAATAAATTAATTACTTTTTTCAAATACATTTGTCTCTGCCTTCCCCCCACCACTTTCCCCTGCCCCCCTCCTCCCTCTCTCTATTTCATACTTCTTAAATCAGAATCTAAGAACCTTCCAGAGAAGAGAAATATTTTTGAAAGTAGTTTACTCTGCTTAATAGGAGCAATGTGTGAAGTATAAGTGTCTGATCTACATGCATGATACCTGATATAAGTCCCGCATTTGAAGTGACCATGTGGTGCCCTTTACCGGGGCTTGGTCTCCTTTCATGAAATGTCAGGCCTTGATAAGCAAGTGACGGGGAGGCTGTCAGATGGCCTTTGAGATCCACAGTACCTGCTCACTGTGGAAACTGGCCTAGGGGTAAAGCACAGCCAGTCCTTCAGGGTTCCCTCATTCCAGAGGAGCAGACTCGGTTCCTTTCATGGACAGGGGCCACTGGAGCTCCTGGGATTGGAGGAAGGCGTGCATCTCTCTGTTGGGTGCTTCCTTAGTTTTCTCTGTCTTTCCTCTTTACCAGCTTTAATCTGCATCTGTGGGAAAAAAAGGTGTGCTTCTATCTGTTTTTCTAGTCCCCTCCCCTCCTCCTTTGCTCCATCCTGTTACCTATGTCTTCACCCTCTGCTGGCCCATGTTGCATGCAAATATTCTCACTCTAAAGAAAGTCACCCTTAACTGCTTCTCCTCACCAGCCTGTGCACTGTCAAGAGATTCGGCTCTGACAGGAAGGAGAAAGAGTTGCTCTGCATTTATTGGCTTCTGACCCCACCATGCCACTGAAATGCCTCCCTCCAAGGTCAGCAATCACACACTCCTGGCCAATTACAGTGTGGCCTCTAAGTCCCATCTTTGAAAAAAATTTTTTTTTTAATCTCAGTATTTGATACTCCTCCTTGTTGCCTCCTTCCTGAAGCTCTCTCTGCCTTTGGCTTTTCTACCACTGGTTTGGCTCGTTTTAGTCCCCTCTCTCTTGCTACTCCTTCTCAGCTTCCTTGGCAGGCTCATTTTCTTCAGCTTACTCTTTTAAATGTTGTGCCCCAGGATTCTTTTCCTATGGTCTCTTCTCCTTTCACTCTCTATTCTCTTTGCACCTGGTTATTTCCCTTCTCACAGCCCTAATTATTACCTAGAAATAGATGAATCCCAAGCTAAAATCTTATGTTTGAGCTCCAAGCCCACTGATCTAACTATATACCGGATGTTTCCACTCAGACATTCCATAGGTGATGCACTTGAAACTCAGGTTGTCTAAAAGTTAAGTCACCTTCTTCTGTCTTAACCATACTTCTTCTCCAGTGCTCCCTGTCACAGCTCATGGTACCACCATTCATTCACCTGGTTGCCTGAGCCAAAAACCTGGAATAATCTTTGAGTCTTCCTAAGTCCTGGAAGTTCTATTCTCTTACTGTTCCTCCAGGTACCTCAGGTCCCCTATTCCTTACCGGCTCTTAACATTAAAATCTTATCATTTCTTACTTGGATTGTTGGGAAGCCTGTCCTTTATGCAACAACCAGAATGGTCTTCTCATTTTTAAATTAGATCAAGTTGGTCCTGCTTAAAACCTTACCATGGATAAATGTCCAACTCTCATATGGCACCCAACGTCTGCTTTCTCTTACCAGACTCAGGGACTTCATATCCTACCACTCCACAGCTTACTCCAGCCGTGTTGGACTGTGCTTGGCCCCCTGAGTATGCTAGTCTCTCTCCACATGTGCTTTTCCACATGCTGCTCTCTTTGGAGCACAGTTCCTCCCCTTTTTCTCCAGGCTAACTCCTATTTGTTTAGGACCAAGTCCAGGCTGGGGGAAAGGAGACTTAGCCTAGGCATCTCCCACTAAACTGTGAGTTCCTTGATGGCAGGCACAGTGGCTGTTGGCTGTAGATGTTGAGTGACTAGCATTAGTATCACTCGGTCCTGTGTCTAGCACCTGGTGGAGTCTCATCAAGAGTTTATAACAATAGTTCATTAATGTGGTCCATTTCAGAGCCAGGACCTAGCAGCAGAGTAGAGTAGGGAGATCCAAAGTAGAAGACAAAACATGCAGTTTCTGGTCCCAGCTCTGCCTCTAACTAGCTGTGTGGTCTTGAGCAAGTCACCTCACCTCTCTGGGCCTGTTTGGTCACCTCTAAAACAAGAGCATAGAAGCAGATGTTCTAAGTCACTCCCAGTTCTAAATATCTCTCCAGGTCCCCAGGGCTGCCCCATCACCCTCAAGCAGCCTTGCGATTCTGCTGTCACATGCTGAGCCAGCTGCCCACAGCTCTGTGGTACTGTTTTTGCACCTCTCCCAAAATCAGGGGAAGGTGGGTAGGGAACCCCAGCGAGGATCGGTTTTCATCCACTAGGAGCCATTCCAAAGGCAGGGGAATTAACCTGACCATGTTTGCAGTTTACAGGAGACATATGAGGCCAAAAGGAACGAGTTCCTAGGAGAGCTCCAGAAAAAAGAAGAGGAGATGAGACAGATGTTCGTCCAGAGAGTCAAAGAGAAAGAAGCTGAACTGAAAGAGGCAGAGAAAGAGGTAAACGTGAGCTTAGGTGTTAGGCGGGAAGGGAAAATAGGCTGAGCTTGGGCCTGGCAGGGGCTTCTGCCCTGAGAGCAGAGCCAACCAGAGCTTTGCAGCCTCATAGCAAGAGTGGGGCACAGCATGTGTAGCCCCGCCTCTGCTGGCACAGAGGGAGCTGTGGGAGATCTGTGTTTCCTTGGTTCCTCATTCACCAAAGCCAGGATGTTTCCTCATTCTGTTACTTACTCTCCAGAGCGGCACTGTCCATCTGGTAGCCACTAGCCACATGTGGCTATTTAAATGGAAATTAATTAAAATTAAATAAAGTTTAAAACTCAGCTCCTCAGTTTCGTTAGCCACATTTCAAATGCTCAATCCTCATGTGACTAGTGGCTCTCATATTGGATAGCACAGATACAGAACATTTCCGTTGCCACAGAAACTTCAGTTGGGCAGCACTGCTCGAGTCAAGACCTCACATAGCCTCTTGGGGACAGGTGTGAACTGATTCTTTTCTCTCTTCCTGGGACTTCGGAGCTCAGTAGAGACAGTTGATGACTTCCTTGACTGTCCTGCCCCATCCCAACTGCTCTGATGGCCACGGGGAAAGATGGTTCCAGGCAGTCCTGGGTACCTTGTTGAAACCTCAAACAGTAACAGCTGGCGCACTTCCCTAGTCATTTGGGTGTTCTGTTCCATTTCATGGTGGCATTAAAGAAACATCTGTGTGGCTCTAGTGAGTTTTTAAACTAAAGTTTGATGGTCCCTCTGGGGTTTTCATTACTTAAGCCACGCCTAATAGATTACAGTTGGTCCTCCAACTGTTGCCTTGCATTTCAGGTCCCCCTACCACTTCGCCCAGTGCTGCCCAATGAAGTGGCCTCAACTACAGGTTGGGTCACTTCAACAGCTACTTCCCTTCTCTGGGCCTTGAGAGCCCTGATGAAGGGACGCACGCACTTACTTCCCAAGTTTCTTTCCCCGTAATTTGCTGTGACTCTCTATGGTTATCACCAATCCCCGAGGACAAGGGTATTGATTTTATTTCAGTATCACTTCTCCAAAAAAAAAAAAGTCACCTAGGACTTTAAGGAGGAGAAGTAAGGGGAGCTTGAAGAGAAATGAATGAAAAGCCAATGGACAAAAGCCAGGTTAAGGCAACTGATTGGCAGAGCTTCCACACCTCTACCACAAGTGACTAGTCAAAGCTGGTTTACGCTGCAAGCTTGTTATCCATCACCCCTTACTAAGTGACAGACAGTCCCAAATACCTCTAGGACCCAGAGACTTGGCTTCCTTCATGGTGCGCTGAAAGCGCTATAGAATCCTAAATTCTTTTTGAGCATTCTGTCCCAAATGCTCAAAAAAAAAAAAAGTGAAATTATGTTTGGTCTGCTCTTATTATTCAGGGTAGTTTATCTCATTCTCCTTTGTTACCACCGTACCTCTTTTTTTTTTAAGAGATTTTATTTATTTATTGTTAGAGAGAGGGGGAGGGAGAGAGAAAGAGACAGAGAGAGAGAAAGAGAAACATTGATCGGTTATCTCTCATACATGTCCCAGCCGGAGACCAAACCCACAACCCAGGCATGTGTCCTGACCAGGAATCAAATGAGCAACATTTCACTTTGGGTCATGCCCAACTACCTGAGCCACACCAGTCAGGGCATCACCTATACCTTTCGATCCACTTACCACAGTGGCATGCCAGAATATTCTTTCTGGTCTCTGGCTCTATTCAGGGCTAATTAAATCTCCTCTTGGTCAAGGCTGAGGTCTTCACACTCATTCCATTTTGTAAAACTTAAAAAAAAACCCTCCTTCCATGCCCAAGAACAAATATTTCCTTTGACCAGCTTTGGCATTGCCGAAGTTTGCTCTGTGATCCATGGTGACCCTCTCTGACTGGAGGGGATGAAAAACGCCAGGGGCCCCTGACATGTTGAGAGATCTCACTATATAATACTCTATAGAATGGATGGATCTTGGTTGGGCAAATTCCTTAACTTACCTCACCTTCTGTTTCCTCATAGAATGCAGATAACAAAAGAACCTACCTCGCAGAAATTAAATGAGTGGATACATATAAAACTCTTAACAAAAGTCAGTGCCCGGCCTGCAATAAGCACTCAGTAAATGTTATACTATTATAATTGATATTATTACTAACCATGTGGTAACTCTTTTATTTTTTTGTCCTCATCCAAGGACATTCTTATTGATTTTTAGAGGGAAAAGTAGGAAGACAGGTAGAGAAACACTGATGTGATAAGAGATACATTGGTCGGTTGCCCCTCGCACATGCCCCAACCAGCAACTGAACCCACAATCCAGGCATGTGCCCTGGGTGGGAATCGAACCCGTGACCTTTTGATTTATGGGACGATGCTCCAATCGACTGAGCTACACTGGCCAGGGTCAGTGTGGTAACTCTTAAACAAAATATTTGATTAAGCAGAATGCATGGTTCCTTGACTATATTTAGGAGCAGAAACTTGGAGGTAAAATGGTAAGAGAAAGGGACTATCCAGAACACGGTGCTTTGTGGTGCCATCATATCTGTCTGTAGCAGAAAGGTCTCTTACAGTCTCGGGGTCCTGCAGAGTTGTAACCCTGCCAGTGCCCAGTCGCCCTGGGCTCGGCTCAGCTGGGATTTTCTTACAGGGGACTCCCCCAAACTCCCTGTGCTTTCTTGCCAGCTACACGAGAAGTTTGACCGTCTGAAGAAACTACACCAGGATGAGAAGAAGAAGCTGGAGGATAAGAAGAAATCTCTGGATGATGAAGTGAATGCTTTCAAACAGAGGAAGACAGCGGCTGAGCTGCTCCAGTCCCAGGGATCTCAGGCTGGAGGCTCACAGACTCTGAAAAGGGACAAAGAGAAGAAAAAGTAAGTGGAGGGCTGCTCTGGAGTGGTAGCTTCTTTCTTCTCCTGCTCAACCCCTCGGGGTGGGACCTGGAGGCTGAGGGGGGCTGCGGGATGGTGAGCAGAGGGGAGCTGTGGACTTAGACCAGTTTGGGCATCTATAACTGGTCTCAGTGTCCCCGAGGGACCTTTGGATTCCCTGAATTTGGGGAACTGAGAGAAAGTCCCAGGGGCTCAGGCCCTCCATTTGGCCTGCTTAGAAAAGTCCTGCAAACTCAGGTAGGAAGAGAGGGAGGGAAAGGAGAGGAAAAGCTAAAAGAATGTGAGAGAGTAGAAAGAAGGGAGGCAACAATGAGCACTGCAAAGTTATAAGAAAGAGATGAACAAAAGGGGGCACATAGAGGATAGTGGGAGAGAGAGCCTTTGCAGAAACCTTCGGGCACACTCTTTCTCCCTGAGAGGTCGAAGCCAATTGGGCTTGAGCATCCTATACCTGAGGTGGTCACCTCTCCGTGCCTGTAGACCAACCCTCTCTCTGCCTCAGTTCTCACCCGCTGCAGCCAGCAGAGTTTCACTGCTGCCGCTGAAGACTTTAGCCCAGTTCCAATTACTCACCCCTTTGCTGTCTGTCCTCTTAACTGCATAGTTGTCCCTGGCATGGGGTACTGAGAATTTGGTGGGGAACCCTCAGAGGCTGGTATATTCCGGGTGCCCCATCCTCAACCTGGGGAATGATTTTATTTATTTTATTTTATAATTTGTTTTTTTTTAAATTTTTTTGTGGGGGAATGATTTTACAATCTATCTCTCTCCTTAGGTATTTGGTAAGGCAGGATAGCGTGGGCTCCTGATCCCCATGTGGGCCAATTATCCTGACCCAACCTATTCCTCATCCCAGAACCAGAGAAGAGAAAAGCATTTCTGATGGAACCTATACAACAGCAGGAAAAGACCCAGTGGTTCCTTGTGCTCCGTAGTTGTGCAGTGTGACTTGGGAAGCCCCCAGATGGGGTGTTAGGCAATGTCCTTATTAAAGGGGCTTGGGGATCTGAAAGATGTCCATAGTCATTGTCCTCTGTTCTTAGCTACTTGTTCCTGACTCAAATGGATATTTGGCAAAAGAAGGAAACATCTTCCTTTCCTCTGTGCCTGGCTTATCACTTAGGAATAAAAGTGACTTTTGTACAGTATTAAAATATTTTATATTTGAAGGCACTCAGTTTTGCAATCTGATTATTCTTTATTCAAAAGTATAATTTGAACATTTTCACCAATTAGTCTAGACATTTTTGTTACTGAATCATAACAATATATGTCAAATTTGCTGACTAATTAACTCTTTTTGGTATTATTTGATGGATAAACTTTCAACTAGCTGGGAAAAACACCTCTTTGGAAACACTGTGTATTAACTGATCTGTCCTAGTGTGTTAGTTGTGCCAGCAGGCATGGATATTCCTATTTTTAAGATCAGAAAAGTCTAAATTTGTCTTCCAGCTCTAACCTGCTGCTTTCATAGCCCTGTGGTATTTGTTAACTCAATCCCTGGGGTAGTTTCACAGCCTGTTTGCAGAAATTAGAAGATTCATTTGTTCGGATCCCACTGACAGACATTCAACTATAAATATTCTCTATTCCGCTGTTAATAGAAGTTTCTCCCAGACCAGGTTTTTCCCTAGTTGCCTCAAATTACTTGATGCCCTCCCACCCCGCCAACCCCAGGCAGAAGACCCTCTCTACAGTCTCCAGGAATATTTGGGGCTGGTGACGGTACCCTTTTCCAATTCTGAGTGGGTGAAAACCTTACTAACATATGGCACATCGTATTAGGAATAAGGACCTGACAAAAAGGCTCTCTTCTTTCACACTTCCAGATATATAACTGCCCCTAGACCTAGGCTTCTTGTATAATTCCTTAAACAGTTAGCTAACTTCTAAAAGACCTATTATGAGACCTGTGTCACTCTGTTCCCATAGTGATGATGGCGGTGGTGGGATATAAGGGTAGAAGTGGTGATAGTGGCATTTCCAATTGAAAGATGGTGGTTGGATATAATAGAGTCACATATTTAGAACTTCCTTTGCCTGCCTTTGAGGAAGTTAAGAAAGAGTACCTGTATTTCAGGGGTCCCTAAAGCCTGCCCCCCCCACTTCCCCTCCTACTCCTCCTAACCTCCTTTGACCTCTAACTCTTCATTGTTTGTGTGAACTCGTAATATTTGATTTCTCAAGTTCACTCCATCTTCATCAGCTCTTACTGTTTTACAGTTAACTCTGCTGTTTGCTGCATGCTGCATGAGACCCAGGGTCCTGGTAAGCTTTATTAACTCTAAATAGAACTGGCAGTGGCTTCTAGAACACATCTCCCCAAATCCCACCCCTTCTCAACACACATATCTAATCACAAAAGAAGCTGCTTCATTGTCCTAACTGGTTTCCTCTTGTGACTTAGAATATTAAGAAATAGTCTGATGTGGTTTCAAGTGTACATGTGGAATGTTTGCCTGCCTGGTTAAAGTGGGGTGTTTTCAGACTTTTGCTGATAGAATAGCTGGGTAGCATAGGTGGATCGATATTTGAGGTTCAATTTTGGTCATTTTTTTTTTCTTAAAGAGCCTTAATCATTACTTTGAAAATTAACTAGACTGTAATGAGGAGGGAAGTTGTTGGGTTTAGCAAGCCCTGTCCTGCAATTGTCACAGTGGCATTGCCCCCAGGTTTGGGAATGTTCTGAGCTAACAGAAACTTGCTTGTCTGTTTCCCTCTGTGGCAATTTCTTACCCAAAGGGTTCAAGTTCTCAAATTTCCTTTGGCTCTGTAACCCCCCAAAACCATAGAGAAAGTTGAAGAAACTAAGAGCTCTTAGATATTATAGAGTTCCTTACATTTAATTCTACAAGTACTAGTTTCATGAACACCTGCCTTTGGTAAGATGGATTCCTTAGGGCTACATATTGATTGTATCGATTGAAGAGAATAAAACTCCCTAGCATCATGTAATTTATATGGTGATTATAGCAATGATTAAGCACCTATCTGTTCTACTAGACTCAGGTAGTAGATGAGGAGGGAACATAACTATGTTTAATTTAACACAATTAGGCTTATTACTATTTTTGAAACTTTCAAACAGGAACAAAAGGAGAGGGAGGATAGCAGAGTCCAGCCTCAGTTACCTGCAAACCAGCCCCCAAACAGCTGTCAACACAAGACTAATCCTGTTTCATCTATTAACCCAAACCTACTAGATTATTAGAAAGCAAAACTAAACATTATTTCATTTGTAAATACATTAGCATGCGTCTTTAAGAGGTACTGACTTTCTCCAAAAAACAGCCCTGGCTGGTATGGCTTAGTGGATTGAGAACCGGCCCATGAACAAAAAGGTCCCTGATTTGATTCCCAGTCAGGGTACATGGGTGTGTTGCAGACCAGGACCCCAGTTGGGGGTGTGCGAGAGGCAACCAATCGATGTATCTGTCACGCATCAATTTTTCTCTCCTTCTTTTTCCTCACTTCCCCTCGCTAAAAGTAAATAAATAAAATCTTAAAAGTACATAGCCACAATACCACCTACAAAATTAACAATTCATTAACATAAAATTCCTAGTCAGTGGTCAGAATACCCCATTTGTCTCATAAAATGCCTTCACATTTGGTTTGTTTGGATGGGAGAATATAAAATATTTAGGGCTTCTCCCCACTCACCAATGCAAGTTATGATTTAAATGGAGAGCCTACTGTTCATCACCAAACCAATAGCTGCAGTTGTTGCACTGGGGGTTTTGGGCAGCTGGCAAAACATCCTATTTTCGAGGAAGTCCATAGAGGCATCTGAAACATAAAGTCCATGATATTGGGCCACAGGAAACAACCCTAAAAGAACAATGAAAAGATTTATTGTCTAGCTTAAGGACAACTCTTTAGAGCCCCTGTTAGTTGACTGGAATTAAACAGCAGATTTCCATTCAGGAAGACTGTCACTTCCTAGACTGTCCTCTGCTGTGGTCCCAATGCCTTGCAAAGTGGCTGAAACCTGTAGAATCTCAGTTCATGTGTATCCTCGTCGTTCCCCCATTATAATGAGGAAAGTAGAAGAGATGTATTCTGGTAAGTTAGATCTCAGTTAATGAAACTGAATTAATGTGGTTTGACACAATTTGGTTCACATTTCCCTGAGTGAGTCATTGTTAGTGGCCATTACTAAAGTGAATTCTGGCAAAACTATAATTCAAGCCTTACCGTATAAGTGAGAGGCAATTAGCACACAGCATGAACAGCCAACCTCAACCCAAGCAGGTTGATTTTTTTCCTGGCAGGCTTCTCCCCAGAAGACCACAAAAGCAGTTCTAAACCAAATAGGGGAGATAGGCCTTGGCTCTCTGGGACCCAAAAGCAGCAAAGGCAGCTTGTTCCCTCCCCAGAGCCCTCATTCCTGGGATGGATTACAAAGGCCACCTCTCATTGAGTAGGGTGAAGCTTACTGTTTGTTACTGGTCTTCAAATTGCTTGAGACCCTACTTGTGGCCGTGTGAAACTGTAAGACAAAGAATTCTTCTGTGACCGGTACACAGTTGTAGATACCATATCTCAGTGGTTCCTGGCTCTTGACTCTTGGGGGGTGCACAGTATATGAAAGAGTGTACACGTATCAAAATATATCAACCTTCCTTTGAAGCCCAGAATATAGACTATTGCAGTATTGTTTGTTTCCCTTCCTCTAGCAAGTAGACAAAAAATAAAGCGATGAGTATTCATATAACATCCTAATACTTTTCAGAGTGTTTTTTCTTATGGTGTCTCACTTTTGCCTTGCAACGGTCCTGTGAAGTAAGGAAGGAATAACCTTCAGGTGACACTGAGTACATGGAGGAGTGGGAAATTTAAGAGACTTAATCAAGGATCACACAGTGAGTTAGTGGCAGAACTGGAACAACAATGTAGAACTCCTATTCTTTTTTAAAAAATATTTTATTTATTTTTAGACGTGAAGGAAGGGAGAAAGAGAGGGAGAGAAACATTGATGTGTGGCTGCCTTTCTCACGCCCCCTACTGGGGACCTGGCCCGCAACCCAGGCATGTGTCCTGATGGGAATGGAACCAGCAACCTCAATCCACTGAGCCACGCTAGCCAGGGCAGAACTCCTATTCTTGGTATAAATTGCCATTCGTGTGAGTGTGTGTGTGTGTGTGTGTGCGTGCGTGTGCGTGTGCGTGTAGATGGATGTACTCACTCTGAGAAAGTAACTGTACAAACATACTCACATATGCATATGCTTTTAACTATCCCTCCCAAATATATAATAGTCTTTCTTTAATGAGATAAATGTATTTTTCAGGTAAAAAAAACAGGGACTTAGATCCACAGCCAAGGCATTCTCAGGGACACTGTGGTATGATTAAACAGCCAAGGGATTCAGGCTCTGATTCTGGTTGTATCTTTTTCTTTGTGATCTGGGCAAGACAGTTGAGTTCCCTGTGTTTCTCGAATCCTCATATATCAAGTAGGGATGGATATTACTTGCCCAGCCTGTGTCACAAGGATGAAATTTAAATGAAAGAAAGGTCAAAGTACCGTGTCAACACAAACTAGTAATGGATTTCCAGTAGTTCAGATTTTCAGGTAACTGTGGTCTGAACCAGACACCTCACAAACAGCTGTTGCCACAATGTACTATGTAGCGGATTAGGACTGCTTTTGCCCCAGGGTACCTGTTTAGCTGACGGGAGGGGGGGGAGCGGGGGGGGGGGACCTGTTCCAAAGGCTACCTGAGGTGAAACCTTAACCTCCTTTGCCTTCCCTGTGCGACAAGGCAATCCATAGCTGAGAGCCTGGTGCTCTATCCAGTGGCCTGAGACCACCTGGAGATTTGCTGAAGGTATTCCTGTGTAAGGTGTCTAGAGGGGGGCATTAGTCAGGACCTAGCAATTAAGGTAAGAGAGAGTATTCTTGAGACTGTTGATAATTATTTTGCTCCTTAACCCCACTACTGCTGCCACAAGCAAGAAAGCATGTTCCCAGGAGCCAATGCAATATAGGACCTTAAGACCATCTAACATAGCTATATATTCTGGTTGACCCATTAGTCATTATGACAGAGTTTTCTTCTAACCTGTTTTTTTGTCCATTAATCCATCCATTCATTAACCCAGCTTCTCTTTTTTATTTTCAGTTTGGGCTTCCGGTAAACGCCCTTTTCCTGCACAACAGACCTGGGCCTCCCTTTCCTTAATTACCCCTTAACATGAGTCAGAGCACACAACCCATGCCCCTCACTCTCCTCCCGCCAAAGTTCACAGAAGCCTGAGAGTCTGAGGACGGTGGTCTGGCTTCTGGCCCAGAAGCCAGCAGTCACGTGGCTCAGAGATGCATCATGCATCATGCATCCCACTTCCCCTCCTAGCGGCTGCCCCTAGCCACTCCCCGTCTCCTTCTTTGCCAGACTGTAACATGTTCAGGGGTCCCATCTGCTACTGCCCACCACCAGTTTCCTTGTTCGAACTCTAATGGCTGCTCGCCTCCCTGAGGTATTTGCATCCACTGTGGCTGGGTAAGCACCAGGCAACAAGGCTTTCCCCCTCAGTGCCTAGTCACTAGGCTTCCCTGATCATCCGCCACTGCCTAGCCGAGCCACAGCTTCTTCTCAGAGGGCTCCAGGAGGAGATCCTTTGGTGCCTTTTCCTTTAGGCCTCTCAGCCCAGTCCTTTCCAGTTTTGATTTCACTCAAAGTACCTGTACTCAAGCTGTGTATAAAATCCAGAATAAGTTTATCTACAACAAGCCCCTCCCAGAAAACCTGACTGCCGAAGAAAATAGCATAAATTCCCTCTCTCTATAATTCTGGGTACCCCACAGATGCAGAAGGGGAAATAAACCTGAATGTTATTACCGGCCTAGTGTCTTGAATGATAGGTTTAAAGAATTCTTGTGAGGTGTCTCAGCATCTCCTCTGTAATCTCCCTTAGGGCTCCCCACCATCCCCCAAAGGCAGGGTCAGTTAGCAGGTATAATAACCCCATGTCATAAACGGCCAAAGTGAGTGATCAAAGAATCAGTGTTTTTAGTTTTTCTGTGATGAGTCTTTCAGTCTATTTATTTGGGCAGTGTGATGATGAATTTAATCTGTATTTTGCATGTGCTCTCCCAATAAGAAGTGAGATTATCAACAGGAGAGGAAGAGTGTTATTCCTCGGAAGGCCCCTAACTTTATCTCCAGTCTAAGGATTTGACTCATTAATATTCCAGTCCTAATTTTGATAATGGCTTTGGGAAACCCTTTGAAGTAGAGAGCCCTCCATTGTCAAGCACAGTGGCCTTCGGTGTTTGGCCAGTGAGAGAGTTTGGAGGTGAGCTGGCAATAATCTGTGGCTAACACGCCCTTTCTCTGCCCTTCCTTTGCAGTAATCCATGGCTGTGTACTGAATAGTATCCCCCGCTACAGCTGGACTGGACTCCATTTAGCCTTTTAAGCCAAGGTTCCTATTTGAACTGACAGCTTTCCTTCGGGGTGCCAGGAAGCTGGGTCCCCTGCCCCTGCCATGTACTTCCACTTCAAACCCCACCTCTTCTTTTGAGTTCTCTTTCCCAGTCTCAGTGGCACTGACCATGAACTTCTTTTTAACTTTTTGAAGGTTTTTTTTTTTGTTAATTTCTTTCAAAACGCAGTCTATCGAGGCTATGCCAAATATTCAGGCTTTTTTGAAGTGTTGACAATGGGAAGAAGTTTCTCTCTTCAATAATGGATAACAACAGGAAGTGAAAAGTAGAGAAAATGAAAACCAAACATGCACACCCTTGATCTTTTCTTGTTGGTAGAGCAAGAGCAGTCTCTGATTTGTTAGCGGCCAGAGGCAAGTATGACGGGTTTTCTGCCAAAGCTTAAGCTAGTTTCTTATCCAAGTCTCATAGTGGAGCATTTAGCAGACCCTATGCCTTGCAGGGGTTTTTTTTCTTTCCTTTTTAAAAACAAACTTGGACACTCGTCCAGTAGCTCAGAGAGATGCTAAATTAGGGCTGTCAAGTCCTCTAGGGAAAGGCATCTTATTTACAGCTTTGATGTTTCCAGGTCCAGTTTCACAGCTGCTTCCCACAAATCCTAAACTTAAAACAACCAACTGGTCTTCTTCCCTCTGGGTAATTATTTGCATCACAAATAGAGCCCCCTTATTTGCATTTGTTTACAGATTAAGTACTTGAGGCTTGAGGAGCTCTGAAAACGTCAAGTTTTAGAGCTATGCAGCCTTTGAGAGGCCTTCAGAGTCTAGGCAGGAATTTTGTATTAAGGGAGAAATTTTGGCCCACAAGATAGACGTGACCCATTTTTTTTGTAAGAGAAAATGGAAGCCCAGAGAAGTGAAGGGACTTGCCAGAGGTCCCATTGCTGTTTTGTGGCAAAAGCCAGGCCAAACTCAGTGTCTCCTGGCTCCCGATCCATTTCATTAAGGGATTCAGACTGTTCGTGTGTGTTCCTGGAGACAAGGTCTTTTGATGCTCAGAGAACCTGAAGAGTTAGTATTAGAGGGCCTCTTAGATTTTTCCCCATAGAAAAATATCCAAGGATGAGTGGGTAGGGGCGGGCCAAGCAGAAGGCTCCAGACCAGCTCCTGAACTAAGTGCTTCTGCTGACAGTAGGGATCGCCAGCACCCATTAGCTGGTCCGCTTTCCTGGAAGTCTGGAATGGGGGCCAGGCACACATTTGTTTAACAGGTACCCTAGACGATCCTTTTAATCAAGGAAGTTTGGTAAACGAAAATCTAACCTGTGAGTGAGCGTAAGGCCTTTAGGAAGTCAATCCACACTAAGAAAATAAAATTATTATATTGGGTAGTTTTTCTATTTTATTACATCTATTATGGGGTGACATTGGTTAATGGTAGTTTTCTCACTGTAGACAGGTTTGTTTTTTTTTCCTTCAGTGAAAAGACTTTCTAATGAGTACAATTGTTGCTATTTTTTTAAAAAAAAAAATACCCTAACTACTCTGTTTACTTCTGGTGAAACAAAACCAGTCATTAGAAATGGTCTGTGCTTTTATTTTTCCAGACTGGAATGGAATGGATTTCCTGAAAAATCCCCACGTGTACACACACACACACACACACACACACACACACACACACACACCCCTAGTTTCTCTTAAGCTGAGTAGTTTGCTTTTCCTAGCTGCAGTGCAGATCACTTTTGTTTTTGTTTTCCTGTTTTAATCATCTGGCATTCCCATGTGGCTGTTAATATGTGCTTGTTTTTAATTAAAACAAGAAGCTTTAAACCGGTGTGTGGTGTTCTTAAAACCTTCTCAGCATATTTCCCGGTGGTGATGGACCATCAGTGACCCCATTTCTAACCTGTCTTCTGCAAGTATAATCTGTTCTACCTCACACTGCCCCCTCCCGTCGCCCTGTCTTACTTTGAATGTTCTTTATCTTTAGCTAATTTCATGTTTTCTTTCTCTTTCTCTCTCCCTCTCCAGCTTTTTTTAATCTTGTCTTCAGCAGCTGCATTAAGTCTAAAGGAGAAGACTGCCATTATAGAAGAGTTAGGGTTCCACATTGTTTCAAACCAGAAACCAACCAATTCCCTCTTCCCCCCAACCTGAGCGCGTGCATGTGCGCGCGCGCGCACACACACACACACAACACACACACACAACACACTCAGCAAGTGTTCAATGTCCCTGTGTCCAGGCAAGAAGCTCTCTCCTGATTTACATGGTATTTTAAATGGAAGTATCTTGTCCTAACCTAACAAGGCAGGAAAAGAACCATCAGAGCTGGAGAATGGACCAAGTGTAACCTCAGAGAGACAACTACAGGACAGCTCACCCAAGTGTAAGTGACTGGGGCAGGACACCTCAGCTGTGGGTGTGGAAGTGCTGTTCACAGGTTTTCGGTTGAGTTTTTGGTTTTTCTTCTTAAACACGAATTCTCCAGTTCAGTGGGTTGACTGTCTACAGCCACTATTAGACATTTCTGAATATGGAAGGGGAAGTCAAGCAACATCTGTATCTTCTTCAGCATTCGCAGGCCTCCTGCAGACTCCTAGCAAGGCTGAAAATGGATCCACTGACAGTGGGGAAAGGAAAGGTGGGAGGGGGTTAAGTTTCGTGAGAGAGCAGTTAATCCATTCAACCTTCTAAAGCTAGTTGGGGTTTTCAGAGAGATTTCTGCTCAACCTGGGATCTGGCTGCAGAGCTTTGATGTTGATAAATCTGCCTTGAATTCATTGGTTTAACTTACACCAAAATACCATGTGAGTGTGCTCATTCCTGTATATCCTTAAAACCATTGCCATCCCACTGTCCGGTGTCTCTTGAGAGAGCCTCTTTGCATGTTTTCCGGAATCTGTGTGTGTCTTTCCTTTCTTCTCCTTTATTCTTTTTGCTCAAACGTGTGACCATTCACTGCCCCTCTAGGGCTTCCATTCGCCAGGAGAAACATCCCAAAGCCAGCACTGTTCAGCTTGATACCTTTCTAATGTCCATGCGAATTTTCAATAAAATTCAAAGAAATGCTCAATGGCTGTGTGATCTGATCTTAAACCATTAGGTGATACGACCCATCACGGTTTGCCTTAGGAGTGGGTGGCTGCCTTCCAACTGGATGATTTGGGGGGCTCCGGGAGGCACCATCAGCCCATATGCAACCTTCCTAAGTGGGCTGCTGTGTCTCCTTCCTCCACCTGAGCTTGAAATTCTCATGGGTGGCGGGAGGTGGGGTGAGAGGGGGTGGAAGGGAAGTCCTCTGCTTTTATTAGCATGGATTTAACGGGTCTGCTGAGCTCATTATCTTCTAGGATAATAGATGGAAGATGTGGAGTGTCAGATCCTACAAAACAAGATTCCCTCATTTAATCCTGTGATGTACGCATCCTGAAAATTCATGAATATGACTGTTCTTTATGACCCAAAAGGCATTCTTTCTTTAAAGGTTTTATTTACTTTCAGAGGGGAAGGGAGGGAGAGCAACATCGAGGAGACCTGGTCGGCAACCCAGGCTGATCTTTCAGTTCTCAGGCCGGCGCTCAATCCATTGGGCCACACCAACCAAGGCCAAAAGGCATTCTAAAGATAGCAAGTCGTATTTTGTGTCCTGGATCTACTAGGGAGGAAAGCTCCTATCCTCATCCCCCACCCCGCATCAAAGTGGGCAAGAGGGAGAATGGTCAGTTTTTATAAGTCTTCTTGCTGTCAAGGTAGTTTCTTTTCCTTGGCTTCATTTCCCGAATGGCCAGATGCTGGAGCCAGGAGAATGGTCCGTATCCTCTTGGTACCTGGGCCTGAAAGAAACGACACTGGCCTGCATCTGTATAGTTTGAACGCTAGGGGGCAGCCTAATGAAACAATAGCCTGTGACGCCCCTGAGGAGCGGCAAGCACTGAGGTGTGGAAAAATACAAGCTCTGGAGCCCGACAGCCTTGCTAGCCCTGTGCGTTGTCGGCAAATTGTGTTAAAAACTTACGTGTAGAAGGGGAATATCAGTAACTTCCTTGCACGGTGACTGTGAAGGCTACCCGAACTCACATAAATTAAAGACCTGGGTGTTCCGTAAACTGTACCCTTTATTAAGGATGGAGTTTCCCCCTTTACTAGAAGAAGTTAGGTTCCTCCAATCCACCGTTTCTAAACCTTAGCACTACTGACATTTGAGGACAGATGATTCTTTGCTGGAGGGACCTGGGCATTATAGCACGCTTAACATCCCTACCCACTAGATGTCAGTAACACCCCATCCCACCCCAACTTGCTACAACAAAAAATGTCTCCTGACAATGCCAAGTGTCTCCTGGAGGGCAAAATAGCCTCATGTTGAGAATCGTTGCTCTAGGCCAGGGGTCAGATAACTTTTTCTGTAAAGGCCAACTGATTAATACTTTAGGCTTTGCAAGCCATCTGGTCTCTGCAACTATTCAACTGTTAACTGTAGCACAAAAGCAATCATAGATATTACGTATCTAATAGGATCAGTGTGGCTGTGTGCCAATAAAACTTCATTTACAGACACTGAAACTTGATGTTCACACTCGAATTTCATTTTCACAAGTCCTGAATTATTTTGATTCTTTTCAATCATTAAAAAATGTAAAAGCCATTCTTAGCCCGAGGGTCATACAAATGCAGGAGGTAGGACCAGATTTGGTCTCCAGGCCATAGTTTGCTTACCCCACCTGTAATGCATTTTAGTGCTTGTTGATGCATCATCAGACTAAAGGTGTTAGAAGCTACTGGCTGGTCAGAAGAAATCAGAAATGAAGACAAATGGCTGAAGTCTTAATGCAAGTTGCAGTGGGTGGGCAGTGGGTTTGATAAACTAAAATTTGCACACAGCTTTGCTGGAGCACAGATGGGAGACATGGGCCTGCTGCCGTCAATGAGATCCTGCTCTAGGGACTCTGAGCAGGTGAGAATGCCAACTACTTCTAGGGCAAGGACTAGGTTTCTAATACCCTCTAAAAGGCCAGGCAACCAGGGCTCCTGGCTGAAATGCCCCCACCTCAGGAGATTCATCCTTTAATGAAAGGGCAGTTTTCTTGCAAGGCCATTCTTTTAAAATGTGGATACCCCTTAAGAGAGTTCTGCATTTGAACAGTAGTATCTCACAGTGGTTCTGCCACCTAGACTTACCTTCCATCGCTGTCCATCCAAGTCCTCCACTACCTCTTAGTTTGTTTGAGCTTTAGAAAGTCCCTGCTCTGGGATCAATACCTATATAAGATTTGTGTGTGTGTGTGTGTGTGTGTGTGTGTGTGTGTGTACACACACACATTTTATATAAAGTATAGGATTGGGGACATACTCCTCATCTTGGTTTTAGGCTTAATCGGACTATTATTTCTTAATCAAATGGTAAGGGTATGTTGAACACCTCCTGTGGGTTTGGTCCAGTGCCCTATGCTATGGTGATGTTTTGCATGAGATCTAATTAGACACTGTTTTTGAGGAACTTAGATACTAGCCCCAACTTAACTACTCAACCTTGTTTTCCAGTACTTCCTAATACCCCTTCTCCCTTCCCGTACACCAAGTCTCTGCACAGGCCTCTCATGAGTTACACAAATGATTTATTGACTTTGTCTAAAATATCATCCACTGATTTAAATCCTGCTTTTGAGGCTCAGGCCCTACTTTCTCCTTGAAGCCTTTCTTGATCCCATCCACCTACTCTGATGTCTTCTTCATTTTTTAACTTCCTAGTTGAACTTTTATAATCTGCTTCCTGTTTGAGAGACTTATTTCCTCCATAGGTGTTAAGCTTCCTAAGATTAGGAACATCATTTATAGCACTCCCAAGTTTCCAGTACAGTGCTGGACACACAATAAAAAGTGAGTAAGAGGTAGCTAGATTGAGATTCTTCACCAATGCAGTGAACTATTACACTTTACTAGCACTTAATTTTAAAATTAAGTTACAAGAATAGTTCAAAGTATACCCACATACTCTTGACCCAGAGTCACCAATTGATAGCATTTTGCCCTATTCGCTTTATCATTTGTTTTCTCTCTCTCTCTCTCTCTCTCTCTCTCTCTATATATATATATATATTTGTGAACCATTTGAAGGTAATTTATATGAATCATGGCCCTTTACCCCTAATATTCCAGTGGGTATTTCCTAAAAATAAGGACATTCTCTTACATAACCACAGTTATCAACTTTAGTAAATTCAGTAAATCAGTGTAACATTGTTACACTCATCTATTAAATAATATGGTTTATAGCATTTTTTCTTGCCATATGGAATTTGGTCTAGGATCACCCATTGTGTCCTGTCTTTTTAGTTTCCTTTAATCTGGAACAGCCTTCCTTTGTCTTTTATGACATTGATATTTTTGAAGTCCCATTTAAAAATTAGACAGTTCTCATTCTGGGTCAAAGTGTTGCCCAATTTTCCCACTATGTAATTACTGTTTCTTTGTTTTTTGGCCTGAACCAATCTACAAAATGTTGATTTTTCAACTCCACCACTCCCTTCATATCTACCAGTCAGCACATGATATTCTAAGTAAAGGCTCTCCCTTGTCCCTCATTATCTGTCTACTTAGTGTCATTGTGGACTTACGTGTTTTGTTTTGTTTTTCTTATTTTTCAAGGATACTTACTGTCCTTAATAATCTTGGTGTTCACATTTCCAAGATATGGCCAGTAGGAGCTCCTAAATATTGCTTTTAATCCGTTAGTAAACATTCCTTAAGAGGACATTGTAGGGCAGATCATTCTGGTCGAGAACTTTTGGTGATCTAATAATATTTGGGATAGTTTATGGGGGTGCTGGTTAGCCAGGCACCAAGTTTTCCCCCTTTGATCAGTCACTGATTCCCCCATAGGAAAGGGCAGGGAGGGAAGCTCGGAGCTGGCAGTGTGTGTGTATAATAGTGTAAAGATGATAGTGGGAGCCTGTTTCAGAACAGAGAACCATGATGGAGGGGAGGAGAATGGATGGCTACAGGAGGCTTCTGGATTGTTTTAGGATCACAGTGGTTGCTTTTATCATCGCTCCCTCCTATACCCATCATCAACCATTTTTCAGATAATGTCCTTCTGCGTAGGAGTTGCAATTCCTGCTCACTGAGAAATCGCCTGTGTCTTGTGAGAAGGGAATGGGCTGAGAGGTTGGCAGAAATATCTTTTGATCAGGAGGATTTCTAGTGAAATACGGTCATGGATAATCATGGGAAATTTTTGTTTGGCTTTCTAGAAATGAATCTCTGTATTCCGTAGTGGGAATTACAAATGGAATCCAGTTATGGCTGTTCCAAAGTAAATGGCCTCTAACTTCAGTTTCATCTCCTTTCATTTTGTAATCCAAGTTCAAAAGTCAGATTGCAATGATTTGTTCCTATGATGAACAAGTTTTCATCCAAGCTGAGAGGATGTAGCTTTTATTTTTTCAAATCTTTTTCTAGGAAAGATGTGTATTGATGGCAACACTGTTGATGAAGGCTGGCAGCTTAGGCTAAAATTAATCCAACTGTAAAATAACAAATCAGCTTAAAATATAAACTCCAAGGAAATGAATTTCACAAGATTGGGACAATGGGAAGAGCCTTCATTAACTCAGTCATTCACTTAATTCAAGAAATATACCCTGGCTGGTGTGGCTCAGTGGATTGAGTGCCTGTCTGTGAAGCACAATGTTGCCGGTTCAATTCCCAGTCAGGGCACATGCCTGGGTTGCAAGCCAGGTCCCCAGTAGGGGGCTTGCGAGAGGCAACTGATCAATGTATCTCTCACATATTGATGTTTCTCTGCCTCTCTTTCTCCCTCCCTCCCTCCCTCTCTAAAAATAAATAAAATAAAATAGAAAGAAATATCTATGGAGTGCCCACAGTAGCCAGGCATAAGTGCTAAAAGCAAATTGGATGAGTTCCTTGTTTTCATGGACCTGACACTGGGGGGTGGGGAGCAGTCAAACTATTTTTTTTTTAAGTTCAAAAGGTGATACATGTTGTGAGAAAAAATTATTAAAAAAAAACGGCGATGCAATGGCAAATGTCTGGGGAAACACTGGATGAGAAGTCAAGTTACCTAGATTATGATCTCAGCTTTGCTACCAATTTCTACAGTCTTCAGCAAGTCACTTCACTCTCCAGCCTTAATTTTCTCACTCATACAACAATGACTTGAATTTATGATCTCCAAGCTTCCTATTTAGTATTGTATTTTGATATGATAGCTCAAAGACTGCCATGACTTCACTCAACATGAATGCCTACCATACAGTCAAAGACAAAACACTCACTATAAAACAGACAAGACAGACATGGAAATAAATCATTATGAAACAGTGTGAAAAGTGATGTTTCTTTTAAAAAATTTTTGTTTATTTTTAGAGAAAGGGGAAATGAAGAAGAAGGGGAGGGAGAGGAACATCAGTTGGCTGCTTCTCGTGCACCCCCAACCAGGGACCTGTCACACAAGTCAGGCTCATGCCCTGACCAGGAATGGAACCTGGAATCAAACTGCCAACCCGTTTGTGGGACTATGCTCAACCCACCGAGCAACACCAGTCAGGGCAAAAGTAACATTATCTTCTGCTCTTTTCAGTCCAATGCACCCCTATACATAAGATGCATCATGTAATGAAAAAATATGTCATTAAAAAGTTAAACATGGCAATGGGTCAAAGCCGCCTCATCCAATGGTCCTGCTGCCAGTAGGACATTGAGTTTTATGCCAACTGTCTCTCCCCACCAAGACTGTAATCAGTTCTAGGACAACAGAGAGAACCCAGTTTCTTTTTCCTTTTCCTATCGTACAGCATTCAGCAAAAAGAGGTTTACAATTGTGAGTACTTGAAACAGAATTTATTCTTCTATTATATTTATTATTGTATTATTTTCCATATTAAAATGGGAACAACTGTAAACCTACTTTTGCCGACCCCCTATATTGCACACACTGTAGGTGCTATGTAAATTCCAGCTGGCAGACACTTACTGATTAACTACTTTAATGACACAGACTGGCAGACAGGGATTGAGAGGACTGACTGGAGCACTGATGGAGTGATACGGTAAGCTTACAGAGTAATTTTGCCATTTGTGGCTGTGCAGCTTTTAAGCCTCTTTTTGGGGGCCCCTTGTATATTTTGTAATATTTTGCATGGTTTAAATTGATACAGACTTCTGGCCAAGATGGGGGCATAGGTAGTAGGTAGATATACTTTGCCTCCTCACACAACCAAAAGGACAACAAATTTAAAACAAAAAATAACCAGAACTGCCAGAAAATCAAACTGTATGGAAGTCCAACCACCAAGGAGCTAAAGAAGAAACATTCATCTAGACCGGTAGGAGGGGTGGGAATGGGCAGTCAGGGCAAAGAGGATCAGTGGCAGGGTGGTGGCTGGAGGACTGGGCGGTCCCACATTTGTGTGCAGATAAACCGTGAGAAACGGCAGGGAGGCAAGACAGGTTGTACAATCCAGGGTTCCAGTGCGGGAAAAGAAAGCCTCAAAACCTCTGCCTGTAAAAACCTGTGGGGGTTGTGGTGGTGGGAGAAATTCCCAGCCTCACAAGAGAGTCTGTTGGAGAGACCCACAGGGTCCTAGAGCATACACAACCCCACCCACCTGGGAATCAGCACTAGAGGGTCCTAATTTGCTTGTGGGTAGCCGGGGAAGTGACTGAAAGCCAGCTGAGAGCCCAGCAACTGGCATTGTTCCCTCTTGGACCCCTCCCACACACACAGCATCACAAAGCAGTGACCTTGGTTGCCCTGCCCTGGTGAATACCTAAGACTCTGCCCCTTACAACATAATAGGTGCACCAAGAAAAAGAAATATGGCCCAAATGAAAGATCAAAGCTCCAAAAATAGAACTAAGCCATGAAGAGAAAGCCAACCGATCAGATGCACAGTTCAAAACAGTGGTAATCAGGATGCTCACAGAAATGATTGAGTATGGTTGCAAAATGGCGGAAAAAGTGAAATCTGCAAAGTGAAATAAAGCAAAATATACAGGGAGCCAACAGTAAAGGGAAGGAAACCAGGACTCATATCAACGATTTGGAGCAGGAGGAAGAGAGAAACTTTCGACCAAAACAGAATAAAGAAACAAGAATTCAAAAAAAATGAGGAGAGGCTTAGGAACCTCTGGGACAGCTTTAAACGTTCCAACATCTGAATCATAGCGGTGCCAGAGGAGAAGAGGAAAAACAAGAAATTGAAAATTTATTTGAAAAAATAATGAAGGAGAACTTCCCCAATCTGGCCAAGGAAATAGACTTCCAGGAGATCCAGGAAGCTCAGACAGCCTCAAAGAAGCTGCACCCAAGGAAGCACACACCAAGGCAAATCATAATTCCATTATCCAAGATTAAAGATAAGGAGAGCCCTGGCTGGTGTGGCTTAGTGGGTGGAGCATCAGCCTGCAAACCACAGAGTCCTCCATTTGATTCCCAGTCGGGGCACATGCCTGGGTTGTGAGCCGGGTCCCCAGTGTGGAGCGCGTGGGAGGCAACCACGCATTAATGTTTCTCTCCCTTGCTTTCTCCCTCCCTTCCCCTCTCTCTAATAAATAAATAAATAAATATCTTTAAAAAAATAAGGAGAGAATCTTAAAAGCAGCAAGAGAAAGGGAGAGTCTTACTTACAAAGGAGTTCCCATCAGACTATCAGCTGATTTCTTCAAAGAAGATTTGCAGGCAAGAAGGAGCTGGAGAGAAGTATTCAAAGTCATGAAAGGCAAGGGCCTGCATCCAAGATGACTCTATCCAGCAAAGATATTTAGAATGGAAGGGCAGATAAACTGCTTCCCAGTTAAGGTCACATTAAAGGAGTACATCATCACCAAGCCCTTATTATATGAAATGTTAAAAACCTTTTCTAAGAAAAAGAGGAAGATCAAAAACTATGAACAGTAAAATGACAACAAACATACCTATGAATAACTGAACCTAAAGAAAACAAACAAAATCTAAGCAAACAACTAGAATGGGAACAGAATCACAGAAATGGAGATCAGAGGGGAGGGCGAGGGGGAGAATGGGGGAAAAGTTACAGGGAATAAGGAGCATAAATAGTAGGTACAAAATAGGCAGGGGGAGGTTAAGAATAGCATAGGAAATGGAGAAGCCAAAGAGCTTACATGTACACACATGGACATGAGCCAAGGGGGTTGGGATTCCTGTGGGATTGAGGGTGCAGGGCGGAGGAGAATAAAGGGAAGAAAAAAATGGGACAACTGTAATAGCATAATCAATAAAATAAATATTAAAAATAAATTGATACAGAAAATGCAGAATTACTTGTAATCATGATCCGAACTGTGTAACCATGGTGTGTCTATTTGTCAGCAATTGGAATAGAGTATGTATGATCAAAGTGGTTCACTTGAGAAGTGGTGCTGTGGACGGTTTTTTTTGCAAGTATTTCACCTTTCTTATGCTTTCACAATAAAATACAAAGCTGATGATGTACAACGCACATAGCTTTTCAAGCTATCCTGTGAACAAAAGGAGCCCCGGAGAGATGACTTTTGTTTTTTTTTTTAAACAGAGTAAAATGCATTGCAAACCTAAGTCTCTTGCAAAGAACACGATCCCACTGTCGTACCGCTCAGAAACCCAAGGAAAAGCGTCAGGCGAGTAATTACTGCCAATAATCACTCCAGGTCGTCCTCTAGGGACTTAACAGGAAACAGAACCTCTGAGAATCTTCCTAAGTTCCCTTCCCGGAGTCCCCCCACCCCCTCCGGTAGTCACCCTAGTGCGTCAAAGGCCCGGAGTCTTCACAGAAGGGGAAAAAATGTACATCGCGCGATATTTGGGGACGGGATTTGGAAGTTAGGGGGAATCCACCGCAGCGCATGCGCACTGGCTCACAACCGCCGGACAGCACGCGGGTAGGTAGGCTGTAACTTAGAGGAGGGCTAGCAGAGTGTGCTGGTGTCTCTTTTCCCCCCTTTTCACCGCGCAGAGCGTGGGTCTGCGGGTGGCTGGAAGTTTGGAGCGAGAGGCCTGGCTCTGCGTTCCTGGCACGCGTGTGACTGCAGCGGGCGCCCTCCTGCTCCACCACGAGTTGGAGGAGTGCTGCAGGCGTGCGCCCCGTCGTCGGGACGTGAGCGCCTTTTCCTCTTTAACATTCACCCTCCATGCACACACCCTAGTCTCCTTAGAGTTGGTCTTCGCGCCACGGCGCGCCCCTCCTCACCCGCCCCGCCATACCGGCCCCCGTGCCGGCTCGCTCCAGGTCGGTAGTTGGCTTCATCCCCGGTGGCCCTGCTTGGGGGCGGAGAAGATGGCTGGCGGACGTCTGCTGTTGGGGGGCGACTTCCTGTCGCCTCCGCCGCTGCCCCCCCTCCCGCCGCCGCCGCTGCCGCCCCTCCCGCCGCCCCCGCCCGAGCCAGTGCTGGAGCAGTGGCGCTATAGCCACGAAAGTGACTGGCAGTGGGCTCTGCGACGCAGCTTCATCTGTCGGCACCTGCACAGCTATCCCGGGGCTGCCCTCGACCAGCTCCTTGCGCTCTCCGCCGCCTGGACCAACCACGTTTTCCTGGGCTGCAGGTGAGGAAGGTGTGCGGGTCGGGTTAAGGGACGGGGGTAGAGGATCGGTGATGGGATACGGGTCGGGTAAGGGACCGGGATAGGGGATCGGGATAGGGACGAGGGCAAAGTACGGGTGAGGTCTTAGAGGCTGGAGGTTTGGAGATGCTGGAGGACACTGTTGGCCTGTGGAGGGGGTTGGCAGAGTGAGGTGACGGGATGACATAACAGCTAGAAGAGTGCCGGAATCACGGGAGCGGCCCCTTCAGGACCAGGGATGGAGATAGAGCTGCGCCTGGAAGAGGAACCATCGCCACAACGACCATCGGTGGTCATTGTGGCGATGGTTCTGTGGGGGTCGGGGAAATGACGAATAGCAGAACCTCGGACCTGCGTAGGACCTTCCAAGGATGCGGTATCCGCAGAGAATATCCTACAACCTGGGCTTCGAGGGGGTGGGGATGCTGCGGTTCTAATCTTAGTGTCCTCCTGACCACTGTCTTTCCATCCCCATTAAATAAAACAACAGCCGCCCCCCCGCGCTGGGTTTTACTGTCTCCTGTGGAGGTGGTTTGTATGAGGTGTCTCAGCCACAGGGTCCGCCTTGCTTGTAGATTTGCGCATAAGGTGTCTGGACGCAAACAAAGAAATGGATATATCTACTATAAAAATAGATTGCCTTCCTTCACCTTAATTTTGATCAGAAGGATTAACAATTGGCCTCGAGTGTGGTTTTAGGTGTGTGTGTATGTTTGTCTCCCTCCCCCCCTTCTAAAACCTGGTGCGCATTCTGAACAGGCCTCTTTGAAAGCTCTTTGCATTCGATGGAGACTGCAGTATGGTTCCAACGTATTTTTTTTTAAAAACAAGACTCTGTGGCCCCTGGGGATACTTGGACCTCTGTCCTTCAGAACCCCCAAATCAGTGTTATACTAGACTAAGTATTCCTTTGATAGACTGAGAGGCTTCTTCTTCCTCCTCCTCCTCCTCCTCTTCTTCTTCTTCTTCTTCTTCTTCTTCTTCTTCTTCTTCTTCTTCTTCTTCTTCTTCTTTTTGACACTCCTGCTTCACAGCGAATTTTTTATTAGGAAGGATGAGAAATTCTGGAAAATGATCAGATCAAATTCAACCAATTCAAGCCAGGAATGACTAACACATACAGAAAAATAGAATTGTCCACTCCTACCCTTAATTGTTGAACAAGGTCTCCAGTGTGATACTTTGTTTTGCCCTCATCACAGAAACTAATGTTTTGTCTATCTTCTCTAGGTTAGTGTAATTCCTGCCTCCAGAGATAATGATTATTTCACTGGAGGACCTTGTTACAAATGGGGAAACTTCAGTTATTAATCAAGTCACATAAATCTAATTGACCTTCATTTTACAATATTGTTCCTGCAGTTGAAAATGTACCTTTATCATAGATCTTAATATTACAGAAAACCTTGGGGAAGCTGAATCCTAAAAAAAAAAAAAATCCTTACATGGGAGGATAACTATCTTTTGCATTAATAAATCTTATCTACCCACCAGAATGTAAGCTCCTTTGGGGAAAGTGTTTATCCTTTCTGTTCACACCTTTATTCTCAGTGCCTAGAAGAGTGCCTTCTGCGTAATAGCTGCTCAATAAATTTGCATGGAGTGAATGGATGAATATAACTTTATAATGTACAGAATATATAAAAACTTATGCATCTCACTTACTACAACAATCTTGGGAATTAGATGGTGTCTCATTTTCACAGCTAAATCAACAGGGGCCAAGAAGTTAAGTGACTTTTCTAAGGCCCCACAGTCTTGTGATGCTCTTTCTACTGAGATACTGCTGCTGTGTTTGGAAAAGATGGACCAGGAGTGAAAGCAAGTAACTGGTACCAACCACATCATTACTATACCTCAGAATTTCATTTCAAGAACAGCAGCCTTAAACATAAGTAGGTCATTAAAAAGCACAGACTAGGCTTGCGGTAGTCGGTGTTAAAAGTTCAAGCTTCCAGGGCATTTTCTGTGTGTGTGTACACTTGCCAAAGCACATCTGTGTATAGTTATATACTACAGTCGCCATGTGACATTATAGTTAAGTCAGTTCAGTCAATACAATTTGCTATAACATTGGCAAATAACATAACAGAAAAGTAATGTTTTTATTATATCCAACTTGGATACAGGAGAAAGAAGAGACAGTAAAGAATCTTACAAGCCAGGAACGAAGTGCAGTCTTCTTCCACTTTAGTCAGGCTTTACATTAGTCGTCATCTTCAGATGGCGAAAAAAAATCTCTATCCCAGTACTTGGTAATGTTGGTATTGACAGAGCTCTTGTTTTCTGGTCTATTTCATGAGAGAAGACTTTTCTCCCCAGGGAACTGCAGAATACAAGGTGAAACAGCCTATTCTAAGCTTAAATTGTCTTTTTTGTTCAAAGTCCAACCCATGACTTTTGTAACAGGTTGTAAATAGTAGCAATAAGGGAAATTATTGCACTTTTCCCCATATTTAGCAGGACTTTCTGTGTTCTGTCAGTTGGGGCTGAAGTAACTCATAGGTCAAAGATACCTTTGAGAACTTAATCATAAGATTAAGCCAGGAGGGGCAAACCATGTTTCATGCCTTTTGGTAATAGTGGTGATTTTCAAGGAACAAGTTTGAATATGTTCTTAACTCTATAACAGTGGCTCTCAATCTTAAGCAGGCATCAAAATCATTAGTTAGGCTTGTTAAAACACAGATTGCTGGGCCCCATCCCCGGGGTTTTTGGTTCAGTAGGTCTGAGGTGGGGGTCCCAGAATTTCAGAACATGCATTTCTAACAAGTTCCCAGGTGATGCTGATGCTCAAGTGATGCTATTCAGAGATTACACTATGAAAACCACTGCTTTATAGGATGACAGTAAATAAAGCAGTGTTTCCCAGTATGCTTTTTCATCATTTTTCATCATAAACCAAGCAACTAGGAAGCTCAAATAGCTGAATTTATTTCTCTTCACTTTTTTATTTGTCTGTTTCATAAAAGTAAACTATCCGTCAAGCATTTTTTTCTGCAAGCGATATCTAAAGTGTATCTTGTGCCTAATGAAAAGTTAGTACAGTCTTCTAACCAACTACATCTACTGCACTTAACATAATTGTTCATATGAATGCCTAGAGATCTGTACACTTTTTACTTAAAAAATGTAGATAAATTTATATATATTTGGTTTAATATTTACATATAAATATAAATTTATATATAAGTATACATTTATATATAAATATATATGTAAATATAAAAGTAATGTTTGGTTAACTGGAGCATTCAGTTTTCCAATCATTCTTCATCACTAGGATTAGAATCAGAATCCTGACCTATTGATCTTTGATGTGGTATTAATTAGGAAAATATATCTTAAAATGAAACCAGCTTTGCCACCTTGATTATTTGTCTCTTCTCTTCCTTGTTGATGTGAGACATGTTTGGAAGGTAGATGCCAGTGGGCACATACTGTAAAACTAACTTTGCACACAGTAGGTAGAGAGCATCAGTTGCCAGCTAACAAAGTGTGAGTGAGAGCTTTCAAAAGATTTCTCAATAATCTTGTTGTATGTTAATTTATGTATGTCAGTCTTATGAATAGCTTTAAATGAATAATTTTATACTTGGCAATCCTAGTCTTTGCTGAGCTTTCAAACCTCAGCTTTTTTACTTAGACTTACTAGACCACATTGAATATACTTAAACATTTTTGAAAGCACCTATTACTTACTGTTTATTAAATTTCAGGTGTCATTGTATAATGCACCTGACGCACCTATATGCACCTATAAGTATGCACCTATACGCACCTGTTTTTGTTCAAGAATGTAAGATTCAAGAACTCAGATGTCTTTGCCCACTAGAAATCATCTTTTTTATGTGCTAGGTATAGTGGGACCGCTGAATAACATCTGGATTTCCAAAAGCTTAGTACATAATAAACTACCTTTGAAAACCCTAAAGACCTGCTGGAGAGTTTTGGTTTTCTTTTGAAAGCATTTACAACAAAATGTATCCATATAGTAACAGACTTAAATATATGATATGCATGCATCTGAAAATCACTGTATTAGACTTTCCTTAATGATATTTTCCATCATGACCCCTCCACTATATAGCTATTATGTCTCATATGGTAATAACATGGAGAAAAAGCCTGTAATACAGTAAATTAAGAACCAAAAAAACCCTTTACCAGATTGCACATCAGCATAGACCTGATAGTGATGGGAAGGGGGGCGGAGTAGAGGAGAAGTAGAATGGAAAACAAAGAAAAAGGAATAAAATGTAAACCCCAAAATATTAGTGAAGTTATCAGTGATTAGGTTTGTAGGTGCTTTTCTTGGTGGATTCTCTAAAACTTCTGAAGTAAAAGGTGTTACTTTAAATCCACTCCAAAAAAAAAAAAAATACACTACAGAAAACTCAGTAATGAAAACTTCACTGTCTTGGCTCATTTCAAATTTGTGGAACCACTTCTTTATCCCTGGATAGCTAATCTCTGGAGAATTAAAAAAAATTGGAATGCAATCCTGGTGGTCTTGTTAAAGACTCCAGATTGCTATTTGCATTGTTCTTAGAATAGTCAAGTGTTAGGCACTACAAGGTCTTTTCCATTATTGTTTGAGCTGTTTGGGCTTCTTCAATATTAGGACTTCCTAATAAAGGACCGAGAAGCTGACTATGCTGGCAACCTACAAAAAGATTTATTTTTGTAGCCTATGGGTGGTGATGAATTTTGTGGAAGGTGTAATGAACAGAGTACAGTAAGTAGGTATAATTATTACTAATGCCAGAAGGAACCTTAGGGAAAAGTGAGTGTGAATGGAGTGAGCCCCAAATGCATCATTTATGGGCACTGGATCATGACATGCTTGCCATTTACAGTTTTATACCCTATTTGGAATCAGGCTATAATCGAAGGTCCGGAGAATTTTGACTACAATTCAAGGTGAGTGCCTTGGTTGTAGTACCAATTTTGGTAGCAAAAGTGGCATTACCAGTTTAAGATTTATAGACTGCTATCTCATTTTCATAATCTCTTGTTTTCATCTTATACTTTGGAAATTGAACTCCCAAATCTGAATGGATGTGCTATATAGAATGTATGACATTTTAGGCTATGCTTTCCATTGTTTGGATAAAAGTAAATAAAAATAAAATTACTCTTGGCATTTAAATACTGGTGTTAGCAGCAGCATTAGCAATTATCAGTTTGAGGTACAGGTTACAGTTGGGCTTGCTTCCGGTAATCTTGTCAGAGAAGGTCACCATGTTTTGACTTCTCTGATTTGCAAAGAAAGACATCTGGTGGGTGTGCAAACTATTGTGCTGAAAATGGAAAATACTGTCCCCCTTTCAAGTTCAGAATCTATTCCTGTAGAAGTGTGGTAGTTACTTGTTTTCAGAACTTTCTTTCCAAAAGCTACCAGGAGTCTCTTTTTTGGTCTTAGGCTGGGAAAAGCTGAAGGTGGGAAGGGTGAGTAGATCCCCATGATAACAAAAACTTTACTTGAGCCCATGTTTTTGTTTCTCTGTAGTAAAATGATATCCTGTCAAGCAGCAAATCTGTTTCTTAAGAAGCCCTTTTTAAAAATGGTGTGTTTTAAAACTCTTTATTATGGAAAAATCAAATGCATACAGAAGAGTTTAATGAGCACCCATGTACCCATCACTTGACTTTAGCAATTATCAAGTCTCTTAATGCTCTCCTACTCATTTCATTTAATTTTCCACCAGTTTTTCTTTTTTTTTTTGTGGGAGATAGTCTGGAGTATATTAAAGAAAATCTTGACATCACCTCACCTGTGAGAATTTCAGTATATGTCTATACCAGATAAGAATTTTTTATTTATTTTTAAAGAATGAGGAAGGGAGGGAGAAAGAGACAGCGAGAAACATTGACGTGCAAGAGAAACATCAATTGGCTGCCCATCGCACACGTGCCCCAGTGGGGGAGGGCCCGCAACCCAGGCATGTGTCCCAGCCAGGAATCCAACCAGCGACCTTTTGCCTTGCTGGACATGCCCGCCCAACTGAGCCACACTGGCCAGGGCTAAACAACAATTTTTTAAAAATCATCCAATGTAGTTTTTTCCATTTGTCTCAAAATGTCTTTTTACAGTTGGTTTGCTCGATTCATGATCCAAGCAAGGTTCTTGGTTGATCTGTCTCCTTTAACCTATAAACAGCCCCTCTCCTTTTATTTTCCTTTTTTAAAAGATTTTATTTATTTTTTAGAGGGGGGAAGGGAGGGAGAAAAAGAGGGAGAGAAACATTAATGTGTGAGAGAAACATCAATTGGCTAGACCTGGCCCACAACCCAGGTATGTGCCCTGACTGGAAATTGAACCTGCAACTTTTTGGTTCATGGGCCAGCATTCAATCCACTGAGCCACACCAACCAGGGCTCCTTTTATTTTCATTTTATTTGATGAAGAATTTGTGTTATCACATAGTGTTTTCTTCATTCTGGATTTGGCTGGCTATATTCTTGTCATGGAATTTAACATGTTTCTAGGAGTCAGGGGCTTTATTAGCTTCAGGGTCAATTATTTGATGGGCAAGAACACTTTATAGATAGTTCTTTATCTTGTGATGTGGACATCAGAGGGCACATGTCTGCTTGTCCCATTTTTAGTGATATTAAAAAGTTGCCTATCACCTTTTTAATTAAAATCTTTATTGCAGTAATTGTAGATTCACAAGCAGTTGTACAATATAATACAAAGAGATGCCCAATACTCTTTACCCAGTTCCTCCAATAATAACATTTTACAAACTTACCGTATGTACAACATCATAACCAGGATAATGACATTGTTAAAGTCCACTGCTTTTACTCATATTCCCCCGGTCTTACTAGTACTCATGTCTGTATGTTCTATATGATTTTATCATGTATAAGTTTGTATATCCATTACCACAGTCAAGATATTGAGCAATTCCAATACCATAAGGATCCCTCACATTTTATAACCATATCCATTTCCCTCCCACTCATACATAATATTGTGTGTGTCAGTTCCTTTTTATTGGTGGTTCCGTGGTGTATATATGCCAGTTTAACCATTCACCTGTTGAAGGACATCTGTGCTCATTGCAATTTTTGACTGTTACACATACAGCTGCTCTGAATACTCATATACAAGTTTTTGCATGAACATACGTTTTCATTTCTCTGAGATAAGTGCCCAAGAGTGTAATTGGTAGTTTATGTGGTAATTGCATGTTTAATTTTGTAAGAAACTTCCAAGTTGTTTTCCAGAGTCGCCATACTATTTCACATTCCCACCAACAATGTGTAAGTGATCCAGATTCTCTGCATCCTTGCCAGCATTTGGTGTTGTTACTGTTTTTTATTTTAGCCATTGTGATAGGTATGTAGTAATATCTCATTGTGGTTTTAAATTGCATTTCTCTTGTGGCTAATGATGTCAAACATCTTTTCAGTGTGGTTATATACAATCTGTGTCTCCTATTTGGTGAAATATTCTGTTTGTGTCTAAAAAAAAAAAAAACTCATTGGAAGAGCTGGCTTATGGCCAACTTCAGAACAACCCCTTTTTGTCTTTTAAAAAGATTTTATTTATCCATTTATTTTTTAGAGAGAGGGGAGGGGATAGAGAAAGAGAGGAAGAGAAACATTGGTCAGTTGCCTGTCACAAGTGCCCTGACTGGGGACTGAACCTGCAACCCAGGCATATGTCCTGACTGGGAATCGAGCCAGCAGCCTTTCACTTTGCAGGATGATGCCCAACCTACCGAGCCACACTAGTTGGGCCTTTTCATGTCTTTTGTGTGTTTTTTTTTAATCTAAAATATACATATATTTTTACTGTTGAGTTTTGAGACGCTTTTCTACTAGATACTAGTTTTTGTCCAGTGTGTGGTTTGCAGATATTTCTCCCAGTTAGTAGCTTGTCTTTTCATCCTCTTCACAGGGTCTTTTGAGAGCAGAAGTTTTTAATTTTTTTAAATTATATTTTATTAATTATGCTATTACACTTGTCCTGATTTTTCTCCCTTAAAGTTTTTAATTTTCAAGTACATTTTGTCAGTTTTTCCTTTTATGGATCATGCTTTTGGTGTCAAGTATAAGAACTGTTTGCCTAGCCTTAGATCCTGAAGATTTTCTCCTGTTTTTTAATAAAAGTTTTGTAGGTTTACATTTTACATTTAGATCTGTGATGCATTTTGAATTAATTTTTGTATAAAGTTTGAGACGTAGGTTGAGGTTTTGATTGCTGCCTGTGGCTGGATGCCCACTTACTTCAGCACCATTTGTTGAAAAGGCTGTCCTTCCTCTGCTCAGTTGCTTTTGAAGCTTTGTCAACAATCAGTTGGGCATGTTTGTGCAGGTCTGTTTCTGGGTTCTTCCCCATCAACTTTTCACCTAATAGGCTTAGCAGCCATCGATGACCACTTATACCATTATGGGTTCCAAAATGGCAGTAGTCTATCTTTCCTACACTCATTAGCTGGGCTGCTCCTGTAAAAAAGATTTTCTTCATCAACTCTTTAGTTGCTCTGGCATATAATTTGTATGGGAAATGCCAGATAAATACTTGCTTTCTTCCTTAACATTACCTATTTTTGGAATAATGACTTGCTTTTCTACCATTCTCCAAAGGTGACCTATAATGAGTTTGTAAGTATCTTTTTGAACTAACGGATTTTTAGCATATTTGATTTGTCTTAATTCACTGCTGTTATTGTTCTTAACGATGATACTCAAGTTGGATTACTTTGCCAGTACGAGGCTATTCAAATTGGCTTCTGAGTCCATTTGACACAATTCCTGAAGTCTTTGACAACTTCCTTGTTTTGGGGCACAAGAATATCTTCCAGCTTCATCTTATACATTTCTTGCTCCAGAGTTGGAAACAGCCATTTCTCCAAGGACCTTGGTTCTTTTTCATGGGAAATGATAGAGATCATCATCTGGATGTTAACAACTCGCAGCTCTTAACATTCTTAGTGCTTTTTAAAATATATAAATGTAATTATTTACATATACTATATGTATATGATAGAGAAGAATAAATCAGGAGTTTATATGGATACTTTCAATTCAAACTTAAAAATAAGGCCTGGGCTTACATTTCTTTTTTTTTTAGAGAACTTTAAATTTTATTTTTCAATTACAGTTTACATTCAGTATTTTTTTTATTTAGTTTCAGGTGTACAGCATAGTAGATAAACAATCATATATTGTGTTGGCCAAAAAGTTTG
The DNA here is from genome assembly GCF_021234165.1 of Pteronotus mesoamericanus. Taxonomy (NCBI): domain Eukaryota; kingdom Metazoa; phylum Chordata; class Mammalia; order Chiroptera; family Mormoopidae; genus Pteronotus; species Pteronotus mesoamericanus. The sequence goes on from NW_026555203.1 coordinate 378,598, forward strand.
TTTGTTTTTGTTTTTTTTCCATATGATGGCTCTAGTAGTGCTTAGTTGTCTTTAACTTCATTTGAAACAGTTTTATTAGATTTTATTGTGACAGCTGTCTTACCAGCATGCATTAAAAAAACCTTATCAAAATTGGTGAATTTTTGTGCAGCCATTTTGATATTTTAAGCTGGAAGAAAATATGCAACATTTTCAGTATATTAAGCTTTATTCAAGAAAGGTAAAGACACAACTGAAACACGAAAAAAGATTTGTGCAGTATATGGAGAAGGTGCTGTGACTGATCGAACGTGTCAAAAGTGGATTGTGAAGTTTCTTGATACTGTTGACATTTTGGCCAAATAATTCTTTGCTGTGGGGCTGTCTTGTGCATTGGAAGGTGTTTAGCAGCACCCCTGGCCTCTACCCACTAGAAACCAATAATGGGAGATAGCCAACATACTCAAAATATCCAAATCAATAAAGTTATTGGTGAAAATGAAAAATTTGTCTTTTATTTTACAGAAAAAAATTAAATGGACTTTTTGGCCAGCCCGATACTTTACAAAATGCTCCCCCATTTTTTCCAGTACCCACAATAATATTGTGGGGTAACCACTATATTCCCTATGCCGTACTTTACATACCCATGACTATTTTGTAACCACCAATTTGTACTGCTTAATCCCTTCACCTCTTTCACCCAATCTCTAAATCCCCTCCCTTTTGGCAGTCAACATCCCACTCTCTGTGTCTAAGTCTGTTTCTATTTTGTTCGTTTATTTTGTTCAATAGATTACACATATAAGTGAAATCATATGGTATTTGTCTTTCTCTGACTAATTTCACTTAGCATAATACCATCTAGGTCCACCCATGCTGTCACAAAAGGTAAGATTTTATGGCCCAGTAATATTCCATTGTATATATATAACCACTTTTCTGACACTTAGATTGCTTCCATATCTTGGCTATTGTAATTATGAGCAGGAACCCCCAAAAACCTGGAATTTATTTATAAAAAATCGTGTATTTATTCTTACATGTTTAAACTTCAGTCACCTTCAAAGTACTCTCCATTTGATACAATACACCTGTGGAGATGTTTTTTCCACTGCTCAGAACAGTTTTTGAACTCGTTAATTTTGATGCCTTGTAGTGCTTCTGCCATTTTTTGTTTCACCTCTTCCACATCAGCAAAATGTTTTACTTTGAGGACTTTTTTCATCCAGGGAGACAAAAAAAATGTTGATCAGGGCAGATCAGGTGGATAAGGAGGGTGGGATATAGGGGATATGTTTTTGGTCAAAAACTGCTGAACACTCAGCGTGGTATGGGCAGGTGCGCTCATAAATCACCCATCATGAAATGGGTGAGCATGTTGAAAGAGTCCTCAAAAAATTTTCACTAAAGTCAAAAGCAGCCTCTCACAACAGCACCCGTTGGTGCACTGATACAGATGAATTCCTAGAACACTCACCTACCAGGGGAAACCTGTACAACAAGGAGCCCATCTCTCAGGATATAATTCTGTTTTGGAGGGCGTTGTTCCCTTGGAACACTGCAATGAACATAGGGGTGTACATATTCTTTCAAATTAGTGTTTTGGGTTTCTTCAGACGTATACCCTGAAGTGGGATTGCTGGATCATAAGGCAGATCCATTTTTAATTTTTTGAGAACCTTCCATACTGTTTTCCACGGTGGCCGTGCCAGTCTGCATTCCCACCAACAGTGCACAAGGGTCCCCTTTCCTCCACAGCCTCACCAGCACTTCTTGTTGTGGATTTATTGATGATACTGACTTAAATTTCTTGATTTTATATCTGTATGTCTAATAATGACAGTAACATAATTGCTCATTTGATTGGTATTTTAGAGCAGAGCCTTTAATTTTATAGTTAAGATAGTCTGTTGAAAAAGTCCTGTGGGGACAATGATACCATTGGCTCATTTACAAGTTTTTTTAAAACTACATTCTTATCTGTTTTAATGGTACATTATATTAATTTAAATAGGTACAGCCCACGCTTGATGGAAAAAATTCTTCAAATGGCAGAAGGTATTGATATTGGGGAGATGCCTTCATATGATCTGATGCTGTCCAAACCTTCCAAAGGTCAAAAACGTCACCTTTCATCATGTGACGGTGAGTATACTTGTTTCTGGAAGGCGGGATTTGAAGAAACTACATGGCCTTTTTGGTTTGTTTTTTTTTTAACTATATAAGCGTGGTATATGATTTTGAGTAAGATTGGTAACTTTGGCTCTTACACAAATGTAAAAGAATTTTAACTTAGTTATGTACAGTTTTTTTTGAGGATGCTAAATAGAACTGAAGTCTAAGAATACTGAAGTCACACTATAATGCTATCCTCAAAGTCCATGCCATGAACCTCCCTCTAAATAGAAAAACCTTATACTCTGATCATTTGAGCATCTAAGTAACTAAATCCTCTTGGATGGGTCCAAGATGGACCAGCTTTCTACTGAACAGTGTTATAGGGAGGAAGCTCTAGTGTCTGGTCTAACCTCAACAGTTCTTCCATAGCTTTAAATTTGATATGCCTCATAAATCATTAGTTTCCAGCTGTTGCTAGTTCTAGAAATAAAATATAGCAAACACTCTTTTGTGCAGAATAGGTCAGAATTAAGATTTTGAAGTTGAAAAACTTTGAGATCTTTTGATAATTATTTTTATTTGATTTTTAGTCACAACTATGTAAAGCACCATCACAGAGTCACTCACCTCTGATACAAAAGAGAGAAGCTTTGTAGATGCCTCTGGCCATCATCTCTGTTGCAGTAGAGCCATCTGTTCCATTTGCAGTCCTTAAGAAGAGAGCTTTTCAGCACAGGTGGTATGAGATTATACTGGAACAACTTCTTACTCAGTACACTTCACCTGTGCTTTAACTCATTAGATGCAAAAGCATCTACCATTCGTGCATGGTGGTGACCTGCATACTTGATCCAATGGCATATTTTCTATCAAGTCCCTTCCCTTACATGTGGAAGGACAGGAAGCATTCCCTCCTTATGCTGGAACCTTACATTGATATTTGAATCCCTTCACCTAAATAACCTGAAGTTTTTGTGATGGAAAGTATTTTGTACCAACAATGCAGCTTGCAAATAATATGGTTGGTACTATTTTCCTGCGTGGGTTTTTTAAAAAAATTCCCTTTGTAATGAATTGTAAATTTCACTCATTCTATAGGTCAAAATCCTCCTAAAAAGCAAGCCGGTTCCAAATTCCATGTGAGACCTCGTTTTGAGCCTGTACATTTTGTAGCTAGTAGTTCAAAAGATGAAAGACAGGAAGATCCTTATGGCCCTCAAACAAAAGAGGTAAATGAACAAACACATTTTGCCAGCATGCCGAGAAACATCTACCAAGATTATACTCAAGACTCTTTCAGTATACAAGATGGGAATTCTCAGTATTGTGATTCATCAGGATTTATTTTCACAAAAGACCAGCCTGTAACAGCCAACATGTATTTTGACAGTGGGAACCCTGCCCCAAGCAGCACATCACAGCAGGCAAACTCTCAGTCACCTCCTGAGCCTTCACCATCACAGACATTTCCTGAGTCAGTGGTAGCCGAGAAGCAGTATTTTATTGAAAAATTAACAGCGACTATCTGGAACAACCTTTCTAATCCAGAGATGACTTCCGGATCTGATAAAATTAATTATACATACATGTTAACTCGTTGTATTCAGGCATGTAAGACAAATCCTGAGTATATATATGCTCCTTTAAAAGAAATCCCTCCTGCTGACATCCCCAAAAATAAAAAACTCCTAACAGATGGTTACGCTTGTGAAGTTAGATGCCAAAATATCTACTTAACTACAGGTTATGCTGGCAGCAAGAATGGGTCCAGGGATCGAGCTACTGAGCTAGCTGTAAAACTCTTGCAGAAACGTATTGAAGTCAGGGTTATCCGACGGAAATTCAAGCACACGTTTGGAGAGGACCTCGTGGTGTGTCAGATTGGCATGCCTTCGTATGAATTTCCTCCGGCTCTGAAACCACCAGAAGAGCTGGTGGTGCTGGCTAAAGATGCCTCTGGGCAGCCGATTTTTAATGCTTCCGCCAAACACTGGACCAATTTTGTCCTTACAGAAAATGCAAACGATGCAATTGGTATCCTTAACAATTCTGCCTCATACAACAAAATGTCAGTTGAATACAAATATGAGATGATGCCAAATCGCACGTGGCGTTGTCGAGTGTTTTTGCAAGATCATTGCTTAGCCGAAGGTTATGGAACCAAAAAAACAAGTAAACACGCAGCTGCTGATGAGGCCTTGAAAATCCTTCAAAAAACACAACCCACTTACCCATCTGTCAAAAGTTCACAGTGCCAAACAGGCTCTTCACCCAGGGGATCTGGCAAGAAGAAAGATATAAAGGATCTTGTAGTTTACGAGAATTCATCAAATCCTGTGTGTACACTCAACGACACAGCTCAGTTTAACCGAATGACAGTCGAATATGTCTATGAAAGAATGACGGGCCTCCGATGGAAATGCAAGGTGATTCTAGAGAGCGAAGTAATTGCAGAAGCAATTGGGGTGAAGAAAACTGTCAAATATGAGGCTGCTGGGGAAGCTGTGAAAACCCTCAAAAAGACCCAGCCGACTGTCATCAACAACTTGAAGAAAGGAGCTGTTGAAGATGTGATTTCAAGAAATGAAATTCAGGGCCGCTCAGCAGAAGAGGCTTACAAACAACAGATCAAAGAAGATAACATAGGTAATCAGCTGCTGAGAAAGATGGGTTGGACGGGTGGTGGTTTAGGAAAATCTGGCGAGGGTATTCGGGAGCCAATCTCCGTCAAAGAGCAGCATAAGCGAGAAGGGCTTGGTCTTGATGTAGAAAGGGTAAATAAAATTGCCAAGAGAGATATTGAACAGATCATCAGAAACTACGCGCGCTCCGAGAGCCACACAGATTTGACTTTCTCAACAGAGCTGACTAATGACGAGCGGAAGCAAATACATCAGATCGCCCAGAAGTATGGTCTTAAGAGTAAGTCTCATGGGGTAGGCCATGATAGGTACCTGGTGGTAGGTAGAAAAAGACGGAAGGAAGACCTACTTGATCAGCTCAAACAGGAAGGCCAAGTGGGGCATTACGAGCTTGTGATGCCTCAAGCAAACTGAGATTTTACTAGTTTATTTTGTAAATGCCTAATGAGGCATATCTAGGAATTAAAGAAATGCTACATGTTCCAGTTGCAGAGTATAATCATTCTTAAGATGTTTCACCTTGTTCATTTCATATAGTGCTTTATTAGATATTGGAACCTGAGAAGTTCTGTCCATTTGTATTAGCTTAACCCAGCAGATAATATTGTGCAGTTACCGTTTGTGTCTTTGATATTGCCGTGCCCCCCAGATTTTAGTAGTTTGTACAAAGCAAAAATGCATATCCGAGTGGAATTTCACCCTGAGAAAGAAATTCCCACCTTAAAGGGCATAGCACAGCAATCTGCAACAATATGTGAGGTTGATATTAATTACAATAAAATTACAGTCTTAATTCCAGACTTAAAATGTCAGATCATTTTGTATTATCTATTTTCATCTTTCTGTGAAGCCAGTTATAGCTGTTTAACAGTAAATTGTGCTGTATGTGTAAATGTCCTTACAGACTAAATGATGTAAAACTTTCTTAAAGTAATTTTAGTGTTCACTTATTTATAACTTATACCATGTGGTTTTCAGAATATTGGAAGTGATTTACTGTACCTTGTGATATATCAATTTTAACAAAAAAGTCTTCATGCTGAGAGCACTACTTGAGAGAGCACTTGAAAAGTTTCAGAAACTTTGGTTTAATCTGAAGAAAGGAAGCTGGAGCTGTTTGTTCTTGGTGCCTTGCAGAGAGACTCACAGCAACTTCCCGTTGTAGCTTTCATATGGTTTGGATGTACAGCACATCCAAGGCGGCCAGAGCTGCGGTAGAGCTTGGTAAGAGACTGAGGATACATTGGTACCTTGATGAAAAGGTCAGTTGGCTGGTCCCTCTCTCAAAAAGCTTATTAAGCTCCAAAAGCCAACTTTGTAACATATTTAAAATGGCTATTTTCGCTTATTCCTGGAATGTAAAAAGAAAGTATATAAAAAGAATTAGTGTGTGCTTCCTGAATAAAAAGGAGCCGAAGTTGATCAAAATGGTGGTGTGCTTATTTCTGGGCAGCAGCCTAGTAGTGACACTTTGGGTTTTTGGAGAGGGGAAGTGGCATTTGCACCAAGTATTTCAACACCAGAGCACATGTAGATGAACATAATGACTTAGCAGGTAGGAACAGCTAATACGTCACCCATCATGTTTTTCCTGTGGACCAATACGCTGGCTGCAACCGAGACAGGCTGTTTAATTTTATGTGATTTTGTTTTTGTATCTCAGATAAATCAAGTATTAATATTCAGAAGTGAATACTAATATTGATAGTTAAGCACCTCCACTGAAATATTTGGGACAATTAGATTGTTCGTATTGTCTTAAAATATTTAGCACCACACTTGGCATGTAATTGGCCCACAGTAAACAAATTTCATCTCCCCTCTTTTACATTTTACGTTAAGAAGCTGTCCATTGCAGTTCAATCAATTTGTTAGAAATACAAAGGAATTAACTATTTTACCTGGATCTCTCTTAACTCTTAACCTACAGTGACTAACAGAGTGCGATACTTGCTTTCCACTGTCTTCCTGCAGTGTGTGGCCTTTCCTAATGTTGGCAAGAAGAGACGATGTGCATTTTATTTGGCACTTAAATGTTTTAACAATGGCAAAGGGAACTAAGCTAAAATGTTTATAGATTTTATAGGATTTTTTTTCCTACCTACAAGGTTCATACCAACCTTGAGAAGCTGTGGTTCAGTTAGTGAATTAGAGAAGTCACCCTTCAATTCTCTTGAATAAGAGTGGCTTTGGGGGTTAAAGAGTATAAAAACTCATTTCTCCCTCTACATTTCTTTCCTTTCCCAAAATGATTTTGGGGGATAGGGTGGATAGGGAAATGTTACATGTAAATCTGGTTTATTTAGATAAGTTCAACAGAGCAGAGTATTAATGTAGTATAGGTAAGGCTCCTGAGTAATTGGTCCAACTATATATTTGGTTCTGGATTTGAGGGTCCAGATTTCCCTTAGATCAGCTTTGGTATTGTTGTGGAAATAGGATGAAGTCACTTGACTCTGATTTGAAAATAAAGTACACTGAGAAATGGGTTTGGCAAGAATGAGCTGCTGACAACCTTGTCGTTCTATTTTGTTCCCTGTTAGTTCCTGTATTTTCCCTTTCTTTGAAATAGTCATTTTTAACCCAGTAACCTTGCATAGGTACATGAGCAGTTTCAAGTTTTATTGGAGTTACTTAAATATGTTATACTGATACTGTTTTCCATATATATGTTTCTAGAGAGAGATATAGATATGTATCTATATATCTATGTGTATATCTATCTATAGGTAGGTAGGTAGATATAGATATCATTGAGTTTCACAGATCTTAGTTTTTTTCCCCCCTTCCCTTTGACTGCAAAATGAATGGAGATTTCATGCATTCTGTTGGGATTCTTTTTTAATAGTACACAATGCATCACTTTGCTATGAGTAACCCCTGAAGCTGTAGATCGGTCCTAAATAAAGGACTCTAATTATAACTTTTGTCCCTCATACCCCCTTTCCCACATCCGCAGGTGCAGAATTGAAGACTCAAGTTCAAATCTGACTGTCATTTGAAAAGGGACCTCACATAACCTGTTTTAATTTTGTAATTATTATTTATATAATTATATGCAGGCAGCCTGTGGCATTTGTTTAAAAAAAATTGTAAAGAAAAGGCAAATTAGCATTCAATGTTAAATAAATGGTTTCTGATACCTTTTACCGTGGGTATGATGCTTTGGGAAGTCAGCTTGTTGACTCTGTTGTAAGGTTTTAAAAGGATTATCCATGAAAGAGATTGGGAGTAGTGTTTCTCTGGAAGGTGTACAAAAGAAAAAATATATCTGCACATTCCGGATCTCAGCCTTAATTTTGTAAGTGTGATTAACATTTTCAGTAAGATACCTAGCCACAGTAGGATAAAAAAATGTTAATGTAAAGCTAATGCATTAAGTGGAGACCAATTTAATGTGTTTCTACTTTGAAGCAGAAATGGACTTAAGGGGAAAAAAATAAGCACATTTAAGGATGTTGCTCCTAGGTCAAACCAACCAATTAATGTGGCCAGTGCAGAATGAACTCCCCCACAGCAAGCCTCCTTTAATTGCCGTGTCTGAAAGGATGAAGGGGTACATATACCGAAGGGATTTAATTTTATTTAGTCCCTCCCTCCAAAGAGGTAAGTTCCCACAAAGTCACTGTCCTTGTCTATTTGAAAAGAAACAGGTTGCTTCTTAGAAGAGTTTTGTTTAAGTAAGATAACTTGATTGAGGATACCTGTATGCCTCAACTTTACACAGGACTGAAAACAAAGCTTTGTAATAGTAACAAACTATTTGTTACTGTTTGTTTTTAAGCTAGGGCTTTTTAAAAGAGGTGGATGTCAGGATCCACAAGTTAGGTGTTGGTCTCTGAGGGTGCTGGGTCACAGCCAGGTTGGTTCATTTCCCCCCACCTTACCATAGTTTCATTCCTTTGATCATAATATATGCTGAAGTAGCTTTGCTTCATTTAAGTTTTAAATTCTGTAAAAATGTTTTTTAAAAGCATTAACACTTACGACGGAAAAGAAAAAAAAAGATCCTCTCCAAGAGTATCTATTCTTTTCCCTCTCCCAGAAACTATATTTTTGCTTTTACCGTAGTGTTTATTTGAAGAGGGGAAATGAATAGATATGTGATTCCAATAATACTAACAGTTCATGCTGAGCTAAAATATAATTATACCTTGACTACAAAATTTTAAGGTTATTTTTATTTACAAGTTTTGAAAAATGTACATTTTTTACATGGGTTACTTGTGCAAAGTTAGATTTAGCAGAGTGATAAATGCACAAAAGGTGACAATGGAACATTTAGACAAAACATGTACAAGCCTTGTCCCACACTGCTACTTAAAGGTACTGCCTATTTAAAAGTAATAATATCCAAAGAAAGGTTGCAAACATTGATTTTAAGGTTCTTATAATACTGAGAGGGAAGAAGAAACTAAAGCATGCAGCGTTAACCCAGGATTTGAGCGGAAAATAGTTTGCCACAGATATGCTCCTTTCATTGGGTTAATTAAAACTAAAAAATGAGGGGAGATTATAAATTTGTTCATCTAAGGTAGCACTGCTCCTTTGAAAAGATTAAAGGGTCGCCAGCCTTCGCTACCTTAAAAGCTAATGTTTCCATTCCTCTGTTCCCACACCTCTTTAAAAAGCAAAAACCCAGAAGACTTTCAGTACAGTTATCCCTCGGTATCCATCAGAGGCTTAACTACTTAGCACACATCAGCAACAACGTAACATTTTTGCCCCCGAAGATATTCGATCTGTGGTTGGTTGAATCCATGGATGTGGAACCTGCAAATACAGAAGGCCCACTGTGGTCTGAAATTTAGCATGGGTGTGCCCGGTGACTATCTTGCAAGGAGAGGGTGTGTCAGTTGCTGCAATTGCTGTACTGGTTTGACTGCTGAGTTCCTTAACATTCTCCTTCCTACCAGTAAAAACCGTCCTGTAATTCATATTGGTTAGATTTTAGAAACAGCATTTTGAGCTTTCATCTCTCTTTCAAAATGGATGTTTATATGGATTTATTTCCCTGTTTTCTGTGGGTCATATCCCAGACATTCACTCCTCAATCCAACACGAGTGTTTCAGCTAGGATGAAACACTTCAGCAATCATTGTTAAAATAACATCCTGGTCATCAAGCTATGCAGAAGCACCACTTGTGTAGCAATTCATTTAAAAAGCTTAGTGTAAAGTAGGGAGCAAAATACTGCCCTAAAGCTGGAAATGAGATGCAACAGAAAAGGGATTAAGCATTAGTCATTTTTGCATGTAACCCAGGTACAGTACATTTGATCTCTAGAGGGTGTTTTTTGATGTTCAAGGAGAAGATGGGGTAGGAAAAGTTTGGCGAGGGAAGATGGAAACAGCACGATAACTATTTTGCTTTTAATGAAGTAAATGTAATGACACTGAGGAATAGGAAGGTGACAAACACATCAGTATGTATTTTTCTTATGCCCATCCTCTTCTTCCGTTGCACTTGAGTCAACAATCACGCCAGCTCTGTTCTACTATCGCAGAAACGCGTTTTTCATATTCCCGCTTGTTCTCCTGGTACAGTTGAGCAGCCTGGCTGTTTGCTGGACTGTTGGGATTGGGTTCATCCAATAGAGACTATAAAGACAATTTGTAAAAGGTCAGTTCCTCGATGCAAAATACGTAACATATATATTCTGAAGTATATTCACATACTTAAGACACTCAGTTGAATTGTCCTAGGTAACAGCTAACAAAATAATCCAGAGTTAATCTGCTAGTAGCTAGGCAAATACATATATTTTCTGGTGGTTTAGGTCTTAATGACCTACCTTTTACCTTAAGCTATGACTTTCAAAAACAATTCAACTGCTAATATAAACATATAAGGCCATAGTCACATGAAGGAAAGTTCACCTGTATGGATGTTAAAATGGAAGACACATCGTAAGTTGGACTCCAGCGGTTCTGAAGTATGTCCAGACATATACTACCATCTGCATAGACTAAGAGCAGAGAAGTACGTATGTTAAACATAACAAAAACCACTGAAGTTTTAACAGCATAGTCAAGACAAACATAGCCAGGAATACTTTGCTTTTGAGGCTTAACAAGATTTCCTAAGCTACTTCTCAGTTACCTTCCTAAAAAGAGTTATAAGCATTACTAGTGAAATAATCAGGGTGATAGGAGAATGTCAAATGTAATTGGTATAAAACTGTAAGATACTTAGAGCTCATTCTTCTGAAAAGTGCTCCACTGTCCAGGAAATTATAAACATTTTCTAACACGGTCCCTAGCCATCCACGAATTCATGAGAAATTGATTCCTTCAAATTTGTAAACTGTATCTGCTATATGAAATAACAAAAGATAGCTCAGACTTTACAAGGTGTCATGTTGGCATGAAGACACTATCTGATACCCTGGAAAATACTTTATTAACCTGAATAGAAGGCAGGCTGTTACAGGCTTACTACTACGGGGGGCGGGGGGGGGGGGAGAGTGTTAAGTTAGAATCACCTGTGGTGCTTTTGTCACTATACTACTGTATAGCTGGCCCTCAGCCACAGAATCTGACATTCACTAGGTCTGGAGTGGGGCTAGAGCATCTATATGTTTAAAATGTTCCATGGTAATTCTGATCTGCATCCAAGAAAAAGCAAAAGAGCTTCCCTACTTTAGTTCTAGGACTAGAGCTTAGACAGTAGTAGAGCACTACGAACAAGTTCAGTTTTCAGGAAATAGCAGGATGCCTACAGACTCTGGTAACACAGACAAATCCATAGGAAATGTGGAATACCTCCCTAATAAACAGTGCAGTAGTTTAAAGTACTGTATTAAAAGTGATACTTGCCATTCGGATGAAACATCTTAGAGACAAATCTAACCGTAGGTGGTTTATTTGGATATTCCTCAGTGAATTCTATTATGAGCTTAAATGTTCCTGTAGTTAGAAAAGACAGGTTTAAGAAAACAGAGTTATCACTTTGTTCAGGACTACTTTATTTGTAATGCTATGTGACCCTTTTTCAAGTGTTAAGTGAAATAATGCAAAGACATAGGGAGACCAGGTGAGAGAGAGAGCTCCAGGAATTGCTCTAAATATGGACAGACGCTGTAAGAACCACCACCCAAAGGTGATTTTTGTTTTGACATTATTCTCCCCCAAATGTAAATATAGCCATCTTAAACTCAAAATTACTACCAGTAGGATGACTTTGACCACGGTACATTTTGAAGACATCCTTAAAAATGACAAACCAGAGCCAAAATTTGGCCTTCCTTTAGAAAACTGGAACACCTTAAAGGCCTGTTTGAATCGGCTGGCATCCTAAACTCTCCAGAGATTTTTAAATGGATGAGAGAGAATGGGATTACAAAGGTTCAAAAGTCAATGCTAGAAACACGAGATAATAATCAAATTATTATTTTTTTTAAATAGAAGGGAATAGGTATAAAAGTGTTCACTGGATCCTTTTCATGTCATGGCAACTCTATAATGAAAATATAATTGAATGTAAGCCAGAAAAAAAATGTCACAGTCCCTCTCAAAACCCTTAACTATGACTCACAAAGGTACTTCACTATAAAATCAACTCAATTATTCACACTAATGGAGGGAATTAATGGCAGAAATAATTTAAAAATCACATTAGATTACATTCATGTCTCCAGAAAAATTATCTTTCTAATGATGTTTATGCTACTATTGAAATGAATTTATTTTTCTTGAATATGTAGCAGGAGGCCCTAAAGCATACTAGATTATAGACTTACAAGGACAAACTAGATCTCATTCAAGAATTGTAGCACGATGATATTTGGGGAGATTATTTCCTTCAAAATGTTATTTTAAATTTGGTTTAATAAATTCAAGAAAAACAGTTGGGCAACTATTTTTTCCTGACTGAAAGCTCTTCAGGTAAACTTATAGAATCAGTTACTATCTGGTATAAGGTGATGCATGTTCTATATTTCTCTGGTACATTTAATCACTTACGCTAATACAACTCCTCACACTTCAGGTAAGAGTATAATTTGTTACTGATTCCTTCAGAAGAGGCAATTTGTTTCCTTCCTGCTTCCAATTATAGGTTTATTACCACTTAAGTAAGAAAAAGACTAGTCATTTTACTGCTATTGTTACATATAACACAACCAGAAAGTTTGTTTCCTACCAGCGAGCTCATAGGAAACAACCTGCTAACAAAGTTGCTGTTGGTGTGACTACTTCACAAAGTTTGAGGGTACTTTAAAATGCAATATATAGAGACATAGTACCCAAATGATTGTTATTCCCTTAGCACAAAAAGTTAAATACTTTGGAATGGACAAACATGCTGTAGTCTATCAGAACATACTTGACCTTTATCACCACCTGGTCATAAATCTTCCCCTTTTTGAGGAAGAAAGCATATTCTTCCTTTTCAATACTATTGATGTTATGCAAGAAAAAGTGGGAATCAGTGTTAAGAGTTCAGAACTTTGAGCTTCCTTAGGTATCTCGAGTGTAAAAAAAATATTTGGCTCCATAGTGAAATCTGATTAAATTACAGATAAGAGATTTATCATCAAGGAATTGCTCTAAAATTGGGCAGATTTCACAGCACATAGCACATTTTGGAGCTCTCAGGTCCTTTGAATTAAAATTACCATTAAATGTAATACCTAAGGTAGTAAAACAACAAATAAGGCAGGCATAAGTGAAACTCTGAAGTCAGACCTGGGCTCAAATTCTTGCTTTGCTACTTACTAGTTGTGAAACCTTGGGGAAGCCACTTGACTTGACCAAACCTTAAGTTCCTCCTCTATAAAATGGGGTGAATAATAGTACCCACCACATAATATGGTTGTGAAGTTTAAATGAGGGAAATATGCACAGTGACACAAACTAAGTGCTCTATAAATATTAATAATTCTGAAGCTTCACATCTCTAGACCCAGCTGAAGGATGGATATAGAACCTCAAATCAAATTTCACTATTAACTAGAAATATACAATTAATGTATTTGAATATTAAGTAGGACTTTATTTCTGACCTACATCAAACACAGCTAAATGCAAGTTTAGTATCTATGTTGGTGGCTCTCAAAACCCTTAACTTCAGCTTTCTGCCTAATACTTGCTCAGAAGTTCAACAAGGTGCTTACCTAGCTACCAAAGAAGAGTTAAGTTTTTTTAAAGCAGCTCTTTTAATATCTTGAGAAGTGAAACAACCTGCTTATGTCTACTTGAATATAAATTAGGACTTAACCAACTCTTATTCAAATTACATTTATAAGGGGCTATTTCTTATTTCTAGCCACATTAAACAATCAGAACCTCTTTAGCATAACTCAATACAATTTTTGAGATCCAAAACAAATGTTAAATTTAAAATCACAGAATTAATATTATGCAGTTGAGACCAGAGCTAATCCTCTGAATATTTAGAAAGCTAGGCTTTAAAATAACTGAGAACTGTCCTAGCTGGTGTGACTCAGTGGACTGAGTACTAGCCTGTGAACCAAAGGGCCGCCAGTTTGATTCCCAGTCAGGGCACGTGCCTGGGTTGCAGGCCAGGTCCCCAGCAGGGGGCACGTGAGAGGCAACCACACATTGATGTTTCTCTTCCTCTCTCCCTTCCCCTCTGTCTATAAATAAATAAATAAATAAATAAATAACTGAAAACTTAAGCCTTACCATAGTACACGGTCTGTATTGATTTTGTTGCCTGAGGAGGCCAAAACATTGTAAGGAACCAGGAAAGTTATATAAATATGTTAAATGGCTGCTGTATGGCAATAGGGAATGATATGGTTAAACTAAAGGGTGTGTATATTCTGCTAAAGACATTCACGAATTCAAATTTTTGAAAATATTGAGTTGGCCAAAGAAAACACCTCTGCAGACATTTTCTGCCATTTGGCCATCAGATTGTGACCCCTGAAAAGAAAGCAAAGTACAATACTTAAAACATTTTTTTGAGGACTAAAAATTCTGATTTTGAAGATAGCACCCAAATTCTCAATCATAGGATTTATTTACCTTAAAAACACCCTTAATGGATTTTAAGTGATTCATTAAGAAAAAAACCACCACCACCTTACACCCAAATTCTTAAGAATACATTTTTATGAAAAGCATATACTGTGTCTTACTGGGTCTATTAACAATTTGTAGATAATGATGTGATGGAGATGCTTTATTCCACAGCCTTTGTATTCAGCACAAATACCCAAGTACTTCAATGAAGAAGCATTGCCCCCAGTGCTTTGTTTGGTAGTGCAGGCTCGTGCAAACATTTTCCTCTTACCTCCAATGTGTGATGTTAAATCAGAGTTGTTTTTGTTAAGATTTCATCTCTTTAACCAGGGCTGGCTATTCCAGAAACTTCCACAACAAACAGTTCACAAGGAAGCAACAGATGAAGTTTGGGACTGCTAATTTATATAACACATTGGAAACAGCAAAATCAACTATGCTACTTGTCCCAAATCAGTCTTTTCTAGTAAATTCCCTAACCATAAATGAGGGGTATTAAAAATGATCAAAATATTTTTGTAGCCACAGTCGGTGTTCTAGACACCCGAGGAAGCATTCTTGGATAGCAGACTGCTCAACAGAATGAATCAGAAAAAGAGTACTGTCATTTAGCCTGAGTAATTCCTTTCAGTAATGCCAGGGTGGAGATACACATTATCAAAAATAGAGCCAGTAATGTCAAGAGGGAAAGTCCAGGTAGATAATGGATTCCATAAGTACCTTTTCAATTCATACCACTTAGAACAAGAGAAGCACCCTTGAAATATTTAAGTAGCCAACCCCCAGCAAAGTGATGTACTTTTAATAAAGCTATGCCCGGCATAAAGAAGTCTAAAATAAGGAGGGAAAAAAGAAGCCAATGAAAACAAAGCCTGCTAAAGCTAAAGCAAATACACAGTTAATCTGCACATAAAGCTTAGGCAGGAAGAAGTAGCAACAATCCCATGGAAGAGAAGTCTTGCTATGGATCAGTTGAAGCGATCCGCTGCACCAAAGTTGTGTGCCTTTAGGATCACTCTCTCCTGCTGTCATTTCTTTTTATTGTAGCACTGGAGAGCAGTGATATTTACCCAGGGAGTGAGGGTAGACACGAAGCTATAAGTATTCAGGTGACTGCCTGCAGCCTTTTAGAGAAATCAGAGTATTTGAGACAAATTACAGATTTGCTTGATAATGACCTGCCTCACAACATCTTGTGGACTGGCAGCATCAAAAAGCAATCCAATTTGACAATATAAGTATGTACTTAGTAGCTTGCAAAAATGTTCTTGTTCCCATCTTCAAACTGAGTTATGTGCATGTGTGTATATACATATATGTATCAAGCACTACATGACCAAAGGAAAACAAGTCATTGAGAAAAGAATAACGGAAAGATCCTTTTCTTTTTAAAAAATATCTCAAATATTAAAGATGTCAAACAGTAGTACAAATACTTTTAATCATCTTTTAAATGAATTAAACTTTCAAAAAACAACTACACACACAATTGAGTGCACATAAAGCTATATCAGTGTCAATTTCCTAGTTGTGATATTGTAATGTAGTCATTGCTGATGTTACTAGAAGAGGGGATGAGGAAGTGGGTGAAGGATATACAGTCTCTCTGTATTATTATTTATTACAACTGCACATGAATCTATAATTACCTAAAAATAGAAAGTTTTAAGAAATCTCTAAAAAGCAATTAATATGTGTTTAAGTCAAATCTAACTCTCTGAAAACTCATTTAAAAATAGGAAACAACATTAACTCAAACTGGCCATTAAAAACCATTTGAGAGCACTAAAGCTGACAGGCATTCAATGCCAGATTGTAGAAAGCAGAGAGTTGTTTGCAAGGGATGCTTGCATCTATTCAACATCCAACAAAGATATTAAGCACCTGCTGTACACAGTTCCTGCTCTTGAGGTAGAATGGTAACCAGATGGTCTCTGGAGTCTCCCAGTCTATCAGCAAGTCGTTGGGTTAGATACTACTTACTAACTCAGTATCTTGATCGGGGGCTGAATTTTGCAGATAACAGCCCGGACCTCGAAAGTCCTTAACATCAATGCCATGATGCTCCTTTAAAAAAGTGATTGCCCTACCCAGATTTTTTTTTTTAAGAAGCAAGAAAAATAGGTGCAATTCTAATCAAACAGACAATAGCCAGAACAACCTGCCACATATTGGATTCCACTCAAGCCTTTAGTAGGCAGAGGCTAGGGAGAAGCAGGTTCCTAAGTAGGAGGCACTTCCAGGATGACTAGGAACCCTTTCCCCAGATGATCAGGCTCCTGAAAGGTGTGTGTAAAGAAACTCTCTTACCATCCTCAAACGGGGTCCCTTCAGGCCTGCAACACAGAGAAGAACAGTCAGTTCTTGCCTAAGGGGTTCCCTTCTCCCTGCTTCATTTTAGGAGATGGCTATTCTAGGCTCTGCCAAGCTCTGCCAACTCCACCTCTGGTAAAACACCGATTCCTGGGTCGGAAAGCCACTACAAATGGACGTTTCAGGCTCAGAAACCGAGTGCAGGCCGCCGCGCCTAACCACCACCACCACTACTCCCCGCCCCGCCCCCCTGAGAACCCCAAACGGCTCCCCTGGCAGCGGGAACTGAGCTAATCGAGGCACAGGCTCCGGGGAGGCGCCTAGGCCCGGCCAGACCCCAACACTGTCCCTTTCCCATTCTGCCTTCTACAGGGGCTGGTCCCACAGAGCAGGCAGAGCCACCTCACATCCCCCATCTCTCGCCAATGGCCGGAACGCAGACTCACCCAAAAATGACCGCGTTCCAAACCATTATGTTGTTTTCGGACGGAGCCCCACTGACTCCGGCTGGAGGATCCTCCTGTAACCTTTAGAGAAACAGACAGGGGCCCTGCGATCCGGCAGCTGCGTCGCTCCCGGCCGCCCTCGGCCCCCGGCCCGCCTCGGGACCCGCCCTGCGTCCCGGTGCCAGCCCCCGGCCGCCGCGGTCCCTGTCGGTTACCTCTTGAAGTCCCGCATGAGGCGCCGCCGAGCCGGGGTAGACATATCTCGAGCGGGGTCAGGGCTGGGGCATACACCGAGATCTCGGGTCCCAGCCGAGGGTAAGGGGACTGAGGAGGTTGAAGAAGGCGAAGGAGCTGGGGAGGAAGCTCCCAGAGGCACCGCACTGCCCCTCCGAAGTCGAGGGTCGGTCTGGCGCCGGCTAAGCACCACCCCGGAGTAGACAGGGGCTGAACCAACCTGAAAGGAAGGGGGGGGTGGGAATGGAAAGCCGAAAGCCGGACAGGCCGTACCAAGGCAGACGGGGGGGGGGGAAGCAAAGTTGCTTAGGTCATAAAATCCTTGCCAGAGCAGCGGGAGGGCTGAGAGGCGGTCTGAGGAGCCAATGAAAGCCCACAATTCACCAGGATTCGGTGGGGGAACGGGTTTCATCCCCACCTGCGAGGTCTAGGAGGAACACTGGTAAGCTTTTTTCGGTTGTGTGTGTATGTGTTTTAAAACCAGCTCACTTGCCCTGGCCAGCTAGCTTCATTGGTTAGTGAATTGTCACCATACCCCAAGGTTGGGGGTTCGATCCCAGATCTAGGGCACATACAGAAAGCAACCAATGAGTGTATCAATAGGTGGAACAGCACATCAACGTTCTCTCTTTCCCTTCCCCACTCTAAAATCAATAAGTTAAGAAAAGCATTTTTTGGAAAACCCAGACCACTTAAAGTGCCTCCCTGTGGTTGAGGAGTAGAGAAGGGTGGAAATCCCAGACTGGAGGAGGCAGTTGGTGGAAGCAAACTTGAAAGCTTTTCAAAAAGCGAGAACTGTGGGGTACATCCACACTAACCCCAGAACATGGAGACTGGAGAAAGTTGTGTGTGACCGGTCAAAATCAGTGCAAATTCAGAGTAAATCGGCCTTGACTATGAAAGGGGACTGTGGGTTGCTTTTCTGTGAGATGACTGTGAGGGATTCAGGTCCCAACATTTAGGCCAATGACACCCCAAAGCAGGAAATGGTGGTGTATGTCCTGGAGGAGGGAATGAGAGCTCAAGGCATGAGCATAAGGCTTCAGTTCTGTGCACTCACAATTTGGTTCTGGAACCACATTTTCTCCTTGACAGTTCGACAAGCCAAGCCGCTGCTATATGTTCAGAAGAATCCAAGGTCAGAGAATGTTCGATTGCAGAGAATTGCAAGGACAGTGGGTCTGAAGTAAAAGTAATGGCAAGATGCACTTGAAAAAGCTGCAGATTGCAGGAAGGATGTGGGTCTGCAAAAGCAATAACAGTTTTAAACAATAATTTTTAAAGGTCAACCCTAAATAACTTACAAAATAGGCAAAATATTCTTTTAAAGATTTTTGAAAATATGAGACAGATAGGTTTGGGTTAAGCCCAGGAGAGTCTTGAATGCCAAGCCAATGTATTTCATGGAAGGTAGGTGAGCAGAGAAGCGATGCGATTAGAGTTGTGCTAATCAGAGATTGGCCCCAGGAGGTCAGCTAGGAGATTCTTGACATATTCTATGAGACAGATACTGAACCTGGCAGTGATGGTAAAAATGGGAGGGGCGGGGAAGAATGCAGAGTATTTGGCAACAGAGTGGCTACGAGTGCAAGATAGAGGAAGGAGTCAACAATACCTGGAGATCTAAGCCCAAAGGCAACTGGAGGCTTGAAGGTGCCATTAACAGAATTAGGAAATAGAGGGGGAGGAGCGGTTTGGTGAGAAGAAATTTGGGGACTTACGGAGTTAATGGGACTGGTGAGACATACCGTGAAGATGTCCACAAGATATCAAATGTGCAGAAATTTGTTTCTAAAGTGGGAGGTAGGAGACACTTAACAATGGCAGTAATTCTAGCTACTACTTAACAACAGGTACCTTCATGCCAAGGATTTATAACTCCCATTAATTCCAAAATGTCAGTTAAGGCAAGTCTCCCTAACAGCCTCACATTATACCTGTGGTGGGAAAGGGGTACAAGAATAAATTTAAACACCTTTTCCTCTCATTTAGAAACTTGGACTAATACACACATATGAAATCAACAAAAGCAATATCTACAAAAGCAAATGCATTTGTTTTCTATTGCTGCTTAACGAATTACCCCAAGCTGTTGGCCAAGTTCACTTCTTTGTGGTTGTATGATTAAGGCACCCATTCCCTCGGTGGCTGCCAGCCGGGGACCATTCTCAGCTCCTAGAGGTCTCCCACACCACCCGCCATGTGGCCTATTCTATCTTCAAAGTCAGCAACAGAGAATTTCTCTCCCATCACATTTCTCTCACACTCTGAACCTTTATCCTCAGGAGGAGCCCAGTCCACTTTAAAGGTTTATCTAATTAAGTCAGCCTCACCTCAGATAATGTCCTGTCTTAAAATAATCTGATCTGGAGTTTTAGTTCCATCTGCAAATTTCCTTCACAGCAGAACCTAGAGGAGTGTCTGACTGAATCACTGAAAGAAGGGGTATGTACATCAATAGCCAGGAATCTTGAGGGCGGGGGCGGCATTTTAGAATTCTGCCACCCAGAGAAACAGCAAGATACATAGCAGAAGCATGTGAATCCACAAATGCTGAGGGACTGCAGAGCAGGTGATTCCTCCTTCTGGTGGGGCTGGAACAAGCTTCCTGGAATGGATCTAGTTCGACTTGGTTTCAAAAGAGACGAAAACAGGGCTTGGGAGAGAAGAGCTCAATCAGCTCTTATGAGGGTGACAGCACGGACAAGGGCATGGCGCTAACCACGTTCTGGGGTTAGAGGGCAGATTAACGTGGCTAATGGAGAATGAGGGAACCTCCGCTTAGAAAAGTGAGGGTGACAGAAGTTGATTGAATGCCTCCAAATGCAAGGATGAGGAATTTAGGAATGATAGGCAGCTTTCTTATGCATTGGAGCCTAAGAGAGATGTGTTGAAAACATCCTATTGAGAAGCAGCATATAATGTACTAGACAAGTAGGGAAGAGACTGAGAGGCTCCTGACATTGGGTATAAATGCCTGCATTATCAAAAGGCTAGAGATGTGTTTGAGTTTGTCGTGGGCTTGTCTGTTCTCTGCAATTCCTTTGCTCTTCCTTCCATGGGCTACCTAACCGAGAAAACTCAGGAGCATGAACCAATGCAGTTTGGAAGCCCCATGGCCCCAGGGTGTGGGGAGAGTACCCTGGCTACACAGTGAGATCGCATTGCAGGAACACAGTGCCACCACATTCCTCAGCAAAAGCAGGGTTGTCATAGCAAGCAGCAACACAGAAGAGTGTTCTCCAGCACAGACAATCGTCAGGCTAGAACATACTAACTATAGCAGAGTTGGCCAAGCAATCCTTCCACCCTCTTTGCACCTCTGCATCTTGAAGAAATGACCTCTGCAAAGTCAAACATCCCCCTTGCCTGCAAAACAGGGGTCCAGAAACTAGAAGTTTCAAGCTTCAAGCGAGTTAGCAATGCAGCTTCAGGGAAGATTTTTAAAAAATCCAACTTATCTATAGGCAAGGATTTGAGAATTTTCCTAAAAGGAGAACGATGCAGTATGGGAGTATATGACTAGGGAGATTGTAGAATTTCATTTGTGAAACTTTCAAAATGCAGAATAGATTGTGATTTCCCTAACTATTTTGGGCTGGAAGGAGAGACTGGATAAACCATCATTTCCTGCCTGTGAGGCTGTTTGTATTTCTGTTAACCGATGAAGGCAAGGAATTTTATTTTCCCATAGTTTTCGCTTCTATTGATAAAATATAGTACAAATGGTAACCAAGAAACAACCAATAATATCATAAGGTCTTGCTTGACTCCAATCATCTCAGAAGACAAATCAAGAGGATCACATATGAAATAAGTGGTCACAGTGTGGCTTTTGGCAATAAAAGTAGTACTATGCTGTTCATCTATAGCCCCTAGGACACCGGGAGACAAAGGGGGAGGAGAAAGAGGAGAGAGAGAAGAGGAAGGGAGGGGAGGGGAGGAGTGAGAGGAGAAAGAAATAGTGAAGCTTAGTGAAAGGGGGAAATTAGGGAATGAACATAGGATTTTACTACCAGCTGAATTGTTGAATCAAGAGAAACAAAGGCATGGTATGGTGGGCTGAATAATGCTCCCCCCGCACCTCTCCTCAGGATCTCATAATCATCTCTGGAACCTGTGAATACATTACCTTAAATTGAAAAAAAGGGACTTTGCAAGTGTGGTTAAGTTTAAGAATCTTGAGATGGAGAGATTACATCCAGGATTAAACCGGTGGGCCTGACATAATCATGCGGGTCCTTATACGAGGGAAGGAGGAGTCTGAATTCAGAGAGGAGGGCATGTGACGTTGGAAGCGGAGATTGGAGTGATACAGCCAGCGTCCAAGGAGCCATGGGATGCGGGCAGTCTCTAGAAGCTGGAAGAGGGAAAGAATGGATTCTCCCCTGGGGACTCCAGCCCTGCTGACATCTTGACTTTAGACAAGCAAGGTTGATTTTGGGTGTCTTCTAATCTCCAGAACTGTAAGATAATAAGTGTGTGTTTCTTAAGCCACAAGGTAGTTTGTTATGGCAGCAATAGGAAACTAACACGCATGGCTACAGTGTTGTGCGTGAAAATGCCATCAAACCAGCTACATCCACCAAACCAAGCCTGTCATCTTTCCCCCTATGGTCTGCAAGCCATATTTTTAAAGAGTGGAAAATGATCAAAAGAAGAAGAATATTTACTAATTTCATAACACATAAAGACAATATGATATTTAAATTTCAGTGCCCCTACATCTTCATTGGGACCCAACCATGCTCTTTCATTTATGTACTGCGTGCGGCTGCTTCTGTGCTACAATGGCAGAGTTGAGTGGCTGTGACAGAGACTGTCTGTGGTGCTCTCATCCCTTCACGCTGTTGGTTGGTTCACTGCAAATCCCAGTGACACAGTTATAATTCAATAGCGTTTTGAGTTTCACCATATTGTGGCATCTTTTAAAAATTGGAAGTGCATACTGCCATGTCAAAACAAGAAACTAAAAGTGGATTTTGAGTATCATGATTTTAAGTGTAGATTACTTGGTTATCAAATTAGCTGTCGAACAAAGCATTGTGTTTGTTACGCAGTGATATTGTAGCTTTGCTAAAAGAATACAATGTACATGGCCGATAACAAACTAATCACACATCACAATATTCCCAGCTCACAGGAAAGCTATGATTAGAAAAGTTAGAAAGTTTAAAGTGGAATATCTTAGCAAAGTTATTCACAAAAAAGAAAAAAGAAAATGCAACTCTGATCAAGGTGAGTTTCTGAGTGGTTCATTTGTTAGCCAAGGAAGGAAGGAAAGCTATTTACTGATGGTGAATTAGTTAAGTTGTGTTTGATTTTAGAAGCCAAAGAAATATGTCCAGGGAAAATGAACATTTTAAAGACTATGGCCTTTCAACAAGAACAGTGACTCAAAGACTTAAGGACATTAAAAGCAGCATCGATAGTCATTTTAAAAAATAGGGAAAATAATTTCAAGTGGTTTTCCTTGGCTCTTGATGAATTCACAGATGTTACCAATACTGTTCAGTTGTTTTCTCAGAGTCAATGCTGAGTTTAAAGTGATGGAAGAATTGGCCTGTATGAATAGTTTGTGTGAAACAACTTCAGATGAGAATACTTCCAAAGAAGTCAAGAAAATGCTAGTTCAATACAACCTGAAGTAGAATCTGCTAACGTGTGTTACAAATATGTACAGAGAAGGAAGGACAAGTGTACAAAGCTCAAGACAATGTAAGTTTAAATCTTATGGTTATTCATTTCATTATTAAACAGCAGGTGCTTTGCATGAAAATATTTGAATCTCTCTTGTATTATTCAACCATTAGTGTCAACAATGTAATTCACTCACTCTCATGGACTAAACCATTGTCAGTTTCATGAATTTTTGTCAGAAATAGAAGCTGAATATTCTGACTTGGCCTGCTAACAGCAGTTCATTAGCTTAGCAGTGCATTTTTAAAGGTATTTTAAAGCTCAGGGCTGAGATTAAAATTTTTCTGAATAAGAAGATCCACCCTCAAACACTATTGTTGAACACTGAATGTTTTTTAAATTAGCTTCTACTCTAGACTTGATAATGTTATTTAATGCACTTAACCTAAAATTACGAGGCAAGACACTGCTTATATGTGAAACTTAAACTGCAGTAAATTCATATCAATGACAACTAACGTTGTTTGAATCACATGTAATGTGAAGTTATTTTAATCACTTCCTGTGCTGTAAAAAGTTAAAACAAAGATGAGGATTTACATTCCCACACAAACTTGCAGTGGATGTATTTTCTGAGCTCAAATTACAGTTATAGTGGCATTTTTGGAACCTTGATGCAAAGTGCAAAGAAAATTTGTATATTTCAAAATTAATTTGTGCATTTGAGGAACTTCCACCTAAATTTTAATTGGAAATGATCACTCTGCAATGTAATGACATGCTAAAAGGCAAATATTAAGAGGAGAATCTAATTGAATTTTCTAAATGCCTTCTAAGAGATGAATATGTTCAATTAAAATCAGTTGCTTGTGGATTGATATCAGTATTTGGCAGTACTTATCTGTGTTAATTTTTTTTCAGAGATGAAATACACAAACTCTCATTACAGATAAACATTAACAGATGAATATTTGCAGTTTATTTTTAAAAAATTATTTAAGACCTTTATTAACAGGTGCAGGCATTTGGCTTTAAAAAATCAAGTTGTAAACGTTTATTACAAAGTGAAAATGAGGTTCTTAAAAATGTCATCTTAATCATGTAGGAAACAATTTCAAAACCTGTAAAGGCATATTGAAATTGTAGCTGATTTTGATGATAGGGAACACTCTCTTTGAACCCTAATTTAGTGAAATGTTATCCTCCTCCATCAAAGAATGTCATTCTGTTCATTAGTAGACCTGTTTGATTATATATATATATATATATATATATATATATATATATATATATTCTGTTATTATATTTTGAACTTCATCAATAAATATTTGTGGAAATTTGTTTTCTCTCTTGTTATACAAGTACCTACATAATGTTCTTGATTTTACCTTTTGACCCTCAAAGCCTAGAATATTTACCCTCTAGTGCTTTACAGGGAAAGTTTACCCACTTCTGCACTAGACTGAGCCACATGAGTGGGTGAGACTATTTATAATTGATGACTACAACAGAAGATCAATAAATACTGAGTTACATAGGGATGACATTGGACTAAGACTTAGGAGTAAACGCTGTGATTCTTTAAGACATGCATTGATATTTCTTTTATACTTTATTTAACTCATTTTTTTTTTTTTTAGGGCTAGCAGATCACTTTAAATTTCCATCCACTTACATCTTGTTTATCTTGAACACTAAACTTCTTCCAGCCAACCTGTTAATTTTCTAGTAATAAGCTCCTGCTATCTTCAGTAAGTTCTCTTAAAAATCTGCTATTTTGGTGTCATCACTTAGATTATTGAAGTTACTCAATGTAGACTGTCTCGATGTCCTTATTCTGGATGGCTCCAAGACTCTGTCCTCCACAAAAAGCATTCTGGGAGAGTTTCTGGGTTGGGGAAAAGAAGGGTGGAAGATGGTCCCTTATACCTGTGGTAAACAATATCATTAAGATGCCTCTGTTTGCAAATCATTTATATGACTAGGGTTTAGTATCCAAAATATATAACAACTTATGCAAGTCAACAATAAAATGAGAAATAACCCAATTAAAAATGGGCAAAGGATTTGAATAGACAGTTCTTCAAGGAAGATATATAAATGATAAATACACATAAAAAGGTACTCAACATCCTTAGGCATCAGGGGAAGGGAAATCAAAACCACAATGAGATACCACTTCACATCCACCAGGATGGCCATCATAAAAAGACAGGCACAAATAACTATTGGTGAAGAAGTGAAGAAATCAGGACCCCCCCACCCCCATAGATAGATTTCTTATAGGCATAGTAAAGCCACTTTGGAAAACACTCTTGGCAGTCCCTCAAAAGTTTAAACATCAAGTTACTATATTACCCAACAATTCCACTCCTAAGTATACACTAAAGAGAACTAAAAACATACGTCCTTACACAAACTTGTACACCAATGTTCATAGTAGCATTAGTTATTTTATGCAAAAACTAGAAACAATCCAAACATCCATCAACTGATGAATGAATAAAGAGAATGTGGTATATCCATACAACAAAATATTATTCAGCTATAAAAAGGAATGAGGTTCCATTTTACTGATTCATTACTACTTTTTACTGAAAACATTATATTAAGTGAAAGAAGCCAGACTCGAACAGCCACATATTGTATTATTTCATTCATACCAAATGTCCGGAAGAGGCAAATCCATAGAGACAGAAAGTAAATTAGGGGTTGCCAGGGTCCGTGAAAGAGGAGGGGAGTGACTGCTAACCATATAGGATTTCTCTTTGAGATGAAGAAAATATGAAATTAGATAGTGGTGATGGTTATACAACTTTGTGAATATACTCTAAAAAACCCACTGAATCATACACTTTGTTTTATGTTATGTGAATTGTATCTCGGCTTTAAAAAGATGTCTCTACTTCGTTAGGCACTCATTCTGACCACAGCCATTAAAATCATAGAGGTACACCTAAAATCTGTATCATGCGTATTGTGTAAATATAGTTCTTTATTTTACTTGATTTTATATATAAATATATAGGCATATACATATGCATACATGTATAGAAATATAAATAAATAAATAATTTAAATAATATTAAGGGTGTCCCAAGTAAAGCAGTTCCCGTTAACAGCCAAGGCAAGGGAGGTTCCGGATGCCCCCGAGCATCTTAGCCTAATGAGACATCCCGGAAGTCCACATGACAGACGCTGACAGAAGCTAAGCCTTTACTGTAGGGGATAGGCTCGACGCGTGTCTCTGACGTCATTTCTGCGCGACCCAAAATTGTGGGCATTTTCTGGGTTTCACCTGTGAACTATGCCTAAAGTTGTGTCCCGGTCAGTTGTCTGCTCCGATACCCGGGACCGGGAGGAATATGACGACGGCGAGAAGCCTCTTCACGTCTACTACTGTTTGTGCGGCCAGATGGTTCTGGTGCTGGGTACGTAGTGGGGAGCCGGCGGGCGGCACGCTGCGAGGAGCGAAACTTCCGGTTCTCGAGTGCAATTTTTCTCAGGCTGTGATGATCTGGGAGTCACGTCTCTTTGAAGATTAGTGGGCTTTACCTCTGCATCAACATCCTCCCTACACATCCGTTAACCTTGTAACTCTATCCAGACCTCCCTCAAAACTAAGTCCTTCAGAAAAAAGACACCTTATCTTGCCCTCCTCTCACTCCGCCTCTAGATGCAGTAATAGCTCTTATCTTAAATGAAAATAAAATCCTTCCTTGATCCTACATTCTCCTCCAACTGTAACCCCATTTCTTTGCTTTTTTTTTAAAGTAGCAAACTTCTAAGAAGGATTGCCTATATTGGCTGTTTCTGTATCCCCACTTTCCACTTGACCTCGCTTCAGACAGGCTTTCCTTCCCACCTCGCCATTTAACCCACATTTGTCAAGGTTTCTAACGGAACATATTACCAATTCCAGTGGTCAATGGTCATTTTAGTCCCCATCTCAGGGACTTTGACAGAAAGGAGCACTCCATCCTTCTTGAAACACTTTTTCATTTGCTTCCATGACTCTACACTCTCCTGATTTTCTTCCTACCTCGATTTTGCCCCTTCTCAGGGTCTGCTTCCTTTTTCTGTCTCAAACAGGCCTTGCAAGGCGCTAGGGCTCAGTCTTCTCACCTGTTCTCAATCCGTACTCACTCCCTAAGTGATCTCAACCATTCCCAAGCTTTAAATACCATCTACGGGGTATATGCTGATGACTCCCACATGTTCATTGTTAACCTGCACCTTTCGTCAAACGCCAATGGCCTATTCCATGTCTGCACTTGGATGTCTACTGGGCCTCTCAGAGACATACTCAAATTGACTTCATGACCCTCTACTCCCTGCTCTCCACTGTTTCCCTCAGTCTTCCCTATTGCAGTCAGTGATACCACTATTCACCCAGTATCTCAGAATCACTCCTGAATTCTCTCTTTCTTATACCTTACATCCATCCAATCCATCAATAAATTCTGTGGGTGTTTCCTTCAAAATCTATCCAGAATTTGACTACTTTTACCACTCCTATTTCTACCACTCGAGACCAAACCACCATCATCCCTCACCTGGATTGCCACAATAGTCTCTTGCTCTCTGCTCTTTGACCCTAGTGGTCTATTTTCCACCCAGCAGCCAGAGTCCTGTTTCAAACTGCTGTTTTCCTATAACGTCAAGAATAAAATCAAAGTCCACACCAAGACCGCGCCTGGTCAGTACCTCTCAGACTTCGTCTCATAACTCTCCCCCTTGCTCACTGCACTCCAGCCACAGTGGCCTTCTCGACGTTGTGTCACAATGTTCCTGCCCCGAGGCAGGGCCTTTGGATTGGTATTTCATCTGCCTCCACCACCCCTTCCCCCATGCTCGCTTACTTCATTCAGGTCTCTGCTAAACTGTCATCTTCTTAGAAAACTCT
Organism: Pteronotus mesoamericanus; assembly: GCF_021234165.1. Lineage (NCBI taxonomy): Eukaryota > Metazoa > Chordata > Mammalia > Chiroptera > Mormoopidae > Pteronotus > Pteronotus mesoamericanus. The sequence continues at coordinate 406,868 of NW_026555203.1, forward strand.
TCCCTGGCTACCTTGTGTAAATAGCACCCCTGTCACTCTTTGTCCTCTCACCCTGCCTGATTTTTCTTGGTAGCACTTACCACTACCTGGGATCTCTGTGTTCCTCCTCTTAGTATTATGCCTAAATTTTTTATGAGCACTTATTATCCAAGGTCATATTTTATAAGTATTAAGTTTTCTGCGTCCTCTGCTAGAGAGTAAACTTCATTAGGCCAGGCACTTTGCCTGCTTTGCTCTTTGCTGAATCCCCAGCACGATGTTGGAACTGTGCCCAGTACATAGAGGACCCTCATGTCTATTGAATAAATGAGTTCTCTTTTGATCATCTAGAGTTGGGTCTGAATTCTTGTTCTGCGTCTTATTAAACGTAGCAGATCTCTTACCTTTTCTAAGCCTCAGTCCCCTCATCTTTAAACTAAATGTTTAAATGGAATACTAAATGTCCCCTCCATCAGGTCGGTGTGAAGAGCATTGAGCTCTTATGAAAACTGCCTGGCGATCTCCAATTCCCCTCTCCACCTCCTCTGTTAGTTTCAAATCACTTGGGTCACTTGACTTCTCAGTGACCCTTTAGGTACTTAATTGACATTGTGTCAATTTTCCATCTGCTTTATATTTGTATCTAATTTATTTCCCATGTGCTTTCAGATTAAAGCTTTCATATTATATGTAGCATACCACCTACCCTCGCTCTCCTTTTCTAAGCACTTATCCACTTTTCCCAGTGCCTTCCTCATAGGCATTGGAGTATGCTTGATTACCTCTTCTGATTCTAATGCATTTTTATAACACAAACCAAGCATACTATGACACTTGAATCACAAAAATACTTAGTAAATTTGAATTGTAGTGCTGGGAAGGACTTTCCAGATAATATAATCTATTTATGCTTCAAATAAAGTGAACCCCCCCCCACCCAAAAGAGGAAGTGATTTGCCGAAGATCACCAGGGCGGTAACAGCTGGGACTAAAATCCAGGTCTGATACCGAGTCACTTTTAGTTGGAAAATTCAATAATAGGCTTCAACAAGCATAGTAATTATAGTAAAAATGACAGTGCTGGGGGCCCCACTGAAAACTTCTGATTGCCTCTGGGTATTTTCCAGTGACCCTACTGACCAAATCTTCCTCCATTACTTCAGACTGTCAGTTAGAGAAATTGCCCATGAGGCCCCGGGATCGGTCCCGGGTGATTGATGCTGCCAAACATGCCCACAAGTTCTGTAACACAGAAGATGAGGAGACTACGTATCTTCGCAGGTAAGAGGTTGATGCTATCTGTATAGGATCTTCTTATTGTGTTTGGGCCTAGTTCTGAGACTATAAATACTCCATCTAGTGTCAAAAAGGTCATCCGTTTGGGCCTAAAACATTGATGTTTGTGGTAGATCTCTAACTTCTGTTAATGCAGTAGTGTCTTTATTGTGCTTTGTTGAAATGGTGCTGAGATGTGATTCTGTTGCCATTTGAGAGCTGTAATTTCTTTTGCAAGTAGAATGAGTTCATTCAGCCTGTAACGTCTTGAAGCATACTATGTGCAGGCACTGATCTAGGGACTGCATCTGTGAAGATGAATAAAGTACCATCCTTACCATTAAAGAGCTCATGGCTCAGTGAGGGAACAGGCTACCTATCGTGATATGATAAAATACTGGTGTGGTAAACCAAAGGCTATGGGAGAACAGATAGGAGTGGCTCATCCTGCCTGAATGGTGGTCAGGAAAAGTAGAAATAGATGGTGGCCTTGTGTTTGGCCTCGAACTAGGATTTCACAAAGTAGATGAGGGGAATGAGGAACATTCTAGATGGAGGGAATATGGAAGCATTAAACGTATCAAACACGTGTGCTTTGGAAATTTGAGTAGTTCTCTGTTGCTAGAGTCCAGGTCACTCTACCTGAAGGGGTTCATAGCTCCTGGGGTGTGGACAATAAAACGCTGAAGCAGGCAAGTGTGGACTTTATCTGTAGGCAATAACCATCTCCTTTTTTTAAAGCAGAGGAGTGACATGGGTGCACCTCTTTTAGATTTGGGAGTGCTTGGTATGTATGGGGTATTGAAACCTGGGAAAGGATAAAATTACATAGAAAGATTGTAAGCCTGGGGGAAGGAGAAGAGAGGGCTGAAGATACAGTCCTGGGAAGCACTGACATTTAAAAAGCAGACACAATAATTGGAACAGAACCAGGAAAACCTGGTGATGTGGAAAACAGGAGAGGACAGAGTTTCAAGAAGTGTGTGTGGTGGGGGGGGATGGTCATCAACAGGTGCCAGATGCCACAGAGAGGTCAATTCCAGGGAATTAAAAAGTCTGTCCCTCCATTCATTCGTTCATCAAATAGTTCATTTATTGACCTACCTACCTACCATGTGCCCAGGTATTGTCCTAGAAACTTGAGATATCCTAGTAGATTAGTTTGCCAAACTGGCTGACTTAAAACAACAGAAATTAATTGTCTCACAGTTCTGGTGGCTAGAAGTCAGCCACCAGATTAAGGTGTCAGCAGAGCCGTGCTCACACTCTTAAGGTTCAAGGGCAGGATCCTTCCTTGCCCCTTCCCAGCTTCTGGTGTTTGCTAGCCACCCTTAGTATTTCTTCCCTTGTAGATACATCACTCTCATCTCCATCTGCATCATCGCATGGACTTCTCTCTGTGTCTCTGTCTCTGTGTTTCTTCTCTTCTAAGGACACCAGTCACATCGGATTAGGGCACATTCTACTCGTCTACATGACCTCATCGTAACTAATTATATCTTCAACAAGCCTCTACTCAAATAAGGCCACATTCTGAGGTTCCTGGAAGGACATTCTCTTTTAAGGGGCACTGTCCAACCCAGTACAACCAGTAAACAAGCAAAAAACCCTCCCCTGATGGAGCTTATATTCTAGTGTCAAACTAGAAAAAACTACAGGCTGACATCTATCTATGTTTATTTAAGAAACCAAACTGATATCATCCCACACTAATAAAAAAAGTTCTAAACCACTGCTAGGTGACACTCAATAGCAAATCGAGCATCAAGCACCATTGTGACAACTGGGCTTCCAGAGTTGTGCAGTTGAAGAGAATTTTGGTTATATACAAGATACACCCAGGGGCACAAATTATAATAAAACATGATATTCACAGGAAATATCAGAGAAACACTTCATTATGGTACATAGAAAGGTTTATAAATAACATGCCCTATCTAAAAGTAATTTCTTCTCTTGTGCTTGTTCTCCCTCTATTAATCTTTATTTAGGTTTCTGATTTTGAAAGTTATTAACTGTCTTTAGGATCAGTAAATTATTAATTACATATTTATATAATATTACATATGCTATATATTATGTATTAAATGGATATGTTATTCAGTTAATACAGAAAGTAATCTATAATGCAACTAGGCCACAGATTCCTATGACACTATAAGGCAGATGTCCTCAGTTCTAGGCCAGTAAATTGTGTGGCTCTAGGTTGAAGTACAAACTCTGGAATCCAATCAGCCTGATCCTGGAAGTGAGCCAGCTTCAGACCCAGCTTTAGTGTCGGGTACTTTCCAGGCCTGAGGCTTTTGGCCAAGTGACTCTGTCGGGCCGTAGAGTTCTTAGAGTTCACCAACAAGGGATGGTAAATTCCCCCCTCGGTTGACATAGTACCTGCTCTCATCATGACCAGCCTAGTGTGCTCCCCAACTGGCCAGGGTGGAATTGCAGTCTCTTCCTTAGCCTTCCTCTTCTGTAGCCTGCTGAGTGTGGGAGCACCAGTTACTGAAAATATAACAGTCTGCCGAACACAGGTCCTGGAACCCAGCACTTTCCACCTCCATGTCTCTCCATTCCAAAGTACCTCTTCTTTGCCTTGGTCAGTGTGGCTCAGTTTGTGGGGCATCATTCTGCAAAAGGAAAGGTCGCTGGTTCGATTCCTGGGCAGGGCACAAGTCTGGGTTGCAGGGTGGGTCAGGGCGTGTGTGAGAGGCAGATAATCAATGTTTCTTTCCCGCATTGATGTTTTCTTTCCCTCTCTTTCTCCCTCCCTTCCTCTTTCTCTAAAAGAAAGAAATAATTTTTTTAAAAGTACCTCTTTGACACTGTCGTTCCCTAGTCCTCTCTCTTCCTCATTTACCGCTCCCCCATTTGCAAGTCAGTGGGTGAGTTTCTGTCTGTATCTTTGTTGCCCATTCCCCTCCCTGGATGCTTTCTCCTTCCTTGATTTCTTTGAAGTTGCTTTTGTGAGTCTCCTTATACTTCTTTGGCTTTCTCAGTCTTCTGGATTTTTCTGCCTGCCCATTAAATGTTGGTCTTCTCGAGGTGGCCTTGATTTTTTTTCTTTTTAATTTTTAAAAAATATTTTATTTATTTCTTTTTAGAGAGGGAAAGGGAGGAAGAAAGAGAGAGAAACATCAGTGTGTGGTAGCCTCTCACATGCCCCCTACTGGGGACCTGGCCCACAACCCAGGCATGCACCCCCGACCGGGAATCGAACCCGCAATCCTTTGGTTCGTAGGCTGGCACTTGATGCACTGAACCACACCAGCCAGGGCTTTTTTTTAGTTTTTAAAGATTTTATTTATTTATTTTTAAAGAGCGGAGAAGGGAGGGAGAAAGAAGGGGAGAAACCTCAATGTATGTCAATCAGTTGCCTCTCGCACACTCCCAAGTGGGGACCTGGCATGCCACCCAGGCATGTGCCCTGACTGGGAATTGAACTAGTGACTCTTTGGTTTGCAGGCCGGTGCCCAGTCCACTGAGCCACACCAGCCACGGCTGACCTTGATTTTCTACCCTCTCTCTTTATACTGTCTTTGGACATTCTCACCAACTTTTGTGGCATCAGTTACACTTACATGCTGATGATTCACAAAATCTAGATCTGCATATGTTTTTCTTCTGTGCCCAGAACCGGATGTCTAACTGCCTAGTCTACCTCCTCACCTGATGTTCTACCTCAGATGCAACATGACTAAGGCCAAACTCATCATTTCTCTAATATGGAAAATATTGCAGATTGATTCACTCAGCTCCACTGCAGATTTTCTCTTACACCTATATACTAGTGTCTATAAAGTTAGGGTACATATTCCAGCCCCCCCCCCAAAAAAAACCCTCTAAGATTCTCAATGTGACTTAGCTTTTGCCAAGTTAAAAAAAAAAAAAAGGATGGAAGTAGAAGTTGTTGGCTGGGGCTTCCAAGGAAAACCTTTTTTGCTTTTCTTATTTCTTCCTGCTGTTTTGGAAAACGGGCTTGATAATTGGATGCACCAGGAGCCATTCTAGGACCTGGAAGGAAAGGCCACAGGAATCACAGAGCTTTTGCCATGCTATTCTTGGGTCTGAACCCCTGCCAGGGGCCACCTTCCTCTAGACTTCTGTCACATGAGAACGAACTGTTGTGTCGAAGCCACTGCAGTCAGGCCTCTGTAACCATCAGCCCAACACAACTCCTCCTTTTTCCTCCTCTTATGATGATGCCGCCATTCCTGCGGTGACCTAAGGCAGAAATCTGGGAGCCTATCCTGTGTTCCTCCCATCCACCCCCGCACGCCCCCGCAATCCCCTGCACACACCCGCTCACCCAGTACTGTGAGTTCTACCTTTTAATCTCTCTATTGCTGCCGCCTCATGTTCAGCCCTGCTACACCACCATCATTATGTTTCCCGGCGTCACTTGCTTGGCCTGTTGAAGTGGCCTTTTACCTTTTGTCTTTAGTTTTACCCTCTTTCTGCGTGAATGATCTCAAAAACACATGCTTATCTCCCACTTCAAATCTTTCGGTGACTCTTCATGACCTACAGCAGTGCCTTTCAAACATTTTTAGACATTGAGTCCTTTCTTCAAATGAAATTCTTACCCCAAAACGTAAATAAGCAGGAAGCCGCTCTGACTGGAGAAGAGTTGAGCCCAAGCCATTTAAGGACTTCTTCCCTTCCCCTATGCAATTTCATTTAGGGGTCATTGCAGAGCACAACTTGGAAAAATCCTGGTTAGCAGGATAAAATCTAAGCCCGAAGGCTCTCTGTGATCTGGCCTCGGCCTGCCTGTTTGTCCTCATCTCCTGGTATGCGCTTGATTTTTTTTTTAAACCAACCAACCCACATGTATCATCTCGTGTAGTTTCTGCGGGCCAGGAATTCAAGAGCAGCTTAGGTGGGTGGTTCTGGTCTCTCATGAGGTGGTCGTTAAGAGATTGACCATGGGTGCAGTCATTTGAAGTTTTGATTGGTGCTGGAGGTCCCACTTCCAAGGTGGCTCACTTGCGTGATTAGCAGCTGAGTGCTCACTGTTGCCAGGCGTGCAAGAGAGCCACCTTGGAAGTGGAGAGCCTGAGTTCCTCACCACAGGGATCTTCCATAGGCAGCTTGGGTATCCTCGTGACACGGCAGCTGGCTTCCCGCCGTGCGAGTGATCTAAGCGAGAGCAGGGCAGAAACCGCATGTCTTTTGTGTCCAATACTCAGAACCGAGACACTCATTCCTGCAGTGTCCCGTTGGTTCACAGACCAGCCCTGTTCACTGTGGGAAGAAACTACAAGGGTGGCAATACCTGGGTGCAAGGGTCATTGGGGGCCATTCTAGAGGCTGCCTACCACAGCCAGGAAGAATGTTTAGTTTAGTTTTGTTTTCGGCCTTCCCTATCGCACATGTTCCTAGAGATTAACGGTAGGAAAGAAAACCGAGGTTAATTAGTTTAAATATTTGACTCATATTAGTCACTTTTTAATAATCATAACACTTAAAAGCCTTGTCTCATTTACATTAGAGTCTCAATATATAGCAAAAAGATGAAATTTTTGAGAGCAAGAGCCCTGCCTTATGCCTGATCAGTTTTTATGAATTTGACAAAATGCCATTGACAAATGTGAAGGTTAAGTTGTCGGGAAATTTACAGTCCCCTTTGACATTCCTGTGCTTTGAAAGCTCCAACTTATAAGATTGGCTGCCTTTAGGATTCTAGAAATCAGCTGCACGGTGACTCTTTCCCTTCAGGCTGAGGCTGAATTTAGAATCCCAGTAGGAACCAAATGGAGTACACAAAACGAAAAATATTGCTAGTGCCGTAGTCTGGTGATGTTAGCAAATGGGAGCACATTTGACATAAGTAATACTTGTAAGCAGAGAAACAAAGTGTTAAAGATGGCGGGGATCAGAGACTTTGGAGTTACACCCAAACAGCAGCACTCTATCTTTTCTCATTCTGTGGGTTGCCTTTTCACTTTCTTGGTGGTAGTCCTGAAAACACAAGTGTTTTTAATTTTAATCAAGTCCCATTGATCTATTCTGTGATTGCTTGTGTCTTTCTCAGTGAGTTTTGGTAGTTTGTGTCATTCTGTTGTTCTAGGATTTGTCCGTTTCATCTAGGTTATCGGATTTGTTGGTATACAGCTGTTCATACTATAGTCTTAAAATCTTTTTGTCTATAAGGTATGTAAGGCAAGGATTTTTTTTTTTTAAGGGCTAGTAACATACTGTTTGTAATTCTCTGAATATGCTGTGCTGTTTTGCCTTTGCACATAGTGTTCCCTCTGCCTAAAATACCATTTTCTATCAGAACTGGCAGCTTGAACATGACTTCGTGAAGCCTTCTATGCTTGCCTCAGACAGATCGGCAGCTCTGACCTCTGTGTCCCCATTACACTGCATGCGTTCTTCTGTGTAAGAATTTCCATGATTATAATTTTCCTCACTAAACTGAATTCTTAAAATAATTAATCCAACCAATATTTACTGCATGTCTATTTTGTTTCCAGTTCTTTGTTAGGCTCTGGGAACAGAGCGGTGAGACAGACAGACAGGCATGGTCTCCACTGATTTCTTTATCCCATGGACCTTACATCTGGTGGGATGACATAAAGATTAATTATGATTATGAAAGGTCATATGAATGAAGAGAAGGGCTCATACCGAGAATCACATGAGAACCCCTTAGAAAAGGTGGTCAGGGAAAGTCTCTCTGACTAGGTGATATTTGAACTGAGACCAGAAACGGCGAGAATGGGACAGCTGGGGTAAAGCGGTAAGAAGAGCATTCCAGGCAGAGAGAAGGGCATGTGTGAAAGGTCAGGTGTGGGAAATACTTGTTGGTTCAAAGAACAAAAGGAAGACTTGTGTGGCTAGTGCAATAGTGAGAGAGGGAGGGGATGTATGAGATGAGGCAGGGGCCCAATGATGGGCTCAGTTGCTGCCCAGTAGGCCATGGTAAGGAGTTTGGATTTTATTCTGGGTGTTTTAGGAAGCCACTCTGTTTTGTTTTGTTTTGTTTTCAATCCTCACCCGAGGACATGTTTCTTGATTTTAGAGAGAGGGGAAGGGAGGGAGAGAGACAGAGAGAAACATTGATCTGTTGCCTCCCACACCTGCCCTGACCAGCCAGCAACCTAGGTCTGTGCCCTGACTGGAATCGACCCCTTGACATTTTGGTGTATGGGACGATGCTCCACCCAACTGAGCCACCTGGCCAGGGCAACGAAGCCACTCTTGACTCTATTTAGAGAATAATTTGGAGTGAGACAGTAGTGGAAGCAGATTCTAGAATAAGCAGTTGGAATTTTTATTTTAGATACGAATTGAGAGTGAGGAAGGCCTAACTGACTCTGTCTCTGTCTCTCTCTCTCTCTCTCTCACACACACACACACACACACACACACACAATTTCTTTAATCACACAAAAAAATCTAAAATCTCCATGTAGGGGAAAAAGTCAAAGACAAATATCAAACTGCGGAAGAAATATTTGCAAGGCCCCTTAACATTTGCAGTTCTTAATATACACTAAAAAGACAAAGGATAGGAACTGACAGTCCACCCTCCAAAAAAGAAAATACAAATGTCTATTAAATATATGAAAAGATGCCTAGCTTCATTTTTTTCAAATAATGAATTACAAATTATGAGATCTAAGTTTTCACATGCGAGATTGGCAACAGCGTACTTTAATAATATACTGTGTTGGTGATACTTTGGGGAAACGGGAACTCTCACATTGGTGATGGGACTGTGAATGGTTCATCTTCTCTGGAAGGTAATTTGGCAGTGTCTATCAGAATTTAAAGTGGATACACTTCTAGGAATTTAGCCAACAAGTACAAGACATTTGGTTCATCCATACAAAGGCATACAGTGCAGACCTTGTAAAGAATGAAGCACTTCTGTTTTCAATGATGGAGAAGGATCACATGTATATTTCTTTAACCAAGGTGCATTTTTAAGTGAAAAAAGAGGTAGAGGATAGTACAAGATATGCTACACTTGTCTTAAAAGGAAAAAAAATTCTCTAGGTATCAATGAGGATTCTTTGTATCATCCACTACCTCTGGGAGGAACAGAAGAAACCAGAAACAGTATTTGCTTCTGGGGAAGAAAACTGGGTGGGTGGAGGATGGATGGGGAGGGTATTTACTTCTCATTTTATACTCTGTATAGACCATGGGCACATATTGCCTATTAAAAAATTTAAACAAACATGGGGAGGGGAAGTGAGGAGACCATTCAGAAAGCTGTGACCATAGTCCAGGGAAGAGATACTGGTGGCCTGGGCTGAGATGGTGGCAGGAAGGTGGAGAATTCGTTGGTTTAAGATTGTGTGTGTGTGTGTGTGTGTGTGTGTGTGTTTAATTTGGAGATAAAATCTGCACGATTTGCTGATGCAGAGGTGGGAGAGATAAGGGAAAGTGAAGAATCAAGGATGAGTCCCAGGTTTCTGTTAAGTAACTGGATGGGTGGAAGAGTTGGTTATCTAAGGCAGTGTCCTGTGAGCTCTTGAGCCTGACAGCCTGGGCTTGAATTCAACCTATTCTACTTCCTAATTCTATGACCTTGAGAAAATCATGCAAGTGCTTTGTGCTTAGGAGCCCACATCTATAAAATGAGAGTAATGATATACCCTACCTTACAGGGTTGTTGTAACAATTAACTGAGCTAATACATGTACACTTTAGAACAGTTCCTGGCATATAGTAGAAGCTATGTAAGCAGCTACCTCTATTGCTGCCATTATTATTACTGCAACTAAGGTGGCTGCTATGACTATAGCTACTACTGCTCCTCCTCTTCCTCTGTCTGGGAGATACCTGACCCCTGTTAGGGGCTCAGTAAATGTTTGTGGGAGGAAGGAATGCTTTAAAACTAGTACATGTTTAATAACCAGTTGATCTAGAGATGACAAACTTTGAAAGGCTCTTTTAGCATTTGAAGAAATGAGATAGTGATGTTCCTAGGTTATGAGATTTGTTCATATCTTTTTTTTTTTTAACTTCCATTTTTTTGGTGCAGGCCTGAAGGCATTGAACGACAGTACAGGAAGAAGTGTGCAAAGTAAGTATTAACATTGTGGGTTTCTCTGAGCATAAGCAAGCAGAGGCAACAATGTGGTAGGAACAGAGTTATTGGATACAATGCTCTGTTGTATCTTTTTTTTTTAAGATTTTTTTATTTGTTTTTAGAGAGAGTGGAAGGGAGGGAGAAAGAGGAAAAGAAACATCAATGTGTGAGAGATACATCAATCAGTTGCCTCTCACAAGCCTCCAACGGTGGACCTGGCCCACAACCCAGGCCTGTGCCCTGACTGGGAACCAAACCAGTGACCTTTTGGTTTTCAGGCCAGCGCTCAATCCACTGAGCCACACCAGCCAGGGCCTCTCTTGTATCTTCGCCCTTATAATCTTTACAATATGCTTCTGAAAGAGACAAGTCAAAGTTACATCTGACCAGCTGGCCACAAAAATAGGTTTTTAAACATAGTATAATTTTTTAAAGTTATGGTGTAATTGATATGTAATTAAATTTGCCCTTCTTTACTGTACCATTTGATGGGTTTTGACAAAAGCATGCAGTCATGTAATAGTACCACTACCACGATACAGGACATTCCCAATGCCCCACGTGCCCTTTGCAGTTACTCCCCTTCCTCACCCCCTCCCCTGGCAATCACCAATCTGCCTTCTGTTACTGTGGTTTTGCCTTTTCTAAAATTTTATGTAAATTCTGCAATATGTGTTTCACTACATATTGTACCATCCGAATCTGTTGCATCTGGTTTCTTTCACTTAGCATAATGCTTCTGGGATTCATCCAAGTTGTTACGTATATCAGTAATTTCTTCCTCTCTATTGCTGAGCAATATTCTGTTGCACCGGTTTGTTTCACCATCTACTCGTTGAAGGGCATTTGAGTTGTTGATGATTTAGGCTGTTACAAATAGAGCTGCTATGAACATTCTAGTATAAATATCGGTGGGGACATGTGTTTTCTCTTGCAGTGGGATTGCTGGGTCATATGGTAAATGTACCACAGTGTAATTTAATCCAGGCCCATTTATAAAGCCTGGAAGTTTTATATAGTCCAACTTTAGTCCAGCTTTAGATTAATAGAATATTAAACAATAGTGAGTTTAATCTTGTTTCAGTGATTAACAGTTACATCTTGGCTCTCAGAAGACTCAGACAAGGAGAGTTAAAGCAGAGAGAGGGCCAGGAAGGTATTTTTAGTTCATAGCCACACTGGATTCATTAAATCAGTTTTATCAGATCTTATGGATCCCCTTGATTTAGCTGAAAAAGTATAATAAAAATGACCAGCCTAAGAAAGAAGGACAATTACTACAGGCATTTGCGTGCTAACCACTGCAGTAGAGCCTTTACACGCCCTCTTACCAATGTGAAAACAAAACAAAACCAGACAAAACCTGCAAATTAGTTACCCAGGCACCCGCAGAAAATGGCAGCAGTTTTGACCAGAAAACAATCAGTAGCAGGAGCCAGCATTTGCCAAATTTGTCTGATGATAAGAATCACTTGAGATGATGAGGAAAATGAGAGTCTAGGGCCACCCCGCCGCTGGATTTGCTGAATCAGGGTCTTCTGGGGGTGGGGTGTAGGCAGCTGATGAGTTGTTTTCACAAGCACCCTCAGTGATTCTTACTGAGTAGTTTGGGGAGACACCAGAAAGAGCACATATTTAGTTTATGCCACAAACAAAACTATCCCCGGAATCTGAGCATGCTTTGCAAATCACTGTTCAGGGGATCTGAATTCTGAGGCCTCCCAGAGACTCACTCTGCTGTTTCCCAGGTGTGGACTGCCACTCTTCTACCAGTCCCAGCCGAAGAATGCTCCCGTGACCTTCATTGTGGATGGAGCAGTAGTCAAGTTTGGCCAGGGTTTTGGGAAAACGAATATATATACTCAAAAGCAAGAGCCTCCCAAGAAGGTAATTGTCATTGGAGGAGACGGACTGGTTAATATAGCTATGGATGTAGCCCTAAATTTTTAAATAAGGTTACAGTGCACAGGAAATTGTTCTTTATGAATGAGTACATTCTTTATTAAGAGAATGTCATTTTTGTGTATAATGTGTTATATTTTTTTTTCTTTCCTACAGCTGCCCTATGAGTAAAGTTAGAAGCTGTATGGTTTTTACTCACATTCACTTCCTTCCAAATTTCTTCTTTTTCCAGCGTAAACAATTAAAAATGGAATGACTCAGGATAATTTTTCAATATACTTTAAAAACCATAATGGAAAATGTTAGAATAATATAAAGCAAGTAAAAATATTGGCACTTTTAGATAGGCCAGCCTATCCCAAGGAGGTGGGGGTCCACCCCCAGCGGCTCCCTTTCCCGGCACCGAGGCATGCGCGCACCTGCACGCACGCACACATGACTCACTGAGCCTCTGGCTGTTTTTAGACTGATTCTTCCTCTTCTGCGACTCCAGGTGATGATGACCAAACGGACTAAAGACATGGGCAAGTTCAGCTCTGTCACTGTGTCAACTATTGATGAAGAGGAAGAGGAGATTGAGGCCGTAAGTACCACTCTCCAGGGATTTGAACTGAGGGGAGGCGTGTGTGTGAAAGGAACGAGGTTCTAGAACTAGAGCATCCCAGTAGCGGAATAATTAGAGACTGTTTGTAGACCCTGCCCTGCTGGTAAGAAACTATGATACTGGCTAGTTGCTGTGTCCCTGAATCCCAGGACTATCTGTAAAATGAGAACCAGGGAGTTGGGCTACAGCACTGATTTTTTTTTTCATACTGTGTTTTTGAGATGCCTTAGGGGGCAAGTCCCTCATCCCTCTTCAGTTTAAATCCTACCGGGCTCAATGATTTCAGGTCCCTTCCAGCATGGCTTGATGGTTTATGAATCTGCCCTTAGCGGTAGCAGCAATTACCTTTATGGCACTTCAGTATAATAATGTTTACAGAGAGAGTTGTTATCTGTTATTTTTTTAAATGATTTCACTTGAAACCTGCCCTCTCCTGGATTACCAAAAAGCTGAAGAGTTGAAAGGGAACAACCCTGTCATTTCAGTAATAATTCCGTAATTTGACTGGTATAAATTAGTACTTAAGGTCTCAACATGTTGTTACTCATTGGTATGACTGCTGGTTTAAGGACACTTCTTTTTTCCCCCTCAGAGGGAAGTTGCTGACTCGTATGCACAGAATGCCAAAGTGATTGAAAAACAGTTGGAGCGCAAAGGCATGAGCAAAAGGCGGCTGCAAGAGCTGGTGAGTGGCGCAGAGTGGCAAGGTGCTGGGCTGGACCGTTTGGGTGTCTTGGTCTGAAAGATCCTCCAGCAGTCAGGGCCATCCTTCGGGACATCTGTCCGGGGTAACTAGTGTAGTCGGCTGCCAGGTGTCTAACCCTGGGCTGTGACTGTCGGTATACCCTGCTCTGGAGGAGTTATCACAGGATCCAGGCCCTAAATGATACTACTTGTTAGCCAGCCCTGACCGGCATGATATTTTAATCTGCTACTTGTGGTCCACAGTAAGGAGTTAAAGATCGAGGTCTGTGGACGCTTTCCCAGGGTGCGATGGCACAAGGTAGGTAGCGCTCCATTGGTAAGACCAGCACTAGGGCTGGTCATCGCTTCTTAAAGCCCCAAGGCCACCACCGGTTCCCGCATTATTCGTGGGCTCATCATAGAGCATGCACACCTATAGGTGATGATGTCTACATTTTTGTTTTCTTGAGAATAATTTCCTTATGATATTTCTTTGAAATTAGACAGCACTCCGTTAGTGCCTTATCAAAAAGTAGACCAGTCTGCCCCAATGACTGCGGAGGACTTTTCGGTGACACAGGCGGTAGGTCTTGGGAGCCGCTTTACCTTGCCATGGTGGTTTAGAGCAGTGCTTATCACATTTTCTGAGGTGAAGGCCAGTGCTTTGTCATTATTTTTAATTTCCAATTTGCAAGAGCAGATTTATAATTTATAAAATACAGTACAGTGAATTTGCCTCAGTTCTTATTAAATTATTTTATTATGACTCTGTCAGATGGCTATAAATATTTCTAAATTCTTACTGTCAATTTTTGAACGTATCCTGCATGCACCAGTAACAAACAGGTCATGGGCCACAGAACTTTAAGTAGTGCTGTTCTAGAACAGTGTTTTTCTTCCTGTTGTGCCAAGAATAAGATACTGATGCACTACGATACTGACTGATTCCCTGGCCTTTTGGGAGGTCTGGGGCAGGGGGATCCCTGCACTGACTCCCTTTGACTGCAGCCTTGTGTAGCGTCATCTTCTGTGTGTGCCAGAACAACAGAAAGGTCAGAAAGCAGGTGCTAGAGATTCATAAGGATTTTAGAACCACTATTCCGGTTTGTGTACTAAATGAGGATGGAAGGATAGGGTTTGGGCAGTTAGTGATAGAATAAAGAAGGAAACTAAGAATTTCATATCATGTATCACGACATATACCTTTTCTTCTTCCCCAGGCTGAACTGGAAGCCAAGAAAGCAAAAATGAAAGGGACTTTGATTGACAACCAGTTCAAATGATCGGGATCTCTCTCTGAACCCAGACTAGAGGCAAGCATTTCGACCAGAAGGCAAAAGAACTTGTTCGTGACTGCGTGGACTGGCTCCTACCTTTATGCCCCCATCAGAAGGCTTTGTGTTACTTCTTATGTTCAGTGAGGTCTTTGAGTCCATCTGGCCTGCTTTCTAGAGATGGGTTTTTTAAATCTTTCTATATATGGCTCTTCTGTGCTATTTTTTTATCCATTTGATATAAACATTTTTAGCTGTGTAGAAACTCTATGAATAGATCAGTGCTTAAGTATCTCTAGTTTTTAAAGTAGCTGGTCTTTAATGAAATGTTCAAAGATTTTTGAAAAAAATATTATAATGTATCATAGAAAAAAGTGGCATGTAATTAGATTTAAAGTTACAGCAAGTCAGATCCTTTGAGGTAACTCTGTCTCTCTTCTTAGATTGGCAGGTATCAGATATGGCTTCAGTCTCTTCTGTTACCATAGAAAATCCATAAAAAGCTAGAGTCTGCATATTTTACTTCAAGTATGAAAGCTATAAGTGAGCCGCCGCTTATCAGACTTTGCACTTAAAGAAACAAAAGCCAGATCTGAGTTAGGACAGCTGAGATCCGAATGAAAATGGACTCTCAGTGAGCAACCCAAGGGAGCTACCATCCTGTCAAGTAGCTAAGACCACTGCTTCTGTGTGTGGGCACATGGGAGGGAGGTATTCTAGAGTTAGAAATGATGCTGAGGTTAAAAAATTGTATATGTTGGGTATTTTATTTCACATTTGCCATTTGTGGAGGAGTCTTACAGATATAAATATTTACTATTACGCTGCTTCAGTGCTACCAATATGTAGTGTTTGTATCTGTATTTTAACCTGTTCACCTGTATTACAAAGTATCGCCTGCATCTAGTCAGATTTCTGCAACTGAGTTGTCCTCTCCACCTAATTTCCTGTCCTCATTCTGAGAGATAATTAGGTATCATGTGGATAACCAACCATAACCTCTGCACAACACCTTGACCTCAACTCCAAACCTTCATGCCACTTTAGCCACAAAGTGCCATGACCGCAGCCTCGATGTCAACTCTGCTGTTCTTTCTTCACAACCTCCTATCATTGCTACTCTGGTACTGTCACTTCCACTAAAACTGTTTTGTTTTGTTTTGTTTTTAGATTTGAAGGGTAATTATCTTGATTATTTTATTATAGTAATAATCGAAAATATAATAATGATAATAAAGTAGCCACTTTTTATTGAGTACTTACTATGAGTGAGGTGCCACGAAAAGCACTTTTATAGGTATTATCTTAATTTAAACATGAAGATAATCTCATGAGAGAGGTTTAACTACAGTAGCTATCCTCCTTATCTGTGGCGGACACACTGCAAGACCCTCCCCCCCATGTATGTCTGAACTATATATACTATGTTTTCTCCTATGCATGCATCCACTTTATGGCTTTTCATGGCAGATCCAAATTGCCAGCATCACTACTCTTGTGTTTTGGGACCGTTAGTAAGTAAAATAAGGGTTACTTGAACATAAGCACTGTGATACCTTGACAGTTGATATGATAACAGACAGCTACTAAGAGACTGATGGGTGAGGAGTATTTACAGTGTGGATGGATGGACAAAGTGATGGTTCATATCCCAGGCATAAGATTGTAAGGCACTATTCAGCACAATGCGCAGTTTAAAACTTATAAATTGTTTATTTCTGGAATTTTCCATTTAATATTCTCAGACCATGGTTGACCATGGGTAACTGAAGCCATGGAAAGCAAAACCGCAGATAAAGGGCCGGGACGGGGGGAGGGTACTGTACTATCTATCATTATAATGTTACAAATGTGTACTCTGAGACTCTGAGAGTTGCAGTTTCCCAAGTTCCCATAGCCAGTGGGTGATAAAGCCAGAAATCTGACTGTGCAACTATGCTGAACTACTTCTCATGTGGGATTTAAAATGTAAATATGTTATTGAGAACAGATTGCAATTTCATTTTGAGAAAGCAAGTAAAGTGCAATGTAAAAACAATTGCAAACAAGCATGTGCTCTTCATTATGTTTTCTTCCTTCATATTGAAATAGTTATTAAAATAACATGACGTAGTTTCTCTGTTGTTTTTATTTACTTGTATTTTAGCAGCAATTACAGTGCTTAATGTTAGTATGAAGAGTCATATTGAAATTTCAGTCTTATTCTATTTTTTAGTTTTTAAATGACCAACTGTGAAAAAATAGTAAAATGTTATAAAATGTTTCCACTGACATTTGGGAGTATAATTTGTTTGCTTAAGAGAAATTGAGAAGCTTTGAAAAAACTAGCTGGTGTCGACCACTAGCTGAGGACCGCCTCCCTTTCTCAAGGAAAAAATCTTCCCTTTTTCACTTCTCTGATGTTTTATTCTGCTTCTTCACCAGACTACTCCTCTTCTTTACTAAATCTTAATGAAACACACTCCATTGCACTTGAGCTTTTAATATTCTTTATTCCTCAGAGGAAATAAAAAAATCACTGATGGTCAACTAAACCTGTTTTTAAACTTCATAGAACCTTGATTCTCATGTTTTACCCAGTATTGCAATTCCATCACCATCTCTCTTCCTTTTAACCCAGTCTAATCCTGTGATTGATGATCTGAATTATCCTCACCAGCACCTTTAACTCTTCTCCCTTGGTGTTTTCACTTTAAAAAAAAAATCTTTCAGTAATTTTAGACTTACAGAAAAGCTCCAAAGATAGTACAGCAAGTTTCTTAATATTCTTCACTCCAGTTCTCCTAATATTAACATTTTATATAATGCTATGAGCTGAATTGTACCCCCTGTCATAATTCATATGTTGAAGCCCTAACCCCCACTGTAATAGTATTTGCAGATGGGTCTTTGGGAGGTTATTAAGTTTAGATGTAATGAGGGTGGGACCCTCATGACGGGAACAGTGCCTTCATAAGAGGGCACTGTCTCTGTCTGTGTCTCACTCTGCCTCTCTCCATCTCTGTCTTTTTGTCTCTACGTATCTGTCTGTATCTCTGCTTCTGCCTCTGTCTTTCTGCTTCTGTCTCTCAGTCTCTCTCACTCTCTTTCTCAGAAGAGAGCTCTCACCAAATCAGCTAGCACCTTCATCTCGGACTTCCCAGTATCCAGAACTGTGAGAAATAAATGTCTATGGTTTGAGCTACCCAGTCTTTAGGACTTTGGTATAGCATCCCTAGCAAACTAATGTATACATGGTGGGGGCAAAAGTAGGTTTACAGTTGTTCATACGGAAAATAATACAATAATTAATAATACAGGAATAAACTCTGTTTTGTGTACTCACGACTGTAAACCTATTTTTGACACTGGTCGAAGCTAAGAAATTAACATTGGTTCAATAACAGTAAACTACAGACTTCATTTGGATTTCATCAGTTTATCCACCATGTCCTCTTTCTGTTCCAGGATCCCACATTGCATTTAGCTGTCATGTCTCTTTAGTCTCCTTTGATCTATGACAGTTTCCTAGTAGGTGTGATGTGATATTTTATGGTTTTGACACACATTTCTCTAACAGTTAGTGACATTGAGCAACTTTTTATATACTTGTTGGCCATTTGTATATTTTCTTTGGAGAAATGTCTTCAAATCCTTTACCCATTTTTACTTGGGTTATTTGATTTTGTTTATTGTGAACATATTTTTATTTGCTAACTTTTGTCTGTATAACTTCTTTGTGAAGAGTTTGTTCAGATCTTTTGCCCATTTTTAAACTGTTTTGTTTTTTTCTATTGTTGGGTTTTAAGAGCTCTTTAGTCTGGGTATGTCTTTTATCAGGTATGTGATTTGCAACATCTCCCAGTCTGTGGGTTGTCTTTTTTAGCCTCTTAATAGTGTAGTTCCTTTGATGATGCCAGATTATGCAGATTTTCTTCTATATTTTCTTCTATAAGTTGTATACCTTATAGCCAGGTCTATGATTCATTTTGAATTCATTTTTGCAAAAGGTGTGAGGCATGTGTGAAGGTTCTTTTCTTGTGTATAGATGTCCGGTTTTCCAGCACTATTTATTGAAAAGACTTTCTTTTCTCCATTCAGTTGCCTTTGTGCCTTTGTCAAAAATCAGTTGACTGTATTTTGGGGCTTTTTCTTCTGTCTATTGTCTGTCTTTGCACCAATACCACACTATATTAATTTAATCATTATAACCTTATAGTAAGTCATTTTTTAAAGATTTTATTTATTTTTAGAGAGAGGGGAAAGGAGGGAGAAAGAGAGGGAGAGAAACATTGATCATTTGCCTTATGCACGCCCCCAGCCAAGGACCTGGCCCCGCCACCCAGGCGTGTGCCCTGGCCAGGAGTCAAACCTATGACCTCTTGGCTTGAGGGACCACACCCAACCCACGGAGAGCTGCACCAGTCAGGGCTATAGTAAGTCTTGAAATCAGGAAGTGTGAGTCTTCTCACTTAGTTCTTTTTAAGAATTATTTTGCTTATTCTAGTTCCTTTGACTCTCCATATAAATTTTAGAATCAGCTTGTTGATATTTTCAAAATTCTTGCAGAAATTGGTTGGGATTGTGTAAAATGTAAAGATCAAGTTGTGGAGAATTAACCTGTTGATAAAATTGTGTCTTCCAACTCATGAACACACTATACCTCCATTTATTTAGATCTTTGATTTCCTTCATCAGTGTCTTACAGTTTTCCATGTACAGATCCTGCAAACATTTTGTTTAAATTTATACCTAAGTACTTCATTTTTTCTGGAGCTATTGTAAACCTTACCTCTTTTTAAACAAGAAAATAAACTCAGGGTGTATTTGCAAACTCACTAGGCCTGTTCTGATATGAGCTCAGGCTGAAATACCATTTATCTCCTGATCTCATGCCCTAAGCTCCCAATCTGACTTGTCTCACAGTGGCATTTTGACTCTCCAGAGCCATTGTCTGAGCGTTGCCCTTTTCTAGTTGACAGTAACTCTGGAAAATAGCTGCAGGATCTTGGGGAAAAGTCAAAAAGAAATGTTATATTACATACTTGTTGCAATGTCAAGGGGATGCATTATTTCTTGGCTCAAAGGTCTCTAGGTAAACTAGTTTGGAATTGCAGCGGGTCTGGGAAGTGGGTGAGAAGAGCAATGCTTTGTTATAGTGACAGCAATTAGAGCTAGGTACACACAGGCCAGAAATATAGTTCTTTTAAAAATGTTTTAACACACATATGTAGGGTAATAATCTTCTTCCCAAATATTTTAAGCCACTGGCAATGATTCCTAATTAGTAAACATTTTGATTGACACTCTACCTGATTTCTATTACAGCAGCCATCCTTAACTGAAAACATAAAGCTCTCAATCTAGAATCAGTCCCATAATCTACTTTCTCTGACCTTTTACCCAGAGAGATGGGTGTCCATATTTTGCAAATAAGTGGCATTTGACACTGTGAATTTTATGGTTCCAATATCAGATGGGTTCTCACTACAGCTAGTCAACCCTTCTACTAAGTGTTCTGGGTCAGCAAGTCTCCTGTTTCACTCATGAACAACTAACTTAGAGCCTTCACCCACCACTTTCTTCAAACCTCTCTGCCTGCAGACGATTTTCCTCCCCAAAGCGCCAAGAACATAGGGGCATGCTTATTTGTATCGGCTCCTATCCTTTTCTTTTTCCAGCCTCAGAGGAAGAAGTGGACCCTACTCCTGCTCAAAGTTAATCTGCTACCTTTTATTCAATCAACTGATACATATTAAGTATCTATTATGGGCTAGATTCAGCAGGTCCTTGAATAATGTTGTTTTATTCAATGTCATTTGGTTATAATGTTGATGAGGAAAAAATAGATTCCCAGCCAGTGCCACTGTCTGTGTGGAGTTTGCCCATTCTCTCCAGGATGGTGTGGGTTTTCTGTGGGTGCTCTGGTTTCCTCCCTCATCCCAAAGATGTGCATGTTAGGTGAGTTTGTGTGTGTACATTGTCCTGGTCTGAGAAAGAAGAACAAAGTTGGAGGTATCATGCTACCTGATATCAAACTATACTACAAGGCTATAACAATCAAAACAGTATGATGCCCTGGCCAGTATGACTCAGTTGGTTGGGTATCATCCTGCAAAACGAAAGGTTGCTGGTTTGATTCCTGGTCAGGATACCTGCCTGGGTTGCAGTTGCAGTCCCTGGTCAGGGAACTGATCAATGTTTCTCACATTGATGTTTCTCTCCCTCTCTTTTTTCCACCCTTCCCCCACCCCAAAGATAAATAAATAAAATCTTTTTTTAAAAATTTTAAAGATTTGGAAAAAAGAAATAACACTGTCATCATTTCTAAAAAACACAATTGTGTACACGGAATATCCAGAAATATTGAAGGATAAACATTTGAATTAATAAGTAAATTTAGAAAGGTTGCTGGACATGTGGCCAATATCAAAAATTGATTGTATTTCTGTGTATAAGCAACAAGCAGCTGAAAATTTAAAAAAGAAATATTACATCATTACAATAGCCTAAGAATACCTAAGGATAAATATAGGAAAATGTGTGCAAGGCCTTTACATAGAAAACTATAAAAGATTATTGAGAAAAATTAACACCTAAATAAATGGAGTGATATACCGTGTTTATGGACTGGAAGACTTGCTAGCTTTAAGATGTTAATTCTCCACAAACTGGTTTATAGATTCAATGAGACCCCATTCAAAAATCCCAACAGTTGTATGTGTGTGTGTTGGGGGGAGTTTTGACAAACTAAATTATATGGAAATGAGAAAGTCCAAGAATAGCCGAGGCGCTCTTGAACAACTAGGTGGGAAGACTTGTTCTATTAGATGTTGTCTTATTATATAGTGAAAGTAATTGAAACTATGTGATATTGGCCCAATAATAGACAACTAGATCAATGAAACACAATGGAGAGTCCAGAAACAGACCCACACAGATATAACAGATATACAACAAAGGTGCCACTGCTCTTCAGTGGAGAGGGGATTTTTTTTCAATGAACTTTTCTAGGACAATTGTCTATGCATATAGCAAAAAGAAAACTTGACCTCTACCTAATATCATCCACAAAAATCAATTCCACGTAAATCTGAGATCTAAATGTGCAAGGTAAAATAATAAATCTTCTAGAAAATATAGCAAAATATCTTAATTGAAGATCTTATTATTATATTTATTTACCTTTAGAGAGAGGGGAAGGGAGAGATAGAGAAGAAGAGAAACATCAATGTGCAAGAGATACAGTGATTGGTTGCCTCCTGCATGCCTTCAACTGGGGGCCTGACCTGCAACCCAGGCATGTGCTATGACTGGGAATCAAACCTGGGACCCTTGGGTTCTCAGGCCAGTGCTCCACCCACTGGGCCATCCCAGCCAGGGCTCATTGAAGAACATTTAATCAAAACACAAAAAAAGCACTAACATAAAAGATGGGTATATTTGACTACATTAAAATTAAGAACTTCTGTTAATCAGAAGACGCTACTAAGAGAGGGAGAAAGCAAGCCACAGAGTGGGTAAAGATATTCGTAATACAGAAAAGTATAAAGCCCATATCCAAATATCTAAATAACTACAAACCATCTTTCAGATAATAGAGGGTTTGACTTTGGACTCTTGGGAACAGTACAAGCCATAGGACTCAAACACAGGGATCCCAGAAGCAGGGGAGGACCACTTATTTATCTTTTTCCCTTCGAAGCCAGAGGCAGAGTGAGGGAGGCAGGTGGGAAAGCGGGATTTCGAAAGAGGATTTGATATCTAAAGACCCTAATTGGAAGTTTTTTATTTTCTCTCAGAAGGACTAGAGGAAACAGGTGGCCTCCAGCCCATCATGCCCTCACTATCTCAGAGGACAAATGAGTAGAGTAGTCTCTAGAAGCAGAAGGATGGAATGTTAAATGCTAAAGTTCAATTCATAATGTCAGTTTGCTCCTGCAGGTTTATCTCTCTCATCTCCTTTTGAGGAGGAGAAGATTCAAGGAAGCCCTGCCTATCCTCCCAGGTGGCTGAGGGTAGGGGGTGGAGTAGGGAGTCCAGCCAAGAGAATCCAGTCATGCCTTTGGAATGGAGCTGGAGACTGTGAGTTATTAATAGGCATTCCTGTGGGGCCTCCCCTCTCCCTTGTGAGTCCGAGCAGAATTTGGAGGGCTTCCCATTTTTAAAAACATTTTATTTATTTATTTTTAGAAAGAGGGGAAGGGTGGAGAAAGAGAGGGAGAGAAACATCGATGTGAGAGAGATACATCAATTGGGTGCCTCACACTCCCAACTGAGTGGGGGCCTGGCCCGAAATCCGGGCATGTACCCTGACTGGGAATCAAACGGGGGACCTTTTGGTGTGCAGGCCGCAACTCAATCCACTGAGCCACACCAGCCGGGGTGGGCTTCCCATTTTGGGACCAGCTTGGTTTCCCTGCTCCCAGGCACCAGACACAACCTCTATTCCTTGTACATTCATTCTGACCTCAACCCCTACTACAGTTTCCCTCAGCTCAGTCCCCTGCAGCTCCAGTAGTCTCCTCCCGGGCCCTCAAACATGCCAAGCACACTCCCCACACGGAGGCCTTTACATGTGCTGTTCCCTCTCCTGAGAACACTCTTCCCTCAGATATCTACGCAGCCTGCTCCCTCACCTGCTTCAGGCCTTCGCTTAAATGCCATTTCCTCAGAAAGTTCTTTGCTCTCCATTCTATCCAAAATTGTATCACCTCCCCATACTTCCTATCTTCCTTTCTTGCTTTCCCCCTAAAGCCCTATATATTTTTGTTGTTGATTTTATTGTCTGGCACTCCTTCTGTAATGTATATGATTATCTAACCATTATGCTGTATGCCTGAAACTAATACAAAACAATCTTAAATGTAAAATGTAATTGAAAAATAAATTTTTTTAAAAAGACCACCTGTACTTTTTGTGTGTACATGTGCATTCTAAGACTAGGGAGTAAGGGATGGGGAACAGTAATTGGAGCTCCTGGAAATCATGCCAACTGGTCAGGCAGGTGGGTGGAAAGAGCTCTAAGATGATATTTGCTGGGAGTGATCAGCCCCTGGGGCCTGTGGGGAGCCCCATCTCTCCTCAAAGGTAGAGCTGGAAGCAGGACTGACTCACCTTGTATCTGGAATAACTTCAGGTGTATCGAGGTAATACCTCCTAAATAAGCAACTCTATAGGTCTGCTTTTTTCTGTGTCCTAAAATTTATACACTTAGAGTCATAGCTTAGGCAACAAAGTCTTTGTTAAAATGCATGTTCACTGGTAACTGTGCAGGAAAGCAGGGTGAGGCCCCATCACAATTGCTGACTTTGTTCTTGAATTGGATAATTCTTTTCCCCCCCTAGGAACAACATTTCTACTGCCAGTTATAAAAGTGGGTGGTGCCCTGGCCATTTAGGTCAGTTGGTCAGAGCATCATCCCAATACACCAAGGTTGTGGGTTCGATTCCCATTCAGGGCACATACAAGAATCAACCAATGAATGCATAAATAAGTGGAACAACAAACCTCTCTCTCTCTCTCCCCCTTCCCCTCTCTCTCTAAAGTCAGTTTTTAAAAAAAGGTGCTGCTACTTCATCATAGTTACTCAGAGATGATAAGCTGGTGTCCTGAGCTATGCACAGTTGGCTGCCTAGCCCACATTTTGAGCCAAGTGAATTCTTATTTGAACCATTCTCCCCCATGCGGGGACCCTTTTTTTTCTCAGAAGAGCAAGGCACTGTTTTTGAATGATTACTCTTTTAATTCCTATGTGAATTTAAAAAGCCTCTTTAAGTGGCAAGTATACTTATCTTTTGTCACTCAAGTACCTTGTGGGCCACCTGTTCTATATTTCACCATTACAGCAGTGATTTTTCCTCTGTAGTTCATAATTAGTTTTCCTTTGTAGTGTTCCACATTTAGTATTGGCCTGCTAATTAGGTTTAATCCTGACTCCTGTAATTTTTGTCTGCTCATGAACAAGTGTTTATTTTCTGTGTTGTGAACTCTGAAATGATATTTCTGATTGGTCTATAATATTTTAATATCTATATAGTTTTATTCACCTTTAGCCAGATTGTTGCCATTAGCATAAGTAACTATTATTGTAACAAAAGTAATAGTTTATTAAAGTCTTTGAATGTAGCTCTTGTTTAGGAATTAATTTAGGTAAAATATTTCCAAATTTAGGAAATATATAAAAAGTTTGTAGCAGGTAGCTTTTGCCGGTGTGGCTCAATTGGTTGGAATGTCATCCCATACACTAAAATGTTAGAGGTTCGATTCCCAGTCAGGGCACATACTTGGGTTGCCTGCTGATCCCCTGATGGGGCATGTATGGAAGGCAACCAATCAATGCTTCTCTTTCACATCAATGTTTCTCTCTCCCTCCCCCCTCTCCTCTTCCTCGCTCTCTAAAATCAATAAACATTTTTAAAAAGTTTGCAAAAGGTAGAAAGGAACATAGTGCCTTAGCATGTTCTTCTTTAAATAATGTAGATGCCTCCTGACACAAACTAACTAAAATCTTGAAATCTAAACATTATTGAGGCCTACCAAAATGATTCATTCTCTAGTTTCAATTCAGACTCCCAATATCACTTGGCAATCCTATCATGTATCCCTAGTCAGCTCTTCCTCAGTGTCCTGAAGAAACTATCCCGCAGCCATTTCACTTTCCTTCAGCCCCCAACCCCAACCCCAACCAGTCCCCCTTTTCAGCAGAAGGACTTGTTTTCATTTTCGCAGAGCAAAAATCCAGGCCAGCGGTATGAAATCTGAACTCCTTCAGCCTCAGTATTACTAACAGGCCCACAGATTCAACTCAAATGCAATAGCGCCCCCTTCCTTTCCGTAGTGGACATTGTATGTGCTTCCCTGGCCCCTTTCAGGGCGGAAGGACTCAGTTCTTGCAGCAGATGTCCCTCAGCTCTCAGACCCCTTTGGGGCTTTCCTCAGATAAAGAGAGCTGCTTTGCCCAAGGTCACGCCCCCTTCCAGGGCAGATATACCCGGAGAATGACTGATGTTGGGTATGAAGCTCTGGCCCCCCGAATCCCAACTCCTAGCTTCAGAGCTTCCCATGGTGCTGGCCAAGGTCTTCGTCAAACTGCATTGCAGCCCAGCGCCTCCCTCTTCCAATTCCTTCTCTTTCATGGCTGGTGAACCCAAGAGCACTCTCTAATAAACATCCTGTATGCTGATCTCCATCTCAGAGGTGGCTTCTCAGCACACCCAACTTGCAGTGCCCTCCTCCTACCCCCAAACACCCTCCCCCTGTCCATGACTAAGACCCGCCACCCCTGTGTGCCCAGGTCCTTTTCCCCTCATGTCCCCTTGGGCCTTCCGTAGGAACCATATTGCTTATTGTTCTATCACTTCTATCCTCTCTCTTTCCTGTAACTTCAACCTCTCCCAACCTCTCTATCTCTTACCCTCCACATGGAAATTTGAACAAATACCTTCAACAAAAACCTCCTTTGATGCAGAGTCCCCTCCTAGCTTTCATTGTTTCTTCCCCTTCACTGTTTAAACTTCTGGAACCAGCCCACTGCAGCCTGGCTTCTGCGTCCTCTGCTGAAATCTTTCTCCTCCTTGTTCAACCCTATCTTATTTGTCCTCTGTGGTGCATCTCGCTCTGATGGCCATTCTCTCCTGACTTCCTTTCTAGGGCACTTGTCTCTCTCCCACTTTCTTTACATTCCTAAAATGCTTGTGAACTTCAGAGCTCCATTCTTAGCCCTCTTCTCTTCTTATGCATCATCTCATTCATAATCATGGCTTCAACTAGCCCCCGACCTCTGCTGCTGAGTAATAACACCTTTATATGCAAGCAGCTCTTAGACATCTGCATCTCTGTGTCCCACAAGTTCCCCAAACCCAGCGTATCCACAATGGCCCTCATCTCCAACGCCTGCCATGGCCTGGGTCCTCCCTGTGTCCTGGAACTCAGTGAATGGCACAACCATGTACCCAGTTACTCAAGTCAGAAAACTGGCACTCCCCTTGGCACAACTTCTCTCCGTTATCACTTGCTTCCCATCAACCACCACATTCTATTGATCCTGCTGATTTAAGGATTCTCGAATCCCTCCTTTATTGTCAAATCCCGCCCCCCCCCCATGTCCTAGTTTGGACTTTGAACCTATACAACCCAAATGATTGCAACAGCTTCCTCACCAGTCTCCATGCCTCAAAAACCTGCCCTTCTCTCTGCTGCCAGAGCAATGTTTCTTAAAAGTAATCTGGATACGGTGCTCACCTATTTAAAGTGCCCCAGTGGCCTCCTGTTGCCTTTAGATACGGGTGTGGCCAACCTGCGGCTGGTGTCCTGAGCTATGCACAGTTGGCCCTGGGCGGGCCGCATGCAGCCCAGGATGGCTGTGAGTGCGGCCCAGCACAAAATTGTAAATTTACTTAAAACACTATGAGATTTTTTTGTGATTATGTGTCGCAATGTATTTAGTGTGTGACCCAAGAGAACTCTTTTTCCACTGTGGCCCAGAGACACCAAAAAGTTGGACACCCCTGCAAGCAAAAACTCCTCTAAGTGGCACCTCTTGGGTCTGGCTGCTGCCTGCCTAGCTCCGTCACCCCTTGCCCCACCCCCATCCCGCACTTCATATTCTAGCACAACTGGACAACTTGAAGTGCTTTGAACATCCTTCATTCTCCCATATCTCATGCGTCCTTTGTACGTGTCCTCTCTGGACAGCTGCCTTGTTACTCCTCAGTCACTCCTCCCTCCCCCAGCCCCGATTTATTCCTCAATTGTCTTTGTAAACTTTCCTGACTCTGAGGCTGCCTTAGGCCCTCGCACTTACCCTCTTCTTCAGGGACACCACTGGACTTATCACACACCTACCCAGCTCCTCTCTTTTCATGTCTTTCTTTCTACCAGACTGAGTTCCTTGAAGCCAACCGTTTCAACTGGTATTCCCAGTACCTGGCATGGAGTTTGGCCATTGGTCACCTCTCTTTAAGGGCTTTTTGAATGAATGCATCAATGAGGTTTGAGTGGGTAACAGGAGCAGAAAAGGGAACGAGGGGCTTGAGGGGAGACAGAAGACCGATGCGCCTGTTTCACAATTTTGTTCTGGGTGGACACCCTGTCTTTGGTGTTCGACAGACTGAGATTGTCCTGAAATGCAACCTGCTTGTGCCCAGAGGTCTGTGGGCTAGCTGGGATGGCCTCACCTCTCTGCGTTAAGCAAGGAGCACAAGCGAGTCAGAGCCTGCAGAGCTCTGCTGTGTGGCCAGGGCAGGCATATGAGACCCTGGCCCACTGCTCAGTGACAAATCCCCACCTTTGTCTATGGTCATTGCGGGTCTCTGAGAGGCGAGACCACTCACCTGAACCCTTTGCTGGCTGATTTATATGAAAGAGGGAAAAGAGAATCCTGACATGGCTCACCACTGTTTCCATGAGTGCTTTGAAATAGTCCTTTTAAAGGATTCTAGGGAGGCTGAGAGGTCATGCCCTCGACCTTCGGAGTAGTTGGGGGCATCTTGGATCCACCTGCATACTCCCCCCCCTCAGTTAAAGCTTTGTCTCAGGGTTTAAAATATGGTAGGGGTTGTTGTTTATCCCCGTTTTACAGATGAAGAAATGGAAGCACAACGAGGTTGAGACCTACCCACTACAGCAGTCAGAGATGAACTGCACCTGATAGGGCTTAGCTGGCTTTCAATGAACAGTAAAATGCGGGGGAGCACAGCTCTTGAAAGAGCAGCAGGCTGAGTGTGGGCCGAGCTCTCTTAGGCGGTCCAGCCTCAGTGTCTTTACACTCTGACCACAAGAGGTCAGTAAGTTCCATAGGAGCAGAGTGTGGTACTTAGAAGCAGCCCATACTAGGGAAGGTGGAGGTAAGGTGGAGCCAAGGTGGAAAGAGGTGGAGCCGTCCTGTCCTTGGTGATATGAGCTGTGGTTCCTGTTTGCACGGCAGCTCCCTAAAAGGAAATCCTCTACCACTAGAACTTCCAGGAAGTGCCTCCTCCAGTGGTGTAGGGTTTGTGAGGAGCCAAGGGTGTGCTCCTCCTAGGAAGGCTGTTGAAGTTTCCAGGGCCTGCCTCCTTATTCCATGGCCAATCCTCTGGATGAGACATTTGAGGCGGGCAGTCCCTGTAGATGGGGAACTTGGCATGTGTGCCCTCTGCCTGGAGGGCTGCAGCCATAGCCACAGGACTAACTGGAACCAAAAATATCACAGGACTGTGTCTGCTAGTGTACAACCTTCCTGGGTGAGGGAGGTTGAGGATGGGGGAGACTTGAAGAGACATATACAATATATAGCATCTCCAGGATTAATTTTAGAGTCTGGCAGACCTGGGTTTGAGCCCTGACTCTTTCTCTTATTAGCCATGACCTTGGGTAAGTTACTTAACTCCCCTAAGCCTTAGTCTCCTAATAGAATGGAGAATAATAATGCCAGCTTTTCAGGTTGTTTTGAAAAGGGTTGTTATTTACTTATCCATTTTATAAATAGCAGAGGGCCCATCCCAGGCTTGCTACTACGTTCGTTCAGGGATACAACACTTAGATTCAATGCCTGGCACAAAGTAAGCACCAAATTAATGATAACTTCTCTTTGAAGGTCAGGCCGGGAATTTACATGCAAAATAGCAGGCAGTTGGAGGCATTCTGAGCAGAAGAGTAGCAGGAAGAGGACACTGTTAGGAAAGGCTCTGCTCATATCTGATGCAGTGTGGAGGCAAGAATGCAAAATGCCAGCCTCATTGTTTCCACAGTGTTTCCTAAGTATCGGAAAATACAGTTAGAGCAAGAGGCTGAGGGCTAACGCTGATCAGGACTTGAGCCTGCGTTAGAGTTGTGGACAGGATGCACCAAGGGGACAGGAAAGGGAGGAAAGCATCCTGTTCACTCCCTGGAAGCTGTCAGACTTTATTTTGCAATTACCTTGCCTGTCTTTGGGCAGTGGTTTCAGGATGTGGGAAGAAGGTGTGGACATGCATAAGCAGCAGCAGCAGCAGCAGCAGCAGCAGCAGCGTGGACTTGAGCCAGGGCATTTGAAGGACACAAAAGCAAAAGAGTATAAAAATGTCACATTGTGGGTGAGGCCTTGTTCCTCTGACTCAGGCAAGGGCATCATGGCACACGAACACCCAAATGTCGTCCTTGAGTCTAGTAAACTATCAGCTGTGAATTGGTCCAAGCCTTTTGGAAGCTGCAGTGTTTCTTTTCAGCCTGCCTCTCCACCTGGGATGTTTCCACACACCTCTGCTTCCTCCTAAAGATAAATTCTTTTCTTAAAAACACACCTCTCCCAAGCTCCAAGTGGTGCCCTCCTTCTGGTATATCTGACACAGGTGTATATGTCAGCAATAGCCCCCAACGCGAGCAAAGCTGATGAAGGAGGTCTTCTAGAGATCATTTTACTGTATATCATTTTTTACACAAGCAGACTGAGGATCAGAGAGGTAAAGTGACTTGTCAAAGATCTTAGAGCTACTACCTGCTAGGTAGAACTGGAAATCTCCATACGTTTCTAGCGGGGGAAACTGGTCTATGCTTTTCCCCCCCAAGCCAAATGGCTCCCCTTTTGGGTTATACTTTTCTTTTAAAAATTTTTTCCCCATTACCATTTAATCCTCTTATATCCCCTGCCCCTCCCCCGCATGGGTTATACCTTTCTGGACTTCCCTCATTGCCTCTACTTTCCCTCTCCCACCTCCTTATTTATTTATTTATTTATTTATTTATTTATTGGGTGGAGAAATCCTTTGTTTTTATTCTTTTTTTCCTTCTCATTTCACATTAGATAAGTAGTCAGATTTGCAAGTTGTTTAGCATAGTATCTGCTCTTCTTTTTAAATGCTCAAATACATTTGTCTCCATTTTCCTGCCACCATTTTCCCCTGCCTCACCCCAATCCTTTATTTTTAGATACTCCCAAAGAGGTTGTCGAGATGTGATGATGAAAGGAGAAGATAGGGAGAGAAAAAGAGATAAGGATAGGGAAGGAGAGATATGAGGAGAGGGGGAAAGTTTGGGAGACTTGAGGCTGCTGTGCTGTTTCCTGACTTTGAAGATGAAGGAAGGGGCTGCTAGCCAAAGAATGTGAGCAGCCTTCAGAAGCTGAGAAAAGCAAGGAAATAGACTCTCTTCTGGTTCACAGGGAATGCAACCTTTCAGACACTGATTTTAGCCCAGTAAGACTCATTTCAGACTTCTGACCTCCAAGACCTTAGGAGAATGAATTTTGGGTTTATTTTGGGCGGGGGGAAGAGGTTGTCAGTACATTAACTTTCCGGTGGAGAATAATGAATATGAAAATCAGCCTCCAGCCATCAGCAGCTGCTCTCCTCAAGGCCTAGGATCTTCCTTGCCCAAGTGGTGGGGTGGAGGTGTGTACTTCCTGTCCTTTATTAGCTTATCTCACTGCGTCACAATGAGACTCAGATGTTTCATTGTTCTCTGCCAAAGTAGATGTTCTATAAAGTCATAATATTCTATCTTGTACTCTTTCTCTGCACAGGTACCACTGATTCCATGTGCACATTCTATCTCTTCTTTTTCAAAAGCATGACACCAAGATGGAACCTTGAGAGGTTGCTCAGCACTTTGGATTGTTATCCAATGGTCTAAGTCAATGCTCAGTCTTTTCTGCATATCAAAGAGTGGCATGGTGTCCGGCTGCGGTGCCCTTGTCTCCTCGCTGACCACCAGTACTGAATGATCTCCTTACTTTCTTTCTATCCCGTACCGTACAGGCAGCGAGACCAATGTGGTTTGTTAGGTGTGGTTAGGTGTGGAAGCAGCAGGCTAGCCCAGGTCAACTTCTAGAGAGCCAGCATGCAGGAAGTAAAGCAGTAGACTTCCTGTCAGTCAGCAACGTGACATGCTGGAGTGGAAGTCCTCTCAGAGCCAGCCTGAGGGTGAAGCAAGGAACTTGTGGACAGGGGAATTTCTAGGGTAAGGAGTACAGGCCTTGGGTCTTCAGTCACAGTCATCTCTGGGTGGTATTGTAAGAAGCAGCTAGATCAGAGTTAGTTGACATAGAAGAACCATTTATTTATTTATTTTTAGAAGAATTGACTGGACACCTCCTACGTGTCAGGCACTGACTAGGTGCTAAGGATATCACTATGAATTGAGAGAGGCAACGTCCCCATTTTTTATGGAGTTACTGAGATTTTTTTAAAGGTTTTTGCTTGTTTTTTTTTTAAGACATAGCCCTGGCTGGGTGGCTCAGTTAGCTGGAGCGTCATCCCCTACACCAAAAGTTTGCGTGTTCGATGACTGGTCAGGGCACATATCTAGGTTTTGGATTCAGTCCCTGGTTAGGGTGCAGAGAGGAGGCAACCAATGTTTCTCTCTCACATGGATATTTCTTTCTCTCTCTCAAAGCAATGAACATATACCTGAGTGACGGTTAAAAAAAACAACATAGACTTTTTCAGTCACGTGTCTGTCCTCTACCAGATTTTGTTCAGGGTTGGAGTGTCTCTTGAACCTTTGAACATTGTATTTGTGATGCCAAAGGAGTTCTGAACCTTGGGCTTAACCAGCGGTGTGATGGTAAATGTTTAACAACTGACTCTCTGGGGGAAAGTGTATGAAGGTATATATGTACAGAAGTTACTTATAAATTTTACTGATATAAAGGATGTATACTGCACAAATTAAATATAATAAAATTGACACTATTATCTTCATTAATATTAATAAATAATATTAATATTTATAATATTATTTATTACTCAGTAGCCAACTGATTCTCACAGAATGCTTTCACTGATTCTTGCCAGAGTCTTGTATTTGTACAGGCCAATCTGTGGTTTGCAGTTGATGAACAAATGTTCTAACATGAATGTTGGTTGATATTTTAATTTATGTGTGAAACAACAAAGACATGTCAGAACTTTCATGAATTCTTCAGTAATGTGAGTGAGTGCTGAATAGCATAGTGGTTTTCAAACTCTAGAAGACGATTTCTTCATTTTTTGGTATGATTCACAATGTAACAGTTAGGTGGCACACAGCTGAGTTTAATCTGCACTATTATTTTCCGCAGCACTTTCTTAGGTCCAGGTAATCAACAAAATAAATCAAGCCCCCATTCGCAGCATTTACTGATGTCTGAGTTATAAATACTCCCACATGGCTGATTTCAAGCAGCCAATCTCAGGTATGATTGCAAGCTTTTATGCAGTAGTTCAACCATACAGATATCATAGACTATAAATAATGTCAAATGCACAGATAATAGTAAAATACAGTCAAATGATTAGGAAGCGACAAGTTCTGGGGTCTTTACTAACTTCGTTTTTAATAAAATCTGTTTCATTGTAACCACGTATATTTTAAAACAAAAGCTGGATTTAACAACCAGCTCACAACATTTCTGAGCATGTAGCATTTGGCTCTCAGGTGCCAGAATTAGCTGGCTCCAGCACACCCCTGGGCCTGAGGATATTCCTAGATCTTGAACGACCCTCATGCCTACTCCCACTCTTCTTTGTCAGTTCAGGAGCCCCAGCGCACCACCATGTATGGGAGCTCTAGAGCTAACCCTAGCTGCCACCTTGAATGAGGGCACTGGGGAGAGATTGGCAATGCTTTTCCATGAGCCGGTGGCCTCTTTCTGCCAAAAACAAAGAAAAGAAAAAAGCAGAGGTGGCAGAGAGCCAGGGATAATTGCAGCAACTCTGGAAGGCACATTGGGCAAGCACTCAAGACTGAAGGGAAGAGGATAAACGAGTGAGGGCAGGGGAGCTCTAGCTCAGCCCTCCGTCCCCTTGGCCCTGCTCCTGGCTGGGCTGTCATTTATTGTCACCAGCAAGGCTGGTGACATTGGAGACTATAGGTTGGGGAGAGGGGCCAAACGCTTATCTCTTGCCGCTCAGATGTTAGCCAGAGCCCTGGAAGCTACTCCTGAGGGTGGCCTAGCGCTCACCATTGGAATCTGTGTTTTGTGCCCTATTTCCTTTTCAGCAGGAAAAAGCAGCAGTAAGACTTTGGGTCTGTGGTTGGCCCTCTCGCTGACTGGATCACTCTGCTTTGGAATATGCCCTGTTCTGGTGGAAAGCCTGTCTACCATTCTGGGCCAACCTCTGCGCGCAGGCTTTGAATGAACCCTGTGTCCTTCCCAGCCACTGCACTTGTTTCCACTTGCTGGGTCACCGTGGGCAAGTTATCAGGCACAAGTGCTCTGATGCAGCTGGGGCCTTGTTGGGATATACTGCTCTGATGTCACTGCACAAGTGAGCGTTCTGTGTTTGCACCTAGGCTGGCAGCGCTCCAAGGGCACAGTCCTCAGCCCTGCCCCACCCAGCACTCAGTACAAAGACCAGCCCTCAGTGACTGAATGAATCAATGAATACAGGCCTGGCTGACATTCAAGATTTCTTCCTGGTGAAACAGAAGCCCAGTGTAGAGTCCTGCATGAGAGCGCTCCCCTAGTCATCTTGTAAAAGCAGTGTCCTTTATTATTGATCACACTTGGGGGAGGGGAAATCCCCAATCCCCACCCCATGTGCATGCAGGTTTTTACTAGCCAGATGTTCTGCAACTAGGAAGTTCAGACACCAGTTGTTTTTCTTCCAACCTATGAGGAAAATCACCTCTGCCCCCTACTGCCAGGCACGCTGCTCCACCCGGTGCCTGCAGTGCCTACAAGGCTGGCGGAAGTGCTGACTGGGACTGATTTGCTCCTGACATCAGCCTGAGGACATCCTGTGCAGCTGAGAGGGCAGTGCTGCCCTCCTGTTAGTACACAGGATGGGGACTGACCAGGGTGAGGACACAGGCGCTAAGGGCTCAATACACCCTGAAAGGGGCAGAATCAAGCTCTACAGATTTATAACTGTTCCACTCCTTGCCAAGCACCGCGCCCCCCCCACCCCCCACCATCCAGGCCAACCCAATGCACACACCAGCATTCCCACACAGCCTCCGACAAATGTCTTCTGACACCACTATTCACACAGGCTTGGGAAAGAGGGGAGGCCTACTATGAAGTCTGCATGGAGGCATGACTCTGGGGGTTCAATAGTCGACTGTCTCCAGACCCACTGTGACTGTTGTCCTTGTGATTATGCATAGTGACTGTTAAGGAGGAACTGTAAAACCACTGTGCACGAACTCTGCACTCTCATCTGCAGGGAGGACATCCACACCTTCCTCCGTCAACATGCCCTAAGCTGAATGACCCTGTGAGGGAACCAAGTTAGAAGTTTTGGTGCCTGGGTGTCTCCATGTGCATGTGTCTGCGTGGTAAAATATGACAAGTTTCTGTTTCCAGGCCAGACTTTGCTCCTGTGCTCCAGACCTCCACCCCCATCCCAGTGCCTCCTGCACAGCCCCACTTGGATGTCCTACAGGCAACTCAAATGAATATACCCAACCATGTTTATCATCCTTTCCTTCCTCCCCAGATCCCCAGTCTGCCCTGCTGGATGATCTCTTTCTCAATCAATGGCACTACCACTCAGCTACTTAGCCAAGCAGGAAACCTGGGCAGTCCCTTATTCCATATCTCCATACGTTTGGTCACCCATTCAGGCCTGTTCTATCCTGCACATTTTCACTTCATCAACCTGCCCCTGTATACCCTGTCAAGACTTTAGGTCAGGCTGCTGTCTTCTTGAAGTATAGCAACAGTCTCTTGATGCGCTTCCTTGCCTCCAGTTCCCCCATCATCCCTACCCTGCTCCCACTCCCACTCCCTTCTCCACCCTGTCCATGAACCAGTCCTGAATGATGTGCTAAGGCAGCAGGAAGAAGGCCTGCCTGACCAACATGTCTTTCTCCCCAATTTGTAGGTGCCTGAAGTTCCCCTTATTTTGGTCAGTGCTGGGGAAGTGCGCTGGTATATTGGTTAGCTCACCTTTAGGCAGAACTTAGCTTATCTGACTTATCCTATTGGCATTGAATCTTCCTTGGCAGAAAGGAAGGAATGTAAAGTGAAAAGGAAGTTTTGACTCGTATGAGGAAGTCAAGAGAAGGCCCAGAGTAGTGTCATGTCCCCAGGGCCAGAGGGGATTCCCAGGAATTGGGGGAAGTGGCTTCCAGAAAAGCAGAGGGCTGGGTCCTGAAGGGACCGCCCAGAAAAGACTGCCAGAGGAAGGCAAAGCTCTGGGGAAGGGAGGGGAGGTCTCAGTCAGCCATCTTAGCTGATGACTAGGTGACTGCACTTCTGTCCCAGGGAAGATTTCCCACAGGGAGAGTGCTAAGATCTCCCCAAATAAGGTCTGGGCTTCCTTCCAGAAGGGAGGGAGAAACTGGGGAGAGGAAATTGGTGGGGCTGGAGAACCAGCCCCTTTCCTTCCCACATGAGGTCTCTGACCTGAAGAGTTGACAGAGCTCCACATTCCTGCTCTGGGTGGGTGTGTGGGTGTGTCCCGATCTTCCTCGGAGACTGAACGAAGGTTTTCCCCTTTTGTGGCCATTCTTTACAAAACCTGTCTCTCTTCCCTAACCCTATCCTCTAGTCAGCTGAAAGAGAGCCCCCTATAGCTACAGTCCTGCCAACTACAGCTCCACAGTTCCACAAGGCCACGTGGAAGCCCAAACCCTCGTGGCTGCCCCTGACAAATCCTGGACATTACCCTGCTAGTCCTTCAGGACCGTGACACCACCTAGGTTTCTTGGGAAGAGACTACTTTATCTCATTCATCTTTGTATCTCTAGTATGAAGTGCCCACCAAGCTTAACAGGCACTGAAAAAATTACCCCTATGCCTCTCTGTGCTCGGTCT
Source organism: Pteronotus mesoamericanus (assembly GCF_021234165.1). NCBI lineage: Eukaryota > Metazoa > Chordata > Mammalia > Chiroptera > Mormoopidae > Pteronotus > Pteronotus mesoamericanus. The sequence continues at coordinate 443,311 of NW_026555203.1, forward strand.
GCAGTGTGTCCATATTTTTTTTTGTCCTAACGCTTTGTCCTTTTGCTGCCCCGCTTCCAGCTGTGTAATACACTGCGCGTGGCGATGGTCTCAAATGTGTAACCTACCAGAAGGTACAAATTAAGAAACAAAACGAGTCAACATTGTGGTGCAAGGTCTTTCTTTTCCTAAGCATTTCTATTGCATATATCTCATCGTCCTCAGGATAAAGTTCAGATTCCAACCATGATATGCAAGTCTCTTCAAGATCCGGTTTCTCTTAAATGGGGAGATGTTGGTCAAAGGGTACAAACTTCCAGTTATAAGATGAGTAGTTCTGGGGATCTAATGTTCAGCCTGGTGATTACAGTTAATAATATTGTATTATATACTTAAAAGTTGCTAACAGTGCATCTTAAATAGTCTCAGCACAAAAAAGAATTATGTGATGTGATGAAGGTGTTCGCTAACGTACATTGGTAATCATTTTGCAATACATAAGTGCATCAAATCATCACTGAAAGGACAAAGTCAACCCCACTTGCTATTGTGGCACCATTTGCCTAGCAGGCCTATGACTTTGTTAAACATGACTGCCATTTTATTCTTTTGAATTTGTCCCCAGGACTGGAAATTACTGGAAGCAAGAACAGAACTAACTGCTCCCTACAGCCACAGGCAGGAGATAACATTGGAACAAACTGCAGCCTCTTGTTACAGCAAACCATCAACCCAGGGGCCACACAACAGCAACCCCCTACCATTTTTTTAATCCAGTTACTATCCAATAGAAGCTCAAAGCCCCCACCTCTCAGCGCTGGTGTATCTCTCTACACTATGCCTCTCTCCTTTCCTGGAGAGTGAATAAAAACTTTATTTTCTACACTTTCTTCACTTTGTGAATTCCTTCACAGTGTGCATCACTAACCACCTTAACAATCACGTTGTATATCTAAAACTTACACAATGTTGCCCTGGCTGGTGGCTCAGTGGATTGAGCGTCAGCCTGTAAACTGAAAGGTCACTGGTTTGATTTCTGGTCAGGGCACATGCCTGGATTGCAAGCCAGGTCCCTGGATGGGGGTGTGTGAGAGGCCACCAACCAATGTTTCTCTCCTTCTCTTTCTCCCTCCCTTCCCTCTTTCTAAAAAAAATTAATAAATAAAGTCCTTTGAAACTTATGCAATGTAATATGTCAATTATAGCTCAGTAAAGCTGGGGGGAAAAGGTTTTGCCCATTCCTCCACCCTCCAATCTTTTGTATCTGACATTTGCTCTTTTTAACTTTTTATTTGGAAATAATTTCAAATTTACAAAACATTGCAAAACTAAAAATAGTACAAGGAACACTTGTATACCCTTTACCCAAATTCACCTATTGTTGACATTTTATCCCATTTCTTTTATCATTTGGGCTCTCTCTCTAATACACGCACATACTACATATATCTACATATCCATATAGTGAGGGCTAGATATATAGATATATACACATATATACTCACACACGTACACATATTTGCATACATTATATATATATTACATCCATACACATGTTTATCTATTTTAATTGTTTAATGTTTATCTTCTTTGTACACACACACACTTTTTTCTGACGTATTTGACAGTAAATTATATACATCATGACCCTTTATCCCTACACTTCAGCCTGTATTTTCTAAGCCTCTAGGATATCCTCTTCCACAGCCACAATACAGCTCTCAGTTTCATAAATCTAAGTGTTCCAATACTTTTTTTCTGATCTGCTGTCCATATTGCACTTTCATTAGCTGACACACCGATGTCCTTCAGAACATTTCTTCCTCTCCAGCACAGGAGCTCATCTAGGGTCAGGCATTGCATTGGATTGTCCATTCTACTTAGCTTTCATTAATCTAGAACATCCCACAGCATTTTGGGGGGCCTTTATGATCTTGCTGTTTTTTAAGAATACAGTTCCTCCTCCTGCTAACATTTTTTAACAGAATGCTCCTTACGTTGTGTTTGCCAGAAATTTTGTCACATTAGATATGCACACTGGGTAGGTAATATGGTGCCTGATCTGGGGGCACTCAAATGTACATCTGTCTCCCACTGGTGATGTGAATTTTGATCACCAGTTTAAGGTGGTGCCTGATTTCTCTATTCTAGCTACTCTTCTTCTGCCTTGCCTATAATAGGCAGTCTGTGAAGAGACACTTGAAGACCATGCAAATATACTGCTTCTCATTAAACTCTCCCCTAGATTTAGCATCCATAAATAATTCTTGTCCAATTCAGTCTTTACATTGGTTGCTACAAAATGAGTTTCTAACTCCCACACTCTCTCCATCTACATTTACCTGTTGGCCCTTGCACTCTAGCCATTTTGAGCCACTTTCTGTTCATCACATCTGCTAAGTACTCTTGGCTAACTCCTATTCATCCTTCACCCCAGACTGTCACAGAGGGTGGTACACGGCTCCAGTGGGTGCTACTCACATTGCAGCCTTGCCAAGCGGCAGCGGTGGGTCTTGGTTTAGGTAGAACTTCCTCTCACAAGCTTTCCCAGACTCCCCAAGTGTCCATTAGGCATTCCTGCTCTTCACTCCCAAGGCTCCGTCTGCTGACATCTATTGCATCCTTGTCACTACAGACAGTCCTCACCTTATGATGGTGTATGACTTACAATTTTTCTACTTTTCAATGGTGTGAAAGCAGTATGCATTCAATAGAAACTGTACATCAAATCTGGAATTTTGATTTTTCCTGGGTTACCGATATGTGGTATGATACCCACTCGTGATGCTGGCCAGTGACAATGAGCTGCATCTCCCAGTCAGCCCCACGGTCATGAGGATAAAAAACAAACAAACAAACAAAAAACCCAACACTCTGTATAGTATACTGGGTTGCCAGCATTTTTCTGATAATTGTGTTTTGTGATTTTTCATGTGACATCATGTCTACAAAACTGTGTCTTCTCCTTCTGGTGAGAAGAAGAGGAAGGCAATTACTCTTGAGATGAAACCTGAGATAGTTGCCCAACTGTAGGCTGGTGTAAGTGTTTTGAGTATGTGTAAGGTAGGCTAGACTATGCTATGATGTTCGGTATGTTAGGTGTATTAAATGCATTTCGACTTACAATATTTTCAACTTACAATGGGTTTATTCCAAGTCGAGGAGCCTCTGTATATTGTAATTGTCTTCTTTTCTGCCTTCCTCATTAGATTATAAGCTCCTTAAGGGTAGGACTTTTTCTCTCTCTGCCATGCCCCACCCAGAATATGTATTCAGCAAATGTCAAGTCAGTAAATGGGTTTGGTCTCATTATAGCTACTTACATGTATGACTGGCTTCTCTGGTAGAGGACAAGGTCCTTAAGGACAAAGACCACACTTAATTCATCTTTGTATCTATCCTCTTCCCCTCCCCTCAGTACTTGGCACAGGGCTTTGTCCATAACACGCACTAAACAAAGGTTTTCTGAATGAGTCTGAAGGTGTATACTGATTAAGGATATGCCTTTTTCCCCTTTCCATAGAACTGCACTAAACTCTGGATGGGAAACTCCTGGGAACCAGGTGGTATGCCCTTTGAACTCCCGCTGTTCTGGCACAGCTGGGTCCAGCCTTGCCTGAGCACGTGCCACAGGGAATGCAGATGCATGGGTGGGGTTATTAGGGTTCCTCTCACTGAGAGATGCCAAAACCTGAGTGACTCTTTGAGGGCAATCGAGAGCTATCCAGGGCCCGGACTGAGGCTCTGGAGCCTTCCTAGGTGATGGCTTCTGGCTCCTCCCATGGGACCTCCCCAGGATCCCCTGGCTGATGAGCTAGACACCTGGCTTCAGTGAGCTGATCTGGGAAGTCTCTTTGGGGCTTGGTCACTGGGAAGGCAAGCTCTTGTGTTGGAATAACGCAGAAACAGGCGAGGCCTGGAGAGAAGGCTTAGGAGGAGTTGGGCTGACAACCCAGCCCTTTGAGGAGCATAAGCACCTCTGTTGTCTAGAGCACAGCCTGCTGATTTGGCAGAATGACCTCTGATAACTGCTGAGACGAACCTGGATTCTAGGCTCTCCTCTTGCTCAGGAGCCCCTGCAGGGGCTGAGGCCCATTGCCATAGCAGCATACACATCTTTGGGGAAGCTGCGCGCTTCTCCCAGCTTAGCAGCAAGAGCAATTCTGCCCTGAAGGCACTGGTTGGGCAAGCTCCTGGGAGGGCTCTTCTCAGCCCTCTAGAGGCAGAGTGGGGCCCCTAGAGCAACCCCAGGCAGAAGTCAGCGAGGACGTCAGCTGGCACAATCTTGCCTTCATAAAGGACTTAGCCCAGATATAGGCTATGCTTTAAAATTTCCCTTCTTTGTAAGAGATGCACCATATAACAGCATTCAGCTTTTGCCCAAAAAGAAAAAAATGCATCGAGGAGCCCCAGATCAGTAAGTGCGACCTTTGAAACTTACAGCCAGAGGATGGTGGGCAATAGACCTAACAGAAGAAGGACTAACATTAAATTTTTATTTTTATTTAAAAAACAATTATATAGCATTTGCCATATGCCAGGGACTGTCTTAAATGCTTTCCAATCTGTTATCTCATTGAATTCTCATAACAATGCTTTAAAGTAGGTACAGCTATTAATCCCATTTTACAGTTGAAGAAACTGAGACACAGAGAGGTTAAATAACTTGCCCAAGGTCACACAGCTGATAAGTAGCAGAGTCAAGACTCCAGGCCAGGCAGTGTGGCTCTGGACTCTGTTCTATTTGGCCCTGCTGCCTCCCTGGGTTTGCCAGCCTTGTGAGAACAGAGCAGGACCAGCACCGACCCTCCTACTACCCCTTCCCTTTATTCTTTAGGCTTTTTTAAAAAAAAAAACTATGGCTCAAATGAAGGAGTCTAGCCTGTCCCCTAGTCACATTTGGAGATCTTATGTATACATGTGGATATTTTATATATAGAAAGATTTTATATATATACATGTTTATATACATATATATGTGTATATATACGTGTGTGTGTGTGTGTGTGTGTGTGCGCGCGCGCATAGAGAGAGAGAAAGAGAGAGAGAGAGAGGGAGAACTGTCTGGGTGTTTGGATGCTTCTGGAAAAGCCAGCTCTGGCAGGGGCTGAGGCATACCGCAGTGGTTCAGAAACTCCTACATTTTATTTACCAAGTCAACATTCTGAGATGAGTGTGTTTAGAGATTCCTCAAAGATGAGCATGTCTTTGACATCTTTTTAACCATATGCCTAGGCAACAACCACCACCAAAGTGGAGCCAGAGCTAAGCTTTGGCTTGACACTGACCAGAGCAGGGAAGAAATGAGTACATCACGGTATTGTTCCAAGTTGTCTTGTAGAAGGTAATGAGTTGTTTACAGTAAGCAAGGCCCCAATGGCCTCTTTGTAAATCTCAGTCCTAAGAAGGTAAAGCCAGAGCTGCAAGTCCAAACTGGTAACATGTTGACATGCCCGTGGAAATATCAACCAGACAGTGCAGACATGCAGAGGTGGGACAAGAACCACAAACTTTGGAGCGAACATTCAACCACCCAACTTTTTTTGAAGGCCTATGTGTTTGGCACTCTGCTGGGCACCGGGAATACCAGTATGAGTAAAAATGCTACCATTTGTGCTAACATAATATATACTTGCATATGCATAGATTATCTCTGGAGGGGAGCAGCAGAATGTGGTAACATTGCCTGTGGGTGGTTAGAGGACAGCGGTGGGACGGAGACTAAGTTGTCACCGCAAACCCTTTATGCCTTGTGGATTTGGTAGCAGAAGTACATATTACCTATGCAAAAAATAAATGAGGTAGCCCCAGCTGGGTGTCTCAGTTGGTGCGAGCGTCATCCCGTATGTTAAAAGGTTGCAGGTTCGATTTCTGGTCAGGGCACATACCTAGGTTGCAAGTTCAGTCCCCGGTGGAGGTGTGTACAGCAGGCAACTGATCAATGTTTCTCTCTCACATTGATCTCTCTCTCTATCTCTCCCTCCCTCCCCCCCTTCCTTTTCCTCTCTCCCTAAAATCAATAAACATATCCTCTGGTGATAATTAAAAAATAATAATAAAAAATAAGGTAAGACAGAGCGACAAATAGGTACTTGTGTAAATTGAGATGTAAATAGCAGGATAAAAGCTCACAGGGGCATGTTCGAAGCCTAGGGTTGTTGACAACAGTAGAGGAGCAGGGACATAGAGACTGAATTTACCAATTTGTCTTCCCGGCATGGGACAGAGTTGAAGTTAAAGCCATGACACTTATTTCCTAGAGGTCCTTCTACCATGTCCTAGCTGGGAAAATTTTTTTAAAAACCCCTGTATTTTGTAGTCTTTTTTCCAAATCATGATGTGCGCAAATTGATCACCTAGCAAGAATGTGGAGGGAGGTAAACCCTGCCCAACGCAACGATTTTGTCTTTCCACGGACTTTGGCCTCCTCCTCCCCAACTTCACAGACAAAGGTGACTTTGTGGTAACAACCATTCACCTTGTAAATACACGCCTGTCCCCAGCCAGACCCACCCCCAGCATAGAGAGGTGTTTCCCAACAAGCTTTGTGTCCACCTGGTTGCAGGCCAGAGACACCTGTTCAGTCTAACCTAAACCTGCTGAGGAACCAGCACAGGCCTGAGAACAAGATTCGAGAACACAGGATACCATGTGAACACGTCAATTTTCTAGCATGGGGTGTTTGTTCTGGATTGTATGCTGACTGGCCCTCACATGCTATCCCTTCAGGCTGCCTTCAGGCTTCCTTTAAAATCGTAAAAATGTGATGTTAATCATGATCACCCCTCTTTATGGAAGGCTTCCAGGGGCCAGGCAGTGGGCCAAGTGCTTTACGAACAGCCAAGGAGGAAGGGACTTCAGCTATCTTTGTCTTACAGATGAAGCAACTCAGCACCAGAGAGAGAAACAGCTAGTAAGTGGTGGTGATTGGACTGGAAACCAGTGTGGTTACAAGTCTAGAATCACTGTTCTATAAAGGCTTTTAACCACTTTGCTGGACTGCCTCTCATAAAGTTAATTTTAATATTAGCTTAATCCAACCCTAATGAAGGGAAATGTGCTGCCAAAAAAATCACTTAGAGTATCCTGAAGCTAAATTAAAAAGTCTTTTTTTACTATCTCTTGTTTGGCACTATTTATGCCAAGGCTTCTCTCCGAGGGCCGAGGGCCCACATAACCAAAGGTTATATGGGCGCCTACCATTCAGGAAATGAGCCCAGCTCCGCCGTCCCTGAGTCAGAGCCCTAAAACGATCTGCTAACAAGAAAATTATGTTCATAAAATCAGCATGGCAATTAAAACAGACCAGGCTCTGGGGTTGAAAATATCAAGAACCTCCTCCCAATTTACTGCCCTGGGGTGGGGATGGGGAGGGCCCTGGCTTGAGAATGGACATTTTGCAGCTTATAGCTGAGGGTTTTGTGTGTAGAAGCTGATTTCTAGGTCCCATTGGGTCTCATCTTGGACTTCTACATACCGGTGTGGGACCCAGAACAAAGGAACTTTCTGACTCCCTTATGTTGTAGTTTTATTTATCCCTCCTGGGTCTGCACCTGCAGAGAGAGCTCTAGGACTGCTCTTTCGGAGCTTATGGTGGTGAACTTTACGTGGCAGCTAGGGTAAGAGATGCCCAGACAGCTGGTAAAACATTATTCTGGGTGTGTCTGTGGGGATATCTCTGGAAGAGATCAGCATTTGAATCGATAGACTGAGTAAAGATCACCCTCACCAGTGAGGGTGCTGGGTGTCGTCCAATCTCTTGAGGGCCTGAATAGAACAAAAAGCAGGGGAAACATGCATTTGCTCTTTTGGTTTGTGCTGGGACATCTGCCTTCTCCTGCCATTGGACATTGCACTCTGGGTTCTTGGGCCTTCGGGCTCAGACTGTTATACCGCCGGCTTTCCTGGGTCTCTGGCTTGCAGAGCCAGATGTTGGTCTCCATAATTGCATGAGCCAAAATTCCTATGATAAATCTATAAACATATACATCTCCTATTGGTTCTGCTTCTCTGGAGAACTTTGACTAATACACTTGCTCTTATGGATTTGCTTTCCTCCTCTAAAATGCTGAGGCTGGAGACCAAGGGACTGCTCTAGAAGTCACCTGAGACCTTGAGACCCTCTCCTCCTCAGATCTCTGCCCTAGCTTCTCTGTGCCGAGAGGAGGAGCCAAGCAGCCTTCCGCGCCTGGCCTTGCAGGGCCTGTAGCTGTTCAGCCGCCTTGCAGCAGCTCCTGGACTTGCCAATGCAGACCCGGCGGGCCAGCCGAGTGAAGTCACCTGCCAACCCTGAAGACGTTCCCTCTTTCCCTTCGCCTGGAATGGCTTTCCCAATCTTCCACAACTCCTACCTCTCCACCGTCCACAACTCCGGGTAAAGCCCATCTCCTACTCACCTGCCACCGTGTCCTCCAAGTTTTTCTGTATTCGATGTATACCATACTGTTTTATTGTTACTACTAACTGTAACAAGGATTCCAGACACTATTTATTGAATTTTGTTTGCCAGGTACTGTCTCATTTACACATTATCTCACTGAAACCCCACAATCACCCTATGAGATGGGTGCTGTTATTGCTCGCCCTGTTTTCCAGATGAGGAAACTGAAGCTTGGAGAGGTTAAGAGGCTTGCCTGAAAGCATAGAGCTAAGAAGTGGTCTTTCTCATCCTACACCCACTCTCTGAACCAATATGAATCTATCTTTTCTCTTCCATTAGATTCAGTTCGTTAAAGGAAACTTCCATTTTTTTGAAATTTCCACCTCCTGACACCCAATGCTGGGTTCTGCTTGGAGTGGGTACTTATTCTATTGATCTCAGTTTGCAGGAGCTCTGCTCACACCACCAGGCCCGCTGGGCATGAGACTCTGCTTTTCCCAGTCCCTGTCAGGGAGATGCAAACTGAGGCAGCCACGAGCTAGAAGCAGAAGGCAGCTCCAAGTCTGAGCAAAAACCGATGTCCCGTGTAGTCAGGCAAGTGCTCTGCAGCCTCACAGTGCTCTCCCCATGGTGACATCACAACTAGCACACCCCTGGCAGTGCCGCCCCTGCTGATCAGGCAGGGGAAGTGAATGACACCAATATCCTGTTCGTGCTTGTTTGGACAGCTGGAGCATCAATGAGTGAAGATTGCCTTTTAAGTCACTACATTACCATGGAAATTGGACTCTGGCAGATATCACTGCCCCCTTGTGGACTGTGCTTTTCTGACATTTTGGGAGAAGAGAAAAACAAAGTATACTGTGTCTCTAACGTTCCTGAAAAAATACCATTGCCTGAAAATCTTGAAGGTTCTGGGAACTGGCCACTGTGATTTTCATTGACCAGGGATGGCAGAACCTCTCAGGAGTCTTTTGGGTTCTTCTGCTCTTTGGGACTCCAAACAGCGCATAGTTCCTTGCTCTTTGGCAGTAAAACACACTTGGCAGTTGTCTGCATCTTTCTGAGCTCATACCTGTCTCCTCTTTTAGTTTGCAGCCGTCTGCCAGCAGTCTCCTTTCAAAATAACGAGTCCTCTTGATCTTCCTTTTCCCATCATCCCTTTCTTTCCATCTCTGCTGCCATCACCTTAATCCTAATCCCCTCACAGTGACAACAGCCTCCACAGCAGCACCTCCTCCCTTGCAGCTGCGCCTCACATCACATCCATGCTAATCAGCCAACGCCTCACTTCCCATATGAGGCTCCCCTTTGCCTACAAGGCAAAAGGTTTGAGGTCCCCAACCTTCCTCTCAGCCAAAAATACTTACTGGTGGTCTACTGTACACAAAGTATTCATCTGAAATCTGCTCCAGCCAAAGGGTGGGAACCAAGTGTCCTTGCAGGTGGCAGGAGGCGCTTTATACGTGTATGTCACTGAATCTTCAGGACAACCATATGAGGAGGGTATTATTATCAGAAGGGAAAATGAGTCTCAGAGATGTTGGACAACTTGCCTAAGATCACCCAGGCAATGACTGGCAGAGACAGGACTCAAACTCAGTCCACGCCTTTTCCACAAACCGCCGCATTCATTCACTCGCTCACTTCAGTGAATGTTCGTAGAGCCTTTCCTCTGTGCTGGTTACTACTCTTGGTACTGAGCATATAGGGTGAACAAGCCAGGTGTGGCTCTGTCCTTCTTAGAGCTTCCAGTCTGGTGAGGGAGACCATATTCTCACTTCAAGCATCAGTGTACTGCTTTCTGTGTGTATGCTTGTCCTGACTCACATGACTTGTGGGAAGCTTTGATTTCAACTTGGCCAAATTCCTTCCTCACCCTCCTTCCTTCCTTCCTTCCCTCCTTCTTTCTTTCCTTCCTTCCTTCCTTCCTTCCTTCCATAGACACTTACTGAGAGCTTACTTTATGCCAAGTACTATACTAGTCACTGGGAATACAACAGTGGGCAAAAGCAGAGGTTCCTACCCTCCCGCACTTGCAGTTCCCAACCTTCCTTCCTCCCTCCTTTCCTTCCTTTGCACCTTTAATGCCATTCCCTCTGACTAGATGGCCTTTCCTATGGCTCTCTAATGGAAATCCAATCCAGTCCTCAAGGTTCATTTGAAGGCTGGACTCCACGATAGAGCGTCCACCTGCCCACCATGACTGCTCCCCTCTGAAGGCATTCAGCGTTTGCCATCTGGACAGATGAGTTGTCTGAACAAGCCTTTGGCACATGACATCCCTGTATCCTTGACTTTTAAGTTATATATGATCCTCTCACCTTAAATTAACTGTTCACCTCATCATTCAGGAAACATTTGTAATTCTCCCCAAGAAGCATTTACCGAGGGCCTATTAGATATTTTAGCAACGGGAAAAGTGATAAACCTTTGTGGAGCCTCTTTGAGTTAACCAAGAGTTTTCACAAATATTTTGTCATCTGACTGTCAACTTTAAAGTGTAATTTAAATTACTTAGTAGGTGAATACATTGTTCTCATGATAGTGAAAACATTATAGATCCGGCTACACTATGCTTTGACCACCCCTATCCCACACCACTCCTCAGAGATGCAGATGAAGAAACTGAGGTTCAGAGAGGTGCTGTGGTGTGCCCAAGCTCACACGGCTAGTGTGGGGGAATTCTCTGACTCTAAATATCTTGTTTCCTCCCTTCTTCCGTGATACTTCCCATGAGGGCCAGGACCCTGTTTATACCACCTCTCTGTGTTCTGGGTGCTCAGCCCAGAGCTCTGCACAAGCTGGGGTTCAGCAAACTTTTCCGCATCAGTGAGCTCCCCTGCAGACTGGTTTCCTCTGCACTAGTGCATTGTCTCCAAAGGCGGGCCATACCTATCCAACCTGGTTAAGGAAGGTTCAAAACGGCAATTGAGGCCAGTCAGACATCTTGCTAGGTGCCTCTTCTGCCACCCCTGGGTTCCGTGACAGAAAGGCCTCTGAGAGACTCCTTCTGAAGTGCCTACAGGGAGACCTCACAGAGGCAAGTTAAGTATTTGCTGGGCACATGTGTCAGGGGCCACGTGTGATAGAGGGGGAAAAGAGGCACGTGTTGTGGAGCCGAGACCTCCAGTACACCTGGACTCTTAGGGAACCAGCCAGCCACATATCCAAGTATTAAATTATGCAAGTGCAGATGATGCATTAGGGGTCGGGGATGAAGAGTGGCTAGTGTGGTCAGAGCAGGCTTCTTGGAGGGGGGTGGCGTGACCCGAGATATGTGGAGAGGATTCTGTGTGGAGGGCGCAGTACTCTCAGCACCGCGGACAACAGCGCCAAGGCGGAGGAGAGAGGGCACCTGGAGCAGCCGGGAATGCAGGGGCACAGGTTCGCGGTGGGCTGCTGCTGTGGCTGCAGCGCAGCGGCTTTCTCAGCTGTTCTCTCTCATCCAGCCTTGCATGTCTGATGGCTTTCAGTCGCCACGAGGCCAGCAAAGGCTGCGTTTCCCCTTCACGGAGTCCGCAGCCCTATTCTCTGCTAGTTCTTGTGCTACTCCCTGCGACCGCAGCAAGGACTATTGGAGTCAACACGCTGAGAGCACCCTGACAGAGTTTCCCAGGAAAAATCCAGCACCCCAAAGGGACAAGACAGGCCTCTGAGAGAGCAGTCACTTAACACTTCAGGGCATATTCTGTTTCACACGCCTCTCAAATAGTCATTTTATGTGCACTACAGTGCTGTTCTTGACCCCATTTTACAGCTGAGCAAGCTGAGGCACTGAGAGCTCACAGCTGGAAACAGGCAGTCTGGCTCTTCACCACCCGGAGTGCCTCTCCTTATGGTGCTGCTGACGTTGGTCAGTCCCAGCACAGGCCTGAACCACTCCCCTCCCTCCGATCTGCCAGGTCATTTTCCAGGCACCACGCCATCCTGCGTGGCTTCCTGGCCCTAAGTGGGGGTTTGGGGGGAGGCTCTGCTTTCAGGGTTTTCTGCTGCCTCAGGAGAATGTGGCAAATGTGGTTTGCCAGGTGCCTCAGTTATCCTCACCTGGAAAACGGTCATCATATAGCTGCTGAAATGATTAAATAAGAGAATCCGTACACAATTAGAAGAGTGCCTGGCCCAGGGTAAAAAGCTCAAGAAATAACAGTGGGTGAGCCATAAGAGAGACCAAGGCCCTGCTGTACCCCTGGGGAGAAACAGTGAGAGAGAGAACAAACCCACTTGCTTTCAGAGCAAGTCAAAGAGGGGCATGTTCACTGTAGGGCTCTCGCCGGCTCTCTGCAGCTGGGGCTGTCTTGGGAGCTGGGCTCATCAAGACCAGGCGCAGAAGTATGGCTGGAATAATCAGCCCTGATAAGTCACATGGGTGTGCAGTTGGTACATCTCTGATGGCAGTGTCCTCAGGTGCCCCAGTACATGCCTGCTCCTCTCCCCTTGGAGTGGCCTGAGTCATCTTGCGTGACAGTCAGTGTTCAGCACTGTCACCATCAAAACCAGATAGCCATCAAGTACTCACTATGTGGAAGGCTCCATGTTAGGAGTTCATAATCAAATAGGCAGCGTATGTTCACAGGACGGTAGATATACTTGATGTAGCATCATACCTGTTTTTTTAAACGCAGATTTGGGGAGGGAGGTATCCCAAGGCCCTGGACCTCCTATTCTCTAGCATGGACAATATAGCAGCAGTCCAGGAACCAGGTGATTTCCAAACCCCTGCTCTATTCAGATCCTCCCACTCAGCCCAAGGGCTGGGCAAACAATAGATGCAAGTTATGGAGGCCGTGAACAATTTATTACTGTGAAATTGCTCCCAGATAGCAAGGGACTGAATCCAGACAAAATTCATTTCTGCCAAACCAAAAGAACAAATTCCACATGCTGTTCATTCATTCATTCCCTCATTCATTTCTCCCTCCAGTGGACATTTACCAGATATCCACTATGTGTTATGTTTTATGTTCCGTGTTAGGAATGTAAAGAAGAACAAGGCGCAGACCCTAATGGAGACAGACAAGTAAACACTTAGTTACTATACCATGAAATGAACATTATAATGCATTCACTTAACAATTGATTTCTTGAATACCTCTTATGTGCCACACACTGTTCTAGGCACTGGGGCTACAACTGTGAGTTAAACTGACAAAATTCCCTCCCTCATGGAGCTGACATAAATAGACTATTTTAGCAGTTGAAAGAAGAGGGCAGAGAGCGCTGGCTGGTGGATTCTGGAAAAGCACACAGAGTGGGTGAGATCTCAGCTGGGCCTTGAAGGACCGTGCGTTGGCAGAGAGGCAGGGAAGGGCAGGCCTGGGAAAAGTAAGAGTACCACAAAGGTAGAGTAAAAAATAATAAATGGAGCTGCTTTAAAATGGAGCCAGAGCTGCCAGGCCAAAGGAACTATGTTGTATGTCGTATGACTCAAGTCTTGGAATGTTCAACCAGGGCAAAATAACTTTTTGTCTGGGCCTAAAGCAATATTGTGCCCCAAAGAGCTGTTTGCAAAGATAACAAGAAAGCAGATATTATGACTAGAGGACTGATGACTACAGAACTGAAAATTAAAAACACTGTTTAGAATTAACAACATTATGTTATGACCAATAGAAATGTCTTCCTTCTATTGATGTAATTGTTCTTCTTTCCTTTCCTGGAAATACCCACTGTCTTTGTCTCTTAATTGGGCTTCTGCTTGAATCAGTTCATCATGAATAGCTATCTTTTTAAAAAAATCTCAAATAAACTCACATCACCTCTTACTTTGAAAGGTCTTTTATTTTTAGATTAACACTAGGTAAAATGCAAATGAATGGCGTGGCTAGGGAGTAGCGAGTGGCTTGGTTTGGGACTGTAGAGCATGGGTAGAAGTAGCAGAACAGGGAGAGGTGCACGGACGGTTTTTCCATATAACGTACAGTCAGGTAAAATAGACAAAAGCCCAGGTCTCGGCATTTTTTCTGAGACCCTGGTGAGAGGTGAGGGGGTGCCAAATACTACCTAATCATGTGGTTGTGTTTGTCCAGCAGGGCCTTACTCAATGGCCCAAGAGCCCCAGCATGGAACCTTAGAGGAGGCTCAGCGTTCTTTGCTGAGAGCCTTCATTGGAAAAGAAGGTCTGTCCTGAAAAAGCAAACAAAACTTGAATCAAATCAAATTTAATTCAAGGAATGTTTTTCAACAATAATTTTTAAATTGGCTGAAAATAGAAAATAATCCATACTCTAAAAGTGGATTCTGAAGACAGAGTTTTGGTTATTACAATTTCTATTTAATATTTGTCATGTGGATTTTGTCTGTTGGTATGGAAACTAGTCAGCTTTAATATTTTAACATATTTCGTGACCCAAAGTAAATAGTTGGACAGGATCACCTTGAAATTGTCTTTGAAAGCTTCTGTCAGGTGAGAGAGATCAGAGTATGTTACCCAACCTCTCTAGGCCTCAGTTTCATCCACTGTAAAATGGAGTTAATAATAATACCTCTCAGAGTCGTTGAGAGGATTAGGAGAGTTAATCCACGCTAAGTGCTTAGCACAATATCCAGCATATAAGAGGTCACAATAATTAGCTATAATTCTGCCTCTGTAGTTTTATTTTTTGAGACTTTATTTATTTATTTTCAGAGAGAGGGGAAGGGAGGGAGAAAGAGAGGGAGAGAAACATTGGCCAGTCCCCTCCCACATGCCCCCAACCGGGGACCGGCAGGCAATCCAGGCATGTGCCCTGACTGGGAACTGAACCCATGACCTTTTGCTTTGCAGGTCGGTGCTCAATCTACTGAGCCACACCAACCAGGACAGCTGCTTCTGTAGTTTTAGAGAAATCACTGGTACTTGCTTGTATTGATTGATCAAGAGAAGCAGTCTTAACTTAATCCAATCTGTCTAGCTCTAGAAATTCTGGAAAAAAAATGTCACAGCTCCTAATAGAAAATTTAAGAAATGATATTGTAACTGAAGAAAAATTGATTTCCAGTTTTCCTGGTGGGCAAACTGAGGCACTAACCCATGATGATGCGTGATGTGACCCAAGACAGAGAAGATGGAGTTCAAGTGGGATTACAAATTCCCTGGCCAAACTCCCAGCTTTCTATCCTAATTGGCAAGCAGCATGCTTTTTACCCAGAACCCCAAGCACCTTTACCCCCTGACTTTCACTTCTAGGATAAATGCACGGCAAGGCTCAATTTTTATAATAAATGTACTCCTGGGCTCTGAACTTAACTGCATAAGTGAAAGGCTGTCTTTTGCTTCCAACGGTCTAGGTACATTGCTTCTTCCTAGCAGCTTCCTCCGCTAGGGACTGAAATCATAGGGTTGGGTGGTCAGGGTGCGACTCCATGGGTTCCTTGAAACTGGATTCCTTGAAACACTGTAAGAGCAAAGGGAATCCTAGTGTTCACATAGTGGCCCCTGGGCCAGCAGGACAGTGGGGTCTGGTGTGAGGCAGGACGGCTTTCTTTTTGGCCTTTGATCTCTTTCCTAATCATTGTTACAGAATATGTGCTCTGAGTTAGAGCTTAGGGTTATCACTATACCCATATTCCTATTCATTCCATTCAAAAAGGGTTCCTTTCTTTCTTTACAACCTTCCTTCTCTCTCTCCCTCTCTCTGATTCATTTTCTATAGCATATGTGATATTTTCTTGAGACTGTTTTAGAAAATTTGTGGGTCAGAGATAAATGCATCGCATCAATCTCTCATGAATGAAATCAAAATAAATGAAAGTATTCCGATAAAATAATAACAGTCATTATAATGGGAAAATTGTGTAAAGCAGGTGCCCAGCATTATTTTAAGTACTGTACACATATTAACCCCTTTAGTTTTCACACTACTCCTTTGAGGTAGGTACCATTGTTAGCCACATATGCCAGGATGGGAAAACTGAGGCACAGAGCAGTTAAAGCTGGGTAGCTGGCAAGTGACAAAGTTTGGTGTTTGAGAATGTGACCTCTAGCTCAAAAGATACTCATGAGTGCAACGTGAGTGGGAAGACGGGGAGCAGCAGAGAGATCAGGTGATGAGCATGTCCCAGACTAGGTCCTGCCTCTGCCCTGGTGTACAGGGCGGGCTCCATATTCCTTCATCTACTCCGGCTCCATGGGATCCGGAGCAGATGAAGGAATATGGGGGGATCAGTTTATCTAGTTTTGATGCCCCCTTATGAAAAACACCAACATATCTTACTTTTGAAAATGTAACAAAACTAACCTGATGAATACATTGCCATGATACTGACTAGGGCTGGGAAGGGGTCCGTGCCAGGGGTGGCCCCGAAGCTGAAGCGTCGTTAGCTTCACAGTCCCTTTGCCTCTGTCCATGAGATGTCTCTCTCTGCTCGTGCAGAGCAGGGCGTCGGAAGCTCATTCTGACAGAAGAGTTTCCCTTTTCACTCCCAAACATGAAGCCCTTGGAAGGCGATCTGTCAATAGCAATTTAGCACGGACTTTGTTCTGGTTATGTCTTTACGGCGACAAATATCTCCATTCTGGGAGTGAAAATATCAGAGACAGTAAAATGTGTCATGCGATGATAATCTACACATTCTCTTAAATCTCAACAGTGCTATTTCCTTCCTGTGTTACAAAAGTTGCCCAAAGAAATGAAATCCCAGGTTGGATGCTCACCATCAAAATAAGACCTCTCTTCCACTGTCTCCTTCCTTGACAATATTGAAAAAGAATGGGGTAAATAGACTCCTTTAACCGAACTCAGTTTTGTCTCCAGAGAGGGTCCATTGAAAACAACTGCCCAATCTGTCTCTTGAACATTGTTTATATTTGTTGCTAGGATACCAAGGCTCTTTTAAGCCTTTGGCTAAGAAAAGCACCATGCATCTGAACTTGTTCACCTGCACATAAAGCAAATAATGGCTGAAATGATGGGAAAGCTCCTCCAAACATTTTGAGCGGAACACAAGGCATTTTTGTGTCCAGAAATTGCAGTGTCTGATATTTTTTGCGCAAATAAATCTCCACCTGCATACTAAAGTGCACATTACACATAATAAGATGAGGCTTTGACAAGACAGATGTTAATTATTTTGAGGTAAATCAGATCACCTTTAACCCAAACTCCAAGCTGTAATTTTGTTGCTCAGCTTCTTCATCCCGAAATTAATGTAAATCTTTACATTCATAATTTTACTTGCAACGTTAACCCACCCACACAGTCTGCAAATGATGGCTCTGAGTCAGAGACTATTTGCTTTTGACTCTGTTAGATATTTTAAAATGTTCCCTGGGGGAAAAAAATGTTCTCGGGAAGGACTAAATCACCTAACCCCAGTCCTCTCACAGGTTCTGCTTTATGTAAAAACGATGGAGCCAGAGAACGTCAAAACTGTAAGAGACTTTAGGGGAGAAAGTAAGACTCTGATGTTAGAAGTGATGGGCCCCACTCAGTGACCAAAGCTACAACTCAAAAGGAAAGGAAAGTACTGGTTTAGGGTTTTAATAAAGGGCCACACTTAGAAGTCGTTGCTCCGAGTCCAGAAGCTACCCCTTCTCCGCCCTCCTGCCTCCGACAGCATCTGCGAGTCCTGGTACCCACGGCTGACACTGGTGTAAAAGAATCATGCCATTTTGAATGCAAGCAGCGAGAATATGATTCAGATGCAAACAAATCAGATACTATTACGACGATATGCATTAATTTTTTGGACAGATACACAAGAAACTGTTCATAGTGGCTACTTTTGAGGAGGGGGACTAGGGATGGGAAAGGCAGGACAGGGAGATATTTGCTTCTCATTTTATATCTTTTCTTTACTATTTGACTGATTACCATGTACAGATGCTGACTCTGTTAAAAAACCTAAAAAACAAAATAGAAATACTATGCTCACAAACTTCACAGGAGAAATAGAATTTACCTCAGTAACACTGATGCTTGAAAAATCTATCATCCAGCACAGCAGTACTTGAGAAAAAATTTCTACTACCGAAGTATCCATAATAGCAGAGGAGGCTGAATGGGTCCTCCCAGGGATCTGGGGGCAGTGCCAGAAATGGTCCTCTGTATACAAGAAGTCTCTGTGCAGCTTCTGTTTTTAAAATGCATTCAAATTGTGCAATAGACTCCCTAACATATCCGCATGTCTTTTAATACGAAAATAATGGCTTAAATGACTTACCATCCACGACGACTGCCCCTGTGGGGAGACACCCCCGGTTTCTGTCTCCGGCGGTCCGGAGCACCCGCAGCACGCTGCCTCCAGTGACTGGAGAGGCCTCTGGAATGGGGAGCTCGGCTGTGCGCAGGCTGACCTGTGTTCTGGCTCTCTCACCTGGAATCAGGCTTCACGGATTCTGTTATGCATTGAAGAGTAACAAAACAACAGAATAAATTAGGGTGTTGCTAAGATTGTGTACCATCAATGTTCGCATGAGCATAATGGACGTAATGAATTCTATAGCACTATCCTGCACAGCTTGGAGAGATTAAAACCACTTTGTCTTTAAATTAAATTTCAAAAATCATTGAACAACAAGAATAGAAACAACAGGAAAAAAAACAACAACCACCTCATTTATATCAGCCACCCAATTGTAGGAGGCACCACTTCTTGCTTTCTGATCATTAATGCCTGATCCCAGGTTTATTTTAATAGCTGCAGCTCAGTGAGTCTACATCTATTGTGATAACCATAAAGGGGGCTTGGGCTCTCTTGTATTGTGGCTTGCAGCCCTAACTGGAGAGCCTCTTAGCCCCTTTCAGGGTCAAAATCTACAACTGAAAAAGACCTAAGCTGAAGTTTATTTTATAGAAATTCGACACAATATAGTATGTCTAGGCTGTTGCAGAAAAAGAAAAGTGAGCTTGAATTCATTCTTAAGTAGCACTCTGCTTGGGCAAATCTTCATTCAACAAAATGGATGCCTAATAAGGAAAACTCTTATTGGTGTGCTTATTAGATGCCAGGTGCCATACTTACTGCTCTGCATGCTTTATGGTCCTTAATCCTCACTCAAAACACTAGTAGGAAATACGGCTGACACTATTATATCCTGATTTTACAGATGAGGAAACTGAGACTCAGGGAGATCAAGTGACTTGGCCAAGGTCATACAGCGAGGTAAGCAGCAGAGCCAGGATTCAAATCCCGGTACTTCTGATCCTGGAGTCCCCGCAATCTTAGCTGCTTCTTGATAATTATCATAGTTACCATTTATTGAGTGCTTATCATGTATGTTCTATGGCAGATGCTTTGCATACATGATTTAATTCTTGCAACAGCCCTCTGAGGCAGGCAGTAACATTCTTTCATAGATGAGGAAAACTGAGTCTTGGAGAAACTGTCATTTGCCCAACAGTGCAGTGAAGGGGCACTAGCCAAGGCCTCTCTTATACCAGAACAAGAGTTTTGGGTTTTTAAAACAACTTAAAGATCCGTAACTTAGAAAAATTGTAGATATTTAAGGTGTACAACTTTATGTTTTGACATATGTATACGTTGTGAGTTTTTTTTTAAATCCTCACCCAAGGATGTATTTATTGAGAGAGATATTGATGTGAGAGAGAAACATCGATCAGTTGCCTCCTGTATGCACCCTCGGAGACTGAAACTGCAGCCTAGGTATGTGCCCTGACCAGGGTTCAAACCCACCACCTTTTGGTGCATATGATGCTCCAACCAGCTGAGCAACCTGTCTGGGGCAGGAGTTCTCAACTAAGCTATTTGATACAGGGGATTGAAATGTCCACGGTCCCCTGGGCATTAATGTGTGCCATGCAGACTCCTAGTGAGCTGCACTTAAACATGCCAGCCGGCATGTGCAATGTTCCTCAGGAATGTTTTACCCGTGCACATCAATCACCTATCATTTTCTGTTAACATTGTAGCATGACAACCATGGTGTTTTATTCACAAATCTTGTGTTACAGGAAAAAACCCCACTGAATTTGAGGCTTAAGAGCTACAGAAATTGCAAGCACTTTTTCACATGGATCACAAATAAGGGCTTTTCCAAAAACAAGTATGTCCTCCATTAGCACGTTAGACAAAATGCAGATGCTTCCTCTTTGTGAAATGCTTTGGGGCCATGGCAGTTATCTAGATCTCCCCATAATCTTTAACAGCACTGCAATCTCAGCACTGAGTAACTGTGCCAGCTCTAATCCTCTGCTTTGAATGGGATTAGGTTAAAATGACTTGAGCTAGGTGAAGATGGGCGAGGGAAGGTGTCTGGATGAAAGTTTCTATCACTACCATACATTTTATGATTATTTTTGAGATGAAATTCACAGAATAAGCAGTTTAGTGAGCATTTCAGCATGTATGTATACATGTGTATACGTATGTCAGTATATATATACGTGTGTGTATATATACATACCTCCTCACCCAAGGTTATAGTTTTACTTAGAGAGGGAGAAACATCATCGGTTGCTTCCAGTAAGCACTCTGACCGGGGATCAAACTTGCAACCTAGGGAAGTGCTGAGACCAGGAATCAAACCTTCGACCTTTTGCTTTGCAGGATGATGCCCAACTGAGCCACACCAGTCAGGGTTCAGTTTTTATTTCTGGATTAATAACCACAGGACTTAGGTAAGGTAGGTACATCTCACTTTTTGGAGAAAGCTCATTTAGCTGTGACCTTCCACAGGCCATGGACCAATGGGTTTTGGATGCAGTGGACCTGAAATTTTTTTAGTGAAGTAGTAGGAATGTTGATGGGTCATACAACCAAGCTATTCTTTGATAAGTAAATGGCTGAAGATCGATTTTATTATTTTTAGTTTTACTTGATTTCAGAGAGGGAGAGAAAAACCACCACTGCTCCACCCGTCCATACGCTCATCACCTGCTTCCCGCATGGGCCCTGACCAGAGATCAAACTCACAACCTTGGCGCCCGAGGACAGTGCTTCAACCAACTGAACCACCTGGCCAGGGCAAGACTGGTTTTAAAAGCAAGCTCTTCGTGTCACAGGAGATACTGTAGTATTTATTAAACATGAAGCATTTACTCAAATATAGCACTACTAAATACATTTTTATAGGCAAATAAACCACAAACAAAAAATTATACTTCAGATATTTTTTATTTCTTCAAATTTGTTATCAGGAGTGACTGAAATAAAAAATATAATTGAGTCCCACCATCACCATGGAAATGGCTTTAAGAGAAACCTGGTCAGATGAATATTATTGCTTCCCATTTTCAACCAGTATATAGTTGCCATTGATAAATAGACAGCCAACAACAGTCTGTCAAGAATGCTCAAGATATGTTACATAATACAACATGCCTGTTCACGGGGTGGGGAGGAGGAAGACTATGAAATAATTTATGTGAACTTCTTGATTTCATCATACAAGACAAGCACAAAAGCACCACCCATGCCTCTGAGAACATTGGACCATGCACCCTTGAAAAAAGCTTTGCCTCCTTCATCACGAGCAATTTTCCTCCAGCAGTCGAGTGTGCCTGTGTACATGATGTCAGCTGCAAAGAAAGACATGGAGTTGGTGACGTAAGTGCTGATGAAAAGTCCTAGGATTTTACAGGACTAAACCAGAGCCCCACTTCCAAGAGTTAATATCAGTTTTAAAAAATCCAACATTAATACATTAGCATGGTCAATATTGAAATATTAATGCTATCACTAGAGAACAGTGATGCGTAGACTACCCACTGGATTGGACTTCACATCTAATACCTTTTATAAGCACCCTCATTCACAGGCATCTGAAGGGCCTGCTCAAAGGCAACTGTACAGCATACACAATCAACCCCATCCTGTCCAAACAGACTGCTGTTTCATGCCAGGCACTGCTAGTTTATGCCCATGTTCCATGCCCACGTCTTCATCTTCTGCTTAAGGGAAACTTACTTCCTTTGCGCCCTGACTGCATCATCATACGGCGTCGAACAGTGTCAAATGGATAAGAAGTCAACCCAGCCACTGCTGTGACAGACTGTGCGATCATCCAGCTGATGAAGATGTGAGTATTCTTGGGATCTGGAAGCATTCCTGAGAATAGGAAAGAGGCACTTTAACCAGAAAGCAGAGTTTTACTGACTTCTTTCCCACTTCCCCTCAACATCTGATCTGGTCACAAGGGTTGTACTGGATGACCTTAGCTGCCTTTAGCAATTACAAAAACAAAAACAAAACAAAAAACCCAAAAAACAAAAAACTCTGGCTCTTGGAAAACCTGGGTGGCATAATGATCTTCTAAACTGCCTCGTAAGAACACATCTTCAAAGCACATAACAAACTTACCCTTTGCAGTGTCATAGATACCGAAGTAGGCAGCTCGGTAGATGATAATACCCTGCACAGACACATTAAAGCCTTGGTACAGGCCCTTGATCCCATCAGATTTGTAGATCTTAATCAGGCAGTCGCCGAGGCCTTTGAATTCCCTTTCAGCTCCAGCTTTGCCCACATCAGCTGCTAGACGGGTACGGGCAAAATCAAGAGGATACACAAAACACAAAGAGGTGGCCCCAGCAGCACCACCTGATGCCAGATTTCCTGCAAAGTAGCGCCAAAACTGGGTTCTCTTGTCCACACCACCCAGGAAGATCTGCTTGTATTTATCTTTGAAGGCAAAGTTGAGAGCCTGGGTGGGGAAGTATCTGATGACATTGGCCAGGTTACCACGCCAGAAGGACAGAACTCCCTGCTCCTTGGGGATACGAACCACGCAGTCTATAATGCCCTTGTATTGCTTATCTGCGGTGATTTGCTTACTGGCATGCTGCACCTGACAGACAAAAAGGAGGCCAACAGGAAGAGTTATAACCATGGAGAAGGGGGGAGAAGGGAAGAGAATATATTATCTCAATCAACACGATTTAAGTTTGCTCCCCCCCCCCCCCCCCCCCGTCTAGCCTTCCGTAGCACAGGCTGGGCCCGTCTAACCCTGTGACATCTGTCACAGGTGGAAGAGGTGATCTGCATCATTAGAGGCATTAAGCCTCCACCCTTTAGGGTGCGGAGTGGGTAAGCTCGAGCGAACCGTTGACCTTTAGACCTGGAAGATAGGTTCAGAGGCATTAAGGCCAGTCCCATGCAGTACGCGGTCACCTTGGTGACCAGGTCCCACGCCTCGGCTTCCCAGAGATGCTTTTCTCCAGCTCCGCCCTGACTCCTCTCCTAGAGGTGACCCGCAGGCCACCACTCCCCGTCGGCCGTCCCAGTGCGCCCCCTAGAGCCAGAGCGTGCGAGCACGCGGCGCAGGCCGGCCGCAGGGACGTGCCCGCGGCTGCGCGGAGGCGGACGCAGCCGACACACGCTATCCGGCGCAGGCTTCCGGCCCGGCTGGGTTGGAACGCGGCCGCTCTGCCGGCCGCGTGGCTTCCCCAAGGCTGTGATCTCCTTGCCGCGACCTTGAGGGCTCCGGTAAGGCCAGGTGTTCGCCGGCTTTCAGGCTTTGCCCTTGACCCTAAGGCCCGGGGAGTCTGCTTAACCACTCCACACTGCCCCGTCCGAGTCTGCGGCCACTGGGGTGCCGAGGCCCCGGCCTTCATCACTTCCCTCCACTCCAGACCCCTTCCTAGATCTATAACCAGATCACCAGAGCACCTCCCTCAGGTTTGCCTTTCCGTCCCCCTCTGCG
The DNA here is from genome assembly GCF_021234165.1 of Pteronotus mesoamericanus. Taxonomy (NCBI): domain Eukaryota; kingdom Metazoa; phylum Chordata; class Mammalia; order Chiroptera; family Mormoopidae; genus Pteronotus; species Pteronotus mesoamericanus. The sequence continues at coordinate 467,253 of NW_026555203.1, forward strand.
GCCACCCCAGCCCCCACGCTGCCACTTCCACGGACCAATCTAAAGAGTTCGCCCCCTTCATCCCTGGGGTCCCGCTTTCTGCGCGACCCCCTTCCCGTCCCCTCCCCCACTTCCTGGTCCGGCTCCCTGATCCCAGGATGTACCTGCAGCAGCAGCTTGACCCGCTCAATGGGTGCTACCGCTGTCTTGGAGATGGCCGCGGCCACTCCACCTGCCAGGAAGTCCTTGGCAAAGGACACAGCAGCATCTGTCATGTTGAAAGGAAAGAAGGAGCGGGAGAACGCAGGATTTGGTTCGTAACCGGCCGGGACTCCAGGGCTCTAGGGCGGAGCAAAGCAAATGGCCGATATATATACGCGGAGCCGGCGCTCCGGAGGCCGGCGTCGGAGGCGGGTCTGGCGGGCGGTGCGCTGAGCCGCGGGACTGCTGAGTGGTTCGGCGCCGCGCGGTGGGGGAGGAGCCGCGGAGTCTGGCCAAGGCCTCCCTCCTCACCCGGTGGCTGGTCCGCGGGAGCTGATCTGATTGGAGGGAGGGGAGACCCCAGCGAATATCCAGGATTCGGACGCTGGACCGTAGGAGAAGCCTGGGAACGGGGAGGGGCGCCTAAGGTCAGCATGTGCTTGTACAAAAACCTCTGGAGCAGGGCCGGGACAAGAGTGAGGCGCAGAATCTAAGGGAACAGCATAAAAAAAAAAAAAGAAAAGAAAAACCGGGTAATCAAGATAAGTGATATCTAATGCAGCATTTAAAAAATTTCATGCAGGCAAACTACGGCCCGCTGGCTGGTCGTCTGTTTTAGTGAATTAAGTTTAATTGGAGCCCCCAGGCCTGAGATTAGGATGAGGCAAGTGAGGCAGGGTCTTGCAAGTGTGGGGGGCGGGGCTCTTGTCTTTATTAAATTTTGATAATTTGTTCATCATGAGTTTTTGCATTACTTTTGAGTTCTTAAAATTGTGCATTAAAAGTCATTTATTTTGATTGCTAAGTTATTTGGCGCCTCCTTAAATTTTGTGCCAAGACAAGTGCCTCCTCCCTCTAGGCTTGCATTGCCCTGAAGTTCTGCCAGTGAAGCCAGAAGACATTTGGGGAACAGCAGAGCTCGGACACTGTCAACGTGCTCCAGACCCGGGTTTGCAAATGCAGTTTAACAAAGATGTTGCTGGGAATTGGCAAAAAAGAGTCCAAAGAACTCCGTTGGGGGCTGGGAAATTGTAGCCAGAAGCCAAATTCAGAGTTTTGTAAAGGACCGGTTAAGAAGCTGTGTGAACCATGCTGACGACATAGGGGGCATATCTCTCTTCTTTCCTCCCGTCTCCCACCTTCTCCAGATCTGCCCATTGAAGGACCCAATTCTAGGGTTCCTCCAAGATTTTCAGGTCCTTTAAGTATACTTTACAATTTGTTAGCCCTCCCAAGAACCCCAGCAACCCAACGTGAAGAGCACATATCACGCCTTAAAGAAGAGCAAGTTTGAATCCAGCTTTGTTCATCTGCGGGGTGGGGCGGGGGGAGGCTGTTTTTGACCTGTGTTCAGGAGAGGCTGCTAGGTTTCTCATTAGCCGATTGTAGTCAGTGATCCATCTGGATACAAAAATAACCGTGCTGTACAGTTTCAGAGAATGATGGAGTACATTCTTTGAAAGTGATAGTCACTCTTCTAACAGGGACAGAGTTAGCAGCTAAAGCAAAAATCTACAGAGCATTTTACTTAGAGGGAGGTGGTTTTTAGAACACATTGCAAAATAAAATTCAAAACCTTTCTAGTTTGAACCCGTGACATTCTGATTAATGCATTTTATTCAAATGTTAATTACTCTTTGAAATGCAGGGCTATCACTTATCTACCCCTTTTCTACCTCTGAAGGCCACATCTGCTACTCCCTTTGAGCATTAAGTCCCTATTGTATTCTATTCCAGATACCTTTTACAGTTTCAAGCACTTCCACATCTATTACTCTGTCAGATTTCTATCTCTCCACAAAAAAAAAAAAAAAAAAAAGAGAGATCAAATAATTACATAGAATTTGTCCTTTCTCAGTCTTTGGGTACCTAAGTGTACTTTTACTGAAGATGCAATACAAGATGGGTCATTTAAACACAACTTCATGCCTAGCTTGGTATTCTTCCAAATCCACTATGAGCTGGAGCTCTTCTAGTTGCCTATGACCAGGTATACGTCAAGGAGTCAGATGTTCTCAAAAGTGTCAAGGTCATGGAAGATGAAGAAAACCTGAGCAACTGTCACAGATTAAAGGAGACTAAGGAGAATGACAGCTTAAAGCAATGTGTGATCCTGGATTGGATCCTGAACCGGAAAATGGACACTGGTGGTACTATTGGTGAAATTTGAATATCTGCACATTAGTTAATAGTATTTGACCAGCACTATTCTTAGTTACAGTGGTTATGTAAGATGTTAACGTTTGGAGAAGCTGAGTGAAGGATATATGCAAATTCTTTTTTTTTAAGATTTTATTATTTTTAGAGAGGGGTAGGGAGGAAGAAAGAGAGGGAGAGAAACATCAATGTGTGGTTGCCTGTCATACGCCACCTACTGGGGACCTGGCCTGCAACCCAGGCATGTGCCCTAGACTGGGAATCAAACCAGTGACCCTTTGGTTCACAGGCCTGCACTCAATTCACTGAGCCACACCAGCTAGGGTGCAAATTCTTTATACTGGGTTTTGGGTGACATTTTTTTTATGTCTGAAGGTTAAAGAAAATTGAAAAGTAAAGAGAAGAAAAAGGAAACCAGTAGCAAGGTCCCAGTAAAATAGAGACTAATATTAGTGATAATGATATATGGCTGGTCAATTCATTAAAAATGGATTCCCCCAGTGAGGCATAGTGGGAGTTCTGTGTTAGTAACTGCTGTGTTTCTGGAAACTGTAGACAAGTGTAATTAAGGAAGAGGAACTAAATCTAAGGTAGTGCGTAGTAATTGTCAAGAAAAAACAAGGAAGAGGGTCAGAAATGATACTTAAGGCCCCCTGTTATCTATGTACTAACACCCAGAATGTGGGTAATAAAGTGAATATAAAATGGTAATACAAGCAGGAAAACAATTTTATAGGTATTCTTCAAACTTGGTAGAATGAGACTTCTGACTGGCATCTGGAAAAGGAAGGTAAACCTATTCAGGGAAATACCATATAAAAGGAGAGCAGAGCAGTAATATATTATGAGGGTATAATCAGTAGTACATTGGCTGGAGGGTGAAAAGCATTCAATGAAAATGAAAGGGAGAAACGAAAGTGATTGTAGTTGTGGAAGTATGTAAGAGACTGCCTAGAAATATGAAAGTCCTGAATAGTACTTCATAAAACCATCACATAGGGGAGAAATGGTGATCAGAGACATAAGCCATCCAATATCTGCTGGAAGTGTCATTATTCTGATAGCAACACATTGGATAAATTCTTGATTCTCTTGCTGATAAGTATAGTTCTCAGAAGACTGAAGAAACAGAAAGAGGTAAATTGCTAAACTGGGCTTAATCTTGACAGTAACTAAGGAAGATCTGGTTAGCGAAGTAAAAATTACCAAGAATCTTGGGGAAACTGACCATGCTGTTTGCGTCTGTTAAGCAAAAGAATGCTGGGCATGGTCAGATAGGTTAAGTAGTTGTGTGTGTGCACGCGCACGTGTTGGGGGGCGGGGGGGGGACAGAGAGAGAGAGAGAGAGAGAGAGAGAGAGAGAGGGAGAGGTCAGAAGGATCAGAGAAAAGATAAATATGATCTCCTGGCCAAAGGCCTAAAGAGAAAGACAGCTCAAGAGGTCAGGAGATTCCAAAGATAAAATTCAGACCTGTACACTTTGAAAAAAGTGCAATTGTGGCATGAGATAGTCAGGAGGGAGGAAACTCCTGAGGTGTCCCAGGGCTAAGACAAAGGACTTTGATAGAGGATGGAGACCCTGTCCTAAGACCGGTTGTTCCCACTTTCTGGAAAAGTGCTGAATCATGGTGAATCACGAATGCACCTGCACAGATGCTACACATGCCCTGCTTCATTATAATAGCATTATAATAAATTAAGATTGTGGAACCCCCTTCCCTGGTGGCCAGTCAAGGAAAATCATGGGAGACCACATGCGCAGTAGCTTTAAAGTAATATAACTACTTGTACATGTGCAGTAAAACCCTGCCAAAACTAGCCAGGAAATATCCGCCCTGTAAGAATAGAAGCCCTCAGCCCCTGAGGTCAGTGTCTGCGTGGAGCTGACCCACTCCTGTATTCTGTGGAGAGTACTATCGCTTAATAAATCTGCTCTCTCTCTGCTATAAACTCTCTGTGTTCAGTTCAGTTCTTTTCCGTGATCACAAGAATCTGGTTACCTGTGCCCATCTGCGACACAGTTAGAAATTAAAAAGGGAGAGAGATCTAATAAACTGAAGTGTCCTTACAGATTATTCTCTGATGAGCTCGATTTTAAAAGTACATATAAATATATAGATGACAGAAGAAGGGCTAGGCCTTCAAGGGCAAAGACCAAAGTGTATCGCAGACCTCTAGGAACTGAATCAGAACGACTAAGGACTGAATAAACCCAGGCTTACAAGACATGATGGATCACATAAAATGCTCTATTTACTGCAGGTCATTTAAAGATGAGGAGCTGGGGCTTAATGTAGCATTGTGAAAACTGGGGGTCTTAGCTGACTGTGAAATGGCAATGCCAAAAAGTGTTCATGAGTATTGGTCTGGGCCAAGAGGGTGGTGGTGAACTGATCAGGGGGACTTTCTTTGCTGGCCGCCTATAGAGCTTTGCGCTTACTTCTAGATGCCGTGTTTAAGAGGACATTAACAAACTGGAACACTCCAAGAACACTCCAAGGCAGTCAGGAAAGGAAGTGCCTGTAAATCACCTCGTCTGAGAAATGGCTGAATGAATGAGAGAGAGATTTAACTGGGACAGAGCTTTGGGTGAAGGAGGGTCATCCTATGTCATGTTTAAAGCAGGACTGTCAGGCAGAAGAGAATTAAGCATTCTATATGGAATCAATACCAGCAGGTAGAAGTTTACTGGGGGTGGACTTCAGCTGGACAAGCAATAACTTTCTGAAATATAAGAGTTCTACACCCATCCAATTCTAAGATTCTGTGCCTATATGCTTTTATATCTATAAGACTGAATTGGATTTGAACATCTGAGTTTCGGAATCTGGGACAAAATAAGAACACACGTAATTTGGCTCAGTGGTCAACAGGGTGGGCTCTGGAGCCACGCTGCTTGAGTTCAAATACTGGCTCTGCCACTTGCTGTCAGGCCTTGGGTAAGTTACTTAATTTCTCTAAACTTCAATATCTTCACATGTAAAATGAGAATGAGAATAGTACCTATACCTCCAAGTACTGTAGTGACAATTATATGTATATAAACAAAGTCTGGTACATAGTAAACATTCAGTACATGTTAGATTTCACTAATACTAAGAAAAAAGCCCTGGCTGGTGTGGCTCAGTGGATTTAGTGTTGGCCTGGGACCCAAACGGTTGCTGGTTCGATTCCCAGTCAGGGGACGTGCCTGGGTTGCACGCTAGGTCCCCAGTTGGCTCCTGAGAGGCACCATACATTGATGTTTCTCTCCCTCTTTCTCCCACCATTCCTCTCTTGCTAAAAATAAATAAAATCTAAAAAAGAAAAATACTAACTTAGGTTGACCAACTCTGAGTTTTAATGACCAAGTCACTCCACCCTTGCTTAAGAAGGGTGTTCAGCCATTTCTCCATCCCTGGAAAGGGATGGTAACCATATCAGAGCCCATATGAGTAGGATTTGAGTCTCTAAGAAGTACCCAGATCAAGCACTCTCAGTTTTCAGACCTGGCTTGCATTTGCAATATGGAAGATTGTAACATTACACTCGTGTTGGCAGTGTAATTACTGAGGAGGAAACAGTGCTCATCGTTTGTGGGCAAGTCTTGCTGTCTCTAGTCTCTCACTTCAGTTTCTGGAACAGTCTTGTTCACATCCAGTTTTTATTACATCACCTATATTGGTCAAGAAACCAGTGACTCCTCTTTGCTTAGTGGGTCAAACCTAAATTCCACAGCTTAGCATTTGAAGCCCCTTTTTCTCTCTTCCCCCAAGGATTTCATTTCTGGCCTCTCTGGGCAGGTTTAGAAATTCCAGCCCTGGAGTAACTGCTTAAAACAAAACAACAGCCCTGGCTAGTGTGGCTCAGTAGATTGAGTGTCGCCTGCAAAACGAAAAGTCATGGTTGGATTCCCAGTCAGGGCACGTACTGGGTTGTGGGCCCGGTGCGCAAGAGGCAGCTGATCAACACATTGAAAAATAAATAAATCAAATCTTTAAAAAAACACTCTTTTTGAGGTATCACACAATACAACTGTACATATTTAAAGTGTACAATTGCTAAGTTTTTTTTACATACGTATACACCCATTAAACCATCACAGTTAAGATAGTGAATGTATCCATCACCAACTTAAACTTTCTTGTGCCTTATTGTAATCCCTCCTTCTCTTCCCAAACAACCACTAATCTGCTTTCTGTCACTATAAGTTTATCTCTCCTAGAATTTCACATAAATGGAATCAAAGTATGTACCCTTGGGGGCATCTGGCTTCTTTCCATATATATTGAGATTCATCCATCCTTTTTGTGAATCAATAGTCAATTCTTTTCAATTGCTAAGTAGTTCCATTGTATGGATATATCACATTTTGTTTCTTCATTTATCAGTTGATAGGCATTTGGGTCATTTCCACTTTTTGCCTGTTATGAGTGATGCTGCTATGAACATGCCTGTACAAGTTTGTATGCAAACATACGTTTTTGTTTCTGTGGTATATATACCTAGGAGTGGAATTGCTGGACCATATGGTAACTCCATGGGGAACCACTTGAGGAATTACCAGACTGTAAAATGATGGTACCATTTTATTTTTTATGGTTTTATTTATTTATTTTTGAGGGGAAGGAAGGGAGAAAGAGAGAGAGAGAAACATCGGTGTATGAGAGATACATTGATTGGTTCTCCCATGTTCCCAACTGGGTACCAGGCCCACAACCCAGGCATGTGCCCTGACCAGGAATCGAACTGGCAACTTTTCGGTTCACAGGCGGGTGCTCAATCCACTGAGCCACACCAGTCAGGACGAGTGTACCGTTTTAGATCCCCAACAGTAGAGCCCAAGAGTTCCAGTTCTTCCACGTGTTGCTTGAGGCCTTTTTTTTTTTTTTAATTCCTCACCCAAGGATATATTTGTTGTTCTTGGGTTTTTTTTGTTGTTGTTGTTATTGTTTTTTAGAGAGAGAGGAAGGGCAGGGGAGGGGGAGAGGAGAGAGAGATAAAGAAACATCAATATGCAACCAGATACCGGATATTGAACTGGCAACCTTTTGGTGCATGGGGATGACACTCAAATCAACTGAGCCACCTGGCCAGGGCCTCAAGGCCTTTCTTCAGTCATTTTTTGTTGTTTCCCCCTCCCCCAGGGGTTTCTTCCCATCCATTCCTTTGGTGGTCTCATTCAGTCTCTTTGCTTTAAATGCCATCTATGTACTGATGACACCCAAATTTCTGTCTCCAGTCACCACTGTCCCCTAAACTGCAGACTTTTCCTCGTTTTTTCCCAGGACATTTCTGATTTATGATTAAGCGTGTTCTGAAATATTAGTTTTCTATTGGTGCTGTAACAAATTACTGCAAACTCAGTGGCTTAAGACAAATTTATTATCTTACAGTTACGGAGATCAGAAGTCTGATGTGGGTCTCACTGGGCTAAAATAAAGGTGCCTGGCCAGAATGTGTCCCTTCCTGGAAGGTGTCAGGGAAAGTCTGTTTCCTGGCTCATTCAGGTTGTTAGCTGAGTTCAGTTCCTTGTGGTTGTAAGACTGAAGTCCCCATTTCCTTGCTGGCAGTCAGCTGAGGGTTATTCTCAGCTTCTAGAGGCCACCCCATTCCTTGGTTCCTGGGTACCTTTATCTTCACAGCCAGCCACAGCCGGTGTGAGTAAAGTTCTTTTCACGCCCCATTTCTTCTGCCTCTTGTTCTGCCCTATTCTTCCATCTTCCTCTTGTGATTGGGCCCCTCCAGATAAACCATAATAAATGATAATTTCAACCTTAATCACATGTGCAAAGCCCTGTTTGCCATGTAAGGTAAATGTTCACAGGTTCTAGGGATTAGGGTGTGGAGACCCTTGGGGGGTCATTATTCTATTTACCATAACTGATTTGGACAATTACACACAGTCTACACTCCAGACAGCTGTCTACTTGGATGTCTCATAGGGCATTTTGAATTTAACATTTCCAAAAGAGACCTTTTAATTCTTTTTCCACCAACACTCTGGCCTTCACCAGTCTTTTCCACTTTAGTAAATGGCAACATTATCTACCTTGTTACTCAAGTCAAAAGCCAAAAACCTAGGTGCCATTTTGATTCCTTGTTTTTATTCCCTACATTCAACCATCCAGCGAATCCTGCCGACTCCAACTCCAAAATAGGTCTTGAACCCATTCACTCCTCTCCATGTTTATTGCTACCATTCTACTCCGAGCCATCATGTCTCTTACTTGGAATTTGTAATAGTGTCTTCACTGGTCTTCCCATTCACAGCCCCGCTTCCCTCCAATCGATTATCCATACAGCAACCAGAAGCAAATTTTAAAAATGAAAATCAGATTGTATCTTCTCTGGCCCACAACCCAGCTATGTGCCCTGAGCGGGAATCATACTGGTGACCTTTTGGTTTATTAGGAAAATGAATTCTCCACTGCATTTAGAGTAAAATCGAACTTCTTACTGTGGCCCAAATGGCCACATATGATCTGGTTCCCTATCCAACTTCATCTTACACACTCACTCACTCACACACCATCCTGGCCACACACACCTCTTTTCTGTTCACTAAGCCTTTCCCCACTAGCAGCACCACTTTGGCACCTTCTGCTTTCTCCGCCAGGAATGTTCTCCCTAGCTTTTGCATGGTTGGCTCATTCTCACCTTCCAGGTCTCATCTCAAATGTCACATCTCAGAGTGGTCTTTCCTGGCTCCCTGATTTAAAACAGTTCCTTCACTTCCACATATTTCTCTAATAAAGCACTCTGTTTATTTCCCTCATACCATTACAATCTTGTAGATTCATTTATTTATTTTTAAAATATTTTATTTATTTTCTGAGAGGGGAAGGGAGGGAGAAAGAGAGGGAGAAACATCAATGTGTGGTTGCCTCTTGTGCATCCCCTACTGAGGACCTGGCCCGCAACCCGGGCATATGTCCTGACTGGGAATCGAACCAGCAACCCTTTGGTTTGCAGGCCAGCGCTCAGTCCACTGAGCCACACCAGCCAGGGCTCATTTATTTCTTTATTGACTGCTGCTTTCACTGGAATGCAAGCTCCAGGAGGGCTAGGACCTTATCGGACTTATATAACATTGGGTCCAGATTGCCCAGCAGCTGAATAAATGCATGAAGCCAGTCTTCTTACTCTTTCCCAAACATCTTTTGCTTGCTTCCATGTCTGAGACACTGCACATGGCCCGCCTCAACCTGCAATGCCCTCCAGCTTATTCTTGACCAACTAATATCCTCTCAGTTCCTTCAAAATTTAGTTCAAGACTCATTACCTCCAAATCCCCAAGCCCAATATTGGCCCCTCTCGTCTGATGATCCTGTTAATCATAGATTCAGCAAGTACACACAGAACCGCTTGGCCATCTTGTAAACAGCTCTTACCATGTTATCATGCCTTTGCTTATATTTGTTTTGTAATCATAGTCACTTCATGTATGTAGGTAAGTTTTGTTCCTTAAGACTGTAAGTTACTCCTGGATCATATGCATCATGCTTTATGTAATTCTCCTAAAGTACTTAGTCCGGTTTGGTGCGCACTGCAAACCATAAAGCAAAACACTCCCTTTATAACACTGAGAAAATGTAAATAGCTGTAAGTTCATTTTAGAAACAGAGCTAGAGGTTTTTTTTTTTTTAGACAGTGAGAAGAAGGGAGGGAAGGAGAGAGGGGAAAGGGAGAGGGAGGGAGGGAGAGAGAGAGAGAGAGAGAGAGAGAGAGAGAGAACGTTGACTTGCCGTCCTACTTTTCTATGTATTCACTGGTTGCTTCCTGTATATGCCCTGACCAGGGCTCTAACCCTTAACCTTGGCACATCACAATGATGCTCCAACCAAGTGAGCTTCCCAACCAGGGCCAGAGCTAGAGTTTTTTTAAAGAGTTCTTTTGAAATTAGAAAAATGAAGCATATACTTTCCCCTCCTTCCTTATTTTATTTTTTTACAAAAATCAAAACAGCAGCTCAGAAAACATTCCTATGTATGGCAGTAGCAAGAGCTTAGCTATCTATTTCATCATACCTGTGGAAGAATACACAGGAGATATTGGTATGAGGCCTTGGCCCTGTAGCTCAGTGGGTTAGAACACCTTTCCGATATGCCAAGGTTGAGGGTTTGATCTCGTCAGGGCGCATACAAAAAGCAAGCAGTGACTGCATAAATAAGTGGGTCAGCAAATTGGTGTTTTATTCTCTCTTCCTCTTTCTCTAAAATCAATAAATTAAAACAATTTTAAAAAGATACTGATATGAGGTAAGTAACCATTAGGATTTTAGATTTAGTAAAACAAAATTTTTGCAGTTTTCAGAATTTAAAATAATTGTTCACCTCAAGGGAAATAAAGAGTAACAATCATGAACTATTCACTCTTGCTAAAGTTTGCCGTTCTCCAAACTCTAACAGACTGGGCTACAGATGAGATTTTCATGTGTGTATTAACTGCCATTTCCCCATAAAACCACCTGCCATGACAATTGGAAAAATGGGTTATTTTGGCGTATTTCAATAGGACAAGTTTCTGAGAATTTAAAGATTTTGGCCTGTATATATTTAACCATAATTTTATAGCTCAGATTAGTAAGAAATGACTAACATCATTTTTATTTAGAAAATAAATTTAATAGGGAAAAACACTTTCAACATACTGGAAGCTTGTGTGTGTATAAATTATTATCATAATGTTATTGTTTAATGCATAGATAGGCACTATTCAAAAGTACGGTTATATAAACTTGACACAGAATCCCCAAGGTGGAACAATCCAACATTTGACTTTTTAAAAAATCTAATAAAGATGATTAACCCAAGCTGTTTGGTTATTTTTTTTGGTATGTGTGTAAAATGCTCTATTTGATCCTTTCTAGGCAACTGGGACATCTTGTAAGAATAATGTACATTGACTAAATAATTTATTTTCAGGGTAGGCTTGCAAAGCAAGTTAAAAAGGCAGAGAATTCAGGCCACTTAAACTGTACATGACTTCAACTGGAAGAAGGTCTTTAGGAGCATGATTAAGCAGTCATGTTAAAACCTGCCTTCCTGAAACACAAGATTCTAAGCCTGGCTGCTTCAAATTTAAGTAAAGGATGATTCTACTACGATAGTCCTAACTTTTTTATGTTAAACATTTTCATTTAGCTTCCAATAATACATAATTTGCACTGTAATGAGTACATTCAGAAGTCAGCAAAGATTGTAAGTTCCAAAATGATTATGTTAGGAAGTCTCAGGTCAAATTGAGCAAAACTAGGCCAATAGGGGTTAGTGCAAGCTGTGACCCTGTGACTGAGCGCATGACATGGTCTCTGCTCAGCCACTTCAACTACATGTCACTTTGAGGTGTCATGACAATGCCCTTTGGTGGTGTGTAACTGGCACATATCATTACTGCTAGTGTTTGTTACAAAACCTTGTGGAATGTTATCAGGAGACAGTCATGTTGGGGAACCTTCCCATGGTGCAGTTGTTCCCAGGGACATCAGTTTGGAGCTCAGAGGTTGCCTGTGGCTGAATCTTCTCATTTCCAAGAGCAGCAGACCAGAGTACCCTCCTACCAGTCCACACGTGTGCAATTATGAGGCTACATTTATCTGTGATTGCAACACGCCTTCAGTCAGTGCACTTCTAGTTCCATTCAGTTTTAAAGAGTCGGTTTTCTAGAATTTAGTTTTCCAGTTTTGAAGAACTTCTTTAATTCTCGTAATTCCTGGGGCTTCAAACTCTGATCCACCCCTGGGGTCAATTTATAGCTCAGAGGTGACACAATGTAACCATTTTGGTAAAGACAGATTCTCTTGCAGAACTCAAAGGTACCAAACATAACTCCAAAATATGGAACTATCTGTTCAAAAATAAAATAAAAATCGTGTTAAAATCTTAAAGTGTCAATGTGTCTGCAGTCAACTTTAATCAGGATAAACTGAGTTAAAGGCTGTGGATAATACAACGTGGTCATTCATATTGGAATTGGAAGATGGCGGGTGGGGGGTGAGGAATGGCAGAGCTGTTGAAGGGCCGTGGGGAAGCACAGGTCTGTATTCATATACATGCAGACAATATGATGCTTCTGTCAACATGTGCTTGTCTTGATTGGAACCATTTATGTGTCAACTAATGCAAGGCTAATCCAGGTTCCTTTTTTTTTTAAAAAAAAAAAGGTTCTATTTATTTATTTTCAGAGAGAGGGGAAGGGAGGGAGAAAGAGAGGGAGAGAAACATTGGTTGCTTCTTGTACATGCCCCATCTAGGACTGGACCGGAAACCCAGGTGTGTGCCCTGACTAGGCGTGGAACCAGTGACCTTTTGCTTTGCAGAACGATGCCCAATTAACTGAGCCACACTGGTCAGATCAATCCAGAGTTCTTAAACTTTTTTTTTTTTTTGGGGTCATGGAGTTTTTTTGGGAATATGATGAAAGCTTATGGATCCTTTCCCCAGAAGGTCACATATGCACACACATCCGCATTTTTGCATACAATTTTAGGATGGGGGTTAGGTTCCCCTTGGGAGCCCATGAACCCCCATGGTAGGAAGCTCTATATTACATGATCAGCTCCTCTGGGATGGGGTATCAGATGCCCCAACGTTGCACAGGGCCCTCTCTCTCCAGGGCTGACAGCTGTACTCATGGGCCTTGGGTTACTATCAATACTAGAGGGGGCGTTTCCACCCAAACGACGGGGCGGGGGCGGGGGAGCAAAAGAGCTGGAAGAAGTAGAGAAACGGTAGAGAGTGACCACTCTTCTCACCTTCAATAAGTTGGCTGCCAATCCATTCCAGAGCCCCAGTACCCCTTGGGCCTTCACTATCTGCCGGAAGCAGTCCGTGGCTCCTGAGAAATGGACATCTACTCCTCCACAGTGGGGAAGGTAGGGGCTCTGAGCCTGACAGGAAATAGGAGGTGGGATGAGGTGATTTAGTCACCAGGAAATAAATGTTCCAGTCAAAGTAGCCAGGGTCTCAAGTCTGGACTCCGGATGCCGTGCTCCTGGCCAAGAAGATGTCAAAGAATGGCTGTCACAGGGCTCTTGTTCCATGGGCTTGAAATGAATATTAACATGCAGTAAATTCATGGCGCATCACTCACAAATTTGTGGCTTATTTTGCCTGGAAGGAAGCAGCCATTTGGGACAGCCTCAACTTCACACTTAACGTTCCTTCCCAACCTATGCCTTCTGGACATGATCAACACACACTCCCATGTCCTTAACCTTTTTAAGTGCCCCTGTTTCCTTGTCTTAACTGATTCCTCCCCTCATTTAGACTTCTGCTGTGGCACGGTCTATCTGGTATGAGTTATCTGGGTACAGTATCTGGGCTGGCAGCCTACGAGCTTAGGGGAGCAGGTATCAGGCCTTTCTCACTGTTCTAGCTCTTCAGGGCCTAGCATCCTTCATTGCATATATCAGGCACTCAGTAAATGTCAAACCAAATTGCCCTCAGTATCAGTGTCACTAGTAGTTTTTTCCAAATACAACTGTTTACCTGTGACCAGGCTCAAATAAGCTACATGAATGGTCATAAAGTAAAAAAAAAAAAAAAAAAAAAAAAAAAAAAAAGGCCAATGTTTACTGGGTGTTAGGTACCAGGCATTACACTGAGTCCTTCACATGTTCTGGCTCATTTAATCTCCACAAAATCCTCATGAGACAGGCAATATTATCTTATTAGCCAGACTTTATAGATGACAAAATGGAGTTGGTGAAAGGACAAATCTCTAAGATCACAGAACATGAGAGACAAAGCATCCACTTGAGTTTGGGTATGTTTGATGCAGAATAAAGCTCTCGACCACTAAGCTGCACTGTTTCCTGATACCCAGCACCGAGAATGCTAACTTAGCCCTTGATACGCTTGTTACCACACACCAGCATTGAATGTGGCTGCCAAAGCATGTGCACTGAATGAACCCTTTTTTAAAATCATCACCCAAGGACCTGTTCATTGATTTTAGTGAGAGGGGAAAGGAGGGAGAGAGAGGGAGAGAAACACTGATGTGAGAGAGGAACATCAGCTGCCTCCCATATGCACCCCCACTGGATACTGTTCTCATATGTGGACAGATTTTCTGTGCACACTGACAGAAAACCAAACCTGCAACCTGGGCATGTACCCTGACCAGGAATTGAACCCGTGACCTTTCAGTTTATGGGACAATGCTCCAACCAACTGAGCCACACCAGCCAAGGCACTGAATGAATTCTTTATGCTAAGACTGGAACTCATGGTGTGGTGTGAATCAATGCCTCTACAAGTGTCATCCTAAACTGATACTCAGAACACAAAGGAAAACATGTATTGCTGGTTGCTTCCTGCTATAGACTGAAATTTTGTGTGCCCCCACAACTCATATGTCGAAGCCCTAACCCCCAGTGTGACAGTATGTAGAGATGGGGCCTTTGGGAAGTGATTAGGTCATGGGGGTGGAGCTCTCATGAATGGGATTAGTGCCCTTATAACGAGAGACTTAGAGAGATGATCTCTCTCACTCCACAATGTGAGGACACAAGCACGAAGGTGGCTGTCTGCGAACCAGGAGGTAGGTTCTCACCACACACTGAATCTACTGCCACCTTGATCTTGGACTTCCCAGCCTCCAGAACTGTGAGAAGTAAGTGTTTCTTAAGCCACCCAGTCTATGATATTTTGTTATACCAGCTTAAACGGAAACACATCCAAAGGAGGAAGGAATGGTAAGGCTATATACCAGTGCTTCTCAACCCTTAGCTGCATATTGGACTAACAAGGGAAGCTTTTTAAAACCATCAGTGATTGGAATCCACCCCTGGAGGCTGTGATTTAACTGACCTGGAGTGAGGCCTGGACATCAGCATTTTTGGCAAGCTCCCCAAGTGGTTCTGATGAGCAGCCAGGGTTGTGTAGGCCTAAAGCACAAGGCTGCTCAGGATCCAGACCTGAGTCTGCTAGCTTGCTGCTGACACTGAGAGTGATTGGGAAAAGTATGTGGGCCCTAAAGCCAGACTGCATGGACTGAGTCCATGCATTGCCAGTCACTGGCTCTGTGACAGTGAGCAAATCCCTTGATGTTATGAGCTTCAATTTCCTCATCTGTAAAATGGGGTGATAATAATACCTACCTTAGAGGATTGTCAAGATTAAATGAAATACATATAAAATGCTTAGAACAGCATTTGCCATATAGCAAGCACTATATAAGTAACTATCATTATTAATATCATTATTATTTATTATCTGAACTTGGAGAAGAGACAAGTATGCTGAGGACTGAACCAACCCACGAGACTGGAATGCTACACTGCCATTTGCCCAAACTGTATCTTAGTAGTAAAGAGAAAAAAAAAACATGTCAGGCTGCTGGTCACAGGACCTGAACTAAGTACTCCCTCCACATGAACCTAGGCAATTATCCCATAGATGTCTAGCTTAGATCTGTAGACCCCAGGAAGGGCATGCTGTATTTTGCAGCACGGCACCATCTGAAAAATAACAGAGGAGCCAGGTCCAAGTCCTAGCTCTGCCACTATCTATATAACCTTGACCAAGCCCGTTTAGTTATTTGAACCTAAGTTTGTTCACATGTCAAGTGAGGAGATTGGAACTGAATGACCTTGAAGGCCTTTTCTTGATCCTATAATCCATGCTGCTGGCCCTACTGTACACTCCTTCCTGACTCCAAGCCTTCAGACCTACCATTTCCTCTGCCTAGCTGAATCTCTCCCATTGATCAGAATAGACATCACTTCCTCTAGGAAGTCTTCTCAGATCCCCAAAGTCAGGAACCTAGTAAACACCTTTGGTCACCCGATACTTCTCCTTCATGGCATGTGACACACTTGGTAGTAATTTGGTGTATAATTATTTATTTCATGTGCACTCCTCTCCCCCACAACCCCGACCTCCTGAACTGTAAATATTATGAGGGCAGTGACCATGTCTCCTTGTTTGTGGTTTTATCCCCAAAGCCTACCAACATGCCTAGCATGCAGTATTTGCTTGATACATATTGGGGGAAAGAAGGAACAAGCTTGCAGTAGATCAAAATCATAGACAAACACTTCAAAGCCAAGCACTTGATGGTTTCTGTGATAAACTCCAAAGAGGCCTTCCAGCAAAGGCAACATTTCAGGTTGTTCAGTCTTTCCATGAGCGCTGAAATAAACATTTTATAAATATATTAAAGTCACACCCTTTGACCAAAGCAACTCTACTTCTAGGAATTTATTCTACAGATATATTTGCCCATGTGGGAACTGATGTATTTTATAAGGATTTCTGCAGCATTGTTAGTAACAGCAGAAAATTGCAAATAATCTAAATGTCCCCCAATAGGGAGCTAGTTAAAGAAATTGTACATCTATTAGGCTGGGCGAAATACGTCAGACAGAGAAAGACAAATACCATATGGTTTCACTTTTATGTGGAATCTAAAAAACAAAATAAATGAACAAACAAAACAGAAACAAACTCATAGATACAGAGAACATTTTGATGGTTGCCAGATGGGAGGAGATTGGGGACATGAGTGAAAAAGGGGAAGGAATTAAGAAGTACACATTGGTAGTTACAGAACTGTCCCAGGGATGTCAAGTGCAACATGGGGAATATAGTCAATAATATGTAAAAACTATGTATGGTGTCACATGGGCACTAGATTTATCAGAGTGATCACTTTGTAAGTTATATAAATGTCTAATCACGGGGTTGTACACCTGAAACTAATATCATATTATATCATATATATATATGTTAGCAATGCAAAAGGTAGAGTACATAATTTTAAAAGAGCATTAAGCAAGAAAATGAGAAGACAAACCACAGACTAGGAGAAAATATTTGCAAAAGACACATCTGATGAATGACTGTTATCCAAAATATACAAAACAACACTTGAAACTCAACAATAAGAAAACAACTTGACTAAAAATTGGGCCAAAGACTTTCACAGACACCTCACCAAAGACTATATACAGACAGTAAATAAGTATATGAATAGATGCTCCACACCATCAGGGAAAAGCAAATTAAAACAACCATGAGATATTGCTGCATACCTATTAGAATGGCCAAAATCCAGAACACTGACACCACCAAATGCTGGTGAGGATGTGGAGCAATAGGAACTCTCATTCATTGATGAAGGGAATGCAAAATGATAGAGCCACTTTGGAAGACAGTTTGGTAGTTTCTTACAAAACTAAACGCACTCTTAACATAAGATCCAGCAATTGTGCTGATTAGATTAGGCTAGAGTTTGGTATTTACTCCAGTAAGGTGAAAACCTACGTCCACACAAAAACCTCCACATGGATGTTTTTACAACAGTTTTGTTCATAATTGCCAAAGCCTGGAAACAACCAAGATGTCCTTAGTTGTCCTTAGGTAAATGGATAAATAAACTGTGGTACATCCAGACAATGGAATATTATTCAGTATGTAAAAGAAATGAGCTATCAAGCCATGAAAAGACATGGGGAGAACTTAAATGCATATTACTATGAAAAAAAAAAACCAATCTGAGTGCAGCCACTGTGGAAAGCAATATGGAGTTACGTCAAAAAATTAAAAATGGAACTGTCCCATAACGTAGTGATTCCACTTCTGGGACTATATCCAAAGAAACGCAAAAAACTAATTTGAAAGAATATATGCATGCCTATGTTCATTGCAGTGTTATTTACAATAGGCAAGATTTGGAAGCAGCCCAAATGCTCATCAGCAGATGAGTGGATAAAACAGCTATGGGACATTTACACAACACAATGCTACTTGGTTGTAAAAAGGAGGAAATTTTACCTTTTACGACAGTATGGATGAACCTGGAAAACATTGTGCTGAGTGATATAAGCCAGTCAGAGAAAGACAAGCACCACATGATTTCACTCATATGTGGAATCTAATGAACAAAATAAACTAACGAACAAAATAGAAACAGATGGACAGCTGCCAGAGAGGAAGGGGTTAGGAGGGTAGGTGAAAAAGGTGAAGGGATTAAAAAAAAAAAAAAACTGTCACAGACACAAACAACAGTATGGTGATTGCCAGAGGGAAAGGGGGATGGGGAGAGCTAGAAAATAGAAAAGGGGGGATAAATGATGATGGAAGAGGACTTGACTTGGGGTGGTGAACACACAATACAACATACAGATGATATATTATAGAGTTGTACACCTGAAACCTACATAGTTTTATTAACCAATGTCACCCCAATAAATTCAAAGTAAAAAGAATGATAGGAAGGAAGGAAGGGCCCATCTGCGAAGGCTACATACTGCATGATTCCAACTGTATGACATTCTAGAAAACTATGGAAACAGTAAAAAGGCCAGTGGTGGCCAGGGTTTGGGGGAAGAGGGGAGGGGTGAATAGGCAGAGCAGAGGATTTTTAGGGCAGTGGAAATGCTCTGTATGATACTACGATGGATGTGTGTCATTATACATTTGTTCAAATCCATAGAACGTACAACACCAAGAGTGAGCTCTACGATAAACTATGGACTTGGGGTGATTATGATGTGCCTATGTAGGTTCCTGAATGTAACATGTAACAATTCTGGTGAGGGAAGTTGGTAATGCATTATGCAGACAGTGAGTACATGAAAAATCTCTCTACCTTCCTTTCAATTAACTTTTTAAAATCAAAGTTGGGATACAATATTGTATTAGTTTCAGGTGCACAGCATAGTGAGTTGACATTTATATGCCTTATGATGTGATCACCATAATAAGTCTAGTAACCATCACTGTGCAAAGTTATTACAATGTTACTGATGACATTCCCTGTCTGTACACTGCATCCCCCGTGGCTTATTTATAACTGGAAGTTTGTCCCTCTTCTCCGCCTTCACCTTTTCACCTATCCTCCACCCCTTCCTGTCAATTTGGTTGTCAATCTAAAAGTTTTCTAAAAAAATAAAGTAAATTTTAAAAAGGCACTCCAAAGGGGAGACAAAATAAAGAAAAGAAAAAACAAGAAAAGAGTCTGCTATTTGGAGCAAAGGAGAGCTCAGAACCCTTTTCTTGTTAGTTGGAAACAACTTTGTCTTCCTTGGACATACAGGACATGTAAATGGTGAGGAAGGAAGCTTGACTTAGGGTGGTGAACAAACAATACAATAGACCGATGATGGATTATAGAGTTGTACACCTGAAACCTATATAGTTTTATTAACCAAGCAGTTGTGATGGGAGGTTTTGTCATTTGGCATATCCCCAATAATCAAACAAAAAAAAAAAGTCAGTCGTATTGAAGTAAAAAGAACTTTCTGTCTTGTGAACCACAGGGCCCAAGTTTCTCTTGGCAAAGCCAGGTCCCCAGAACTGGGACGCACTGCAGCTCTGCAGTGGGGGTGTCCACAAAAATGGGTGTAGACAGCTGCCCCCATCACGGCCACCTAGAAGATACCCTCCATTCTGGCTGACGTGCTTGCCTCAGCAGGCTTCAGCACTGACCAGCTGCTCAGAAAGGCGAGGATAATGGAGGAGGGAGTGAGCAAATACACAGCAGGTTAGTATTCTGCTTGGAAAGAGAGAAGACAAACAGTCAGTTCCTGTGTGGTAGTGGGGGATGGGGTGGGGAAACCAAAAGTGCAGCTGGGCCAAGCCAAGGGACGCAATTGAGATGCAAGTGATCAGAGCTGCTGGAGCTGCTCCGGAGGGAGCCAGGGGAGCGCTTGCAGCAGCAGCAGCTGGAAACACCAGCGTTTAGTGTCACCTTGATTGGGAGTGAGATCTGGCAGGAAGGATGAGGGAAAAGATTTAGAAGATAACAGTTTTCCGAAGGCTGGGAATATACAGATATATGCCTTGGACATGGTGGCTCCCTAGGTAAACGCCTGTTAAAAGAACCCAACAAATGAATAATTAATTCTCTGATCATCCATGCTTGTCATTATACAGGGTTTTTTGAGGTCTTGTGATGCTAATTCTTTTGTGTATTGATAGCAATCATAGGAAACACAGGAACACACCTTTTATAGTTGTAATCAGGCTTTCAATGCCATACATAGATTCTGAAGAAATGCTTCAAGAACAATAAAAAAATAGCACCTTGGCTTTTTTGAATATTTATCATGTGTCTGGTTCTGTATCTGCATTAACCCAATTCAATCTCCTCTCTCAATATATGAACTAGGCACTATGCTTCTCCCCATGTTTTACAGGTGAGGATGAGGCTCAGAGAGGGCTCATGGCTTACCCAAGTTCATGCAGGAGTGAGGGGCAGAGCCGGCATCCAAAGTCCACACTCCTGACCATGGAGCTATTCTGCCCATGAAAGCTTTCAGATGAACACAGCCATCTAAAACAAGCAGAAGCTACATGGGGAAAGGAGGTGAAAACTGGTTTCTAAAGGTGCAGTAAGGATTCCACAAAAGCGGGTGTAGTAGGCAGCTTTGTGGACATGGCCTACCTACAAGGCACCTTCCATCCCATTTCTAGAAGTGGCTTGAGGCCAGCGGGGGAGGGGCCTGCAAGCTTTCGCCGTCTCCTGACAGCAGAAGCAGCAGATGCCTGCTCACGGCTGCAGGTCTTGGCTGACAGCAATCTTTTTCTGGGACGTTTGTTTCCCTTTCCCCCACCTCTCCCTTCACCCACACTCTGGAGGTGTAGTGGGAATGGAGAGGGGGATAAACTCCCATCTTAGTTGCTGTTACTGTTTAGCTGGAGAGCAAAGAAGTCTGCTTAGGACATTTTTGATTCCCAGACTTTGTCTCTTCAAAGCAGTTAGGCAGCTCAGGTCAGGAGAGAAGGGCAGAGAGATTTTACGGAGTGGAATGAAGTTTCTTTCCTACTCCTTCCTTGCCTGACCTCTAGGGACAGTTGTTTCCATGATCAACAACTGCCACACCTAAGGTACTTACTGCATTTTATGCCTTTTGGAAAAAATAAATAAATAAAACAAAGGGGACTGTTTTCCTTTCCCTACACCTTAACAATGATGCTCAAATCCACCATGCCTAAGGGATATCTAGACATCTACCTGGAGCCAAAACTGGCCTTTTATTCTAGACTGCCAAGGAAATGCCACTGACTTAGGGAGAAGTCAGTCCCCAAAAGGGCCAGACCCAAAAGTAAGATGACAGCAAGGAATTAAAAATGCAGCAAACTAAAGATAATGTTCCTATCTTCTCTCACTACCCTGACAGCTTAGAGCCCAGCAGTGTTTGCACTTCGGGACAGGTAAGCTGCCTCTGTTGGGAAAACAGCTCTGTTCCTACTGAGGATGCTATGTCAACCAAGAAGCCTTGAACCAGGCAGAAAACTTGAAAACTGTTAGCAGCTCCTAGCAGGTGTGATGGTCATGATTTCCTTTCCCCTGTTGGGGCTTTGCGTCTCCTCTCCCAGGAGCTCGGAGAGCCAGTTGGGGCTTCCTCCCCAGTCCGCCTGAGCAGCTTGATCAGTTTGTAGCCGGCCAAAGGTCTCTGGCTGCTGAATGATCTCTGCTCCTCATTCCGTCTGCCGGCTTCAAGCCTTCCATTGTCTGGCTGTAGGGGACTAAAGTAAAGCCCTGACAGCCCCTCGGAAGAGTTCCCCTCCCCTCTAACTTGAGGTAACCACTCCCTGGCCAACACTAGGCTCTTGTGTGTTTCTGAGTTTGCATACTGTTGTGTTTTTTTCAACCACTCTTGCAACCAGGAGGGGAAGCAGAGTTTGCTACTCTAAAATATGCTTTTTGGGATTTGATTATTTTAAGCTGGTTATTAAGAAATGAAAGAGAAAGAAATTTTGACCCTCCCCCATTGCATGCCTAAAGGGATTCAGACAGAAAAACCTGCTTAAAGGAAGGGAGCTATTACCTTAGCATCATAATAGAAACTACATGTGGTAGACTGGGCAGTCCCTAGCAATCTAATAGAGTCTGTTAGACTCCCCTCGGGGTCCCATTGTTTCTGGGTGGCCAAGCAATAATTTGTTGGCTACACGTTTGCTCCTTCTCATCTACCTGTAATTGCCTGCTTTCCTTTGAGGTCCCAGACCACCGGGACTTCATTTATTACTTGTACCTACATTTATTACATATACATACATAATAAATTTTCTCCTTTTAATCTGCCTCGTGCTAATTTTATTAATAGTCTAGCCAGATGAACTTAGAAGAGTAGAAGGAAAATTATTGTCCTGCCTCACACTGTAAGCTCCCAATTCTCAAGGTTAGGTTTTCTTCTCCCTCTTCTACTACTGCCAAGCCTCGGGCAAAGGAACTGAAAAAAAAAATGAACTGATTGCCTGGCATCTAGGAACAAGCCCCTGTACTTCTGGTGGAGGAAGCATGGTCCTGAAGAAGGAGAGAAATGGGTTCAATCCCAGCCCCACCACTTGTTAGCTATGTGGCTGTTAGGCAAATTATTGACCCTCTCTGGGTCTCATTTCCTAATCTAGAAAATAGGAATCGTATCAGCACTTCTTTCATAGGGTCTATAAAAAGGGTGGAATGGGATATTAAACTGCCTTGTCTATATTAAATGACCAATAAATGGTAGATATAGTATTATAATTTTGGAATCCCAGGGAACACTCTCCTTTCATTACCTCCTCCTGACATATTTTGTCCCCATCCTTATCCCTGACAAAAGTGCCCTACCAAGGGAGAGTATAGATTTAGACCATTAATTTACATCAGTTCACATTTAGTGAAATCGAGAAACTAACAAATATAAATTCTAGGATGTTATGATTTGTCAGCCATTTCTAGGCACCATACAAAGTGGTGGGAGGTTGCACTGAAGAGGGGGTATAGCATCCAAATGGTGTTATGATTTTTTTTACTCTGTCCTGTCAGCATATTTGCCTATCTTGAAATGTTAACAGCTGTTTGGACTGAGATTAAATAGAACCTGACTGCTAAAGTAGGAAGAAGATAGTGCATTATCAGAGTGAGGATTATAGGCAGGGGACAAAACAGGGGTTTCCTTAGAGTAGGCTGTTCTTATCTTCTGCGTGGGTAGGGACAAGCACACAGACTTGGAGCTCATCCAGAGGCAGCTAAGGTTCGATTCTGTACTCACACACAGTGAGATACCATAAGCCAGCCCTGAACTTCATTCATTTTTAAACAAGTATCAAGTGCCTGCTACACGAGGCCACGTGCTGTGGGGATATACAAATGTGTAAGACATATGACCGAAAGGCAAAGGGCTCATAGTCTAGAGAGAATAATGACACAGATTATAACACAAGGAAGTGTGTAACATGGGCCTGAGAGAGCTATAGCGAGAGTGTGCTACGTGCATTCAGAAGGACGAAATTCCTTCTGCTGTAGGTGACCGAAGACCTCAGGATGTGGCTTTGGCAGGATGGAGAGACAGAGCAATGGTGTAGAGATGGGAGAAGTGGAGGCATGTAGGGACACGTTCTGAAAATTCAATCAGCTGGGTCAGAGGGCACACACAGACTAATAGCATCATTTAAAAGGGTTTATTCACCCACAAAACTGCCACAAAATGACAGTGCCCTTCGGGGTGGGGTGGGAGTAACAGTGAAAACATAGCATCTTCAATTATTGCTAGAGCACATTGTTAGTTAACTGGCTTTTCCTGCTCCGCAGTCCCCGCCCCCCCGCCCCCCCCCCCCCCCCACCCCGCAGCGATCAGGAACACCCCCACTGTGGCTCTACAAAGGCGAAACACCTGCCTTTATCCATCAGGATGGGATAGCTCTTTAGCAGTATAGGAAAAGCCAACTCATTTGTCAAACAAAAGCAACAGATATGTGCTATTTTAGGTCAGAAGAGAGCCACCACTGAGGCAAACCTCAGTTGAGCCTTTAAGGAGGTGGAGAGAGATGCTCCAGGCAGAGGTGCCTCATCTGTGAGATAAGCTTATGCTCTTGGGGGATGAGGGAGGTGGACTAAGTTCATTTTGATTGACGTGGAGGCTTGACTAGAGCAGAGGTTATAGAAAGGGGTGTTTTGTTCAGTCCAGGTGCTATTTACCTAATTTTATTTGCCAAAATTGAAAAATGGGGAGATTTTACATAAAAATCTGGATTTTAGGTTCCCTTCAAAAACTGGGCCCACCCTTCTAAATGGCATCCGTCCTTCGGAAAAGGAGAGCTTGCTGGCCACAGCCTCCAATGGCTCACTTTGTTCTTCCCCTGCTATTCATATTTAGATGCTAATCACATTTGATGAGCTCAGTGCATTTAGCTCTACAGAGTGCTTTTGAAAGCCAAAAACCTTGATGGCTCAGAACACATTTGAAAGCTTATTCTTTAGGGAGCAACTGTAGTTACCTGGGCTTTCCTATTTACTCTTTCATGTTACTTCCAAGTTCCTGCTGTTTGATTTTGCAACTCCTGATATAGGCAGCCTTTGTGCCAACGAGGGTGGCAAAATTGGTAAGGGCAGCATGGCAGGCCATGGGGCTCAGCCTTTATTCTCTAGGGGCACCACAGAAGGACAAAGCGCAGGCGGATCTTACGAAAGTTAGTCTGGAAGGAGCTGTGAGTTGGGCTGGAGGGACTTAAATGAGTATTGTCGCTGGAGACACGCTATCTGGTCTTACATTTCTGCTCAGTTACCAGGTGGGTGAACTCGGGCAGGCTACAGAACCTTTCAGTGCCTTGGTTTTCTCATCTGGTAAAATGGGCTTGACAGGAACAGTACCCACCTCATCGGGTTGTTGTAAGGATTAAACAAGATAACAAGCTTAAAGCACTTAGCATAGCGCCTGGGACATTTGTGCTCCAGGGTCATTTTTTAGAATTAATCCTGGAGGCCAACTAGAGGATTGCTGCAATAGCCTAGTATGAACTGTTAAGGTCCCAGGTTAGGACAGGGACAGTGACAAAAAGAAAGACCAGCGTGGGAGCATCGGGAATGTTGGGAATAATGAGCCAACTGGCCTCAAGGTTGATTGGGGGCAGGGGAAGAGGAAACTCAAGATAACTGGTGGATTTCCAGCCTGGGTAACTGGGGGAATGATGGCGCTGAAATGGAAAACTCCTGGGAAGAACGTATCTGAGGAAGAAGTCTGTTTAATACATATTTAGTTAGAGGTGCCAGTGGAGAGGTGATAGCTAAATGGTAATGTCTGCAATGTGGGACCAAGGATGAAGATGTGGATTTGAGCATGAGAAACCATGTGTGGGGGAGGGAGATTCTGGGAGGGACCGTCTGAAGCAACAGTGTCCAGTTGACTAAAAGCAGCCAAGGTGTTAAGCATCTCAGTCAGGCTCAGCATCTGTGTTTGAATAGCCCAGGGCCTCCTTTCACTCAGGTACTGTGTGTATTTTGCTTTGTCAGCTGTGCCACTTGGACACTACCTTTGTCCTTCATCTTATGTGTTTTCAGTTCAAATGCTGACCTGGCCCAATCCTGCTTACCTTGTGAGCTTGATGGGGTCAAAGTCCCCTGGGGTGTAAAGCAACAGGCTGACACTCAGTTTTATATTTGATGGACACACCTAATATGGGCAACGGGGGAGGGTGGCAGGAGAGCTATGGGGGGACCAAGCTTGTGTCTGGGGCCTCCTTCCTGATCCTCCCAGGAAGTCCCATGTTCTCAGCTGCTCCTTGGATTTTCAGGGCAGCCTGCTACCCTCCCTCCTCCACAGGTGCCTGTCCAGAGAGCTATTTGCTCAGGAATCCCAAATCCTTATTAGGAGCCCACAGTTTAGTGAGATTAATTAATCTCCATCAATATTTTACCTTTTCTACTCTCTCAGTACATTAAGTGTTGTCAACCTCTTCAGGTCCAGACTCTGGGCCAGGTGGGATATATAAAGGTGAAAAGGCCAAGCCATACCTGGAAGAGTTTGAACTAAAAGGCACTGAAGTGTGGCCACGGAGGTTTTAGGCAGGGAGGTCTTGGTGTCTGTGAAAGTGCACCAGGTGGGGGGCACCTCATTCCACTCGAACAGAGGGCTGATCCACCTCCTGCCCACCAGAAACTGTGCCATCAAAACATGCACATGCACATGCATAATTTATTTACCTCTCCATTCTCTAGCATGCCAGCCAGGAGCCAGGGCAAGAAAAAGAAAAAGAAAAAGGAATAAAATGAGTGTAAGCACAGTGAAGGAAGGGCCCAGCTGGTTAAACAAGACTTCTGATTATTGCCATTAATGTTCAAGAGAGTTTCAACCTGGTGTGGCATTAAACAGGCACTGTGTTTCTGTGTGTGTGTGTATAAAAACATATTAGGAGAAGGAGGCATTTGGACAAAGTGACCAGTCAGTGTGGGGTAAGACACTTGACGTGGATTTGCCTCCTGACAGGCAGTGCAACAAGCAAAACCAATGGAATGCAAATGTTCTCACTAAGGGTGCTCCGGTCAGAGCAGCATGGCTTCCCTGCAAAGCTCCCTCTTTCCAAACTCTGCTGGCAACTGGCAACCCCTGTCTATTCCCCTGAGGGGAGATAGTTATTAAAGCTCTCTCTTCTTGGAGAATTTGGACTGCGCGCTTCGCAGGAAAAAACAACTACAGCAGAGTTTAGAGTTCGACTGTTGTTTCCAGGCCCCGTATCCTCCAAGCTGAATGTGAATTTCGAGCCTGGATTGGGAGGTTTTAACTGGACAGAGATACTAGCGCCATGGCTCTAATACCCTCAGAGAGTGCTCAGGTACGCTCCATTTACTGCAGCGACATCTAATGGCCAGAGAAGGCAATGCATGTTTACATTTAAAAGCCTTTGGTTCTGTCTGGGAGATTACTTTTTTTAAAAAGTAGAGAGGACAAGGTATTTGTTCACCCCTGTTAAATAACACTTTGACCAAAATCCTAAGAATTAATTTCCTATATCTTCGGATGCCATTTATGATGTTATTCATAACTGGATGCTGATCATACTTTTTGAAAACTGAGCAATTGCATCTTTGGATTTTTAAAAACAATCATTATGACTTTGCATTTACTTTAAAGCTTCTTGTTGAAACTCTGTGTATGCATAACTTAGAGGGTTTCTACATAAGTGGAAAGATTAACCAATTTACCCCCAAATACCCACTTCTCATATACCTTATCCTGGTTTATAGTGCATTATTGTATGCATATAAATATTTCAGAGTGGAATGCAATAGTGGCTAGATTCCTCCAGAAGAGATCATTGCTCTAGCTCTCAGGGAAGATAAAGGAAAACGAAAAGTTTATGTGGAAAACTGAATCCCCACCCTGCACATTTAGGTGTCATTGAATTTTATCTAAAACCCCCTGTGATACTATGATTTATAAAAAGAAATAGATATATTTGGTCTTCATCTCCGTTTCTAGCACAGAGCTCCTGAAACCCTTGCAATTTCCTAAGTGATGAGAGTGATAAAGGTGTCTTGATATTCATAACAACTTCCTTTCAACCACACCTAAGTTTATGTGAATGAGATGATTTTTGGAGTGCACCAAAGGATGGAGGCTGGTTGCCAGGGGAACCAACAAAGTGATTGAAGGGTTGAACTTTCAATCTTGTCCCCCTGACCGGAGGGAGGGATGAGGAGCTGGAGATTGGACCAATCTCCAATGGCCAATGATTTAGTCAGTCATGCCTATGTAATGAAGCCTTCATAAAACCCCAAAAGCACAGGGCTCAGAGAGATTCCAGGTTTGTGAAGCAGAACGCATCCATATGCCACAGTGCCAGTTCCCAAATTCCATGGGGACAGAAGCTCCTTTGTTCGGCACTGTGTCCAATGAATCTCTTCACCTGGCTGTTTCATATCCTTTAAAACCCTTTGTAATAAATTGGTAATCTAGTGAGTAATCTGGTTTCCTGAGTTCTATTAGCTGCTCTAGTGAATTAAGTAAACTCAAGGATGGGGTCTTGGGAACCTCTGATTTATAGCCAGCCACTCAGAAGCACAGTCAATAACCTGGACTTGAGATTGGCATCTGAAGGGTGGGGGAGGTGGCTGTCTTGTGGAACTGAGCTCTTACCCTGTGATCTGATGCTATCTCCAGGTAGATAGTGTCAGAACTGAGTTGAGCCCTGACTGGTGTGGCTCAGTGGATTGGGCATCATCCTAGGAGCCAAAAGGATGCCAGTTGATTCCTGGTCAGGGCACATGCCTAGGTTGCAGGCCAGGTCCCCGGTTGGGGGTGCGTGAGAGAGGCAGCCGATCAATGTTTCTCTCTACATTGATGTTTCTCTCCCACCCTTCCCCTCTCTCTGGAAATAAATAAATAATCTTTAAAAAAGAATTGAGTTGTAGGGTACCCATCTGGCGTTGGAGAACTGCTTGGCGTGGTGGGGGGAAACCTCACACATTGGAATTGGTCCCAGAATTTTACCTTTTTCATTGATTACCCCTACCACTGGGCTCAAGACTTTAAACTATGTATAAGGAACATTAAATTATAAGAGGTGGCAGAAAGTGTTGGAGAGATGCCTCTGGCCCTACTATTTCAAACAGTGATCCTCAAAGCATGGAAGCCAGTGCTATAGGTAGCTTTTGTTTTGTCCATCTTCTGATGTTCAACCAATGAGAACCCATTCTCACTCTTGACAGTAAAAGAAATTCTTAGGGCCAGGGTATTAAAAAAAATGAATAAAAACCTTCTAGTATATCATAAATCTTTCCTACTAACCCTTTCCCTGACATTATTTTTAAAAAGCTATTTTTTTTAAGAAAAAGCATAATTACAAGAAGAAACCAACTTTTCTAAGGGTTGAACCATATGAAATTACCATTTGAGTATGTCAAAAAGGTAAAGGTAGAATATTAGCCCTGGCTGGGTAACTCAGTTGGTTAGAGCATTATCCCAATATGCCAAGGATGCAGGTTTGATCACAAGTCAGGGCACATACAAGAATCAATCAATGAAAGCATAAATGAGTGAAACAAATCGATCTGTCTCTGTCTCTGTCTCTCTCTCTCTCTCTTTCTTTCTCTCTCTCTCTCCCCCTCTTGCCTTTCCTCTTTCTCTATCTCAAATCAATAAATTTTTAAAAAATCATTTAAAATGGTAGAATAGGCAATTTTATATGGTTAAATCTAAAGAAAAATGACTGAAATGAAAAGAAATATATGACATTCCTAAGTAAAAGACAAAATATCTTACATGAATTATTCCAAGTTTATAGGTTTAACATAACTCCATTTATAATCACAAGGTAATTTTAAAGTTCATCAGGAGAAACAAATGACTGAGAATAATCAAGGAAATGCTGAAAAGAAGAGCAATGAGGAGGGAGGTGTCCTGCCACCTTTTAAAAGGTATTACAACCCTGACCCGTGTGGCTCAGTCGGTTGGGCGTCATCCCACAGACTAAAAGTTCACTGGTCGATTCCTGGTCAGGGCACATGCCTGGGTTGCTGGCCAGGTCCCCCGTTCGGGACATGTGAGAGGCAGCTGATTGGTGTTTCTCTCACACACTGATGTTCCTATCCCTCTCTTTATCCCTCCTTTCCCCTCTCTCTAAAAATAAATAAATAAAATCTTTAATAAAAAAAGGTATTACAGAGCTAGAGGAATTAAAATAGTGTGGTACTGGCGCAAGAACAGACTGACAGGTGAACAGAACAGGTTACATAGCCAAAGATAGACCCTAGAATATGTAAACATCTAGGATGTGGTAAAAGTTGCATCACAGAATAGAGGGGAAAAGAAAGGTTATTTCAAAAATGGTGTGTTAAGAAAATTAAAAAACAGAGCCACTTTAAAATGCAGCTGGAGCTGTCATTCCAGAAAAATTGCATTGAACATCTTATGCCTCAAGCTTTGGAATGTTTCAACAGAGAAAAGTAACCTTTGGGCTGGGCCTAAGCAACTTTATTCCCCAAGGAAATGTTTGCAAACATAACAAGAAAGCAGATATTATGACTACAGGACTGATGACTACCGCACTGAAAATTAAAAACATCATTTAGGATTAATAGCATTATGTTATGATCAATAGAAATGCCTTCCTTCTATTGATGTAATTGTTCCCCTTGCCTTTCTCACAAATGACCACTACCTTTGTCTCCTAATCAGAATACTACTCGGGCTTCTGCCTGAATCGGTGCATTCTGAATAACTATTCTTTGATCTCGAATAAATGCCCCTTGTCTCTCACTGTAAAAGGCATTTTTATTTTTAAGTTAACATATCCTTAAACAATTGGTAAACTATTTTTGTAAAAGTCAGATGATTACTGTATATCATATCCCAGGTAAATTTAAAATGCATTAAAGCGTTAAGAGTAAAACCTGTAACAAAAAAGTATTTAAAGAACTATATAGCCCTGGCTGGTGTGGCTCAGTGGATTGAGCACCGGCCTGGGAACTGAAAGATCATGGGTTTGATTCCTGGTCAGGGCACATGCCTGGGTTGCGGGCCGGGTCCCTGGTTGGGGGGGCGTGTGAGAGGCAACTGACTGATGTATCTCCTGCACATTGATGTTTCTCTCTCTCTCTTTCTCCCTCTCTTCCCCTCTCTCTAAAAGTAAACAACTAAAATATTTTTTAAGAAAAGAACTATATAAATGAATAGTCTTATGATTGTGGGATGGGGTAGGACTTTTAGGCAGAACAACAAAGTTAGAAACAAACAACTGTAATAGATATAATTGCATAAAAATCTAAAAAATACGTACGACAACAACAGTGCATAAACAGCATCAGAAGCCAAATGTCGAACTGGGAAAAATATGTGTAATGTATGGCAAAGGGTTAATATCCTTAACACATAAAGCCTTCTTACCAATCAGTAGAAAAAGCTGAATATCCCAGAAAAATATGTGATGGACATAAAGAGAAAATTTCCAAAAAAATACAAAGGGCCAATCGATATATGAAAAATATGCAATTTGCTTATATAATCAATGAAATTCAAATTAAAACAATGTAATAGCATTTGTCAGCTATTAGGTTCACAAGGATTTAGAAAGTGGTAGTAATTACTGTTGATGAGATTTGAGATGAACCACTCTTACTGCTGGTGCAAGTGTAAACTTACCACCTTTCTAGGGTGCAAACTTCATTTAGAACCTTAGAATTATTTTTATCTTGTGACCTGTAAGTTGATTTCTAGGAATACAGCTGAAAGGTGTCATCTCAAATGTGAAAAAATACAAGGGTTTTTACTGAAGAATCAGAAGCAGCCTACATATTCAAAAACCGAGAAACTGTTATTTATGGCATGATGGAGACAGCGATCGAAGTTATGTCGCCACAAACCAAGGAACAGTTAGGGCTATCAGAAGCTGGAAAAGACAGGACGGACCCTCCCCTAAAGCGCTCAAAAGGGGCATGGCCCTGCCAACACCATGATGTTAAACTTCTGGCCTCCAGAAATTTGAGAATAAATATTTGTTGTTTCAAAAAAATATTTGTGGCCCATCCAAAGGATGGAATATTATGTGATAATGTAAAACGAAGTTCTCAACACTTGATGGCCTAGGGCAATATCCATTATATAGTAAGTGAAAAAAGCAGGATACTGATTTTTATATACAGCAGGAACACAATGTTGTAAAAAAATACCTTCCATATATGTATTACATATATTTATATTTACGCACACACAAATGTATGCGCATGTACATACACACAAATACACATAAAAGAAAAACTATTAATCATTATAGTGCATAGATGTTGGGCTTATAATTAATTATTGTTTTCTTTTTCATATTTTTCTATGATCTGTGCAAAACAGAGCATAAAATTAACCATTTTAACCATTTTTAAGTTTATGTACAGTCCTTTTAAAATTTGGAACAAAAAGCCCTGGCTGGTGTGGCTCAGTGGATTGAGTGCCAGCCTGCAAACCAAAACATCACTGGTTCGATCCCCAGTCAGGGCACATGCCTGGGTTGCAGGCCAGGTCCCCAGTAGGGGGCATGTAAGAGGCAACCACACATTGATGCTTCTTTCCCTCTCCTTCTCTCTCCTTTCCCCTCTCTCTAAAAATAAATAAATAAAATATTAAAAAAATAAAATTAGTCTTAGCTGGTGTGGCTCAGTGGATTGAGTGCTGACCTGAAAACCAAAGGGTCACTGGTTCAATTCCCAGTTAGGGCACACGCTTGGGTTGCGGGCCAGGTCCCCGTTGTGGGGTGCATGAGAGGCAACCACACATTGATGTTTCTCTCCCTCTCTTCCTCTCTCCCTTCCCCTCTCTAAAAATAAATAAATAAAATCTTTAAAAAATGAATAAATAAAATTAGGAATAATGGATTACAAATAAGCATGCACCGAGCAGGCTCTGAACTTGCATCTACATTACAATTACAATAGTGTAACAATTATTTATTTGCTTTGACAAAGGACAGGAAAGGAACATAAGCCAGATAGATGATGGGTTTGATGGACTGAAACAGCAGAATTGAATGTCATTGTGATGTGTGTTGTTGTGAAGGCATCTTTTCTTTATAGGTTGAGATAAGTACCTTCACACTTTTTAGAGTATATATTTTTTCATTGCTTTTAGAGAGAGAGCAAGGGGGAGAGAGAGACAGAAACATCTCTTTGTTGCTCCACTTATTTATACATTCATTGTTTGCCTCTTGTGTGTGCCCTCACTGGGGATGGAACCTGCAACCTTGGCATATCAGAATGACACTTCAACCAACCGAGCTACTCAGTTAGGGTCCTTCAGGATTTTTAGTGCTGAGGTAGATGGGGTCCAGCCCAGCCAAGAAAGCCACAGGAGGGAAGCCAGGGGCCACTGAGATTACAGAGGAGTAAGTTACAGACATGTGGAAAAATGAACTCAGCTGGAATCGATCATTTAAAACTGGACTCAGCAGATCCCACATCAATATCCAAGCAGCTCTTCAGGAACATATATCAATAGTATAAATCAAGATTAGCCCAGAAGAGGCCAGGGAGGCAGGCAAGTCTGTGGACTGGAGTTTTAGGGAGGTTATCAGAGAGCAAGTAGGGTTCAAGGCAGATGTGAAGCCTCAGAGTTCTCCATTCTGAGCCAGACCTTACTGTGCATACCTGCTTGGAACCCCCAACCTTACTTGGCCCACTGATTTTTTTTTAATCAACATTGGCTGAGTCTAGGCTAAGCCAGTTACTCACTTCGGGACCTCAGATACCAGGCCGTTGCCTCTGTAGCCCATAGACAATATGTCAGTTTCCCAGGTAACAATTAGGAAAATACCACTAAGGGCCAATCCCACTAAGACACTGATCCTTTTCAAATGTAGTTACTTCCTTAACAAGGGACTCAGGGACTACTGGAGCTTGGTTATTGAAAGGCTCCTGGCTTATTTTGATTTTGTCCAGTCTGTTTCACTGAGGTAAGGGGTGGTTACGAAAGAGTGCCCTCTCCTCCTCGCTGTGGAGGCCCCAGGGAGAGGGAGCCAGGAGGCTTCATTGATGTCATGGGCGGTGGCAGCTAAGAGTAAGAGAGAAAAGAAAAGTGGGCCTCATCTGGAGGGGTAATAAAAGCCCTAAAAAAACCCCAAACAAACAGAATATGGGAATGAAATAGCAGCTTGGGCTGGAGCCAGTAGTCCTGAGGTTAGCAGCAGAAATGTCCCAGAGTGGAGATTCGCATAGCATCTGTGTGAGCAGTCAGGATCTCCTTGGAAACCTGGCATTGCTCAGGGTCAGTGTTCTCTACTGCTGTTACCCCCCCACCAACACTGCAAGGCATCCCTCCACTGCCCCCTCCAAAATCACTCCTCACCTGCATCTTCCTCTTCACCGTGTCAAAGGGAAAGGAGAAAGTCTGAGTCACTGCAGCAGCCAGGCAGACATTGGCAAAGTTCTGGAGAAGAGAGAAGCGATCTCGGGGTTCATTCCAGATTTTCTCCAGGTTCATGTAAACTAGAAGGGAGCCAGCAGAGAAAGGGAGAGCACCTGCAAAACAAGGCCAGGAAGAGGCTGCCGAGGTCTAGGGAAACACTGGCTTGAGAACATAAATGCCTATGGGGAATCCAGCATAAGTAAACAGGACCCTCTCTGGGCTTGTTAAAATTACTCCAGCTGAAGCAGCAGGAAGACACTTTCTTGGGTGATAATAACATGCTCTGTTTTGATAGGGGTTGTGTCATTTGCCACAATGCATCGAATGATTTGCGAAAAGTTTGCATACTTTTACTGTATGTAAATTTTACTTTAAAAAGAACCATAACAAATATTGAACTCTAATCTAGTTCATGATATACATGTTGAAGAGCTGAGGGGTGAAGTGTATCAATGTTTGCAAATTATATGAAAATCATAAAAAAAATAGCTCTGACTGGTGTGGCTCAGTGGGTTGAGCATCGACCTGTAAACAAAAAGGTTGCCAGATCATTTCTCTGTCAGGGCACAAGCCTGGGTTGCAGGCCAGGTTAGCGGCGTGCGAGAGGCAACCAATTAATGTGTCCCACATCGATGTCTCTCTCCTCTTTCTCTGTCCTTTCTCCTCTCTCTAAAAATAAATAAATAAAATCTTTACACACACACACACACACACACACACACACACGCACGCACATATATATGCATATGTATATATAGTGGACTGATGAATGGCTAGACAGATGGATGGATGGATAGCTATGTGATAAAGCCAAATATTAATTGTAGCATCTAGGTGGTGAGTAAATGGGTGTTTCTGGGTTTTAAAAACTTTTCCGGGTGTTTGAAATTGTAAAAAAAAATAAAATGTTGGAAGAAAATCAGTCTCATGAGAAAAAGTCGGCTGCACTTAATCAGCTATTGGAAACAAGGAGGTACTGGTCTCCAGCTGAGAAGGAAATATTCTGTGAAAACTGGAAAGTGAGGCTGTAGTGGTGAGGGAGGTCACTTGACCTTGCCTTTGGAAATGGTGTGGTCATATCAGGGTCCAGTGGGCACCCTGCACTGTATGGCATCCTCACCTTTCCAGGAAAATATGGTGAGCAAGGAGTACAGTAGGTAACACTTGCACAAACTTCCAAAAACTGTGGGAATCATCTTAATCTTACAGAGGGACTAAATGTCTCCCTCAAAAAAGGATTTAAAATAGGGGTAACACAGTGGGGTTGCTTGTCCTTAGAATAATTAATATTTATATTTCATAAACACATTTAAAATGAGGTACCATTTAGCTTAATTGAGAAAACATTTGTGCAGCTTATGCTATGTGCCTGGACCTATGCCAGGTGCAGGAATTCAAAAAAAGGGTGAGCTAATTTCTGGAGAAGCTCACCATCTAGTGGAGAGGCCCATGATAGGTGCCATAAGGGTGGGTGGGGGGCGCTATACAAAGTGCTTTAGGTACACTAGGATCAGAGGGGTTAATTTTGCCAGAGGGGGAATCAGGAAGGACTTCACAGAAGAGAGAACTTCTCAACTGAGTCTTCAGGAAGGAGTAGGAGTTCAGCAGTCATAAAGTGGGCAGGCAGTCCAGGCAGAGGGAACAGCATGAACAAAGGGAGTAATATTTCCAGGAAATGCAAGTATTTCTGTATGGCTGGAGCATCAGTGCACGTGGGTATGTGACAGGAGAAGAGGTAGGACAGGCTGTTCTGAAAGATCTGGTAGGCTATAAAGAATTGGGGTTTTCCCCTGTAGCTCGAGAGGCAGTGAAAGCTTTTGAGCAGGGCAGTGGAGGGTGGTGAAACAATCATCTCGCATGTAGGGAGATCACCACACCCTGGCTGCAGTGCACAGGGCAGACTGGGGCAGGAGACACCCAAGTCTGGGAGCAGGTAGGAGGAGCCTCTTGTAAGTGTCAATGGAAAAGATGGCGATGCCAGCGTGACCTAGGGCAGAGGAGATGGGGATGGAGAAGGGGGATAGACTGGTGAGTTCAAAGAGGTCGACTTGACAGCACTTGCTGACTAAAGCGAGAGTGGAGTGAGAGGAAAAGTTGAAGTGAATCTAGGTTTCTTCTGGCTTGGGCCACTGAGTGAAAGAAAGGTGTCTCATTCATTAGGGAAAGCAAGAGGAGAGCAGGTGTGAGATTAATGAGGACATCAGGTTTAATCTTAAGTTTGATGAGCCAAGGGGGCATCAGGTGAGGGTGTCTAATAGTAGGTATTCGTACCGCCACTGGGAATTGGTAGCAGTCAATGGTTAAGAAAGAGGGCTCTGGGATTATATTGCTGTGTTCTTCCACTTTCTATCCATGTGGTCATGGGCAAGTCACTTAGCTTCCCTAAAGCATCTATTTCCTCACCTGTGAGATGAGGATTAGATGAGAAATTGTATGCAAAGCATTTAGCACACTGACTGGCACATAGTAAGCACCTATAAATGTTACTATAGAAATGATATTGGGCCCTGACCGGTGTGGCTTAGTTGGCTGGGTGTCGTCAAACAAAGCAAAAGGTCGCCAGTTTGATTCCCGGTCAGGGCATATGTCTGGGTTTTGGATTCTGTCCCCAGTTGGGATATGTATAAGAGGCAATGCATAGGAGAGACAACTGATCAGTGTTTCTCTCTCTAATTGCTGTTTCTCTCCCTCTCTTTCTTCCTCCCTTTTTCCCTTATCCAAAAATAAATAAAATCTTTAAAAAAAGAAATGATAATGGGGGTCATTAGAATATAATGATGCTTAAGCCACAGCTTAGATGAGGCCACCTAAGGAGGGTATGGAAGGTGAAAGGAAAGTTAAGAAATGAGCTGGGGGAACAGTGATAGGCAGGGGGCCGGCTGTGTCAGATGAGCCAGATGAGTGTATGATAAGAAAGAGCTGCCAGAGAGGTGGGAAAGATAATCAGGAGACAGTTTCCTAGAAGCCAAGTTTGCAGAAGAAGGGGTGATCCATCTCATCATATGTTGCAATGAAGGTTAGATAATGGGCAATAGTCTACTGGATTGGCCATTGGGGGTCCTGGGTGACCTGTGTGTGTGTAGCCTTGGCACAGGCTCCAAAGACCACAGAAGGTACCACTGCTACCCTGGTTGTGCTCACATGTGCATGTATGCATACTGAGCTTCCTAGCCACAGTCAGATGGGGAGTGTATGGTATTGTCTTCCTATCAGTTTGTGTATAGCCTCCTCCATACTCTATCCTCCACCCCCCTCTGGGATATGACAGGCCAAAGTTAGGAATGAGGTGTATAGCTATGGAATAGAATGAAGCTAAGTGGCTCTATATGGACTAAATCCATATGACCTTGACCTCGATAAAATGGATTTAACTGGCTATAAAGGTATACAGTACACTCATATATCAAAGAATGCAACCTTTCCTTGCACAAGGCAAAAATTTCCATCTTACCTAAAACTGTAAGGGAAACCCCTCGATAAAGAGCCAGGAATCCTTCCTGCTG
The DNA here is from genome assembly GCF_021234165.1 of Pteronotus mesoamericanus. NCBI lineage: Eukaryota > Metazoa > Chordata > Mammalia > Chiroptera > Mormoopidae > Pteronotus > Pteronotus mesoamericanus. The sequence goes on from NW_026555203.1 coordinate 504,675, forward strand.
ATAAACAGTAGAAAAAGCATGGAGGATCCCCCTGTAAGATGGTTCCAGCATGTTCTGCACAATCAGGCGCGTTTTGATGAGGTCTGTAGGATATGTCACAATGGTGGAAACCATGCCTGCAAGACTTCCAGCCATGATGGCACTCCACTGGGAAATATGGCCCAGATCATCCATGAAGAATACAACAAACCTGGGAGAAAACAGGGGAAAAAGCCCAAGGGAGTCAGCTGTGGATTGTGCTAGAGTGTTCTACACGACTTGAAACATCTTCCAGCATTTGGAAATGACTTATGAAGTGAAAACTACCATACTAATGAATTAGGATTAATGAATAACGCATTCAACTTCACTCTATTTATATAATTCTAGTTAGTAATAAGGAAGAGATGCCCAAACCCTCTTATTTATAGCTACCCTCAAATCCTTCCATCTTCATTTTACGCATCTCCCCCTTTTATCCACATAACTGTCAACTCTGGCTTGCCTGTGCGGTGTAAATTTGCAGAAGTACTTGGTAAATACCGAACTGTAGTGTACTCCTTTGCTTCTGTTGACACTTCAAAGAAATGAAATTGCGTGAAATGATGACTTTGAGCATCCCCAGGAATTGAGTTTTAAAAATATATTGGGTTAATTAGAAGATGTGTTACCCCACTAGTTGTCAAGGAAATGACAAATGAAAACAATAACAAGATACCATATTTTGCCTAGCAGATTGACAAGGATTAAAAAAGTCTGATAATGTTAAGTCGTGGTGAGGACGAGGGGAAACAGGATCTCTTCCCCACTGCTCATAGATGTGCAGATTGGTATGGCCATTTGCAGTATCTAGTAAAATTGGAAGCATGCGGACTTTTACCTCAGCAATCCCATTTCTAGAAGCATAACTTACAGAAATTCTTGCACGTGTACATATAAAGACACAAACAGCACTTGTAAGTGTGAAAAAGTCAAACCATTTAAATGACCATTGGTAGGGGAATGGATAAATTACAGTATAGCTTTACAATGGACACTATAGAGTTGAAATGAATGAGCTTAGAACTACACATTAGCATAAACAAATCATAAAGTTGAGTGAAAAAAAGCAAGTTGTGGAATGACCTATAGTCTATGACAATGATCTATTTAAATTAAGAAACACACCCACAAAATCATACCTTATATTATTCATGGATAGTTATAGAGACATATAAAAAAGTGTAAAATGGACCTTTGGGAAGGTGGAAGAGGGGATGGACTGGGAAAGAGAATGAAGAGGACTGCAGTTTTATCTATAATATTTTATTTCTTTTATTAAAAAAGATGTTGAAGTATCTTTTATACTAATTATCTTGCTGTCAATTCTGAATGGTTGGTGTTTGCTAGATTATTTTTGTGTGTTTCTCTGCAGTTTTACAATGTAGTAAAAAATGGCTTTGGGCAGACTTTTCCAAATGCAAAATAGAAAGTTATTCTGATATAATCACTCTTTTGGGAGGCAGCACATTCCCAGGCATGAGGGCCTACCTCGGCAAAAATTGTTATAAGGGAATTTTTACATGACTTATGTTCTCTGATCAGGAACAGGAAGCAAAGGAATTCTACTCTATCTTGCTGATGAGGCTAAGATCAAAAAGGGCTTGGAAACCAGGAAAAATATTTTCTGCCAGAGAGTAGGGAGGGAGAGAGGGAGAGGGGTAACGAGGGTTGGAATAAAAGGAAAGTGAACAGAACTAGGCTGAAATAAAAGTATTATATCTTTAAAAAAAATGAGAATGTCCCTAGTGCTTTGACTTTCAAACCTCCAGTGAAGAGGTGCCTTTCCTTCTCCTACATTTTGGCAGCAAACCAGGGCCCTAAATAAGATGAGTGGGTGTTCAGGTGCAGTTATTTAAGGGGCTCTAGGATGGCCCCTTGCTCCAAAATAAATAGTCATTGATTTTAAAAAAAGCATTTCCTTCAAGCTGTAGGAAAATCTTGACTTCATTTTGTTAATGTACCTTAACTGCACCAGCTGAAACAGTCATCTGAGTTAACCATCTGTCTTTTAAAGATTCAGGTAAGTAAATCTGGCAATCACCAATGGGCCATTTGCCTCAGTGTCGCTGTCTGCATACTTCCTTGTTTTTCCCTCCTTTCTCCTCTGGCCAGTCAAGTTGGTGGGGGGAACCTTAGAAGGGGAAGGGGAGACTGAGGAAATGAAAATGCTGGACTGGAGGAATGGCCCACAGTAAGGCAGAACAACCTGGAAGAAGGTGGAGTATGGAATGCCAAAGGAAACACCACTTATTCTCATTGCCTCATCCTTATTCCCTATGCTACTTGGCCACTTCCAGGGCAGTAATTAATTCATTATCCATTTACTGAATGTCTACAATGTGCCAGACACTGTGCTAACACTCAGCATAGATCATAAAAGAGTTCAACAGTCCTGCTAAAGAAATGACTGGTGAGGGCAACAGGAGAGAAAACAAGCTTTTGGTTGACTGAACGACTTGATGAACTAGGAAGAGGAAGTCTGTCTTATATCAGATTATCTTATAAAGTCAGGTCTTCCTATCAAATACACAAAATTAAAAAAGAACCAGAGGAAGTCCCTTCTTCTCAGACTCCGACCATCTGATACAGAGAAAATGACCACTTACCATTTCCCTTAGAATCACAGAGTCAAGGCAGGCAACCCTAACATGTCATTGATATCATCCTGGTCCCCACATCTTAAGGTCTTGTTTGATTGCCCAGGGCACGACTGTTCCCCTTTGTGCTCTTCCAGCATCCCCACACGCATGCATGGTAGTTTTTTCCCAGTAAGACTGGATAGGCTGGTGAACAGCAGTGACCCATTCTTTTCAACCACACTAACATTGCAAACATCCTGGATATGTGTAGTTAAAACTGCTGACACTTCAACCTAATACCAGCTAGCAGCCAAACACAAGCTCACGAAGTGGTTACACAGTAAGGAGTTGGTGTTGGTTAGGGACAATTTCAGAGCTGCAGTGACCCAAACCAATGCTTATACAGCTAGACAAGCAGTTGTGGTGTAAAGTTGCGTGAAGGCTATTTGATGTATTTGAAAGCCATGCATTGTGCTAGGTATTATTTATTTATTCCAAGTACCTAACTCCTACTAGACTCTCCTGAGCGTAATCTTTTGGTTGTTAATCCAAGTAAGCAGACATTCCTGCATCACGATGGTGAGCACAGTCCTGGACTGTGGAGCCAGGAGATCTGGTTTCAAGCTCCAGGCCTGTCATTAATTGTGTTTGTAGACAAGTTATTTAATCGCTGCATTCCATTCTCTGTACATTTATAGGTTTATTCTTTGCTGAAATGCATGATCATAAGCTGTACCATTACCCCCAGGCAACGATTTTGCAAATTCACAGTCAGGAAAGAGTAGAGATGAATCAGTATAATGATGGACCAAAGGTATCGTCTATATGTAGGAAGGATGGCACCATGATTAATCAACCACTTTGCTTTCTGTCTATGCCTAGCCATTCACTGAAATACTTCCTTTTAGTTTCCAGAGAGAAAATAATCTTGCAGGAAAAAAAAATTAGCAAACCTGGCCCGGGTAACTACCTCTTCTTCGTCTCCCATGCATCAAATCTTCTCCACTCCCATCATCATCAGTCTATTTCAGGTGCTCTCAGCTGTCACATAGACTGGTGCAATAGGTTCCTAACTGGTCCTGCCATTCACCCTCAGCCTTCTTCCTCTCTAGTCATTCTACCCTGCTTCCAGGTGACAATTATTACTGTTGAATTGCTTTAACCACAGCACTCCCCCTCCACCAAAAATCTCCCACAGCTACCCTTGCATACCAAGTCAAGTCCAAACTCCTTAACCCCGCCCTCCAACATCGGATCCCAACCTGTTTTTCTGGTTGTATTTCTCATTACTGCTGTCGACACCACCTTATGCTCATCATGCTGCATGCTTCCCACCCGTGTGCTTTTGCTCATGACAGTACCTGCAATATCTTTCTCCCCATCTTTGCCCAGCAAACTCCTACTCATTCTCCTAAGGTCAAACTCAGATGGTTTTTCTCCTCTGTGAAGTCTTCACTTCTCTTCCTCCTCATCCCTCATCAGAAGTGTTTATTTCTATAGCACTTTAACCATGGAAATCACACACTATGGACACACTGGTCTCATTCTTCTATTACTTTGTAAGCTCAGGGGCACAGTGACCATGCCTCTTTCACCCTTAACTCATCCCCAGCATCATGCACACAGTGGGTACTTAATTAAGACTAGGTACATTAATATCAAATGAAGGCTAAGAGAAAAGAAGCACTATGTAATAGAGTATGAGATTTGAAATCAGAAAGCCAGGCAGTGGAGCTTAGCTCTGTCACTGATGAATGGTGTGGCCAGTTGGTGTCCCATTCTGCATATGTAAAATGGACATATTTCCCACCCTATGGACCTTACAGGGTAGGAGGCGGAGTTTTAAAAATTCAATGATACACACACACATGTACACACACATAAAATGACTATATAGAGATGATAGATACATTAATCAGCTTGACTGAGGTAATTATTTCACAATGTATATCAAAACATCCAGTTGTACACCTTAAATATGTCAATGATATCTCAGTAAAGGTGTTTTAAAAATCCAATGATGTATATATTAAGAAGTTACTAGAGAAGCCACAATATTTAAACCAGCATTTGAAGTTCTGTCTTCTTCCCCTGGGTATGCATTCCAAAGGAAGATTTTCATACTGGCTTGGTGCAAAAGAGAGCGACACGGAGAGAAGTTGAGTCATTAAAATTCAGAGAGCTGTTTACAGACTTCAGGCCAGAAGTTGCTGAGGGCAAGGGGGTGCTGGAGAGGAAAGAGCCTTGACAGAAATGCCTGGGATCTCAGTACTTTCCCTTGTCTGAGGAAGACAGAGTAAACTATTCCCAGGCAGTAAATGGAATGAGCCCTGGCCTGGAGGACTCAGTGATAAGGTTGATTCCATCTTGTTTGTCAGCTGCTGAGCCTTCTAGCTCTAGCTGCCCAGAGTCAAAGGCAAAGTTCTTTGACTGTTAGCCTCCAAGGATGAACAATGTGGTCCAGACTGTGGGCTGTTTATCTAATTCAGAGCAACGGCCAGTCTTCAGCATTGGCACCATGTTCCCCACTGAAGAACACAGGGACCATCCTTCTAAACATAGAAACATCTCCTCTTCCTGAAATTCCATCATTTTTTTAGGCTTTGTTTGCAGCTAAAACGCAAATATCTGTGAGGTCGGAGGAAGCTTGAAATCTCATCTGGCATTATCCTGTCCTTAGAAACAGCTGTTGAAGTAAGCTCAAGGCCAGTGAGTGTGGAGTGAGCAGTACAGTGTGGGGAGGGGAAGCTGCGGCCTGTGTTGGACCCTAAAGGCAAGCTTCATTTAGGTGTGTGTATGTGTGTGTAAAAACCTGTAGCCTTTTTTGTGTGTGTGTGTGTGTGGCAATGGATTGAGTCCTCTGCCCCTACCAAACATTTTCTTCTGGGGGCTTTGGTCACACAGACACAGATGCATACACACACTCCAAACGGATCTGTCTCTCCTAGGCTAGCTAAAGCAGTTTCCAAGTTGAGGTACGGTGGAAATGGCCAGGGGCCATCTCTCTGCAGGTCTCTTCATTCCATCCCCTAAATCCCCTTTTGCCACATTGCCCCCCCCCTCACCCGTCCTACCCGGTGAGCCTCTCTGGGTCAGAGCTGCCCCCACAAAACTGCACCGGGGCAGGACGAAATCACAAGATCACGTGACAAATTTGGGGACTGCGCTTTGGGGGCTGTAGATGTTGCCTGTCGGCCAAACTGCCCCGAGGGTCTCCCACGCGATCAGGAAAACGGCTGGGGCCCGCCGCAGGGCCCTGACCCGGGAACCCCGGCGGTCCCGGCTCCCGGCTCCCGGCCCCCCCGCCAGCATGGCCCGGCCCTTACTTGCGGTAGGCAGTGAGCTGCACGGCGCTGCAAGGGAAGAGGCGCAGGCAGGCCACCGTGTTCCCCTTCCATAGGGCCCTGGGCCCCTCGGCCCGCCACACGCCGAGCCCTGCGGCCCATAGGCCGCGACCTCGCACCACGCCGACCTGGGCTAGGACAGTGACGAGCTCCAGAGGTGCGGTGAGACTCAAGCTGAGCGCCCCAGCCAGCCCCGCACACAGCAGCCGCTGGCTGCCGGTCAGCCGGCCGTCGCGCCGCCACGTCGCCATCGCGCCCCCACCAGCCGACCCCCGGCCCGGGACACCGGAACACCGTGTGTCTCGGGCCTGGGGCTCCCGGGCTCTCGGCAGAGGGGGCAGACGAAGCCCTCCCGCAGGGGGACGGACGCGCGGCCAGCCCGGAAAGCTTATCCCGCCCTGGAGGCCTCAGGAGGGGTGGGGTGGGGTGGGGTGCGGTGGGTGGAGCAGAGGAGGCCGCCACAGCCCGAGACCTCCCGGATTTGCTAGCTGCTCTGCGGCTGGCAAGTTTGTTTGCTGTTAAGAGTCACTGTGCTCTCTCCAGGCCCAGCCAGCTGGACTTCTTATTTCCTAAGTATTCACCGCTGCCTCTCTTCTTGTTTACCCTGTAAGGGTTCAGAACCAGTCACTCTAAAATGTGCCTGAGCCGTATGCAGATTATTTTAAGCTCAAGGCTAAACCAGATCCTACAAGTTTATGAGAAACTTTTATCTCTTCCTTAAAGAATTCAAATTAGGGCCCTTGCCCATAATGAATGATCAGAAATTACTTTTTTGACGTATCTATATGGCAGGGCAAACGTCTAATTACTGAATACCTGCTCTTATTAATGTCCTGGGAATGACCCTCCTCCCCTCTGAAGCCCCAAGGAGCTTTACCTCATCCTTAGCTCAGAACATCCTATATACCTCATTGTCCCTTTCTGTCTCTTAACCTCTCATATGGGTGGGAGTCTTTCACTCTCGTGTATGTGAGGTTCCCATATATATGTATGTAATTAAATTTATTTTCTCTTGTTAATCGGTCTATGTCGATTTAATTATTAGACTAGCCAAAACAACCTTGAAAGGTAGCGGAAAGCTCCTTTCTCCCCCACAACCCTACTACTTCCCTTCCATGTTCTGCCTCACCCCTTTCTCCCCTGGCGTCTCTTCTCTTTCTTCCAACCTCTTTTTTTTCTACCCCAAGACGAAACAGTGCAGATTTCTCAGTGCAAAAGGAAAAAAAAAATCTAAAACGCACACAGCTGCTACCTATCAGACACTTGTCACGTACAGGTATTGGGCTTTACATACATCATCTCATTTAATCCTCATAACAGCCCTTAGTATGTATGCCCTCATTTGGAGTGGCTGTAGATGTGGTGGTTAGAGCCTGGACTCTGGAACCTGCGTAACAGCCTTGGCTCTGCAGCTTATCAGCTGTGTGCCCTTGTGGAAATCACTCAACCTCTCAGTGCCTTAGTTGCTTCATCTATAGTTTCTTCCTCTAGGGGGTGTTACAAAGGTTAAATGTATAATGACCGATACAAGTAAACACCATATATGTGTTAACCATGATTAGATATTATTTTACAGAGGAGGAAACCAAGACAGAAAGATTGACTTGCTCAAGGTCACACAGCTACTACTACCACGCAGTCAGGATTAAAATTTAGGTCAGTTTTGTGCTAACACCCACTATCAGCTACACTATGCATCCACCTGACTGTAGAGTGTAACTTGGGTAAAGACATTTTTAATGAATCTCTTAGCTAAAAGGACAGTAGTGGGAAAGAGGGGCTAAGAGTGAGTTGGCAAGAATCCAAGACAGATTTTGTTAAGTTAAAAAAAGAATTTCTGCCTTGACAGGCATGGCTCAGTTGGTTGGGCATCATCCTACAAGGTGGTGTCGTTGGTTTGATTCCCAGCCAGGGCAGATGCCAGGGTTGCAGGTTTGGTTCCATGGTTGGGGTGTGTGCAAGAGGCAACGGATTGATGTTTCTCTCTTGCATCAATGTTTCTGTCCTTCTCTCTCCCCCTCCCTCCATTCCTCTCTCTCTAAAAATAAATAAATAAAAATCTGAAAAATAAATAAAATCTAAAAAAAAAAGAATTCTGAACTTCTCTGTCTCTTTTTTTATACAGGTTTTATTTATTTACTTTTAGAGAGAGGGAGAAAGAGAAGGAGAGAAACATCAATGTGTGGTTGCCTCTCATATGCCCCTAAATGGGGACCTAGCCCACAACTCAGACACATGACCTGACTGGGAATTGAACTGGCAACCCTTTGGCTTGCAGGCCAGCACTCAATCCACTAAGCCACACTAGCCAAGGCTGCATCTCTTTATTTTTTTTCTCTTTTTGAAGGTAATGTAAAGTTTCTTTTTTCTTTCTGAGAAAAAAAATAAATTCAGAATTTAATGTTAGTTCATTAAATGTTGGTGATTTGGTAACAGAATATGAATATATTTCTAAAAAATGTGTTTATAGATTAAAACATAAGCCATGTTTCATAGGAGTACATAGCAAATAAATCGGATTGCAAATGTGTTTTACATGAATTGGGATCTTGTGATGTTGGCTTAGTAGAACATCGTACTCTTGTGTAAACTTAGCATCACCAAGAGTGTGACATCAAGTAGAAATTAGAATTGGTCATTTGCCCAATGTCTTCCGTACGTATCACATATCCCAACACCAATTTTTTTTTTTACCCACATGTGTGTGTATGTGGGTGGTATTGATCCTTGGTGGTATGAGGGGTGGTGGAAGATGCTCTAAATTGTAGCTTTTATGGTATAGACCAGGACAGAGAGACCAGAATTGACCTATAATAAGAATAAAAAGGAAAGGGGCAGTCAGCAGTCTGTTAGTAAAGACATCTCAAGTACACAAATGCTTTTAGGCTTGTATGGTTATGCTCTATATTTAATGACACACATGATAAAGGAACCTTTTCTAAAAGGTATTACAGGGTTTAGGTTGAGAGAACTTACTCTAATTACAGAAGCCTTGGTCTGCTCTCAACAACTGGGGTGTTGATGTAAGAAACGTCCAGACCTGTAGAAAAATTTTGTAAGAGTTTATTTGAGCCAAACAGAGGATACTGTCTGGAGGCAAGATCTCAACAGACTGAGATAAATGCTTCAAGTAGCTTTATCCATTTCTTCCTCTTGAATAGATTTAAATACTTGATTGACCAGAGTCACTAATTTATCAGCACGTGGTTGCCCAGTTTATTTCATGTTATTTAAGCAGAATTACAAACTTCTCATCTAATCCCTCCAGAAATGCCAAATTGAGCATAATATCATTTTGATGATTCTTAAAAACTCTGGAGAAAATACTGAATATTGTTTGAAAGATTTTTCAAAATGTTCAAAGAAAGCAAGTATGATTTCATCAGATTTTTGTCTGCATTGTTGGGTTTTGTCTAGCCTATTTTCCAGGGGAAAAAATCTCAGGGATGGCTTGGTGTAGATGGTGGGCCAATTCTTTGCATTTTTCTAGGTCTGTTTCTCTTTGTTTAAAAAAATCCTCTATAGGACTTTTCCAGCAGACTTTACCTAGCCATTCTGCTTCTTTACTCTCAGAAACTAATAAGTGCATTAGTTGGAACAGGTCAGAATAGCCAGGAGCATATATTTTAACAAATAATATTCTTTTGCCAATCCAACAAGGTCTTGGAAAAAATTAGGAAAATCTTCAGTTACATTCCTTAATTCTGCTTTAGTCCAACGAAAGTAAATTATTGCTGATTCCCCTTGTCCTGGAACTGGCTTTTCTCAAAATGCAGCTGCCAGAATTTCTGGTACTTCTAGCTGTTCCTGATCTGGCTTTCTATTCTTAGTTTCCCCTCAATCAGTAGAGGGTGGTGGTGGAAAGGAGAGAAGAGGAGGAGGAGAAAGGGAGGGCAAGTTTAGAAAAGGGAGCTCGGAGAGTAGAGGGGCAGTTGGAGAAATGGGGGAAATGGAGTACTGGCTTTGAGCAGTTTCAGGAGCTTTCTTTTGTTCAGAGACAGTCTCGAAAAGTTTCTAACTAACTTACTGAAGAGAAGAGATATTTGAGAGTTCAAAGACAGTGATTAAAATTTTCTTATTAACTTTCTGAAAAGAAGAAAGTTTGTCTATGCTCCTTTTTGAGTCTTCTATATTCCAGTCAAGGTATGCATCCTATTTATTGAGTTCAGTTTTAGAGCCTACTTTTTCCAACTGAGCACACCAAAATAATTAATTTTGAGGCCTCAAAAGAGCACTATTTCAGCCATCATCAGCTGATACCAGTTTTAGTTAAACCTCCCCATTTCTGTAGATACTCACAAGTTGAAGTTCTATAGTTATTGCATGTAAAACTTGCCAGAGTACTAAAGAGAGGCTGACTGTTGTAGAGTTTGTTGGCTTCGGTAGCATGATTTCCCATCTTAATTGTAATTTTTCTTTTGAACCAATTTTAAAAAGCTGAAATTAAAAACATTCTTCACATAGGAACTCCTCAGAGTCAGGAACTGCTACCTAAACAGGTGAGTTCAGGATTCCATGAAAAAAATTCATTCAGGTGAAGTGGGGAACCAATGGAGCACAATGGGCCCCTGGTGGTACTTAGCACTGGACCTAGGTCCAAGGGATGGTCCTGGGTGGGATTCTTTGGAATTTTGCCATACTACACTAAGTAAATGTCCATGTAAGAAATGTCCAAACCTGTATATAAGAGTTTATTTGAGCCCTGGCTGGTGTGGCTCAGTGGACTGAGCTCTGGCCTGTGAACCAAAGAGTTGCTGGGTTGATTCCCAGTCATGGCACATGCCTAGTTTGCGGGCCAGGTTCCCACTAGGGGATGCGTGAGAGGCAACTACACATTGATGTTTCTTTCTCTTTCTCCCTCCCTTCCCGTCTCTCTAAAAATAAATAAATAAAATCTGAAAAAAAAGTTTATTTGAACCAAACTGAGGACATATGCCAGAGAGGAAGATCTCAAATACTCCAGAAAATAACAGTTTCCAGTTTCTTTTAGGCATTTGAGATTAAGGAGGGAAGAGAAGAAAGATAACATGAAGGTGGGAGAAAGCAAGGCAGAGATCAAATTACAGGATAGTTAAGATTATGTGTTCTTTTGAGAGTGGTCACATTTTAGGAGGAGTCTGAAAAGAGGCATTTCAAAGGTGTGTAACATACATGCACAGAAACAATGGACAGAGATTGCTTAAGGCAAAAATTAGCTTTTTACTAAAGAAGTGTGACTACCCACCATGACCTGCCCAATTAGGAATTTATGATCATATAATTCTATGAGGTTACTTTTCATAGAACCCCGCCTTTAAAAATTTTTTTTAAAGATTTTATTTATTGGTAGAGAGAGGGGAAGGGCGCGGAGAGAGGAAGAGAAACACCAATGTGTGGTTGCCTCTCACATGCCCCCTACTGGGTACCTGGCCTGCAACCCAGGCATGTGTCCCAACTGGGAATTGAACCAGCAACCCTCTAGTTCACAGGCCGGCACTCAATCCAGTGAGCCACACTAGCCAGGGCTAGAACTCCCTTTTTATTCACAATCTTAAATAGAAGTCAGTCTCTGAGGGTGTCCCCCTGCACATACTCTGAGGTAACCAACGTTAAGAGCTTGGAGTATATGCATACATCCTTCCTCACATTTTTGAAAATGCTGAGACAAATATTTTTATGGGTTCCCCCGCTGTTCTCCCTTCTTCCCTCCCTCCCTACTTGCCTTTTATTTATTTATTTATTTATTTATTTATTTATTTATTTATTTAGAGGGGAAGCAAGGGAGAAAGAGAGGGAGAAACACATTGATGTGAGAAAGAAACATCGATCTGTTGCTTCTTGTACACACCCCAGCCAGGGAAGGAACCTGCAACCCAGGTAACGTGCCCTAACTGGGAATCAAACCAGAGCCATTTTGCTTTTCAGAATGGTGCCCAGCCAACTGAACCATACCAGTCAGGGCTATTTATTTTTTAATCCTCACCCAAGGATAATTTTACTGATGAGAGAGAGAGAGAGAAAGACAGAGAGAGAGAGAGAGAGAGAGAGAGAGAGAGAGAGAGAGAGAATCCTCAGTTGCTTCTCTCCTGTATGTGCCCATGACCGGGGATCAACCCACAACCCAGGTATGTGCCCTGACTGGGAATTGAAAGCACAACCTTTTTCGGTGTATGGGATGATGCTTCAACCAACCAAGCAAACCAGCCAAGGTACCCGCCTTTCTTTTAAACAAAAAAATGAGATAATCCCTTTGGGAGAATATTCAAAAGACTGATAATCAGGTTATGTCTAGGATACTGCGAGGCTTGGAAACAGAGGTGAAAGGAAGATTGATTTTTGACTATGTGTCCTTTTGTACTGTTTGCTTTTCTCCCTCTTTTCTTTTTAACCATGGGTGTGTATTATCAATTAAAAAACAACTCTATCACTGATTTTCTCTGAAGCGTTCCCATTAGGTGCAGTGTTTTCTGTGACATGGTCTTGCCATCAGGGAGGTGTTAGTCTTGAAATGTTGACCATCTCTTGGTGAAGTTCTGTGTGAAATAAAATAAATTCTGATTTCTATTTACATGGTACTTGCATTTCTGGGCATAAACACTGCGATAAATGGTTTTATTGGAATTAATAAATATTTTCAATTTTTATTCATAAAATTAATAAAAATAGCAAAGATAGATTTGTAGAGCCATATACCATTAACAAAACAGGAAGCAAATGAAATATTCCAGAGACATCAGGCTAAAAATCTACAACTAAGCCATGGTTTGTGCAAAAATGTTTTGTCTCTGGGAATAAAGCATAGTTAAGTTCTCACCTCTGATAATTATAAATAGCCTTTCCACCTACACAGATGCCTGGTGGGATCTTTGAAAGCTATGAAGTACAAAGGACAGTCTTGTGCGTTGCAGGTGTGCAGCATCCCTTGCCCATTAAATGTCAGTACAGTGCCCCATCATTGCAGCACCCACCCCCATTTCCAAAATGCCCCCTAGGAGGCAGGGCCATTCCTTTAAGAACCACTGCTCTAGCTACTCCCTCTACTTGGAAAGTTCTTTCCTCAGATGTTTGCAGAGCTGGTTCCTTCTTGTAATTCAGAGGTCAGGTTGAATTACATCCTCTCAGAGAGCTGGCCTGACTACCCAATCTGCAGAGCCTCCATTCACGCTACCACATCAGCCCGTTTCCATTCTCTGTATAGCATTTATCCCTGTTATCTTTCTTTTCTTGGTTTATTGTCTGTTTCCACCTACCTGAATGTAAGATTCATGAGGGAAGGATCTTGTTTCTTCCAGGCCACAGCTGTGTCCCCTGTGCCTGGAGCACTGGCTGGCTCCTGGTTAGTGTTCAACAGTCATTAGTTAGATGAATGAAGGAGGGAAGGGAGAAAGGAAGGAAGGAAGGGAATCTCATTTCAGTTCTACAAGTTAGAAAAGATTGGTAGAGAATAATGTCTTCATGAAATTATGTTATTTAGGTCATATATGATAAATAACAAGATTAATTCAAAAGATCAGTGGACTCATCAATTCACACTGAATAATATCAACCTTGTCATAAATTGAATATTTGCCATTTTAAGTTTACAGCCACATCTGTAATTATAAAGTGAACTGTGACATTTGACAGAAAATTTGCTTTGTCCCCAGTTATCATTTTTACCATGTCTTTTGCGGCAGTTTTGGCAAGTGTGTCAACAATGACTTCAGCAGCTCTAACCTTTGCAGTTAAATATAACACTATAAAATGTGGTTTCCATGGCTTTTGCATTTTTATCCTTTTTTAAAAAAATTATTTTTATTTTTAGAGAGAGAGAAAGAGAGGGAGAGAAACACCAACATGAGAAAGAAACATCACTCAGTTGCCTCTCTTATGCACCCCAGCTCTGGGGACTGAACCTGCAACCCAGGCATGTGCCCTGACTGGGTTCAAACCAGAGAGAGCTTTCACTTTGCAGGACAACCAACCAACTGAGCCACATCAGTCAGGGCTTTATCCTTGACACACTTTATTTAACTTTAGACAATACTGGAAGGTCCTTCTATTCTACCTCAAAAATTTTTATGCTGTTTGAAGCAGGAAGATTTCATATCAAAATGTGTGAGTCTTTTCATTCATTCATTCACTCACTCACTGACTTATTCATTCCAGAAATATTTATTGAGTACTTACTCTACACTGGGAACTATCCTGGGGATACATGTACCACTTAATGGAATTTAATTTGCTCCCATTACCAGGCTATGGTAATACAAATTTCGATGGTTTTTCATGGTTCTAACATGATATTTTTAGTTTCTTTGCCTTTGCCTTTGTTATTCTTACACTAAGATGATCCAGGTGAGGAAAGATAAATTTCTGATACCTATCTGAAGACCTAGGACTAAGCCCTTCACATTTTAATCAATTTACCTCTACGCTTTTTACAATTTCTGTATAGTAAAATTATCCTGTAATCTTTAGTGTAGAGTTCTAAGAGTTTTAAGACTAGATCTGTGTGACTATTACCACCATAATCAGGATACAAAACTGCTCCATCAGCCCCCAGAATTCTCATGTGCTGCCTCTTTGTAGTCAAGACCTCCCCTATCCCCAGCCCTTAGCAATCACTGATCTGTTCTGTCCCTATAGTTTTGCCTTTTGAGAATGTCATATAAATGCACTGATGTACAGGGACCTTTAGGATACAAGGTACCATACTGGTGCTCTGGGTTGTGAAATGCTTTGTAAAATGGCAGTGATTATTGGCAATGTACAGATGGAGGAAACAAGAGGCCAGGGGTACTAGGTGGTTGGTCACATGAATGTTGAAATCACTGAGAATGATAGGAGAAGTTGGGACACAGAGGACAGAGGGTGAGTCAAGAACTAGAGCCTTCATGGAGGACAATGACCAGGAGGGTGACAAAGAACTACCACCAGGATGGGGAGAGGGTGAAATAATGTGATGGTGTGAGCCGAGAAGGAGCTGGAGGTTTCTCAAAAGTGGGAAGGGACAAAGGTCAGGAAATGGCCTTGGGGAGCAAGGAGAGCTCCACCCCTTTGCATTCTAAGCCATGTAGCTGCAGCGAGATGAGAGGGAAAACAGCCCTCACTTTAGAGGGGCCAGCAGATGCCCACGGTATCAGTTACAGCAGAATGTGGAGGGAACATCCTGAGGAGAGGTTTGAGGCTATTGGAACTTAGCCCATGACGGACTGGGAATTCTAACCTTAACCCAACTCTACCCCTAATTTAACTCTCTTCCTGACCCTAACCTGCTAGTAAGGTCCAGGTGTTCCAGTGTAAGGTGTTCCTTTACTTCTAGGTCAGCTGGTGTTGGCAGCAGCAGTGAAGGTAGCAGCCGTTGGTTGCAATGAACCATGGAGCCCTGAGCTTCTGGGACCCTGGGAATGTGTTCAGTGTTCCCTCTGGGTATTCTCCAAAACTGGGCCTGAGAGTCTATTTGAGGTTACCGGGATGAGCTCCTCCTACAAAAGTGGCATTTACAGTTCTGGTATTTGACGTCCCCAACCGGAGACTAGCCACATTTACCACAATATGGCCATGTCGTTGCTGTTACTGTACAGGGACCTGACCCTGGTTGGATCTGCCTCGGGCCAGCAGGTACTATGTGGATTTTTGACTACATGTACAAAAGATGTCACAACATGAGTCCAGATGACTATGAGGGTAAGTTTATTAAAGCTGGAGATAGTGAAACAAGGAAGGGCTTAGCATGGAAGAAGCAACGGGAGAGCCTAGGCTGGGCTGCCTTAGCTCACTGGGAAGTCAGAGAAAAAGGGGCCTTGGAGACAGGGTCAGGGGCTTAGCCTGGGACAAGCTGCCAGCTCATTGCTGTTCCTCTGGTTGCAAGTCTCCTGGGGGTCCTTAGAGTTTAGGATATGTGTGCCTGTGGGGGAATAACAGAGGGAAGAAGAGGGGAAAGGGAATGGCGCCAGCTGCTCCCTTGTCTTGAGGCTTTTACCTCTGCCTTGAAGGCAGGAATCTTAGGAGAGGTTTTCAGCAGAATATTTATTCAGCATAATAGTTCACCAGGGGTGCCCTTTCAGGGTCATGTTCTCCACTGATTGGTCTGTGACAGGGTAGGAAGTCATCAGTTATTGCAGTGGGTCCTGGTGTCACCCACCTGGTTTTGCTGCTTTTCTGGGCCTGGAGCTTAAATACAACTGAGGCCTAGATGTGATCTCTGGGGAGGGGACCTGTATCTGGCTGTATATTGCTCTGCCAGTTTGTTCAGCCATCTGTCTCAGTTTCCTTATTCCACTTGTCCTGGCTTACTGGCCTGTCTCAGTTGTTATTTTGCATATAATCTGCGTGAGGTTTGTTGCATTTAAAAGATGTCAAAAAGAAGGCAGACTGACTACTTAACTAGACTTCACAGGACAGCAGTACCTTGGTGGGGATCCCTGCTATTTATTTCTTAGCATTGTGGATCCAGAAATTCAGCTTTATCAGTGTACCCTTCAATGAGCTGGTTCAGGGGACTGACTCTTGGTCAGTCCTCCTCAGTCTCCTTTGCTACTTCTTCCACATCTCCACAACCTCTAAATATTGGAGTGCTCCAGGCTCAGTCCTTGAGCCTCTTCTCTATTTAAACTGATTTCCGTGGTGATCTCAGCTAGCCTCATGTGTTGAAATACCATCTACATCCTGATGACTTTCAAATATGTATCTGCAGCTTGGAATTCTGCCCTAGACCGCCAGGTTCTCATACCTAGACGCCTCCTTAATAGCTCCTCTTGGAAATTGAATGGGTGTCTCAAGCCTAGTGTGTCTCAAACCAAACCCCTGGTCTTTCCCACCAAATTTGCCCCTCCCCTCATCCTCCCCATCTCAGTAAATGGAAAGTTGGTTCTTTTGGTAACTCAGGCCAAAATCTTGTACTCATGTCTGACACTCATTTTTCTCTTTAAAACGTCTCACTTCTCACATGGTTGGAATTTCCTCCCAACAGGTCTTTCTGCTTCCACCATTGTCCCTTCCCCTGCTTTCTTTGTCTTTATAGAATTTATCACCATCTGACATACTATTGATAAAGGATGGAAAAACGTTTCCCTTCCCCTCTTAGTTCTTCAGTCTGGTTAAATAATTAAAATGACATACAAGAGTTTAACAGGAAGAAAATCAGGTTTTAATACATATGCACCAGGAACTCACATAAGCATGAAAATTACAGTGAGGCAAAATGAGGTGTATTCTGGATTAAGGAGAGGGAAGCAGGAGTCTGGGACTTCAAAGGGAAAAAACGCAATTCACAGGTAGATGAAAAAGAGAAAACATGTGGTAAAGAAGTCTTTGCCTGGGCACCCCCAAACAATGAGACACAGAGGGGAGTCTAAAAACCAGACTTGTCTGGACCTGCCCTGTCTGCCACACTTAGTTCATATATGCTAAGGTGGATATGCTAAGATTTCCTTCCTGAAGCAGATTTTTCTATGTGAATTTCCTTAGGTAGGTAAAGGGGGGAGATTAAAAAAAAACTCTTCTTTAGTTTGTTGAGTTTTAGTTGCCTTCAGCTTAAAATAATCTGCTTGCCAGAGTGGCATGTTCTGGGGAGACACTTCTGAATCTCTACCCTGTATATTTTCCTTAAAAAAAGCTCTCTTTAGCCCACTAGAATATAAGTTTCAGGGCAGGAATTTTGTCTATTTTTTTATACTTACACATTTCTGGCATGTAGAACAGTGTCATGTCACATAGTAGGCTAATAAACACTCAATAAATATTTCTTGACTATATGAATTAATAAATTATCTAACTCATACTGATATATGAATCAGAATGTCTGTTTATCAATTGTGACAGCTAGGCAGACCTGAATACTCACATTGGATATTCAGCGTACCCTCTTCACTTTAGGAGAATCTTAATAGGCTATGAGAAGTACATACTACAATGAGAAGTTAGGGAAACATATTAGGGCATTCTTTACAGGTAATGCTATTAACCCACTTTCATTGTAGGAATATACCTTCTTATTGGACTGTAATATTCATGAAAGCTGCTCTGGAATCACTCCTGCATTGGGTACTTTGGCTCTCTTTTTTTCTAATTTCCATGTAGAGGAAACTAAAGATAACTTCCAAATTTTGGACCCGAGTAAATGATTGGATGGTGATGCAATTAACTTAGGGAAAGACTTTAAGTTTATTGATGATTTCATGAGAATAATTTAGACTGAAGGTGATATAAAAAGATAAAGTAGGAAAGGTGTTAAAGCTATGGTAAATTCAACTTGAGAGCTTGTTTCATGTATTTAAGCTGTCACACCAAAAGCAGAGTCTATTATGGCAGAGACTGTACACCAATATCCATGTCCTCCTCTATACTTTTCAGCTTTCTTTTTAGCCAAGTGAGTCCATGTGGTTTTGTTCTGGCCAATGAGATGTTGGTGAAATTGATAACTGTCACTTCCAGGCCTAACCCATATAATTGCCCTCATAATTTTTCAGGCTGAATCTCTCTGCCATTGGACTCTGAAATGGCAGAGCATAATGCAAGGAACTTGGACCCCTGAGTTTATCACTTAGAGAAAATCTGTCTAGGAGAGTTGTTCAGACAGGAACCATCCCATGAGACTTTGGATCAGTGAGAAATAACCTAAGCCAGTGAAATTTCAAGGTTTATCTGATATCAGAGCAGAGTCTAATCTACCCCAACTAACACTGCCACCCACTGTGGTCCATAGGAAAGCCCTCTCCACCTTTTTAGGTGGAGATTTAAGAGAAGCATTTAATGCTTGTCCGTTTTGTTAAGGATTTGTTTTCCAGTTTTATGAAGAGGTGGGTGATGACTATAAATTATTACTTTTGTCCAAGAAAGTCACTGACTTTTAAAAAGTATATTTTACTGATTGTTATTACAGTTGTCCTGATTTTTTCCCCTTTGCTCCCCTCCACCCAGCACCCCCACTCCCTCAGGCAATCCCCCCACCACTGTTCATGTCCATGGTTCATGCATATAAGTTCTTTGGCTACTCTATTTCCTATACTGTACTTTACAGCCCCATGGCTCTTCTGTAACTACCTATGTACTTCTTAATCCCCTCACTTCTTCATACATTCTCCCTTTCCCCACTTCCATCTGGTAACCATCAAAACATTCTCTGTATCCATGATTCTGTCTCTGTTCTTCTTGTTTGCTTAGTTTGTTTTTTAGATTCAATTGTTGATAGATAAGTATTTTTTGCCAATGTTCATAGTTTTAATCTTCTTCTTTTTCTTAAATAAGTCTCTTTAACATTTCATGTAATAATGGTTTGGTGGTGATGACCTGCTTTAGTTTTTTCCTGTATGGGAAGCTCTTCATCTGCCCTTCCATTCTAAATGTTAGCTTGCTGGGTAGAACAATCTTGGATGTAGGTCCCTGCTTTTCATGACTTTGAATATTTCTTGCCAATCCCTTCTAGCTTGCAAAGTTTCTTTTTTTTTTCCTATAGGACGCTGAAGCCTTTTTGTTCTGCACACAAAACCACTGGGGATCTTCCCTGTGGGCACCTCAGAGACTACAACGTAGATACACTTGGCTCCAGACACTTGAGAAGCGAAGTGAGATACACAATGACTTGGGCCAATCACATGACTATAGGGCTGGGTTTCCACCGGGGATCCAGGTGGTCACACCTGGCCTTTGCCGCAGTTCTAAGGAAGCAGTGAGAACACCACGGTGGGGGGCCAGGGCCTGGACTACCAGAGGCCTCTGCAAGGACCGGTGAGGCCTGGGGTGGCCCATGCAGAAGTCAGCAGCAGAGGTCTACTTAGCTGCCCAGCGACTGCAGGGCTCAGGGCTCGCCTGCTCGGGGCTTACTTGGCGAGGGGGTTTCTGAAGTTCCTGCCAGTGAACTTGGCCTTGCTGCCCAGTTCCTCTTCGATTCTGAGGAGCTGGTTGTACTTGGCCAAGCACTCAGATCGGCAAGGTGCACCAGTCTTGATCTGTCCAGTGCAGAGCCCCACCACCAGGTTGGTGATGAAGGTATCCTCGGTCTCCCCAGAGCGTTGAGACACCATGACACCCCAGCCATTGGACTGGGCCAGCTTGCACGCCTGCAGCGTGGCTCAGTCATGGAGCCGATCTGGTTCACTTTGAGCAGGAGGCAGTTGCACCACTTCTCATTCATGGCCTTGTCAATGCGCTTGGGGTTGGTCACCGTGAGGTCATCCCCCACCGCCTGGATGCCTGTGCTAACAGTGAACTTGCTCCATGCCCCCTAGTCGCCCTGGTCAAAGGGGTATTCGATGGACATCACTGGGTAGTTCTTCATGAAGGATGTGTACAGGTTGGCCAGCTCGTCAGGGCTGATGTACCTGATGAGGTCATCGGGCGACTTGAAATCCAGGTCATACTTTCCTGACCTGAAGAACTTAGAGGCAGCTACATCCATGCCGATGATCACCTTGTCAGTGTAGCCAGCTTTGCCAATGGCGTTCTTCAGCAGCTCCAGAGCTCCTTTATTCTCCAGGATGTTGGAAGCAAACCCGCCTTCGTCCCCCACATTGGTGGCGTCTTTCCCATATTTCTCCTTGATGATGTTATTCAGGTTGTGGTAAACCTCCACATCAATGCTCATGGCTTCCTTGAAGTTGGCAGCACCGACAGGGAGGATCATGAACTTCTGCATGGCCAACTTGTTGCCAGCGTGGGAACCACCATTGATGACATTGAAAGCCAGGACCGGCAGGATGACCTCAGCATTGCCAGCCAGGTCAGCAATGTGGCGGTACAGGGGCACCCCCTTCTCTACAGCCCTGGCCTTCCAGACAGCCAGGGACACTCCCAGGATGGTGTTTACACCAAACTTAGATTTGTTCTCTGTCCCGTCCATCTCTATCATCAGCATGTCGATCTTCTCCTGCTCCACGACACTCAGTTTCTTGCTAATCAGGGCAGGCGCAATAGTTTTATTGATGTGCTCAACAGCCTTTGAGACACCCTTGCCCAAGTAGCATGTCTTGTCATTGTCCCGGAGCTCCAGAGCCTCCGAGATACCAGTTGGGGCACCACTGGGCACAGCAGCTCTGAAGAGACCTTTTGAGGCGCAGAGATCCACCTCAACAGTGGGATTCCCACGAGAGTCGAAGATCTCTCTGGCATGCAGCTTCAGGATAGACATGGTGAATTTCTAGCCGCTGGCTGTTGCCACCCAGGAAAGAAGCAGGATGCTATAGACGAAGAAGGTGAGTGTTCACCCCAAGGTCTGGGCTGTCTGTGTACCCTGAGCTTTTCGCAAAGTTTCTTTTGAGAAATCAGCTGACAGTCTCATGGGAACTCCCCTGTAGGTAACTAACTTTTTTATCTTGCTGCTTTTAAGATTCTCTCTTTATCTTTAACCTTTGGCGTTTTAATTATGATGTGTCTTGGAGTGGGCCTCTTTGCATCTCTCTTGTTTGGGACTCTCAGTGCTGCCTGGCCTTGCACGTCTATTTCCTTCACCAAATTAGGGAAGTTTTCTTTAATTATTTTTTCAGATAGATTTCCAGTTTCTTGCTCTTTCTCTTCTCCTTCTGGTACCCCTATGATGCAAATGTTGGAACACTTGAAGTTGTCCCAGAGGCTGTTTATACTATCCTCATTTTTTGGATTCTTTTTTCTTCTTGTTGTTCTGATTGGTTGTTTTTTGCTTCCTTGTGTTCCAAATCACTGATTTGATTCTTGGCTTCATCCACTCTACTGTTGTTTCCCTGTAAATTGTTCTTTATTTCAATTAGTGTATTCTTCATTTCTGACTGGACCTTTTTTATGCTGTTGAAGTCCTCACTAAGTTCCTCGAGCATCCTTATAAACAGTGTTTTGAACTCTGCGTCTGATAGATTGCTTATCTCCATTTCATTTAGCGCTTTTTCTGGAGTTTTGGTCTGTTGTTTCATTTGGGCCATGTTTCTTTATCTCCTCATTTTGGCAGCCTCCCTGTGTTTGATTCTATGTATTAGGCAGAGCTGCTATGACTGCCTGTCTTGGTAGTGTGGCCTAATGTAGTAGGTGTCCTGTAGGGTCCAGTGGCACATCATCCCCTATCACCCAAGCTGGGAACTTGTGGTGCACGCTTTATGTGGGCTGAGTACACCCTTCTCTGGTAGTTGAGTCTTGTTTGCTGTTGGCAGTTCTACGGGAGGGATTTATCCAGGTCAGTCAGCTTTAAGGACTGGCTGTGACCACTGACCACCAACCTCCGCCTTCTGTGGGGGATCAGCTGTGCAGGGGCAGAGTGGTGGTGCTGCGATATGGTCTGTAGCTGTTCAATGGATGTGTTGGCCCCAGGGTTTTTTGGGTGGGGCAGGCCAAGGTCAGACCCCAGATGTTTTGCCCGGGGCCACCGTTCCTGAGCTGTAAAGCAATCTGAGATGGCTGCTACTTGTGCTGGGCTTGGGGATTCCCAGGTGAAGCTAATCTGTGAATCGAGGCTGCCTGCAGCTAGTGCCAGGCCTGGGGCTCACTTAAGCCAGCTGTTGCTTGTTTGATAGGATTTAGGAAGCTGTGAAACATGAGCCAAGATCAGCCATTCATATGGAAAAGCAGCTTGGGTGGTCCATAAGTTGGGTGGTATGGAGTTTCTGGGGATCTCCAAGGCAGCTCAAACAGTGTTAGCCAGGTTTATGGAGTCTCAGATAGTGCACCAGCTTGCTGGCTCTATTAGGGGGGAGTTTAGAAAAGGGAAAATGGCTTCTGATCGTCTTGATGCCAGGCACTTCAGTTTCTCCCTGTATACCACCAGTGCCTTTCAAGCTGCTGCCCCAGTGCTGGAGCTCAGAGGGAGTGAGTCTGAGTAAGTCTGTGTGTGGGTTGTTTAAAAGGAACTGCTTGGGGCTCCAGAAGTTTCTTCCTCTGACTCAATCCCCACTGGTTTTTGCAGCCAGAAGTTGTGGGGACTTTTCTTCCTGACACTGGAACCCTGGACTGGGAGCCTGATGTGGTGCTGGGACTCCTCGCTCCTGAGATATCCTTCCCAAATATTTATCCATCACACAAGAATGTGGGACCAGCCTGTTCCACATCTGTGCCTCTCCTACCATTCTGGATAGATGTGGTTTCTTTAATTCCATAGATGTCTAACTTCCATTTAACTCGATTTCTGACAGTTCTGAATGATGGTTGTTCTATATTTCAGTTGTAATTTTGATGTGGTTGTGCAAAGAGGTTAGCCATGTCTGCCTACACTGCCATCTTCTCACTGTCTTTCATAAGAAAAAGTCATCACTTGACTATTTGAGTTTCAAGAAAAATCTGCTTCTTTCTGGAAAAATCTTTCACTCTGAATGATCATAAGAATGAGTAGGATTGGCTTGAAACAACCCAATTTATGCTTTTATGACAATCTTCATCAGTGTTGTACCACACAAAGGAAAATGAATGCAATGATTGCAAAGACTACAGCTGCAGCACATATGACTTGATGGAAATTGTGAGTTTGGGGTCTTAAATGGTTTTTGTTGTCTAAATTACCTAGTTGTGAATTCAGCTGATGAACTTGCCGAGGACATTTTGATCATAATGAAGAGACTCTTGCCCTGGCTGGTGTGGCTCAGTGGATTGAACGCTGGCCTGTGAGCTGAAAGGTCATTGATTTGATTCCCTGTCAGAACACATGCCTAGGTTTCGTGCCAGGTCCCCAGTAGGGGGCGTGTGAGAGGCAACCAATTGATGTTTCACATATCCATGTTTCTCTCCGTCTCTTTCTCCTACCCTTTTCCTCTCTCTGAAAATAAATAAATAAAATCTTTAAAAAATAAACTTAAAAAAATAATGAAGAGACTTAAGATGTTTGATTGTCTTCTGTAGAATTTCTCCAAGGTGGATGGCTGTGGTGAGTGGCTAATTGTACTGACTTGGTTTCTCCAGGTAGCAGATGTTAATGTGGAGTGGAATGCAAGATGTTGATTGAGGATAATGTCTGTGAAAGACAAAATAGCAGGGAACAAGATTGAGCAGGGAAATCTCCTAGACCATAATGCAAATCTGACACATGTGAAAGGACGATGAGGAGGAAGAAGAATTGAACAGAATGGCTTTAGATTGTGAGTCAGGTGTGATAAAGTCTTGATCAACCTAATGTGGAGTTCTGGAGGAAAGACTACCTGTTAGAAGAGTCTCACATTAGGCAGAAATGACCAGGCCCTAGTACTGCCACCATGCTCAGCCATTGGCTGGAGTCTTCCAAGGCAAAGCATGACCTTGTCAAGAACACCATAGCTGATCTTGAAGGTGCTGCAGCTGGAGGCTGTCAGCTAATTACATCCCTCACAGGTAAATGGCAAATTCTTTCTCGAAGGGAGATCTAAGACACGTACACTTCCATGCCTGCCATAGTCCACCTTCTGTGCTGCATGGATTCACCTCTCCAAACCTGTTCAATGTTCCTGTGAGCCTCTCTTCCTAAGGGGAAATGTGGAAGAGAAGGTTAGAGGAAAGAATTACAGCTCACCTTGCTGCAGTTGTTCTCAGAGCCATCTTTTTCTTTTTCCATTATCCTTTCTCCATTCATACTGATTTTCTGCCTGTTTTATCTATTACTTAAAAAGACTGTTGAAGTCTCCAGTTTTAATAGTGGACATATTTATTTCTCTGTGAAGTTTTATGAGTTTTGCCTTACTTATTTTGATGCTGTGTTGTTGGGTGAATATACATTTAGGATTGTTATGTCTTCTTGAGAATTGACCCCTTTATCATTATGTAATGCGCCTCTTTATTCTCTCTTTTTTTTATCTCTTAGCGTTATTTCTTTAAAAAAAGATCTTATTTATTTTTAGACAGAGGGGAAAGGAGGGAGAAAGAGAGGGAGAGAAACATCAATGTGTGGTTGCCTCTTGTGTGCCCTCCACCGGGGACCTGGCCTACAACCCAGGCATGTGCCCTAACTGGAAATCAAACCATCGACCCTTTGGTTCGCAGGCTGGCGCTCAACCCACTGAGCCACACCAGCCAAGGCTTAACCTTATTTCTTTTTTAAAAAATTTATTTATTGAATTTATTTGGGTGACATTAGTTAATAAAATTATACAGGTTTCAGGTGTACAATTCTATAATACATCATCTGTATATTACATTGTATGTTCACAACCCCAAGTCAAGTCTCCTTCCATCACCAAAGCACAATATCTTCCTACTAGTAAGTTATTGGGAATGATGATATATGGGGTCACTCCTGCTTCTACCACTTGGTTCCTGTACCCATGTATTTTTCCTCTTGGGGAAATGGTGCCATAGACAGGTCTCTGATTTAGCATTCACAGTTTATCCTGGAGCATGGGACCACATCCTTGCAGAGTATTACTTCTGAGCTGGTGCTTCAGCTGTACCTTCAGTAAGCTATTCTATCACTTTTTCAGGCCAGCTACTTCTAAATGGTGTGGAATGTGACATGCCCAGAGAATCCTATTGCCATGGGCACACTCCCACATTTTCTTCACTTTGAAATAAGCCCCATGGTCAGATGCTATAGTGCAGATCAGGCATTCCTTGAATTCCTGGAGAGTGGTGCTGGCTGAGGTTCTATGGACAGTAAAGGCAAAACCACACTCAGAATAAATATAATTTCTATGAGGATGAATTGCTGGTCTCTCCAGGATGGAAGGTGCTCTATCATCCCCATTGCTAGTTATGAGCCCAGCTCTGTGCTTGCCCCTCCTACTGTCAGCCCCGGCCTGCAAAGGAGTGCCATATGAGCTTCTTAGTAATGCTGGTGCCTTATTATTAGCACACTTCTCATGGCCTTGGTGAACAGTGTGTTCCCTGAGCTGTTCTGTAGAATATTTTCCTCTAGTGGATCTTCTTACCTCACAGAACATATTCACTCAACAGGCTCGACTCTGGGTCTTCTACTCATTGTCTGCCATGGTAATTCAGGCATTTCTACCTGACTATGTGTCAGCCAACATGCTTTCTATGCTTCTAGGGTCCATTTTAACAGTGTGTTTGCACCATGTTCCAGGGTCCTTGTCAGGGTGTTAAATCCTGGATCCCTGGAGAGACTCCTATATTTGCAAACTATATTTTATCCAAATTTGTGTTCTAACTCCCTATTTATTAGCTGAACCCCTTTTTAGAGAGACACTTTGGGTCTTTGGGTATCAATCTCCAGTAGTCCTCTAAATGTCTCCTCTCTTCCTAGTGTACAGTCACTGAAGTAAATGGCCAGAGGTCCCTTCAGAGAATGACTGGAACTATCATTATGGTATGTAATTGCCATCGTGATGCAGGGTTCTTCCTCTTGGGGACCTAGCCACCTCTTCAGTCAATGGGTTACAGGCTCGAAAACTGACTCAGGTCCAGGAACCAGGTAGGGGATCATGTCTTTTTATTGTGGTGTTAACCCTTGGCCTCTTTTCTATTGTTGCTTTTTTAAAAATTATATAATTAAACAATATCCTTATTGGCTGTCTATTTATTTGCCCCTAGGGACAAGATAGTTTATTAATCCTCTTGACTCTCTGATGGTCAAGTCCCCTTGGTTGGTCCTTTGAAGTTGCCAGTCATTATGGTTATTGTGGCCTCCTGGTTTTGGACAGCTAAACACAGCTACCTGGTCCTTACTATGTTGGCCTCTATTAATGAGCCCAAATTTCTGATTTTCCTTCCTACCATCTCCCCCTGGTGTACAGAGAAGAGCCACCACAGAACTTACTGGTGATGCTGGCGTCTCTCTCACCAGTGCATTCCTCTTGGCTTTGGTGAATGGTATGCCTCTGAGCCCTCCCACGCAACATAATTCTCTGGTGGGTCTTCTGGCATCAGGTAACATATCTACTCCAGCACGTTCACTTCCCTGAGCCTATTAATTCCTTTCTTTACCATCTACTGTGGCAATTTTGGCATTTAAACTTTGTGCAGTGTAGGTCATCACTTTCTCCAGGCTTTTAGGAGCCACTATAACAGCGGGTTTGCACCTACCTCTATGGTCCTTGCCAGAGTGTTAAGTCCTGCATCCTAAGAGAATGCCCCAAGTCGATAAACTCTCCCTTATCCAGTCTCATGTTCTGGCCTCATTGATTAAACACCCTTGGAATCCTCTCCATGGGATCTCTCTGACTTCTTCCGATATATGTTGGCTGGATGTTGCAGCTCCTTTAAGGTATTGACCTTTTTCTTTCTTAGCAAGCCCAGCACATCTCTGGCTGGATTATACCCTGACTTAACCTTAGTTACTGACCTGATAGCCAGGAAAAGAGGTGGAAGCAGAACTTGTTGCCTTATAGGGGAGTACAGTCTTCTTTTAAGGGGTAGTGTGAATGGTAGCCCTTAATAGAGAGGGTGGGTTACCTCTGTAGGCTCCACGGATTCAGTCTGGGGGGCCTAAAATCTCTAGGGGCATCCACTTAGATGTTCTCATGTGACACACCAGGATCCTCAGTTTTCCCAACTACAGTCTTGACCTTGGCATAACAGACCTGCCTTGGATAAGCATTCAGTCATTTTTGAAGCTTGGCGACTCTGATTATTAAACTCTTAGTTTGGTCTTTAGGTTTTTCTGCTCACACACTGAAGGAGATAAGGACCTCCTCATGAGCTACTAAAGAGGCACTCTGGCCTTTACACTTAGTTTTCTATTGTTAATTGTCTTCAGCAGTTTTTAAAAAATCCTTCAACAGGGTGTCAATGGAACTTAACAACTGTTCAATTTCACTGTCCTTGGAAGCCATGTTATCTATATTTATTTTTCATTGCACTTACCAGAGCATTATCTTTCACCAGAACATTCTCCCAACTCACTACCAGTGATAGTTTTAGCACTTTGGCCACCATCTTTTACCAGGGACCATCGCTGGCCCACATACCACCTAGGATGAAGTCCTCCTTTTATAAGAAAAAGAAGATCAAAAACTATGAGCAGTAAAATGACAACAAACTCACAACTTTCAACAACTGAACCTAAAAAACAAAAACAAAGACAAACTAAGCAAACAACTAGAACAGGAACAGAATCACAGAAATGGCGATCACATGGAGGGCTATCAGTGGTGAGGAAGAGGGGGGAGTATGGGGGATAAGGTACAGGGAATAAGAAGTATAAATAGTAGGTACAAAATAGACGGGGTGGGGGTTAAGAATAGTATAGGAAATGGAAAAGCCAAAGAACTTATATGTACAACCGATGGACATGAAATAAACTCAGCAAAGTGAGAGTAGAGAGATTATACCTCAATATAATATAGGCCATATATGAAAAACCTACAGCCAACATCACACTCAACCAGCAAAAAGTAAAAGTGTTTCCCTTAAGATCAGGAACAAGACAGGGATGGTGCTTTCACCATTCTTACTCAACATAGTACTAGAAATCCTAGCCATAGTGGTCAGACAAGAACAAGAAATAAAAGGCATCCAAATTGGAAATGAGGAAGTAAAATTGTCATTATTCACAGGCAACAGATTATTGTACATGAAAAACCCTATAGGCTTTACCAAAAAACTATTAGACCTAATAAATGAATTCAGCAAAGTAATGGGATACAAAATCAATAGTCATAAATTGATGGCATTTTTATACACCAATAATGAACTATCAGAAAGAGAAACTAAGGAAACATTCCTATTTATTATTGCAACAACAACAAAAAATAAGGTACCCAGGGATAAATTTAACCAAGGTGGTAAAACACCTGTACTCTGAAAATTATAGAACATTGAAGAAAGAAACTGAGGAAGATACAAATAGGTGGAAGCATATACCATGTTCATGGACTGTAACAATTAACATCATTAAAATGTCCATACCGCCCAAAGCAATCTACAGATTCAATGCAATTCTTATTAAAATACCAATGGCATATTTCACAGATATAAAACAAATAATTTCAAACATTTACATGGAACCAAAACAGACTCAGACTAGCCTTAGCAATTTTGAGAAAGAAGAACAAACTTGGGCCCTGACAGGTGTGGCTCAGTGGGTTTGGTGTTGTCCTGAAAACTGAAAGATCACCAGTTCAATTCCTGGTCAGGGCACATGCCTGGGTTGCGGGCCAGATCTCCAGCTGGGGGCATGTGAAAGGCAACCAATCAATGCTTCACTTGTGCATCAATTTTTCTCTCCCTTTCTCTCACGTCTCCTCTCTCTAAAAATAAATAATTTTTTTTAAAGAATAAAGTTGGAGGCATCACAATACCTGATATAAAAGTATACTATATGGCCACTATAATTAAAACAGTCTGGTACTAGCATAATAACAGATACATAGATCAATGGAACAGAACAGAGAGCCCAGAAATAAACCCATACCTTTATGGTTAATATTTGACAAAGGAGGCAAGAACATACAATGGAGTAAAGACAGTTTCTTCAATAAATGGTGTTGGGGAAACTGAACTGGTACATGCAAAAAAAAGAAACTAGACCACCAACTTACACCATACACTAGAATAAATGCAAAATGGATAAAAGATTTAAATACAAGTCATGATACCATAAAAATCCTAGAGAAAATCATAAGCAGTAAAATTTCAGGTATCCCACGTAGCAATTTTTTGCTGATACATCTCCTAGGGCAAAGGAAAGAAAGAAAACAAATGGGACTACCTCAAATTAAAAACTTCTGCACAGCTAAAGAAATCATCAGCAAAATGAAAAGGGAACCAACTGTGTGGGAGAATATATTTGCCAATGATACATTGGATAAGGCTTTTAATTTCCAAATTATTTAAAGAACTTACATGACTCAACACCAGGAAAACAAACCACCTAATTAAAAAATGGGCAACAGACCTCAAGAGACACTTCTCAAAGGAGGGCTTATCATGGCCCATAGACATATGAAAAAATGCTCAATGCTGCTAATCATCAGAGAAATGCAAGTTGAAACCACAATGAAATACAATGTCACACTTCTCAGAATGGCCATCATAAACAAATCAACAAACAACAAGTGCTGGCAAGGATGTGGAGAAAGGGAGCCCTTTTGCACTGTTGGTGGGAATGCAGACTGGTGCAGCCACTGTGGAAGGCAGGATGGAGATACCTCAAAAAATTAAAAAAGGATCTGCCTCTTGACCCAGAGAGCCCACTTCTGGAAATATATCCAAAGGAACCCAAAACACAAATTTGAAAGAACATAAGCACCCCTATGTTCATTGCAGTATTATTTACAATAGCCAAGATATGGAAGCAGCCCAAGTGTCCATAAAACAGCTATGGGACATTTACCCAATGGAATACTACTTGGCTATAAAAAAGAAGAAAATTCTACTGTTTGCAACAGTATGGATGGACCTGGAGAACATTATGCTAAGTGTAATAAACCAGTCATAGAAAGACAAATACCATATGAGTTCGCTCATATGTGGAATCTAATGAACAAACTGAAGTAACAAGCAAAATAGAGACGGTCTCATAGATGGAGAGCAGGATGACAGCTTGTGGGAGGAGCAGTTAGGGAGATGGCAGGATTGAGCAAAAAGGAAAAAAGACTCATGGACATGGACAACAGTGTGGTGATGGGTGGGGGAAGGGCAGTATAAAGGGACTAAATGGTAATGGAAAAAATACAATAAAAAAATCT
Organism: Pteronotus mesoamericanus; assembly: GCF_021234165.1. NCBI lineage: Eukaryota > Metazoa > Chordata > Mammalia > Chiroptera > Mormoopidae > Pteronotus > Pteronotus mesoamericanus. Next base: position 535,083 of record NW_026555203.1, read on the forward strand.
TTCCTATTTGTGTATTTTATCCTTTTCTTCTTATAATTTTGTCTGTTTTTGCTGTTTATAATAATATAATTAGATAAATACAGGTTTAGAAATGTTACCTTCTTGATGAGTTTTCCACCATAATGTATTGACCATACTATGTCTAATAATGTTTTCTACCTTAAACTTTATCTTGTCTGATATTAATATTGTGGCACCAGTTTTCTTTTGGTTATATTTATGGCACATATTTTTTTCTGTATTTTTACTTTCAAACTTACTGTGTCCTTATGTTTTAGGTATAGCTCTTATAAACAGCATATAACTGGATTTTTAAAAATATAATTTGCCAGTCTGTGCTGTCTAACTTGTAAGTTTCATTTGTTTACCATTGTCATTACTAGTTTATTGCATTTCTTTTTGCCACCTTATTTTGTGCTCTCTGTTTACCCTTGTTTCTCTCTCTCTCTCTTTTTTTTTCTATTCATTTGTGCTTCCAGTATTAATGCTATTTTTATCCCCTGGTTGGGTTTGTGGAGGGGTTGAGCAGATGGGTATTTACTTGTTTGTTTTTACTGGAATCTATTTAATATGTTACATTTTTTAAGGGTTAGTTTAATTAAAACAAGATCATATCCATGAATTCACTTAGCTTGGCATATTAAATGGCAAAAAACCTTGAAATACGCTATGAGTATAGCATTACCACCAAATCATCTGTGTTGTGGAATTCCCACTCTTCTTTCAGGATACTCTGTGTTCTGTTTCTGACACCAAATGTCAGACATAAGACTAATTGAGTATGCTGATGATGTCAATCCATATGTTAAATATTAATATCACATTTCTTGGTTTAAAATATGAAGAGATATTCTAGTTTTTATACTCCCCCCAGAAGGTTGGTGTTATGGGTGGAATTATACCCCCTAAAAAGATATGTTGAAGTCCTAAGCTCCAGTATCTCAGAATGTGACCTTACATGGAAATAGGGCCTTTACAGAGGTAACCATGTAAAAGTGAGGTCATTAGGGTGGGCCTTAATCCAATATAACTGATGTGCTTTATTTTTTAAGTATATTTTATTGATTATGCTATTAAAATTGTCCCATTTTTCCTCCCCTTTATTCCTCTCCACCCTGCACCGCCCCTTCCCCCAGCATCCCCCTCGCCCCCTTAGTTCATGTCCATGGGTTGCACATATAAGTTCTTTGCCTTCTCCATTTCCTATACTATTCATAATCTTCCCCTGTCTATTTTGTACTTACTATTTATGCTTCTTATTCCCTGTACTTTTTCTCCCATTCTTCCCCCCCCTTCCTCACCACTGATAGCCCTCCATGTGATCTCCATTTCTGTGATTCTGTTCCTGTTCTAGTTGTTTGCTTAGTTTGCTTTTGTTTTTGTTTTTTAGGTTCAGTTGTTGATAGTTGTGAGTTTGTTGTCATTTTACTGTTCATAGTTTTTTATCTTATTTTTCTTAGATAAGCCCCTTTAACATTTCATATAATAAGAGCTTGGCAATGATGAACTCCTTTAACTTTACCTTATCTGGAAAGCACTTTATCTACCCTTCCATTCTAAACGATAGCTCTGCTGGATAGAGTAATCTTGGATGTAGGTCCTTGCTTTCCATGACTTTGAATATTTCTTTCCAGCCCCTTCTTGCCTGTAGGGTTTCTTTTGAGAAATCAGCTGATAGTCTTATGGAAACTCCTTTGTAGGTAACTGTCTCCTCTTCTCTTGCTGCTTTTAAGATTCTCTCCTTATCTTTAATGTTGGGTAATGGAATGATGATGTGCCTTGGTGTGTGCTTCCTTGGGTCCAACTTCTTTGCAACTCAGAGCTTCCTGGATCTCCTGGAAGTCTTATTCCTTTGCCAAATTGGGTAAGTTCTCTTTCATTATTTTTCAAATAAGTTTTCAATTTCTTGCTCTTCCTCTTCCCCTTCTGGCACACCTATGATTTGGATGTTGGAATGTTTAAAGTTGTCCCAGAGGTTCCTAAGCCTGTCCTAATTTTTTTTGAATTCTTGTTTCTTCATTCTGTTCTGGTTAAATGTTTATTTCTCCCTCTGTTCCAAATTGTTGATTTAAAACCCGGTTTCTTTCCCTTCACTGCTGGTTCCCTATGTATTTTCCTTTATTTCATTTTGCATAGTCTTCACTTTTTCTTCCATTTTGTGACCATACGCACCTATTTCTGTGAGCATCCTGATTACCAGTGTTTTGAACTGTGCATCTGATAGGTTGGCTGTCTCTTCATCGCTTACTTGTATTTTTTTTCAGAGTTTTGATCTGTTCTTTCATTTGGGCCATATTTCTTTGTCTTGGTGCTTCTAATATGTTGTAAGGGGAAGAGCCTTAAGTGTTCACCAGGGAGGGGCAACTCACATTGCTGCATTGTGACACTGTATGTGGGGGAGGGGTCTGAGAGGGAACAATGCCACTTGCTTGGCTCTTGGCCAGCTTTCACTTCCCTCTCTACCCAGAAGGAAATTGGGCCCTTCTAGTGCTGATCCCCAGGTGGGTGAGTTTGTGTATGTTCTAGGATTCTGTGGGTCTCTCCAATGAACTCTCCTGTGAGGCTGGGATTTTTTCCTGCTGCTGCTGCATCCCCCACAATATTTTACAGCCAGGAGTTTTGAGGCTTTCTTTTCCCATGCTGGGACCCTGGGTTGCGTGGTCTGTCTTGCTCCCCAGCTGTTCCTCCCGGCTTAGCTGCATGCAAATGTGGGACCACCTGGTCCACCAGCTGCCACCTTGCTGCACGTCCCCTCTGCCCCAGCTGCCTGTCTCCACTTCTACTACCAGTCTGGATGAATGTTTCTTGTTTAACTCCTTGGTTGTCGGACTTTCATACAGTTTGATTTTCTGGCAGTTCTGGTTATTTTTTGTTTTTGAATTTGTTGTCCTTCTTTTGGTTGTGGGAGGAGGCAAAGTGTATCTACCTACGCCTCCCTCTTGGTAGAAGTCTGAGAATTTTTATTATAAGTGGGTGCTGGAGTTTTAAATGCCTTTTCTGCATCTATTGGTATTACCTTTCATTGTTTCTGTGATGCATCACATTTATTGATTTTTGAATATTCAACCAATGTTGCATTGCTGGGATAAATCCCACTTGATCATGGTGTATAATTTTTTTTAATATATGGCTGGGTCAAGTTTGCTAATATCATGTTGAGGATTTTAGCATCTATGTTCATCAGAGATATTGGCCCATAGTTTTCCTTCTTAGTTGTTTGTGTCTTTATCTGGTTTTGGAATTAGGATAATACTGTACTTGTAAAAAGAGCTTGGAAGTCTTCCCTCCTTTTAAAACTTTTTGCCTTAGTTTGAGGAGGATAGGTGTTAGTTCTTCTTTGAAGGTTTGATAAAATTCTCCTGTGAAGCCATCTGGTCCAGGACTTTTGTTTGCTGGGAGTTTTTTAATTATTGTTTCAATACTGTTAGCTTTTATCAATCTACTCAGGTTTCCTGTTTCTTCCTGATTCAGTTTTGGAGTATCATATGTTTCTAGAAATTTATTCATTTCTCCCAGATTGTCCTATTTATTGGCATGAAGTTATTCACTGTATTTTCTTACAATCCTTTGTATTTCTGTGATATCAGTTGTTACTTCTCCTTTTTAATTTCTGATTCTATTTATTTGGGTCCTTTCTCTTTTTTTGTTGACAAATCTGGTTAAAAGTTTGTCAACTTTGTTTATCTTTTCAAAGAACCAGCTCCTGGATTCTTTGATCTTTTGAATTGTGTATTTTTGTTTTTGTTTTTTTTTTAGTCTCTATGTCCTTTATTTCTGCTCTGATTGTGATTATTTCCTTCCTTCCTTCTATTCATTCTGGGCTTTATTTGTTTGTTATTTTTCTAGTTCTTTTAGATATAGGATTAGATTGCTTATTTGAGATTTTTCTATCTTCATGAGGTAGGCCTGTAATGATATGAATTTCCCTCTCTGGACTGCTTTCATGGTGTCATGTAGGTATTGGGTTTTTATGTGTTCATTTTCATTTGTTTCTAGGTACTTTTTTATTTCTTTATTGATCTCATTGATAATCCATTCATTGTTTAATGACATACTATTTAACCTCCATGTACTTAAATGTTTTGTTTGAGTTTTTTAAAATTGAGTTTGATTTCTAGTTTCATGCCATTGTGATCTGAGAAAATGCTTGATATAACTTCAATTTTCTTGGATTTGTTAAGGCTTATTTTGTGTCCTAACATGTGGTCTATTTTTGAGGATGATCCATATGCACTTGAGAAGAATGTGTATTCAGCTGTTTGGGGATGCAATGTTCTGTAAATATCAATTAAATTCATTCAACCTGATGTGTAGTTTAAGGTTGCTCTTGCCTTGTTGATTTTTTTTTGTCTAGAACATCTATCCATTGGTGTTAAAATCGCCTGCTATGTATTGCTATTGATCTCTCCTTCAAAGTCCAACAAAATTTTCTTTATTTAAGAGTGCCTATATTAGGTGCATATATGTTTACAAGGGTTATTGGGTTGATACCTTTAATATTATGTAAGGACCTTCTTTGTCTTTTGTTATGGCTTTTATTTTGAAGTCTATTTTGTCAGATATAAGTATTACTACCTCAGCTTTTTTTGTCTCCATTTGCATGTAATATTTTTTCCATCCCTTCACTTTCAGGCTGTGTAAATCTTTTGTTCTGAGGTACGTGTCTTATAGACAGCATATATGTGGGTCATGATTTCTTATCCTCTTAGCTCTCCTATATCTTTTGATTGGAGTATTTAATTCATTTACATTTAAGGTTATTATTGATAGGTACTTTTTCATTGCCATTTTTTCTTTTATACCTACGTTCCTCTCTGCATTTCTTCTTCTTAAAACAACCACTTTAACATCTCTTTCAATGCTGGTTTGGTACTAATGAACTCCTTTAGTTGTTGTTGTTTTTTTTTTTATGTCTGAGAAGCTCTTTATCTCATCTTCAATTTCAAATGATAGCTTTGCTGGATGGAGTACTCTTGGTTGCAGGTCCTTGCTTTTCATTACTTTGAATAATTTATCTCAATCCCTTCTAGCCTAAAGTGTTTCTGTTGAGAAATTATCTAACAGTCTTCTGGGAACTCCCTTGTAGGTAACTATTTCTCTCATGCTGCCCTTAAGATTCTCTCTTTGTCTTTAAACTTTGCCATTTTAATTATGATGTGTCTTGGTACGGGTTTCTTTGGGTTTGTCTTGATTGGGACTCTCTGTGCTTCCTAAGTTTGTGTGACTTTTTCCTTCACCAGGTTAGGGAAGTTTTCTGTCATTATTTCTTCAATTAGGTTTTCCATCCCTTGTTCACTTTCTTTTCCTTCTGGTATCCCTATGATGTGCCTATTGTTATATTTCATGTTGTCCCAAAGTTCCCTTAAACTATCCTCATTTTTTAAAGTCCTTTTTTCTTTTTGTTGTGCTGATTGGGTATTTTTTTCTACCTTGTCTTCCAAATTGCTGATTCGATCTTCAGCTTCATCTAGCCTGATTTAAATTCATTCTAGTGTATTCTTCATTTCAGATACTGCATTCTTCATTTCCAACTGGTTCTTATTCATAGTCTCTATGTCCTTTTTCATTTTCATACTGATGTAGTTCTAAGTTCCTTGAGCAACTTTATAACCATTACTTTGATCCCTATGTATGATAAATTGCTTGACTCAATTTCATTTAGTTCATTTTCTGGAGATTTGTCCTTTTCTTTCATTTGGGATTGTTCTTTTGTCTCCCCATTTTAGCTCTTTTTATTTGTTTCTATGCGCTAAATATATTTGCTTTGACTCCCCATCTTCTTGGGGCGGGCTTATGTGGTAGGAGTCCTGTGGGATCCAGTGGTGCAATCTCTTTGTTCTCCTGAGCTAAATGAGCTAGGAATGTCCGTTGTGTGGATTATGTGGGCTCTCCTGATGTATTTGGATCTTGATTATTGTTGGCCTTTTTGTTGTTGGGATCTCCTCTGGCTGGCTGACTGAGAGGCTCAACCCCAACCACATCTGTACACTGTTGTATACGTGCTGACAGAACAAATCAAAACAGCACACAAAACAAAGTCAAGGAACATATAGCAAGGACTCATGGACAAAAACCAAAGGGGAAGAGTTGAGGGAGGGAAGGAGGGAGGGGGCAAGGGAAAGTGGTGTGGGGGAGGCAGAGACAAATGTATTTGAAAAAATAAAATAAAATTAAAAAAAAAGTTAAAAAAATAAAAATAAATAAAAAATTTAAAAAAAACCCAAACAAACAAAAACCCAGACCCAAACAACAGCAAAACCAATGACCAAATGGCAAAGAATAAAAAAATAAGAAAGAACAATAAAATAGTAAAAGAAAAAAAGAATACAAGAACACCAAAGGGAAGAAAAATGATTGTGAGAGTGGAGAAGGAACAGAAACAATAAGAGTAAGGAATACAAAGAGGAAAATAGTAAAAAAGAACAAAAATAAAGAATAAAAAATAAGAAAAGGAAAGAAGGAAAAATAGATGATGAAAAGGAATGAGTGAAATAAGATATATGAAAGAAAAAATAGAAGGAAAAGAAAAAATAACAGAGTTTAGTGTCTGTCTGCTGTGATCTCCCTTTGGATATGGCTCTGATGTTGTGAAGCTGGTGTAAACCAATGTCTGATGCTGTTCACATTTTTCCCTTCGTAGCCTGCTTGAAGCTACAAGCAAATCCCCGTTTGTGGCTGTCTCCTCTCAGCTTGGCTGCACATGGGATGGGCCAAGCTGCCCTGCCAGGCACAGGGCTCAGGGATGGGTCAACGAATGTCCCAAGGCAGTGCAGTTTCTGCCTTTGTTTGCCTCTGCCTGCAGGCCTGCTGTCAGTCTTAGTCACTGACCCAGCTATTTCTGAGAGGGCTTCTGGAAAAATTGGGAGGATGGGACCCCTGGATTTCCCATGGGGAGAAGGTGATGTTCAGACTTCAGGTAAGATGGTGGGTGTGTCACCCCACCCTGGAGCCACATGTCTGAGTCTGTCCCAGATTATTTCCCTGAACTCAGCAGGGTGGAGGCCCTAGTAAGTAAGTGGGTAGGGCCTCCACAGCCCAGAGTTTGGATCTGCCAGAAACCGAGAGTGTTTCTATGGCTCTCCTGTTGGGAGGAAGTGTTGATCTGGTTCCCAGTGTCACAGGGAGTCTTGGGGTGCCAAGGTCCCTAAGGTACAGTCATCCCCATGTTTAGAGTTGCTGAGATGTGTGTAAGCAATAGCTTCTTGAAGTTTTGAATGATCTGTTAGCCGGTTATTGGGAGTCCCACATAGCTGGACAAGGCCTGGGGGTGCTGCAATGACTGTGACATTGGTGGAGTCATATTTGTTAAGGAGGGCGTATGGCAAGGGGGAAAGGCAATCCTTAAGGGGGCTTAAATTATGTCCCCTATCTTCCCCTCCTGCAGTTGGAATTTTGCTAATACCACTTGAAGGGGTTGGTTCAATTTCCAACTAACACATTTTGAAGTATTTTTGGTATTTGCATTATTAGTTTTGTCAAAGTAGCAATGGGTACTATTAGGGAGGCAGTTAGAATCATAATTTGGGTAGCATCCTATATGTGACCAATTCAAAGTTTTGAAAATTTCTCTGTCAGAAGGATTCTCTAGAAATCTGGAACTTGAAATAGAGGCCAGAGCTTCAAATGGGTGATGGTCCTGGTGTGAGTATTATTATAACATGGGGTGCATTCTGTAGTACTGTTGCATTTAAGAGAGGTACTGGAGTAATTAAATGGCTTTAATTCTAGTGGGCTCATATGGAAGCACAAAGGAGGGTTATACTCCCATCTGACTCTTAAAGAGGAACGCGTATAATTAGCAGAAGAATTCAAAGCATTGATTAAAGATTCATTAGCTATTAGGTAGGCTTTTATATGAGTATTTTATCTAGAAGGAGTTTCTGGGTTAGGATGACATATCCAACATTGGGCCAGATTTTCTCGTGCTGCAAAGATTCGAGGAGCATTTACTAAAAAATTTTCATCCCATTCCCCTACACAGGGTGTAGGCGAGTAGAGAATAGTTAATAAAAACAACAAAGAGATTTTCATTTTGGACAATCATAGATATGATTTCATCCAGGAGGAAGTAAACAAGCCTTCATGCAGTGGACCAGTACTAATAGAAAGGTTTCGAGAAGGGTAACTATCCAGAACAATGATGATTTTAGTACATTGTCATCAATCATCACTTATCTTTTAGGGATTCCCCCTTTTGAACAGGAATCTGAGGTCCTCCAGTGGCTCGCAGGTGTAGTCTGGGCTTTGGGTCTCCAGCTGTTACTGAGTCAAATCAGGATCAGGGGGAGCTGGCTTCACTCTGGATATATGAACCCAACTATTGACCCCTAAAAGTTTGACAGCCATAGGACTGCCTGGTAGGGCCCTTTCCATTTAGGTCTGCTGGTGATCCCTCCTTCCAAGTTTTAAGTAGTACACAGTCCTCTGGAGATATGATAGTTTGAAAGAAAGTTCTCTTTCGGGGCTGGTAAAACTTTATTTCCTTATTCCTGTAAAGCTTTCTGTACTTGCCATAGTTTATTATATACTTAATTGCTTGATGGGTCTCTGTATCAAATATTAGATCTAGAGTTAAAAAGGGTTGGCCATACAACATTTCAAATGGGCTGAGCTTAGGTATTGGCCTTAGGGGAGCCCCTAATCCTCATGAGGGCTATAGGTAGTAACTTAGCCCAGTTCTCAGAAGTCTCCTGACAAAGTTTTGCTAATGTTCTTTTTAAAGTTTGATTTGCCTGTTTTACCTTTCCAGAGGACTGCAATCTCCAAGTGGAATGGAGATAATATTTTATGCCTAGAGCTTCAAAGACTGCCTGAGTGAGCCTAGAAGTAAAGGATGGCCCATTATCACTTTGTGGGGATCCTGGAAGTCAAAACTGGGGTATTATTTCCTTTAGGAGAGCTTTTGCTACTTCTGTGGCCTTCTCTGTCCTTGTCAGAAAAGCCTCAATCCGTCCAGTAAAGGTATCTATCAGGACTAGTAAGTATTTGTATCCTCTACAAGGAGACGTTTGGGTAAAATCAATCTGCCAGTGATCTCCAGGATAGCTGAATAGGTTTTATCAGTGGGGGCAGGGACGGCTTTTGCCCAGGGTCATTGCAGGCACAAAGAGTACAAGCCTAACAAATATTCTTTATGGTAGTAGCTATTCCCCTGCCCACGAATAATTTATTAACCATTGTCATTGTAGCATCCCTTCCAATGTGGAAGGAGTCATGCAAAGCCTTTTAAGAATTTCCACTGGGATGCCTGGGGAAGGAAGAGCCTCTGTCCAATATATATCCAGAGTCCTTTATGGACACCTCCTTGCTCCAAAGCCCAAGATATTTCCTCAGATGTATAGTTGGGCTTAGTATCTGAGCCATTTACAGAGGGGAATAAGGCCATTTGTTTGTCAGCCTCTAGTGCTGCTTTCTTTGCTTCTTGGTCTGCTCTCCTGTTTCCCTGAGAGATAGGGGACATATCCTTTTGGTAGCTTGTAATGCACGACTGCCACTAGCTCAGGGAGCCTAACTGCTTCCAACAGATTTAAGATTTCTGGTCCATGTGTAATAGGGGAATTCTTAGCAGCAAGGAGCCCTCTTTCTTTCCGTATGACAGCATGAGCATGCAGAACAAGGAAGGCATATTTGGAGTCTGTATAGATATTAACTCTTTTCCCTTGTCCTAGAATGAGAGCTCTGGTATGGGCTATAATTTAAGCTTTTGGGGCCAAGGTCAAGGGTGGAAGGGGTCATGCATTGATGGTGTTATATAAATTAACTACTGCATATCCTGCTTTTCTCTGCCCATTCTGTACAAAGCTGCTCCAATCGGTGAACCATTCGTCATCAGGGTTTTCTAAGGGTTGGTCTAGCAAGTCAGTCCTGCTGGAGTGAGTAAGATTAATAACATCTGAGCCAGAATGGGTCAAATCTGGGGATGACTTTGTAGGCATTAAGGAGGCTGGATTTAAGGCAATATAGGTCTTTACAGTTACTTCAGGATTGTCCAGAAGAAGGGCCTGATATTTGGTCAGTCTATTTCCTGTTAGCCAGAGGTGCCCTTTCATTTCTAAGACTCCTTATACCTAATGTGGAGTTAAGACCTCTAATTTCTGCCCGAGACTTAGTTTAGCAACATTCTCTGTTAGCACGGCTGTGGCTGCAACTGCTCTTAAACATGTAGGCCACCTGGTTGCTATGGTGTCCAGTTTTTTAGAGAAATATACAGCTGGTTGAGGTTCATTCCTTAGTCATTGGACTGAGTCCTAAAGCTATTCCTTGCTTCTCTGCTACGTATAGAGAGAAAGGCTTGTTTAAGTTAGGGATGCCTAAGGCCAGGGCCTCGACTAGGGCCTGCTTGATTTTATTAAAAGCCTGATCACGTTCTTTTTCCCATATAATGGGTTTAGTATCTGGCCCCTTAGTAGCTACGAAGCTACTAAGGTTTGGCAATTATCCTAAAGTTGGGGATCCAAATCCTACAGGACCCTCCCATTCCTAAAAAGGAGTGAAGCTGCTGTTTAGTAGCAGGTGGAGTTAACTCAGTGGTGGCTTTAATTCTCTCCTGTGATAATTGCCTAGACCCAGGAGTCAAAATATACCCTAAATAATTTACTTTTTGTTTGGTCATCTGAGCCTTCTTCTTTGATACCTGATATCCTCTTTCAGCTAGGAAATTCAGAGTCTGGATGGTATTTTGATCAGAAGCTTCCTTGGAGGGGCTGCAGATTGGTATGTCTTTACATATTGTAAAATGGCTCCTCCTTGTAACCGTAGCTCTCTAAGATCCTTTTCTAATACCCTAGCAAGGAGGTGGGGACTGTCCCTGAACCCTTGCTGCAACACAGTCCAAGCGTATTGCTGATGCACCATTGTCTTTGGATCAGTCCATTCAAAAGCAAACAAATACTGAGAGTCAGGATGCAAAGGGATGCAGAAGAAGGAAGGCATCTTTCAAATCTAACACTGAATACCACTGAGCATTGTCAGGTACCTGCGAGAGCAAGGTATAAGGGTTCGCCACTATTGGATGTAAAGGGACTACTGCTTCATTGACTAACCTCAGATCCTGGACTAGCCTATACTCTCCAGTGGGTTTTATCACTGGTAAGATGGGAGGGTTGCAAGGAGATTGATGAGGAACTATGAGCCCATGCTGTATAAATTTAGTTATGATAGGCTGTAACCCCTCCAAAGCCTCTCATTTAATACGATACTGTTTCCTGTGAAGATAATCTGACCTTGGCTTTCATTGGATTTTAACTGGTAATGCAGTCTTTGCTCTTCCCGGAATCCCTGACTCCCAAACTTAGCGGGTTACTGCATCCAGAAGAGAACTTGGGATTTTCTCCCGGTTTCAGCTACTACTGATTATCATGACCTTGCTTAACTCAAGTGGCTCTCAGAGAACTACAGGATGGTTCCCATTTGAGCTAAAAGGTCCTGCCTAACAGAGGAATAGGGCACTGATGAACAATCAAAACAGAGAGTTTGAATATTTGACTCTCAAATTGGCAAGTGATAGAGAATGTATAGAAATAGGCCTTAAGGTTTCCTTCAACCCAAAGTATCATAGCTGAGTTGGAGGAAAGAGGTCCAGAGTAAGAGTTAAGAACAGAGTAAGTGGCCCCAGCATCAACAAGAAAGTTGATTTTCTTACCTGCCACATCCAGAGTTACATGGGGCTCCTCAGTGGAGGCAGGAATGTAAGTATTCCCTGGGGCCAACCTGTTTCCCCGGCACTTTCAGTCCTTAAGAGTAGCCATGGCCTTGGCTGATGACGGGTTTCCTCTCTGGGAATGGAGGCAGTCTACCTTTCAGTGGCAGGGGTCGGAACTGATATTCTTGCATAGAGGACAGGGTTCCAGAGGTGGTCAAGTGCAGTTTTGTCCAGTGTCTGGGGTGTTTGCACTTAAAATAGTTCTGATCCTTTTGCCTCTGATTCTTTTGAGGCCTCCCCAAGCTCCCCTGATGGGGCTGGTTTCCACCAATAACATTACTAAAGGCTAGTGCAAGGAGCTCAGATTGCTTCTCCCTTTTCCTTCTTTCCCTGTTTTCTTTCCTCCAAATCCCTATTGTTAAAGATCAAAAAGGCCACATCCATGAGCTGGTCTAGGGGGTTCTGTGGGCCCATTTGTAATTTCTGAAGCTTCCTGCAAATATCAGGGGCAGACTGACTTACAAAATGCTGTACTATCAAGGTTCGACCCTCCAGGACTGATCCAAGTTCGCAAATTTCCTGAAGGCTTCTACTAGTCTGTTTTTGAAGAGAGCTGGCTTCTCTTCCTTGCTTTGGGTGTTTTCTTGATGCAGTTTCTCATTCCTGCCAGTAGGTAACCTATCATTGCGTCCCTACTCCAGATTCCTGCCTGAGTATTGTATCCCCAGTTGGGATCCTGGTCTGGGACAGCTTGAGCGTCAGGCTGGTTAGTGCCGGGGTTCTGGGTATGCAACTGGTCTGCATGTTTACGGGCCTCCTCCCAGATCTGCTGTTTCTCATCTGGGGAACAGCAAGTGCTCAGAATTATGTACAAATCCCTCCATGACATACTAAAGGCTAAAGTAAGAGTCTGGAAATTACTAGTGAAACGGAAAGGGTCCTCTGAAAAACTCCCTAGCCTGTCTTTATATTGTTGTAAATCAGTTATAGAGAAGGGCACTTGTAACCTTATAGCACCTTTGGCACCTGTTACCTCCCTCAAGGATAAGAGTGTGGGAGTGGTAGGGAGATATGAAGCACCACTGCTAGTACGCCCTGCTGGGCTGAGTTTTTCCTCAGCTGGTGGCTTTAGGTTGTCTGTAGCATAGGGTGATGGAGAGGCTGATCCCTCTAAGGTAGGGGCAGAGACTCCCGAACTTTGGGGTCTCCTTAATCTCCCTTGAGAGACAGGTAGGGAACTAAGGAGGGTATGTTCTAATTGATAAACACTTGTGCTCTTAGGTTCTGTCAGGATGGGGCTGGGGAAAAATGACGGATGGGACAGAGCCATAAATGCCTGCACATAAACAATTTTGGACCATTTGCCTTCCCTTTGTCAGAATAGATCTAACTGTAGGATAATATCATAATTCCTCCTCTCATTTGGAGATCATATCTCTCCATCTCCTAATTTATATTGGGGCCAAACAGTGTTACAAAAGAAAACTAATCTTTTTCTTTTTAAATTATTAGGGTCAAATATATTCCAACTGCTAAGAATGCAACCCAATGGTGATTTGGAAGGGATGGAAGGTGTGGTTCCCACCTCGACTGCAGTGATCCTAAAGAGAAGGAAGAAAAACACAGATACACCTTTGCAATCTAGAGACATCTCTCTTTGCTGGCCTCTGGAGTGTTCCCAGTGGGCCACAGGGCATCCCCTGGGATACTACTGTCCTACCAGACATCATCTCTGGCGAAAGAGGTCCTCGTGAGTGTCAGCTGACAGAAATCTAAAAGACTTGAGAGGATCACCATAGTCTAGTTTTGTTTCTTTTCCTATGTTTAATTCAGAGGTTTTGAGTTCCCTGGACATTATTTGCGCAATTCATCATCCTACTGAGTGCCCAGATTGCAAAGAACTGTTGGGAGGGAACCACTCCAGCATCCTTGAGCAATTGCATATAATCCTGATGACCCCAGACCCACTGCTCTACCTAAGTAACCTGAGCATGTTTCCATTCCTGTATTCTCCATCTACAGAGACCCTCATCTTCCTGTAAGCCTTCAGGTCTGGGGCAAAGGAGGTGTCTTACTAGCAAAATAGTTTCTGGTCCCATAAGCCACAAAGAAGGGCATTAAGATGACCTTATTATAAAATGACTCTCTTCCAAATCACAAAGAGGACACTCAGGTATTCTATCTAATTTTTCAGAGCTTTAAGAAATTGTACCTGAGTCTGAAATTTCCCAGTAGGGACCTCAAGAGATGTCTAAAGCCCCTTCATACTGGAGGTGGATCTCACAGCGGGATGACAAACAGAGAGGGGAAATTAAAATACCCCTATAGAGGCAAGTAAACCACCTTAGAATTTCAAAGTCAACTAACTGGGTGAGAGTGGCTCCACATGGTCATTTCTGGTAACAAATGATCAGCAGGTGCCTGTTAAGTGGTTCTGGCCAATGTTGCTGCTTACAATAAATAGCATATACATGCCAAAGATGGGAGTGGCTCATTCCTGCAACTATACTTAGCACTGGGACTATTAGTGACCCCAAAGTAGATATTCTTGTAATGGGGTGCAGCTAGGGGGATTTGTAATGGGGTCCAGAACTTGGGGTGTCCAAGAAAAATATAGGATATTTGTCCCTCCCAACAAGGTAGGCAGCCATGGGGGATGGGAGACAAGGAGCAGGGCCATTGAGAGTTACTTTGCATATCAATAACAGCAGGATAGCTTCACACCTCATATGCAAAGACAGTTATTTTGCCTAGCAACAAGGCTAACCAGGCAGGTTTGCATAACTGTAACCCAGGATGTGACTGGGAAGCAGCTCCCCACATTACAGGGTGTGTGCTTGAGAGCTCAGAGATGGTTTGCTACACGACATGCCAGCCTCGCCAGGGGGAACAATGTGAAGAACACGTGGGAAGGAAAGGGGAGAAAGGACTCTTGCTAGTGGGCCATGAGAAGGTACCACGTGGCTTTGGATTAAGAACTGGAGATCGCGGTGATACAGCAGATGGTGCTGGGAACTTCAAGAGGCCTGCCTAGCTGAGCTCTGGACTTCTTTTCTTTTTCTTAAAGACAGTACCCCTCACTGGCCTGACTGGCCTACCTGAGCAAAGCAGGGGAAAGGCAGTACTGTGTGTGTTTTAAAGGGATTTTGAAATTTAATGGTGACATTTAGCCACTATTCAAAACTTGTATAACTTTTGAATAAATAGTTCCTTTCCTTTTCACCAAACTCTGCCATTGAGAGTCATAATTTCTAAGGGTGACAGGCAAAGAATCTAGAACAGAGGGACCCCAGGGAAGGGGGGTATTGTTTCAGTAACAGTATCTGGGCCACCCCCCCACCCACAACAGGTCCAATATTCAGTAACATTCTGGGTACAAATACAGCAGGAACCCTTCCTATACAAAGGGCAAGTGAGGCATGGGTGCAGGTATGAAGGCCAAAATCAGCCAGAGAGGACAAGCATAAAAGCATATCTGTGGGCCAGATGAGGAGACTGCAAAAGGGAGTCATAGTGCAGGCAAGGGGTGACTAATATCCCATGTAGGAGGTCAAATTATGCCTATGAGGGAGCAGCCTCAGGGTGGGGCAGTGTCTTGCAGTTTTCACAATGTGCCTGATCAGTGTGCAGACATTTTCTTGCACATGGCAGGGGCTAAGGCTAATTCCATCCCACACCCAGGTTATCCTGTCATGGGTGTCTTGAAGGGGCAGGTATCCTTGTGGCTTTTAACTGCCCAACATGTGCCCACAATTTAGTGGTCAACCTTCCATCAGGGAACATCAGATTCACCAAAATGTACTAGATGGCAATGGAAAGGGTCATCCCTGGGTGCCAGGGCAGCAAAGGAGGCTTACCACTCCAGTGTCTTTTCTTAGCTGGCTCGCCAAAATATTGTCACAGGTAACCAGGTTCTTGGTGATTGTGGACAAAGAATTGAACCAAACACAGAGTTTATAGCAGAAAGAGAGACAGCGAGCAGATTTATTAAGTGATAGTATACTCCACGAAACATGGGAGTGGGCCAACTCTGCGCAGATACTGACCTCAGGGGCTGAGGGCTTCTGTTCTGACAGTACAGATCTTTCCTGGCTAGTTTTGGTGGGCTTTTATCGTGCATGTACAAGTAGTTATATTACTGTAAAGCCACTGCACATGTGGTCTCCTATGATTTTTCTTGATTGGCCACCAGGGAAGGGGGTCCCACAATACTAATTTATTATAATGCTATTATAATGAAGCAGGACTCATGTAGCATCTTCTGCACAAGTGCATTCATGATTCACTAGGATTCAGTGCTTTTCCAGAAAGTGGGAACAACCGATCTTAGAACAGAGTCTCTGTCCTGTATCCATATCCTTTATCTTAGCTCTGGGGAACCTCTAGAGTTTTCTCCTTCCTGACTATCTCCTGCTTCACCACGAAAGTGTATGGAAGGACCATGCCCTAAAGCCAGTCTCTGATGCCCCCTGAATCTGACTATGTTTCTCCTCACAGGGGTTAATATTCAGGGAAGTGGGAAAAAAAGAAAAAGACAAAAAATGCAGGGTAGGGCAAGCAGGATTCCAAAAGGCAGGGCAAGTAGAATTGCAGAGGATGGGTTGAGAGGTGTCCTACAGGGTAGGGTAATTGTTTTTCCTTGGCCAGGGACTTGCTCTTCTTAAGAAAAATGGCTGCTGTAGTATAAAGGGATGCCTTGGTACAGGGATTCCAGCAGCTACGCCCCCACGTTTTCCCCCAGTACCTCCCACTCCAGACTCTCCTCAGGTAGCTCCAGTCCACACTGTCCTATTTCTGCCAGAACCCAAGTTGAGTGGCTGCGAACAAAAACACCTGTGCTTTAGCTCCTTAAAATATAGTGGCTTTGTCTCCAGTGGGCTTTGTCTCTTCCCAGCAGAGACAAACTCTATGTCTCTCACCGCAGGATGCTACGTGGGTAGCTGATCTCGGCTCTGGAGCTCTGTGCTTGGGAGCCCCTTCTGGGGTCCAGGCTTCACTCCTTTCAGGGGGAAGCTCCCAAAGCTGTGCAGCAACCTCAACCCACTGCCGATGGGAGTGGGGTCTGCCCTTCTTGCACCCTTGCCCTTCCTACCAGTCTTGAGTATGAAGGGCATGCCCATGCTTGTTTAAATTTCTCCTCTTCACGAAGTCTGGTTGGTTGCTTTGTGTGGCTATTGCCTCTTTAGTTTTATTTCCAGATTGGTTCTGGGAGGAGATGTGAGAAAGATCTTTGTACTTTGCCGCCATCTTGCAACCCCCCTATGAAAACTCTGCCAAAGCTCCTGAGGCTTTAGGTACATTGAGTTATGTTTTGAATATATACCTGCTTCCAGGCCATTTCATGAGGAAAAGAAAAAGTGAAACAGAAGAACAATTTGTGAACTCCAACAAATATCTACATGTAGTTGTTAATGTCTTAGTAGTACAAATAACCTACAGGAAATTTGTAGTGGGTGTCTTAAAGCAGGTGGAAGATTGTCTAAGAGGATAATTTTAAAGCCATATATACTTGGATATTTATAATCACATATCATATAGGTTGAAGAAAAAATTGTACTGAAAATTAGAAAATATTTAGAATTGGGTGACTGAAAATACTAAATACCAGAGCTTGTAAGGGTACAAATAAGGTAATACTTAGGGAAAATACATACCTCTAACTTCTTATATTAGGAAAGGTGAAAAGCTACAAAGTAACTCAAGAAGTTAGAAATAAAACAACAGGAAAGTAGAAGGAAAGAGTTTCAAAAAGCCGAGAGCAGAAATTAACAAAATAGAAAGCCAAACAAAATAAAAAATAACAACAAGATAAAATGCTAGTTTTTATATGAATATAAAGGTGACAAATATATACTCTGGATATGCCAGAATAGATTTGATCTTGTATACTTAAGTGCTATGTTAACAGAAAACTATTGTTAAAGTTTGTATTTCTTCTCATATAATTATATTCTTTCTAATAAACATTATTGATTAAATAGAGAATTAAGTGTGACATAGCCTTTGTAAGTTCATCATTCAAGTGCATTAACAAATCAAAAAAAATAAATGAAAACCTAGTTGTTTGAAAAAGATGAATAAAACAGACAACTCTGGAATAAAAGGAGAGAAGGCACAAATAAACAAGAATGAGAATACATGTAAAGTAACTGATACAGTAGATAGGTTACTTGAACAATAATAAGAGAACTTTATAAATACCTTTATGCCAATAAATATGAAAACTTTGATGAAAAAGTTCATTTCATACTACGATTTGCCAAAATTTACTCAAGAAGAAAGGGGAAAGCTAAGTAAACTTACAATTATTAATGAAATTGAAGCAGTGGTTAAATCTACCAACCAACCAACCAATAAGCAAATATACAACTGATCACACACCCCCTGGATAGTTGGTTGTACGCGTGAGTTTCATCCAACATTCAAGAAACAGATTATTTCAATACTCTATAAACTATTGCAGTAAATCCCTTCCAACTTGTTCTATAAGGCTAGCATAACCTTGATGCCAAACCAGGCAAGGCTATTACGATAAAGAAAAATTACAGACTAACTTCACCTTCATTTCAGGCTGGTGAGACCCTGAACAGAGAACCCAGCTAACTCCTGCCCAGACTTCTGACCTACAGAAACTGTGAGGTAATAAATTTGTGGTTTTTAAAAAAAACCCACTAAGTCTATTGTTATACTACAATAGGAAACTAATACAAGTAGGCAAAGGCAATATGTAAATGAATGAGCAAGGAACACTGTGTTCCAATAGAACTTTATTATGGATGCTGAAGTTTGAATATTGTATATTTTCATGTGTCACAAAATGTTATTCTTTTTTAATTTTTTTTTGTAGGCTGTCAAAGACCAGTATGGAAGGATGGATTTTGGCCTGTGAGTTATAGTGGATAACCCCTGATCTAGGAATTAATACATTTTCTAGTCAAACCCTCTGAACTTTTGGGAATTTTTCAGGTCTCATAAGAATATGGATACAAGTCTCTAACACAGTCTTTGCTTCAAGATATGAAATGAGTTACAGCTCATTTTCTTCACATAGCATGATAAACATCATAGTATTTTTCAAATGTACAATACATTTTAAAACAACTTTCTTGAATTGTAACAAAATAGAAAAAAGCTCATTCACTGTAAAAATTTATTTTGTCTTGGTACTAGCACATCTTTTTCTTATCTCCTTGTAAAAATGCTGCTACATAATTTTATTTTAAAATTGGTATTTTAATAATAATATACATTAAATTTTGTTGACCAGTAAAAAATGAAACAATTTTCTCTAATGGCCTAAGTTTCTTCAATATATCAAATCTAAACTATAAAAACATTTAATTTACACATCAATTTCTAACAAATAGGTTCAAAGGAACATTGACAGCTAATAACAATATTGTAGTTATTTATATTTATTTTGAATCCAAAAGGAAGCACTTTTATTCTTTTGATTGTATGATTCTACTTACTTGATACACATGCATGGCCTTTCTTAGGGCATATTAATTAGTGTGAATGTTGCTATAACAATCATGTAGCAATTTACATTCTCTGATTATCTGGTATGTCATGCATTAATTTTTATCATTTAATGATGTTACTAAAACAGGAATTTAGAATGCTGTGCATAAGCTTTCTTTGATTAGAAGTGAAGATATGAAAGCCAGCAGGACCCTTAGAAACAGCAGTTTGTCCAGGTAGCCATGCTTTGGGGGAAACTTTCTGGATTAGTTTTCTAGGGCTGCTATAACGAAGTACCACAAATTGGGTTACTTAAGACAACAGAAATTTATTCCCTCACAGTTCTGGAGGCTGGATGCCTAAAATTGAGGTGTCAGCAGAGCCATACTCCTTCCCGTAGGGAAGACTCCATCCTTCCCTCTCTCCTACCTTCTGTTTTGTTTTTTTTTTGCTGGCAATCCTTGATGCTCTTTGGCCTGTAGATGTATTGTTCCAATCTCTGTCTTTGTCACCACATGACTGTGTTCTCCCTGTGTCTTTCTTTTCTTTTCATTCTTTCCTTTCTTTCTTTATCTTTCTAAATTAATAAATAAGAGCATGTATTAAAACATTTTAATAGAAGTTGGTTAAAATTGAAGGCACTCTAAACTTTATAGTTTCCCTGAGGTTACAATTTTTGGCCACTGTTAGTACTGTTTCAGAAAAAAAAGAATATGGACTAAGACCACCTTTCAGTCACCCTGATGTGGGCACTACATTGCATGAAAAGATTAAATACACTATTTTAAACAATTGATAGCTCTACTTTTTGTTCAGTGACCTAAATTTAAAAAACTGTGATTTTTATGTGCTACTGTATTAATACAATGTTCAATAAAGTCTATTAGAAAGTTTCTTTTATGAATAAACAGTAGAAACCCAAATTTTTTTAAAAAATTTATTTATTTATTTTCAGAGAGAAGGGAGGAGAAGGAGAAAGAGAAGGAGAGAAACATTGCTTGGTTGCCTCTTGCACACCCCCAACTGGGGCCTGGCCCACAACCCAGGTACGTGTCCTGGCCTGGAATTGAACTGGTGACTTTTCTGTTTGCAGGCAGGAACTCAGTCCACTGAGCCACAACAGCCAGGGTGAAACTCAGAATTTGTAGGCTGCTGTAAAATACTTAGGAATGTTTCATAATAGTTTAAATTGCTATCAGATGCCCAAGAAGTCAGAAAAATAAGACTAAAGGGTTTGTTAAAGGTTATTTTAGTTCTTGAAAATTTCAGTGTAGAAATGTTAATTCATGGTATGCATAGTTTAAAAGATGTATCAAGTTATTTAATATTTTTGAAAAGTATTTTGGCTCACAGGACTAAAAAACCAAACTACATACTTGTTCACCACACAGTCCAGCATGAAGAAACAATCTCCATGCCAGAAGCAGCCCCAGCCACACATTTCCTGGCTATCTCCAAAGTTAAAATACTGTGGATGCCCTGGAGGGGTTCGAGAGGAGAAGTCTGAATCTGAGGATCAGACAACTTTTCTTGGTGTTGCTGAGCCAATGACGGAGGAGGTAACTACTGAGGAAATAACTTTCCTCGGATCATGAGTCTAGCGATGATAAAAGTGCAACTCTAAGCACTCAAATGCTTGCACTTGCAGGACTTGAAAACAAGGTGGATAATCTAATTTAAACTATTGAAACAAAGATGGACAGCCAGTCCAACCAACTTAAACTACTGGAGACAAAGGTTACCCTGCTTGAGACAAAAATAGAAAAACTTCAGAAAGATGTCTCCTTCATGCGTTCACAGGCTATGCAAGGTGCACTTCCAAAAGGTCCATTCAATGCTAGTGTGGTACCTGATGAAACAAATTAGCCACCTGCAGTTGCAGCAGTTACTGTCCAACCACAAGCCATTCAAGGAGATTTCTATGCTATATGGAGAGCACTCTCTAAGAAGCCAGACTGAATAAACTAGTACACAAAGCCTAATGAACTTTCTATCTGCCAATGAAGGGAAACCCAAGGCCATTTCAACAACACTAACACCAAAAATATTTTGGATAACATTGATCTGTATAAGAACTTTATTTGATGCTTAAGATAGTTGTCTCTAATAGCACGATTATGAGTATGAAAATGAAACGAATGATTTATGTGCCAATTGACCTGTTTTCCCAAAGCTAAATATTTTCCTATGTGTTTCTGTATGTCTTCTATTCTTCTTATAAGGATGTCAGTTATATTGGACTAGGGCCTACCCTAATGAGCTCATCTTAACTTGATTACATCTGCAGTTATTTCCAAATAAGGTCACATTCACAGGTACCAGGAGTTAGGACTTCCACATACCTTTGGGAGCGACATAACTCAACCCATAACACTTTCCTAAAGAAAAAGACAAGAATGTTGGATAGAACCAGAATATTAGATTAGGAATGACAATGTTTTTCTACAATAACCACCTAGTTTTACATTTGGAGTAACTGAGGCATAGAAAGATTAGGAGATTTGCCAAGGTCACACAGGTAGACAAAGACAGAGTTGGGACTGGAAATCCATATTGACAGGGAAATGTAGAAAGCATGTAATGTGTTTCTGGGTAAACACCTGAAATACTTAAGGTTAGCCCTAGGAAAAGAGTCTTTCTCACCTCTCTTATTCCTCTTTTCCTCTCTGTTGGAACCTCCTTACCCTTACTCTCTCCTCTGAAACAGGTGACATTTACTGAGTGCCTTCCTATGTGCTGGGCATTGTCTCTTGTGGTACTATTTAAGTCTCTTAGCAGCAGTAAGTACTATTATGACCCCATTTGACAAGTGAGGAAACTGAGTTTCATAGAGGTTAGTGAACTTATACAGAGTCTCATACCTTGTAAGTGGCTGGGCTGAGATGCTAACACAGGAAGAGCCCACATTCTTAGCTACTTTGCTACGCTGAATCTTCCACATGCCATTGACCTGTCTCACCACCGTATGTGTCTACACCCTTTATACTTTGTGCCAAGGACCCACCTGGAGGCCTTCCTTAAGTAAACCATCCAGGAGAGGGTCCTACACTTCAGAACCATCTCTTGGACTCTGCCTGTTGCCATCATGAAGTGGTAAGGAAAGTAACCAACTGGCTGTATGAACAGGACATCCAAGGGGCCTAGTGTTTGTTTCTGAAAGGGTTTAGGGGCTGTTTTTCAAATTTGAGGATTCAGAAACTTTGGTTGGCTTCCACAGGAGTGTTCAGGTCTAGAGTCAGAATCTCCCCCACCTAAATTACAAATGGTTGATTGCTAATTTAGAATACCAATTTAGGGATTCACACTGAGGAATATGCCTGCCAAGTGTTGGAAGTATTGCAAGTATTGCCAAAACAGAAAATGGAGTGCTGCCCAGACAGGACTTTGCCAGAGAACCTCTAGTTAGATTCTTATGCCCATGATCTGGGTCCTGGTCTCCCCTCACCACAGGGATTAGGGCAAATGGAGTGGGAGTGCTGGCCACAGGATTGACTTTTAGAAATCAGAGTCCAAGGGACTGGGGTGTCTCGGCACATTTTGGCAGCCTGAGACAGAGAGCCAGGCACTGTGTGGAGAAGAGTCAAGGTTCTAACAGGAAAGCCAACATGATGAATTGAATCAAAAGCATGTGGGAGGACAGAAACAGGAACATGAGGAGGGGATTTGTTAGCCCAGAGAGACAGGGACAGGAGGGCTGGAAGGGGATGTAGCACCAAATTCTTGGCTCAGTCTGGATCTTGCCTCTGACGTTGGATTTGGACCTGCACGAGGTCATCCTGGTGGTCAGACCTCAGCTTTCTCCTAAGGGCTTTGACTTGACCTGATCTTCAGATTTTGGGCAGCCTATGCTGCCTCTGGTAGAAGCCTCACACTCTGACTCTGGCCCCATAAAACTCTGTCTTCCCTGGAAAAGAAGGATCCAAATATGTAGCCACTAAACTCTGGTTTCTGAGGTCCCTACCAACTGTCTTAGCAATACGCTACCACTATTTACTCCCTGAATCTGTGATGACACAGAAGGAAAATCCAGAGTTCCATGCATGGGTTTCCACTTTGGTGGCCCAATAAATACAAGTGAGAAAATATTTCATGATCAATTCCATAATTGGCTCCAAGAGCTAGGAAGGTTGTAGGCAAAAGTTTTACAGGAGACACATTGGATTTTTCTAACATGGCTTGCTTTTCCCTTTTTGCATTATTGGATTTAAATGTTCTACCTCTGTCATTTCTCTTCCACTTTTGGACATTCCTGTGATAGGCATTAAGTTCTTATTTTATTCGTAGCTGTTAATTATACACAATCAATCGGGGTCATATCAACTGCTTCTGTGGTTCAGTCACTTCGTCTGGCAGCTGGCTTTAGCAACCACCCATGTCGGTGGGCTGCCTTGGATCAAAGCACTGTCTATTAAACACCAAGGACACCAAGTGCCTGGTACAAGCAGGAACTTAAGAAATATTTGTTGAATGGATGAAGAAATAAGCATGTGATTGAATAAATCACTGAAGATTCATTTGTAAATTGTGCTTGTCGTCCAGTTTGTCCAAACATTTACAAGAAGACAGATTGTAACTACTCTTGTAGTAAAGTTATGAGATATTTTAAAAAGTTACACAGGTAATATTGAATATATTCTCATCATAAAAGATTCAGACATTCTGGAAGTATACAAAAATAAAGTTATTACCTTTCCTATCACCACCTGAATCCCAGTCCCTTCCTCAGAGGTAACCACAGTTCATTGGGCATAATTCCCATCTACTTTCCAAGCATTACATTAATATGTAATATATGTATGTTCATAAGTGCATATGTGTTTACTCCATAAGTGGGATTACAGCATGTTTATTGTTTTGCAGCTTAGTTTTCTTCAGAATTAGCAATATGTCATGAATATCTTTCCATGTCAGCCTGGACCAGTGTGGTTCAGTTGATTGGGCATCATCGTGCAAAGCGAAGGGTCGCCGGTTGGATTCCCAGATAGGGCACATGCCTGAGATGTGGGTTCTGTCCCTTATTAGGGTGCATATGAGAGGTGACCAGTTGATGTTTCTCTCTTGCATCAATGTTTCTCTCTTCTTTTTCTCCCTCCCTTCCTCCATATCTAAAAATAAATAAATAAAATCTTTAAAAAATATTTTTCTATGTCAGTACATCTACTTCATTATTTTTAATGACTGCTTAATACTCCATAACATAGACATACCATATTTCATTTAACTAGTCCTATATAGGTAGGTATTTCAGTAGTCTGCAGTTTGTCTCTAATATAAACATTGCTGCAATAAAGATCCTTGCTATTTATATATGCAGGGTAGGGCAAGAGTAGGTTTACAGTTGTTCGTATGGAAAATAATACAAAATTAATAAATAATAATACAAGAATACATTCTGTTTTTGCATGCTCACAACTGTAAACCTACTTTGCCCCACCCTATATATACTGCTTATGCTTTATTACTTAGTAAGACTAGCCCCCCTGCCCCATTATTCTCCCTTTTCAGCAATTTTCTGGTTAATCTTCCTTGCTTCTTTTTCCATATGACATTATATAAGCTTCCCAAGCCCCCAAAGTAGGCAGTTTACTGGGATCATGTTAAATTTATAAAATAACTTAGGACAAATTGAAATATTTGGATGCTATGTCTTCCTATCCAAAAATATGCCTTTCTCTGAACCTCGTAAAATATTTTATTTAAAAATTATTAAAAAATTAGTAAATGTCTGTTTAGAAAATTTAAACCACTAAGAACTGTATAAAGTAAAAATTAGGCCCTGGCCAGGTAACTAAAATGGTTAGAGCATTGTTCCAATATGCCAAGGTTATGGGTTCAGTCCCCAGTCAGGGCACATACAAGAATCAACCAATGAATGCATAAGTGGAAAAACAAATTGATGTTTCTCTCTCTCCACTTTTCTCTCTCTCTCTAAAATTTAATATATAAAAATCTCTAAAAATTATAAAAAATAAAAGCTTTCTGAATATCAACTGTAATTGAAAAATAAAATTAAATAAATATTCAATAAAAGTTTTGTGACCCCTCTCCTACTCCACTTCCACTACTCTTAGGTGCCTACTGTGATCAGGTCATGGTGTTTCAGTCTCCTGCCCCTTCTTAAAAAAATATTATCATGTCTTTTGTGTGATCTGCAACTTGCTTTTTTCCACTTAAACTATCTTCAGAGTAACTTTTTGTGTCAGCACAAACAATGCTGCCTCAATCTTTTTAATTTTTATTTTTTATTTATTTTTAGACAGAGAGGAAGGGAGGGAGAAAGAGAGGGAGAGAAAAATCAACATGGAATTGTCTCTAGGGCAGGGGACCAGGTAGGGCACCTAGCCTGCAAACCAGGTATGTGCTCTTACTGGGAATCAAACCAGCAACCCTTTGGTTCATAGGCCAGCACTCAATCCACTGAGCCACACCAGCCAGGGCTCATTCTTTTTTAATTTTTGCAGCACATTACACACTGTGGACATACCATATTTTTAAAACATACAATGCCCTGTGGTAGATACTAGGGTGTGTCCAAATTTTGCCATAATAAACCATTTTATAATAAACATCCATTTTTTTATTGCTCTTTATTTTTATGTAAGGTTTAGACATAATTTTATAACTTTTTATTTTTATTTTTGTTTTATTTTTTATTTTTTCAAATACATTTGTACACATCCATTTAATATAGTGTTACACATTCATACTCAACGGGCAAAAACTAAAAGCTTTCCCACTAAGATCGAGAACATGACAAGGATGTCCGCTTTCACCACTTCTTTTCAACATCGTATTGGAAGTCCTAGCCACAGTGGTCAGACAAGAAAAAGAAAGAAAAGGCATCCAAATTGGAAAGGAGGAAGTAAAACTAGCATTGTTTGCAGATGACATAATAGTGTACATAGAAAACCCTGTAGACTCCACCAAAAAACTACTCAACCTAATAAGTGAATTTGGCAAAACAGCGGGCTACAAAGTCAATATTCAGAAATCAAATGCATTTTTGTACACCAGCAATGAAATAGAAGAAGAAGAAATCAGAAAAAAATGCCATTCGATATAGCAACAAGAAAAATAAAGTACCTAGGAATAAATTTAACCAAGGAGGTAAAAGTCCTATACGCAGAAAACTATACAACATTGAAGAAAGAAATGAAGGAAGACACAAATAAATGGAAGCATATACCGTGCTCATGGATTGGAAGAATTAATATCACCAAAATGCCCATACTACCCAAAGCAATTTACAGATTCAATGGAATCCCTATTAAAATACCAATGACGTATTTCACAGAAATAGAACAGACATTTCAAAAATTTATATGGAATCATAAATGACCCCAAATATCCGCAGCCATTTTGAGAAAGAAAAACACAGCAGGAGGGTTCACAATACTGGACATCAAACTATATTACAAAGCCACTATACTCAAAACAATCTGGTACTGGCACAAGAACAGACCCATAGACCAGTGGAACAGAATAGAAAGCCCAGAAATAAGCCCAGGTCTATATGGGCAACTAATATTTGACAAAGGGGGAAGAAGCATAAAGTGGAGCAATAATAGCCTCTTCAACAAATGCTGTTGGGAGAGCTGGACGGCTACATGCAAAAAGTTGAAAATGGATCATCAGCTGATACCATACACAAAAATAATCTCAAGATGGATAAAAGACTTAAATAGAAGTCGCAACACCATCAACGTCCTAGAGGAGAACATTGGCAGGAAACTCTCCGATATCCCACGCAGCAATTTTTTCACCTATATGTCTCCCAAAGCAAGGGACATAAAGGAAAGAATAAACAAGTGGGACCTCATCAAAATAAGAAGCTTCTGCACGGCTAAAGAAAACATCAGCAAAATGAAAAGGGAGCCAACCGTGTGGGAAAATAGATTTGCTAATGATACATCAGACAGAGGCTTGATCTCCAAGATATACAAAGAACTCACATGACTCCACTCCAAGAAGACAAATGATCCAATCAAAAAATGGGCAAAGGACCTGGGCAGACGCTTTTCCAAGGAAGAGATACAGAGGGCCCAGAGACATTTGAAAGGATGCTCGGCGTCACTAGCCGTCAGAGAAATGCAGAGCAAAACCGCAATGAGATACCACCTCACACCGGTCAGAATGGCCATCGTAAGCAGATCAACAAACAACAGGTGCTGGCAAGGCGGTGGAGAAAAGGGAACACGAGCACACTGTTGGTGGGAATGCAGACTGGTGCAGCCATTGTGGAAAGCAGTGTGGAAGTTCCTCAAAAAGCTGAAAATGGAACTGCCTTTTGACCCAGTGATTCCCCTGCTGGGACTATACCCTAAGAATCCCAAAACGCCAGTTCAAAAGAACCTATGCACCCCAATGTTCATAGCAGCACAATTGACAATAGCCAAGTGCTGGAAGCAGCCTAAATGCCCATCGGTAGAATAGTGGATCAAAAAACGATGTTACATTTACACAATGGAATACTATGCAGGAGATAGAATAAAAGAATTATGACGTTTCGCAACAGCATGGATGGAACTAGAGAGCATTATGCTAAGCGAAATAAACCAGGGGGGCGAAACACAAATACCGTATGATCTCACCTATAAGTGGAACCTAACCAACAAAACAAAGATGCAAGGAAAATAAGACCAGCAACACTGAGAAAAAAAAAAAAGAAAAGAAAGCAACAGAGACAAGAGGGAAGGACGGTGGGGTGGGCGGGGGAAAAGGAAGAGAAGGGGCAAGTCAAGGAACATATAGCAAGGATGCATGGACAAAGGCAAAGTGGAGAAAGACCGAGGGAGGTAGAGGGGGGAGGGGGGCAGGGGAAAGTGGTGGGGGAAAGGCAGAGACAAACCTATTTGAAAAAATAAATTAATTTAAAAAATGAAATAAAAACTATTAAAAAGAAATAAATGGAAGTTTATAAAATAAATAAGTAAATTTTGAAAAATAAAAAGTGATACTGCATATATTGTTATGTAATTGTATAATAAAATCACTCTTAATATCCCATGCATGGAGTTATTGATTGATATATTCGGGCTTCTTGTAACTGGAAAACATTTTTTCAAGCTAGTTCACTCTGTCTCTGTCACTTTTATGTGTCATTTCATCTGAAACTGTCAGGCTTCATCAGAGCAAGATGAGTCAGATACACTAAAACATGATTCAATATGCTAAGATGCCTAAAACATGGGAATTCATACCTTGACAAAAATCACAATTCGTAGTACTGCTTAAGGTTTTTGCTCTGCAAACATAGGATTTCTGATAAATTCTCTTTCACAAGATTCCCATAAAAATATGCTGTGGTCACTATGGAAAACAGTATGGAGTTTTCTTAAAAATTTAAAAATAGAACTACCATATGATTGAGGAATTCCAGTTTTGGGAATATATCCAAAATAACTGAAAGGAGAATCTTGAAGGGATATCTGCACTCCCACATTCATTGTAGCACTACTCACAACATCCAAGTTATGGAAACAACCTAAATGTCCACTGACAAGTAAATGGATAAACAAAATATGTTATATACATACCATGGAATATTATTCAGACTTAAAAAGAAAGAACATGGATGACCCTTGAGGACATTGTGCTAAATGAAACAAGGCAGTCATGAAAGACTAATATTGCATGGTTCCACATATATGAGTATCTAAAATAGTCAAACTCGAAAGCAAAGCATAGAATGGTGGTTGGCAAGAGCTGGGGGTAGGTTGGTAATGGGAAGTTACTATTCAATGGGTTTAAAATTTCAGTTATGCAAATTGAATAAGTTCTAAGGATATGCCATACAACATAGTTCCTATAGTCAACAATAATGTATTGTACAGTTAAAAATTTAAGAGCATAGCCCTGACTGGTGTGGCTCAGTGAGTTGGGTGATGTCCTGCAAACCGAGGGGTCATCAGTTCAGTTTCCTGTCAGGGCACAAGCCTACATTGCTGAACAAGCCCCCAAATGGTGGTGTGTGAGAGGCAACCAATGGATGTTTCTCTCCCTCTCTGCCCCTGTCTCTAAAAATAAATAAATTAAAAAAAAATTGCCCTGGCTTGTATGGCTCAGTGAATTGAGTGCTGGCCTGCAAACCAAAAGGTTGCTGGTTTGATCCCTAGTCAGGACTCATTCCTGGGTTGTGGCCTAGGTCCCCAGTATGGGGTGCTCGAGAGGCAACCATACTTTGATGTTTCTTTCCCTCTCTTTCTCCCTTCCTTCCCCTCTCTAAAAATAAATAAATAAAATCATTAAATTTTTTTTTTCTTAAGAGTGTAGATCTGCCCTGGCTGGTGTGGCTCAGTGGACTGAGTGCCAGCCTTTGAAGCAAAGGTTCGCCGGTTCAATTCCCAGTCAGGGCATATACCTGGGTTGCAGGCCAGGTCCCCAGTAAGGGGCGCTCAAGAGGCAACCACGCATTAATGTTTCTCTCCCTCTCTTCCTCCCTTCTGCTCTCTAAAAATAAATAAAGTCTTTTTTAAAAAGATCCTCACAATGTCTTTAAAAAAAAGAATGTAGATCTTATGTTAAGTTTTCTTAATACAGTAAAATATGGATGGTGCATTTACAGCTGTGTATGTTGCATTATTGAGTATTTTAGTAACAGAAGGAAATTCCATTCTGACTAGGCAGTACTGAAACCTCCATATATAGTTTTATATGTCCAGTGAATGGGAGAATTTTCCACAGGACATTTCCTGACTCTGTACATTCCAAATGTACAGTTGAAGTTATTTCTCTTCAACTTCACATATTTTAAATGCTTGATACTGTATGATGCATTAGTTCCAAGATATGGTCTTTGGCCCAACACCATTAGTCAGCATAGTGTGAGGAAAAGTGTTCCTGGAAGCCATTTCATGCCAGGATGGTTAGCAATGATATAGAAGTGACTGAAAGCCATGTCAATATATCTGATCACACCCAAAATAAATATAAACTCAATTCAACTTTCCCCAAAATGTCCAAAATAGCCACCCAATGCCAGTGCTACCACAAGTGGAAAGGTGACCAAGGGCAAGCTGGAGTGGAAAGAGAGCTATCTTAACTGATTGCAATTAAGATATTTTAATTTTGCAAATTTTACAAAAACATATAACCATGTTAATTCCACTGTTAGGGCTTCGTAAGAAACGTCTGCAAATGAAGGGTTCTGATGCTTAAGCTTCCTTAGCTTCACAGTAAATTTGATATTAGGCATGGAGTATGAAAGAAAGAGGGGAGCCAAGGGTAATGCCCAGGTTTTTGGCCTAAGCAACTAAGTGAAGTTGCCATTTACTGAGATATAGAAGATTAAGAGAAGAGAAGTTTTCAGGGTAAAAATCGGAAGTTCAGTTTGGGACAGAAAAAGTTTAAGGTGCCTACTAGACAGCTAAAAGAAGATGTCTGATAGGCAGTTGGCTATATGAGTTTGGAATTCACCAGGAGACAGTAGGCTGAAGAAGTAAATTAAGAAGAGAGCAGCCCAAGGAGTGTATTTGAAGCCATGAATTTGGATATGGAGTGAGGACAGAGAGAGAAAAGTGGTGGACCAGGATGAAGCCCTGGAAACTCTATTGTTGAGGAAACTGGAGAAACGAAGTGGAACAAATAAAGGAGCCCATGGGGCCGAAAGAAACCAGGAGAATGTAGGGGCCTGAAAGTCAAGTGAAAAAAATTGTTTCAAAGAGGAAGGAGTGATCAAGTATTTCATGTAATGAGAATTGCGCATGAGACCTGAGATTGAATGCTAGCATCACTGAGATCAGTGGTAATGGAGAACTTGCCAAGAGTTGGTTGGGGCCGGAGAGCATGAAAGGAGCAAATTAGAGACAGTAATCATACTTATTGTTCTGGGACCTGCATTTCTCAGTAAAATCTCTTGGAATTGTTCTCTGTTGGCACATATAGATTTACTTCATCATTTTTAAAAGTCGTTTAGTGTAAGGATCACTATAATTTATTTATCAAGTTCCTTTTTTAAAAATATGTTTATTGATTTTAGAGAGGAAGAGAGAGAGAGAGAAGGAGAAACATCAGATTGGTTGGCTCCCATACATGCCCCAACCTGCGATCAAACCCTCAACCCATATATGTGTCCTGAGCAGGAACTGAACCCCCAACATTTGGTGCACAGGACAATGCTCAAACCAACTGAGTCACACTGGCCAGGGTTATATCTCATACAGTTCCATTTTGGTGAACATTTAGGCTGTTAATCTTGGCAGTTATAAATAATGTTGCAATGAATATATCTAAAGATATATTTTTGTGCACATGCAAAATATTCATTCCTCTAAGATAAATTTCTAAATTCTGAAATTGCTAAATAAAGTGTATGCATATTTTAAGTTTTGACACATATTGCCAAATTGCCCTCAATTGACTCTCTCAACAGTAATATATGAGAACTGCCTTTTCCCCACACCTTTTTAAGCACTGGACACTAATAATTTTTTAATTTTATTTATTTATTTTTAGAGAGAGGGGAAGGGAGAGAGATAGAGAGCGAGAGACACATGGATGTGTGTGAGATACATCAATAGGTTGCCTACTGGGGACCTGGCCCACAACCCAGCCATGAGTCCTGACTGGGATTCAAACCGGTGACCCTTTGGTTTGCAGGCTGGCACTCAGTCCACTGAGCCATACCAGCCAGGGCAGGACACTAATAATTTTTAATCTTTATCACCCTGATAGGATTTTAAAATAGCAATATTATTTTAAATTGCATGTCTCTGATCACCAGTAAAGCACAACAGCTTTTCATGTTTATTTCCATCTGTATTTCTTCTTTTGTATTATAACTGGGGACTTTGCCAATTTTTCTATTTGAGCATGTGTCTTCTTTTTATTTCAATCAATTTGTTAGAAACCTGTCATATATGTTGCAAATACATTTTCCCCAAATGCTCTTTTACTTGCAACATAATTTGTGGTGTTTTCAAAGCATTTGGTTGTTTTATTTAATGTGGTCTAAGCATTCATTGTTTTCTTTTAATGGCTTCTGCTTTCAGTGTCACATCTGATTGTTTTTTAACAAGAGCCACAGAAATAGATTTTAAGATTATTAACCCAAAGCTTGGAGAGAACACGTTCTCTTTTCATAGCTAATCAGACATCTGCAATGGGAACAAAATTGCCCCTCCCCACCCCCAAATTTAATCAAGACATTTCTCTTTATATTATTGGCAAAAAGACTGCCTCATTGCAACTTTCATGTATTCAGTAAATGCTTCTGTGTGTTTACCTCACAATGCCCAGGGACTAATGGGACCGCATGCTTTCTCTAACAAACAAGAGAACAAACAAGGGTAAGACAGCCCATTATGGGCTTTCTAAGCCCTTTTAAAAAATATAACATTTCCAGAATACAAATTACATAAAATTATAGCAATGCATTTTTCTAGCTTTGAACACATTTCAGTTCATTCCATTTATAAAGCAGACTTAAAGTAATTGCATTCCAAAGCATTTTTTTTTATATTGTGAGGGGTTTTTTTAAAGCTCTTAAGGTAAATGTTTTTTGTCTTGCATGGGTTAGAAACCACTACTAGTTCATTAAATAAAGTACCTTCCATAGTATTTGAATATTGCAAGTTGAACTTTCTTTAAACCTACAAACTGAAACAAAAGAGTTTCAGTGTGAACTGAATTGTTAATTCTCTTAGTGATCAACTCCAAAAATTACTGTCAACTACCCACAGAATAGAGTCTCAACCTTCTTTCCCACAATAGTCCAGGTGTTGTAGAGATGAATTTTGAATTTGGTAAGTGTCCAAAGTAAGGAAAACCAAATAGAGCATCCAGGCTGCAAAAAACATTTGCAAAATCTTTCACGTCACATGAAGCTATGAAGTTTTTAAGATATCAGAATGTAGAAAGAGACACTTCAAGCATTCCTGTTAGGGAAGCAAAATGAGGAAGAAGAATATTATGTATTTAATTTTTCCATTATACTTGTCTGAGTTGGGTGATTAAGAGATTATCCCATTCACAATATAAATAAATAAAGCCCAAAAAATATCTAATACTGAACTAGAAATGAGCAGGAGAACCTCTATAAAGAAAACTATTTAAAAATCTTCCTGTGAGGCATAAAATGAGATATCAATAAGTAGAAATATATTTTATTCTTAAATAGGAAGATTCAACATAATAACATTGTTAGTTCTATATAAATTCATCTATAAATCTAACACACATCCAAACAAAATTCTAGAAAGGAATTCTCTGAAGACAGAGATGGGGAACTTTTTTTTTAGCTTTCAAATTTTATTGAAATTCAGGATTAGAATTTAACAATTTATTACAATATTATATTGAATATTTTCTAACCTGCTTTACATGATGCCTGGGCCCAACTTTTAAGAATTGATACTTTCTGCCTAATTTTCCACAATATGTCAATTATATATTCATTAAAATCTCAGATACTTCCCTAAAATTATTCTGATTTAAATGTCAGAATTTTAAAAAATAAGCTCAAATATTGAAAATTTAAGACATTAACACTGCAGCTTAAAATTGTTAACATTTATTTTAGTAATGCAATAGGAATTTTAACATAACCATATGAATTTTTCATTAAAATGTTCAAGCATTTCCTACAGAAGCATGTCCAAAGTTATAGAAATCTTCTCTTTTAAAGTAACCTATACTGAATTAATCTAAAAGTAATTGTGGCACTTTAGATAAGACATTTATTTTACTGCATATTTTAAGGTACCTAAGGTACTGCCTGATCAATTGCAGGTTACTGGAAAAAATATAAAACATGGCTTTCTTTAAGGAGTGAGTCATTTAGGATCACGGGGGAACATTGAGGTCTGACGAATATTGTGCAGTCCCAAAAACAGCATAGTTAAGTCGTTCCAAACCAATGCCTCCACCGGCATGAGGAGGGGCTCCAAAACAGAAGGAATCAATATATGCCTTAATTTTCTCCAAATCAATTCCATGATGTAAGGCTCTTTTTGTTAGCAGCTGAGGATCGTGTATTCTTTCAGCTCCTGACAGTATTTCTTCTCCTCTCATGAACATGTCATAGGAGTTGGACTGTTTAGAATTTCTTGGATCAGGCATGGTATAGAAAGGTCTTACAACCCATGGATATTTATCAAGAATATAAAAATCTGTATCATATTTTTCCTTTACCAAACGACCCAACAGTTTTTCATTTGGTGTACTCAGATCTTCGTCTCCCATTTCAATTCCAGCTTCCCTAAGCATAGCCAATGCTTCACAATACTCTAGTCTTAAAGTTGGCTCCAAAAATTTGAATGGCTCACATGGGAATTGTTTATTCATCATCGGAATTTCAGTTTGAAACCTTTCTTGAAGTCTTTTGAATATTTGTACTAAGGTGTCAGCAATTTCTTCCACGACTTCATGGTAATGGTAATTAAAAGCCATCTCAATATCCAGATCAACAAATTCAGTTAGATGTCTGTGAGTATTAAAGTCTTCAGCTCTGAATACTGGTCCAATACAGAAAACCTTCTCAAAATCTGCAGAGATACACATTTGCTTGTATAGCTGTAGGGACTGAGCCAGATATGCATTATTTTTAAAATATGATACAGTAAATACATTGGCTCCTCCTTCACTGGCAGCTGAGATAATTTTAGGAGTCAATCTCCGCAAAACCCTTGTTAATTAAAGTTCCTCAAAAAAGATGGCAGATACCAGACTGGAGACGAAAGACTGCCTGACTAGTTCATGTCCTAAGATCAATGACTGTTGTCTAATCTTGTATCCTGGTTAATGGTAGCTCTTCCTTCCTCTTCTCCTTCTACCTCAGGCCAAATGGCATCATCCAGCTGCAAGGGCAAATGGGATTCAGCCAAATGGATCACATAAATCTTATGAACATGTAACTCTACATCTTGCTGTGTACAGCTTCCAATTTTCTGATTGACTTTTCTCACAACACCTTCTACATCTACGATGCTCTCTTTCTTTATGTTGGCAGCAAATTTAACCATCTGCTTGCTTGCATGGTCTCCCACTGCCACAAGAGCCTGGATATTAAACTGCTGCTGACGTAGGACTAAGAAACACTGTTTTCCTTTAGCTCTGTTTGTATGAACCCTTGCAGGCACCCAAACAACTTCATCAGCTTTTTGTACTGTCAAATCGCTAAGCCGAACCAAAACCTGATCTGATTTTTCTTGTGACTGTATTATTGAAGATACTCCATATCTTTCTTTAGCATAATCTTCCGCTGCATCCATGACCTCCCACGGTTTCTCCACAGTCTTGCGGCTGGCGCTGGGCATCGCGACAACGGATCAGGGAAGAAGTCTTGACCCTCCCTCGCAGGCTTCCGTAGAGTAGGACAGAAGGAATTCTCCCTCAAGCACGGCCTCTGCCCTCTCCGCACTCCTCACAGCATACGCCCTCAAACTCCTCATGGGGGCTCGACTCCGGAAATCGAGATGGGGAACTTGACAAAACTATAATAAAATACATTAAAACCTGAGGAAAAGAGGTTAACAAGTAGAAATTAATCCTACCGGATAGTAAAATGTATTATAAAGCCACAGTAATTAAAAGTAATAAAA
The DNA here is from genome assembly GCF_021234165.1 of Pteronotus mesoamericanus. NCBI lineage: Eukaryota > Metazoa > Chordata > Mammalia > Chiroptera > Mormoopidae > Pteronotus > Pteronotus mesoamericanus. The sequence goes on from NW_026555203.1 coordinate 570,726, forward strand.
AGCCATACTTTTTATTCCCCCTGTGTCAGGAATTGACAGTTTAATGGATCAGAATGGAATATAGAAACAGACTGGAATATACGGGACAGCATAATCCTATAAGATAAAGTTGGCCATTCATTCATTCATTTAATAAATATTTATTGAGCCATACTGCTGTAGACATGCAACACTCAAAATTTATGCTTTAAGTGGAGTTTAAATTCTCAAGGAGGAAAGAAACAATGAATGAAACATATAGTACATCAGAGAATAATCGGCACTTTTTAGAAAACAGACAAGAAAGAGAGATGGGGGTTGGAGGGATTACAATTTTAAATACAGCAGGCATCTCTGAGGAGACATTTGAGCAAAGACCAGGAGGTGAAGACGTGAGCCATGTAGATATCTGGGGAAAGAATAGACCAGATACAGGCAGGGTTTCTCAACCTGGGCACTATTGACAGCTTGGGTCAGATCTTTTGTTTTTGTAGGGGAGGTTTTCATGTGCAGTTTTAGCAGAGTGGTAAGAGTGAAAGAATGGATGGCATGGGTGCCAGAGAGAATGGGAGGAAAGGGATTAGAGGCAGCAGGAACTTTGTTTTAGAGGGGAACAGAGAAAAACAAAGCACTGTAACTAGAGGAGCAATTGGATTAAAAAGAAAGTAGAAATAACGTCTCTTTAAATAATTTTTAAAAGATTTTATTTATTTATTTTTAGAGAGAGGGGAAGGGAGGGAGAAAGAGAGGGAGAGAAACATTGATCAGTTGCCTCTTACATGTCCCCACCTGGGGACCTGGACCGCAACCCTAGCATGTGCTGTAACTGGGATCCAAACCAGTGACCTTTTGGTTCGAGAGCCAGCACCCAATCCACTGAGTCACACCAGCTAGAGCAAAATAAGGTCTTTGTATGCAAATAGGAAAGATGCAATGGAGAGAGAGAGAGAGAAAAGCTGATGGAGTAAAGTCATTGAGTAGGAGGATGGGGTTGGAATCCAGTGCGCAAAGAGAGGGCCAGCAGGAAATAAAGACAGCTGCAGGCAAGAGGATAGGTTGTGAAGGTGAGCGCTTGTAGAAGGTCTCTTGCTCTCATTTTCCCAGTGAACTAGGAAGCAAGGTTAGCAGATGAGAGCAAAAATAGGATAGAGGGTGCAGAGGCTTGAGAAGAGAGTAAAAAGTGTGTGCACAATACCCTTTGACCTGAGCAATTTCACTGCTTGGAATTTATGTTACAAAAATACTCACATAATGTGTGTAACACTATATTTTTTATTAATTACAGTTTTTTAATATATACTCATGTATTTTTCAGCACTCTTTTAATTGTTCTTGTAGATTCAAATTATTGTCTAGTATAATTTCCTCTCATCTAAGAATTTCCTTTAGTATTTCTCCTAAGGTGGGTATACTAGCAATAAAATCTTTCTTTTTTCCAGCATTTTGAATATGTCATTACACTATCTTTTTGCCTCTACTCTTCCTGTTGAGAAATCAGCCATTAGTCTTACTGTTGTTCTCTTACATGTTTTCAAGACTTTCTCTTTGGTGTTGAACAGTTGGCTTCAATAGTTAAATATGATGAGTCTGGGTGTGAATCATTTTGTCTTTACTTTGATTGGAATGCACTGAGATTCTTAGATCTATATTGTTTTACATCAAATCAAGAAGGATTTTGGCCATATTCTTCAGATATGCTTCCTACCTTTTTCTCTCTTTCCTTTTTTTGTGGGTGTCTCATGCACACTTGAGGTTGTCCCACAGGTCTCTGAGATGTTCATTTTTCTTAAGTTGTTTTATTTTCTTTATTGGGTTGTTTCTATTAATTCTATTTGGTATTGATCTACATGTTCACTAATTCTTTTTATTTATTTATTTATTTATTTAAAATTTTGCTAAATTTATTGGGGTGACATTGGTTAATAGGATCACATAGATTTCAAGTATACATTTCTATGATACTAGATTTGTATATTTCACTGTATGCCCACAACTTAAAGTCAAACCATCTTCTATCACCATGTATTAAGCCCCCTCCACCCCTACTCCCTTCCCTCTGGCAACCACCACACTGTTGTCTGTATCCATGAGTTTCAGTTTTATATCCCACATGAGTGAAATCATATGGTTCTTAACTTTTTCTGACTCACTTATTTCACTTAGCATAATATTCACAAGGTTCATCCATGTTGTCTCAAATGGCAGTATTTCGCCTTTTTGTATGGCTGATTAGTAGTATTCCATTGCATATATGTACTACATATTCTTTATCTAATCTCTGTCAAAGGACATTTTGGTTGTCTCCATGTCTTGGCCACCATTATTACTACTGCAATGAACAAGGAGGTGCAGATATCACTAACTCTTTCTTCTGCTATCTGCTTTTCTTATATCTGTTATTGATTTCATCTAGTGGATTTTTTTTCCTTTTGTTCCTGTACTTTTCAACTTGTAAAAACTTCCATTTATTTTTTAATAGTTTTTATTTCATTTTTTTAATTAATTTATTTTTTCAAATAGGTTTGTCTCTGCCTTCCCCCCACCACTTTCCCCTGCCCCCCTCCCCCCCTACCTCCCTCGGTCTTTCTCCACTTTGCCTTTGTCCATGCATCCTTGCTATATGTTCCTTGACTTGCCCCTTCTCTTCCTTTTCCCCCCGCCCACCCCACCGTCCTTCCCTCTTGTCTCTGTTGCTTTCTTTTCTTTTCTTTTTTTTCTCAGTGTTGCTGGTCTTATTTTCCTTGCATCTTTGTTTTGTTGGTTAGGTTCCACTTATAGGTGAGATCATACGGTATTTGTGTTTCGCCCCCTGGTTTATTTCGCTTAGCATAATGCTCTCTAGTTCCATCCATGCTGTTGCGAAACGTCATAATTCTTTTATTCTATCTCCTGCATAGTATTCCATTGTGTAAATGTAACATCGTTTTTTGATCCACTATTCTACCGATGGGCATTTAGGCTGCTTCCAGCACTTGGCTATTGTCAATTGTGCTGCTATGAACATTGGGGTGCATAGGTTCTTTTGAACTGGCGTTTTGGGATTCTTAGGGTATAGTCCCAGCAGGGGAATCACTGGGTCAAAAGGCAGTTCCATTTTCAGCTTTTTGAGGAACTTCCACACTGCTTTCCACAATGGCTGCACCAGTCTGCATTCCCACCAACAGTGTGCTCGTGTTCCCTTTTCTCCACCGCCTTGCCAGCACCTGTTGTTTGTTGATCTGCTTACGATGGCCATTCTGACCGGTGTGAGGTGGTATCTCATTGCGGTTTTGCTCTGCATTTCTCTGACGGCTAGTGACGCCGAGCATCCTTTCAAATGTCTCTGGGCCCTCTGTATCTCTTCCTTGGAAAAGCGTCTGCCCAGGTCCTTTGCCCATTTTTTGATTGGATCATTTGTCTTCTTGGAGTGGAGTCATGTGAGTTCTTTGTATATCTTGGAGATCAAGCCTCTGTCTGATGTATCATTAGCAAATCTATTTTCCCACACGGTTGGCTCCCTTTTCATTTTGCTGATGTTTTCTTTAGCCGTGCAGAAGCTTCTTATTTTGATGAGGTCCCACTTGTTTATTCTTTCCTTTATGTCCCTTGCTTTGGGAGACATATAGGTGAAAAAATTGCTGCGTGGGATATCGGAGAGTTTCCTGCCAATGTTCTCCTCTAGGACGTTTATGGTGTTGCGACTTATATTTAAGTCTTTTATCCATCTTGAGATTATTTTTGTGTATGGTATCAGCTGATGATCCATTTTCAACTTTTTGCATGTAGCCGTCCAGCTCTCCCAACAGCATTTGTTGAAGAGGCTATTATTGCTCCACTTTATGCTTCTTCCCCCTTTGTCAAATATTAGTTGCCCATATAGACCTGGGCTTATTTCTGGGCTTTCTATTCTGTTCCACTGGTCTATGGGTCTGTTCTTGTGCCAGTACCAGATTGTTTTGAGTATAGTGGCTTTGTAATATAGTTTGATGTCCAGTATTGTGAACCCTCCTGCTGTGTTTTTCTTTCTCAAAATGGCTGCGGATATTTGGGGTCATTTATGATTCCATATAAATTTTTGAAATGTCTGTTCTATTTCTGTGAAATACGTCATTGGTATTTTAATAGGAATTCCGTTGAATCTGTAAATTGCTTTGGGTAGTATGGACATTTTGATGATATTAATTCTTCCAATCCATGAGCACGGTATATGCTTCCATTTATTTGTGTCTTCCTTCATTTCTTTCTTCAATGTTGTATAGTTTTCTGCGTATAGGACTTTTACCTCCTTGGTTAAATTTATTCCTAGGTACTTTATTTTTCTTGTTGCTATATCGAATGGCATTTTTTTCTGATTTCTTCTTCTTCTATTTCATTGCTGGTGTACAAAAATGCATTTGATTTCTGAATATTGACTTTGTAGCCCGCTGTTTTGCCAAATTCACTTATTAGGTTGAGTAGTTTTTTGGTGGAGTCTACAGGGTTTTCTATGTACACTATTATGTCATCTGCAAACAATGCTAGTTTTACTTCCTCCTTTCCAATTTGGATGCCTTTTCTTTCTTTTTCTTGTCTGACCACTGTGGCTAGGACTTCCAATACGATGTTGAAAAGAAGTGGTGAAAGCGGACATCCTTGTCATGTTCTCGATCTTAGTGGGAAAGCTTTTAGTTTTTGCCCTTTGATTATGATGTTGGCTGTAGGTTTTTCACATATGGCCTTTATTACGTTGAGGTATGCCCCAGTTATTCACATTTTGCTGAGTGTTTTGATCATAAATGGGTGCTGTACCTTATTGAATATTTTTCTGCATCTATTGAGATGATGATGTGGTTTTTGTCTTTCCTTTTGTTTATGTGATGTATTATGTTTATTGATTTGCGTATATTGAACCATCCTTGTATCCCTGGGATGAATCCCACTTGATCATGTTGGATAATCTTTTTAATGTGTTGCTCGATGTGGTTTGCCAATATTTTGTTGAGGATTTTAGCTTCTATGTTCATCAGTGAAATTGGCCTGTAGTTTTCTTTCTTTCTTTATCTGGTTTTGGGATTAGGGTGATGCTGGCCTCATAAAAAGAGTCTGGAGTCTTCCCTCATCTTGGAATTTTTCGAATAGTCTGAGAAGGACAGGGGTTAACTTTTCCTTAAATGTTTTGTAAAATTCTTCCATGAAACTGTCTGTGATTTGATTATACAAATATGTAACAATACATGCAGTATCACTTTTTAAATACATCTGAATTGCTCATACAAATACCTTATTTTTAGATCAATTTTGTATTTGTTTTTTGGAATTTTTGATGGATAGGAATTTAAATATGATAAATAAGAAGCTAAATATGTAAACTGAAACAAGGATTAGTCTGTCAAAACCTGACTTAATATCATAATGACAATTTAAAAAACTCTGTCAATGATAAAAGTGAAATAAAAAGTATGAATAATAAAGTACAAATTTTGATTAACCCTGCAAGAGGAGATAATTATCTTTCCATTCTTTTATTGAAAATATTGTAATATCATAAGGGCAAGTGAAGGAATAGTACACAACAAACAATATAAAAGGGCTTACCAATATTAACTAAGAAAGTTAATATTGGGTTGTTTTTCTAGACTTACTAATATTTATAGTATTTGTCAGCTTTTATAAATTCATTATATAGTGTCTAAAAATATACAAATGACCAATGACACCAAGAGTTGGTTCATTGGAAACAAACAAGATTGATAAACATTTAACCAGATTCATTAAAAAAAAAAAAAGACAGAAAGGACTTCCATTCAAGATGGAGGCATAGGTAGACATGCTTCACTTCCTTGCATAACGAAATAAAGAATTACAACTAGATCTCAAAACAAATAGCACCCAGAACCATAAGAAAATTGAACTGTATGGAAGTCCGACAGCCAAGGATTTAAAGAAGCCACATTCACACAGATGGGTAGGAGGGTTGGAGGGGTGGAAGCGTGGTGTGGCACAGAGAGGCAGTGGAGGCAGAGGATGATCCCACATTGAATATATGGTGGATAAAAATCAGGAGACATACCTTAGGAGCAAGAAATCCCAGCCCTGGGCCAGACCACAGAGCCCAGGGTTTCAGTGCTGGGAAGATAAATCCACATAACTTCTGGCTTTAAAAGCTATTGGGGGTAAGGGCAGCTGAAGAAACTGCTGGATTTTCATAAAACTTCACTTAAAGGGCCAGCATGGTCTTAAAACATACATAAACCCATCCATTCTGGGATTCAGCACCAGGGCAACAGCTGTAAGCGTGCCAGTTGCATATGGGGAGTAGGTGAAGTGACCATAAACAGGGAGAGTGTTGGGAAAACCTCCAGAAGCCAAGTGGCAACATTGTTCCCTACAAGCCCTCCCTAACACACAGAGCCACAAAATGGTGAAACAGGTTGCCCTGCCCTGGTGATTACCTAAATATCCTCCCCACACAATTTACAGGTGCCTTTTCTACAATCGGTCATGCTACTAAGACAGGAAGTCAAAGCAGCTCTACCTAATACACAGAAACAAACACAGGGAGGCTGCCAAATTGAGGAGCCAAAGGAATAGGGTGCAAATGAAAGAACAGAACAAAATCCCAGGGAAAGAACTAACTGAAACAGAGATAACCAACCTATCAGATGCAGAGTTCAAAACACTGGTGATCAGGATGCTCAAAGAACTCATTTAGTAGGGTAACAACATAAAGGAATAAATGAAGTTTACATTAAGTGAAATAAAGAAAAATCTACAGTGGAGGGGAGGAACCCGGATTCAAATCAATAATTTGGAACATAAGGAAGAAATAAGCATTCAACCAGAACGGCAAGAAAAAAAAATAATTTTAAAAAGTGAGGAGAGTGTAAGGACCCTCTGGGACATCTCCAAATGTGCCAACATCTGAATCATAAGGATGCCAAAAGGAGAAGAGGAAGAACAAGAAATTGAAAACTTATTTGAAAAAATAATGAAAGAAAATTTCCTAAATTTTGCAAAAGAAATAGACATACAACTCCAGGAAGCACAGAAAGTTCCAAACAAGCTGGACCCAGAGAGGGCCACACCAAAACACATCATGATTAAAATGCCAAAGGTAAAATATAAAGAGAGAATCTTAAAAGCAGCAAGAGAAAAGCAGAGAGTTACCTACAAAGGAGTTCCCATAAGACTGTCAGCTGATTCCTCAAAAGATATTTTGCAAGCCAGAAGGGACTGGCAAGAAGCATTCAAAGTGATGAAAAGCAAGGACCTACAACCTAGATTACTCTTTCTAGCAGAGCTATACTTTAGAATGGAAGGGTGAATAAAGTGCTTCCCAGATAAGGTCAAGCTAAAGGAGTTCATCATCACCAAGCCCTCATTATATGAAATGTTAAAGGAACTTATTTAAGAAAAAGAAGAAGATCAAAACTATGAACAGTAAAATGACAACAAACTCACTACTATCAACAACTGAACCTGAAAAGCAAAAACAAACTAAGCAAACAACTAGAACAGGAACAGAATCACAGAAATGGAGAGCACATAGATGGTTACAATTGGGGAAGGGGAAGGGGGAGAATGGGGGAAGTACAAGGAATAAGAAGCATAATTGGTAAGCACAAAATAGACAGGGGAATGTTAAGAATAGTATAGGAAATGGAGAAGCCAAAGAACTTATATGCATGACCCATGGTCATGAACTAGGGTGGGGGGAATAGTTGGAGCAAAGGGGGGTACCAGGTGGAGGGAAGTGAAATGGGAAAAACTGGGACAACTGTAATAGAATAATCAATAAAATATATTTTTAAAAAAGAGAGAGGACCCAAATAAATAAAATCAGAAATGAAAGAGGAGAAGTAACAACTCGTACCACAGAAATATAAAGTATTATAAGAAAATATAACAAACAACTACATGCCAACACATAGAACAATCTGGAAAAAATGGATAAATTCCTGTAAACATACAGTCTCCCAAAAAGGGATCAAGAAAATCTGAATCAAGAAACAGAAAGTCTGAACAGACCAATTACAACTAATGAAACTGAAGCAGTAATCAAAAAAATTTCAACAAACAAAAATCCTGGAACAAATGGGTTCACAGGTGAATTTTACCAAACATTTAGAGAAGAACTAACACCTTTCATTCTCAAACTGTTCCAAGAAACTCAAGAGGAGGGAAAACTCACTTGCTCATTGTACAAGTCCAGCATTATCCTAATGCCAAAACAAGATAAAAACACTAAGAAAGTTATAGGTCAATATCCTTGGTGAATACAGATGCTAAAATCCTCAACAAAATAATTAGCAAACCAAGTGTAACAATACATTAAAAATATCATACAACATGATCAAGTGGAATTTATTCTGGAGATGCAAGTTTTGTATCCACAAATCAATAAATGTGATATACATGAAGGATAAACAACATGAAGGATAAAATCATATGATCATATCAATAGATGCAGAAAAAAAGCTTTGACAAAATCCAGCACCCATTTATGATAAAAACTCTCAGCAAAGTGGGAATAGACTTATCTCAACATAATAAAGGCCATATACAACAAAATCATACATGGCAGCTAACATCATACTCAATGGGAGAAAACTAAAAACTTTTCCCTTAAGATCAGGAACAAGACAGGGATGCCTACTTTCACCTCTCTTATTCAACAGCAATCAGACAGGAACAAAAAATAAAAAGCATCTAAATTGAAAAGGAAGAAGTAAAACTGTCATTATTTGCAGATGATACTATATATAAACAACCCTAAACATGCCACCAGAAAACTACTAGAAATGATAAATTAATTCAGTAAATTAGCAGGATACAAAGTAAATATCCAGAAATCAGTTTCATTATTATACACCAATAATGAACTATCAGAAAGGGAAACTAAGAAAACAATCCCATTTACAATTGCATCAAAAACAATAAAATACCTAGGAATAAAATTAGGTATTTTACCAAGGAGGTAAGAAACCTGTACTTGGAAAATTGTAAGATACTGAAGAAAGAAATTGAAGAAGATACAAATAACTGAAAGCATATAAATGGATATGGAGAATTAACATTGTTAAAATGTCCACACTACCTAAATCAACCTATAGATTTAACACAATTCCTATCAAGATTCCAATGACATATTTCACAGAACTAGAACAAATAATAAAAAAAATGGAACCACAAAGAACCCCAAATAGCTGCAGCAATCTTGAGAAAGAAGTACAAGGTTGCTGGTATCACACTACCTGATACCAAATTATACAAATCATAGTAATCAAAACAGTATGGCACTGGCACAAAAACAGAGACAAATCAGTGAAACAGAATAGAGAGCCCAGAAATAAACCCATGCTTTTATGGCCCATTAATACTTGACAAATTAGGCAAGAACATAGAATGGGGTAAAGATAGTCTATTCAATAAATATTGTTGGGAAAATTAGACAGATACATGCAAAAATGAAACTAGACCATCTTCTTACAACATATATAAGAATAAACTCAAAATGGGTTAAAGACTTAAATTTAAGACTTGAAACCATAAAAATTGTAGAAGAAAACATAGGCAATCAAATCTCTGACATTTCTCTCAGTGATTTTTTTTTATATATCTCCTTGGGCAAGGGAAACAAATAAATAAAGGGGACTACATTAAACTAAAAAGGTTTTGCACAGCAAAGGAAACCATCAATAAAATGAAATTACAAGCCACTGAATGAGAGAACATATTCACCAATAATACAAGTAATAAGGGGTTAATATCCAAAATTTTTGAAGAACTCAACTCAACACCAAAAAAAAAAAAACCCCAAAAAACAAAAACCCAAACAATCCAATTTAAAAAACGGACAAAGGAACTGAATAGATACTTCTCTAGAGAAGACACAGAGATGGCCTATAGACATATGAAAAGATGCTCAATGTCACTACTCATCAGAGAAATGCAGATTAAAACCACAATGAGATATTACCTCACACCTGTCAGAATGGCTGTCAATAATAAAACAACAAACAAATGTTGGCAACGATGGGGAGAAAAGGAAACCCTCGTGCATTGTTGGTGGGAACACAGGCTGATGCAGCCACTGTGGAAAAAATTATGAAGTTTCCTCAAAAAATTAAAATTGGAATTGCCTTATGACCCAGAGATTCTATTTCTTGGAATATATCCAAAGAAACCCAAAACACTGATTTAAAAAAATGCACTCTTATGTTCATTGTAGCATTATTTGCAATAGCCGAGATTTGGAAGCAGCCCAGTACCCATCGGTAGATGAGTAAATAAAAACTGTATTACATAGCTCTGGCTGGTGTGGCTCAGTGGATTGAGTGCTGGCCTGTGAACCAAAAGATTGCCACTTTGATTCCCTGACAGGGCACATTCCTGGGTTGTGGGCCAGGTCCCCCCCCCAGGTGGGGATGTGCGAAGAGGCAACGGATTGATTTATCTCTCATACATCAATGTTTCTCTCCTTTTTCTCTCTCCCTTCCCTGCTCTCTAAAAACATTGAAAGTATTAAAAAACTGTGTTACATTTTTCACAATGGAATGCTACTCAGCTGTACAAAAGAAGGAATTCTTACCTTTTGCAACAGCATGGATTGGCCTGGAGAGCATTATGCTAAGTGAAATAAGCCAGTCAGAGGAAGACAGTTACCACATGATCTCACTTATATGTGAAATCTAATGAACAATATAAACGAACAAACAAAACAGAAACAGACTCATAGATACAGAGGACAGGCTGATGGTTGCCAAAATGGAGAAAGATTGGAAGACTGGGTGTAAAAGGTGAAAGGATCAAGAAGTACAGATTGGTAGCTACAGAACAGTCATGGGGATGTAAAGTACAACATAAGGAATATAGTCAATAATATTGTGATAACTCTGTATGGTGCCAGGTGAGTACTGGAAATATCAGGGGGAACACTTTGTAAAATATATAACTGTCTAACTACTATGCTGTACACCTGAAACTAAATAAAAATAATATTTAATGTAAACAGTAATTGAAAAATAAATAAAATATTTGTAATACATTGTGATTTCTTTTCTCATTCTAAATAAATATTCACTTTTGTACCTAATTTTGTATCCTTTTTCTTAACAGATGACACCGCAAATAGTATAACCTCCAGGCCACACAAAGCCTAGATCTACTCTTGCTCATACCTAGTCCTTCAACAACTGCTGTTGGCTCTACCTTCCATATATGTACAGAGTCTGAGCACTTCCCACCATCTTCACTGCCACCACTCTGGCCTCACCCACCATCATTTGCCACCTGGATTATTGTGATGGCTTCCTAATTTTTCTCCCTGCTTCCTGCCTTGCCCTCTTTCAGTCTAATATCAACTCAGCAGCCAAAGTGATCCTTTTAAACTGTAATCACAGCAAGTTCCTCCTCTGCTCAAAACTAAAACTTTCCAATGGTTTCTATCCTCACTCAGAGTAAAATCCAAAGTCTTTTCTATGGCCTTCAGAGACCTACATGATCTGTGTTCTGTACCACTCTGACCTCCTTTTCTACTCCACTTCCATAATTTATTCCATTTCAGCCACTCTGGCTTTTTTTGTTGTTCCTTGCACTTACCAAACCTGGTTCTACTTTGGGACCTTGGCCTTGGCTATTCCTTCTGCCTAGAACGCTCTTCTTTTGGGTACCTACATGGCTCGTTCTGTCATTTTTTTCTGGTCTCAGCTCATATGTCACTTTATCAGCGAGGCCTTCCTTATATAAATTTACAACCTCCCCAGTACCCATAATCTCTCTTCTCTGCCTTACTTTTCTATATGCTGTATCATCATCTGACATAATACAGGGGTGGGCAAAAGTAGGTTTACAATTGTTCATATGGAAACAATACAAATAAATAATATGTTAATAAATAATAATAAAGTAATAAGCTCTCTTTTGTGTACTTAGGACTGTAAACTTACTTTTACCTACCCTTGTACACACTTCCTTGTTCATCTGTTTATTTTATGTCTCCCCCATTAGAAGAAAGCTCCACAAGGTGAAGGACATTGTTTTGCTCACAAATGCATTCTCAGTACCTAGACATGAGCTTGACATATAGCAGTCATTCAATAAATATTTGTTGAATGAATGAATGAAGTACAAATCCTATGTTAACTTAAGCAGTGGGATTAGAGAATAATCTCCCCCTTCTTTTATTTTTGTTTTACAATTTGTTTATTTTTAAAACTGTGGCCAAAATATACATAGCATTGAATTTACCATTTTAACTATTTTTTAGTATACAATTAAAAAATTTATTGGGGTGACATTAGTTAATAAAATTATATAGGTTTCAGGGGTACAATTCTGTAGTATATCATCTGTATATTGTATTATGTGTTTACCATCTCAAGTCAAGTCTCCTTCCATCACCATTTATCCCCTCTTATTCTCCCCCACCCCCTCTTTTTAAGTATACAGTTGATTGGCATTAAGCACATTCACATTTCTATGCAACTATTACCATCATGTATTCACAGAACATTTTTCATCTTGCAAAACTGAAATTTTGTATCATCTTTTTTCTTTATATATTAGGTTAATGCCTGAATTTCTTACAGCAAACATTTATTATTATAATGTTAAAAGGTCATTTCCATTTTGGGAGCAGACTAATCCAAAATTTATATTCATTTTATAAAGTGATAATTGAAAAATGACTGTGTTCCTATTCTTTGAACAGATTAAGTGTGAAGCTGTCCTGCTTAAAAAATGATTCATTAATGTGTTCCTCTGGGAGCTTGAATATTCAGTACCAGCTGTTTTCCTCATTAATTTTTGAGTTTAATGTTTTACCTTAAGAAATCTGATATCAAAGGAATAGTAAATATTTAACTACTTATGGTACTATTTTAATTTCACATTTTTTTCTTTACCTAGAGTTTATTTAATTAGCAATAGCATTGCAGTTGTGCAATGTGATTAATACAGGGATGGGAGGGAGAAAAATGGCAAGTATTGAGAGCCTACTAAGTGTCAGATGCATGGTAGACATGCAAAGTGGCCTCTACGTCCTGAGACTACACTTGTCAGTGCACTCCAGGCTGACTTTCACCATCTCCATTTCTTGGAAATGCTCTTGACAAGATGGCTCATTACTTCCCTGCTACTAAATTTTAATAAACATTTTTCAGTCCTTGTTCACTTGACCTCCTAGCAGCAGTCAGCCAGATGACCCCACACTTCTTATAAAAGACCCCTTTTTTTTAGTTCATTAGAGGTTTCTGATTCTACTTCCTAAATACTTTTATCTTTCCACTTTATTCCATGTCCACTGTCACCACCCAGATTAGTCTGAGACATCATCACATCTTGCCTAGACTATTCCAATAGCCTCTTTTTATTTTATTAAAATTTTTTTATTGTTGACATTATTACAGATGTACCCCATTCTCTGCTCCTTTTGCCCACCTCCGCCCAACTCCTGCCCACCACCCCCAGCCTTAACCATACTTCCAATAACCTCTTTTAAACACATATTTTACTGTATGATAGTTTTCCACAGATATTGAGGTATAATTAACAAAATAATAAGATATTTAAAGTTTACAACATGATGATTTGCTATATTTAAACACTATGAAAGGATTCCCCCTATGTTAATGTATCTATCATCTCACATATTAACCTTTTTTTTAGGAACATTAAAGTCCTACTCTCTTAGCAAATTTCAATTATACAATATAATGTTGTCAGCTACAGTCCAATAGCTCCTACTGTCTCCCATTTTCCTATACCCTCATCTCCTACCAGTCTATTTCTTACACAACTGCTAAAGATCTCCCCGAACTATGATCACACTGCTCCCATGGTTATAACTCCCCAATGGCTTTTCCTTGCTCTGAAGTTCAGCATCATTACTCTGGTTTACTGAGATCTTCCTCCTCTGGTTCCTGTCTGCTTTGCTAGCCTCAGCTTGGGCCACTCTCCTTTTTCATTTTTGTCCTTAAGACTTCTTTGGGTTGCTTGAATAAGCCATACACTCCTTCCCTTATGGATCTTTGTACATGCTATTCCCTCTGCTTGGACCACTCTTGGTTTATTTATTCATTCATTTAACAAATATTTATTAAATGCCTACTAGGTGCCAGGCACTACTCTTATTGAAGATACATAAGTGAGTAAAATAAAGACTCCTGTGTTTGTGAGCTTGCATTTTAGGAGGAGAAGGATGAAAAATAATAAATATAATAAATAAACTGTCTAGTGTTTTAGAAAGTGATACATGCTATGGGGGAAAAAAGAAAAAGTAGAGAGCAGGATAAATGTGATCAAGGGTGCAAAGAATGGTAGGTGAGTGAGTATGTGAAATTTTCAATGCGAAGGCCAAGGTAAGGCCCATTGAAAGGGTGATATTTAAGGAAAGATGTCAAGGAGGTGAGAGAAAAAGGCATGTGGATGTCTGAAGGAAGAACTTTCTGTGGGGAGGCAAAAGCCAGTGCAAACATGTGAAAGGGAATTTTGTGGGGTGTGTTTTAGGAACAGCAAGAAAGATGGTGTGGCTGGAGTGGAGTGAGTGCGGGGAAGCATGGTAGAAGGTGGTAATAAAAAGTTTTTGTTGTTGTTTTTTTTTTTGAGTGAGACATGAGGCTATTGGAGAGTTTTGAGCAGAATAATTATATAATGCAATTTATTTTATGAAAAGACCCCTCTGTCTGCTATGAAAATAGACTGTAGGAAGGAAGATGATAGAGAGGGAGCAGGGAGACAAGTCAGGAGATTTTGCAATGATCCCAGTGAGAGATGATGGTGGCTTGAGCCAGAATAGTAGCAGATGAGGTGGGAAGAAGGGGTTGGATTATGGATATGTTGTAACAGGATAGCCATGTGGACTTGCTGGTTGAATTTAGAGTGTAAATAGGGCCATACTCTATGTGTAGGGCCTGAAGCTTATATAATTTGTGGGGCTTTGTTTTAACAAACAGAAAATTAAGCACAAAACTGAGTATAGTAGCCCTTCCTTATCTGTGGGGTATACATCCAAAATCCCCGTGGATGTGTGAAGACCCCAAGTGGGTAGTACTGAATCCAATATATACTAGATTTTTTCCTATACATACATACCTATGGTAAAGTATAATTTGTAATGAGTACAGTAAGAGATTAAAAACATTAACTAGTAATAAAATAGAACAATTATAATAACATGTTGTAATAAAAGTTTTGTGGATGTGGCATTATTAAGTAAAGTAAGGGTTTCTTTTACACAAGCACTGCCACACCATGACATACTGAGGTGGATACTAAGTGACTAATGGGCTGGGAGCATCTACTGTGTCGAGACGGTGTAAAAAGGGATGATTCACATCCTAGGTGATGTGGGGTGGGACAGCATGAGATTTCATCCCACCACTCTGAACAATTTAAAACTCATGAATTGTTTGTTTCTGGAATTTTCAATTTAATATTTTTATGCCATATTGACCGCAGGTAACTGAAACTACGGATAAGGAGAGACTTCTGTTATATGTTGCATTTTCTAAAAGGTTTTCACATATGACAAAAGCATCAACATGAATTGAAAACATGAGGGCAGGAATCATAGGCAGTCTCCAGAGGAGGCTATAAAACTGATAGAGTAAAGAAGGGAGGAAAAGGGACAGCTGCCAGGGAATGGAAATGACTATTTCATTCCCCTGGAAAAATTGCTGAAGGATCACAACTTTTAAGTCTTAGCTTGAAAGCAAGCCACAAGGGATTTAGGTGCGGGCATCTTTCGGGGAGCATTATTCTGCGTACCACGATTTCCCATCTCTACTTTGGAGAGGCTATTTCTCTTAGTCATCCACAGACATTTTTCCCATAATGCATGACTCTAGGCTTCCTGTTTATATTCACAGTACAGTTATATAAGAAACCCTTGGCTTTTGAATTTGTTGTTTTTCTATTTTGCTTTTAGTCAGATGCACCTCAATATAAAAGGGACTGTCTCAGTCTTCATTTGTAGAGAGTTCTCTATCCCTGAAAGTAGACCCTAGGAGGGCTTCTTTCAGTCCTGAGATGTGTAGGTTTAATTTTCAATAGACGTTAAGGAATGAAGCCAATGGGTGCTTTGAAGTGGCCTGTTACTGTGAGCCCACGCAAATCAGTCAGGTACTTCGTCTCCACCACCCCCAGCTTGCCTCTCCCACAGACCTCCTCATCTCAGTAAAGTGCAAGCCCAATTTTCCAGTTTCTCATGCAAAAACTTTCCTCTCATATCCAACATCTAAATCATCAACAAATCCTGTTGACTGTACCTGCAACACATATTCATGATAGACAGGCTCTTACCACAGGTCCTTTGCACTTACTGTTCCCTCTACTAGAATGCTCTTCCCCCAGGTATCTGCATGGCTCTTCTCTCACATCCTTCAGATATTTACTTAAATGTTTACTTCTCAGTGAGTCCTTTTCTGGAAACTAGTTCTAAAATTTCAATGCCCCCTCTGGTACCTTATCTCCCTTTCCTACTTAATTTTCCTCCATAGATCTACTCATCATCTCACATTATATGAGGTCTGCCTGGAAAAAGTCCAGCCATTGTTAATATAGCGAGAATGGTTTGTGCAACATTAATGTAACCTGGCAGCCAAGGAGAGTGGACTGGAATGCTCATGAGAGAACAATGACAACTTCACTGTACTAGTCAGTGGGGGCCGTAGATGCTATTGCATGAGCAGGTGTACTGTGTGGCCGTCACATCCAAAATGACTGAGCGAGTAGAACAATGAATCTGCATCAAATTTTGCATTAGGCTTGAACATTCCTCTGCAGAAACTATTCGGATGATTCAGAAGGATTTTGGGGATGATTCAATGAGTCAAATAAAAATGTGGCAGGACAAATAAAAGTGTGGCACAAATGCTTTAAAGGTGGTTGAGAATCTGCTGAAAGTGATCAACATTCTTGATGGCCTGCAACAAGCAGAACACCTGAGAATATTGAATGTGTACAGGCTCCCATCAACAAAGATCAGCAACTGAGAGTGTGAGAACTAGAAACTGATCTGGGATTCCAAACAGTACTGTGTCCGAGATTTTGATGCAGGATCTTGGCATGAAATGTGTTGTGGCAAAATTTGTTCCTCATATTCTGCTACCAGAGCAGAAGGAACATGGTGCTGCAGTTGCTAATGACTTGATTCAAACAGCCACCAATGAACCAAATTTCCTTAAGGAGGTCATAATGTTGAAGGGGACTGAGGCATCATTGTCCTAGGTACAATGTTTCTTGTATTTTGTCTCTTCTTCAAGAAATGTCTCTGTTTTTCATGTTATGTGGCTGGATACTTTACAGACAATCTCTTGTATACATTGTTAATTGTCTTCTTCATTCCCCCAATGTTCATTTCAAAAAGGCAGAGATTTTTCTTTGTTTCATTCATTGATAAACTCCTCAGTGATTTAAACTGCCTGTCACATTATAAGTGCTAATAAATATCTGTTGGATGAATGAATAAATGAATTTTACATGTTCCCTACAACCCAGTCCCTCACAAACTATTCTATCACCCAATTCCAAAATCACAAACTTCCAACCCTTTCATTGAGACATGAGTTCACTTTGCATCTTAAAAATGATGTTCCAAGAGATTAACACCAGATGGACCTGAATATGAATGCTAGCTCTGCCACTTGGTAGCTGTGTGTAAGATCCAAAGCAAGTCACTTCACTTCTGTGAGTCCCAGCTTCCCCTGTGGAGAATGAGAATATTACCTGCAGTGCGTGGCCCAAAGGTGGGACCATACTATACACACAGCTCTGCATATGTAATAACTGCAGAAATCAGTTTTGTCCTGATATCCTTATTTACTGGTCCTTTAATCTCCACAGGACAGACTTTTAAAATTGAGTTGCTGATCCCAGTGGTATGAGATTTATAAAACCAAAATAAATGGTGCAAGATTATTTTCCGAAAAGGGTTCTAATAGTTCACACTCCTACCAACTATGTCTGTGAATGCCTGTTTTCCCATACCCTTACTAGTACCAGATGTTATCAACCTTTCTTTTAAATTTCATTTATTTTATTTTTAGACAGAGGAGAAGGGAGGGAGAAAGAGAGGGAGAGAAACATCAATGTGTGACTTCCTCTCTCACACCCCCGACTGGGGACCCAGCCTGCAACCCAGGCAAGTGCCCTGACTGGGAATGGAACTGGCGACCTTTTGGTTTGCAGGCTGGCATTCAATCCACTGAGCCACACCAGCCAGGGTCAGATGCTATCAATGTTTTTCATTTTTGCCTACCTGTTGAGGGGAGGAATGGTACCTCATTGTGTTGATTTCCATTTCCTTTATCACTTGTAAAATTGAACAATTATATATATAATTTGCATGTCCTCTTCTGTGATTTACTTACCTTCGTCCAATGGTCTTTTGAGTTGTTTGTATTTTTCTTATCAAATTATAGTTTGGGGGTATGGAGAGTGACTGCTGATAGGTGCAGGTTTCTTTTTGGAGTAATGAAAATGTTTGAGAACTGGGTTACAAGGTAATTGCATCACTCTATAAATATATTAAAAAGCTTTGAATTTCCACTTTAAACCAGTGAACTTTATGGTATATAATTATATCTCAGTAAAGCTGTCAAAAATTTAAAAATTTGAAAAGGTAATTTTAATGGCTGCATAAAATTGCTTTTTATGCAATTGTCATATTTTACTAATCACCTCCAATTGCTTCTAATTATTTCCAATATTTCATGCTCATAAAAATTGTGATAACATCTTTGTACATAAATCTCTGTTTGTCTCAGGGTACATTATTAAATGGGAATTACTGGTGGAAAAGATATGATTTTTAAGGGGGAAATATAATTTTTAATTTAAAAAAAAATATAGGAAAATAGTTGAGAGTGATTCCATCCGAACATTTTAGAGTTTTCTCATTAAGTTCAAATTCTCATATTCAATACCTCAAAACTGTTGTTGCCCTGCTCCTTCCTACTATGGTGACACCAAGTGTCACTATAACTGGTGTTAGAGAACAAGTCCAGTTTTGGGTGCACAAAAACATGAGTGTACGTCTCTCTTTATCTCCAGTTGTTTGTTATAGACCGATTGCTAGAGAAACAGGATGAGAAGCTAAATTGCTTTCCCTGCTCAAATCTGTAGGCAATGGAGTCTATATTAGTGTAATTTTTGAAAAAGCAGGAAGAAGTGTCTATCTGGTTTTATCTGCTACTGTTTCATACCACCTTCACATCCTGCTAACCTATGCTGGAGAGAATGTGATAATAATAAGAGTAATAAGAATAATGATTGATACTATTGACTGGTAACCATAAGGTCTTTCTCTGGACAGAATTGTGATAAATGCTAAGAAAGAAATTCATCCAGAAGGATCATGAAGAAAAGAGCTTTTATTTCCTATCTGTTCTCTGGACCCCCTCTCAACCTGAGTCCTTCCTATCCCATCAAATCTTTGGTTTAGCTGGGAAAATTGATCGATGATGGTTGATTTATTGATTTCTAGGACATTAGCAATGCTTAAGAAAGAGGCTTTGTGCTGTTGTGGGAAGTTTACTGGGCTAGCAACAAGAATCCTGAATTTTAATCCTGACTCTGCTATTTATCTGTTATATGACTTTAGGAAAATCATATGCCCTATCTGGCTCTCACTTTTTCATTTCTAGTTAATTTCTAAGGGCACTTCTAATTCTGATATGCTATGGTTTTAAGGAACAATAGAATGAGGAGTCTTCCATTAAAGACTAGGGCAGGGAACAGATTTACAAGTTGAGGTCAGAATAGAGAAACTGAGTCATATCAGAAACCTATTATGATCTAGGATATTTTAAGTTATATTCTTAAGGTTCTCATTAAAAAATACAGTTGAGTTTGCCCAACTCTATGCACTTACTAAAAATCATGGAACCATATGCATTCAATGTGGGACTTTGTAATATGTAAACTATACCTTGGTGAGGCCTTAAAAACGTACATTTGATTGCCATTTCATCTCCAAAGAATCATGAGTATGGTGTATAAAATCATGTGAATTGAGAATCTGCTCATTTGCTTGCATGCGTGAAAATGAGTTGAGAGCAAAGGGACAACTTAATAATCCTGGGAATTTTGTTGGCTCACAGAAGCTCCCGGACTCCAGGCTCCAGGGAGATTGATGGAGCTAAAATGTCATTGTCACAAGGGAGGCAACTATGATTTCACTGACAAACCTGTAATTATGGAACATAATGCTTAGTTACATTAATTAGAAGGGAGGGAGAGAGTGGAGCTGGAGGCCCTGCTGACAGAAGAGAGAAAGAGTGTAGGTCAATCCTCTCTATGGTGTGGCTGGAGCATGCAGGAAGTGGGGAGAGGAGAAGCTGAAAAGTAGGTACACACACACACACACACACACACACACACACACACACACACACACACACTTTAACCCAGGCTGGTGTGGCTCAGTGGGCTGAGGGCTGGCCTGCAAACCAAAAGGTTGCTGGTTCTATTCCCAGAAGGGCACATGTCTGGGTTGCGGGCCAGGTCCCAGGCTGGGGACATGTGAGAGGCAACGAGTGAGATGTTTCTCTAGACCCTCCCTTTCTCCCTCCCATCCATTCTCTCTAAAAATAAATAAATATAATCTTAGAAATACTTTAAAATCTATAAACACTATATCACTGAAAAAATTTAACAAGCAATACAGGCACATAGTGAAAATTCAGATGGCATAAAGAAACGGTATAAAGAGATAGACAGTAAAAAGTAAGTCTCCTCCCCACCGTTATCACCCATTTGTCCCTCCCAGAAGCATCCACTGTTCTATTTTTTGTGTGTCTTTCTGCAGATATTCTATTATGCTATGCATATACAAATGTGTGTGTATGTGTGTGTGTGTAATCTCACAAGTGATAGGATACTGTTCACACAAATTTTTTGTCTGTAATTGTTTTCACTTAAA
The DNA here is from genome assembly GCF_021234165.1 of Pteronotus mesoamericanus. Lineage (NCBI taxonomy): Eukaryota > Metazoa > Chordata > Mammalia > Chiroptera > Mormoopidae > Pteronotus > Pteronotus mesoamericanus. The sequence goes on from NW_026555203.1 coordinate 591,586, forward strand.
AACATACCTTGGAAATCACTCCTTATATTGATTTACTTTATTCTTTTCAAGCATCTATATGTTTCCTTGTATTGCAATTTAACCAGCCCCCTTTGAAGGACATTAAATTTGTGTCAATGATTTATCTTCTTAAATTAAATCCACCACTCGACAGCAAAACCAGCCCCCAACATAGTGTTACTGATGAAGGTTTCGGATTTTTTTTTCTTAATATGGCAATTTATTTTTATTTGTATTTTTTCACTAAGAGTAATAATCTCAGTGCCCTCAGGACATTTAAAAAACTGTATTTTAATGATACAACAAAGAGCTGCAGGGAAATCCAAGCAAGAATCGCTTCTTTTTTTAAATCATCTTTTATTGTTATTCTTTTACAGTCATCCCAATTTTCCCCCTTTGCCCCCCTCCAGCCATCCCACTCCCACCCCCCACTCCCACAGTCAATTCCCACTCTGTTGTCCATGTCCAAGGGTCACTCATACATGTTCTTTGTCTAGTCCCTTTCCCTTCTTTCCACCATTGTCCTCCTACCCTCTCCCCTCTGGTCACTTTCAGTCTGTTCCATGTTCTCATACTTACTTGTGGTTCTATTTTGTTCATTAGTTTATTTTTCATTAGATTCCTCTTATAGGTGAGATCATATGATATTTGTCTTTCACAGACTGGCTTATTTCACTTACCATAATAGTCTCCAGTTAAAGAGCTGAGTTGGGCTGGCCAGATAGATTCTGACAGGATGGGCAGAGGTTGCTATATTCAGGTTCCAGTTTGGAAGAGGAGCTTAAGCTTTCAAGAATACTTCAGAGAGGCAGTGCAATGGTGTGGAAAGACTTCAGGGTCTGGACTAGAAGACTTCAGTTCCAGCCCCAGTTTTGTCACTAACTAGCTGTGTGACCTTGGGTGAATGACACCCTTAGAGGTTCAGTTTTTCCTTGTGATTTTAAATAAAGGCACAGAAATATCACACTCCTAATGCTGTTGTAAAGACTAGGTAAATTAACAAAATTTCATAAAATGCTCTAAGAAACAGAGACATGATGCCAGGCTAGCCAGAGCTCCAGGCAGATTGAAAACACATATGTATACAAATTGCAACCCAAAAGCTAAAAGGTAGGCTGAGAAAGAACTAGCTTCTTCTTGGCTAGATATACAAGTATACTAATTCAGAACTCAACAAAAGTCAGGGTATTCTTTTTCAAAAAGTTCCTATAACTCTGCAATTTAAATGTCCATCCTTGTCATGAACTGTTGGAAAACATAGAAATACTTTCTTTTTTCCCCCCTTCATAACTCTGTATTATGACCCACTGACCAAAGCATTAAGCTCATTACTATCAGTGAGAGTGAAAAACAGGATTTACATTTTAAGAGGAAAATGCTCTCTACTTAGATATGCCAGCACTACAGAGAAACCCAGCAGATGTTTTTAAAAAGAATTAGACTATTGGAGACCTGGCTGGCTTGGCTTACTGGATTGAGTGCCGGCCCGCAAACCAAAGGGTTGCTGGTTTGATTCCCAGTCAGAGCACATGCTTGGGTTATGGGACAGGTTCCCAATAGGAGACACGCAAGAGGCAGCCACACATTGTTATTTCTGTCCCTTTCTTTCTCTTTCCCTTCTTCCCCTATAAAAATAAATAAATAAAAACCTTAAAAAATTAGACTATTTGACATTTCACTGTAATGAGACCTAGAAATAGTACTAGGAAATAAAAACCAACCAGCACCCTGTAAGACAAGGAAAGGAGAGGGTGAGAGAGAGAGACAGAGGGAAGCTAGAGTGTAAATTGATGTAAGAGTTTTTAGAGGGTAATTTGGCAATATACATGTTAAAATTAACACACATACCCTGTCCTTTACCTTTTCTTCCTGAAAAATTCCATTCTAAACCCATTAGGTGAGTCAGAGCAAGGTAGGCATCCTTGTCTACCTTAAGTGGCGAATGGGGGGGGGGACTAGATTGGGGTGTCAGAGACCAAGCACAGTGAAGAGGGTGTCCCTGTGGAGGGCAGCCTTGTATGAAGGACCAGAATCCATGCAACTTGATGCAAGAGTCTCCTGGAAGGGCAAACTGGTGTAGGAAGTCAGAGACTGAGGGGGTTGACAAGGATGTTCCCTGATTGAGTGGCATGGCATGTGGAATCAGAGCCTCAGCAGGATGAGAAGAGAATCTGTGTTGGGGGGCAACCAGTAGTGGGGAATGAGTTGCCCAAAGCAGGGAGAACTGCCATAGTGTCAGGGAGAATGTCAATGGAAATAGGGGATTGGTTACTGTATTATTTATCCATTTCTGTGTAACAATTTACCACACAACTCAGTGGCTTAAAAGAACAAATATTTATTATCTCAATTTTTGTGTGTCAGGAATATGGGCACAGCCAGTCTGGCTCAGAGTCTCTGACAAATTACAATCTGAAGGCTCAGCTGAGAGAGTCTCTGCTTCTAAGCACATTCGTTTGTTTGTTAAAAGGATTGAGGCCCTCACAGGCTGTTGGCTGAGGGCCTCAGTTCCTCCAAGATTGTTGGCCAGAAGCATCCCTCAGCTCCTTGCCATGTGGGCCATTCCATAGGGCAGCGAGAGAGAGAGAGAGAGAGAGAGAGAGAGAGAGAGAGAGAGAGAGAACTAGGCAAAAGCCAGTCTTCTTGTAACCTAATCTTGGAAGTGACATCCTACAACTTTTGCCAAATTCTATCATTAGAAGTGATTCACTAGATCCAGCTTATACTCAAGGAAAGGTGATTTACACAAATGGATGAATACCATTAGGCAGGGATCATTGAGGGCCATCTTACAAAAAATGTCCATACTACCTAAAGTGATTTATAGGTTCAATGTAATCCCTTCAAAATCTTAATGACATTTTTTTTTTACCAAAATAGAAAAAAAAACTCTCAAATTCATATGGAAACACAACAGATCCCAAATAGCCAGAACAGTTTTGAGAAAAAATAAAAAAGTTGGAAGTTTGACACTTCTTGATTTTAAAACATATTATGCAAAGTGATAGTAATTAAAATAAGATGATACTGGCATAAAAACAGACATATAGACCAATGGAACAGATTAGAAAACCCAGAAATAAACCCACAAATGTACAATCCACAAGAGTGCCAAGAATACATAATGAGGAAAGAATAGTCTCTTCAACAAATGGTGCTGGGAAAAGTAGATATCCACCCACAAAAGAATTAAATTGGACTCTTATATAATACACAAAAATCAACTTAAAATAGATTAGAAATTTAAACATAAAACCAGAAACAATACATTGAAAACATTTATTTGCAAAGCTATGTGCATTCCTGTATTTATTGCATCATTATTCACAGGGGCTAAGACATAGAAACCAGTGAAGTGTCCTTTGCTACATAACTGTATAAAGAAGATACAGTACACATATACAATGGAATACTACTCAGCCATAAGAGAAGATGAAATACTGCCATTTGGGACAACATGGATGGATCTTGAGAATATCATGCTAAGAGAAATAAGACAGAAAAATTATGAACCATGTGATTTTACTCATATATGGGATCTAAAACTGAAAGCAACAAATAAACAAGAAAAACAAAACCTCATAGACATAGACAACAGTATCGTGATTAACAGATGGAAAAGGGCAGGAGTTACAGTGGGTATAGGGCAGTTAAATGGTGATGGAAAGAGACTTAACTTTGGGTGGTGGGCATGACAATGCAATATACGGGTGATGTATTATAAGAATGTACACCTGAAACCTGTATGATCTTATTGACCAATGTCCGCTCAATAAATTTAATTAAAAATTTTTTGTCTAAAGTTTTAAAATTAAAAAATATTGCCTTTATTCATCAAAAAAGAACAGACTGTTAACCTTTTGATATATGACCATCCAATCTATTGTATGCAGTATTTTCTAGTCTAGTTGAGATTATAGTGTACATACAATTTAGTATTTTGTTTTTTTACTTTCCACATGTCATTTTCCTTTTAAAACATCTTTTCTCAACTGTTCTAGAAATAATGACAGATTCATTTTAGATAAGATGAATAATAAAACTCTTGGAAAAGAAAAGCATGGGGAAAAAAGATTGGAAGAGGAAAGTATGGATCTGTGATTACTAATAAATGGCTTCCATTTACTTATTTAACACTCTGGAAATCTAAAGTCTATTTTTTTCCTTCTTTCTGTATCTGTATTATATTTTTCCCTATTCATATTTGGACAGTGTTGTTGGGGACAGTATGCTTAAGTGACTGTGTCTGGGGCACAGCAGGACATTTGGGAAAACTTTCAAAGAATCAATGTTAGGAAAATCAAAAGTAAATTACTGCTGAAAAGATTTAGTAATGTTTAAATCTTTCATATAATCTTTATATAATAAACATTTAATAATGTTTAAATCCTTTATATAATGTAATAATATAATAATGTTTAGTAGAGTATTAGAATGTTAGGCCCAAAGTATAGAGATTATCTGGCCTAATTGCCCTTAATTTTACAGATGGAGAAACTGAGCCCCAGAGAAGTAAAATAAGTCACTATAGGCCACACTGCTTCTGATGACAGAGTCTGGACTAAATGTAGGTTTCCTGATTCCTAGATGACTACTTTATAAAACTTCTGAAACCCTTTAAGTCAATTAATTAATCCTCGTAAAAACTGAATGAAGTAGGTTAATGTTATCTATTCTGACTTTAGAGTCATTTACTGATAAAGTGATTAAATGTCTGTAAGCGAAAATGATTCTATTGCAATTAATAATGTTTTTAATTACTCCAAAAAGTGCATACTTTTAATTGGGCTTATCATCTTAAGAATTAGCTTTCAGTTTCTTGGCAACCAGTTTAAAGATCACCACTTCTCACCTGGCATCTTAAATCCCTTTTATATTAAGCATAAAGCCAGTATGCTTAGGAAAATTAAGCAAATACAAAGTCATTATATTAGCTGCCTCTCAGTACTCCTCCAAATGAATGAGTGGAAGTGGGAGTATGTCACCACTGAACTTGCATAAATTATTAGAATGCATCCATTTTCCTGTTTGTTTTCCTTCCAAACGACTTCTGTAGGCTGCAATTTCTTTCTTTTTTAAATTATATTTTATTAATTATGCTATTACACTTATTCCAATTTTCCCCCTTTGTCCCCCCAGCAAGCCCCAACTCCCTCAGGCAACCCCACATCATTGTTCATGTTCATGGGTCATGCGTATAAGTTCTCTGGCTACTCCATTCCCTATACTGTACAGTACATCCCCATGGCTATTCCGTAACTACCTATTTGTACTCCTTACTCCCCTCACCTCTTCACCCTTTCCCCCATATCCTCTTCCATCTGGCAACCATCAAAACACTCTCCATATTCATGATTCTGTCTCTGTTCTTCTTGTTTGTTCAGTTTATTTTTTAGATTCATTTGTTGATAGATATGTATTTATTGCTATTTTATTGTTCATAGTTTTGATTTTCTTTTTCTTAAATAAATCCCTTGAACATTTCATATGATAATGGTTTAGTGATGATTAACTCCTTTAATTTTTTCTTGTCTGGGATGCTCTTTATCTGCCCTTCAATTCTAAATGATAGCTTTGCTGGGTAGAGCAATCTTGGCTATAGGTCCCTGTTTTTCATGGCTATTTCTTGCCAATCCCTTCAAGCCTGCAAAGTTTCTTTTGAGAAATCAGTTGACAGTCTTATGGGAACTCCCCTCTAAGTAACTATCTGCTTTTCTCATGTTGCTCTTAAGATACTCTCTTTAGGACCAAGATGGAGATGTAGGTAGATACACTTTGCTTCCTCGCAAAACCAAAAGAAGGACAGCAACAAATTAAAAACAAAAAATAACCAGAACTGACAGAAAATTGAACTGTATGGAAATCTGACAACCAAAGAGTTAAAGAAGAAACATTCTTCCAGATCAGTAAGAGGGGCAGAAACAGGCAGGGGGGTGGAGAGGACACACAGTAAGGTGGCGGCTGGTGACCCAGGTGGTCCCATATTTGCATGTGGATAAACTGTGAGGTACTGTGCAATCCAAGATTCCAGTGCAAGAAAAGAAAGCCTCAAAACCACTGGAGGTTAAAACTTGTGGCGGTTGTGGTGGCAGGAGAAACTCCCAGCCTCACAGGAGAGTCCATTGGAGAGACCCAAAGAGCCCTAGAACATACACAAACCCACCCAGCCATGAATCAGTACTAAAAGGGCCCAATCTGCTTGTGGGTAGCAGGGAGGTGACTGAAAGCTGGCCAAGAGCTGAACAAGTGGTATTATTCCCTTTCAGACCACTCCCCCACCTACAGCGTCACAACTCAGCAACCTGGGTTGCCCTGCCCTGGCAAATATCTAAGGCTCCACCCCTCCCTATGTAACAGGCATGTTGAGACAAAGAAATATGGCCCAAATGAAAGAACAAATTGAAGCTCCAAAAATAGAACTAAATGATGAGCAGAGCGCCAACCTATTAGATGCACAGTTCAAAACACTGCTAATCTAGATGCTCACTGAATTGGTTGAGTATGGTCACAAAATGGAGGAAAAAGTGAAAACTATGCAAAGTGAAATAAAGAAAAATATACAGAGAAACAACAGTAAAGGGAAGAAAACCATGACTCAAATCAATGACTGGGAGCAGAAGAAAGAGATAAACATTCAACCAGAACAGAATGAAGAAACAAGAATTTTAAAAAAATGAGGAGAAGTTTAGGAACCTCTGGGACAACTTTAAATGTTCCAACATCCGAATCATACGAGTGCCAGAAGGAGAAGAGGAAGAGCAAGAAATTGAAAACTTATCTGAAAAAATAATGGGGGAGAACTTCCCCAATCTGGCAAAGGAAATAAACTTCCAGGAGATCCAGGAAGCTCAGAGAGTCCCAAAGAAGTTGGACTCGAGGAAGCACACACCAAGGCACATCATAATTCCATTACCCAAGATTCAAGATAAGGAGAGAATCTTAAAAGCAGCAAGAGAAGAGGAGACCATTACCTACAAAGGAGTTCCCATAAGGCTATCAGTTGATTTCTCAAAAGAAACCCTGCAGGCAAGAAGGGGCTGGAAAGAAATATTGAAAGCCATAAGACAAGGACCTACATCCAAGATTACTCTATCCAGCAAAGCTATCCTTTAAAATGGAAGGGCAGATAAAGTGCTTCTCTGATAAGGTCAAGTTAAAGAAGTTCATCACCACCCAGCCCTTATTATATGAAATGTTAAAGGGATTTATCTAAGAAAAATAAGATAAAAAACTATGAACAGTAAAATGACAACAAACTCACAACTATCAAAACTGAACCTAAAAAAAACAAAACAAAACCAATCTAAGTAAACAACTAGAACAGGAAAAGAATCATAGAAATAGAGATCAGAGTGGAGGAGGAGGGGAGAATGGGGGGAAAATGTACAGGAAATAAGAAGCATGAATAGTGTGTACAAAATAGACAGGGGGAGGTTAAGAATAGTATAGGAAATGGAGAAGCCAAAGAACTTATATGTACGACCCATGGACATGAACTAAGTGGCAAGAGGGAATTCTGGGGGGAGGGGTGATGCAGCGTGGGGGGAATAAAAGGGAGAAAGAAATGGGACAACTGTAATAGTGTAATCCCTAAAATATATATTTTACAAAAAGATTCTCTCTTTATCTTTAACCTTTGGCATTTTAATCACGATGCATCTTGCAGTGGACCTCTTTACATCCACTTTGTTTGGGACTCTGTGCTTCCTGGACTTGTATGTATATTTCCTTCACCAAATTAGGGGAGTTTTCTTTCATTATTTTTTAAAATAGAGTTCCAATGTCTTACTCTTTATCTTCTCTTTCTGTCACCCTTATATGCGAATGTTAGTGCACTTGAAGTTGTCCCAAGGGCTGCTTATACTATCCTCGTTTTTTTGGATTCTTTCTTCTTCTTGTTCTGATTGGCTGGATTTTTTCCCCTTATGTACCATATCATTGCTTTGATTCTTTGTTTCATCCATTCTACTGTTTGTTGATTCCCTGTAAATTGTTCTTTATTTCCATTAGTTTATCCCTCATTTCTATCTGGGTCTTTTATTTTTAATGTGAATTTTTATTTATCTCTCATATAATGGTCTTTTTTCCCTTTTTAAAAAAGTATATTTTATTGATTGTGTTATTATAATTGTCCCAATATTTTTCCCTTTTGTCCCCCTCCACTGAGTACCCTACTTCCCTCCAACAATCCCCCCCTTAGTTCGTGTCCATGGGTCATGCATATTAGTTCTTTGGTTTCTCCATTTCCTATACTATTCTTAACCTCCCCCAGGCTATTTTGTACCTACCAATTATGTTTCTTAATCCCTGTAACTTTACTCTCATTCTCCCCTTTCCCCTACCCCACTGATAACCCTCCATGTGACCTCCATTTCTATGATTCTGTTACTATTTTAGTTGTTTGCTTAGTTTGTTTTCGTATTTTTTTAGATTCAGTTGTTGATAGTTGTGAGTTTGTTGTCATGTTACGGTTCGTAGTTTTAATTTTCTTCTTTTTCTTAAATAAGTCCCTTTAACATTTCATGTAATAAGGGCTTGGTGATGATGAACTCCTTTAGCTTTACCTTGTCTGGAAAGTACTTTATCTTCCCTTCCATTCTAAATGATAGCTTTGTTGGATAGAGTAATCTTGGTTCTAGGCCCTCTCTTTTCATCACTTTGAATGTTTCTTGCTAGTCCCTTCTTCCCTGCAAAGTTTGTTTTGAGAAATCAGCTGATAGTCTTATGCGAACTCCTTTGTAGGTAACTCTCTTCTTTCCTCTTGCTGCTTTTGAGATTCTCTCTTTATCTTTTATCTTTGGCATTTTAATTATGATGTTTTTGGTGTGGCCCTCTTTGGGTCCACCTTATTTGGAACTCTCTGTGCTTCCTGGACTTTTCTCTCATTATATTTTCAAATAAGTTTTTGAATTCTGCTTTTCTTTTTCTCCTTCTGGCATCCCTATGATACAGAGGTTGGCGCATTTGGAGATGTCCCAGAGATCTTATACTACCCTCATTTAAAAAAAAAAATCTTGTTTATTCATTCTGTACCAGTTGACTGCTTGTTTCTTCCTTATTCCAAATTGGTTCGAACCTAGCTTCAGTCCCCTTGCTGTCGGTTCCCTGTGGGCTTTTCTTTATTTCACTTAGTGTAGTCTTCATTTCTTCCCGTATGCCTTTGCTGTACTCAATGAGTTCTCTGAGCATCCTTATCACCAGTGTTTTGAACTCTACATCTGACAGGTTAGCTATCTCTGTTTCACTCAGTTCTTTTTCTGGAGCTTTGACTTGTTTTATTATTTGGGGCATATTTCTTTGTTTCCTCAATTTGGCAGCTTCCCTGTGTTCGTTTCTGTGTATTAAGTAAAGCTCGTCTTGGCACACCCATCTGGATGAATATTTATTCTTTAAATTATTGATTGCTGGATTTTCATACAGTTCATTTTTTCTGGCACTTCTGGTTGTTTTTGTTTTGAGTTTAGTTGTGATCCTTCTTATGTTTGTGTGAGGAGGAGAAATGCGTCTACCTGTGCTTCCATCTTGCCCAGAAGTCCTCCTGCCTGCATTTTTTTTTATGCTGTTGAGGTTCTCACTAAGTTCCTTGAGTATCCTTGTAACCGGTGTTTTGAACTTTGCATCTGATAGATTGCTTATCTCCATTTCATTTTGTTCTTTTTCTGTTCTTTCTTTTGGATCGTGTTTCTTTGTCTCCTCATTTTGGCAACCTCCCTGTGTTTGTTGCTATGTATTAGAAAGAGCTGCTATGACTCCCTGTCTTGGTAGTGTGGCATAATGCAGGAGGTATCCTATAGGGTCCAGTGGCACAGCCTCCCCTATCACCCAAGCTGGGTACCCGAGTTGTGCCCTTCATGTGGGCTGAGTACATCCTCCTCTTGTATTTGAGTCTTGATTGCTGTTGGCAGGCTAATGGTAGGGATTTACCTAGCCAGTCAGCTGCAAGGACTGGCTGTGATCACTGGCAACTGACCTCCATACTCCATGGAGGATCAGCTGTGCAGGTGCATGGTGGTGGTGCTCTGACACGGCCTGTAGCTGTCCACTGGTTGCACAGGCTCTGGGGTTTCCTGGGTGGTTCAGACCAAATTCAACCCCCACCTGTGTTCCACCCAGGGATACCCAAGGGCTATCATGCTGTCTGCTTTGGCATCAAAGAGAGCTTATTCTTTCCAAAAAAGGACCTATAGTGCCCAAATTAGTTCCAGCCACGATGAAAATGCCCAGGCCCCCAGTGCTCTGGTCTCAGCCAGCAAGGGTAGAAGGATTATAGACAGAGCATATCATTTGACTTTATTGATAGGGAAACTGAGGCCTAGAGTGGCATAGTCACTTGCCCAAGGTTAATGACAGAGCTGGAACGTGAGTATCCTGAGTAATGGTTTAACCTACATGAGTCGTAGCTTCCTCCCCTGGAAAATAGAAATTAAGATACATATTCAAGTTATTATGAGGATCAAATATGACAAAATAAGTGAAAACACTTTGAAAACTGCAATTTGTTACAGGTACCTTAATTTTTTTTCAATTAATCTATGCTGCTTTCCTTATGCCAAATGTTAGTAACTAGTAAATGTTAGCATGTGGGTCTTCCAAGTGGTATTTTTAAAAAAATTTATTTCTCCATTACAGTTGACATAGAAAATTATGTTAGTTTCAGGTGTGAGACAGTGATTACACATTTATATAACTTACAAAGTGATCACCAGAATAAATATAGTAACCATCTGACACCATACATAGTTATTACAATATTATTGACTATATTACCTGTGCTATAATTTACAACCTTGTGTCTATTTTAATAACTGGCATTTTATACTTCTTAATCCCTTTCACCTTTTAACCTCACCCTCTTTAGTCCCCATCCCATCTGGCAACAGTAAATTTGTTCTCTGTACCTATGAGTTTGTTTCTGTTTTGCTTGTTTGTTTATTTTGTGTTTTCTGGATTCCACATAGAAGTGAAATCATACGGTGTTTGTCTTTCTCTGTCTAACTTATTTCACTTAGCATAATACCCTCTAGGTCCATCCATGCTGTCACAAAGGGCAAGATTTCATTCTTTTCTGTGGCTGAGTAATATTTTGTTGTACATATGTACCACATCTTCTTTATCTAATCGTCTATTAATAGGTACTTGGGTTGCTTCCAGATCTTGGTTATTGTAAATTGCACTGCAATGAACATAGGGTTGTGTATATCTTTTTCAAATTGGTGTTTTGGATTTCTCTGGGTAAATGCCCAGAATTGAATTTCTGGGTCATATGGTAGTTCTTCTTTTATTGTTATTTTTTTTAGGAACCTTCATACTGTTTTCCATAGTGGCTGCAATTTACAATCCCACCAACAGTGCATGAGGTTCCCTTTTCTCCACATCCTCGCCAGCACTTGCAGTTTGTCAATTTATTGATGATAACCATTCTGACAGGTGTGAGGTGATATCTCATTGTGGTTTTAAAATTTCTTGGTGAATTTACTGGGGTGATATTAGTTAATAAAATTGTATAGTTTCAAGTATACAATTCTGTAATGCATCATCTGTATATTGTATTGTGTGTTCACAATCCAAAGTCAAGTCTCTTTCTGTCACCATTTACCCCTCCTTTACCCTCTTAAACCTCCCCACACCTTCCTTTCCATCTGGTAATCACCATACTGTTGTCTGTGTCTATGAGTTGGTTATTTTTTATTTTTACTTAATTCTCCCAACCCCCCCTCTCCTCTGACAGCTGTCAGTCTGTTTTTTTGTATCTATGAGTCTGTTTCTATTTTATTTGTTTATTTTGTTCATTAGATTCCACATATAAGTGAAATCACATGGTACAATATTTGTATTCCTCCGATTGGCTTATTTCACTTAGCATAATACTCTCTAGATCCAGCCATGCTGTCGCAAAAGGTAAGATTTTCTTCTTTTTTATGGCTGAGTAGTATTCCATTGTGTAAATGGACCACAGAATTTTATCCACTCATCTACTGGTGGACACTTGGGCTGCTTCCAAATCTTGGCTATTATAAATAACACTGCAAAGAACATAGGGGTGCACATATTCTTTCAAATCAGTGTTTTGAGTTTCTTTGGATATATCCCCAAAAGTAGAATTGCTGGGTTATAAGGCAGTTTCACTTTTAATTTTTTGAGGAAACTTCATACTGTTTTCTACAGTGGCTGCACCAATCTGCATTCCAACCAAGAGTGCACAGGGGTTCCCTTTTCTCCACATCTTTGCCAGCACTTGCAGTTTCTTGACTTATTGAAGATAGCCCTTCTGAGAACTGTGAGGTGATATCTCATTGTGGTATTAATTTGCATTTCTCTGATGATTAGTGATGTTGAGCATCTTTTCATATGTCTATTGTCCATCTGCATGTCCTCTTTGGACAAATGTCTATTCAGGTCCTCTGTTTATTTTTAAATTGGATTGCTTTGGGGTTTTTGGTGTTCAGTTGTATGAGTTTCTCATATAGCTTGGATATTAACCCCTTATTAGGTGTATCTTTGGTGAATATCTTTCCTCAATCAGTAGGGTTTCTTTTCATTTTTGATGGTTTCCTTTGCTGTGCAAAAACTTTTTAGTTTGATGTAATCTCATTTCTTTTTTCTTTTTATTTCTTTGCCTAAGGAGACATAGGCAAAATAATATTGCTAAGAGAGATGTCAAAGAGACTTCTGCTTATGTTTCAGGGATTTTAATTTTGAAAGAGGAAGTCCTAAAGACACATTTAACCCTGGAGGAAAAAAACAGATAAAGACTCATTCTGGTTGCCCCTTAAATCGCTTAGTGATGTAGAGCCATATATCTTAACTGCTTTCAGAGGCCTGGGAGCTAAAAACTTTGTCAAGAGCCTGAAAAACTTCCCACAACAGTAGTTCTAAGCATTTAGGGTGGGGGTTCGTTAAATAAACCTTAAAGTCCTTTCCAACACTGAAGTCCTGTCATTGTGTCATTCCAATTTCCTGAACACAGAAGAGAATAGAGTTCTGTTCATGTGTTTTCTCTTCAGACCCCAGATATATTAATGTCATAATATAATACAAGTTTCTATCCTGACCTTATTGTTTATAATATATATTTTTGTTAAGATATAATTGGCATATAACTATGTAAGTTTGAGGTGTACAACGTGTTGATTTGATTTTCCTTGATTTTTTTTTAGAACAAAAAAATATCCAGACATGTATTTTATTTATTTATTTATTTATTTATTTTTACATAGGATGAACTGTTTAGTCTTTTTTTACCTCTTTAATATTACATGCAAACTTTACATCATTTTATTTTATTTTTTTAAATTTTATTTTAATTTATTTTTTCAAATACATTTGTCTCTGCCTCCCCCCCACCACTTTCCCTTGCCCCCTCCCTCCTTCCCTCCCTCAGCTCTTCCCCTTTAGTTTTGTCCATGAGTCCTTGCAATATGTTCCTTGATTTTCCTCTTCCCTTCCTTTTCCCTGCCCCCCTCCCTCCTTCCCTCTTGTCTCTGTTGATTTCTATTCATTTCAGTGTTGCTGGTCTTATTTTCCTTGCATCTTTGTATTGTTGGTTAGGTTCCACTTATAGGTGAGATCATATGGTATTTGTCTTTTGCCCCCTGGCTTATTTCGCTTAGCATAATGCTCTCCAGTTCCATCCATGCTGTTGCGAAGTGTAGTAGTTCTTTTTTTCTTTCTGCTGCGTAGTACTCCATTGTGTATATGTACCATAACTTTTTGATCCAATCATCTACTGATGAGCATTTAGGTGGCTTCCAACACTTGGCTATTGTCAATTGTGCTGCTATGAACATTGGGGTGCATAGGTTCTTTTGTATTGGCGTTTTGGTATTCTTAGGGTATAGTCCCAGCAGGGGAATGACTGGATCAAAAGGCAGTTCCATTTTCAGCTTTTTGAGGAAATTCCACACTGCTTTCCACAGTGGCTGCACCAGTCTGCATTCCCACCAACAGTGTACTAGGGTTCCCTTTTCTCCACAGCCTCGCCAGCACCTGTTGTTTGTTGATCTGTTTATGATGGCCATTCTGACCAGTGTGAGGTGGTACCTCATGGTGGTTTTGATCTTCATTTCTCTGATGGCTAGTGATGCTGAGCATCCTTGATTTTCCTTGATCTTAAAAAAGAAAAATAAAAAGAAAAGAGAACCCAACACACTCACAAAATATGTACATACTCTCATGCACTCAGAACACTTTGACAAGCTGGGTTTTAATAAATTAAAGTAAACATGAAGGGAAAGGGCCATAACTTTTAGCCTTCAATCTGCCAAACTTGATGGAGTGAGTTTGAATCCTATTTAATAATACTTGTGAAGAAGAAAAAAATAATTTTTCTTCTACCTTTCTAAGTTTGGCTAATCTAATAATTAAATTAATTTGAGACAGATTAATGTAAGAGAATAATAAAATTTATTGCATATGTATATATATGGGTTCCCTAAGCATAAGGGACCTCAGGACAAAACAGACAGTTGAGGCTTATATGCCATTCTGAACTAAGTAGAGGGAGGCAGGAGTTTGGGACTTCAAAGGGAAAGCAGGCAATTCATAAGTAGATGAGAAAGAGCAATCATTTGGTAAACATTCTTGCCCAGAATCCAGAAACAGTGGGACAAACTTTGTTTGTAGATTCCCCCATGTGTCTGCCACACTTAGTTTATATTATGCTAAGGGAGTAATTCTCTTCCTTTAAGTAGGTTTTTCTATCTGAACTTCTTTAGGCAGGTAAGTGTAAGGTAAAAGTCTCCTCTTAAGTCTTTTGTTTCTTAAAATAGCCAGCTTAAAATAGTCAGTATCCCAAAAAGACATATTTTGGGGTGGCAAACTCTGCTTCCCTTCACTCAGCAAGGAAGGAAATCCCAGTGTCGGTTTCCCCCAAAACTTTAGTTATTTGGATTAATCTGAAGTCCAAATGGATCATTCCAGCTGGCTGCCTGATACCTGTGTGGCAATAGGAATTGAAGCAGAGTTATTACACTCTACTCAGATGGAAGGACCAAATCAAAAATTTAAAAATCACATTTTTATACTTTCAGTTCTTGATGCATAGTAGATGTTGAGTTAGATGTGATCAGTCAATAAATAAAATACATGACTGTGTTGTAGGTCAGAACTAGGAGGGTAAGGAGCTGCTTACTCCAAAGTTTGTATCAAAGGGTTAGAAGTGTCCGGGACCATGGCTCATTTGAGAAACAATAGGAAATTCAGTTGAACTGAAGTACTCTGAACTGAAGTATAGAGTACTCTGTGGTGGATGTGTAACAGCTAGAAATGAGGGTGAGCAGGTGAAACCAGATCACAAAGGGTTTTATATTCCATGCCATGGGTTTGGGATCTTATCTTGAAAGCAAAGGAGAAAGGAGTGAAAGAAAGGGAGTAGAAAGGGGTTTGAAGCTGGGGTGGGCTCTTTAGTTGGAGCATGATGACATGATTATTTATGTGTTTTAGAGATGGCTCTGACTTCTGATGTAATATGGATGAGAAGAGCATTGGGAAGCCAGCCAGGAGGGTGCAAACAAGACAAGGACCTGAGCAAGGCAGTGGTAGCAAGCAGAGATCGAAAGATATTTAGGACAGAATGAGGGACAAAAAGGTGCTAGAAGATAGAAGCTACCACCTTGACAGAAGAGAGTGAAATTAGTACCCCCCACAAAAACAAAATCCATTGACATTTGCCACTAACCAAGTAAAAAATAGAGCCTTGTGATAGCAGCATTTATGAGAAATAGCCCAGAGGTAAATTGACAGTAAATCTAATGTGTGTCAGCCACATGATAGAGCAGTCAAGAAAGCAAATGTCATCTTAGGGAGCTCAAGGAGAAAAGTCCAGTGTAGTCAAAGGATGTGTCAATCCTGGTCTGCTGTGTACAGAAGGGCCTGTGCCCTGGGGTTGGGAGCATGGGGAGGGGGGTAGGAGAGACTAACTTTCCACCTTCCATTTTCAAAGGGTATAAAGGAATAGTTGTAAACTAAAGAAAAACAAAAACCAAAACCTTGAACTCAGGTTTTTGGATCAACAGAGCCTGGAAGAACTGTGTGGGGCCAGATTTGTCTTCAAGTTGTTGCACCACCATGGAAGGAGGGACGAAACTGGATTTGCATGGCCTTGAGGCGACAGAAGTTAGCAGATGGCCAGTTTCACTCAGCCTAAAATCATGAGGCAGAGAACCAAGCAGTTGTCCAAGGAGCCAGTGAATCACTGGAAGTTGTCCAGCTTAGGGACCCTGTATATGGGACACACACACACACAGAGGCACACACACAACCTCCCCCCCCCCAAAAAAAAAACAACCCGCAACCACTGCGGAGATAAGAGTCAGTAGATGATCTTTGCTGTTCTTGCTGGCCCTGTGAAGTGTAAACTCTGGCCAAGCGGATGTACATTTCTCAACCATCCTGCCTCAGGGATGAGGTGAACAACAGTACCTCTCCGTTAGCTTTCTTATACCCGTTTATTCAAAGGTCGCGTGGAGGTCTGTAGGCTAAGTATGTTGCAACCTCTGAATCACTGTAACTTTGTGAGAGCGTTAGGGATGGGGGGAGCCCAGGCAAAGCCCGGCCATCACCAGGAGCAACGGCGCAGTGGGATAAACTTTGGCTCTGGCTTTGTCGCAAGACAGAGGCGGGGCTACTTGAATGGTGTCTCAGGAGAAGGCGATTGGCCCCGTGGGAATCTAAAGGGCGGGACTAGTCCATTGTTGCCATTGGTTCTTAAGGCAAGTTGAGGGTTGGCAGCGAGGGGGTGCAGCCTGTGCTGGCCGCAGCTGGGCGAGGGGCACACAGGGCGTTGGCACCAGGGTGCGCGCTTGCGTCGCCGGCTTGGATTCAGTGAGAACGCTTGTGTCATTCAACAGCTTGCCTCGCAGGCCATAGTCTCACGGAGCAACTGAGAGCTTTGCCGGTGCAATTGCGGCGGCTGGACAGAGGCAGCGGCGGCGGAGGCAGACCCGCTATCCCGGTGATCCAAGAGGAGACGCAGTGGCTTCTGAGGTTCCCGGTAAATGCCCTCAAGCTCTGCTCGCAGAAAAGGCGACCACGTCCCACTCCGGCCGGCCTCCCTGGCCTACCGGAGCTGTGGGGCCTTGCTGATAAGGCCACCCCGGACCCTCGGTGGGGATTAGGAAGAAGATGTGGAGAAGACCTGGGCCACCCTGCCTGCCCCTGAAGAGTCAGGTTTCCCAGAGATGCAGCCAGGCTCTTTCTCTGGCCCTTTCCTTTCACCCTAGACCTTGCCTCTCCTCCTGTGGCCCTGGCGCTGTACTAGGGGGTGCTCGGGCTGCTGTTCCAGCTGAGGTCACTCAGGGCACCCACCTGGGGTACACTGGCAGTGGTATGCCCCTCGTGGGAATTGAAGGTGCCCTCTCCTGTTGGATCCACACGCCAGGGGCCAGGGAGTTCGCTCTGCTACGAGGTCCTTGGCTTCAGGCACGTGTCAAGAGTTTCAGATTGAGGTTTCCAGTACAGATGCACTAAGACCTTTTTCAGTCTCCTTAAGGGAGTAGGTCTCACCCACAAGGCACGGCAGGGAGTACTGACTTGTGTGCGGGGGTGGGCAGTGGAGCAAGGGGAAGAAGCAAGTTGAAGAGGCCAACACTGTAGGAGAAACTGCCATCCCTGAGTGCAGAGGAATCGTGGAGTCCTTGGGACCCATGTCTTCTTTACATTTGGGCTACTGCTTTTTGAATTTCATTTAAAGCCCACAACTACCGGAGAACTTTGCAATGCTGCTAACTCCAAGGAGTGATTGGTATTAGAAAACCGGGTTCTAGTGTGAGTGATTGGTTACCCTTTGGGCCTTTTCATTTTCTCTGTCTTTTCTAGATTGAGAATGAGGTGTCAACTATCATGTCTATTTTGTACTGTTTCCTACCTACCTCTGATCTAACTTTGTAACTTCATGCTGTTGACAGTGTGTAAACTTGCGCAGCACAACTGGTAGAGAAAACCACTCTAAGGGACAGTATAGTTGGGACCTCCCAAGTTCTGTTTTTCATTTGCTTTTAGAATAATAAGGCATTCAAGTGGTCACATTATTTTTCTGTGCCCTGTGTAAGAGGGAGGAAATCACTCAAAACATGGGGTAACGTGAAACATGGAGTAACTTGCACGAAGGTATTTTTACTCTGACTCTTAAACACAGAGAAAGCATGACAATGGGATTAGGCCTGCTGGCACTGGTTCCCTAGGAGATCCCAGTTATGCATATCAGAGGATGGGTGGGGCTGACTTGTGGTGGAGTAACATTTGAGGGACTGGGCCAGCAGAGACCATCTTTGCTCTGGTGGGTCATGCACTTTCCATATAGTCCAAGCCAAAGATCACACCTGCAGTTGGCCCATTTATCTGGGTTCCCTATCATACATTCATGTGAAGAGAGTGGCCTTTTACTGGTTTCATATGTCATTTCCAGCATCAGAAGGAAAGGTGAGGCACAGAGGTTCAGAAATGTGGAGATAATGGTGGTGGTGGTGGTAGTGGTGTGTGTGTATGAGAGAGAGAGACTGGTTTTCTTCAAATATGGAAGCAGCTCTCTGCCACAGACACTGGCCACATGTTTATCTTCCCAGCATGCATTTCTGCCTTTGCTAGGAAGAGGGGCTTTTGCTGAGTTGTTTCAGATGCAGGTGGTGATATGTGTGCAACGCTGATTTAGTGTCCACTGGGGTGTATATGAGTACTATGTTATATCCAATGTGCTCCTGGAACTTTAAGAAGCTTTAAAGCCAAGATGGAGGTGGATGTAAACTAATGCCTGGGGCCCAGTCTGACCAAACGTGGACCGCATGGAATCCAGTGGTGTTTCACTCAGAAAATACAGTAAAAGAGCTGACCCACTTACAGGAAGAGAAGGTCAGCTGTAGTAAACAAAGCTCACATTAATTGAGCACTAATTGGGGATCAAGTACTCTACTTGCATCGTTTCCCTTAATCCTTCGAAAATTCTATAAGGTAGGCCCTATTATTATCTTCTGAAGCTCAAAGAGGTTAGATAAATCACCTAAGAAGTATCTCCATATGTTCTAGATGGACAGGGATAAGCCATTTCTGTATTGGTCTTTGGAGTGAAATTCTTCATTGTGGAGATGTGTCCTGCACTGCAGGTCACTTAGCATCTCTGGCCATCTGCCCACCACATGGCAGTGATATCCTTCCCTATACCAGTTATTGCAACAACTACAACCAGCTCTCCCTGTGCATGTCCCAAGACTCTTGAAGGAACACTACTAGCACATTTGAAAACCACTGACACATTCCCAGAAACTCCAGCACTCCTTTCATGTGAAAGAGCATTAAAACCATTATCATTTCTCTGACCCACAGTATCCTATGCTTCTGATGGCATTCACCATTTATTTCCACAGATCCCTGTTAATTGACTTAATTTCTTTCTCTTTTTAGTCTCAGTTCTTTGTGAGTGACTCATCATTGTATCCCCTGAAAAGTCTCACACTGAGCAGATGCTTGGTATGTACACCTGATTGATCTCCAAGTTCACTGATTAATGTTAATAGCTCTAGGAGCCTGAAAGAACAAACAAGTCTGCATTAGCATTGCACAATTCATCTTTAGGTTCTATTATTACTATTTTCACCCCTATGTACTAGGCGCCAAAGGTAAAATGACAAATCAGACAGATACAGTCCCTGCCCTGATGGAATTTGTAAAGTGGGGGTAGAGAAGGCGGAGATAAAAAACATTAAAAAATACTCATGTTAATTTGATCATTTCAGTGTTAGAGTGAAAATGAAATGTGTTGATATGCTACAACATACAACATGACAAGAGTAGGAGCAGTGCTATTTAAGATAATGCTCAGGGAAGACTTCTCTGGGCCGTGTCTGAAACATGAGAAGGAACCAGTCATGGGAAAATCTTGGGGGAGAGAACACCTCAGCTGGAAGGAATCACAAGTGCAAAAAGCCCTGAGGAGTGATGCTTATAAAGAACAGTAAAAAGGCCAGTGTGACTGGGATGGGCCAAATAGGGCAGTAGCAGACAAAATGAATTGAAAGAGATGAGTAGGGGCCATATTTCGAGGATAAGCAGTTTGGATTTTGTTCGAAGCATGGTGAAAAGCCACTGGAGGGTTTTGAACAGAGGAGTGATGCGATCCGACTGAAAGTTTTTTTAAAAAACATTTTAGCTGTTGTGTAGTGTAGACTCTCTGGGGGCAAGGATGGAAGAAGAGAGACTAGTTTGGGAGGCTGTTGCAGTAATCCAGGTTAGAGATGATGGTGTCTTGGAGCTGGAAGATGGAGGTGTATTTGGAATGTGTGGTAAACATGGGGTCAAAACGACTTGCTGAATGATTGAGTCTCAGGGAATGGAGCAATAACCCCTGGCTTTGAGCTTGAGCATGTGGGTGGAGGGGAGGTCTGTTGGGGAGATAGGAATCACTGGGTGACTTCCAAGGGTTCTGTTGCATTTGTTAGGTTGAGATGTGAATGAAACATTCAGCTTGGAAACACTGAATAGGCAGTTGAATTATCAATGTAATGGTTGGCTGGAGCTTCATCCTATATAAAAATTAAATGCAAATTAAAATGACTTTAAGTTACTGTTATATACTAATAAAAGTAGCAGAAATAGATATGATAATGAGCCAATGTGAGCAGGGCTGCACGGACTACATGGGAGTCGGGCATGTTAAAACTGATGCTACCATGATAAGTTGACTGATTCCTTCAGGGGAACAATTTGACAATGTGTAATAAACCATATGAACTTATTCCTAACTTTTTGTATGGTAATATATGTTGATGTGGAAATACTTTTTTAAATCCTCACCGAAGGATATTTTTATTGACTTTAGAGAGAGAGGAGGAGGAGAGAGAAAAAGAGAGAGGGAGGGACAGAGAGAGGTCAATTTTTCTCATATGCACCCTGAACTGGCATTGAACCTACAACCTAGGTATGTGCCCTGACTGAGGATTGAACCACAACCTCACATCCTTTTGGTGTACAAGGCAATGCTCCAACTAGCTCAACCACCCAGCTGGGGCTGGAAATCATTTTTTTTTAAATGTGGACAAAAATTTTCATAGTGGTGTCCTTTCTTTTACTAGTAGCCTTGGATGGCATGGCTCTGTTGGTTGGAGCATCCTCCTGTGGGAACTGAAAGGGTCAGTGGTCCAATTCCCAGTCAGGGCACATGCCCAGGTTGTGGGTCAATCCTCCATTGAGGCACATGCATCAGTGTTTCTCGCTTTCTCCCCTGCTTCTCTTCTCTCTTGAATGAGAATAAAATAAACATTTACAAGGAACATATAGCAAGGACTCATGGACAAAACCAAAGGGGTAGAGTTGAGGGAGGGTGGGGGGAGAGGGGCAAGGGAAAGTGGTGGGGGTAAGGCAGAGACAAATGTAGTTGAAAAAATAAATTAATTTAAAATAAAAAACATTTAAAGATAAAATGCAAATTCCCATGGAAAGGGAATATCTAACCAATTACATAGTAACTCTATAGAGTTCCTATAGCATTCTCTCTATATAGAATTTCTACAGAAATTTGCTATAGGCATGAAAAATGAGAAATGTGTTCACTATATCAGTATCTGAAGTTATCAGACAGATACAAAAACCAAATCATGATGTATAACTACACTGTGTAAATCTCAATGCTATTCATACAAAAAATTGTAAATATACAGTTGTCTTACTTTTTAAACCACTTCATCCACTTTTTTAAAAACACAACAAAGCAATGCAATATTTATTTGCCATCTCCAGCAACAAAGCTTTGAAACCAGGAAACAACCCTTTTGTATAAAGCAATCTCCTTCCCACCCACACCTGGTTATTGTTTATGAATACGAAGTACACAGAATATCCACTTTAAATGAACAAATTTAAAAACATACATAGAGATATACCCCATTCTGTCAAGTATTTTAGTCAGTTAAGAAGGCTAGTACCATTGAACCTGTTAAATAAGATTCTTCCTGTATTGTTTTTTTAGGTAGTCGGCCAATATCTATATGTATAAAAATCCCCTCCTAGAAATACTGAATTTGATTCTTCTTCAGTATAGGACAAAAACAATTAAATAAATGTAACCTTTGAGAATACAGGAATTTTAAACTGCCTCTGAATATAAAACAAAACAAAGCAAAGTGTCGTTACACCTTTTTAACCCTGAATGCCACAGCTCTACCTCTGGCGCAGAAAAAAAAAAAAAAAAAAGAATGAATTGTGCAGAGAGAAAAGGTGAAAGTGGCAACAACACCAAGGAAAGGAACTCAAACCAGAAAAAAACAAACAGAAAGTTAATAAAATGTGCTTTGGGTGCTGCTGGAGATACAATTGGTACAAGGTTCACAGGTCCTTCCTCAACACAATACCTCCAAACTCCAATGAAGCAACATTTTTAGAAATACTTTCATTTTTCTCAAGTCTACCCTCAAGTTATCTGTAAGCCAATACACAGGAAAATTACCTACATTTAGCTACACTGAGGATGCAATGCCAATAGGAGGTCCTGAAGTATGCAACTATGCACCCATAATGGGATGTCACATTCCAATTTAGTGACATTATCCTGTTCATCTTCCAAGTTATTCTCTACAAGAGCCTCAGTTCTATTTCAGTGCTTGAGCTGTCCCTGGGGCTAGAGGTACACTGAATGAGAGCTCTCCACTGGCTCAGATCAGGGAAGAAAATTGCTCTAGATGTCCACAGTGGACAATGGTACAAACCAACCTCTAGACGGACTATTTCTATAATCTTACAAGTAAAGGCTACACAAACAGTACACTTTGAATACGTAGGAACCAATACATTTTCATACAATCCTTTTTTTTCAAGTCAATCTTATCCAATTGTGGCCTTAAAAGGCTATTTCTTACAATTCTGAATCCAGAAACGCAATGTTCCCCATGCCCTTAAACACACTCAATCATTCACCACTAATCCAACATAATCATGTTCCAAATCTCAGCTCAAGAACTCGGTTCTTACCGAGTTTTTCTTAGAGCTTCTTTGACCCCTGTAGATGAACCTCTCTTTTGTCCCAGCTTCACCGCAGACATTCCTCTAAACGGGATAATTACATTGTATTGGTATTTCTTTGTGGTATTTCTTTGCCTTAAGAGAATATACCATCTCTTAACTCCAAATATACCCAGACCTTCCTCAGTACCTGCCTGCACATGGCAAGTATTGAAAAAGATGTTTGACAAATGAAAAGATTATTGTTTTCAACAGTGACACAAACTTACAGAATACCATCCATCAAGAATTATACACACAATCCTGGTGAGTGTGGCTCATCTGGGTGTCATCCTGCAAACTGAAGGATCACCAGTTCTATTTCAGGTCAGAGCACCTGCCTGGGTTGTGGACTCAGTCCCCAGGGGCAAGTACAAGAGGCAACCGATCGATGTTTCTCACATCGATTTTTCTCTCCCTCTCTTTCTCCTTCCCTTCTCCTCTCTCTAGAATCAATAAAAAGAAAAAAATCATATACACATAACTACATATCATAGCTCTTCATTTTACACTCTACTTATTTTTTTTCTTATTTATTGCATTTCATCCATTTTTGACTTTGTATCTCTTTTCTCTAGTAGTGTTCTCTTGTCAGGATGCCACAACAGCAGTCTGCCATGAAAAATTCACATGAATTGTGGCTTCTCTAGTCTTTCTTCCCTTGATCATGTTTTCACCATAAGGTATTGGGTTATATTCTATTCTGCAGGACTTGTATTCAAATAAGTTTACGTTGGGATTTTAAAAAGTTTGGGCCATACTGCTCTCCCAGAAACTGCTTAGTAGTGTCAAGCATGGTCCCATGTAAAGGCTGCTTTTGCCCTGTAGGTGGCGACTTGTGGGCAGGAAGTTTGCTGGTAATTTTCAGATTGTGAAGATAAAATAGAGAAGTAACACTGATGACTTCATGATATACATTTCCCAAAAATAACATTCTGACTATTGAGTGAATGAGGCAAAAGTGTGGAATATAGTCAGCCACATTCCTTTAAATCCCTGATAGCTTTTGTGTTTTTAATGTGAAGAAGAGAAATTAATGAGTCTACTTCTGTAGCATTGTAGTAAATTAATCTAAAGGTATAAATTGGTATTCCTGGTTGGAAGTGTCCGAAGAGATGTATTCTACAACAAAAATGCTCCTGGTGCTTATAGAAGGGGACAAAAGGTGAAAAGACTGGTCAACCACGTCTGTGACGGCCCTGGGCATGTTTTGAAAATTGCTCCTTCTCTTGCCATCATGGAGTGACTCCCATACTCACTAACAGAGTTATGTAAATGCTTTTGTACAGAAAGGCCTAACACAAACCTTTCTTTAGGTTAATTTATTTTTATTAACCTTGGAAACACTTTACTTTCACAAACATTACCACATAAAGGAAACATTAGTATGATCTTTTAAAATAGGGAAGTGAAAACTGAAAATAAAGTTGCCCAGAGATGAATTAACATTATTCTGGTTTTCTTCATTTCAAGAGTAAAATTTCCCATACTAAATTCTACTTTAGAGCAGGTTTTCTTTGAACATTGGTAGAACAGATTAGCTCTCAGTAGGACACTCATATTTCATAATCACAAATTCATCATTGTTGAATGGCTGTGGATCTCCAAAAGTCCCTTGTTTTCTGTTTCCAAAGCCCTCAGTGCCCGAATAAGCCCTTTAGGACCATCTTAATTAGGTTATTTAGTCATATGGTGGGTCCTATCTTGTCTATATCATGTTATTGCAATGCTGAGAAGGCCACTCATGTTAATGATGTGATTTAAATTTTTCTCAGGATAAGAGTATATGGTTAGCCTCAGTTTTAAACTTGTTTTTCAGGTTAATGATATGTCAAAACATGTTCATCCATGACCTTTTGACTGAAGAGCCAGAGAATAGTTCTTTTTGGTCAAGACTTACTAAGATTCTATACTAGCCAAGAATTTGGCAATTGGCTAGGTTGATTTGACCCAAATATGTCTTGGCTGCCCCACAGACTATACAAATATGTTGATATAATTTTATACATCTAAAATGCTTACAAAAATGACCAACTTTAAGGTTCAAAAGCCCGGAGAAAAAGAAAGTTAGAAAAGAACTACTTTGAAAGATGATATTGAGTTGTGCAGGTGGTCCTATGTTTTTCACTGTTTTTTTAAAAGTGCCTCATTCAAATATCCTTGTTAGCACTCTGATAATGCATTTATGAAAGTGAGAAAAAGTGAGAGAGAATGAATGGGGGGTATTTTGCTTACAACTCAAGTGCTTTTTAAAGTTTTAAATTGTATTTCTGATATTAAAAAAAAACAGAGATGTAGGAGTAATCTCTCTAATGTCTTTTGAAATGAAAGAAGGTATTAGAGTGACTTTGGATCAGAATGTACAGAATGCATTGTGCAGACCCTACAGAATGTATTGAATTTTCACTGCAGTTTACAACAACAATTTTGGGCTTGTGAGAACATCTCAACACTGTTTCCTTTTCTCTCTTCTATTATTCTACTGTGATTGAAGTCAGCTTTGCTACTAGGTATAGAGGCAATGAAGATGAGGTAGACAGGTGATTAGAGAAAGCAGACATGTTCTCTGAGATTCTGTTAGAAAAGTTCTGGCATGGGGAGCATGTTGAGTGAAATGATTTCGTAAAGCTGTGTACACAAGATACTGCTGGAATGCACGCTGTAAACATTATTGAATAACTATAATTTTTTAAGATTGGAGAAACTTTCAGTTGCCTCTGCAAAGGTATTAAAGAATAAGTGATTTCAATAGTGTTGATTTTAATCGGGTGAGAAGAAAGATGTGTGTGTGTGGTGAGTGGGATTGGTGAAATCATGGTAGGACATAATAGAACAGAGGAATAGTTTAAAATTTTTTATTAAAATTTAACTTGTTGATAATATGTGGAGGCCATAATTTTGGCATTTGGCATTCTTTGCCATCAGGGCTTGGTTTATATTAGGCTCTCAAACCTTTGTTGAATAAAGTAATCAATGCATATGACAATGATTGGTGAAAGTGATGGGAAAATGTTTAATGGATTCTACCATTGCTATCAACTGAAGCACAGACATATTAAAAGGGAATTTAGAAGGTAAATTAGATTGTTCTAAAGAATCATTTTTAAGTCATAGCCTAATAACTTGATCTCAGTGATTCTACCTCTTTTGGTATATAGCTACTAAATAATACAGCTAATTTAAAATAGATTATTTAAAAATATGTTTATTTTGTTTAAATGGGGTTAAAAACAGGGATTGTGTGAGACAAGAACATAGATCTTTTTAGACCTATTTTCAAGAGCAAAGCAGGGCCCTATGCAACTTTAACTAGATTCAAGGATTAGCACACTGAAACTTGGAGTTGAGAAAGTATCCTGATTTAGAATAAAGCATATGTTAAAGTTGAGTATTGAATGTAACTGAGTACTTTTGGAAACATCTGTCAGTTTTTACTATAAAATAAATCAGCTATGACTTAAACATTCTGCAGTCAAATCAGTGGTTGCTGGGGGTTGGGAGAAGGACTACAAAGGCACAGGAGGAAAACTTTTTGGGGTGATGAGTATTTTCATTATTTTGATTGTGGTGATGGTTTCATAGGAGTGTATACATATGTCAAAATTCATCAAAATGTACACTTTTGGTACATGTACACTTTATGTTACCATATATCAATTACATTTCAATTAAGCAGTTTTTTCCCCCAACTAAGGGCTTTTCTTTGAGTCAGGACACAGCGATCAGGCGATCTGTGGGGTGGGTCAGAACAGACAGCAGCCCCAAGGGAAAGGGTAGAAGGCCTTTTAAGGTGTGTAGCAGACCCCTGAGGAGGGTGAGTCACCCTGCTCATCTGCTCCAGGTGTCCTAGGTATCTGATCACAGAGGGCTGATTATGTACAAAGCTCGAGGGAGAGGGGAGGGGGCCATGAGGATTCAACTGGTTTCCAGCAGGATGCTACCGGCTATGCCTCAGTAACTTCTGCTATGGGCAATCTCGAGGTCAGGTATTTAGCCAGTGACATATACCTTCTTTGTTCCAACATAGGCAATGGCTTAGGTCTATGTCCCAGTACATTCTACCATCCCAGGCTCTTTTCTGTTTCATTTCGGAAAGGGGTTGCTGAATTTCTTCTGTAACTACTTCAACACTGACAAGGGTCAAAGAGTCATCTTTAGATCATATCTAGGAGTTGGGCCTGGGCCTGTACGGGATTCTGATCTTGCAAGTAGAGGATGATCCCAAACTTGTTTTTTGAGCTGGTCTCATCTGGAAGATGTAAACTTTATAAGCAGGTTAAATAGGCATGGGAAAAATAGGAGTAGAAGAAGTATCATGAATAGGGGGCCTAACCAGGGCAATAACCAGGTCATATTGGGAAGCCATGCAGTGGGGTCCCAAGAGGAGGTAGAGGTTCTGATCTTAGGTGCAGACTCAAGACTACTTTGAATGAATTGCCCTGGCTGGTGTGGCTCAGTGGACTGAGCACCGGCCTGCAAAGCAAAGGGTCGCTGGTTCAATTCCCAGTGTAGGGCACATGCCTGGGTTGCAGGCCAGATCCCCAGTTGGGAGTATGTGAGAGGCAACCACACATTGATATTCCTCTCCTTCTCCGTCTCCCTCCCTTCCCCTCTGTCTAAAAATAAATAAATAAAACCTTAAAAAAAAAGAATACTTTGAATGTTCTGCTGGACTTGCCCTGATTTGTTTATATAAAAACAGAACTCTTCTTTAAGGTACAGGTATGTTCCTCCTGCAGAGGCGGTGAGGAGGTCAAGGGCCCTCCAGTTTTGTAGAGCTATCCTTGCTAGGGAGTCTAGCTGTTCCCGGAGTGCAGATAGGGTTTCCCAAGTCTTAGTTAGTGATTCAGCCATGTCTTGTGAAATTCGGTGCTGTATGCCTAGTGAGGCACCCTGTGTTGCAACCCTGGCCCTGGCTGGCGCCAATTAAAGCTATTATGGGGGTTAATAGAGGTCCCCCTCTTTTCAAAAGCTATCCATGTCCGCTGAGGGGGAAAGGAAGTGAGGCCTTTTCCCAAGCAAGGCTTACTTCTAGGGACCATTGCCCTGCCCAGTTTGGGGGTAGGGTCCAGTAGGCATGTGATCTGCAAATCCAGTATATTCCTGAGGGTGGGTATAACTCTGCAAACATGTGTTCAGTTGTGAGTTGACTCCGTATGCTTCTGAGGTGCTGTGTGCAACCCTAGTTTCCCACCATTCTAACCCTTGAGCCGCTGAAGATGCTATAACCAAAGGGTCTAGGATGAGGGTAGGATCTCCTGTGACTGGTTTTTTTATGTATTTAGTGAAAATGAAGCCTTGATATTTTCCAAAATGAAGAGCTATGTTTTGGTCTTGGTAGAATATGGGACATTTTCGTGATTCTGCTGTGCGGAGGAGGGGGTCCGTTTCTGAAGTAGCTTTGGTGGATCTACCTATACAATAAGCAGAGCTAGCATTAGGGGGTGTGCCAGTGAAAATGGCAGGTGGTGAAGACTTTTTGAGCCTAGAGGAGTGAATCCATTGAGATAGTCCCCCTAGTTTGGCAGCTGTGAGTATGGTGAGGAGGACCTGATAGGGCCATTTCCAACGAGGGAAAAGGGACACCTTTGATTCCAAGGGAGTTTTTAAAAGTACCAAATGCCCAGGCTCTAGGGACATAAGAGCCAATGCATTGTTGGTTGGTTTGGGTAGTACCCTGTCTGCATATTCCCACAGTAGCTGTCTTGTCCAGTCAAGTGTGGGAAGGTACTCTCCCAAGGGAGATGGAGAGTTAGGGAAGTATCCTAGTAGGAAAGGTCTGCCATATGTGTCAATTAAGCAGTTGTTAAAAATAACTTCATGTATCTAGTGTTAAACTGTCCAACTACTCTTTTGTTATTGAAAGTCCTATTCAAACCTCGCAGGGTTCAGTCATGACTCACACAATCTTTGGTTATGTGTTCAGATCCCTCTCCGCATTTACAATGATGGCAGATAGAGGGGATATCTAATTGGGGAGGGAGCTGCTATTGTTTTACTCAATTTTCATCCTTTTTTGTGCAAGTATATATTAGCAGTTGTGAATTGCTTCCTTTTAATAGTTTGCTATTATTTCACTAGAAAAAATAATATAAAATTAACATGTTTATTGTAAACATTCAAAAATTGAAATAACAAGAAGTATTCAAGGTAAAATGGGAAAGTCTATTCCTCTCCTATACTTCCATTCCATTTCTCAGGGGACATATTGTTGACAATTTGATGTACATCTTTCCAGGCTTTATATGTAGAGGGGGGTGTTGTGCATGCACGCATGCATGCACAGGGGCTCAAAAAATAATTTTCCTTCCACTTTCTAAGTTCTTCTAGCTGGGTTAATAATGAAATTAACATGAGACAGATTAACAGGATAAAATGTCCAAATTTTATTTCAGATTAACATTTGGGGCTGTCATAAGCTATGAGACCAGGAGACACATTGGGCTGTTGAGGTTTACATGCTATTTTGGACAAAAGAGAAGGGGAACAGAACAGAGGTATGGCACTTCAAAGGAAAAGTAAGCAATTTACAGGTAGACAAAGAGCAAATATGTGGTAAACAAATTCTTGCTGGGCCACTTAGAAACAATACACAGAGGAGAGTCTAACAAACAGGCTTTGCTAGATTTCTCCCTGTCTGCCACAATTAGTTTATTTTATGATGTTAAGGTGATGCTCCCTTCCTTTAAGCAGGATTTTCTATCTGAATTCCTGTAGACAGGTAAGGGGAGAGGCTCAAAGGTTCTTTCCGAGTCTTTTGTTTTTCCATAACCAGCTTAAAAGCAGTATCCCGGGTAGCACATTTTGGGGTGGCAAAACTTTGGTCTTCCCCATGTATTTATATTGCTTATATTTACTATATTACATTTACAAAAGCAAGATCATATTACACATTATTATTATACAACTTGATTTTAATTTTTCCCTCTAAAAAATACTGTAGGCACCATTCCCTATCAGTAAGCACAGATATAATATCCTATCCTCTCTCTCTCCTTCCCTTTCTTCTTGTTTTTTCTTTGTTCTCTCCTACTTCTCCTCCATCTCCTTCTCCTCCCTCTCCCACACCTTCTTCTTTATTTTTTTGTTTGTTTTGGGCCTGAGATCTTAAGGAAAAAAGCATCACAATGGGAATTATCATTATTGTGCACTTATATGTCAGGCACTGTCAAGTTGATGATTAGTGACCTGGCAGAAGTTGCCAATGACATTGCTATAGTATTGAACCCATGACACATGTAAAAAGCCTATTTCTTGGTACATACTAAGTCCTCAGTAATTTTTTAAAAATAAGATGGGAAATTAGTTGTTTATTCTGGAAGAGTATTTTAAGATGAAATATTCATAAACATTTAATTTTAAGATCTAAAGCTCTTAACAACTGGAAAAAAACATTTTATTCTCTATATCAGAAGAATAAATGTTTAATTTGCTATTATTACTGCTGTTGGGAATCAAGAATTTGAGCTGAGGATTTTAAGGGAGGCCAGTTTTTTCATTTTTGAAAAAAAATTGGGTCCTCTTGGGAAAGTTAGAAAACAACTGAAATGCTTCCTAATCGAGGTGTAGAGTCCCCTCACTGGAGAAATGACTGTCAAAAGATAAACTATAATGCAGAGGTTGCAGACTGGCAAGCCAATGAGGCCTGCAGATATGTCTATTCACACTTCAGAGTGCTTTTAAATTGTGTTGATTACTGACATCTGAAAATCAAATTTCACATAAAGACATTGATTTCGGTCCTTTCTGGAATTATAGAACTACCTGGCCACACTAAGCCCTCCTTCCCCCATGGCAGCTGGACCTAAGAAGCAACGCCTCTTTAGATGGAACACATCTCTCAGCCTCTGTCAGCATTCTTTGCTCACTGAGACCATCTTGCTGTTCATGGAGTTGTTAAGTTGTGACATTTGCTGTAGAATTTACTGCTTATTTTTGCTTCTGTGTGAAATGGAAATGATAGACAATTTTTAGAGTAAAAAATACAGTAGTATGTCAAACACTATAAAATGGTATTTGACTCATTTCTCTGCACATTTGACAAGAACCTTTATTCTACACTTCAGGAAAGCAGAGAGAGCTGGCTAAAATGCAGAAACATGTTCTACTGTGTAGAAGTCACCCCTGTGAAGGATATGAGGCATAGCTTTAATCTCAAAAGGTTGATGGTTTTTAGTAGTCTTTGTGATTTTAATCTTAAACAGAATAAGAAATTGAAGTTCTTTTTTTTAAAAAAAATTACTTCTTTTTTATAGAGGAAGGGAATGAGAAAGAGAAAGAGAGAAACATTCATGTGTGAGACATCTATCAGCTGCCTCTTCCAAGTCCCCAACCGGGGCCCTGGCCTGCAATCCAGGCGTATGCCCTGACCAGGAATTGACCTGGCATCCCTTCACTTCACAGGTTGGTGCTCAATCCACTGAGCCACACCAGCCAGGGCAATATAAAATCAACTTATATTGAGCATACTTTTATTTTATTTTATTTATTTTTAAAATATTTTATTTATTTATTTTTAGAGAAGGGAAGAGAGGGAGAAAGAGAGGGAGAGAAACATCAATGTGTGGTTGCCTCTCAAGTGCCCCTACTGGGGATCTTGCCCACAACCCAGGCCTGTGCCCTGAGTGGGAATCGAACCAGTGACCCTTTGGTTTGCAGGCCAGCGCTCAGTCCCCTGAGCCACACCAGCTAGGGTTATTTATTTTTTAAGTACATTTTATTGATTATGCTATTACAGTTGTCCCAATTTTTCCCTTTGCCCCCTTCCACCCTGTGCCCTGCTTCCATCCAGCATTCACCCCCATCCCCTTGGTCATGTATATAAGTTCTTTGGCTTCTCCATTTCCTATACTATTCTTTCTTTAAAATATTTTACTTACTGTTTTTTTGGAGAGTGGGGAAGGGAAGGAGAAAGAGAGAGAAACATCAATGTGCGAGATAAATATCGATTAGTTATGTCTTTCACACGCCTCCCAGTGGGGACCTGGCCCACAACCCAGGCATGTACCCTACACTGGGAATCGAACCAGTGACCCACTGGTTCACAGGTCAGCACTCAATCCACTGAGCCACACCAGCCAGGGCATTTCCTGTACCATTTTTAACATGCCCCTGTCTGTTTTGTACCAACCAATTATGCTTCCCAATCCCCACACCTTTTCCTCCCATTCTTGCCCTTCCCCCCCTCCACGATGATAATCCTCCATGTGATCTCCATATCTATGATTCTACTCCTGCTCTAGTTGTTTGCTTAGTTTGTTTTTATTTTTGTTTTTCTTTTTTTAGATTCAGTTGTTGATAGTTGTGAGTTTGTCGTCATTTTACTGTTCATAGTTTTGATCTTCTTTTTCTTAAATAAATCTCTTTAACATTTCATGTAATAAGGGCTTGGTGATGATCAACTCCTTCAGCTTTACCTTGTCTGGGAAGCACTTTTTCTGCCCTTTCATTCTAAATGACAGCTTTGCTGGATAGAGTAGTCTAGGTTGTAGGTCCTTGCTTTATATCACTTTGAAGACTTCTTGCCAGTCCGTTCTAGCCTGCAAAGTTTCTTTTGAGAAATCAGCTGATAGCCTTTTTTAAATCCTCTTTTTTATTTCTTTTAAAAAATTTTTTCAAATACATTTGTCTCCCTTTACCCACCACCACTTTCCCCTGCCCCACCCACCCCCACCTCCCACCCTCAACCCTTCCCCACCTTGGGTCTGTCCATGTGTCCTTCACACCTGTTCCTTGATATGACCCTTCCCCTTCCCCTTCTCCTCCCTGCTATCCCCTGTCTCCCTCCCTCCCTCCCTCCCTCCCTCCCTCCCTCCCGTCCCTGTCAGTTTCTTCTTACTTTCAATGTTGCTAGTCATATTTTCCTTGCCTGCTTCTTTTGCTGATTAGGTTACACTTATAGGTGAGATCATGTGGTATTTGTCTTTCACCCCCTGGCTTATTTCACTTAACATAATGCTCTCCAGGTCCATCCATGCTGTGGCGAAGGATAGGAGCTCTTTCTTTCTTTCTGCTATGTAGTATCCCATTGTGTAAATGTACCATAGTTTTTTGATACTGATACAGTCATTTACTGATGGGCACTTAGGTTGCTTCCAGCACTTGGCTATTGTAAATTGTGCTGCTATGAACATTGGGGTGCACAGGTTCTTTTGAATTGGTGTTTCTGGATTCATAGGGTATAATCACAGCAGTGGCATCACTGGGTCAAAAGGCAGTTCCATTTTAGCTTTTGGAGGAAATTCCACACTGCTTTCCACAGTGGCTGCACCAGACTGCATTCCCACCAACAGTGTACTAGGGTTCCCTTTTCTCAACCCCCTCGCCTGCACCCATTATTTGTTGATTTATTTATAATGGCCATTCTGACGGGTGTGAAGTGATATCTCACTGTGGTTTTAATTTGCATTTCTCTGGTGGCTAGTGATACTGAGCATCCTTTCATATGTCTCTGGACCCTCTGTATGTCCTCCTTGGAGAAGTGTCTGTTCAGGTCCTTTGTCCATTTTTTAATTGGATTTTTTGTCTTCCTGCAGTGGAGATGCGTGAGTTGTTTATAAATTTTGGAGATCAAACCCCTGTCTGAGGTATCATTGGCAAATATATTTTCCCATACGATTGGTTCCCTTTTCATTTTGCTGATGTTTTTCTTCAGCTGTGCAGAAGCTTCTTGTTTTGATGAAGTCCCAATTGTTTATTCTTTACTTTATGTCCCTTGCTCTAGGGGACATATCGGTGAAAATAATCCTGTGTGGGATGTCTGAGATTTTCCTGCCTATGTCCTCCTCTAGGACTTTCATGGTGTCACGACTTACATTTAAGTCTTTTATCCATCTGGAATTTATTTTTGTGTATGCTGTAAGTTGGTGGTCGAATTTCAATTTTTTTGCATGTAACTGTCCAGCTCTCCCAACACCATTTGTTGAAGAGGCTATTTTTACTCATTTTATGCTTCTGCATCCTTTGTCAAATACTAATTGACCATGGAAACATGGGTTTATTTCTGGGCTCTCTATTCTGTTCCATTGTTCTATGTGTCTGTTCTTATGCCAGTACCAGACTGTTTTGATTACAGTGACCTTGTAATAGAGTTTGATGTCAGGTATTGTGATCCCTCCTACTTTGTTTTTTTTCCTCCAAATTGCTGCAACTATCTGGGGTCATTTATGGTTCCATATACATTTTTGGAATACTTGTTCTATGTCTGTGAAATATGTCATTGGTATTTTAATAGGGATTGTGTTGAATCTATAAATTGCTTTGGGTAGTATGGACATTTTGATGATGTTAATTCTTCCAATCCATTAACACGGTATATGCTTCCATTTATTTGTGTCTTCCTTAATTTCTTTCTTCAATGTTGTATAGTTTTCTGCATACAGGTCTTTTATCTCCTTGGTTAAGTTTATTCCTAAGTACTTTATTTTTCTTCTTGCTATATCGAATGGTATTTTTTTTCTGATTTCTTCTTCTATTTCATTGCTGGTGTACAAAAATGCCTTTGATTTCTGAATATTGACTTTGTAGCCCGCTGTTTTGCCATATTGACTTATTAGATTGAGTAGGTTTTGGTGGAGTCTACAGGGTTTTCTATGAACACTATCATGTCATCTGCAAATAATGGTAGTTTTACTTCCTCTTTTCCAATTTGGATGCCTTTTCTTTCTTTTTCTTGTCTGATCACTGTGGCTATGACTTCCGATACTATGTTGAATAGAAGTGGTGAAAGTAGACATCCTTCTCTTGTTACTGATCATAGTGGGAAAACTTCTAGTTTTTGACCATTGAGCATGAGGTTGGCTGTAGGTTTTTCATATATGGCCTTTATTACATTGAGGTATGCCCCTTTTATTCCCACTGCTGAGTGGTTTTTTTTTTTTTTATCATAAACAGGTGTTGTACCTTATCAAATGCTTTTTCTACATCTATTGATATGATCATGTGGTTTTTGTCTTTCTTTTTGTTTATGTGATGTATCATGTTTATTGATTTGTGAATATTGAACCATCCTTGCATCCCTGGGATGAATCCCACTTGATCATAGTGGATGATCTTTCTAATGTATTGCTGGATGTGGTTTGCCAATATTTTGTTCAGGATTTTATCATCTATGTTCATCAGCAATATTGGCCTGTAGTTTTCTTTCTTGGTTGTGTCTTTATCTGTTTTTGGGATTAGGATGATGCTGGCCTCATAAAAAGAGTTTGGGAGTCTTCCCTCTTCTTGGATTTTTTTGGAATATTCTGAGAAGGACAGGGGTTAGCTCTTCCTTGAATGTTTTGTAAAATTTCTCCTGTGAAACTGTCCAGTCCAGGGCTTTTCAGTCCTGGGAGTTTTTTGATTACTGATTCAGTTTCACCAGCTGTTACTGGTCTGTTCAGGCTTTCCGCTTCTTCTTCATTCAGTGTTGGAAGGTTTTATTTTTCTAGAAATTTGTCCGTTTAGTCCACGTTTTCAAATTTCTTTCAGCCAATAGTCTTATGGGGACTCCTTTGTAGTAGCTCTCTTCTTTTCTCTTGCTGCTTTTAAAATTCTCTCTTTATCTTTAACATTTGGCATTTTAGTTATGATGTGTCTTGGTGTGGTCCTCTTTTGGTCCAACTTGTTTGGAACTCTCTGTGCTTTCTGGACTTGTATATCTATTCCCTTTGCCAAATTAGGGAAGTTTTCCTACATAATTTTTTCAAGTACGTTTTTAATTCCTTGCTCTTCTTCTTCTCCTTGCATCCCTATGATTAGGATCTTGGAACATTTGGAGATGTCCCAGAGTCTTCTTATACTATGTTCTTTTAAAAAAAATTTATTTACTTTTCCAAATATATTTGTCTTCGCCTTCCCCCCACCACTTTCCCCTGCCTCTCTCCCCACTCTCTGTCCCTCAATCCTTTCCCACTTTGGCATTGTCCATGAGTCCTTGCTGTATGTTCCTTTACTTGCCCCTTCCCTTCCTTGCAGCACAATTTACAATAGCCAAGTGTTGGAAGCAACCTAAATGCCCATCAGTAGATGATTGGATCAAAAAATTATGGTACATTTACACAATGGAATACAATGCAGCAGAAAGAAAAAAAGAACTACTACACTTTGTGACAGCATGGATGGAACTAGAGAGCATTATGCTAAGTGAAATAAGCCAGGGGGCAAAAGACAAATATCTTCCTTTTTTCAAAAATTCTTGTTTCTTCTTTCTGTTCTAATTGAATGTTTATTTCTTCCTTATGTTCTAAATTGTTGATCTGAATGCAGGCTTCATTCCCTTCACTGTTGGTTCCCTGTAGATTTTTCTTTATTTCACTTAGTGTAACCTTCATTTCTTCCTTTCTATTGTTGCTGTACTCAATGAGTTCTTTGAGCATTCTGATCACCAGTGCTTTGAACTCTGCATCTGATAGGTTGGCTGTCTCCATTTCGTTTAGTTCTTTTTCTGGAGTTTTGTTCTGTTCTTTCATTTGGACCATAACTTTTTGTCCTCTCAATTTGGAAACTTCTCTGTGTTTGTTTCTGTGTATTAGATAGAGCAGCTTTGACTCCTGGTAAAATGTACCTGTAAATTGTGTGGAGTGGAGCCTTAGGTAATCACCAGGGTGGGGCAACCGGCTTCACTGCTTTGTGGCTCTGTGTGGGGAGAGCATTCAGAGAGGGAATTTTGCTACTGCCTGGCTTCTAAAGGTTGGCTTAGCATTTGCCCCACTTCCATTTACTTCTTCCACTCCTGCATGTGACTATCGCCCTTCTCGCTGTTGCCCAGGTGTTGATCTCAAAGTGGGTGGGTTTGTGTACATTTTAAGACTGTGCTGGCCCTTTAAGTGACGTTTTCTGAAAATACCACAGTTTTGTCCCCTGCCTCAACCCCTACTGTTTTTTTTTTTAAGCCAGAAGTTATGGGGATTTATCTTCCCTATGTGGGAACCCTGAGCTATGCAGTCTGGCCAGGGGGTAGAATCGCTTGCTTCCATAGCACCCCTCCCAATTTTTACCTACCACACATGAATATGGTACTGCCTGTGCCCGTTCTGCTGCCACCACTGCCTCTCCACAGCATACCACTTCTCGCCACTCCACTGCTCCTAGCCATCTGTATGAATGGGTTTCTTTAAATCCTTGGTTGTTGGACTTCATGCAGTTTGATTTTCTGACAGTTTTGGGTGTTAGTTTTGAGATTTAGTTGTAATTCCTTTTTGTGGTTGCTTGAGGAGGTGAAACCTGTCTATCTCCACCTCCTTCTTGATCAGAAGTCCTAAATTCATTCTTTTGGTCATACATTTTACCCAACATTCTTGATTCTAGATAATTTTTGATGATTTCTAAATATCAAATCCATAATAAAAGAATTTTGAAACTGGCCTCCATCAAGGCTATTTAAAAAAAACAACATGTAATCCAGATTTTGAAATCAATCCAAGAGAAACATTCTAAAGGCAGCATCACTGGAATAAATGGATAGCATGACAAACCTGATTATTTTGAAGTGATTAACTATTTTGTGTGTACTTTTACTGGAATATTTTAAAAACATTCCTTTAAATTAGATTATATAAATAAATGCCTATTGACTATAGCTAAATTTGTGGGTTCAGTATATCTTAATTGCATTTCAAATGAATTTTTCTCCTAAAGGAGCTTAGTGTTGACTCACTTTTGCTGCAAATTGCAGCATACTTACTAGATTTTTAAAATCTATTTTGCTATTTAGATAATGTTTTTGGAAAAAGAGAACATTTATGCTCATATCATCTCACTTCAGTGTTGCTATCATAAGAATTTCTAGAACCTAATATGTTAGATAAGACTTTTGGTGACCTTTTAAAAAAACCTATTTATGCAAACTTTGTCTCCTAGATAAAGTTGACTTGGATTGTCCTTCAAGGACAGTTATTAAAGAAATATGTATCTGTAATATTAACCAAGGTTTAGTAGTAAATTTTATGTTAAAAATTCCATCATGTGGCTATATAAGTTTGGGTCTAAATGTCCCGAAAGTTGACATTAATGAGAAAAGCAGGTGATGTAGATTCTGAATACATCCATTTTTTTTGGGAGGGGGAGCTCTTTTATTGGGAAGTGCTACTTCAAGTCAGCAAATAGAAGAAGAAATTCCTAAGTCTCCATATTAGATATATTATTCACCTTGGGGCAATTTAATATGAAATGCCTGCAAGCACTCATGTTTGGGGGATTTCCTAGTCCCAAAGTAGAGGACAAATTCACTTTGACACTTATTAGAAGAGGTTCAATCTAATTAAAATCACTAGACTGGAGGAGTAAGAATCAGTATGTGCATGTAGGACTTAGAAACCAACCTGGACAAAGGATGCTAAATTAAGTTCCTGGGTTAGAACAATCAGCTGAGTTAATGTTCAAGAATGTGCTTCATGTATTTTACCCTTACACTCTTTCTCTGCCACCTCCAGCAGGTTTTTATGGGACTTTCCATTTGAAATTAATTATACAATAAATTGGAGGTTTGGAATCTTAGGGTCTCAATGTCTGGGCAACTTGTTTAATTTTCCTGAATCCACCTGAATTTCCCTGTCAGTAAAACAGGCATGAAAATACCTACTCACAGGTTGCTT
This sequence comes from Pteronotus mesoamericanus, assembly GCF_021234165.1. Classification (NCBI taxonomy): domain Eukaryota; kingdom Metazoa; phylum Chordata; class Mammalia; order Chiroptera; family Mormoopidae; genus Pteronotus; species Pteronotus mesoamericanus. The sequence continues at coordinate 630,138 of NW_026555203.1, forward strand.
CATGAATCTAATGAGATAAAGTAATATAAATAATAATCATAGCTTATGTTTATTGAGAACTTCCTGTCTGCCAGGTACTATTCTAAGGATTTCACATGTACTTGCTCATCTCCTCCTCCCTGAAATCTTATTATTTCTATTGTAGAGTTAAGGAAACTAAGACAGTATATGGAAAATCTTTGAAACATCTAAAATACATTAAACAAATGTAAGCTATTGTCTTTTTAAAAAGATTTTGTTTACTTATTTTTAGGGAGGGGGAAGGGAGGGAGAAAGAAGGAGAAAAATATCGATATACGAGAGATACACTGAGTGGCTGCCTCTGACATGCCTCAAACCAGGGACCTGGCCTGCCACCCAGGCACATGCCCTGACTGGGAATCCAACTGGCAAACTTTTGGTTTGTGGGAAGACACTCAACCCACTGAGCCACACCAGCCAGGGCTAAGCTATTGTCTTAAGTCTCCCTAAAGTATACATTTTCCTCTCAATTTGACCTAAGTCCAACAAATGCTAACACCAAAGTCCAAATTTCTGTTTTGCTCCATTTGTTTGAATATGTTCCCTTTTACCCTACAAGGTTTCCTGAGGATACAATGACGGTCACGGTGGTATATGATAACTCTGAGGCAACAGAGCTCTGTGCAGCTCAGCAACTCTACCTCAAGCCCATAGCAAAATTGATGATCAATGTATTGCTCCCAGAGAGTACAGAACCTATGAGGCCTTTCTCGAACTGGGAAGTTCTTGACCAGCTGAAGAGCCTGATTTGCCCTGATCAGTTCACTACAGTTCGGCTCTCTAAGAGTACGAAGAACTTCATCCGATTTGAGGGGGAAGCTGAAACGCAAAGTTTGGTTCAGATCCTGAAGGCAAAATTACATGGGAAGATCATCAAGCTAAATGGTTTGAAAACACACTTAAAAGTAGTGGCTACAGATGCCCAGGGAGAATGGGAGCACTTAAGCCAGGAACAGGAGACCCCATCAAATGATAGGGCTGATGAGATGGACCACAATAAGAGCCAAGATTCCATACATTTCCAAGGCTTACCCTGCAAGTGGTTTGCACCTAAAGGTTCCAGTGGGGAGAAGCCATGTGAAGAGATCCTCCGGGTGGTCTTTGAAAGTTTTGGGAAGATTAAGAATGTGGATATTCCTATGCTTGACCCCTACAGAGAGGTAATGACTGGTGGAAACTTTGGGGCTTTTAGCTTCGGCTTGCAGACATTTGAGGCCTTTATACAGTACCAGAAGTCAACTGACTTCATAAAAGCCATGGAGTCCCTTCGAGGGATGAAGCTGATGCTTAAAGGGGATGATGGAAAAGCTCTGGCATGTAACATTAAGGTAAGAAGTGGCCAGAATTTTTTTTTCTTTCCTGATGTTAAAGTGGTCCTAAGCAAAAGCTAAAAGAGAGCATCTAGAATAAATTTCCTTAGACCCCACTGGCTCTGATCAATAGGTCATGTAAAGATTTGTGTTGTCATTAATAAATGGATGTTTAGGAAAAAAAATAGCCCTGATCTGAATATCCTTTTCCTATCAGGCCTGCTGCCAACTGGGTTTTTAAAGTGATTGTTGTTATAATCTGGGGCTTTTCCCTAAGTTCTTGAGGGCATTAAAGGATGCTTCATGGCTCTCATGGAAGTATCTCATGTGCTTATTCTACTTGACAAGTTGTTGAGAGAAAAGAATACATGCAGTTTGAAATCACAAAGAAAACAATTTACTTTCTCTTTATTATTGGTATCACAACTTATATTTTCAATCTGTCTCTCAGGTAAATTGCTAAAACATAATTCCAACAAACTTGGATTCTTCACTTTCAAAATCAGCTTGTCTGTCATGTCACCTCACTGATGTCAGAGTATTTAGTCATCTCCTTGAAATCTTAATGCAGCAGAGGAAAAGATGCTGCTAAACCTTCCTTTTTCTCTAAATTAATATTTAGCATGAAGTTAGACTTTTAGGTTAGGTAGCTTCCTATGTATGAGTGTATGTATGTGTGTTATGTGTGAAGCTACTCATGTTAAAATGTAACTTTAAAATTATGAGCTATTCATTCAAGCAAAAGATATGGGAAACACTATAATGACCACTTATATACCACTGCCCAGCTTGTGCTTATCAGAGCCTGTGCCTGTAATAGCATTGTGGTATCACCTAAGACTGTGAAGTGAGCTCCTCAAGGTTCTGGCAGAGAGAATTCTGGAGCCCACAGGACTGTTAGGAAGGCTACTGAGAAGCAGTCAAACTGTATGGGTACTGGGATACAGAGAGAACACTTTTAATTCATTTGGTTTTGAATTGACTGTGTCCATATTAGTTTTATTTCTCTGGCCTGAGACACACTAGCAAACTTGTCTAATCAAACAAGTATTTGGGGGCAGGTTACGTTTGATACAACCAAACACTTCAGTGAAGGAGCCATAAGGAGGAGAAATCAAGAAAGGCTAAAATTACAAGAGCTGGAGGAAGAAAGGAGAAAAGAAAAGAAGAGAGAAGAGGAAGAGGCTAAAAGGTAAGGAGACCAACTTTAATAAGAGGGTGTTTTAACTTTTGTTTTATGGATTTATCCCTTTGGGCGAGTGGCTAGACTCGATAGATTACATTGAGGTGGGGAGGAGGGCAAGAATTGGTTCAGATTGGAGGACTCCATAGAAGTCTTCAGTCTTCCAACTGTGCTGTTACAAAACCAAAATGACAAGAAACAGTTGAAAACAAATGACTTTAAAAGAAAGCATCCTTGTTAGGGAGAACAAGTAATGAAAAGTAATGGGACTAGCCAGATTGAGCTGTCTGGAAAGTGATTTTAAAAAGGGGACCAGGAACTTTGATAGTGAAAATTATAGCGTACCAAATTTTAAAAATTTACACATTTACCTAAAATTTACCAACTTTTACATAGCCTGCTAATCTCAAGTGTTTTTTTAAACCCTCTTTTTAGGTCTAGAGAAGGTTTTCTTCCATAGGATATGGTCAGTATTCAAACTAACCCATAGGCAAGAAGGCATGGATTGAATTTTTGGGAATATTTTTCTTGTTGGCCTAAGTTCTTTCTGTGAATTTAAGGAGCCTCTACTTTTATTTCCTTGAGCTTATCATTGTTTCCCAATTTAGGAGTTTGAGACTAGAAAGGGCTATTGGATTATCAAAGGTTTTCCAAGAAGGTACAAATGGGCCATAACTTCAGGACTCTCAGCTGTATTTCCTGGCCCCTCCCCTTGCATGTTTATTCTTCCAGTCTTCCATGTAAATTACAGCCCTTCAAGAAAGGAGATAAAGAGTGTCCTTCCTTGTTGTGCCTCTAACTTTTTTGGTGGGCAAGGTGATAGGGGTTCTTGAGGTCACATCTGTGAAACTTGGCCAGAAGTTACACCTAGTCAATGTAACTACCCACCCCAAATTTCTGGATTTAACATGCAGTTAAGATAATCCTCTGACATTTGACTAAGTTCTTACTCAGATAATTGTCCTTTCTTGGCCTTTCCCCATGTTTCCATAAGGGCTTAACCAAAATAGTTTAAATTTTCAGACAGCAGCAGTAAAAATAAAGCCCATATTCTTCTAAGCCAGTATGGTTATTTATTTGTTTGTTTGTTTATTTATTTGTTCAAATACATTTGTCTCTGCCTTCCCACCACCACTTTCCCTTCCCCATGTTTTTATGATGGTGTACTGTGTTGTATAATATGTACAAAAGACCAGTTCTCATACTTAAGATTTTCTGAGTGCCTTGACTTACCTTTATTTGCCTACATGAAACCAGCTCATGGAAGGTTTTGATCGCAAGAAAAAAATGAAATCATAGCTGTGAAAGCTGGTCCAGTAGTCTCTGCTTGTGGTTTGAGAAAATGGGGGCTAGAGTCCTCTCCTTTGAATTCTGTAGTCTTTTTTTGGTATTCTCTGTGTAAGGTCTCCCGTGCACGCTTCTAATTGATCAACTCCATATGAGTCTTTGCCCTTTGATGGATGTGTCACAGTGTTTTCTATCTTCAGTTGTCTCTGTCAGGCCTTGGGGTTAGCAGTGAAAGATTCCTGGAAACCTAAATGATCTGTTCTTTATCCGTGTTGTCTCCCTCCTTTCCCCACTCACAGTGGTGAAGGAGTGGGGAGGAGAGCAAATGCCAAATAAATACTTTCTGAATGTTTGAACTTTAATCATTGTCCAGAAAAAGAAAGGAGGAGGAGAGGAAAGCCCAGGAAAAGAGGAAGAAGGCCAGGGTCAGGAGGCGAGCCCTGAAGGAAAGGGACAGACGTCGGCAAAGGAAGCGGGACAGAGCCAAAGCAGAGGCGCCCCGGGAGCCCAACTCTTCAGAGGAGTGGGAGCAGAGGAAGTTCCTTCTGGCTCAGAGGCGGGTGGAGGCTGTTTGGTTGCTACTGGTGCTCCTGAGGAAAATTGCAGTAAGGCTCTTTCCCACTGATTTACTGTTCAGTTTCTTTCTGAGACAACCCTTTCAGTTACGCAGTCCCCTATTTAAATCAATTCCATGGAAGACATATTGCATTCATTGTGGTTTATTTTCAATAGGCTGATTGATCTCTAACAACCCCAATTGTGGGTTTACATTATGGGTACCAAATTTTCTCAGGGAGTTGTGTTTCACCCTTGCCATCTGCTGCACATACTTTGTGTTTCCAAACTTTAGGATGGTTTTACCCAGGGCATTATAGCTAGTGTATCTACTTTTCTAAGTTCCTAATGGATGTAACAGAAAAACATCAGGGGGAAGAAATGGATGGTGTGGGTGTTAGTTTTGCAGTCTTCCATTAAGTCTACTTGTCATTTTTCTGCAACAGATTTGAATGAGAAGGGAGAGCTTTGAACAGATAACTGTATAGCAAGCTCATGTTAGTCTAGTCTTTGCTAAGGAATTTCTCACATCACAGAGCAATTGTTTTGTTTGGAAAGTTCCAATTTTAGAAGTTCTTTTTTCCCCCACTTACTGACCTCCTAAAGATAATCAGACTCAGCAGATGTCCCCGAGTAAAGGTCAGAAAGGCTCCCAAACTGTTGATTTAAAAATCCATATTCAGTGTTTTTTTTAATAGTGTACAAAGATTAAATAGCATTAGTAGATAGAGTTCACTTAATGTGTATTTGCAGTCTCAGTCTTTTTCTCATTAGCGTGGACAAACAGTGAAATCAGGATCAGAAAAATATTACATTTCCATTTATGATAAGGCTAGCTGGATCTTTTTTAATTTGCTTTAATGACCACCAAGGGTGACTCCTTTTAAAGAATTTATCTCTTTAAATATGTGTGATGCCTAATTCTTGGCCCCATTGATGCCTTTTACTGATTACACGGTCTCCACATTCTAATCACAAGTAATGGGTGAGCACTGTACCCTGATTTGCACCAGGTGTCAGTAGAAGTACGCTTCACACTCTTCCCCAGGGTGGGACTGGGAGCAGCACTTTTCACCTGCCCTGTGGTTGTGCAGAACAGATAGTACCACAGACAGAACCATTGTCAGGGCCACATTTTTACTCTCTGTGTTGTCTCTGAGGGTAGGCAGAGACACCCTCATCTGCAATCCATAGGAAGAAACTGGAATGAAAAACAGGAAGACAGGTTATCTTGTAAGCCAGTTGACTCTCTTGCAGACCCACATTTTATCTACCAGTCTTTTCTTGTTTTAGGATTTTCTGGGAAGGCTATAGACCATTTCTTATTATTCTTCATATCCCCAGTTTGTGAACAAATAAAAAAGGGTCATGTGCTTTGAAAGTATGTAAACCATGGTGCCCTGTAACATACAGATGGGCACAGACCTTGTAAAAGTAGCTCACATTAGACTGCGAAATTTAGTTTGATATCTCCTGTTTCCTCGGTGCGACATTGTTCCTAATTTGAATCTATGCTACATGTTATTAGAAACCTCTTACAACGATGTCAGAAATCCCAATATTCTTTGAAATTTTTAATCTGCTTAGTTTTTTATGCCCGATTTTTAACCTTTTTTTTTTTAAGGAATCTGCAGAGTTTAACCCACAGGAAGTAGTTGTTGCAGGCCATAAAGCTAATTATGGTCTGGGGAACACATTGCAAACTCTGAAGAGAGAAGAGTTAAATACTCAGTATCTTCAAAATAAGGAGGAAATGCCAAGATGTCAGGTTGCCAATAAACAAAAACAAAACATGAAGAAAAGAACTCAATTACATAAATCTTCCCACTACCACCAGAAGAAAAAAAGAAGATATTCAGTTAGAAAAAAGAAAATGGGAAAATTATTAACCAATGGATTCAATTACAGTTTTGTCTCTGACCAGAATAGCTTGCAAATTTCATTAATTAAAGGTCAACCTCTTGAGAAAGAAGACCACCTCTGTTCTAATAAATACTATCCTTCCAAATTATCTGAGAGAGACCATGGCAGAAAAAATAAAATATATGAAACATGTGACTTGATTGACTTTCTACTAAACCATTATTATCAGACTCCAAGATATCCCTCTATCTGCCTAGAACCAAGTCATCCAAAAAGCACATGTCAGTGGCAGAGGTCTGTGCATGCTATGGGAAATGGATTTCAAGTCAATTTGAGAAAATGTAATTGTCACTCAACCAGGTTGAGCCAAACACAAAAGCTGCAAAGTAGAGAACAGATTCAAGAAGACGATTGCGAGGCAAAGATTCATACTCAGGATCCTGTGCATAAACCACAAAAAAGAGCAAAAGTGGATTATGCCAAAGAATGTACTAAAGAGTTAAAAAACCATCACAAGGGTACAGCCAGTGAAGCTCATGATCAGCTGATCCCAACTGATAGAAAGGGCTATCGGTTGGAAAAGACCCATGCTTACCAGGTCAAAGATTCCAAATCCAGAAGTCAAAGCCAAGTTTCCTCATCCAAAATGTCAGCAAACTTAGAGTTGGAGTTCACAGATTTAATAGAGGAAATTAGTAGTGATTCTGAATGGTTTGGTGAAATACCTACCATAAACAACGAGAAGAAAGAGAAATCTGTGGCCACATATGAAAGTGTCCCAGAAAGAGAATCTCTTGGTACTGATAAAGTCATCACTTACAATCAAGAAATTAGATCAAGTCAGTCTACCTTGTATTCAAAGTGGAAACATTTTGGGGAAGATAAATACTCTAAATACCAGCTTAAGAAACCAGGTAAGAGGTCCACGTATGAACAGAGATATTCGTGGCTTGAGGATGAAAACAATTCCGTGTGAGCCAAGAACAGCAACAGCAAAAAGTATAAAAAGCTAGCCCCCAAATACTTGTTTTATTAGGGCAACTACCACAAATCCAGTTCCAGTGATGTATTAAACAACAGTACAAGAAAGAAGAAGAAGTTTATGATAATACATTTGACCAGAAAATTAACTACAGGGCCTTTCATGTGCCAACAACGTCATCAAAATGTGCTAGTGCTTTCTATTCCAGGCGTTTTCCCCAAAGAAGAGAGATTCTGCAGAAGTCAGAATATAACCAGGATGCAGGAAGGTTCAAAAGACATGAGAATTCGACAGATTTCATGCTGACTTCAGATAATTATTGTATTAAACGTAACAGTCGGAAGCACATTGACTATGGAAGCTATAATTTAGTAAACAATTACACCAGCCCTTTCTTTTTTAAAATGTTTTGAAGGTCTCTTAGATCAGGAACACCCTTATTCACAATTAACAATTTGCAAGAAGAATATTTAAAACCAAATATAGCTATGTAGTTAGCAACAAGAGCTAGAGAGCAACATTTAAAAGCTTGAGCATGGTCAAATGAAAAACCTTGTTTCTCTTGCCAAACTATAAAATATAGGTCAAAATCACTGTATGTGTGTCAGCAAGCTTTAGAAATACAAAACATCCAGTTTCTGAAGCTCAGTAAGACAATGTACATGCAAAAGTTCTTGATTCAAGAACCAACATTTCTACAGTTCAACTGCAAGTTTAATTTGGTGCCAGTGAAGGAGCAAATTAGCATTGGGAGGAATTGAGATAAAGCCTCTTTGGCCCTTTACTATCACAAGGTCATCATTTAGCATCATTTATCTTCCAGAGGCCAACAGTGGATGAGGATCTTTGTACACGTTCTTTGGTTTGGTCAGAACACCATGTACAGCAAACTTTCCTCACTTTCATCTATCTAGAAACAACTATAGATCAAAGAAATGAGACAATGGCTAGAACATAGACTTCTTCGTGACACTAGAGGGTTTCATGAGCACCCATTAGAAAGAAATTAATCTTATTAATATGTTCATAGTGCTCAAGGAATTGTCCTTCTGGAAACGAAGTCTTGGAAGAAGAATTGAAAAGGGGCCCAGATGGCCCTTTGAGGCTTAAAGGGACAGTGGACAATTAGCAGAGTTGTTTTCAAAGAACTTCATGCCATTCCAGCCTAGAAAAGCAACAGGATTGAAGTGATGCAACTGGTGGGATTTGCAAAAGGAAATATTGAAAGATCCTTGGGCACCAATAATGGCACTTGGGAAGAGAGGAGATGAGAGTATTCCATTTCAGGTTATGTAACCCTTTCACTCAGGGTTGGGTGACATCAGTTTGGAAAAAGCCAGTGAACATCTCCAATATGACTTTTATTAAACAGTAACAAGTGCCTCCTCAATACTCAATAATGTCATGGAGTTAGGAAGAGTCAAGGGCAATGCCCATAGTTTTCTAGTTAGGGAAAATCATATGTGTGCAGGATTTGTAAACTCTTAACATAAGCAATTTATCTTTTTACCTACTGGTTTTGGACTCCTTGACTCTGTTTTTAAATTGAGATATTTTATAGATTTGTAAAGACTTCATCTTAATGTGGTACATGTTCTATTGAAAGCTTGGCTGATTCATTCTGCCTTATATTGAAATTAGGACCTCAGGGGCAGTAGATGACCTTTATTCCTTAACAAAGCTATACCTGACTTGGCAATTGAAGACATCAATGGGATTAGACAATCGGCAGCAGGAAAAAGTGATTTTAACTCACAGAAGTATTGGAAGGCAACATTTTCATATCACATGATTTATTTCCAATAGTCTTAACTTGATAGAAATGTACGAGCTCATAGAGCCAAGGTAGAGTGCTAGTCAGGGTGGTTGCCCAGAATGATGAGGCACAATGTGTGCTCATAACCAGCCTCTTGAGCAACCTGATATCTGAACGGGCTACAAAATCTTGTAACTTATCTAAAGTGAGAGCCATGGTTTGTTTCATTGATCTCTTCTAATCACATTTAACAGAGGTATGCTAGTACATGCAAAAGTTCAGAAATAAATGTAACAAAGCAGATTATGTTTACTATTAAGATAATAACCAACAAATGATTTGTTGGCTCTCTTGTGTTCAATTCCACTTTCAAGGCAGTGACTGCCATCAAAACTAGGTTTGGTTGTCAAATCTGAAAAATTGGTAATGGAGCAAATAAATGCCTTTTCTCTTCTGAAGACTGGCAATGACTATTAATGTTCAAAGTACTGTTGTCCAAGCAGCCTTTTAAACTATTAACGACTTGTATTTTGTCAGAAAACTTTCAGAAACTAGCTATTATTCTCCTTATTTTTTCATGTTTCATGCCATTTGAAACAAAGAATGTTATGGAAAGCAGCTATGCTTGTTTTGAAAAAACCTCAATTTCTTGTTATGTGATAATTTTTTCTTTGTAGAGATTTCAGTCATGGAAACAACTTGCTGCTCATAAAGACATAAAATAGTAAAAAATAAATTGCCTAAAACCACATGTGCATTTTCTTTTTTGTATAATAGAACTGGTGCTAAGTCACATCTATGTAATGTTTTTATCTTGTTTTGTTTTGTTTGCAAACTACATACCATCCTGGGACCTAAAAGAAAGTTAAAATACTGGTTTTTATGTTTACCTTCTATACAACCTCAAATTTTTATGTCTTCTGTTAACACATTCTAGATTTGAGTTAAACATCATTTTTTGTGTAGGACTTAAATGAGAGAGAGAATAATTGAACTTTTCAACTGGATGGCTTAGCAAGGACTGAAATAGAACGGAAAATATTGTCATCATTTTCTATTAATTAACATTGTTATTCTTTCCTGTGCTGTTATTTAATTAATTGGGGCAAAAGTATTTTTTCATATCTTTTTTCTATGTCCTATTAAGGCCTGAACTTTAAACTGTCCTTTGAAATAAGCGTTCTCATGTTTTCCTTCGTATGTGCTGCAGATAGTGTTTTAAGAAAGCTCAAAATTTGTCCATGTGTTTTTGTTCAATTTGAATTTCTTAGGTAGAAAGCCATGCAAATTGGAAATTTTGAAAATAGCAACCAAATAAATGCATTTTTATTTGTTGCAAGATAGTTTAAAAATGTTACCTTTTAAATAAATGCTGATGATTCCAAGATAGGGGGGTAAGTTTAGTATGCTGCCTTGCACTAAGGTTGCTGATCTTTTTTCTCATTTGTGTTGTCAGAGAAATAATACATGTTTAATTTTCAGATAAATTAAAAGTAAAATTATCATAGTAAATATAGCCTTGGTTCATTCACCATAATATTGGCTGGAATGTTGGACATCTACAATAACATTTTCTAGTGAAATATGCATGTGTAGTTTCAATGTCGTTTCTTTGAAACTTTTCCCTGTATGATGCTAGCTTATGGGAATTGACTCTCAAAGATCATAAAACCACAGGTTTATTCTGGATAAATTCAAATTGTGATATTGGGATTTTTTGACTCTTCTCCCTTCAGCCAAGGTTTTATCAGTACTATGGAAGACTAAAAAATGGACTCCATGGTATCTCCTCTCATCCCTTCAGCCCTTGGTGGAAGTGTTAAAAGTTATACAATGTCCCCGAACAAGTGTGGCTGTGGGATAGGGATCCAGTCAGAGAAGTTAGGGGCCTCGGTAATCACTCTTTGACCATTCATGAGTTAACTGTATTTTCACATGAAATGTACAGCAAACTGCTTCTAAGTATCATTTATATAAGGAAGGCAGACTAACTTAAGAGTCCAATCTGGGTACTTGGGAGCTGAAAAGGTCTTTGTTGGGTTCAAAGAGCTCCTTCTGAAACAGAAAGAACTGTATGGGTTCTTTTTTTGGATCTCAGGTTTGCAGAAGTTTGGCCCTCTGAGGTAAGGCAAATGTGACATAATGTAGAGAAGTCACAGGTTTGGATAGATACTGAAAGCATTTAGAGAATGCTGCTTAAGACCCAGACACTGGTACTGAGAACAGTGTCTCTGCAGGAGTTGAACAAAAAGCAGGTGGAGAGCAAACATGTTCACCTGACGTTTTCCCCACTGGCCCATGGTGGCTCCCTCATCTTGAATGGAGCTTTTTACATAAAATGGCTTACGAATATGTGAACTGGATTTGTGAAGTTTTTAGACCAATCTTGCCTTATAGCAATATCCTTTCACATGTGATCAAACGATGTTGATTAAGTTCTGACTGGAGGAAAATCAGGCTATTTGGGATTGAATCTTTAACCAGGCTCTGGATGTTTTCCTCTTGGCATCAGACAAACCTGTTAAACTTTGTAAAAGGAGTAGCCTAATCTTAACATCTAAATGAGATTTCAGGCTGCAAATGTGGCCCAAGTTCTTCTCTTTCCCACCCTTTCCCCAAAGCATATGGTGGTATAACAGGTTGCCTGGCACAAAACAGGCAACTTGATTATTTGTTGACTGAAAACTAGTTGGGGAAAACAGCGCATTTAAAAACAAAACGTTGTAATAATACGGTTTAACAACATAAAACATGCAAAGCTGTGAGCCCACTTTAGTTCAGGAAGTACGTATCTTGGAATAAAACTGGCAACATTAAGAGGGCAAAACACTAATATTCAGAGTAATGGGTTGTCTGTTTATATAACCGACTATATATGCAAATCTGATATCCCCCTTTTGACATGAAGTGAATTAACTTTGCTACTCTGAGTATTCCTGTTTCCCTGATCAAATGGTATCTTAAAATAAAACCATGCCTTGGCACTTGGTAACAATGCATTCAGTAAAATTATCCCTTTAAAAAGTTCTTTTTTTAATCCTCATTGATTTTAGAGGAATACAGAAAAGGAAGCATCAACATGAGAATTATCAATCGGTTGCCTCCTGTATATGCCCTGATGGGATTGAACCCACAACCTTTTGCTGTACAGAGGAATGCTCCAACAGAGCTACCCAGCCAGGGCTAAAATTATCGCTTTATATCCTTGCTACATATAGTCCTAAATGGAGGTCTGTGTTTGAGTTTAGAAAGTTCTGATTTAAAGAGGCAAAATTTGGCAAGTTACAGTAAGTCAATTCAATCCATTATTTTTTTAAAGATTTTATTTTTTGAGGGGAAGGGAGAAACATCGATGTGAGAAACATTCATCAGTTGCCTCTCTGCCTCTCCTAGGCACCCCAATAGGAGACTGAACCCACAACCCCAGCACGTGCGTTGACTAGGAATTGAACCAGTGACTGTCTTTTTGCTTTGCAGGATGAGCCCCCGAACCAACCAAGCCACACCAGTCAGAGCCCAATTCACTGTTTAATAGGACAGCTGGTATTTGGTTGTGGTGGGAGGCTTTTATTAAGTTTTGCCCATTTGTTTCTTTTGGAATACCAAAAACAAAAGATTCAAAAGTGAAAATCTTAGTATTAAGCTAAAATTAAGTGATTTAATCTCGTTCCTTAGATTTTAAAAAAACAACTCAACACAATATATTGGGTAAAACCATTTTATTAACTGACCAAAGCACTTCATTTTGTTTTCTGATTTGAGGTAAAACCATTAAACATGGTTCACAAGAAAAGACAAGGAAAATACTATTCAACTACAATTACAAGAGTTTGAAACCTCACTAGTTGTTCACATAACACTTTTACAAAGTCATACAACTGTACAATCTACTTAAGCTAAGTTTATTGTTAACCATTAGACCAATATCAAAGACCTAGACACTTGACTACTACTCTTGCAGTGGCTCTGGTTTTGCAACAACATAAGAGTTAACTGTTACCTTATGAATATACTTTACTTCAAAAACCACTTGGTGAGTGATGTGCATTGTTTCCTCATTATTCAGGGGTGTGTGCAGGCTCTTAGGAGAGCAAACACCTATTCTATGTGGCCCTCATGTCAAATCATATAAAATAACCATTGCCCTACCATGAACATGGAGATCGGGAAGATAGTCCTACAGTCTTTACGTATTTAGGTTTTTAGGCAGGCCAGCTGATTTTCCCCAAAGCCTTTTTTTTGAATGTTCAAATCATGTTTTAATTCTCACTGTAGGTAACTGTTAGTGAGGGTGTCCAAGCGTCCGAAGGAGGACAATGATGCCGTATAGAAACAACTAAGCCCTGCTCTGAGATTTCATTTTCTTACTGGACAGCTCTTTCATGAATATCAAAGCCTTTGGGACACTGCAGATTTGCTTTAAGTCAATTGAGAAATCACGACTAAAAGTTGGTCCTTTGTTCTTCATGCTTGAAGGACTTTGCACATTTTACATTTCTACCTGTTTAGGAGAGATACCCATGTCTTAACCTGTCTTTCAGGAAAAACAAATTTAAATTCAGCCTGTACTAACTACAGGTAGAAGGAAAACAGTACTCACATTTGTATTACAGCACTGTAGCTCACTTTCTGGATTTATGACACACAATCATCATGCATTCTACGTTAATTTTATCAGTGTCACTAGTGATGTTAATTAAAAAAAAATTTACAGCAAGTTCAAAACTTTTCTAAATATTGAAATCACCACATTTTAAGACAGACTGGAATGTTACAAATGGTTCTGCAAAATACAAAAATAGATATGCTTCCACTGAATGCTTTAATCGTTTTTCCGAGTATTCTCATCTTTTGGTTCTTCCTCATCTGAGTACACGGTAGGCTCCTCCCCCTCCTTTAGCAGTTTACCCACATGATGATACTTGACTGGAAGTAGACAAGAAAAGATAAATGGAGATAAATGGTCATTCTCATGTTTAATAGGAAATCACTACCACAGTTCATATTTAAGTTTTCATTAGAGGCCTACAATCTACTCAGCAATGCATCAGGCTTCTTAAGAGTTTTGTTCAGAAGACAGAAATATAAAACATGTAGCAATGTGACAATGAGTGTGCAATGAGTATTCAAATGTGTTGCATATAGGTTTAGAAGGCTTGTTATGAGTTAATTAGAATACACTTTAGGAAATGTGAAGAAGGATTTGGGGAGGGATTTTGAGAAAATGAAACCACCATATACAAAAGCATGCAAGTGAGAATGAACGTATCTGGGAAGCAATAGAGACCAAGTCAGCAGGAGTAGGAGTAAGGTTGGCTAAGCAGTGTGGGAGAGTATTATGAAGGATGTGGAAAGCCACCCTGAGGGGTTTGGACTTATCCTACAGGAGGCAAAGGGCACTGGAGATTTATGACAAAGGCATCACCAGGTAAAATAGTGCTTTAAGCAACCTTACCTTTGTGGTGTTAAGGGCAGATTACAGTAGGAGATCAGGAAAAGGGTGACCAAGAGGCCAGCAGTTATGAGAAGGAACAAGACCCAGGAGTAGTGGGGGGTGTTGGTATGGGAATGGAAAGGGAAGAATATGAAATAACTTAAAGGAGAACTGGAAACATGAATTAATGAAGTGGAAACTGGAGATTCCATTTGGATCGAAATGGGTACTCTGGAGGGGAACATGACATTACAAGGACTGGAGAAGTAAGTATTGGCAAGAAACAGGTCCTTGGAAACCTCAGGGAAAGTTCAATCAGATTGTGGGGCTAGAAACCATATTGTTGGGAGTAAGGAGGTATAGAGGAAATGAAGCAGTGGTTAGGAACACCCACTTATTAGACAGTTGTTTGACAGTGGAGGGAATGAATGATAATAGTCTAGTAGATGGAGAAGATAGTTGATGGAAATTTTCCCCAACACAAGGGAAAAGCTATACATTGTTAAAGGCAGTGGTAAAGGAGGCAGAGCACTGGAGATGCTGGAGAAAACAGATTTAAGGGGATAAACCGGAATGCAAGGCCTGGGAAGGAATGGAGTCAGCAAACCACCACCATAATGGCTGTATCACTGTGGCCAAGCTAATGCAGGGTTAATCATCCCAATGTCAGAGGACGAAAGGACAGAGCCTCCTCTTTCTGATTATGGGTAGGAATTAAAGGAGTACCCAACCTGTCTAACCAGGTAATCAGACCTGTTTTTGTGTGAAATAATCACCAGGAACAATTGGAACTTCCCTATCTGAATATATTATAAAGGTTCCAAGGGTGCTTGCGACTGCTCAAGACAAAAGCTGGGTTGCACTGGAGAAACCTGCCGTAAGGGGAATGCACACCAGCACTAGGTATAGCTGAAGTTTCACAACAATATTGGGGGTTAGCCTTAGTTCAAGAGGGGAAATCCCTCTTTTTATGGGGTACTTTTTACCCCATTAATGAAAGGAAGCCCTTTAACATAGAGCTTTAAGTTGTAAATTATAGCTCATCGGCTTCATATAGAAGAATCTATTGTTACAAAGGCATCTTGAGGATGCCAAAAATGAGGGACTACTTTAGAATTGTTTTCCAAGTAGAAAGACTTGCCTCTAGACTTGAAAGCTACAGTCTGCTTGGGATCCAAACTCTAAAGGTAGAGACATATCTGGCTAATTATTAACCAAGAACTCTCTCTGAAGTCAGCATTAGTTTCAAAGAAAATGGTTGGACTTAGCCAAAAAAGCCAGTAATATTTAACTAATTATAGGGAATAGCAAATAGAAAAACCACTTTTTAAATGGAAAAAAACCACTTCCTTAAAAGGAATGATCATGGTCTTCATATATTGCTTCAAAGCTGGGAAAGATTATTATTCAAATTCTTAGCAATGAAATATGGCTAAAGGAATAATTAAACACTTAATGTTGATAAAAGCCAATGTCTCAGTGCTCAAAACTTGAACTTAACCTCCAATCTTACTTCTCTCCGAGGATCGCAGCCCTTAGCAGAAGCCGGGAAACAAGTGTCTTTTTTTTCTTTTTAAAAATGCAGACACCATTTTTGCTGGGCACATTAGATGCATCACTTGTAGATGAGGCCTACAGTTAGGCTCAATTAGATTCAAAGAGAAGCTGCTTTGTAGAATACAAGTCTCCCATTCTTTAACAGAAATGTGGGCTGCTTTTAAACGGCAAGCTCTGCAAATGAGGACTTATGAAAACCCCTTTCTGTAGCCAAGATGGCCAGTCTTTTTCCCTCACACCAACCAAATCCTAGTGTGGAATCTATACAATCCTCTCAAAAACTGAAAAACCAGAAACTTAAGTTCCCACAGAAAATGAACTAAAAGTTGGTATGCAACCATGGCAAGTGACTCAGCACTGCTGCAATTACTTTCAAGCCATGAACTTGATCCATCCAAGATTCAGGAGCCTATCAAAATGCTCCCAAGTTTCAGGCTGTTTAGCAATAACTATTGGACTGCCCTGAATCCCATTACTGGTTGAAATTTGATCCAGGAACAGTTTAGAAAAAAATGCTTACAAGTGAACTGAGAGTCCCAGTCATTCAGGGTCTCCTGCTGGGCAGGAGTGAGGTCAGAAAGGTCATCATACTCGTCCTTCAGAGCTTCCTTATCCAGGCAAAGTGTGGCGAGGCCCCTGGATGCATCTCTTCCAGCAAAGACCCCATACGGCCCCTCTTTAAAAACAAAACCAAAGACCAATTCTTTATGAGTTCATTCCTCTGTGGTTCATATACAGAAAATTGCTTCCTTACCCATCAACATAGAAAGCCCCCTTTTGAAATATCCAGTTGCATTTGGAAACCATAAGTGATGTTGATACTTTGGATCATTATGTAGTGGATACTAAAAGGCCTGTTGTTATTAACTTTTAAACAATCAAAATCTTACACATTATCCATTTCCTGTGATTTTCAAATAGCTAATAAAAAAGCTATAAATGGTTATCTCCTGGCGAGGGGGCCAGTCAGGATTGATCCAAGATAACCTGAGTACACAGGTCAGAATTCAGCTTTAGGAGGTTGAACCCTAGGCTGTGCTCTAGGCACCTGGGCTAAACACCAGTGAAAGTTATGTTTTCTTACGATAACATACACTAAGGTTTTTGTTAATGAGAACACATAATTGTCAAAAGGATCTCTGGTTGTGAGACTGCATTAAATATTAACATGTGGCACCTGCAGGAGAAATTCTTTTATGCGTTATCAGTGGTTCAGAAATCTATCCACGTTACATAATCTTCGCTGTCAATAAAGAGATAGCAGAGATCAGCTGTTACTATTTTTGTTGAGCTTGAAGAGAACAAAGAAAATTCTAAAACTCATGGAAAATGGTGGCTGAATCAATCCACAAAATAATTCTATAAAACATCGGAATGCTATTACATATATTATGCTTAACTTTTATCTAAGAGAGCAGTGAATCATTCTGTAGGTACTTAAAGTGGATGTTAAGATTCATTTAAATATTGCACAAGTAAATGAAAAGAATGCAGTGTACCTTTAAACAATGTGTTTCCCCAAGGGTTGAGTAGCAACCCTGATACTAAACTTTGTAGGTAACCACTATGCCAAGTATGAATCAAGTTTCAATATGGCCTCATCAGCTGAAACCTCAATCCATTAGGATTTTTAAAATAAATTAGAGGAAATTTATGATCAACTTTTAAATGCAAATAAGATTCCAAAAATTTTGTTACTTTTAATGATCGTTACATGTTTTTTCCACTAGAGAAGGTTAAAAAAAAACCTTCATAATTTTCTAATGGAAATGGTGGCATCTAGCACTTGAAAATAGGCCAATTGTACTGGCTTGGACCTCACCATTTCAGAAATTATGGTCGCAGAATTCTTAAACACAGAGAGGAACATTAAGACTTTGGAGAATATGTATTATTCATTAGAATGTATATCCATTAGAATGTAAGCTCCACGAGCAGAGACTTGTGGGCATTTTTTTTAATTCACCACCATAGTCCCAGCACCTACATAATTATGTGCCACACAGAGAACAGGCACTCGAATGAATAATTCTTAGAAATCCATTGTGACACGAAGCATCCTTTTCATACAATGTCACATAATCATGGCCTCACAGGATAGTGCAGAATAGAGACTTAAGAGATCCCACAGGGGCTACCCTTATCATTTTAAAGAGGGACAACTAAGGCCCAGAGAGAACAATGTTTGGCAGTGGGTCATTGACGCAGCTGGTCAACGATCCAACCAGGGCTGGAACCCAGGTTGCCTGAATCCCAGTTTTGTGCTTGTTACACAGGCCTACATCCCTCTCAATGCCTTTGCAAACATTATTTGATGATGCCCCATATGCATGTGTTTTCACTATTTTATGGTGTAGCTCATAATAGCAGTGATGACTATGTTTATTGATAATGCTTCTTGGTGTGCCACTTGAGTGACAAATAATATAGGTGTGATTTTCAAATTGTTTTGATGGGTTCATGCCTGCAGAAAGGTCTTCTAAATGATCCACAAGGAAAAACTGCTAAGTGGGGGAGTTCCTTAAGAACTTAACACATCTGATTTTGATTAGTTGGACTGGGAGAGTAAAATAAAATGGAGGTGGGGATGGCCAGATTGCTACTTTCTACATTCTTCCCTCTCTCCAGAGCAGCAGGAAAAAGAGCATGGCCAGTATGTACATACTCGCTGAGCTCCCTGGCTTTTGAGGAGTCCACATTGGAGGAACTAAAACCCCTTCCTCCTCTCCTGCGAATGGATTCTATTTAGCAGGACTTTGCAAACCTGGCTGCATCTCGAATTGGCCTAAAGAAGCGTGTGAAATGTAGATTCCTGGGGATCTTTCCTACCGCGTGTCTTCCGTTGTTATGGTGATTAGGCCGGAAATCTGTATTTTTCCTCAGGAGCATCAGGTGATTCTGATTCAACCCGGCTTGAAGAGCCTTATCTCAAAGGCCCCTTCAAGCCTGCCCCCTCCAACAGCTCAGCAGTCTCCCACCCCTCATTTCCCTTCTGGTTGGCTTTTCCTGAATCTCCACACCCAGCAGCCTTCATAGCCCTACCCCCTTTGTTTCTCAGGATCCTCCCACTTCTCCCTCCCTCCATTTTTAATATTTTTGGCTTCTAGTCCTTTCTCTTCTGCTATAGACTAAAGTACTGCATTACCTTCTCATTTTGCTGCATTCGCATAGTCCGTCACATTCAACCTTTATTCCTCCCTCAACCAGCTCCTTTCTCCCTATGGAACCGCCCTTGTTCACCTTCCAGCTTTTCCCCATCTGCTAAACATAGCGCACGCGCGCGCGCACGCACACACACACACCAAACACATACCTGACACATGCCATACTCTAAGCGCCCGCACGCACACACGCCTGACAAGCCACATACACTGACTACGCACACACATATCACTCACCCCCACGCACGAAGCTTATACCTGCTGCTAATCCCATCTCCCTTTTCTTCTCCCACACCCTCACATTCCACCATAGCTACTCCTGGCGTCATCGGCCTTCGCGTCCTCTCCAAGGCTAGGCCTCCCTCCTCCCGCACCACCCCCTCCTTCCAGAAATCCCCAAACCCGATACCTTCGACACTCCCCTAACACTGCGTTCTGTTTTCTCCCCCACATTCCTTTTCCAGCCTCGCGCTCTCACCCACCTACCCCCGGCTTAAGAACATCAGCCTTTCCACACACACACCCCCCATCCCGGCGCTGGCGCAGGGAGGGGAATCTGCGCCCCCACTGGCCCGCAGACCTTCTAGAGCGCCCCTTACCCCCCGCCCGCTGGGGAAGCCGCCCTGCCACCACCGCCCGGCTCTCTGCCTGCCCGCCCTCACTCGCTCGGTCGCCATTCCTCCCCTCGAGACTGTCCCGCTACCCCCTTGCCCCTCCCGGATTCATCCTCATGCCTGGGCCCCTTCTTTTGTTTACGCGTCCCCGGGGCCAGCAGCCGTACCCGGCCCGTAGAACTTGCGGCCCTTAGTCACGTCGAACACCTTGCCGTTGATGGCCATGAGTATGCGCGGGTCCTGGACGCCGTCGAAGCGCCGCAGCTCAGCAGGGGTGAAATCGCGCCGCTTAAGGCGGGGCAGTGGGGGCGGCTCGTCGTCGTCGCTGTCGCTGCTGGCCGCCGGCTGATCCCCGCGCACTATCTTGTAGAGCAGGAAGATGCAGAGGCCGAGCAGCAGCAGGTTGAGCGGCGACGTGAAAATCTCGTTCAGCAGCCCGCCCTCCAACTCGCTAGGGTCGGCGCCTGTCGCCACCACATCCTCGGCAGCCATGATCACTGGAGCAAAGATTGGGTCGGACTTGGGAAGGCTCCGGAACTTGATGCTTTCTCCTCCCTCTCCGCACTACCTTGTGGCGCGCTCCGCTAGGCGAACAAGGACTAATCAGGAGAGGAGGCGGGGCCGGGAGGGGCGGAGGCGGGGCTGAAATAGGCGGAGTCTCCTAGCCCAGTCTCTCCCGAAGCTGCGGATGCGCATTGCCAGGCTGAATCCAGCCCTGCCCAGCTGAGGCCCCCCACCTTCCTGCGGGTTGTGGCTCCCCTCCCCCCGCCGGATCCCGCCTTCCCTGCGTCTGAGAGAGCTCTGAGTCCACCCCTCAGTTTCACCTGCGAGGCCCCAGGCCTTCCTGGCGCCATTAGCATGCATTCTCTGGATCACCGAGACTGTGCGCGCAGTTCTACCACGCACCCCGCTAGCTCCAGATACACCGACCATCTCAGAGAAGCTTGGCTCTGCTGGGCTTTGTCTGAGGCCCCCTCCGCCACCTGATGCGCGCCAAACACCGACTCCATTTCTCTTGCTTTAGGATTCTGCCCCCGCCTCCTATCCCAAAGCCTCACCTTTCCCCGTCCATCCCTCAGGACCACGCGGCTCTCATAGGAGACGACAGGAAACTTCCTCTTCGAGCTCCCTTTTCCACCTTCAAGACCCAGCCTACCCATTCTCACCTTGGGAACCCCCATTTGTCTTCTTTGACAACCTTTCTCAAATCCTCCCCCCAGATGCTGTGGGACGGACACCCCCAGGATAGGTGAAGTCGGCGCATAAGCCCTCTTCTGACAATTCTTGTAATATCTGGGGAAACTGACCGGATCACCCGATTTACTCTGGGCTTATTCTCAGAAAACTAAACTACGATCACCAGTTTTCTCAGTCCCAATGCATCAGTAAGCAACGTTCTATTGCTGCTCTTTTTTTTTTTTTTTGAGGGGGAGGTGCTTAGAATAATGAGAAAACTTTCTTTGTTTGGCAGCGTTCTTCTGCTTGAATTCTGTTGAGCTACTCTTGGCAGTCACAATAACCCTATACTAAAGCCCAGGCGAAGGCAGGAGGTTTGGTTCCTTTTTCTAGGTATTTCATCCGACCTTTGATGTGCTTAACCGTCTGCACAGGAGCAGGCCTTATGGAAGCTGTCTATACCCTTTAGAATCGGGCCTTCTTCTTTATGGTGGCAGGGGGAGGGGAACGGAAGAAAAGATGGGGGGTAATTAAAACCAAGCCATGCCCACATCTGCAGCCCAGAGCTGTACGTTTCCATCAGGAATTCTGCTCACTTGCTCATAATTTACTCCCCTTCCCAACATGCAGGAGACTTGAGAGAATTGGCTTCGTACCTCAGAATTCTAAAAATTTCTGGCACAAACTGCTTCCATCCCTGCCCCCACCCCATTTTATTAAATCATTTAAAAGTGTATGTGAGCTGAACAGTCTTTAAGTCGGCCCATGCATTTTTTTTTTCACAGATCTAAATTTAGGATTAGCTGCAATGGTCCTCTCAGATCTTTTGTCAAACTTCTTCAATTTAATCAAAGCGGAACAGGCTCAAACTCGTCTGTACTTAGGATCAAATTACCTTAAAAAAAAAAAAAAAACAAAACAGCCTCTATGTGGCCAAGACAGTTTTACAAATTAACAAACTTGTGAAAAATTATTTTTGTTTTCAATCAATATCCAGACAAAGTGTAGATAGATATCTTTTAAGAGCTCATTTTAATTGATAAGAAAATCCAGAAGATTCTAGTCAATAAATGGGCAAAAAGAGAAATAGGTAACTCACAGACGAGGGGATACCCATGGTGAATAAGCATATGAGAAATGTTCGGTCTCTCTAGTAATGAAAAATATGGAGACCACTGTCACCGACCACTTTCTCATAGGTAAAATAAAAGAAAAAAAAGGATGATATACAATGCTGGCAAGAGAGTGGTGAGACTATTGTCACACTAGTGGAGACAGTAAAAATTAGTATAACCTCTTGTTATCCATAAAAATATTTTCTATCCATTACTCCCACTTCTAGTAATCTACTCTTTGGTCCAGTAATTCCACTTCTAGGACTCTATCCCACGGAAATTCTCAGAAATGCAAACAAAGATTTCACTACTAAGATGCTCACCAGAGAATCATTTTTAATGTGGAAAAACTGGAAAGAACCTGAATAGTCAACTTAAAGAAATAGATAATTGGTTTGAATTGTGACAAAACCATAAAGTAATGTATGATACAGCCATCCAAATACTATCATGACATGGGAAAATTCTTATGTTTTAATGTTAAGAGAGCAAAACAGGATGCAAAACTATATACAGTATTAATTCAACTATGTAAAAAACTCATAAAAGGAAGCCTGAAAGGAAACATGCTAAAATGTTAACTGTTGTTGATTGTTAGTTTCTTCTTTATATTTTTCTACATTTTCCACAATGAGCATATATCACTTTTAACCTCGGGGTGGGGGAAAATAGTTAATTTCTTTTCTAAAAAAATGTAGAATGGTGGTACATGTTCACTATAACAAACTTAAACACTATGTATGTGTATAAAGTAAAAAATGAAACACGACTCCCTCTCCCACTCCCCAAGTAATCTTTAAATCAGGCCCACACATCAGCAGTTTGGTTTATATTCCTGCAGACATAAAAAACAGACACACACACACACACACACACACAGAGATTTTGTATTAGCAAATTTGGAAATTCCTAAAATAATAAGTGATTAGTCAGTTTTTATTCTAATAGAGATACAAAATAAAAAATAAGAACAAAAGATTAGCTCTATCCAGATAACCCTGCTGGGATTTTTTTTAAGTCACATTTATTTAAGATAATAAAATGCAAACTACAGAAAGATCGAAAAGATAAATTGAAGCCCCCCTGCCCACCCTTGATTGTCTCTTCTCAAATGTAACCACTATTATAAATAGAGAAAAGTGGTCAAATACAAATACTGTATAATATCTCTTATATGTGGAATCTAAAAAAATAACTGAACTCAAAAGACCAGAGAGCAGAATGATGGTTACCAGGAGCTGGGGGGGTCGGGGACTTGGACAGGTGTTGTTTAAGAGTACAATTTTACAACTAGTTGATAAATAAGTCCTGGAGCTCTAATACATGGTCCAGTAAATATAGACAACAAAACTTGCTAAGAGGGTAGATCTGAATTGTCCCCACCAGTAGAAGAAATAATTATGTGACACTGACAGAGGTGTTAGGTAACTCTACTATGGCAACCATATTGCAATATACATTTATTAAATCAATATATTGTACACCTTAAACTTACACAATTTTATATGTTATTTTAAAATTATGTCTCTTGCCCTGGCTGATGTGGCTCAGTGGACTGAGTACTGACCTGTGAACCAAAGGGTCACCGGTTCAATTCCCAGTCAGGACACATCCCTGGGTTGCAGGCCAGGTCCCCAGTAGGGGACATGTGAGAGGCAACCACACATTGATGTTTCTCTCCCTCTCTCTTCCCTCCCTTCCCCTCTCTAAAAATAAATAGATAAAATCTTTAAAAAAACAACAACTATGGTACATTTACACAATGGAAAGCTACACCCCAGAAAGAAAGAAGGAGCTCCTACCCTTCGCGACAGCATGGATGGAACTGGAGAGCATTATGCTAAGTGAAATAAGCCAGGGGGTGAAAGACAAATACCATATGATCTAACCTATAAGAGAAACCACAAAACAAACAAGGAAGCAAAATATAATCAGAGGCATTGAAATAAAGAACAAACTGACAGTAACCAGAGGGGATGGAGGAGGGGGACAATGGGGGAAAGAAGGGAAAGGGTCACCAAGGAACATGTATAAAGGACCCATGGACAAAGTCAAAGTGGGGAAGGATTGAAGGTGGGAGGTGGGGGTGGGTGGGGCAGGGGAAAGTGGTAGCAGAAAGATGGGGACAATTCTATTTGAACAACAATAAAAAAATAAAAAAATAATAAATTATAAGAGAATTGGGATGATGGCTGAATCCACTGGGATGAATTCTCAATCTCATCTCAATTCGCTCTCTATAAAAAAAAAAGAATGAAAGAAAGGATGCTTGTAACACCATTTGAAAGACCACCCAGGGTGTATACAACAGGATAAATAAAATAATGAACCCATTAAACAAACAAACAAACTAAAATTATGTCTCAATTTTTTAAAAGCAGGGAAAATCTTTTTATGATGGGCTACAGGGGAGTTATACTTTTTATTTATCACAGTCCAGAGTACATTCTGTTACAGTCTGTAGTCCTTTGGGGAGGTAAGAGTAAAGGAAGTCCTGCTTACACAGAGGGTAGAAAAATGTGTGCAATTTAAAACCTCAAGCCTTGGCTGGTGTGGCTCAGTGCATTGAGTGCCAGTGTGCAAACCAAAGGATCGCTGGTTCGATTCCCAGTCAGGGCACACGCCTGGGTTGCAGGCCAGGTCCCCGTAGGGGGTTCTTGAGAGGCAACCAAACATTGATGTTTCTCTCCCTCTCTTTCTCCCTCCCTTCCTTTCTCTCTCTCAAAATTAATAAATAAAATCTTTAAAACAAAAACAAAAACAAAAACCTTCAAGAAGTGATACAGCTTGCAAATATAAATGCTTTCAAACCAGATTTGATATTAAATAAAGTGAGCTCTTATGTAACACTGGAATGCTGAGATTGTTAAGGAAAAGCATCCCACCATTCTGCCGTATGTCACAATATTGGGTGGAAATGTCTTGTCTGGAGTGGCAGTTCTCAAGTTCTCTGGAAGTAAGCAAGGTGCTCCTGACTTATTTAGTCCTCTCCAGAATGTGAGAGTTGCATTATATATGTTCTTTGGATTCAAATTAACTTGTAAAGCCTATGTACTTGACTTGAGGACTACTTATTTCCCAAGATATATGCTGTCTTATAATGTTTCCAAACTTCATTCCTCCCTTAACTTATTTTCAAAGGTTTTTAAGAGCTTTTAAACAGGAATAAGACAATTGGCTGATTAGCTACAAAATGTGTGGGAAGTAATTCAACCTCACTAGTAATCAAATAAACCCGAAGGAACATATTAACAGTGTCCATTTTTCATCATTCAATATTACTGGAGCATTCTTTTTTGCCTATTGTTTCTTAAAGCGTTTTAAAAATGATAATACTCAGTGCTGGTAAGCACATAGCAAGAGAATCACTCTGACATGATGCTTTTGAGAATAAAAGATTCACTCTGTTCACCTATGTATTTAAGTTCCTAGAGCAGTCTGCCGTGTATTA
The DNA here is from genome assembly GCF_021234165.1 of Pteronotus mesoamericanus. Lineage (NCBI taxonomy): Eukaryota > Metazoa > Chordata > Mammalia > Chiroptera > Mormoopidae > Pteronotus > Pteronotus mesoamericanus. Next base: position 655,603 of record NW_026555203.1, read on the forward strand.
GGTAATCAATAAATATTTGTTGAGTTAAAGTATATTAGAAGTGGGTCCAGACCTTTTAGAAAGCCCCTTTCACAATATAAATCAAGAGCTTCAAATCATTCATGACCTGTGACCAAGAAATCTAACTTATACAAACTTTTCCTAGGGAAGTACTCAGACATGTGAACAGAAATTTGTACAGAAAAACCACAAAACATATTATGTAGTAGCAAAAAGCTGGAAACAATATAAGTATCCAGAGGAGTCCCCCATCTCACTCAGAGTAAAAGGCCAAAGTCCTTATAGTAGCCCACAAAGCCCTGCAGGATTTGTGCCGCCCCACGCTACCCTTACCTTTAGGACTTTAGGAACTCAGTTTCCCACTTCCCTTGTCACTCTGCTCTAGCCACAGTGGCCTCTTTGCTGGTCCTCAAACAATCAGGCACATTCCAATTCCTCTATATCTGCGATTTCTTTTGCTGAAATGGTCTTCCCCAGATATCCTCATGGATCATTCCTTCACTGCTTTCAAATCTCAATACATCCACCTTCAACTCTCCATCTTTTTCCCTGACGGTTTTCTCCATTGCATTTACTGCTTCCTAATATACAGTATCATTTACTCACCTTTGAGTTATCTCCTCCAACTTCAACAGAGAACAGAAATTTCATCTATTTCCCTCATTGCTGTATCCCCTGTTCATAAAATACTGGCTGGCATATAGTAGATGCTCAATAAATATTTGTGGACTTGAACCGATTTGAATATGGAAGCCCATTATTTTATTTTTTAAATTTTTTTATGAAATCTATTTTTATTTTTTATTGTATTTTTCTTTTACCATTTATCACCCTTATACTCCCCTCCCCTGGAAACCCATTATTTTAAATATACATGCATAGATTATGCATAATTTTTGCTTTCATTTTTATACAGTGAGCATAAACTGTTTTTAATATTGTAAAAAGCAATACAAAGTTCAAATTTTTAAAGCATAAAAAACAAAGCTCTAAAGTCTTGAGTAATAGAAGTATATGGATTCTATTTTTTTTAAATTCTCGCCAAGGACATTTTTTGTTGCTTTTAAAGAGAGAGGAAGGGGGAGAAGAAGATAGAACATCGATGTTTGAGAGAAACATCGATTGCTTGCCTCCCCTACTCATCATGACTGGGGACAGAACGGGCAACCTAGGTATGTGCTCTGACCAGGAATTGAACCTGCAACTTTTCAGTTATGGGACATGCTCCAGCCAACTGAGCCACACTGGCCAGGGTTGGATTCCATATTTTTAATTTCAGAGACTAAACAATACTTGGTGATGAGGTTTTTAAAGAGACTCAAAAGGGGCCTGTTCAGCCACATCCACTTGACCATCCTCTATTGATTCTTGCTCTGTGCTAGGCTCTGTGGCAGATGTTAGGGATGCAAAGTCTTGCCCCTTAAGGAAGGAGCTCACCATCTAGCAAGAGGAGACAATCAAAAGGTAATAGATGCTGTGGTTGAGATCTGCACATCGTCAGTGGAAGGTAGGCAAAGGAAAAGTGGGAGGTCTGATCTAAGAAGGTTCATACAGGAGGTGACATTTGAGCTGAGTCTTTAAAATATTCACTAGGTGGATAAAGAAGGGATGAGTTTTCTAGGGAAACCAATGGTTCTCAAACTTAGGTGAATATCAAAATAATCTGGAGGTGGGAGTGTACTTATTCAAATGTCTGTTCCTAGGATCAGCCCCCAAAGACTCTGATCCTTTAAATTTAGGGTAAAGCCTGAGAATCTGCATCTTTAGTAATAGCTGTCATTGTTTGAGCACTTTTTATGTGCTATGGATTCATGCTAAGTGAGATAAGTCAGACAGAGAGAGATAAATACTGTATGGTCTCACTCCTACGTGGAATTGGGGATGGGGAGTGGGGGGACAGAACAGATGTTGTTTAAGGGTATGAACTTGCAACAAGTAGTAAATAAACCCTAGAGATCTAATGTACAGTACAGTGAATATAGAAAACAATATTGTATTATAATAATCAAACTTGCTATGAGACTAGTCCTTAATTATCCCAACCATTAAAACTTTTGGCCACTCACTATTAAGCTATTTTATTTCCAGTTCCAGCAAGTGCACAAGCACCCAAGGCAATTCCAATCCAGGTAAGAAACACAGACATAGAGGAAGAAATCTGAGGAAAGGCACACAAATACCAAACAGCATGCTCCATTCTGCGGAAACCCTTTAATGTCTCCTCGTTGTCAGTGAAATCAAGTCCAGAATTTTTAGCATGGTTTACTCCTGTAGTGGACTACTCAGACCCAAACACTCACTCATTTCCCCTGTTTCCCTAATGCTGAAACTGACAGCTTTCAACAAATCTTCCTCCTGAAATAGCATTGGGCTGAAAAGAGCTTCCTAGCCCAAAGTCACACCTCCTTCTCAAGGCAGCCTGAAGGCAATGAATGGTCAATACAAGTGCATAAAGGTCTGTCTTCATTGCCCCAACTGAGAATGAATCTGTAGGGCCAGCCCAGCCTCAGAGCTCCCTATCAGATTGACTGAGGCTGTGTTTTGATTGCAGCGCAGCTCAACTCCCTCTGCCTGATTCTGATTCCTTGCCTTCTCCTTCAGGTGTAGACTCCAAGAGCACTCCCCAATAAACTTTCTGTATACTAACCCCCATTGCAGAGTCTGTTTTCCCAGGGAACCTAACCCAGGACTCTAACCTTCCATGATCTGGCCACAGGCTACAGGTCCAGCTTTATCTATTCCTACTTCCTCCTTACTCCCAATACTCCAACTATCCTGAAGCTAGGAGTGATGTGGCCAACATCACATGTAATGCATAATTTATTGAGTGCTACAAACACTTTACATATATTGCCCTGTTTATCTCACAGCGAATTACCACCAAGAGGACCAAGAGGGAGGTTCTATTACCACCCTCTTCTTACAGAAGAGGAATCTGATACACAAAGAGGTTAAGTTAGTTGCCCAAAATCACAGTTAGTAAGAGGCAGACCTGGGATTCAACTCCAAAAGTCTGACTCCAGAGCCCAGGCTTTACATGAGATCATTTTCTTTTTTTAAAATTAAATTTATTGGGGTGATATTGGTTAATAAAATTATACAAGTTTCAGGTGCACAATTATATAATACATCATCTGTGTATTGTATTATGTGTTTACCACCCCAAGTCAAGTCTCCTTGCATCACCATCATATTACTTTTTAAAAGTATCATGCTGATAAGAGCACTGAGGACACATTGGAAGGGCGGGTACTGGAGCAGGGGCACCAATGAGGAGCCTTACTGCAGGGTAAAACAAGGGATTAAATCAAGGTTGTGATAGTGAGGACATAAAATATGGGATAAATTTGACACATGTTAAATCAGGGATAAATATGATACATGTTAAGGGGCTAGATGGGACAGGGCTTAGGATTCCACCACTACTTCTCCCATTCCTTCTATATCCACTTTATGCCCAGCTCCTTGCGTGAATGAATGGGTGAATGGTGTATAATCCATCAAGAAGAGGTAAACAAGGGAGAGCAAACTTGAAGAAGGAACCTTTTATTCAGATGGGGGTTGCGTCTTAAAGTGTGGCTCATGCATCAGCAGTGTTAGCATTAGCTGGGAGTTTGTTAGAAATGCACGATCTTGGGCAGCATTCCAGACCTACTGAATCAGAATCTCCATTTTAACAAGACCTCCATAAGAGTCACATGCACATTCGTGTTTGAAAATGACAGGCATAACGAACATCCTGGTGGAGATATTCAGTAATGTGTCCAGTTAAATATTTGGGTTTAGAACACAGGATAGAGACCGGGCTGGAATGATAAAGACAGGAAGTATCAGCTCATGAATGGTAGTTGAAATCACTGGCATTAAATTAGATTACCAGGGAGAATATAGGATAGAGAGGTCTTGCCAAGATGCATTGCACAATATGCTAAGCCAAGGCTCAAAATTGTTGGCCCTGGTGGAAAGAGCTGATTTGAATGACTGTTTGTCTGACACTCACATTATGTTAATTTTAAAAACATTAGATGAAAACACTTAGCCAGAAGATTTTTTACATAAAGCCCTTATTTCTGACTTCTCTTAAAGGTGTTAGATCTTTGTGCGTCAACAATTAGCCACAGCTGATTGGCAGCTGCCTCCCTCAGAGGGCACACCTAAAGAAGGCCCTCCTCTCACTACTGTATCCACCAATGCTGAGACCAAATATCAGTTATCTTTTATCATATTTTCTCTGTGTTTTAAAATATTAACAAGGTTAGTCAATGGCAAGTAGAAAAAGAAAGACAAAGAAGAGGGTATTATTTCAAAAGAGGTGGGAAGAAAGCATCCATCATCATAGCATTCCTCATTCTTATTACTTGCCTGGCATCAATAAGTTGTTAGACAGTTGTAGAGAGAGAAAGGAGGTCAAGACAGAATCCTAGGGGAAGGTTAACATTGTACGGATAGGTGGAGGAAGAGGAACCCACCAAGAAGTTTGGGAATAAAAATTTCCCGTCAATAAAAGATGACTGGGAGAGTATAGTCAGACAGAAACAAAGGGAGGAGAGAGTTTCCAGGAGCGAGAGGTTCACACTGTCGAAATGTGAAAGCTACAAAGTAAACCATTTGGAAGTCCCAGGCTACCTATGCCAGAGTCCTTTGGTGTGCCATGACAAGCACTGAAGCCTGGTTCCAGTGGCCTAGGGAGTAAGTGGGATGTGAAGACTGAGGAGCTCTAGCTCTCACAATAAGCCTGAGAAGCTCAACTAAAGGGAGGGGGAATGTAGGACAGGGATTTGATTTGTTTTTTAGAAAGCTTTAGTAGACTCAGGCTGACGTGACATAGCCAGGAGATGTTTAGGGGTTGAAAATACAGGAGAGACGGGATATTAACCAATGCTGTGTCAAGAAGTGAGATAGGAAAGGATGAAATCCAAAGGACAGGCAGAAGTATTGTACCTGCTTTTTAAGAGCAGAGGGAGAGACATGTGCGGAACTCAAGGTTGAGGGAACTTAAATCCTGCAGCCTCAATGTTTTTCATGAATTAGGAGGCAAGGTCAACTGCTGGAGGACAGGAGTGGGGATGGGGAGGGGTAGAGTCAGGACTTGAATGCTGGCCAAGGTTAATATTTTCACCATTCCTTCCATAGGGGCTTTAGAAACAGGAAGAAGCAGGAGAAATACAGGCATTATGTTGCCTAGGAAACTCAGTGACTTGCTAAAGCAATAGTTGGTTGTTTGTTTAATCTTATTAACCCATTCATATCCATTGCCACCTAGAGGAGAACTGGTGAGTAGGGATGGAAATAGAATTGTGCCTCATAGAGCACACAGTAGGCATCCTCTGTAGTCTAAGGAAAACATGGGGGTATGAGTAGCCTTGGGACAAGAGAATAAAATAAATGGGAGGAATCATCAACTAAGTGGCAGGCAGTAAGGTGTCAAAGACAAATTTCCACTATTTCCTTGTGTTTGTGCATGTCCACAGGCACACACACACGCACACACACACATACCACCCAGACCTCTGCGTGGTGCTGGTATAATTCCACTATCCCACCAACCAGAAAAATGTAGAGTTAAAATGCTGGAATTATTCCTTCTTTGATGACAGGATAATCTAATTAACTATCACCTGTTTTCATTGCTTTAAGTTTATCACTAAATGAAACTTATTTTTTATCATTTGTTCAATTTCACCACAAAGGGTGGCCAAGGCTTGTGATATGTAGGTCTGGATTCTACATGCCCCAGGAAAAGAGTAAAGAAGCTTATGTTTCAAAAAAAAGGTCTAGATTATTGAGAGCTTAGATATGGATTGCCTGAGGGTAGAGGCCTTTCAGAGCAGGAGTGGAGCGTGGGCCAGACCCAGTGAGTGCCTGTTCACCTGAGCATGGGTGCATATGGGGGAGGGAGGCAGAGTATCAGAGTGTCTGGGTTCTATGCCCAGGGCCCCTCCCCTCTCCAGAAGCCCAGAGCAAGTGTATAAATTCTACTAAGGGAATGATTTCCTTCAGACTCAATTGTCCTCCCTAAGCTAATGCTGGTTCATCTTTCTTGGCAACATTAACATCCACATGGATGATACATACCTCACCCTGACTGTCCTCTTCCTTGATGTGTTTCACCCCCAGCCACCTTTTTCTTTACCCCACATTGGCCACCCTCTCTCTTTGTCACACACTAGACCTTTTCAAAAGCCCAACCCTGGTTAAACCCAACTGTCCTTCATTCCCTTACTGCACATAAACAATAGTACTGTAGCAGAAAGCACAGTACTCTAGTGGATGGCTCACATGAAAAAGTAGAATTGCTTGTATTCACAGATGACATAATGACTTAATGGCTTACATAGAAAATCCAATGGACTCGACAAATAAGCTACAAAACTAATGAGAGAGTTTAGCAAGGTTGAAGGATACAAGACTGAGATATATATCAATTTAATTTCTATTTAATAACAATGAACAATCAAAAATTGAAATGAAAAAGACACCACTTACAATAGCATTGAAAGCATGAACTATTTAGGGACAAAAAGATACACATATTATGATTCCAATTATATCAGTCTCCAAGAAATGCAATCTCCCATATAATGACAAAAAACAGAGCAACAACTCCCTGGGGGTACGGAATGGAGAGGGGTTCACTTGAAAATTTTTGGTCATAATTTACAAATGGACAGTGTTGTCCAAGAATTACACGACACAGTCACAGTCCATTCTCTCTCCCACTCTCCTCTGGAAGCGTACCATCTCTGTTATTTCCTTTGTCAAATCTCCGATGTCTCCTTTTTATTATCACTCTCAGCTGGTCACCTTGCATTTTATTTCATTAAGAAAATAAAAGCAATTAGATGGAAACCCCCTCACCTTTCCACCACCAAACCCACCAACTCCTATTTATATCTACATACTCTATTTTCCTTCTTGGTACAATGCAGAGTATACTTCCACCTATTAATGCCCCGCCCCTTTGACTCTGTGTCCATTTACCTCACATACTCTGAAGACCTTGGCTGTCACAATTATTCCGTCTCTCTCTTGCGTATTAATAACAGTCCTCTTTACCTGAACATACGCATATGCAGATAAACATAGTCTAGTGTTTCCTCTGCCTTGCTTTTATCTCTGAACATTCCTGTGTCAGAGTTTTTCATGTAACTAAAATTCTTCATAAACATAATTTTAATGACTGCATAGGACAGCATCATATGTATAAATCACAACTTATTAGACAGTTCTCTATTTGCATATTTAGGCTTATTTCCAATGTTTCTTTATGAGCAATAACTGCAATGAGCAATTTGCTGCAAATTACTTTGCCTCTTTCTGATCATGTCCTTAGAACAAACTCCTTGAAATTCATATCTTGGGTCGAAGGCTATGACAATCTCTAAAAATAAAATTATTGTGTCAGAGGTTGTGAATATTTTTCATGTACTTGGTTCTCATGGTTGATTTTATGTGTCAATCTGACTGGGCCACAGGGTGCCCAGATTAAACGTTATTTCTGGGTGTGTCCGTGAGGGTGTTGCCAGGTGAGATTAGCTTTTGAATCGGCAGACTCAGTAAAGTAGATAGTCCTTCCTACTGTGGGTGTGCATCATCCAATCCATTGAGGACCTATATAGAACACGAAGCAGAGGAAGGAAGGATTGGTTTACCCGCTTCTTGCCTACCAGCTGAGCTGGAACATTGGTCTTCTTCTGCCTTTGGACTGGGACTTAACATCATTAGTTCCCCTGGTTCTCCGGCCTTCTCCAGACTCAGACCGAACTACACCATTGGCTTTCCTGAGTCTCCAGCTTGCAGATGGCTGGTCATAGGACCTCTCAGCCTCCATGATCACGTGAGACAATTCATATCCTAAATATCTTTTATATATACACAAGTCATATATATGTATATATATGTGTGTGTTTGTCTATATACATTTATATTTGTGTATGTGTATATACATTTATATATATGTACACACACACACACACACACACACATATTTTCTCTGGAGAACGCTGACTGATATCCTTGGGTATACTAATGGATATACCAACTGACAATATTCGAGAGTATTCATTTAACTGTGCTCTTCTCACCTAAACTAAGCCTGATTGTGTTTTCAAGTTTTTGCTCTAGGTATGTTCCATAAAATATTTGCATACTAATATTACAAAAAATGCTTACTGCTCTACTGAAGTTCAAATTTAACAAGATGTCCTGTATTTTATCTGGCAACCTTACCTGAGGTGGGTATCCAAACCCTCTTCTAATTTGGAGATAATCCCTCATTGTGAATCTGGGAGTCAAGGACTCACCTCCGACCATGGAAAATAAGAGAAGTACATATTGCTTCTTCCCACGCCCTGGCTGCTTAGGGCACCAACAGGGGACAAAGGCTCTCATCAAAGACTGTGATTCTTGAGAGATTTATACAAAAAGTGGCAGTTTTGAATTCATTCATAGAAACTACATATAGTAGGGACCCCAGTAGCCAATGTTGGATCACTGCAGTGTAGAGGTAGCAGTGTTTTGTGGTGATGATATCTAGGGGTGGTTAAAGTAGCTGTTGTCAGTGGTGACATATTAACCAAAGTGACCCTATGGTAAGACATTAAGTAGAGTCCTCGCTGACAAACCTCCCTTGTGTTTTGCTCATTTCCCTAGCCTGGTTCATCTGCCTTCCTGTTGACTTTGTGAAATGCTCAAAACTTCGCTGAATTCAGGCAGAGTCAGTTTCTGTTGTTTGCAACCAAGAACCCTGACTGTTTTAAGTCCAGGTAGACAAAAGAAAAATTGAAATCACAATATTTCCACCAATTTTTGTATTCCTAAAATGAATCTTATTATTATTTATTAAGATATTCTCCCAACCAAATGACTGTTGCTTGAAGGATAGATATGGAATTTCCGAAAATAAGCAATAGATGGTGCTATGAGGTAATATATTCTTAATTGTGTGCCTAAATAATTAGGTTTAACACTATTAGTAACACCACCACCAAGGGCACTGTCAATAAGAATAGCTAATATTAACTGAGTGACTAATATGTGCCAGAAACTATTCTGTTTTATAGGATGAACTCATTCCTTTCGCCCAATAAAGCACATACTTTCATTACCTACATTTTGCATAAGAGGCAACAAAAGTATGTTCAGGCTAAGTAACTTGTCTAAGATCAGAAAATTAACTGGTAGTAAAGATAAAATTTGAACCCAAAAACTCTGGTTCCAGAGCCTGTAGCCTTAACCCATATGCTCTACTACTTTTCACAATTATGCTACAGCAGTCATGTACTAATTGCCTGCTCTGAGCCAGATTCTGAGCCAGGCATGTTACATGATGAGGTCATTATTGCAATTTTACATATGAGACCAAGAGAGGCTAAGTAATAAGTTCAGGTTCCACAGACAGAGACCAATCCAAGAACATTTATAGATATAATCCCATAATGTTAATAATAAAATTAAAGTACATTAAATTTAAAAAATTGTCACTTAAGAGAGTAATTCCACTTTGGAGAGAGAGAAAAATAGACTTTGAAAGTGGTTGGCACGGTAAACTATTCCTTTTCATTTCAGCTCTTCAGAGAAGTGCGGCCAGAATATTCTGCCTCTTCCCTTCCTCTAGAAGCTACAAAAGGTATGTAAGCTAAAGGCACCAGTGGAGCCTGACTCATCTGGGCTTTTGCTTTGTTCATTCTGAGGATGTTGTCTCATGCTAATGAGCAAAGAAGGTGACTTAGGTAGCCCCCAAATTCATAACTTAGGTGGGCTCTGGAAACGAAGCAGCCTTTCTGACAAAATGATTGTAATATTTACGTGGAAGAGCAAACTTACATAAATAGCTAAGAAAAGTTTGAGTCACAGGAGTAATGCTATCCAAATATACTATAAAACCACAGCATGTAAAACAGTGTGACAGCAGAGCATGAAGAGACAGCTCAATGGAACAGAACAGACAGCCCAGAAAAAACAAAACTATATGTGTGTATGTACATATGTACACATTCAAATATATGAATTTATAAGACAAAGGAAATATCAAAGAACAATGTTTATTCAATAAACAAGGCTAAGATGATTCATGACTTGGGAAAAATAATCACACGATACACTGAAATGAATTCTGCGTGTGTAAAAGAAAAAAATGCTTAAAGGAAGAAAATGAGATTATCAATCCAGTTCCTGGATGAAGAAGTGTTTTTTTCACATACACCTGATAGAGATCACAAAGAAAGAAATTGACTGGTATGCCTACATAAAAATGAAATCTTCTGAATATCAAAAAACTGCGTAAACAAGATAAAAGACAAAAAACTCTGAAAATTTTTCCAATACAAACAGACAATTGATAGAGGTAATGTAAATCAATAAGACAGACACAATAAAAGAGCAAATGGACAAAGAACTGAACAGATGAGTCATATATGAAGAAATACAAATAGGTAATTCAATATTAGCAAACTTTGGCCTCACTTGAAATTTTAAAATGACAGCTAAAAGTAAAATAGCATTTCCAACCTACCAAATCAGCAAAGATGTTTAAAAGTCATAACCCCCTAACATTATGAAGCACTTACATGTACCAATAAGAAGGACAAATTGGTGTGGCCTTTCTGAATGGCAGTTTGGCAGGATGCATTAAGAGCCTTCAGAAAAGTTCAGGCCTTTTGTTGTAGAAATTACACCTCTACATTTTTTAAAGATTTTATTTATTGATTTTGAGAGAGAAACAGAGAGAAAGACAGACAGACAGACATGGATTTGTTGTTCCACTTATTTATGTATCACTGGTTGCTTCTTGTATGTGCTCTGACCGGAGATGGAACCTGCAACCTTGGTGTATCAGGATGATGCTCCAACCAACTGAGCTACCTGGCCAGGGCTTCCATGTCTATGAATTTATCTTAAAGAAATACGCATACAGATAGAGACTTTTGTACAGTGGCATTCTTTCAGCCCAAGGAAAACCATTAGGAAAATGGTTAAATACATTATAGGACAGCCATAAAATAGAATGTTATGCAGCCATCAAAAGTGATGTTTTCAAAGGAATTTTAATGATAAAGAATGTATGACAATAAATTAGATAATCTCAGTGAAATGGATAAATTCCCAGAAATACATGTATTACCAAAATTGACTCAAGAAACAAAAAAGTTGAACAGACCTATAACTAATAAAAAGATGTAATCAGTAATCAAAAACCTCCAATTATCACACAGGCATTCCTACTTCCCATGGGTACCTTTTATAAAGAAAAAATCATTTTTGATGAAACAAACTATAAATAGTTTGGGATTCAGTTTCCAGACCAAGGCAACACAGGAGGTGGATAAGGTTTGTTTTAATCCCTCTCCTTGTATGCTTTTGGATCATCTCAAGGTCCCCATTTTGTCTTGCTTAGTTGTCTCCTGTTACTATCATTTCCACTCTAGAAAAATTTCCTGTAAGACAAAGAGCAAGTAAATGAATGTATACGCAGTTGGACTTAGCTGATAATAAGTATTTTTCCTAGGAATATTTGCATGTTGATACAGGCCAAAGCCTTGGCCAACAGAATGAACCTTTCAGTGGCCTGGTATTCAAGGCCATTCCCTGCTTCCTCTGGCCTGTCTTCTATCTCACTACCCCACCGCTTCCATACAAGCTGAGCTACAGAAAACACTCCCTTGCTCTTCTTGCTAAATGGATCTACTGGCTGTGTTTCTCTGCGTGCCTCAGACATGCTCAGGTTTCTAAAGATTTCCTTCCACTTGGAAACCTTCTCACCTATCTACTGAACCCTTAACCATCCTTCAGAGCCACCTAAATCCCACATGCTCCCTGAATTCTTCTTTCATTTATGCATTAATTCAATGACTATTTCTTGAGCACTGTCCCAGGTACAAGAGATATAGCAGTGGTGGAAACAAACATGGGCCCTGGCCTCACGGAACTTAGTTGATTGGGAAAGATACCAAACAAGTAAATAAGTACACGTATAATGAAAATTGTGATCTGTGCATTGAAAGAAAAGAATAGGGTGCAGTGAGAGGCAATACTGAGGTCAGAGTAAGCAGCTTCTTTGAGTAACTTGTCTCTGACCACTCCCTAATTCAAGCCCCAAAAGCCTTACTGTGTGAACCATTTAGATACTCACTCAGATATGTATTTGCCATTCTTTATGTGCCAAAACCTGTGCAATAACAATACTAAATACCACCAATTGAACAATTACTATATGGTAGGCACTATGTTGTGCACTTCATATATAAACTCACATTTAATCCTTAAAATGGCTCTATAAGAGAAGTACTAGTATTATTCCCATTGTATAGATGAGATGACTGAGTCACAGAATGGGTTAGTTACTTTCTCAGGATAATTCCTTTAGTTTGTGACTCAGGTTGTGTGGATCCTGAGTTCACCTACTTAACCAAAATACTCTACTGTTCTCTGTAAGATGTGTGCAAATGTGAGTGTGTGTGTGTATATCTATGTCTGTATTTGGGGAGGGTACATAGTTAAAGAGATGGGCCTGCCATGCATGCACTGACCATACCATGCTTTACCCCAGTTTTCTCCTTGGTGCCCAAGAGAAACGGAAAGAAATAAAATCTGCTGTTAGCAAGGGAGTGGGGTGCGAAGGCAGTAGGGTTTCACAAGATACAACCACAGCATTTGACCTGGATCTTGGCTGAATTTGGAATTTTTCTGTGGAGAAGGGGAAAAGAGTGAGAGGCCTTGAGAACATCCTGTCCAAAGGCACAGAGATGGAAAGAACATGATGCGTTTGAAGAGTGAGTGGGCTGTTCTGGACCCGCCTGGGGCCAGAGCCAGGGCAGGAGAAGGGGGAGGCCAGGCGGTGCTAACTTTTCTTCCTTCCATTTTTGGAAATACATATCCTCTTCTCCCTGGGAAGGTGTCCATTTCTTCGTTCTGAAAGCAAAGCCTGGTATTGAGGTGGCATGGAAATGGGGGATGGCAAGCCACCTCTCTGCTTTCCAGAGAGTGAAAGATGGTAATTGCAGGAAGCATGATAAAACCGTTAAGGACACATTTAATCTCCTGCATAAACTGCGAGAGTTGAGTCATGGTTCTTTGTTCTGGAACAGTATAAAAACTGAAATTTTGTCCACAGGTTAGGAAATGAAAACTTACCACTAGCAGACAGTCCATGCTCTCCTTCAGCTCTTGGGAATTCTTTCAGTAACTTTATCCTAGACTATTGATAAAATGTTCTTTAACAGAACCATTTCGGATTTTAGGGAATGCTCTGTCTCATTCCTCTGTTTGATATCCCCCAGAGTTTCTAGAAGAGTGCTGAGCACAGACAAGGTGCCTCAATCTCCCCATCTGCAGGACAGGCCCAGTAATAGTCCCTACTTCAGAGAGTTGTTGGGAGGATTAAATGAGATACGAATAAAGTTCTCAACACAGAGCCTGACAGTAAGCCCCTCCCCCATTAATGTTACTATGATTCCTGAGATTTATTGATTGTGTGTGGACTTTTTGTTTTGTTTGGTTTTGTTTTATAATAATAAACTGGGAAAGGAGGAATTTGATGGGGAGCAAAGAAGTTTTCTTGTTCCTAACACTCCTAAACACAGGCGACTTCTGAGGTCAACCCCCCTAGGGTTATTTTAACAATTATGAACTTACGAAAAGTTCCTAAACAGTCACCAAAACAAGGCCCATTTCCCTTGACTTGCTCCTTAATCTAGGGCAAGCATAAATATCCTCCAAATCACCTCCGTGGAAATCAGCCTGTATAAACTTGAAACTGAACCTGCCACACCATCTTGCTTCCTGCCCCTCTTTTCTTGGCTTCTGGAAGTATCCCACTGATTCTCAATCCTGATCTCAACATTAACCTCCTCCTGGCTACTCTTCTCAGTTGATACATCTCATTAGCTCTGGTTCTATAAACCATAAGATAGCCAAGTTGGACAGACCCTTAGGTAACCATTAGTCACACTGCTCTCCCTCATTTTACAAAAGACATGTAGCAGAAAGGGGGTGGGGTGTGGGGCATGATTTAGCTAAGGTCATTCATTGAGTTAGTGGCAGAGCCATGCCTGGGACCTGCGGCCTTTGCAAATACAGCTTTGCATTGGTTCTCTAGATTCTTGGAGCAGACCCCAGTGTCGGTGGCAGTATCAAAATAAACATTTGCTGAACTGAATTTCATATAGCTCTGAGGGGAAATTTCCACTGCTGTATGGATGAGGATGTGTGCTGAACCAGGCATTGAAAGCAACCTTGATAGCACATTCAAAACAGGGAGGTGACTCAAATGTTGTCCAGATGTTGAGGAAAAATATGTTCATGCCTAGAATCTCAGGGAAATGGGATGAGCATAGGTTATCCTTGTACTAAGATTGCTCTGCAGTACTGTCAAGGCCAATGAAACCAGAGGTTATCTTAAGTATATGCATTAATCACTTTCATGGAATTTGTTGGGCTTTTGGTTTTCCTTTGATGGGTTTCATTTAAACCTTTTAAAAACCCTCATCGTCAGAGTAAACAGTCCTCCACCTATCCATCTTTACCCCATCCCTAAGATCTCTTAGTTTTAGCAAAGGAGAACTTAGAAAACATAGAAGCAATGGCTAAGGATTAATGTAGTAATACCAACTCTTAAGAGTGATTTGACAGTTAAAATACAACCAACCCTTAGTGTATACGTTTTTATGGGCTCCGTGTGAGACATGAATGCTGAAATATACCTGATCATTTAAAAAAAATAGCAGCTTTATTAAGTTATAACTTACATATAACGCTTATTCCTTTAAAACATACAATTCAGTGATTTTTAGGATATTCACAGAGTTGTTCAACCATCACCACTGTCTAATTCTGGAACGTTTCATTACTCCAAAAGGGAAACCTGTACTCATCAGCAGTCACTCTCCATTCCCTCCTCCCCCTGCTCCTGGCAACCACTAATCTCCTTTCTGTCTCTATGGACTTGTCTATTCTGGATATTTCAGATAAATAGAATCAGACGACATGTAACCTCTCTGATCTCTACATCACATCCCAGTAACAAGCCCTCAATGTTAGCTCTGAGCACTTTTGTCTATGTCATCTTCTAGGCAACAAGTATAAGGGAAGATGCCACGTAGGTCACCATGACAGGGGAGTTAGGAATGTATCCAGAGTAATGAGGACCCGAAATTGCGTACCATGAAGGTCCTCTCTCTCTCCCCTTATCCAGGGAGACCAGGGACAGTGAAATCATGGTGCTGAGCCCAGGTCCAGTACTACAGGCAATATGGTATAGGTGAGGCATCCCAAATCTACTTCCACAGCCTGTCAGGTACAGCCTCAGGTCCATTCCTCACCCGATTCGGACTATTAGGCAAATAGAGCTGCTCAGAACATTTGTTACCAGGCAACACAAAGGAACACAACCCTAAGATATGCTTGATGGCAAAAACATCACGTTCCTCATCCTCATCACCATAGCAATCAGACAGTCTCTAATCTCAAGTCAACATTGAAAGCCAGTCTGCCTCTGTCTCTCTCTCCTTTTAGGCAGATTTCTTTGTTGAAAACACTGGAAGAGCCTCTAAACTGCTCTTATATGCATCCTGTCAAACATTAATTTTACCGTGCCATGGTCAGCCTCATGAACTGTCAAAGACCCCTCGCCCCCTTTCATACCCTAGTGGTCAATGGGCAAGCTCAACTCCATGGATTCAGGATCAGCTTCCACCTGCAGGCAATGCCCCCATCTGGTCCCTTGTCCACTCACTTCTCACGCACCTGAGAGCTCCTGAACCTAACCATTAGTACTCCTTCTAACACATACCTTTACCTTCACACACATAGTCTTTGTGGGCCCAAATTTCTTGTAATTGTCCCTACAAAAATGTACAATCAACCCACTTTTTGAGCACCCATTGTATGCCGGGTGCTGCATCTTCATACCATCTAGTCCTCCAAACAAATCAATCATCACAAATGATTATCCTTATATTACAATGGAAAAAACTGGACCTCAGAGAGGTTTCAAGAATTCATCAAGCACCAGAGCTGGCAATGGAGCCTAGATCTACTCTGAAGCATGAGACATTTATACAAGGTAACCAAAGGCCCACAGCACTGAGTTCAGACTTCCCCTTGTGACATTCAAGGCTTTCCATAAAGAAGTCCCACAGATCCCCAATGTACCCCACCCCCAACATCCATTTTGGATTGGCAGTCTTTTGCCCCTAATTAACAAAGAAGTTCCCTTAGGGCAGTGACAAAGGCCTTACTCTACTTGGGATCCCTCACAGGGCCTATAGCAGGGTGCAAAACATTAGTTCTTATTGACTAGATTCAAATTGCTTAAAATGCAGTCCAAGCAATAGCAACCTTGCAGAGCAGTTCTTTGCAAAGGAAAGACTTGTTTTTTGTGACCTCTGATCACAGGTGAAGAGCAAGCACTTCCGTGTTTGCAAGAACAAACTCTGGAAATGCTGGGGAAAAAAATCCCAATCCCAATTTGGAGAGGACATAATAAAGAGTGAAGCAAAGTGTCAATGGAAGGACCTAGAAAAACCGGTAATAGTGCTGGCCTCCAGTAAGGGAACCTGGGTGGAAATAGACATGGAGGCTTTTCCCTGAATGTTTTTTTGTATCTGTTGAATTTTGAAGCATGGAGATACTGCCAACAATTTTTAAAGTAAATGAAAATTCAAAAAATTTAGAAGAAAACCTGCATAAGCTTAGTGAGACATAAGATGGTATGGATTTCAACTCTTGTCCTGAAATGGTTTCATTTACTGTACTCTATAAAATGGAGCCCATTGTGCCTTATCTGGCTCGAAGGTATGAAGCCAGTACCCTAAGGCAGCTATCCCCAAAATTTTGGCACCAGGGACCGGTTTTGTGGAAGGCAACTTTTCCACAGACTGGGGGTCGGGGGTGATTTTGGGATGATTCAAGTACATTACTTTCAAGCTTGTTTCCTGCTGTGCAGCCTGGTTCCTAACAGGCCTTGATGGTACTGGTCCGTGATCCAGAGGTTGGGGACCCCTGCCCTAAGGTACAAGTTATATGTCTTAAACATTCCAGAGCATCACAACATCCAACAGCTTCCCTCAACTTGACCACAGTCTTTGTTTATCCTTCAGGGCCAGTAGACACAGAAGTCAATGTGTGATGGAAATACACATACATGGGCAAGAATCTGATGCAATAGCCAGTGAATCTGCAGAAAGATGGATTCTTCTGCCACCTTCAAATGTACCTCCTAGCCCCAGGAGCGAGAGCTACTTGGGTACAACTACTTGTATTACTTGCGCCTGAGCAGGGAGCCTCATGTTTGGGACAACAATTACTGAATAATCTGGACATGGCAAATGGAAGAGATCAATGCAGATCAGGCCCTCAGTTTCACTTAGCCACCGTCCTTGGAATGGTCCTGAGAAAATGCTCAGTCAGCTGACTGGTGAGACAGAGCAGGAGAGCCAAGTCAAATGTTTTGTTCCCTTTGCTTGATAAAACAATCAAAGGATGGTCTTTGTTGAGAAAGGCTGAGATATATCAGTTAAAGGGTGCAAAGTAAGTGACATCATAAAATGATTTAAGATGCATTTCAGGGCCTATTGCTTTGCCCTTATGGCAAAAACAGAAGTTACTTCAACAAGGATTCAAAGCCCCTACCAAATGCTCTTTTTCTCCTGTCACACCCTAAGCCCAATATACTCATAAATTCTAAGTTCACTTGCTGCTGCAACCAGATTCAAGTTTGCAGCATCCTTTCACCCTTGTGACTAACTCCTTTTATCTTGCTTTGCACAGATCTCATGTCATTGAAGGTATCCTAGCCATTGTGATCTGTTTCTAGACATAGGGATACCTAAAAAATCAATGAATTTTGCATCTTGGAAATAGCCCAAATGGCAAAGGACTGGAAGTATAAATCAATTAGATAAAATGTGGGCTGAAGGGCATAGGACCAGGAGAGAGAATTGTTCTTTGGTGATCAAGTGCTAGGTAAATAGCTAGTGCTATGGCCTTACTCTTTGCCTGTTGTCTTTTTTTTTAATTGTGGTAAAATACATTTAACATAAAATTTACTAAACCATTTAACTGCATAGTTTGGTGGTACTAAATACATTCACACTGATGTGTAACCATCACCATCATCTATTCCCATAACTTTTTATTTTATAAAACTGAAACTCTGTATCAATTAAACAATAACTCTCCATTTGCCTATCCCCATAACCCCTGGCAACCACCATCTACTTTTTATTGTTATGATTTTGACTACTCTAAGTACCTCATATAAGTGGAATATATACAGTATTTGTCTTTTTATGACTGGCTCATTTCATTCAGCATAATGCTCTTAAGGTTCATCTGTGTTGTAGCATATTACAGAATTTCCTTTCTTTTTAAGACTGAATAATATTTCATTGTATGTACATATCACATTTTTCTCATCCATTTATCCATCAATGGACACTAAGTTTGCTCCATGTTTTAGCTATCATGAATAATGCCGTTTTGAACATGAGTATTCAAATATCTCTTCAAGACCCTGCTTTCAATTCTTTTGGGTATATACCCAGAAGTAGGATTGCTGGATCATGTAGTAATTTTATTTTTAATTTTTCGAGGAATCCCCATACTGTTTTCCACAATGGCTGTACCTTTTTACATCCCCACCAACAGTACACAAAAGCTCCAGTTTCTCCACATCCTCACCAACACTTGTTGTTTTCCAGGTTTTTCTAATGGTAGGTATCCTAATGGGTGTGAAGTGGTATCTCATTGTAACTTTGATTTGCATTTCCCTAATTGTTAGTGATTCCATGCATCTTTTCATGTGCTTGTTGGTCATTCGTATATCTTCCTTTTTTTTTTAAAGGATTTTATTTATTTATTTTTAGAGGAAAGGAAGAGAGAGGGAGAGAAATATCAATGTGTAAGAGAAACATTGATTGTATCTTGTACACTGTCCAACCAGGGACCAAAGCCACAATGCAGGCATGTACTTTGACCAGGAACTAAACTGGTGACCCTTTGCTTTGCTGGATGATGCCAAACCAACTGAGCCACACTGGTCAGGATTGTTTGTATATCTTTTTGGGGGAAGTGGCTATTCAAATTCTTTGCCTATTTTTGAATCGGGTTCATTGTTGAGTTTTAGGAGTTCTCTATATATTCTGGAAATTAATAACTTATCAGATACATGATTTGCAAATATTTTCTTCCATTCTGTGGTTTACCTTTTTACTTTGTTTTGTTTTTAAAGATTTTATTTATTTATTTTTAGAGAGGGAGAGAAACATCAATATGTGGTTGCATTTTACATGCCCCCTGTTGGGGACCTGGCCTATAACCTAGGCATGTGCCCTACACTGGTACTTGAACCGGGAATCCTTTGGTTCACAGGCCAGCGCTCAATCCACTGAGCCACACCAGCTAGGGCAACTTTGTTGATAGTGTCTTTTGATGCACAAAGCTTTTTCATTTTTATTAAGTCTAATTTGTCTATTTTTTCTTTTCTCATCCATGCCTTTGGTATTATATCCAAGAAATTATTGCCAAACCCAAGGTCATAAAGCTTTTGTCCTGTTTTCTTCTAAGAGATTTATTTTTTTAGGTCTTACATTTAAGTACTTGACCATTTTGAGTTATTTTTTGTATATGGTGTTAAGTAAGGGTCCAAATTTATTCTTTTTGTATGTAGACATCCAGTTTTCCCAGCACCATTTGCTGAAAAGACTCTTCTTTCCCCCCTTGAGTCATTTTGGCACCCTTGTCAAAAATCATTTGACCCTTTATTTGAGGATTTATTTCTGAGCTCTCTATTCTATTCCATGGGTGTATATGTCTGTCTTTATGCCAATGCTACACTTTTTTAGTTACTCTGGCTTTGTAATAAGTTTTGAAATCAGGAAGTGTGACTCTTCCAGTCTTGTTTCTCTTTTTCAATATCCTTTTGACTATTTGAGGTTTGTTAAGATTCTTCCTATTTTGCCATTGGATATAACAATAAGACATCATCTTAGCCACTCAAGAAGGCAGAGGAGATGCCTTAGGCAAAAGAAAGAATAGAGACTTTTTGCCATTGCAGAGGGAGAGAATCTATTGGTCGCCACTTCCTCTAATTCTGAAGTTCTTAGAGTGGGACCCAAGGACTACTCTTCAGGGGGTTGCAAACACCTCAAAAACTGAGGCATAACTGTGGGTTCTTCCCAAAGTCATTTTTTAAAAAGATTTTATTTATTTATTTTTAGAGAGAGGGGAAGGGAGGGAGAAAGAGAGGGAGAAAAATGTCAATTGTGGTTGTCTCTTATATGCCCCCAACCGGGGACCTGGCCTGCAACCCAGGCATGTGCCCTGACTGGGAATCGAACCGGCAACCCCTTGGTTCATGGGCTGGCACTCAATCTACTGAGCCACACCTGCCAGGACCCAAAGTCATTTTTTTCTGAGGATAAAGCCCAAAACTATTTTATCAAATTCTCAGAAGACTCTGGGACCCACTGATAGTTAAGAACCACTGCCTTTGACCGCTTTCTCTTCTGGCCTTCTCCTCCCCTTCCTGTAAGTGGCCCTCTTGGGAGCCTACGCCAGTGCTCCAACCATACTTTGGGAGAAGGGAAGGGAAATGAGGAATGGGAGAGCTCAATAAAACTTGGAGTTCTTCATGCACCTCCCCCATTTCCTCACACTTTCACCTAGAGAAAACTGTAGCAGGAAGGGGGCTTGCGGAGCCCATGCTTAGACAAAAGGAGAGGACAGTGTGCTTCTTGGAGCTGGAACGAACAAACAGAACATGCTAGGAGGAACTTGTGGCCCATACTGCTGCTGCTCCAGGGAAAAAAGGAAGAGAAATGCTGTCTTTGATCCTTTGGCTTTGATCTTCCAGGCGACCTGTACTCTGGAGTACTGTGCCCAGATGAGCATGAGCATTGGGCTGGGCAAGACCATCCTGGGGTGAAGGTCCAGGCCAGGCCAGGTGAGTAGAGGAACATCAAGGTTTTCTTCATTCCCAGATGTCCTGGAGCTGTCCGCATTCTGAGGGTTTTCACACCAGGCTCCCACAGACTTTCAGAGCCAGGGGCCAGCCTTGGGCAAAATTATAATAGAAACAATTGTAATAGAAACTTCAGTGAATGCTTCACCAGCTTGTGCCCCCAATCAAAACTGTCTTGCAGACCAGCTAATCTTAACATCCTGCTCTGTGGGTGGAAAGACTTCATTAGCTAAATGTATCTAATTCCAGGTGCTTGGTCCCAGGGAACATGGAGTTTTAGGTCAGTGAAAACCCTCCTTTTCTGTACCTGTGTGGGAGAGACTTGGGGTCAGGGAGACCTTTTTTCCTGTTGCCCTTTAAAATAGATTTTCATCATCCTTTATTCAGTCCCCAGAGCAGTGGGTAGGTCTCAAGTGAAGGTTTTATTTTATTAAGTCTGGCTGAAAATGTAGATACCTGAGACAAAATCAGCAAAGGTGTAGAACTCAACAACATCATCATCCAGCTAGATCTAATTGATATTTCTAAGATGTTCCACCTGCTCCAACAAAATACACATTTTTTTTCAAGTGTACATAAAACATTCATCAAGATGGTTTATATCCGAAGTTAAAAAACAAATCTTGCTCTGGCTGGTGTGGCTCAGTTGGTTGGAGTGTCATACTATAAACCAAAAAGTGGTGGGTTCAATTCCAGGTCAGGGCACATGCCTGGGTTGCAGGTTCAGTTCCTATGCAACAGACAGGGTGAGTACGAGAGGCAACGGATTGACATTTCTCTCCCTCTCTCCCTTCTCCTCTCTCTAAAGTCAATAAGCATGACCTCAAGTGATGATAAAAAATGAAAATAAAACAAACCTCAATAAATTTAAAAGAATTGACATCATACAGTGTATGTTCTCTGACTACAGTGGAATCAAACTAGAAATCAAAAGCATATACAAGAAAAATCTCTAAATAATTGGAACCTAAATAACAGATTTATAAGTAATCCATGGCTCAATGAGGAAGAGTTCAACAGAAATTTTAAAATACTTTGAACTTCGGTATTAATGAAAGTACAAAATATTGAAATTTGTGGACGCAGCTAAAGCCACCCTGAGAGGGAAAAGCATTAAATGCTTACATGGGAAGAAAGGTCTTAGATCAATAATTTAAACTTCCACTTCAAGAAACTACAAAAAGAATGGGGACATCTGTTATAGTGTAAACAATAAAAATAAAGTTCAAAAATAAAACTACAAGAAGAAAAACAAATCCAAATAAAGTAGAGACAAGGAAATAATGAAGAGCAGGTATCAATGTATTTGAAAACAGAAAACAGAAAAAAAAACAATGAAACCTAAAGCAGTTTGTTTGAAAAGATGATTGAAAATGACAGCCCTCTGTCACTTTGGCAAAGCTGACAAAAAAGAGGGGAAGAGAGAGGACACAAATTACTAATATCAGGAATCAAACAGCGGATATTGCCCTGGCTGGTGTGGCTCAGTGAATTGAGTGCCAGCCTGCAAACCAAAGGGTCATCAGTTCGACTTCCAGCCAGGACACAGGCCTGGGTTGTGAGCCAGGTTCCCAGTAGGGGGCATGCGAGAGGCAACCACACATTGATGTTTCTCCCTCTTTCTCACTCCCTTCCCCTCCCTCTAAAAATAGATAAATAAAATCTTTAAAAAAACAAAACAAAACAGGGAATATCAATGCAGACATTGCAGACATCAAAGGAATAATAAGGACATAATTCCAACAACTCTACACATAAATTTGATAATTCAGATGAAACATTCCAATTCCTTGAAAATTACAAACTATTGTGCTAATATTCACCCAAGAAGAATTAGTTAATCTGAATAGTTTGATAATTATTAAGGAAATTGGATTAGTAATTTAAAACATTCCACAAAGAAAAGCCCAGGTCCAAAGACTTCATTGGTGAATTTTACCAAACATTTAAAGGAAAATCACACCAGTTCTACATATTTTTTTCCCAGAAAATAGAGGAGAAAAGTACATTTATCAACTTATCTTATGAGGGAGGCATCAACCTGATACCAAAAGCAGAAAAACACAGTCCAAAAATCAATTTATCAAACTATTGACCAACATGTCTCATGAATATAAACTCAAAAAACTAGCAGATAGAATTCAGTAACATACGAAAAGAATAATACACTCCAACCAAGTGGGGTTATCCAATATTATAACGTCAGGCAGATTCTATGTTTGAAAATCAATCAATGTAATCCACCACATTAACAGTATGAAGAAGAAAATGCAGATGCCTAGGCCTTAAGTTCAGGCCATGTGAACTAACATATTTGGGAACAGGAGCAGGAAACCTGCATTCTAACAAGACCCGCATGTGTACCTGGGGGTACTTCAAGACCTATGTGGAGGAAAAATAAATTTTCCTTTACCCTCAAGGTTCTTCTGGCTGCTCTAATCAAATAGACATCAGGCAGATTAGCAAGAGAAAATATCTAAGGTTTTTTTTTAGTTTTAAATGTCATTTATTTATTTATTTTTAAATTAATTAATTTATTTTTTCAAATACATTTGTCTCTGTCTTCCCTGCACCACTTTCCCCTGTCCCCTCCCCTCCCCCCCTCCCTCAGTTCTTCCCCACTTTATAGCAAGGACTCATGGACAAAACCAAGTTTTTTTTTTAAGTTTTTATTTATTTATTTTTAGAGAGAGGGGAAGGGAGGGAGAAAGAGAGGCAAACATCAATGTGTGGTTGCCTGTCGTGCAGCCCTTACTGAGGACCTAGCCCACAACCCAGGCCTGTGCCCTGACTGGGAATTGAACTGGCAACCCTTTGGTTCATAGGATTGCATTTAATCCACTGAGCCACACCAGCCAGGGCTAACCAAGTTAAGTATATACCTATGTATGGGAACCCTACATACATGAGACAGTCATAGACCCTGCATGCAGAAGAGGTCCAGAGATAGAAAGATAACATGGGTATATAAGACACCCTGAGCTAGGCATGAGGTAAGGTGCCTTAGGGGCTTCAAAAGGTCATTACAGGATGATAAGAAGAGCAGACCTTTAGTAAATAGAAGTTTGTCCTGCCATATAGGTGGGTAGAAAATTTTATTGCAGATAATCTCTTGTGGGCAAGGCCTCTAATTCAAATTCTTCTAGGCGGTTAAGGGTGGGGGCAGAAGTTTCTCCTGAGCCTGCAACTAAAGATGTCTAGCTCAAAACAACCTGCATAGCTCAGGGGCACATCTTGGGGTGATGTTCTGGACCCCACAACTACAACCCTTCAAGAGCAAGAATGCCCTTCTTAGCTTGGCATACAAGGCCCTTCATGAGCACATCTTTTTGTTTTATCTTCCCTCCCGTGAAGCTGGGGAAATACTCAACAACTTGGGGTTACCATTACTCTCCACACACAGGCTATGCTAGTCCATCCATCTCTTCCGGATTCCTCTCTGACCTTAACCTAGCCCAACCCAGCACAGTCCAGCCTAGCCTAGCCTTTGCCTTGCTAATTTCTATTCTTGTTTTAAATTACTGAGCTCAGATATCAACTTCTCTGGGGCCTCTTCCCTGACCTCCCAAGCTCAACCAGGTGCCCCTTTTGGGAAACCCACAGTATCTTTGGGCTTTTCTTTCTCAGATTCCTAGTCAGACTGTATTGGGATCGTCTGTCATTTGTCTGCCTGAGCCATCTCTTTAACCCAGGACCAACACAGAGTAGGTGCCTAGCACCTTGAGCACTTAGACAGTTGGGAGGCAAGGGGTCTCGCCTACAATTGTCAGGCAAAGAGAGTTAAGCAAAGCGCACCCCTGGAAATCCCTCAAAGGCCAAGGGAAGAGTGATAGACACCCCCAAACCCTCCTCCATTGCAATAGGTTCAGTGAGGGTTTGTTGTGAGCGTCATTCCTTCCACTGCTCCTAGGTTTGGGGTGGCCCTTTCACCTGTGTGGGGGCAGCATTAGGCTTAGAGTCAAGAATTCAGATGATACTCCATTATCAATTTTAAGTGAGTGGAGAGGGGAGACAAAAGCATCTAGAAGGGCAAGCCATTTAACAAAACAGTGAGCTTAGAACAGTGATTCTCAACTGGATGATTTTGCCCCCCAGGAACATTTGCCAGTCTGGAGACAATTTTGATTGTCACATGGATGTGTAGGGAGGGGGTGTGCCACTGGCATCTAGTGGATAGAGGGCAAGGATGCTGCTAAACATACTATAATACACAAGACAGACTCCCCCCACCCCAAACAATTGTCCAGCCCCCAAATATCAATAATGCAAGGTGGATAAACCCTGGATTAGACAGGTGTGAGATATGGGGCTCAGAACTGTCCCAACAGTGAAGAGTTAGGAGTTAGGAAATTTCTCGTTTGCCAAAATGGCCTAAATGACTATATTGACTCCTGTGCCTTTGCCCCATGAATGAACTGAAGAACCCCTAACGTTTGTGATGGGTTGTTGGTCTCACTGTTTCTAAATAATTAGTAGCTAAAGGCCCACTAGTAAGAAGTATAATTCGTATACTGTTTAAAAATAAGTTATTTTCAAGTAAAACAGCAACTTCAACTAATGCCCAGCAGAATGTAACTGAGTTTCCCTCAGTCTCTGTTAATGAGTAAATAAGGTAATTAGCACACAATTAGCGTGCAAATAATGGTGCTTCTAAACTAGTTGAACTAGCTCCAGCCATTTTGATTTAGATGATTAATTTTCATAGCTTACTCTTTGTGTATAGCTGGAGCAAAGTTAAACTTCAGCCATCTGTGCTTCTCATGTATTGTGAATTATGGCTCTTTCCGTTAATGAGATTTCGCTGTTTTTCAGAGGTCCAACCAAGGCTTAATTTTAATGTTAAATGACAAATTTAAAACTAAGACTAAATCATGTAGGAAAAAACTATGTGTGTGAGATACCCTTATATCTGTTTATATATTTCTGTCACAAACACACACTAAATTCTCTCCAGCAGTTAGGAAGAAAGGAATAATAAAACTATCAGGAGCCACAGCCACCTCAAGAAGACGGTAGAAAGTACTAATGGGATTTGGACTCTGGAGTGGATGATATCAGGAAGCAGAGCCAATTTTATGACTGAGTATTGCAATAAATCTTATCTACAGGGAGGGTAGATTAGAGCCAAGCCAAAGCTGTAAGTGGTAAAGAAGCAGCAGCTACTCATATTAGCCAGGAGAGGGCGATGTTTGGTCATTTCTGTTGTTTGGACAATGTTCATGTTTATCTGAGTTCAGATATGATTAAGGAGTGGTCTTGTTTTTGCCTTGGTCCACAACTATCACAGAGAGACCTTATCTGATGTTGATGTTCAAGAAACTGTTTATGCTCAAAAAGAGAAGACCAAGGATGAGTTGTGAGTGCAGAGCCAGCTGCTAGCCACACCAAGGCCTAACTCACAGTGCCAGGCTGGCTCCTGGATAGCAAGGGATGCTTCTTTCTTTGTAAATACATATTATATTATATTATATTAATTATATTTATTATATTATTTACATTGTATTACATTATATTATTTTCATACCATATTATTGGACTATGTATATACATACATATACACATTCATGTATATTCATCCACATTCTCATAACCTAGAGTCAAGTATTAACTTAATGTTCTTTTTTTAAAAAATGATTTTATTTATTTATTTATTTAGAGAGAGGAGAAGGGAAGAAGAGAGGAAGAGAAACATCAATGTGTGGTTGCATCTCATGCGTCTCCCACTGGGGACCTGGCCCTGCAAACCAGGCATGTGCCTGGACTGGGAATTGAACCAGTGACCCTTTGGCTCACAGACCAGTGCTCAATCCACTGAGCCACACCAGCCAGGGCTAACTTATTGTTCTTACTTGTACTCATTTCTTCAGTGCTCAAGTTTTCATTTGTTGGTTTTCTTTGAATAAAGACTTTAAGCCTGGCCCTAGTTGGTGTGGCTCAGTGTCGAAGCATCATCCTGTATACCAAAAGGTAGTGGGTTTGATTTCTGGTCAGAGCGCATACCTAGGTTTTGGGTTCGATCCCCAGTCGAGACATATATAGGCAACCAATTGATGTACCTCTCTCTCATATCAATCTTCCTCTCACTTCCTCTCTCTCTAAAATCAATAAACACTTTTTAATTAAGGAAGACTTTAAGCCTGCTCTTTGTTTACTTTCATAGACACTGACTTTCCCTCTGATTCATCCAGAAAGTTAGTAACCACTAGTACACTCCTATTATTCAGCGCTGCCCTCATCCCAGCCTTGTCTTTCTCCTTTTCAAATTGCCCACCTCTCTTCATCTCCATATCCATCAGAAGTTTTTTTTTCCAATTTGAGATTCACTTCAAATTCATTGTGAGAACACCATAACATGCCTCTCCTGGGTGGGCTTGGGTGCATTTGAGCAGCTGAGGGAACCCAGCTGTTCTCTTCCCCACACAGGAAAAAAGAGGGCCCTAAGCTAAAGGATGGATGGAAGTTCAAGCTGAACAAATGAGAGGAGGGATAGGCACCCTGAAAATATACTTGTCAGATTTTAAGTCAGCTGGGTTTCTGGGTGAGGGTTGGGGGATGCTCAACTTGATAAAGCCAGAGGTTTGATACCAAACATGCACCGACATGGGATTCTGATCACTCCCTGGCTCTTTATCTGATCTCCATCTTACAGCCTGTCACCAAGGAAATGGGAGCCTAACAGCTATGGGTGAACAAGTTCTGGCTGGCTCCCACGCATGGAGGGGGTATCCAGAGAAAAGTCCTTTGGACTCTACTCCTGGGAAGCCTTCCCTGTGTCATTTACTGGATGAGGTCCTCCCTAATATAATCTCTTTCAAAGTGGTCCTTTGGGGCCAGACTAGACCTGGGTTCCTAACCTATACAAAGTTTCTTGGCCTCTCTGAAGCTGTTTCTACATCTTTAAAGAGATGCTAAAAATAGTACCTTCTTACCCTGGCTGGATAGCTAAGTTTGTTAGAGCATCATTCTGACATGCCAAAGTTGTGGGTTCGATCCCCGGTCCGGGCGCATACAATGAATGCATAAATAAGTGGAACAACAAATTAATGTTTCTCTCCCTTTCTCCTTTCTTCTCTCTCTAAAGTCAATAAATAAAACATTTTTAAAATAGTACCTTCTTTGTAAGATTTGTTATAAAAATTAGAGAAAATATATGCATAGTTCCTGGCACACAGCTAGGTACTTAAAACATGATAGCTCATATCGTTACCATCATCATCATTATCATCATCATATTATCATAATAGGACTACTTTCTCTGCTCTACTGAACTGAGCTCTCAGCAGTGAAAAAGAAGGGTGGGCAATGTGCTTTGACAACCTGAGTTGTCCATGAAGGCCACAAAGGGAAGACTTCTCCCCCTTCTTACCCATATCCTCTATTCCCTTTTTCCCTCAACTGAGAGCTTTCATAGTTTCCCCCTATTAAAATCTATGCTTAGGTAAGATGAGAGTTGTAACAGGGACTCTGGCCTTAAGCTGAAGGACTGAAAATCTAGGGGGAAACACCAAGAAACAACTGATAGATAGGAAAGAACTGTATGGGAAAGATTCACCTCTGTGCCCCATTCCCTCCAAATTCCAACCCACTCCACACACAAGAAAAAAAGGGTATTTTTTGTTTTTTGGTCAGGAGTTCTTAAAGAAGTAACATGGTCCTAGTAGGACACAGTCATTTCCACTGACATGCCAACAAATGAGCTTTCTATGCTAAAACTTCCCTGACCTGCACTCCTCAGACTTTCAGTTAAAGAGTTAATGATCTGTAAACAAATTCATAAATGCAGGTTGGTCTTTCAAAGTCCTTTAAAAGTACCCCTTGTGTAATCCCAACTTCTAATTAGCCCATTTTGTACTTTTAATTTAAAAACAAGCCTTTGTGGACTCCCTTACCCTCTCTGCCCTCCTTCTGTTCCCCCTTTTTAATATAGCCTAAGTCTCCCAGACTCATGAATGTCACCCTAGCCACAGGCCCTTTCAGTTTGCTTCCCACAGGGAAACTGAAAACAGGGGGCAACATCTTGTTTTAATAATTGCTTCATTTTGTCAAATGCTTTCTACATGCCCGGCACCATGTTGTGTCTCTCTGTTTTCAATTTTTTTAAAATTTTAAAATAAGTATAGATTCACAGGGAGTTGTGAATATCATATAGAGAGTTCCTGTGTATTCTTCATCCAGTTTTCCCCACCAGTTAAATCTTATATTAATATAGATCAGTATTGAAACCAGGTACAATTGACACTGGTACAATGTATGTATGTAGTTCTATGTCATTTTATCTACCACCACTACCATAACCAAGATACAGAACTATTCTATCACCACAAAAATCCCCCTCAGGCTATCCCTACATAGTCACATCCACTTACCCCCACCCCCAACCCCTGGAAACTACTAATCTGTTCTCTAATTCTATAATTTTGTCACTCCAAGAATGTTATAAACATGGAATCATAGAGTACGTAACTTTTAGAGGTTGGTTTTTTCACTCAGCATAATGCCTTTGATATCTGTCCAAGTCCTTGCATGTATTGATAGTTTGGTTCTTTTTTTCATTTAAGAACAGTGCTTTTGGTGTGCCTAAGAACTCTATCAAGCCCTAGGTTCTGAAGGACTTTTCTTATGTTTTCTCACCCTTGACTCTAGAGAATGAGAATGAATCCTCCTTTCTCTGAAGCTCCACAGAAAATGGACCATTATGTCCTGTTGATTCTACTTCCTAAATGCATTTGGACTCTGTCCACTGCTCTTCATCCTCGCCATGCCCCACTAGTTGAGGCTTTTGTCATCATCTCCCCCTGAACGACTGTTGCAGCTTTCTAACTGTCTTCCCACTTCCACCCTTGGCTGCCCCCTAAAGCCTATGCAAACCTGATTCTGTCTACTGTCAGAAGCCTATTAGTGGCTCCCCAAAGTCCTTCAGCTGCGACTGAAATCCTTCTCATGGCCTATGAGGCCCCTCGTGCCTAGTCCCTCATTGCCTATCTCCCAGAACTCATATTGAGCCTCTCTTTTAACTTTATTTAGCCCCAACCCCAGCCTGCTTTCTGTTCTGTGGAAGTGCCACACCATCTGGTCTCTGGGCTTTTTTGCTTACTGTGTCCTCTGAAATACTGCACTTCTCCCTCCCTTGCATCCCCACCCAGTCAAATTCTGCTCATCCCTCATGTTTCAGTTTTAATTGTCACCTCCTCAGGAAAGCCCTCCCTGGCCCCGCCATTGATTGATTATATTCTCTTTCAAAGCATTGAGCACAATAGTAATTAATTAGTTGTCCATGAATTTAATTACATCTCTGTCACTTCCACTGATTAGACTTTAAGCTCTCCCTGAGGCTGTGGCTATCTAGTTCACACTTGAATCTTGAGCTCCCAGAAAAGTGTCAGTGTTTGTGACTGCTCAGTGGATTATTTTTGAGCACATGAATGAAGGAAAGTAGAACCAACTGCTCATAAGTTACTGTGATTTAAAAAAAAACAGGGAGGAGCTTTATGGAGCTATTGGGAGGAAGGGATTACCAAATGACACACTGACTGAACAGCTGGATATTCCAGAGGCCTCACTGCAAACTCAGCCCCCTCTTTCTTCCCTCTTCAAACCTTCCTTTATGGACGAGAGGCCCTGTGAAGGGAGAAGGTTTTTATGAGGTGCTAGGGACCCATTTTTGAGTCTTATATGTCTGCAAAATGTTGGCAGTTTCTTTGAGACACTTAGATTTCAGGCTTGGCAGCACTAACTGGAGAGCATCTGTGGATCTTTAAGAGGGAGGGTGTGGCCTCATAGTAATGAAGGCCTTTTTTAGAGAGAGAGGGGAAGGGAGGAAGAAAGAGAGGGAGAGAAACATCAACCAATTGCCTCTTGTACACCCAACCGGGGACCAAATCTGCAACCCAGGCATGTGACCTGACCAGGAATCGAAACAGTGGCCTTTTGCTTTGCAGGATGGTGCCCAACCCTCTCAGCCCCACCGGTCAGGGCTGAACACCAATTTTGACTACCCTATCTAATGGACTCCCCCTTTCTCTTTCTCCCCCATTAAGCTGTAAGCTTCAGTAGGACAGAGTACCTGCCATGTTTGCCACTGTATCTCTAGTGCCTAATCCATAATAGGTACTTCATAAATGTTTATTAAGTGAAGGAATGGTTCGTGAGTGAATGAATGAATGAACAATTGAATGGTTAGGCGAGTTGCTGAAGGTTCCACAAGTTGCCTGGAAGCCAAAACTGACTGGCTGAACATATGCTCTTGTCCACATATCTCTCGTCTCATGTTTTCCCTGAGAGCTCCATCACCTCCTGCTAGACTGGAAACAAATGGAGGGCAGGAATAGTACCCTGCACAGCACTGAGCCAGAAAGGAGGAGGTACTCAGTAAGGACTTGCTGAATGAGTTGCTGACTGCTCAAGAGTCCCCCTTGCAACCTCTCCCCCTCCTCCGCCTATTCCCCTATTCAAACCTTCCTGGCATCAGAGCAGCTCTGTGCTTTCCAAGTTGGCAACCTCCAAATGGATGAACTAATTGAAGCAAATGGCTTCCGGCACTCCCCCTCACAAGCAGCGTGTGCATTCTCTCATTTCAGTTTTATCAGAGACCCGGTCTGGGCAGCCATGAAGAGTTGGAGTCCTTGGGGAAAGAGTGCAGAACCTGGGCAGGGGGCTGCTACCTCTTTCTCAGCCTGTCTTCCAAGGGGGCCCTGACTGGGTTCTCTTCTGTCTCTGAGTCAGCCTCCAAGGACACTCTGAACCTTTGGAAGAAGAAAAGCGGACTCCCAACTCCACCCTTAGTGTGGCTGCTAAGAAAAGGCTGGAAGAGGAACCTGGAAAGGCCCTGCCTAGAATGCCATCTGTGAGAAGCACTAGGAGAGATCTAAACCCCAAACTGGTTTCTCTGCTTTTATTTTTTTTAATTTTTAAAAAAATATTTTATTTATTTATTTTTAGAGAGTGGAAAGGAGGGAGAGAAATGTCGCGTCGTTGCGTCTCGCGCGCCCCCTGCTGGGGACGTGGCCTGCAACCGTGCTCTAGACTGGGAATTGAACAAGTGAGCCTTTGGCTCACAGGCCGTTACTGAATCCACTGAGCCACACCAGCCAGGGTTGGTTCCTCTGCCTTTAAATAGGTCACTGAAAACTCAGAGCTGGAAGGGAAGGAAGCCATCTCCCAGTGCAGCACCCCGTGGAGATTTCCAGGCCCGCTGTGATAGCGGTTTCTTCAGATAGGAAGTTGTGTGGAAAAGCATGGTGAGGCCTGGCCACAAGTCCCTCAGGAGAGGCTCCAGGTCAGAGCAGAGAAGAGCTGCATTTTCCTTATCTTACCTTTTCCATTTGGACATCCTCCATGCTGTGGAAAGGTGTGGCCTACAAGTCTGCCCCCGGCAGTACCACTGACTCAATCACTGTACAAGCCCTGGGTTTGCAGGTGTAGACTGGGGATGCTCCCTGCTACACTTGCCTCAGGAAGGGTGGTGAGGAGCAAAGGTGATAATGGAGAGGAAAGTTCTTGGTAAAAGTGAGATGCTTTTCTTCTCTGCACTCCTCTCTGGTTCCTCACATTGGAAGCTGACCTGTTCTAAGGACACTGGCTCTCCATCCCATGATATCTCTGAGTGGAGTTATCCCCAAGCAAGGAAGCTGATTACATGAGATACTCCTACAAAGAGTTCTTCAAAGCCTCACTGAGCAAAGACCTCTGTCCCACTGGGGACTGAACTTCCCTTTTCACCCATTAGAGCCAACCCTCGGTTTTAAGCATTCTGCCGTTATCAATATTATTAAGCACTTCCTAAATACCTCCTAGGGCAGGGATGTGGGGGTAAGCCGTGCGCATACAAGAAGGCCTAGCATACAGTCCCTTCCTCTAAGTATCTCCACATTTTCATTTAATCTTCAAATTTTGTTGTAAGTGATGAAATGGAATCTCAGAGAGGATAGGCAATTTGTCCAAGGTCACACAGCACAGCCTCAAGGTATCCTGATTTTAAATTCAAGACAGTTTTTTCTACCAAAAGTTGTCCTTGTATGATATCCAAGAAGCTGCTGTTGAAATATAAGTGGGAGGTGGGGATAATATCAGTTCCTTGACTGCCCACTAACACCTCAGCATGGATTACTATAGCAAGGCTCAAGAGATAAATAGAGGCAGAGAAAGGTCTTTTTTTTTTTTTAAGATTTTATTTGTATATTTTTAGAGAGAGGAGAAGGTAGGGAAAAAGAGAAGGAGAGAAACACTAGTGTAGTTTCCTCTCGAGCGCCCCCCACTGGGGACCTGGCCCACAACCCAGGAATGCGTCCTGACCGGGAATTGAACCGATGACACTTTGGTTCACAGGCTTGCACTCAATCCACTGAGCCACACCAGCCAGAGCAGAAAGGTCGTTTTTAAATGTTTTATTTTGAGTCCTGGCCAGGTAGCTCACTCAGTTGGTTAGAGCGTTGGCCTGATACACCAAGGTTGTCTGTTCGACCCTGGTCAGGGAACATAAAAGAAACAACCAATGAATGCTTAAATAAGTAGAACAACAAATTGATGTTTCTCTAACTTTCTCTCTCTAAAATCAATAAATAAACATTTTTAAATATAAGAATAAAACTTTTTATTTTGAGATAGGTCCACATGCAGTTGTAAGAAATAATACAGAGAGATCTCAGGTTCCTCTTACCCTATATCTCCCAATGGTAATAGCTTACAAAACTATAACACACTATCGCAACCCAGGTTTTCACATCAATAAAATGAAGCTATAGAACATTGCCATCTGTACAAGAACCCCTCATAATGCCCTTTTGTAGTCACACGCACTTCTTGTCCATCCCAATCCCCTCCATAACCCCTGGCAATCACTAATCTGTTCTCCATTTCTATAATTCTGTCATTTTAAGAATATTATGTGAAAAATCATAACCTTTTGGGATTGGGTTATTTTAATCAGCATAATCCTTTGGAGAGTCCTCCAGGTTGTTCCATGTATCAAGATTTGTTTCTTTTTCATCCTGGAATAGTGTGGCTCAGTCGGTTGGGTATCGTCCCACAAAGTGAAAGGTCACCAGTTTGATTCCTGGTTAGGGCACAGGCCTGGGTTGCGGGTTTGGTCACAGGTTGGGGCACATACAAGAAGCAATCTGTTGATGTTTCTCTTTCACATCTATGTTTCTCTCCCTCTCTTTCTCCCTACCTTCCCCCTCTCTAAAAATAAATAAATAAAATCTTTAAAAAAAAGATGTTTCTTTTTGTTGCTGAGTAGTACTCCATCATATGGATGCATCAGTTTACTTAACCATTTACCTGTTGGAGGACATCTGGGACAATTCTGATTTTTGGCTGTTATGAAAAAAGCTGTTAGGACATTCGTGTACAGGTGTTTGGGTGAACATAAGTTTTCATTTGTCTAGGATAGATGCCCAAGAGTATAACTGCTGGTGTTTCATTGTGGTTTTAATTTTTATTTCCCTAATGGCTAGTAATATTGAATATGTTTTCATGTACTTGTTGGACACCTGTATATCCTCTTTGATGAAATGCCTGTTCATGTCATTTGGTCATTTTCTAATTGGATTGTTTGGGTCTCTGTGATTGAGTTTGAGAATTCTTGTTATATTCTAGATACTAGGCTATTGTTGGACATGTGGTTTGCAAATATTTTCTCCCAGTTTGTAGCTTTTCTTCATCCTCTTAACAGGATATTTTACAGAACAAAAGTTTTTGTTTTCATAAAGCCCATTTTATAATTTTTTTCCTCTTATGGATCATGCTTTTGGTGTCAAGTCTAAGAATTTTGCCTAGCTTTAGATCCTGAAGATTTTCTCATATGGTTTTTCTCAAGGTTTTTTTGTTTTGCATTTTACATTTAAATCCATTGTTTATTTTAAGTTGCTATTTAAAAATTTTATTTATTTACTTATTTCCAGAGAGAGGGGAAGGGAAGGAGAAAGAGAGGGAAACATGCGCCCCCTACTGGGAACCTGGCCTGAAACCCAGGCGTGTGCCCTGACTGGGAATCGAACCAGCAACCTTTTGGTTTGCAGTCCAGTGCTCAATCCACTGAGCCACATCAGCCAGGGCTTGAGTTGTTGTTGCTGTTTGTTGTTGTTGTTGTTAGGTCTGTAGATGTCTACTTGCACCAGCACCATTTGCACCTTTGTCAATAATCATCTGGGCACAGTTTTGTGCATCTTGTTCTGGGTTGTCTGTTTGTCTGTCATTCTGCCAATACCACATTATCTTGATTAATGTAGTTATACAGTAGGTCCTAACGTGAGGTAAACTAATTTCTCCCGTTTGTTCTTTTTTGTTTTGTTCATTCTAGCTCATTTGCCTTTCTATATAAATTTTACATTAAGCTTGTTAGGATTTTACATTAAATTTATACATAATTTGTGGGGAGAATTGCCATCTCTACAGTGTTGAATCTTTTTGTCCATGAACACCCATCTGTCTCTCCACTTATTTAGATCTTTTATGACTGTTTTATAGTTTTTAGCAAACAAGTGCTATATATGTTTTGTTAGTTTTACACTTATTTTAATTTTTGGAGTGATTGTAAGTGGTACTGTACTTTTAAATTTTTGTGTCTATATGTTTATTGCTACTATGCAGAAATTGATGTTTCTATTCTGCTCTTATTTCCCATGACCTTGGTGAACTCACTTACTAGTTCTAAGGGATTGTTTGTAGCTTGCTAGGGATTTTCAATTTGACAGTTATGTCATTGGCAATAGGGACAATTTTATCTTTTCCTTTTATACATATATTTCTAAATCCTCACCCGAGGATATGTTTTTATTAATTTGAGAGAGAAAGGAAGGGAAAAAGAGAAGGGGAGAGAGAGAGAAAAAAACATCATCGATGTGAGAAACATTGATCAGTTGCCTCCAGTACATGCCCTGACTGGGGATCATTCCCAAAACCTAAGTATGTGCTTTGGCTGGTGATGGAACATACAACCCTTTGTTGCATCAGAGGACACTTCAACCAACTAAGCCACTCGGCCAGGGCTCTTCTGTTTCTATCTTTCTATGTACCTTCCCATATGGCAGAACAGTAAAATTTCTCATTTTCCACGAGGTCTCCTCTGATAGCACTCTAATGGGAGGTAGGGGCACTTCTTATAACCTCACAATGGTGACACTGCAGGCTTCCCACTAGGCCTTTGCTGGCTTTAGTGAGGATGAGGCCATAGTTTTTCTATGATGTTTGGCTGGTATAAAGCAGTTATTTAATTTTTTTCTATTTTATAGCCTCCCCTTTCCTGGTCCTTTGGCTAGGGAAAGCAGACTTTTCTTGGGTTTTTTTTTGTTTTTGTTTTTACTGTGTCTCTTGTCCTTTTACAGTTGTTCTTTTTTTCCAAAGTCTGAGATATGCGAGGCAAAAAGAAAAAGCAGGAAATTCATCACCAGTTGTTCCTCATGTTCTAAGTTCTCCAGTCTGCTTTCTTCTCTCTGCCTTTGAGGCATCTCCACCTTCTCCTCATTTTTCTTCTTTTTAACACATAATGTCCATCATTCTTAGTTTTACCTAGTGGGAAGAATGGAAAAAAATACATCTCCATCAGAAAGGTTTTGTTTGGTAAAGAAGGCAGGAGGGAGGGGAAAAGATATGGAATTCAGATTCTACAACCCTGAATAGGTGTGATAGGCCTGCCTCTGAGCTGAGTGCCACCATGGGTCCAGGTTAAAGGCATCCCAGTGATCCTAGCAGCCTGAGGAAAATGGTGTTGGGAGGGGTGCATAAAGGAGCACTGCAAAGGCCCAAAACATAGCCTAGATCCCAGTTACCCAATTGGATCATGCTAAGACTACAGAAGGCTTGGGCAAGCCCCACAAAAACAAAGGCCAAGATTCTTAAATGACTTGGCCAGACTCCCAGTAGCCTGTAGGTGGCACCTGGCATCAAGGAATTTACATGTGGGTCTTCCAGAGAACCTAGTGGTTGTGACCATGACTAGTTGGTCCCAAGTGTGGGCTCATCTGATTCAACCAGTTCTCATTCTTCTGGGCCCACAGGGCCCTGAAATGAGACTGAGCCTTACCTCAAAACACAGAGACTACCCTGGACATGGCTGTTCAGAAAATGTGAGGTTTTCATGAACGATTCTTGCATAACCAGTGGTCGGGAAGAAATAGCTTCCTCCCTACCCCGTTTTTATGAAGGTTTCTTTGAGGAAATTGTGGTTCATTGAAAGTTAACTCATTGAACATCAGGATCTGTTTTTGTGCCAGCCACCATTCATTCATTCATCAGAAACCATTGTGTACCAGGCACAGTTCTGGGTACCATAGTTCAAAATAGACAAAAATTCCTTCTCCCAAGAAACTTCCTGGTGGAATTATTGTTAGAAATCTTCCCTTTTCAGTGAACAATGCTTACTCAGCACAGGTCTGCTCATTGGAGTAATGTTGTAGGCCTTGGGGTTAGGGTTCTGAGTACAGTGTATTCTGGGAGTTCTCAACTGGGCCGACACCTCAAAATCATGGTGGGGGACTTATTAAAAAGGCAGCTTCATCACCGTCATTTAAGATCTACTGCTTATGACTATCTGGGCCTTATATTTATCTGTTTATGGCCTTGAGTGAATCAAGCACTTTCCTATCTCACCAGGGTTTCTGCATTTGCTCTTCCTTATGACAAAACAACTTTTCCATGGCTGGCTCCTTCTGTTCAATCAAACCTCAGTCAAATGTCACCTTCTCTGACAGGCCTGCCCTGATCACCCTCTCTAAAATCATAACCCCGCCCTAGCTGGTGTGGCTCAGTGGACTGAGCACTGGCCTACAAATCAAAGGGTCACTGGTTCTATTCCCAGTGTAAGTCACATGCCTAGGTTGCAGGCCAGGTCCCCAGAAGGGACCATGTGAGATGCAACCACACATTGATGTTTTTCTCCCTCTCTTTCTCTCTCCCTTCCCTTCTCTAAATAAATTAATTAATTAAAAAAATAAAATAAAATCAGAACTCCACCCTAGTATCTCCATATCACATCCATATTGTGTCTAGTTTATAGCACTCATGGATACTTGCAGTTACATTCTCTCTTTCTTGCCTAGCTGATCCACTAAATTGTAAGTTTCTTGTGGATAGTGACTCTGTCCTGTTCACTAGTGGATTCCTAATGTCTCCAGCAGTGTCTGGCACATAGTAGGTGTTCCCTGAATAGTAATTGACTCTCCAGTTGAGTGACTGTTAAACAAGAGTCCCAGGTGAATCTGGTGCCCATTGACAACCAATGGCTAAGAACCAGAGCTAGAGAAGTAGGAGACTGGACTGAATGTGGGTATGCTCAAAATGTTCCCCACTTCAAAATTTTCCTTACTATCTTGTGATTTGAATCATTTCCTTATAAGAGGCTGGGGCAAGCCAGGAGAAAATTGCTGGTTATTTGAAGTTGCTGGTCAAGACAGTTTTAATTCATCGCTGTTCAGGTGTGTCTCCAAAGGAACTGAAATAGTTCTATATTTCAGTCTGACAGTTCATTACAGCCCATAGGTGCCTATTCTTCACACTCATCACAAAAACCAGTCTTATCTCCCTGTGTTCACTGCAGTTAGCAATAGAGTTTTGGGAAGCAGAATGAGGCCAATACAGAATTGTTGTTTTTCAGTTTATCACAGAGATGTGCAAAGCATACGATTCCAGGTGATTAAGGAAAAAATTGACTTTGCTATGTTTCTTGCCCAGCTCTGCACCCTCCCTCATAACCCCACATAGCTGGATCCAAACTGCTCAGAGGAATAAGCTGCTTTGCTGGCACATGTGTTTCTGGTTCTGTAACACTGAGTGGCTATTACGTTGGCATCTGGCATCAGCCAGAGGATAGAGAGGTAGGGATATAAAAAGTCACCCATGCCCTAGCCAGGAAGCTCAGTTGGTTAGAGTGTTGTCCTGAATATGCCAAGATTACAGATTCGATCCCCGGTCATGGCACATACAAGAATCAACCAATGAATGCATAAATAAATGGAAGAAAAAAATTGATCGATGTTTCGCTGTCTCTTTCTGTCATCAACAGATAAATTTTAAAAATTTTAAGTAAAAGAAGGGGATGGGATTCAGAGTCGTTGGACTGCATGGTGGGTGGTAAGTTGGTAGCAGAGTGGTTCCTGAGGGAATCACTCAAAAAGAAGAGCCCTGCTCTTTACTTGCAGTGGTGAGATGGCTGGGGTGCTGAGTGACCCTCCTGTAAAGCCTTCTGTAAATATGGCTCAGAGTGCATATGCCACCATTTTCCACTTGTGGTTTCTCAAAACCAAATCTTGTCATCAAAGACAGCCAGAACCAGCTTCTAAAACCCTGTGTCCTGGGCAGAACAGTGGAACAAGGAGAACAATGGGGCCAATATCACCCAGAAGGGCTATTGTTAGAGTGATATTAAGAAGCTCTTTGGGCTCTGGGCTGCACATGATTTGCCATCCGTTGATCCCCACTGACGAGGTCCCAAAACCCTATGGCTCTTTGCAGATGTGGTCTCCAGAGTCCCAGAGGAATGTGGCTATGAGCAATGACAGTGGGGCCTGTTTTGTTGTGTGGCTGAACTCACCCTGAGCTTGCTAGTTATTCTCTCCTTATAGTTTTTGTTACAGCCTCTAAAGGAAGGGCTTGTTTTTACTTTAAAAAATTTCACCCAAGAGACATTCAAGATTCTATGTAGGGAAAACCAAATGCTCCATATTGCTTATTTACTAGAGTTGTGGAAGTGTCTTTTGGTCTTGTTTATCAATCTGGCATCCTTATTGAGTACCACTCACAGAGAATCAAAATACGGAGCAGAATGTATGTTTAAAAGCAGATTACAGTGTTAGAGACTGGGTGGACTTCAGAGAACATTCTTAGAGGGGTGGACTGGTTAAAAATGCTTTAATGTCCTTTTGGTTAGAAAATTTATTTATGTATGTATGTGTATGTATGTATGTATGTATGTATGTATATAATGATTTTATTTATTTTCAGAGAGGGGAGAGCAAGAGAAATATCAATTCAATGTGAGGTTGCCTT
The DNA here is from genome assembly GCF_021234165.1 of Pteronotus mesoamericanus. Lineage (NCBI taxonomy): Eukaryota > Metazoa > Chordata > Mammalia > Chiroptera > Mormoopidae > Pteronotus > Pteronotus mesoamericanus. The sequence continues at coordinate 695,543 of NW_026555203.1, forward strand.
TTGCATACCCCTTACAGGGGACCTGGCCCGCAACCCAGGCATGTGCCCTGACTGGAAATCAGGGAGTTTTTGGTTTGCAGGTGAGCACTCAATCCACTGAGCCACAACAAGCCAGGGTGAAAAAATTATTTAAGTAAATAATCAAAGTTATTAAAAACAAAACTAATTAAAGCAAGAGAATAGAGAAGGAGTTGGCTACAAGAGGGCACCATCTCTTCTCCATTTTTGGTTAATGTAGGACTTCTATTTGGAGAATTTGAGAGGGTAAACACGTGCTAACTTGAATGTGTGGGGCTGATTCAGTGTAATCCATCAGAGTTTAAGTTATTGCACTTGTAGTTTTGGTAAATAAACAACCAGCCCTGGGTAAATACTGGAGTCCAGATCACACTCTGGTCATTTCCCCTCTGGCCCAGTGCATATCCGGATGAAATTTGGAGGAATGGCTCAGCTTGTATTGCAGATATCTAAAAACGATATTAATGAAGATAACTAACATTTACAGAGTGTTCAACCTGTGCCCAGGCCCTGTTCTGAGGGCCTCAAGTAGATAATTTCACTTAAACCTCACATTAAGCCGCTGCAGTAGAAACCATTGTCAGCCCCATTTGACAAAGAAGTTACACTGGCAGAAGTACATATGCTGTAAAATAAAATGAAGGTATGGTTAAGTCAATTATGTATATTGCTGTAGGTAAGCAAGGGTGACAATATTTGGGGGAGGTTCAAGGAAGGTGGCCCATTCAGGCATCACTGGCACCTACGGGAAGGAAGGGACTCTGCAGATGTTTGCATACAAGTAGTAATGTCACTCCTCACCCCACCCCCATAGCCTCCTGTATAGAAAACCTGTTGGTGATTATTCTGGTCTCTGTCTTGTTAACAAACTTCATCACCAGTTGCTAGCTTTAAGAACTTTTAAAATCCATTCAGGAAACCTCTTTCTTATTCTAAGCTTTAGACAGCAGGGAAGTTGGCTTGTTAATGGTTGGCTGCTATATTTTTTGGCCTCTTGTGAGGGTATTGGTTACTCTCAGTTAAGATTCTCTTTGCAAAGTGCTCTGAACATAGAATGTAAGTGATAATTATCATTATTATGCTCATTATTAGCAGAGTCATACCTATTAGTAGAAGCAATTAGGCCTCCTGTTTGTGGCCCTTCATATGCAGCAACTAGTCTTCCCAACCCCCAAAGTGGCCTGCTTAGCAGAGTGTTCCTGCTAGCTTAACAAGACCAAGATGTTTTGACTAACTGTTGTTTTGACCTGAAGGATCAGCATGCAGAAAAGTAAGTGAGTCTCACTTGGCTCTTAGTGTGTCCATTGGCAGATGTGGGCAGCTCCAGAACAGGAAGCTAATTAAACAAACAGACAAACAAACATCTTTGTTGAGAATATAATTCACATACCATGCAATTCAACCAAATTGTTATAGCTTTTTATCATAGACATTTCTAAACATAAAAAAAGGTAGAACAATAGAATGAATCTCATGAACCTGTCTCTCAACTTCAACAATGAACAAATCATGGCTATTTTGTTATATATCTATCCTTTCACTCCCCATGCCCCTCACCCCCACATGCCTGGGAGTATTCTAAAATCCCAGACAACCTATCATTTCACCTTCAGTGTGCATCTCTAACACAGAGAGCATCAGAAAAAAAAATAACCACAGGATATAGTCTGTGTTCAGATTTCTAGATCAGAAGTTTCTGTAATGTGGGGTCTTGGGGATGGGTGGGTGGGATGGCTTATGAAGGATCTTCAGGGGATCTACATACTCCCTGAAACTATGCAGAGGATTGTGTATGTGACTATTTTGTGAGGGGGCCATCAAAGGACTGCAGGGTTCTGTGTGGGAGTGTCTAGGGGATAAAGGGGAAGATCTAGAGCACTGGACAAATTCTCAAAGAAGTGTAGAGTTCTCGGTCTAGGTCAAGGGGCTAAGTTGTGCTGGTCCGACTAACAAAGTCATGGTTTTTAGTGACCGGTATTGGGGAGCCAATGTGCTGGGAAAAATCGCTAAGTAAAGTTGGGCCTGGAATAGAGGCTTTAGCATTCTAACCTTCTCTGTATGTCAAATGAGGAGGCAGAGTGTCAGCCAGTGCTCTAAAACTTCCCAATGCTTGAGAACCCTGTGGTTCTGCAAATGCATATTCCTGGGCCCAAACGCCAGGATTCTGAGGCAATATGTTTGAGGTGGTGCTTAAGAATCTGCTCATGTTAACTAAGCTCCTGCTTTGAGAAACAGTGGTGCAGTGGCTAAGAGCCTGGGCTTTGGAGTTCCATAGCCCTGGGTCTGAACCTTGGCTGTGCCTCCTGTTAGCAGTGTGGCCTTGGGCAAGTCATTAAACCTTTCTGTGAAGTACACCTACTTAGTACCTCTGCTCTAGGGTTGTTTTAAGGATTAGGTTAGAAAATACATGTAACACACACACACACACACATATAGTGCCCTGTAGGAAAAATAATGCCCAAATGGATGGTAGTTCTTTTTATTCTTATTTAAAATATCCCAGAGAAACAGACCTTCGAATGGTTCCCCTTCCTTCCTCCAGCAGTATAATAGTTTATTGTCCTTCCCGTAGAGTTGTAGAGATTTAAAAATTATTAGAAAGTGTGTTTGATTCATGAGTCTTCTGGGCTCACTGACTTTAGCTAACAATAATAAAGCCCAGAAAACAAAAGGGCTCAGATGGTATTATCAAGCAGCATGGGCCTGGGTGGAGATGGCATGTTTCTTTTTCTAGGTGCCTTCTGGGCACTGGCGATTTTTTATCTCAGTTGTTTGTAGCAGTAAGGCATCAGTCAGGAAACCCTTGAAGCCAGCCTGATTTGGTGAATATGCTTCCTGAGTGAAACCGAAGGTGTAAGGATAGAATGTAGATAACTCAGGGCCAGATCATCTCACTTGTAGGAACATAACTCAAAGCTCATAGGCAGCTAATGCGGGAGTAGTAAGCACTCATATGCACAAGGACTCACTCTAATGCCCATGACCTTTTCCAGCTTTAAAACTGTGGCAGTTTTGGGGGACTCAGGGCTGGGAAGCACCTGTGCTGGGTCTGAATTTCTTTCTCTGAGGGAAAAGCCCTGCTAGACTGCAAACTCCATGAGGGCAAGCCCTGTCTAGGTCACTTGAGAAACCTGTTGCATCCATCCTTTAACCCAGGATGATCTGCCCATGAATGCAGGCCTATGATTATGCTCAACTCCCCTGCTTCCAACTGTCTTCAAGGTAATTGGATTTTCCACCCTTATTCCAATCTTACCTTCATCCTAGTGTCTGCCTGCTGTCTGACTATTCAGGTCTTATCTCTTGTTTCTACCTCTGCACTACCCCTTGGAAATTAACAACTGAGCATGGTCTTCCCCATGCAGACCCTCTGGTCTCCCAGGATACAGCTAATACTTTCTTAGATACTTAATGTAATTGTCCTGCCGCTAGGCCTCCTGCTCAGGAGAGTTTTCCTGGTTCTTTCTACCACCAGAGGGTTGACTGGCAAGCTGTGGATGCAAATGGGTAGTAATGAGCCCCAGAGAGCACTTCTTGTCCATGTTGCTGCAAGTGGTTCACTAGTCAAATGAGTGAGGTAGTGAGCAACCCTTCCTTCCTCTACCTAGCACTCCCACCTGTCCAACTGTGCTCAAAGATCTAGGCACAGGGCTGTGGACTTTTGGTAATGGAAGAAACTTTTCAGCCCAGGCTGAGGCTGGTCTTGTGTCTGTTCATGATGGCTGACGAGCATGTAGGCTACTTTTTTTTTTTCCCAGGGGCCTCTAGCTGCAGGGTCATTGGAGCCAGTGGGGAGCTAGGCCTGAGGTATCTGACCTTCCTAGCCAAATGAAACCTTAAGTGGTCAGAATCTTTGGGAAGGGGCTCAGTAGGAAATTCTCTAAAACCGAAGCTTGAGCAGAAAACCTATTTTGTCATCCTCCTTGCTGGAAGAGTTATCAAAGTGTCTGAAGTTACTTTCCTGCCTTAAGAGCTCATCCTCATGACTGCAGTAAGCCTTTGCATGGTGATTAACCATTCTACCTGAGATCGCTGCCCAGGCTGGGGATAGACACCAACAGATGTGAGATTTTGACCCTAGTGGATGTCCACATAATGAATTTGTATGCATTTATGTGTGTGTGTTTTGGAATGTTGATTTTTCTCCAAAAAGGAAAGTTAAGAAAAATGTTTGAGGGGAGTCCAAGTAATTAACCCTCTATCCTCCTAAGAAATAGAATTTTCTAACCTGAAATAATTTTGGTCGGGAATGACCTTGGCACTTAGAAAACTAGACAGAGAACAGTTTGAGGAGGGTTGCCAATGCTACCTCTTCCTTGGTATCCTCATCTAGACTAATTTCAAGTTTAGCTTCTTTGTTCATCTGAGTTTTCTTATAGGGAAGCAATCTGGGATTAAACACTGAAAAAAACTTTATGGGGCACTACTGTGCTGGATGCTATGGGGGACACAGCTAGGAAAAAATTACCCCCTGCCATCAAGTATCCTCTGGTGAGTCAGTTGAGGACACACAATGTAGATGTGGCATAGGGTAGTTTGGGGCTTCTCAAATGACATCTCCCAGATCCTTATGTCTGATTTCATAGGTCTAGGATGGGGCCAAGGAATCTATATGATCCCATTCCTAGGAGACTTGGGATATATGGCAAGCCGCTGTCCCTCAAAGCTGAAGGACCCTTGGCATAGTGAGAAAGTCAGACCAGCTAATCTTTAAGGGCTGCTCCTGCCCTGACGTTCTGAGATTCTCTGGAAAGCCAACTAAACTAACGGAACAAGGTGGTCTATAATGGGTGCCAGACTTGCTCAAGCAAACAGCCTTTCAGTACTTCAGAAGAGGTGAAATCTCTTTCTGGGCTGGGGAAAGAGTACTTTGCGGAGAAGCTCCAAACTAGGCCTCTGGGATGGGGAGAGGATTTGGAGAGAGGGGAGGAACTATGTGACCAAATTCTCAAGGACATGTGGTAGTGCTTTTCTCTGTTTCTCTTTGTTCTTCTTGTCTGGGGGGGGGGTGGATATCAAGGAGTTGAGTTGGCAATAAGGAGTCACTCTGAGCACCAGCCAAGGCCAGACCTCATGTTCCTTGAAATTTCTCAGATCCTGTTTTGGTCAAAGTCAAAGACCTCTCATTAGGCATTGACCTGTTGTTATTGGGGATAGAGACTCAGTAAGGCCATTAATTCATTCTGCAAACCTTTATCGAATGCCTACTTTTGGCTAGGTGTATTGATTGCTAAACATACAGACATGAATAAGATATTATTCCTACCTTGGAGAGGCTTCGGCTTGAACAGACAATTACAGCATGACAGGTTGTGTTCAAAGCCTTATATGGAACACTAGTGCGCAACAGAGAGGCTGTACTGGGGGTGGGGAGGGGGCAGAGAAGACCTCACAGAAGGTAAGTAAGATTCGCCAGGTTGGAGGAGGAAGAGGGGGAACACTTTCTGAGTAGAAATGGTATAGAAGTAAGTATAAAATTGTATGGCACAGTAATAATGAAATAGGACAGTTAATAGGCCTACAATATGTCCCTCTAATTAGTGTAAATAGTGTGAGGCCCCCAGGGGAAGAAGGAGTGATGGGAACAATTTAGCTGGGACCAATGCTTGTATCTCACCAAGTGTTTCCACTTCACCTTTAAGGCCCTGAAGAGGTAAGAGTTTTGAAGGCCATTAACTTGGGCAGATTTAATTTTTAGGCTTCCTTTTGGCAGTTTTATAGATAGTGTGGATAATGAATTGAGTAATAGCAAAAGAAATACTGAGAAGACTATTTCTGTGGCCTAAGGAGAGTTGATGAATTGGTGATGTGCAGTGGAGAGGATGAGCTAAGGGTGGATTGGAGAGCTATTTAGGAGTTCAAAGCTACATAGTTTGCTGATTAGTTGACAGTGCAGTGTTTAGGAGGTAGAGCTGAGGATGGCTTCCCAGTGTTTGACTTGACAAATTGGAGGGAGGAGAAGGTTTAGAGGATTGTAGATTAAGGAGAGAAAATGAGTTCAGTTTTGGAGAAGCTGAGTTAAAGTGCCTATGGAACATCCAGGTGGAGATGTCCAACAGGCAGCTAGATAACAGCTTAGTGGTCTTTCTGAGAAGGAATTTATGGATCCTGTATATTCCCTTCTTCTACATTTTTTGTGCTCTTAATACACTTCCAAGAATATATTTTGGTGATATCTGAGGTTCTATACTTTCTCCTTCCCAACACCCCTGTACCCACCAATCATAACATTCATAACACATCACACATTCACTCATGAATTCTCATTATTCGTAAAGACATTTTCCTAAATCATGAGGGCAATTAGAAGAGGATCTTAAACTACCACTTCCTGACTCCTTATAGTGAACTGTAGATATTCCAGAAGGCAACCAGATATTTATTTGTTCAAGATTCTAGAAGTCACTTGTATGGTTTTAGGAATAGGAAGAAAGCAACAGTGAGTCAAGCCTACAGACATTCTGCCTTGAGGCCTGGCATCCTGGGATGGGTTGACATCATCATTACCATCATCAACTTTGCCATCATTATCATCATCACTAAAGAGCTAATAGCTTGGAACATTTCCTATATGCAAGACACTGTGCTGCGAACTTTTTATGTATCATCTCACTAAAACTTGGTCATAGGCCCAAGGTAATACTACTACTATGCCTATTTTCATAGATGAGAAAACTAAGGTTAAGGGAGTATAAATGACTTGCTCACAAACCCAAATAGTACTCAGTAGAGCTGAGTTTTGAACTGTATCTCCTGGCATCCAACTTCAGAATCCTTATTATTTTTTAAACTTATTTTTATTAATTGATTTTTAGAGAGGGAGGGAGGGAGGGAGAGGGAGAGAGAGGAACACCAGTTTGTTGTTCCACTCATTCATGCATTCACCAGTTGAATCCTGTATATGCCCTCAAAGATGGATGAAAGATGGAACCTACAACCTTGGTGTATTGGGACAATGCTCTAACCAACTGAGCTACCCAGCCAGAGCCAGAATCCGTATTCTTAACCACACTTGAAATACTTGGGAAGACTGTTTAACTGTAACCACTGTTCTTCTTTCAGGAAGTCTTCTAGTTTTCTTTAATCTTGAGTATGTAACTACCTACTTAGTCAGCTAGTCAGTCAACAGCTTGGACTGCATACTAGTTTTAAAAGGAAAACTGTACTACATGTTGAGAGTGGGTTTTGAGACAAAAAAACAAGAAAACACAGTTCCTGTATTCTGTCAAAGACTTAGCTAGCAAAAGAAACCCAGGAGATAACTTCAATGAGATTATGCAGTCTAGGGCTAGGATTGAGTGGGATTCATAATAAGGCAAGGATTCCTGGAAGAGATAAATGCTTGCTGCTTCTCCACACATAAGGAAGAAACAGACAGATGGAGCATGGCATTCTCAGTTTCTTTTAGGGGAATTCAGAAGTCATCAGAGCCTGGAGGGACCAGAGAAAACATCTGGTTACTAGGTTCTGGTCAAATTTCTCCTTTCCTAGATGAAGAAATATAGCAAGAAAAGAGTTGGGACCTGCTAGTGTTGGGGTCCCAGACACCCCAGCCAACGTTTTCTCTCAGCCAAGGGGAGACAGAAGACCAGCATGAGCAAAGTCCTTGAGGTGCTAAGAGGTCATGTGTAGGGAAGGATCAGGCCAGGAGCAGCCATAAAGCCACTTTGTTCAGAACACATTTCAGCAAAGACTGGGAAGTTAAGTTTTCTTTTGATTTCCACCTATTCTATGGGCTTCCCCCAACTCTGGAGATAGTGTATGGCTTGCTCTTGCCACATGCCTCCAAAGTCCAGGTTGACAGTGTATATTTTATTGTCCTGTCCATACCAAAGCCTACTGTCATTAGAACATACTTATGGCTTCTATTTACCCAGTACATAATATTTCTGATAAGAAACTGAAGCTTTTTTGTTCCCACAACTTACATATTTTCAAACAAAAGAACCATATAGTCTTAATTTGTCAACTTCTGGCTGCCCTGGTGTTTGCTCAGGAAATACCAGTTTTTTTACATGGTGTCAAAAAATTAATTGACTTCCATCTCCTTCCGCAAAAATGTTGGTCTTCAGACATAAAGACACAAGGGTTGGAATCCCAACTCTCTTGACTCCCAGACTACCTTGTCATGATGTTCTCATAAATCAGAAGGCAACCCTTTCTGTTAGATCTGTATTTATCTTTGTGGATAAACAGAGGTGCCAAGTTATGGAGAAAAAAACCTTCTCTTTCTGACTCCCATCTGGAATCTTCTAGCATTTCCCACCTGCTTCCAGTTAAGCTGGGCTTAGGGACTGCATAGAGAGCAGAGGACTTGTATTCCTTGACTCCAGAGTGGGTATTCTGGGTGCATCTTCCTGCCTCCCCAGCCTGGAGGTTTTGCCCCTCATCCTGAGCTTTTTGCATCCCAGGTGCCCAGAATTTATCCATCTATCCTGGCCTTTTAGCTTTTCAGCTCTGTGTAGGGCTCAAAGGAACTGGCATCTTCTTGTAGTAACTTTAATGATTCTGGATCCTGCATTATGTTTAGTGGGATAAAAGGCTGCATTCCTCTGAATGGGTATCAGCAGAATGTACCCCTGACCTGTGGGAAGGTGACACTGAGGGCCATAGGACTGGGGGTCAAGTAGGAATAAGGAGGGAGGAAAGGTTCACAGTTTCTGTGAACCTGTCCCACCTAATCAGAATGTAGTCATCTTAAGAGAAATGGTTTGAGGAGCTTTAAAACCTATGGAAACACCCCACTGCTTTTATTTTGAAATTCTTAAAATAAGAAATCTGTATTTTGGGAACCTGACTGTATACTATTTTAATTTTTTGTAAATATTTTATTTTGTGCTTTCATTCATTCACTGCATATTTATTAAGCTCTCTGCTATGGCCAAGCCCTGTGCTGGCTGCAGTGATGAATAAAATCACACATGGTCCCAGCTCTTGGGCAACTTAAAGTCTAGTTGGTGAGCCAGACATTAATTACATAATCAGAGAAATGACTGTTAAAATACAGTTGTGAAAAGTTCTAGAAAAGAGAGTTATATGTTATGAAAACACATAATAGGGAGATTCTGATTTGTCGAGAGATCAGGGAGGGCATCCTGGAGGCATAGCAGGTTTTACTGAGACCTGAGGGATGAGTAGACTTCAACTCAGCTAAAAGTAGAGGGAAGAGTATTTTAGGCAGAAGGAAGAGTACATGCAGAGGCCCTTGTGGTGGGTCTGCAAGAAAGCCAGTGTGGTAGAGCGGAGAGAGGGTCAAGGGGAAGTATGATAGCAGTTGATGCTGCAAGGTCAGCAGGCCACCAAAGCCAAACCATCCAAGGTCTTGAAGGCCTTGCTAAGGAGTTTGATTGTTATCTCTTAAGAGCCATGGGAAGTTCTTGGTCACGTTCATTTTGAAAATATCAGCCTGTTGGAGGGGTAATTTACTACTTAGGAAAGAAAAAGGTTGTTTCATTTTTTTGAACCTATGTGGGTATATCAACATGTATATAAATCTCATTTCCTACTGTCCTGGTTTCCAAGGGGAAGAGTCCTTCTGAAATGGAGAAGTCTTTAGGCTTGGAGGAGCCTAACAAAAATGATGAGATCTATGGCTTGCTGGGAATCTTGGCCTGTGACAGTTCCTTTAATAGAACTTTCCCAAGTGCAACCTTCCTTTTATATTCTGGCCCAGGTCTCTATCTCTCCTCCAGCCACTGCACTCATTTTTTTTTTATTTTTTAAAATGGTGGTACAATACACATAACGTAAAATTTATCATCTTAACCATTTTTCAGTGTACAGTTCAGTGGCATTAAGTACATTCATAGTGTTGGACTACCATCACCACCATCCATCCATTCACAGAAATTTCATATTACAAAACAAACTCCTCTTTGCTCAGTCTCTCCACCTCCTAACCCCCATAGCTGTCATCTGTTCTCCATAGCAAAACAAACTCAATACCCATTGAGTGTTAACTCCCCATTCTAATTTTTGTCTCTATGAATTTGACTGCTCTAGGTACCTCATATAAGTGAGGTCTTAGAGCATTTCTCCTCAGCATAATGTCTTAAAGCTTCATCCATATTGTAGCATGTGTCAGAAATTTCCTTCCTTTTTAAGGCTGATATTCTATTGTACGTACATACCACATTTGTTTATCCAATATGTCAATGGACATTTGGGTTGCTTCCAGCTTTTGGCTATTACAAATAATGCTGCTATGAACATAGGTGCACAAATCTCTTTTCAAGTCCCTGCTTTCAATTCTTTTGGGTATATTCCCAGAAGTACAATTGCTGGATCATGTGGTAATTCTATTTTTATTTTTTGAGGAACCACCATACTCTTTTCCATGTGCTGCACCATCTTACATTCCTACCAACAGTGTACATCCTCAGAAACACTTGTTACTTTGGCTTTTTTTTTTTTAATAGTAACCATCCTAATAGGTGTGAGGTGGTATCTCATTGCTGTTTTTTCATTGCTGTTTTGGTTTACATTTCCCTAATAATTAGTGATATTGAGCATCTTTTTGTGTGCATGGTGGCCATTTGTATATCTTCTTTGAAGAAATGTCTAGTCAAGTCCTTTTCCCATTTTTAATTGGGCTGTATGGTTTTTATTGTTGATTTGAAGATGTTCTTTATGTATTCTGGATATTAACTCTTTATCAGATATGTGATTTGCAAAAATTTTTTTCCCATTCCATGGATGCATTCGTTTTATAGAGTGACTTTTCTTAGAACAAGGGTGTCAGTTCTGGTCCCAATTCTATAGGTGACTAAAATGGTGATAACACAACTCCCCTGCCCAATATCCTTTGAACATACACCCAGAAGTAGGACTGCTAGATCATATGGCAGTTCTATTTTTATTTTTTTGAGGAACCTCTATGCTGCTTTCAATAGTGGCTATACAAATTCTGAATGATTTTATTTACATAACATTCTTGAAATGACAAAATTATAGAAATGGAGAATAGATTAGTGATTGTCAGGGGTTGAGAAGGGGTTGGGATGAGAGGGAAGTAGATATAGCTATAAAAGGGAAACATGAGGGGGTCCTTGTAGACATGGAAATGTTCTCTGATTGTATTGATGACAATACCTGTGTTGTGATAGTGTACTATAGTTTTGCAAACTGTTATCATTGTGAGAAACTAGGTAAAGTGTACATGGGGTCTCTCTGTATTATTTTTTGCAACTGCATATAAATCTAGGTAAAAAAATAATTAAAAAAGAAAGACCTTTCTTTTCCTGTGTTTATCCCCTTCTTCTAGGCCTGTATTTGGATCAGCACTGGGGTGTAAAAGCTAAGTCAGCTTGTTTTGAGGCTGGTGGTAATTTGCCAGAGCAGTTAAATTCAGCAGTCAAGTAGGTGACATATAGGAGGTGGTATGAACAGCTACACATTTTCCCCATTCCACTTCAACTCAAATAGCACTTGCACTGGACCTGTCATGATACCTGAGCCTCTTACCTTTAACACCACTCTTTAAGACCCTCTTAGCAGGCTTATGCTCTTTGTTACTTAAGATAAGTAACATGTTAGTCTGTTGGTGTGATTACTACTACTGGCCATTGTCATCTGGCACACAGCAAGGCCCTGAGGTTCTGAGAAAAAAGCACAGAGACTTTGGGAGTGAGTATGAGAGAGAGACCAGTGTAGCACTCTTCAAATTTTCATTCCCAAGGATCATTTGATAGTCTGTTGATATGCAGTTATCAAAGAATGAGGTACACCTTCTTTGCTTGGGAGAGAGATATTGCCAAGATAAGCTTATTAGGTAAAACAAAAACAAATGAAAAAGCAGTATACAGTATAATTTCAGGGTTTTTTTTTAATTTGGTTGATTTTTGTTTTTATAAATGAAAAGAAGCAAAAATATATATGAATACAAATTTTTGTTTCCTGGAAGGAGTCCAAGAAGTAGAGTAGACTTGCTGGGGATGAAGAGTAGAGAGGGGCTTTCATGTTTCATCATTTTATAACCTTGTGTGACATTAGAATTTTTCAAACATTTTTTTCTTTCTTTTTGGGGAGTTCTTGGAGGCCAGTTGCCCTGGATGCATGTGTTTTCTGTCCCACTGACCAGTCCTTCAATTCAGGATGCCAGTGACCTAGGAGGAAAGGCTAGGAACTCCTTCTCCAGGATGTTAAGTAATGAAGAAAATAAAATGACAGCAGGGGGTTGTTTGGGTAGGTTAGTGTGAATCACTGATTCCAGACCCAGGGGGTCCCTTCCCTCTCAGCTGCCTGGCCAAGGAAGCCAGAACAGTTTTCTGCTTGGCTAGGTGGTAAAAACCCCATTTACTGTATAAAGCAAATTTTTCTTCTTCAGCAGGGGGGTGGAATCCTTGACTAGGCCTTTGTTCCTTGGGTTGCTGGTTAAGTGAAGGAGGGCATGGAGGCTTTGGACAGTGCTGATTACAGGGGAAGTGCAGATTGGCAGGGCTTCTGACCCCAGAGATGGCAGCTGTGGGGCCCCAGGTGCCTTACACCTCTAAGCTCTGGGCTAAGTGAAGTGTGAGCAATAAATGTGTGTGCTTTCTTTTTCCTAGTGATTTCCAGGTTGGGGATCATTATTTTGGCCATGGCTGGAGGTGAGGGAAAAGAAAACTGGATTCCTTCTCTTTCCTGAGCACTGTTCCATCTTCAGGGTCTTGATGGCTAGGAAACTAGGGGAAGTGGAGGGAACCAGTTTTGGAGTTTTCACACCACCAGGGAAAGGAAATGAATGCATCCAGCAAGAAACTGGCAAAGATCTTCCACGTCCTTGCAATTTCACTCCCAAACACCATTGGCCCCATCTGAGCTCCAGTTTCTATTCAGTAAAGGGGAAAATCTGAAACAAGGGCAAATCAAGCAGGTAGGAGGATAGATGAATGTGCACTTAGTAACATTTCAAGATGTCGACTTACAAACACTTCTCATCTCTGTTCCCCAAGGACCACATCTGGAGTCAAGTTTGTGCTATTGGATATATAGCCTGAGAGCAATAAAACGACATTCTAAACATTCTATATAGCAGAGACTTCCTCCATATCTGGTTGCTCTCCTCCACCACAAGCACAAGAATGCAGTGTGGCAAGTGATGGTTACTTTCCTTCTGCCCCCTCCCCCAATCCAAGGTGTCCAGGCAGAAGGAGATGTTGAATGACACTGAAGACTACCTGGTGGAGGAAGAGGAGTGGGAAGAGGATTTGAAGGAAGAAGTCGTCCGGACCCGGGAACTACCATTAGCAAATAAATGCCTTTGTAAGCATCATTATGTAAGCATTCCTCCCTTTAATCCCTCCAGTCCCAGGGAGGCATCCTCTCCTCCCCCCCACTACCACCCCCGACCTCCACCTTAGTATCTTGTTGGCTTTCTCCTCCTCATTCCTACCTCCTCCATCCTTAATGTTAATTTGCATCAGACTTGACCTGTTTACAAATGTTGGGGGTTGGGTAAGGTCCCTGCCCCACCAGCGCTTGAAGTGTTCCTTAGTCCAGCTCCTTTAGAGATGGTTCTGGCTCTGTTGGTCTTTAATTCCTGAATCTCACTTCTCCCCAGATTCCCTAGGGTGTACTGCGGACAGATATTCTGAAGGCACTCTGAGATGTCTGGATGAATGACCCCATAGAAGCTGTAAGTCACCTCTCTAGCTTATCCTCCAAGGCTTTGTGAGATGTCACTCTATTTGGGATGCTGTGATCAGCAGGGTGACAAGAATTCAGACACTAAACTGCTTTGTATATCTCATTCCTAACCCCTAAACCCACTGTTTCTTTGTCACACTTTAGTGGAAAGTGGTTCAGTGAGCCTCGGGGGGTAGATTGAGGGGACAGGGAAAGAGGAAGGAGGGAGACAGAAGCCAAAAGGAAAAGGAGGAGATACAGGGACCGAGAGGAAACTTCTGGAATGGTTTACATCTGCTCTGAATGGAGTCTCACCATTCTCCATTCCAGGCCTTAGTGATTACATGGATTTTTTTTTTTTTTCGAGAGCCAGATGTTTAAAAGTCCTGGCAAGGTGTTAGAGTCTTGAAGGTTTTAGTTGAATTTACCTTGAATGTTTTAGACTCACTGGAATCATCAATTAAAGCCAAGAAGATCGGATTTCCTCCAAATGCAAAAAAGGCATTTATCCAAGAAGTAGGGGTCACTCACAGTGTTTGCACTCTCTCTTTTTGGGGGCAGCTGAAATCTTGCCCTGAAATCTTGGAAATCTGCCTCATTTTCCTGGCATTTAAGGAATGCCCAACTTGCTTAGCAGTGGTCATCCCTATCCTGAAAGCCAAGTAATGAAATGTATGCTATGTTGGCATTTATAAAAGATGGAGACTTTTTTTCCCCAAAAGTCTAGTTGTGCATGATGGTATCTACCTTCAATTTTAAGAAGCAAAAAAAAAAAAAAAATCTATCCCCAGGATAGATGGTTTTGTAGTCCTATCTCCTTACCCAGCTCCCACCACTGTGCTATGCTAACATTCTCTTCTTCTGGTCTATTATAAATAATGACTGGCCTTTTGGCATGTGATCATTTTCAAGTCAATGCTATGACCAAAGATCCCACAGAACAGTAATCTCAAAGTCAACTCAAAAAGGTATTCTATTCACTATGGTTCACAAAGTGCTTTCCCATGTACTATGGTAGGTACAAGAAAAAAATGTAACAAGTATTTCTTGCCTTCTAGAAGCTTAAAGTCCAAGTTAAGGAGACAGGATATATGCATTTGAAATACTCTGAGAACAATACAAGATAGTATATAATCAAATGTTAAATGACAAAAGCGTGATAATAGCAATTCTTATCAGTTATTGAGGCTTTTCTAAAGGAGAGGCACTGTGCTAAGGGCATTACATTTGTTATCTCATTTTTATTCTCATAACAACCCTATGGAGTTAAAATGTTAAAATGGAATATCTCCATTTTAGAGTCAAAGGAACTCAGATTTGCAAGGATTAAATAATTTACTGTTACAGAACTGGTAAGGCAGACAGAGCTAAGATTTTATTTCTGACTTTTAATTTTGGAAACACTTCAAAACTACAAGAAAGTTGAAAGAATAGTATAGCGAAGGCCCATATAGGCTTCACCTTAGATTCATCAATAATTAATATTTTACCACATCTGCTTTATCATCCCCTCTCTCTTTCTCTCACTGTCTCCGCTCTATTTCTCTCTCCACACACACATATTTTTTCTCACCTGTTTGAGCATAAGTTGCAGACATCATTATACTTCACCTCTAAATCCCTCAGCACATATCTCTCGTAAGAACGAAGACATTTTCCCACAAAATCCCAATGCAGTTAGTTATCACACCTCTTACACTAAGAGCCATAATTTGAACCCATCTCTGACTCCAGAGCCCTGACTACAAGTGCTGTGAGAGTTCAGGAGAAGGAGCCATCAGTATAGTCTGGAAACTGCAGGCTGGATTTTCTGTGGATCTTCTACTCCTGTTCATTCACAGTAATGAAAGAAAGGAGTTCGCCAAATAAGCACAAAGCGTGCATAATCAAAAACCAAAATTCCATGTGTGTTTTATTTGGGTAGGAAGGCAATGACACAGATTTGTCTTCTTAATTAGTTTCTTCTCTAGCCGATATTAAAATTGGTCTTTCCTAACCATCCTCTGGGGTAGGTACCCTAGAAGTTATTTTTTGATTAAAATATAATTGCAAAAAACCCACTAAATGAGTAAGCCACATATGAATAGAGAAATGAAAATAAATTTTAGCTAGGAAGGAATTCTAGCTAGAAATTTTGAGCTATTCAAAATTCAATATCTACAAGGTAAATCTAGTCCTTGGTCTACTCACCCAATGGAATTCCAGAAGCAGGGTGCTGCATATTGTTCACTAAAGAAGGAAAGCAGGCCCTATGCTACAGACTGACCAAGACCCCCGCCCCCAAGGGGTCCCAACCTGGCTTTCTTCCTCTTTTTCATTCAGGGAAGTCAGACTTAGATCAGGCCCAGTTCCACTGTATTTAATGGCTGCTCCCTACTCTCTTCCTGCCTGGGAGAAATCTTGACCTTTTTAAATTCTTGATTTCTCAGTAATTAAAAAGAGCCAAAAACCTGCATCTGCATTTGCTTTGGTTTTCACATTCTTACTAGACACTTTAAAAATCAGTATGTTGAAAATCTCTGCATCTCAGATGTTAGGGCAGGGACTAGGGTTGGGAAAGGTGCCTATTGGATCTTCCAGGCAGTCAGCATTAGGTCACACTTTTGTTCTCTCTCCTGTTCTTTTGGTTTTCTGCAGACACAATGCAATTAGTAACATCTCTGAATCCATGTCATGTGAGCCATGTAATAACTTGGATACCCGTATACACGATCTTTGGTGGGGAATTTCATCTCAAGGGAATTCAAATTTCTTTCACAGCTTTAAGGACATTCTTGGTGTTCCCTTCCCCACTTACTTAGGGAGTGAATCGTTTTCCTTGGGATTAAATAAAACTATTCAGATGGGTGAAAAAGTGTTCAGATTGAGGTGGGAATGCTTGTAGCCTTGCTATTTAAATTCCTTTTGGGGCATTCCCTCCCCCCACCCCTCATTCTGCCTCCCTCCCCCCACCCTGCAGAATCAAAAATGCCTGAAAGCGACTAATTTACATTTGCTTCCCAAAGCTGTGGAGTGTCTCCCTCTGCTCGGGTAAAAGCCTCTACTAACTCATTAGAGCTTCTTCCCCTCCAAACTCCTCCTCACACTCGTTAGCCTGCAGGGATACAGAGAGCCTAAGAAAGAGCATCTGGTATTTTGCACTGGGGATACTGTGGTCGCTGGAAATTGGAGGCAGAGGGGAAAGAGGGAGTTAGCTGTTCTAACCAAGTAAGAATCAAGCCCAGCCCTCTTTGGACCTAGTTCAGAAGACAGCGGGAGGCCTTGGAAAAGAAACTTCATCTGGCTGGTTGTTGTATCGGCCGGCTAGTTTGGAGTTGCGTGCGTGTGAGCTCTGGGCGTGCAGAGCTCCCCGCACGGCAGCCCCACCGGTCCGCCCGCAGTGCTAGCTCCTATAAACCCCCCCGCAAGCGAGGCTCGTGACGCGCCGCCAGCTCCGTCGGAAGCAGAATGGCTGGGTTCCACGGCTGTCTGAAGACTTCAGAGTAAGTGGCGGGTGCCGCGAGGGCTCCAACTGGACTTCATGGGAAGGAGGGTGGCAGAGCGCCGGCCGCTAGTGCAGGGGGCTCCACCTGTTCAAGTGGGGCGCTCGACGGCAAGAGGGGCAGCTGGGAGCCACCTGGGGCTGGGCGGCGGGCATGGAGAGGATCCAGGGTTCCAATTCGCAGCGTTGTGCCCGCGAGTTGGAGGCGGGACGCTCTGGGGGGTTCGCACAGGTGTGAGTGTGTGTGCGTGGGAAAGCGGAGTGGTGCTGGTCGCGGCGCGCGGTCTTCCAGGACTCGGTGGCCCGGGAAGCCGTGCAGGGCGGCTGGACGCCATGCAGCTTCCGACTTTCAGGCTCTCTCATTCCCGCCGTCCTTCCCGGCTCACCTGTGTCCCACAAAGTGAGGGACTAGGCCAGGCAGGCGGGACAGGCTTCCCAAGCCCATTGAGATTGTTAACTTGCCAAGGCAAGGACGGCATTACCAAAGGCAGAGTTTAGCCGAGGCTCAGTGATTGACGTGAAAATACCCAATTATTCCTGGGGTTTCCTTTCCTGCGCATCCTAATGCCCGACCTCTTGGTGCAAGGCATACTTTGTGACACCCCCCGGCCTTCCTTGAGTTTGTAAGGAATGGCTCAAGGGTCTGAGAAGGGAGAGATGCACAGAGGAAGGACGATGTTTATATAACCAGATGGGCTAGGGAGAGAGACTGGGACAAAGCTATAGTTTCCAAATTGCACGTGCCGTAGCCCAAGTTGTCTTAAAATAAAGCATCCCACAAACCAGAATTTTAGAAGGCTAATTTCATTGACCAGTAACACTATTAAAACAATGTTCTAGTAACAATTCAGTTAAATAACGTATTTCAGTTACACCGAAACTTTTGGCTCTGGCAGCCAGTGTGATTGAAAATAAATATATAAGGGGGTAGGGGAGCGCTGAGGACAAGAAATCAGAGAGAGGAGAGAGGAGGAGAAAGAGGGAGGGGAATTTGAGTGGAGAAAATCACCTTAATTTTTTTTGAGTTGTCTTAATTTTCTAAATTTGTCCCAAGCTGTACAATGTGCAGTCTTCCAGTTACTTGATATTTGTTAGGTCCTCTTTTCTGAGCTTTCCCCCTAATCTCCAGGGGGGTAGTGGGAAGGAAGACCGGAAGGGAAATCTTGCTGCTCAAACATTCACTGCTCCCCATGCAAGCCTTTGTGTTTTTTTTCCCCATCCTCCATCCTCACCAACACCCCCCACAGGGGGATTCCTAAAATCACAACCCAGCCATGTCAGGAGGGTTGCACCCTTTCAAGGAACCCCAGCAAGCCTTGAAAGTTGAATGTGAGTGGGAAGACAGGATTGGTTCAGTTTCCTCTCCAGATCACAATTGCATTCTAAATGTTATATATAGGTATATACATTTAGTATATGAGTTGGAGATGTTTGATCAGTGGTGGAAGTTGGTATACAGAAGTCTCTCCTCCTCTCCATGAGGGATAAGTCCCAAGACCCCTGTGAACCCCGCATAGTACTGAACTCTATATATACTAGGTTTTTTCCTTTACATACATACCTATGATAAAGTCTAATTTACAATGGGCAGAGTAAGAGATTAATAACAAAAATTAAAAATAAAATACAACAATTACAGCAATATACTGTATTAAAAGTTATGTGAATGGTTTTGGGGGTCATTATTAATTAAAATAGAGTTATTTGAACACAACCATGACAGTCAATCTGATAACCAAGACGGCTGAGTGGACTAATGGGTAGGCTGTGTATGCAGCATGGATGTACTGGACAAAGGGAAGATTCATGTTCTAGGTGGGGTTAAGCAGGACAGTGCAAGATTTTATCATTGTACTGAGAACAATGAGCAATTTAAAACTTATGAATTGTTTATTTCTGGAATTTTCCATTTAATATTTTCAGACCACAGCTGACTGCGGGTAAGTAAAACTACAAAAAGAAAAACCACAGATAACGGGATACTAATAATATGTGTGGTATTCAGAGCCACACATATCCTTGTAGGACTTGACTCCATTTCACTAGCCTCATTGACACCTTGCTCTAATCAAGTAAGTTGCTAAGGTACCAAGTTTGGTGTTTAAATTCTGAACTGGTTATTGTATATGTAGCTCTTGCTTCAGGTAACTAGCTATTAAGTTCTGTTATTTTCATAGACATAGAATGACAGCAGGTGACAGGAGAATTATCATGGGATCAGTGAATATGCCTTTTGGTAGAATGGAGAAAATAGCAGTAGTCTTGAATTATGTGATACTATTTTGAACAAGTATATGAAGAGATAAGGGAAAAGCAAAATAACTTTCTTAACCAGACAATATCCTCTAATGGTGGGATGGGTGAAAATGTCTTCATTTTAAGGGTGAGGAAACTGGATCCCTAATATGTTAAGTGATTCTCTGTGGGTCACTCAGTCAATGACAATTCCAAGATTAAAATCTTGAATACCCTGCCTTCCAGTGTAGAGCTGTTCAGCCTGGGATAGAGGAAACATCATCCTCGAAGCAAAGGACCAAAAAGCCTGCATCATGGAATACTGTGGCTGGGATTGCTGCACAAGTGGATTCAGCCCAAGGCAAGATAGTGACCTAGGGCAACTTTACTTTTGGCAACGCTAAAATCTCCTGTTATAACCCCTTTCCCATTTCAGTACCCGTTCCATTCCAGATGTTTTGGGCCTGAACCTGGCCCTTCCCTCCGAGCCTCTCTTCTCAAGGGGAAGGCTGTGGACTTCCCCTTGGCTAACATATTGCCATCCTGTGGTCCAGGGTCTAGATCTTTGTTAAAGTGACCTGTGATGATAGTCTACTGGGCATGGATGGATTACTCTTGACAATGTGCATTTCAAAAAGACCTGGATATTTTTATGTCAGTCTGATGCTTGGTCATCTGAGGGTATCTTGCTAGGTTGGTGGGCCCCACACTTCATGCTAGTCAGTTTTTTTCCCTACTCTTAAGAACAGGATTCAGGAAGGTGAGGCTGGTCACTTATGCAACAGGCACCTGACATCTTACCAGGGAAGAAATACTGTCAATGATGTGCCAACCTACTCCCCTTGGCCGCAAAACTTCCCCGATGGCCCACCAATAAAAGCAGTGTGGGCTGCTATTTGAGATTAGAGACCATAAATACTGACTTAAATAAAAGATTTTATTCATTTTTGAGAGAGGGGAAGGGAGGGAGAAAGCAGGAGAGAGACATCAATCAGTTGCCTCTCGTACATGCCCACCAAATGTGCAACCCAGGCATGTGCCCTGACTGGGAACCGAACAGGAAAACTTTCACTTTGCAAGATGACGCTCAGCCAACTGAGCCATACCAGTCACGGCCAAATATTGACTTTTTATAAGTTCCAGTTGCTGGTGCTCTGGGGGCCATGCATTTTTTTCTTGGCCCTGGGTAACCCCTGGCACCCAGATGCTTGAGGAGGACCAACCCTGTAGGACCCTCCAGTGGCTGACAGTCTCACCACCCTATCTGCAACCTGTTCTCCTGAACCCAAGGCCTACCTGCACCCAGGGAGCAATGATGAATGTGAAGCCTGACCCCATGTGAGCTTCCAGTTGGGGAAGGCAAATACAGGCGAGCAGAAAGCACCAGAAATATGTAGCTGTAACTACTCAGCTTGCCAACTCAGATCCAACTTCCACTCCTCACTGTAATTAAGAGTGTTTAATGTGGTCATTAGCGATCCTTGTGGCACTTCGCTTCCTTTTCTCCTTCTCATCTTCGTTTGTTTGTGTGTTTGTTTGTTTGTTTGTTTTCCATTCTAGTTTTAGAAGAAAGGCTGTTAACTCCAGTCCCTGGCCAGGGGCTCAGAGTGGGTATTGCATTTTGCTAACCTGCATTCACCCTGTGACATCTGCCGGAAGTACTTTCTATTCCATTAGAGCAGGGTTGTCCAATCCACGGCCTGTGGACCCCATGCCACCCAGGATGGCTATGAATGCGGCCCAACACAAAATTGTAAATTTACCTAAAACATTATGAGGTTTTTTTGTGATTATGTGTTGCAATGTATTTAATGTGTGGCCCAAGACAACTCTTCTTCCACTGTGGCCCAGAGATGCCAAAAGATTGGACACCCCTGCTGGAGCACACTAGGAGAGCTGATGAAGTGGCAAGTGTGCACCAGGAAGCAACACTGCCCCAGGCACCCAGCCTCACCTTTTACAGGGAGTAGAGTGAGGGTGAAGTGGGGAAGCCCATCCTTGGGAAAGTTCTTGAATAAACTACTTGCCATATTTAACCATTTACCAAAAGTTTGTCTCTTTTTATATTTATAACATAGTTAAAATACTCAACTCTGTAA
This sequence comes from Pteronotus mesoamericanus, assembly GCF_021234165.1. Taxonomy (NCBI): domain Eukaryota; kingdom Metazoa; phylum Chordata; class Mammalia; order Chiroptera; family Mormoopidae; genus Pteronotus; species Pteronotus mesoamericanus. Next base: position 716,981 of record NW_026555203.1, read on the forward strand.
AAATTCATTTAGGGACAATGATTTTAAAATCTTTTGGAGATTTCTCTGAAGATGTAGTTGCAGGTTTCATTTGATCTCTAGCAGCATTAGAAAAAGTGTTCCACATGTTGTTGGAAGGTTTAGTTTCCTTGGGAATATATTCAAAATGTGGAGAATTATGTCATTTCATCCATAACTGAAATTTTTGCATTTTATATGGGACTGTTTCTGCTAGCTTGTCTTGAGTCCTTTAAAAACCCATTTTTTGTTGGGCCAACTTTAGCAGTTTGGGGATTCTTTCCCCAGTTTCAGAAGTAGCATAATTTTTTGTTTTTGGAAATTAGTAGCCAAAATGTAGTATGCGATTTTGTTGCTCCTGTCATTTACTAATTGGTTTTCTACTTTAATATCCAATAAACCAGTTCATTTCTTATCCTTCCTTCACAATTTCATAGTTATGGCTAATGGATAGGGAATTTGGGCGGCGAATTGTATAGTACATTAGAGTAATTCCTCATTAGCATCTCTGTGCTCATTCTGCTGCTTTATTTATATTTGTTTTTATTGATTGATTTTTAGAGAGAGGAAGGGAGGGAGGAAGAGAGAAACAGACAGACATCAATTTGTTGTTGCACTTATTAATGCATTCATTGGTTGATTCTTGTATGTGCCCTGACCAGGGGTCAAACCCACAACCTTGGCACATTGGGGCGATGTTCTACCCAACTGAGCTACTTGGCCAATGCTATCAAAAACAATAAAAACACTTATACCCCAGTACATAAAAACAAAGTACCTGAAAAGACAATTTGCAGTATGGAAAGTAAATGGCTATAAAGTAAAAAATATATTCAACCTCCCAGGAAATATAATGATTGGAAAGTCATACTGCTTAGCATACCCTTTTATGTACAAATACAAATTTTTTCATGTGAATGCCAATATGAGAGATACTGTGAAATGTATGTCTAAAGAACCTTTGTTGCCAAGGGAGTATCTACCTCCATTAGTCTGGATCCTTCTAATAAATACAGAATATGCTCAAATCCACCCCATCTGAAAAACGTTTTTTTTATGGATTTAAAATTTTATTGTTGCTCAATTAGCTGTCCCCATTTTGCTCTCCTTACTCTCTACTGCCCTGCCCATCCTCACTCCTACATTTAATCCTCACCCCTGCCTGTTATCCTCTATGCATGGGTCCTTATACAAGTTCCTTGACTTGCCCCTTCCCCTTCTTTCCCCCCATTATCCCCCTCCCCTCTCCTCTCTGGTTACTGTCAGTTTGTTTCTTATTTCCACGTCTCTGGTTCTATTTTGCTCACTTATTTGTTTTGTTGTTTAGTTTCTATTTACAGGTGAGATCATATGATATTTGTCTTTCACCTCCTGGCTTATTTCACTTAACATAATACTCTCCAGTTCCACCATGCTGTCATGAAGGGTAGGAGTCCTTCCTTTCTTTCTGCTGCGTAGTATTCCATTGTGTGAATGTACCATAGTTTTTTGATCCACTCGTTCACTAATGGGCACTTAGGCTGTTTCTAGCACTTGGCTATTGTAAATAATGCTGCTATGAACATTGAGGTGCATAGGTTCTTTTGAATTGTGGTTCAGGATTCTTAGGGTATAATCGAGTGGTGGAATTGCCAGGTCAAAAGACCATTCTATTCTTAGTTTTTTGAGGAAATTCCATGCTGTTTTCCACAGTGGCTGCACCAGTCTGCATTCCTACCAACAGCATACTAGGGTTCCATCTTCTCCAAAGCCTCTCCAGCAGTTGTTGTTTGTTGATTTGTTAATGATGGTCAATCTGATCTGTGTGAAGTGGTATGTCATTGTGATTTTAATTAACATCTCTGATGGCTAGTGGTGCTGAGCCTTTCATATGTCTCTGGGCCCTCTATATGTCTTCCTTGGAGAAGTGTCTGTTCAGGGTCTTTGCCCATTTTTTAATTGGATTGTTTGTCTTCCTGGCATGGAGCCATGTGAGTTTGTTATGTATTTTGGAGATCAAACCCTTGTCTGAGGTACCACTGGCAAATATATTTTCCCATACAGTTGGCTCCCCTTTCATTTTGATGATGTTTTCTTTAGCCATGCAGAAGTTTTTCAATTTGATATAGTCCCATTTGTTTATTCTTTCCTTTATCACTTGTTTTAGGGGACATATTCATGAAAATATTACTGCCTGGGATATCTGAAATTTTCCTGCCTATGTTCTCCTCTAGCACTTTTATGGTGTCACAACTTATATTTAAGCCTTTTATCCATCTTGAGATTATTTTTGTGTATGGTGTGAGTTATTGGTCAGGTTTCATTTTTTGCATGTAGCTGTCCAGATCTCCCAACGCCATTTGTTGAAGAGGCTATTTTCACTCCATTTTATGCTCCTGCCACCTTTGTTGAATATTAATTGACCATAGAGACTTGGGTTTATTTCTGGGCTTTCTATTCTGTTCCATTGTTCTGTGTGTCTGTTCTTATGCCAGTACCAGACTGTTTTGATTACTGTGGCCTTGTAATAGAGTTTGATGTCAGGTATTGTGATTCCTCCTACTTTGTTCTTCTTTCTCAAAATTGTTGAGGCTATTTGGGGTCATTTATGGTTGCATATAAATTATTGAGATATTTGTTTTATATCTATGAAATATGTCATTGATATTTTAGTATGGATTGCATTGAGGTTTTTACTCTTTCATGAAATCTTCAATAGCTATTAAAAGGACCCATTCAATTCTTATTGCTATAAACTATGATTTACCAGAAGAAGTGAGTTGTTTTTAAAAGGCCAGTTTAGGCAGTGAAAAGATTTGCTGTTTGATTCCTTCAAATATATATGCTAACCTTAATCCAGAGGTTCTCAGCAGGAATGTGGGATCAGAACTGGAGGGAAGGTGTGCTACTGACATCTACTGGGTAGAGGCCAGGGTTGCTGCTCAACATGTGGGCTCTTCCCACAATGCACAAGAAGAACCCTGATATAACCAAGAATTTTCCCCTCCAAGTGTCAGTAGTGTCAAGACTGAGAAACTCTGCCTTAAACTAATAGCACTTTACCAAAGTAGAAGTCTGAGGAGGACCGCCCTTAAGTGTTTAGATCAGCACTATTCATTAGAAGTTTTTTATGGTGATGGAAGTTTTTGTGATGTTCTCTGTTTGAGAACCACTAGCCATGTGTAGATATTGAGCGCTTGCAATGCAGCTAGTGTGACCGAGGAGCTGGCTTTTATTGTATTTCATTTTAATTAATTTAAATAGCTATATGTGCTTAGTGGCTTCTGTATTGGACTTAACTTTAGAGGTACTGCAGTCTAGTGGAACATGTTTCTGGGATCAGACAGTCCTTGGTCTGTATCCATGGTCTACCACTTCCTAGCTTTATGGTGCTGAATATGTCATTTAAGCCTTCTCAGCTTCAGTTTCCTCATCTGCAAGATGGGAGTAATAATGGGAGCTACTCCTTGTAGGATTATGAATATTCATTGAATTGTTGCATGAGAAATAAAGCATGTAACACAGTGGCCAGCACAGTAAGCATTTGAAAGAATCTAATAATTATTGCCAGAGATTTGTGATTAGCATAGTAACTGTCATCACATAAATGTAAATGGGGCTTCAGCAGGGCTTACAAAGGAGACCTCCTATGGGATATTGTTTAAAGGCTACTTCAAAGGTAGAGCCCTAACTCAGCCTTCATAGCATTAGCATAAGCATGTCCCCCATGCTTCTTTGGCCTTGGTTTTCTTATCTGTAAAATGGGAATAATAATAAAAATGATAATGCAACTACCCTAAATGTATATATCACAGAATTCTTGGGAGAGCCAAATGGCTGCAGAAGAGCTTTGAAGAGGCCAAAGCTCTCTGTAAGTAAATGTAAGGTTTATGTTATGAGTTGGAACACAAGAGTGTATTTGTTTAGATTCAGTGCAAAAGTTCTGTCTTTGTAGAACTCTCCTAAATTCCAAATGAGAGGGTCTAAATTGAGGAGATTGTGTTGGAGAACAGGAGAAGCCAGGAGCTTTCCTAATGTCAGGTCTGCCTCTGTTTATCACCCAGCCAGTAGTGTGGCAGGAGAGCCCAGTCATCACTTTAAGGATGCATGGAAGCGTGGCATTTGGGGTTAGGGAACCAGAGCTATATTTAGACCAACTTGGCTCTCAGGTTGCTAATGAAAGAGCAAGGCATTTGGCTCACTTGGAGAGAAGAGGTCCCTTCCCAGCAGCTTTCAGTGTGCTCTCAAAGGCCATACTGCTCAAGGGCTCAGCTACACAGCATAGTCTCTGGCCTGAGACATACCCATGTACTCATGCTGAAAATACTTGGCACCATGTAGTGGAAAGAGCATGGCAGTTTGGAGTCAAGAAATGAATGATTCCTCACAATGTTACTTACTAGCTGTGTGGCCATGGACAGATGCCTTCATCTTTCTGAACCTTAGTTCTCTCATCTGTAAAATGGAGATAATGATTCCTACCTCACAGAACTGTCACAAGGATTAATTAAGTCAGGAAACTGACAGGGACGTAGGTTGCCCTCAGTAAATGTGAGTTCCCCTTCCACCTAATGTTGATAACCAAAAAGCAACTTTTAACCAGTTAATCAGTCATAATCCCATTTCTGTTCCTCTGGGATCGAAAACGGAAATGGAAGTTTCTGCTGATGGTGTGGGAAAACCACATAATTTTTTCTTGAGAAGATGAGAGGGAGAAAAAGATTTCCTTACTGTGCCACTACCATGTCTAGAAAAGCAATCTGTACTGTTTATGGATAGACTAGGATGGAAGATAAAGTACAGAGTTTGGAGTTAGTCACACAGTGTTAGTGAGGAGCCGGAGCAGCCTCGCTTGCACTTGGGAGTTTCCTGTAGGAAGTTACCATACTCTATGTGCCTAGAGAGAGGCTTTCTGGAGACAGTGGGTTTCCCAGGCATATGGAATTTAAATTCAAGCCATATCTGTGGCTGGTTAGTTCAGTGGCAGCTAAGGAACAAAAGGCACAGGCTTGATCTAGTTGACTTTGTCCTCACACAGCCATGGACCCCAGTCCTCAATGCAGATAGCTACTTACAAAGCTGCTGGTCACCAGTGCCTGCTGGAGAGAATATGGGTAACTGGAGGAAGGTCTCATCCCCTACTTTGGAGAAACCGATGTGAAGAACAGGGGACATAGGTCATTAACACCATGGGAGAGTAGTAATGATAATAGCTAACATGTATTGAGTGCTTCTTATGTGTTATATTGCATGCCAATAACTTTGTATGAGTTAGTTCACAAAATTCTTTGTGAGAGCAGAGCCCTTCTCTTTTTGGAGCATTATTCTGATCTCTTAGCACACAGTAGGTACTCAATAAATAGTTATTAAGTGAATCAGTCTTCACAGTTAGCCTATGTTATTAGTACTACTCTTAGCCTCACTTAACTGATGAGGAAATTTAGGATTTGAACATTCAGTGACTTGCCCAAGATCAGAAGCTAGTAATTGACAAGAGCCAGGAGTCAAACATAGATTTGTTGAACTATATAGCTTAACCCTTTTGCAACTATGCTTCTTCCTCAGATAGTCAAGATGCCAGATTTTTCTTTCTGTGACAAAGGAACATCTGTTCAGAAACTACTAGATCAGAGAATAAAGGCCACTGCAAAAGGACTTGATACTGTGACATTCATAGCTCCTTCTTCCTTGGGAGGAGGGAGCAAGTTCACTTTATGGATAAGGAAACTGCGGCATAAAGAAATCTCATGACTTGTGCAAGGTCACACAGCTCGTGATGATGTTCATTAGTTAGATGTTCCAGTTCTCAAAAGACTCAGACCCTGATAGGGAGAGGAAGAGTTTTACTTATTGGGGCCAAGGCTAAATGGGAAAAACTTAACAAAGGGCCCCATTTGTTAAAATGAGTTATTTGCATTTTTGATAGTAGAAACATAAAGATTTTACTCTTCTAATCTGAACGTTTGGAATTGTATTCCTTGTTACAAACGCAACAAGTTATAACAATATAATTCAGTTATCTACTATAGCATATAAGGGAGATATTCAAAATGAGGAATGGGAAACAGGAGGAAGACATACAAACATGGGAAAGTCTAGATAATAGATTTTTTTAAAGCAACAAATGTAGGCACTGTTTTTTTCAGAAAAGATTGCTAGCAAAAACTGGTCATGTTGCATTTTTTATATCAACAAGGCCATTATGGTTTATTTCTCATCCTGGGAACCTCATGGGCCAAGGACTGTGGGTTATGTTACTCCCCTTTCCTTATTGCATTTAGATGTCTCCTTTCTGTAACACCAGCTGTCCTGGAAAAATGGAGAGGAAAGTAAGTGAAAAGAGATTTCTGAGACCCATGGGCATTGGGGAAAGGAAAAGGTCCTGGGAGCCCAGGCCCATTTGCCTGCCCACATTCTGAACAGAGCCCAGTAGATAAGAGGAAAAGTCTACTTTCCTGAATTTGCATAAAGCATATGGACATAGGTTTCTACAGTAGTTCACTATTCATTTGTGATAGTTGGACGGGGTTTCCAGAAGCCCTTTAAGGGAATCATGTGTGAAAAAAATCCCCACTAAACCTTCATTACTTATTTTTGAAGGACTTAATTTTACTTTTACATGTGAAGAATGTTTATTTCTACTATGCCTGTGGTTTCAGAAGCCAAATAACAGTAATCCAAAGACCCTATTTGATGCAGAAATGCCTGTTTGCTTATTCAGAGTTGGAGGAGTGAGGAAAATCTCTCAGATGAGTTTTCTGATAAGGATGAACTCCTGATTTGAAGAATTTTAAAAAATTGCTTTCAAAGGGGAGAAAAGAATGAGTGGGGAATTTTAAGTCAAATCTCCTGAAACCCTGTGCATTTATTAAATGGGAAAAAATAGCTTAGGTTTCTAAAGAGTCTGAAAGTAGGAGAGTTTTCTAAAAATACTAGCAGGCTTCTGAAGAGCTGCTCTGAAGGCTGGTCTCCTGTTGGCCAACTCAAGCAGAGCTTATAATGGGCCTCTGCAAAGTTTGTCCTCTCTCGGGGTGAACTGGGAACTTTGAAAGATTGTCTCAGTGACTCTAAGAATCCTAGAATGTCTGGACTAAAAGGAACCCTGGGCTCCAAGTCTAGTTCAATCATTCAATCCCTTAGTTCTTAGGTGAGGAAACTGAGGCTTAGAGAAAGGACTTAGTGTATCTGAGACCTCATAGCTAATTAATAACAGACTGAGGTGTGGGGTCTCTAAAAGTTGTATTGGTTTCATGGAAGGCTCAAGTCTTAGAGATGTTTATTAAAAAAACAAAATATCTTCTTTTGAGGTCACAGTTCTCTCTAGATATCAGTCAAGTTCTTTTTTCTTCACAACCTTTTCCTGCCATCCACTAAAAAAAATATTCCCTAACACTTTATGCTGAAAAATCTCATGCCCTGGTCAGTTGGTTAGAGTATCATCCCATAGACCAAAAGGTTGCAGGTTTGATTCCTGGTCAGTGCACATACCCAGGTTGCAGGTTAGATCCCCGGTCAGGGTGGGTACAAGAAGGCAACCGATCAATGTTTCTCTCTCACATCAATCTCTCTCTCCCTACTCTCTCTCTAAAAGTAATGAAAAAAATGTCATCAGATGAGGATTAAACAAAAATAAAAATCTCAAATATATAGAAAAGTTTAAAGAATTGTATATTGTACAATGTTGTATAATTGACAATGAACAATCCTAACATTTCATTTAAACAATTCAAATTTAGTTTCAGAAACTTAAATGCAGAAAGAATCTTTTAGGCCAAATTTTCTGCATTTTTAACCCTGCCCAGGCTCTAAGGTGTTAGGGTGGCATAAGTTGGGTCTTTGTGAGTTTCTACTGGTTTATTCTGGGGGTAAGGTGCAATGAGGAGAAAGGAAAAGCAAAGCTGGAGTCAAAGCTAAACATCTTTTAAATGGAAGCACTGAAGGAGGAAAAGGCACAAAGAAAGAAAAAGAAGAAAAAAGAGAAGAGGCAGCTAGTGTGGCTATTGCAGCTGCATCTCTAAAGAGTAACCCTTTTCTCTTAGTAGTGGGATTATCACCAGTGAAATTTTGAGCAGTCTTCCAGCCAAGGCAACCAACCTATCCTTTTGAGATTGCCTCCAGGCTCCAGGACAAAGCTATGCTCCCCCACCCCCATGATGATCAGATTCTTAAGAAATATTCCTGAAGTGCGCTTCCTTGTGGCAGGGAAGTGGAGAGTGGTAGGCTTTTGTTTGCCTCTGACCTCCTAGAGTGGGAGAAAAGCCTCAGTGACAATTACTCTAGAGCAGGTATCCGAGGCAGGAGTCTCCTAGAGCAGCATGTTTGGGCATCTGCTTGATACTTTTGGCAGTCAAATGACTATTGGTGAGGGTATGGAATGTAGACAAGTGACCCTCTATTCCTTGTATGTCTTCTTACTGACACCCTTTGGCATTTTGACGGTTGGCTTTGCACAGGTTGCTGAAGATGTCTTAAAAAAAGAATTTTATTTATTTTTAGAGAGGGGAAAGGGAGGAAGAAAATGAGGGAGAGAAACATGGATGCGCAAGACAAATATGGATCAGGCATGTGCCCTGACTGAGAATCAAACTGGTGACCTTTTGCTTTGGGGGACTATGCCCAACCCACTGGGCCATGCCAGTTAAGGCTGACAATGTCTTTTCAGATAATGTGCTGGTTATTGCTTTGGGCAGGTATCCATCAGGGCTCTCAGAACTGGGATAAATGACCATTAAGATTGGGCTTCTGCCCTGGCTGGTGTGGCTCAGTGGACTGAGTGTCAGCCTGTGAACCAAAAGGTCGCTGGTTTGATTCCTGTCAGGAGTCAAACCCCACTTTTGGCTTCTTCCTCAATTACAGCTGGGGCCTGGAAGACTTGTGTTTGTTTTCCATTTCTGTGTAACAAATGCCAAAAACTTTAGTGTCTTATGACAACACAAGTTATCTTTCAGATTCTATAAGTCAAGAGTCCAGGCATGGTACTGCTAAGTCCCCTGCTCAGGGATGCAATGATTGTATCAGCCAGAAATGAGGGCTCACCAGAGGTTCCAGGTTTTCTTCCATTCTGACTGGTTGTTGTCAGAATTCAGATCTTTTGAGGTAGGATTGAGGTCTCTGTTATTTTTAAAATGATTTTTAAAATTGATTTGAGAGAGAGAAAGAGAGCACACAAAGGAGAGACATTGATTTGTTGTTCTACTTATTTATGTGTTCGTTTGTTGATTCTTGTATGTGCATTGACTGGTGATTGAACCTGCAACCCTGGCATATCAGGACAATGCTCTAACCAAGTGAACTGCTTTTTTGATAGCTGTCAACCAAGGGTTGTCCTCAGCTACTAGAAACCACCTGTCACTCCCTGCCACTTGATTCTCTACAGCCTGGCAGTTTGCTCCCTTAAAGACAACAGGAGAGTACCTGCTGTAGTTTCAAATCTCTCTGACTTCTATATCTGACCTCTAGACACTCTTTTAAAAGAGCTCACCTGATTAGGCCAGGCCCACCCACACTCAGGGGGTGCAGATTTATAGGGCATACACACTGGGGGTGGGGCAACAATTTGGGGGGTCACCTTAGAATTCTGTCTACTACAGACTTTATGAAAACTATTTCATCCTGTCAGATTTTTTTAAAAAGGCTGGCTGCTTTCCATGAGCATTGCCCACTCTGGGAAGGCAGCAAAGCTGTCAAGTAGTCTTCTGAATCCTTGAACCTGAACCAGACTGTGGTCAAAAAATATCAACAACCTTGGAAGAATGGAAGACAAGCCTTTCCCCTTTGTTCTCTTTCTCTTTCCCTCTCTCTTTTCCCCAGAGCCCTTGTTGAGCCCTTAAGTCAGATAGTCTGAGAAGGAAAAGTCAGCTCTGGGGCTTAAGCATCTGGGGTTGGCCAAGAGAAAGTAAGTAAGCCAACATTTAAATAATGACTGATAATGAAACTTTATATATCTGCTGGGCCAGATTTTCCGATGACCATTATCATATGACTTTATGCACCTAGGATGTGGTTGTGAAGGCCTCTCATCATTTACTGGATAAAAACCTACATTATCCTTTTCTTACTCAGGTTGCCAGCTTTTTCATAGGATTTAATGCAGAAGGGTTTTTTACTAAAAGTATGTCTCAAGTTGTCCCCATATGTTTTTAAAAAAGGACTACTTTTCCAACTGATTCCTATTTGTCACTTCAACCCCTTCTCCCACTCCTGCATTCATCCACCTATAAAAACACATAGTGAGCATCTTCTGTGTGCCTGGTATCAAGAGAGGTGCTGATGATATCCAGATAAGCAAAATGTGGTCCCTGTCTTCAAGGTGGTATGTTCTGATAGAAGCATATGTAAAGGGATCAAAGCATGGAGCATGTGTGGTAACCTTTGAGCTGTATCTTGAAGAATGTGTAAGATTTCAAGGACATGGGGCTTCGGGGGCTGTATTAGGGGTCAAGTGGACAGCCTGTGCAGAGCCCAAAGAATGTAAAAGAACATGGTATGTTTAGGGAATTACTAGTGATTATGGGAGACCAGAACATGGGGGTATAAGTGAGGATGGAGTGCTGGTAGAATGGAGTGGGGCAGGAAACACCAGATTGCAGAGGGCCTTGAGTGTTAGGAACTTGGCGTTCATCCTGCAGGCAGCGGAAATCTGGTGAACTAGTTTAAGCAGGGAGGCTCATGGTCAGATTGGTATTTTAGAGAGAACATTGTTATTTTTTGAGATACCAGTGAGGTGACAGTAGCTTTTGCTAAATATCACAAATAACATTATAGACCAGAGGAGGCAACCCCAAGGCCATTAAAAACAAATTAATTTTTATTAGCCATAATGAGACACATGAAAGAAATACAATGATGCCTCTATGAGAAGATACTTGGGAAGCAAAGCTCTGGTAATAAAGTCAGCCTGAGGGCAAATGGAAGGAAGTTTTGCCAGTGATGGTGGCTGTAAAGTAGGATGGGGCAAGGTATCTGTTCCTGAAACCTCCTCCATGAGGGTCAGAGCCTAGCTTAGTTGAGTGGGGCTCCATACCAAGGGGTCCTGTGCCTGGGACACCTGAGGATAGACTCTATGCACCAAAGATAAGAAGGGCCCAAGAGTACTTGGTTCTCCACGGTTGAATAATCTTGTTGTGGGGCCCACCTTCCTGGGAGGGAAGGCAGGTCCTGCTAAGTTGGGAAACAAGAAGTTTCCTCTCCCAAGATAAGCCTTCCTCTGCCTCTCATAGCATGCCTCTATTTCTAAGAAACTGCTAGCTGCAAGATGGTTTTTATATTACTCCCCCACCTTTTTTTAAAAACTGAATTTAGGTATTTGTGCAACACTTATTCAGTGCCTGATATGTGCCAAGTACCATTGTAGGTGCCAGGAGATCAGTGATGAACAAAATAGAGCAAGGTCCTTGCCCTTATGGAATTTACATTCTGATGGAGGAGACAGACAAGAAACCAGTAATGAAATTAATATAGAATGTACTTTTAGATAGTGATGAGTGGTATAAAGATATTAATAAAGGATGATGTGACGGAGAGAGTCGGAGAGGGCTTTAACTAGGATGATCATGAAGGTCCTCTCTAGCAGGTAACATTTGAGCTGACTTGAATGCTACAAAAGAGTCAGCCATGCAACTAACTGTGGAAAGAATCCTCCAGGCAGAAGGAGCAGCAAATGCAGTTCTGATATTGAAAGGGGTGAGTATATTTGAGGATTAGTAAGAAGGCCAGTGAGGCTGAAGAGAAGGGAGAAAATAGAAGGGTAGCAGGATCAGTGGGTATTGGGGCATTGACATGGGGCCAGATCACATAAGGCCCAAGGTAAGGAATTGGGATTTGTTTTGAATGTGATGGCAAGCCACTGGGAGGATTTGAGCAGAGGGCTGACGTGACTAATGTTGCTGCTGTGTGGAGAATAGACAGGGAAAGATGGAAACAGGAAAACTGATTATTGCACTGATCCAGCAATGAGATAATGGCGGTTCAAACAAAACAAGAAATGGTTGGATTATACAAATATATTGAAGGAAGAGTCATGGGATTTACTGTTGGATTAGATGTGGCATGGAAAGGAAATAGTGGTGGAATCAATGACTCCTACATTTTAGTCTGAGCACCTGGCTAAGTGGCATTTCCTGAGATGAGGAAAACTGAGGGAAGACTAAGTGTGAGAGGAACCAAGAGTTTGATATGCACTGTGAGGTGGAGATGGTGGCTGGGCAATTGGTTAGAGGAATATGGAGTTCCAAGAAGAGGTCCAGTCTAGTTACAGAGATTTTAGAGTCCAGAATGTTGGTAGTATTTAAAGCCTGAATGAGATCATCTAGGATATGGTAGCCACTAGCCACATGTGTCTGTTGAGCACTTTAAATGTGGCCAGCCCAAATTGAGATGTGCTATATGTTTAAAATACAAACCAGATTTCAAAGGTTTAGTATAAAAAAGAATTTAAAATATCTCATTGCTGTTATTTTTATAATGATTACATGTTGAAGTGATAATAATTTGATTTTATTGAGTTAAATAAAATAGTATTAAAAGTAACATCACTTGCTTCTCTTTGCTTTTTAAAATGTGACTACTAGAAAATTAAAAATTGCATATGCGGCTCATAGTAACATTTCTATCTAATCCTGCTAGTTTCAGAAATGATTGTAGATAAACAAGAAGCCCCAGGACAGAACCATAAAGTGCTACAACATTTCCAATTCAGTGCAGAGGAGAAAGATTCAGCAAAGGAGGCTGAGAAGGAACAGCCAATGAGGAAAATTATAGGAATGTGGTGTTGGCGATAAAGGCACGTCACAAAACTATTCAAAAGGAGAGAGTGTCAGATGCGGCTGGGATGTCAGGTAAATGATGGTTGAACTCAACAACAGCAGTTTTGCTGGGGGGATTTGGAACTCATTCGATTCGGAAGCCTGACTTGAGTGAGCTCAGGAGAATAAGAAGTGAAGACATATATGTAGTAAGTATACATAACTCTTGAATTTTCTTTAAAGAGATGCATAGAAATGGTGGTAACAGGAAGAAGATTTCAACCAAGAGGAGGTCTGTGTATATTTTTGTGGTCATTGGTTCGTTTATTTAGAAGGCGAGACAGCTCAGCGGATGGTGGTGCTGTCCTCTGGGCCCTAGGATTCAGTTGGGGAAATGAGGCAAGTATACCACAAAGAATTTGAGACAGTCTAAACTCAAGAGTTAGTTAAATGGAATGAGAGTTAAATTGAATAATTCTATTAGTGCTCCAGGGATTCAGATGCGGCCAAGATGCCCTCTTTCTTTGTTCTCCCATTAGTCTTTCACATAGGGTGGGGCAAAAGTAAGCTTACAGTTGTGAGTACACGAAACTCACTTTACTCTTGTATTATTATTTATTCATTATTGTATTATTTTACTCTATGAACAACTGTAAACCTACTTTTGTCCCACCCCCTTCAGTTGTTGTTTCCCTTCTACTCACGACAGTGGTGGAGCAAGGAAAATGTTAGTCTGCTGTGACCTGGTATTTGGGAAAACAGTCTCCTTTTCCACATGATTCTCTAAAGCTCAGAGATAATTTATTTCCCCAGTGTCTAAAAAGCCTTCCTTAGTGGCAGGGGTTGGGGTGCTGCCATATTTATTAAGATGGTCCAGAAACTCACCCGTAATGGTCGAAGGAATTTTTATATTCTCCCTCTGAATTGTTGAGGGGCTTCTGAATTTCCCTACCCCTGCTCTTATTCCAGGTCTCTAGATGGGTTGTGTGTGTATGCATGTGTATGTGTGTGTGTATGCATGTGTATATGTGTGTATACTAGTGAGCGTTGTGTGGGCCTGGGGCTAAGTCATCTTCAGGGAGAATTGTGATATTAGCTGATAGAATTTGAGTGACTTGAACAAAGTGTTGATATCTTTCAGCCAAAGCCCACCAGGAACAGAAGTTCATCTTTACCTCAGAGCCTGTGGTCATCCCTCTTTACCTCCAGAGGTGCATCAGGGATTTACAGCTATAGATAGCAATACAGATGGACCTGAAGCCCATCCATTAGCCAGCCTGACTATGTCTGGGAGCAGATAAGATTGGGGTGGGGGTGGCGCTCCACAATCTACTTAGCCCCACTTGTTGGTACTTGCCTCTCTACAACCCTCCTGTTGTGTATTAATACAACACTCTTTCTCTGGGTTATGGTGCCCATCAAATCCCTGCCCCAAACTCATAAAAATGACAGCATTTATAAAGGTTTGAATATCAACTGACAGGCTTCCCTAGACCTGTCATTCCTAACTTTTGCCAGAAGGCTAGATTGAATGGAAAACTTACAATTGACTCTGAATTGATTATCTGCACTAATGGAAAAGAGCATAAGGAGAGATAATTCTCACATGACATAAAATCAGTCATGGGGGAAATATCCTTTTGATGGTCATTTTGGTTGTTGCCTAAAGCAATGCTGTGAAAAGTATTCTTGCATACATGTTTTTGTGTACAAGTGTGAGTATATCTATGGGGTAAAGTCTTAGCAGCAATGATACTGGTTCAAAAGGTATATGCATTTTTATAATATTTTGAGACTGCAGAATTGCTCTTCACAAAGCAATTCAAACTCCAACATGTATGAGAGTTTCTATTTTTCCCATCCATGTTAGTAATGGAACATCACCAAAACTAAAATTTTTTGAAATTTGAGAACCTGATGGGTGAAAATGTTAACTTGATATTTTGATTTACATTTTTTAATTATGAGTGGGACTGAGCCTTTCTTATTTGGTTATTAGCTATTTGTATTTCCTTTTTCTTTTTATACATTTTATTTATTTTTAGATAGAGGGGAAGGGAAGGAGAAAGAGAGGGAGAAAGACATGAATGTGAAACAGAAACATCAATCAGTTGCCTCTCGCACATACCCCCAGCTGGAGGCCTGGTGTGCAACCCAGGCATGTGCCCTGATTGGGAATCAGACTGGCGAACTTTTGGTTTGTGGGATGACACCCAACCCACTGGGCCACACCAGTCAGGGCTGTATTTCTTTTTCTATAAACTAACTGCTTGTCATATCCTTTGTTCCCTTTTATAACAACTTGTTTGTCTTTTATTGATTTATGTGTGCGCTTGGCAAATTAAGAAAATTGGCCCCTAGATCTGTATCAAGTATTGTTTCCTGGTTTGTTAATCTTCTGTTAACTGTTTACTTTTTTGTCAGCAAAAGTTTTAAATTTTTATGTAGTCAAATGCCTTAATCTTTTTTTTAGATTTTTTAAAAGAGATTTATTTATTTTTAGAGAGAGGGGAAGGGAGACAAAGAGAGGGAGAGAAACACTAATGTGTGAGAGAAAAATCAATTGGCTGCCTCTCACACGCCCCCAACTGGGGACCTGGTCCTGCAACCCAGGCATGTGCCCTGCCTAGGAATTGAACTGGCAACCTTTCAGTTTGCAGGCCAGTGCTCAGCCCACTGAGCCATGCCAGCCAGGGTCAAATGCTATAATCTTTAATGGCTTATCAATTCAATTTTGTCTCCCTGGGCACACTTCCAAAAGGAATGGGCCCCAACACAAAGTAATAGATGAGGATTTTTACATTTGGGGGGGCTGGGGTAACAGTTTTATTGAGATATAATTCACATACTATACAATTAATCCATTTAAAGTATAAAATTCAATGCCTTTTAATATATTCAAAGACTTATGTAACCATCACCACAATTAATTTTAGAACATTTTCACCACCTCAAAAAGAATCCCTGTGCTGTCACTCACTGCCCTCCCCCTCCAAAGAAACAAAAAGAAAACCTATCTCCCCAGCTAAAAGTAGGACACTTTCTTTAACTATGTATTTGTCTATTCCGGACATTTCATTTAAATAGAATCATTGCCTTTTTCAAAGGAAAGAACTTTGAAGACTCTAACTCAGTGATTTTCAAACTTTTTCATCTTACATAAACTATTTACTAAAATTCTGCAGCACACCAAAATCATAATATGATTTTCTTTAAAAATCATATTTTTTGCTGATCTGACAAAAACTAGGTATAATTTTGATTGATTTACAAAAAAAATTAATAATAGTAATTACCTACCCTTTTTGTTCCAAAGTGACTTTTAAAAAAAATCACAGATGCCTTTACTTGTACGTAAGGATTTCTGGAACCAAGAATTAGCCAATGAGATGCAAATTTATTATGCAACATAATCAATACAAAGCAACTCTATTATATGACCTGTATATATGGTTCACGACAAGGCATTATTGTGTTGCTATTATTGTGTTGGCTGTTGTCATTTTTTTATTTTACAGTCTTAGAGAAAAGAGGTCAGTGTCCCTGACTAGTCAGGTATTGCATGTTTTAAAAATTCTCGTGGTACACCAGTTGAAAATTGGAGCTCTAAATGAAGGATAATGGGTAGGGTAAAATGATTGTGCTGTGTTCTGGATATCAAAAGCTGATCTTTTGCTTTTTTACTCTATATTTTACTTTAGTGATCCTACTATAGCTGAATCACTAAGTGAATCTTCTGGCAGTGTGGAATTTCTGGAGGCCAGTGATGAGGGTAAGGAGCACAATAAAATCTTGATAACTAGAACTAGATTTGTTTACTGTGTTTAACCACCAATAATTAACCCATCAGGAAAGATAATCAAGTCACAAGCAAATAAATTCATATCAAATTTCTAACAACATTACGCTCAGTCCACATTTACTTTTTACTCTTCTAAACTCTTCACTTTCATTTCCAATCTCATAGTCAAAAGAGTTCTCTGAAGCCTTGCAATATTCTTTTGGGATGGTTATCAGGTCCTACTTACTAAGCAGGGGAAGCATTTCTGCTTAATCAGAAAAATCAGAGCAGCCATGATCAGAGAGATTCAACTGAGGTTTTACTGTAGCTAGTTATCCAAATTCAACCAACAGTAAAGAGGAAACAAATGAAAAATGCCACCATAGGCTTCTGTTAAATAAGATTCAATTTAAAAAAATTTTCTTGTTGCAAAACTTACTCAGATGTATATCTACTGCCTAAATTATGGTGCCAACTATATGAGTGATAGGTGTCCATGAGTGATAGACAGGGAGGCAAAAGTCATGAAACAATGATAAGCTTTATTGATATCAAAAAAGGGACAAAAAGAACCCAAGACATAAAATGAGATATTGAACTTAAAGCCAGAACCACATTTAACAGTTTACTGGTTGTTCTTCCATTTTTGCTGAGTTTTTTAGTAGTGATTGGCGAAGAAGATTTGGTATGGAAGGACAGAGAGAGGGGAACGTTTTTGTGGCTTCTTGGAGACCTGACTTCACTGATCATATGGGGCAGGGGATAGTGAGTCTGGTGCATGTATCTTTGAAGGGAAGGATTGGGTCTTCATCTCTGTGTCACCATTGTTTAGTATTAGGCCTCAGAGAGAGTGATTGGACACTCAAAAATAATTAATGAACTAATAAATAAATGAATGATAGGCCTCCTCACCTAGGCAACCCCAACCACTAAACCAACTGACCTATTTTTTTTAATATGAGCTAGAGAGATGGCTACAAAAGAAGATGCCAATGCGGCGCAGCTTGGTGAAGAGTGGAGGTAAGGAAATGCCTTTTCTCTGTTTCCAAGATTTTTTTAAAGACCAAACATTTGAGTAATTTTTAGTAGTATTCATTGTTAGCCAGAGGATAAAATAGTGGTTGGGAGGTTGAAGGGAAGAAAGGCTAATTAGAGATGTTTTCTTTCCAAGCAGCAGTGCAAGAGAACAAGGTCATCATTAGGTGATGCATTTCTAAAGCTCCCTAAGTTGAACTTATATGGGCTGCCTGTGTGCATGGTGGATAAGCAAATGTACAACCCAGCAGCAATGATTTCCGTCGTTGGATTTAATGGTGTTTTCTTCTTGGGGCCGGGGGGGGGGGACTTGCCTGCCATGGGTCATTTTCTGGCATATGACACACTGCAAGCCCTCATTGGATGGGGATGTTGAAAGCTACTGCCTGTTTGGGAATACATAGTCCTTGGGTTTGGACAGGGAGATGAATGGCTTTGTTATAGGAGAAGTCCAGACAGCTGTCAGCTCTCATCTGCCAGCTCCCTAACCACCACTGCTGTACCTTATGGGACATAAAGTTATCCAGTGTATAGGTGACCTACATAAACATTGCTGGATACAAATACGGGTTTTGACCTAAATCTGCAGTATACGTCTATCTACCCTTTACACTTTTAGCAGCTCTTGAAACCAGCCCACATAGGACTCAGCTGCTGGCAATTTAAAGGCACCCCTTTACAAAGAAAACTTGAAGGACCAATTTATACACTTGAATACATGGCAACTCTTTTGGATTCCATTAGGGTTTCAAAAGTAACATATGCACACAGTTCCCAAATTTGTAGCTCACTTCCAGGGCTCATCTCCATACATGGTGTCTAATGTGGTTAGGGATGAGGAGGTCTCCTAATCCAGAGTAGGCTGAAGACTTGGAATCTTGCAGCTGACATTGGCTGTCTGGCAATGGGTTGCTCAGTTAGGCTGTCTCCAGCTTCTCAGCCACTGCTCTAGACCAAAGAGCAGCTAATCCACCATGTGTGATGGTTACTATCCCTTGGTGCCCCCCTCAATTCCCCACCAACAAAGCTATACCACCACCATACCCAGAGCTACCCCACAGGGAGGAATGCAAGCATTCTTTCCCTCTAGTGCCCATGATTGAAAGAGACACACATTGCTTAAGGCACTTTGAGTCTTTATGGGAAAATAAGTTGTTTTTGCCTGGTAAAAATGGAAAATTGGGGGAAATTGGAATATATGCATATTTAATTTTTAGTACTTCTTTTAAAGTTCTAGAGTCACAGTCATTTTGTTAATTTAGGAACATAAAAATGTGTTAATGTATACTTTTGTTTGCTCATGCAATGGTAATGGCGGGTGCATTCAGTTTTGCAGCCAAAAAGCTTATTAGAAGTGCTTTGATTCAGTTATGAAGTGTTTATAGATTGTGCAACAAATATTTCTGCTCGTTAATGAAAAGTATGCTTGCAACTCCCAGTCCTCCAGCTCTGCCCTCCTCTATTCCATTCTGGCATTTTAACGAAAGAGCGGCAACAATCACTATGTTTCCAAACACTCTAAGATAAAGTTGCTCCCCTTTCCAAAGGCCAGAAAGAGATCCACCTGTCAAGAACTAATCGATTAGACCCAGCTGGTGTGACTGAATGGCTTGAGTGCTGGCCTGCGAACCAAAGTGTCTCCGGTTCAATTCCCAGTCAGGGCACATGCCTGGGTTGCAGGCCAGGCCCACAGTGGAGAGGGGCATGCAAGAGGCAAACACATTGATGTTTCTCTCCCTCTCTTTCTCCCTCCCTTCCCCTCTGTCTAAAAATAAACAAAATCTTTTAAAAAGAATCATATTAATTCTGTTTCGAAAATGGCAATGCTGGCAAAGGCTAAAATACAGCATGCTCCTTCCTGTTTGTAAAGGGACATTTCCCAGTTTGTCCTCACTGGGCAGGAATTACTGGTATGTTGGAGCTGGCTCACACTGGCTTGAGTGACTGTGCATATCTCTTTCCAAAATGTTGATAGCTTGAAATTGACTGAGGTGGGAGTATTTACACCACAAAAATAGGCAAATACTACAAAAAAGAGCATTTTCCCCAGAGATCCATTTGGTAACAATTTTCAGTAAAAACCTAATTACAGTAATTAGTATAGTATAGTAATGAGGATTTTACATAAAATCTCACTATTTCATAGATTTTAGAAATCATTTTGGGGTGGGGAGGTTAAGAGAGAAGGCCAGAGCTCTGGCTTGTGTAGTTCAGTGGATTGAGTGCCAGCCTGCGAACTAAAGGGTTGCTGATTCAATTCCCAGTTGGGGCATATGCCTGGGTTGTGGGCCAGGTCCCCAGTAGGGGGCACTCAAGAGGCAACCACACATTGATGTTTCCCTCTCCCTCCTTTTCCCTCTCTAAAACTAAATAAAGTTTTAAAATATTTTTAAAAAGAGAGTAGGCCAGAGAACAAAATATATTATTTTAGAGCCAGTACTTTCACACTGAATTCTCATAGTAGTTCTATGAGGTCAAACATTTTAAATATTTAATTTTATTTTCATAGAAATTAGTTTAATTTTTCTTGTAGAAAATTAAAGAAGGGAACTTGGAAAAGTATATGTTTTCTGTTGTATCTTCATGTTTTATTCTTCATATCTCTGGGTAGAATTACCAAGTTTGTCCTGACCATGACCCTAGATAGAGACCTCCTAGTAGACGAGAATTGCCCAAGTCATACAAAACTGAAATTGCTTGAGAAGCAATTAGCAATCAAACAGTTCTACAGTCTTTTGTTGTTTTTTTTTTAATGCTCACCCAAGGACATTTTTTTCCCATTGCTTCTAGAGAGAGAGGAAGGGGGAGAGAAAGAGAAACATTGATGTGAGACAGAAACATTGATCAGTTGCCTTGTACTATGTGCCCCGACTGGGAGTCAAACCCGCAACCTATGTACGTGCCCTGACTAGGAATTGAACCCATGACATTTTGGTCTATGGGATGATGCTCCAAACAATTGAGCCACACCAGCCAGGGCTACAGTCTTTTTTTCATTCCCCTTCCCCATGTTAGCTTCTTTTTCTCTAATCATGTATATTTTAGAGCTCACTATTGAGTTATAGATGTGGGGCTGCTTCCCTTTATCTATAGATTAGATAGATAGAATTGAACCTGGTCTTAATAAACAAGTAATTATTGATTACCTGATACTAGCTCAAACTTATTAGCACTTGCTACACACCAGATACTATGATAAGCTCTTTACCTACATTATTTACAATTTACATCAACCCCAATAAGAGCCAGTGTTTAAATTATGGGATGCTTCAGAGTGACTCTGCTCAGTGATCTCAATGTAAGAGAAGAGACAAACTATGTTGGTATTCTGTACCCCTCGGTGGACTCAGTTGTATTGTGAGCACTACAGCTTGTCTGGCACTATGCCAGTTGCTAAACAGATGCTAATAAGGGCCTGCCTACAGCTTTGATGGGGGAATAGTAGCTAAGATATAGAATTTTATCCTATTCCTTTTTCATGATACCCAAAATGTAGTAAGTGCTTGATCTTAATAAATATTTGTTGAATAGATGAATGGATGAATCAATGTGCAGACTAAAGAGTGTTCAGATGCAAATCTTGTGGTGCCAACACTCAAATTTTAGATATGCAGGGAGAAGTATGAATTGTAATGATTGGTGGGCAACAGGACTTAAGACAGGCCTTGAAATTTAGAAACCAGGCCCAGTAATCCCTGGTATGTCATAGGTCATACCATCGCAGAACTAGAAAGAGCCCTAGTCTAGCATTTCCCTAGTGTGTTTTGCCAGACATTCTGCTAACACATATTTGGGAGACAATAGTGTTGTCCAGTTTCTTGGAGCTTCACCATACGCAAAGGCATGTCGAAATTTCAGGAAAGTCTTGCTGGAAATCAGACCCCTACCTAACATTTGTCTAATCCAGTGTCAGCCCAGTTGACTGGACTGCAGACCCATTTTTCATGCCACAGATCCATGAGTATCCCTCTGAACATACTTTGGGAGATGCTGATTAGTGTGATCCCCTCATTTTCCTGCTGAGTACCAGAGAGGCTGAGTGATTTACCCAAGGTCACAGAGCTAATTGACAGCGGATCCAAGCCAAAAATTCCAGAGTTTTCTGACTTTGGGGAGGTGCTTGCCATTATGTCATCAAGCCTTTGTAATGACAGCCTCACTGGCAACTACCTGGCTGAGTCCTTTACTGCCAGCAACATTGCTGTGCTGGCAAGAGGCCTTCCAGAGACCAGACTGTTGTCAATTGCAATGAGACACCTCAGTTAGTAAATCATTGCACGTGAAAGCGATAAGAGCTAATTCCTTCCCTCTGAAGAGTGTATCATGACTTTTCTTCCCCTTTTTTCTCTTCTATGGAGCCCCGGTGAAGACATATGTGCTTACCAGGAAACTAAAGAAACCCCAATCAGAGCCTTAGGGGCATTTAAAGTTCACATTCCTCACTGATGTCCTGTTAATTATTATATTATACATAAAGCAACCTTTCAATTATCTGCATGTGCAGAGGGCAGCAGCCCTATAGATAATCCAAACCAATCAGCAGTAATTGAAGAACACACATAATGCACGTAATACACATGCATACACACTCATGCACGCCCCTTGTAAAACCCTGTGATGTCCAATTTTGGCATGCCTTTTGTACAAACAACTTTTCTTCTTTCTGATTCCCAGCCTTCTCCCTTTTTCTTTAATTCCTTCCTCAAGAAACTCTTCCCTGAATGCACCAACTGGCCACATTCACTCTTTGGGTCTGTATTCTTTCAGCACACAGGCTGGGCAATATCAACTCCTACATAGATTTCCAAGGGTCCTGAAGCCCTGGGCAGTACCAACCACCACTTGGATTCCACACGCAAAAGGTTAACTTCCCAACTGGACTGTGATGACCCCAGCCACTGGGGTGGAGTTGGGGGTTAACAAATGCTTATGTTGGCTCAATAACTGCTGCATATGAATGAACTTCTTAGGGCCAGGCAACAGATGTATATTAATAGTTGACATTGAAAGAAAAGTGAATGTCTGATGAGTTGGGCCTGAATAGAGGTTGCCTAAATACCACACACAAGCAGGGGACTGAGTTCCTGCTCTCACCAGCAACTCGGATTCTTTGTTACTGAGTATTAAGAGGAGAACAAACCAAATGAATTGTGCCGTGATCTGTGGGAACAAGGGCCAAGATCTACAGGGCACCTGGGATCAGAGTCATCCTTTGTGTCATGAAGACCCTGTTTTCTCTTCTGTCTTCCCTTCCACCATCACACTGTCTCACTTTCATTTACAACTTCCAGGAAAGAAGAAATCCAAATTTAAAGCCTTCAAGGATTTTTTTGGCAAAAAGAAGAAAAAGGAGGCTGCAGATTACCACAGAAGGAGGAGGCTGAGACCAAACTTGTCCAGAAGCAGTTTTAACAACTCTTCTCTGAATCTAGTTCAGGGAGGTCAACAATCTAAGTCTAGGTAAGCTTGGGGGTGGTGTGAGAGGGTTGAAGGGGAAAAGGGACAAGGTAAGGGGACAGATAGCTAGATCTGGATGCCCCCTTTGGCAACCAAACACCGATGGGCCTTTGGTCTCAGGGACTCTTGGCCTTCATGCCTATGGGGCTGGGTCAGTGGCCACTGACAATACAGCCATTTCCCTGTGGCCTTTCTCTGTGCTCATGTGTAGATTTGTCATCTGGGCCACACAGCTCAGTGGGTTGGAACATGGTAAATGCACAGCCAATCCCCAAGAGCTCTTGGTGGAGAGCGCAGTAGATCAGGGAAATCCTTCCCTGTCATAGCTATAAGAACTTGAAATGGGATCTACAACTAGAGAGGAGCTAGAGGCCTTTGCTTTATAAGGTAAGGCTAGCCTATTTCATTCAGGAAGTTTGGTCTGGTTTGCTTGCCTGGCCCTTAGGCTGCAGCTGTGATTACTGGGCAAGGGGAGCTAGATCTCAGAATGTGTGATTAAAGTCTCAGTGAAGCCATCTAGCTGGGTTGGGGCATAAGTGTGAAGTCACTGTATTAATGTAAAAATGAACACATAAATAAGCAAGCAGAGAACCCAAATCCATTTTCCCCTCCATCCCAGGAGACTAGGGGAGATTCTGCAACTGGTCACAGAGGGACAGGGAAATAATACTGTTTCTGCCACTGCCACCCCTATTCCAAATTTCATCTGTGATGCCCCAATTTCCATATCCTATTGTAGAAAATCTAGACACCTAGTACCCCCAGCTGTTCCTGGCTCAATTGGATGCCTCTCTGTGGAGTTCCACTTGGGCCTGTTCTCCTGACCCTAAACTCTAGACTTACCTGGACTTTCCACAGAGCTCACCTGTGCTTCTCCCCTTTCCCTCAAGGCTTTGCTTGGCAGTGATGGGACAGTTAGCAAACATGTTAAATTGCCCCCTAACAGTTAGCACATAGGTCTCCTTAAGGAGGACCTCAATGAGTGTATTGAATATGAGGAATTTCAGATAGCTTTGCTAGTGGGAGGGATGGTTTTGGACAGAGGGGCTTGTCTCATACCTCACAAATCATACCATTATAGACCATTGCCTTATAGCTTTAAGTAAGGGTAAGACTAGCCCTGCTAAAAACCATGGGGTGGGGTAAGGAGGGAAGGGGCATTTGGATTTACTCTCTGTTGGCTCTACAAATTGGTAAGGGTTGTCTCTACTAAACTTTTACATTTCCCCTTCTTCTTACTTACCTGTCCCCTTCCAAAATGGTCCATTTAGTCGGATGCATTCTCTGCACTAAGGTGTGTGCATGTGCACCTCCCTGAAGTGGGTGGTGAAAGGAAGGAGAAGGAGTGAGAATGAAAGGCAGAGAAGTGTGTACAAGTACATGCACAAGCTCATATATGAGGAAGGGTGCTTTTCTAAGGACCTGAAATAAGTCTTTGTTTTGGAAGGAACATAAATTAAGTAATAGTATAACTTAAGAGGCCTGAAGATCACCCCTGACCCCAGTCTCTTGCTTAATGTGCTAGGGGACAAACCCTGGAGATCTCATTGAGGAGTTAGAAAGAGAGATCAGGTTTGTTTTCTTTTTTTTTTTTTATTCATTAAAGCAATCAATCACACAAAAAAAGAAATCCTTAAGAGTCAGCCCTCCCCTGGCCTGTACAGTAAGAGTGATATCTGTTTCCAAGACTATATTAAGCTGTATCTGGTTGATGGGTGAATTCAATTCCTCCATTTGATTTTTTAATGGCTGCTGACATAATGTGCTTTATTGCCTTTAAGACCAAGATTTTGTCTCAAGTTTTGGATATATTTCTTTTTGTTGACACTAGGGGGCAGCTCAATAAGGACTAGATGTGTTCTGTGACAGTTTTCGTTTCTGACAAACAGCTCGTGCTAATGTAATTCTTTCATCAGGAAGAGCCAATTCAACAGCTGTACTCTGGTGGATGCATAGTCTGGAAATGACAAGAGTTTCTAAGTCTACTCATGGCTTAAGATTTCCTTGCAGTTTATCTACACAAAACAGAGAGGCAAGGTAGTCACACAGATGCCGCACTGGTCCCAGCCTGATGTGAGCCAGCAAGTCATAGAGAAACAATGAATGAAAGTGTGTATGTGAGCAAATATATGTATATAGAAATGTCTGCCAATGTGGCTCTCTCAATGCTGAATCGGTCCTATAGGCTTATTAAGTGTTTATCCAGAGTCACACTAATTTTCTGCTTGACTGCTATTTTACTAAAGCAGAGCATGTTGCCTTCAGCACCAGGGCCACTGAGTAGCAGTTTTTCAGGGAAAAGGTGGGTAGGAGTTTAGTACAAAGTGTCAGACATCTGCCTCTTCGCCTTTCTTGCTGGCCCCCAAGCCATCTTAGCATGGTGTCATTTTAATCCTCATAACACCAGCTTGTCCTCACGGTGTGTCATGATCAAACGTACCCATGTGCATGTCCAGTAGCCAGACAGGCTCATAATAACAGGGTGGGTGCTAGCCCTACAGTGTTTGAGCTGCTATTTTAGTTATCAAGGTTTTTAAAGTGCTAACTTAAGTGTATTGTTTTGTAATAAAGGTAATAAGTGCAAAAAATATTTGAAAATTTAAAATTTTTTTTATCTATTTTTACAACATTTCAGTCCCTCCCTAAAAAAAACTCTGTACTCATTGGCAGTCAATCCCCATTCCACCCTACCCCCAGTCTAGCCCTAGGTTACCACTTATCTAATTTCTGCCTCTATAAATTTGCTTATTCTGGATTTCATATAAATGAAATCATACTACATATGGCCTTTTGTGACTGGCTGTTTCTCTTAGCTTAGCATGTTTTCAAGAATCATCCACATTGTTGTATGTATTCCTTTATACTACTGAATATAAGTATTCCATTGCATCAACATACACCACATTTTATCTGTTTATCAGTCAACAGATATTGGGTTGTTTCCACCTATTGGCTATTTTGAAGAATGCTCCTATGGATATTTGTGTAGAAGTTTTTTTGGGGATATATATTTTTATTTTTCTTGGGTATATACCTAGGAATGTAATTGCTGAGTCATATGGTAATTTAATGTTTAGTTTTTTGATGCAACACCAGACCGTTTTCCAAAGTGACTGTAACATTTTACATTCCCACCAGCAGTGTATGGAAGTTTCAATTTCTCCACAACCTTGCCCACCCTTGTTATCATCTGAGTTCTTGTTTCTAGCCAAGTGTGAAGTGATATGTCATTACAGTTTGGATTTGTATTTCCCTGCTAATGATGTTGAGAATCTTTTCCTGTGCTTCTTGGCCATTCGTATATCTTCTTTGGAGAAATGTTTATTGAGATCCTTTGCCCATTTTTAAATTGGATTATTTAGTATTTTATTAATGAATTATAAGAGTTTCTTATGTATTCTAGATATAAGTCCCTTATCAAATGTACAGTTTGCAAGTATTTTCTCCAATTATGTAGGTTGTCTTTTCATTTCTTGCTAACATCCTTTGAAGCACAAGCTTAAGCGTTTAGTGTCATAATCTAAGACTCTGTTGCCAAATCTAGGTCATGAATATATATTACCCCGATGTTCTTTTTTGTTAGTTTGTTTTTTAAATTTTTTATTAAATTACTGGAGTGACATTGGTTAATAGGATCATCATATAGGTTTCAAGTGTACATTTCTATGATACAAGACTGTATATTGCACTACGTGCTCACCACCCAAAGTCAAACCATCTTCCATTATCATATATTAAGTCCCCTTCACCCCTCATTCCCCCACCCCCTTATATTAACTTCTAAGAATTTAAGCTCTCATATTTAGGTCATTAACCAATTTTGGGTTCCTTTTTATATATAGTGTGACATGAGGGTCCAACTTTATTCTTTTGCATGTGGCTATCCAACTGTCCCAGCACCATTTGTTGAAAATGACTATTCTTTCCCCCATTGAATGGTCTTGTCACCCTTGTTACAAATCAATTAATCAGAGATGGATGGATTTATTTCTGGATCCTCAGTTCTATTCATTGATTTATATGTTTATTCTTAGGCCAGTGCTACACTGTTTTGATTACCGTAGCCTTTTAAAAAAATTATTTTTATTTTTAGAGAGACAGTAAGGGAGGGAGAAAGAGAAGGAGAGAAACATCAATGTGCAAAAGAAACATTGACCAGTTGCCTCTTTAACATCCCCAACTGGGGACCTATCCTGAAACCTAGGCACATGCCCTAACCAGAAATTGAACTTGGGGACATCCCAGTGCTCAGTCCACTGAGCCACACCAGCCAGGCCTGATTGCTGTAGCTTTGTAGTCAGTTTTGAAATTGGTAAATGTGAGTGCTTCAACTTTTTTCATCTTTCTTCAAGATTGTTTTGGCTATTTGTGTTCCCTTGCATTTCACTATGAATTTTAAGATCAGCTTTCTTATTCGGCAAAGAAAAAGTTTAAAGGCAGCTGGAATTTCACTATGGATTACATTCACTATGATTACACTATGTAAATCAATTTGTGAAGTATTGCCATCTTGACAAGATTATTCTTCTAAGCCACGAACATAGGTTTTAGAGTATAAGTTTTACATGCCTTTTAAAAATTTTTATTCCTAAGTATTTTATTCTTTTTTGACACTATTGTAAATAGAAGTGTTTTCTTTTATTTTTCAAACTAACATTTTGGATTGTTCATTTAAGGTATACAGAAATGCAATCAATTTTTGTGTATTGATCTTGTATTTTGCAACCTTGTGGAACTCATTTATTAGTTCTAGTAATTTTTAATGGATTTCTTAGGAGTTTTATACACAAGATTAAGTTACCTATGATTAGAGATAATTTCACTTCTTTCTGTTTAATATGGATGCTTTTAATTTCATTTTCTTATCTAACTTCTCTGGTTAGTATCCCCAGTACAATGTTGAATAGAAGACATCCGTGTCTTGTTCCTGATCTTAGGGAGGAAGCATCCATTCTTTCATCATTAAGTATGATATTAGCTGTGAGTTTCTCACAGATGTCTTCTGTCAAGTCTGCGTGTCTTTAACATAAAAGGGTATTGGATTTTACAAATGCTTTTTCTGTGTCTATTGAAGTGACTGTGTGGTTTTTGTTTTTATTTTATTGATATGATGTATTACATTAATTGATTTCCATATATTAAAGCAACCTTGCATTCCTGCAAATCTTACCTGGTCATATATATAATTATCTTTATATGCTGCCAGATTCAGATTGCTAGAATTTTATTGAGGATTTTGCATCTTCATTTATAAGATTTATTTGTACAAAGTTTTTTTTTTCCTGTGATGTCTTTGGTTGAATATTTAAAAGGTAAAATGTATTCCCAAACCCCAAAGGGAATTTTTTTTGTGCCTTTAGCTTTTCATTTTTTCCTAACTTTCCTCTGATTTGTCTTAACACATAATTGTCATCAACCAGGCCCCATTCCCAATCAGAAGGTATTTTCACCAGGTTTAGCAAACTGTGGATGTGCTTTAGGGAGTGGTGGGTTCATAAGATGATTTTAAAAATAGGATAGATGTATTATAGAAACTTTGTGTGAAAGAGAAAAAAAACCTGATGAATGAAAGTCTCCAGCACCTGGGCAGATACTTGATATTTTATAACAAATCAAAACAAAAACACTAGAGAGAAATTTGGGCATAAAACGTCTTTTATGACTCTCACCTTAATAATAGCAAGATTCAGTGTCTTTCCTCCCATTTTGTGGCATTGTCACTACTGAATTGTATACTTTAAATGACAGAATTGTATGTAAACCATATCTCAATGAAAATATTATATAAAAGATGTGTTAATAATTTAAAAATCAAAATTATATGAAAATACATAGAGTAAAAAATTAAAATCCCCTTCCTCTAGTTCCATTCCTCAAAAGGAACCATCACTAAGAATTTGGTGACTACCCTTCTGGACATTTTTCTATAAACATAAATGATATATGTATGGAATATATATGTAGATTAAATGGCACCATACTATTCTTTATTTTTTCATTTAATATCACATAAACAACTTTCTGTCAGTGCATATGCATCTCCACCCTCCTCTGTGATGTCTTTGGTAGGCTGTATTATAGATACACTTGTGTCTTTGGTTTCTATGGCTGCTTTTACAAGACCTTTTCCTTTCTTTCCAGGGTTAAGGGAAGCATGGAGACCAAATCCCTGTCCCAGGACAGTACCTTCATGTTGGATCCTGAGCCTGGAATACCAGCAAGTAAAACATACCCTTCTCCAGAGCTCCAGAGAGGCAGATCTCTGGAGGTAATAGCAAACTTGAACATAAATGCCTAATTGGACTATTCCTCTTCCATTTCCTATTCCTAACCCAGCAAAAAACAAGGAGGGGGAATTTGACCGTACTTCTCAGCTAATTCTACCCCCACAGGGCTGTTGTAAACATTGAATGAGAGAATGGACAAATATATTATGTGCTTACCTAGTGTCTGGCACATAGTGTTGGCTGGTATTACCATATTCACTTCTTTTGAAACAGCCAAGAATGCTTACGTATTATGACAGTGACAGTCCACTGTTACTGTGCAAGCATTCCAACCCCCATGTTTTTTCTTTCTTCCACAGAGATCTCAAGTTTCCAGAAACCTGTCTAGCATTGGCAGTATGCATAGAGCTGTTTCTGGAGCTCTGCTTGAAGTTGTGCCCCATTACGTGTCCAGAAGTGGAATCTGGGTTTCAGGCTCCAGGATCACTGAGGTAATAGAGTGTAATTGTTCAAAATATGGGAGCTGAGCCGTATGGACAGACATATGCTTAAAATCTTGCTCTGCTACTTACTGGCTCTGTAACCTTTGATTGATTGCTTAACCTCCCTGAGCCTTCCTTTCCTCATCTACCTCAAAGAGTTTCTTGTGACGATTGAATAAAGACTCATAGAGGTTAAAGAAATTGCTCAAGCTCGCCCAGATAGTAAGTGATAGACCTGGAAAACTGACACAGCTGTGTTGACTTTAAAACCCATGGTCTTTTTTTTTTTAAGATTTTATATATTTATTTTTAGAGAGAGGAGAATGGAGGGAGAAAGAAAGGGAGAGAAACATCGATGTGCAAAAGAAACATTGACTGGTTGTCTCTCATATGTGCCCAGACTGATACAAAACCCGCAATCCAGGCATGCGCCCTGACCGGGAATCGAACTGGCAACCTTTCATTTTGTGGGACGATACCCAACCAACTGAGCCACATTGGTCAGGGCAGCTGGTTTCTCAACAGAAACACTTCAGGCCAGAAGGGATTAGCATTAAATAATCAAAGTAATGAGAACAGAGGACCTATAACCAAGGCTACTTTGTCCAGCAAAGCTTCCTATTGTTTAAAATTGAAGGTGAAATAAAGAGGCTCCCAGGCCAGGAAAAAAAGAACAAAAAACTAAGGCAGTTTATTACCACCAAACCTATAT
Source organism: Pteronotus mesoamericanus (assembly GCF_021234165.1). Taxonomy (NCBI): domain Eukaryota; kingdom Metazoa; phylum Chordata; class Mammalia; order Chiroptera; family Mormoopidae; genus Pteronotus; species Pteronotus mesoamericanus. The sequence goes on from NW_026555203.1 coordinate 747,394, forward strand.
TGCAAGAAATGTTAAGGTGTCTGTTTGAAGAAGGAGGAGGAGGAAGAGGAGGAGGAGAAGGAGGAGGAAGAAGAGGAGGAGGAGGAAGAGGAGAAGGAGAAGAAGGGAAGAAGGAGAAGAAGGAGAAGGAGGAGAAGAAGGAGGAGGAGGGAGGGAGAGAGAGAGGAACATAGGTATAAAGAATAAAATGGCAATAAATAAGTACCTTTTAATAATAATCTTAAATGTAAACAGATTAAATGCTCCAATCAAAAGACATATAACTGGCTGGGTGAGAAAACATGACCCATATATAAGCTGTCTATAAGAAACCCACTTCAGAACTAAAGATACACACAAACTGTAAGTGAAGGGATGGGAAAAAATACTCCATGAAAATGGGAACCAAAAAAAAGCTGAGGTAGAGATACTTATATCTGACAAAACAGGCTTCAAAATAAAGTCCATATCATGAGACAAAGAAGGTCACTATATAATACTTAAGGGATCGATAGAACTATAGGATATAATCCTTGTGAACATATATGTACCCAAAATAGGAGCACCTAAATATATAAAGAATATCTTGGTGGACACTTAAGGAGAGATCAACAGCAATACAGTCATAGTAGGGGATTTTAACAACCCACTGACACCAACGGATATATCTTTCAGACAGGAAATCAACAAGGAGGCAGCTACCTTAAATGATACATTAGATCTGTTGGATTTAATTGATATTTACAGAACACTTTATCCCAAAGCCTCAGAATATACATTCCTCTCAAGTGCTCATGGAACATTCTCAAAAATAGGCCATATGTTAGGTCACAAAATAAGTCAATAAATTCAGAAGATTGAACCCATATCAAGGACCTTCTCTGAAAAATGATATGAAACTAGAAATCAATTATAAGAGAAAAACTGAAAACCACTCAAACATATGGAAGCTAAATAACATGTTATTTAATAATGAGGTCAAGGAAGAAATCAAAAGTCACCTGGAATGAAAACATAATAAAGCAAAATCTAAGGGACACAGTGAAAGCAGTCCTGAGAGGAATGTTTATGGCATTACCGGCCTACCTCAAGAAGCAAGAAAAATCTCAAGTAAACAATCTAACCTTACATCTAAAAGAACTAGAAAAAGAACAACAAACAAAGCCCAGAGTAAGTAGAAGGAAGGAAATAATAAACATTAGAGAAGAAATAAGTGGCACAGAAACAAACAAACAAAAAAACCAAAACAAAACAAAACAAAAAAAAAACAATACAAAAGATCAATGAGACCCAATAGCTGGTTGTTTGAAAAGACTGATAAATCTTTAACCAGACTTATCAAGAACAAAAGAGGACCCAAATAAACAAAATCAGAAATTAAAGAGGAGAAGTAACTAACATCACAGAAATACAAAGGATTGTAAGAAAATACAAAGAGCAACTATATGCAAGAAATTGGACCACCTGAGCAAAATGGGTAAGTCCCTAGAAACATACAATCTTCTAAAACTGAATCAGGAAAACTCAGAAAATTTGAATACACCAATTACAACAAATGAAATTGAAATAGTAATAAAAAAACTTGCAGCAAACAAAAGTCCTGGACTAAATGTCTTCACAGGTGAATTTTGCCTGAACAACATATTAGCAAACTAGATCCAGCAATACATTAAAAAGATCAGATACCATGATCAAGTGGGATTTATTTTCGGGATGCAAAGTTGGTATATCTGAAAATCAATAAATGTGATATATCACATAAACAAAATGGATAAAAATAACATGATTTTATCAGTAGATGCAGAAAAAGCATCTGATAAAATTCAGCACACATTTATGATAAATTCTTAGTAAAGTGGGAATAGAGAGATCATACCTCAACATAATAAAAGCCATATATGACAAGCCAACATTATACTCAGTGGGCAAAAACCTAAAAGCATTTCTCTTAACAGGAAAAAAGATAAGGATGTCTGTTTTTATCACTGTTATTCAACATAGTACTGGAAGTCCTAGCCACAGCAGTCAGAAAAGAAGTGATACAAGGCATCCAAATTGGAAAGAAAGAAGTCAAACTATCAGTATTCATAGATGACATGAATAATATTGTGTATAGAAAACCCTAAAGGCTCCACCAAAAACTACTAGACCTAATAAATAATTCAGCAAAGTAGCATCATACAAAATTAAGTTTCAGAAGTCAGTGACATTTGTATATACCAATAATGAACTATCAAAAAGAGAAGTTAAGAAAACAATCCCTACCCTGGCTGGTTTGGCTCAGTGGGTTGAGTGCTGGCCTGGGAACCAAAAGATCGCAGTTTCGATTCCCAGTCAGAGCACATGCCTGGGTTGTGGGCCAGGTCCCCAGTTGGAGGTGTGTGAGAGGCAATTGATTGATGTTTCTTTCCCTTTCTTTCTCCCTCCCTTTCCCTCTGTCTAAAAATAAGTAAATATAATCTAAAAAGAAAACAATCCCACTTACTATTGCTGCAACAACAACAAAGCCAATAAGGTACCTAGGCATAACTTCAAACAAAGAAGTAAAAGACCTGTATTTGGAGAATTATAAGATGCTGAAGAAAGAAATTGAGGAAGATACAAATAAGTGAAAGCATATATCATGTTCATAGATAGGAAAAATTAACATCATTAAAACATTCATGTTACCCAAATCAATTTATAGATTCAATGCATTTCTTATTAAAATACCAATGGCATATCTCACGGATTTAGAACAAATATTCCAAAAATTTATATGGAACCACAAAAGATCCTGAATAACCACATCTCACAAGCAACAAGAGAATGCCCATAATTTGGAGGAAAGCATACGCGTTTTAACTTTCTCCTTTTAAACTCCTCCTTAACAGATCCCACCACTGCGCCCACACCAACCCAGCATCCGTCCACCTCTTATAGGATCTGACACAATCTCTAAGGACTCTGAAAAAGTCTCTGTTGATGCTCAGCCACCTAAGGCCCCACGAAAGGCTTTATCACAGAAGATCTTGTCATTGAAGGTGAGTGTCAGCCTCATCTTAAGTGGCAAATTGCTGGGCCGGGGGTGGCGGCATCAAATGGAGCACAAGTCAGAGGCATAGTTTCTTCTTGAGTTTTCTTTTTTCCTATTGTAGCTCAGTACTAGGGAGATATTTGGGGAAGGAGATGCCATTCTTGGCTTTTGATTGCATGTTGGTTTACGTTTTCTGTCGAATTCTAAAAGCCAAATAATCAGTCTTCAACTTGTAAGCAATGGGAGGCATTATCTGGACAAAAAGTACTTTCCAGAAGTTTTCAGTTATTTCAGGAAAAAACAATGGAGATTTTTATGGAAGTAAAGCCTCTATAGTTTTAAATGCCAAAATCTCAAAGGTTAGGGCATGAAGTATTGTTTGAGAGATACGTATCCATTTGACACATGAGAGGGCATGTATGTTTATTCATACATTTAGTTTTGTCAATCAAAAATATGCATCAACAATTGGAATACAAATAGATTTTGCCTATATCAACATTTTGAGTATCAAACTAACATGCGGTTAATTTAATTGGTTGTTTGTGAACTTGGGAGGGCTTTTAGAGTGAAGTAGAATTTTTAGCAATTAACATTAGGAACCAAAAAGTAAACAGAAATGTAATTTATACTGAAGATAATTGGCCAGTCAGGAAAAAAAAACCCTCTGTTTAAAATGTTAAAAAATTCTATGGAGGGGAAGCAGCCTTCAGTTAGATATGTCAACAACCCCCACCAAAAGAAAAAAAAACAATTAGATTAGGACCAAAGGTAAAGCACAGGCTCGAGGTACGGGGATGGATGCTCACTGATTTGTGGATTTAGGCTATCATCATAAGTATTTTCTGCAGAATACCACAAAGCAGAGGAACTGGGACAGAGTGTGAATTGATGGAAGGACTGAACTAGGTAATATTTTTATTGTGGTAAAAAATTCAAATAACATGTACTTTTGCATATTAAAGTATATGATTCAGTACATTCACAATATTGTGCAACCATCATCACTGTCTAGTTCCAAAATAGTTTTCCCCCCCAAATGGAAGCCACATACCCATTAAGCAGTCACTCATCATTCCTTCCTCCTCTCTGGATTTGTCTATTCTGCATACTTCATATAAACGTCATCACACAGTTTATGACCTTTTGTGCCTGGCTCATTTCACTTAACATAATGTTTCCTTTAATCCTCACCCGAGGATAGATATATTTATTGATTTTTAGAGAGAGAGGAAGGGCAAGAGAGAGAGATGGAGTGAGGGAGAGAGAGGAGACTCATTGATATGACAGAAACATTGATTGGTTGCCTTCTCTATGCACCCCAACTAGAGACCTGGGAATTGGACCCACAACCTAAGGGTGTACTCTGTCCAGAAATCGAACCCACAACCTATTAGTGTATAGAACAATGCTCCAACCAGCTGAGCCACCAGGCCAAGGCTAACATAATGTTTTAAAGCTTCATCCATGTTATAACATATATCAGTACTTCAGACCTTTTTATAGTTGAATAATACTTCATTGTATGGATGTATCATATCTTGTTTAGTTCTTCATCCATTGATGAACATTTGGGTCTTATCTACATATTGGTTATTATAAATAGTGCTGATATGAACATTCATGTATAAGTGTTTATTTGAACACCTTTTTTCAATTCTTTTGGGTATATACCTGGGAGTGGTATTGCTGGGTCATATGGTAATTCTGTGTTTAACTTTTTGAGGAACCATCAAACTGTTTTCCCTAGCAGCTCCAGCCCTTACATTCCCACAGTTATGTATGAGGGTTCCAATATCTCCACGTGCTGGCCAACGCTTGTTATTTTTTCCTTTTTCTTTATTTTTTTAAAAAGTCATTCTATTGGGTGGGAAGTGATATCTCATTGTGGTTTTGATTTGCATTTCCCTACTGACTAGTAATGTTAAGTGTCTTTTCATGTATTTATTGACCATTTGTATATCTTCTTTAGGGAAATGTCTATTCAAGTTCTTTGCCCATTTTTAATTGGGTGGGTTTTTGTTTGTTTGTTTGTTTTTTGTCTTTTTGCTGCTGTTGAGTTTTAAGAGTTTTTTTATATATTCTGGATACCAGACCCTTACCAGCTATGTGATTTGCAAATATTTCCTCCTACTCTATGAGTTGTCTTTTAACTCTATCAAGAGAATGCAATTGTTCAAAATTTTAAACATTTTGATGAAGTTCAATTTATTGATTTTTTTTCTTTTGGTACTTAGCTTTTCGTGTCATACAGTTTACATTGTACAAGTCTTGTACCTCTTTGGATAAATTTATCTCTAAGCATTTTATTCTTTTTTAAAATTTTATTTGTTTTTTAGAGAGAGGGGAAGGGAGGGATAAAGAGAGGTAGAGAAACATCAATGTGTGAGAGAAATATGGATTGGTTTTGCCTCTTACATGCCCACAACCAGGGTCCTGGCCCGCAACCCAGTTATGTGCCCTAATCAGGAACTGATCTGGCAGCCAGGGCAGCATTTTATTATTTCTGATGCTATTGTAAAAAGAAGTGTTTTCTTAACTATGTTTTTGGATTGTTCATTTCCCGTGTATAGAAATACAACTGATTTTTGTATGTTCATGTTGTATCTTTTAACTTTGTTTAATTAATTTATTAGCTCTAATAAATTTATGGGGATTCTTTAGAATTTTCTTTTATATTTGTTAATCTTTTAATTTCTTTTATTCATATTATGTCTTTTTTATTGACTTTTCTATACAAATTCACTTGGTATTTTCTTCTGTTTTCATGTGTATGCAAAATCTATCTGGAAATTTTTCCCCCCAAACACTGTAATTTTCAATTCCGGTAATTTCTATGTGGTTCCTTTTTTTAATAGTTTCCATTTCTCTTTTAAATCCTCCATCTGATCATTCTTTATGACTACAGCTATATATATATTATACACATAATTTTCTGTATATAAAATAATGTCATTTGTAAATAGATAGTTTTACTTCTTCTTTCCCAATTTATATACATTTTGTTTCCTTTCCTGATTAATTACTCTGACTAGAGGTTCCAGTAGAATGTCAAATAAAAGTGGCAAAAGCAGACACCCTTATCCTGTTCCTGATCTTAGGGGGAAAGCTTTCAGTTTTTCACCATTATGTATGATGTTAGCTGTGGGTTGTTCACATGTGTATTCTATCCTTAGTTTGCTAGGTGTTTTTATTTTTAGCATGAAGGGCTTTTGGATTTTATCAAATGGTTTTTTCTACTTCAATTGGGATGCTGTTATCGTTTTCCTTCGTTCTATCAATAAGTACATTACACTAAGTGATTTCATATGTTGAATCTTCTTGCAATCCTGAGAGAAATCCCAATTGATCATGATGTATAATTGCCTTAATATGCTGTTGGATTTTGTTTTCTTGTATTTTTTGCATGTGTATTCATGAGGGATATAGGTCTATAGTGTTCTTTTCCTGTGATGCCTTTATTGTGCTTTAGAATCATGGTAATGCTGGCCCCGTAGAATCTGGAAGTATTCCCTTTTCCATTTTTTTTTAAATTTGTGAAAGGTTGGTGTTAATTCTTCTTTAGAAGCTTGGCAGAATTCACAGTGAATCCATCTGGTTCTGGTCTTTCCTTTGTTGGAAGGTTTTGATTACTGATCCCATATCTTTACTTGTTAGAGGCCTATTCAGATTTTCTGTTTCTTTTTGAGTCAATTTTGGTAGTTTGTATGTGTTTAGGGATTTATTCATTTCATATAGGTTATGTGGTTTGTTGATATATATTGTAATTATTCATAGTATTGTCTTATAATCCTTTTTATTTCTCTAAGGTCAGTGTAAATTATGCACTTTCACTTCTTATTTTATTGAGTTGTATCTTTTCTCTTTTTTCTTAGTTAATCTGGGGGAAGATTAGCCAATTTTGTTTTACTTTTCAAAGGACCAACTATGATTTCATTAATTTTCTATAGTGTTTTTTCTATTCCCTGTTTCATTACTTCTGTTTGAATCTTTTTTAAAAAGATTTTATTTATTTATTTTTAGAGAGGGGAAGAGAGGGAGAAAGAGATGGAGAGAAACACAATGTGTGGTTGCCCCTCGAGCGCCCCCCACTGGGGACCAGGCCCGCAACCCAAGCATGTGCCCTGACTGGGAATCAAACCAGCAACCCCCTGTTCACAGGCCGGTGCTCAACTGAGCCATGCCAGCCAGGGCTATATCTGTTTTAATCTTAATTATTTTCTTCCTTTTGCTAGCTTTAACATTGGGTTTAGTTTTTTTCTTCTCTTTCTAGTTTCTTAAAGTGGAGAGTTAGGTTATTGATTTGAGGTCTTTCCTCTTTTTTAACATAGGCACGCACAGCTATAAATTTCTGAGGATTGCTTTTGGTGTATGACGTAAGGTTTGATATTATGTTTTAGTTTTCATTCATGTCAAAGAATTTTTTAACTTTTGATTTCTTCTTTAACCTATTGGTTGCTTAATGGTATGTTGTTTAATTTCCATCTACTTGTAAATTTTCCAGTTTTTCTTCTGTTACTGATTTTTAGTTTCATTACACTGTGGTCAGAGAAGATACTTTGTATGATTTCAATCTTTTAAATTTTATCAAGACTTATTTTGTAGCTTAATATATGGTCTATCCAGTAGAATATTCCATGTGTACTCCAGAAGAATATGTATTATGTTCTTGCTGGATGGAATGCACTGTATCTAATTTTTAGGTTCACTTGGTTTATAGTATTGTTTCAAGTCCTCTATTTCTTTATTGATCTTCTGTCTAGTTTATTCATTATTTTTAAAACATTTTTATTTATTGGTTTTTTTTTTCAGAGAGAGAGAGGAAGGGAGAGAGACAAAAACACTGATTTGTTGTTCTACTTATTGGTTCATTCATTGGCTCATTCTTGTATGTGTCCTGACCAGGGATGGAACCCACAACCTTGGCATATTGGGATGATACTCTAACCAACTGAGCTACCTTGCCAGGGCCTATTTATTTGTTGTTGAAAGTGGGATACTGAAGTCCCTAACTATTAATTATAGAACTGTCTGTCTTTCCCTTCAGTTCTGTCAACTTTTGCTTCATGTATTTGGTGGTGGGTCTCTTGTTTGGTATTTATATGTTTATGATTTTTTTATCTTTATGATGTATTGGCCCTTTTTATCAATGTATAGTGTCCATCTTTGTCTTTTATAACAATTTTAAATTAAATTCTATTTTATTTATCATTAGTACTGCCACCTCGGCTCTCCTTTGGTTATTATTTGCTTAGAATATCTTTTATCATCCTTTCACTTTCAACCTATTTATATCTGGATCCAAAGTGAATCTCTTATAGACAACATATAAATAGATCATGTTTTAAAAATCCATCCTGTCAAATTCTGCCTTTTGGTTGGAGAGTTTAATTTATTTACATTCATAGTAATTACTAATAATAAAAGACTTGCCTGCCATTTTGTTCTTTTCTCTATATATCTTATATTTTTTGTTATTTTATTCCTTCATTACTAACTTCTTTTGGATTTAATTGATTTCCTTTTAGCATATGATTTTCATTCCCTTCTCCATATATTTTAAAATTATGTTCTTACTGGTTACCTTGGGAATTACAATTAAGAAAATTCGATAACATTTTAAAACATATAGTCTTCTATTAATTTGAATAAGCTAAATATGTATTTTATAAGTTAATGAATAGAGTTAAATTATTTATAGTCAACATTTCCAAGCATCAGTCTAAACATTCATCCTGCTTCAATGTAATAAATTCTCTATTAAAAAATTCAAGAACTGAGTCAGGTTTCTACAGTTGGGCTGGCTGGCAAAGTGTTTAGCCTTCAGTGATACAGTCAAACTACCCCCAGGCATGAGAGTTTCTTAACTATTCCCACCATTCTTCCTGGTTTATTAGTTTAGTATGGTGAACACAAGGGTGGAGGGGTAGGTGGCAGCAACAGCAGCATTAGCATCCCCAAAAGTAGCTGGAATTGTTGTAGTCACCAGCCTAACCAGGTGAGCTGGCCTGGATGCTCCTCTGAGCTCCTCATAAATTATGACCCCCCCAACACTTGTATTCTATCAAAGCCTTCCCACAAATCCAGCTACCACTGCCTTCTCACTGAACATCAACTAGTGAGTTAAGGTGAAAACAAAATCATCCAAATAGAAAGTCAGACTAAAAGGTGATTAAGTTTTACCCTCTCAGAGGAGTCTTTCCAGGTTTGCTGTCATACTTTTTATTCTCTGAGCTGCTGTCTCCTACTGGTGACAGTAAGAAACACACCTTATCTCTCAGGGACTCTAGCCTTTGTATCCTAAGCTTACTTTCTCTCCCAAGTGCCCCCAAGTGCCCTGGGGAAGAGTAGAAGGACTACTTAAGCCCTTGCTGTCTCAGCCTATTTATTTCACATGTCCTTGGGTGAAGAGTTGGATGCTCTGACCATTTCAGTTCTAGTTAGCAAAGTTTATTGTTTTTTCCCTGAATTATCTTCCTTTTTGGGTAGAGGTGAGATGGGCAGTGAGGATGAACAACTATTTCTTTTTTAGTGTACTTTTAAAATTATATTTTATCATTTATGCTACTATAGTTATCCCAGTTTTTCCTTCTTTGTTCCCCTCCACCCACCTCACCCCCTCCCTCAGGTAATCCCCACATTGTTGTACAAGTCCATGGGCCATGCATATACATTCTTTGGCTACTTTATTCTCTATGTTATACTTTACATCCACATGTAACTACGTATTTGTACTTCTTAATCCCTTCATATTTTTTGCTCCATCCCCCTCCCATCTGACAACCATCAAAACGTTCTCTGTATCTATGATTCTGCTTCTGTTCTGCTTGTTTGTTTATTTTGTATTTTAGAATCAATTCTTGATAGATATGTATTTGTTAGCATTTTATTGTTCATATTTTTTATCTTCTTCTTAAAGAAGACCCATTAACATTTCATATAATACTGGTTTGGTGGTGATGAACTCCTTTAGCTTTTTCTTGTCTGGGAAGCTCCTTATCTGTACTTTTATTCTAAATGATATCTTTGCTGGGTAGAGTAATCTAAGTTGTAGGTCCTTGCTTTTCATCACTTTGAATATTTCTTGCCAATCCCTTCTAGCCTGCAAAGTTTTGTTTTGTTTTTTTTTTTGTTTTTGTTCTTGTTTTTTGAGAAATCAGCAGACAGACTTATGGGTGCTCCCTTGTAGGTAACTAACTGCTTTTCTCTTGTTGCTTTTAAGATTTTCTCTTTATCTTTAACCTTTGGCATTTTAATTATAATGTGTCTTGGAGTGGGTCTTTTCACATCCATCTTGTTTGGGATTCTCTGTGTTTCCTGTATTTATAAGTCTATTTCCTTCACCAAGTTAGGGAAGTTTTCTTTCATTTTTTTTTTCAAATAGGTTCACAGTTTCTTGCTCTCTCTTCTCCCTTCAGCATCCTCGTGATGGAAATGTTGAACCTCTTGAAGTTGTCCCAGAGACCCCTTTCACTGTCCTCATTTTTTTGGATTATTTTTTCTTCTTGTTTTCATTGGTTGTTTTTTTTTCTTCTTGTTTTCATTGGTTGTTTTTTGGTTTTTTATATTCCAAATTGGTAATTTGATTCTTGACTTCATCCACGCTACAGCTCATTCCCTGTAAATTGTTTTTTTTTATTTCAATTAGTGTATCCTTTGTTTCTGTCTGGACCTTTTTTATGCTGCTGAGGTCCTCGCTAAGTTCCTTGAGCATCCTTATAACCAGTGTTTTGAACTCTGCATCTAGTATATTGCTTATCTCCATTTTGTTTCGTTCTTTTTCTGGAGTTCTGTTATTTCATTCGGGCCATGTTTCCTGTCTTCTAATTTTGGAATCCTCCCTGTGTTTCTGTCGATGTATTAGGTAGAGCTGCTGCATCTCCTGGGCTTGGTAGGGTGGCCTGATGTAGTAGGTGTCCTGTATAGACCAGTGGCAGAGCCTCCCCTAGGACCAAAACTGGGTACTCAAGGTGCATCCACCGTGTGGGCTGTGCACACCATTTTGTTGTTGTTGAGTCTCGATTGGTGTTGGTGTATCCAGGGTCAGCCACTGACTGTTCTGTCCAGGGTCACACAGCATAAACTACAAAGAGATCTGCAGATGGCTACTACTTGTGTGGGACTTGGAGATGCCCAGGTGAGACCAAGCTGTGAACCAAGGCCAGCTGCTGCTAGTGCCAGGCCTAGGGCAACTTAGCAAGATGTACAGGGCTCAATGAAGCCAGATGCTGCTTGTTTGAGAGAATTCAGGAATCTGAAGCATGGGTCAAGACAATCCATTCCTAAGGAACAGCCACTGGAAACAGCTTGGGTGGGCCTGAAAGTTGGGTGGGTCAGGGCCTCAGGGAATCCCCAGAGTGGGGCAGACAGTGTGAGTCAGGTTGATGGAGTCTCAGATATGGCACCCACCTGCAAGTTCTGTGACTCTGTAGGGGCAGAGTTCAGAAAGGAACAATGGCCTCTGCCAACACTTAAAGCTTCCCTCTAGCTCTTGCCCAGATGCCAGACACTTCAGTTTCTCCCTGTATTTCTCTGGTACCTTTCAAGCTGCTACCCCACTGCTGGAGCTCAGAGGGAGTGAGTCTGAGTAAGTTGGTGTGTGGGCATTTTAAGAGGAACTGTTTGGGGCTCCAGAAGTTTCTGTCTCCCACAACCCCAAAGCCCACTGGTTTTTGCAACCAGAAGTTTTGGGGACTTCTCTTCCTGTCACTGGAACCCTGGGCTGGGGGTCCTAGTGTGGGGCTGGGACTCTTTGCTCTCGAGATATCCCTCCTGAATTTTTATCCACCACACATGGGTGTGAGACCAGCCTGTTCTACTTCTGTGCCCCTCCTATCAGTCTGGATGGATGTGGTTTCTTTAATTCCATAGTTGTCATACTTCCATTCAACTTGGTTTCTGATGGTTCTGAGTGATAGCTGTTCTATAGTTTAGTTGTAATTTTGATGTGATTGTGTGAGGAGGCCAGCCATGTTTGCCTATGCTGCCATCTTGACTGAAAGTTTCCTTGGTACTTTTATCACTGTCTAACATTCTGTATATTTTGATTATTTATCTTCTTTATTGTCCATATTCTCCACTACAAGTATAAACTTAATGAAGAATGGTTTTCATCTTTTTTATTTACTACTGTATCCTTAATACCTAGAACTATGCTTGGTCCACAGCAGTTGCGCAATAAACGTTTGTGGAACTGGTGGATTAATTATGTTAAAACTTCTACCAGGCATTGCTTTTCTGAGAAATTGTCAAAGAAAATTCATCTCTGTTCCTCTATCATTTTAGTTATTCTTTCTGAGACCTCAGTAGCTCCAGCTGAAGGTAAATGGAAAAAGTCAAAGAAGCCTGTAGATCTAGAACCCTAAAAGGATACAATATGACTTGCTTTGCATGGAAAGTGACTTATGATGCCTAGGCAGCAAGTAAATGCCCACTTAAAGAAACATTTTCAGTTCATTTGGCATCCCAAACCATCAAGCATTATCCCCATCTGACTGACTATGGCACTCAAGCTCAGGCATGTAATTCAAAATGGCACTAAGAAGACCTCTGTTTTTGGGTGTAGAGTATGTTGTATGGGTATAGAGTATGTATATATTCTATATATTTTACAGCTTCCGTTACACTTACCAGTAAATTTTAAAAAACTATTCAAATAAACTTTCTGGATCCTTAGACTATGTTTGTCAAAGTATGGTCTGAGAACCTCCCAGCATCAGAATCACCCGCAGTGGGCATTGGAAAAGCACATTTAAGTATATATCAAGACCTGTTGAATAAGACTGCCAGGGGACGGGCCTTGCTATAGGCTTCACAGGCTCTCTAAGTGAGTCTTCTGGGGATAGCATTGTGAACCACTGTCTTGTCCTCTGGCATGAAGAGAAAGTCTCCCACTTTCAAACAGAAGCACAGCAAATTCTTAATAATCCCATCAGTTGTCTTAAAACAGAAACCATCAATATATGGATTCCACCTGGGAAGTGGGGATCTCTTGAAGGCCCTACCTTTTCTTCCCTCCGGTGTATTGAGTAGGAGAAACCTAGGAAAGTTACCACAGGAGCCAACCACAGGATTTTATGAGCTACCAGGGAAAAGTAAATCAAACCCCTTCCTGGAAGGTTTTTGAAAGAAAATCGAGGGAAGGAAAGGGGATTCTTTTCTCTACTTTCCCTTCCCCACCCCTCCTGCAACCCATTCCTCCTTCCTTGTATGCTGAGTACCAAGACACCTTCTCTACCCAAAGTCAGATATTTTCATTCCTTCTCCTGTGTCTCAGAGGGAGGTTACCACAGACAGCTTCTGGTTAACAGCTGGAGTTAAATGAGCTCCTTTCACCTCCACATCTGTGAGATATGCCAGGCCTAGTGTCTACTAACATAGAATCTTTCTAGGGAAAGAATTAAGGTTATGCCAGAGGAAGGGATTCTCAGCACTGGTTGATAGGGTGCTGGAAACTCCTTTGTTGTTAGTTGGGGTAAGGTGGCTCTTTGGGGGAAAATAATCCCACATTTTAGTATTTTCATCAAGCATTTTCCTCGAAGAGCCATCACCCTGGGGAAAAACTCACTCTGAAAGTATATTGGAGGTTTGACATTGGGATACTGGGGAGGTGAGTCCTCTGTGAGCCATTCAGCCAAGGGCTCAAAAGGCAGGTAGTCCTTGGGACATCTCCAAAAGGAGCAGCAGCTCTACAGGAACTACAGAATACCCTGAAGCATGAAAAATTTTGAGAACAGTAAAACAAGACCCAGTACTCTGTACACTGAGTATTAAATTCATATTTCCAAGAGGTAACACAAGCCAAGTATATAGTACCAAGATAAGATGTTAGATACATTAGTGGATGACAGTTGCAGAAAGAAATTAGGAAAGATTTGGGGCCACTGCTAGTTTTATTTGATTGCACAAAAAATAACTACCATTCCTCTCCCTTTTCCTAGAATACAAAACAGAGTGTTAAGCTGGCTGTATCATCAGCCTGATATCATTATCACTGTGTTAAGTTCTCAGACATTGGACTCACAGGCTATAAAAGAACCATATTTGGAATGAAGATAGTAGCAAAGATTATCACTGGATCAACATACAATGGTGGTGGGGAAATGTGAAAGGATGTGAAAGCTGCAAATACCAAAGGGGTCTCTGGTTCTGCATGGAGCTAGTTTGGTAAGAAGTAATGAGTAAACATAAATGGAAATTCTGCCCACTTGCTAAATTACATCATTTGCTCCTCGTGTCCAGGAAAGATGGCTTATCACCTAGCCTTCAAAGGCGCTTCTGCTAACACAAATATCTGGAGGTTCTTAGAAATGAGAAGTGCTCTGGGGTGTCTCTTTGAGGTGTGAAAAGTGCTATGTTAGGAATCCCAGAGGAGGTTGTTTTGAAGCCCTACAGAGGAATCCAACTGGGATACTGGGATCAGGTAGTTTGGAAAGGTGGAAGCCAGCCATAATGAGGACAAGTTGACATTCTCCCTCCCTACCCCACTAGAAATGGTAGGAGCACTCAATTCCTCAGGGTTCTCCCATCAGCCTCAAACACATGAACAGTAATATAAGTAAAGGTAGTGTGCTATGTAAACTCAGTTTACAGAAAAGACCTTTTCCAACCTGCTTTTCTTCCCTCTACCAAGCCCTCTGGTGGAGAAATCCCAGAACTCTGATGGGTTTTAAGACACAGATGGTTCTTCTCGCCCCAATCAGCCTCTCCTGTTAATAAAACAAGGGTACAGGACAAGAGAACATGCAAACCCTCTGACCTTGTAAACTCTATTAAATGGTTGGGCTCCTATCCTGAGGGCAAAGGGGGAGCCCCTAAGTGCTTCCTAAGCCAGGGAGCAACCTGAATTTCTTTTTCATGTTTTCACCTGCCAGGGAACAAGCAGAAAGTGTGCACCTTGCCACTAATGAGCTTATTGATGTGAAGTGTCAAGTTGCTGCAGTAAAAAGGGACAATGGTTCATGAAGGATTTCTGCTTTAGGAATTCTTCAGCCAGAAGAGCCTCCAACTTTGGAAACCAGTGATAGCAGAGGGGGTTGACTCATTTATTTTCTGCCATTTTCTCCAGAGTTCCTTTGAGCCCTCATCTGGACCCATTCGCTCTCAGTCCTTGACCACATTTACCATGCCCACCTCTCCCAGCAGCACCCAGCTGCCCACTGGTTTCAGCACCCCAGCCACCACTGAGGACTGTTTGGATTCTTCAGCTGCTCAACACAAGATGGCTATAAACCCCCGAAAACAAAAGAAGAAGAACCCTCAAGCGGCTGTAAGTTCTTCAAGAGGCCTGGGAATAAACTCATCTATAATAAAGGCTGAGTTAGAAGCTTTGCAAACTGCACCTAAGGAAGTGGTATGGTTTGGGGGATTGTAAGTAGGGATGGTAACATCAAGAGCACTGTGCCAGGCTTGACACCCCCAGAGAGGTAAGCAAATGTGCATCTAGTGATTGGGATGTCCTATACACGTGGAACTTACATAAAAGAGACTGAAGAAAGTAGAAATAACCTAAACTCCCAGAAACCATTTATTGTCTTAACATCAGGGAATTCACTCAACCCTCTTTGTAGAGGATATTCAACCATAGCCCAAATCAGTATTCTTTTCATTATTAATCAGCTAATACTCATACATTACAAATTGCAGCACTGTTCCACTCATTTGGGAAAACTCCAAGCATTCAAAGCTCAGCTATTAACACCTCCAAAGATCTCTCAGTATCACACTGACATGACAAATTCCTGTTACATGACTTTCATGACTTTCTAGAGGCAGAGCTACACTTAATGAGCCAATTCTGTTAAAAATATGGCCACAGATCAGACTCGGAGATCTGACAGCAAAGAGAAGTGACAGTTGATAGCAGAGACAGGCCATTTAGTATAGGGATCAAGAACTTTGCCCACCTTTGTAATGCCCTCAAGGCTACACTGTATCATAGTCCACTGTAATAGGTCCTGTTCATTATTTGCCTGAGTCATCCAGAAAAGTTAAACTATGTTCCCTGATCTCTGTTTAGAAAGGTAAGGAAGTAATGCCTCTGGAAATGTTTTTACTAAAAGCTAAGAATTAAAAGATGTTGATGCTGGAAGATTGATTCACTTTGGTCAAACACTTTATTTCTCAGTGACTATGGGCTGTAAGTAAAGGGCTGTAAATCAGAGCTGATAGAGACTAAATGATTTAATAATAGTTATAGTATTTTACAGGGAAGGAAATTAAAGCACAAGTAGCTGGCCAAGGTCAAACACTCTTGTGGTCGTAGAGCAAAGGCCAGAACCCATTCTCCTGACTTCCAACCCAGTACTCTTTCACCCCCACCATGTTGCTCCTCACTTTGACGTCTCAATTTAGCTTTAGAAAAATAACAAACACAAGTTGAAAGAACAGTAGGCTGGGCAGCAGTCCCAGGGGCCCCTCTGGTGGCTGTGGGAGAATTTCCTTGGCTCTGTCTCAAGCAGAAGTTTACCAATTACTATGCACTAAGCCCTATATATGCATTATCATCTGGACACTTCACCACAACCTGGGAGAAAGGAAATGTTGGCTAAGGGAAACTTAGTGTGACCTTTTTGAGTTCCTTCTGCATAGCCTAATTGAGGAAAGGCACTCTCTAAGAAGGCTGGGGATATCTACTTCTTCCATGTGACTCTACCTGACACTTGAATGAGTCTAAAGGGGTCCAGAATCATATATGACACAGAAGCTGCTGCCACTTGCTCCCTGCTTTAGAATTTCTTACGTCTTCAAGTCACACAGGAGGTTTCCCCTTATCCCTAATTTATAAATGTGGACATGGAATTCAGAGAATAATCTGCCCAGGGATCTACAGAGAGTAAATGATGGAGCAAAGATATGAACCCAGGTCTATCTGGCCTGATTTACTCAGAAGTAATTTTCAGTTGAGTCTGTTTGTAGAGACACATCAAATGGGAGCATAGAGTTGTATGTTTGTCTTCAGATTCAAGTCATAAAGGCTTACATTAAGCAAGTTCTGGACACTGTTCAATATGGTGCTACTCGGACATGTCTGAAGCTGCACTGTAATTATCTGAAAACTTTGTTAATTCTAAATCAATTTCAACCCCTTCAGTATAAAGGCTGAACTCTTCATCTTTTCCTCTCTTCCTTCCCAACAAAACCCTAATCTGCTTTCTTCTTTTAAGCTGGAAAGATGTAATTCATGTTCTCACTAAATTCCCTTAAAAAAAACCAAGTAAGATTTCAATTTGGCTCCCAGGTCTGATGAAGCAAATTTCATAATTCAAATGTTACCAAGAATATGATTGTTGTCAGGCCCAACACCCCATTTTCAGATTTATTGCCTTGTGGTGTGTTTTGGTGTTTTAGAGGGTTCCCTTAAGCATATCACTCAGAGATTAGAAACTTAAAATGTAGGTGAACCACTTCCAATAGGTGAAATGATCACCAGGTGATGGATGCCATTGGAAATAATTTTCATTGTTAATGGTATTGTTATGCTTCCAGCAGAACCATTTGGATATCATGGATGTTTTTCCTAATCTTTTTCCTTTGGCAAACATGAAGGGGTGGGTGAGCACTTTATTCTGATTCAAACTCTTTTCCCTCTTTTAGGTGAAGCCAAAGCAGGAGGAGCTGAGCCTTCCATTGGTTTCTGAAGAGAAGAGTAAAACCAAACCAAAAGCAGCTGACCAAAAGAAGCCCAAAAAAGACAGTGCAGGTTGGCACAACTTCACTCTCACCAAGAAGCATGCACTATAAGCTTAATTGCAAATGCTATGTGGTGCGAGCTATATAATGATAATTCCCTAGGCCTGTTGTCCTTGGTCCTCAGAGAGCTTTCAATTTAAGATGCATAATAATGTGATCCAGGTTTCTCCATCTAAATTGTCTAATTAACACAATTGCCTCTTGAGTGGGATTTAGGTAAAGAGTCATAACCGAATCCCTATTTTGTCTAAATGAATTTCTAACCAGAGGTGTTTTGTGTTTGTTTATGCATTGCTTTAATCCTCTCTGAGTCTAATGTACATGCTGAGTTCCTTAGTGAGCCCGGATACCAATGATTTCCACTTTGGCATTCCCCCTCAGCAACAGAACCAGACAATAATAACAGAATTGGCCTAAAACTAGTTTTTTAAAGTTGTTTTTCTCTTCCAGTAGTCAGAAAAGTGAGACCAGTTCTCATACCCATGGGCAAAGAGGGCTGGGGCAACTTCAGACAAATGTCCTTGGCAGCCAACACCTATTGAATCCCCAGTAAGAGTGAAAAATCCCTCTGTATATGTGGATGTTGGCACCAGGTGATAGAAACATGATTTCAAGCAATACTTGATAAAACAAAATTCCAGTTCCACAAATTAAGTCAAACCATTATTTCATATTTTTTCCACAAAGAATTTCACATGTGTGTTCAAAGACAGGATATTCCTAAACAAAATTTCCCATGAAAACTAATAAAACTGTTCTGCAAGAGACAGACAGAGAGGAAGAAAGAAAAAAAAAAGGGATGAGTAATCCATTTTACTTTCTTTTTTTCTCATATTTATTTTTAATAGTTGTCCTTGTTATGCAGAGGATAGAACTGATTTAGTGTCCCTGTGGGCAGATACTGATTGGTTTTCATACAATGGGAATGGTTGGAGTGCATCCAGCTATGCTCAGTGCTGCATGTCAGATATGAAGCCACTAGGTGGAGCTAGGGATACAGGGGAGGGAAGGCAGCAGTGAGAGCCCTCCCACCTGGGCATCAAGCTGAGTTCCTTCCTAAAAGTATAGAGAGAAGAGGAACAATCTAATTAACTGTTGCCTTGTGCTTGACCTGAAGCTGATGGACCAATACAGTTAAGGCTTTCCAAGAGTTTAGTTGCATGTATATCACATCAGCTTATTTTAATACAGGAAAGTAGAAAGCAGAAGAAAAGGGGACCATAATTTTACCTCCCAGATAACCCTTGTTGATACCTTTCTACAAAAGTAAACCAATACCTGCACATGATATGAAAATTAAATAGAATTAAGTAGAAAATCTAAGTACTAATTAGAAACTAAAATTTCCCCTTGCCCTGACCCACTCAGTTTCCTAAAAGATAATCATTGCTGCAAGTACAAAAATTGTCTTTTGATGTGTCTCACCCTAATGGTATGCCGGATATTGATATAATGGTGATAAGTCAACCTTGGAATCAGTTTATAAAATTCGATTTCACTTTGATTTTAAAATTTTCATCTGCAGAAGGCCAATAGTGACCAAGTTGCTCTTTGCCTTCTGAATAGCTACTTCTTCATACTAGGGAATACAATAGCAAATGGGTACCCATTAGGTCAAGTCAAATTGTTCTTATTTTAGGAAGTCAAAAGCACACACATTTTTTCTTTCCTTATTTCTGTTTGGTACAGGTACCTTGAGTCAGGAACCGAGCAACAAACCTGTGATTTCTAAGACAACAGATCAGGCTTCAAAGACAGATGCTTCTGGGAGTCAGGGCTACTCACGGCCAGCAACATATGGAAGACGAAGTGGAAATAAAGAATCAAGTGCTTCAGGAAAGAGTGAGAATAGACACAGAGGAAGGAGCTCTAAACGATCCAGTCGAGGGTTTGGTTTAGGTAATAGAGCTGGGTCCCCATCTGCTGATAAGATTGCCAGGGATAGCCATTTCCAGCAGTTGCCCTTGGAGAAGCAAGTTACAGAGCAGCCCATAGATCCACAAGCAGAAGCCACTGCTCCTCAGGAGTTGCTTTTAGATAAAAATTACATGGAACGGAGAAAGGCCACTTTAGATTTTGAAACCAGAAAAGCATCAGTATTACATCCCAAACCTAAAGACATGAAAGCGTCCATGATTAGGGGTCCATCACAATACCAAGAAGATGGAGCTTCTAGAGCCAAGTCAGAAGCCAGAGCTTCTCTTGTACCAATGGTGGAAAGCCCCTCTACAACCCAAGGAGATGTCATGTTCTCAGTGGCAGGGAAGGCTCAGGTGTATGTGGATCCTTCTCATATCCAGTCAGAAGAGGAAGATGCTTCCCCCTTTGATTCACAAAGTGTTGAATTTAAAATGGAGTCAGCTCAAGATAGCTCAACTACCTGCAAAGAGAAACATCCTGGAAATGTCCTTCAGGCCTTTACAGCAAGCATTTTGGGTACGGCAAGTGATTTGCCAGAGGGAGGCATTTCTGTAGAGAGGCTGCCTCCCAGAAGCCTGTCCCGGTCCTTGAGGAAGCCAGAAGCTGAAGAAGTCTCCTCAGATTCAGACAGTACTTCAGAGATGGAAAGTAGTTCTGAGCAGCAACTGGCTCCTGGATTCTTTGTGCAGTC
This sequence comes from Pteronotus mesoamericanus, assembly GCF_021234165.1. Taxonomy (NCBI): domain Eukaryota; kingdom Metazoa; phylum Chordata; class Mammalia; order Chiroptera; family Mormoopidae; genus Pteronotus; species Pteronotus mesoamericanus. The sequence continues at coordinate 767,691 of NW_026555203.1, forward strand.
CTCGGGGGAGCCTGAAGATGATCAAGAAGCCTTCACAGAATCAAGCAGTTTTGTCGGGAAATTGAGCAGTTCTCATAAGCAACTGGCTCCCAGTTGTGCATCCCCAGCTTTGGGGGAGCCTGAAGACAAAGTGCCCATGGAATCAAGTAGTTATTTTGAAAAATACAATACTGCTAAGGATTGGAGCAGCTCTGAGGAAGATCTGCCTCCCAGACACCCTTCCTGGTCCTTGGGGAAGCCAGAAGCTGAAGAAGTCTCTTCAGATTCTGACAGTACTTCAGAGGTGGAAAGTGTTCCTGAGCAGCAGCTGGCTCCTGGATATTTTTTGCAGTCCTTGGGGGAGCCCAAAGATGAAAGACTCTTTTCAGATTCAGAGAGTGCTTCAGAGGAAGGCAATGGTTCTGAACAGCAGCTGGTTCCCAATTATGCTTCCCAGTCCTTGGGGGAGCCCGAAGATGACCAAGAAGCCTTCACAGAATCAAGTAGTTTTGTTGGGAAATTGAGCAGTTCTCATGAGCAGCTGACTCCCAGTTGTGCATCCCATGCTTTGGGGGAGCCTAAAGATGAAGTGTCCACAGAATCAAATAGTTATTTTGAAAAATACAATACTGCTAAGGATTGGAGCAGCTCTGAGGAAGATCTGCCTTCCAGACACCATTCCCTGGCTTTGGGGAAGCCCGAAGACCAAAAGGAAACCTGGGCAGTTTCAAAGACCGCACTTGAGGAGTGGGGTGTTTCTGCAGAGCAGGATCCTCCCAGACACCTTCCTCAGCCCTTAGTGAGGCCATCTGCTCAGCAACAACTCTCCACACATTCAACAAATACTCCTTCAGAATGGGTGCCAATGCCTCCCAGGCACATTTATCAGCCTTGGCTGAAACCTAAACCCAAGCAACAAGCCTCTGCTGGTTCAGAGAGTACTGCTCTTGAGTGGGCCATTTCTATGGAGCCACTGCCTCCCAGAGTGTCTTCAAGGCGCCAGTTGAGGCGTAAAGTTGAGCAACCAGTCTCCTCAGGCCCAGAAATTGCTACTATTGAAGGGATCACTTCTATGGAGCTACCACCCCCAGGAAATCATTCTCAGCCCCTGGCGAAACCAATAGCTGAGCAAGAAATCTCTGCTGGTCCGGAGAGCACAGCTGTTAAGGGGAGAATTTCTATGGAGCCTCTGCCTCCTAAACTGTTTGCCCACCCCTTGGTGAAGCCAAAAGTTGAACAAAATGTGTTCTTAGGTTCAGAGGGTGCTGAGAAGGTCATTTCAGTGGAGCCACCACTCCAGGAACACTGTCCCCAATGCTTGACAAATCCTGGAGCACAGCATATCTTCTCAGAGAACACTACTGGTAATGAAGGCATGTTTGTGGAGGTGTTGCCTCCAAAATGCCCTTGCCAGCCCTTGGTGAGGCTTAAATTCCAGCCACAGACTATCACCTGCGACTCAAGGAGTGCTTCCACAGAATGGAGGAGTCCTGTGGAGGTGATGCCTCCAAGACACACCTTCTACCCCTGCGTGAACACTGGCATTGAACAACCCTCTGCAGGTCCAAAGAGCACTGCTGTGGACTGGGGCATTCCTATGGAGCCACTCCCTCACAGAATGCCTTCTCAGCCCCTGATGAGACAAGTTGCTCAGCAAAAGGTCTTCTCACGTTCATTTAGTGCTCCTGCACAATGGAATAGTCTTAGGGAGCCGATGCCTCCTACATACACTTTCCAGCCCTGGGTGAGCCCTAAATTTGAGCAACAAACGCATGCAGGTCCAGAGAGCATTGTGGCTGAGAGGAGTACTTTGACAGAGCCTCTGATGCCCAGATTGCCTTCTTGGGCTCTGAGAAAACCAATCTCTACAGGTCCAGAGAGTGTTGCCATTGAGAGGAACACTTCTACAGAGTTGCTGCCTCCCAGGCATTGGTCCATTGTTAGACACAAAGTTCAGAAAATGTCACCAAGGTTAGAGAAAGCTGCTGTTGAGAGGGTCATTTCTGGGAGAGCAGAGCCTCCTGAACATCCCATCCACTTCTTAAAGTTTAAAGCCCAGGAAATATCCTCACATCTGGAGAACACTGCTGTTGAAGCAGGCGCTTCTAAGAAATCGCTGCTTTCCAGATGTCCTTCCCAGTCAGTTGTGAAGTATATGGCACAGCATATCTTTTCAGAGAGCCCTGATAAGGAACGGCAGGTTTCTCTGGATCCTCTGGCTTCAAATCAACCTTCCAAATCTTTGCTGATGCCTAAAGTTGGGCATCAAGTTTTCTCAGGTTGGGAGAGTGCTGGTACTGAGGGAGGCATTTCTTCTAAGCTGCTGCCTACAAAATGTCCTTTACAGTCCTTAGGGAAGCCTGAAGATCTGCAAGAAGTTGTCTCATATTCAGAGAGTGCTTTTGTGAAGTGGAGCTGTCCTCAAGAGCAATGGCCTCCCAGATACCTTGCCCAGACATGGGGGAAGCTTGAGCACAAGCAAGAAGTTCCCCCAGTTTCTCAGAGGTCTGTTGAAGAATGGAGGTGTTCTGAAGAGCAGCTGCCTTCAAGATGCCCTTTCCAAGATGAGGGTGGGGCTGAATTCCAGCCACGGATTTTCTCAACAGGCTCAGTGAGTGTACCTGTAGGGTGTAGCAGTGCTGAGCATCACCTGCCTCCCAGACACCCTTTTCAGGCTTTTGCAAACCCTGAATATCAGCAACGAGTTTATTCAAGTTCCATAAGTGCTGCTGCTAAGGGAACCATTTTTGAGAGCAACCCTAGCAGCTGTTCCCTACCAAGAGGTCCAGCTTCTCCAAATGAAACTGGAAAACACAGCCAACGTTCTGAAAATGTCATTAAGAACACCCCAACTTCTGCTACCAAACCGATGAAGTTCACTGTCACTCATGCCTGGCCAATATCCATTTCTGGGGACAATTATCCTAAAGAGGAAGTTCTTGAGAGTAGTGATCGAAATGATGGCTGTTCAAGTTTATCCACCAGTGAGGCTGATGTTGAAAACCTTTTTGGAGTCCGACTGAAGAAGATCCCTTCTTCGCAGAAGTACAAGAGTGAGGAACAAGAGCATTTTACCAAGCTTCCTTCACCCTCCTTGGACCCAACTTCATCTTCTGTAGGTAAAGAACCACAAATCAGAAGTGCTTCCAAGGGATTCCTCCATACCACAGAGAACCTCACCACAATATCTGACTTTGCAGAGAAGCAACAGAGCAAGCCCAAATCTGACAGCATGCCCAAGAAGCAACCTGCTTACAAAATCCGAGGTAAGATTTTATCTTTAGGTACCAAATGGAGCAAAAAACTATAAATCAAAGTCTTTAATAGGAAAAAGTGTGTCCTAGCCTTGCCTGCTGAGTTGTTCCTTTGATAGGGCTGGCTTGTTGATTTAGGGGCAAGACAGTGCCCCAGTCTATCTTTGTTAATGGATTTTCCAATGGACACATGACCATTTTCCCATTCTCTCCCCCACAGTACACCTTACACTTAGATGGAATTTTATGCTTTTCTCAAAAACAGTTTTACATGTATCATTAGGCTTCCCCCAACACCAGGGGATTTTTAAAACCAGCTTGCTAATAGAGCACTATGTGCAGACTCTCAGGTTGAAATCTTCATTTTCTGTGTTTGTTCATCCATAGCTTCTTCACTCACCTGAAATGATTAAGAATCCAGAGCTAGGTGATCTTTTGAGCAATAATATCTCATGAACTCATTGCACCTTCACACTCACTGTCACATTCTTGTATATGCCTATAACCACACCCATGTACCCATACACTTGCATGAGGAACTATGAAGTAACAAATACTGTAAGCATTTCCTTGGAGTTAGAGGAATGACAACAATAGCCTGAGCCTCTGGTCTCCTAGGGATTTTTCCAGCCCATCTGGCAACCATTGTCCTATCATAATTTAGAGATAGAAAGAGGAATGGACAAGTAATGGAAAAGGACCAATAACAGGACACTATGCAAACTTTGAAATATAGCTTCTTATCTACCCAAGGAACTCCTGCCTTGCCAGGTTGTGGGGAGGGCACAAAAGAAGGGGCCCATTCTCTATGTGATATCTATTTATTTTTGTTTGACAATTCACAAGGATCCCATTGGGACATTATTGTGGGTAGGCCCCAGCCAGGCTCAAGATTTTGCCTGCCTTGCTTCAGTTCTAATTCCTTGAATTCCTTTCTCAGGAAAGGCTCCTGGTCAGCAATCAGATTATGCCACCTCAGAGCCAGCTTGGATAACCATGGCAAAGCAGAAGCAGAAGAAGTTCCAGACTAAGGTTCCTATGGAAGAGCTGAAAACCAATAATAGAGGCGGACCAAAGACTGAGACTAACGTGCCTAGATATGAGGTAGGACCTGGAGCAGCCCGCAAGATGCTCCAAAAAGTTGCTGGAAGCAATTGATTAAGCTTGCATTGGGAACTTTGCCAGACATATAGCTCCCTATTTCTTTGGCCGTCTTAAGTGAGGCAGGGAGACACTTCAGGGGAAGACTTGCTTTGTACTCAAACAAATGTGCCCCACTTTGTGTTCTTAAAGGGTGTGTGAAAGTAAAGACTATGAGAAGATTCTGTTAGTCAAATCTTGTGCTAAATATTCTAGAGCAGGATTCCATGAAATTGGCTGAGAAATAAGGAGTAAGTCACAAAAAACCCTTAAGGGTAACCACTGGGGTGAGAGTTGAATAACTATCCTTACAGATATTTTATGCCTATAAGTGTATGTATATATAAACTCTTAATTTAGACCAGTTGCAGAGAAGTTAATTTGAAAAGCTTACACTGTACACTTTTGAAAAGACTTGTAGTTATAGTGTTTTCTAATGTAGGGAGTACAAGTCAGGTGTCAACAAGTTTTGCTAAATAGAAATCCTATGGAACTCCAATTAATGGATAAAATTTCTTTGTAACTTCCACATTCTGTTAGTTTGCTGTTAAGTGCTAGGTAAAAGGTTGTTCTCAAGGTAAATAATTCTCATGTTAACCTATTTACACTATTTGTATGATTAGACAACCTTTTCTTCCAGATCTGAAAAGTGGTGTTGAACCAGCTTGGGTTGTGTGAGCCTAAATTCTGAACCAAGGTCATCTCAGTGCCATTTCTTTCCTTTTCTCTCTATCTCTTTCCTTTTGATTAATGTTGAACTCATAATACCCAGGACAGGGTTTACACCTTGTGATATTCTGAGTAAGTAATTTGCTGTTTTCATGTTAGGACTTACAAGCTTCCTGTTTTCATTGTTGTGTTAAAGGGAGCTGGCTGTGCACATGAAAATCAACCAAGAAAGGTTTTTACTTCTGGTGTCGATAGACAAGAGAATATTGCACCGACAGCACTACCTAAGTCTACCAATGCAGGTAAAAGCACACACCCCAACATCCACCCCCAAATAGCCCTGGCAGAATGCTGTGAGACTTGCAATTTAAAGCTCAGACAAAATGTATTCCCCCAACTCCAAATCAACTTCCTGATTCTCTCCTGGCTCTCCAATCAGATACAGATATTAGCTTGTTTTAGGAAAATCCCATGATCATGACTACTATAAATCCAATGTATAACTTTCAGATTAGCTTCCAGTCTTTTACCCCATCAGGGTAGGTACAATTGTGTAGGTACAAAACCTAAACAAATGATCCTGAGGGTAGTGTGCAAGGGGAAAGAACCAAGCTTACTTTACAGTTCAGAGTGAGGCAGTGTTTTCTTACCTTCCATATTCCCAATGAAACTGCTAAGAATTATCCACTATAAAGGCCCAATGGTACTGAATTGTTTTTTTTAAAGGTTTTATTTATTTTTATTTTTAAAATTTTTTAAAATATATCATCTTTATTATATTTTCCCCTTACCACTTAGTCTTCTTATACTCTCCTCCCCACATCAATCACCACCCGGTTGTCCATGTCCATGAGTCCTTTTTCCTTTTTGCTCAATTCTTCCATCCTCTAATCTACCTCCCCACAACTATCTGTCATCTGTTCTCCATCTGAGTCCGTCTCTGTTTTGCTTGTTAGTTCAGTTTGTTCTTTAGATTCTACATATGAGTGAAATCATATGTTATTTGTCTTTCTCTCACTGGCTTATTTCACTTAGCATAAGGTCCATCCATACTGTTGCAAAGGATAAAATTTTCTTCGTTTTTTACAGCCAAGTAGAATTTCATTGTATAGATGTCCCATAGTTATTCTATCCATTCATCTGTTGATGGACATTTGGGCTAATTTCATATCTTGGTGATTATGAATAACACTGCAATGAACATAGGAATGCTTATGTTCTTTCTAATTAGTGTTTCGAGTTCTGGGATTGCTGGGTTATTTATTTATTTTTAGACAGAGAGGAAAGGAGGGAGAAGGAGAAGAGAAACATGATGTGCAAGAGAAACAGCAATCAGTTGCCTCTCTCACGCCCCTAACCGGGGACCTGGCATATAACCGAGGGATGTGCCCTGACTGGGAATTGAACTGGTAACCTTTTGGTCTGCATGCCAGTGCTCAGTCCACTGAGCTATACCAGCCAGGGCTGAATTGTTTTTTAACTATTTAAAAGACTTGTTTTAGCCCCTCTGTATTGTAAGAAAGGGTGTGAGAGGTGGGGAAATATAGAAAGCTGAAAAAAACATTATGCTGGGATAGAATAGAATGTGATTTCATCAATGGTTATGCCATAGGGATTTTTTTCAACAGGAGCAGGGAGCAAGGAGGATGGATTTATAATGAATCATCTTTGCCCTTTCCCTTAGTCCCCCTAATGAAGAAATTAAGCCATGAAATAGTGGCACCTGACCTGCTCATAGCTATTGATAGTCTCATGGGCACTATACTTCTGTCAAGTGGTTCTCAACTCACTATGCATTAGAATCACCTGGTGAGCTTTCAAAAACTTACAGGTAGTCCTGGGTCGTCCATTGCTAGAAATTCTGATTCAGTTTGTTTAGGAGATGGCTTGGGACTTGGTATTTTAAAAAAGAGCTCTAGGTAATTCTAATGTGTAGCCATGGTTGAGAACCACTGGTTGAGTCTAAGCTACTAAGTCAATCAACCATAAAACAGGAAGAAGGAAGGAGTAGAATTGGGGAGTAGAGAGGTAGTCTGCTTGGGCAGAGTAGTTGGTACAGTGTTATTTAGCATAGACTTTTACTGGATGGAGCTATTTTGTTAGCATTCATGTCACACAGCATCATGGATTACCAAAACAAAAGTAATATTACCTTATTTGAAATTTAAAATACTGAACAGATACCATAAAATATGATTTCTTTCTGGTCTCAATTCAAAAGTATAAGACAATCCAATAATAACCATGCAAATACTGGCAGATACAGCTGTAAACATTTTCTCTCAGACCTTCTCTTGTCCAGGTCTCTGTGTCTATAGCCATATTGATTTCACCCCTTTGCCATACTACTCATAGCACTGCCCATGCACTGAGTTTAGAAACCAGAATAAACATGAAAGAAGGAAAATTTTTATTGCATCCCATAAACATAGTTCAGTACCTCTGGGGCTTCTTCCACCCACCCTACCCCCCATTCTGGGGCTCCTTACTCTTTGTGTGTTATTTGCTGTGGTTCCAATAGGATCTGAAAATCCAAAGATATTTCAAGTGCCTGCCATGAGAAAAGAAACCAGACAATCTTCAGCTCACCCAGCCATGTTCCAAGAGCCAACTGAGCCAGTGTGGTTCTCCATGGCCAAGGAGAAAGCCAAAGCATGGAGCTATATAACAGAAATCATGCAGTAAAGAGCTCCTAGATGGAGCATCAGCATTTCAACTGATATTTGCTAAGAGCTGTACTAATGCCATGTGCTGATTTATTTACTGTAACCATTTCTAATAAGCAAAAAAGCCTTAAAATGGGAATTACAGCTAATCATTATGTGAGTGAAACAAATGCCATGAATGCCTAATGTTCAGTATAGTCACTGCCAGCATCTGAAAACCCAGCATTTCCTCTATAAAAACTATGTAAAGTGTTTGCAGTGCTGTAGAATTGGGAAATCTTTAACTTGGGACAATGTGTTTTAGAAGAGCAAAAGCAAAGACATTTTGTTGGAGCCACTAAGAAAAGGGTCATTTCCCTTGATCAAATAAATTAATTCTAGTGGAAATGTCCAGATGATTTGGCCCAAGGATTGGCTTTTAGGTTTATGAGCCTAGTTAAATGCTCCAGGGTTTTTGTTTTTTTGGTTTTTTTGTTCGTTCGTTTTTGGTTGCTGCACCAAGCTTTGCAAAGGCCCCTGGAAGAGGTGGTGGAAGTGAAAATTCTGGGTCTTCAAGAAAAATCTTATACAGCCAGTCCCTTAGTGAGCTCAGTGCCCTTTGAAACACCTTCTTTGAATGCTTGGGAACTCCACATGCCTGCAATTTATATAGAGCTCTCTCTTTACACACTGCCCATGTCAGCCTGTCACAGATCTGGCAGCAGTGAGTGCTTTTCTATGAGGCAGAATATTTCTTGGGGTTTATTATGCTTCTCTGGATGTTTAGTTCACCAGTCTTTGACTGCTTGCCCCAACACCTCCGTGACCCTCTCCAGTTGCTCAGAAGGAGTCGGGATATCATACATATCCTATTTTATAAGCACTGAAGACCCTGTTGAAATTCAAAATTCTATAGATGCTGAAAGCTATACTTTCAGTCAAGAAGTCTTCCATGAAGGAAGTCTGAGGCCACTGAAGAGCCGCCTTACCCCCTGGCTCCAGACTTAGGATAGAGACTGCTGTGTGGCCCAGTTTCCTGTCCCTTTTCTTCAGAAAGCTCTGTTTCACAACATTTTAGTTGATAGGAAAACTGCCATAGAACAGTTCACTTTCTGGTAACTGGGGGCCTTAAGTGATTAAATCAGCCACTCCCTGCCCTCATTCCTAAAGGCATACACCTAAAAAGCCACTAAATTCAAAGGTCCTTACCTCCCCAGTGAACTACTCATCCCAAGTCCTCCCCTCTATTTCAACCCCCAAATAAACCAAACAGTAGGGTAAAGCTACCTTTGGATGCCTGGACAGCACCTAGTTCATTTTCTTAGTAGACACAAAAGTGTCTTCTCAGTAATAGCTTTTACTGTGTCTGCCTCTGCCACCTTAGGTTTACTTTGCTTAAACAAAAATGCAGGGATAGACGTAACTGTGCCTTGAAGTTCTGAGTGGAGTGTTGCTTCATGCAAAAAAAAAAAAAATCAAATAGGCAGTGAGGTGCTAGAGCTAATTTAAACACTTGTTTGGTTTTGCTGATTGTATAACATAACATTGTATAATCATATGCTGGATTTTGCATTTTGTCTATAAAACGTCTTTTGTTTTGGATACTGTACCTTTGCTTTTTTGATAGTGTTAGGTTTTTGATTGTTTCGATTGATTTCCTTTGTATTTCTATAGTGAATAGTTAATTTAGGTAGAAATTAGTTTATACCTCCCTTCCCCCTTTTCTCTGGGTGGATCACTATTAGACTATTCTCAATCTAAGAACTCTCCATTAACAATTTCTTTTCCTCAGTTAATAACAAAATTTTGTTTTTAAGTAGAGCTTGAGTTTTTTTTTAATGCCTAGAGGCACATTTTGACAAGTTTGCAGCTTTTAGCATTCTTGATTTTGGCTATATGCAAAGCAAATAAACTCAATAAAGCCTGTTCTGTAGTCCGTCTCTGTCTGTTACATGGGGGCGGAAATCAAGTAGAATATTGGCAGTTCAGATGGGAGAAGCAAAATGATCTTAAGAGACTGTGTGTGCATAAACAAGTTGTGCCTGATCAAGAAGATGGCCTCCAGTTGGATGATTGTACAGGGCAGAGTGGTATTAAAGAGGAGGTTCTCATCTGTGTAAACACATGGGGAGCAAAGAGGCTGGTAGGAGAGAGAATTCTGGTGAAGGGGGGAGCACACAAAATGATGGTTGTTATACTCTAGCCTGGCCCAGGGACTGGGTCCAAGTCCTATAGCAATATGGGCTATTGGAACAAGCCATTATCAAAAGGAAAGGGTCTCCCTGTGTTCAGTCAACAAAGTGTAACATGGAGTGAGCAAGGGGAAGGTGTGATAGACCAGATTAACCTGACCCTCCTGTAGCAGTTGTGAAATTTGTGGGGTTCAGAAAAAGTTCAGTTTTATACACATATTTGAAATGTTTTAATCAACTAATAAACCATTAAATAAGGTAAATTGTATCTCCTTCCGTGACAAACATGCCTTCCTAACTACCTGAAAGTTCAGGTTGGGATTTAGAATTATCAGGCTCCTCTAAGTCCTGCTCCAGCAGTGAGGGAAGAACTGCTCCCCTCTCCCCTCCCCCTGCCCTAGCTCCTAGACCAGGCCCTGTCCCCTGTCCCATCCCTCAGGCCTGGGAGCACGGACCCCAGCCGTGCACTCAGCCCTCCCGAGGACAGCCCCAGCAGGAGTGCGCAGGCCCTGGCAGCAGGCCTGGGGACTGTTCAGGGGTGCCAGGTACCTGGAGCATGGGCTAGCAGGGGCTCTCCCCTTGTTCTGTGGGCTGGGCTCCTCCCGACCCTGTAGGGATGGGCATGGTTGGAAGAGAACAACGTGGGGCCTGTAAAGCATGGAGCTCAGGACACAGGTCCCTTTTGCCAGGGTCTAAAAGCAAAACTATAGGATCCACTTATACAATGTAAACACTGACAAATCAGAATCAGTTTGAGGTGCTCAAATCATACAACTTGGCCTGCTCTTTCAGTTCAAATAATGGTGAAAAGGAGCCCTTTGCCTGCTGCCTCGCCATGTGATTCTAGTCCTAAGTAATACTATGTGAAGTACATTTTAAAATGTCAACATTGGTGACCAAAAAAGGAGTGTGGGAGTGTTTAGTTTAGTTTAATAAACGTTATGTACCTACTAAGGAAAGCTCGTTGCCTAGGGATGTGGGAAAGAAAGATAAATAAAACCCTTTAAATTCCCAACCATTCAGAGGGCACTCCAGGGGTTGGTGCTATGGATTAGGGGGGATACACAGACACATACACACATATTGTTAAATAAATATATACAAGGATATGAGATGTGCTACCACAGAACGCTGTGTGAGAGAAGGTATCAGCACTACCGAGGAGGCACCTAGGAAGCTGTAACTAAACGCAGAAAGGAGGCTGTCCTGTCTCAAACCCTGTTCCCTTTCTTTGAGCCTTCACTCAGGTCACCTCTGACTTTCTTATTTTTCCGTGAGCAGATTTCAGAGATTAAGTTCATTCTTTCCCTTTCCTCATTTTATTTTCCTAATTACTTTTTATGACATATTTCAGATCCACACAAAATTACAGCGAACACTACTATAAACATCAATCTACCCACCACCCAGCATAAGAAATATAACATTACAAATACAGTTGAAGCCCACAGTGGAGCCCTCCCCAATAAAACCCCCCTCCCTTTCTTTTCCCAAAAGGTAACCACCGTCCTAATGTGGTTATCTATCCAAGCATGGGATTCTGTATGGTACCTTTGCATACACGTTTTACCCGCATGACTTGTTCTATTTGTATTCGCAATATATGGTGATCACTTTGCATGTTTTTTAGACTTCGTATACATAGTACTGTGTTTGCACCCTTCTGGAAACAGCATTTTCCCCTTATGCATATTTTTGCTTCCATCACCCATTCTTAGCCCCTGTGAGTTCTAGCCTCCTCCCCAGTCCAGCCCTTGCCATCCTGTTCAGTTTATCTGCAACAGCCCCAAGCCAGTGAGTTAAGGCTGGTCCTACTACAGGCGAGTCTCAGCTCCTTCCTCTGTGGCTTTAAACTAGTACCTCTCAAACCTGAGCTGCATCAGAATCCCCTGGAGGGTTTGTTAAAACACAGGTTGCTGGGCCTGCCCTCAGAGTTTCTAATTGAGTACGTCTTGGGTGGAGCCTAAGCATTCCTGGGTGATGATGCTGATGATGCTGTTTTGGGGACCAAACTTAGAGAACCACTGCTCCAAATCAATGTCTGGGCCCAGGATCAGCTGAACCATCTGGCATCCAGGCAAGCTGGGCCATCTATGAGGTTTCCTTTGAAACTGTGCTCTAGAGCCTCTCTAACAGACATATGATGCAAGTCCCAAGAGTAAGTTTGAGTTTTCTAGTACCTACATCAAAAAAGAAACAGGCAAGATTAATTTTAATAGTATATTTTAACTCAATATATTATCATCTGAACAGGTAATCAGTATACAATTTATTAGTGAGACAGGTAACATTTTTTATAGTTACAGGACATATCAAATCAGAATATATTTCAACAGTCTAGTAACTAACATAGTAGAGCAGCTCTAAAGGCTTGATGTCCACTTCTCGCTTTACAAAAATTGTGTTAAAATTGACATTTTAATTTATTTTGGGCTGCCATAAAATAATTTAAAGCAGCCTTACAAAATGGTGGAAAGCGATACCTTTCAAAACAAAGATGTGAGAGATTTGAGTTAGGATTATTTATCGAAATAAAACCTGCCTGCATTTCAGTTTATTAATGAAAACAAACATTTTTAACTAAAACAAATGCTGTCAAATACATCTGTAAAAATAAGTTAGATATCATTGGATAGCACTTTTTTGGTGATAAACTTTGGAATGCTATCAGTGCTTAATAAAATGCCTATGGACTTCTTAAAATGAAAAACCTAAAAAGAGTGAACAACGGAGTCTTTCTTCTTTCTCTATCTTCTAGTCTTCCAAACTGCAGGATGAAATGAGAGAAAATTAACAGTTATACAGCATTAACCAGCTCCAATGACTTTCTAAATCTAAGAAAGCAGCCCTATGTGTATCTGCTGCATTTGTGTGCTCTATCTCAACAAGCAGAGAAGAACAACAGGTTTCCCTCTTGTAACCTGCCACGTGGGACATCGGTCTTGTCCAAAAGGTCCATTGAGACATTTGGTCCATACTAAAAGGTCCTTGATATTGGGTCCGATCCAACATGTCCAGGCTTAGAAAATATGCTGGGTTCAAATAACCCATAATGTTTATTTACACTTCTGGTTTTACAGGATTAATACATAAGAAACACCATCATGTTTTATTGGTCCAATAATTATATTGTGGCTGTATTACCAATAATAACCCTTCTTGCTCCCGTACCCTAGCTGGTAATGGCACATGGGGTTAGGTAGATGAGTCAGGGTTTGAAGCTTGCAGAAGAGTGGAATTTAAATATCAAGGACCTTTTGGTGTGGAGAAAATGTCTCCATTGGTGTTTCCGACAGGACCAAATGTCCGCCCATCGTAACCTGCACCCTTGGATGTAGGGTGCTCCTGTAACCCATGGCTCCAGTCATGTGATCATACCAACCTTGTCTCCCTCTTGCCTAACACCATAAATGCTTTTCCTTCTCCTTGGAGGCCATTCTAGGATTTAAATTAATCTCTCCACCTTAAAAGCCTGTGTTCATCCCACAAATGATACTCCCTTACCCTCCCAGGCCCTGAGTTTCCGTATCTCCCCTATGAGAGGTTGTTATTAAAAAATACACAGTTGTGAAAGTGAAAAAGAGAAAATGATTAAATGTTAATCATTTGAATATACTCAAAGATAAGGTAAACCTTGAGACAATTACCAATTTAGTGATAAACAATAATCATACTCTAAGTTCTTTTTCTTTGGACTGTCACATAAAATACAAAAATCTACAACAAAACCAATGTTTAGGTATTACTCATTAAATGCGGTCCTACTTGAAATTCTTAACTTTTTGCTATTTTAAGTAGTCCTTGTCTCCTAGTGAGTACAGGAGACTGCATTTCTGCAGCCAAATAATGAAGGACCAGCTACTGCACAGCCCAGCTACTTCAGCTGCTGCATCTAGTAACTTTTCTAAATTAATAGTGGTCTTAGGCATTGATGCATTTGCCATTTGCCAGTGGTCTTTACAGGCAAAGGACAAGATCTCATAAGAAGGATGAGAAGTCATGAGGTATATTTCAGTACATAATGCATTGTATGTTACTAGGTATATGAGTATTCTATTAACATTCTAAGTACATAAAATTGAATTTTTAAACTAATTTTAAACAAACACTTTTCTTAATTTGCTGGAAGAATTAAAAAAAAAAATTAAATAAAGCTGTCAGTAACGGATAAATGCCAGGAATGGCTGGGTGATATTTAAAGCTACACACAGATACCTGGATTTTCCGGGCCCGCTCTCTGCTGGATCCGCATCCTTTTCGGGTCCTTCTTGTTTTTCGTTAAACTTGTCTTTTTCTTCCTTAGTTTCAGCATCTTGGGCCTCTTCCTCAGAGTTTTCATACTGACATTTAGTTGTCTCTTTAGTAAAGAATAAGAGACTTTAGGACCAGACATTCACAAGAAAAACTCCCAGTTCATAATGAATGGAGATGTCCAGTACTCCAGACTCTGGGGAAGCAGGAGGATCCCAGTAACTCGGGAAAGAGCGGCTAAGCACCTTCCTACTGGTGGATACAATGCTCCCATGGCCCTCACATTTCTGCTACTTGATCGTTTTTACAGTGACATTATTTTTCCCATAAAGCTGTGCTGCTGATGACTTCTGGCCCCTCAGAGACACCTGCCCCCTGGGACACTGGGACATGTCCTCTGCGGGCCATGAACTGCACGGATGAGCTCAGATCTCTTAGCAGAGGGCAGGAAAGGGCAATGTATTTTTTTCTCAAGGTGGGGAGGGTTGTTATGGAGTTGGGCTTCTGGGACCCACTCGGCCTGCGGTGTGGTGGGGGCCCCGACCCACCCGAGTGAGTGTGACCAAAGGCCAGCTCTGCCCAACCACCAGCTGAGAGGCTGCCTGCCTGCCCTGGGGCCTCGCCACCCCGTACCCGCTCCGCCTGATCCTTACCCTCTGGGTCTTCGGCCTTCTGCGCGGGCTCCTCGATGTCTGCCCCGGGCTGGTCCTCAGGCATCACAGCCGCGGGCCCCTCTCCGGAGCGGTCAGGCACCATGACCGCGGCCCCCTCTCCTGGGTCCTGGGGCTCAATGGCTGCGGCCCCCTCTCCAGAGCCCTGAGGCAACATGGCCGCGGCCCCCTCTCCGGAGCCGCCAGGCACCATGGCCGCGGCCCCCTCTCCGGAGCCCTGGGGCACCATGGCCGCGGCCCCCTCTCCGGAGCCGCCAGGCACCATGGCCGCGGCCCCCTCTCCGGAGCCGCCAGGCCCCATGGCCGCGGCCCCCTCTCCGGAGCCCTGGGGCACCATGGCCGCGGCCCCCTCTCCGGAGCCGCCAGGCCCCATGGCCGCGGCCCCCTCTCCGGAGCCCTGGGGCACCATGGCCGCGGCCCCCTCTCCGGAGCCGCCAGGCACCATGGCCGCGGCCCCCTCTCCGGAGCCGCCAGGCCCCATGGCCGCGGCCCCCTCTCCGGAGCCCTGGGGCAACATGGCCGCGGCCCCCTCTCCGGAGCCGCCAGGCACCATGGCCGCGGCCCCCTCTCCGGCACCCTGGGGCACCGACAGCATGCGGATCTGGCCCACGCGGATGGGCAACTGAGACCGGGACTGCACTATTCTTATGCGGCGACGGGGAGGCACAATGATATGGTCGTTGTAATATAGGCGGTGCAGCATTGTGCGCACCAGGTCCAGAAAGACAAGGCGGAAGCCTCGATGTTCTGGGTGCTGCTCCATGTTCTCCTCCCCCTCGTCTGCCTCCCCCATGTCGGGATCTTCCCCTCCGATTCCCCCTTCAGGGACTCCTGCTTCCCCGGCCTCCGCACCCAGGCCTCCCACAGCCCCTGCAACTCCCACTGCCCCGGCCTCAGCCTCGCCCTGAGGCTCGTCATCCCCATGGGGCCCGGAGTCACGGATCTCCGCGTCCTCAGCTCCCGCCTCCCAGACCCAGGCTCCCGCCTCTTCCAAGGGGTTCTCCTGGTCCCCCGGGGCAGGGTTTCCCTCACCAGCATCAGCCATGGCACCAGGGAGTAGCTCAACTGGGCAGCGATCAGGCTGTGGCGTCAATGGACAAAATGGCGGCCACTGAGAGGAGGCCTTGGACAGTGGGGCCTGACGTGTGGTGGACCCGCAGCAGATGAATGGCTGCTGAGGGGAGAACAGCCTCTGTTGGTGCCGGAAGAGGCCCCAAAACCGGAAACACAGGGGGCAGATGTCAGGAATCACACACCAACTCTTCGCCGGATGATTGCCGTTGCGGGGGTTGGGTGTGGGGCCGGTTCCAGAAGAGTCGACAAAGGGCGGCACCCTCTTGTCATAAACTTCAAGCTCATTGGCTAAGAAGTGAGGATTGACATGCTGTGTGTCTAATGAATGGCCAAAGCCCTTAGATTCTAGGTTGGCTCACCAGGGCCTCTCTTTTCTTTCTGGCCTTAGGGTCCTGAGCAACATTTAGGTCCACATAAGTCCTGTCCTTTTAATTTTGTGATTGTCTGAAAAACTATAGTCCGACATGGAGGCACCCTGGGTTGGTGACACTTATTCTGTGAAGCAGTGATTTTTAACTGATGTGCCGCAAAAAAATTTAAAACATGCAATATCTGACCATTTAGTCTGGGGCACTGAACTTTTTTCCGAAGAACTATCAAATGAAAAATGACATCAGCTAACACAACAATATCCGTCCAGTGTGAACAGATCAAAATTCTACCTATTTTTTTTGGTTAGATCTGCAAAAAATATTTTTTTTGGTATGCCGCAGAATATTAGTAATTATTTTATGCGTGCCATGAGATGAAAAAGGTTGAAAATTGCTGCTGTGATGGGCAGAGACTAAACATTTTGGGTTTGGGAAAACTCAAAGGTACATTTGAAGCGACCATGTACATACATAACAAGAGGGAAAACAAATTTTGACAAATATTTTACTGTTGAAACTAAAAATATACTAATTGCATACATTTTTTAAATAGTTAAGATCTATTAATGAGAAGAGTGGAATTCTTTTGGGAGAGTAACATTTTGCTTAACTGGGGTTCAAAGTTAGTGTTCTTTATCAAAATTGATTGTATATGTTGATCTGTTGACCTGTAATGAGGTTTTACATAGTTTATCTTTTTAAAGAACATTCTGAGTATTTTTTAAAGAGTTTAAAAAGCATGCTCCAGTAGCATACAGTTTTTTCTCATTTATATAACAGCTGTATTTTCACCTGCTTGATTACAGAAAAAGGCTAGAATCTGAATCAATTTGTGATTTCAGAGATGTGCTATTTAAAAAATGTATTCTATAGAATTTACTTTACTGTTCCTACTGCTGATCCTTTAAATAAACAAAGTACAGATACTATCATCCCTTAAAATTGTTTTTAAACACTAGCATTTTAATTGAAATACAGGTAAAAACCTAGAAATTCCTGGTACAGTGCCAGGACTTAGTCTTAATTAAATATAGGAATTGAATTATAAAACAAAAATTTTACAACTTTCTTTTTCCTTGGAGCAGAGGAAAAGAGAGAAAAGAGAGGTGGAAATATGGTTGCAGTGTTTAAGAGCCAAATAGCAGAACAATGATTCCTTCATAACTCCAACAACTGCATAATGAAGAACAACCATGTATCTCATCAATTTTATAATTCATGTTGGATCAATAAGTTAGGTTTCCCTCTATTTAACTCAGTTAATTCAAACTACATCCCCTCCAAAATACAAAGATAAACTCAATTGGTATTTCCTAAGTAGAAGGCCAAACATCAAAGAGAATCCCTCCCTCCACCATCTTTTGATATGATTTCACTAAAGTATAAATCTAATACTTAATATGAAATCTCTCGGCCAAGTAAGAAACTGCAGCTGTTATCATATTACCCTATATAGTCACTATATGTATTACATATTAAATCAAACCCAGCATTAAATATGCTTGCACAATTATGCTGTGAATGATGATAGTAGTGATGATGTTAGTGAAAAAGAACTATCTTTAGCCCAATAAGAATAAGGGGAGAAATGTGAAAACAATTAGAAAGCTGACAAAGACTTGGGCATTTTCTAACCAGGAAAGGTAATTTTAATAAATATAAATAAATATATTTTATTTATATAATATATTTATATAAAAATAAATAAATATATTTTAATAAATTTATTAATTAATAAAATTAAACGAGTTTAATAAATTTATTTTATATAATTTAATAAATTTATATATTTATATAAAAATAAATAAATAAATTTTAATAAATATAAAAATAAATAAAATATAAAAATAAAAGTATTCCTTTATTCCCCCAGTGTGGAAAAAATATGAAACATTTATTTTATATACCAAATAAGAACAGAGCTAAGTAACCCAACTCTACTGCAGCATTATAAAAATCATCCCATCTCCTCATTCACCACCAAAGTCTTGCCTTGCTGCTGGCACACCCTACCACTGCTCCACAGAAATACTTGAATTACACATAGTTCTTTCTTCAGATTAGGCCAGTGTCCAGGGCACTGGCTCCTCATCTCACTTGGGCTTATGCCAAAAGTGTAAAATTTGGTGCGGATACCTGAGTCTCAATGCTATAGACCATTTTTTAGCTGATGCTGTAGCCATAACTATGGGGCCAAAGGGAAGAATAGTGATTATTGAACAGAGTTTTGGAAGTCCTAAAGTAACAAAAGATGGTGTGATCGTCAAAGTCCAGTGACTTAAAAAATAAATACAAAATTATTGGCACTGAACTGTTCAAGATGTTACCAACAATACAAATAAAGGGGCTGAGTATGGCACTACTGCTACTGTACTTGCTGTTTTGCTGAGGAGGGCTTTGGGAAGATTAGCAAAGGTGCTAATCCAGTGGAAATCAGGAGTGATGTGATATTAGCTGTGTATGCTGTAATTTCTGAATATAAGAAGCAGTCTAAATCTGTGACAACCCCTGAAGAAATATCTCAGCTTGCTAAAATTTCTGGAAATGGAGACAAAGAAATTAGTAACATCATTTCCAACATGATGGAAATGGTTGGAAGAAATGAATTCATCGCAGTAAAGTATGGAAAAACACTGAATGATGAATTAGAAATTATTGAAGGCATGAAATTTGAGGTTATATTGCTTCATACTTTATTAATACAGCACAAGATCGGAAGTGTAAATTTGAAAACACCTATGTTCTATTGAGTAAAAAGAAAATTTCTAATGTTCAGTCCATTTAACCTGCTCTTGAAATTGCCAGTGCTCACCGTAAGCCCTTGGTCATAATTCCTGAAGATGTTGATGGAGAAGCTCTAAGCACACTTTGCCTGAATAGGCTAAAAGTTGGGTGTAGCAGTCAAAGCTCCAGGTTTTGGTAACAACAGAAAGAAACACCTGAACAACATGGCTATTGCTACTGGTGGTGCAGAGTTTGGAGAAGGGTTGTCTCTAAATCTTGAAGATGTTCAGCTTCATGACTTAGGAGAAGCTAGAGACGTCACTGTGATCAAAGATGATGCCATATTTTTGAAAGGAAAAGGTGACAAGGCTCAAATTGAAAAACGTATTCAAGAAATCATTGAGCAATTAGATATCACAACTAGTGAATATGAAAAGAAAAACTAAATGAATGTCTGGCAAACTTTCAGCCAGAGTAGATTGGCTGAAGGTTGGTGGGACAAGTGATGTTGAAGTGAATGAAAAGGAAGACAGAGTAACAGATGCCCTCAATGTTACAGGAGCTGCTGTTGAAGGAGGCATTGTTCTGGGAGGGGGTTGTGCCCTGTTTCGGTGCATTCCAACTTTGCACTCAACTCCAGCTAATGATCAAAAAAATTATTATAGAAATTATTTAAAAAGCACTCAAAATTCCTGCAGTGATCATTGCTAAGAATGCAGGTGTTGAGGGATCATTGATAGTTGAGAAATTATGCAAAGTTCCTGAGAAGTTGATTATGACGCTCTGCTTGGAGATTTTATAAATATGGTGGAAAAAGGAATCATTGATTCAACGAAGGTTGTAAGAACTGCTTTATTGGATGCTACTGGAGTGGCCTCTCTGTTAACTACAGCAGATGTCGTAGTCACAGAAATTCCTAAAGAAGAGAAAGACTCTGGGATGGGCAGGATGGGAGATGGTATGGGAGGTGGCATGTTCTAATCTTAGAATAGTGCTTCACCATTATTAATTAGAATTCTGAGAGGAAGCTCAAGGCAGTGTTCCTCACCTATAACTTCGAAGATGTCTGTTAAAGGAAATGTTGGAAGAAAAGTCTGGCTGATGTTTAAGAAAATCACTATAACCATCAGTTACTGGTTTCAGTTGACAACACACAATGGTTTACTGCTGTCATTGCCCATGTCTACAGATAATTTATTTTGTATTTTTGAATAAAAATACATTTGTACATTCCTGATAACTAAGTGAAAAAACCATGTACCAATGCACTGCTTTCAACTTAGGTCACTGAGGCATTATTACTACTATTTTGTTAAAATCAGGATTTTAGCGCTTGCCATCCCAATGAGAAGTTAGAAAGTAGCCTTTCTGTGGAGAGTAAGAACAATTGTGTACAAAGTAAAGAAATATCCAGTTATGTGACCTCTGTGTAATAAAATTTGTTCAAAGTTAAAAAATATATAAAGCGTCCCTTCACCTCAGTGTAAGATATAAATGCATCTAACACAAGGGTACATGTTATTAAAATGTAGTAATATTGTCACCGCCCTGCCAAGTACTTCCAGTCTCAACCAAAGTCCCACTGCGATACTGGTGGTTCCAGTAGTTTCATCAAAATAAATCATTTAAAAACTAAAGTACTTAAAAAACAAATCAGGTGCCTCAGAAACTGTATTTTCAAGTCAAATTTTATCTATTTTAATATTATATTTGCCTCCTGCTAATAAAACTTTATTTCACTCAAAATGAGCAATAAATCTTCCATTCTGAAGTATCTTCTTTGCCCAATTAATTCAAAGTAAAACACCAAAATAATTACTAAAGAAAAATACAGGGTTTAACACACCCTTTTAATTTGTTTTTAAAAATTTTGAAAGATTAAAAGTGTTTAAAATTTGTAATTCCTAATAAGAAAACATTATCTCAATGAGTACCCTAATGGAAAACCATTATAAAATGTTACAGCTGCATTTGGTGGAGGGGTAGGGATTTTTCTTCAAAGCTTTCTTCATGAGAAGGTCAGTGATAAACTGGTTTGTATTTTGCAACATTCATTGGGTGATCTAAGTTGCTTTTCCTTCAGCAAGGGCTTTATTTGTCAAAAGGGCATTACACTTTACCTCTATATTTGGTTGACAAGTCACCGATGAGATTCATAACCTTTGGGTCACTCTGACTTTTGACATACTTGCTACTTTGTGGGCCACATCCTAGATGGCCACCGTAACTTCTGGATCCTGCATGGATTCAAGAACCTCTGGATCACTAAGAATTTCATGGAGCCCAGGCATTCCTGCCATTCAGGCATGCCCCTTTCCATTCTAGGCATTTCTCTAGGAAAACTACAAGTCATTCTCCCAGGAAAGCCACCCAGAAAAGAGCTATACTGAGCTCCTGATTGTCCTCGGGTTTCTTCCTCCCTCTTGACTCTCTCGTGTTGTCAGGGGTCTTCTTAACCCTTTCCATTCTTTGATCTCTCACACTTCTCATTTCCTCTCATACTTTCTCTGATGTTTTGCAGTTTGGGGGCCCTTGACTGAACTTCTTTCATCATTGCACTATCATCTTCATTATAATCCAATTTACATGCAAGGTCAAGATTATGGGCTGCTTCTTCCCAATGGCCCAGAAGTCTATGTGCTTTCTCTTGTCAGTAAGGCTGAGCTGAATCAGAATTTATTTTAATAGCTCTGTCACAGCCTCCAATGGCAGCATTTGGTTTCTGTAATTTGATGAAGACCCTGACTCTCTTTGTGTACAGAATGGCCAAGTGAGGATTCAGCTTGATGGCATCTGTGACAAGTCAATGGCTTTCTGTAATTCACCATCATTTAGGGCATCAATGGCAGTCACTTTTAAAAAAATTATTTGCCTGATCCATCATATTTTCTGTTATCTCTATATTTTCATCTCCCATTTTTTGAAGGGCATTAGTGTCTGGTTCAATCACACTTTCTCTGTCAGTTTTTAGATCACTTTCCTCACTTAATGGTTCTTCTGTCTTTATGTTTTCCTTCACTTTCTTATTATCTGCTTTTTCTTCCCTGATATTTTCTTCTGATTTAGTTTTATGAGTAGCAGGTGGTATTTTACCTGTACTCCCCACCCCTATGCTCTTCACCCACTCCCTCAGGAAGACATTTCCTCAGCGTGCAGAATGCTTGGATTCTGCTTACACATTTTCACTGTGGCCCAAAGCTCCTTCACTCTGTGATGGTCCATGGTTGTGAAGCTGGGGAAGGCTGTGCGTGCAGCTGAGGCTGCGGCCTGTTTCCAGGCCTCAGTGCTAGCTCTACATCACTGTGTAGAAGGGGCTTACATAGTTTATCTTGCAAGTGTCTTCTCACACAGATATTGGAAAAGATTGATGTCAGTCTATGAGACGGATACTTCCAAAGACTGACATCAATCCACATGCATATGTTTTTTATATTTCATTTCTCAATTACAGTTTATATTCAATATCGTTTTTATTAGTATCAGGTACACAGAATAGAGGTTAGATCATATAAAATAAACAAAGTGTTCCTTTCCAATATTTCCAGTACCCACCTAGCACCATACATAACTATTATAATATTATTGACTATATTCCCTATGCTGTACTTTACATCCCTATGACTGTTTTGTAACTACTAATCTTAATCCCTTCACCTTTTTTACCCAGTTCCCCAAAACCCTTACCTCTGGCAACCATCAGTTTATTCTCTGTATCTACCAGTCTGTTTCTTTTTTTTTTTTTAATTTTGTACTTTAGATTCCACATGTAAATGAAACCATATGTTATTTGTCTTTTTCTGACTGACATTTCACTTAGCACGAGCATATGATTTTTTAAGATAATGCAGATTTTTTTTAAAAAAGAAGATTTTATTTACTTATGAGCGACAAAGGGAAGGAGAAAAACATCACTGTGTGAGAGAAACATCAATTGGTTGCCTCTCACATGCCCCCAACCAGGGACCTGACCTGCAACCCAGCCATGTGCCCTGATTGGGAATTGAACCCATGACCTTTTGGTTCACAGGCCAGCACTCAATCCATTGAGCCACACCAATCAAGACAAGCATATGATTTTAGTTGAGCATATTTATCTCTTGGATGTCATTTATACAGTTCTGTTAGGTTTTCCTCTTGGTATTTGCCTTTTAACAAGTCATTACCTTATAGGTTAATCACCTCCAATTGAAGTATACATGAAAGCTCCTCAATTGCACAGTTAGGTGGTTGGGAAATATGGAAATTTCCTTTGCACTTTCATAGAGGTCTGGAAAAAAAAACCCTGCTGGAACTGTTGTCTGAACTTGGATCTATATTCACTGCAAATCTGTGTAGGAATTTGAGATCTTGCTCCTTATTTTAACTTTTGACAGCATGAGAAGCACATAAAGCAGCCAGGCAGTACTTTAATTTGAATGATTTCTGTTATTATTGAAATGACTCTATCACAGTGTAAGTTTTGTGTATAATCACTGTTTGCATTGTAATTGTATGGTGAATTGATTAAGAAATATTATCAAACCTACAACAACAGCTTATTTTCAAAGCCATTTAGTGTTGAATAACATTTAAGGAAGACTTTATCAATCAAAATAATTCAGTCTCCATCTTGAGCTTAAAAAATCCCACACACATGCATACACACACCCCTTTACCACTGTGAAGCAATGGAATTGCTCTGTGGTAGAGCAAGTGAGACAACCCAGCTTCTATTTCTGACAGAAGTACACAGAACTGTGATAGTTACATTAACGAGAGTGGATGAAGTTCCCCATTGATACTATTGGCTGAATAACACATGAAATATTCAAATATTGTCTGCAATGCAACTGCTGATAAAGAATATAATGAATAATAATAATAGTTAAATACTTTACATCTTCACAACTTTTATACATTTGTCCACAAAACTGTTTTCTGCTTCACACATATTTTTACCACCATCAGTTGCAACACCTTTTAGGAGATTCCACTTCATGTTATACTAAGTGTTTTTTTCAACTTCTTCCAAAATATTCTCCCCAAAGTAGTTCCATGCAGACTGTTTGTAGATACTAAGTCTTTAGTCACTTTAAACTCATCAGTCATCAATCTTTCAGTCCTGATCTTTCTCCTGTCACTGTCAAACTCCTGGGATGACAGGTATGATTTTTTTTTACATGTTTTGTTAGTACAAGTATTACCAGGACATTCTCAGGCAAGTATTGAGATTCAAAGTTCTCCCAGGTAAATAAAAGTTCTAATTGGCTGCCTGACTACATCTCTCAAATCTCATGAAGAAAGCCCATAGCTCTGCCACTTGGCATCCCAAGAAAGAACTCACTAGGAAGCTGCCAATGAAAAATATGGCTATGACTTAAATGATACACTAGATCAGATGAATTTAATTAATATCTTCAGAGCAAGTCACGGCAAAACAGCAGAATATACATTCTTTTCAAGTGCACATGGAATGTTTCCTAGGATAAACCACAGGTTAGGACACAAGACAAGTCTCAATAAATTTAAGAAGACTGAATCATGTCAAGCATCCTCTCTGATCATAATGCTATGCAACTAGAAATCAATCAAGCAAAAAACTGAGCAACACACACAGACTTCGAGGCTAAATAACATGTTACTAAAAAATGAATGGATTAACAATGAGATCAAGGAAAAAACAAAAAGATACCTTGAACTAAATGAAAATGAGAACACAACAACACAAAATCTATGGGACACAGAGAAAGCAGTCCTGAGAGGGAAATTCATAGCATTGCAGGCCTACCTCAAGAAACAAGAAAAATCTCAAATAAAAAATCTAACTTTACACTTAAAGGTACTAGAAAAAATAACAACAAAGCCCAAAGTGAGTAGAAGAAAGTAAATAATCAAGATCGGAGAAGAAATAAATAAAATAGAGTCTAAAGAAACAGTACAAAAGATCAATGAGACCAAGAGCTGGTTCTTTGAAAAGATAAGCAATACTGACAAACCTTTAATGAGACTCATCAAGAAAAAAAGAGAAAGGACCCAAATAAATAAAATTGGAAATGAAAGAGGAAAATTAACAACTGATATCACAGAAACACACACAAAAAAAATTTGTAAGAAAGTATTACGAAGAATTATATACCAAGAAATTGGACAATCTGGATGAAATGGACAAATTCCTAAAAACACACAATCTTTCCAAACCTAATCAGGAAGAATCAGAGAATCTGAATAGACACATCACAACTAATGAAATTGAAGCAGTAATTAAAAATAAAAATCCCAACAGCTTTGGCCAGATGGCTTAGTGTCATCCCATACACCAAAAGGTTGCAGGTGTGATTCCCAGCTAGGACACATATCTAGGTTGTGGGTTCAGGCCCTAGTCAGAGTGCATATGAGAGGCAAATGATCAATGTTTCCCTCTCAAATTGATGTTTCTTTCTGTCTCTGCCTTCCTCTTTTTCTAAAATCAATAAACATATCCTTGTGTGGCGATTTAAAAAACTTCCCAACAAACAAAAGTCCTGGACTGGATCACCTCACAGGTGAATTTTACCAAACATCCAAAGAAAAACTAATACTTATCTTTCTAAAACTATTCCAAAAAACGCAAGAGGAAAGAAGACTTCCAAGCTCATTTAACAAAGCCAGCATTATCCTAATTCTAAAACCAGATAAAGACATTACAAACAACAAAAATTATAGGCTAATATCCCTGATGAACATAGATGCTAAAGTTCTCAACAAAATATTAGCAAATTAAATCCAGCAATACATTACAAGATAACACACCAGGCTCTGGCTGGTGTGGCTCAGTGGATTGAATGCTAGCCTGTGAACCAAACGATCACTGGTTCAATTCCCAGTCAGGGCATGTGCCTGGGTTGCAGGCCAGGTACCCAGTTGGGGGCATGTGAGAGGCAATCACACATTTACATTTCTCTCCCTCTCTTTCTCCTTCTCTTCCTTTCTCACTAAAAATAAAATTAAAAAAAAAGATAATACACCATGACCAAGTGGGATTTATTCTGGGCATGCAAGGTTGATACAATATCTGCAAATCAATAAACATGACACACCACATAAATAAAATAAAGTATAAAAATCACATGGTCATATCAATATATGCAGATAAGGCATTTGATAAAATCCAGCACCCATTTGTGATAAATACTCTCAGCAAAGTGAGAATAGTGGGGACATATCGCAACATAAAAATGACCTCATATGACAAACCCACAGCCACCATTATATTCAGTGGGCAAAAAAAAAAGTGTTTCCCTTAAGAACAGAAACAAGACAAGGATGCCTTCCTTCACCACTCATATTCAACACAGTACTGGAAATCCTGGACACAGCATTCATATAATAAGAAATAAAAGGTATCCAAATTGGAAAAGGAGAAGTAATTATCTGCAGATGACATGAAACTATATATAGATAACCCTAAAGATTCCACAAGAAAACTACTAGAACTTATAATTGAATTCAGTGAAGTAGCAGGACACAAAATAAATATCCAGAAATCAGTTGCATTTTTATACAAATAATAAACTATCAGAAAGAGAAAGTAATAAAACAATCCCATTTACAATTGCATCGAAAAATAAAATAAAATACCTAGGAATAAATTTAACCAACAAGGTAAAAGATCTGTACTTGGAAGGTTATAATATACTGAAGAGAAAAATTGAAGAAGATACAGATAAGTGGAAGCATATATTGTGTACATGGATAGGATAGAATTAACATCATCAAAATATCTATACTATCCAAAGCAATCTATAGATTCAACACAATTCCTAGCAAGGTCCAAATGACATATTTCACAGAGCAAGAACAAATATTCCAAAATTTTGTATGGAACCTCAAAAGACCCCAAATAGCCACAGTAATCTTGAGAAAAAAGAACAAAATTGAAAGAATCATGCTACCCGATATAAAACTATACTACAAGGCCATAGTAATTAAAACAGCATGGTATTGGCATAAAAAGAGACATATAGATCAATGGAAAAGAGTAGAGGGCCCAGAAATAAACCCACTCCTTTGTGGTCAATCAATATTTGACAAAGGAAGCAAGAACATACAAAGGGGGTAAAAACAGTCTATTCAGTAAGTGGTGTTGGGAAAATTTGACAGATACATGAAAAAAAATGAAACTAGATCACCATCTTACACCATACACAAAAATAAATTTAACATAGATTAAAGACTTAAATGTAAGACTTGAAACCATAAAACTTTTAGTAGAAAAGATAATCAGTAAAATTTCTGACATTCTTCTTAGCAATGTTTTTTTTCTGATATATCTCCTCAGGCAAGGAAAACAAAAGAAAAAATAAACAAATAATACTATATCAAACTAATAAGTTTTTGCACATTGAAGAAACCATTAAGAGCCCTGGCTGGTATGGTTCAGTGGATTGAGCATTGGCCTATAAACCAAAAGGTCACCGACTTGATTCCCAGTCAGGGCATATGCCTGGGTCACAGGACAGATCCCTGGTAGGGGAGTGCATGAGAGGCAACCACACATTAATATTTCTCTCCCTCTCTTTGCCCCTCCCTTCCCCTCTGTCTAAAAATAAATAAATAAAAACTTCTAAAAAATAAATAGGAAAAATTTTTTTTAAAAAAGAAAAAACCATTAACAAAATGAAAAGACAATCCGCTGAATGGGAGAACATATTTTTCAATGATACATCTGATAAGCGGTTAATATCTCAAGTGTATAAAGAGCTTATACAACTCAATACCAAAAAAAACCAAACAATCCAGTTAAAAAACAGGCAAAACACCTGAATACACACTTCTCAAAGAGGACATACTGATGGCCAATAGACATATTGGCCATATTTCAACAGACATGAAAAGATGCTCAACATCACTAATCATCAGAGAAATGCAAATCAAAAATCACAATGAAATATCACCTCACACGTGTCAGAATGGCTATTATCAATAAATCGACAACCAGTGTTGGCAAGGATGTGGAGAAAAGGGAACCCTTGTACACTGTCAGTGGGAATGCAGATTGGTGCACCCACTGTGAAAAAAAGTATGGAATTTCCTCAAAAAATTAAAAATAGAACTGCCTAATGATCCAGTGAATCCACTTTTAGGAATATAGCTGAAGAAAACCAAAACACTAATTCAAAAGAATATAGGCACTACTATGTTCATTGCAGCATTCTTTATAATAGTCAAGATATGGAAACAGCCCAAGTGCACATCAGTAGATGAGGGGATAAAAAGGTGTGGTCCATTTACAGAGCAGAATGCTATTTGGCCATAAAAAAACCACAACAGCATCTTATCTTTTGTGACAGCATGGATGGACCTGGATAGTATTATGCTAAGTGAAATAAGCCAGTTAGAGAAAAACAAATACCATATGGTTTCACTTATATGTGGGATCTAATGAACAAAACAAAGAAAATGGAAACAGACTCATAGATACAGAGAGCAGACTGACAGCTGTCAGAGGAGAGGAGTTTTGGGGAACTGGGTGAAAAATGTGAAATTATTAAGCAAAAAACCCAAAACAAAACAAAACTGCATAGACACAGACAACAGTATGGTGATTACCAGATGGAAATGGGGTCAGGGAAAGTAGAAGGGGATAAAGTAGATGTAAATGGTAATGAATAGAGACTTGCTTTTGGGTGATGAACACATAATACAATATACAGATGATGTTATAGAATCATACACCTGAAACCTATACAATTTTATTAACCAATGTCAGCCCAATAAATTCAATAAAAATAAAAAACTACGGCTATGAAATGACAAATATTACCATGACTAACTATATCAGAGCCAAGGCAGTAGTGGCTCGTTCACACATAAGGAAGAGTAGTACCAGTATAATGCTAAAACAGTGCCTTAGTCCATACGATGAAAAGTTATCTTTCATTTGAAGCCCATGATACCTCCAAGTAAGTTCTTACTCCTCTCCCCACTTTAACAATAAACCACTACATGTCTTAATACCATCGAAGTCAAATCTCTGTGACATTCAATATGTAGTGGGCACAGAGCAGCTGAATTAAAGACATTCAACGAACCTGACAAACCGTTGTCAAAATATTTGGTAATAAATATCCACAATTGATAGAAATGCATGAGGGGTATATGGGCCTTTATATAGTGGTTTATGCAATTTCTCTTTGTGATATTGATATTATAATGTCAATAAGTCTAGCTAGCAAAAATAAGTACTTTTATTCATAAGTGAGTATACCACTTTACTACTTCCAATTAATTAGAGAGTTTCTCTACCTCTTATGATCAGAGATAAGAAGCCTGGCAATAGTTCTATGAACTTGTTAGGAAAAATCTAGTGCTATGGACTCTGCCCCTCATAAAAGCCATAGATTAAGAGAGTACCAAAAACACGGTGTAAAACAACCAACAACTGAGCATTGACTCCTCAACTAAATAACAACCTAGCAATTTTAATAATATCTGTTGACTCGTGAAACTACAGGACATACACCAGAGAGCTCAGTCATTCAACCATTCACCAAGCATGTATTGACTACCTACTATATGCCTGGAGTTGTGCTAGTGAGTGCCCACTCACTTATGCCTTAATACTCATGATTTCCCCTAGTTCATGATCTAAAGGTTAGGCAGACACTTGGACAATGATGATACAGGTGTCAAGTGCTAAAACAGGGATGAACACAAAGTGCTGTGACATGGAGAGAGAATGATTAACTGGGAAGGGGGAAGAAATGGATTGATGCCTGGGAAGGTGCTCAAGAATAAGTGTTTCACCTGGATCCTGAAGGATCACTAGGATTTTGCCTAGCAATGAGGGATGGCAGGGCAGGGGGAAGGTGGGAGTACACAGCAGGTGATGGAAAGAACATGCATTGTGGAAAAGAGGGTGTGTGTGTGTGTGTGTGTGTAAGTAATTGTCCAGGGAATGAAAAGGCTCAAGCATGAGCAGAGTGGCAAATGGGCTTGGAAAGCAGACTGAGGCAGTAATTACTACTACTAATAATTAATTATTACTACTGATCATTATTGGGAAGAAAGTCTTCTGTCTCCTGTATAAACACACATTCCTCTTTGTGCCACCATTCCCTTTCCCTCCTATCCTCTTCACATTCTATCCAAACTGATCAATTGTATTCATTAAATCATGCATTTACACATCTACCAAATTTACCAGGGAACTTCTAATGCATCAATGCCATGTCCCATTGGAACTGTCATTTGTATCTGTTCTTGTTTAACACATGAAACTAAAAATGGCAAAACTGCCAATAGTCTGCATTCTAGTGTCTCCCTGTCATCATTCTTGTGCCCTCTGTTTAAATCCTCATGCAAGGATATTTTGTATTGATTTTACAGAGAGGAAGGGGACAGGAGAGAGAGAGAGAGAAAGTGAGTGAGCGAAAAATCCATGTGAGAGAGAAACATCCATGTGAGAGAGAAACATCCGTACACTGTGCTTTCTGTACACTTTCCTACAGGAGATCAAACCCGTAACCCAGGTATGAGCCCTGAGCAGGGATTGAACCTACAACGTTTTTGTGTATGGGATGATGCTCCAACCAACTGAGCCAGCCTGCCAGGGCATTCTTGTGCCCCTTTTGAAGGGTTGGCTAAGACCTCTGGAAGCCGGGCACTCCAAGCTGCACATAGCATCAGTGTTCTAATATATTTGCCAAGACTATATTTATATTCAATCATTTTCTCTTCAGTTGCCCCCTCCAGTTATCAGCAGAACTGAAAAACAACATGATGGCTGCTGTTAACTATGAAGTCTCTGGTACAGAAGTTTGCACCTCAAGCCTTTTCTTTGTGCAGGGAGGCCAGACTGGGTACTGGGCTTGCCATGGAGAAAACTGTTTTCATGGAAAACTATTGCTATGAAATGATGAGAATGAAGAGGACCCCAGAGGAGATGGTCCTTTCACAAACGAAGCAAGATATCTCCCTAGGTGGTTGGAGTTGACTCTAAGTCCTTGGGAGGTTGAATTAATTGGCACCATCAAGCAAAGAAGAAAGGAAGAAGTGGGTGTGCCTCCAGGAAAATACCTGAAACAAAACTGAGGGAGATTCTCCTTCCAGCTCTGACCTTGGAGCTTTCTTCATAGCCAGTATGTAGCCCAGAAGTCTACGGGACAGACACCAGAGCCTCAGTCATTTGCCTGAGACTGCCCAGGGTTGCACATCCATTCAGGAGGTCCCACTCCATATCTCTGGTGTGCGGCTGGTACCTGACCTCCATATCGGGTCATCTACCTATGACTTCTCATTGGTTTCCAAGCCAGGAAGTTGGCACAACTTAGAATTTCAAATTTCCTTAGAGAAAGTTTCCCTCTTTCCCCTGTCAGTCAACAGAAGCAGCCAAGTCTTTTCACAACATGAAGAGGTTACCATTTAATATCAGCATGGCAGGGGACACTCCCTGAAGACCAATCCAAAACTCTCTTTCACAGTCTGCCTCCAATTAATTGCTTCCAGGAAGTCTTCTTTCCTGTATTTGTTCCCCCTCCCCCACTAACACCCCCACAGGCTCTCCTGAATTACAATGATATGTGTGGACATTATTTGTTAGCTCTACAAAAACCATAGACCTTTGTAGGGAAACATACAGACCTTCAAATTTATGGCACCCATGCTATCTTCACACAGATAGGTAGGTGTTTGTGATAGAACCACAGAGCTTTGGAATCCCCATCAGTGTCAATGGTGTTTCTCTTCTGCCTGCCTAGGGCAGACTGTCTCCAAAGGGCCTTTGCACCCCTCTTTCTTTCCCTCTTTGGATCCTCTGCATGGCCGGTCTCCAGTGAGGTTTCTGCTCTTGTGGCCAGTTGTGATGCTCGTGGTGCTGGGATGCCCGGGATGATGAAGGATTGCGCCTCCCGACACCTCCCACCCTGCTGTGAGTGAGATCCTTCCCTGCCCCCCACCACTGGGAGTGACTAGGCTTGTTGCTGTTTGGGCTGTGGGTGCTCCCCAAAGAGAAGCACCCACACAATGGTGCCATCTCCCTACAAGAGCCAAGACCCTGGGGTCAAGAGCGCAGGGTCCTCAAGCTGAGCACTTCCTGCTGTTTGTGGAGGCCACAGGTCGGGCAGGGGGCTGCCTCTCAGAACTCAACGTTGCCTCCCATGTCTCCAGGGGCCACAGCACGAGGCCTGTGACCTGGAACCCAGCCCCTGTGAGTGGGGTGCAATGTCAAGGCTCCATCCTTCCTGTTGAGCAGGAACTTCCGTCCTGCCAGGCCCTGGGCTTGGGCGAGCTGACACCAACAAAGGCCTCTTTGCACTTAAAGGCTTGCCCAGCTTGTGGCGTTTATGTTTTTCCTTCCAGGCTCAGTTGTCCTTCCTTAGCTAGAGCTTGTTCATTATTCCTGGCGATTTTAACATTCATATGGACTACATATCTTATACCTTACACTTTCGCTTCCATTGGCTTCTTTATTTGGTATTTTTTTATAACCTTACATCAGATACTCACCTCTATGACATGATCCATACTAGCCTATTTCACCACCAGAAACTGTGGCATTTTGAAATTTTCTACTCTAATCATCGGAGAAATGCAGATCAAAACCACCATGAGGTACCACCTCACACCGGTCAGAATGGCCATCATAAACAGATCCACAAACAACAGGTGCTGGTGAGGCTGTGGAGAAAAGGGAAGCCTAGTTCACTGTTGGTGGGAATGCAGACTGGTACAGCCACTGTGGAAAGCAGTGTGGAATTTCCTCAAAAAATTAAAAATGGAACTGTCTTTTGACCCAGTGATCACACTTTTTGGAATATATTTGAAAGAACCCAAAACACTAATTCAAAAGAACATAAGCCACCCCTATGTTCATTGCAGCATTATTTACAATAGCTAAGATATGGAAGCAGCCCAACTATGTATTAGTAGATGAGTGGATAAAACAACCATGGGACAATTACACAATGGAATACTATTCGGCAGTAAAAAAGAAGAAATGTCACCCTTTGTGACAGTATGGGTGGACCTGGAGAACATTATGCTAAGTGAATGTGGAATCTAATGAACAAACTAAACTAACAAGAAAAATAGAGATGGACTCATAGAGAGCAGGATGATATCTAAGGGAGGGGAGAAGAGGGGGTGGAGAGATTGAGCAAAAAGGAAGAAGGACTCATGGACATGGACAACAGTGTGGTGATTGCTGGGGGAGGGGAGTATAAGGGGATTAAATGGTAATGGAAAACATACAATAAAAATATTAAAAAATAAATTTTCTATTACAGTGCTACAATTCTTCAATCTCATCAGATTATTTCTTCAATACATCAATCCTACCACTTTTTTTACTCTTCATCTGACCACTGTTTCTCCATTTGCCTCCTTACCCAGTTTAGTGTCCAGCCATTGGCTATTGTTATAATCACTGTGGTAGGCAGAATAATGTCCCCTCCCCAAGATATCCAAATCCTCATCCCCAGAATCCTGTGAATATGTTAGGTTACATGGCAAAGGGGAATTAAGGTTGCAGATGGAATCAGTGTTGCTAATATTGGAAGAAGCCCCTCCAGTAGTTCGTCGGAACAGCAACCAGAGTGATTTTCTTAAAATATAACTCAGATTATTTCACTCATTCTTCTTAAAAACCTTCACTGGGCTTCTCACAGATTAAATAAGCCTATTTCACACTAGCCTATTTCTTATTCTGCCATATAAGACCCTGTGTGATCTAGCCTCTGCCTGCCACTTGTCTCATAGTTTCTAGAACACATGAAGTCCTTTCCTACCTATGTGATTCCATATGCTTGAAGTCAGCCATGGGAAGAGTTGTAGGAGAGTCTTTAGTCTATACTTATTTGTAAGAGTGTACAGATTATTTTCTATACTCTGTAGAGTAGTAGAGTGGACTGAAATCTAGCCCACAATCTGCTGTCAGAGATGTGCACCCTTGTATGAGGCTATAATTTCCTGGAGAAACAGCTTTATCTCTTGACTCCAAAGTGCCAGCGAGCACTTAGTATGTACTAAGTCAGGAGAGCTATGTGTGATCAGGGGTGTTAATTTTTCTTTCAGAACAAAGGAACTCTGAGGGCTGGCAGAGGCCCTGCTTCAACTCTCCCCATAGCTGACTTCTCATTCCTCAAATATCAGCTTCAGTGCCACATTCTCAAAGAGGCCTTCTTTAACCTGTCATTGTCTATCTCAGTATAATGTCTATTTCCTCCATAGAACTTATCACCATCTCTAAGTATAGATTTGTTTGTCCGTCTTCTTCACTGAAGTTCCATGAGAACAGAGATCTTGTCTATCTTGTGCAATGCTGAATCTCTACCCACTTAATACACAATGACCCACTGAGAAGTGGCAGTTGATGAGAAAGAAGAAAACTGACAGGAGAATGCAAAAAACAAAGAGGGTCCAGCTTAGCACCTTGCCCAGGTGCATCCTGCCATCCTGATTGGCATCAGAAAAAGTCTCCTTTTCATAAGGAAAGTCCAAATTCAGCCAGCAGCACATAAGAATCTGGGGGGTTGGATTAAAAATAATAACATAGCCACTCCTCCCTACTACTTCAAGGTTCCAATTCAGTCTGGGGGGCTCTGGCAGACACTCTCAGTGCACTCTCTAGGACCTGCCACTGGGTGGAGCAGTGTGATTGTGTTTTACTGTAGAGATCAGGCTTTGCTGCAGGGAGAAGACAAATTACACGTTTTCATGATTTTGTTGTTCTTTTGACAATTCTGACCTCAGATCTTCTCATTCTAGAAGGGTAGGCTAGGCAGTGCCTCCAAGAAAATTCCAGTCCTGCTCTCTTTTCCTTATCTTTACATGTACTCAATAAAAGTACACCTACCTAAAGCTTCCCTCGCCTCTCCTAACCCACTTCCACAAAGTTCCGTTACCATCCCCTCACCTCCGGCCCTCCAATTTACTTTTTTCCAGCTTTACTGAGATACAGTTGACATATGCCAGTGTGTAAATTTAAGGTATACAATAGTGATGATACATGTATGTTTTGTAAAATGATGATATGATAAGCTTATTTAACAGCTCCATCATGTCACATAATTACCACTTTTTTTGTGGTGAGGACATTTAAGAGCTACTCTTTTATCAACCTTCAAGTATAAAATACAATATTGTTAACTATAGTCACTATGCTGTACATTATACCCCTAAAATTTACTCATAACTGGAAGTTTGTACCCTTTGATGTACCCTGCTACACCCAGCCCCCATCACCTGACAACCACTATCCTATTCTCTGTTTCTGTGAGTTTGGCTCCTTTAAATTCCATATATAAGTGAGAACATACAGTATTTGTCTTTCTCTGTCTGAATTACTTCACTTAGCATAATGCCCTCAAGGAGGTCCATCCATGTTGTCACAAATGGCAGGACTTCTTTCTTTAAAAATAATCCATTCATCTATCACTGGACACTTAGTATTTTTCTCATGTCTTAGCTGTTGTGAATAATGCTGCAATGAACATGGAGGTACAGATATCTCTTTGAGACAGTGATTTCACTTCCTTTGGGCATCTGCATATACAAAGAAGTGAGATTGCTGGATAATATGGTAGTTCTATTTTTAATTTGTTGAGGAAACTCCACACCCTTTTCCATAGTGGCTGCACCAATTTGCAATCCCACCAACAATGCAAAAGTTTTCTCCTTTCTCTGCATCCTCACCAGCATTTGTCATCTCTTGTCTTTTTTTTAATGATAGCCATTCAAACAGGTGTGAGGTGATATCTCATTGTGGTATCAATTTGCATTTCCCTGATGATTAGCGATGTTCAACGTCTTTTCATGTACCTGTTGACCATCTCTATGTCTTCCTTGGGAAAATGTCTATTCAGGTCCATTGTTCATTTTAAAAATAGGTTATTTGGATTTTTTTCTATTGAGTTATATGAGTTTCTTATATATTGTGGATATTAACTCCTTATCAGATATACAGTTTTAAAATATTTTCTCTTATTCCATAGGTTGCCTTTTCATTTTTAAAAATTGTTTCTTTTGCTGCACAAAGGCATTAAAATATTTGATGTTGTCCCGTTTGTTGATTTTTGTTTTTGTTGCTTGTTCTTTGGTATCATACCCCAAAAAAATCATTGCCAACACCAACATCAAGGAAATTTTCCCTTATGTTTTCTTCTAGGAGTTTTACATTTTCAGGTATTATATTTTACTCTTTAATCCATTTTGAGTTAATTTTTCTGGGTGGTATAAGATAGGGGTTTAATTTCATTCCTTTGCATGTAAATACCTAGTTTTCCCAAAACTTTTTATTGAAGAGATTATCTTTTCTTCATTGAGTAATCTTAGCTCCTGTGTCAAATAATAGTTAACTGTATATGAGAGGGTTTATTTCTGGGCTCTCTGTTCTGTTCCATTAATCTATGAGTTTTTTTTCCCAATCCTTACCCTAGAATATATAGTAGATTTCTTTTTTTTAGAGAGAGAAGAAGGGAGACAGAAAAACATTGATGTGAGAAAGAAACATCGGTAGGTTGCTTCCCATATGCATTCTAACCTGGGATTGAACCCACAACCCAAGTATGTGCTCTGACCAGAAATCAAACCTGCAAACTTATGATGTACAAGATGACATTCCAACCAACTAAGCCACCCGGCCAGTGCTATGTATGTGTCTGTTTTGTGCTGGTACTATACTATTTTGATTACTGTCACTTTGTAATATAGTTTGAGATCAGGAAGTGTGATTCCTCCAGCTTTGTTCTTTCTCAGGATTGCTTTGACTACATGGGGTCTTTTGTGGTGCCATACAATTTTTAGGATTGTTTGTTCTATTTTTGTGAAAATGTCATTGGAATTTTAATAAGGATTGCATTGAATCTGTAGCTCCACTTTTCTTTCTCTTCTCTTTTACCTCTTTATCCGGTACTCCTCTTTTTCTTCTATGAACCATCCTGTGCCTTGGTTTCATTACCTGTAAAATAAGGATAAGGGTAGCATTGTAGTGAGAGTCTAAAGAGTATATGCCTAATTGTATTGCTATAACTTGGCATATGGCACAACAATTCTATCCCGATACACCTACTAGTGGTAGCTGCTTTGTTTAAGCAAGCACCATTTCATTAATGCTTCATTTTCAAAAACATGCATTATGTAAAGTGAGTTATACCTGAATAGTATTTGGGGGAGAAAACCCACATGCACTGCTCCTTTGCCTTTTGCTATATATCATTAACTAGCTTCCGAGAGAACTGGATGGGGAACGGGCAGAAGAGGTAGCAGAAAAGGCTAGGAAGAGGTGTTTTGTTTTCATCTGAAAAATGGAGATAATAATAGCATTTCATAAGCTTGTTGTGGGTGTTGAATGGGTTAATACATGAAAAAACTTACAACAAAACCTCAGACATAAATAATATATGATGTCTCAGCACACAATTCCTGCCCTTGAATACCTTTGAGCTCAGCTGAAGTAATAAAACTCATGCAGCAAAAGGCAACTAACAGTACGTGTCACCAGTTATCACTACATCCATAGATTGCATGTAATGTTTAGCCTTAAGATATGATAGTGAGAAAGACAGTCTTGGTGTAACCTGAGAGTGCCAAAGAACTAGAGCAAACAATAAAGGCACGAAGATCAGGGTGGCAAGAATGTCCTTTGTGGTGTCAGAGATGGTTTCATGGAAGATTCAGGATATGGAGTAGGCCCCAGAAATATGCCATGGGGCTGAGTAGGTGGAGATGAGTAATGCAGGAGAAGCAAGAGAAATGCCTGTGGTATGGAGGGGGAGGTCAAGCCTATTCGAAATGCACTTAAGGAAGCCTCTTGCACATGACCTCTGGTAAAACACTAAACTAAGAAAGAGAAAATAATTTCCTAACATCCAAGAGCTAGCCTGGTACTATCAGCTAAGCCTTGGTGTTGCTAGGAGCTGGCCTGGCACTAGTAGTAACACCAAACTAGGGCTTCATGTTCTGTTGAATGTAAACAATTTCACAGGACATTAATATCAGACAAATCAACTCTAATAGAACAAGTCAAAAGTAAGATCAGCTCATAATGTTTGAACTCAGACAAAAATAAGTTGTCCAAACCACAGAAATGTCCCATTATCTCTCTCCCTCCAGGCTAATATGATGACTACTGATTCATGACCAATTACAGCTTCTGTCTCCCACCCTACATAAAATTTATCAAAATTCTCTATCACAAAATTGCTCTGCTGTTTGACATCATCCCTCCTAGAGTGAACCACAGCTTCCTTTGACCCTCACTCAAGTCACCTCACCAAAGGTCAATTCCTATATAAGGTTTTTAAACAACCTTTAGGTGCCTCACAGTTCTCCATTGTGTTTGTTCTCCCTCACTGCAACAAATGATAAAACCAGCTTAATTACTACATGCGGGTTCCTGGTAGTCTTTAGCTAGAGGACATTGACATTATCACTATAATAATTGAGGGCTACAGGTTCAGTTCTGCCAGTTAGCTTCATTTTAAGAATTCTCAGAAATAATTCCAGAAATGTCTGACCAAAAAAACAGCCCCACCTCATGCAAATAAAATAATAGAGGCAATCACAGGATACTGTACTTCTTTCTGCAGCAAATCGCAGTTCCACAATTCACTGTGCATAGCACTTTACTTTTTTTCTGATCACACTCCAGTTACAGAGATAACTCAACTCCTATCTGCTGCTGTTTCTACAACCGACACCTGGGCAGTGTCTTTCCACTTGCCAATAAAATATTCATCCAAAGCTGGTATTTCCCTGTAATCTCTAGCTAAGAGTCCAGGGAAGATCGGTCCAAACTTCAGGTTGGTTAAATACAGAGTCTGACATAATTTCTGTATGATCTTAGCAGCAGGAGAAAATTATAATCAATGCTCACGCAGTAGTCCTCTTGTAACTCTTTTTAAAATACTTTATAGGGACACAGACTTTATGTTTATGACATTCCCCAGCCCATTCGCAATTGCTATTCTTGAATAATCATTTGATTCCAAACTGTGCTAGCCCACTGAGGAGGTAGAAGAGGTGGTATAACTAAAGTATCTGACACTAATCTTATTCTCAAGGAGTGTATAACTTGACCAGGGGACAACAAAACATTACAAAGAACAAGAACATAGACACAGAAGAATGTGTTAAATTACATGGTTCTTTGACTGTCACATGAACTTGTACCATAAATGCAGAGGAATTTCATAGCAAGAGCTCACCATGAGCTAGGTGGGCCTAGGGAGGCCTTGTGGAGGAAGAAGGGAGGGTAAAATGCAGTTTCAGTCAAAGGGTTTCTTTGAGGGGGGAGGTTCATGCTTTAATTTGTCTTTAGGACAAATTAAATTGGGATAATTAATTAGTTTTGAGGGGGTTGTGCAATGTTCCTCTAGGACCATTAGAGTCAACACAGGATGTCTCCAGAACAGTGCTAGTAGTGTTCACTTTTTACCCAATCTCAACTCTCCTGGGAAGTGTTGCCAAGCAGCTATCTGCACATTTCATCAAATATAAATTTTCTCACATTTGGAAAAATCAGAATTATAAATATATAAATGTTAGAAACTTCTGATTTGAAGGGTTTCCAGGGAGAATTTCTGCATCACCAACATCTGCAAACACCTACCTGTCACAAGTGACTGATATTCATCCTCACCAGCATTCTTTGCTGTCACTGTATTTTTAAAAAAATTTTTTTTATTTTTCAAATACATTTGTCTCCATTTTTCTGCCACCACCCTCCCCTGCCCCACCCTTCCCCACCTCCCACCCTCACTCTTTCCCCACTTTGGCT
Organism: Pteronotus mesoamericanus; assembly: GCF_021234165.1. Lineage (NCBI taxonomy): Eukaryota > Metazoa > Chordata > Mammalia > Chiroptera > Mormoopidae > Pteronotus > Pteronotus mesoamericanus. The sequence continues at coordinate 807,395 of NW_026555203.1, forward strand.
TTGTCCATGGGTCCTTTATACATGTTCCTTGACTTGACCCTTCCCTTCCCTTTCCCTGTTACCCACTTCCCTCCTTCCATCTTGTTACTGTTGGTTTGTTTTTTCTTTCAATGTCTCTGGTTATATTTTCCTTGCTTTTCTGTTTTGTTGATTAGGTTCCACTTATAGGTGAGAGCATATGGTATTTGTCTTTCACTGACTGGCTTATTTTGCTTAGCATAATGCTCTCCAGTTCCATCCATGTCACTAAATTTTATTTTAGCCATTCTGATAAGTATGTAGTCATTTCTTATTTATATATATAACATTTTATATATGTTGTTCCCAAGCATTTCTCTGTGGTTTCATTTTTTCAACATATTATACATAGGATTCCATACAGTGTGATTTTTTAATTTAACTATAGTTGGTATACAATATTATATTAGTTATATTAGTTTCAGGTATACATATAGTTATTTTTATTGTTATTCTATTATTACTGTTGTCCCTATTTTTCCCCCATTGCCCTCCTCTGCTCATCCCACCCCTCTCCCACAGTCAATCCCACTCTGTTGTCCATGTCCATAGGTCATTTATACATGTTCTTTGACTAGTCTCTTCCCCTTGTTTCCCCATTAACACCCCCTCTCCTCTGACCACCATCACTCTGTTCCATGTTTCCATGCCTCTGGTTCTATTTTGCCCATTAGTTTATTTTGTTCATTGGGTTCCTCTTATAAGTGAGATCATATGGGATTTGTCATTCACCGACTGGCTTATTTCACTTAACATATTCTCCAGCTCCATCCATGTTGTTCCAAAAGGCAGGAGTTCCTTCTTTCCTTCTGCTATGTAGTATTCCACTGTGTAAGTGTACCAATTTTTGATCCACTCATCTACTATAGTGATTTAACATTTTTATACCTTATAGTGGTACCATCCCATTAATTTTAGTATTCATCTGTCACTGTGCAATATTATTGATTATATTCCCTTCATCTTTTTCAGCCATCCCTCTCATCCCCTTCTCCTCTGGCAACCATTCCATTAGTCTCTGTTTATATGAATTTGTTTTTGTTTTGTTTTGTTTGGTTGTTGTGGGTTTGTTTAGATTTCACATATAAGCGAAATATACGGGATTCATTTTTCTTTGTCTGATTTATTTCATCTAACATAATTCCAGTAGATCCATCCATGTTGTCTCAAATAGGAAGATTTCATTCTTTTTATTGCTCTGTAATATTCCATTACACACACACACACACACACACACACACACTCCTTCTTCTTTATCAATTCACTGATCAACGAACATCTAGTCACTTCCATATCTTGGCTATTGTATATAATATTGCAAAGACATAGATGGTCAACAGATATGCAGAAATGCTCAATGTAACTAATCATCAGAAAAGTGCAAATCAAAGCGACAATGAGATACCACCTCATACCTGTCAGAATGGCTATAATCAGTAAATCAACAAGTAATAAATGTTGATGAAGATATGGAGAAAAAGGACCCCTTATACACTTGTGTTGGGATTGCAAATTGATGCAGTCACTATGGAAAGCAGTATGGATATTCCTCAAAAAACTAAAAATAGATCTACCACATGACCCAGAAATTACACTTCTGAGTATTTATCCGAAGAAAATGAAAACACTAATTTGAAAAGTTATACACACCTCTATATTCATACAGTATGATTTTTTATTTAAAAAATATTTTATTGATTATGTTATTACAGTTGTCCCAATTTTCCCCCTTTGCCCCTCTATCTGGTAACCTCCTTCCCTCCAGCAATCCTCCCACTCAGTTCATGTACATGGGTCATGCATATAAGTTTTTTTTGTGTGTCTCCATTTCCTATACTAGCCCCCTATTTTGTACCTACCAGTTATGCGTCTTAATCCTGCACTTTTTCCCCATTCTCCCTCTTCCCCCTCCCAGCTGATAACCTTTAAAATAATCCCCATATCTATGCTTCTGTTCCCATTTTGGTTGTTTGCTTACTTTCTTTTTTTAGATTCAGTTGTTGATAGTTGTGAATTTGTTGCCATTTTAATGTTCATAGTTTTGACCTTCTTCTTTTTCTTAGATAAGTCCCTTTAACATTTTATGTAATTATTGCTTGGTGATGATGAACTCCTTTAGCTTTACATTTTCTTGGAAGCCCTTTATCTGCCCTTCCATTCTAAATGATAGCTTTGCTGGATAGAGTAATCTAGGTTGTAGGTCCTTGCTTTTCATCACTTTGAATACTTCTTGCCAGTCCCTTCTTGCCAATAGTGTCTTTTGAGAAATCAGCTGTTTATGGGAACTCCATTGTAGGTAACTTTCTGCTTTTCTTTTGCTGTTTTTAAGATTCTTTCTTATCCTTAACCTTTGGTATTTTAATTATGATGTGTGTTGGTGTGTTCCTCCTTGGGTCCAACTTGTTTGGGGCTCTCTGTATTTCCTGGACTTGTATGTCTATTTCCTTCACCAAATTAGGGAAGCTTTCTTTCATTATTTTTTTCAAATAAGTTTTCAATGTCTTGCTCTTCCTCTTCTGACACCCCTGTGATTTGGATGTTGGTACATTTGGAGATGTTCCAGAGTCTTATACTATCTTCGATTAAAAAAAAATTATTGTTTCTTCTTACTGTTTTGGTTGAATGCTTATTTCTTCCTTATGTTCCAAACTGTTGATTTGAATCCTGGTTTCCTCCCCTTCGCTGTTGGTTCCGTGTAGATTTTTCTTTATTTCACTTAGTGTAACCTTCATTTCTTCCTTTATGTTATTGCCATACTCAATGAGTTCTCTGAGCATCTTGATCATCAGTGTTTTAAACAGTGCATCTGACAGGTTGACTATCTCTGTTTCATTTAGTTATTTTTCTGGAGTTTTGTTCTGTTCTTTCATTTGGGCCATATTTCTTTGTCTCCTGAATTTGGCAGCCTCCCTGTGTTTGTTTCTGTGTATTAGGTAGACCTGCCTTGACTCCCTGTCTTAGTAGCATGGTCCATTGTAGAAAAGGCATCTGTAAATTGTGTGGGCCTTAGGTAATCCCCAGAGTGGGGCAACACACTTCACTGCTTTGTGGCTCTGTGTGGGGTAGGGGGAGGTCTCGGAGAGGGCACAGTGCTGCTTCCTGGCTTCCAGAAATTTGCCAAGCACTTGCCCCATTTCCAGTCACTTCACCCACTCCCTGTATGTGACTGGTGTCTTTCTAGCTGTTGCTCTGGTGCTGAATCCCAGAGTGGGTGGGTTTGCATACATTCCATGACTGTGCAGGCACTTTAAACAGAGTCTTCTGAAAATCTGGCAGTTTCTTCTGCCACCCCAGCCCCCAGCGTTTTTTTCAGCCAGAAGTTATGGGGATTTATCTTCCTGGCATTGGAACCCTGGGCTGTGTGGTCTCGCCTAGGGCTGTGATAGATCGCTCCCAAGGTATCCCTCCTGATTTTTATCCACCACACATGAGTGAGGAACTGCCCATTCTGCTGCTGGTGCCATCTCTTCGTGCCACATTGTGTCTTCTCGCCTCTCCGCCCATCTCTGCATCTCTGCCTCTCTTAGCCGTCTGGATGAATGTGAATTCTTTAAATCCTTGGTTGTCAGACTTCCATGCAGTTCAGTTTTCTGACAGTCCTGGGTATTATTGTTTTAAGATTTAGTTGTAATTCTCTTTGTGGTGGCGCAAGGATGCAAAGTGTTTATATCTATGTATACCAGTATCTTGACTTGAAGTCTATCCCAGTATGATTTTTAAAGTGTGTTTCTGACTGCAGTATAATTTTCTGTTATACTAATGACATATCTTTAGTGAAAGAAAAGTGAAAATTTTTCTGTCTAGTGTCATTGTTAACATCATTCTTTTACATTTTATTTTATTATGGTAAAAACACTTAACATGAAATCTACCTTCTTAATGAATTTTTAAGTGTATAACATATTACTGTTAGCTGTAGGTGCAATGTTGTACAGCACATCTCTATAGTGTATCCATATTGCTTAACCAAAACCGCATCCTCATTGATTAGTAACTTCTCACTTCCCCCAGTCCCAGCCCTAGTCCCTGGCAACCACTAGTCTCTACCTTCCTCTTTTTAATTCTAACTTGTGCACATTTGCAAAGGTTCATCATATTACCATTCCTAAACATAGTGGTGAATGCCAGTGAGAGCATCCAGAAGAGGGGGAGGACCTCCCAGAAATACACTTGTAAGTGTTCGTGGAGAAACTTGTCTTCTCAGGATAAAAATAAACAAATGTACATATAATTCTGACATTCTACCTTACAATAGATTCAGGTCAGTGTACATATCCCCTGTAGTCTGAGTACCCTTGTAGCTGGATTGAACTAGTTAGCTTAGTAAATTAAATATTAAAAGAGCTGTATGGTGTCATGTGTAACCTTGGCTCAGTTACTTGACCTCTATAAACCTCCATCTTTTTGTCTATCAAGTGGGGAAAATATAAGTCCCTACTTCTTAGCATTGTTTTGTGGATTAAATACAATAATGCACTTAGGTGCTTAGAACAATTCTTGGTACATAGGGAGTGGTCAATAAGTATTGGCTGTTATGATTTAAGGTAAAACAAATGTCATTACAATGGAAAGTAGCATACTGTCCTGGAAAAAGCACTAAACTGGATGTTTAGTCCTACATTCTAGTTCTGATTCTGCGACAAAATACCCATAATGGCCATGGGTAGGTGACAAAATCTCTCTGGACCTTTGTTTATTCACTTGTAAAAAAAATGAGGACATTGGACTAGATGGTTTCTAAGGGCCTTTCCAATTTTAAATATCATTCCACAACAATTTTGCAACTCACCTATTACAGAAAGGTCCACTATTTCTGCCTCCTACTATCCCAAAGGTGAGGAAAATTGAAATGTGTAAATTACTGAATTAAAAAAATATCCATGCAGGTATCAGAGGAAAACTTGTACAGGCCCCTCATCAGAGGAGCAGCATGCCTCTGACCATGGCTGTAGTCTGTTGTGAAGGATAGATTACAGGAGGAGCCCTGCAATGATGAGTTGGAGAAGACTGGCGTAGCCTATGAGTGCATCATTGGAATAACAAAGTAGGCCATTGAGCTCACGCTTAATCATCTACATTTATGTGGCTCTGTTTTTTTTGCATTTGGTACACATGGGGATACCTCAGAAGTGCCCATACAGTAGTTCTCTGATGACTATGTCTGGAACAATGAGAACATCCACACTGATCTTGCCTTTGGATTTGTATGTATGAACCATTATGAAAGTTTTGTTCCTGGTGGGGGAGGGGAGAAAGAAAGCTTCCCCTGGAGCCTGGAAACCTGTTGATTTTTTATGAGTACAATCTAAGATTGAAAGGCTACATGGCAAATTGGTCCTTATTGATTTGGGGGGTGGGTATTAAAAGCACACCTAGCCATGAAATTGACTCCCTGAACATATTGTAGAAAAGACTTAGCAACACTTCATAAAAACTCAGTTACAGACTTCTTTTTCTCTGGAGAAAATAATAAATAAAAAATAAAAAATAACTTTGGTTGGAAACATGTTGATGAATGTGCTGTTTTCAGAGAAAAAATCTAGCAAAATAGCCTTCAATTTGAGAGCTGGTCAGTTCCATTGTTTGAGTATGATGTCAGGAACACCTACTAAAGATGTCAAATGTGCAGGGAACCCAGAGAGCACGCAGGTAGCCAAAAGACAGGTTCTACTTACACTTAGGAACAGCATCGTTTTTCTGTATGGGTTGGACAAACCATTACATTAGCATAAACATGGAGAACCTGGGATACCTCCATCCCTAGCAGAAATCAAACAAGCATTAACTGAATGCATAATCATTTCCTTACTGCATACAAAGGAGGTTCAAAGAGAAGCCCATGTGCCTTTTCATGCATAGCTTTGTGGGGTATGTGTCCTTTGATGAAGAAATTAGATTGAACCATTGACTGTGATGAGGTTTTACAAAAATGATTCCCACTAACCAAGCTCATAATAGATGGATTTCCAACATTATTTTCAAAATAATTTGGGGGAATGACTTAATGATGATTCATAATCATTGAGTACTTAGTGTGTGACAGGGCCACTAAAAAATTCTTAACATGATTTATCACATTTATACTTCATAATAACCCTGAGTTATGCTATGAGGTACTATTTTCTCTCTACATTATAGATACAGAAATTAAGCCTCAGACAGAAGAAGTCATTTGCAGGAGGTAAATGATAGATCTATGTGACTCCAAAGACATTATGATATTCGACTAATGATAACAGAAGGCACAGCCCCTTCCTCAAGTAACTAGAAAGAATATGAGGAGGGGATAAGGAAGAAAGCCTATGAGCAGAAAACACAAGTCTCTCTCGTCTGTCTATGACTCAGTGGCAGCTGTGACTCATAGAAGACTGAAGGTCACTCAGCAAGTTGGAAATGACTCTGGACTAGTATTAGAGCCAGCACACGAGTGCTGTAGCTCTGATTGTTATCCCAAACTGACCTCTCTCACCACCACTCCCTCAAAGTTAAACATTCTTCAGTCTTCCACTCCTACCTTCTCTCAGATAAATATGATCAAAGACAACAAATAAGGTGCCTGAGCATGTTGTTCAGGGGACAGAGAAGGGAGAGGTGGGTTTTGAGTCACAAGGGAGGCTGACAAAGAAGCAATTCCCAGTGTTTGGGAATTGGACAACATCCCAGCATTCGTGTGGTTGGTGAGAATGGAGACTCTAGCCCCTCTGGTAGCACTGATGTTGACAAAGTGACAGGCTTTCCTCCCACAGGATGCTAAGGAAATAGAATGCATCCCTCTCCCTCTTTCCTTCATTGCATGACCCAGATGGGAAACAAATTTCTCTATATCAAACCCTGTTCTTCATCAGCAGGTGCAAAATAAAATAGCTGCCTTATATAATGCTCTGCAATTCTCCACATTAAATGAAAGTATGGTGATTAATCTATTTACACCTGGTTTGAGAGGTGGTGCCAGGATAAAAGAAACTAATGGTGGGATTTTATTTCCAGCAGTCTCGGTATTAATCATCAATTTTCTACCTGATGTTTGGAGGCTTTGATAGGGATTTATGATTGCTGTCAAAAGTTGTGGGATGAGGGAAAATGGAGACTGCAAGGGATGTATCTATGGGTTAGTTTAGCCCTTTATAATCTTGGTAAGCCCTCAGTTTCTCAGGCCTACCTAGGGTTTTTGTTGTTGTTGTTGTTGTTTTGTTTTGGGGGTTTTTTTCATTGTTTTTTTTGTGGTACCTGCTGGCATGCCCATCCTGGTCTTCCTGTGTTTTCTTGCCCACACATCATTTTCCTCTCAAATACAGCTGCCCTTGTATTCATCTGCCTCATCCTCCCCCGGCCCAAAAAAGAGGCTGGCCCACTCTTGCCAGGGTAGCAGACCAGCAGGGATAACACAGTCTGAGTAGCACTACGTTTTTCAGACTTCAGCTTTGGGTTTTCTGTTTTCTCAGGTTTTATCCTTCCATTCCTTAGGGCACACCCCTCATCCTGAAGACATATACACAACATATATACTCCCAACTTCCACTCCCCACTACCAACTGAAGGCCCTCCTAACAAAGAGCAGTATGAGGCAGTTTCAGACATTTTTAATACCTGCTTGCCTCCTCCTTGAGAGTGGGTTGTAACCTTCACTTATTCCAGTTATATAACCGTTGGTCAGCCAATTCCCATAAGGTTCTTCTCTGACCTACTTGCACTTTAGAATTTAATGATTTCATAGGTTACAAGAGGTGTGGCTGTCAAGTTGCTATAGAAATCTTTGCTTTACTGACCTTTATTTTTTTTACCCTAATAAAAAGTTAAAACAGTTAAATAACTATTCAATGAGGGATTGGGTATATTAAGTAGAACGTGCTCTTTCACACTGGAGAATGTTTGAAAGCCTCCTACCTCAGTTAAATTCAATGTGTCTCCTGAGTTTTTTGATTGTATGGTATTTTGACATTTTCAATCAAATAATCCTATTGAGTTTCCAAAAAGAAAAGAATTACCCCTTAGTTGTGTATGCTGTTATTAAAGGACTAGCTTCATTGTGATGCCTAGACTCCACAGGCTTGAATGGAGTGAGGGAGACTGGAGAGTTGATAACGAACGGCAAAGGAAGAGTTGGTGGTAGCAGGAGTCTGGCAAGTCTAAGGTTACAGTAAAAAATGCTATCACAGTGACTTCTGAAGCCCTTTAACTTCCTGCCAGGTGACATTAGAGCCTCAGGTAAAACCTCCTTGATTTGAATCAGGGTCCCTCCTTGCTGCCAGGGAGGTCTGGCTGGTAGGCTATAGGATGAATCATTAGTACGGCCAAGATACCTCCTGCCAGAATCTGAGGGGTGACCATCTTTTCTATTCTGATGGACTGCCTATGGGAACTGCAGACAGTGGCAAGATCTTCTGGACCATAAACCACAGAGATTCTAGAGCTGAAAGTGGCCTCAGGAAGCCTCAAGTTGAGTATTATCCAAGTTCTTCCTGCATGCTATTCTGTTTGTCCCATGGTAGGCCCCATAATTTAAAAGACCACTGACTATCCCAGTGAATTTATTAAAGTTATGTTAATTTAAAAAAAAATGATCGGCTAGAAGCTGTGCCCTAAGACCAAATGGTAAGATCAGAAAAACTTTGAATCCTGTGTTTGGGAGAACAGTTAGCAGAGTTAGCATAAGTCCCTAAGAGCAAAAAAATTTTGATAAAATACTTATCAGAATTTTAACCTTCTGATAAAAGAATTTGAACCTAGATGCCTCCTGCCCAGGAGTGGTGGCACTAAAGAGTAGCTTAAGGGAGCTATATAGACCTGCTTATATCCATCTGTCTTTCAAAGTTGCTCTCAGATAAAAATAATAAAAGTATCCTTTGATAAGGGCCACTTATGTTTTTAATATTTTTTTCATTTTTTTAATTTATTTACTTTTTAAATACATTTATCTCTGCCTCCCCCCACCTCTTTCCCTTGCCCCCTCCCTCCTTCCCTCCCTTGCTATATGTTTTTAGCATACATATAGCAAGAGTCCTTGCTATATGTTTTTAATATTAAGTAAAAAGTAAAAAGGGTATATTTAGAGATATTTGCTATTTCTGCTCCTCTACTGCATATCATCTAAATCGAAGTAGTATGCTTGCTATGTTAACTAAGCTTCAAGATAGTCCCTTGGCCACACACAGTGGCCCTTCTTCTTGGCCCATATCCCCACCTCCCATTAGTAAGTATTTGCTGCCCTTAATAAATATATAGATATAGAGCTGCCATTGTGTCCCGGGATTACCTTTGGTTTCCAAGTAATGGAGAACCAAATTTTACACAGAAATAATATGGTATTATCATTATCTCCAGTCTTCATGGCTGAGCACAAAAAGGCCTGGGATGGGGTGGCTGGAGATGAATTCTAAGGAAGCTTTAATTCCCAAGAGACCTGTAACTGAGTAGGGCTCACAGAGGTACCTTACTCCCAAGGGCCCCACTTAGGGCTGAACAATGTCTGTGGAGCCTAGTGGCTTAGCCAGGACATTGGCCAAGGACGAGGAACAAAAAGAAAAGAAAAAAGAAGAAGGAGGAAGAGAAGGGGGATGAGGAGAAAGAGAAGAAGAAAAAGAAGAAGGGAAGGAAAAAAAATACCTCAGGTCAGGTGTTCCTCTTCCCAGCATCTCTGACGGCTAGAGCACTGCTCTAAATTGTCTGACTACTGAGAATCCCAAGGCCTTTTCTTTCTTATTTTAAAATATAAATGTGTGGTTGTCTCTCATGTGCCCCACACTGGGGACCTGGCCTGCAACCCAGACATGTGCCCTGACTGGGAATCAAATCAGCGACCATTTGGTTCGCAGTCTGGCACTCAATCCACTGAGCCACACCAGCCAGGGCCCTGAGGCCTTTATGCATCCAACTTTGAATGTCTCTGATACCAGTTTTAAATGCTTCTGATACCTAGTAACAATTGAAGTTGAGTTATTCTCTGGATACAGATGTAGACCTGAATCATACCAGTCAATGGCCTTAATTATAAGCCATAGACACCATCTAATTGATTTATGGAGAAAATGTATTTATTTAAAGGTTTTTGGTAGCTCACTGAGTCTCTGGGATAGCTAGCGAGCCTAGCCTAGGTCTATGAAAGCCACAATAATGACCATTACATTGCATTACTACCCATCTCAGGATACTACTACAGGTGTCACCAATGGGTACTAGATATGGCAGCCTGCCCGCTAACACTTGATATTGAACCAGGAACTTCATCTCAATGCAACCGTTGCTGCTGCTACAGAGGATCTGCCTCCCACCAACACTCATCAATGGGGACTTCCCCAAATATTGGAACAAGATTGAGAGTCTGGGACATAAAAAAGAACTGTATTCATTTGCAAGAGCTGCCATAACTAAATAACACAGATTGGTGGCTTAAACAGCAGAAATTTATTTTTTCTCAATTCTGGAGGCTAGAAGCCCAAGATCAAGGTGTGGCAGGTCTTGTTTTTCCTGATGCCTCTCTCCTTGCCCTGTAGATGGTCACTCTCTCATTGTGTCCTCCTGTGGCCCTTCCTCTTCTTATAAGGACACCAGTCATTGGGATTGGGGCACACCTCAATGACCTCATTTAAAGTTAATTACTTCTTTGAAGGCCATATATTCAAATACAGTCACATTCTAAAGTACTTGGGTGGAAATGGTTAGGGCTTCAACATATAAATTTTGCAGGAAACACAATTCAGCCCACAACAGGGACAAATGTTTATTTCTCCAAGTTTGCCACCCTGCTGGACACTACTGACTTAGGATGGCTTACTGCTTCATTCACTCTACTCTTCTAAAGTCAAACCAGGCTAACTACCCCCACAATATTATCTATTATCAGCTACTTCCTCTTTTCTACCAGTCCTCTTTTGAAATCTCAGAATGATTCATGGCTGTACTTACCCAAATTAAAACATCTAGAGTTCTTAAACATCCTGATCTGATATTCTTCTAGATGAAATATTAGACTTCAGATTGGCTCATCTAATGACAGCTAGTTCTGGTACAAGTATCAGCTCATGTTCCAAGGATTACATGGGTGGTGATATCTAGAAACACTTGACTATCATGTTCCTCAAGCTAAGCTATGGAGACAATGATTTAAAATGTGGTCCTACCACCCTTATAAAGATTATATACACCACTGTTCATCTAAAAAGACTATGTACAGAGGTCATATATTCACTATCAGAAATACACTATTTTCTTTTTGCCATGTAGTTTTAGGTCAATTAAAAGTGTTAACCCAAGACTTCATCTACCTAGCTCTCATTTTGAAAATTTCCAAATCCTGTTTTATAAATTGATAGTTATTAATTTTTCCCTAATAAATGGCTTTCACTAGAAGTGACCTAATTAAAATTCTGTTTGAAAACAGTAAAACAAAACTGTTTTGTTATGGGCCCCCACATATAAATGTCTGGGTTCAGTCTGATGGTCTTTTTTTTTTTTAGGTAGACAGAATCTTTTACTCTTTAGGTCCATAGCTAAGGGAAGAGAGGGGTGGGGAGAAATATAATGCTACTCCTCTCAAAGCAGCAGCTTTGAAAGTAGAAACCAATGGAGGATAAAAGGATAGTCAGGACTAGACTTTTAAAAAATATATGTCAACATGGCTTCCTGAGTTGTGGGGTTTGATTTGTTTTTGTGTTTTCAAAGCTGAAATCGATGGGAAATGTAATCAAAGTGCAAGTGTATATTGGGAAGGCATAATGAAACTCTTTAGGAGAATAAGGCAAAGCCCATTTGCAGGAAATGTTGGAAACCATCAGCTGGGCCAGGCAGAGGATGAACAGGCAGGTGAAGGTCAGAGGCTATTGGGGGAAAAAGGAAGCTGAGACCAAAAGAACAGAACAGTGTGATGTAAGGCTCAAGAAAATAACAGTTGAAAGAGTGAAAGAGGAAAACCTGGAAGAAACATAACTATGGGTCCAAAATGGGGGAGCTCAAGTGTGATGAGGCAAGGACAGAGACAATCAGATGAATAAAATGGGGAACAAAAGAGGAAGCAAATGTCCAGAAACCAGAGAGCAAATAGAGCAGAATGGTCGATGGATGCATGTCAAGAGGTCTAAGAGTCCCCCAATATATGTGCCCATGTACATGGCTTTTAACTGATTCTCAGAGGCAGAAAAACTTACACACATTTTCTGTTTACGCAGAATGGCCCCACAGAGATTCAATGAATATTTACATTTTCTTGGTTGCTGGGTCAATTCTAGGTTGTAACCCAGTAACTATCACTCCAGTGAAATTAAGTCAGAAGGAGGTGTGCGGGGAAGTCCTCAAACTTGTCAGACAGGAAAAGTTGGGACTTTTGATCAAGTCCAAATTTAGCATGTTGTCCTTATATGTTAAACCACCATCAAATTACTGAAATAGGGGGTTCTCGTGTTAACCTTGGTAGCCTCAAATAATTATGGCTTAGAACTTCCTATTGATGATCATGGATGCTAGTGTGTAGAGAGTTCTTATACATAGAGTACATGAATGACCTTCTTTGATTCAGAGGAGGTCTGTAAACTGTATGAAAATTGTATTCAAAATTGTGTGTGCGTGCACGCATTTTTCTAGACTGCAGATATATAATGTCCCATGTTTGTGTGTAACACAATCATGGTGCTAACCACTGAGATACAGCAGTAAAAAGAACACTGAAATAAGGTTAATTTACTGAGATAACAAAAAAAAGTCAGGACAAAGTTGTTTTGGCCTGGAAGGACTTTCAAGTTTGTACCGCCCCTCTAGAAGCTATGGTGAGAGTCAGAGCTGTGAAACTGAGTGACACTGAATGTACTCGTGAGGGGCCCTCTGATGCCAGAAGCCTTCTCTCAGGGCAAGACTTGGAAGGGCAGTTGGGAAAGCCATTTGATGAAAGCCTTGCATTCATGAAAGGAGTCTATGTTTGAGGTTATCTCACAACAAGGCTGTTTTCCATATTCACAGAGTTTTTGCTGATAAGTCTGGAGAGAGACATTTGTCATACAATTTAAAGCTTGTAGACCACATTGCAGACATTTGCAGACCATATTGTATATAGTGTAGTAAAAATTAATTTTCCTCTAAATCCTGGATTTCTCTTGTGAATAGCAAACCCATACTGTGTTAAATTGCTCTGTAATTAAATGTGTAAAAGTTACCACAATTTTTTTAACCTTATCTTAGGCATTTATTTTTGTGTGTTTAATACATTGGAAGGATCATAAAATGGAAATTATTTCACATCTCTAAATCTCAGTTTCTACAAGTGTCAAATGATGGTAATAAGAATACTTACCCTATAAGATTGTTGTACGGATTATATGAGCTGAGGCTTATCAAGGTCTGGCTCACACTGAGCACTCAATAAGTGCAAGCTTCTTAACTATTAGTCACCTGCTAGATCTCAGGCTTCTTCTCATCATTGTGATTTGTCAAAATATGGCCCTCTCCAGCAGGCCATAAAAACAGATCTAGCCTTGCTTTTCAAAGGACAGATCATCAAGACTTCCTATATCCCCCTCCCCAAAACAGACATTTAATATCTTGTTTGGTAGGAAGACCAGAAGTAAGAAATTTCAAATTTGGTTCATAAGTCCAATGATCCCATCTCTCTGGTATGTTTCTATCTTTCCTGAATATTTTTAAAGCCCCTTAATGAAACTACTTATCTCCTGTTGAAGGTCAGATACCTGAATGGGAGGGCCACCAGCTCTCCATGGCTATAAATCCAAAGATGAAGGAATCTTTAAAGTGGAAATGGGTTCTCTCTGGAACAGGTTGTATTAATATTTTACTGGTTTCCTTGTTAGTGACTGCGTTGAATAAAAAATGAGTTGAATAATGAGTGCAAAAAATAAATACATAAAGTGGAAAAGAGGTCTTCCAGCACTTACCGCTATCTCAAAGTTCAGATGAGAGGGTGTCCCCCAACAGGAACCGCCAGACGTCATTCTCAAGAGCTTCTCTTGCCCAGCCTAAAGCGACCTGTCTCAGACCCATTGAACTCAAACTTTTGGGGAGCAGGTGGAGTTTCTCCCAGGTAGCAGGCTGCATGAGAGAAAACCTCCTTGAACAGAGAAGCTAGGCCTTTGGCTGCCTAAAAGTTTAAGAACATGACTCATATTTCCTAAAGATATTACTACAGTCTTGGTGTGAGCATAAGTGACATTCCCAGTCAGGATAGAAGATCAAATCCAGTCAGCAGGGGAAAAGGATGCATGACATTCTGTACAGAATGAGGTAAAAAGGGTGCCACTTCAGTTGTCATGATTATCCATTTCCATAACCCTTCTCTCCCTTCTTCCTTCCCTCCAACTGGAACTCATCCCTGTAGACTGCCTAAACAGAAGGGCTTAACTCTAATTGTCGACATAATGCTCTCCCGACCAGTGGTCCTCTGATGAAAGTGTTTATTTGGCCCTGGAGAAACTCAATTTTGCCAGGATGGGTCCCAGAAAAGAGGAAACAGAGAGCGTTGGCTTTGGCTTTGCTCAAGGCCTACGGGACAACCACAAAGAAGACCTTCTTTTTAGGTGATCCAATCCAGTTCTCCAAAGAAAGTTATGCCAGGATTCTGGACAGAAGAACTACCTTGGAGGGAAGATTGTGCCTTTGGCCAGAGTGTACTCTATCTCATGAGAGCCAGAGTATGGCAGGCTGGGCAGAGAAGGGCAACATCCAACAGAGCCAAGCATTTCCTCTGAGGCCTCTCTCATTGGGCAGGAGTTCTGATTTTTTTCTCAATCACCCAAAGATCCTGTTAAAAAGAAAAAGGTCTGGCCCAAGCGGAATATTCTATCATTTCATATTTTTAATTGTCTTACTCCCATGCCATTATTTTTCTTCAGTGGTAAAATAGAACTTGCATAAAGTCATCAGTGGCATGAGACTAACATGGGTCCTGTAAATAAGATGAGTTGCTGCTGAAGCTCTCTTGCTAGTCAGGTTGGTCAGTATCATTCATTGTCCCAGTCAGTGTTACCAATTTTCCTGTCAAAAGGTCCATGTTTTAGCTTAGACTATTGTTGAGAAGCTGTTTTTAACTGAAATAAAAACGTGTAATTTGCTTTCATAAACACTTCATAATGCCAAAAACCCTAACAGTGTAGGTACTGTGCTCTGCTTTAAACAAACCTAATATATAAATGGATTTATAAATAAATTGGGGATAGATTATTGGCAAAATATTTCAGCATAACTCTTTAAAAGACAAGTTTTTCTGGTACATTTTTTAAACAATTAATTTATGGCCAGGGTTTCAGAACACATATCACGTTAATCAATTCACACCTGCCTCATTGTCACATAAATAAGAGCTTGCTGAGTACAGGTCTATTTCCTTGAAAGATCTGTTCAAAAGCATTACAACCAATAGGAATGTGAACAAATAGATGTTACAATAGCTTTCCTTTCTATCTTCCAACAAAATACTTGCAACAAAATGAAAGTGTTTGGGTAATTCTAAAGTATAGGTAGAGCTGGGTTAGACACAAAGTGAGACAATAGAAAACATTTTTTAATTAACAAACAGCTTTCACAGAGACTGTCTATATCACATTGTTATTACAACATACATGAGCTGAAACTTTTCTTTGTACAGATTTGGAAGAAAGAAAATCCTTAAGAGAAATCAAGCATATAGAGGTAGTTGAATAGCAATATGGGAGGGAAAAGCATTATCTTAATTCCCCTTTCAGTTTATTACAGTTTAAGAGTGAAATGGCTACTCAATAAACAACTGGAATAACAAACACAGACACATTTACTGCTGTTTAAATGGGTTGCTTAATATTTTACTCTTGGCATTACTGAGAACTCCATGAAATGATGGAATTAGTTTATCTAAGATGAGTCTATGATGCCACATTGATTTGTTCTCCTTTTATTTTGTTGTTTATTGTTGTTGTTTTGACAACAGACTCATATTAAGCAACTTTTAAAATGATGTATAAACTACAGTGTTGCTTTGTAAACTTTTGTTAATCACATTTGCTGCAACAAATTTTTAAAAGGCTACAAAGTAATGAAGCAAAGATTTAAACTGACCAGGAACAGAGATTACAGGCACTTCTCCCTCAAGGTTAACTTAACACATTTGCAAATACCCATTTGTAAGTAAAAATGTCTTCATTTCGCCTCTGAATGTGCATAATCCTGATTATTAAATAGTTGAACTGCAAGAGCTATCATTCTAGGAAGAATTGAACGCATACATTTTAATTGTTTTTTTATCCTCACCTGAGGATATTTTTTCATTGCTTTTTTTTACAGAGAGAGGAAGGGAGAGAGAGAAACATCAATGTGAGAGAGAAACATTGATTGATTGCTGCTCGCAAACACCAAGACCAGGGATTGTACACCCACACCAGGGATCATACATGCTCAGACCAGGGAATGAACCCACCCACAAACTAGGTATGTGCCCTGACCAGGAATTGAACTGAAAATCCTTGGGCTACAGGACAACGCTCCAACCAATTGAGCCACACTGGCCAGGGCGAATGCATACATTTTACATGGTTCCCTTTCCTTCTTCCTCTCTACACTCAGGAAGGGCCACAAATTGCAGCCCATGCAGCTGACTGCTTTTCAGAACTGCCTTTGATCATAAATCAAAACCTCAATCCACAAGCTCAAGAATGGGTTCAAAAATCTGTCCTTTTCCATTATTTCAGCTGCTTTCCATTTGCATCTTTATTACACACCTCTGCTATGATTCTGCCTTGGTACACAGAAATGAATACAAAGTCAACACGTCAGAAACTCAAGGAATGTGTCCCTGAATAAAACTCCATCTTGGAAATGGAGTTGGCATGGGGGAAACAGTACCCAATAGGGTTCCAATCCATCGACAGTGTGCAATATATTGACAGTAAGAGACCTCTGTGGGCTGTGAACCACTCAGGAGGTCCACTGCTCCAATGGTTGGTCACGAAGGGTTATCTGAGCCCAGGTAAGCTCCACAAGCAGACCTGGAAGTGCCACATGGGCAGTGACTCCACTAGCAGTCAGCCTTCAGAAAAGATAAATTGTTAATCAGTTCCCTGCTCTCCTCCCCCAAGTCAGGGGAAGCACTTTTTTCTCTAAGTTGTCTACAGAAAATTCACTTTATCATTTTCTATTTTCTACATTTTGCTGTTTGTTAGCTAGCAGCAGTAGTATAGTACAAGGCAGAAAGGCATAATATCTGCTTGGTACCATATATACACACACACATGGGTGCACACACACACAGAGAAAATAACCTACTAGGAAAAGATTGGGTCCTGACAGACAGGAAAACTAGCCATTTATTATGGCACTGTCTACCAAGGAGAAGTCTTGTCCTTCAGGCCTAGATTTAGCTTTATGTCTTTTTTCTGTATACTCTTCATTTCCAAGCTTTACTGCAAAATCAAGAGAGGTGTAAATGATCATGTCTAACTGATTAACCCATTCAAGGACATCCAAAAGAAAGCCGAGGCTTAGCCTCGCATCCTGCCTCCCACCACTACTAAAACAAAAGCTGGCTGTAAACCCACCCAAATGTGAATCTAGGCTACTGAGAGCAAAGTGCAATTCTGCCTCACCAAGATCTAAATTTGCTGAAATGCTCACTTAACAGGAAGCATTCTATGACATGGACTTTTATTTTTAAAAATTCAAGCTTCCCTTTCCACCTAGAATGAGTAGATATGTTGGGTAATTTAATTTTCCTTAACCTGCAACTTCCCATTGTGAGCTTCTGGGATGTTTCTGTCATGCCTATTTAATAAGTTATGCATAACAAAAACTATTGAAAATGTTAAATATCTGCAAAATAATTAGTTCAAAAACAAGCCTGGCTATTTACGGGCTGATTATGCTACTTATGCAAAGTATTTAACATTGCAGAGCCTCAGCTTTCTCATCCAATAATATGGGGATGATAAGTGATCTCACAGGGTGGATGTGAGAAATAAAATGATTTAGCAGGCTCATGTATGTGATATCATCTGGCTCAATATCTGGTATATGGTGGGTTCACAATACATATTTGTTGGAGGAGCAAAAAGAAATAGCATGAACTAAGCACAAAAGTCATAGATTGTAAAATTCACTCACCCTGGCATGGCCAAGATTTTCAATAAATTTTGGAGGGCAGGGAGTGATTAGTTGGTTATTCTAATGGAGCTAGAACTTAAGGCTTCCATTTTATCAGAAATTCTAGACCTCCAAACAATACTGTTTTTTAGCCCTATACAAATAAGAAAAATTTGCCAACACAGAATTGTCCCTTCTCTCTCACCCTTGTTTTCCAGTCTTTTCACTTTCCCAAACAGACTTGACTCCAAAAGGAATTATCTGTAAAGCATGAAGTTATGGTCCAAAACTTAGTGGTGTGGATTCTCCCAACCGAGTTGAAAAGAGTTAAAATGGGTGTTGTGCATAAAGGCAGCATTTTATGCAAATGTAGGCCCCTGGTGATATTCCATAACAATGAATAATCTAATCACAGGTATTACTTATTGAATGTTTCTTATAAGTTAGGCACTGTGCTAAGTGATTTGCATATATTATCTCATTTAATGTTCATAACAACCCTATATGTGGTATTTATCATTACTATTTGCCAGATAAGGAAACTGGGGCTCAGGAAAAAGTTAAATCACAAAGTAACACATCTAGCAAGGAGAGATGCTTATGACCCTTTTGAGGGGTGAGTTTACACTAGATAATAGGAAACTATTAAAGTAGGGCTGTTATGGCCACATGGTTGTGCACCAAGTCGGAGGGGGAGCCTGTAATTTCATGCTCTCTGAGTCTTGTAAAGTTTGCTTGGGCAGTAACCATGCCTATCTTGCTGTTTCTCACCAGCCCAGTCTGGTTCCAAACATCAAACCTAGTAACATGATGCTCTGACAACAGCAGCATCCGTTAAGAAAGTGCAGATCATCTCCTTCTGCCTTTTCTGTTTCTGGCCAGAGGTGGTGATAGAAGAAATCAAGAGTAATTTGTTGAGGCATTAACCTTTCACCTTAACAGAGTGGATAGGCTTCAAGTGAATAACACACTGCAACCATCTAGAATTATGGGGCGGGGTGGGGTAGGGGGATCATTTGTGTAAAGGTAGGAATGGCACAAACAATTCACTTCTCCCCTGCCCTAATCTCTTCACTCTGTCATTATAACACTTCCATACCCACGCTATTTTTCAGGTTCTCCTGGCACTGAAGGAAACACATTAACTCTAAGCAAGCTAAAACAGGGTTCACTCCTTATCTACCATTCTTCCTCTATATTGAAATCTTTGGCCCACTGCAACTAGGAAGAAAGGCAGTGGTTAGATAAAATCATGGATTAACTTTTTGGTTCTTTTAAAAAGATCCTAAAAACCAAAATTATAGTATTTTCTTTAAAGCAGTCTACCTTTTCAACCAGGTTTTTTACACTTTTCATAATGAACAGTTCTTTGAGTGTTTCCACACATGCTGGCCAGGTTGTGATCCTCAGAGCCCTGAGAAGACGTGGGGTATGGATGTTAGTTGGATCTAGCTGTGATGTGGCCAAAAACTATTCCCTCTGAAGGGTTAAATATTATCTTGCTTAAAAATCCCATTTGTAACTGAACTGGGGAGAAATTAGAAACACTTAGAATTAGATTGCTGAGATAAATGCTTATAATAGATTGTAATAAGGGACACTCCTCTGATTCATTGCTTTGTTCCAGAAAAATAATTCCTTCAGCCTTGCTCTGTATAACACATAGAAAATGGATTATTTTACTTTATCCTGGTTTATTCTACAGTCTATGCCAAATCCCTTAAGTATTTTATGTTGTTGAATTCAAACTGAAAACAAAATGGAATCTGTGATGATAGATGACTTAGCATAATTCTGAACTCCCTTTAAGCATCCAATTGGAGAGATACAAAAATAGTTCAAGAACTGGGATCAAACATAGTAAAAACTGGTTAAAGCAAAAATGGCACATTTGTAGTTTTGTTACTTCCCCTTAGTTACATGGCAAATTACATCAATAAATAAAGCAACTGACTTCAGTAATGTATACTTAAATAGTTATACACATATGTGTAGAAAAAAAGGATACAGTAGTGCAAAAAATAAATTAGTAAAACAGAAAGAAGTATAAATATTATTTTACACAATGCTTTATAAAACCTAAACCATTTGGAAAGGACCATGAACCAGTGTAATAATGCAGCAACATTATTAGTATCTTTGCTTCACATTTCAATCACATAGTCATTCACCAATGAAGGAAAGAAAATTAAAGGAAACCACTTTAAACTTTCAGAAACTTTTATGTTAAAAGCAGTATTTTTTTCTGGGCTCTTGAACACCCCTGCTGTGTGTGTAGTTGTGCAGCATGTCAAGAAGTATCTTAAGACAGAAAGTTTCTAACAGGTCACATTCTTTGGTCTTTCTACTCAATGTCTCTCTGTGATCAACAGCAGCGTAATGCCTCTGTTTGATACTTCCTTCTGTTAAGATGTTATTGCAATTAGATGTATTTACAAGACAACTCCCCTAGGCTGTGGGGAGGGTGGAAGTTTCTCTTCGGCAATCCACTCTGACTAGTTTTGGTTTCGAGATATAAAGGCCAGGACGCGCCGAATACCGTTCAGTCTATCCTTTAAGGACCTCATTGCTAGGAATGGGAGCTGAGCTCGGCTTTCCAATGGAAGAACTGCTAGTGTCCACCAGCACCAGGCTGGACCATTTGGGTTACCCTGCAACAGAGAAACAAAATGGGTTCATCCTATCCCGATGGAAGTGATATCAGTGTGCAGGTTTCGAAAGTAGCAAGGTAAATATCCTAGGTGAAACTGCTTCTGTGTGTGGCAGAGAATAATTGCCCCTTTATCTATTTTCCCTTATCTTAGCTGGGAATATAGCCACACAGAAAAAGAAGACCACATCTCTCAGCCTCCCTTGCAGCTAGGTGAGGCCATGAGACAAAGTTCTGGCTACTAAGATGCAAAGGAAAGTGATATGTGTGACTTCTGGGTCATGCCCTGGGAAAGGGGCACATGCCCCCCACCTTCATCCTCTTTCTCCCTTTCCTCTAGCTAGAATGTGGACACGGTGATGATTGGCCTACTTCAATCAGGAGGACGAGAGCAACATTCAAAGCATGGTATAGCTTTGTGAGGAATAAACTTGGGTCTGTCTACAATCTCATGGAACAGAGCTACCCTAGGCCTCTAAGAGATACATGTCTGCTATATGGTTTAAGCTGGTTGTTTCTGGTAATTGTTAAAGGAAGCAAATCAATATCCTAACAGACTCACTATACTTCCTAGCCAGTGTGATTTTATGAGCTGGAATATCCACTATTCAGTCTCTTTGAGAAGACTCGATTTAAGGTACTTCAGACTGATGCATACAATTTGTGAACTTCCCATTCCCATGACCCCTTAGACTTTGCATCTCTCTTATCTCCTTTCATTTCCCTGTTTCTGGCTGAAGGCACTATAATCCATGTATGCCATGTCATTATATAGGGCCACAATTCACTTCTCCCCTGAAACCAAACTTATGATTCACAGCCCCAAAGCCCAGCAATCCCACTTCGCAAACATCCAATTAGAGAACACA
The DNA here is from genome assembly GCF_021234165.1 of Pteronotus mesoamericanus. Lineage (NCBI taxonomy): Eukaryota > Metazoa > Chordata > Mammalia > Chiroptera > Mormoopidae > Pteronotus > Pteronotus mesoamericanus. The sequence continues at coordinate 828,974 of NW_026555203.1, forward strand.
TTCACATGAGATATGTATTCTGCCCTCAGGTTTCCTTTCACTAAGGAGCTTTCCCATCTCATACAAACCCTTCACAAAAATTCTGTTTGTCAGCTGCTGCCCAGACACACATTTTAGACATTGGTGACTTATTTCCTGCTAAGTCTAAGATGACCTTCCTGCCCCCAATTTCCTGAATGTTGCTTTTATGACTAGAGAACCACATTCTGCTCAAATCACCTACACATGGGATTATATACCTCCAAACTGGTTCACCTAATTCTTCCCCAAGTATCACTGCTCTTCAGTGGCTTCTCTGTGTCTTCATCTTCATTTGGAGTCATTTTTTGATTCCACTCACTGCAGTCTGTAATGTGCCCTCCCTAATATTATCAGTTTTGAATACTATATAGACATATTCTGAACTTTTCCAGGATAATTAACGAAAATATTTAAGCTGATGTTAATACCCGTGGCTGTTTCTAAGAAGCCTCCTCCCAAGGCTTATAACATTCTTATTAATGGAACCATTGGGGCTGCAGCATTGACTGGATCAAAGTGGATGGGATTTTGTTTTTTTTTTTGTTTGTTTGCTAGTGCTGCTGCCGCCAAAGCAACATGTAACAGTCCTAATAAGAAAGGATATGAAACTCAAGTTTCAGCTTTCTGTCATTGAGCCCTTAAGTATCACTCTGTAGCATCTGTGTTGCTTTCTTGTGGAAGATGCTGTTATCATTTCTGATCACTATCTTCTGCCTGACTGGGGGGAGAATGCTTTCCAGAAGGTGAAGGGGAACATAAAGTTTGATTGTGAGCTTGCTCAGAGCTCTGCTGTAGTCCTGAGTCACAGTGGCCCAGGACAAGGAGCTGGGTTACTGGGGAGGACTAACTGGTCTTTCTCCCCTCAACATTCACAATGCTTTTGGATGGGGGAAAGGAGCCACCTTTGTGATCTGGAGACAGTAGACATTTCATCCTGGTAGCGTGTTTTAAAGCCTAAGAATGCAAAAAGAATAGGAGACTTTAGAGACCTCTTCATCTATCTGCCTCATTTCGGAGACGGGAGAAAAGTGGAGAAAGAGGAAGGGACTTACCCAAGGTCACACAGCTAGAGCAGTAAGCAGGACCAGTCTTTTGGCAAGGAAGTCAGAATATACATATTCTATTTTACTCTTGTGACAGAGTCAGGAATGAGTGAAAGTAAAGTACACATGCAGTCCTGGAGGTGATGATGTAGGAGAGCCAGCTCAGAATGTGGGAAAGGTGGTTGTGGGAAAATATTTGGCTAGCATATCTCCAGCCTTGTCCTGAAAAGAGAATGTTCTCTGATTTATACCAGGCAAGCGAAGCTTGGTGAAACTTAACTATCTCCACTTGCCTGGAGAGCTTCTGATCTGCAGCTTGATTTCTCAAAGGAACCTGTCCCTCTAGGAAATAGACTGACCAAACAGAACCCAATGAATTTTTCTAGCATAATTCAGCCAATGGTAAATTTAACTATTTCTTAAAAGATTTTATTTATTATTTTTAGAGAGGTGGGAAGGGACAGAGAGAGAGAAGCATTGGTGTGCCAGAGGAACAATGATCTCTTCCCTCTCACATGCCCCCAACCGAGAACCCAACCCAAAACCCAGGCATGTATCCTGACAGGGAAATGACCTGGCAACCTTTCAGTTTGCAAGACAATGCCCAACCCACTGAGCCACACAAATCAAGAGCCAGTAAAGTTAGGGAGGAATCAAGATGGCAGAGTGAATGGAAGTCACACTGACCTCCTCCCAGGATCAATATGGAATTACAACTAAATTGTGGAGAAATCACCTGGTACAAACAACTGAACAATAGCGAGAGAGGGGCCTTGTAACCTCAGACAGACAGAAGATTCAACTTTAGCACAACCTAACTGGAAAGGACTATGGTAGAGACTAGAGAAGGTGGGTGGGGCGCACACGGGCAGTAGCACCAGAAGGATATTGAAATAGCCAGTTGGATCGTTCTGACAAGAGCAGAGTCTAAACCATAAGCGGGGATCTCCAGCCTACAGCACCAGAGCCCAAAAAGTACACAGATAACAACCAGCTGCAAAAAAGCGGCAGAGTTGCTCTCTGCCAGAGACAGGTGGCTGGAGACACAAAGAGCCTTTTAAAGGACCAACGCATAAATTTTTATTTGCAGCCACTTACCTGGTCTCCGGCAAAGGTGGGGGCAGAGTGAACTGGAGATGTCTGAGAAGAGACTGGGGAAAGAAGCTTTGGGGAGGAAACTGAGAGAGTAGCCGGCGGAATCCCGGTGCTGATTCATCCCCAATACAGCAGCAGCCATCTTGCTCAGGCAGACCACTCCCCTAAGCAGCAGCAGCATGAGAGGACAAATAGCCCTGCCCCCAGGAGGGACTCTGCCCTGGCCCTGTAGTGCCTAAGCCTGAGTGCTGAGTGCAGAGGGACTAGATTAACAACTGAAGGAGAGAGCCACAGACAGTAGATTCCTGGAAGTCTCAAATAGACTGCCTGAGGTCAGACAGGGAAGACATTGGACATCATCAGAAGCAGATCAAGGAAAAAAAAAAAACACAGCGATCTCCTACCATTGAGGTTCACACCACAAAGTCAGGAAATCAAGACAGATCAACTTAAGAAGGAGAAGCAAAAAAGAAGAGTCTCACAAATAATGGGAAGACAAAGAAACACCCCCCAATCGATGGGAAAGGAGGAATCCCCACAAAGAGAACAAAATGAAGTAGACGCAAGTAAACTCTCACATATTGAGTTCAAAACAATGATTCTAAGGAAGCTCAATGAGCTCAGTGAGCTCAGAGAGAATTACAGAAAACTACAGGGAAACTACGAGGAACTTACTGCAAACTATATCAACATGAAAAAGGACATAGAAACTATCGATAAGAGACAAGAGGAAATGAAGAATACAATTTCTGAATTGAAGAACACAGTAGAAGGAATCAAATGCAGGCTCAATGAAGCTGAGGATCCAATCAGTGAGCTGGAGGATAAGGTAGAAAAAAAGCTCCCAGAAAGAACAAGAAAGTTAAAAAAAAGACTCAAAAAGAATGAAGAGGCATTGAGAGAAATGCAGGACAACCTGAAATGTAATAATATCTGGATAATAGGGATACCAGAAGGAAAAGAAGAGGAGCAAGGGATATAGAACCTGTTTGAAAAGGTAATGATGGAAAACTTCCCTAATTGGAGGAGAGAAAAAGTCACGTGAGTCCAGGAAGCACAGACGGTCCCATTCAAGAGCAGCCCAATGGTGCCCACTCCAAGACATATCATAATTAAAATTGCAGGTATCAAAGACAAAAAAGAATCCTAAAGGCAGCAAGGGAGAAACAGGTAATAACATACAAGGGAGCCCTGATAAGGCTAGTAGCTGACTTCTCAACAGAAACATTACAAGCCAGAAGGGAATGGCAAGAAATATTCCAAGGAATGAAAAGCAAAGGCCTGCAACCAAGACTACTCTACCCAGCATGGCTCTCAATTAAAATGGAAGGCGAAATAAGGATTTTCCCAGACAAAAGAAGACTAAAATAATACACCTCCACCAAACCAGCATTGCAAAATATGCTAAAGGGACTGCTTTAAGAAGATGAGGAAAAAGAGTCTATGAATATCCAGTTCTTTTCACAGTCACCAATACTTGATATTACCAATATTTTTAATACTTTTTAATCTGATTATGACAATGATGTATTATTTTGTTACTTTATTATTTGTTGAAACTAAACTTGTTTTCATATATATCTTCCCTATTTCTATTATTTTTTGAAAGCTTTAAATGATTTTTTGGTATTCTTTATCAATTTTTGGACTGTTTGTAGAATTTTTTCCCTAAAATAAGAAACTATAAACCCTTTTTTAGATGTGTTGCAAATACTTTCCCATTCTATTACTTGTCCTGTAACTTCTTTTTATATGTATATTACTATATAGTCTTAAGTGTTTAATATAGTCATACTGTTAATATTTTACTTTATAGCTTCTGGGTTTGAATATTTTCCTTCAGGGTGAGAAAAATGTTATTTTGTATTTTCTACTAAAGCTCCTTAGACCTTACATACTGACTTTTAACTCATCTGAATATTTTTTGTATATTGTGTGAAATAGAGATCTATATTCGTTTCATTTCAAGTAATTGTGATTCATGCACCTTATTTGTTGAATAAGCCTTCTTTTCCCCATTGATTTGAAATATCAATTTAATCATATATTACATTGTTAGATATATACATTTGTTTCTAGAATGTTCATTTTATTTCATTGATCTATGATTATTTCTGTGTTGGTGTCATGTTGTTTTAATTGCTGAGACTTTATAAGGGACTTTAATTTTTTAATATTTTATAATGGATTTTTACATTAAAAAATAAATAAATAGAATCAATCTTCACTTAAAAAAAAAAGAAGGAACTCATACCTTTTGCAACAACATGGGTGGAACTGGAGAATATTATGCTAAGTGAAAGAAGCCTGTCAGTGAAAGACAAATACCATATGATCTCACCAATAAGTGGAATCTATTCAACAAAATAAACTAACTAAAAAATAAACCACAGGCAAGGAAACATGGAGCAGACTGAAAGTGGCCAGAAGGGGTGGAGATGGAGGACAATGGTGGAAAGAAGAAAGGACTCAACAAAAAACATATATCGATGACCCATGGACATGGACAACGGAGTGGGTACTGACTGTGGGAGCAGGGGTCAGGGTGGGATGGGTGTAGGAAGGCAAAGGGGTAAAAATTGAGATAGTTGTAATAGAATAAACATTTTTTTTAAGAAAAGAGAAAAAGTAGGAAAAAAAACCCAAGTATTACATATTCCATTGTAGGAATGTAGTATGACTTACTGGCCCCAATTGATGGATTTTTCAGGTTGATTATATTTTTAAGATGATCATCAATGTCACTGGCAAATACTTTGCTATTCTAACCAATGTTTTAACAAATGAGACTGACATTACAAAAGGTGAAGGAGATTAGGAAGTACATATTGCCATGTATAAAAATAGTTAAGGAGATGCAAAGTACAGAATAGGGACTTCATAGTGAATAATATTTTAATAACTATATACAGTGTCAGATGGGTACTATTTTTATTGAGGTGATCACTTCTTAAGGTATGTAAATGTCTAATTACTATGTTGTACACATGAAGCTAAGATAATACTGTATGTAAATTATAATTGAAAAATAAACTAAAAAATAAATTTTAGAAGACTATAAATGGAAAAAAAGAGCCAGTAAATTCAACTATTGGGTCAGTTTTCTCAGGTCCTACTCACCCCTGATGAGGACAATGAAAAGGTCTAGACCTGCAGGACTAAGCATGGAGGGATCAGGGCATGAAAAGTTGCTGTGGTCTTCCAACTGGAATCCTTCAAGGTAGCTGGCCCTATTTCCTAGCCCCTGCAGCAATGGGGGAGAGAGTTATGAAGCTCCCTGGAAGTGGCCGTCTTTGGTCTCCACTCCCAGAATACCCTTGTCTTAAGCCTAGCCTTTGTGTGAATTTTGTCACCCTAACACATTACCATGGTGTGAATCTGGACTCCCACTGTTGATGGTGTCTGTATTCCCACCTCTCACCTGACTTCTCTCTCAAAACCTGTCTTGGATCCAAATCACCACTGCTCTACTTCAGTTCCTTCAATTCTGGGATCATTTTGGTTTTACCCCTGATGCCCATTGCCCAGCCACACAATACCAGATTAGATCCATCTTGCTCTCTGCATTTGATTTGCTAGATGACCACGCATCCATTTAATCTTAAACCCTGGGCTCTCTCATCTGCTGGAGGCAAGTGAATACAAAGAGACACTTTATATACCTGGGGATCTGCATCTTTCTCTGGCATTGGACCAAAGTGATTGAGTATCCGATTCTTCAGAGATGATTTGAGTGAATGAAACCACGATGATGCTTGCTCATAGACACAGTTATGTAATCCCATGAGCTCAGCACAATCTTGTCCTTGAACCTGAAAGTATCAAAGTGGAAGAGAAACATTCTGTACCTTCTCCATCACCCCTAGAGCAACTGTTGGTACCTGACTCGCCTGAGCATCCATCCCGTCTCCCTATGGGAAAGCTCACCCACCCAGCTTTCTCTTGTGTGGTAATTGAAAGGCTCCTCAGCTAGATGATGGACTTTGTGGATGGATGGAGTGTGTGAATACTGCTGAGGGTAGAAGAAGGAGAAAGAGTCAGCTGGGGAAATTGGCTGAAACAGCAACACATATAGAAAACCAGAAATGCAAACTGGCATGGGTGGAGATGTACTCTTAATGTAGGTTATACTGGTTTATGTCTCTTTCCTTTTCATTTTTTGCATCTGCTTTCTCATTGCTCACTAGGAAGAGAAACACGAAGGTGTCTGTTTCTCATTGTATAACTCTATCTTCCAAGTTGAATACATTTTTTGTTGATCAAATACTTATTAATAGTGTTCTATGTAGTAAATGTAAATATACATGAACATAGGATTATTTACCTGCTCTTCTGCCCATTAGTCCAGAACACAAAGGATTAACTGGACATGCCCTCTTTCTGCGTATGGGATGATGTATTATTGGAAAGGACTCTTAGCCAGGTTCCCCATTTAAAAATACAAATGTACGTGTGAATCTCCAATTATGTCAATAGGAAAAGTTTTAAAATGTAAATAAATTGACAGAAACCATACACATATGTAGACCCCTCTTGAGATGTATCCCCTGGTACACCTAGTACCCCTGGAAGAGACCTAACTTCTAGGTGAATGGGTACCAAGGTTTGTCTGCCTCAGCATTTCTTATCCATGACTGTAACTCAGCAACTAAGCAGAAAGAGCCAGAACAAGGTACGCTCTCACTGCCATTCTACAATCCAGTAGCAATCTGGCAGTATTCGAGGTTGCTGCACCAATTTGATGAGAAATCCCAACGTCCCCATTGGTGCTGAGAAATCTTTTTGCAACCATCTCCATCTGTGAAGCCACAGGAATAGCCTGGCTTTGGGATTCTTGCCACTAGCCATTCTTACCTTTTGGTCTTCAATGTATTCAATGTCAGCTGTGTTGTAACCATCTCTCTGGCCCTGATGGAGGACCTTGAAGCGCCGCTTGCCTATGCTGTCAACCACTGAGCGGCCATCAGCAAAGAATTGAACATTTCTGATCTCTAGGATGCAGCCATATTCTGCAAACCTGTTTATTGGAGATAAAAGTCAAGAAAGTGAAATCTTCATGAGTTGTTTCTCTGGCCTTGCCAAGCCATTTCTATAACCCCATGCTGTGCCTCAAGGGACTTCTGCCTATTCACCTGTCCCAGGATCTACAGCTACAGCTACACAACAGGCAGTGCCTGTGTGAGAAAAAATATCTTAATGTATTAGTATAACTGCTATTTATTGAGCACATACTACGTGCTAGGCACTGTGATCAGTGCTTTGTGTTAATTATGAACTCACCAGTCCTCCCAACAAACCCAATGATGTAGGCATTTTTATTGTGCCCACTTTACAGATAAGGAAACTGAGTCACAGAAAGGGTAAGTAACTTTCCCAAAGTCAAACTTGTTCTAAGGCTTAAGCCAGAATGTGAATTCAAGCAGTGTGACTCCAGAGCCCACACTCTTATAAATTAAGTTTTATAGTATATACCACCCATTTAACAAAAGAGTAATCCTGAGGTCCCTTTAAATAGGCAGCCTCTCACATGATAAGCCAGGGGCTAGAGGGACCCTGATTCTTACAAAGGCTCATGGTCATGAGCTGGCTAAGGCCCATGAACTGTGCCTCCCAATCTCCTGGGAGAGCCCCAAGGTAAAACAAAAACCTTCTCCACCCACTTCTCTTGACTCACATAGCTCCTCACTTACCCTTTGACAGGATCTCCAAGGCACATGCCGAACTGTCTTGTGCCTGTCTCTATGCATCTACGAATCATCAGACGGTAACAAGGCTCAAAGATGTGCAGGGGACAGGGAACAGTGGGATAGGCCATAGTACACACGAAAATAGGCACATTCTTGTTTAAGCTGTCAGAAAGAGCGAACGACATGGTTCACAATGCAATAGAGCACAACACAGAAATGTTAGTCAAATGTCACCATGTGGTTTCCCCACTGGAAGGCAAGGAGACATCAAGTTTTGATGGCTGATAAAAAAAATACTGAAATGCAACTGATGCTGTGAACTGAGTCCCATGATGGGGTTAGCCTAAGGGCTCAGAGAGGAAAATTAACATTCTACATAATATAATTTGGCTAAAGTTCTCTAATACATTAGTATGATAGGTGACAGTTGCATTTCATTTTTTTTCTTTCTCTCACACTCTCCACTCAAACAATCTCTCCAGGTGTCTTGCTGGCAGTATGGAGAATGGTACTGGTGGCATAAGTGGACCCAGATCTCCAGAGGCATGGAGGGAAATTGTCTGCAGAGTCACCATGAGCACCTCAAATTTGCAAAGCCCCTAGAAGATCTCCATGGCAGGTCCATCTGGGAGGAGGAGGGAGCAATGGAGAGGCAAGAGTAATTTAGCCTAGCGATACTCAAATATACCTGTGCATCAGAATCACCGGGGGCCCTTGAAACCTGACAACCCAGCTGCAGTACCTTAAGGGACCCTGGTGTATTGGCTCTAGAATCAGGACCCAGGAGTCTGCCCTTCAACAAGTATCCATGAAGATTCAGACACACAGTCTGAGAGGTACCACCAACTGAGCCAGCTCCTCCTGGATCTCTGTTCTCTTATTTGTCTAGTAGGTCCAATATAGGAACAGCTGAACCTATCAATAGATATAAAACATTTGCCCAAATCCCAAAAGGATTAAGTTTACAATGCCTTTAAATAGAAATCCTTCTAATATATTCCTGTGACTCAGTTTCCTTACCTGTAAAATACAAGTGTTTGTTAATAAGACATTAAATAATATTCAAGAGAAGGACTCAAGAGATTCAAGGCAAACTTAAGAATCAGAAATAGAGATAAACATGCCCTAAGTAGATCTAATATAAGACAATAATAAAAAAAAAAGAAGGATTTAATTTCTAGCTTCCCAGGAAAACTTGTTAAAAGTGAGAGGGACATTCAGACAAACTGGTGGCAGTTTAGAAATCATTCTCTACAGGGTGGGCATAAAACCAGAACAGCTTTTGCCATCGGGAACCTCGCCCCCAGAATGTTGTAAAGATTTCACTGGGGTGGAGACAAGAGGGCAGCAGTATGAGAAGCACAAATTAATGATTGCCTCTTGTTTTTTCTGCTAAGAGAGCTTTTCTTCCAGCCAGGCAGAGAGCTTGGAGACCTACTTGCAACCCCATCCCTACCCTTCTCCTCTCATAAGACCTGTGCATAGCAGAGGAAGCAGCATTCTCACTACTACCATTTATTAGGTGCTTACTAGGTCCTAACTCATTTGATCTTCATAACAAGTCCATGAAGTAAGAACTATTATCATCCCCAAACTACAGATAAGGAAATGAAGGTCCAGAGAGGTGAAGTGACTTGGTTAGGGTCGTGAAGTACATTTACACTGTGGCAAAAGTGGGTCATAATCCCATGTCTGGCTGACACCAAAGTTCTTAATCTCACAGCACCTCCTTATGTATTTAAAAACAGTCTCCTGGACACTTCTAGATACTTAAACTGTTCTATCTTATTCCTGGTAGTGACACCCAGTCACTAGCACCAAGATCTGACCCAGTCAGTGGTTTAGCTAATGCTTCTTCAATGGTGTACTGGTAAATGTTGAACAACTGATTTTCTAGGGGGAAAAAATCCCTGGTGTATAGCATTTGCCAATTTCCATGGTGTAAATACTGTCACCACGGCCAATTTTAAGCTACTGACATGACATCATTTGATGAGGAGTTGGGAAGAAATGTGCACATTCAGCTTTGTGAGCTGGTATGAGTGAAACTGAAAATAGAAACCTCCATATACATACTTAGAAAGTTCTTCCATTTCCTCTTCATAAAGCCTCCTTCGTTCCTTGAGTTCTTCTGGAAGGAATTTAGCTATTAGCTCTTCCATTATGATGTTTTTGCTGTATTTTCTTGATGCCAAGCACTATATGAGGAACAAAGCAATTAGATATTTTATGCAGTCATTAGAAAAACACAAAGCACTTCTGATGCATTCAGTAGAATAGTCAAATGACCCACATATTAGAGTAATTTAGACCCACACATTAGCAACTGATGCAATCATAATGTATGTATTCTCTGGATGTTATGGTTAAAAAAAAACAGACAACAGTAAGGTGATTACCAGAGGAAAAGGGGGGTGGTGGGATGTAAAAGAGGATAAGGGGGGACAAGTGGTGACAGAAGAAGACTTGACTTGGGGTGGTGAACACACAATACAGTATACAGATGATTTACTATAGCATTGTACATTTGCAACATATATAATTTTATTAACCAATATCACCCCAATAAGTTCAATAGAAATTAAAAAACACGCATTTGATTATTCTAATTAGAAAAAGTATTTTAACAAGGGGAAAAGACTTGCATTTATGTTTTTAAAATCTCATTGCTTTCTCTAAACACTGAAATTGAGATCATGTTCTTGTTAAAAAAAGAGGGGGTGTCAGGCGAAATCCTTCCCTTTCCCATTTCTATTATTGTGTTTACAAGCTCACAGAAATGGTCTCCATCTGGGACATGCTAAATGTCTGTGGTCAAAAGGTTCAAGGAACGAAAAAGCAATTCTCAATCATTGATCCTTTCCCGCCCACTGCCCACTTCCACACCATCCCAATACTTGTCTTCTGGATATTTCAAGTCTAGATATTTTTCTTTTCTATCTTAAAAAACAAACAAACAACTAAATACTGGGGATTTTGTGTTTCTTTTTTTATATATACCATCTAGGTGTCACTGAAATTATATTATAAACCATGATTTCAGAACTGGACTCAGTCTCATTTGTCACTATTACTCTCCTTCCAAACACCCGTACCCCATGCATATCCAGGCATCTGTAACTAGGAGGCCTTTAACTGTGTGGACCAGGCAATAAAGCATTGCGGAGAATCGCTCACTATGGAAGCTACCCACACAAGCCCAGCAGGGGGAGCTCCTGAGTATAATATTGCTGGCTTTAGACCATTTTTCCTTTCCTGGCATGGGCTATGTCTGTCTATTCTGCAGTGAATATGATTGGCATAAGATATTTATCTCTCTGGGAAATGGTGTAAGTGTGACCCTGTGTGAATACAAAGAGATATATGAGGATATCTTCTATAGCTCCTAAATCTGGGACTCCACAGCATCTGCCTCCAGGATACCTTATAAGCCACTACCATTGTGTGGCTGCAGGAAAACCAACTGCTTTACCCAGTCCCAGTCTTGGGGAAAAGCAACAACTCAACAAGGAGGTGAGTCTTCTGCTGACTCTAAAACAAAAACCCAGCAAAGGCACATACTAAACTGTTAATGGTGGTTTTCTCTAGGTAATGAACATAATGGTAGACTTTCCTTTTTTCTGTTTATCTGAATGTTGCAGTGTTACCATAATACAAATGCATTATTTAAGTATGAGGACTGTAGGCTTTTCACATTCAATCAGTGCAGCAAATCTCACTCCGTTACCTAGGCAAGGTATGACACTGACCTTCCCCTTAACCCAATGCTAACTGTCAGAGTTATCCTGGATGATTATTTCACTCCATTCCCTTAGTTTAAATGATATAGTGTTGGGGAAGCTCAACATATGACTTCTCTGGACCTCCATTCACCTAGAAATGGTCTTGTGTCTCCAACCTCTCCTCAGGGATGACAGGGGTCAAGCAACATTAATACTGATTGTAAAAAGTGGCACACAAGTTCCTGAGGGAGGGAAAACAAGATGGACTTCTTGTGCTAAAGAAAATTCTATCAGGTCCACTTGAAAAAACCAAGGTGGTAATCTGTGTGATTCATTTTAAAGGACCTGGAAGCCCCAGAGCTTTTCAAGTAGCCAAGGATCTGCTAATAAGTACAATGGCTTCTGAGGGGCAGAACAAGGACCACACTGAATATCTGTGAGGTTTCTGCAGCCATGGGAATGACCTCGTCAAACCACAGAATTAACACTGACAATAAGGGGACACCAGGGCTGGTCTAGTCCAAGCCCAGAGAGAATACAAGATTGACTCAACATTACAATGAATCAGGTGCCATTATGGGATTATACCCAGGATCCATGTTTATCATCAATGTAATACTTTTGTTTCCAACATAAATTAATTTCCTTACTAACAGTTCATAAAAAGCTGGATGTTGCTTAATTTTCCTGAACACTTTGTTGAAAGGGGAGGGGTAGCTATAAGTCAGGTGAAAGAGGTAGATGGTCTTAGTGGGTATTTTGCCCTAGAAAAGTGCAGTGGCTTGGGATCCAATAGGACACTCTGTTAAGTACCCAATTCCAAATAAGCTAAGTCAACCATGAAAGAAACAATGTCTTACCTGTGAAAGACCATCTTTGCACAGTGGACACTTTGCGTTGTGATCTAGGCATCTTTCAAGGCATTTTAAGCAAAATGTGTGTCCACAAGGTGTTGTGACTGGCTCATAGAATAATCTGAAATTTAAAAATCAAAATAGAAGAAAATTGCAATAAGACCAAAAGTAAAAGACAGGGCTACTGAATGTTAAGGTTTATGGTATTATCAGGAAAATTCTCTGTGTTGGGGGGGGAGTTCTTTTTTTTCCTTAATCCATGCACTTCAGAAAAGCATTTGCTTTTTATTTCTGAACTGAATCATAAGAGAATTCATTTATTACAGTTTAGGACATAGCTAGATCATTTTATAATATTAGTTCTAGTCTGTCTCTTCTGGGACATCCAGATTTTTTTTCACTGTCTAGAGATAAATACCCAGGGTGTCTGAATAGATTCTTCTGTTCTAAAGTATGTAGCCAACCTCTTCACCTGAGTATACGTAAACACACAGATAGATAAACACACACATTCATATGCTTGCCCATTTAAGTACTTTATGTCACATTACAATGGAAAAAGACTTGCTTTCTTTGCTAACCTTGACTCTGTTTTTTACCTAAGCAATGTTTACTCCCTGAAGGATCTTGAAATTGCACCTGTAACAAACATATCGATGTAACTGCCTTTTATATAGAAGAATCATTGTTCTAGGGGCAGTAGGGTAATATTAACATGCTTACTAATAGATACATACATATGTATGCATATATATATATATATTTCAATTAAATTCTATTTAAATTGTTTTGTGGGTGCTGGATATTTTTTCAGAGTAATTTGGGGATCTTTTTTAAGATTTTATTTATTTATTTTTAGAGAGAGGAGAAGGGAGAGGGAAAGAGGGAGAGAAACAGCAATGTGTGGTTGCCTCTCGTGCACCCCCTACTGGGGACCTGGCCCTCAATCCAGGCATGTGCCCTCACTGGGAATCAAACCGGCAACTCTTTGGTTCTCAGGCTGGCACTCAATCCACTGAGCCACACCAGTCAGGCTGGGGGTCTTTTTAAAAGCTATTCTGTACATTGAGAGATTCATGATTTACTTTGCTTAAAGAAAGGCTTACTTGTAGCAGAACCACTGGGTTGGGGTAGCTGAAAATGATGGTGTAGAAGTGGGGCTCCTGCTCACCAAGAGGACAGAAAGGAGGGAAATACCCTGCCCAGACTCTTTTGACCTCACAAGAGCATCAGTTGAGAGAAGAGGCTGCCAGCTGCTCAGCCCCTTCATGTGGTTTTGGCTGTGAGGTGCATCAGCAGCCTGGCCCACACTGTCAGGCTGAACAGAGGAATCAAAATACCAGAGCTGAAAAGTACTTGAGAAAATAGACTCACCAACCAGAATGAAGCTGAGGTCTAAAGAGGATTCAGTTGCTTGTCTACGTGTACACAGCCAACTGTTGCCCAAGAAAGGCTCTCCAACTTCCACTTCCAGTCATGTGTTCTTTCTATTAGAACAACGATTCTCAACCATTGCTGTGCATGAGAATCGACTGGGGAGCTTTTTGTTTGAACAGCTTTATTGACATATAATTGATGTGCAATAAACTGCATATACTTAAAGTGTACAGTTTGATAAGTTGTAACATATGCACACACCTATGAAACCATCTCTACAATCAAGATTGTGAACATATCGATTACCCTCATCCTCCCCTCCCCATCACCTGGGGGACTTCTAAAAACTACACATGCCCAGGACCACACCTGCAGAGATTCAGATCAGTTGGTTCAGGGTAAGGGCCAGGAATCAGACTTTTTAAAGCTCCTCGGGTAGTTTTAATGTGCAACTAGAGTTCAGAATCACTGTATTACACACTCCTACTAATCTCTGCAGAGGTGAACCTTCTGCCACCTATGGGTCTTTAAAAATGTAAACATGGCAAAGCTCCACTGGATAAAGTTTGTCAGTCAGCAGGTCAAGGGGAGGGACAGTGATTTGATATTTTTAATAAGCCTATGAAGGTCTGGAGTAGAAACGAGACTTTTTGTATATTCACTTTTTTCTACTTTTTGAATGTTACAATCCTGTTTTAAAAGTAGCTAACTTAATTAATACATTTTAGTTATTAAATTGGCCAAAAAGTAAAATTAATTTTCAAAATAACCTCTTTATGATGGAGGTCCTAACCAATTCAGTAAGGCAAGAAGAAAAATAAATCAAAGTTTGAGGACTGGGAAGAAAAAAACCAAATCTGTCATTATTCACAAATAGTATGATGGTGAACTTAGAAAATCTAAAAAAGTCTACCTAATGATTACTAGAATTAATAAGAGTTGATATAATGAGCAAGGTTGCTAGAAAACTACATGGACAACACTGTTCTACATATCAGCAACAAAAATGAGAAAATAGATTTTTAAATATGACATTTACAATTGCTTTTAAAAATCAAGTACCCAAGAATAAATCTAACAAAAGTTGTACAAGACACCTATTGGAAACAATATAAACACTTCTTTGAAAGAAACTAAAGAAGATCTAAATAAGCACCAATACAAATCCCACAGGTTATTTCACTTTGTTTGTTTGTTTGTTTGTTTTTGTGGAACAAGTTGATTTCTATACTTTATAAGGCAAGGCAAAGGACCAAGAAGAGCGAAGACCCTTCTGAAGAGCAACAATGTGGGAGGACTTGCCCTACCAGATGTCAGAACTTATAAAGCTGTAGTGATTAAAACAGTATAGGACTAGCACAAGGACACATAAATCTGTGGAATAGAATAGAAAGCCCAGAAATAGATCCAGACACAGATTCTTGATTTATGACAAATGTGGCATTTCAAAACAGAAGGGGGATTTTCAGTACATAAATAGCATTCTCAATAAATGCTAGTTGGTATATATGCTGCTGAAGCGAGTACAATAAATGCTATTTGGGATAATTGGTTATCCACAGAGGGAAATGGAGTTAAACCATCTCTCACACCATACACAAAAACCATTTCCATGTGGGCTGTAACAATAAGTGTGAAAAGCAAACAGTAAAGCTTTTAGAAGATAAACAGAATATCTTTATGACCTCAAGGTTTAGAAAAAATATTTTTTTAATTTATTTTCCTTATTTTTTCAAATACATTTGTCTCTGCCTTCCCCCCACCACCTTCCCTTGCCCCTCCCCCCTCCCTCCCTCAATCCTTCCCCTTTGGTTTTGTCCATGAGACCTTGCTACACGTTCCCCGACCCTCCCATTCCCTTCCTTTTCCCCTGTCCCCGCCTCCCTCCATCCCTCTTGTCTCTGTTCGTTTCTTAGAAAAAATATTTCTTAAACAAGACATAATACAAAAAATACTAATTCTAAATGAAAAGATTGGTAATTTTTACTTCATTAAAATTAAGAACTTATAAGGTCATGAAAAGATGCCATTAAGAGAGCAAAAAGACAAGCCAGAGTGAGAGAGGGTGCTTGCAGCACCAATGACTAATAAAATACTTGTATCTAGAACATACATAGAGTTCCTGCAAGTAAGTAAGAAAAAGAGAGAGAACCTAATCGGAAATGGGCAAAGATGTATATGCACTGGTATACATAAAAACTGGTCATACCATAATAGTCCCAAACTAGAAAATGCCGAAATATCCATCTATTATAGAACTAATAATTGTGGTAGATTCATACAATGGGACACTATATGTACACTAATAAAAATGAACAGCCATCACCTACCTGCAATAACATGGATAAATCTTAATACTGAGGAAAAGAAGCCAGAATAAAAAAATACATTCTAGATAATTCCATTTACATAAGGGATTTAAAAATACAGACAAAACTAAATTACACTGTTTAGAGATGCATACATGGGTGGTAAAACTATTTTTTAAAAGAAGAGACAGAAGTTAAGATAGCGGTTTCAGGAGAAGGGTGAGGGAGTCATGATTTGACAGTGGCATCTGGACAGCTTCTATAGTGCTGACACTTATTTCTTGAACTGAGAGGGGTTGCATGAGTGTCCTCTTTACCATATTTTGTTAAGAGAATACATTTATATTTTATGTATTTTCCACCATGCAAATTTCAAAAATAAAATGTTGTTGAAAAGTGTAATTTTCAGGCTGACCGAGGAACCACTCTCTGAGCTAAGTACTAGAGCAGCCAAACCAAAATATCTCACTTTCTCAGTCATGTTGGTCTCATGAATCTGAATGCTTTACATTATTCAATGAGGCTAATGATGAAGATGATTGAGGAGTCTGTATATGCAAAATTATTTTGCCTGAGAATTTCAGAATTGGGTCTTTAGTTCATTTAACAATGTAATCCACATAAAATGACAATGATATAGCTGGTTAATTAACTGCAATAACTACTGGCATTTAATGAGCAGACAAGTGAAACAGACACAAAAGGATACAGCAACTCTTTGTAAGGGTTATGATTAAAGTGCTCCTGATCTGCGTGGTCACAACACAAAAGTTATGCCACAGATGGTGCATAATTATTGCTTTGAAATAACTCTATGTTCAAATGCTTAGAATATATCACCTTTCAATATGCAATTCACTTCTATGTTCAGGGTGACCGTATTACAAAGGCTGACTGAGTAAAGTGATTAGGAACAGATGGAATATATTTCTCTTGCTATTCTGGGTGTGTGTAATACTGTTTTTTACATCAATTAAGTTTATATATTAATAGGCAGTAATTGTTATTAGCTCCATTTTACTACTGAGGAAATTAAGACCCAGACAGGTTAAATAACTTGCCCAAGGTCACATGGACAGCTAGGGTTTGAACATGATGTCACATCTAATTCCCAACCCTATCTTCCTTCTCCAACATATGACATAACCATGACTGTGTATACATCTCTCTCTAGAACAGACATAATCCATGTGCATGTAGAAGTATACACTTTTCTCCCTCCATCTCTGTTTCCTTCCCTCCATCTCTGTTTCCTTCCCTCCTTTCTCCCCTCCCCTGAGAGAGAACTCTGGACAGGTAAATGGATGAATAAGATAGATGGATAGATAGACGGACAGACAGAGCTAGATACAGCTATACTCTTGAATTCTTCTACCTTTTATTTACCACTTTTGACAATGATTTCAGAAACACTTCAGGGAGATATTTATAAATCAGAGTAGGGCCAGATTTTTCCACAAGAAGACATTTTACCTTGTCACATGAGGGATTAAACAATAGTAATAATAAGTGTTTTCAGTTAGATGTCGGTCTGTATAAAATGTTTAGTTTATCTGAAAATAGCTATCTCTTCCCACCAGTTACATCCTTGTATTATGTTCCTCTGCTGCTATCAAATGACAGCAAAGAGGGACAGAGAAGGAGGGAGAGAGAATGGAATAGAACAGAATGAACTGACTCCTTAACACTCAGGTAGTCGAGTAGCTAAACCTAGGTTAAATACAAAGCTTTTTGTTTTAATTGACAGAGAGGTCACTGGGTCATTAGGTAACTGGTTCAGATATCAAACATTCTTGCTCCGTATCTCAAAATGTCCTTGTCACCCTAACGGTGCTTCTCCACAGCAGCCCCAGAGGCAACCCCCAATGGTTAGGGTATCCACATTAGGTAAATCTCAAAGGAGGATTTTCTGTCACTAAAGACTGAGGGGCAGAGTTCTGAGGTGTTGGAATTATGAAGAAACCTCCCCAGCAGAGGGAGAGCTGGAGACTGGAAACTTCCTCATGAATGCAGCCACTAATTATTGCTTTCTGAACTGGACAGATTTCTTTTTTGCCACAAAGCAGTTAGGGTCCTCCTGTAGCTTCCCGACCTATACAACAGCTACTCCAGACAAACTTGGCTTTTTGTTTTGAAGTCTCAGAACAGAGGGGAAGGATTAGGGAAATAATGGCTTTTAAAGTCAGAGCAAGCAAACTAAAAGGGGTCTTATCTTGGTGTTTATTTCTTGGATCAGATTTCTAACCCTTCTCTGAAGCCCCCTGTTGAGACCAGGGACAAACAAGATGAAAGGGAGAACACAGAGGAAAGGGAACAAAAGAACTTCAACCTCAGGATTCTTAGTCCTCAGGGAAAACACAAACAGGATGAGTCTGTGTTTTTGATTTTGTGTCCCCTGGATGCTGGGAGAAGGGGTAAGTACACCAAGGAGTTGGGCTTTCTGAGCAAGCTGAGTCAAGTCTCCCAAAGATTGACATGTGAAAGCCCACAGCTCATATCACAGGCTTAGAGCCACTGGGGCATTACCTGTGGAAGCCCACTTCTACGTTGGGAAGCAGTTTCTCTATCCCATACTTTGGCTCTGTCATGACCCACCTGCCACTTTGTTGTGGAGGAGAGGAAGGTGGTAAAAGGAAACAAACTCCCAACAGTATATGGAAGGCTTTCCTTGAGTGCTTCTGTATCCCATCTGTCAAACTGTTCATTATCACATCTGCCTGAGCTCATGAGCAAATCTGCCAACTCTAATTCTTTTAAGAGAAATAAAAGGTACATGTTCAGGTAATGGCTGCCTTGCTCATTTTTGTTCAGGATGGCAAGAAAAGCCATTCTGAATACAAATGGATGTGATTGATATGTAAGGCTTCTAAAAGGCAAGAAAACATATGAGGATCTTCTGCTGGCTGGATCTTACTGTGTGATGGATCAAAAGATTTTATTCTTGACATATCTTCTCTTGCTTCAACCATCTGAGCAACTTTTGTGCAAATATCTCAGCCTCCTTTTATGCTCTTTTGGAAAAAAGACAGATTTGAGAATTTATTGAAAGCTGTAGACCTTGTCCTGGAAACACACACATGCACACACACTTTTACATACAACATCAGGGAATCCATAAATCCATTAGAATGTATACATGGAACCGCCTCATGGACCTAAACTAAGGAAACTTTGGTCTAAGAGAAAAAAGTAATTAACATTTATTGAGTACTTACTCTGTGTTAGACACTGTGCTAAGTGTTTTATGTAGATTTTAATCATAACCACCCTATAGGATAGGGACTATTGTTCTCTATTTTATTGATGAGAAAACAGTGGTACAGGGAGTCATATGCTCTGGGTCAAACAGCCAATAAGTGTCAGAGCCAGGGTTCAAACCCAGGCCATTTGGCTTTGGAGCTCCTCCTCTTAGCCACAAAGTCACAGCTGTGAAATAAAAAAAAAAGAAAGTATTCCCCTGCCCCCCCAACCCACAGACCATGATTGTGGCAGCTTCCTTTGTCAGGGGCAGGGAGGCATTTGGATAATTTGCCTCCTAAGAGATCTGAGAAAGCAGAGATAACAAGGCACTAGGTGAAGGAAGAATGCTTGGCCAAGCAGTACAGGCTTACTATTAATCCTTTTCATGGCACAGAACAAACACTACACAGGCCCTTTACTTTGCTTCCAAAGAATAGACCTATGGCATTGACATTAGGCCTTGAGCTTTGAGATCTTGATCCAGTGTTGACATTAGTTTCAGGCTCACAATCTAGATAGCTACAAAGGCCAGAAAAGTGATGCAAATGTGAGATGCAGGCAAATGTAAGGCAGTGAGGGAGGAAGGGACCATGACCAGCTGGAGAATGCTTGGCCTGTCTCAAGACATTAGCATTTAACAACGACAAAAAGCCCCATGGATACCAAACACAAGACATTCGGCCTACAGGCCACCAGTTTGTGACCTCTGAGTAGATTGTTTCCTTCCCACTCTCTAGATATTTCCAAGTCAGGAGTACAGGGAGTGCAATCTGTAAATAGAAGACACAAGCTAGTCCATGTGACAATTAATGTAACCTCTATTTTGCTAGATCCACGGTTTTATGTGCTAACCAATGGAGCAGTGGGTCACTAGCGGAAAGATCCACACACCAGCAAGGAAGATTGCTCAGGCAGTAAGTGAAAGCACACTTCACATACCTCATACATAGGGAGCATTCAAGGTCAGATGCGTCAAAAGATGCGAGGGGAACACTGAGAGCAGGTTTGGTCCCCATATCTGTGGGAGGATCTGTGATTTAGAAAGCAGTAAGTCAGAACTGGACCAACCTTGGTTTCACAGACTGTACTTCTGAGGCTAAAGAACCCAATTACTTTTTCAGTTTCCACTCTCATTCCCTTCTAGAGTTGATTTAGTGGCCACCTGACCCACTGAGAATGGGATACCCTGAAGTAGACTCTTGAAGTGTCCAGCAGCCCCATAGAAAGAGAAGTGCAAGTCAGGGAAAATCCAGGAGCCCTGGAGACTTCATTCAAGTACAACAGGCATCTCATACAGCAGGAGCAACAGCGGCAACTCCATGGACAGAGCCAGGCCTTCAAAGCTGATACTGAATCTTGGCACTGTCCACCTCTCTTGGAAAGCTACTGAGCTGCAGCTGCTGCTTCTCAGATGCCTACCTACAGAAGCACAACTGAGAATGGGCAGAGTGTAGCCTGATCATACGGCTGGTCCTTCATTCCTGGAACAGGGATGGGGTTAGGTAGAGGTTGGCCTGGCAGAAGTGACACCATAAAGGGAATTGGATATCATTACTTGAGACTGTGCTTGACCTTATGCTTTGGCTTTCCATTATAATTATTCTTGAGCACTGGCAGTACACTGGGAACTACGCATGCTCTCACGGAAACTTCATAGTAATCACTGAGGTGCCACAGCTAAGTGCCAGAGCAAGGCTCCGCACCCAGAGCCTCGGGAGTCCTCATATGGAGAGCAAGTAACTTGTATATATTGGGGAACCCAGGCATCTCCTCCAAGCCCCTTTTCCCAGGGTAGAGTCCATACCTGGCTTAGAGGCTTTATTAGGCACCCCTGGGTCTTGGGGTTCAACTTGACAGTGTTTCCTTTTCTTTTCCTGGCATTTGCCAGTCTTGATGGAGGCAGTTTCTGGGAAGGCAGAGACCCCCTTCTCCTCTTCTTCTCCCTGGTCTCTCATGTTACCTTGTTGCCCATCTTCCTTTACTTTTGCTGGGTTCATCAGGCTCTTGGAGCCCCCAGTGGCTGCTGTTTCCTCCTGACTAGAACAATGTGGGAGCTCCGGATTTTCCTGGAGGAAGAAAGAGCCAAACATCAGAATCTACTAAGAACCAATGCCATGTTCTCATATTGTACCACAAGGGACAGAGAGAGAACCACACAACTCTGATCATTTAGTGGACACATAGCTTAACTGGGGAGGGCAGTCATGAGGCATATTTCCCACTTCTGCCCACATATCATCAATGACAAAGGCATGCCCAGCTTGGGTGGAGTTGGGGGATTTCCCTAGGCAAGGACAGAAAAGCATGTAGGGGAGAGATTCCTTGGGCAGTGGTGAAGGGGAGAAATGTAAGATATAGCACCAGTCTCCTCTCCTATCCAGATCACCCCCCAGTTACTAACATTAGGGAAAGCAAGACATGCAGTGAGGGTAGACCCTGTTACTCAGTGCTTCTTCTCATCTCACTGCCATTCTAGGCTAGCTGCAAGCCCCACAGCCCAGCTCCAAAAGGACTTTCAGTAAGGTTTTGGTACAGGTGTGTCCATAGGCCTGCAGAGTTACCTCATGCTCCAGAGCTGTATCTTATACTGGTCAAATGAACTAGGGCCAAACTACTCCTTTACTAGATTTTGAGGAAGAAATATGAAAAAGAGACAAAATCATTGGGCCAAATGATCAAGAATGTCTCTAGCATCTTAAAGAATGTTTGTTCAGGAGAGGGATATTTGAAAATGGATCTAGAAATAAATGCAGTGACAAAGTGTTTATGTGGATTTCCCTGGAGAACCCCTCTCTATTCTAAACCCATAGCCTACAGGTACAAATGCCCATGTTCTTTTTTCCCTTCCAACCCCTGCCAAAAAATTGGTAGACAGATGAACAACGAGAGCCATAAGGTTGAGAGAAAACAATGAGGTGAGGAGAAAAAGGCTTCTCAGTCTCTAACCTGGGGAGTTCATGGGTTTTCTTTTTTTTTTTTCCAGGACCATAACAATGCTGTCTTCTCAACTTTCATGAGCCCCAAGCACTGTCTACACAGGAGGACATTGCTTTGCAAAGCACAATTTGGGTGGGAACCCTGTTCCTGTTCCCCAGCTGGCTCTCACTAGAGAGCCAGGGGTGCACTTTTTCTTCATTTCGATTGAGCTACAATTAGAAGTCACTCCAAAGACTATACTTTGAGGGATCATTTCCATAGTTCGTTACTAGAAGTCACTCCAGGCACTTTGCTTCAGTGTTAGTGTTCTCAATCATGTAATCTTGACCTCAAATAATTATTGAAATGCACTAGGGCTTCTCTGACTTCAGGAGATACTCTTTGAGATCTGCCGCCCCCTTTTTGAGTTGCTCACACCTGCATTTTATTCCTTCTCCTGATCAGGGAGAGAAGCTGGGAAAATGTAAGGTTTCCACCTGCCAGAGAACCAAGAAGCCACAGAGATCTCAGGGCTTCTCTACAGGGGAAGACACAGGGCACAAGCAAAGTAGGGACTGCGGCCCCAAGGTGTTGAGGTAGTTAGCACTAAACTCTGCCTTCAAGTCTGCACCCCAGCTGCTGCCCACGTGCCCTCTGCTGAGAAAGGCAGGGCCTAGAGCCCATCACTCCATGGTCCTGTTCCTTTGATTTCAAAGAAAGGCACAAATACCTGTCTTCCTTCCAGGAAATTAACCCTTCCCAAATCGCTTTCCTCTTCTCAGCCTCAAATATATACCAAAGTCTACTTATGTGTAAAACATGTGGCAGAAATAGGGAATTACCTCCACCTGGGAATCAAATGCAGTTGTCTTTATATGAGGAAATCAGCCAGTGTTCAAAGACCAGCAGGTTGAACAAACAAAAAGCAGGAAAGGGGGAACTGTCAGGCCTTCTTCCCAGGCTCCCCGCCTAGGCTGATAGAGCTACATCATTGAATGGCTCCAACAGAAGTGGACCAATTCCTTTCTAGTTCTGTCAATTCTCTCAGCTAGATCTAATCAAGAACTGAAAAATAAATGCAACAACTCATAAGCGCTGGGACCATGTTTGAAATCCCATTTTATCTTTAAGAAGTAACCTAACAAAGAACATAACCAATAGCAACTCCACTTCTTCTTTCTCAGGAACTAAAGTAGGAGAGGTAGGGCACACTCCCCCAGTTTGCCCACAAAACAGCCAAACGAAGCGTCACAAACGAGCTGGGTGAGTCGAATTTTACCTGTGACAACTTTGGTAGATTATGGCTGGCGCCTTCAGTAGCCATTGACTCTACGTGTTCCTTTAATCTAGGGTGAGGTGCCAACAGCTTCAGGATATCGGGAGAATGTTCCTGAGAATCCCCCGGGACTGATGGTGAAAAGAAACTAAGGAGAAGCTGTGACATAAAACAGAAGACTTCACTACTTAAGTTTCTACAGGGGCTCAGGTGAAGGGGGAGGGTTAGGAAGGGGCAGGGAGCAAAGTTTGCAGGCCAAAACTCCGGGGGGAAGCCTTGGACCAGACAGACCAGGGCAGATCGGGGCAGGAGGCCTCACTTCAATGTGCATCAGAATCACTCAGGAGCTTATTAAAAGTCCAGACTCCACGTTCCCATGCCTGGCTCCCCAGGTCTGAAGCGTGGCCCGGGAATCTGCATTTTGAAAAGGCATCACAGATGCTTCTGTCACACTAGTCAAACTTAAGAACTATCACCCCAGTGCTACCATTACATAGACATATCTGCATAGGATTTAAAAACCTATGTTGGAGAAAAGAGACAAAAAGGTGAAGGCAGGAGACAAACATCACCCGGGGGACCTAGAATCATGTTTGTAATACCCCAGTGGGTAAAAATCTACAACTGTCTTCTAGATTCTGATATTTCTCTTTTTTTAGATTTTATTTATTTAATTTTAGAGAGAGAAAGAGAAGGAAACCTGTGAGAGAAATATCATTCGGTTGCCTCTTGCACACCCATAGCTGGGGACCTGGCCCACAACCCAGGCATGTGCCCTGACAGGGAATCAAACCAGCAACCTTTCGCTTCACAGGCCGGCACCCAATCCACTGAGCCACACCAGCCAGGGTAGGTTCCAATATTTCTTTCCTTTGCCTGCCCATTTCGCTCCCTTCTTCCCAAACCATCATCCCTGGATCTTTAATCCCTTCCACATTGATGTGTTAGAAAAAGCAGAAACCAACCTTCCTCCCTCTTTTCCCAGCCTCTCCTCCTCTATTCTGACCTTCACTTTTCAGAGAAAGTCAAGTAACTTCAAACACTAGTACTGGGGCAGACAAGTTCCAGTGTATGGCTGGTTCCCTTGCGATTGCATAAACCTGTTGGGTGAGAAGGTCCAGAAGGGACTGGGAGTCAGCGATGGATGTTCTAGTGCAGACTGCATCATTGGCTGCCCACATTCTTGCCTCAATTTGCCCCTGTGCCAACAAGGATTGTGAATACACATGTATATAACAAGGGATAGGTCACTTGGCTTCTAAAACAGTCAAGTATTTACGACTGAGAGGCCCCTGCAGTGGTTGGAGATCCACTAAAGGATGCTTCACCCATTGCTCAGTCAGGGTACATAGTCAGGGTGTTAACTGATGGAGGAAACCTGACAGAAATTCTGACCAAACTGCCTCCAGTTTGATTTGTTCCCTTGCTGGCCCCTCACTGTTCCTTCATGATCTTCCTCCAGATGCCAGCCAGAACTTACCACATAACCAAACCCTGCGCAGCCTTCAAGGCTCAATTCCAATGCTGCCTTTCCCTACTACTCCAGCCTCCCTGATGTCACCTGTCCTTTCATGTTATCCACTGAACCACAGTATAGCACCTTACACTACATAGTCTTGTGTCAGCCTCAAATTATATCACAGATGTCTCTCTCTCTAACCAAATGGGCAGCTTCTAGAGGTCACATGATAGATGTCCAACAGATAACCATCACACTGGATGGAATTGAACTAAGACACTTATCCAACCCAGGGCCCAGGGAGGGGCCTTGGGTTCAGGCCCAAAGTCCTTAGACAGATCTGTTTCCTTCCATTTCTGGGAAACCTGCTTCTTACGTCTAAGTTGGTAACAGAGTGAGGTAAGGAGGCACTTACAGTGCCCACGGCCATAAATGCCACCTTTCAGGACCTGTCCTCCACAGAAGCCAAATTTGGCTCTTGGAAGCCCTCCTGAGTGGCCCAACAGGATCAACCCTAGATTTCTAAAGCAATCTCTCTCACATTCTCCCCAAAATAGCATGATGCTCTTCACTGGCAGGCACACACCATTTTAACGTATGAGGATAAAAAGGGCAGAGTGTGGTGAGAGGGAGTGAGGCAGAAACAACAGCAGAACTTTGCTTCTTCCCTTTACTGCCTAAGATCTCATTCTAGGATTTCCCAATGGCTTTGGAAAACAAAAGTTGGGGTCAACTGTCAGTGAGAATAATCATCCCACATAAGTGAAAGTCAAACCCACTTCAGTGTCAGCCCTAAAAAGGCTCAAATGGGTCAAGAAGGGGGAAAAGAGAATCTGAGGTCTGTGAGTGTCTAAGGTAACTAATAATGCCAAGTGAACCTGGACCATCTCTGTCAAATCTGAAAATGGAACAATCCAGTAGATAAGCAGTGCTGAGGGCCCCCAGTATTCTTAAATGGCTGTCATGCCCTTTTCACACTCAGTGGATATTTGCCTCTAAATTCATGCCCCAGCTTCAGAGCTCCAGCACACTCATTACGAGCATACATTCATATTATTTGACATTGATATTGCATTGAGTAACACATTCAGGACTGTAAGGTCCTTGAGGACTAATACTGTGGTTTATGCCTCTTATCCTTGAATCCAACTCCTGCCTCTCTTGGCCTTAGCACACTCTGTCCCCAAAGTGAAGGTTTTTCTAACTGCCTCTGTCCAGCCACTCCAGAACTGGATGGTCCCATTGCTACTCTTGCCCAACACCAGCAATGAATGCTGAGACTCCTCGAGTGCCCTCCCAGAACAGCACGATGGTGAAGCGGCTAGAAGACAGACTCTGGGAGCAGATGAAGTTGGGTTTGAATGCTCATCCACCAATCACTAGCTGATGACCTTGGGAAAGTCACTCAGCATCCTCCTCCATCTCATCTGTAACATGCAGATAAATAATAGTACCTACTCCTATAGAGATGTTGTAGGGATTACATTATATCTTCCACAGAGAGGCCCTAGTACAGTGCCTAGTGCATAGGAAATGCTCAATAAATGTTAGCTGCTGTTATTATCATCCACTCCATGGACTGCACTTAAGATTTGGGGAAGGGCCCACAGCTTGGAGGATTCACCAGTGTTTCTCTGAAGAACACACTGTCCACATTCCCAAATCAGGTCAAAGCAACTCCCCAGGAGAGAAATCTGTCAGAGACAGAACATCCAGAGCCCCGCTTTCCTTTGTTCATTGATTTTGCTAAAGGTTCATTTCTGGAGCCTTCAGGAGACCAGTCCTGTCTCTTGCTGCCTTTCTTCATCTGCTGCTCTGCCAAACCACACTGAAACAGAAGCACTTGTGGTGTGGTGGTAAATTTGAGGTGGGGAATAAGGAGAACAGAGGCCACCACTGACTGTTAGCATCCAACTTCAGGTCAATTAGCCAGACACACTGAGAGCACATTGCAGAACAGTAAGCAACAAAGTCTGTGAAGGGAGGATGCTTGAGCCTTCACTAATACTCTCAGTATTTCATGCAGCTTTTTCAAATAACCAATTTCTCCTGGGAGTCCAGAGTTGTAATGTTTGGATTACAATCATACCTCGGTACTCACTGTCTTCAGAACTCATCAAACCCTGTACTCACCACATTTTGACAAGGAAAAAAATGTTTCAGCACCAGCTCTTGCTTGGGACTTACTGCACTTGTGTGAGTCATGATGTCACCCGGCAAGAGAAAATGCTTTATCATATGGTACTTGTCAGTTTTGGCACTTGTCAAGAGTTTTGGAATGAATTAACTACACCACTGTATATTGTAATGGTCCCTGACTTATATTTGTGAGATAGGGTATGTGTTTTATTTCTAGCAAAGGAGCTGAAGGTTGAGGTTGTGCATATGGCAAGGGAGATGGGGACCAGCATCCTTTCTGAGGAGCTGGCTTCCCGGTGTGGCTGGTGAAGCTATGACTCGGTCAAAGTAACAGTGCAGATAGCCCCACACCCGTGACCTCCTGTCAACAGGTAGAATCTCCTCAGTGAGCTTCCATCCCCATGTTAACTGGTTTGGATTTATTTTATCTTGTTTTTTGTCCCACCAAAAACCCAAACCCTGAGTCAAAGAAGCAAGAATGTTCCTCATAGACTCCTACAGAAATGCAACAATTGGTCAATCTAATTGTAAACATCGAGAGGAGGGTCATTTGGGAGCAATCAGTTGGCACTTGCATCTCACTTCTGTACCCATAACCCAGGGAGCCACCCACTCAAGACCCCAAATGCACTGGAAGGAAGTTCCCTCACTCCCCTTCCTGGAGAAGACAGTGAGATGGGAGCCCACTGGGCAGCTGGACCTGAAGTCGTCTCAACTCACCCTTTGGGCTTCAGATCTTGCTCTTTTGTTCTTTCCATCCAGGGACACACAGTATAGAAATTCCCTTAGTGCTTCTTCCACCTTGCCTAGGGTGGCTAAGGCTTGTGCTTTTCTGAAGTGTGCCTGGAAGAAAATGTTAGCATTCAATCCCATTCTTATTCATCTTCTTGATACCACTCTTCTTAACACTAGATAAAAACTTCATGAGCATTCACTATTGCCTAAAGCATTTCAAAGGATTATCTTACATACAAACCCTACAATGTAGGCAACTGTTCTGAAGCCCATTTTAAAGAAAATAAAACTAAAACCCAGAAAAGTGACTTGCCCAAAATAACACAGCTGATAAATTTTGGAATGAGGGTTTGACCCTGGGACTGACTGACACCAAAGTCCAAATTTTTAACCACTGGGCAGTACTCCCTCCACTCCACAACCCCATGGCCCCACCATTGTACTGAAGTGATCAACAAATAGCAAGAACAATGATTTCAACACATGCTAACCAGCTTTTGGGACCTGCCCAAATATATCTTCCTACTAACTAGTGTGTCAAGCAGAGGCCTAGTCTACATTACTGGCTTGAATGACCACCTACACTTACTGATCATTTTTCAGAAGACACCCAAAGGAAGGGATGTCACCTGTCCAAGACCTCAACAACAAAGCTGGAACTAAAACTGTGGTCTAGGACCCCCAGAGAGTTCTACCTGACAAAGTAGACTGCCCTTCAGAGGGCTAACCAGGGGCAGAGAGGGAAGCCTTTCTGCTTACCTGTGGGGAACTGAAACTCCTGTTTAATACTTCCATCAACTTCTCCTCCACTGGGGAAGTTACTTTTCCCAGTTCATCCCAAAGGGTCCACTGCTTACTCAGCCCTGTTTCCAAATGCACTATCCAGACCCCAACCCTTAGGCCCTAGCAAGGATAAGAGTAGAAAAAGTTGCAAGTGCTCTTACCCCTGGGAAGCTTCCTGACCTGTGCTGCTACAGGTCTGAAATGCTCCTACTGGAGCTCCTTTGGGTTAAGACATTGGTGACTTTTAGTAACCTGTAAATGTGTTCCTTGGCAAAGAGAACATGCTAATCCATCACCCATGAAAACCTTCTCATGAAAGGAAATATAAGATTCACTTTGACATTAATGGCACTGTATGTTTTATCTGAAGTTCCCAGATCCAAAATAAAAGTTTGACAATCTGTTACTTTCATAAGCTTGACATTAAAAGTCATAAGGTGGCAAAGCCTGACTTAAATGATATAAAGTGCACTATATTCTTTATCCCACTTAGCGTGAATTGTCATGAAATACACTGCAGAAATATTAGTGTGTTTGATTATGAGGCACTGTCTAAAATTCTCTGACGGTGTTATTTTACATAAAATATTTCTGAAATTGGAAACATTCTTGACTCTGAACACATCTGGCCCCGTGAAATTCATAAAGAGATCATGGGCCTGGACTTTGGTAAGTTGAGTGTCTGAGAAAGGCATCCCAGGATTGTACAGAGTGAGGACTACACCAATACCCAGTAAGTGTTATAGCTCACATATTGGACCTTTGGCCATGCTCACCTGTGGCCCTCACTGAATCCCTGTGAGGTGATCAGGACAGATAGCAATAGCTTCATTTTGCAAACAAGGACTCTTGGGGCCCAGAGAGTAAAGTGACTTCCCCATGGTAACTTAGCTTGGAAAAAGTAAAGCCCAGGTTCAAATCTTATCTTCTAAACTAAATATTGACATGTGGCTGAGGGCCAGTTCCTGAGGCCAAAAAGTGACACTTTGCATCCTGGCATCCTGAGAGATGCTTAGCCTGTCTTTTTCCCCCACCCTTCTATGTGACCTAGATGTTTGTGGATACTGGCAGGCTGAATGACTATATTAAAGACTCGAAATGGCACAACCAGCCAGCAATACTCCTCTTATCCTCTTCTTTCTACTGTCCCTGGAAAATAATGGTGATGATGATGAGAGCAAACACTTATACAATGCTATGTGCCAGGTATTGTTCTCAGTATCTTACATGTTTTAGCTGATATAATCCCCAAGACAAACCCTGTTAAGTAGGTCCTTTGAATATACCCATTTTACAGATGATAAGATGAGGCACAGGAAGGTTAAGTAATTTTCCCAAGGTCATACAGCTTATAAAAGTAGCAGAGCTGGGACATAAACTCAGATAGTCAGGCTCCGAAGCCCATGTTGCTGCACTGGTCATCAATTGAAGATCAAATCGGGGAAGAATCCAGTTTCCTTGAAGACACCTAAGTCACCCTTTGTCAAGGGACCCTCAGCTCCTTTACAAAGCTTTCTCCCAGCTCTGCTTGACCTCTAATGCCTCCACCCCACTGTGGGCAGCAGCTCTTCCTGCCAATTCCTGTCTACAATATAACCCCTTCCCATCCCTCCCATCCCACACTCACCTTAAAACCCATTGGGCGGAGCTTACATGCTATTTCTGCATCATGCAGTGCGTCCTCATGAGACTCCAAGGTGAAATAAATTTGAGACCGGTTGCTATAAAGCAAGTGGTCATTCGGAGCTGCCAAATGAGGGAGAAAAAGCCCTCATTAATGGCCCCCAGCAGAAACCAGTGATAAGTCCTGTATGAGGATACATCTTGAGCAAATCGCAAGTATTCTAGGACTTTTCTACTGGAGATCCAAAGGGTTAGACTCAATTTCTACCCCTAATACTGCCCTACTGACCATACCTCCCCAGCCACTCTGGGTCTGCAATGTCCCAGCTGTAAATAAATAATTTTTGTCCCTCTCTCAATCAGTTCCTTAAAGGGCCTGTGGCGTCAGTGATACATCAGCAACTTTGACATAAAGAAAATCCTGGTACCCTGCTTTGTAGCTATGTGGGGCTAGCAACTGGTAGTCTGGCTTCTGAGTGAAGTATCACCCATGAGGAAACAGGCCAGGTAGTGGGGAGAGGGCAGTGGTCAGATGTGCATCCTGGCCACCAGGAAGACAAGTTAGTTCTCCAGTGGCAACAGCAACATCTCTGTCTAGGAACCCAGAACATAGGAAGTTTCTGTAAGAAAATGGAAATGTATTTGCAAAGCTTCATTCTCTCATTAAAATGGCCAAATGTGAATGAACCCAAGCAAAGTTTCTGAGGATGAAGTGAGGCTGGCTGTCCCAACACTCTGACGGCAGGGCTGGACAGGTCTTTAAAAATCATCTGGCTCAACCAACCCATTCTTCAGATGAGGAAAATCAAGCTCAGAGAGGGTGAAGGCATCTGCTGAAAGTCACACAGCTAACTGGTCAGCGTCATAGCTAATTGGCCAAACTTAGAATCTGGGGTGGAGGGCAGTTTTCTTCTTTTCTGAAGGGAGTACAGTGTTTGGAATAATGAGGAGGAGAGCCTGGCCGTCTTCCAGCACAAAGATATTCTTTGTTGGGGAGGCTGCTTTCCTCCTAGAAGGGTGAAGTGGTCTTGACATTTTCACCCTGACTACTCTGACCATGCAAGGAAAAAACCCAGGGAATACTGGCCTTGCAAGGGTGGCTGAGAGGAATAGAACCTCCCTTGGAGATCTGGACTTAAGTGGCCTCCACCTACCCATCTTCTTCATATTGCCCTACTCTTCCAGAGGCACCTGGCTCTAGCTTATGTTGAGGGAACAGGCTTTGTTGATTTTTTTCTCCCAGGGGTGTGAAGGTTTGCTTCGGTGCCTATTCCTTGCTCTAAAGATATTAGCAAAGAGTTTGCTGTCTTCTCTGTCGCTTCTTTTCTGCAGCACATGCTAGTCCAGTGGCAGCTCACAGTGTGTTCTTGTGCACATAGGGTTTGTGTGTATAGTGTGTGTGTATGGGGGGGAGTCCCCATCTCCCTCAGGTGCCAGTCTTGATCAGTCAGCCTTAGTTCCTCCCCTTCCCCCAATACCTGTTGCCAGTTCTGTTGGAGGATCAACATGTGGAGACTCCAGCCCACCCCTCCTTCATCCATCAGAGTCAGGCTCAGGGCACCCTCAATCCCAGAGCCCTGTCTGACCAGCCCTGCTACCTCCTTCCTCCTCAGCATGCTTGGCCAGACACCACGTCCCCCCCGGCTAAGCTTCTGGCAGCCTGCCCGAACTGGGCAATACAGGCCAAAGGCTCCGTGGCCACTCCTTGGGTACAGGTGTGGGAAGAGGATGTCCAGGAAGCTTCTCCCTGCAGGAACTCCAGCACCCTAGCCAGGCTGCAGGCATGGGGTTACCCACGTTGTCCTTGAACCCACAAAGCCCACCCATCAGTCTCTAGGCAGCGCGGGAAAAGCGGGACAGAGGCCTGTCCCCACCGCAGCTAGCCCACAGTCTCCTGGGATCCCTGAGCAGTCGCCAGGCCGGTCGCCTACCGGGCTGGCGAGGTAAGGGTTCCAGGCGAGGGCGCAGGCAGCAGACTGGAGCGGGAAGAGGGTGGGGGGAGCATCTATTTCAGCCGAGGATCGTGTGATAGGAAGCGGTGACAATGAGTCACAGGGCAGCGGGGCGCGAGCGCTCCTCCCCTCCATGCTCGCGGGATGGTTTCCGAAGCGAGCGTGGCCCACTTCGGTTACCTCAGCCGTTACACAATCCCGCCCGCCTGCCCGCCCGCGCGAAGGAGGGGCCGCCCGGCCTGGGCCGCTCGCGGCCCTTATGCAACCAGTGTTCTCCTGACCTAATTCCACGCCGGACCCACCCCACCCGGAGCCGTGGCCCCGGAAAAGACAGCTCCCGGCCGAAACGGCGGTCCGGGCCAGGCGGGACAGCAGGACGAAGGCGCTTAGTGAACACCTCGGGCTGGCGGGAACTCAGTGGAGCTGGCGCGAGGGTAGAAAGGGTGCGAAGTTCCCCTCTCAGCTGGGAAAGTGCAGGCAGGTGTAAGAGACGACCCAAGCGTGCAGAAGCAGAGAGAGGAGGAAACACAGGAAAACAGAGTCGGTCACACTGAGCAACAAACGGAGTGACAAGGGTGGGAAAGACAGAGGAAAGGAGAGACAGAAACAGCGCCACAAGCACAGAGATGCGGAAACACAGAAGCTAATAGGAGATACAGGAAAACACACACACACACACACACACACACACACACACACACAGCAACAGGAACAGAGAGGCAGAGACACAGAGGGGAAAAAAAGAGAAATTGGTAGGGATACACGAAAAAAGTCAAAGACTGAATTCCATAAACCCCTCCCCCACTCCAGCCCCAGTCCATCCCACGGCCCCCCGCGCCCTCCTCCGCTCTGGTTCATACCTCACCTCCCTCTGGTTTCATTGCGGGGAGGCGCGGTAGGCTCACCTAGTCTGACTGCCTCATTGTACTTGAGCAGCGCCGCTTCCACCTGGCGCTCGCGGTACAGTCGGTTGCCCTCGTGCCGGAGTTGCGACGCCCGTGCTGGACCAGGGAACAACTTGCCGAGGAGACCGCTGAGCACCACGTTGACCCTCAGGGGTGGCGGCGCCTGCTGCCCAGCACGCCGGGCTCCGCGCGCCCTCCCAGTGGCCACCATCAACGTGGATAGCTTTACGCCGCACAACGCACAGCGCCGGTCGGCTGCCCGTCCGCGTTCCAGGCACAGTTTACAAAAGGTGTGGCCGCACGACAAGGACACGGGGTCTGACAGAAATCCATGACACTTCCGGCACTTGAAGCCATCCCACACCTCGGTGGCCTCGGCAGCTGTTGCCACCCCTGCCTCTTCCGACATCACCACGCAGCTTGCCTGGCTGCTCCGGTCCTCGGGCACCGGAGCCAGCGCCTCTCCTCGCGGGACGTTATCGGCCAGGCAGCGCACCAGCTGCTCCAGCTGTTGGGCCACCAGCTGCTGACGCTCCGACAGCTGTCTGTACACCTCGAGAGCTTCCCGGAGGCGCCCCCCGGACGCCAGGGCGTCGGCCTGGGTGAGCAGGACTTTGCACTCCGGCGTCGAGGCCTTAGGAGGCTGTTCTCGCTCTGGCTCCCGCATCGGTAGAGGTGAGGGGCCTTTCGTAGCCGCCTCCTGATGGGGGCCCGTATCTACACGGTTCACTGATGCCGACGGCTGCGCCAGCTCTAAGTTGTTGCTGCTAAGCTCGGAGGGCAAGCTCAGCATCTGTCCAGTCCGAGGTGAATCCATACAGGGAGGGACACGCGCGGGAAGAGGCGTCTAGGGGCCGGGGACCCGGAGCCCGGAGCGGCGGCTGGAGGGAATTGGGGCTGCCACCGCAGCCGCGCGACTGCACACCGGTCCCTGCCGCGCCTCCGCGAGCTCCATGCCGGCCGCCGCGCGCAGGCTAATAACTGTCTTGTCTCAGCAAAGTGTTATATAAAACGGCACCACGTGACTCGCCGCCAAGCCGCTCATTGGCCGGCGGCGAGGAAATTGTTACAAAACCAGACAGTTTTGTAACAGTGTTGCGCTTGCTTCTTTTGGCTTCACTTTTCTTGGCTTCTTTTTGAGGTTGTTTGTATTTACACTCCGCCTTATTTCCCCTGCCAATGTGGTTCCTTTTCGGACGAGGGAGAGAGGAAAAAAAAACTCAAAGTGTCTGCTCTCTGGTTCTTCCGTCTCCAAACCCTACCCCATCCCACCTCCAAACCGGCTAGCAAACAAGTCTCCCCTGCCAGCCATTTGCTAGCGGCCCTCTCCCCACCCCACCGCGCCCAGAGAAGCCGGTACCTCGAGGAGCACAATCCACCAGGTCTTTCGGAACCCCCCAGTCTCGTCCTTCTAGGGACGACCACTGCTGTCTCCGAAGGGAAGAGAGTTGAGAGGGTCCCCGGGAAGCGACCCCCTGCTCTGGCCCCTGGCCCCTGCCCGCAAGCTCTGGAAGCTCCGCCCCAGCTCCTCATACCCAGGGCCCCTTACAGCCATCCCCGGGAGTCCTCCAAAAGTACTGAATGCAATTATCCGAGGGCGCTCGGTTTCCCATTCTGGGAGCGACACGGAGCAGCCGCCCAGCAGGTGTAGAAGTTGGGCAGTGCGGTCTGAGAAGTGGGGTAAGCGCCTAGAAGATTCGCTGGCCAGCTGGGGCGCGGAGGTGGCGCCACGCGTGCCCCGCTCTTCGCGTCTCCCGCCCCCAACGCCGGAACCTGCGCTGGCGCGGGCGCCGTACTGGAAGTGCACTCGGCCCCGGAGGCCACAGGCAGGAGGGGCCGGGTCGCGACAACTCAGCCTGCGGGGGTCTGAAGGTACTCTGGGGGTGGGGCGTGGGAGAAGGGCTGGCGGAGAAGGACCCGAGAGCGCTACTCCGGAGAAATCCCGCGAATCCTGGCGCACTTCAGCGGCGGGCCACGCTATCCTCGGGTTTGCTACTCCAGAGCCCTGAGTTCAGACATTCTCGCATCACAGTCGGGGGTTGCGCTCCAGGGGTAGGGTTGCGCAAAAGCTGCAGGAGCTTGGCTCACAGTGGCTAGGGACCATTGAGGGTGCTCCGATTACTTCCAGAAGGACTGTGTGAGCCGCCCACACTGTCTCCTTCCAGCCCCCACTCTTCAGACGCGAGCCACAATCACAAATAAGCAGGCGACGCTTAAAGACTTAAAGGAATAACGCAGTCTTCCCCCACCCACGTCTTCCCCCACCCCGTCACGCAGCAAGGAGCAGGGAGGCGGGGTCTGGGCTTGCCTCTGGCTCAGTCAGCCTCCAGATCTCCAGGCTCTGGGCAGTGCCTGGAGCAGCACGTGGGGCAGAGCAGTGCCCGGGGCAGAGCGCCACCCCTGAGGACCTACAGTTGGCTACTGCTGTGGCCACTTCTTAGCTCACTGACATTGGGCAAGTGACCTAAATTCTGGGAGCCGTCATTTGGGCTTCCGCACCAATGTCAGGGATGATCTTAGTTGGCATCAAGTCCTGTTTCAGAGTTGGGGACCACGGATTCTGTCCGGGCTCTGTTGCTTTAGGTCGTTGATCCCAACACCGAGGTCACAGAGAGCGGGTACTGTGCAGCAATCCCTAGAGCCTCTCACCGGTGACTGGAAGATGGGGACAGAATGTCAGAGAGGAGAAGGGAAGCTGGCTCATATGGGGAAAGAGACCAAGAAAAGCAATAGAGAAGCTCAGGATGTACCCAGGAAGGCATAAGGGACACATAGGAAAACCTGGCTCGCAGCCCTATTTTTGTCGTAACCTTGGGCAAGACCTCTGAGGAAGCTTTAGTTTCTCCTAGTATCCACGATTCCCTCCAGTCCTAACCTTGAGATGCTTCTATCCTAAGACCAGATTTAATGATACCAGCTTAACTAGTTAAGTATAAAAAACTAGTCTAGATGCTGTGGGTTGGGGCTTGGGTGCAGGGTTGGGGGGGATAGTCTGCAGTAGTAGTAGAAGGGCAGCGGTAGGCAGATGGCTCAGGCCTAAGCTAAATTTTGAAGATAAGGAAGCCATGGGACTGGTCGGTCAAGAGGTGGAAGAAGTGGCTATCCAGGGGTGTCCAAGCTTTTGGTGTCTGTGGGCCGCAGTGGAAGAAGAAGAGTTGTCTTGGGCCACACATTAAATACATTGTGACACATAATCACACACACACAAAAAGTCATAATGTTTTAAGTAAATTTATAATTTTTGTTGGGCCACATTCATAGTCATCCTGGGCCACATGCAGCTCCTAGGCAGCCGGTTGGACACCCTCTGCGCCATGCAGCAGGGGGAAAGCTGGGGCCCTTGGTGACTTACTGTCTAAAGTGAGCTCCTTTTACCCTTCATTTCCCTTGCTGTTTTGAATGAAGTCATTTAGTCCATTCAGGATGCTATAACAAAATACCATAGACTAGATGGCTTGCAGAAAACAAGTTTATTTCTCAAATTTATTTCTAGAAATTGGGAAGTTCAAGATCTAGGTTCTGACAGATTCAGGGTCTGGTCTGAACCTGCTTCCTGGTTCATAGATGGCTGTCTTTTTGCAATAACCTCACATCCATAAAGGGGCAAGGGATCTCTCTCCGGTTTCTTTTATAAGGTCACAAATGTCATTCATGAGGGAGCCTTCATAACCTAATCACCTCCCAGATGCCCCACCTCCAAATATGATCCCATTGGGGATTAGCTTTCAACTTATGAATTTTGAGGTGACACATTCAGTCTCTAGTAGGGTCCCCAGCATTACCTGCCTGTACCTTCTGGCACTTGTATGGAGGAGCAAGTTTGTAGCACAGGTAAAGAGATTTACATTAAAGGGTTATGAGATGGATAAGAATGAAAACCTCTTAATTCAAGAGATTTATCCATTTGACAAATTTTTAAAAATTGATAGAAGTCACCCAAAATTGTCTTTCAGATGCAGATCTGGGTTGTGCCTTCCTCCCTGGGTCACCGTGACAAGTATGTATCCCCTGGATTGGTTTCCCTCCCTTGCTGGTCAAGGGTGGATACTCAAGGATAAGGCCAAGTCAGGGCGGTGGGTCTCATTCAGACATGAAGTAGAGATTTTCTCATCAGGTAGCCCCTCTGGTAGCTGCTTGTGCCCAAGGTTGATCATGAACTTGATTAGGAATGTTAGTAGCTAACAGGGTGGTGCAGGGTGCACTGTTCAAAAGACAGCATGGCCTATTCACAGAACAGACTTCACAAAAGTTTTACATTGTATTTTCAAATCAGGACTGCTTGTAAGGTAACATAAAATGGGTTTCTATTGAATACTAGGAAACATTACCACAGGGGTTTTCTTTCCTTCTTTATTTAAAGTTAACAAGCATTACATTGTTATACATTTGTAGACCAACTCAGAAGCCTCTTACTCAAAGCTTCCTCCCCTTTGCCCTTACTAACTGGGGTTCCCTAGAAGAAGGGGAGAGGAGAGATTGACACCACTTTTTCAAGTGCAAATATTCCCTTTGGAAGACCAGAGTCTTCACACCTCCATTTATTTTGCTAAGGTTAACCAGGAAAAAGAGCAAGCTGATATTCGACTCCTTTCCAACTGACTGCAGTGACAGAACTCTGAGGAACTTCTCTGGAGCCCAGATGGCTAGACCCTAGCTCCTCTTACCAAGAAAGCCTTTCTCTTCTAATCTAAAAAGTTTGAAAACCATGACAATTTTCACCTACTTTTATGTATTTGTTGAGCATCTTCTATGTATCAAGCACTGTTCTAAGAATTAGAAATGTATCAAAGCAGCACTTGACTCCCAGGTCCTCCTTTACCTATAGCAGCACATTTCCCCGCCCCCGCCCCCCCCCCCACATTCCTATCCCACTTCTCAGGCAGACTGGAAGTTCCATGAAAACAAGGATTAGTGTCTTGTGTCTCTCATCTCCTTCTCAAAGGACAGTATTTGAAGAGATTGCACTGAACATGGCAATGGACATTATGGCCCTAGATGGGAGTGTGCAGAGGGACAAGAGCAATGTCACACTTTTCCCTTGTGTCAATCACAGAGGAGAAAGTGGGCATGCACATAATTAAGGGCTGACTGTCCTATGTGTGGTAAGGGCTGCTAGCTAGCTCTGGGATGGAAGAAGCCAGTCAAAGCCCGGGGCCTGGGGTGAGGAGTGAGCAATGCACACATACACATGCACGCATGCTATGTGTGGAAGCTTGGTCAAAGCACTTACTTTCTCATTTTATATACTGGAGTTTCCCATTTTATAATATTGGAGGAGGGACTCCATCAATTAGGCAGTCCCTATAAGAAAACAAAGGTCATCGTGGGCATTAATAGCACTAACATGAAAAAAGCTGCCCCTTGCTGTCTAGATTAAGTAGCCCAAACCCAGAGCTGAAGAAACTTTACAGATCAGCCCTGGTTTCACAAATGAGGGAACCGACAACAAGAGAAGGCCACAGGTCGTAATGGGAGTTGGTAACATAGCCAGGGTTGGAAGCTAAGGCTCCTGTCTCTTTGTTTAAAGTTGTTTCTATGTGATTGTTAACCTTCCAAAGGACACAGAACACCTTCCCTCATATTTAATAAATTATTCCATATTTTCTAATTACAGGATTTGCAAGTCAACACATATTTATTAAACATATATTATGGGCTAATAGAGCTGACATTTGTGGGGTCAATAAGAGAAGGGTATGACATAATTCTTACCCTCCAGTAGCTAACTGAGGACACAAGAAGCAAAGACTTGAAAGAGTTAAGCAAAAATAACAGGCAGTATGTGACTAATGTCAAAATTGATGAACAATGAGTCCAAGTGAGGGCCCAAAGGAGACAGGATTCACTGTTCCCCATCTCATAGAGAAGGTACCTTTAAATGAGGTTGGAGAGGATTTAAATAGAAAAGCTGAAGACTACTGTGCTTGTCAACTCAATGGGCTTCCCTTCACATTAGCGGCCACATAGCTGGGAGAATGGAGGAGAGGTCCAAGTAAGCTGGGTTGGTCAATACCCAGGAATTTGTATTTTTTTAAAGCCTACCCATGTGATAATGATGTGCTGCCAGGATTGGATTTCACCCATGTAAAAGATAATGCAGAGTAGGTTGGGTAAGTGTACCCCATTCTGTCTCTCCCTAGCTCATCCACAGTTTCTCTGGGGGTGGGCATCAATAATTCTTGTCTACATTTTACTGAAGGAAAAACTGATCCAGAGGCTTTCAATATGTTCAAGGTCATTCAGTAAGAAGTGCGTATTCTGGTTTCTTGCCAACCAGTAGAATTAGAAAGATCAGAAGATACCATCCCATGGAAGATTTTTGCTTTATTTCTCTGCAAGACAAGTCAGACCCACTTGGTTAGCCAGAGAGCTGTTGCCCAGAGTACAAAAAGCAGCAAGTCTCTGGAGTTGCCAGGTGTGTGGGGGGGCGAGGTTAGTCGCTGGGAGCTTGAAGTTCTAACTTTGCTGTGTGACTCAGTCCAAGCCACTTCCCCTTTCTTTTTGTTTGTCCTTGGCCTATTAATAATGATGCCCAACGTCACTGTTGAGATTAGCTACCAGTGATGGAAAATGCACAGTGCAATTAGTCCCGATGTGATTCCTGGGAACAGAAAGCATCCACAGCCATCTGCTGACTGTTGTAAGTAAAATATGTGCTGGCTGTCTTTGGAATAGATGCATTTTCTTCCCAAGAGGAGAGTGAGCCAGAGCCTTAGGCTGGGTCCTGCCCTTGCCAGGGGCACCTACAAATGTTGTGGCTCTAGAGACCCTGGCAGAGAGCAGTCTGGTCTTAGGAGGAAAAAGAAATAAAAGACAGGTTATCTGGAGGGAAAGCAGCAAACTCATCAGAGGAAATTATCTGGAGACTTTGGCAGGACTGGGAAATGGTTAAAATCTGGGATTTTTAATAAATTGTGATAAAATACACAAACCATAAAATTTACCATTTTAACCATTCTTAGGTGTAAAGTTTAGTGATATTAAGTACATTCACATTATTATGAAACCACTACAACATCCATCTCCAGAACATTTTTTTTTGTCTTGCGAACCCAAAACTCTGTACCCACGCAACAACTCCCCTTTCTCCCTTCCTTCCAGCCCTTGGCAACCACCATTCTACTTTATGTCTCTAAAATTTGACAACTCTAAATATCTCAAATAAGTGGAATTATACAGTATTTGTCTTTTTGTAACTGACTTATTTCACTTAGTATAATGTCCTCAATGTTCATTCATGTTGTAGCATGTGTTAGAATTTCCTTTCTTTAAAAGGCTGAGTAATATTCCATTGTACAGTATGCATGAGAAGGGACCCAAAACAAACCTGAATTATCTTCTGGAGGGCAGGCCCCTTGTAGTACAGTT
The DNA here is from genome assembly GCF_021234165.1 of Pteronotus mesoamericanus. Taxonomy (NCBI): domain Eukaryota; kingdom Metazoa; phylum Chordata; class Mammalia; order Chiroptera; family Mormoopidae; genus Pteronotus; species Pteronotus mesoamericanus. Next base: position 869,478 of record NW_026555203.1, read on the forward strand.
TTCCCCTCATAGGTGAGTGCTCTAGGAACCCATCTGGATAAGTGTACCCACTGGGGTTGTTGTGAGAGGCTGAGTTTAGCTTCAGTGAATTATTTTTTGAAGACTCTTTCAATGCCTTTGCACATTTCATGATGGGTGATTTACGAGCATACCTGCCCACACTGCACTGAGTATTTGGTAGTTTTTGAGCAAAAATGACATGATCCCCATGCCCCACCCTCTCTATTCACCCCAAACAACTTTTTTTGTTTCCCCCAAAGGGAAACATTTTGCCAATGTGGAAGAAGTGAAACAAACAAACAAACAAACAAACGGCAGAAGCACTAAAAAACATCAAAATTGATGAGTTCAAAAACTGTTTGGAGCAGTGGAAAAAACGTCTTGGTAGGTGTATTCCATAAAATGGAGAGTGCTTTGAAGGTGACTGAACTTTAAACATGTAAGAATAAATACACAATTTTTTATAAATAAATACCAGGTTTTTTGGCCCCCCCTCCCTTGTATATACATTTTGCTTATACCTTCACCCATTAATGAACACTTAGGTTGGTTTCATATTTTGGCTATGGTAAATAATACTGCTATAAATGTGTACAAAGAACTCTCCCAGACCCTGCTTTGCCTTCTGAGTATACACCCAGAAGTGAAATTGCTGGATTATATTGTAATTCTAATTTTAATTTTTTTGAGGAACTGCCATCCTGTTTCCTCCAGTGGCTGCACCATTTTATATTCCCACCAGCAATGCATAAGGGTTCCAATTTCTCCATATCATTGCCAACCTTGTTTTTTTTGTTGTTGTTTTCTTTTTATAATTGCCATCCTAATTGGTATGTGGTTTTGATTTGCATATCACTAATGATTAATGATGCTTAACATCTTTTCGTGTGTACATTGACCATTTGTATATCTTCTTTTGGAGAACAGTCTATTCAAGTCCTCTGCTCATTTTAAAAATCACATTGTTTGGGTTTTTGTTGTTGAGTTTTAAGAGTTCTCTATATTGATACCTTATTAGATAGGTGATTTGCAAATATTTTCTTCCATTTTGTGAAGTTACTGTTCACTCTGTTAATAGTGCCCTTATCTGAAGACTTTGGCAGAACTGAGAGATGGTTAGAATCAAGGTTTGGATCTTTTTCTTTAAAAAGAATTTATTTATTTATTTACCTTTAGAGAGAGGGGAAGGGAGGGCGAAAGAGAGGGAGAGAAACATCGATGTGAGAGAGAAACATCAACTGGTTGCCTCTCCTTCCTACACCTGACCAAGAACTAAACCCACAACTTAGGCATGTGCCCTGACCGGTGACTTTTTTGCTTTGAGGGAAAATGCCCAACCAACTGAGCCACACTGGCCAGGGAAATGTATAATGTCCTCAATGCTCATTCATGTTGGATGTTGTACGCAAAGCATCTGGTTTCAAAATATGGCTATTTGATGTTGGACAAACTACTTAATCTCTTTGAACCTGCCTTAGTTTTTTTCATCTGAAAATTGGGGATGATGGTTATAAAAGGACCTAGTTCATAAGATTGTCATGATGATGAGTAAACAAGATCATACACCTGAAATCTCACCACAGAATCTATCCCAGTTCAAATGGTCAGTAAGTGGTAGTCTTTATTATTATTGGGCTTAAGAAGGAACCAGAATGATGTAATTGAAATGTAATGTTAGTTGTCAAATGGGTGAGTAGACCAACAATATTTAATAACCAACTGAAACACAGTAATATTACATAATACTTAACACTTGTGTAGCAAGTTGCAGTATTTAAGCAGTCATCATTCATTCAACATGAGTAAGACACAGTCCTGTAAAGTTGAGTGGGAGAAACCAACAAGGCAGAAGACAGTTTCAATCAGGGTGATGAGTGCTAAGAAGAAAGAAGCATAGGGTGCTGGAGGGGGGTGGGCACAGAGTAGCACTTCAGAATGGGAGAGAGTCTCCCAGATGGCTAATATAAACAAAGAATTCTGCAGGATTACAGGGTCAGGGGAGGGGAAGAGGGTGTTGGAAGGGGCTGAGTGTTCTAGGTAGAGAAACAAGCTACTGGAAAGGCTGGAGGTAAGAGAGATTGGCTCACTGGGGAATGGCTACTAGTTTATTACTTCTGAGGCATGGAATTTGAGAGGAGTGATGTGAGATGAGCCTAGAGAGGCAGACAGGTGTCTGACCATGAAGAGCCTTGTAGACCAAGGTAAGGAGTTGAGCTTTTATCCTGAGAGTAATAAGAAACTATTGAAGAGTTGTGAGCAGATTTGTGACATGACTGGGTTTACCTTTTAGAAAAATTTCTTTGGCTGCAATGTAGAGAGTGGAATGAAAAGAATGCAGCCTGGGGAAGACCAGGAGGAAAGATGAACTAAAGAAAGAAGAGTGAGGATAGAGAAAACTGGAGGGTTCAAAAGACATTTAGGATAAAACAGAGCAGATATGGGGACTTGATTGGATGATCTCAGTTGACTCTTTGGGAATAACTCAGGTGTTGGCATCATTCTGTCATCTTAGATGAGTGATGGAGGCTGAAGAAAGTGACTATATTTTGCCATGTATAATGTACACCCATATTTTTGGCCCAAACTTTCAGGGGGGAAAAAAACCTTTCATTTTATGGTATATAGATATAGAATTAGTACTACCCATGTATAATGTGCATCCTTATTTTTCCATCAAAAAATTGGGCAAAAAGTGTGCATTGTGCATGGCAAAATATGGTAAATGACTTGTAAGAGGTTCCAGAGCCAGAAAGATTTCAATCAGGAGTCTGGCTTTCCACCCTGACAGCTCCTGTTCATTCCTCCAGAACATGCTGTTAGATGTTTCTAGACCTTTATGCATAAATCTTCTTTAAGTAACTGAGGCCCTGTTTCCCATTTGATTGCTTTGCAGCATATAGTCTTTTCAGAGGTACTTTATCTGAGTTTTAGTTAGTTGTTAATATACTATGGCTTTACGCCCTTGATTTTCAAGACATTTTTTCCTTCCATTCTGCTTAGTGTTTAATGAGTATCCTGGATGCAAGCCCTTCCATCACAGGAAGTCTCACATAATGAGTTTGGGGCTCAGAAAGACTGGCCCCAAGTCCTAGGTTTAGCCACTAATTACCTATTGGATAGAATGAGTCTCTTCCTTTCTATAAACTCCTATTTGGAAACCCAGAGAAATTAAAAAAGTACACACTCACATTTAGTAATTTTATGAATGTCTTTTAAAATAAGTATACCTTCATGATCTGTTTGGTAAATTGGGTTTCTGACCCCATACCACACTCATAGATGTTAAGGATTTTCTCTGAAACTCTATGTTGGCTCACTAGGGAGTATTTTCCTGCTCTGCAATTACTGAGTATGGTGTTATCAGACTTAAAATGTCAACTAATATGCATGAGTATGTCTGTTTTTTTCCTCAGACACATATACTGCTGAGACATTTTTTGGTGGAGGGATTGCAATTGACTGAGGGATACAACCAGCAGGACAGGAAAAATGAAGAAGGAAGCAGGTGAATTTACAGTTTATGAAAAACCCGCCTGATATGGCTATCCTGAGGCATCCATGAGATGCTGAAGGAAAAGTGTCTCTGTGAATAGCAAGGTCCTGCACAAGCAGAGGGTGATACAGCAATATTATTCTTGTTTCAAACCCCACAAGCTGGGCAAGCCTTTAAGTGCAAAGAGGCCTTTGTTGGTGTCAGCTCGCCCAAGCCCAGGGCCTGGCAGGACGGAAGTTCCTGCTCAACAGGAAGGATGGAGCCTTGACATTGCACCCCACTCACAGGGGCTGGGTTCCAGGTCACAGGCCTCGTGCTGTGGCCCCTGGAGACATGGGAGGCAACGTTGAGTTCTGAGAGGCAGCCCCCTGCCCGACCTGTGGCCTCCACAAACAGCAGGAAGTGCTCAGCTTGAGGACCCTGCGCTCTTGACCCCAGGGTCTTGGCTCTTGTAGGGAGATGGCACCATTGTGTGGGTGCTTCTCTTTGGGGAGCACCCACAGCCCAAACAGCAACAAGCCTAGTCACTCCCAGTGGTGGGGGGCAGGGAAGGATCTCACTCACAGCAGGGTGGGAGGTGTCGGGAGGCGCAATCCTTCATCATCCCGGGCATCCCAGCACCACGAGCATCACAACTGGCCACAAGAGCAGAAACCTCACTGGAGACCGGCCATGCAGAGGATCCAAAGAGGGAAAGAAAGAGGGGTGCAAAGGCCCTTTGGAGACAGTCTGCCCTAGGCAGGCAGAAGAGAAACATCAGGTCTGGATGTTTTGCCTCAAAGGCCTGTGCTTTCTTAGGAGAGCTAAACAATGTCCACACATATCACTATAATTCAGAAGGGCCGGTGTAGAGTGTGGCGGGGGCAGATACAAAAAAGAAGGCTTTCTAGAGATGTTGATGGGGGCCATGCTGTAAGGAAAGTTGTTGATTAGTCTTCAGGGAGTGTTCCTTGCTATTCTGACAGTAAATAAAAACCCTTTTCAACTTGTTGTTGCCTTGTATCCTTTCCCCTAGCTCACATTGACCCTGATGACAGGTCTACAAAAGTAAAGGACTTTGCTACTTCTGTTGACTGACAGAGGGAGTGGAGTAGGGAAGAGCACATTTCCCTAAGGAAATATGTCATCATGGATAGTTTAAGACTGAGGGAACATAAAGGAGGGATGGTGGTTGGAAAGTCGGAGCAGTGTTTGGAAAGGAGAAGCTTAGGTGTGGCATTTCAACACAGAAAGGACCTGGGCAGCCTTGAGGTAGTGGCATCTTGACTGAAAATGCCTAGGTACAGAGGACCCATGGGAAAGTAAGGAGGGAATCAAGAGGCTCACAAGGGTAGGGGGTCAGGATGCCCCAAAATATTATGAAAGAAAAACATAATCAAAATTGCCATTGAAGTCTATCTTGGATTTAAAAAAAAAAATCTTGATGTCAGAAGTGCAACACAGATTACACTTGCTGTAGTTGGTGTAAACTTCATCTTGAGAACATTTAGGAAGTTCCAAATGAGGCTGGAAACTCTAGGCATCATTATTAGTATCCAGAAATGGTGTTAATCATACACGTGTGCAGAATGCAGATTTTCCTACCAATATTCATATAATTAATGATTGCTCTACTCATGATCCATGTAACAGAATAAAATCCTTCCCTTTAGGACAAACTTTTAATAGCCTTTGGGGGAAAATGAAGATGACAGCTGTGTGCTCGTTCTATACAACTCAGAATGGTATGTCGTCCATCCCCAAAATAGTAATTACAAACTTTTAGCAGAAAATTCATTTCAACTAACCAAATCTGGAACAAATGCCAAATATAGCACGTGGCTCTAGTTACCACTGCCATATTCTCTTTCCCCTTCTTAAAAAAAAAAAATCTGTGGTGCCATCACTGTTCTCTTCTGAAAAATTCTTATGGTAAACTCACTTTCTTCTGTTGTGAAAGAGAAACCTTTCAATACACACCCCACCCCCTAATTGGCCCTGCTCTTGGGGCCAGAAGCACATAACATGCTATATTGGAAGGATTACAGGGCCTTGCTGTTTCTCTTTGCAATTACATTAATTCCCAAAAATCATCCTTTGGCTTCTTTGACCTTCTCAGAAAAGAAATTGAAAATATGTGAAGAGGGCAGGAACACATATATAACCTATTGTCTCATACTTTCCTTATTACCTCAAGCCCATATTCCTCACAAAGTGAAGCTTTTGCAGAATTCCTAAAGGAGGGCCTTAAGCCCTGAAAGGGTTTTTAAATACTTAAAAGTTTGACTACTTTGAGTCATCCTGGAAAAGGATGACCAAGGTGCCAGATGTGAAGTAAAGCAAGAGGGTGGAGGCTGGGAGCCCAAGGTGAGGGGTGGGATGGGTGGAAGTTCTGAGGCATAGGGTCACACACCTGTGACTGACTAGGGACTGAGCCTCCTGGGAGTGGGGACAGCAGTGTCACTGGAAAGGCACTCGGTCCACAGTGGGACTGCTTTGTGCTGGCCTGCAGCATGTGGACTCTTGACACAACATGAGTCCAGGAAAAAAAAGTCAAAATTTCCAGTCAAGATGGAGGCATAGGTAGACATGCTTTGCCACCTTGCACAACCACAAGAAGGATCAAAACTAACCTCAAAACAAAAAAACACCCAAAACTGCTAGAAAAACAAACTGTGTGGAAGTCTGACAACTAAAGGTTTAAAGAAGACACATTAATCCAAATGGGTAGGAGGGACAGAGATGGGGAGCTGGGAAGAAGAAGACATGGTGTGGGGGCAACAAGGTGGTAGCGGTGAGGTGGCGGTGGCGGCAGCTGGTGGAATGGGCAGTCTCACATTCACATGTAGTGGATAAAAATTGGGAGGGATACCTTGGAAGCGAGCGATCTCAGCTCCAGGCCAGAATATGCAGCCCAGGATTCCAGTGCCAGAAAAATAAAGCCTTATGACTTCAGGCTGTAAAAACCAGTGGGGGTTGGAGTGGTGGAAAAAAATTCTGGTCTCTTAGGAGAATCCATTTAAAGGGCCTGTGCAGTCCTAGAATGTATGCAAACCCACCCACTCTGGCAACCAACACTAGGGCAATAGCTAGAGGGGCACTAGTCACATATGGGCAGTGGGTGAAGTGACTGGAAATGGGGTGAGTACCAGGCAAGCCTCCAGCAGCCAGGTAGTGTCATTGTGCCTTCTCCAATACTTCCCTCCCCACACACAGAGCCACAAAGCAGTGAAGTGGGTTGCCCCACCCAGGAAAATACCAAAGGCTCTGTCCCATAAACCGAACAGGTGCACTAAGACAGGGAGTCAAAGCAGCTCTACCTAATACACAGAAAGAAACACAGGGAGGCTGCCAAATTGAAGAGACAAAGAAATATGCTACAAATGAAAGAACAGAACAAAACCTCAGAAAAAGAACTAAATGAAACAGAGATACAGAATCTATCAGATGCAGAATTCAAACCACTGGTGATAGGATGCTCAGAGAACTCATTGAGTACAGCAAAAGTATAAGGGAAGAAATGAAGGCTATACTAAGTGAAATTTTGAAAAATTCACAGGGAACCAACAGTGAAGGGAAGGAAGCCAGGGTTCAAATCAATTATTTGGAACATAAAGAATAAATAAACATTCAACTAGAACAGAATGAATAAACAAGAATTCAAAAAAATGAGGAGAGGCTTAGGAACCTCCAGGACAACTTTAAATGTTACAACATCCGAATAATAGGGGTGCCAGAAGGAGAAGAGGAAGAGCAAGAAATTGAAAAGTGATTTGAAAAAATAATGAAAGAAAGCTTTTCAAATTCAGTGAAGGAAATAGACATGCAAGTCCAGGAAGCACATGGAGTCCCAAACAAGTTGGACCCAAAGAGGACCACACCAAGACACACCTTAATGAAATGCCAAAGGTTAAAGATAAAGAATCTTAAAAGCAGCAAGAGAAAAGCAGAGAGTTACCTACAATGGAGTTCCCATAATCAGCTGATTTCTCAAAAGACATTTTGCAGAGAAGAAGAGACTGGCAAGAAGTATTCAAAGTGATGAAAAGCAAGGGCCTACAACCTAGATTACTCTATCCAACAAAACTATCATTTAGAATGGAAGGGCAGATAAAATACTTCCCAGACAAGGTAAAGCTAAAGGAGTTCATCATCACCAAGCTCTTATTATATGAAATGTTAAAGGGACTTATGTAAGAAAAAGAAGATCAAAACTATGAACACTAAAATGGCAACAAACTCACAACTATTCAACAACTGAATATAAATAAAAAGCAAAAACAAAAACAAACTAAGCAAACAACTAGAACAGGAAGAGAATCTTAGATATGGAAATCATTTGAAGGGTTATCAGGTGGGAGGCAGAAGAGGGATAATGGGGAAAAAGATGCAGGGATTAAGAGGCATAATTGGTAGGTACAAAATAGACAGGGGGAGGTTAAGAATTGTATAGGAAATGGAGAAGCCAAAGAACTTACATGCACAAGCCCAGGCTGGTTGTGGCTCAGTGGATTGAGTGCTGGCCTGTTAACCAAAGGGTTACTGGTTTAATTCCCAGTCAAGGCACATGCCTGGCTGTGGGCCAGGACCCCAGTAGGAGCCGTATGAGAGGCAACCACACATTGATGTTTCTCTCTTTCTCCTTCCTTTCCCTTCTCTAAAAATAAATAAATAAAATCTTTAGGGAAAAAAAAAGAACTTACATGTACGAACTAAGGGGTCATGAACTAAGGAGGGTGGATTGTTGGAGGGGTGGGGGATATCTGTAGAAGGGGACAAAGAAGGAAAAATTGGAACAGCTGTAATAGCATAATCAATAAAATATACTTTAAAAAGTCAAAACATAAAAGTAAAAAATAAATCTCTCATGTGTGACATTAAAATAAAATAAAATACTTAAAAGGTCACAGAAATAGGATTTACCAAATGTTCAAAAATAATTATGATGACTCACAATTGTGAATAAACAGTTTTCTGTCTTTATTACGTAGTTATTTTTAAACTCTTTCTCCATGAATCATACAAAATAACTGATTCAACATAAATTGTCATCTTCATAACTATTTCTGAGGGAGAGAAACTCTATTTTTAAAAATGCAACCAACATTTTATTTTTTAATTATATTTTATTGATTGTGCTATTACAGTTGGCCTGATTGTTCCCTCTTTGCCTCCACCTCCCCCTCCACCCAGCACCCCCATTCCTTCAAGCAATCCCCTGACCATTGTTCATGTCCATGCACCCTGAGTATAAGTTCTTTGGCTACTCCATTTCCTATCCTCTACTGTACATCCCCATGGCTATTCTGTAACTACCTATTTGCACTTCTTAATCCCCTCACCTCTTCACCATTCCTCCACATCCCCTCTCATCTGGCGACCATCAAAATGTTCTGCATATCCATGATTCTGTCTCTGCTCTTCTTGTTTGCTTAGTTTGTTTTTTAGATTCAATTGTTGGTAGATATGCATTTATTGCCATTTTATTGTTCATAGTATTGATCTTTTTTTAAATACATCTCTTTAACATTTCATATGATAATGATTTGGTGATGATGAACTCTATTAGTTTTTTCTTGTCTAGGAGGCTCTTTATTTGTACTTAAATTCTAAATGGTATCTTTGCTGGGTAGAGCAATCTTGACTGCGGGTCCCTACTTTCCATGACTTAGAATATTTCTTGCCAATCCCTTCAAGTCAGCAAAGTTTCTTTTGAAAAATCCTCTCACAGTCTTATGGGAACTCCCCTGTAGGTAACTAACTGCTTTTCTCTTGCTGCTTTTAAGGTTCTCTCTTTATCTTTAACCTTGGCATTTAAATTATGATGTGTCTTGGGCTCGGCCTCTTTGCATACATCTTGTTTGGGACTTCCTGTGCTGCCTGGACTTTCATGTCTATTCCCTTCACCAAATTAGGGAAGTTTTCTTTCATTATTCTTTCAAATAGATTTCTAATTTCTTGCTCTTCCTCTTCTCCTTCTGGCACCCCTGTGATGCAAATGTTGGACCTTTTGAAGTTGTCCCAGAGGTTGCTTATACTGTCCTCATTTTTTTGGATTCTTTTTTTCCCTTGTTGTTCTGACTGGTTGTTTTTGTTTGTTTGTTTGTTTCCTTATATTTCAAATCATTGATTTTATTCTCAGCTTCATCCACTCCACTGATGTTTCCCTGTAAATTGTTCTTTATTTCAATTAGTGTATCTTTCATTTTTGACTGGATGTTTTTTATGCTATTGAGGGTCTCAGTAAGTTCCTTGAGCATCCTTATAACCAGTGTTTTGAACTTTGCATTAGATAGATTGCTTATCACATTTTGCTTAGCTCTTTTTCTGGAGTTTCGATCTGTTCTTTCATTTGGGCCATGTTTTTTGTCTCCTCGTTTTGGCAGCCTCCCTGTGTTTGTTTCTATGTATTTGGTAGAGCTGCTATGACTCCCTGTCTTGGTAGTGTGGCCTAATGTAGTAAGTGTCCTATAGGGTTCAGTGGCACAGCTTCCCCTATCACCCAAGCTGGGTACTTGAGGTTCACCCTTCATGTGGGCTGAGTACACCCTCTTCTTGTAGTTGAGCCTTGGTTGCTGTTGGCAGATCAATGAGAGGGATTTACCCAGGCCAGTCAGCTGCAAGGACTGGCTGTGATCACTGGCCACCAACCTCTACCCTCAGTAGAGGACCAACTGTGCAGGGCAGTGGAGGATCAACTGTGCAAGACGATCAATGGTGCAGGTGGTACTCTAACATGGTCTGTAGCTGGCCCTGGTGTTTCCTGGGTGGTGTAGGCCAAGGTCAGCCCTCACCTGTTTTGTCTGTGGCCACCGTGCCTGAGCTATAAAGCAATCTGAGATGGTTGCTCCTTGTGCTGGGTTTGGAGATTCCCAGGCAAAAGCCAAGCTGTGAATATAGTCTGGCTGCTGCTACTGCCAGGCCTGGGGCTCACTGAGGCCAGCTGTTGCTTGTTTGATAGGACTCAGGAAATTGTGAGGCATGAGACAAGACCAGCCATTCATATGGAAAAGCAGCTTAGGTGTGCCCATAAGTTGGGTGGGGTGGAGTCTCTGGGGATCTCAAAGGTGGATCATCACACAGTGTTAGCTAGGTTGATAGAGTCTCAGCTATGGCACCAGTCTGAAGGATCTGTGGGAGGAGGGCCCAGAGAAGGGACAATGGCCTCTGCTCACCTTGATACCAGCTACTTCATTTTTCCTTGTATACCACTGGTATCTTTCAAGCTGCTAGCCCAGTGCTGGAGCTCAGAGGGAGTGAGTCTAAGTAGGTGAGTCCGTGTGTGGGTGCTCTAAGAGGAACTGCCTGGGGCTCCAGAAATTTCTTCCAATGACTCAGTCGCTGCTTGTTTTTATAGCCAGAATTTATGGGGACTTACCTTCCTGGCACTAGGACCCTGGGCTGGGAGCCCTGGTATAGGGCTGGGACTCCTCACTCCTGAAATATCCTTCCTGAATTTTTATCCACCACACATGGATGAGGGACCACCCCATTCCACATCTGTGTTCCTCTTACCAGTGTGGATGGATGTGGTTTCTTTAATTCCGTAGTTATCAGACTTCCATTAAACTTGATTTCTGACAGTTCTGAGTGATGGTTGTTCTATATTTTAGTTGTAAGTTTGATGTGATTGTGCGAAGAGGTGAGCCATGTCTGCTTATGCCACCATCTTGACCAGAAGTTGGCAATAAATATTTTAATTGAAAAATCTGACTTATGAGCCCCACTGAGCAGCCTGTCACTTGGCAACATCCTGCGCTACCCACAATGTCCCTAAACAGCAGCCTCTCATGTCTCCGGACGCAAGTGCACTTCATCCTGAAAAAGTCTGTGCACTCTGTGACTATGATTGGAGCCCCATTCTCACAGGGGCAGAAAAAAAAAGGAGTTGAGTATGGTCCTGCTGCTATAAGGGAAGCTGGCTTGATGAAAAGGCTCTCCAATTTGGGCTGCCACCTAAAAGACTTTGGAGATTTGAGTTTCACTCCAGCCCCCAAAGATGATCTCTACAACAACCTGATAGTGAATCCTCGCTCAGTGGGCCTTGCCAACCAGGAACTGGCTAAGGTAGTTAGCAGAGCAGTGTCGGGTGGCTACAGCTGTGTCACAGTGGAAGGAGACCACAGCCTGGCAATTGGTACCATTAGTGGCCATGCCCAGCACTGCCCAGATCTTTGTGTGATCTGAGTTGATGCCCATGCTGACGTCAGTACACCCCTCACCACTTCATCTGGATGTCTCCATGGGTGGCCAGTTTCATTTCTCCTCAGAGAACTACAGGACAAGGTACCATAGCTCCCAGGGTTTTTCTGGATCACACCTTGTATTTCTTCCCCAAGTATTCTCTATATTGGTTTAAGAGATGTGGACCCTCCTGAACATTTTATTTTAAAGAATTATGATATCCAGTATTTTTCCATGAAAGACATAGATAGACTTGGTATACAGAAGGTCATGGAACAGACATTCAATCTGCTGATTGCCAAAAGACAAAGGCCAATCCATCTGAGTTTTGATATTGATGCATTTGACCCCGTGGTAGCTCCAGCCACAGGAACCCCTGTTGTAGGGGTCTGACCTATCGAGATGGCATGCATATTACTGAGGAAATACACAATACAGGGCTGCTGTCAGCACTGGATCTTGTTGAAGTGAATTCTCAGTTGGCTGCTTCAGAGGAAGAAGCCAAGGCTACAACTGGCCTGGCAGTGGATGTGATTGCTTCAAGTTTTGGTCAGACAAGGGAAGGAGGGCACAATGTCTATGACCAACTGCCTATTCCCAGCTCACCACATGAGTCAGAAAATGAAGAACGTGTGAGAATTTAGAAAATACTGCATGCTGACACACATTTGTCACAATGGGCACTCCAGAGTTGTGAGGTGTTTGAGGGGACAGATACTATGTGGTCATCTGGGTCAATACTGCCTTAATGAGAATATTTGCATATTCTCACAACTGTAAAGCTTCCTTTCCTTCTCCATTTTGGTGACCGATAATTATACTGTAAATGTATTTGATTTTTTGCAGTTCACAGGGTATATGTTGAAGTATTATTTAAATTTAAAGAAGTAATAAACAGCATTTATTACCATGTTAAAAAAAGAAAAAGAGAAAAATCTATTTTTTGTGCAGTAAAATAAATGACACAATAATGAAATAATATATTCCTCAAATGCAAATTATATCATTATTTAACATTATTATTTTAAATTTTGATGCAATTTTAATCCATAGTAAAGCTCTAAATTATCATGGTAAAATGGCAAGTCCTTCTACATTATTCTATTCACTCAGGATTAGAGCAACACTGTATCTTAGTTTTTGAAATTGGAACTAAATTTTTAAAAAAGAGAGACAAATTGATGATAGAGTCTATGAATTCTCTATCCAAACTGGTTTCTATTCAAAGTGAGGTGAGGAACATTGAACAGTTTCACAGGCATTAACACCACATACAATTCCTTTTGAAACAAAGAAATATTTTAGTAAAAGAATGTTATCTCTAGACTCAGTTCCTTCTGTTCTCATCACTCCAATGAATATAAAGCATCTGGTTGTACTGACACTCATACTCTCAAGACACAATGTTCTGGATTGAGTGAAAGTCATTCAGCACGTATGGAGCTGTAATGAGGATAGAAGCTTGTTTGTTACACAGAAGTGAAAAACCTAAAGACACGAGTGAGGTGGAGAAGAGGTTCTCTAGATGCTCTCCAAATTCTTTGCTGTGGAATATTTTGTTCAAGCTGGTGCACTCAGCTTGGCTTCTAGAGTAGCTTGTGGCATTTGCCTGGGCTGGGACATCTGTACGCTTTGGGACAATCCTCAAAAGCTCAGTGAATGAGACATACCTAGAGACTGGAACTGAAGCAAGCATCTTAGGAAAAAGTGGGGAGTACAAAATGACTCTTGTGGTTTGAAATGACTTAAAGATGGGAAAAGGGAAAGCGGCTGTACTTGTTCTCATGCTGCTGTTTCTGCCTACAAGCAAATACAAAAGAGAAATCCTGAATTTGTCAAACAATGGGAATACTGTAGCCCCCAAACCACATCAATACTGTGGTCAAAGTCCCTGATGAAGAAATTCTGAGTGCATGATTGGCCCATGCAAAGATTCTGGGACTGACTGTAAGTTTTATTAGTTTGAAGATTTTATTTATTTTCAGAGAGAGGGGAGGGAGAAAGATAGGGAGAGAAACATCAATGTGTGAAGAGAAACATCAATTGGTTGCCTCTTGCATACTCCCAGCTGGGGACTTGGCCCACAACAAAGGCACATGCCCTGACCAGGAATCGAACTGGTGACATTTTGGTTCACAAGCCAGTACTTAGCCACACCAGCCAGGGCTGACTATAAATTTAATCCAAGATGCTGGACATACTCAGATTGCACCAGGCTCTCAAACTGTCCTAGGAATTGGGTCAAAACCAGCAGACTTAATTGAGAAAGTCACTGATCACCTAAAACTTTACTAGGTGGAATTTTGTATGATTATTGTCCCCTCCCCTCAAGTGTTTGAAACTGTGAAATTCTAACCATAAAAGCTGAACTTCTCCCCCCTCAAAAAAGGAACAGTACTGAAATGTTATTGCTACTGAAGTCCTCCCCATATCACATGTTTCTTCTACAATGACAGTTGGCATTTGTAAGGGCATCCATCAGGTTGTATTATAATATAAATTATATGCCTGTTTCCAATTAGACTGTAAATTTCCTGAGGACAAGAATGTGCTTTTTTGTTATGCTTAGTATTATCTAACCCAGTGCCTCAAATATTACTATGATGATAAAGGTAATCATGGTAATAAGTCTTACTGAACATTTACTATGTACTAGGTTCTATTTTCTAAGCACTTTATGTGATTAACACAATTAATCTTTACAATGACCATATCTGGAAGGTACTATTTATCCCCATTTTACAAATGAGGAAACTGAGGTACCAACAGGTTAAATAATTAGTCCAAGACTATACAGCTAAGGTAGAGGCAGGGCCAGGATTTGAATGCAGCCATCCACCTCCAGCTTTCAATTCTAAAATGTATGCTTTTGCTCCTAGAGTATGTGTTTAATAATTTTCAAGACAGATATTTATTTGTTTGTTTGATTCTTCTCTAAACACATATTGGAACTTAAACATATAAATGAATGCAGTCTTTCAAAGATATTGCCCTGAGAAGCTTCTATTGCTCAAAACATTTTGTAATTCCTTCTTTGGAGTTGTTTTCAGAGCCAGTTTATGAATCACAGAAGAAAAGTAGTCAATATACTTTAATAACAGCTCATTTTAAAATAAAGACAGAGTTACTAAGTTTTATGAATACCTTATTTGCCCAACATGTTTTTGAATACCATCTGTTCCTCAAAAAATCACATTCTCCATTAAAAGAACAATGTGTTATCACTGAAGGTGGTCCAAAAATATGATGAAGAGATTTTTTTTTCAATAAACTAACAAATCAACTTACTGAGCACATGCTTGGCCTCAGGGATACAAAATCACATGGCATCCCTTCCTTCAGAGGGTATTTAGCCAGGTAAGGGAGACAGACAACCCAGTGTGACAAGTTCTTTGATAGATGTAAGCCCAGGATGCCCAGGGATCCCAGAAGAGGAACATCATACCCAAGGTAAAACTAATTTTAGTTCCCAAAGACAAGTGCTTGCCACACCAATAGAAAAAGGGCACGGACTCTCAAGGTGGCTACACTAACTGGGAGATTATGTTTTTGAATGGGTACATTCTCTCAGGTTTACTTTTAGAAGAAAACTAATCATATTATTTTATGTTTACATGTGGTGCTCAAGTTGATTTTGCCTTTAAATGAAACCTGGGAACATTTGCCCACAATAGTTTAAAAGTTTAATTTTAAGTATGTTTGATTATTGATTGCTTCTGTTATTGAACCATTTACAATTCTTTTGTTTCCCTGAAAATTTTTGCTGATGAAAGAAACAGAAAACAAGTCAATATACTAAGGAGGTCATTGTTATCCCAATCTACCCATACATAGTGGGTACATGATGACTGTTAAATAAAGGAAGGAGTAAATCCTTAATACTGATTCTCTGTAATATAATCAACAAAATAGTTTGTTTCCTTTACTTCCTGTGAGCCAAGGGAGAGAATAACCCACACATGGAGAGAAATGGCTGCTCCAGCAGATGCTTGTGCTTTTCTCCATGTATCAATTTGGAGGACAGTAATTTTGAACCATGAGCAGTAGGAAGTATGGTGATCCAAGAAGGGGTTGCTCTGTTTTTATGGCTTATCTCCCCTTAAAAACCAAACAACCCTTGCATCACAGCAAACTGCTTTCTGAGAGTGAAAAAAGTGCTTGGGAAGTGTATATTGTCCAACATGGGTGGGATCAATGCTTAGATATGATAAGAGATGGTAGAAAGTGTTTATACCTTACCTGTATGCTGAGACAAGAGCTTGAAGGCTCTTTGTAACCCTCATTCCTAGGGATCCTGACCCTAACCCTGTAAAATTGTTATAGAGATTAAGAAATAGGGCATATAACAGGGAATCTTAAATGGGATTTTGGAGAGACCTCCAGCATGGGATGTTACCTGGGAAGAACAGGACTTTTTAGAATTTAAGAGTGAAATGATCTTGGGTAGGAGGAAATACTGGTGTATTGAGTGAAGGAAACATCTGGTGGGCAAAGGGCACCAAAGACAAACCGGATCTGCTTCATAAGTCTGTCTAGAGCTGGGCTCAGTGAGCCTACAGAGTAAGGAGCAAGAGACAGTAGGAAGGAAAAGATACCTTCCTGCCTCTTTATATTTACTCATTTAACACATGAAGTGTTTAAAGAACTTTGCTAGGGAGCTAAAGGAGCTACAAAAAAGAAAAGCAATATAGTTTCTGCCCTCAATCAGTTTATATTGACAAGTGATTCTGAGGCTGTGCAAAAGTTATTTCTCATTTCTAAGACATGGAACAGTGAAAGAAATAGGAAAATGTCCTTCTACATACCTACCACACATCTCCTCTAGCACTACCATCTCTAAGGGCAGAAGGTGAGATTAGTTTTCTCTAGAGAGTTCCCTTACAGTCTTTTAACTCTACTACTTTTGAGAGGCTGCAGAATCATCGTTTTCAAGCACTAGTCTCAGAATCCTTTCATTCTAGAGTCAGCTCCAAGGACTGGGGGACATGTGATGAAAACTTCCCCAAATCTTGTTATCAATAGGACCTAAAAGGTTATTAATTCCATCTACCCTTAATTATCCCAGACTTATGAAAATCTATAGGTGTGGATTTTATAAAGATGCAGGAATATTCTTTCAAAAGATTTCCCTATGTGTTTCTAGTACATAAAAAAATAAATTTATACTCACGTTTTCAATGACTTACTGTGATAGTTAATTTCATGTGCCAGCTTAACTGGGCCAAGGGGTACTCAGATTAAATGTTATCTAAGTGTGTGTGAACCTGCTTCAAGATGAAATTAGTATTTGAATCAGTGGACTCAGTATAGTAGATAGCTGCCCCACACGCCCCCCTCCCCACAATGTGGGTGAGCAACATCTAATCCATTGAGGGACTGAATGGAACACAAAGGCAGAAGGGGGAATTTTCCCCTTTTGCTTCATGCCTGCCTGCATGAGCTGGGACACTGACCTTTTTCTGCCCTTGGACTGGAATTATACCACCACCTCTCCTGGGCCTCCCATTTGCTAACTGCAGATTGTGGGACTTCTCAGCCTCCATAATCATGTGAGCCAATTCTTCATAATAAATCAATCATTCTCTCTATATGTAAATACATAAGTAGATATAAATATAGATATATCTATATCTATATATCTATATTTATATGTAATATATAGATATATATAGTGAAACCTTGAACTTGATTTGTTCCAGAAAACTGTTTGAGAAATGATTTGTTCAAAACTTAATCTCCTTTGTTTGTCACTTGAAAGACACGTGACTGATCATACAGGTATCAGCATCAAAAGATTTTTGGGCCAAGAATCGTGATCTGAAGTTTTGTTAGACAACTAAGACATTTTTTTCCATGAACAACTTGGTTGAGAACCAAAACATTTGAGAACCGAGGCTTGACTCTGTGTTTGTGCATGTGCGTATACATATATACCAGTATACACACACACACACACACACACACACACACACACACATCTGTTTCTCTGGAGAACACTGACTAATACACTTATCTATTATATACAGTGTTATTTAAACTTTTTTTAGTAGTTGAATTGTTTTTTTTCAAACAAATTTCAGAGAATACTTACACAAAATACAAAACAGAGCAACTCTGATTGAGGTAGGGTGAGAGCCAAAGCTTTGACTTCTCAGCTCTCTTTCATCCATTCTCTAAGGAGACCCATGAAACACCTGATTCATTTTACAAAAGACAGTTTAACAACCACCAATGTTAAAAAGATTTGCATAAAAAAAGATTTGTATAAATAATTGATTTATCAGATTAGCAGAAAACAAAGGACCTAAAAACACCCTGCTTCTCTGAGTAACATTTAAGAGTATTTACATGAGGCCGTGGCTGGTGTGGCTCAGTGGATTGAGCACCAGCCTGCAAACCAAAGGGTCACCAGTTGGATTCCCAGTCAGGGCACATGTTTGGGTTGCAGGCCAGGTCCCCATTAGGGTGCACACGAGAAGCAACCACACATTGATGTTTCTCTCTCTTTCTCCTTCCCTTCCCCTCTCCAAAAACAAATTAATAAAATCTTTTTTTTTTAAAGGCTATTTACATGACATATTCAGCCTTCAATTTTTTACCCCAAAAAGGAAACAAGACCACATGAAATTCAAAAATAAATAGTATTGAGTTCTGGAGCAGCACAACAGATTTACATTTATCTTTGAGCTCAGATTACGCCAGGGATTTTCAGTCTCAGCACTACTGACAGTTTATGACAGATAATTCTTTCTTGTGGGATGTTATCCTGTGCATTGTAGGATGTTTAATAACATCCTTGGCCACTACCCACGAGATGCTCCCCCTAGTTGAGACAACCAAAAATATCTCCAGACATGGCCAAATGTCCTCTGGGAGGCAAAACTGCCCCTAGTTGAGAACCACTGATAAAAACTGACCAGCAGAAATTTCTAGTATTATAGGTGACATAAATAATATGGGTGATATTTAAATGGTGATGAGTACAATTTATGTCCAGATAGCTAAAAAGTTAACCATATTAGCCCTGGCTGGTGTGCTTCAGTGGATTGAGTACTGGCTTGTGAATCAAAGGGTTGTCAGTTCAATTCCCAGTAAGGGCACTTGCCTGGGTTGTGGGCCAGGTCTCCAGTTGTGGGCGAGAAAGAGGCAACCTGACATTGATGTTTCCCTCTCTTTCCCCCTCCCTTCCCCTCTCTCTAAAAATAAATAAATGAAATCTTTAAAATAAAGATAACTAGAAGTTTATCATATTAAGTGTTAGATCTGATAAAGGTTTTCATGACACCAAGAGAGTAAATTTAGACATCCTTTAACTTGGGTTCCATGCAAAGATTGCTCTGTGGGCTAGGTTGAGGCAAACAAAAGTTGTCCTCCCTCACTAATATCTCCTTTATTGACCCTAACATGATACCTAAAATATATCAATTATTTTTCTCTTTGGGAACACACTAAGCTGCCATAATTCATAGACATTGAGCTTGGATTACTTTTTAAGATAAGAATTGCTGAAAAAGAACCCCAATACAAAGTGCCACATCACAGTGTGTTATTGACAGAAAGACAGAAGAAGAACTACTGTGAGAGGTTATTGCTGAGACAGATAGTTTTACATGCTTAGAGGATGATGATAAAGAAATAAATAAAAGGAAATAATAGCTTTTGAACACCTATTATGTGTCAGGTGTTCTCATATGTCCTCACAAATAACTCAGGGAAGTAGGTATTACTCTCTACATTTTTATCTGGTAATATTGTGAGGATTAGAGTGATGAAGTAATTTGCTTGTAAACCTAGTAAGGGACAGTTGAATCCATGTCATTAGGATTCAAGTACTATCAGTATCCTGCCTTGATAATGAAACTGTCTGAATAAATGCTTCAACCAGAATCTAATCAGGAGAAAACAAACTGTAGGAACTATTTGATAAGAGAAAATTTATATAAATACAAATACTGTATGATCCTACTGACATGACGTACTAGAGTAGTACAATTTAAAGAGATAGAAAGTAGAATGGTGGTTGCCAGAGAATAGAGAGAGGAAAGACTAGGGAGTTATGTAATGGGTATAGAGTTTCAGTTTTGCCAGATGAAAACAGTTCTGGAGATGGATGGTGGTGATGGTTGCACAACAACATGAATGCACTTAATGCCACTGAACTGTACACCTAAAGGAGTTTAGATGGCAAATTTTATGTTACATGTTTTGTTTTGTTTTTAACTTTTACTAGTATTTATTTTATGCTGAGTTTACTCCTGGGCCATAGCTTTTGTTTCTTCAGTTTCTTCTGGGATATCTTTTTCTTCTGTGCAACTTCCTCTTCTGGTTTAGGAACAACCTGTTTTTTTTCACTGAGGATCACCTCAATGTGGCAAGGAGAGCTCATGTATGGGTTAATCCGCCCATGAGCTCTGTAAGTTCTATATCGCCTCTTGGGAGCTTTGTTCACGTTGATGTGCTCAATGATCAGAGAATCTACATCTAAACCCTTAAGTTCAGCATTACTCTCTGCTTTTTTAAGCATGTGCAGCAAAAATTCAGCACTTTTTTTTGGGCCACTGACCCTGTGTCCAGCCCCAGTGTTTGACCTGGGCATACCTACCAACTCCACCATTGTATCAACGGAATGGGACACATTGCTTCTTTAAAATGACATCTTTCAGATACTTGGTGGCTTTTTGAATATGCATACCCTTAATGGCCTGGGCAGTTTCACAGGTGTTCTTGAAGTGAACACGAAAATTTGAACCTCTTGATTTGCATGATTTTGTGGGATTTTCTGGGTCAAGTGAATAGCGAACCATCTTCAGAGGTCACATCCGGTCGCTTTTGGGAAGAGGAAGTGTTATATGTATTTTATCATAACTTCTTTAATGAGTTTTTAAAAATACTTTATTTATTTATTTTTAGAGACAGGGGAAGGGAGGGAAGAAGAGAGGGAGAGAAAAATCACGTTGTGGTTGCCTCTTGAGCACCCCCTACTGGGGATCTGGCCTGCAACCCAGGCATGTGCCTGGACTGGGAATTGAACCGGCGACCGTTTGGTTCGCAGGCCAGTGCTCAATCCAATGAGCCACACCAGCCAGGGCTATTTAATCATAACTTTTAAAAATGAAAAAAAAAATAAAATAAATACATTTTAAACATAAAAAATTTTAAACCGTGACCATAAGACTTAATTATGATCAATGTTGGAGGATATCTTTTAAGCAGATAAAAAATGACACCAGATGGGAATATGTATCTACACAAACTAATAAAAGATATTAAAAACAGAAACTTCTTCCTTGGCTGGTGCGGCTCAGTGGATTGAGTGCTAGTCTGTGAACCAAAACATTGCTGGTTGGAGTCCCAGTCAGGATACATGCCTGGGTTGTGGGCCAGGTCCCTAGTAGGGGGCACACAAGAGGCAACTACATATTGATATTTCCCTCTCTGTCTTCCTCCCTTCCCCTCTCTCTAAAAATAAATAAATAAAATATTTTTTAAAAACAAAAAATAGAAACTTCATGAGTAAATATATTTTCCTTATTTCTTAAATTTCTTTAAAAGATGATTGACTATTTAATCAAAAATAATAAAACTGGCCCTGGCTGGTGTGGCTCAGTGGATTGAGCACCAGACGGTGAACCAAAAGGTCAGTGGTTCGATTCTGATTCAGGGCACATGCCTGGTTTTCAGGCCAGGTCCCCAGGTTGGGGCATGCGAGAGACAACTGATTGATGGTTCTCTCACACATTGCTGTTTCTCTCCCTCTTTCTCCCTACCTTCCCCTCTCTCTAAAAATAAATAAAATATTTTAAAAATAAAAATTAAAAAAATAATAAAACTGTATTATGGGCTTCATAACTTATATTTAAATAAAATACATAAAACCATACTATAAAGGCCAAGAGAGGGGAAATAGAGTTGCACTATTATAGGCTTTTGTATTATTTATTAAGTGATAGAATATCATTTGAACTGTGATAAGTTACAGATCTATAATATAAACCCTAAAGCAACCGCTGAAATAACAAAACAAAGAATTATAGGTCAAAAGCCAATAAGAGATAAAAATAAATACTAAAATATATTCAATTAATCCAACAGAAGGCAGAAAAGAAAAAAGGGAAGAAGTACAGATGGTACAGAGAGAAAAAAAATAGCAAGATAAAAGATTTAAACCTAATTAGATCAATGATCACATTAAATATAATTGATATAAACACCTTATATTAGTTTAGTATGGCTGGTGTAATAAATTACCATAAATTTGGTGGCTTAAAACAATACAAATTTATTACTTTACAGTTTGTAGTTCAGAAATCTAACACAGGTCTCATTGAGCTAAAATCAAGGTATCATCAGGGCTACATTCTTTCTGGAGGTTTTAGGGGAAAATCTGCTTTCTTACCTTTCCAGCTTCTAAAGGATGCCTGCATTTCTTAGTTCATGGTCCCTTCCTCAATATCCAAAGCATGTCATTCAAACCTCTGTTCTGTCATTACATCTTCTTCTCATTTGGAACCTTTTGCCTTCCTATTTTTGGACTTCTGTGATTACATTGAGCCTACCCTGATAATCCAGTATAATTTTCCAATATCAAAATCCTTAATTTATTACATCTGCAATGTCCCTTTTGTCATGTAAGGTAACATATGCATAGGTTCACAGGATTAGAATATGGAAATCTTTGGAGGTCCATTTTTATCTACCATATACTTCAGATAAAAGGGAAAGATTGTCAGGCTGGATTTAAAAAGCAAGAACTAAGTACATGTTGTTTACAAGACAATAGGCATTCTTTATATATTAATGCACAAGGAAGTTTAAAAATTAAAGGATAGGAAAAGATATACCATGTGTATTAGGCTGAATGGTGGCCCCAAAGATATTTCTATGTTTTAATCCCCAGAACTTGTGAATATTACCTTATACAGCAAAAGATATAATTAACTTAAGGATTTCGAGAGGGGGAGCATATCCAGGAAGACCCTAAATGCAATCACATGTATTCTTATAAAAGAGACACAGAGGGATATTGGGCACAGAGAAAACAATATGAAGACAGAGTAGAAAAAAAGAGATAGACACAAGCTAAAGAATGCTAACACACACCAGAAGCTGAAGAGGCAAGGAATGGAGTCCCCCCTAGAGCCTCTGGAAGAAATATGGTCCTGAGTATACCTTGATTCTAGGCTTCTCATCTCCAGAACTGTAGGAGAATAAATATCTGTTGTTTTTAGCCACCAAGAATTTGATAATTTTTTTATGGCAGCTACAAGAAACTAGTAAACCTAGGTAATTAATTCTAACACTAGATATAGGAAAGATGAATGGCTATGTTAAAAACAGACAAGTCGATTTCAGAGCAAAGAATATTACCTGGGATAATAACAAAAAAGGGATCAAAACAAGAATAAAATAAAAATTTTAAAAAAGAGTCCTGGCTGGTGTGGCTCAGTGGATTGAGCGCGAACCTGCGAACTAAAGGGTTGCCGGTTGGATTCCCAGTCAGGGCACATGCCTGGGTTGCAAGCCAGGTATGCAGTAGGGGCATGCAAGAGGCAACCACACATTGAGGTTTCTCTCCCTCTCTTTCTCCCTCCCTTACCCTCTCTCTAAAAATAAATAATTTTTTAAAAAAATAAATAAAATCTTTTAAAAAAATTTTAAAAGAGGATGTAACAATCCTAAAAATTTATGCAACTAATAATGAAGCTTCAAAATACATGAAGCAAAAAGTATACTATCATGCAACCTATGTACTCTGACATCAATAGAATTAAATTAGATTCTAATACCAAAAAGATATCTGGAAAAGTCCCCTAATATTTGGAAACTAAATAACATTTTTATAAATAACACACATCAAAAAAAAAATCAAAAGGGAATTTGTAAAGTATTTTTACCTAAATGAAAATGAAAACACAATATATCAAAATGTGTAAAATGCCATAAAGCAATAGAAGAAAATTTATAGCTCTAAATGCATATGTAAGAAAATAATAAATATTTCATGTCAATGATAACAGCTTCTACCTTAAAAAACTAGAAGTAGATGAAAATTAAGTCCAAAGTAAGAAGCAGAAATCAATAAAATAGAAAACAGAAAATTAATAGAGAAATTCAATGATCCTGAAAGCTGATTCTTTCAGATAATAAGCAAAGTTGATAAAACTCTGGCTATATTGATCAGAATAAAAAAAGACAAAAGTGACCAATGTTAGAAATGAGACAGAAGACAACACTGCAGATTCTAAAATAGTAAAAGAGTAATAAGGGAACATTATGAACAAATTTATGTCAATAAATTTGAGGACAAAAGAATGGACTAATTGTTTCAAAGACATGAACTACTAAAGCTCATTCAAAAACATATATATATGGCCTTGGTTGGTGTGGCTGAGTCGGTTGGGGGGCTGTCCCATAAGGGAAAGGTTGTGGGTTCAGTTCCTGGTCAGAGCACATACCTAGGTTGCAGTTTTGTTCTGCAATCCCCAATCCCCGGTCCAGGTCCAGGCAAATGACCTCTGATCCACGCATACTGGAGGCAACCAATCAATGCTTCTCTCTCATACATCTACATTTCTCTCTCTCCAAAAGTCAATGAAAAAATGTCCTTAGGTGAGAAATGAATAAATATACTTATATAACATGACTAGCCCTAAACCTATTATAGAAATTGAATTTTCAGTTAGAAAGCTTCTCACAAAGTAAACTCCAGGCCCAGATGTTTTCATTGGTGATGTCTACCAAAATATAAGGTAGGAATAATACCAATTTTACTCAAAGTCTTCCAGAAAATGGAAAGAAGGGAGTAAGTCTTAACTTATTCATTCCATGAGAACAGCCTTACCTTGATACTGAAATGGGGCAAATAAGACTAGACTAGAATCCCTCATGTACACAGATACAAAAACCAAAAATAAAATTTTAATAAATTGAATCCAGCCAGATATAAAATAAATTACATCATGTGCAAGTGTGGTTATGTCAGGAATGCAAAGGTGGTTTATATTTGAAAGTAAATAAATATAATTCACTATATTAGCAAATAAATAAAAGCTATAGAACCATCTCAATAGATATGGAACAGTCACTTGACAAAAATCCAACATCCATTATTGATAACTCTGACCAAAGTAGGAATAGAAGAGAATTTAATCAACCTGAAAAAAGAGTATCAATGAAATACCTACAACTAACATCATACTTAATAGTGAAAGACTGAGTGCTTTCCCTATAAGATCAGTAACAAGTCAAGGATGTCTGTTCTCATCCCTTATATTCAGCACTGTCCTAGAGGCTCTTTCCAGAGCAATTAGGAAAAAAAATTCAATAAAAAGACTCAAATAGTAAAGGAAGAAATACAATTTTTCTTCATTTGCAGATAACCTGTTTGTATATAAAAAATTGGTTGGACTCTAAAAAAAGTTTCTATAACTAATATGTGAGCATAGTAAAGTTGTGGGCTGCACTATTAATATATAATTTTTATACAATTGAAACAACTGTAATGAACAATTAAAACAATGAAAAACTCAAATTTTAAGATAACATTTGCAATAGCATTAACATATTGAATAATTAGAGATAAAACAGAAAAAGATAAGCAAAACGTGTATGGTGAAAACTATAAAGCATTACTGGGAGAAACTAAAGAAAATCTAAATAGAGATTTATATTGTACCTTATTCATGGGTAAAACAACTCAATATTATTAAGATAAAAATTTTTCCCAAATTGATTTATACATTCAATATAATCCTCTTCAAATTTCCAGCACAATTGTAGAAATGGAGAAGCTGATTCTGAAATTCATATGGAAATACAAATGACCTAGAACTGCCAAAGCAACTTTGAACAAAACACATTTGGAAGGTTAACACTGCCTCATCTTAAGGTAAATTATAAAGCTACAGTATAATTAAGATAGTATGGTATTGATATCAGACGTGTATCAATGAAACAAAATAGAGAGTTCAGAAATATGACACAAATATAGACAACTGATTATTTTTACAAATACAAAGACAATTCATTGGGAAAACAATAACTTTTAAAATAAATGGTGCTAGAACCATTGTATATTCATCTGCAGAAAAATAACTTGCATCCTTACCTTGCACCATACATAAAATTAACTCAAAATAGATCATAGAATTAAATATAAAAACTAAAACTGTAAAACTTCTTGAAGAAAATATAGGAGAAAAATCTTCATGACCTTGGGCTAGGCAATGATTTTTTTAAGATATGACACCAAAAGCACAATCCATTTAAAAAATTGATAAATTAGTCTTCATGAAAATTAAAATACCATATGATCTCACCTATAAGTGGAACCTAACCAGCAAAGCAAGCAGTCAAGGAAAATGTGACTAGCAACATTGAAAGAAAGAACTGACAGGGATGGGAGAAAGGGAGGGAGGGGGGTAGTGGGGAGGGGAAGGGGAAGTGTCAGATTAAGGAACAGGTGTGAAGGACATGTGGAAGGAGCCAAGGTGGGGAAGAATTGATGGGGGAGGTGGGGGTGGGTGGGGCAGGGGAGAGTGGTGGTGGGTAAATGGAGACAAATGTATTGGAACAATAAAAAAAATTTTTTAAGAAAATTAAAAATTTTGTTATTTGAAAAACACACTTAAGACAATTCACAGGCTGGGAATAAGTATGTGTACAGCATATATCTGATAAATGGCTTGTATCCAGACTATACAAAATAGTGTAAAAACTCAGTAGAATAAAATAAACAACCTAATCAATACAAAATGGGCAAAATATTTAAACAGACACTTCTCCAAAGAAGACATACAGATGGCACATAAGTACATGAAAAGATGCTCACTGTCATTTGTCATTAGGTAAACACAAATTAAAACCACAATGAAGTAATACTATAGAACAATTAGGATAACTAAAATGTAAAAGAATGGCCATACCAAGCATTGTTAAGGATTCCAATAAACTGGAACTTTCTTACAGGGTTTGTGGTAATGCAAACAGTACCACTTTGTAAAACAGTCTGGTAGTTTTTTTAAAAAATTTCCCTGATTAATGTAGTTCAGTGTGTTGGGCATCATCCTGCAAAGCAAAAAGTCACCAGTTTGATTCTCAGTCAGGGCACATGCCTGAGTTGTGGGCCAGGTATCCAGTTGAGAGTATGCAAGAGGCAACCATTGTTTCTCTCGCACATCGATGTTTCTCTCCCTCTCTTTCTCCCTCTCTTACCCCTCCTGTAAAGATAAATAAATTAAATCTTTAAAAATAATGAAAAAGAAAAAGAAAAAGTTAACCATACACCTCTGAAATGATTCGACCATTTCCTCCTAGATATTTACTCAACAGAAAAGAAAGCATGCATGCACAGAAAGGCTTGTACATGAATGTCTATAGAAGCTTTGTTTGTAAAAGCTAAAAACTAGAAGCAAACCCAAATGTCCATCAACAGTTGAATAAACAATTCGTTGTATATCCATACAGTGAAATACCAAGAAAAAAAGAGAAAAAACTATTGATACATGTAACAACATGGGTGAACCTCAAAATAATTATGCTCAATTAAAGAAGCCAGAAAAAAAAGATTTATGTCCAGTGTATGATTAAAAATATATAAACTAACCTAAAGTGATAGAAAGCAGATCAGTCATTACACGGAGATAGAGGGGAAGCGGGTATTACCAAGGGCACTCGATGATTTCATTGGTGTATACATAGGTCAAAATTTAAATTGTATGCTTTAAATATGTGCAGTTTATTATATGTCAATTATACATCAATAAAGCTGTTAAAAAGAACTGACTTAAACATACGCAACTGATTTTTTATAAAGATGAAAGAGCAATTTAGTAGAGTGTGAGAAATAACTAGAGCTTGACAGATTCAGCCAGTAAATACACAATGAGCCCTTTTTAGATCCATACAGTTTATTCCTCACATGGAGAGTGAAAGGAAGAGTAGCCAAAGCTACCAGCAACCTGTGCTCCTTTGTCCAGCATACTAAAAACGATGACTCCAAAACAGAAAGTGTCTCCCATCTTCTTGTATTCTGAGTGAATCACAAGGAGTTGTACTAAGACTCAGATAAACTCCAGGTCAAGCCTTTGTCTATGTGTCTTATCACCAGACTGCCATGACAGAGCTATTCCTCTACATATAAAAGCCTCAGATCCTGAGACTTGAACAGGTTTCCCTGGGCAAAGTTATTCTGCACATGTCCCTGTATTTCACTGTTAAGAGAGAAAGTACATCCTGTGTGGCTTCAGACAGGGAAGTCCATGCCTGACCTTTCTAAACTCTTCCCAATACATATATTTTTCTTATTGCTTTCAGTCAATATCTTTCCTTTGTTGTAATAAGCCTTAGTTGTGAGTAAAGCCTGCTATTGAGTCTTGTGAGTCCATCCAGTGAACCATCAAGCCTGTGTGGTCATAAGACCACAGAAAAATGGGTTGGTTTGGTTTTTCAATAAACAGTGCTGGGGAAATTGACTATCCATAGGTAAAAATACAATACTAAACTTAGATCTAAACCTCAGACCTCATATCATAATTAACTCAAATTAGATCATAGATATAAATGTAAAATTATAAAACTTTTAGGAGAAAACACTCATGACCTAGGGTCAGGTGAAGAGTTCTTAGATATTACACCAAAAGCACAATACATAAAAGAAAAACATCAAAAAATTGAACTTCATCAAAATGAAAAACTTTTGCTCTATGAAAAATCCTATTAAGAGGATAAAAAGGCAAGCCACAGACTGGAGAATGTGTTTGCAAATCATATATATATAGCAAAGGATTTATATCCAGAATACATAAGGAACTCTCAAAACTCAATTGTAAGAAACCAACCACACAATTTTTCCCCAGAACTTAACCCATGCCTATACGATCAATTAATATTTGACAGAGAGGGCAAGAACAAACAATGGGATAAAGACAATCTATTCAATAAATGATGTTGGGCAAATTGGACAGATACATGCAAAAAAAAATGACCAGACCACCTTCTAACACCTTCATACACAAGAATAAACTCAACACGGATTAAAGACTTATATGTAAACCTGAAAGCCATAAAACTCCTAGAAGTAAACATAAGCAGTAAAAATATCTTGACATTTCTCATAGCAATAGTTTTTTCTGATATACCTCCTCAGGCAGGAGAAAAAAAGAAGAAACAAATGGAACTACATCAAACTAAAAAGGTTGTGCATAGCAAAGGAAACCACCAACAAAATGAAAACATGACCTACTGAATGGGAGAACATGTTTACCAATGAAACATCTGATAAGGGGTTCATGTCCAAACTTTATTTAAAAAACTCATACAACTCAACACCAAAAACACAAACAATCCAATTTTTAAAAGTGGGCAGAGAACCTAAATAGACACTTTTCCAAAGAGAATGTAGAGATGGCGAATAGACATATGAAAAGATGCTCAAAATCACTAATCATCAGAGAGGTGCAAATTAAAATCACAGTGAGATATCACCTCACACCTGTTAGAATGGCTATCATCAATATATAAACAAATAAAAAGTGTTGGTGAGGATTTGGAGAAAAGGGAACCCTTGTGCACAAAATAAACAAACAAAATTGAAACAGACTCATATACACAGAGAACAGACTGAGAATTGCCAGAGGGGAGGGGGTTTGGGGGACTGGGTGAAAAATGAAAGGAGTAAGTACAGATTGGTAGTTACAAAATAGTCACAGGGATGTAAAGTACAGCATAAGGAATATAGTCAATAATATTGTAATAACTATGTGTGGTGCCAGGTGGGTACTAGAAATATTGGGGGAACGCTTTATAAACTATATGATTGTCTAACCACTATGCTGTACACCTGAATCTAATACAAAATAATATTGAATATAAACTACAATTGAAAAAATCTATTAAAGACTTTATTCATTTATTTTTAGAGAGGGGAAGGGAGGGAGAAAGAGAGGGAGAGAAACATCAATGTATGGTTGCCTCTCACACATCCCCTACCCGGGACCTGGCCTGCAACCCAGGCTGGTGCCCTGACTGGGAATCGTACCGGCAACCCTTTGGATCACAGTCCAGCATTCAATCCACTGAGCCACAGCAGCCAGGGCAAGCAAGCAAAAAAAAAAAAAAAAAATTAAAAGAAACCAACAACTCAATTTTTAAATGGGCAAAGACTTGAACACTTTATTGAAGATGATATACAAATGATAAATAAATGCATTAAAACTTGTTCAACATCACTAGCAATTAAACAAATGCAAATTAGAATCATAATGAGATGCTACTACATATCTATTTGAAAGGTTAAAATAAAAAACATTGAAAAAAGCAACATTGATAACACCAAATGCTGATGAGGCTGCCAATAAACTAGACCTGTCGTTCATTGTTGGCTAGAATGTAAAATGGTACAGCCACTCTGGAAGCCATTCTGGCAGTTACACATAGTTATCATATGACCCAGCAATCACACTCCTGGTGAAAAATCTGTAGTCAAGTTAATTTTATCATGCCAATTAATTTTCTGGTATTGACAATGCACTGTAGTTATGGAAGATGTCACCAATGGGGGAAGCTGGGTGGTGGGTATGTGGAACCTCTCTGTAGCATTTTTTGCAATTTCTGTGGGTGTGTAATTATTTTAAAATAAAAAGTTACAAATTGATATTCAGTTCAATTATTGGAAAACTTTTAACTACATTTGGAACAACCTGAGTATATAAATCCACATTTTTAGCTGTAAAATTTTTAAAGATTTTACTTATTTATTTCTAGAGAGAGGGGAAGGGAGGGAGGAAGACAGGGAGAGCAACATCAATGTGTGGTTGCCTCTCATGCACTCCTACTGGGGACCTGGCCCGCAACCCAGGCATGTGTCCTGACTGGGAATCAAACTGGAGACCCTTTGGTTCGCAGGCTCAATCCACTGAACCACACCAGCCACAGCTATTTTAAGCACTTTTAATCCTCACAACTCTGTGAATTAGGCTCTATTATTATCTTTCTTTTCAGATGAACCACTGAGCCATACCAGCCAGGGCTTAGCTGTAAATTTTTAAGAAATCTAAGTGCAGATCAAGTATTTCTGGTGAAAATTTATTATTCAAATTGAAATGTTCTGTAAGTTTAAAATACGCACCTGATTTCAAAGACTTCATATAAAAGTATCTCATTAATAATTTTTATACTATTATATTTTGAAATGAAGCAAATCAGATATATTGGGTTAAACGCATATTTAATTAAATTTAATTTCACCTCTTTTTTCACTTTTTAAATGTGGTTGCTAGAAAATAAAAAATTAGTATGGGATTCTCTGTTGGACAGTGCTGCTCTAAGGTATCACAAAGGTTAAAATCATAGGAAGTGGCTCTCACCCCTATGCTGGGGGATAAAAGAAGAGGTTGTAATCTAAAGCCCAGGGGATGGGTTCCATGGAGCTAAACTCAGACTTCTGAAAAGGGGCACTTATCAGCTAGTGCTAGGATCTATGAGCTTGGAGGAAGGTCCCTGTGCTGCTGGGACCCAGACTTCTAAGAAGAGGGTGCAGACCATTGGTGTTGTCTCTCTTCCAAGTGACAGAGAAACTGCAAACCTGATTCAGCTGCTGCTATAGGAAGGCATTGCTATTTCCAGGGTGAAGAAGCAAAGTTGGGATGATACAGGAACCACAAGCATACAGGAAACCTGCAGTAAGCAAACATGTAAGAGCAAGTCTCTTCCTCCTCCAGCTTTGCAGTCTCCCTTTACTGTTCCTTATGGGCAGAACCTACCACAGAGCCAATAGACAAAGCAGAAAAGTGGTTTGTAGCATCTTAACGACAGTCTCACAAAGCAGGGTATATAAGGGGGTGAGGGTGGTGGGGTTGGAACTGAGAAAAGAACTTAATGACTGGTACAATACAACTATGACAAAGAAGCTTAGCCTCCAAACATCTATGCTATCCTTTCATCATGCTAAGTTGTGGCTGAGAAGTGGCTCTGCAGACAGGAACTACCACTTCTCGGTTTCCTTTCTATGTAGGTGGGGCCTTATGACAAGTCCTCACTAATGGAATGTTGGTAGAAGGGGTGTGTGTGTCATTCAGGCCAATCTAAGAAGCTCATATGCCATCCACTCTTTCCTTTTTTCCCATCTGTTGGCTGGTTGTCAGCATCCAGGATGACCTTGGATGCCATATGTTGAAAATGACAGAGCTAGTGTTACCTTAATGGATACATAATTCTGCAGCCTCTATGTCCTGGCCCCTGGGTTGAAAGGGGCATAGTATCCATAGTTGCCATAAGATCACCAAGGATATTGTTGAATCCACTACCAGGGAGCTCACAAATGGTTATTAAAACTCTACTCCCACATATATGCCACATTTTACATAAGAAGAAATGTTCTTGTTAATCTTTTGAACTTAGATTATTTAGCTGAGAAAAATGGATACTCTTAAGAGTTTTGGAGAACATATTCATTCATTCTAAATTGGCGAGTACTTAGCATTGATAATGTTTCTTGTGTAATATTGTAAATATGTTATAATAGCACACTATTAAAGTTGTTAAGAAAATTTGTACGATTTAATGTAAAATACACATTCACTGGTGCAGGAGGGATGAAGATGAATTCTAGTGCCTCTCTCTTCATCAGAACAAGTGTTTTGTTTTCTAAATGATTCACCTGCAAAATTATTAACAAGGGATCATCTTCAGACTCTGATTAAAGTCATATATTAATGAACAAATTTGAACTTCCACCAACTCCTTCATTCAACAAAGAAGATTTTTCTAGGTTAAGCTAAAAAAAAAAGACAGTTTCTTTCTTTCTTTCTTTCTTTCTTTCTTTCTTTCTTTCTTTCTTTCTTTCTTTCTTTCTTTCTATCTTTCTTTCTATATATTCTTCTTCCCTCTAAATGATCTCCATATCTATAATTCTGTTCCTGTTCTGGTTGTTTGCTTTTTTATTTTCTTTAGATTCAATTTTTGATAGTTGTGAATTTGTTGCCATTTTAATGTTCATAGCTTTGATCTTCTTTTTCTCAAATAAGTCCCTTTAACATTTCAAGTAATAATAGCTTGGTGATGATGAATTCTTTTAGCTTAACCTTGTCTGGGAAGCACTTTATCTACTTTTCCATTCTAAGTGATAGATTTGCTAGGCAAAGTAATCTAGGTTGTAGGTCCTTGCTTTTCATCACTTTGAATACTTCTTGCCAGCCCCTTCTTGCTTGCAAAGTTTCTTTTGAGAAATCTCCTGACAGTCGTATGGACACTTGTTTGTAGGTAACTCTGCTTTTCTCTTGCTGCTTTTAAGATTCTCTCTTTATCTTTAACCTATGACATTTTAATTATGATGTGTCTTGGTGTGGTCCTCTTTGGGTCCAACTTGTTTGGAACTCTCTGTGCTTCTTGGACTTGTATGTCTATTTCTTTTGCCAAATTAGGGAAGTTTTCTTTCATTACTTTTTCAAATAAGTTTTCAGTTTCTTGCTCTTCCTCTTCTCCTTCTGGCATCCCTATGATTCAGATGTTGGTACGTTTTGAGATGTCCCAGAGGCTCCTTATACTATCTTTGTTTTTTTTTTTAATTCTTTTTTACTTCTTGCTGTTCTGGTTGGGTGTTTATTTTTTTCTTATGTTCCAAATTGTTGATTTGAATCCTGGCTTCCTCCCCTCCACTGTTGGTTCCCTGCAGATTTTTCTTGATTTCACTTAGTGTAACCTTCATTTCTTCCTGGGACTTTTTTTATTTTGTTGCCATACTCAATGAGTTCTTTGAGCGTCCTGATCACCAGTGTTTTGAATTCTGCATATGACAGGTTACATATATTTTTTTCATTTCATTCTTTTTCTGGGTTTTTTTTTTCTGTTCTTTCATTTGGGCCATATTTCTTTGTCTCCTCAATTTAGCAGCTTCCTTGTGTTTATTTCTGTGTATCAGGTAGAGCTACTTTGGCTCCTTGTCTTAGTAGCATGGCCTGTTGTAGAAAAGGCACCTGTAAATTGTGTGGGGTGGAGCCTTAGATAATTGTTAGAGCAGGGCAATCTGCTTCATCGCATTGTGGCTCTGTGTAGGGGAAGGCTTGGAGAGGGGACAGCGCTGCTGCCTGGCTTCTGGAGGTTTTCCTGACATTCGCCCTGTTTCCAGTCACTTCACTTACTGCCTGTATGTGACTCAGTTTCTTTAACATCTTCCCTTTGTTACAAGAGGAAAGCTGTAACCTCCACAACAAAGTCATAAGATTTTTTTAGATTCCTTTTTAGGTTAAGTTTAAAATGTTTTACCTTCTAATTTTTAAATATGAAGAAAGTGGCCAAATATGTTTTTAGAAAGGTAACTAGTAACCTTTCATGAAGATGTTGAATGTTGGCTAAAGATGCCAAAAGGAAAGGAAGGAAGAGCTGAACTAGTATCTTAGTGGAGCAACAGGAAGGTCTTCAGGAACTTCACAAGTCTACTTCCTAAGATGAGATATATTTTGAAAGATGAGAAAAGATATCTTAGAGATCAATTTGGATGGTTATTTATCTTTCTCTACCTCTTGGTCAAGTTCCTCTGGTAGCTAAGATGTGCAATGACTGACAAAGAGACTAGGAAGAGGGCTGAAGTGACTTTAATTATGAAATACAAGCATCGGACGGCTGCAACACAGTCATTAGGCTTTCCCTCTTCCCTCTCTCTGCACCCAGTGACATACCCTCTTATACAAACATGAATTCTCTTTCTCCTCACTGATCCTCACTGATCCCACCAGAGTGCAGATCTTTGCCATGCTCACGTTCCTTTCAGTTGTTTACTCTCGCCTGAGACATTTCTACAGGAAAATTTACTACTTTCAAGGGACATTACCTCCCTTTTCAGTGTTATCAACTCCCAGTTCCCTTTTCCAAGTTAGGCCCAAAAGGAATGACATATAGTTTATGTACACTAGAATTAAAATGTATAAGATTGTACTAAAGTACATACAATACATTTATTTTTATTACAATTTTGTATCATTAGAAGTTAAAAGAGTTATGGGTAGTACCTACTGGTAATTTAAAGGGCTATCAAGTCTCTCACTGATCAGTTTAGCTGCCAACCTCCAAAATATTGCCCTCAATAACTTCCATTATCCCTGAAATTTTCATCAATAATACAGGCAATTTTAAAGAGACTCCTAAAGACATAAATAGATTTCCAGGTTCTTGGAGCAAAGCAGTAAAGTGGTTTACATTTAGCTTTGGCACAAACCATGCTCAATAACTGGGGCGTGATTTAAGCTCTTTGAGCTTCGCTTTCTTTATTTGGTAAAAAAAAAAAATCCTCTCTCTTCTCTGTACCCAGCACCCATTTCTTGGGGTTCCCTGAGCAAGCTGATACTTACTATCCAATAAGATGCAAACTGAAAAGGCTGAAGATGGTCTGTCTTTCAGTGGTATTTACATGTTATTTATTTATATATTTTCAAAAGGTTTTATTTATTTATTTTTATAGAGAGGGGAAGGGAGGGAGAAAGAGAGGGAGAGAAACATTAATGTGTAGTTGCATCTCACATGCTTCTTACTGGGGACCTGGCCTCCAACCCAGGCATGTGCCATGACTGGGAATTGAACTGGCAACATTTTGGTTCCCAGGACAGCACTCAATCCACTGAGCCACACCAGCCAGGGTGATATCTACATTTTATTAGTAGTCAGCAACTTACTCATATATCTGGTGGATATTTGCAAGCTTTCTATTAATCTTCCTAGTAGTTCTGTGTGATACTCTGATCATACAATATATCTACTTCTATTTAACTTGACAAGAGATTTACATGACCTACCCACCATCATGGGACAAATCAGTGGTAGAATCGGGATCAAAATTCATATCTCCTCACTTCTTTCCCAGTACACTTTCTTAGAGTAAACTTTTCCAACCTCTACTCCTGGACCATCCGTGGTTTGCTTCTGACTATACATCAGTACATAAAAACAAAAGGAAATACCAGGTTCTGCCCTAAGCATAAAACCACAAGCCTTACCTCTAGTTTATTATGTGCACTGTATGTCTTGGCTCATACCCAAGCCTTCTTCTTCAGCTCTGGAAGCCCTTGCCATCTAAAGTCTACCAATCCTTCATGATCTGGCTGGAGACTTTCTCCAGGCAGCTTTTTCTGACCAAAGCCCCATTATATTCATTACTGCCTTACGTTCAATTCTCTTAGCACCTGAGAACCCAGAACCATCAAGCAAGCAGACTTTTTAAAATGTATGTAACGGTCGTGGGGTTCTGTCCACCAGATTTTAGGGGGAAAAGAGAAAAATGACAACATAAAAAATATTAGAGGTTTAATGAAACTGTCAGATTTTAGATTGTGACCAGGATCCATTCAAATTCATTTCAATTTCTTCCACTTCGTCTCTCCTCCTAAAATTCTGAAAAGTGCTTACTGATGGTAATCAGGTAGGCCTAGGGGCTCTTCAAGGTTTTCATGGAAAGGAGAATCAGTGGTCACTAGACTGTCATCTTTTATGAAGGAAAGTGGGTTCAGATATTAAAATAAGAAGATTGGCCAGCTGAACAAAAATGAGGTTCTCCTTAGCCTTAAGTTAACCAAAAAATTCTGCTCTAGGAGCTTTAATTCCTCTAGTGTCAAAGGGAGTTATATTATTCCCTGGGTGTGATAACTATGTCTACTTCTGCTTTTCAAGTAGCATCTTCTGCTGCTTTTGGATGCAGGAAGATGGGCACTTAATGGATACCTGGAACATATTCTATCACAACAACACAATCCAAAGGTGACCTGGGCATGTCTGATAACTGTAATATGTCATCTGTTTGATGAGTGAAATTTATAGCAGAGGAGATCAAAGCTCTGAGATGCTGGTAAAGAAATTTGCATGGGAATTTCAGAACTAAGAAAGTCAGTGAGCCGATCAGAATGGATAGTCCTGGAGAGTTCTGAAGCCCTTGTTTTAAGAAAAGGAAATGAAATGGGGTTCTCTTTCATTTTGAGGGATGCGGAAATGATTTATGGATTACAACACTCACTTCTAAGTGATGAGCTATTCCATTTGAGCTTAAAACTGATAGTTTCAGGGGCCAGAATGATACGCTTATTAGTTATATGACAGGAGATCTACAGTGCTATCTACCCTTTGGAGGTAAAACTCTTATGGGTGCCCCAGCAAAAAGAGGTGGCACATCCTGCTTAACTACAGTGGACCATTTCTAAAGTCATATATACTGAAATATACTTCAGATACTTATGTTAGTCTAAAGATTTCCATAATAGTTCACTTCAACAAGTGGTTTTCAAATGTTTATTTTCCAGGCACTATGCTAGTTTCTAGAGATGTATACGTAATAATAATTACTTGTAATAGTCTAGCATTACCGAAAGGGTTTTGTTTGTTTTTTTTTTACTATATGAGTCCCTGTGCTAGGTGCTTTAGATATATCATTTCATTTCATTCTTTCTATTATCCTGAGGTATTTTTGGCCCCATTTTAGAAATAAGGAAAAAGATAGATAAAAAGGTTAAATAATCTGCCTAGATTTACATAGCTAGTACATAGCAGAGGTGGGACTTGACCCCAGCTATGCCTCATTTCAAACTTCATGACCTCACTGCTATACTTCAGAGACCATTAATCTGAAAGATTCTCATGGTGAAGTCACAGACACATACAGAGATACTTTCAAACTATCATGCTAAATGCTAAGTTAGAGGTATGCCTAGGATGCTGTGGGAATGCAGAGAAAGGGCCCTAGAGAAAAGCAGCATATTGATTTCTCAGAGCACAGATTCTGGAACCAGACAGCCTGAGTTTGAACTCTGGTTTTGCCACTTACCAATTATGTGAACTTGGGCAAATTAAACCTTTACTGCCTCGGTTTCTTCATCTGAAAAGAAAGATAATAATAAAGCCCAATTCACAGAGTTGTTGTGAGGAATAAAAGTGTTTAGAATAGCTGTGGCTGGTGTGGCTCAGTAGATTGAGCACCAGCCTGCAAACTAAAGGATTGCCGGTTCAATTCCCAGCCAGGGCACATGCCTGGGTTGTGGGCCAGGTCCCCAGTAGGGGGCGCGCAAGAGGCAACCACACATTGATGTTTCTCTCCCTCTCTTTCTCACATTGATGTTTCTCTCCCTCTCTTTCTCCCTCCCTTCCCTTATCTGTAAAAATAACTAAATAAGGTCTTTTTTTTTTAAGTGCTTAGAATAGTTCCTGGCACATAATACGTACTATACATGTGTTAAAAGTATGTAAGCTTAATTCTGAATGAGATTACAATTAAACCTCAGTTCTCAAAAATTCCTTCCTCTGGAACAATGTGGTTCTCAACCAAGTTGTTCATGGAAAAAATATCTCAGTTGACAAACAAAACTTAGTTCTCAATGGACAACTCTTTCATGCTGATGAGTCTCTCAGGTGACAAAGGAGATTAGGCTTTTGAGCAAATCGTTTCTCCAATAGCCTTCCAGAAAGAATTAAGTTCAAGAACCAAGGTTCCAGTGTATGAGAGAGGCTGGCAGTCAGGGTTCTGGTCTGGGGTGGTGATGCCATCTTTTTTCCCCCAGCCAGTGGGCAGGCTGGGGAGGATGTCCTGAGGGGTGCAAGGGACTACAGAACAGCCTGGAGTCTAAGGAACTGGAACCCCAGTTATCCTGAGCCCAAAGAAGAGCCACCCTAGCTCTGCTCTGTCCAACCCCAGCTCTGAGCCATGGGCTTGGCTCAGGAGCCCTCAGCAGCCAGGAGGAGGAGGAGGATAAGGAGCCGGACTGGTTGAGAGTGGCCTGGAGGATGGTGCCATTGAGGATCTGAGGACCAGGAGCTGGAAGTGATCAAAGCTTGAGTAAGAAAGACAGAATAAGAAGCAAATATGCTGAAGGAGCTACAGAACGAGGTGGAGAAGCATGATATGAGACGAGCTCCGTGCAATGTTGGCCCGGTGAACATATCTATTGAGGAGAAGATGGAGGCTGACACTCGTTCCATCTATGTTGGTAATGTAGACTATGGTTCAACAGCAGAAGAGCTAGAAGCACACTTTCTTGGCTATGGTTCAGTCAACCATGTTCCTATACTCAGTAACAAATTTAGTGGTCATCCCAAAGGGTTTGCATATATAGTTCTTAGACAAAGAGTTAGTGAGGACTTCCTTGGCGTTAGATGAGTCCCTGTTTAGAGGAAGACAAATCAAGGTAATCCCAAAATGAACCAAGAGACCAGGCATCAAACAACAGACTGGGGGTTTCCCATGAGCCCTATACCATGCCTAGACCACCAACTACAATAGTTCTTGCTCTACAGTCTACATTGGTTTTAACTGCAGGCCCTGGGATCACATCTGCAAGAGCTGGGGTAGAGGCACTTCATCAACTTTATGGTATCCCTGGTACTGGAGAAAAAAGAAAGTGTGTATAAGAGGGGAGAGAGGAAAAAAAGAGAAATGAAGGGGACTTTTTTTTTCAAAAACAGAAAATGAGCTTGATAGAAAAAATAGACATATATTCCTTGGTATATAAAAATCATACTTTTTACTATTTAAAACATTAATCAAAAGAATTCTGATGAAATTGTTGTAGAGGTCACACATAATAAATTGATTTTATTTTTTGATTACAGTTTATATTCAATACTATTTTGTATTAGTTTCAAGTGTACAGCATAGTGCTTAAAAAATCATATACTTTACAAAGTGTTCAATTAGATGTTACCAGTACCCACCTGGCACCATACATACTTATTAAATTATTATTTTATTTTTGCTTGGAAAATTAGTTTCATTTATTTTTTTTAATTTTTTTATTTTTTCAAATACATTCGTCTCTGCCTACCCCCCACCACTTTCCCTTGCCCCCTCCCTTCTTTCCTCCCTCAGCTCTTCCCCTTTGGTTTTGTCCATGAGTTCCTGCTGTATGTTCCTTGACTTTCACCTTCCCTTCTTTTTCCCCACCCCCGCTCCCTCCTTCCCTCTTGTCTCTTTTGATTTCTTTTCCTTTCAGTGTTGCTGGTCTTATTTTCCTTGCATCTTTGTATTGTTGGTTAGGTTCCACTTATAGGTGAGATCATATGGTATTTGTCTTTTGCTCCCTGGCTTATTTCGCTTAGCATAATGCTCTCCAGTTCTATCCATGCTGTCGCGAAGTTTAGTCGTTCTTTTTTTCTTTCTGCTGCGTAGTATTCCATCGTGTATATGTACCATAATTTTTTGATCCAATCCTCTACTGATGGGCATTTAGGTTGCTTCCAACACTTGGCTATTGTAAATTGTGCTGCTATGAACATTGGGGTGCATAGGTTCTTTTGTATTGGCGTTTTGGGATTCTTAGGGTATAGTCCCAGCAGGGGAATCACTGGATCAAAAGGCAGTTCCATTATCAGCTTTTTGAGGAAATTCCACACTGCTTTCCACTGTGGCTGCACCAGTCTGCATTCCCACCAACAGTGGACTAGGGTTCCCTTTTCTCCACAGCCTCGCCAGCACCTGTTGTTTGTGGATCTGTTTCTGATGGCCATTCTGACTGGTGTGAGGTGGTACCTCATGGTGGTTTTGATCTGCATTTCTCTAATGGCTAGTGATGCTGAACATCCTTTCAAATATCTCTGGTCGCTCTGTATCTCCTCCTTGGAAAAGCGTCTGCCCAGGTCCTTTGCCCATTTTTTGATTGGATCGTTTGTCTTCTTGGAGTGGAGTCGTGTGAGTTCTTTATATATCTTAGAGATCAAACCTCTATCCGATGTATCATTAGCGAATGTATTTTCCCATACAGTTGGCTCCCTTTTCATTTTGCTGGTGTTTTCTTTTGCCG
The DNA here is from genome assembly GCF_021234165.1 of Pteronotus mesoamericanus. NCBI lineage: Eukaryota > Metazoa > Chordata > Mammalia > Chiroptera > Mormoopidae > Pteronotus > Pteronotus mesoamericanus. The sequence continues at coordinate 909,897 of NW_026555203.1, forward strand.
TGCAGAAGCTTCTTATTTTCAGGAGGTCCCACTTGTTTATTCTTTCCATATGTCCCTTGCTTTAGGAGACATATCGGTGAAAAAATTGCTGCTTGGGATATCTGAGAGTTTCCTGCCAATGTTCTCCTCTAGGACTTTGATGGCATTGCAACTTATATTTAAGTCTTTGATCCATCTTGAGTTTATTTTTGTGTATGGTGTCAGCGGATGATCCAATTTCCATTTTTTGCATGTAGCCGTCCAGCTCTCCCAACACCATTTGTTGAAGAGGCTATTATGGCTCCATTTTATGCTTCTGCCCCCTTTGTCAAATATTAGATACCCATAGAGACCTGGGCTTATTTCTGGGCTTTCTATTCTGTTCCACTGGTCTATGGGTCTGTTCTTGTGCCAGGACCAGATTGTTTTGAGTATAGTGGCTTTGTAGTAGAGTATGATGTCCGGTATTGTGATCCCTCCTACTTTGTTTTTCTTTTTCAAAATGGTTGCGGCTATTCGGGGTCATTTATGGTTCCATATAAATTTTTGAAATGTCTCTTCTATTTCTGTGAAATATGTCATTGGTATCTTAATAGGGATTGCATTGAATCTATAAATTGCTTTGGGTAGTATGGACATTTTCATGATATTAATTCCAATCCATGAGCACGGTATATGCTTCCATGTATTTGTGTCTTCCTTAATTTCTTTTTTCAATGCTGTATAGTTTTCTGCGAACAGGTCTTTTACGTCTTTGGTTAAATTTATGCCTAGGTACTTTATTTTTCTTCTTGCTATATCGAATGGTATTTTTTTTCTGATTTCTTCTTCTTTTATTGCATTGCTGGTGTACAAAAATGCCTTTGATTTCTGAATGTTGACGTTTTATCCTGCTGTTTTGCCAAATTCACTTATTAGGTTGAGGAGTTTTTTGGTAGAGTCTACAGGGTTCTCTATGTACACTATCATGTCATCTGCAAACAATGATAGCTTTACTTCCTCCTTTCCTATTTGGATGCCTTTTATCTCTTTCTCTTCTCTGACTGCTGTGGCTAGGACTTCCAATACGATGTTGAAAAGAAGCGGTGAGAGCGGACATCCTTGGCGTGTTCCCGATCTTAGTGGGAAAGCTTTCAGTTTTTGCCCGTTGAGTATGGTATTTGCTGTAGGTTTTTCATATATGGCCTTTATTACGTTGAGGAATGCCCCATTTATTCCCATTTTGCTGAGTGTTTTGATCATAAATGGGTGCTGTACCTTATCAAATGCTTTTTCTGCATCTATCGAGATGATCATGTGGTTTTTGTCTTTTCTTTTATTTATGTGATGTATCACGTTTACTGATTTACGTATATTCAACCATCCCTGCATGCCTGGGATGAATCCCACTTGATCGTGGTGGATAATCTTTTTAATGTATTGCTGGATGCGGTTTGCCAATATTTTGTTGAGGATTTTAGCATCTATGTTCATCAGCGAAATTGGCCTGTAGTTTTCTTTCTTTGTAGGGTCTTTATCTGGTTTTGGGATCAGGGTGATGCTGGCCTCATAGAAAGAGTCTGGGAGTCTTCCCTCCTCTTGGATTTTTTGGAATAGTCTGAGAAGGATAGGGGTTAGCTCTTACTTAAATGTTTTGTAAAATTCTCCTGTGAAACCGTCCGACCCTGGGCTTTTGTGTGCTGGGAGTTTCTTGATGACTGCTTCAATTTCCCCAGCTGTTATCGGTCTGTTCAAGCTTTCTGTTTCTTCCTCCTTCAGTGTTGGAAGATTATACTTTTCTAAAAATTTGTCCATTTCATCAAGATTTTCAAATTTCTTGGCATATAATTGTCCATTGTAGTTTCTGACGATCCTTTGTATTTCTGTGGTATCTGTTGTTATTTCTCCTCTTTCATTTCTGATATTATTAATTTGGGTCCTCTCCCTTTTATTCTTGATGAGTTTTTTTAAAGGCTTGTCAATTTTATTTATCTTTTCAAGGAAACAGCTTCTGGATTGGTGGATCTTCTGAATTGTTCTTTTCGTCTCTGTGTCATTCAGTTCTGCTCTAATCTTGACTATTTCCTTCCTTCTACTATGCTCTGGGATTTATTTGTTGTTGTTTCTCCAGTTCTTGAAGTTGTAGTGTTTGGTCTTTTATTTGAAATGTTTCTGTCTTTTTTAGGTAAGCCTGTATTGCTATGAACTTCCCTCTCAGGACCGCCTTTGCTGTGTCCCATAGGTTTTGGACTGTTGTCTGTTCATTTTCATTTGTTTCCAGAAATTTTTTGATTTCTTCTCTTATCTCATTATTGACCCATTCATTGTTTAATAGTCTACTGTTTAGTCTCCATGAGTTTGCAAGCTGTGGAAGTTTCTCTTTGAGGTTGATTTCCAGTTTCAATCCCTTGTGGTCCGAGAAAAAGTTTGGTATTATTTCAATATTCCTGAATTTGCTGAGGTTTGCTTTGTGTCCTATCATGTGGTCTATCTTTGAAAAACTGCCATGAGCATTTGTAAAGAATGTGTATTTTTCTTCTTTGGGATGTAAGGTTCTATATATGTCAGTTAAGTCTCTTTGATTCAGTGTCATTCAGCGCCACAATATGTTTATTAATGTTTTGTTTGGAAGATCTGTCCATTTCTGACAGTGGGATGTTGAAATCCCCTACTATCAGTGTGTTGCTGTCTATATCTTTTTTGAAGTCGTCCAACAATTTCCTTATATACTTGGGGGCTCGTATATTGGGAGCATATAAGTTTACAATGTTGATGTCTTCTTAATAGATTCTTCCTTCAAGTATTATAAAGTGTCCCTCTGGGTCTCTTTTTATGGCCTTTGTTTTGTAATCTACTTGGAAAAATATATTTTAAAAAAAGAGATACTGTGGAAGATGGGAGAATTCAATAACTAACTGCCAAGGAGCAACCTGCTTTGGGGAGTACAGGAAGGCCCAGGAACTGCTCATTCACTCTGGGGATTCTCATGGACACATCTCAACTGCACAAGCTACCTCCCATTTCCTTGTTCAACTTCACCCCCTTGGGACTCTTCAAGGGTAGATGGGCACTGATAGTAGGAGGTTTTCTTTTTACCCAAGGATATCAAAATTTATGCTTTACTTCCCTCCATCATCTCCCTAACTTTCTCAGTGCCCTCTTCCTGTTCCTGTCCTGTGTTCTAGCTCCCTGCCCCTCCAGATTGCCTGGTAATCTATTTTGTTTCCTTTTGTGTTCCTTTTTTTGTTTGTTTGTTTTGAGTGTCTTTCTTTGCAAGTTTTGGTAGAAAGATCTCTGTTCCACTCCCGGCTCCAGTATAAATTCCCCTGCCCCCTGGGGAGATGCACTATCTCTTTTTAGGGGGTTTTGGGGGTTATTTTTGATTTTTTTGGTTTTTTTCTTTTGCCTTTTTTCACCTTTTATTTGGAGGGAATGGGAGGAAGTGGACACAAGTGGTAGGAGGTGGATTTTGTTAATTTTTTTTAGCTCATTTCTAGAGGGTGGGAGTTTCTCTTTAAATGTGTATCATGAATAAACTTTTTTTTTGAAAATAGAAAATATAAGGGATGTTAGAAATAAACTTTTATTGGTGAAATAAATGGTGCCCTAGATTTATGGATGACACTTTTATCTGCCCTTGCATGAATGGGGCTTAAGAAACTGGGGATCCCAGAGTGGCATTCTAGGTCTAGAAATACATTGGGTGTTGCATCCTGACACTTAATGGATGATTCTGTTGTTTGATCTGACCATAAGTTTAGCTAAAATGCTACTACTGGAAAATTGCTAACTGTTTCAAGTGAAACTTTCCTGCATGGGGCTTAATAGATTTTATGAGGACAGGTTACAGGACTATACCAAACTGCTACTAAGTTTGTGTTCGGCAGAATTGGGCTGAAGTCTTGTTTTCTTTGAAATGTACCACCTGGTAGGGAGATTGTACGGTATGAAGGCTACAACCTGCAGTTATCTCTAGTCATTCAAAGCTACTGATAGTCATCGAAAGATACCTGAGGATGTAAGAGGCTAAACTAGGTTAGCTCAGTTTGCAATAGAATTAAAAGTGGGAAAATATGGAGGCAGGGAGCTAAGACAGGAAGCTGCTGCTGCTGCAAGTAGTTCAATCAATAGATGATGAAGACCTGAACTAGGGTAGCTACAGTGAGTAAGAAGAAAAGAGAATGGAGTCAAGAAGTATTTAACTGGTAAAGTCAACAACATTTGGTGATCCATTGGATGGTAAAATCCCAGAGCAATTTGTTATAACTTCCAGGTTTCTTGTTTGAGTAACTGAGTAGACATTGGTGACACTCACTGATGTAGGGAACAGTATAATAACCAGAGGAAGAGAAAGTGTGGGGTGGGGGGCAGGGGCAAGCCTATTTGGATATGTTTAGCTTAACATCTGCATGGAGATGTAGAGTAAGCATTTGGATAATACAAACCTGTAGCTCAAGGGGAAGTCAGGAATGGAAACATGAATGGGAAATCATCAGTACACACGGGCTAGAGAACACTTTAAGAGAGGATGAATCCTTAGCTACCATAATATAAAGTCAGTAAATGATGTTTAAAAAGCATTTGTCAAGAAATGTTAGAACATGAAAAACAGCATGGTAGTTTCTCAAAAAAAAAAAAAACCTAACACAGAATTACCATATGATCCAGAAATTCCATTTCTAGTTATATACCTAAAAGAAGTGAATTCGGGGTTCATAGCAGGATGTTCATAAGAGCCAAAAGGTGGAAAAACCTGAAGTGTCCATCAATGAATGAATGATAAATAAAATATAGTGTGTGTGTATATGTTCTATCATATATCCATGTAAAATTATTCAGTCTTAAAAAGAATCAAATTCTCATATATGTTATAATATACACAACCCTTGAAGAAATTGTGCTAAGTAAAATAAGGCAGACATCAAATAACAAATATTGTATTATTCCATTTATATTACTTACCTAGAATAGTCAAATTCATAGCAACGAGAACTAGAATAGTGGTCCTCAGGGCTGTAAGGTAAGAGAATGGAAAGTTATTGATTAATAGGTATAGAATTTCAGTTTGAAAGAATGAAAAAATTCAGGAAATGTATAATGGTGACATAGTTGTATAGTGGTAATATGTGAATGTGCTTAATGCCAGTGAACTGTATACTTAAAAATGGTTAAAATGGTAAATTTGTGCTATATATATTCCCACAATGATAAAATGAATAGCAGGATCATCATATTCTTTCAAATGACTGAGGGTCATTTAAGGGTTCCATAAGGAACCCTTCAGAAGGTGATTGTTTCCAGGAAGCAGGAAAGAAGTGGGCATAGGGTATATTTACACAATGGAATTCTATGCAGCAGAAAGAAAGAAGGAAATCCTACCCTTCATGACAGCATGGATGGGACTGGAGAGCATTATGCTAAGTGAAATAAGCCAGGGGGTGAAAGACAAATACCATATGATCTCACCTATAAGTGGAACCTAATCAACAAAATGAAACAGCAAGCAAAAAAGAACCAGATACATGCAAATAAAGAACAAACTGATAGTAACCAGAAAGGAGGGGGAAGGGGATAACAGGAGAAAGAAGGGGAGGGGTCATCAAGGAACATGTATAAAGGACCCATGGACATGGACAACAGGGAAGGGGGAGGACTGAATGTAGGAAGTGAGGGTGGGTAGAGCAGGGGAAGAGTAATGGGGGGAAATGGGAACAACTGCAATTGAACAACAATAAAAACATAAAAATAAAAAAGAAGTGGGCATAGAAACTTCCATTTATCATCAAATCCTTTGGTAGTCTTTACTAAAACCCATATGCATGAATAACATTGACAGAAATAAAAACATGTTAAACTGAAAAAGAGTGGATGAGATCACTCAGAGTTTGAGGAGTTGGTAGAAGAAGTGCCTTAGCTTAAAGGTTACTTTTAAAGAAATAATAATCTTCCCTGGCCAGTGTGGCTCAGTGTGGCTTGGATATTTTTCCACAAAGTAAAAGGTCACTAGTTCAATTCCTGGTCAGGGCACATGCCTGGGTTGTGGATTTGGTCCCTACTATGAGAGGCAACCAATCAATGTTTCTCTCCTCCCTCCCTTCCCTTCGCTCTAAAAATAAATAACTAAAATCTTTATTAAAAAAAAGAAACAATAATCTACTAAAAAGAGAAGGTTATTACAATGATAGAGGAGAATCATGTAAAAATTGACTGCAGTAAGCACAGCAGAACCTCACAGGAACTAGGAAGTTGAGTGTCCTCTCCTGTGCTCTCTCATCACTCTCTTCTCTCCCTCTTATTCCTGTCACACTCTTCCCCTCTCTCCCTCCTGCTACTCCACATCTCTCTGGCTCAAGATCTCTTCCTTGCTTCTTCCAAAGAGTTGGTTTTATTTCCCCACCCTCTTCTCTACCCAGCACTGTCTTCTAGTCACTCATCTACTCTCACATTTGGCCAAAATTGTAGCTTCAGCCTCTGAGTCTATGTGACCTCTCAGCCTGATTCCCTAGAGTCAGTCAACTTTCTCTGTGTTACTACATCCCTGGGGGAGAGAATGTACTCCCTCAGGTCAGGCATCCACCTCCATTTACATATCCATTCCTAGTCTTCCTATTGGCTGTGTCATGGGGTTTTACCTTCCCTTCCTGGGAGATTATAGTTTGGAAAGAATTGTAATAAAGGTGATTAAAACTAGGAGTTAACCCAAAGTACAAGTAATATCAAATAAACTCCTTGAGGAATAGAGGAGTAGGAGAATCAGAAGAAGAAAAGTCAGAGAAGGAAGAGTTCCAAGCAGGTGAGTGGTTGAACAGTGTTAAATGCTGCCAGGCAAGATTACTGAAAATAAAGATGAAAGAGTATCCATTGAGTTTGGCATTGGGGTGAAATTAAGTGGAAGGAAGTAGAACATCAAGTATAGACTATTATTTCAAGACATTTGGCTAACAAGTGAATAGCTCAGGGGAACACTGAGTAAAAAGTTTTTTATTTATTTTTATTAAAACAAAACAGATTTGGTTGTGGTTACAAATGTGGCAGAGTATGAGGGAAAAGCAAAGGACTGTTAAGATATGGGGAGGTGAAAAGATTGGTATTGAACTGGAGAAGGAACGCATCTTCTAAGATAGGCAGAAAATGTTAAGACCCGCAGTTGCAGCCTTTCAATTCAGAGGTAGTCTTATATTTGCCATACAGACCAACCCTAACCATAGAGTTACTCTTAATAAAAGAGGACCAAAGACAGAACCTAGAAGAATGCCAACATTCACAATGCAAGTGAGTGTTGATTCCAGATCTGATCATTGTTTACTCTGGGTCTAGCTTTCCCTACCATTGAATGATTCTGCATCCATTCCCCTTAATATCTAGTTGGCTACATGCCCCAGGAATGCCAACTAATAACCTTTACAAATCATAATTAGAAATGAAAGTATGTAGCAATAAAGTCATATATCTAATTCCAAAAAAAAGGAAAAGAATAAGAATCATGAGAAATGCCACCTTCCCTCTCTGGGTCTCTGTCTCCTATATGTAAAAGTGAAGGGGCTGGCCTCAGTTGTTTCTATCACTCCTTTGATTGGAACACTCTATGATTCTTTGACTTCTGGTTTATCTATGTTTTTCATGTAGCTTTTTCAGTGCTCTCCTACTTTAACACAAATGGGTATAAGCTGACAATATTCTTTTCAAGCTCATGACAAAAGAAAAGTAATCCAAGGAACCAGAGAAATCACAAAATATGGTAAATAGAATAAAGTGACAAAGGGGAAAATGTGGTTGACATCTTATTATTAATGTCAGCACTCAGCTGCACAACAATAAGATTGTTTTTCCTTGAGATTAAGTCAGTGGCTCAAAAGTAGGAAACTCAAATCGCCTTTTTTCCTGGTCAAATCAATATTTACTCCCCAACCCTGCCAACTTTTGAGAGGATAGTGAATGTTTTCCTCTCTTCATTACATCCCTCCCAGTTGTCATAAGCATTAAAAATATTTTAATATATGTCAAAGAAAGGTGTTTAACTATTATTCCTAATACTAACTATTCTTACCAAAGCTTCTTTGAGTGGAAATTAGACTGGGGTCAGTGTATGCTTCCCACCTTCTTTCACACTGCCAGATAGGGACAATTTACCAGTGTTGACGTCTAAGTTCCTCACTCCTATTCTGAAGTTTAAAAATATTTTATGCACAACTCATGGACATGGACAATAATATGCGGGCTGTCTTTTCTCCCTTTCCCCATTGTAGGTGAGGAAAAGGAGGAAAAGCAGGAACTATAACATCATAAACAATAAAAATAAAAGTTTTAAAAAACATATACAAATATTTTAAGAATGGGATTATGAATCAGGCTGAGAGGTCACATAGACTCAGAGGCTGAAGCTACAATTTTGGCCAAATGTGAGAGTAGATGAGTGACTAGAAGACAGTGCTGGGTAGAGAAGAGGGTAGGGGAAATAAAACCAACTCTTTGAAAGAAGCAAGGAAGAGATCTTGTAGAAAGGGGCTGTCCTTTCTACAAAAACATGGTACAACAAATCCATAAGTAAACAATATCCTTTCCATTCTTTTTCAAGGTTGAAGATGAGATTATTCTGCATCATCTATACCCTCTCACCTTCTTGTGACCAAACAGCTTTCACTTTTTCCCAGGTGGCTAGAGAGAGAGATAAAGCAGTAGCCAAGAAATCAACTTGTTCATTTATATCAGACCCAGGACTATTGTCACCACTGTGCACAGGTAACCCAGGTTCTTGGTGATCGCGAACAAAGAGTTGAACAAATCACACGAATGGAGTTGAGCAAAACAAGCAAGCTTTATTAAGGACAGTACACTTGCCCTGGCTGGTGTGGCTCAGAGGATTGAGTGTTGGCCTGTGAGCTGAAAGGTCATTGGTACAATTCTCCATCAGGGCACATGCCTGGATTGTGGGCCAGGTCCTCAGTGCAAGAAGCAACCAATAGATTATTTCTCTCACACATCAATGTTTCTCTTTCTCTCTTTCTCCCTCCCTTCCCGTCTTTAAAAAAAAAGGACAGTACACTCCACAGAATATGGGAGCAGGCCAATCCCCTAAACAGAGAATGACCCCCTGTTGTCTGAGGGGTTTTAATTTTATAAGGATTTTTACTTCCCTATTCTTAATCTACTTTCTACTGTGCTTGTGTTAGGAGTCATAATTTTTCTGCTATTATGCATGTGATTACCCATAGCTCTCCCTGAGTGCCCACCTAGGAGGTGGAAACTGCAATGCTAATTTATTACAATCAGATTATAATGATACTAAGGTGGACTATAGGTTGTTTAGGATCAAAGTGCACAAGCCCGGCTGTGGTTTTAAATATTACTACGCTGTTACAAGACTATTTTCAGAATTCAGGATTTGGCTAGTGTCAATGTCAGCTACTTACTTTCATGTCAGCCTCCCAGGACTTCCTCATTTTTATTTTATCTACTGTCTCAAAGCCTCCTGCTTCAAATCTAGCTACTTGTGAGGACTGAAGTAACTATTTCAGGAACTCAGGCTGTCTGGCCTACAATGTCTGGCTTAGCTTTCTTTAGCATATCTTGCATTTGCTGCACATACCTTCAGAACTTCCTCATTGCTCACTATCTGCCTGCCTCACTAGGAACCTTGCATGCCTGGAACCTCACACTAAACTAGTTTAGCAAACTGCTTTCACTAAATTGACCTTGTCACCTGGTCCACCATCAAACCATGTGTAGATGTAGGATGAATCCCAAAACTTCAGTACTGAACGCTATAAGCAAAGGCTCTGGCTTAAAGAACTAATCAGGTTCTCAGTTTCTGTTCAATCTGTGGAGCCGAGTCAGTCACCTCAGCAGGGTATAGGGGACAACACACTGACTTTCTGTTTCTTGTACCAGGGCAGGTAGAGGCAGGCCCCACGTTTGGAAGATGAGGATTGCCTAGATGCCAGCTTTTTTAGCAGACGGTACCACCGCCATGAGATAATTAGTGTGCAGTCCCACAGAGGGGCTGGGTAAAGAGAATGAGCAACTGAAATGGAAAATTAGGTGAACAGGAATGTAGGGGAGGTTGATGCTCCAGTTGAAAATGTTCATGCCTCAACATGAAAGGCTCTCAACTGCACCAGCTCTAAAGGTGTATTTCTTTCCCACTTGCATTTTGGTGTCAAATGCCTTACTAGCTTCCTAGGTGTATTTTGTTTATGCTCTTTCTCGAAAAGCACCTCCTTTGAGACTATTACTTTGCAAAGGTTTGGAATATGTTAATGCTCAGTTCTCTTGCTTCCTGGACCATACCTTAGCACGCCTGCTTGGAGCACAGGTGCCAGGGCCAGAGTCCCTCAGGAATGACAGTGTGACTTACCCTCAACACTTCTGCTGTCAATGTGTTGCTTTGCTTATTTAACCAAGTGCTGCTGTCATTATGCAGTTTAAATCTGCTAAAATTTAAGGTGATACAATTTACAATAGCCAAGTGTTGGAAGCAACCTAAATGCCCATCAGTAGATGATTGGATCAAAAAATTATGGTATATATACACAATGGAATACTACGCAGCAGAAAGAAAAAAAAGAACGACTAAACTTCGCGACAGCATGGATAGAACTGGAGAGCATTATACTAAGCGAAATAAGCCAGGGAGCGAAAGACCAATACCATATGATCTCACCTGTAAGTGGAACCTAACCAACAATACAAAGATGCAAAGAAAATAAGACCAGCAACACTGAAAGGAAGAGAAATCAACAGAGGCAAGAGGGAAGGAGGGAGCGGGGGCGGGGAAAAGGAAGGGAAGGGGAAAGTCGAGGAACATATAGCTGGGACTCATGGACAAAACCAAAGGGGAAGAGCTGAGGGAGGGAAGGAGGGAGGGGGAAAGGGAAAGTGGTGGGGGGTAGGCAGAGACAAATGTATTTGAAAATAAATAAATAAATAAAAGACTGCAAAAAATGCAGATTGTTATATAGTTCAAAAAAATATAAAAATAATAAAAAAGGTGAAAAGGAAAAAAATCTAAGGTGATAAATTGTGCTTTTGATTATTCTTCTGTTGTTTTAAACATTCTTTCAATGCACTCAGAGCCACTTATATATGAATAAAATAACCAGCCATCTGTTTATGAACCATTAGATTGAATATATGTCAACTCAAGCACAATCTACCAATTTACTAATTGTTGGACATTGGCTAATTGACAGAAATTAGCTGCATTACCGGACATACTCAGTCTTTCTTTCCTTAATTGTATGTGTCTGTGTTGAGGGAAGGTTGTGAAATAATATTGGTGAAAAAGACCAAGGCTCTGGTTAACTCTAGGCAGAAGGTGAGCTCACTTCCTGGACGCAGAGTGCAAGGACTGTGCTATTGCCCTCAGTTTCAGGATAAATCTGGCCACCTGAGACTGAATCCCTTTTCTTGTAGAAACTGGCTCAATTCACCCTCCACCTGAAATCTTCAATACTTGGCAGTTTTGTTCCTTTTACAGATAGCACTTCAAGAGTGGCCTGTATATTTTGGATGGACTAGAGTGGGGACAGATTGAGATATCCTATTTTGATTTACTAGTGTGGCCCTCTGATATGAAGATTTATGTAGCAAATATTTGCTTTTTCATAAAAGTGGTTTTAATGTAAATATGGTTACTGAGAATTTCTAGGTGAACAATACTTCTTTGGATTATTAGAAGCTCCCTAAGGTGCTACATACCCAGGTTTGGGGAGTCATTGTTCTTTATAACTATTCAGTCTGATAGCCAGGTGGCCAATTAGTGTCAAGCCTGCAATGAGCCAGATTCCTTAGTTCAGCTTCTGGCAAAATATTGAAGGCCCCAATTGTTTGTTTTTATCTTTTTTTAATTAAATTTTTATTTTGAGATAATTGTAGATTCACATGCAATTGTAAGAAATAATATAGGGGAATATCAGGTACCCTTTACCCAGCTTCCCTGAGCGGTAACATCTTGTAAAACTGCAGTATAAGATCATAATCAAGATATTGCCATTGTTACAAACCATTGATCTTGTCCAGATTTCCCAAACTTTATTTGTAATCATTTGTTTACATGTGTCTGTGTATTTAGTTACTTGCAATTTTATCACACGTATAGGTTCATGTACCCACTGACACAATACAGAACTGTATTATCACCACAAGGATCCTTCTTGCTACGCTTTGCAACAACATTCACCTTCCATCTGCCCCATTCCCTTACCTTTGGCATCCACTAACTCATTCCCCATCTCTACTTTTTGTCATTTCAAGTGTTATATAATCATATAGTATACAACATTTTAAGACCGAGTTTTTCTCACTGAATAAAATTCCCAAGAGACACGTTCAAGTTATTGCATGAACTGATATCCATTTCTTTTTATTCCTGAGTAGCATTCCATGGCGTTGGATGTCCTGATCTGTTGAAAAACACACGTATGAGTGATCAGTTTCTTCACATCATTGCCAGCATTTGGTGTTGTCACTATTTTTTATTTTAGCTATTCTGATAGGTGTGTGGTCATCTTTCAGCATGATTTTGATTTGCATTTTCCTGATGGCTAATGAAGCTGAACATCTTTTCATGTTATTTGTCATGTGCATATTCTCCTTAGTGAAATGTCCATATCTTTTGCCCACTTTCTAATGGGAATGTTTGAGTTTTGAGAGTTTTTTATATGTTCTAGATACAAATAACTTTGTCATTTCTGTGGTTTGCCCTCAAATATTTTGTCCAGTCTGTAACTCATCTTAATAGGACCTTTCATACAATAAAACTTCGTAATTTTAAAAATCTAATTAATATAATTTTCCTTTTATGGATCATGCTTATAATGTGAAGCTTAAGAACTCTTTGATGAGCCCTAGATCATGAAGATTTTCTCCTGTTTCCTTTTACAAGTTTTATACTTTTACACTTTAAGTCTATGACCCATTTTGAGTTAATTTTTATATAGGCATAATGTTGGGGTGTAATTTCACTTATTTTGCCTATGGATGTCAATTACTCCTGCACTATTTGTTGAAACGACTAGCCTTCTTCCATTGAATTACTTTTACCTTTGCCAAAAATCAGTTGAACAGATTTGTGTGGGTTTATCTCTGGGTTTCTCTATTCTGTTCCATTTATCTATGTTGTCTATCCACCCCCACTATTACCTACTGTCCTGATCATTGTAGCTATATAGTAAGCCTTTATATTGGAAAGAGTGACCCCTCCCCAGTTTATTCTTTGTAGAAATCATTTTAGCTACTCTGGGTCCTTTGCCTTTCCATATAAATTTTATAATAAGTCTAGCTATGTCTACAGAAATGCATGCTGGGACATGGATAGACATTTCATTAACCTATAGATCAATTTAGAAGAATTGACATTTTTACTGTGCTGAGTCTTCCAATCCATGAACACAGTCTCTCAAATTATTAATGCCTTCTCTGAGTTCTTCCATCAGTGTTTCATAGTTCTCAGCAGATCTTGTATATGTTTTGTTAAGTTTATCCCTAAATATTTCATTTTCCTTGGAGCAATAAATGCTTTTTATTTAGATTTCCTTGGAGCAAATCTAAATAAAAAGCAATAAATGGTCTTGTTTTTTTAATTTAGATTTCCAAAGTTTTTGTATAAAAATTTAATTATTTTTGTGTGCTGATATCGTATCATGTGACCTTGCTGGATTCAATTACTAGTGCTAGAAGTGTTTCTTTAGATTTCTTGTGATTTTTTATGTGCACAATCAAGTCATCTGAAAATACAACTTTACTTGATTCTTTCAAATCTGTACGTTTCATTTATTTATTTGGCTTGCCTTGTTGTACTTACTAGACCTTTCAGTACAACGTTGAATATAAGAGACAAAAGCAGACACACTTGCCTAGTTGTAATCTTAAGAAGGAAAGATTAAGTATAACGTTAGCTTTAGGTTTTCTGTAGATGTTCTTTATGAGAGTTGTTATCATAAATGTTAAATTTTTGTCAATATTTTTCTTGTGTTAACTGATATATTCATATGATTTTTTCTTCAGTCTATTGATATGGTGGACTACAATTGATTGATTTTAAAATATTGAATCAGTCTTGAATGCCTTGACTAAATCTCACTTGGTCCAGGGTATATAACTCTTTTATACATTGTTGAATTAATTTCGCTAATATTTTTTCAAAGATTTCTTTTTGTATCTAAGTATGTGAGAGATATTGGTCTAGTTTCTCTCTCTCTCTCTCTCTTTTTTTTTTTGTACTGTCTTTATCTGGTTTTGGCATCTTTCTTGGATTTGTGTAATATAAATATTGGATTTTTTGTTATGTCCCACAGATCTCTAGGGCCCTTTTTTCAGTCTTTTTTCTGTTTTTCAGATGGAGTTAACTGTATTCATTTATCCTCAAGTTCACTGATTCTATTCTTTGTTATCTTCACTATACTATTGAACCTATTCAGCAGGTTTTAACAAATTTTTTTGCTATTGTATTTTTCAGTTCTATAATTTCCATTTGGTTTTTTTTAAACTTGTATTTCTTTGCTCAGATTTTCTTTTTTTCTCATTTGTTTCAAGAAACTCTGTAAATGCTTATTGAAGCATTTTTGTGATGGCTGCGTTAAAATCCTTGTCAGATAATTCTAACATCTGATTCATTTCACTATTATGTCAGTTGATTATCTTTTCTCGTTTGAGTTGTGATTTTCTGGTTCTTGGTATAATGGGTGATTTTTTATTGTATTCTGGACATTTTGGTTTCTATGTTAGGAGACTATTAAAGTCTTTTATTTTAGCAGGCAGTCACTGTGTTTAGGTTTAGCACACAGGTCCCGGCCTACTTCTGTAGACTGTGATTGCAATGACAATTTACTTTTCAGAGTCTCTGTGGTGTTATTTTGGTCTGCTCGGTTAGTGTGGTGTGATGCCCCACAGCTCTGCTGGTGCTACCTGAGGGAGTAGAAGGTGCTTCACCAGGCTGGGTTGCCTGATGCCTCTAGGCAAGGGAAATGAGTCTTTAGTTTGTTAAAACAATGAATCGTCCCTGGCTTTGCTTCCTTCATGGAACCCCCCTGCCATTGCCAGTGCTGTACGCTCTCCTGGTATCTCTCATAGGGAAAGAGGGTCTTCATGCCCATGGGGATAAAGGCTTCCTAAACCAGATTAATTATTGTGCTCTGGGCACAGTATCTTTTGGTAAGGTAGGGGAGTCTAGTCTCTGGCCGTGGAAAAGAGAGCACTTCTTCTGGCTGCTTATTGTCAGTGGAGCTCCCTGCTAAATTCCCTTTGCTGGAGTTTCCACACTCACCTGGTGTTGTCAGCAGGACTGCAATTTAATCCAGACAAAGAAGGAGCCTCCCTGAGCCATCTTGTTGCTAGGCTGAGGACATAAAATGCCTTCTTCTGATCAGTGGGGAGTCATAAGTCACCCTGCTACTATGGTATTATTCCAGTCCTGAGGTTCCTATTTTGTCTCCCTCTTTATATCTTCCAGAATTCCCTCTTTATATCCTCCAGAATTCTCCTTTGGTTGACTCTTGGATTATTTATAGGATTTACAGTTATACTAAGGTGAAAGGAACAGAAAGAAATGAGCCTATGCCATCTTGTACAGTCTGGAAGTAGAAGATCAATTTTGTATTGGTTTCTGCTGCTGCTTCTCCTAGGAATGACTCAGGCTTTCCTGCCGCCCTTTCCTGGGCAAAGAAAAGGTCAAGAGGTCTTGTTTTGGGTAATATATCAAGTCCCAGTTGTTGTTGTTTTTTTTTGTTTTGTTTTTTGATTGTGGGTATGTATGTTTCTGTTTGTTTATTTTTGAGAAGAAAGGCTGACAGGGATCAGCCCTGAAATAGCAACTGTGTCACAGTGGTACAAACGCTCTGATAGGACACTGAATTAGCTGTGGATTTGTCTTGCCTCTAAGATACTCCTGTGCCATTAAACTCATAGGATCATATTTTAAGGAGTCAGGACAACCAAAATTTTGTATTTCTAGGCAGGATGAAGGCAGAAAAAAGGTTTTAAAATATTCTCTTTTTGTATAAAACATTGGGAGACAGTGTGTAGCATACTCTGTGTAGCAGTGGTCCTCAAGGAAAATAGGATGCTGCTGGAGAAGACTGCCTGTTCCACCCCGGCTGGTGTGGCTCAGTGGATTGAGCACTGGCCTACAAACCAAACAGTCACTGGTTTGATTCCCAGTCAGAGCATATGCCTGGGTTGCAGGCCAGGTCCCCAGTAGGGGGTGGGTGAGAGGCAACAACACATTGATGCACATTGATGTTTCTCTCCCTCTCTTTCTCTCTCCCTTCCCCTCTCTCTAAAAATATATAAATTTCAAAAAAGAAGAAGACTCTGGTAGGCTGAATCATGATCCCTCAAGGACGTCCATGTTCTAATTCCTGGGATCTATGAATACCTCACCTTACATGATAAAAGGGACTTTGAGGGTGTGATTAAATTAAGGATATTGATATAGGGAGGTTATCCTGGATTACCTAGGTAGGGCTAATGTAATTACAGAGTCCATGTAAGAGAGAGACAGGGGGTTGGAGTCAGAGAAGGCAATGTGACTATGCAAGCAGAGCTCAAAGAGTGAGAAAGATTTAAAGACACTATGAAGATGGCTTTGAAGATGGAAGAACAGGCTATGAGCCAAAGAATGCAGGCAGGCAGCCTCCAGAAACTAGGAAATGGCTGATTTTAGATTTCTCATCTCTAAAAC
This sequence comes from Pteronotus mesoamericanus, assembly GCF_021234165.1. Classification (NCBI taxonomy): domain Eukaryota; kingdom Metazoa; phylum Chordata; class Mammalia; order Chiroptera; family Mormoopidae; genus Pteronotus; species Pteronotus mesoamericanus. The sequence continues at coordinate 926,533 of NW_026555203.1, forward strand.
TGTAAGGTAATAAATGTATGTTGCTTTAAGTCATGAAGTTTGTAGTAATTTGTGGTAGCAGCAACAAAAATCTAATACTCTGACATTGGGCAAGTGACATGATCAGGGATGGGAGGTCAGGGAGCACTGTCAGATAGTAAGGGCATGGTTGCTGCACAAGGACATGCTAAAAATATGAGGTTCCAGTCTGGAAAGGTGAAACCTGAGAGGAAACTGGCTCAATGTCTAGACAACTTCTGTCCAATAGAACTTTCTGTGATGATGGAAATGTTCTATATCTGCACTTTCCAATATGGTAGTCACTAGCCACATGTGACAATTTGAACTGAAATGTGACTAGTGTTACTGAGAAACTAAATTTTGAATTTGATTTTCTAAATTTGCTAAAAAACAGCCAGCTGCAAAAAGCAGCATGGTTGCTCTCTGCCAGAGATAGGCGGCTAGAGACACAAAGAGCCGTTTAAAGGGCCAACACATAAATTTTGTTTTACATTTTTATTTTTATTTTATTTATTTCTAAATTTATAAAATGTTTATTCTATTACACTTGTCTCAATTTTTCTCCCTTTACCCTCTTCCACCCACACCACTCCCACCCCCCGCACCCACAGTCAATTCCCACTCTGTTGTCCAGGTCCATGGGTCACTCATACATGTTCTTTGTCTAGTCCCTTCCCCTTCTTTCCACCATTGTCCTCTTTCTGCCTCCCCTCTGGTCACTTTCAGTCTATTATATGTTTCCATGCCTGTGGTTTATCTTGTTCATCAGTTTATTTTGTTAAATAGAGTCCACTTGTAGGTGAAATCATATGGTATTTGTCTTTCATCAACTAGTATATTTCACTAAACTTAATATTCTCCACTTCCATTCATGATGTCGCAAAAGGTAGGAGTTCAATCTCCCTCCCTCACTCCCTCCCTCCCTCCCTTCCTTCCTTCATTTCTTTCTTTCTTTCAAGCAGATTGATTTTATTCATTTTTTAATGTCACAGTTAATTATAAAATCTTTAAAAATTTAAAACTGTTACAAAGTCTCAGCAATTAAACCAACATGACACCAGCACAGAAATAATCAAGTAGATCAATGAAATAAAATGAGCATTCTAGAAACAAACGTATATGTCTAACTATGTAATATATGATTAAATTGATATTTCCAATCAATGGGTAAAATAAAGCTTATTCAACAAATAAGTTGCATGGACCACTATTACTTGAAATAAAACATATACAGAGCCCTATTTCACACGTCATGCAAGAAATATTCAGGTGAGTTAAAAATCAATATGTTGAATCTAAGGAGTTTTAGGGGAAAATACAAAATTATATTTTTCTTGCCCTGATGTAAAATATTCAAACCCAGGAGCTGTAAAGTAAAATATTGACAATATGACTATATTAAACATTTAAGACTGTATAGTAATATACATGTAAAAAAAAGTTAAAGGACAAGTAATAGAATAGGAAAGTATTTGCAACACATCTAAACAAGGTTTAATGGTTAGTTTTGTTTTGCTTTGCTTTTTTAGGGAAAAAACTCTACAAATATTTAATTTAAAAATGGATAAAGAATACCAAAAAGTCATTTATAGCTTTTTAAAAATAATAGAAATAGGCAAGGAATATATAAAAACAGGTTTAGTTTCAACAAATTATCAGGTAACAAAATAACACATCATTGTCACGATCAGATGAATAAGTGTTAAAAATATTGATAGTATCAAGTATTGACAACTGTGAAAGGAACTGGGTATTCATAGACTCTTTTTTTCATCTTCTTAAAGCAGTCCCTTTAGCATATTTTGCAATGCTAGTTTGGTGGGGATGTATTCTTTTAGCCTTCTTTTGTCTGGGAAACTCCTTATTTCGCCTTCCATTTTAGTTGAGAGCCTTGCTGGGTAGAAACGTCTTGGTCGCAGGCCTCTGCTTTTCATTCCTTGGAATATTTCTTGCCATTCCATTCTGGCTTGAAGTGTTTCTGTTGAGAAGTCAGCTGCTAGGATACCGGGGCTCCCTTGTATGTTACTACCTCTTCCTCCCTTGCTGCCTTAAGGATTCTCTTTGTCTTTGATATTTGCCATTTTAATGAGGATGTGTCTTGGAGTGGGCCTCATTGGGTTCCTCTTGAATGGGACCCTCTGTGCTTCTTGGACTTGTGAGACTTTTTCTTTCCTCCAATTAGGGCAGTTTTCTATCATTACTTTTTCAAACAGGCTTTATATCCCTTGCTCGTCTTCTTTTCCTTCTGGTATACCTATTATCTGGATATTATTATGTTTCAGGTTTTCCTGCATTTCCCACAATGCCTCTTCATGCTTTTTGAGTCTTTTTTCACTTTCTTGCTCTTTCTGGGAGCTTTTTTCCTACCTTATCCTCCAGCTCACTGATTCAATCCTCGGCTTCATGGAGCCTGCTTTTAATTCCTTCTACTGTGTTCGTCAATTAAGAAATGGTATTCTTCATTTCCTCTTGTGTCTTATGGATAGTTTCTATGTTCTTTTTCATGCTGACATAGTTTGCAGTAAGTTCCTCGTAGTTTCCTTGTAGTTTTTTGTAATTCTCTTTGAGCTCACTGAGCTCATGGAGCTTCCTTAGAACAGTTGAGTTTGAACTCAATATCTGAGAGTTTACTTGCCTCTATTTCATTTTGTTCTCTTTCTGAGGATTCCTCCTTTCCCTTCAACTGGGGGTATTTGTTTGTCTTCCCATTATTTGTGAGACTATTCTGTTTTGTTTCTGCTTCTTAAGTTGATCTGTCTTGATTTCCTGACTTTGTGGTATGAACTTCTATGGTTGGAGACTGCTGTTTTTACTTCCTGGATCTGCCTCGGATGATGTCAGATGTTGACCCTTTTCGACCTTAGGCAGTCTGTTCAAGACTTCCAGGAATCTACTGTTTGTGGCTGTGCCTTAAGCTGTTAATGTAGTCCCTCTGCACTCAGCAGGCCACCTTAGACAGCTCAGGGCAAGGAGGAGTCCCTCATGGGGGTGGGGTTATTGGGTCCTCTCCCCCTGCTGCCGTATGGGGGAGGAGTCCGCACTGGGATCTCGCCGGCTACTCTCTCCCCTAAGCCTCCATCCCCAGTCTCTCCTCAAGTGTCTCCAGCCCTGTCTGTGCCCAGTTTAGCCAGGGATCTACTGTCTGTGACTGCTACTCTGCACTCAGCAGGTGGCTTAGACTGCACAGGGCAGGGTGGAATCCCACCTGGAGGTGGGGATATTGGGTCCTCTGATGCGCTGCCACTCAGGGAGAGTGGTATCCTCTTGAGCAAGATGGCTGCTGCCACATGGGGGTTGAGTCAACACCGAGATCCCGCTGGCTACTCTCTCATTTCTCTCCCCAAACCCTCCTTCCTCAGTCTCTCCTCAGGAGTCTCTAGCCCATTCTGCACACACCTTTGCTGGAGACCACGGTAAGGGGATGCATAGAAAAATTTATGCATTGGGCCTTTATTGTTACTCAACAATAAAACAGAATAAGATATACAGAAAAAGATGGCAGGGGAGTGAATAGGAGTGACGCTGACCTCCTCCCAAGACCAAACTGGAATTCTGACTAAATAGTGGAGAAATCACCTGGAAAACAATGGAACGATAAAGGGAGTGGAGGCTTAGAGCTGCAGACAGACAGTGGAATCATCTTTCACACATCCCAACGGGTGGGAAGTGTGGTGGAGGTTCGAGAGGGTGGCCTGGATGCCCACAGGCACCAGCACCAGAGGGACATTGAAACGGCCAGCTGGATCCCCCTGAGAAGAACAGGGTCTGAATCATAAGCAGGGACCCCTAGCCTACAGCAGCTAAAACCAGGAAAACACACAGACAAACGCAACCCTGAAAAGCTTAGGGGTGCTCTCTGCCAGAGACAGGTGGCTGGAGATGCAAAGAAGCATTTAAAGGACCAACGCAAAAATTTGCAGTGGCAGCCACCTTCCTTGATCTCTGGATAGAGGCGCCAGCAGAGTGGGCTGGTGCCTGAGGAAAGATTAGCAAGGAAAACCTTGTGAAGAGAACTGAGACGGTGGCCAGAGGAGCCCCGGTGATAACGCACCTCCCACTCTGCAGCTACGATCTCACCCAGGCATAAGTCAATCACTAAACCTGCCCTTTGAGCGCTCCAACACAGCTTGTGTGCGTGTGGGCTGGGGGCTAAGTGCAGACTGGCTGGAAGAAATAGAGGATCCCTGGCCAAAGGGGACACACAGCTGTCTAGAGACCCTTGAGGAAAGACTAGAGACGCAGGCACTGGAGAAAGAACTGGAGGATTAGCCGGGATACCCAGAGATGACTCCCTCCCCATTCCGTAGTCTCCATTTTGTGCAGGCTGGCCACACCCTCAAAGAGGCAGAAGCCTGCAAGCCAGTGAGCATGGGATTAAAACGCGGTCCACACAAATAGTGCATCCCTGGCCGAAGGGGTCACAGAGCTGCCCAGAGATTCTCAAGGAGAGACTGGAGACAGAGGCATTGGGGAAAGAACTGGAGGAGTAACCGGGAAGTCCCAGTGCTGAATCCTACCCCAGTCCATGTTCTCCATCTTGCTCAGGTGGATTACTCTCCTGAGTGACAGCAGCCTATAAGGACACGATAGGCCCGCCATCAGGAGGCAACGCTCCTCCCTGTGGTGCCTAAGCCTGACAGATGAGGACAGAGTGAACAGATTGACAATTACAGGAGACAGAGAGAGACAGTAGATTCCTGAAAGGCTCAAACAAATGACCCAAGGTCACATAGTGTCAACAACTAACATCATCAGAGGCAGACCAAGAAAGAAAAGAAAAATAAATAAATAAAAAGACCCACCTACTGACAAAGAAGTTTAATCTACAAAGACAGGAAAGTTAGATGGATCAATTGAAGGAGAAGCAAAATAAAAAATAAAGACTCTCACAAAAATGGGAAGTAAAGAAAGTTCCCCCAAATGAGGGGAAAGGAGGAATCCCCATACAGAGAGATAAATGAAATACAGGAAAGTGAATTATCACATATTGAATTCAAAACAATGGCTCTAAAAAAGCCAAATGAGATCAGCCAGCTTAAAGAGAACTATGAAAAACTGCAGGGAAACTACCAGGAACTTACAGCAAACTATATCAACCTGGAAAAGGACATAGAAACTATCAAGAAGACACAAGAGGATATGAAGAATACCATTTCTGAATTGAAGAACACAGTAGAAGGAATCCAAAGCAGGCTAGATGAAGCTGAGGGTCGAATCAGTGAGATAGAGGATAAGGTAGAAAAAAGCTCCCAGAAAGAACAAGAAATGGAAAACAGACTCAAAAAGAATGAAGAGGCATTGCGGGAAATGCAGGACAACCTGAAACGCAATAATATCCCATAAGAGGGATACCAGAAGGAGAAGAAGAGGAGCAAGGGATAGAGAAACTCGTCGAAAAATTAATGATGGAAAATTTCCCCAATTTGAGGAGAGAAAGGCTCTCATGGATCCAGGAGGCACAGAGGACCCCACTCAAGAGGGACTCAAGGAGGTCCACTCCAAGACACATCATCATTAAATGGCAACTATCAAAGAAAAAGAAAGAATCCTAAAGGCAGCAAGGGAGGAAGAAGTAGTAACATACAAGGGAGCCCCGGTATCCTAGCAGCTGACTTCTCAACAGAAACACTACAAGCCAGAAGGGAATCGCAAGAAATAGTCCAAGTAATGAAAAGCAAAAGTCTACAACCAAGACTGCTCTACCCAGCAAATCTCTCAATTAAAATAGGAGGGGAAATAAAGAGTTTCCCAGACAAAAGAAGGGTAAAAGAATTCATCTCCACCAAGTCAGCCTTACAAGATATGCTAAAGGGACTGGTTTAAGATGAAGAAAAAGGGAGAGAAAGACAAAAACACAAGTACAAAGGGAAAAAATGAATAAGTTTCTATCAATAATAACTCTCAATGTAAATGGACTAAATGCCCCAATCAAAAGCCACAGGATAGATGAAGGGATAAGAAAACAGGACCCACACATATGCTGCCTACAAGAGTGCCCCCTCAAAGCAAAAGACCTACACAGATTGAAAGTAAAGGGATGAAAAAACATATTCCAAGCAAATGGGCAAGGAAAGAAAGCAGGGGTAGCAATACTTATATCAGACAAAATAGATTTATTAACAAAGGCCATAAAAAGAGACCCAGAGTGACATTTTATAATAATTAAAGGAAGAATCCATCAAAAAGAGATAAACATTGTAAACTTATATGCTCTCAACATAGGAGCAGCCAAATATATAAGGAAAATCTTGGACAAATTCAAAAAAGATATAGACAGCAACACACTGATACTAGGGGACTTTAACACCCCACTGTCAAAAATGTACAGATCTTCCCCAAAAAAATCAACAAGGATATTGTGGAGTTGAATGACGCACTGAATCAAATAGACTTAACTGACATTTATAGAAACTTACATCCCAAAGAAGAAAAATACGCATTCTTTTCAAATGGTCATGGAACTTTTTCAAAGATAGACCACATGATAGGACACAAAGCAAGCCTCAGCAAACTCAGGAAAATTGTAAAAAATACCAAACTTTTTCTCAGACCACAAGGGCTTGAAACTGGAAATCAACCTCAAAGAGAAACCTCAAAAACTTGGAAACTCATGGAGAATGAAGAATAGACTATTAAACAATGAATGGGTCCATAATGACATAAGAGACGACATCAAGAAATTTTTGGAAACAAATGAAAATGAACATACAAGAGTCCAAAGCCTATGGGACACAGCAAAGGTAGTCCTGAGAGGGAAGTTCATAGCAATACAGGCCTACCTAAAAAAGATAGAAACATTTCAAATAAAAGACCTAACACTACAACTTCAAGAACTAGAGAAACAACAACAAATAAATCCCAGAGCAAGTAGAAGGAAGGAAATAATCAAGATCTTAACAGAACTGAATGACATAGAGATGAAAAGAACAATTCAAAGGATCAACCAATCCAGGAGCTGATTCTTTCCAAAGAGAAACAAAATTTACAAGCCTTTAAGCAAAATCATCAACAAAAAAAGGGAGAAGACCCAAATAAATAATATCAGAAATGAAAGAAGAAAAATAACAACTGATACCACAGAAACACAAAGGATTGTAAGAAAATACTATGAACAATTATATGCCAAAAAATTTGAAAACCTAGATGAAATGGAAAATTCCTAGAAAAGTATAATCTTCCAACACTGAAAGAGGAAGAAGCAGAAAGCTTGAACAGACTGATAACAGCTGGGGAAATTGAAGCAGTCATCAAGAAACTCCCGGCACACAGAGAGAACTTTACAAAACATTTAAGGAAGAGCTAACCCCTGTCCTTCTCAGACTATTCCAAAAAATCCAAGAGGAGGGAAGACTCCCAGACTCTTTCTATGAGGCCAGCATCACCCTAATCCCAAAACCAGATAAAGACCCTACAAAGAAAGAAGACTACAGGCCAATTTCGCTGATGAACATAGATACTAAAATCCTCAACAAAATATTGGCAAACTACAGCCAGCAATACATTAAAAAGATTACCAACCATGATCAAGTGGGATTCATCCCAGGGATGCAGGGATGGTTTAATATATGCAAATCAATAAGTGTAATACATCACATAAACAAAAGGAAAGAGAAAAACCACATGATCATCTCGATAGATGCAGAAAAAGCATTTGATAAGGTACAGCACCCATTTATGATCAAAACACTCAGCAAAATGGGAATAAATGGGGCATTCCTGAGCATAATAAAGGCCATATATGCAAAACTTACAGCCAACATCATACTCAATGAGCAAAAACTAAAAGCTTTCCCACTAAGATCAGGGACACAACAAGGATGTCTGCTTTCACCACTTCTATTCAATATAGTATTGGAAGTCCTAGCCACAGCAGTCAGAGAAGAGAAAGAGATAAAAGGTATCCAAATAGGAAAGGAGGAAGTAAAGCTATCATTGTTTGCAGATGACATGATAGTGTACATAGAGAACCCTGTAGACTCTACCAAAAAACTCCTCAACCTAATAAGTGAATTTGGCAAAACAGTGGACTACAAAGTCAATATTCAGAAATCAAAGGCATTTTTGTACACCAGCAATGAAATACAAGAAGAAGAAGAAATCAGAAAAAAAAAAACATTCGATATAGCAACAGGAAAACTAAAGAACCTGGGAACAAATTTAACCAAGGAGGTAAAAGACCTGTACGCAGAAAACTATACAACATTGAAGAAAGAAATTAAGGAAGACACAAATAAATGGAAGCATGTACTGTGTTCATGGATTGGAAGAATTAATATCATCAAAATGTCCATACTACCCAAAGCAATTTATAGATTCAACACAATCCCTATTAAGATACCAATGACGTATTTCACAGAAATAGAGCAGACATTTAAAAAATTTACACAGAACCATAAATGACCCCGAATAGCTGCAGCAATTTTGAGAAAGAAAAACAAAGTAGGAGGAATCACGATACCGGACATCAAACTGTATTACAAAGCCACTATACTCAAAATAATCCTGTACTGGCACAAGAACAGACCCATAGACCAGTGGAACAGAATAGAAAGTCCATAAATAAGCCTAGTTGTATATGGGCAACTAATATTTGACAAAATGGGGAGAAGCATAAAATGGAGCAATAACAGCCTCTTCAACAAATGGTGTTGGGAGAGCTGGATGGCTACATGCAACAAGTTTAAAATTGATCATCAGCTGACACCATAAATAAAAATAATCTCAAGATGGATCAAAGACTTAAAAATAAATCACAACGCCATAAAAGTCCTAAAGGAGAACATTAGCAGGAAACTCTCAGGTATCCCACGCAGCAATTTTTTCACCGATATGTCTCCTAAAGCAAGGGACATAAAGGAAAGATTAAACAAGTGGGACCTCCTCAAAATAAGAAGCTTCTACAAGGCTAAAGAAATCATCAGCAAAATCAAAAGGGAACCAACCGTATGGGAAAATATATTTGCTAATGATACATCAGATAGAGGCTTGATCTCCAAAATATATAAAGAACTCACACGACTCCACTCCAAGAAGACAAATGATCCATTCAAAAAATGGGCAAACGACCTGGGCAGACGCTTTTCCAAGGAGCAGATACAGAGGGCCCAGAGTCATTTGAAAGGATGCTCGGCATCACTAGCCATTAGAGAAATGCAGATCAAAACCACAATGAGATACCACCTCACCCTGGTTAAAATGGCCATCATAAACAGATCAAGAAACAGCAGGTGCTGGTAAGGCTGTGCAGAAAAGGGAACCCTAGTACACTGTTGGTGGGAATGCAGACTGGTGCAGCCACAGTGGAAAGCAGTGTGGAATTTCCTCAGAAAGCTGAAAATGGAACTGCCTTTTGACCCAGTGATTCCCCTCCTGGGACTATACACTAAGAATCCCAAAATGCCAGTTGAAAAGAACCTATGCATCCCAATATTCATAGCAGCACAATTCACAATAGCCAAGTGTTGGAAGCAGCCTAGGTGCCCATGAGTAGATGACTGGATCAAAAAACTATGGTACATTTACACAATGGAATACTATACAGCAGAAACAAAAAAAGAACTACTGCACTTCGCAGCAGTATGAATGGAACTAGAGAGCATTATGCTAAGTGAAATAAGCCAGGGGGCGAAAGACTAATACCATATGATCTCACCTATTATCGGAACCTAACCAACAAAACAAAGATGCAAGGAAAATAAGACCAGCAACACTGAAAGAAGAAGAAACCAACAGAGACAAGAGGGAAGGAGGGAGGGGTGGGTGGGGGAAAAGGAAGGGAAGGAGCAAGTAAAGGAACATATAGCAAGGACTCATGGACAAATCCAAAGTGGGGAAAGATTGAGGGAAAGAGAAGGGGGTGAGGGCAGGGGAATATGGTGGGCGGAAGGCAGAGACAAATGTATTTGAAAAAATAAATTAATTTAAAAATAATAAAAATAAAAGTAAAGTAAATAAATAAGCATAGGTCAATGCCAATTTCATAGGTCAAAAATGGTTGAATAGCAAAATTTCATTTAACTTATTAATATTCTAAGTATTTTCCTGCAATACTAAAACACAGTAAAAAAGAAAACTAATGATAAGATATCAAATGAATTTCAGCAAACAAGTAATTAAATACAACTTAAGAATAAAAAAAAATGTGAAATAGGGCTCTATATTTGTTTTATTTGAAGTAATAGTGGTCCATGCACTTTATTTGTTGAATACCCTTATTTTCGCCATTGATTTGAAGTATGAATTTAATCATATATTACATTGTTAGACAGATATATACATTTGTTTCTAGAATGCTCATTTTATTTCATTGATCTGACTGATTATTTCTGTGCTGGTGTCATGTTGTTTTAATTGCTGAGATTTTATAATGGATTTAATTTTTTTAATATTTTATAATGGATCTTGGCATTTAATAAATAAATAAATAAATAAAGTCTGCATTTTAAAAAACAGAAAGAATGAAGGAACTCTTATCTTTTGCGACATCATGGGTGGAACTTGAGAATAATATGCTATGTGAAATAAGCCAGTCCATGAAAGAAAAATACCATATGATTTCACCTATAAGTGGAATCTATTCAACATAATAAACTAATGAACAAAATAAACCACAGGCATGGAAACATGGAGCAGACTGAAAGTGACCAGAGGGGATTGCTAAAGAGGACGATGGTGGAAAGAAGAAGGGACTAGACAAAGAGCATGTATGAGTGACCCATGGACATGGACAACAGAGTGGGAACTAACTGTGGGAGCAGGGGGTGGGGTGAAGTGGGGTGGGTGGAGGAGGGCAAAGGGGGAAAAATTGAGACAACTGTAATAGAATAAACATGATTTAAAAAAAGAAAACATTGTGCTAAGTTAAATAAGCCAATCACAAAAGACCACATAGTATATGCTTCCATTTATATGAAATATCCAGAATAGTTAAATCTGTAGAGACAGAAAGTAGATTAGTGGTTGCTTAGGGTTTGAGGTCTGCAATGAGGGAATAAAGGGGTGATAGTTAAAGAGCACAGTTTCTTTTTGAGGTGATGAAGATATTCTTAAAATTTATTATAGTGGTTTCACATATGTGTAAATATGCTAAAAACCATCGAATTGCACACTGTAAATGTGTAAATTGTATGGTATGTAAATTATAGCTCAATAAAGCTGTTACTTTTTAAAGCAAGTGATAGAATAATGCATGTACTATGAGCTCATTTTATATAAAAACCACAACTATATATGCATGTAATATAAACATTTGTGAATGTATGTAAATACATAGAAGATGATTTGGAAGAATACCCACCCATCTGTTAGTATTGCTTACTTCTGGAGAGTGAAGTGGGATTGCCTTCTGCAACATCACACTTTCCTGTTTCTCCTCCTACCACTCTGTTGTTTGTTCAAGTTGCTTTTGTAGGCATTCCCTCCTCTGCCTGTTCCTTTGGAATCTCATTTTACTCTCCAGGCTCTCCTTGAAGTGATCCTATATTTCCACATTTCCTATGACTTCAACAACTTCCATCCAGATCCTAACTAATTCATTCAACAGATATTAATTAATCTCCTATGCTAGGTACTGTGCTGGATGCTAGAGACTCAGCAGGAAGGAGGCCAATAAAGTTGCCAAAATATAGCTGGGAGCATAGAAAATAAGGAGAGCAGGATGGGATGAGATCAGAGATTCAGGCAAGGGCTATATCTTATATCAAAGTAAAGAGCTTAAATGTTATACAAAGTGCAATTGGGAGTCCTTGGAGGGTTCTGAAGCAGGGAGAGTGATATCTGATATACAAATTTAGAAGCTGATTGTGGCTGTTGTGTGGAGAATAGCCTATGGAAGCAGGGAAAGTAGGGAGGAGACTGCTGCATTGATCTGGGAGGGAGACAACAGCGGTGTGGATTACGGTGGAGACCAGGGACGTGGAGAGAAAAAGAGAGATATTAATGTTTATTGGAGATAGGACCAGCAGGATTTGCTCATAGATGAGGTATAGGAGATGAGGGAGAGGGAAGAATCAAAGATGACCCCCAGGATTTTGGCTTAAGCAACTAGGTAGATGTTGGGTGCCATTCACTGAGACCAGGGAGGACCAGGTGGAGGTGGGGATTGCTTCAAGAACTGAGTTTTGAACATGTAAAATTTGAGATGTGTATTAGTCACCCAACTGGACATCCTAAGTGAATGGCTGGCTATAGAAGCCTAAATCTTACTGAGGTGGTCAGGGCTAGAGAAGTAAGTTTGGAGACTGAAATTCATCAGCATAAATACAGTGTTTAAAACCCTGGGGATGATAGCTTAAGAAGAAAGTGGAGAATGAGAAGAGGGCCTGTTACATTTGTATCTCCAGTCCTAACCACTTTCTCCCATGTTTCTGAACCACATATTAAACTGCCTTACATCAAGTCAACACCATGTCCCATAATGACTCCTTAGACTTTTTCCTCCAAAATTGGTTCTCCTTTTCTATTGCCTATCACTTACTCATCAGTTGACTAGAACTCTTCTTAGCATCTCTAGTACTGTTCCCCACCTTCCCATCCCCATGATAGTTACTTTAGTAACTCATGCCTAGATTACTACAATAGCCTTCTCACTGGTGTTTCTGCCTCCGTTCTTGTTCCCCACTGCTGCCAGCAACGTCCTTCTAAAATGAGCTGATCATGGTAGTGCCCTACTTAAAACCCTTGGATGTGTTCCCATTGGTCAAGATAAAGTACGAATTCTTAAACCTAACTTAAAAGGCCTTTCAGAATCTGTTTCCTGCTGACTTTTCCAACCTTGTCTTGTATCTACTCCCTCTCGCTTACCTCTTAGACATACCAATTTATCAATTGCTTTTAGTTCTGTGGACCTATCATCCTTGTTTAACATGTGCCTGCAATGTTCCCCATGACAACCTGTTTTACAGCTCTATGAAGAGTTTCTATATTGCCCTCTAACCAAGCCAACTTGATCTTTTCTTTCTTAATGTCCCCTCAGTATCCTGTGCATGCTTCCATCTTTATTGTCTGTAACACTTTATTGTATTTATATGTTCATGTATCTTTCTCCCACTACTAGCGTATGACCTTAGTGAGGTCAGAGATAGTACCTAAATATCTTTGTTTTTCCAGCACCTAATACAGTGGCTGGCATATAACAATCACATCAGCCAATATTTATTAAGTGTTCATCAGTGCCAAGTAATTCTGCAAGTTTTTTTACACATATTGACTCATTTAATCTTTACAATAGCCTATGTACCTATGAGGTAGGTACTACTATTATGCCCAATTGAAAAACAAGGAAATAGAGAGGTTCAGTAACTTGCCCAAGGTCACACATCTGATAAGCAGTCTAGCTCCAGAGTCTGTGCTTGTAATCACTAGTCTCTCAGTAAAGATTCAGTAAATGCCTGTTCCATGAATGGGAAATCAGGAATACACAGCATGGCATTTTTTTTTCACGTTATTATCCTGACCTTGACTATTTCATCTTTTCTTTCATTTTAAAATCTCATTTCATTCTGAGCTCAGACACAATAAAGTTGCAAAATCAAATAACATATCCTTTGTTATGGAGCTCAAAGGAGTCAATAAGGACAAATGTCATTATCCTTACACCTCTAGGCACTAGCAAGGTAGGTTGATATATTGGTGTTCAGTGACTAGGGCCAAAGCACAAGAAAATAAGATAGGACTAAACATCATAATATCTTAACACCAAAACATTATAATAGCAACCATTTACTGAGAGCTCCAGAGATGCCAGGCACTTTGTTAAAAGTTTCACATGGATTATCTCATTTAATCTTTCCAACAACCTTCTGTGATATAGGCACTGTTATAATATTCATCTTACAGATGGGAAATGGGCTCAAAGAGGGTAGGTAACTTATCCAAGTTTGCAAACCAGGATTTATTCCAGGGTTGCCGGTGGCAGAGTCTGCTTTAAACCACTGTAGTAGACCGCCTCCACTCATTTGTGTCAACTGTGACTCTAGAGCTACACTGCCTCCATGGGATAGACACTAGCTACATGTAGTTTGGTACACCTAAATTAATTAAAATTAAATAAAATTTGAAATTCAGTTCCTCAGTCACATGAGCCACATTTGAAGTGCTCAGAAGCCACATGTGGCTAATGACTATCATATTAGAGAGCACAGATAAAGAATCTCTCCCTCACCACAGAAAATTTTATGGGACAGTGTTGCACTACAGTGTGCTCTCTAAGACAGGGCAGTCTCTGCAAGTGCTGTACCCTTCTCTCCACTCTGCCAGTCTGGCTTTTCTCACTTTAGAGTCTTGGGGAAACTTTGGGGTAATAATATTCATTATTTTCCCTTCCATCATTCACCTCTGCAGCAATGTCATCCTTACTACCCAATGTCTGCAATTCATCATGCCCCATTTCAGTCACCCCCTACCCTCTCCAGTGCTGGGAATACAGAGGTCCTATCCATTACTCTTTGTCACCCTGCCTCTAACCTGCGTGACTGGGTAGGGGACAGACACTTCACAGCCACAAGTATGAGAGTTCCCCCAAGGCCTGTGGTTCAATGTACTGAGTGATGGCCTGCAAACCAAAAGGTTGCTGGTTCGATTCCCAGTCAGGGCACATGCCTGGGTTGCAGACCAGGTCTCCAACTAGGGGTGTGTGAAAGGCAACCAAGAAGCAACTGATCCATGTATCTCTCACACATTGATATTTCTCTCCCTCTCTTTCTCCCTCCCTTCCCCTCTCTCTAAAATAAATAAATAAAATCTTTTTGAAAAAGAGAAAATTTCCCCCAGAAGTAGAGATCCCTGGCTGTTGCCTACAGCTGTGCCCTGTCTCACCACCTGCTCCCTGCCTGCTCTGCTGTCCAGAGGGAGGGCTCACCCTGATTGTGCCCCAGCTGGCCTGAGAGCAACTGAGGTGCAGCTTCTTATGGTCACCTTGACTCCAATATTATTGTGGAGCTGGTGAAAAGGACCTGGAAACTTTTTAAAATCCCATTTTACCCAATGTAAATGACATTTGATAGGATGCTGGAAGGCAGGCTGTTCTAATATTCTCTGCACACAGGGACAAGTGCAGGAGAAAGAAGACAAAGCACCCAGGGATAAAAGAGCTAAATAAGATACACTGAATTACTTACAGTCATGGAGAACAGACATGGCAGGATATTAAAGCCAGTAGATAACCCAAAAGGCACTCTGGAATACATTTATATGACCCATGCACACCCTGTCTTTGAGCCCCAGCAGATCTACCCCTATAATTGTCTTTTCTCTAACTGACATTGAATTAAAGTGACTGTGTGTTTTCCAAGCTCATTCTAGCTGATGGCTAGAGCAAGTGGGCAACAGCATGAAGACTAGGAAGGTAAGGAGAGCCTAAAATGGTTGATTAGCCACAGAAAATCTCAATGTAGATACTTGAGAGTCATGTGTATACACTGTCCAAAGAGAAATTTTGCTGTCAAGGCAGCTGAAGAATTTAGTAACCCAAGACTCTTCTTGGAGACAGGTGTATTAAGTCAAATCACTGGTCTCAAGCTGGATGTCTTTTAGTCCCTAATGCTGCCAGTCACATGGTGTAAGGTGGCCAAAATCAGAGACACCCTGTTGATTCCAAAAATATTCTCATACACTGAGCTACCCTTGCTCACCAGCCCATGTTTCAACACATGGTAGAGCCAGGCAGGTATGGGGCTCAAAAAGGCCAACACTACATCATATAGTAACCTCTATAACTGTGTAGAAAAGCAAAATGAAATGCATAGACTGATAATGCGGGGTTACTGAAAAGTCATAAATAGGAATAGAAAACTGGGTACACAAAAAAATCTACTATAATAAAATTATATTTTTATGATTTTGTGACTTAGATATTCTCTCTGTTTTAATTAAAACAAATTACTTTTTGCAATGCAAATTTAAGCAAAATCTGGTTTCTAAAATTTGAAAAATAGGAGAAAATCAAGATGGCAGAGGGGTGAATGGAAGTCACACAGACCTCCTCCCAGGACCAATCTGGAATTACAACTAAATTGTGGAGAAATCACCTGAGACAAATAACTGACCAATAGCGAGAGAGGAGCTTTGCACCCTTGGACACACAAAGAATCAGCTTTTGAACAACCTAATTGGCACTTACTCGGGTCTCTGGCAAAGGCGGGGGCAGAGTGGGCTAGAGACACCTGAGGAGAGACTGGAGAAGGAGGCTTTGGGGAGAGAACTGAGAGAGTGGCCAGCAGGATCCCGGTGCTGACTCATCCCCATACAGCAGCAGCCATCTTGCTCAAGCAGACAACTCTCCTGAGCGGCAACAGCATGAGAGGATGCAATAACCCCCAACCCCTGCCAGGAGGGGCTCTGCCCTTGCCTGGTGGTGCCTAAGCCTGACTGCTGAGTGCAGAGGGACTAGATCAACAACTAAAGGAGACAGCCACAGACAGTAGAATCCTGGAAGTCTCGAACTGCCTAAGGTCAGACAGGGTCAACATCTGACATCATCCGAGGCAGATCCAGCAAGAAAAAAAACAGCGATCTCCTACCACTGAAGTTCACAACACAGTTAGGAAATCAAGACAGATCAACTTAAGAAGCAGAAGCAAAAAAGAAGAGTCTCACAAATAATGGTAAGACAAAGAAACATCCTCAATCGAAGGGAAAGGAGGATGTTTCCTCAACATCCCCAGAAAGAGAACTAAATGAAGTAGATGTTAGTAAACTCTCAGATACTGAGTTCAAAACAACGGTTCTAAGGAAGCTCAATGAGCTCAGTGAGCTCAGAGAGAATTACAAAAACTACAGGAAAACTATGAGGAACTGACTGCAAACTATATCATGAAGAAGGACATAGAAACTATCAATAAGAGACAAGAGGAAATGAAGAATACAGTTTCTGAATTAAAGAATGCAGTAGAAGGAATTAAAAGCAGGCTTGATGAAGCCAAGGATTGAATCAGTGAGCTAAAGGATAAGGTAGGAAAAAAGCTCCCAGAAAGAGCAAGAAAGTGAAAAAAGACTCAAAAAGCATGAAGAGGCATTGTGGGAAATGCAGGAAAACCTGAAACATAATAATATCCAGATAATAGGTATACCAGAAGGAAAAGAAGAAGAGCAAGAAATATAGAACCTGTTTGAAAAAGTAATGATGGAAAACTGCCCTAATTGGAGGAAAGAAAAAGTCTCACAAGTCCAAGAAGCACAGAGGGTCCCATTCAAGAGGAACCCAATGAGGCCCACTCCAAGACACATCCTCATTAAAATGGCAAATATCAAAGACAAAGAGAATCCTTAAGGCAGCAAGGGAGGAAGAGGTAGTAACATACAAGGGAGCCCCGGTATCCTAGCAGCTGACTTCTCAACAGAAACACTGCAAGCCAAAAGGGAATGGCAAGAAATATTCCAAGGAATCAAAAGCAGAGGCCTGCAACTAAGACTTCTCTACCCAGCAAGGCTCTCAATTAAAATGGACGGCGAAATAAGGACTTTCCCAGACAAACGAAGGCTAAAAGAATACATCTCCACCAAACCAGCATTGCAAGGTATGCTAAAGGGACTGCTTTAAGAATATGAAGAAAAGGAGTCTATGAATACCCAGTTCCTTTCACAGTTGCTAATACTTGATATTACCAATATTTTTAATACTTATTAATCTAACTGTGACAATGATGTGTTATTTTAATTGTTACTTGATTATTTGTTGAAACTAAACCTGTTTTTATATATTCCTTGCCTATTTCTATTATTTTTAAAAAGCTATAAATGACTTTTTTGTATTCTTTATCCATTTTTTGATTAAATGTTTGCATAATTTTTTCCCTAAAAAAGAAACTATTAACCCTTTTTTAGATATGTTGCAAATACTTTCCTATTCTATTACTTCTCCTTTAACTTTTTTTATATGTATATCACTGTATAGTCTTAAATGTTTAAAATAGTCATATTGTCCATATTTTTTACTTAATAGCTTCTGGATTTGAATATTTTACTTCAGGGTAAGAAAAATTATTATTTTGTATTTTCTCCTAAAACTCTTTAGATTTTACATATTGAGTTTTGACTCACCTGAATATTTTTTGTATAATATGTGAACTAGGGCTCTATATTTGTTTTATTTGAAGTAATAGTGGTCCATGCACTTTATTTGTTGAATACCCTTATTTTCGCCATTGATTTGAAGTATGAATTTAATCATATATTACATTGTTAGATATATACATTTGTTTCTAGAATGCTCATTTTATTTCATTGATCTGACTGATTATTTCTGTGCTGGTGTCATGTTGTTTTAATTGCTGAGACTTTATAAGGGATTTAAATTTTTTAATAATTTTTAATGGATAGTGACATTTTAAAAATAAATAAATAAAATCAATCTGCATTTTTAAAAAAGAATGAATGAAGGAACTCCTACCTTTTGCAACAACATGGATGGAACTGGAGAACATTATGCTAAGTGAAAAAAGCCAGTCAGTGAAAGACAGATACCATATGATCTCACCTATAAGCGGAATCTATTCAACAAAATAAACTAATGTACAAAATAAACCACAGGCAAGGGAAAATGGAACAGACTGAAAGTGACCAGAGGGGATGGGGAAGGAGGACAATGGTGGAAAGAAGGAGAAGGGACTAGACAAAGAGCATGTATGAATGACCCATGGACATGGACAACAGAGTGGGAATTGACTATGGGAGTGGGGGTGGGTGGAGGAGGGCAAAGGGGGAAAAATTGAGACAATTGTAATAGAATAAACATGATTTAAAAATAAAATAAAATAAAATTTGAAAAATAGGGTAGGAAGGAAATCAACACTATATTAGGACACATATATAAATAGTTATGTGATTATATAACACAGAAGTCAAGCATTAATAAATTTTATAAAGTGTCTGAGCATGTACATAATGGAGATAGGGGTTGAATCAGTATATACAAAACAATGGGTTTTTTTTTTCAAAACAGAAACAGACTCATAGATACAGAAAACAGACTGATAATTGCTAGAGGGGAGGAAGATTGGAGGCTGACTGAAAAAGGTGAACGCATTAAGAAGTACAAATTTGTAGTCACAAATAGTCCCAGGGATATACAATACAGCATAGAGAATATAACCAATAATATTGTAATAACTACATACAGTGCCAGGTGGGTACTTGAAATATTAGTGAGGCCACTTTATAAAGTATATGAAACAGTTTATTTTTTTAAAAAAATTATACCAAACCTTAGAAAACCTGAGTAATTTGCTTAGTTCTAATATACATGCTATAGCATTCTGAGAAAGTCACTATGATTATTCTTAGTGTCTTTATTGGCAAATTGAGAAATGTAATACCTGCTCTTTCCTCCTCTAGAGATGTTGAGGAGATTCAAAAATATATGCTGTAATCACTTTGAAAACCATAAAATCCTATATAAATGTTAGGTTATACATATTTTGGAAGAAATTTTCTGAACTCCTATATTATTATTAATCTAACACTTTACAGAGGAAGTATAGTTTTAACAGCTATGCATGACAAGTTAACAAGCTCAGTCAAAATTATATTCCAGATCAAAGGTACTCTATAGTTATACAGTTTTTATAAATATAATACTTGGGAATATCAATTAGCTGCCATAAAAATTTACTGACTGGGAGTGAAATTCATCTACAGAAGAGTTGGTAATTCTTTGAATGCATTTTATTGTCTTTTACAAATAACTGTAATGATAAAATTATAGGTTTTTCTATTTTTTCTGAAAAGTCTTATTTATATACACTTTAATTGAAAAACCCAAGTATTTAGTAATTAAACAAGTACTTACTAGAATTCGAGAAAGAGATCAGTAGGTAAGTAAAAGGGGGGAAAAGGGCAGAAATTATTGAATTCAGGAAGTAACACTTTCAGGAAATTCTTCCATGATGAATTATTCTTTCACATAACCATTTCTCATTTTATGAGTCACTCTGCCCTCCTAAAGTTTTCATAGGTGGTACTCATGACAATATATTCCCCTCCTACATATAGAGCAATAAAAACAAATGCAGTGTGCTTTATTAAATTTAAAATGTAATGTATTAATACCCTAGATAATAATTTTATTTAAATTATAGGAGGCACATATTTTATATTTGAAAATTAAAAATATCAATATTGCTTTTGAGAAAGTTCACATACAAAAAAAATTAGGTAAAAAAAAAATTCTCATGCAGAAGCAACTTCAGTCCAGCTAATGCCACTTAACAATGAGCTTGTACTGGAGGAAAGGAAGGGTGGGAGGGCTCTGCCCTCAATCATGTGATGTGTGGGCCATTCTATCTCAAAATCAGGGCTGCAAAAGGGGGACAGTAAGCAATACTCAGGGCTCTGGTTCAGTCAGGCTTAAAGTGGTCATAGCAGAGTGATAATGGAGCAAGGAAAGGACTAGGGGCCAGAAGACAGAATGAATGTTCTTGAAAGCAAGAGTCCTCACTGGAGACATTTATTGGTTTTTGTCTTCCCTCTGAAGGGGAGAAAGTAGGTCAACACACTCAAAGAACTGTGACCAGGAACAGTGGGTCTGAGAGGGAGTCATTCACTGAGCCCTGCCAAGATGAAGCAGTATAAGACACGCCTTTCATTTTAGGGCATTTGGTTGAGGTCATTTGGCTTTCGGCAAAACTCAGGCTGTTGATCTCTTGGTGTGTATTCCCTGCAGGCCCTAGGATCTGGGTGCAGGGGAGGCTTGCATTTTAAAACCACATCTGAATGGTTGGCTGGCATGAGCTGGCAAGCACAGGAATGTTTATGAGCAAACTGTGCCTACTTTGGCTTTCACACAAGGTGGACAAGGCTGGGGGCAGCTTGGCTAAATATAGACAGCACAGGGAGGCCTAGGAAGCAGGAGAGCTAAGTTTCATTCCCAGGTGTCTGAGTTAACCTTGAGGCAAACTCCCTGAGAGTCTGTCTTTCATATGCTGATCTGTGCTTAGGAAGGCGGGAGTACTGAATGAGTTTTCCTAGGCGTAGAGAAGGGTTCACAGAGACTGCTGCATTTTCTTATCTCATCAACCCTCAAAAGATCCAAATTTTAGGAAAAGAGTGGTTGTGAAGGTAGAGTACCTGATATACTTATGGAAACAGTGCAAAGCTATGATGCCCCGCTGAGACCCATGAGTCCTAGACTAACCAATGCTGCTGCCTGACCAGAGCCAGAAGGAGGCTACCTAATCCTGGTATGAAGGGAGAGGTGGCATAGAAGCATACAAAAGGTGCCAAATCAGAGATCCTGTTGCATAGTGTATGTCTATGAGGCAAGCAGTGTGAAATGCAGGAATTTAAGCAGGTAGTTTTAGTAGGAAATTCAGAAAGCAGGCAGTTCCTGACCTTTCTCCCCGCCTGTATGCAAGATTCTACTTCCCTTCCTCAGCAAGTGGTGTCCTGGCTGGTGTGGCTCAGTGGATTGAGCACTGGCCTGTGAACCAAAAAGTTGCCTGTTTGATTCCCAGTCAGGGCACATGCCTGGGTTGTGGGCCAGGTCCTCAGTAGGGGGCTCATGAGAGGCAACCACACACTGATGTTTCCCTATCCTTCCTCACTTCCTCTCTCTCTAAAAATAAATAAATAAAAATCTTTTAAAAAATGAATATCTTAATAAAATTATTGTAAAATAATAAAAGTGGTTATTTCATATAGTTAAGAGCATAAATAAAAATATAAAGTATAAGATAAAATCACTATAATCACCTCACCTAAAAATTACTAATGTTAACAAACAGCCTGTATGGAAATTTGTAGTATTCAGGCCTGGATTCAATCCCTGGCTCTACTGCTTACTTACAGTGTGACCTTGGACAACTTATTTAATCTTTCTGAGACTCAGTTTTCTTATCTGCAAAATGAGAATAACCCTGGCTCAAAATAAGGCTGATTTCATTCTATAAATTTATGTTTTGCAGTGTAGGCAACAATTAAGATTCTATTTGTACAAAACCAAATGTTGTAAAAAAAGTTCATCCTAATTTCCATATGAGCTGTTGGAAATTGTATTTTTAAAAACTACCACAGTATCTTTTAATTTGGAGACTCACTTATGTAATTTTCAAGTCTACATGTGACTAGGATAATATTAATGAATAATTTATTTGTATAATAAATATGGTGAAAAATAAGAATTAATAGAATGACCCTGGCTGATATGGCTCAGTGGATTGAGTGCCAACCTGCGAACCAAAGGGTTGCTCGTTTGATTCCCAGTCAGGGCACGTGCCTGAGCTATGGGCTAGGTAGCCCAGTGCGGGGGTGCATGAGAGGCAACCACACATTGATATTCCCTCCCTCTCTTTCTCCTTCCCTTCCTTTCTCTCTAAGAATGAATAAATAAAATCTTTTTTTAAAAATAAGTAATAGAATGAATAAACTAAAGAAAACCAGAGGGGGAAAGGAAAAAAAAAAGAAACTAACCATAGTATTTAACTTAAAGTTTTGTTGCAAGGGTCAGAGAAATCATGTAAAGAGGTTTAGCAATTCCTGGCAAACAGTAAGTGATCAATAAATGTTCATGATCAGCATATTTATTCTGTGTGCCTATGTTCAAAATCATCCAAATCGATCGCTGAAATATCGATAATATTTCATCTTGTGATTATACTATTTCGCAGTGTTAAACGTATACGTTGTTGCCAAGGTTTCACTATCACAAAACTGTTGCAAAGAATATCCTTGTGTGTGTGTGTGTGTGTGTGTGTGATTCTTGTACACCTCTAATCATTTCCTTAACATAAATTTCCTAGAATTGACTTTACTGGGGAAAAGGATATGACTAGTTTTTAGGCCCCTGTTACAGATTGCAAAATGGCTTTCTAGAAAAGTTGTACTCATTTACATTTCTAACAGCAGGGCACATAAGTACCATCTCTTCATACTTTCACCAACACTGAGTAATAACATTTCTTTTCAGTGTTTGCTAATTTGATAGGTGGAAATGTGTCTTGTTTTTGTTTGTTTTTTTGGTATGACTTTTATCATAAGGGACAATAAACACTTTAAGCTAACTTTCTGTTAAACTTTTACAGGATCCAACATGTTCCCAGAGACAAAATCCGTAACAAAGTCTTGAGGGATCCTGAAATAAAAACACACAGAGGACATTTGCAGAAAATAATTCACATTTGAGTCGTTGGTATATTTATTTTTAATAATTTTAATAGAAAAGTACATACCAAGTATTTTAAAGTAAATACCTTTTAATTACCATCTAGGTCAAGAAATAGGACTTGGCCAGCTACCTCAGAAGCCTGACATATGTCCCATCCCAATTCTAAAATTAATCACTGTGCTAACTTTTATGGTAATCTCTTCCTTTTCTTTATAGCTTTATCACCCAAGTCTTAGCCTTAAACACTATAGTTTAGTTTTGTCTCTTTAAAATATTTTGCCTTTTTCCTTAGCAACTGATATACTTGCAATAAAAAGATTATACTGGATTACAATAGCATATAACTTAAAGAAGCAAATACTCAAAATGCTTATTTTTTTAAATGGTGCTTTATAAACACATAAAAACATACAATTTTCCCCAGGTATATGAGTAAATAACTCTGTCTCAAACTTAGCATATTATTTTGATGGTTATGTATGTTGGTTCAGTTTTCAAGTAATTCCTTCAACACCAGTATAATTTTAACATCTCCAAGCTTAAATGCCAATTACAAGTCAGGATTCTGATTTTCAATATTTTTTTCAACATATTGGATAGGTCAGAGTTCTTAGTTGCAAACTTCAGAATCCACTCTAACTAGCTTAAGCAGAAAGGAAATTTATTAAACAATATTAGACAGTCCACAGAATCCCTTGATATTCATAAAGCTAGGCTTTGAAGAAGCCCGAAACATGGTGGAACCATACAGTGGGTGTTGCTCTGGCAAAAACACCACTGCCACTGCCCTGGGGAAGACAGCAACACCCCATGATCCTTGCCTTCCATTTGTAATTTCCAGACTTTTGGGATATCCCTTGGAACAGCACTTAGAAATCCATCAAAGGGACCTCTGGGCTGGATAGATTCAGCCTACTTGATGTGGCCCCTCTGCTCCTTGCTGGTTTCTCCTACCCAGAACACTGCCATGTCCTGTATTGGATACTGGATACCAGAAGGCACAGAAGATCTTTCTGTATATTTGGGAGGGTTTTCTACTCAACTCTTCAGTAAAATGTAAACTTTAAGAGAAGAGAAAAGGTCATCAATTTTAAGTAATCAAATACTGATTATTTATTATCTACTACATTCATAAACAAGCATTTTTTCAATGCCAACTCTGAATTTGGCAAAGTGTTAGATACTGGGATATAACCAAGGACAAGATAAAAAAGGGTCTTCCTTCATGAGCATACATTCAAGTCACTGTTGAGTGAAGTATATAAATAAATGCATAATCATGATTTTAGATGAGGGGAGGGACAAGGCTACTTTCGGATGGCCAGAGAAGTTCTCCACGGGATGCTGACAGTGGAAGTAAAACATACAGGGTAAGAAGGACCCAACCATTTGAAGAGTTAGGGGAAAAACAGTCTTGGAAGAAGGAATACCATGTAAGGAGGAAACAGACCCACTCACTTGTTCTGAGGCCAGAGCATGATGAGCAAGCAGGGCAGTAAAATGTTTGAATTTTAATCCAAGTATGCTGAGAAGACATTGGAGGTTGTGAATAGCAGGGAGTGACATAATCTGGTATGCATTTTGAAGGATCACTCTGGGTGGTGAGTAGAGAACAGGTCATAGAAAACACAAATAGAAACATTTAGAAAGCAAGAAATCCAGATGAAAGATGATGGTTTAGATTAGGGTAGATGTGAAAATGAGAGGTGGTCACATTTGGGATATATCTCAGACTCAGAATCAGTAATTCCCAGCCAGGGCACAGGCCTGGGTTGCAGTCCAGGTCTCCAGTGTGGGTGCACGAGAGGCAACCACACACTAGTGTTGCTCTCCCTCTCTTTCTCCATCCCTTCCCCTCTAAAAATAAATTTAAAATATATTTTTTAAAAAAAAGAATCAGGAAGGGGAAAGTCAAGGAACATATAGCAAGGACTCATGGACAAAACCAAAGGGGAAGAGCTGAGGGAGGGAAGGTGGGAGGGGGCAAGGGAAAGAGGTGGGGGGAAGGCAGAGACAAATGTATTTGAAAAAATAAATTAAAATAAAATTTAAAAAAAGAATCAGAATCAGAAGAATTACTGATTGGCTGTGGGAGGTGAGGGGAGGAGGAGAATCAATGATAATACCTAGAACTGGGGGCTTGAGCAATAGAGGGAATGATGCTGACAGTTACAGAGATGGAGAAAAGCAAGGTAAGGGGGTACAGAATTCAAGTTCAGATTGTGATTTGTTGAAGTGCTGATATCCATGGGACTGGACATAGTAAGTAGAAAAGAGATCAAGAATTGTATTATTCCATGCTAAGCACTCTGAGAGGATACATGAAATATGTAAGACACAGTTTGGAAGAAACAGTTAACACAGAAGATCTACTTGATCAGTCCTTTCACGTCAGGGCTGCCTAGAATCATAAGTTACCCTACACCTAGCCCTCAGAAAGTTATTCATGTCTCTGACTGATGATGTTGTATATATATTCAGAGCAATGGGATATGGTATAAAAAGTCATAAGGACTTCTCAGGATTGTTTAACAGGATGTGTGAGATACCTAGTTTCAGTGTTAGACTCCTAAGTTTCATTTCATAAAAGCCTCAGACCCCAATATATGAGTGGGCCTCTCTGGGCAGAGGCATATCACGAGTGTCTCTGTAATTTACTGCTAGTTGTTCCTGTGCGGCCCTGGATAGGGCAGGACTTGCAAGCCTGCATCTGACAAATGCATGCATTTTTCTCACCACCTTTCTCTGTATCCTTTACTGTAAAACACTGTATCTGAGTAAAATCTGTTGTTGTGCCTTGTGAATCCTTCCAGTGAATCACCCAACTTGGAGTAATTGTGAGGCCCCCGAAACAGACTTTTCCCTCAGGAGCTTAAGTTTTAGCTGGAAATGAGAAAGGAACATAATGAAGCAACAGTGTTGTAAGCAGGACAAAATAGTACAGTCAGCCTGAGCATAGGTTGTAAGTCTTTATTCATCTTTGTATTCCCCAGAGAGGGCTTGTTAACTGGGAAGACTTTAATAAATGTCTGCTGAAATTAATAGAAGAGGTGGAACTTGCTAGATGAGTAGGAGTTTGAATAAGCTAAGAGAAGAAGGAGGGCAGGCCAATTGGAGAAAGCAACTTGATGAAGGCCCAAAAGCAAGAACAAGCAGGGTTTGTTTGTAGAAAACTGTCCTCTTAGTTTCCCTGCTCCACAATGCCTGGCTCAGTAATCAAACAGTGGGCATTTAATAAACTCTGCCACTTGTCTGGTATCCATATCCAACTTTGCTGCCACACCCTTTTTAGCCATTTCCCTGCTTTTTCTGGACAGTGTTAAGGATTAGCAGTGAGGTGATGGCACAGCATATCCCTTCTGCACCCACTAAAGTTGTTTTTGAGAAAGTAAACCGAGGCCCTTTCTAGTGTGGCTCAGTTGGTTGGAGCATTGTCCCATAACCAGAAGGTTGCAGGTTTGATTCCCAGTCAGGACACATCTTGGTTGTGTGCCCCGTGGACTAGGCATGTACAGGAGGCAACCAGTTGATGCTTCTCTTTTGCAGTAATGTTTCTCTCTCTCCCTTCTTCTATCTATAAAAGTAATAAAGAAACAGAGAGAGAGAGCAAACTGAGGCTGAGAGGTCTACTTCCAAATCTCACTATGTCATAGATGAATGGTTAGGTGGACTGACCTTTCTGTAATTAGGTGATCAAAATTCCAAATGGGACTACAATAACTTTATTAATCCTGAATTCCATATGTCAGTTCCAAAATCATAACTCCCAGAACTTATGCATCCCTAATCCCATCTTTTCATATTGCCAGGGCAGCTTTCAAAAGAAATAGTTTAATAACCACTTCACCAAAAGAGAGGTTCATGTGAAGTGAGACATGGATACCAAGGAAAAGAGAAGACACTCTTGAAATGGATCAAAACACTTCTGTCTGATGAATAGAAAAGAAAATTGAAGGGTTAGAACTTAGACCTCAGAGATCATCTAGTGCAATCATCATGCCTTCTGCCTCTGGCAGATGAATAAGAGGTTTGTATAAGATCACACAGCATTCCACAACTGATCTAGGAACAGAATCCAGTTTTCCTGATTCCTAGTCCAGTGTTCTACCAAATTTTAGTGCCCTATTAAGTAGTTCTATCACCACAAGAATCATCCCCAAAGATGGTAGATGCAGTAATTTTCCCAATTAGAAACCATCCCCCAGTGAAGCACGTTAAAGGGCCAGAATAGGGAAGAAAGGCAAAAGGCAGAGCCAGGACATTACAATTACATGGGCTAAATGAGGCATGTTTCTGATTGTTTTACGGGTTCTGCAGCATCATTCATTCTTTGCTTTGAGCCGAGCCAATCATACTCTGTGTCATGCAGTGGAGGGTCAAGAGGAGGAGTGAACAAAACAGACCTTTCTGCTGCCAGAGGTGCGTGGCCAGACTATTAATGGGCCAGCAAAAGAAGGACGGTAATTGCAGATGCATATGACAGCAGCAGGAAGCCCTGGCCCAAGCAAAATCACCTCCCACCCAAAGCCTGCCAGTTCACAGCAGCCAGTCAGAAAGCTCATGGTCATGCTAATAGGATAGGCTGCCAGAGTGGAATCTGCACACCAGCCTCTGTGCCCTGCCCAGTCCTCTGACTCAGAGGTGGTGACAAATAGGCTGGGGAGGTTCGTCAGCAACAGTGAACCCAGGCGACAAGATGGCAGTGACTTATCTGAGGATTGAAGTCACTTCATGTTTGGTACCCCAACCCCTAAACTGCAAGCCCACACAGTTTAGGCTCCCATGGAGGATCTGAGGCAGCTCCTGGGCCAATCAAAGAAATGTGAGAAAAAGCCTATGGGCTGTTGAGGGAGCTTCGGATGAAGTCGGAAATGTGACACCTCTAGGAGGACCAAATCAGAGAATGAATGAGTTCAGCATTCAAATCACATTCTTATTCAATGCCTAAAATATTATCACAACATCAGTGTTAGTTTTGGCCCCTCTCAGGGCTTCAAATCCTTACTATAAAAAGGCATTATATTGTCATTAGAGGAAATACCTCATAATTCTGGTTTAGGTGAGGTATGAGAGAAAAAATTGGATTTATACAGATAGGGGAATCTTATCCTTTAAACTCCAAACTTTTAACCAGTATATTGATGACGTGAAATATACATGTATATATTACATGCTTCCCAGATTTCTCAACCCACTCTAATGTTTTCCAGCTAACTCAGGATAATCACAATCAACATCCTTAACTGTGTCATGCTATTTTGTTTTTCTGTCTCTTTTCAGGATATCAAGCCTTCAGCAGACACTTCCCCTGTCAGTTTGTCTGAGCTTCTCTCTCCCCTACCCCCTACTCCAATATTTCTTCCTGTTGCTTCTATGGCTACGAAAGCAGATTACAAAACTCTTTAGAGCTAGGTTATAAACAAGTCACTAGTAAAGGCTTTGGAAATAAAGTCTGTGGTTTTAGTGCTATATCTGTGTGTTTGAGCGAGATTGAAGCTATTTCTTCCTTCCAGATTTGGGGCAAATTTCCAGAGACCAGAAGGTGCCAGAAATCTGGCCTGGGGTTAAGTGTTGCGCTACTGGGTACCTTCTTGGGATCAGGCCAGGTCTCAAAATCCCCTGTCTCCACACCAACTCCCTAGCTCACACAGCTTTGAGTGACAGAAAATTGTGAAGGATAACTAACAATAAACATGAGGGCCTGCCAAGTTCTTCTTTCAGAAAATGAAGTGCTGAGAAAGCAGGGGTAACATCAGCTTGGGGAATTTGCTCTAACCTCCAACAGAGGAGCATCTCTGCATTGTCCCCAGAACTGCAAAGCACTGAGGAAATTAAAAAGGTGATTTCTTGTGCTTAGGCAGATCCTTAGGTAAACCCGATGACATATGATTGCACAAATCAAATTTTAAGCACACAATACCGTACCGTTAACTACAGGCTGTATGTCATACAGCAGGTCTTTGGAATTTACTCATCTTTATTTATTTTTTTAAAGATTTTACTCATTTATTTTTAGAGAGGGGGAGAGAGGGAGAGAAACATCAGTGTGTGGTCGCATTTCACACTCCCCCTGCTGGGGACCTGGCCTGCAACCCAGGCATTTGCCCTACACTGGGAATCAAACCAGTTACCCCATGCTTCACAGGCCGACACTCAATCCACTGAGCCACACCAGCTAGGTCTCATCTTTATATAACTGTAACTTTACCCCCATTGAATAACCACCCACCATATCCCCATCCTCTATCCCCTGATAACTACTATACTATTACCTACTTTTATACCTTTGACTATTTTAGATGCCTGATATAAGAGGAATCGTGCAGAATTTGTCCTTCTGTGACAGACCTTTTTCACCTACCATGTCTTCTATGTCCATCATGTGTCCAAACTCACCAAATTATATATTCATTATTTGCAGCTTTTTGTATACCAATTATACTTCATTGAAGCTGGGGGAAAAAGATAAATAAGTCATGGACTCTACTTTCAAGCAAAAAAAAAATGCACTGATCAGAAGTAAATTTTGAAGTTTCCTAACTGTAACAATATTTGAGATCTTTGAGGTCTTTCTTCAAAATCTTGGAAGAAAAATAACACACATAATTTACAATGTAATAGCACTAGCCACATGTGTTTCATATTTTTACAATTTAGAAAACACTTTCATAGTCATTGCCTAACTTGATAAGCTGCAGAAAAGGCCATCCTCTTTCCCATCCTTAGCCATGACTTCTTACTTCAAGCAGCAACACTTGAAAATTTCTTTTGACTATAACATTATTGACAGCCAAATACCCATTGGGTTCACATCCTCTGTAGACAGGGAGTACCACTGGGAGAGCTGAGCCAGGCCCCACAGGCCCAGCTATACACAGGATGTAAAAGGGGATTGTGTAAATGCTGGAGTCCCTGCCTTCTGTGGACGTGTAGCCCCAGAGTTTTGCCTCTACCAGACCATTAACCCACACACAATGCAGACATGTCTCTTCAGCCAACTCTGGTGTCATATTAGCCCAGGATGAAGGCACTGATGCAGAATCTACAAGTCATAATTTCATTACTTTGGTCTGGACATTAAAGAACCAGCAGGATGATGATACTGAAAAAGTTATTTATTATTACTGAAACTTGATTTGACCATTCTCAAAATAGGAGGAGTAAAATATGCCCCTACCTAGTTTCCAGGTAGTTAGATATGATAAACAAAGTACTACATGGAGTATTAGTTTTTAAGGTGAATTACTTTGAAGTCCTTGGAAAGATCACATAAGTCTGAGAGATTTTAACTGGCTAAAAGTTAAATATCTTCTACCACTTAAAATTTTTACTAGAAATCAGCCCTGGCTGATGTGGCTCAGTGGATTGAGTGTCTACCTGTGAACCAAAGGTTTGCTGGTTGGATTCCCAGTCAGGGCACATGCCTGGGTTGCAGGCCAGGTCCCCAGTATGGGGCGCATGAGAGGTAACCACATATTGATGTTTCCCTCCCTCTTTCCTTCCCTTCCCCTGTCTCTAAAAATAAATAAAATCTTTACAAATATTTCTTTTTACTAGAAATCATATACAACACCTCAAACCAAAGATATGGAAAAAAGGGAAAAGCTTAGGATCTGATATTGGGAAGGGGACAAAACTTAGTGAGAAAAATTGCAATTAACAGCAGGGATATGAAATAGGAAGAGCAAAACATAAAAATGTCAAATTGAAGAATCTAAACTTTGTTATTGGGAAAGTAAGGGCAACTGTGAACAACAACCATCAAATTATGTTTCCAAGTAGAATTAAAAGATTGTGGCCCTGGCTGGTGTGGCTCAGTGGATTGAGTACCAGCCTGAGAACCAAATGGTCACCAGTTCAATTCCCAGTCTAAGGCACGTGCCTGGGTTGCAGGTTGGGTCCCCAGTCGGGGCTGTGCGAGAGGCAACCACACACTGATTTTTCTTTTCCTCTCTTTCTTCCTCCCTTCCCCTCTCTCAAAAAATAAATAAATAAATAAATAAAATCTTTCTTTTTAATTTTTAAAAAAGATTGTGAAAAGAAGTTTTAAAAAGTGCTTAATCTGGAATAATAGAAACAATTAAAGATACATTATATACATGGATCTAAACAGCATGATGATAAGTGAAATATATTGGACAGAGAAAAAGACAAATACCATATGATTTTACCCTAAAAAACAAAACAAATGAAAAACAAAAGAAAACAGAAACAAACTCATAGATACAGAGCAAAATGATGGTTGCCAGAGCAGAGGGGGCTAGGGGAATGGGCAGAAAGGGGAAGAGGACTAAGTACAAACTTTGTTATAAACTAAGTCATGAGGATATAATGTACAGCATAGGGAATAATAACGTAATAACTATGGTTACTAGATTATAGATGTTGACTAGACTTATGGTGATCACTTCATAAGGCATATAAATGTTGAATCACTATGTTGTACACATAAAACTGATACAATATTATAGTATGTCAACTATAATTAAAAATAAATTTTTAGAGGAATCAAGATGGCGGAGGAATGAGTGGAAATCACACTGACCTCCTCCCAGGACCAACCTGGAATTACAACTAAATTGTGGAGAAATCATCTGGAACAAATGACTGAACAATACCAAGAGAAGAGCCTTGTAACCTCGGAGACAGAAGAATCGACTTTAGTGCAATCAAACTGGTAAGGAGTGTGGCAGAGACCTGAGAAGGCGGGCGGGGCACCCACAGGCAGCAGCACCAGAAGGATATTGAAATGGCCAGTGGGATCCCCCTGAGAAGAGCAGAGTCTAAACCAAAAGCAGGGATCACTAGCTTACAGCACCAGGCCCCAAAAAGTACACAGATAACAGCCAGCTGAGAAAAGCGGCAGGGTTGCTCTCTGCCAGAAACAGGTGGGTGGAGATGCAAAGAGCTGTTTAAAGGGCCAACGCATAAATTTTTATCTCCTGCCACTTACCCAGGTCTCTGGCAAAGTCGGGGGCAGAGTGGGCTAGAGACTCCTGAGGAGAAACTGGAGAAGGAGGCTTTGGGGAAAGAACTGAGGAGTAGCCA
This sequence comes from Pteronotus mesoamericanus, assembly GCF_021234165.1. Taxonomy (NCBI): domain Eukaryota; kingdom Metazoa; phylum Chordata; class Mammalia; order Chiroptera; family Mormoopidae; genus Pteronotus; species Pteronotus mesoamericanus. The sequence continues at coordinate 958,676 of NW_026555203.1, forward strand.
CCGGGATCTTGGTGCTAATTCACTCCCTGTGCGGCAGCAGCCATCTTGGTCTGGCAGAGACCATGCCCCTGACAGGCACCAGCATCAAAGAACCCAATAGCCCCACCCCCAGGTGGGATCCACCCCGCCCTGTACTGTCTAAGCTGCCTGCTGAGTGCAGAGTGGCAGCCACAGACAGTAGATCCCTGGCTAAAGGAGGTGCAGAGAGGTCTGGCGACACTTGAGGAGACACTGGGGACGGAGGCTTTGCAGAGAGAATGGAGAGAGTAGCCAGTGGGATCCCAGTGCAAGCTACTCCCCCATATGGCAGCAGCCTGAGAGGACCCAATAACCCCGCCCCCAGGAGGGACTCCACCCCACCCTGAGCTGTCTAAGGCGGCCTGCTGAGTGCAGAATGACTTGATTAACAGCTGACGGAGATAGCCACAGGCAATTGATTACCGGAAATCTCAAACAGACTGCCTAAGGTCAGACAGGGTCAACCTCTGATATCATCCGAGGCAGATCCAGAAAGTAAAAACAGCAGTCTCCAACCATAGAAGTTCACACCACAACGTCAGGAAATGAAGACAGATCAACTTAAGAATCAGAGGCAAAAAAGAAGAGTCTCACAAATAATGAGAAGACAAAGAAATACGCCCCACTGGAAGGGAAAGGAGGAATCCCCACAAAGAGAACTAAATGAAATAGAGACAAGTAAACTATCAGATATTGAGTTCCAAACAACGGCTCTAAGGAAACTCAATGAGTTCAGTGAGCTCAGAGAAAATTACCAAAAACTACAGGGAAACTATGAGGAACTTACTGCAAACTCTATCAGCAAGAAAAAGGACATAGAAACTATCAATAAGAGTCAAGAGGAAATGAAGAATACAATTTCTGAATTGAAGAAAACAATAGAAGGAATCAAAAGCAGGCTCAATGAAGCTGAGGACCGAATCAGCGAGCTGGAGGATAAGGTAGAAAAAAGCTCCCAGAAAGAGCAAGAAAATGAAAAAAGACTCAAGAAGAATGAAGAGGCATTGAGGGAAATGCAGGACAACCTGAAACGTAATAATATCAGTATAATAGGGATACCAGAAGGAGAAGAGGATAAGGAAGGGATAGAGAACCTGTTTGAAAAAGTAATAATGGAAAACTTCCCTAATTGGAGGAGAGAAAAACTCTCACATGTCCAGGAAGCACAGAGGGTCCCATTCAAGAGGAACCCAATGAGGCCCACTCCAAGACACATCATCAGTAAAATGGCAAGTATCAAAGACAGACAATCCTAAAGCAAGCAAGGGAAAAAGACGTAATAACATATAAGGGAGCCCCAATACGGCTAGTATCTGACTTCTAAGAAACACTGTAGGCCAGAAGGGAATGGCAAGAAATATTCCAAGTATTAATAAGCAAAGGCCTGCAACCAAGACTGCTCTACCCAGCAAGACTTTCAATTAAAATACAAGATGAAATAAGGAGTTTCCCAGACAAAAGCTGGCTAAAAGACTACACCTCCACCAAAGCAGCACTGCAAAATATGCTAAAGGGACTCCTTTAAGATGAAGAAAAAGTTTCTATGAATACCCAGTTCCTTTCAGAGTTGCCAATACTTCATATTACCAATATTTTTTAATACTCATTAATCTGATTATGACAATGATGTTATTTTAATTGTTCCTTTACTATTTGTTGAAACTAAACCTGTTTTAGTATATTTCTTGCCTATTTCTATTATTTAAAAAAAACTTTAAATTACTTTTTGGTATTCTTTATCCATTTATTGACTAAAGGTTTGTAGAACTTTTTTCCAAACAAAAAACCAAAAACCTATTAACCCTTTTATAGATGTGTTGCAAATACTTTTCTATTCCTTGTCCTTTATCTTCTTTTTATATAGTTGAATGTTTAATAAGTCATATTGTTAATATTTACTTTCTAGCTTCTGGGTTTTAATACTTTCCTTCAGGTCATGAAATATATTAGTTCTATTTTCTTCCAAATCTCCTTAGATTCTACATATTGATTTTTAACTCACCTGAATATTTCTTGTATAATGTGTGAAATAGGGCTATTTGTTTTATTTCAAGTAATAGTGGTCCATGCACCTTATTTGTTGAATAAGCCTTATTTTACCCATTGATTTGAAATATCAACTTGATCATATATTGTTACATATATATGTTTGTCTCTAGAATGTTCATTATATTTCATTAATCTACTTGATTATTTCTGTGCTGGTGTTATGTTGGTTTAATTGCTGAGACTTTATAGTGGTTTTAAATTTTTAAAAATATTTTATAATTACCTTTGACATTTAAAACAATAAATAAAATCAATCTGCATTTAAGAAAGAAAGAAAGAGAGAGAGTTGGAACTCCCTACTTTTTGTGACAACATGGATAGAACTGGAGAATATTAAGCTAAGTGAAATAAGCCAGTTGATGAAAAACAAATACCATATGATCCCACCTATAAGTGGACTCTCTTCAACAAAATAAACTATCAAACAAAATAAACCACAGGCACAGAAACATGGAGCAGACTGAAGACCTATACTCATAGACCAGAGGGGATGGGGAAAGAGGACAATGGTGAAAAGAAAGGGAAGGGACTAGACAAAGAACATGTATGAATGACCCATGGACATGGACAACAGAGTGGGAATTGACTGTGGGAGCAGGGGTGGGGGTGGGATGGGTGGAGGGGGGTAAAGGGGGAGAAATTGAGACAACTGTAATAGAATAAACATGATTTGTAAATATAAATAAATAAAATTTTTAAATAAACAAATAATTTTTTTAAAAACCAAAAGATAAAGGAGAAAAAATAATACATTATAAAGGACATGGTACTTATATGTGTGAAATAAAGTTAAATGTTAAACTCCAACCAAAGTAAATGCTATATTTGGGTCTTAGAAATTTTTTAACCAGAATGAGTTTTGCAGTGGTTCTATAAGGGGATGTGATTTATATTTAAGAACTCACTGTGGGTGAATCTCATGTAGAATCAAGATAACAAGACCCACACAGAGTATAGCAATGAAGCTAACTAAGTGAGGAAAGAGAAAATTAATCTTCGTGACCCTCTTTCAGATGCAGCCTTTCCTGATCCCTATCTTCTTACATTTATTTCTGCCCCTCCCATTACTCTAAGCTAATCAGCCAACCCACCACTGTATGAATAAGTTACATCTGGTTTAGTGCCTCCCTTCAGAAAGGTACATGTGTCAGAGGCAGGAAGGCTGAGCTGCAATTCTGGCAAATTTGCACTCCTCAGGTTGATCTACACTGACTTTAGCCACTCCTTTAATATGAAAGACACTGAAGGAAGTTAAGAGTAAATTATTTCTTTAGTTTGCTCATGCTTGAGATTCAAATGGAAAATAACAATGGCAGAAGCAATTCGTTGCAAGTGCCAGGCAACCAAAGCCACAAAGTACCACAAGATGTATAAATACATGCATGCATACATACATACATATATACATACACACTAGTATACTCTAGTGTTTAAGATTCAGTTGAACACCATGGGTCAGGTCAGGAGCAGCCAATAACTTCTTACCTCAGGTCCCTTCTGGAAATTTGGTCTTCACTTCTAGTGAGAATCTGGAAATGGCTCCACTGGTCATCCTCTTCCTGGGAGATGGACCACCTTAACTATTGAGAATTCTGCTTTGGTAGGGGAATAAGTTCCCTTTCTCAGTGATACTCATAGACACTAGTGAATTCGGCTCACTTAGTCTTATCAGGGGGTTCACCCTATGTTGAACCATCCCTGAGACATTAGGACCATTACAGACATGCACACCCTGCCCCTACCTTTTGAGATCAACTTCATAAAGAGCAATTCTCCCACTTTCTTATCAAACACTCCACAGCTCCAGTCAGACCTAGAACCTGAGACGAGTGACAAAGGTGCTTGACCTGGGGATAATTTTATGTTCATATGAGTGTGACTCTTAGGCCAGGAGCAGAAGAGAGAATATGTGTTTCAAGGTGAGTAATAAAGAAGAAAAAGGAACGGACAAAAAGGTGAGTACTGCCTGTTTTATCTCCTCTCCTTAGATAAAACAAGCACTATCTGTCATACTAAAGAGGTGGTTTGATGTTCACACTCCAGCCTGTTACAGAATTAGAAAATCAGCATCACTCATGTATTTCCAAGAGTGGGGTGGGAAGTTAACATTCAGTTGGTAACCAAAGAATGTAGCAAAGACTGTTAATAACCACCACATATACCAGGTATGCCTCTACATATCCCAGACTGCCTTGGGCTTAGATTAGGGCAAACTGATTAGTTCCTGCCACTGAAATGTGTGCAGAAGTGATATGTGTCACTCCTAAGATGAGGCAATTAAGGCATGTTGGCTTTCTGTTGTCATTTTCTCTGCCATGGCGCCCTTGTGCTCAAGATGTGTTTTAGATGGCATTGGTACAAAATAGAAGAGGGCCAACCAACCTGCACCAAAGTTTATGTGAGCAACAAGCAAACCTCTGTTGTTTATTTGTTACTGCATCAGAGTCTAGCTTATCCTGACTAACATAGGAGCCAAAGCAGTGCTCTATCCATAATGCCGCAGACTTTAGTGCAAGAAATTAACCTGGTCACATTCACACACTCCTTGAGAATGATCAGATTTCATGTTTCTCAAGACTTTCTTCAACAAAACATTGTCTCTGAAGGAGGATGGTTGATTGTGAAACAGTAACTTCAGGTGTAAAGGTCACTTCTCCCAAAACACATGTCTTCATTCAGTAATTCATTCAAGAGTTCATAAAATCTCTTTCTAAGTACCTATCACCTTCTGCTCCTTCCCATTTCACTAATATTGCTAACTAACAAAACCGCTGGTTTATAGCCTCTATAAAACCAAACAAGAGAAAAATAAAAAGGGAGACATGACTAAGTTTCTCTCTATCATCACAACCATCTCGATTTCTTTTTTTTCCCCTCAGTCAGTGAAGGGAAACTTTATTGAGGGCCCAGGGTCACAGAGGTCAGTCATAAGGCCACCCTGTGGGCCCGAGAAGGTGCTGGAGGGACCTTATTTAACCTTCTTCTTGGGGCACAGGTTGTTGGCATGGCTGCTCTTCTTGAGACAGTTGACAGCACATGGGTGCAGGCAGGCATAACACTTGCAGAAGATCGTGTTGTCGCAGTTGTGCTTCTGCGCAAGTTGGTGGAGGGAGGGCTCCATGACACCACCCCACAGACGAAGCACCAACTGCAGGGTGGACTCTTTCTGAATGTTGTAGTCTGAAAGAGTATAATCATCTTCCAGCTGTTTGCCTGCAAAAACCAGACGCTGCTGGTCAGAAGGGATGCCCTCCTTGTCTTGGATTTTAGCTTTGACAATCTCAATGGTGTCACTGGGCTCAACCTCGAGGGTGATGGTCTTGCCAGTCAGGGTCTTTGCAAAGATCTGCATCTCTGCGTCTGCTGGGGAGGCTTCTCCACTGCCTTGTTGAAAAGAAAGAGGAGACCATGTCAATTTCTTGAGGGCCCTGGCTCAATCCACTTTTAAAGTTTAGAATAGGAAGAAGAGGAACTTCACCCATTCACTGTCTCTAAAATGTCTGGATCTGTCTCAGTGAACCAGCAAGACCAGCACAACACTTTAAAGCCTGAACCACAAGGGCTGGGGACAATTTCATCTTGGTACTCTTCACAAAGGAGACAAGACCTCTTGGCCATTTCTCACTGTAACCAGCTGAAAACCCTACCTTTCAGAGCGCATGAGATTACTGAAATGAAAGGGACCCCCACATATGACTTGTTATTGCAAATGACCAAAATATATCTTTTAAAACATTTCTTTCAAAAGCAGGTCACTTTATCAGTATAAGTTTGAGAAATTATACACATACATATTTTTCTTGGGCTAGGATTTGATGGAAATTTTGATATATTCATCCCCTAATGAAAAGGCCTGTCTGGTGGTTAGGGGCTACATTAAAAGCATGGCCTGGGCCTTGTATAAAAAGCTTATCTATAATTTTGCAGCTGGAATCTGGTTCTGCTGGGAGGAGATGGTCAGAGAAGCCATTACACTCTGACCCAGAAAGCCTCTTCTGAACGTTGCCTAATGCTCCTGTTATACAACATGCAAAATAAATAATCAACCTTAAAAGTCAGGCAGCCAAAGCTCTACTCAAATAATAAGCCTTTTTACAAGCTGCTTATCACCTGCCAAAATCAGCTCCAGAGGAACACCAAGAACTTTAAATTCTATTGTTCTCATTAACTACTTGGGGTAGACAGGCAAGCTTCAATGGCTTTATTGGTTTTCTAAGAGACAAAAGACATGAAGGTTTTCATTTTCCCACACCCTGCCCTTGATCGCAATAATTTAAATATAGCTCCAGTCCCATCATGTCTAAGAGGTCTCTATTAAAAGGGTGAGCTATAAAGGAGTCCTGGCCTTTTCTTAGAAAACATGCCACTCTCTACTTTCCCTCGACCTAATTGTTGGGGTAAGGAAGGTAAGAACATAAACACCAACCTTTTCAGAAAATTTAGTGGGAGAAAGAGACAGGGCAGGATAGAGGCATCTGAAACACAGTCTTTTGCCTGTAAGGGCTCTCTGGCTTAATTACAAAAGGGAAGGAGTTTTGCTCAAGGAAAACTATCCCAAACCACGTTTGGTGCACTTAGGTAGGCCTGACGATACTTAGTTGTTAGCCCAGAATGGCTTGTCTGGGTTTCAAATACAGGGTGGGGCCTCTTGTTAAAGAAATCTGATAGGAGAAACCTGTTATTAAATTCATTTCTGATGAACCATGAAAGGGATTTTGAAATCTATTTGAATTATTTTTCCAGGACCCTCAACCCACAGATGCAAAGCTCAGGATTTACCTGCTCTATAAAACCTTACTACCCTCCTTTCCCCCTCACTGATCCCTCCTGTAAAGTTGGTCCCTTCCTCTACTAGGCTCTATACATACTGAGTGATTCACACTTGTTTCCTTCACTCCTTTGTAGGTTTTCTTAGAACAGGAACTAAACATTATTCATCTCTGCATCCTTATTGTCTATCACAGTCCCTGGAACATTGTAGGTGTTCATTAAATCATTTAATTGACAATAAGATTAATGATTATTATAGTTAATATTTGAATGTTCAGTAACTGTTCAACTGCCTATATTTTTTCTCATTTTCTAGATGAGGAAGCTGAGGCAGTAAAAGGTTAATAAGCTAATAAATGGCAAAACAATGATACAAACTAGGCAATCAGGCTCTAGCACCTTCATTCTTAACCATTACATGGAATGGTACACAGGAATAAATAAGTGAGCTGATAAAAGGGCTATATGTATATGAAACCACTAAACATGAACTTAAATTGATTTGATTTACGTGCCTGGTTTTATTACACAAAAGTGTTTTAAACACCTAGTACTCTGCACTAAGCCCAGTGCTAATAATTAGAGGTACAAACATAAAGGTATGGTCTTATTCCTCAACGAGAAGAGAGACAAATAGCAAAAGCTTATTGAGTATTTACTATGTTCTAGGCACTGTTCTAAATACTTGACTTCTTTAATCTTTACAAATGTATTAACTTCTTTAATCTTTACAAACCCCCTATTAGGATATTACTATTATTATTATTTATTGAATCAAGATGAGACAGATGAGAAATAGGACCAAGGAGGTTAAGCAACTTGTCACCATTTCAACCCAAGCAGCCTAGCCCCAGAGCCCATGGTTTATTCACCATACTTCACTGCCTCTTCTATTTACAATCATACACAACTCTACTATAATGTAATATATGCTACAAGAGAAAAAGAGAAAATGTGCTATGGAAATGCAGAGAAAGTAATGATTCATTTTTCCTGAGAGGAGGTTCAAAAAAGGTTCTGCAAAACAGGTAACACTTGAACTGGACCTTGAAGACATGAAGATAAAGAAATTCAAATACACACAGTACATGGAGACCAGTAAAACTCATATGTATTATCAAAGCCATCACTACTAAAACACAGAGCTAAGTAGCAAGCCCAGCTCTACACTGTTTTCTGCTGCTAATGCCAGTTCTCAAAAAGGAACAGAAAAATAATTAGTGCAACTGTGGCCTGAATTTTTACGTCAGTTTTCCCACTTGGTTCAAACACTACCTGGGGTTTAGTCATCTTTTTAGTATCTGTAGAAACTGCTTTTTGTACAACAGATAATGTTTCTGGAAGGAGATCCTAGGTTTTTTAGTGTAACTGAGGCCAAATCCTACAAGGTTAGCAAAGGAGGCTGAAATTGTCGCCATGTGGCAAAGGGGAACAGCTGGATCTCATGGCCCAAATTTTTTCCACACAAGGAGATGCTCTCCATTTGCTAACTGCAGAGGTTCTAAGTCCAGTTCTATTAAAGACTGTCCGTGGGTTTCCTTAGAGTTTGTTCCACTCAAACCTGCTGTCAATTGCCCTCCCTCAAAATATAGCATCTCTGAGAATTACTGGCTAGTATGCCCAGAAACACATGAGAATAAGGACAACTGATCTCAGCAACCAGAGCAAATTTCTCAGGCAAACTTGTGATTTTTTCTCACATTCTACCGTAAATACCTTCATTTGACCACAGACACCATTCCAGTGACTGCCTCATTTCTCTGCTCTTGATTACAGTAAAACTTCAAAAGATGTGTCTAGCCCTCACTGGCATGGCTCAGTTGGTTGGGCATTGTCCCACAAAGTAAAAGGTTGCCATTTTCAATTCCCAGTCTTGGCACATGCCTGGGTTGCTGGTTTGGTCCCTGGTCAGGGCGCTTACAAGAGGCAACCAATCAATGTTTCTCTCTCATCGATGTTTCTCTTCCTCTTTTGCTCCCTCCCTTCCCCTCCCTCTAAAAATAAATAAATAGATAGATAGATATTCTTTTTAAAAATATTTGTCTATATTCCTCGTCTACAATTTTTCACCTCTTTTTCTTTCCTTTACCCACTCCAATGAGTGGGTATCCAGGCCACTAGTAATTGCTATGTTGCTCAAGTTTGCAGGGAATTCTTGTTTGGCCAGCCAGAAGTACGTTTCACAATTGATCATTCTCTCTTCCTTGAAGCACCTTCTTCACTTGGCTTCCAGGATACTAATCTCTTCTGGACTCCCTTCTACCTTATTGGCCACATCTTGTCAGTTTACTTCGCTAGTTCTTCATCGTCTTCCTAACCTCTCAATGTGAGAATGCCTCAAGGTTGGATCCTTCTCCCCTTCTCTTCTCTAACTACTCTCACTTCCTTGGTGATGCCATCCATCTCTTAGCCTTAAAAACTACCTAGATGCCTCTGCCTCAAAAATTTTTATCTCTAGCTCCTACCATTCCTACGAATGCCAGGTTTATCTCACAGCTTGCTCACCATCTCCATTTAGATATCTAACTGGCATATAAAATTCAACATATCCAAAATTGAGCTGCTGATACTACCCTCAACCCTGTTCTTCTCACAGTCTTTACCATTAGAGTCAGTGGCCACTCCATCCTTGCAGCTGCTCAGGATGAAAACCTGGGCATCATCTTTAACAGAACAAAAAACAGTGTTACACAACTCCAGAAGGCACCAAACACATTTTTTATTCAGTGTTATCTGTGTTATGTGATGTGGTAACCTTGTTCTCCTTTATTCCTCTTTCTCTCATATCCCACAGCTGATATTTTAGCAAATCCATTTGGTTCTACCTTTAAAATATATCCAAAAGTCCAACAAATTCCACCAAATTCCACTGTTACCAGTCAGATCCAGGCCTGTCCCCTTATAATTTATTATCCATAAAACAACCAGAGTGATCCTTTTAAAATATGTCAGATCACATCACCCCTCTACTCAAATTTCCCCAATGCTTCCCATCTCTTTTAGAGTAAAAGTCAAAGTTCATACAAAGACTTACAGACCCTGCATTATTTTTCCCCTTTGGCATTTATTCCTAGTTAATATATTATGTATTTATTTTACATATTTATCTCACTTATTGTCTGTAGCCCACATATGAAATAAGCTCCATAAGGTCAGGAACTTGGTCAATTTTCTTCACAGATGAAGTCTCGGCATCCACAAAAATAGCTGACACAAAGGATACACTCAATATATATTTGTAGATGGAATAAATGAAGTAGATTGGGAAGAGGGAAATGTTTACACATGGGCCAGAATCAAACCAACACACAATATAACAAGTGAAATTGCATTTGAGCCAGCTACTTCTGGGACCAAGTTAGGTGCCAAGAGATGTTCAGTTCCTACTTCCTATTGTGTGTTTTTCCGTTGCTTTCATATTTTACCTGATAAAGTCTCCCTTACCTTCTAAAGAAAAAGAAATTGACCTACATATAGTAAAGAGCTCCCCCTGGTGGAAGAACTCCATCAAAGCAATCCTAAAGAAAATCATTAAACAGTCTAAATTACAAAGATCACAAAGGAAGGGACTCCAATATTTCACAGGAAAAATCCTCAATAAAAAACAAGAGAAACTTGAGATTGGATTCAAGGTACATGGGGTAACATCAATATATTTTTCTGTTGATCCTCATTTGCATCTGATGATGAGAAAAAATAATTAATTTAAATTTGAACAATTGTAAGTACCTTCCCTGAAGTAATTTAAAATTTGGTAGAGGATGTAAGTCATGAATACAAATAAGTACAAAGCAATGAGTATGACTGTGGAAGGATAAATGGGGGCAAAATAGGAGGAGGAATAAACTAAGAGCCAAGACTTACCAGGAAAAAGAAGGATTACCTGGGGCTGAGTAAATCCAAGGAAGACAACTTGGATGCTCTTCAGCTGAGCCTTGAAAAATAGACAAAAATTGTAATAAGAGAACATTCTAGGTAAAGACATAAATGTAGAAAAGGACACATCATGTGGAAACCCAAGCTGGACAAATGAGCTGTGTAAAGGTCATGAGTTAGTTGATAACAGAATTCAAATCCCTCCTTGAAAGGAGCAGAGAAGGATCCTCAAGAAAAAAATCCTTGGCAGAGATAAACACAGGAGGGAACCAAAGAAAGCCCCTTTCTTGTTTTCCCTTATATACGAGGAACACTACAAAACACTATGGGGGAAAATATAAAATACAAACTCCATGATAAATAGTGTAGCTTACATTCTAAATGATTCTGAATCCACAACATCTAACAAAAATACGTATAGGCATGCAGGATCTATTCTGTTCTAAATTGTATCTGAAGGTAATCCCCAGAGCACCTCCTTTTCAAATGACATTATTCTCTCTTACACAATATCCTTTTCATGAGATGTTAAAATGCACCCTGAATCCACCCACCCCTCTCCATCTCCACTGCCATCATTATAGTCTGAGCCACCACCATCTCTCCCCTGGTATAATACAACAGCTGACGGACTGGCCTGCCCACTTATACACTAGACCTTCTATATGCCACACTGCACACAGCAGTCAGATCATACAGAAATGTTTCAAAGGGAGGTAAATAACTCGTTTCATTTTCCACTTTTCATTTTGAAATAATTACAGACTTACCAAAAAGTTGCAAAAATAGTACAAAGAAGTCTCCATATACCCTTTCACTCAGATTTTCCAAACATTAATATCGCATATAGCCACAGCACAATATTATTAATAAAAATTAACATTCATGCAATACTATAATCAATAGACCATATTCAATTGTCTCCTCTTGCTTCACCAGTGCATCTTTCTGATGCAGGTTCACACCTATCTCCTTCAGCTCCTTTTAATCTGGAACAGTTTCTCAGTCTTTTTTTTTTTTTGGTCTTTCATTACCATGACACTTTTGAAAAACAAAACCTGTTTTGGAATAAGCTCCAAGATGACAGCCTAGGTAAACAAGGCAAGCCTCCTCTCACAACCACATCAAAATTCAACTAAATTATAGAATAATCATCACTCGGCGCCATCAAGCTAAATGGAAGTCCTACAACTATAGAATTAAAGAAAATACCACCCCCATCAAGACTGGTAGGAGGGGCAGAGACGAAGAATGGGCTGGTCCCACACCCACAATGAATAAGCATTTAGTGGATAGATACTCTGAAACTATATACATATACTGCTTCTCATCATACTTTTGTCCATTAATATTAGCATTCATTGGTGATTCTTGCCCAAAACAGTTATTATTGTAGTGCTTTCCAAATGGTTTCTATTTCCATTATTCTTCCTACATTTGTTAATTAGAATTATAGTGTAAACAAGTATTTTCAACCCTCGTTAATTTATTTTTTCTGTTATTTCTTTTTTTAAAGTAACTTTCTTTTACTAAGTTTTTTTAATTAATTTTATTTTTTCAAATACATTTGTCTCTGCCTACCCCCCACCACTTTCCCTTGCCCCCTCCCTCTCTCCCCCCCTCAGCTCTTCCCCTTTGGTTTTGTCCATGAGTCCTTGCTATATGTTCCTTGACTTTCCCCTTCCCTTCCTTTTCCCTGCCCTATTTCTTTATATTAGTATGGACTCATGGATTCTTTTTTATTATTAAAGATTTTATTTATATATTTACTTTTAGAGAGAGGAGAAGGGAGGCAGAAAGAGAGAGAGAGAGAAACATCAATGTGAGAGAGAAACATCAATCCGTTGTTTCTTGTATGCACCCTGACTGGGGAACTAACCCACAACCCAGGCAAGTGACCCGACCCGGGATCTATCCTGTGACCTTTTGCTTTGCCGGACAACACCCAACCAACTGAGTGACACCAGTCAGGGCTGGATTTGTGAATTCCTATTTTATTCTATGAATTATAATTCATTACTATCATTAATTATTTTTTTGCTTATATTGTCCCAGATATTGCCATTGGGAATCCCTTCAAATTGACTCCTGCATCCTTTTGACAGGTCCTCATAATCCCATGAGCACTTTCTTACTTTCTGGCAATAGAAAACATTCTAACCTCACTTTATACTCTTGCTGCCCCAGCCCTGTAATCAGCCATTTCTCTGAGAGCCCTGGTTCCTTTTATTTGGGAAATAGTATTTTAAAAGCTAAGATCTGAGTTCTAAGTGTCATTGCTTCTAGGCTTTCTGAGAAGAATGAGCTAGGAAGTTTATGTATACACACAAACAACTAAATCTATACCTTTCTCTGTGTGAATGTATGGGGTTGTCATACGTATATGTGTAAAACACACTCATAGTGATACCTCTGATTACCACCAGTCTTCTGTCTTTGCTTATGTGTAACTCCTTCTGACAGTAAAATCTTGCTTTCGTTATTCACAATATATTTACTTCTTTGCTCGACAGTAGAATATACATAAAGTAGATTCATAATTGCTAACTCATACCCCCGTGGAAAACAAACCTACTAAGAGTATAGAGGTTTTTTTTGTTTTCGTTTTTGTTTTTAGAGAGAGACAGAAAGCGAGAAAGAAACACATCAATCAGTTGCCTCCTGTACATGCCCAACTGGGGATCAAACCACAACCTAGGTATGTATCCTGACTGGGGATGCAACCCACAACCTTTTGATATACAGAATGATGTTCTAACAAAGTGAGCCACCCAGCCAAAGCAGTATAGTACTTCTGTACAGTTTTGTTTTGTCTTTAGCCTTAGAACAGTGGGCCAGTGGAGTGCCTGGACCAGCAATATCAGCATCACCTGGGAAGTTGTTAGAAATGTAAATCTTAATCTCCACCTTAGACATATTCAATTAGAATTTCTGGAAGTGGGCCCAGCAACCAGGGTTCCAACAAACCTTCTAGGTGACTTTGATGCATGTTGAAGTTTGAGAAACACTACCTTAGAGTATAAGTCAAAATGCTCTTTTCCAAAGTTACTTAGTGCATTAGTCTGCTCAGATTGACATAACAGATGGGTGGCTTAAACAATAGGAATGTATTTCTCACAATTCTGGAGGCTAGAATTTCTAGAAATTCAAGACCAAGGTGTCAATAGATTTGGTTTCTCCTGAGGCCACTCTCCTTGTCTCACAGATGGCCACCTTCTCACTGTGCTCTCACATGACTTTTTTGTCTGTGTGCATACATCCCTGGTAGCCTTTCCTTTTCTTATAGGGATACTGGTCATACTGGATTAGGATGCTTATGACCTCATTTAACCTTAGTTACTTCCATAAAGAAAGGCTCTATTGCCAAATACAGTCACATTGAGGGTTACGGCTTCAACAAATGAATTGAGAGGACACAATTCAGTTCATAACACTCAGGTTGGTTACTTTTTCCCACCCCTTCATTGTGGCTGTAATTCATATGCAATACATTTAAGTGCCTTTATTTTTGTTTGTATTCCATTTTTTGTCCTCCTTTCATCCATATTGATTTAAAATGTTTTAGTATGTGAAATATTTTTAAGAGATTTTATTTACTTATTTTTAGAGAGGGGAAGGAAGGGAGAAAGAAAGAGAAACATCAATGTGAGAGAGAAACTATCAGTCAGTTGCCTCTCATATGGACCATGACTGGGGACTGAACTCTCAACCCAAGGATGTGACCTGATGGTGAATCAGACTGGCAACTGACCTTTCACTTTTCAGGACAACACCCAACCAAATGAATCACAACAGTCAGATCTAGTATGTGAAATATTAACATCATTCTAAAAGTCAGAACTATATACAAAAGGTAAACTAAGAAAAATGTCACTTTTCCATTCCTTCTATCCCATTCCCATTTTCCCAACCTTTCTACCCTGTTCCTATCCACCCCTGTAAATTACTTAATCTCATTAGTTTGGGGTTTGTCTTTCCACATAGGGAGTATTGACTCCTATAACAAATCACCACAAACTTAGTGGCTTAAAACGCCACAGACGTATACTACAATTTTGAGGGTAAGAATTTCACAATGGGTCTCAGAGGCTGAAGCCAAGGTGTTAGCAGGGCTGCGTTCTTTCTTGGGGCTTTAAGGGTAAATATGTTCCCTTGCCTTTTTTCAGCCTCTAAAAGCTGCCTATATTTCTTGCTTTATGGCCCCTTCTTCCATATTCTAGCCAGCAGCATAATATCTTCAAATCTCTACTACCCCTGCTTCCATCATCGCATCTCCTTCCTCTGACTCTGACCCTTCTGTCTTCCTCTTATAAGGAGGACACTTGCAATTATATTGGACACACCAGGATGATCTCCTGTCATGATCCTTAACTTAATGACATTTTTAAAGTTCCTTTTGTCACATAAAGTAACATATTTCACAGGTTCTGGGAATTAGTATATGGACATCTTGGGGGTGCTTTTCTGTCTACCACACAGAGATATTTTAAAGTTTTTAGAAACACAGAAGGAGAGACCATGTCTCTCTTCTTAAACTCACTAAATGGCTTCCCTCTACTCTTAAAATGAGCCCAACTTCTTCACCCTTCTCATCTCTTTGCCTCCTTCCATTTTTGAACATGCCAAATCCTTTGTGGCTTCAAGACCTTTGCACTCACTACTCCCTCTGTCTCAAATATTCTTTCCCCAGCTACTGTCATGGTTGACTCATTCTTCCAGTCTCATTTTAAATGTCACTTCTTTGAAGAAGCTATCCCTGATCACCAGATATGTAACAGCCTATCTCAATTACTCTATTTAGTCTATTTATTTGCTTTACCATTGATTAGTCTGTAATATATTTTTATGTATCATTTCACTGGTTTATTGACCCTTTTTCCCACTAAAATGTAATCTCCATGATGGTGAAGATTGTATTTATTATGCTGTATCCCTATATCTAGCATAGTACCAGTAAATAGTGGGCATTCAGTAAGTGCTGACAGAATAAATGAATGCTACCCCAGTCAGGATGAGCAATGTAAGATGTGTGTTGCTGGTATAAACAGGGTAAATAAAACAACCCCTGATTACTTTAGGCACAGCTGAGGCAGACTTCTGCAATTTCTAGTATAATCCAAATAATTTCCTATATGTAATTCATTCATTCACAAGTGTTTACTGAATAGCTGATACACGTGCATTTAATCCTCATAACAACCCTACAAGATAGCTACTATTATTATTATACCCATTTTACTAACAAGAAAACTGAAGTTAAGAGAAGTTATTTACTAAGTATTATGCTAGGTTCAGGGGCTATACCACGGAACTAGCAAACATGGTTATGGCCCACTGCCCTCTCTAGTGGAGAGCCAGAGAATGAATAAACCAGGCTTACAGAGTAGTGTGCTAAGTGTATGATAGAGGCTAGGAAACGTGCTATGGGTGCACAGGCACAGAACAGGGAAATCAAGTGGAGTGAGAGGAGGCTTCTGAGAGGAGCAGGCACTTGAACTAAATTTGAGGCATAAGTAGATCTTAGCTAGATGAATGGAACACCAATTAGCTAGTTATTGATAAAACTCACAGGCTATCATTTAACTCAATGACTTTCCTGTTTTTTTATGATGTCTTTCACCTCAGCTTCATAGGATAAGAAGTCCAATTTTGTGAGTAACCTGGAGTCATTTGAAATTGGGAATACTGACACATGCTAATAGAACTCAAGAGAGAATAAAGTTTATAAATCAGAACATAAATTTGTTAATTTAACTGTAAAGTGGGCATTCTCTCCCCACAGCATGCCTACTGAGACAGTTTTCTGGTAAGCCTAGAACAGGGATCCACAAACTATTTCTTTAAGGGCTGACAGTAAATATTTTTGGTTTTCTTATCTCTGTCACAACTACTCAACTGCATTATTGCAGGGGCAAATGAGGCCACCCTACAAAATTCCATCCCATTTTAAAGCCTTGGGTATGAGAAAGCTCTCCTTACCAGTAAAACTACCAGCAGCATCAGTTTACATTCTACAGTTATTTCACAGAGACCACCTTGATACTTTTTGTTAATTACAGGGGGTAAAAAGCACTCTCCATTCTTATGCATCTTCCCCCAGGAAACAGCTTTGGCAATATTAATACTTATAAGAGGCACTAGCATGTAAGCTTCATGAAGAGAGATTTTTAAAATTAGAATTTTTTCCAAAAACAGTATATGTTCAACATAGACAATTATAAAACAAAAATAACTAAATAGAAACATTATATCCCCACTATCCAGGAATTACTGCTGTTAACAGCTTAGTACATAACCTTCCCCATCTTTTTCTAAGTATTTAAGATGTGTGTGTGTGTGTCTATGTATTTTCTACCAAAATGAGGTAATACTATATATAATGTTGTTTTCTTTTCAGTTAATGACCTCCACCATTCCATGTTAATGTTTTCATCACATCTAAAAACCATCATACATAGGCAGCCCTGTCTGGTGTGGCTCAGTTGATTGAGCACTAGCCTGTGGACCAAAAGGTTGCTGGTTTGATTCCCAGTCAGGGCACATACCTGGGCTGCAGGCCAGGTCCCCAGCTGGGGGTGTGCAAGAGGCAACCAATTGATGTTTCTCTAGCACATCTGTCTCTCTCTCTTTCTCTCTCTCTCTCTCGCATGCGTGCGCGTGCGCCCGGTCCCTCCTTTCCCCTCTCTCTATAAATAAATAAAAATATTTTTAAAAATCATCCATATTCATATTTCCCTACTTTTCCCCCAAATGTCCTATAAAGCCAATGATCTTTTTCAGGACAGGAATTTTGTTTCTTGCTGATCCCTAATGTCTTTTAACAGTTCTTGTAACATAGTAGTAACTCAATAAATATTTGCATTAATTAATCAAAAACTTAGAGGATGGGGGCAGTTTCAGTGTAGAGATTACCTCATCCACGTATTGCCCTTTATCTCCATTTTAAAAATAATAAAAATCAAGGCCAGAGAAGTGAAATGACTTCACAAGTTCACACAGCAAGTAAGTGGATTTGCTTTCCATTCCTCTGTTTATTATATTAAACCAGGAGTTGGCCAACTTTTTCTGTGAAGGTCACATAGTAAATATTCTAGGCTTTCTGGAACAAATAACAAAATCAAAGATATTATGTAGGTACTACAGAAAAATTTTTTCCATAAATTTTTATTGATGCAATCCAAATATAATAATAATCAGCTATAAGGTTTTGTAATACAGGTCTTCTAATGAAAAAATGGGGGGGGGGAAATAACATTTGGTTTCATTGCAGTTGAAAGTTAATGTTCTCTATTATCAAGCTGATTGTAAATGTTCATATGAATAAACAGTCTTAGCTCACAGGTCATAGTTTGCCAACCTGTCTTATACTATGTTGCTTTTGTGTGATTTGGCTTGTTCTTTGAAAGTTTGATTGAAAATACCATTTTTTTTAATTGACAGTTACAGATGGGTTCTGGCTTATTGAAGGTACATGGTACTAAATTACCAATGAAGAAAACAAGTCCTTAGCCAGTCCTTTAAAGGGTGTATCTTGTCTTACTTCAGTTATTCTAGTGCCTACATGTTGGTGATACCTGTCTTCTTTCACTTGCATTGCAAGAAGGTAAGTTGCATTGTGACTGTGGCTTTCATAATTAACCATGTGTTAATGTTTAATGGAGCTGACCAATTTAGAAATCAGTGCAAGTGAGGATGGTGATTGTTTGTCATATGTCAGCGCTGATTGTTTTTCTTTTTTATATAAAAACATGCTATGCTATTTAAAGATGTAAAGGTAACTATCCAAAGAGTTAAAAGAACAGAAAGTGATTGCTTTGGAGGGAGCAGGGAATGGGGAGGAAAGTTGAGGATTCCTTTATTACTTTTTTAAATAGCATACCTTGTAGAATTCTATCATTTTTTAAAACTATGTACATGTATAATTTTGATTAAAAATACATGAAAATAGAACAGGGGCACATTGAAGCTTTTTCTAGAAAAGTCTTCTTTAATACTTTCCTCCATCCTCCCCTAGGTTAGATGTCCCTCTTCTCAGCTCCCCACATCATCTGTGCTCAACTACATCAGAGCACTTAACACACTATACTATAATTATCTGTTTGTTCTCTCTGAAGGAACCATAAGCTCCTTGTAGGGAGGAACCATGTATTCATTTCAGCTCCTAGATTACAATATTTTAAAAGGTATTCATTAAAATGAAGTGAGGCTATCTAAACCAAATACCACTCAGTATAGGCAAATTAACATCATGATGAGATCCCAAACAAAATAAGTGTTGTTGAGGATGTGGTGAAATTGGAACCTTCATACATTTACCAATGGGAATATTAAAAGATACAGCCACTTTGGGAAATAGTCTGGAACTTCCTTATTAATTAAACATATAGTTACCATATGACCCAGAAATCCCACCCTTAAATCATAGAACAAGTGAACATACTTCTTGCCCTCTCTACTGGAAAGAGAGAGTCCAAATTCACAGGACAATATGCTAAGTGTCATGACAAGTTTGCTAAGGGCGCTAGGGAAGCACCCACACAGGTTAGTGAAATGAAGAAAACTGAGAACATATGTCGACACCAATGTTCCCTATAGGATTACTCATAAGAACCAAAAAGTGGAAACAACTCAAATGCCCGACTGATAAATGGATAAACAAGCATGGTATATCCATACCAGGGAATATTATTCAGCCATAAAAAAGGAATGAAGTACTGATAGGTGGTACAACTTTGATGGACTTGGAAAACACCACACTTGGAGAAAGAAGCCAGTCACAAAAGACCACATATCATATGATTCCATTCACATTAACTGTGCAGATAAGTGGTTGTTAGGGCTAGAGATAGGAGGAGAGATTAAGTATAAACAAGCTTAGGGAATTTGGGGGAGGGGTGATGAGAATATTTTAAAACTGGATCGTGATGATGGCTGCACAACTCTAAATTCACTGAAAACAACTGTAAACGTAAGATGAGTGAATTTTATGGTATGCAAAGTATAAGGCTGTAAAAAATGTATCAATCTATTACATTATCTAGTTTCTCAACTCTCCCCTCCCTTACTCTAGTTAACCTAGCCTGTTACAAGACCTGGTAAGAACTGTGATGAAGTTTCTGAAGCATTTTGCCAGCTGGGGCTTATGGTTGTGCTGACACAAATCAAAGTCAGCATCTCTCTGTGAAACAGTAAGATGTTTTCAGGTGTTCAATGTGTTTCAGGTTGGGTGATCCCAGTGTATAATATGGATAACCTGTAGCTTCTCTGCCAGTTTAGGTGTGAGTATGCCTAGGGCCCCTATTCCAAGTAATAAACTAGTCAGGAAACAAATTTACTTCTTGAAACTCTGGAGCCCTATTCATAACCAGGTGAACAGTTCTACCACGGCATATCCGTGAAAATGTTGGGGGTAGGGCAACTTGGTCAGTACTTATTGAACAAAGATGTCCTGCCAGAACAGTCAAAGGTACATACTCCGCCCCCTAGGCCCGCTCCCGCGTGGTACCCCAAGGGAAAGCACACCTTTCCAAGGACACTGGGGAGGTGCAACGCGATGTACCGGCACTTCTTAGAGCTAAGCCAAAGGCTGACACCAAGTCCCTCCCTTTTTGCGTTGAGGGAAGGGCACAAACTGCCACAAAGTTAGGGTGAGATGTCTCCTCCCAGGGCCACCTGCTGCCCCGAAACTCACGCAGCTGCTATCAGAGTCGCCAAGGTGGTACTGATAAGTGTGCCTGGACTTCAGTGACGTTCGCAGCTGCAGCCCCACCGTTTGGCCCCCGCACAGCAAAAGAAGGCGGTGGAGTTAAGACAGCAGTCTGAGCGGGCTCCTAACCATCCCTGCCTCCAGCTGGCGTTGTCCCTACTACCCAGTGCGCAACTCCCTAGTAACGTGCCACACCCCCCAACACTGGTGATTGTGTCGTAGCTCCCCCTAGTAACCGGAAGCTAGCCAAGCAGGCACCAGGTGCTGGCCAGCTGGAGCATGCGCAGAGGAAGACGGGGGTGGGGGGGGCCGAGGGCGAGGGCGGGGGCGGGGGAGGCAAGAGGCTTCTAGGCCTGGATATGGCTTCTGTGGCGGAAAAGGCCATGCCGCTGGGACCCAGGTGGCTTCGGAGGCAGAGGGAAGACGAGACAGAATCAAACTGGACTAGGTTAAAGGCTCAGGTTTCCTCCCTTTCCTCCCTTCTCCCCAAAGGGAAAAGGACCCCAAAGAGGGCAGAATGGCCAAATTATCATGAACCTAGAGTCCAGCTCGCTTCTGCAAAACACGGAGCAGAATAAGGCAGCTTTGATGGGGGTGGTTTTTCTTGAAGTTCCTGAAAAGAATGTATTTGTAGCCACATGAACATGAGTTAATTACTACTTCCCTGAGCCTCTGTTTCATCATGTATAAAATAGGAATAATAATAGTGCCTACTTCACAAGTTGTTTGTGAGGATTAAATAAAATAATCCACCAAAGAATTGAGCAAACTGGAGAAAGCTAACAGTTTAGTTTGTTTTTCAGGGCTCAGCACACTCCTAAGAGCAGGTGTCATCTTTTCCTTCAGATTCAGGGAAACTAAAGGATTTTTACAACACAAAATAAACACATGCATAGGGTTACTTATTCATTAAAATGATAGTATATGAGAATCAAAACAGTCTCCCCACACTCAGCCTGGACACAAAAACAAAACTACCCCTTATTATCTACATAAACATCACTAGTCCACTGTCATTACAGGCATTTTCCATGACTCCCTGTCCAGCTAAATACTTTCTTCATTACAGTTTGTGCCCCAAAATTTGAATCCCTCTCCTCAAAATCCTCTCCTTGCTGCCCCCACAAACCTAGACTGTCGGTATCATGACCCTTACCCAATCCCAATCAAGTCCCCACATTGAAAGACCCTGTGCCTTACATCTAACTTTCACTTATTAGTTCTGACCTTTCCTTTCTTCTCTGAAACACTGCCGCAACTTTGAGAAGTGGAGTTCTCCGTTTCTGAAGTAAGAAATTCAGTTTTGTCATGTTAACAGGTTGATATGTTGGTGATACTCAGCCCATTTTTGACAGTTTTGAAGGCCTTACAGAGGTCCAGGAGAGGCTGAAACCTCACCACCACAGCTCAAGACCTTCAACTTCAAAACTGTGCTCTTCTGAGGCCTCTTGAAACTCTTACTTGGGGCTCTCTGACAGCAATGGTGAGGTACAGAGGTTCCACAATGGTTGAAGCTCTGATTCCTTTCCTTGAGCTCCCATTTGCTAAGGATATTAGTCCTATGGCCCACATGTCACCCACTCACTATAAGAAGCCTTTCCTGACCCCCTGGATTATAGGGCCCTCTGTGTACCCTGTCTTAGCCCTGCCATGGCTGTTTCTGTACTTGTTTTATTCCCAATGAACTACTGCATATAATTGCAAGCCTAGTGTGGCAAAGGGTCCATGCTCTGTAATTATGAGATCAACCTGTGACATTGCTGGGGCCTAGATGATTTCAATCCACCTCAGGGATGTCTTCTCCACCTCAGCTGCCACACCCACCATCTTCTAGCTAACCCTGAGGTCACTCTTTTCATTAAAATCTTCTAATACTGCACTAAAAAGAGTTTTTATCATTTTCTTTTCCTAGATCTTTCAGATTTTGTTTTTTTAATATTTTATTTATTTTAAAGAGAGAGGGAGAAAGGGAGGGAGAGAAACATCGATGTGTGAGAGATACATCGATTGGTTGCTTCTCACATGCCCCCAACTGGGGACCTGGCCCACAACCCAGGCATGTGCCCTGACCATAAATCAAACCAGTGACCTTTTAGCTCAAGGGCCAACACTCAATCCACTGAGCCACAGCAGCTAGAGTGTCGTTCAGATTTTATATTAATGTCTCTCATTATTTTATTTTCAGGTATGTTTCCACCAATTCTTTTGCTTTTTCTATGAAAATAATCATAGTTACTAAATATTCTACTAATACAAAACTCTATAGAAAATGTAGCCTCATAAAGTAAATTATACATATATGAACACTCACAAAATTAGAAAAAAAGATTTAAAAGGCATATGCCAAAATGTTCAGTGTTTATTTATGATTTATTTTTCTTTCTGTATATTTTTATGGTTCTAAAGTTACTTTATGAATAAAATAGTGCATTTCGAAAGACAGAGAAAGAAAAAGTTTACATGTCATTCCTTGAATTTCAGATATCAATGATATTAAACAGATTCTATTTTCAGTTATATTTTCCTGGGCTAAATTAGATCCGGTCCCTCCAGGATATTTAAAATCAACTCCCATCATGTTCCTCCTAGTAATATTTAAGTTATTTTACTCACAAATTTTCAAACAGCTTTAACATGTGTTTGACGAACAGGAAACTATCCGATATTCGTATCTGCTCATTACCCCTTTCCCCAGTAACAAATCTTCCATTGTAATAGTTTTTCTCAGTAATGTCAATACTTTAACTTGAGAGAGGATTTCAAGATGGCGGAGGAGTAAGTGGAAGTCACACTAACCTCCCCCCGAGGAGCAACCTGGAATTACAACTAAATTGAGGAGAAATCACCTGGAACAAACAACTGAACAATAGTGAGAGAGGAGATGTGTAACCTCGGAGACAGAAGAATCAGTTAGCGCAATCTAACAAGTAAGGAGTGCGGTAGAGACTCGAGAAGGCGGGCAGGGTGCCCATGGGCGGCAGCACCAGAAGGATATTGAATCGGCCAGTTGGATCCCCCTGAGAAGAACGGGGTCTAAACCAAAAGCAGAGATCTCTAGCCCACAGCACCAGAACCCAAAAAGTACACAAAAAACAGCCAGCTGCTAAAAGCAGCAGGGTTGCTCTCTGCCAGAGCCAGGCAGCTGGAGATGCAAAAAAATGTTTAAAGGGCCAATGCATAAATTTTTATTTGCAGCCACTTACTCTGGTCTCAGGCAAAGGCGGGGACAGAGTGGGCTACAGATCCTGAGGAGAGACCGGGGAAGGAGGCTTTGGGGAGAGAACTGAGAGAGTAGCTGGCAGGATCTTGGTGCTGATTCATCCCCCACACAGCAGCAGCCATCTTGCTCAGGCAGAAATCACTCCCCCTGAATGGCACCAGTGTCAAAGGACCCAATAGCCCCACCCGCAGTGGGATTCCACTCTGCCCTGTGCTGTCTCAGCCGCCTGCTGAGTGCAGAGTGGCAGCCACAGACAGTAGATCCCTGGCTAAAGGAGGCACAGAGAGGTCTGGAGACACTTGAGGAGAGACTGGGGATAGAAGCTTTGGGGAGAGAATGGAGAGAGTAGCCGGAGGGATCCCAGTGCGGACTCCTCCCCCATACAGCAGCAGTGTGAGAGGACTCAATAACCCCGCCCCCAGGAGAGACTCCGCCCCGCCCTGAGGAGTCTAAGGCAGCCTGGCACATGCAGAGTGAATAGATTAACAGCTGAAGGAGAGAGCCACAAACAGTAAATTACTGAAAGTCTTGAATAGACTGCCTAAGGTCAGAAAGGGACGACATCTGATATCATCAGAGGCAGATCCAGAAAGTAAAAACAGCGGTCTCCAACCATAGAGGTTCACACCACAAAGTCAGGAAATCAAGACAGATCAGCTTAAGAACCAGAAGCAAAAGAGAAGAGTCTCACAAATAATGGGAAGACAAAGAAATATGCCCCACTCGAAGGGAAAGGAGGAATCCCCACTAAGAGAACTAAATGAAATAGAAGCAAGTAAACTATCAGATATTAAGTTCCAAACCACGGTTCTGAAGAAGCTCAGTGAGCTCAGAGAGAATTACCAAAAACTTCAGGGAAACTATGAGGAACTTACTGCAAACTCTATCAGCATGAAAATGAACCTAGAAACTATCAACAAGAGACAAGAGGAAATGAAGAATACAATTTCTGAATTGAAGAACACAGTAGAAGGTATCAAAAGCAAGCTAGATGAATCTGAGGATCGAATCAGCGAGCTGGAGGACAAAGTAGAAAAAAGCTCCGAGAAAGAGCAAGAAAATAAAAAAAGACTCAAAAAGAATGAAGAGGCATTGAGGGAAATGCAGGACAACCTGAAACATAAAAATATACGTGTAATAGGGATACAGGAAGGAGAAGAAGAGGAACAAGTGATAGAGAACCTGTTTGAAAAAGTAATGATGGAAAACTTCCCTAATTGGAGGAGAGAAAACGTCTCACAAGTCCAGGAAGCACAAAGGGTCCCCTTCAAGAGGAACCCCAAGAGGCCCACTCCAAGACATATCATCGTTAAAATGGCAAATATCAAAGACAAACAGAGAATCCTAAAGCAAGCAAGGGAGAAAGAGGTAGTAACATATAAGGGAGCCCCGATATGGCTAGCATCTCACTTCTCAGCAGAAACACTGCAAGCCAGAAGGGAATGGCAAAAAATATTCCAAGTATTGATAAACAAAGGCCTGCAACTAAGACTGCTCTACCCAGCAAGGCTCTCAATTAAAATGGAAGGCGATATAAGGAGTTTCCCAGACAAAGGAAGGTTAAAAGGATACCCCTCCACCAAACCAGCACTGCAAAATATACTAAAGGGACTGCTTTAAGATGAAGAAAAAGAATCTATGAATACCCAGTTCCTTTCAGAGTTGCCAATACTTGATATTACCAATATTTTTAATACTCATTCATCTGATTGTGACAATGATGTTATGTTAATTATTCCTTTATTATTTGTTGAAACTAAACCTGTTTTAGTATATTTCTTGCCTATTTCTATTCTTTTTAAAAGAAACTTTGAATGACTTTTTGGTATTCTTTATCCATTTGTTTATTTAAGGTTTGTAGAACTTTTTTCCAAACAAAAAACAAAAAAAAACCTATTAACCATATTTTAAATGTGTTGCAAATACTTTCCTATTCTATTTCTTGTCCTTTAACTTTTTTTGTATGTATACTACTGTATAGTCTTAAATGTTTAACATGGTCATATTGTCAATATTTACTTTATAGCTTCTGGGGTTGAATATTTTACTTCAGGTCATGAAAAATATTAGTTCTATTTTCTTCTAAAACTCCTTATATTCTACATATTGATTTTTAACTCACCTGAATATTTCTTGCATAATGTGTGAAATAGGGCTCTATTTTATTTCAAGTAATAGTGGTCTATGTACCTTATTTGTTGAATAAGCCTAATTTTCCCCCATTGATTTGAAATATCAACTTAATCATATATTGTATTTTTAGACAGATATATATGTTTGTCTCTAGAATGCTCATTATATTTCATTGATCTGATTGATTATTTCTGTGCTGGTGTCATGTTGGTTTAATTGCTGAGACTTTATAATGGTTTTAAATTTTTTAAATATTTTATAATTAACCTTGACATTTAAAAAAATAAATAAAATCAATCTGCATTAAGAAAGAAAGAGAGAGAGATGGAACTCCTACCTTTTGCGACATGGATGGAACTGGAGAAGATTAAGCTAAGTGAAATAAGCCAGTTGATGAAAAACAAATACCATATGATCTCACCTATAAGTGGACTCTATTCAACAAAAATAAACTGATGAACAAAATAAACCACAGGCACGGAAACATGTAGCAGACCGAAAGTGGCCAGAAGGGATGGGGAAAGAGGACAATGGTGGAAAGAAGGGGAAGGGACTAGACAAAGAACATGTATGAATGACCCGTGGACATGGACAACAGAGTGGAAATTGATTGGGAGCAGGGGGTGGGGGTGGGATGGGTGGAGGGGGATAAAGGGGGGGAAATTGAGACAATTGTAATAGAATAAACATTATTTATAAATTTTAAAAATAAGAATAAAAATGTAAAAAAAAAGAGAAAATACTTTACCTTGAAATGTATGATGGAAAGTTCACAAACTGTGGTGTGAGACTTAACATCTGTTTACTGGCTATATAACCTTAGTCCTGTTGCTGTCCCTTACTGAGACTCACTTATGTCCTCTAAAATTAGGTTAATGATACTATAGTATTGATATTTCCAATATATAGCAATTGAAAATTCTCATTATGATTACCTTCAATTCTTTAATAGACTGAAAAAAATAAACAGTATCCAAAACATTCATAATTTATAGGCAGTTCTTTGTAATATTTACAAATGCATGTAGAGTGACTGAGAGTTCAAAACAACTAAACCTAAGGTTCGATGATGTAAAATGGGTAAAGGTACAAAGAAATCCTTCTCTCACTTTCTGCCATGCTATGAGTGAATGGTCCAAATAATAGGTGACAACCCAGGAGGGTGAGAAGCAAGCAGTTGATCTAGAATGTCTCCCAGGTCTCTGATCTCATCAATTATATGAATGGCAGTTCAGCAATGTGAACTGTTTTCTCACTGACTACCTCCTCTCCGGCAGCACTTGTTCCAGGAAAGGAGCAATAATAAAGGCTGCCATTCACTGATTGCCTACTGTATGCCAGGCACTTCATTCATTACAGACACAAACACTTACTCAGGGCCAGCTTATATTCTAGACAGTGTTCTAGAAGCTGGGGATCTGCTAGGGAAATAAGCAGACTAAAATGTTTGCCTCTGTTGAATGTGCCTGTGTTCTATTGGGGAAAGACACAAATAAACAATTAATGTAATAAATCAGTAAATTATGTAGTATAGGAGAGAGAGACATTTGATGGAAAAAAAGAGCAGGGAAGGAGGATTGAGAGTGCTAGTGGCTAGGTATGCAGTTTTATTTATTTTTTTTAATTTCAACTAACCAAATTTATTTTTCACAAATTGACTTTTTTCTATCACCATTCATTTTCTTTTTTATTTTTAAGTATATTTTATTGATTATGCTATTACAGTTATCTCATATTTTCTCCTTTTGCCCTTCTCCACCCCTACCCCTTTTCTCCCTAGCAATCCCCCAGCCCTTATTTCATGCCCATGGGTCGTACATATAAGCTCTTTGGCTTCTCCATTTCCTGTGCTATCCTTAATATCACCCTGTCTATTTGTACCCACCAATTATGCTTCTTATTCCCTGTACCTTTTCCTCCATTGTCCCTCTTCCTCCTCCCCGCTGATAACCCTCCATGTGATCTCCATATCTATGATTCTGTTCCTATCCTTGTTGTTTGCTTAGTTTGTTTTTGTTTTTTAGATTCAGCTGTTGATAGTTGTGAGTCTGTTGTCATTTTACTGTTCATAGTTTGATCTTCTTTTTCTTACATAAGTTCCTGTAATATTTCATATAATAAAGCCTTGGTGATGGTGAACTCCTTTAGTTTTACTTTGTCTGGGAAGCACTTTATCTGCCCTTCCATTCTAAAGAATAGCTTTGCTGGATAGAGTAATCTAGGTTGTAGGTCCTTGCTTTTCATCACTTTGAATACTTCTTTCCAGTCCCTTCTTGCTTGCAAAGTGTCTTTTGAGAAATCAGCTTATAGTCTTACAGGAACTCCTTTGTATATAACTCTCTGCTTTTCTCTTGCTGCTTTTAACATTTTCTCTTTATCTTTAACCATTGGCATTTTAATTAAGATGTGTCTTGGTGTGGTCCTCTTTGGGTCCAACTTGTTTGGGACTCTGTGCTTCCTGGACTCGTATGTCTATTTCCTTCATCAAATTAGGGAAACTTTCTTTCATTATTTCCTCAAATAAGTTTTCAATTTCTTGCTCCTCCTCTTCTTCTCTCATCCCTATGATTTGGATGTTGACACTTTTGAAGATTCCCAGAATCTTCTTATTCTATCCTCATTTTTTTTTCAATTCTTGTTTCTTCATTCTGTTGTGGTTGACTATTTATTCTTCCTTATATTCCAAATCATTGATTTGAACCCCAGCTTCCTTCCCTAAACTGTTAGTTCCCTGTGTATTTTTCTTTATTTCACTTAGTGTAGCCTTCATTTCTTCCCTTATGCTCTTGCTGTATTCAATGAGTTCTCTCCTGATCAGCAGTGTGTTGAACTCTGCATCTGATAGGTTAGCTATCTCCATTTTGTTCCATTCTTTTTCTGGGGTTTTGTTCTGTTCTTTCACTTTGGTCATATTTCTTTGTCTCCTCAATTTGGCAGCCTCCCTGTATTTGTTTCTGTGTATTAGGAAGAGCTGCTTTGACTCCCCATCTTAGCATACCTGCTAAGTTGTATGGGATGGAGGCTTAGGTATTCCCCAGGGCAGGGAACCTGCTTCACTGTTTTGTGGGTCTGTATGCGGGGGAGGGGTCAGAGAGCACAATGCCGCTGCCTAGCTGCTGGATGCTTGCTTGGTACTCGCCCAGCTTCCAGTCACTTCATGTATTTCCTGTATGTAACTGACACCTCCCCTCTAGCTGTTTCATTGCTGTTGGTTCCCAGAGTAGGTAGATTTGCCTACATTGTAGAACTGTGCAGGCCCTTTAAATGGACTCTCCTGAGAGATTGGTAGTTTCTTCTGCTGCCCCAACCCCCACTGGTTTTTACAGCCAAAAGTTATAAAGCTTTATTTTTCCAGCCCTGGAGCCCTGGGCTGCATGGTCTGGCTTGGGACTGGGATTGCTTGCTCCCCCGGTATCATTCCAGATTTTTATCCACCACATGTGAATGTGAGACCACACATTCCACTGGCTGTTGCCACTGCCTCATCACTGCTGTCTCACTGCCACTGTCTCACCACTGCCACATCACATCCTCTCCACTCTGGCTCCCCAGCTCCTTCCCTCCTACCTGTCTGGATGAATATGGCTTCTTTAAATCCTTGGTTGTCAGACTCCCATACAGTTCAATTTTCTAGCAGTTCTGGGTGTTTCTTGTTTTGAAGTTAGTTGCGATCCTTCTTATGGTTGTGCAAGGAGGGGAAGCGTGTCTACCTACCACTCCATCTTGACTGAATGTTCCCTCATCATCCATTTTCAATCCTTGTCTTCAAATTAGAGTTATTTCTTAGAGGCAAATAATAACAATTCTTAGTAAATAATAGGTATACACTTTTAAATGAGCTGTTCAGGGTTGGCCTCATTAAGAAGGTGACATTTGAGCAATTCTTGATTGAACATGATGAGAGATCAAGACAGAGGGACCTCTGGAGGAACATTAACAATAGCCTGTGCAAACATGCGAGATGGGAGTGTGCCTGGATTCTGTGCCAATATATCCAAACAACACTATGCAAGGCATGGGAGCTATAAACCTAGGGACAGATAATTGTACAAGCAGTTACAACAAAATAATTTAAGATACACAGAATGACCTCTAGTGAGAATCAAAGAAAGCTGGCCTGAAGGAGTGCCAAGGGAGCTGATACTAAGTTTGATGAGAGTTTTGTCATAGGAAGGGGAGGACCAGGCTGATAGAAAAGCATGTTGGGAGTCACAGATAACACAGGTGGCCTGGTGGACTGGTGGTCTTTTAAGTCCTATTCTAGAGGTGCCACAGTTTATTTGTCTGGTTAAGCCCAATGATCTGAAGAGACACCTAGAGTTTTAAATGTGTAACACTCCATAGCAAGTGTGAAGCCTACTTTTTTTCAGCCAAACCTTATCCATGGTCTTCCATGTTGTTTCCGGTTTTTCACTATTACACACACACACACACACACACACACACACACACACACACACAGAAGCCTAGGGCAAATATCTTTCTTCATAAAAAATGTATACACTTGTTCAGTTATTTTCTTTTTTTAAATTTTTAATTGAATTTATTGGGGTGCCATTGGCTAATTAAATTATATGAGTTTCAGATGTACAATTCTATAATACATCATTTGTATGTTCAGTTATTATCTTAACATTAATTTCAGGAATTTAAACTGGATTTTTCCTTAAACAGGAATTTAAGCTGGATTCAGGGGTTTTCATATTTCCACCTTTAATACGTTTCCTAGTTGACCTTCCAGAAAGAATGTGTCAGTTCTTAGTCCCACCAACAGTGTGGGAGACTCTTTGCCTATATCCTTACCAACAATTTGTTAATTTTACTAATTTATCTCAGAAATTGGATATAGGAATAAATGTGAGAAGAAGATGGTTTCAGGCTCTGAAAAGTTTCATAAACTGATAATTTTTTCTGTCTTGTTCAATAAGGAAATGAGACTGAGGCCATCCTACTGTGCAGACTTTAGGTCATGAGTATTCATGACAATTCATAAACCCGTGCCCAGCCTGAAGCCAATAGAAGGATCAGCTATTTTGGTTTTTTAAATTTTTTTCTTTTTAAAGTATAGTTTATTGATTATGCTATTACAGCTGTTCCAATTTTTTCTCTCCTTTATCCCCCTCGACCCTGCACACCACCACCCTTCAGCATCGCCCTGCCTTACTTCATGTCCATGGGTCATACATATAAGTTCTTTGGTTTCCATTTCTTATACAATTTTTAACCTCCCTCCCCCTGTCTATTTGTACCCACCAATTATGCTTCTTAATCCCTGTATCTTTCCCCCCATTCTCCCTCTTCCCCCTCTCCACTGATAACCCTCCATGTGATCTCCATTTTTGTGATTCTGTTCCTGTCATAGTTGTTTGCTTAGTTTGTTTTTTTGATTCAGCTGTTGATAGTTGTGAGTTTGTTGTCATTTTACTGTTCATAGTTTTTGATCTTCTTTTTCTTAGATAAGTCCCTTTAATGTTTTGTAGAGTAAGGGTTTGGTGATGATGAACTCCTTTAACTTGACCTTATCTGGGAATCACTTTATCTACCCTTCCAGTCTAGATGATAGCTATGCTGGATAAAGTAATTTTTTTTTTGGCTTGGAACATAATATTTACTTGTAGTTTCACTTATACATTTTAAATTAATTAATTTATTTTTTCAAATACATTTGTCTCCGCCTTCCCCCCACCACTTTTCCCTGCTCCCCTCCCCCTACTCCCTCCCTCAATCCTTCCCCACTTTGGCTTTGTCCATGAGTCCTTGCTATATGTTCCTTGACTTGCCCCTTCCCTTCCTTTTCCCCCGCCCACCCCTCCCTCTTTCCCTCTTGTCTCTGTTGGTTTCTTTTTTTTCTTTCAGAGTTGCTGGTCTTATTTTCCTTGCATCTTTATTGTTGGTTAGGTTCTGCTTATAGGTGAGATCATATGGTATTTGTCTTTCGCCCCCTGGCTTATTTCACTTAGCATAATGCTCTCTAGTTCCATCCATGATGTCACGTAGTATTCCTTTTTTGTTTCTGCTGCGTAGTATTCCATTGTGTAAATGTACCATCATTTTTGATCCAATCATCTACTGATGGGCATTTACGTTGCTTCCAGCACTTGGCTATTGTCAATTGTGCTGCTATGAACATTGGGGTGCATAGGTTCTTTTGAATTGGCGTTTTTGGTATTCTTAGGGTATAGTCCCAGCAGAGGAATCACTGGATCAAAAGGCAGTTCCATTTTCAGCTTTTTGAGGAAATTCCACACTGATAAAGTAATCTTGAATGTAAGTCCTTGCCTTTCAGGACTTTGAAAACTTCTTTCCAGCCCCCTCTTGCCTGCAAGGTTTCTTTTGAGAAATCAGCTGATAGTCTTATGGGAACTCCTTTGTAGGTAAGCGTCTTTTTTTTTTTTCTTGCTGTTTTTAAGATTCTCTCCTTATCTTTATTCTTGGGTAACTTAATTATGATGTGCCTTGGTGTGTGCTTCCTTAGGTCCAATTTCTTTGAGACTCTCTGAGCTTCCTGGAAGACAAGGGAAGTTTTCCTTCATTATTTTTTCAAATATTTTTCAATTTCTTGCACTTCCTCTTCTCCCTCTTGCACCCTTATGACTCAGACGTTGTAACATTTATAGTTGTCCCAGGGGCTCCTCAGCCTATCCTCATTTTTTTTTTAATTCTTGTTTCTTCATTCTGTTCTAGTTGGATGTTTATTTCCTCATTTTGTTCCAAATCATTGATTTGAGTCCTGGTTTCCTTCCCTTCACTGTTGGTTTCCTGTATATTTTCCTTTATTTCACTTTGTATAGCCTTTATTCCTTCCTTCATTTTGCAACCAGACTAAATCATTTCTATGAGTATCCAGATTACCAGTGTTTTGAACTCTGCATCTGATAGACTGTCTATCTCCTCGCTGCTTAGTTCTTTTTTTGGAGTTTTGATCTGTTCTTTCATTTGGGCCCTATTTCTTTGTCTCAGCACACCTGTTACATTGTAAGGGGTGGAGCCTTAGGTATTCACCAGGGTGGGGCAACCCACTTTGCTGCATTGAGGTGCTGTATGTGGGGGAGGAGTCAGAGAGGGAACAATGCTGCTTGCTAGCTTGCTTTCGCCCCTCTTTCCATCACTTCCCTCACTTCCCTCACTTCCCACAAGCGGATTGTGCCCTTCCAGGTGCTAATTCCCAGGTGGGTGAGCTTGTGTATGCTCTAGGATCCCATGGGCCTCTCCAATGGACTCTCCTATGAGACAGGGAGTTTCTCCTGCCACTGCAATCCCCACAGATTTTTACAACCAGACGTTTTGAGGTTTTATTTCCCTGTGCTGAAACCCTGGGTTAGGTGGTTCATCTCGCTCCCTAGTTGTTCCTCCTGGCTTATCTGCATGCGAATATGAGACCATCTGGTCCGCCAGCCACCACCTCACCTACCCCGGTCCACCAGCCACCGCCTTGCAGCACGTCCTCTCTGCCCCATCTACCCGTCTCCACCCCTCTTACCAGTCTGGATGAATGTTTCTTCTTTAACTCCTTGGTTGTTGGACTTCCATGCAGTTTGACTTTCTGGCAGCTCTGGTTGTTTTTTGTTTTTAAATTTATTGTTATCCTTTTGGTTGTGCAAGGAAGTGAAGTATATCTACTTATGCCTCCATCTTGGCTGGAACCAGCCCAAACTGTGGATCAGCTATTTTGTACCCATTACCTTAGAGAGAACTTCACAGCAAAAGAGTAGACTTCTGGCCCTGGGGAGGGACAGACCTGATGTTTGATTCCAGCTCCATCTCTTATTAGCTGCATGATCTTAGGCAAGTTACTATTACCTTGTGTGACTCAGCATCCTGGTCTGTAAAATAGTGATAGTGAAATGGCACATATTAGTGGGAGCAGTTGTGAAAGACCATAATAAGTTGTGAGTTCTAGTCTGAGATGAAATGTTACAGCTGGGGATCCCTATATCCATCTCTTCAGGATGAGGTGTGAGATCCAGCCCCACTCTCTCTGCCCCTTGTTATCCTTCACCTGAAGTCCCTGGTAGTGACAGGATTTCAGAGTTACCTGGATTGTAAAGGACCCCTCAGACCTCAGTCCCACCTCCTTCGAACTACACACTTGGGAGTCTCTGTGTCCTTCTGAGATCAACTTCCCTTGCCCTTAGCTCCTAAATGTTGCTCAGGGAAGTGGTTTGGGAGGGGGTTGATTGACTGGTACTAAACTATCTGAAAGCATAAGGGTGTCTTTGACAAGCGGGGCAAGAAGACAGTCCCTGGGGACACACAAAACCAGGAGATATCCACCTCAGCATTCTATAAGTGCTCCCTTATCATTTCATAATTGTCACCATCATCACTGTTAAACTCTCAGGTATTTTTGAATTCGCTCCTGTTCCTGTCAAGGGCCAGTCTTGATGTAACTCCTAGAGCCAGACTGTCACATCATCAGATAAACACTAAATAAGCACTTTCTGAATGACATAAACAACACTTAATTTTTCCCCACCCTCTGTAGCAGAGTAATGCATCCTAGCAGAGTAATACTAGCTACCATTTCTTCAGAGCCTGCAATGGACCAGACCTGTGCTAATCACTCATACACGGAGCACATCTGGGAGAAGCAGATGTGAATTCACATGCCTCAGTTTCCTCATATGTCATATGTGGATAATAATGCCTACATCATAGAGTGCTGTAAACATATGAGAACTAAGATGTGTAAGAAGCCTCAGCTTCTCACCATGGAGTCTGACCTCTGGCTCCACCACTAACTAGCTACATCCTCATCTGAAATATGTGCTAATAGTAATACCTATCTTATAGGGTTGATATGATTAAATTAGCTAATGCAATTAAAGGAGTTGGTACAGGATGCCTGGTTGTAATTTTTATTTTTATTACTATTATTGGAGGATCAGGAAAAGGAAGAAGATTCAGCAAAAGAGACTGAGAAGTGGGCACCAAAAAGGTCAGGGAGTAGGTTATATGAGAGAACAGTGTCATGGAAACAAAGGGAAAAGAATTTCAGAAAGGAGAGAGATGGAATGTAAGAGGGCACTTAGAAGCCAGATTTTCCTGGCAAAAGAATAGTGTTCATGTTAATAACCAATGAAGATGAAAGCAGAAAGGAAAAAAAAATAAACACATAGTTTGAAATGAAGCCTTTTTTAGGCTAACCCCATTAGTCTGACCTGAATGCCCAGGTATTGCTTCCATGTCTTCTAATTAGGGAGAACACATATTTCTTGAGTAAGGGAAAAGCCTGTGCCACATACAAAAAAAATAAAATGTCAGGTTACATCAGGTTGGTGAAAAAAAAATTTAGACTCTCAAATTCACACAACAGGGAGGATGATGAGGAGGGAAGAAACGTGGTGAATCACAGAACAGGTTTTCCAAGGAGTGATTTATACTGGAGCTCCAGGCTAACACCAGTAAAAAGAAGGGCAGTGGTATGGACAGAAATTCTTTATTTTTTAAATTTTATCTTTCTATTCTACCTGGTGCCAGAAACAGAATAAACCATGTCTTTGGGCAAATACTCAACAAGTATTTATAGAGTAAAATTGAGAAAAGATGAGCAGGAAGTGGAATGATATTCAAATCTGGACTAGATGAGGGATGTGGATACCTGCAAAGGGTAGATTAAGGGAGGGAAAGAGAGAAATTAGGGGTTAAATCTTATGTGAGCTGGGAAGTGTTGGGGGCCCAGGTGGCAGCCAGAGTGCACCTGCCTCTTGCTTAGGGATCATGGAGGGATCTCCTTTGGCTATGGAGAGATAGAGGTTGCTGCCAAGGTCCCAGAGGTGCCCCAAGACATGCAAGGAGTGGCCTTCTCAATTCTTTGCTGTTGGCTAGTTCTCAGCTCAAGGGTCCAATGCAGAAGGGCCCTACCAGCCTCCTTCTGACATTGAGGATTAAGGAGCCTGAAGCTTAAGGCAAACAGGGAATGTTGGGGCAGGGAGGTGTGATGGCAGAGCACAGAGGCAGAGCATCCACCCCCCTCCACCAATAGATGAGTGAGGCTGGGGGTGGGGAGGGAGGAAGAAGTAGTAAGGTCAGATCGTGGGGTCACTGATGGAGCAGAAGCAAGAAGCCAGGGAGGAGCTGAGGAGCTGTTTCTGGAAAGAAAAACTCAAGGCAGTTTCTGGGCATGGCAGCCCAGATAAGCCTGCACCGGCTTCTGCCCTGGCTGGGTGGTTCAGCTGGGTCAAGCATTGTTCCCATGCACCAAGGTTGTGGATTTGATCCCAGGTAGGGGCACATACAGGAATACAGGTGGGTGTGTGGATAAGTGGAGGAATAAATCGGTTTCTCTTTCTATCTTTCTCTGTTTATCTCCCTCTCTTCCTCTCCCTTCCTCCCTCTTTCCCGTTCTCTGTCTCTCTCAAATCAATAAAATAAAATTATTTCAAGAAAGCCTGCACTGGCTTCTTAAAGTGCCTGTGCATGGCCCATCAGCTGCTAGCATAATTAGAACGCCAATACTTCTTCCTGGGCCTCTCAACTTGTGCCATTCATGATAAATATAGTCCATAGTTCTGTTTGAAACCCTGGAATCTTCAGTTCCTACGAAGCTTCCTGGCCCTGTCAATCTACATGTGATTTTTGCAGGTCATTGTGACCTTAACTGCTCTCCCCTTACCCACACAGTGCTGTGCTTCTCCTGTGAGGCATCATCTCCCACTGCTGCACACTCTGTCCTCTCAGCTCTGTGGAGCACTGATTTCCTGCCTGACAAACTCCTTCAGATCCTCAGGTTAGTACATTCAATTTCTTCATACTCTGTGCCTTAAATGCAATCATCCCACACCCTCCAGCTTTGTACTGCTCACTGAAAAGGGACTTGCACACCTACAAGAGATATAGGAACCCTTGGGGCCTGAGGTCACATATGTCCTTTTTGTTAGACATCAGGAGAGGGAACAGGGCAGGTTGTGGAATGTTCTCTCTCTTCCCTCTTCCCCCATGAATGCCCTCCACTCTGCTCAAATGATTTGGCTTACTGGGTTTTCAAGATGGTGGAGGAGTGAATGGAAGTCACATTGACCTCCTCTCAGGCCAATCTGGAATTACACCTAAATTGTGGAGAAATCACCCAGAACATCAACTGAACAATAGCAAGGGAAAAGCCTTATAACCTCAGACAGACAGAAGAATCAGCTTTAGCACAACCTGACTGATCAGGCTGGCTTGTGAAGGCTGGCTGGGCACCCATGGGTGGCAGCCCAGAGGGATATTTAAACAGCAAGTTATATCCCCCTGAGAAGAGTGGGGTCTAAACCATAAGCAAAGATCCCCAGCCTACAGCACAAGAGCCCAAAAAGTACATAGATAACAGCCAGCTGTGAAAAGCAACAGGGCTGTTCTCTGTCAGAGATGAGCAGCTAGAGACGAAGAGAGCTTTTTAAAAGCCCAATGCATACATTTTTATTTGCATCCACTTACCCTAGGCCCCAACAAAGGCAGGGGCAGAGTGGGCTAGAGATGCCTGAGGAGAAACTGGGGAAGGAAGCTTTGGGGAGAGAACTGAGGGAATAGCCAGTGGGATAATGGTGCTGACTCATCCCCCATGCAGCAGCAGCCATCTTGCTCTGGCAGAACACTCCCCTGAGCAGCAACAACATAAGAGGAAACAGAAGCCCTGCCCCCAGGAAGGACTCTGTTCTGGCCCTGAGGTGTTTCGGCCTGACTGCTGAGTGCAGAGTAGCAGCCACAGATAGTAGATCCCTAGATAAAAGCAGCAAAGAGTGAACTACAGACATTTGAGGAGAAACTGGAGATGGAGGCTTTGGGGAGAGAACTGAGAAAGTAGCCGACGGGATCCCAGCAGTGAGTCATCCCCCATACGGTAGCAGCCATCTGACTCAGGCAGACAGCTCCCCTGAGCAGCAGCAGAGTGAGAGAAAACAACAACCCTGACACAAGCTGGGACTCTGCTCTGGTCCTGTGGTCCCTAAGGCTGACTGCTGAGTACAGAATGACTAGATTAATAACTGAAGGAGACAGCTACAGACAATAGATTCCTGGAAGTATCAAACAGACTGCCTAAGGTCAGATGGGGTCAATATCTGACATCATCAGAGGCAGATCCAGAAACCAAAAACAGTGGTAAATACTAGAGGCTACTGAGACGAAGTCCACTGTGGTCTTCTCCATGATTTGCAATATTTTCTTTACTACATAGCTTTTTAACATCCATTTTGAGTTCATCAAGTTTGTGCATATTAAGTCATTAGATTTTATAGTAATAGTTTATTTCTCTCCTTTTTTATACTAGTCTTAATCTCTCTACAGCCTTGCTAATACTGGTTCATTTGATAGTGGGATTGCAGGGGAGTTATTTTTGTGGATGTGGGTTTGTTTCCTGGGCTTTGTAGTTTTGTTCTGGCAGCACCAGCACAAAAACACACAAGACGTGGTGGACCGAGTGACCCTCAGTCTACCAGCTGGAGGGTAGGATCCACCAAAGAATGACCAAAAAAACAATCAAAACCCAATTACTTCCAGAGAGCCAACATAAATGTCATAAAAGGCACCCAAAGAGCAGCAAGTTCAGGAGATGCAGGAGACCGCACCACTTAATCTCACAGGTCTTCTACCATAGAAGTTCACACCACAAAGTAAGGAAGGCAAGCCAGATCAATTTAAGAAGCAGAATCAAAAAAGAATTCTCCCAAATATTGGGAAGACAAAGAAACACCCCCCAATCAAAGGGAAAGTAAGAAAACCCAGAAAGAGAACTAAATGAAATAGAGGCAAGTAAGCTTTCAGATAATGAGTTTAAAACAACAGTTATAAGGAAACTCACTGAGCTCAGGGAGCTCAGAAACAATTACCAAAAACTACAGGGAAACTACAAGGAACTTACTGCAAACTATATCAGCATTAAAAAGGACATAGAAACTGTCAAGAAGAGAAAAGAGGAAATGTGGAATACAATTTCTGAATTGAAGAATATAGCTGAAGGAATCAAAAGCAGGCTAGATGAAGCTGAGCACCAAATCAGCAAGCTGGTGGACAAGGTAGAAAAAAGCTCCCAGAAAGAGCAAGAAAATGAAAAAAGACTAAAAAATAATGAAGGAGCATTTAGGGAAATGCAGGACACGCTGAAACATAAAAATATATGTATAATAGGGATACAAGAAGGAGAAGAAGGAGAACAACCGATAGAGAACCTGTTTGAAAAGGGATTGTTGGAAAACTTCCCTAATTGGAGGACAGAAAAAGACACACATAGTCCAGGAAACACAGAGGGTCCCATTCAAGAGGAACCCCATGAGGTCCACTCCAAGACACATCATCATTAAAATGGCAAATATCAAAGACAAAAAGAGAATCTTAAAGACAGCAAGGGAGAAACAGGTAGTAACATACAAGGAAGCCCTGATACAGTTAGCATCTGACTTCTGAACAGAAACACTACAAGACAGAAGGGAATGGCTAGAAATAGTCTACGAAATGAAAAGCAAAGGCCTGCAACCAAGACTGCTCTACCCAGCAAGGCTCTCAATTAAAATGGAAGGCTAAATAAGGAGTTTCCCAGACAAAAGAAGGCTAAAAAATACACCTCCACCAAATCAGCACTGCGAGATATACTAAAGGGACTGCTTTGAGAAGATAAAGAAAAAAAGTAAGAAACAGAGGAACACAGGTACAAAGGGAAAAAATGGATAAGTAACTATGAATAATAACTTTAAACATAAATGGATTAAATGCTCCAATGAAAAGACATAAGGTAGCTGAATGGATTAGAAAATATAACCTGTACATATGCTGCCTACAAGAGACCCACCTCAGAAAAAGGACCTACACAGACTGAAAGTAAAGGGATGGAAAGTAATATTCCAAGAAAATGGACCAAAAAAACATACTTTTTTTTTGGACAGCAATACTTATACCAGACAAAATAGATTTCAAAGCAAAGGCCATAAAAAGGAACACAGAATGACACTTCATAATATTCAAAGGGAAAATCCATCAAGAAGACATTAACATTGTAAACTTATATGGACCCAACATAGGCGCACCCAAGTATATAAGGAAAATCTTGGAGGACTTCATGAAAGATAGACAGCAATGCACTGATAGTAGGGGATTTTAACACCCTACTGTCAAAAATGGATAGATCTTCCAAACAAAGTATCAACCGGGATACTGTGGAACTGAACGATGCATTAGATCAAATGGACTTAACTGATGTATATAGAACATTTCATCCCAAAGAAGCAAAATACACATTCTTTTCAAGTGCACATGGAACATTTTAAAAGACAGACCACATGATAGGACACAAAACAAGCCTCAAAAAACTTAAGAAAATTGAAAACATGTCAAGCATTTTCTAGGACTACAACAGCTTGAAACTAGAAACCAACCTCAAGAGAAAAACGCAAAATCATTCATGGAGGAGAGAAAGTCCATCAGCTGCTCATAGGACATGTCAAGCAGCTGGTCGAGGTCCACCCCGCAGTAGGTGAACTTGCAGAAGGTCTGCTGCTTCTTCTGCTCCACTTCTGCCATCCTGTCGGTTCTTCGGAAAGGACCTATTCATAATTTTTTATCTTTTCCTTAGGTAAGTCCCTTTAAAATTTCATTTAATGAGGGCTTGGTGATGATGAACTCCTTTAACTTTACCTTATCTGGGAAGCACTTTATCTGCTCTTCCATTATAAATAATAGCTTTGCTGGATAGAGTAATCTTGGATGTAGGTCCTTGCCTTTCATGACTTTGAATACTTCTTTCCAGCCCTTTCTTGCCTACAAGGTTTCTTTTGAGAAATCAGCTGGTAGTCTTATGGATACTCCTTTGTAGGTAACTCCTGTCAAAATGGATCAGATCAAATGGAGTTTGACCTGGTTTTATCCACATGCAAATATGGGAACGCCCAGTCTGCCAGCTGCCGCCTTGCCTGCCTGGTACTCCAGCCACCACCTTGCTGCACATCCTCTCTACCTTGGCTTCCCATCTCTGACCCTTCTACCAGTCCGGATGAGCATTTTTCTTTAACTCCTTGGTTGTCAGACTTCCAAATATCCTCCTGAACTTGCTGCTCTTTGGGTGCCTTTTATGCCACTTATGTTGGCTCTCTGGAAGTAATTGGGTTTTGATTGTTGTTTGGTCATTATTTGGTGGGTCCTACCCTCCAGCTGGTTTGATCCAGGGCTCCCTTGTATGTTACTTCATGGACTCATGAAGACCGAATAGCATGCTATTAAACAATGAATAGGTCAATAATGAAATCAAGGAAGAAATCAAAAACTTACTGGAAACAAATGAAAAGAGACACACAACAGTCCAAAACCTATTGGACACAGTGAAGGCAGTCTTGAGAGGGAAATTCATAGTAATACAGGCCTACCTAAAAAAGATAGAAACAGTTCAAATAAACGCCCTAACCCTACATCTTCAAAAGCTGGAGAAACAACAACAAACAAAGCCGAGAAAAAGTAGAAGAAAGGAAATAATCAAGGTCAGAACAGAATTAACCAACATAGAGACGAAAAGAACAATTCAAAGGATCAACCAATCCAGGAGCTTATTCTTTGAAAAGATAAATAAAATTGACAAGCCTTTAAGCAGACTCATCAAGAAAAAAAGGGAGAGGACCTGAATGAATAACATCAGAAATGAAAGAAAAGAAATTCCAACTGATACCACAGAAATACAAAGGATTGTAAGAATTTACTATGAACAATTATATGCCAAGAAATTTGAAACCCTGAGTGAAATGGACAAATTTCTAGAACAATAAAACCTTCCAACACTGAATGAAGAAGAAGCAGAAAGCCTGAACAGACCAATAATAGCTGGTGAAATGAAATCCGTAATCAAAAAACTCCAGAACACAAATGCCCTTGAACAGATGGTTTCACAGGAGAATTTTACAAAACATTTAACTAAGAGCTAGTTCCCTCCCCTGTCCTTCTCAGATATTCCAAGAAATCCAAGAAAAGGGAAGACTCCCAAACTCTTTTTATGAGGCCAGCATCATCCTAATCCCAAGACCACATAAAGACACAACAGAAAAGGAAACTACAGGACAATATCACTGATGAACATAGACGCTAAAATCCTCAGCAAAATATTGGCAAACTACATCCAGCAATACATTAGAAAGATAATCCATCATGACCAAGTGGGATTCATCCCAGGGATGCAAGGATAGTTCAATATTCACAAATCAATAAGCGTAATACTTTACATAAACAAAAGGAAAGACAAAAATTATCAATAGATGCGGAAAAAGCATTTGATAAGGTAAAGCATCCAGTTATGATATAAACATTCAGTAAAGGGGGAGTAAAGAGGGCATACCTCAGGAACTTCTGGCCAAGACAGAGGCATAGTTAGATACACTTTGTCTCCTTGCACAAGCAAAAGAAAGAAATTTAAAGAAAAAAAAAGGACTGCCAGAAAATGGAATTGCATGGAAGTCTGACAACCAAGGAGTTAAAGAAAAATGCCCATCCAGACTGGTAGAAGGGTCAGAGATGGGAAGCCAAGGTAGAGAAGACGTGCAGCAAGGTGGTGGCTGGAGTACCAGGCAGGCAAGGCGGCTGCTGGCAGACTGGGCATTCCCATATTTGCATGTGGATAAACTGGAGGAACAGCTGGAGATTCAGATAGAACGTGCAACCCAGGGTTCCAGTGCAGGAAAAGAAAGCCTCAAAACCTCTAGAGGTAAAAACAGGTGGGGGATGCAGTAGCACCAGAAACTCCCAGCCTCA
This sequence comes from Pteronotus mesoamericanus, assembly GCF_021234165.1. Taxonomy (NCBI): domain Eukaryota; kingdom Metazoa; phylum Chordata; class Mammalia; order Chiroptera; family Mormoopidae; genus Pteronotus; species Pteronotus mesoamericanus. The sequence continues at coordinate 1,001,149 of NW_026555203.1, forward strand.
CAGGAGAGTCCACTGAAGAGACCCACAGGGTCCTGGAATGTACACAAACCCACCCACCCATGAATCAGCACTAGAAGTGCCCAATTTGCTTGCAGGTATCAGGGGAAGTGACTCAAAGCTGACCAAGAGCCAAGCAAATGGCATTGCTCCCTCTTGGACCTCTGCCCTACATACAATGTCACAATGCAACGACCTGGGTTGCCCCACCCTGGCGAATACCTAAGGCTCCACCCATTCCAACATAAGAGGTGCTCTGAGACAAAGATATATGGCCCAAGTGAAAGAACAGATCAAACTCCAAGAAAAGAACTAAGTGATGAACAGATAAGCAACATATCAGATGCATTATTCAAAACACTGGTAATCTGAATGCTCACTAAATTGGTTGAGCATGGTCCCAAAATGGAGGAAAAGGTGAAGGCTATGCAAAGTGAAATAAAGAAAAATATACAGAGAACCAACAGTAAGGGAAGGAAACCAGAATTCAAATCAACAATTGGGAGCCGAAGGAAGAAATAAACATTCAACTAAAATAGAATGAAGAAACAAGAATTCAAAAAAATGAGGAGAGGCTTAAGAACCTCTGGGACAACTTTAAACAATCCAATACCTGAATCACAGCGGTGCCAGAAGGAGAAGAGGAAGAGCAAGAAATTGAAAACTTATTTAAAAAATTATGAAGGAGAACTTCCCTAATCTGGCGAAGGAAATGGACTTCCAAGAGATCCAGGAAGCTCAGAGAGTCCCAAAGAAGTCGAACCCAAGGAAGCACACACCAAGGCACATCATCATTAGGTTACCCAAGAATAAAGATAAGGAGAGAATCTTAAAAGCAGGAAGAGGAAAAGAGACAGTTACCTACAAAGGAGTTCCCATAAGACTACCAGCTGATTTCTCAAAAGAAACCTTGTAGGCAAGAAGGGGCTGGAAAGAAGTATTCAAAGTCATGAAAGGCAAGGACCTACATCCAAGATTACTCTATCCAGCAAAGCTATTATTTATAATGGAAGGGCAGATAAAGTGCTTCCCAGATAAGGTAAAGTTAAAGGAGTTCATCATCACCAAGCCCTTATTAAATGAAATTTTAAAGGGACTTACCAAAGAAAAAGATAAAAAATTATGAATAGGTCCTTTCCAAAGAACCGACAGGATGGCAGAAGTGGAGCAGCAGAAGAAGCAGACCTTCTGCAAGTTCACCTACTGCGGGGTGGACCTTGACCAGCTGCTTGACATGTTCTATGAGCAGCTGATGCAGCTCTACAGTGCCAGGCAGCAGCAGCAGCTGAACCGCGACCTGCAGAGGAAGCAGCACTTGCTGCTAAAGCGTCTGCGCAAGGCCAAGAAGGAGGCACAGCCCATCTGCAGACGCATCTGCAGGACATGATCATTCTGCCGGAGATGGTGGGCAACATGGTGAGCGTGTACAATGGCAAGACCTTCAACCAGGTGGAGATCAAGCCCGAGATGATTGGCCACTACCTGGGGGAGTTCTCCATCACCTACAAGCCAGTGAAGCATGGCCGGTCGGGCATTGGGGCCACCCACTCCTCCCCCTTCATCTCTCTCAAGTAGCCAATAAAAGCACATACTGACTTAGTTTGAAAAAAAATTATGAATAGTAAAATAACAACAAACTCACAACTATCAACAAATGAACCTAAAAAAAACAGAAACAAAAACAAACTAAGCAAACAACTCAAACAGGAACAGAATTATAGAAACAGAGATCAGAGGGGAAGGAGAGGGGTAAGAATGGGGAAAAACATACAGGAAATAAGCAGCATAAACGGTAGCTTCAAAACAGGCAGGGGGAGGTTAAGAATAGTATATGAAATAGAAAAGCCAAAGAACTTATATGTATGACCCATGGATATGAACTAAGTAGGAGGAATGCTGGTGGGTGGGGCAGTGCAGGGTGGAGCAAAATAAAGGGGAGAAAAAATGGGACAACTGTAATAGTACAATCAATAAAATATATATTTTTTTAAAACAGGGGCATACCTCAACATAGTACAGGCCATATATGAAAAACCTACAGCCAACATCATACTCAATGGGCAAACACTAAAAGCTTCCCCACTAAGATCAGGAACAAGACAAGGTTGTCCGCTTTCACCACTTCTATTCAACATAGAATTGGAAGTCCTAGCCACAGCGATCAGATAAGGAAAAGAAATAAAGGCACCCAAATTGAAAGGAGGAAATAAAACTGTCATTATTTGCAGATGACATAATATCATACACAGAAAGCCCTATAGACACCACCAATAAACTGCTCGACCTAATAACGGAATTTGGGAAAACAGTGGAAAACAAAGTCAGTATTCAGAAATCAAAGACATTTTTGTACATTAATAATGAAATATCAGAAACAGAAATTGAAAAGTAAATCCCACTTACTACAGCAACAAGAAAAACAAAGTACCTAGGAATAAACTTAACCAAGGAGGCAAAAGACCTGTACACAGAAAACTATACAACACTGAAGAAAGAAATTAAGGAAGACACAAATAAATAGAAGCATATGCTGTGTTCATGGATTGGAAGAATTAACATCATCAAAATGTCCATACTACCCCAAGCAATTTACAGATTTAACACAATCCCTATTAATATACCAATGACGTATTTCACAGATATAGATCAAACATTTCAAAAATTTATATGGAACTATAAATGACCCTGAATAGTTGCAGCAATTTTGAGAAAGAAGAACAAAGTAGGAGGGATCACAGTACCTGACATCAAACTATATTACAGGGCCATTGTAATAAAAACAGTCCGGTACTGGCATAAGAACAGACACATAGATCATAGAACAGAATAGAGAGCCCAGAAATAAACCCATGTCTCTATTGTCACTTAATATTCAACAAAGGGGGCAGAAGCATAAAATGGAATAAAAATAGGTTCTACAACAAATGGTTCTGGGAGAGCTGGAGAGCTACATGCAAAAAAATGAAATTTGAGCACCAACTTACACCATACACAAAAATAAACGAGATGAATAAAAGACTTAAATATAAATCGTGACACCATAAAAGTCCTAGAGGAGAACATAGGCAGGAAACTCTCAGATATTCCATGCAGCAATATTTTTACTGATATGTTCCCTAGGGCAAGGGACATAAAGGAAAGAATAAAGAAATGGGGCTTCATCAAAATAAGAAGCTTCTGCATGGCTAAAGAAAACATCAGCAAAATGAAAAGGGAGCCAACCATATAGGAAAGTATATTTGCCAATGATACCTTGTACAAGGGTTTGATCTCCAAAATATATAAAGAACTCACCTGACTCCACTCCAAGAATAGAAACAATCCAATTAAAAAATGGGCAAAGGACCTGAACACTTCTCCAAGGAGGACATACACAGGGCCCAGAGACATATGAAAAGATGCTCATCATCACTAGCCATCAGAGAAATGCAAATTAAAACCACAGTGAGATGACCACTTCACACTTGTCAGAATGGCCACCATAAACAAATCAAGAAACAAGTGCTGGTGAGGTTGTGGAGAAAAGGGAACCCTAATGCTCTGTTGGTGGGAATGCAGACTGGCGCAGCCACTGTGGGCAACAGTTTGGGTTTTCCTCTGAAAGCTAAAAATAGAACTGCCTTTTGACCCAGCAATTCCACTGCTGGGATTATACCCAACGAATCCCAAAACACCCATTCAAAAGAACCTATGCATCTCAATGTTCATAGCAGCACAATTTACAATAGCCGAGTGCTGGAAGCTACCTAAGTGCCCATCAATTAATGAGTGGATCAAAAACCTATGGTACATTTACACAATGGAATACTATGCAGCAGAAAGAAAGAACTACTACCCTTCACAACAACATGGATGGAACTGGAGAGCATTATGCTAAGCGAAATAAGCCAGGAGGTGAAAGACAAATACCATATGATCTCACCTATAAGTGGAACTTAATCAAGAAAACAAGCAAACAGGAAAAATATAACCAGCAACATTGAAAGAAAAAACAAACCGACAGTATTGAGAGGGGAGATGGGAGGAGGTAACAGGGAAAAGAAGGAGAATGGTCAAGTTATGGAACATGTATAAAGGAACTATAGACAAAGGCAAAATGGGAAAGGATTGAGGGTCAGAGATGGAGGTGGGTGGGGCAGGGGAAAGTGTTGGTGGGAAAATAGAGACAAATGTATTTGCACAATTAAAAAAAAGGTTTTTTAAATAAAAAAAGAATGCTCAAGTTAGAGGTCTACTGGCTTGAACAAAACTCCTGTAGTCTGACTGCTAAAATAAAACTCACAATTTATTTTTTTTAAATGATGTGGCTTTCTTGTGTTCTTTTATGCATCCTGGCCACTAGTTTGCTATTCATCCCTCCCCAACTATTCTCAATTTTCAGATTGGTGTGGGTTTGAATTGGATTCCTTAGCTGTCTATGTCCTCTGTGGAAGAAAAGGGGCCACATGCTAAACTTGACAAGCTCTGAGGAGTCCTGCATGGCAGCCATACAAACTCAGGGACCTAAAGTAACCACACAGGATGGTCTGAAATTAAAAATTTTCTAACTAAAAGCAGGTCATGGTGGACAGTCATTGTCCTAGGCTAGACTCTTCCCTGACAAGTCAATTTTTACCTTAATTGAGCCTGTCTATTGTCCTTTGCAGCTAAGAGAGCACATCTTTGGAATGTCAAGGTGACTTCCCTTTTGCAGACCCCTCCAGACACAACAATCACAGCAGAGCAGAGACCACAAATCCTCTTATCATTACCATCATGTTAATTGTTGACTGTTAACTATCTTGTACCCACATGTGTAACAAGTATGTGTCTAGCCAATCTCAGATGTTTCCCTGCTTTGCTTGCTCCCACCTCCCTAATCTATCACTAATAGACTTCATGTAACCCCCTTATGCCTCCTCTTTTGATTGTAATGTATAAAATAAGGTGCTAAAGTACCATTTTCTGGAGCATTTTCTCATTCTGAAAAGGTTTTGCTTTCTGGGAATTATTGTCCTTTTTACTCAAATAAACTCATAAAAATTCTTACAGGTCTGGACCTTTCTTATGTTCACACCAGTAGCACGTTGTAGGATCGTGCTTGAAAGGACAAAGTCAGCCCCATTTGCTATTGTGGCACCATTTTCCTAACAGGTCAATGGCCTTGTTAACATGACTGTCATTTTACTCTTCTGAGCTTATGCCCCCAGGTCTGGAAACTGCTAGAAATCAAGAACAGAACTAACTACTCCTTACAGCCGCAGGTGAAAGATAACATTGGAACAAAGTGCAGCCTCCTGTTACAATACCCCAACTGCCCAGGGGACACACAACAGCAACCCCCCACCTTTTTAAAAATCCAATTATAATCCAATAAAAACCCAAAGCCCTAACCCCTCGGGGCTGGTGCTTCTCTCCACACCTATTGTTTCTCTCCCTTGGGAAAATAAAAATAAAAACCCTTTACTCTCTGCATTTTTATCTCTTTGTGAATTTTTTAAAGGTTTTACTTATTTTTAGAGGGAGAGTAAAGGAATGAGAAAGAGAGGAAAAGAAACATCAATGTGTGGTTGCCTCTCTATGCCCCCAAGTGGGGACCTGGCCTGAAATCCAGGCATGTGCCCTGACTAGAAATCGAACTGGTGACCTTTTGGTTCACAGGCGAGCGTTCAATCCACTGAGCCACACCAGCCAGGGCTCTTTGTGAATTCTTTCACAGCCCACATCACTGACCACCCTAATATTTTGGTGGCCTATACGGGGACATTCTCTATTTCTCCCTCTCCCCACACCTCCTGAGACTTGTGACTAGGGGAGCAGTGAGCAGCGGAAGCTCAACTCAGGTTAACCCCCTAACTCTGTGTCTTTGAGGTTCAGAGAGAGGATTCTAATCCTTCTCTATCTCTCCAGACTCTGTGGGCAGCCTCCTCCTCACCCATCTTCACAGCCAGCCATCAGTAAGTCTCTCTGAATCTCAGGATGAAAATTTGCTATCGAAAGTGATAGCTTATCCCCTTGTCTCATTGTCGTAAACCCCAGTACTGGGTCTATCACTTCTGCAGGATTTAAGCTGGGAGGGACACCTCCAACCATCTCCTTGTTTGTTCAGCCTGCCCTCGGGGCCTGGTGACGCCTGGCTCTGAGGAAGAACCTTGTGTTGAGACTGCTCTCAGGCCCAAGGATGCTCAGCTCTGGCCACAAATCTCTAGGTTGTTTGAGTTGGTGGCTCCACCTAAAACTACCCCCCTCAGTTCTCATCCCTGAGATACCCTTCCCTTTTCTTTTTCATAGTTCTCACAATGGGCAATTCCTTCTCTTCTCCCTACTTCTCCTCAGATCTCCCTCCCTGCCCCTTGTTCAGATTGGGTTTCTCCCGGCCATACTCATTCAAGCTGTCTCTTTCAAGAACCTCTTAAGCCTGCGACCCAGTTCCTTCTTTGTGAGGTTGCTTGATCAGAGGGCATTATTCAGGTCCAGGCTCCATTTTCAATGTCAGACCTCTCCCAAATTGAGGTCAGACATGGCATTTTTTTTCTGCACAACCAGGTAAGTTTACAAAAGAGTTTGAATATCTTTCTCCTATGACCTCTCCTGGAGAGATAATCATATTATCTTTTATATGTGTACCAATGCAAGAGAGGCCGTATTTGGGCCAAGGCACAGGAGTATGGGGACAACCTAAGTCAGAAGCAGCCTAATACTTATGCCCCTAGCACCACAGCCTTCCCTGACCAGGACCCCAATTGGAATTACCAAACTAATTCCCCTGACCACAGTAAACAGCATCACATGCTCTCCTGCCTCATAGAGGGAATGAAGTGATCCACTACTAAGCCTGTTAACTAGGGCAAGGTTAAAGAAATCACTCAGGGGCCAGGTCAGAATCCTGCTATTTCCTTTCTAGGCTCTTTGAGGCTTTTCGCCTCTACATTAACCTAGACCCCGATTCTAGGAAGGGTCAGTCTATCCTAGTGATGCGCTTCATCTCCCAGTCAGCCCTGGACATTTGGTGCAAACTCCAAAAGCTAGAAAACAGCCCTCAGACCTCACAATCAGAGCTAGTTGATCTGGCTCTCCAAGTCTTTAACAATTGTAATAAGGACAGACAAGAGGAGAAAAGGGAGCAGGATCGACAAGGATCCCAAGAGCAAAAATAGGTTTTCCAAATGGTAGCCTCAGCAATTGAGGAGGTTCTACAAGGAGGGACTTATCCAGAGCCCCCGATGCAGCACTAAGGACAGCCATTAGTGGCACCAGGGCCTGGAATCTGCTTCAACTATGAACAAAATTGTCACTGGAGCAGAGTGGCCTGAGAAAAAGCAGCAGCCATGGGAACCATGCCCACGTTGCAAAAATGTGGGGCACTGGAAGAAGGATCGCCCTCTCCTCAAGGAAGGAGATCAAACTCCCCTTCCAGAACCAGCAGGTGCTCCTAGAGGGGCTCCCTCCATACACACAGACCTCCTGGGCCTCCTCCAGACATCAGACTAACGGGTCCCAGCACTGAACCAGGCTCCACTTCGCACCATCAAATTGGTTGAGCCTCAAGTGACTCTCTCCATTGCAGCAAAACTCTCAGGACTTCCATCGCGCATACATCTCTCCAGACTCAAACCCACTGACCCTCTAAGAACTCTCCAGAGGAAGAACTGCCTGAGGACTCCATACTTCCCTCCTATGCCTGCCAGCCAATTTCGGACACCAAGCTCCAATTCACCAAAGTCCAGCTGGTGGACACATGAGCACCAGAAATTATCTGACATGATCAGATACTACTGGGTAATTCCCCTTCTTTTACAACTCAGTGCCAGTTCCAGTAAGAGATCTGTGTCCTTGCTTGGAATCCTAGCTTTACTTCTCCTGATTATCTCTTCCTTGGGAAATGCTCTCTTGCAGCATCCTTACCTACTTACAGTCCAGGAGACTGTAGTGTTTTTAAACAATAAGACTACTCAGCCCTACAAGAACTGTTGAATCTATGCCAACACCTCTCCTAAAGCAGGACTAGTAGCAATTCTTATCCCTCCTCCAGCATGTAACCAATTAGAGACCCACCCAGTCCTCACCTATTTCAGTAGACCCAGATGCACTGTAATGAAAAAGTCAAGCCCATGGTAGACCACATACTTCTCAATCACCTACACCAACAGGCCCATTATAATCTCTGAGGACCAATATTCTCCTCTGTAGATCTCTTTAGCCAAGCACCCCTCTGCCTAACAGAGGAGACTAGACTAGGACCATCCGTTGGTCAGATCTCCTTCTAACATATCTAAGAGCTGCGGTCACTCCTTTACCCTATCTTCTTCTTGGACATGGGTCTCCTTAGATTCTACTTCCTCAAATAGCCTTACCTATTACTCTGCCCCTCACTTTTACAAAATCTATATTCCCAAACCCCCTAATATAACTACCACAAGGAGACAAGCTAGTTATTTTGGGACTACTATTTGCCTGGACCCCCAGAACAACTGCCCCTGCAAATACCATAACTCCTGGTTCCAACCACACAGCAAAGGACAAACTGATAACTGTAAAAAGTTGTTTTGCTATTGGCTGGGACTCCACTATCCTTCCTTCAACTGAGCCTTCAATTTCTCTTCTATTTCAATTCACACTGCATGCTTACCCCCACTGGTGGGAACGGCTCTAGCTACCACCTATGAGGGCATTGAGGCATCCAGGAAAGGATTACCCAAGCCCTACTTCAATATCACAATTGATACTTGCCTAAACTCAAAAATCACACCTACTACTTCTGCAGGGATAAAGCCGATCTCTGCTTACCTGCTAATTGGACAGGCACTTGCACTCTCGCTTATATTATTCCCAAGCTCACCCTTATTAACTACAGCGTACCTCTCCCCTTATACTCCCAAACCACAAGAGTCAAAAGAGGGGCCTTAGCTATAATCATCATAATTGGCATTCTAGCTGGAGTAAGAACTGGCATTGGAGGCCTTTTAAACTCCATTTGTATGGCCCAGTGACTATCCTTAGAAATAACTCAACAGGTTATTGATGTAGCCAACCAAATTAATACCCTATAAGAACAAATCACTTCCCTAGCAAGAGTAGTCCTATAGAATAAGTGGGCCCTAGACTTCCTATCAGCTAACTGGGGAGGGACCTGTGCTATGCTTAATGAGGATTGTTTGTTTGTTTGTTTGTTTGTTTGTTTTTTGTTAACCAATCTGGAAAAATACAAAATAATCTAAGAAATATCATTGACAAAGCCAATACATTCTATAAAGAAGGGAGCAGAGGACAATTTGACTGATGGGACTGTAAAACCAACATCTGGTCCCAGTTTTCTTGGTTGACTCCTTTCCTAAGTCCTCTCACAACTTTTCTCTTTATTGTCACTATCGGGCCTTGTCTCCTAAGATATCTTATGTGTTTCATCCAACAAAGCATCCAAGCTATAGGAGACTTCTTTCGCAAATGACACCCGGCTACAGCTCTTGCCTTTTGGGCTGTCCAGTCCAACCCTCTCCCTCTTAATGACCCACACCCAGAGCCACAGGCAGGGACAACTCTACATCCATAATCCTCAGGAAGTAGTTCCAGAAGAGGAGACCTTTGTCCTTACTCCTAAGAACAAGAATGGGTCCAGGTCATTAAGAATAAATCCATTTTAAAACCAGAAGGGATAATGAAAGGACAAAGCCAACCCCATTTGCTATCGTGGCACCATTTGCCAAGCAGGCCTATGACCTTGTTTATCATGACTGCCATTTTACTCTTCTGAGTTTATGCCCCCAGGTCTGGAAATTACTGGAAAGCAAGAACAGAACTAACCACTCCCTACAGCCACAGGCAAAAGATAACATTGGAACAAACTGTAGCCTCTGTTACAATGCCTCCAACAGCCCAGGGGCCACACAACAACAACCCCCACTTTTTTTAAATCCAGTTATAATCCAATAAACACCCAAAGCCGTAACCCCTTGGGGCTGGTGTTTCTCTCCACACTTATCCCTTTCCCTCCCTTGGGAAAGCAAAAATAAAAACCCTTACTCTCTGCACTTTCTTGTCTTCGTGAATCCCTTCACAGCCCATGTCAGTAACCACACTAACAGTGCTGGACATGGCTCCTTCAACCCCTAAAATGGAAGGCTGTCCGGAGAGCCCCTGATGAGAAGGAATGTGTTTTGTTTTGGAAATAGATTGTAATTCCCTCCTTATCCCCTTTTGGGAGAGGCTTCTTGTCCTGTGTGACTGCTTCTTGACCTTTCCTCTCTGCATGTACACAATAAGGTAATGTAGTTTAGAGTCATATGGAAGACATGTGCCCCCTTTTTCCGGGACCCCTTAAAACAAGTCTCGGACTCAGGGAGGTGCAGTCCTGTTTTGCCAATCTGCCACCAGCGGTGCTCCCTGTAGTGTAAGTCATAAAGCTTATGTCTACTCTATCCAGTCCTCCTTGTGGTTTTTTTCAGCTTATCCAAATGAGCAGTTGAGATCCCTGGACTGACTCAACATCTTGTGTTACCATTGGCTTAGTCAGCAGGACTCAGATACCCTGAAAACTCCCCAAGTTGTGTTGACTGTGGGCAATGTTATGCTTAGTAGGGGAATGCTGGGAAGAATCCCAGGCTGGCCAGCAAATTCAATGTGGCACGAGGTGGCAAACTTTCTTGATTCATGGGGACCACCACAGGATTTGGGGGATGCCCCTGAAACTCCTGGTTGCCTCCTACAAGCCTCACAGCATGTGGGAGAGTGATGTGCCCTAGGGGAAAAAAAAAAGACTTCCACCATGTTGCCGCTGCTGTGGACTGGTTAATGTTGGCAGTCCTACAGACAGAGGCAGAGGCGCATGCTGTCCATTTAGAAGAACCAAAACTGGAAAGGGACATGCATCTCCTACTGACGGACAATAAGGACACCCTAGGGAGACAATTAGAACACGCCAGTGAGCAATTACAGGACCTGGCATGGCATTTTGCCTGGGCACAGGGACAGTGACCAGCACTCATCCGTATACGGGTGATCATGGCACAGTCTGACTGGAATCCTCACAAGTGGGATCTTACAGCTGAAAGTGAAAGTGACTCAGATGAGGAGATCATAGTAGATGAGGGCAGGGAAGCCATAGAAGTAGAAGAAGAGAAACTTATAGCTCATCCAATTATGATTCAGAAGGTTAAGACCCAACAACTACGGGCACTGCAGGGCTCTCCAGTAACACCTCCCCAGCAGACCTCGCACACTACAATGTGTCCCTACATCCCTGCCAAGCTAGTAGAACTGCCTGTTAAGTTCAGAGATAAATGGTCCAAATCCATCATGGGGTGGCTGTTGTGGCTGTGGGATATAGGGGCTGATGGCATTTTGCTTACGGGAGATGAATTAAAACATATGTCTTCTGTCACCACCCATCCCTCTTTGGGATAAAGAATTCACAGGGCTGGATCCCAAGCCAGTCACAGAATTACCCTCTTTAAGTGGCTAATGGATGGTTGCAGGGCAGCATGGCCTAATGAGGGGGATCTACCCTCCTCTAACCCACGCTGGACCAGTTTACTGGAATTCCAGCAGTTCATCCAGGACCAAGGCATGTGACACAACATCTATAACCCATGGTCCAATGAGCCAGATATGGAAAGAGTTACCACAGGAATGAGGGACTGGATTGTGCAAACAGCACTCCCAGCTTACATCGGCACCCTGATACCTATTTTGTCCCCCAAGGTGGGAAATTTTGTACAAGAATTGGCACACAGAGTGGCCAGCCTAGGGGAAGTAGCTACTGAGACAAAAGAAATAAGACAGGTAGAAAAGGACAGTGAAGGAAAAAAGGGAGAGAATCTAACTGTGAAATAAATGTAAGAAGAAAAGTCCAGTGAAAGTAACCCACAAACAACTATGGAATGATCTCATAAAGGCTGGGGTAGATAAAGATAAGATAGACAAGAAGCCTAACCACATTCTTGTAAGCCTGGGGCAGCAACTGAAACCTGAGCAACAGTTCCAGCCCATATCATCAACTCTCTGAACATTGGAATGGGCAGTGCCAACTAGACTGGTCCCATTGGCGACCCCAGCGCTGACTCTCTGTTTGGCTGACTTTATGGCAGCCCTGTTTGTGGAGTTGCTTTTGGCCCATCCAGAGGCCAAATCCATAGGGAGGGGTCTTTGCATAGAGGGATGGCTGAGGGATCTGCTTATAGAGGCCCAGTGGGGACCAGAGGCCACATGTAGAACTTGCTATTTACTGGTCCCCAAAGAAGGTATAAAGAGTGTTGGCTTTAGTTGATACTGGTGCAGAATGTTCTCTTATTTATGGTAACCCAGAGAGATTTAGGGGGCCCATAACTGCCATTGATGGCTACAGAGGACAGTCCATTCAAGTGAGGGCTATAACACTGGGTCTTGGAATAGGGCATTTACCACCATGCCCCTATGAGATGTACATTTCCCCCATCACTGAGTGTATCCTAGGAATTGATATTCTAGCTGGTATGCACCTACAGACTACCATGGGGGAGTTTCGCCTCTGAATATGGGTTGTGAAGGCTGTTTTGAGGGGACATGCCAGATACCCCCATGTCATGTCCCACTCCCCATGGAATAGTGGCCACCAAACAATACCACCCTCTGGGTGGCTATAAGGAGATTTGGGAGACCATAGAAGAATTGGCTAAGGTGAACATCATCAGGCTGTCCCACAGCCCCTACAGCTCACCTGTGTGGCCCGTCCAAAGCAGGATGGAACTTGGTGCATGACTGTAGATAATAGAGAACTAAATAAGGTGATTCCCCTCTCTTTGCAGCTGTGCCAAACATAGCCTGCTAGACCAGCTCAGCCATGAGCTGGGCACATATACTATTATGTATTATATTTAACTGATGGCTTTTTCTCCATTGATGTTGATCCTGAAAGCTAGAACCAGTTTGCCTTCACCTGGGAAGGCCACCAGTGGACGTTTACTGTTCTTCCTCAGGGTTACCTGCACAGCCCTACTGTTTGCCACAGCCTTGTAGCTGAAGACTTAGCTGTATGGACTGTACCATTCTCTGTGAAATTGTACCATTACATCAACGATATGCTGACCTCTGATCCTCTTACAGACTTAGAGCATGCCATGCCTCAGCTGTTGGTTCACCTCCAAGGTCAAGGATGGGGAGTCAATTCCAACAAAATCCATGGACCTGGATTGTCTTTCAAATTCTTGGGTGCTGTTTGATCGGGTAAGACAAAGGTGATGTCTACTGCCATGACAGATAATATCCAGGATCTCCCCATCCCACAGAAGCTGAAGCAATTACAAGAATTTTTAGGATTGTTGGGGGTAATGGAAGGTTCTTATATCACACTTAGATCAGCCAGTGCAGCCTCTTGATCACCTCACACACAAAGGAACCACCTGGGATTGGGGGGGGGAAAGCATGACCAGGCCTTTAAGGCTGCTAAGCAAGTGGTGAAGACCGTACAAGCAGCGGGGGTCATAGATCAACCTCAGTCATGTGATTTAGATGTCCACGTCACCCCTGAGGGCTATGTCTGTGGTCTCTTGCAAGACAAGGGCCTGCCAAGGTGTCAATTGGCCTCTGGCCCCAGCTCTGGAAGGGCGCAGAGGCTCAATACAGCCCAATAGAACAAGTGCATGCTGTTTACCAGGCTATCCTGGCTACTGAAACCATTACCAGGTCAGCTGAGGTTCCAGTACATACCACCTATCCCATTGCTGGGTGGGTATAGGACATGGTAAACTAATCCAGAGTGGCCACTCTGACTAAATAGAGTGCATATCTCCAACAAGGAAGCAAACTAGCCGTGAGCCCTCTGAGACAAGGATTGCCACAGCTCCTGGGTCCAGTTACTTACCAAGACATGGTCATGGAGGTCCCCGCTCCTCTTCCCAGGCCTGGGCCTACTATTAAAGAGGGACAAGCCCTTGTGCCTGAGGATGGCTCCTGGTAGGACCAGCCACCCACCTGGAGGGCGGTGGCCTACCAGCTCAGCACGGACAGCATATGGATGGAAGACAGCTCAGGACAAAGTAGTCAATGGGCTGAATTGAAAGCTTTCTGAATAGTCATAACCCAAGAACCTGGGCTGGTAACCATCTGCACAGGCAGCTGGGCAGTACAAGTGGACCGACCTTGTGGCTGCCCTGTTGGCAGCAAGATAATTAGCAAGTGGCTCAAAAACCCCTGTGGGAACAGGACTGATGGAAGGACATTTGTGAACATAGACTGGAAAAAGCAATAATGCTTTATTATGTCAACAGACACCAACCTCTCCACAGCCCTGGCAATGCCGAGGCCAATGACCTGGCACACATCTGCTGTTCGGAAGAGGCTCCAGCAGAAGACACAGCTGAGTGGCTCCACCAAAAGATGCACCATGTGGGACAGAAGACTTTATGGGAAGTGGTAAAAGCTTGGGGCCCACCGCTCCGTTACTCTGATGTAGTCACGGCCTGTCAGCAATGCACCGTCTGTGCAGAGAAGCACCGTCGCTGGCTGCCCCAAGATATGGGTGGCCTGTGATGGGGCAACACCCCACTGGCAGGGCAACTACACTGGCCCCCTGCCACTATCTGAAAGTTCACGCTATTCCCTGATGTGTGTGCACAAGACTACTGGCTTACTGCAAGCATGACCATGCCAGCGGGCCACACAATGAGCCGCCACCTGAGCCCTAAAACAGTTCTGTGCTGCCAATGGGACCCCAGATGTCATTGAAAGTGACCAAGACACACATTTCACAGGACATCAAGTACAAGAAAGGGCAGATGCCCTCAATATAGATTATAGAGTCCATCTGCCATACACCCCCACTGGAGCTGGCCTCACTGAAAGGTACAACGGCCTCTTGAAAGGTGCCCTAAAGACTGACTCTGGCTCATTCCCGGGGTAGACAACTCGCCTGTCCGACTGTCTGTGGACCTTGAACAAATGGCCTAGGGTAAGACAAGCATCTCCTGTCACCCTGCTCACTAAACCTTGGGTGGCACCTATCCACCTACAATTAAGTACACAGGAGCCTCTGCTTTGCCCTGGGCTGGGAAGACAAAATAACATGCTCTTGCCAGCACCCCATGACACACCCCCAGGGAAATGCACCCTCACATGGCCCTGGCAAGCACAGGTAGAGTCCCGCTGGTGTTCCTTGGTGGCCCCTTGCGGGGAGGGACTTGTCATGGGGTTGCTGCTGGAACCCATGGTAACTGCCTCTTGGCCCCTTTCCCTTGTTTGTTACAACACACAGCAGACCTCAGTTCCTAAGGGAACTTATATAGCCTCAGTCTGGCAGGTACACATACCTCCCTTGGCCCTTCAAGTGCAGGAGGCCCTTAGCCTAGGGCCAAATAGGGCATGGTACCAACAGCAGAGCATCCTCCGGTCAGTGTAACTATATTAACTAAAAGCTGGACTGTGGCATGTGTGTTGCCAGACCACCCAGACCTACCTTTATCAGTTCCTATTAAACATCTCTCTTATTACCCTTAGACTCCACTCTGGAAACTCCTTTCTCAGTGGGCCAATATGCTAGCAGCCGTCAACAACCATTCTGATTGTTGGGTCTGCACTGAATGTCCCACTGCTGCCTCTGCCAGCCTCCCATGGTGGATCCACCCTGCGAACCAGGCACGCTGGGACTGGCTGCAAAGCTGGAAAGCTCCTGAGCCCCTCTTTGAGCAGATGCATGAGGTGTTCTCCCTCATGAAAGAACAGGCCAACCACACCAAACCATGGCTTTCGTATGCAGTTTGGGATGGTGTGGGGTGGCTGTCAGCATTACAGGCAGAGGTGCGACAACCCATGTCCATATGCATTTAACGCAGAAATGGTACTGTAAATGGGGCTGTTCAGCTCATGGGGGTGGATGCCAGCAGCCCTATGCAAGAATATAATGGTAATGACAGGTACAGACCACTGGGGATGGTCTACTAGCCTCCTCTGGCCTGTCCCATGGGGAGCCCTGTGGGCCTGTGGCCAATATGGTTGGCCTTACCTCCCATTTAATAGGACTGAGCATTGCACCTGGGGAGAACCATACATCCCAGGGCGAGTGTTAAATACTCTTCCAAGTGTCCCTTGAAACTGGGACTCATTTCAGGTGCGCTATCAAGTCAAGTGCTCTGACTGGTGCTTCTACCCCCTAGCCATTGTGTCCCCCTGCAGGTACTATTCTAACCCATGAAGCCATTAAGGACTTAGCAAATCACACTGCAATAGCCATTAATCATACCAGACACACTATAGCCCTGGTTTCTGATGAGGTAACTCAAATGAGGAAAGCTGTGCCACAGAATAGAATGGCATTAGACTTACTCACCGCTGCCCAGGGGGGTACCTGTGCCATTCTGCACACTGAGTGTTGCGTATCCCTGATAATTCTCAGAGTGTATCCCAAGCCTTAGCATTCCTGGGAGCTGAGATTAATCATATACCTGCCATGACCTCTGACCCTCTTATAACTTGACAGTATTCTCTAGGTTCTTGGTGGTGTTCCCTTCCCCTAGGTTTCTTTAGGTTTTGTCTTGTATTGCTGGTCTTGGGCTGTAGCCTTTACTGCATTTGTGGTATGTGGATACAGTATGAAAACATGCTCACCACACAGGTTCCCTATCAGAAGAATGTAACATGAAGAATGTGAAGTGGAGGAGCAATGTTGGGGTGGGGTGTGGGATCATGCTAGACATGGCTCCCCCAACTCCCATAACGGAAGGCTGGCCAGAAGGCCCGTGACCAGAAGGAAAGTGTATTCCTTTGGAAATGGATTGTAATTCCCCTCCTTATCTCCTTTTGGGAGAGGTTTCTTATCCTATGTGACTGCTTCTTGACCCTTTCTCTCTGCACGTACACACTGAGGTCATGTAGTTTAGAGTCATATGGAAGACACATGCCTCTCTTTTTGTCTGGGACCCCTTAAAACAAGTCTCAGACTCAAGGAGGTGTGGTCCTGCTTTTTCGATCTGCGGCCATCTGTGCTCCTTGTGAGTAATAAAGGCTATGTCGGCTCCATCCAGTCTTCTTTGTGGGGTTTTTTTGCTTATCCAAATGAGGAGTCGAGATCCCTGGACTCGGCTTCCTGTGTTACACATGTAGCTTTAGGGCTTATGGGGTGAGGCTCCAGTGCTGTTGGCTGAGCCTCTGGTGCTGGGCTCCTATGAGCAGTTGCTCTCTATTTTCTTTAACTGGGGATTGGGGAGAGGGTAGTTTCAGCCCACAAGAAATATTCCTGGTTGTGATCACAATGTTATCTAGAAGCAGCAACAATAATCTAAGAAATCGACCAAAAGGAGAGAGTTGCTCCTCCCCAAAAGGACCAGGAATGGAGCCTCTGGACTCACCATATTGAGCTGTGACCGCAGCACCAGGGTCCCCAGCCATTAGACCCCTCTGGATATATTACAGAAGAAAGCACTGAGCATTGTCAACTAGTGTGTGCCATAGCTTAGTTCATAGTTTGGGTGACCTAAGTGACAAGTCAGCTGTAGTATGGGGCTCTGTCCATTTTACTTAGGGAAATATTTCAGCCTGTTTCTTCTTCACTTTTCCTCACCTGCAAAATCAGATTGCTAAAAACCCCACCTCTGGGCACAATACCACCCTTTTATAGGTTTTTTTAAACCATATTTCTTATTCCCTTTTCCTTTATTTCTTAAAATAATGCCACAGAGACATTAAAATAGATGCTGATATATATTTATTAGCATAGAAAGAAGCCCACAACATAAATTGTTTGGTGAAAAAATACAGACTATAGAACAGCACTTATATTTGAACATTTTTATCTATACATATATATCTATTTGAGTACATCAGTATAGGGAAACATCTAGAAGGATATTCATCAAAGGGTTAACAATGGTCATATAAGGGTGGAAAGTTTGGAGTAATTTGTACTGTACTTTTTGTATATTTTTATTGTTTGAAGATTTAACAATGAATTATACCACTTTCACACAGAGAATAAAGCCATCAAGGAAATGTGCACACACGAAAAATAGACCCTTAGGCAGCAGAGGTGGGGAGCAAGAAAAGACAGAGGACAGGCCATCTTCCTCCACTGTGCTGGTATCCAAGACCTTTGCTCCTCCACCCTAAAAGAAAGCTACTTTGTGGATTAATTCATGCAATTAGAGGCACTGCCTCCCCCAGTTCTGCCATCACTGGACTCTGAATATAGCTAAGAGTTCATTTAAAGCTGGGGTCAAGCACCTCACTGCAACTCAGAAGGGTCATCGTGTTCATCAGGAGCCTCTCTTGACCCCTCCTGCTCTGTATGTGTCAGCTCCTGCAGGGTGATTATCAGATTCTCAAACATCTGGGCCTTGTTACTCTCATTGTCACAGGTTTCCTTCGAGTGACCCTCCTCACCACAACATGAACAACAGATTGTGTATTTTCGCTTCCTGGCTCTACGCACATCCCCAGGACCATCATTCTTATGCCCAGAACCACCACTGGTGGAAGGAGATTGAGCCTGGGAACTGTTGGGGGAATCAATGACTAGCACTTGATCCCGAGGTTTGGCCCTGCCTCTGGGGGGAGGAGAACCTGAGAATGAAAGTGGAGGGTCCTGAGACTCAACCAGGATCACATCCTCATCTGAGTCATCCAGGGTGTCATCTATCTCTATCACGTTGCAGTCAGCACTGCCAATCACTATCCGTAGGGAGCCCTGAAATGCCACTGGGCTCGTTGCCCTCTCCACCATTGACTCAGATCTCCTGGCCCGCTTCCGTTTAATAAAAGTGTCATCCCAATCCTCTTCTTCCCTTATCATTCTGATTAACTCCAGGAAATTGGGAAGATGCTCCTGATCATTTGCATACATCCTGAGAAGATGCTTCAGCCTGTAGCGCAGGTCCCCATTCAGCTCAGCTCCTAAAAGGAACTGGTGCAGGCGAGTCTGGTTTGCATCTTTCTCAGCTATGATCCCTGCTTGAATAGCGTTCTGGAGCTGCACCTCTAAACGGATCACATAAAGAGAGGCTTTCTCCCCTTGTGCCTGCAGAGTGTTTAAAAATTTACCATGAGCAGTCACACTGTTTTCAGACTCCCCAAACACTAATTTCATTGCGTGCAAGAAATCTGCCACACTTAGGTTGGGGTTGGCTGCCTGGAGCAAACGCATGACTTCCCTGGCTGGGCCCCTAAGAGTTTTCAGCAAGCGCTTGAGCTTTTCCTCCTCAGACATATTCCAATCTGGCAGGACCCCATTGACCTGGTTGAGCCAGTTTTCAAAGGTTTCTTCCCCCTGGGCTGGTACCACCCTCCCCGAGAACAACTTCATGTTTCTCTCTGCCATGTTGTCCATCAAAGGACCAAGACTCGTCCTCAGGGACCTCAGCATAGTGTGAGCCCACGGTGGCAAGGGTGTGTTCTGCCGCCGGGTATTACCCATGCGTGCAAAGATGCTAGTCATGACGAACGATGATCGGGTATCTGAATATTAACAAGATGTGCTTTGTGCAAAAGCCTAATCTGCAGGCGTGCCTTCCTCCTATCTCAGTAAGAACTGTAAAAAAGAAAAAATAACGAGGGGGGATTAAGGAACTAATAAGTCTGCAGCTTTTTTCTCTCCCTTCCTGAATATTCTGCAGTACATTTTATATCTGCCTACTACCCTAAAAATACCCTCCAGGAGACTAGCAGTTACAATCTCATGGAGCCAACCCGTGTCTCCTTGTTAGCAGGGAGCTTTTGACAGCCACATCCATCCTTCCAGTCCTTCAAGAGGAACAGCAATTGTTGCTTCTAATTCTAAGTGTAATAGTGTATAGACCTTATGCTGAGCTCTCAAAATAGAGCACAGTGGTCACAGATTTGTGGGAGTAAATAAGATCTCATTAACCTCATGGTCTCTGATCTCGACCACCCCCCTTCTTAAAGTATCTCTCTGCCACCCGCCCCCCATCTCTTAGCTCTCAGATTCTTATATGAGCTCAGGGACAAGCGCACCCCTTTATTTCACTACCAGCCTCTGCAACTGGTGGCCGCCGTGAGAAAGTTGTCCACCGGGGGTCATTGATCCCGGACCTCCGGGCGTCAAGACTGCGCCACCGCGGAGGGTGGGGCAGGGAAAGGAAGGGTCAGAAAAATTCCCATCTTTCATCCTGTTCCCTCGCTCCCTCCCCACCCCTCGCTGCCCTCGTTGTAGCCAAACGGAAAATCCCCTCTCCCACCTTATGAATACAAGCCAAAGCGACCCTGTCCCATCACATTTCCCCCAGAAAATCGTCAGCCTACCTGCTCTGCAATCAGCCGCACAGAATTCAGGTTCGCATTTGGCTTTGATGGCTTGCCACTGAGAAAAGGAATAGGAGTTGGACACGCACACCTACATATTCCTCCCCAGGAAGAGATGAGGGGATGCAAAGGGGTTCAAGACAGACAGCTTGTGATTCTCTCCCAGCTCCAGCCCCTTGCCTCCCCCGCCCCGCAAAGGAACTCCCTTCTCAATCCAGGCAAATCCTACTCACTCAGCAGCATCCAGTGGCACCCCACCTCCTCACTCAGCGCAGCCGGGCCACAGGAGTGCTTCTTGCCCCCTGCCTCGGAGTTCTCGATTTTCCAAGCGGGGAGCCGCCCAGTCCTGGTGGGGCCTCCCCTCCTCTCTCCACGCCGGGCAATCGCACACTCTTTCTTTACCTATGTTCCGCGGGTGGGCAGCAGACGCTCCCACGTGACATCTGTGTGTGCCGCCTTCGGCCTACGCGACCCCAAAGGGAAAATGATGGGCACCTCCTCCGCCACTAAGCGACCCGGGGTTGCAGGGACTGAGCTGCTCTGCACCGCAGCCCAGCTAGGGGGAGCCGAATCCAAGCAGCAAGGTTCCCACGGCAGCCTGGCTGCTTTTATCCTCTGTCCACTGAGACAAAAGAGCGTGACGCCCGGCCCGGCGTGGCCAATGAAAGAGGCTGGGGCGGGGTGGCTCCTCGTACAGCCTCAGGCCGAGGCAAATTATACACGAGGATCTGGATGGGGGGGGGGGGCAGTTCTACAGGACGTCAAGTGCAGCTTGGTTGAACCACCTGGGAGATTTTGCAACTCTTCCCTTCTCCTTCTCCTTCTCTCTTGGCTCAGCTCCACACCTTTGAGGTCAAGTGTTTTAAGCACGTGGGTGGGATCGAAAGCAAATAAATTATAAAAGTACTTCCCCTTTGTATAGTGGAAAGAGAGGGGAATAAATAATATGAGCACTGTCTTTGTGCAAATAGGTTTGTACAGACATTTCTCACTGTGAAGAAGGTGACAGTATGTCCATTTAACAGAGAAGGGACTTAGGCACCCAGGCTGTTGATTACTCACTAAACTGCAAGAATTCTAAGCAAGTTCTGTGCAAGGCTGGTTGCTTCAGAATCATTTTGGGGAGCCTGTAGGAAATGTAGATTCCTGGGCCCTGGCCAGTGTGCCTCAGTTGGTTGGGTATCCTCAGGCAAAGCAAAAGGTCACTGGTTTGATTCCCAGTCAGAGTCCATGCCTCAGTTGCAGGCCTGGTCCCCGGTTGGGCCGTGTGCAATTTGTTTCTCACATCAATATTTCTTTCACTCTCTTTTTCCTTACCTTCCTCTCTTTCTAAATAAATAAATAAAACCTTTTTTAAAAGAAGAAATGCAGATTCTTGGGCCTGGCCTCTGAAGCATCCTGATTTAGGAATAGGGCTGAGACTGTGATTTTAGATTTTAGATTTTTAACCAGCACTATAGTTGATCTTGATGTGTAGAGAAGATGGTAAGTAAATGTACCTGCCTCCGATGTATCTGTTCAGAGCATATCTGTAGTGAAATGCATCTCCAGAGCAGATGTTCTTACCTGGGTCCATGATCTTCCTGATATTGTATGGAAAAAGTTTGTACTATGTAGGAGGCTAACTAATGGCCACCCAAATATATCAAGTCCTAAATCTTGGAACCTGCAGATGTTATCTTATAAAGTAAAACAGTCTTAGCAGATGTGGTTATACTAAGGATCTTGACATGGGGAGATCATCCTGCATTATCTAAGTGGGCCCTAAATCCAATCATAAGTGTCATAAGAGAGCTGAAAATAGAAAACTGACATGCAGAAAAGGAGAAAGGAATATGAAGACAGAAGCAGAGATTGGAGTGTGTGACCACAAGCACAGGAATACTGGCAGTCACTGGAAACTGAGAGGCAAGGAACAAAGTACAGCCCTCTTCACACCTTGAATTCAACCCAGAGAATCTAGTATTGAACTTCTGGTCTCTATAACTATGAAAGAATAATTTTTTCTTGTTTTCAGCCAGCAAGTTTGTGGTAATTTGTCACTGCAGCCATAGAAAACTAATACAGACTGTATTTTTCTGAATCCATAGATTTGTAGGGTTTTTTTGGTAAAGATTTTCTTTATTTATTTTTAGAAAGAGGAGAAGGGATGGAGAAAGAGAGGGAGAGAAACAGTGATGTACAAGAGATACATCGATCAGTTGCCTCTTGTGTGCCCCCAACTGGGGACCTGGCCTGCAACCCAGGCATGTGCCCTGACTGGGAATTGAACTGATGACTTTTCAGTTCACAGGTCAGCACTCAATCCACTGAGCCACGCCAGCCAGGGCAGGTTTGTAGATTTTTAAGTGGGCCAGTGGCCCAGCAATGGTTAAAAACCACTCCCCTAAAATCTTTCTTCATTAATATCTTCCTCCTTCAATTTGTACTTGAGTGTGAGAAATGAAACACAATTTGACTAGAGCTCTGAACCACAGCTCTCTGCCATGACATAGCACTTCCATTTCCTGGTTCAAGGGTAAGTTGCTAAGGGGGTTCTTCTTTGAGCTATGGGAGGGACTTCACCTGTGCTGGACTTGGCATTATTGGCCCCGGAGAAGGAGCAACTCCATGAAAACAGTATGGAGAGCTAACTAGAGTGAATGGAGAGTGAAGCCAGTGGTTCCTTGTTTTAGCTCGGGCTACCATGACAAAGTGCCACGAAAAGGGTGGCTTAAACAACAGGAATGACTTTTCTCACAGTTTTGGAGGCTAGAAGTCCAGTTAAAGGTGCCTACAGGATTGGTTTCTCCTGAAGCCTCTCTCCTTGGCTTGCAGATGGCCACACTCTTGCTGCCTCTTCACAGGGTCATTCCTCTGTGTGCCCACTCTTGATATCTAAATTTCCTCTTCTTACACAGACCCCAGTCACATTGGATTAGGACTCACCCCAACAGCCTCATTTTCACTTAGTCAACTCTTAAAAGGCCCTATTCCCAAATACAGTCACATTTTTAGGTAGTGGGTGTTAAGGCTTCCACATACGAGCTTTGAGGGACACGGTTCATCCCATAACACTCAATTTTCCCTTACTTCTGATTCTGGGAAAGAATCTCTTCTTTCCCTCGTGTGGAGTATGGCTAGGGGGTTCTGTGGCTTTGGGGTGGGGCAACGAGTCAGGGTGGTAGTGTCATGCACTTGACAAGTGGATTGCCCAAGTGCAAAGTTGTTGCTGTTACCTATCCTTGAATGCTGGTGCTCAGAAACAAGTGAACAATCTGATGCCCTTCAGCCTGCCAAATAGATCGCTTGATCCTTTCTGCTTTATTTCCAACACCAGTACTTAGAACCCTTAGTTGATCCAAACTTGAAGATGAATCACCTCCCACCTCATGATTATTAATGGAACAGTGTGGTGGTGGTGGTGGTAGTGGAGGATGGAAGATGGTAGAGGCAGAGAAAAGCCAGTTTAGTCATCTTGGCTAAGTTTAGTCAGGGGTGATGCTGGCAGTGGCTTAAGGGTTACTTTCAGACTCTTCCTTCGACTGGCCAGTACTATGACATCTGACCCTGGCCTCTAAGCAGATTCTTGTTCCGAATTTATATGGCTTCATCACCAAATCAGGTGATCTGCAGTTGGACCAGGTAGCATTAAAAACAAAACAAACAAAAAAAAAAAACAAAGACTAACCCTGTCATCTGTGGCTCAGTGGGTTGGGAATCATCCCACAAAGTGAAAGGCCACAAGTTCAATTACCAGTCAGGTCACATGCATGGGTCTCAGGCCAGGACCCCAGTTGGGGGTGTGTGAGAGGCAACCAACTGATCTTTCTCTTGCACAATCAATGTTTTTCTCCATTTCTTTCTCCCTCCCTTCCCCTATTTCTAAAACAAAATAAATAAAATCTTTAAAAAACAAACAAACAAAGACTAGACTGTAGAGCTCTGACAAAAAAAAAAAGATTTTTGTATCGAGTGCCTGGATTGGGTCATTAGGTCAAAGGGAGGGTCTCTCCATGCAAGGCTGGGAGCAACATTTGCTAAGCTGGCTCCAGTTGGATATTGAGAATCCCTTATCTCTTGCCTCATGTGTAAGAGTGTAGGGGGACACTTCCGATTGCAAAGATTCAGGCACTGGTGGTTCTAAGGAGAACCACATTTTATTTTCCAATTGCAAAAGCATAAACCTTAAAAACCTAAAGTTTAGGAGCTAAAGCTTTCAGTGGAAAAACAAATAGCTACCTTTAGTTGGCTTCCTCCAATGTGCCAGGAATTTTCCATTTGTTATCTCATTTAAGCATCTCCAGAATCCCTAATAAAATAAATACTGTTCTCTTACCAATGGAGCTGAGGGCATTCAGGCACTTCATATTATGGCTTTGGCTCATCGGAAGTCAGAGCCTGGATGGGCATGCTTACAGGAGACCCTGCCCACACAAAGCTGAGATCACAAGGGTGACATCTTTTATGAAAATATTCAACAGGAGAGTGAGATACAGATATTTTAGACAAACAAAATTAAGAGGATTTGCCATCAACAGAGTGAACTAATGGAAATTCTAAAGGATGTGCCTCAGGAGGAAAATGATCTTAGAAGAACGAAAAGCTGAAAGGAAAGGAGCAAGGAAGGTAATGGTACATGAGCAATGTAAGTGAACATTGATGGAAGAAGGAATGATAAAAACATACATTCTGGGCTTTTTTAAAAGATTTTATTTATTTATTTTTAGAGAGGGGAATGTAGGAAGAGAGAGAGAGAAATATCAGCGTGTTGTTGCCTCTCAAGCACCCCCTACTGGGGACCTGGCCCACAACCCAGGCATGTGTCCTGACTGGGAATCGAACCAGCAGCCCTTTGGTTCACAGGCTGGCACTCAATCCACTGAGCCATACCAACCATTGTCATATTTCTGTTTTTAAAAAATAAGAGTAAGGTATTGTACAATAAGAAAAGACTTTAGGAACGGTGTGAATGGAGTTGAACTTTTCTAAGGGCTTTCTATCATATCTAAAGTAATCTGGGTATTTATTAAATTTACACTTTGATAAGGAGGATACAGATGAGTCGATGGTATAAAGGTGAAGAGAGGTAAATCAGACAAATATTATATGTGATAGAAAACTTGTACAGCTGTATTCATATCAGACAACATACACTAAAAAGCAAAAGCATTATTAGAGATATAGAAGGTCATTTCATAATGATAAAAGGTTCAATTTCCAGAAATAACTTTATACTTATAACATTACCTCAAAATATATAAAGGAAAAATTAACTTATTAAAAGAAGAAATAAACAAACATGTAATCAGAATGGGAAGTCTTAAGCACATCTCTTTCAGTAGCTGATCTGAAATGTCTCTAAGGATACAGAATTTTTGAACAATATGATTAATAACTTGAGCTAACACCCAATGTATAGAACACTGCAACCAACAACTACAGAATACATGTACCGAACATTTATAAAATTTGACCATGTACTAGGTCAAAAAGCAAGTCTCAACATTTTTAAAAAATTGAAATCTAATCACAATGCAAATAAGTTACAGATCAATAACAAAAAAAAAAAAAAGCTCTTGCTGGTGTGGCTCAGTTGGTTGGAGCATTGTTCTTGTACACTGAAAGGCTGGGAGTTTAATTCCCGATCAGGGCATATACCTAGGTTTTGGGTTCAATCCTTGGCAGGACACAATGAGAGGCAGCTGATCGATGTTTCTCCTCACATCTCTCTCTCTTTCTCTCTAAAATCAATAAACATTTTTTAAAATTTTAAGAAGACAAACAACAAGATAAACACAAGGAAATTAGGAAAACAGGAAATCATAAAGATAGGAACAGAAATTAATGAAATAGAAAACAATAAAAATAAGTCAAGAACTTCTTCTCTTGACATTTTTATTCAAAATTATTGGTACATTTACACAATGGAATACTACGCAGCAGAAACAAAAAAAAGAACTACTACACGTCGGGACAGCATGGATGGAACTAGAGAGCACTATGCTAAGCGAAATAAGCCAGGGGGAGAAAGACAAATACCAAGTGATCTCACCTATAAGCGGAACCTAACCAACAATACAAAGTTGCAAGGAAAATAAGACCAGCAACACGGAAAGGAAAAGAAACCAACAGAGACAAGAGGGAAGGAAGGAGGGGTGGGTGGGGGGAAAAGGAAGGGAAGGGGCAAGTCGAGGAACATATAGCAAGGATTCAAGGACAAAACCAAAATGGGGAAGGATTGAGGGAGGGAGAGGAGGTAGGGGGAAGGGGAAAGTGGTGGGGGGAAGGCAGAGACATAAGTATTTGGAAAAATAAATTAATTAATTTTTAAAAAAAGAAAAATAAAAAAATTATGTTGGGGACTCTAACCAGGGAAATTAAGCAAGAAAAATAAACAAACAGTATCTAGGTTGGAAAGAGAGAAGTAAAACTATCTCTATTTGTAGATGACATGATTTTGCATACAGAAAATTCTAAGAAAATCACTACAAAGTGCTAGAATGAATAAATTTGTTCAGTATGATTGTAAGGTACAAGATTTATATACAAAAATCCAAAATTGAAACAATCCAAAAATGAAATTAAGAAAACAATTCCACTTACAAAAGCATCAAAAAATAAAGTATGTATGAATAAATTTTTAAAAAGAAGTACAAGACTCCTACATTGAATACCATCAAAAATTGTTGAAAGAAATTAAAGATCTAAATAAGTGGAAAGATATTTCATCATCCTGGATTGGAAGACATAGTATTTCTAAGATAGTGATCTACAGATTGAGTTTATGAATGCAGTGTAATCCCTATCATAATCTCAATTGGCTTCTTAGTAAAAATTGACAAAATGGTGTAAAGTTCATGTGGAAATACAGGGGATCAAGAATAGCCAAAACAATCTTGAAAAATAACAAAGTTTGAAGAGTCACACTTCCCACTTTCAAAACATAAAAGACGACAGAATCAATACCGGTATTGGTTGGAATAGAATAGAATTAAGAGTCCAGAAATAAACCCATACATTTATGGTCAGTTGATTTTTGCCAGGGTGACAAGATCATTTAATGGGGAGAAAGTATAATTTATGCAACAAATGGGGCAGGGGCAACTGTATATCCACATACAAAATAATGAAGCTAGATTCCCCACCTCATACAAAAATGAGTACAAAATAGATTGTAGACCTAAATCTAAGAACTAAAATTATAAAACTCTTAGAAGAAATTATAGAAGTAAATATTTGTGACCTTGAGGTAGGCAGAGCCTCCTATGGCACCAAAGCACAAGCAACAAAAGAAAACATAGGTAAATTATACTTTAAAGTTTAAAACTTTTGTGCATCAAAGAACACTGTCAAGAAAGGGAATGAACACTGTCAATCCACAGAATGAGAGAAAATATGTGCAAGTCATTTATCTTGCAAGAAATTTGCATGTAGAATATATAAAGTATTTTACAACTCTCTAATAAAAAGACATATAACCCAATTTACAAATGGGCAAAGGATCTGAACAGGCATTTCTCCAGGGAAGATATGCAAATGAACAATAAACACATGATAAGATGCACAACATCATTAACCATCAGAGAAATGCAAAACAAAACATGAGATACCACTTTATACCTACTAAGATGTCTATAATTTAAAAAAAAACAGACAATAACAAGTGTTGGAAAGGATATGGAGAAATTGGAATCTCAAATATTGCTGATGGGAGTATAAAAAGTTGCAACTGCTTTGGAAAACAGTCTGAAATTTTCTCAAACGGTTAAATACAGAATTACCATATCATATAATAATCCCAATCCTAAATGAATACCCAGGATAATGAAAACAAATATCCATGCAAAAACTTGTACACAAATGTTTATAGCAGCATTATTAGAAATAGCCAAAAAGTAGAAACAACCTAAATGTCCATCAACTGATGGACAGATAAAAGGAAGTACTGATTTGTGCTACAGCATGGATGAACCTTGGAAACATTATGCTAAGTGAAAGAATCTAGTTACAAAAGACTGCATATTGTATGAGTCTGTTTATATAAAATGTTAAAACTAGTCAAATCCACAGAGACAGAAAGTGGATTAATGGTTGCCAGGGGCTGGGGAAAAGGGGATGACTGCTAATGAGTACAAGATTTCTTCTTGAGGTAATAAAAATGTTCTAAAATTAATTGTGATGATGATTGTACAACTTGGAATATATTTTAAAATCCACCGAATTGTATGCCTTAAAAAGATGAATTTTATGGATGTATATTGTATCACAATAAAGTTGTTTTTTAAAAAAATACTTCTGATATAGACCCATTTATATAAAGCTCAAATATAGTTGAGATTATACTACATTGTTCAAACATGCATACAAAGTTGATAAAGCTAAAAGAAAACAAGGAAATATTACCATAAAAGTCAGGAGACTGGTTATCCTGAAGGTGAGGGAGGAGTTTGGACTGAAAGAGACCTACGCAGGGCTTTCATGGTGCCCCAGTGTTTTATTTCTGATCATGACTAATGGTAACATGGGTGTTTTTTTTCTAGTATTTGTTAAAATGTACATACATGCTTTATGCACATTTCTATACATATGTTCTGTTTTCACGAAGTGAAAAAATTTAATAGTGGAAAGCAGGGGAAGGGACTAGTCAGAGAACATGTATGAATGACCCATGGACATGGACAATGGTGTGGGGATTGACCATGGGAGTGGGGGGATGGGCTGAGGGGGGACAAAGGAGGAAAAATTGAGACAACTGTAATAGAATAACAATTTAAAAAGAAATGATGAAGTAAACTCACTCACTTGAGTTTATGTAGACTACACTGCATTGGAAAAATGTTGGAGTGAGCCAGGCTATTTATTCCAGATATTTTAAAAAGAGAGTTGCTAAATTAAGTGTCCATGAGATTAAAAGAGGGAGTAGGGTTGGAGAGGGAGAAGGGTAGACAGGGATGGAGATTTGACTTTCCTAAAAGTAGTACTTCTTTGGTTGGTTTACCAAAGCACTAAAAATGGGATAATATTAGAGACAATATGAGGTTATAATATTTTTCTTTGCATTTTTTAGCAAGACAAATTTATTCTTCAAAAATGGTATACTGTTAGAACTAATAACTTTGTATCAGTGCAGTATATTTTGTATTAAAATAAAATATTATAGTTGAAATCATTTAATATATAGTTATGTTGCTTTAAATATTCTTATTATTCAGAGGGACCTTACCATGGAGTTCCAAAATAGTACCACTTAACAAAAATTGTTTTTTAAAAAATAATTATAATTAAAATAAATTGCCCAATTTTTATATCTTACTAAAAACCTCTTTGGAAAATATTACTTTTGGACTGGTGTGTAAGATTATAAGTAGTTGTTCACTTAATGTTGTGTTAGCATTACTTAATTTCTTTAAAAATGTTTATGTGGCCTTTTTTTGCTGGTTATACATTTCATAAAGTATGTTTGATATTTGGCCCTGTCAACCAATATTAAGAGTAACCACTTCTGCTTCTGACCAAGATGGAGGCATAGGTAGATAAGCTTTGCTTCCTCGCAGATCCAAAAAAGAAGGATAATAGCCAATTTAAAAACAAAAAGCAACCAGAACTGCCAGAAAATCAAACTGTATGGAAGTCCAACAAAAAGAGTTAAATAAGAAATATTCATCCAGACTGGTTGGAGGGGCGGAGACAGGAATCTGGTGGGGTGAGGACATGTAACAAGGTGGCAGCTGGCAGACCAGGGCAGGCAAGGTGGTGGCTGGTAGACTGGGTAGTCCCACATTCATGTGTGGATAAGCCTGGAGGAACAATTGGGGAACAAGTGAAACCATGCAACTCAGGGCTCCGCTGCAGGGAAACTGAAGCCTCAAAACCTTTGGCTGTAAAATTCTGTGGGGATTGTGGCAGTGGGAGAAACTCCCAGTCTCATAAGATAGCCTGCTGGAGGGACCCACAGGATTCTAGAACATACACAAACCCACCCTCCCAGGAATCAACACCAGAAGGGTACAATCTCCTTGTGGGAAGTGAGGGAAGTGATGGAAAGTGGGGCAAGAGCAAAGCATGTGGCACTGTTCCCTCTCTGACCCCTCCCCCATATACAGCACCACAATGCAGCAACGTGGGTTGCCCTGCCCTGGCAAATACCTAAGGCTCCGCCCCTTACAATGTAACAGGTGCACCGAGACAAAGAAATACGGACCAAATGAAAGAACAGATCAAAACTCCAGATAAAGAACTAAGCGATGAGGAGATAGCCAACCTATCAGATGCAGAGTTCAAAACACTGGTAATCTGGATGCTCACAGAAATGATTGAGTATGATCTCAAAATAGAGGAAGAAATGAAGACTATGCAAAATGAAATAAGAATAATATACAGGGAACCAACGGTGAAGGGAAAGAAATTGGGACTCAAATCAATGATTTGGAGCAGAAGGAAGAAATAAACATTCAACCAGAATAGAATGAAGAAACAAGAATTTAAAAACATGAAGAGAGGTTTAGGAGCCCCTGGGACAACTTTAAACGTTCCAACATCTGAATCGTAGGGATTCCAGAAGGAGAAGAGGAAGAGCAAGAAATTGAAAACTTATTTGAAAAAATAATGAAGGAGAACTTTCCCAATCTGATGAAGGAACTAGACATGCAAGTCCAGGAAGCTCAGAGTGTCTCAAAGAAGTTGGACACAAGGAGGAACACACCAACACACATCATAATTACATTACCTAAGAATAAAGATAAGGGGAGAATCTTAAAAGCAGCAAGAGAAAAGGAGACAGTTACCTATAAACTAGTTCCTATAAGACTATCAGCTGATTTCTCAACAGAAACCCTACAGGCAAGAAGGGGCTGGAAAGAAGTATTCAAAGTCATGAAAAGCAGGGACCTACAACCTAGACTACTCTATCCAGCAGAGCTATCGTTTAGAATGGGAGGGCAGATAAAGTGCTTCCCAGACAAGGTAAAGCTAAAGGAGTTCATCGTCATCAAGCCCTTATTATATGAAATGTTAAAGGCACTTATCTAAGAAAGAGAAGATTAAAAATATGAACAGTAAAATGACAACAAAGTCACAACTATCGATAACTGAATATAAAAAAACAAAAACAAACTAAGCAAACAAGCAGAACAGGAACAGAATCATAGATATGGAGATCACATGGAGGGTATCAGCAGGGATGGGGAGGCGCGAGAATAAGGGTAAAGGTACAGGGAATAAGAAGCATAATTGGTAGGCACAAAGTAGACAGGGAGGGTGAAGAATAATATAGGAAATAGAGAAGCAAAAGAACTTATTTGTACGGCCTATGGACATGAACTAAGGAGGAGGGGATGCTGCGGGGAGAGGGGTGCAGAGCGGAGAGTATAAAGGGGAGAAAAAATGGGACAACTGTAACCACATAATCAATAAAATATACTTTAAAAAAGAAAAAAAAACGAGTAACCACTTCCATATGTGTCATCGGTATTTGACTCTTTGATAATATAAATTCACACTTTGACTCTCTGGGAGAGATGAATAAATGTTGGATCCCTAGTCAAAATTATAGTTGCCACATTCTTCTGCCTCAGTATTGCACTCATTAGAACTAAATGAAAATGATGTGTTTTATAATTAAAAGCTATGTTTTATACTTTTAAAAAGATGGAGTAATAGTGGTGAAGTACACAGGCTTGGCAGCCCAACCAAGCAGGTTTGAATTCTGCATCCACCAATTAGTTCTTAGTTTCTTAATCCTCCTGTGCCTCAGTTTCCTCATCTTTAAACAGAGTTTATAATCACATCTAGCTCAAATGTTATTGTGAAGATTAAAAGAAACAATCCTTGTAAAGTCTTGAGAATCATTTTTGACACATAAGTGCTAAATAACTATCATCTGTTATTATTTCTCCCTACAGCTTTTTATAAGGTACATCAAATTAATTTTCAGTCCCTCTTTTATGTCTGTTATTGCCCTATTTTCCATTTGTGTAGGTACAAGTAAATATTAAAATAGCATTTTTAAGCATCTACATTTTTCATTTTTCACTCTTTCAGACTGGTTCTGTCTCCTCAGTTAGCTTGAAGAAGGTTGAAAGAGATAAACACTCATTGAATGTTCCATGTGCTAGGCATTGTCAGATGCTTTACATATGCCAACTCCCTTAATTCCCAAACCTATCCTGTGGATTGCTACATTTAACAGAAAGTGAGATTCAGAGAGGTTAAGTAAGAAGCCTAAAGTTGCACAGCTTGGAAGAAGTGAGGTGATGTTTGACTAAAGGTCCATCTAAATCCAAAGCCCTTGCACTTCCCACTGCACTGTGTTGGCATGGAGCTGAACATAACCATTAATCCACAGGGGTTCAAAATAATTTTGAAAACAAACACTGTTTTATTAAGTCATTTATGTCTTAAGATGGAAAAACATATCCAAAAGCCTGGGTACTTTGTATCCTGGTTAAGTTCATGCAGTGCAAGTGTACCATTACAGAGCAAACCTAAATCTCTTGTGGTCTTTAAATAGATGTCCCTAGAAGTTGCTTTAATTGCAACAATCTAGCAGTCTGGTGAAATCTCCAGAATATAGTAGTAGGATTTTTAGGGAAATGTTTTACCAACAGGAGAGCACAGGCCACCAAATCAGTGTCAAACTTCTTATGAGAGACTTGGCAGCCAATATAGGTATTTCACCAGTTCTTCTTGCTCTGCCCCAGGTCTCCAAACATAGGAGAGCACTCACCCAGACCACCATCATAGAGCAGCCCAGCTAAATGTGCAACCACACCTGCACAGCTGCAACACCTCAGGAAATAAAGACTAGTCCCTCCCTGCTAGTCTGAATTGACTGAGGTGACTGAGGCCCGAGTAGCCCTTCGGGATATATTTACTGTGAAATCACAGGGCTGAGCGCTTGGAAAAATCCCTGCTGACTGGCTGATTGATTGGACTACTGCAGCAGAAACCGTATCTAGAAGGAGGAGGGTGGAGTACAGAGGCAGAAAGCAGGTCCACTTGGCAGCAATCATGAAAAGGATAGCTGCCATTCATGGAGTGCTTACTTACTACGTTCTCAGAACTAGGCCTTTACATGCACACATTCAGCTTGATCTTCAAAGATTTAATGGCTATTTTTCTTGGGAAAAAAATACATGTTGATGGCTCTGAACCTTAAGATTTCTCATCTAGGCTGTAAGGCAAATCCTCCTACAGAAACTGGCATGGTTCTTGTTAGAGTTTCTGTTCCCAGGATTATTCTAGGTCCCACTCAAACCCAACCTCAAAACTGTGTGGCAAGGGGCCCGACTGCCATAGCCGTGCCATCAGGCATGGCTGTGATTGATGTGGGCAGGAGTGCGGGCAGGTGAGAAGCTGTGGTCTGGTTCCTAAGGCAGTCCTGAACATTCTGAGAGGTCAGCTAAGGACTCCTACTGCTGATTGATTCTAACCTGCATGCACCAAGGCACTGAGGCTATTCTATTTCTTTCACAATTACATTGCTGGGACACAGCAGCTGTCATTAAAATCCAGGTAATCTCTTTTCAATGCTCTGTGATATTAAGGGAGCAGATGGAACAATTTGTCAAATGCTTGTCCAAAGCTGCCCACCTGGGGCCCACGAATCCTTCCCCTCAGCCAACACGTTTTCCATAAAATATTGGTAATGTCTCTGGCTCACTGCCCTATGCATCCTTACAACCTTAGATGCTGGGGTCTTTTGCTGGATTTAGAATCTTATGGCAGGCTTTCTCATACCACCCACCCCCATTCTTTCATTGTAATTCCACCGCAGAAAGAACTATTTGTGGAATAATTTGATGACTTCTGGTCTACATGCCCCCAAGTTCCATGAAAGCAGATGGAATGGACTTACTATCTTCTCTGCAGATATTGATATATTCTCAATGCCTGGCACGAAGCATATGCTCAATAAATATTTCCAAGGAATGAAAGAATGAATGAACGTATGAATGAGTGAAAGGGAAAAATAGAATCAGATAAATGTGGTAATTGTTCTCAAGCCTTTGAAAAGTTGTCATATGAAAGAGAAGATTTTGTAATTACTTTTTTATTTTGAAATAATTTCAGTTTTTTTTAAAGATTTAATTTATTTACTTTTTGGAGAGAGGGAAAGGGAGCTGGAAAGAGAAGCAGAGAAACACCAATGTGTGAGCAATACATAGATCAGTTGCCTCTTGCATGCCCCCAGGGGGGAACCTGGCCCGCAACCCAGACATATGCCCTGACTGGAATCAAACCGGTGACTTTTCAGTTCGTAGGCCTGTGCTCAATCCACTGAGCCATACCAACCAGGGCTGAAATAATTTCAAATTTACAGAATAGTTACAAGAATTCTACAAAGAATTCTCATATACCATTTATCCAGATCCCACCAATTTTAAATATTTTGGCATTTGTGTTATCACTGTCTCTGTCACTACTTACATATTAATGTTCACTTTTTTCTGAACTATGTGTAGGTATCTTGCCTACATCATGACACTTTTCTCTTTAATATTTCACACATAATTTCCAAGGACAAGGTCAATCTCATGGATAACCACAGTACAATTATAAAATTAAGGAAGTTTGACAGTGATACACTAGTGTAGTCTACAGTCCTTATTCCAATTTTGCCAATTGTAAGGGAAGACTTTTTTGTTCTCTTTGGTTTCTCAGGGCAGACAGAAGATCAATAGGTGATCCACAGATGCCACATATGAGGAATATGATTTTGAGCTATACGATGTAAAGGTTGTTCTAAAAATTAGAATTTTCTACCAATGAATGAAATGACCTTTCTCCAAAAATAGAGAACTCCCTGTTTCTGGAGGTATTTGGGTAGAGACTAGATTACCTGTTAAGAATGAAGGAAGAGGAAGTCCCTTGGACATGAGCTATTATGAACATGAGCTACATAATAACCTTTTCTCTGTGTGTACTTCTGCAAACCAGGTGACTTAACTGCAATGTACTGAGCTTAATTCTTTTTCACTTACCATTTCTAATGTCAGAGTCGGCCCTTTGTGTAGTTGGAGTAACCAGCCTCTTCCCTGGCATGGAATTGAAGCAACCTCAATGTTCCATCAGCCTGTAAGTATTTCCTCTGACATGTTTTAGAAACAGGTCAGCCCTGAAATAATACTAACTGTTTTATGTACTTATTATGGGCCAGGAACTGATTTAAATGCTTTGCAAGTGTTAACTCACTATGTCTTCAAAAACCCTAGGATGTAGTTATTATTATTATCCTTATTTTACCAATGAGGAATCTGAAGATTTTGATATGTTGATTTGGTTCAGGTCCAACTTGTTAGGATATTTAAGACATTATGTTCCAGTTGAAGTGAATGTATATGAAGATTTTAAAAACTGATTCAATTCTTAAAAAGGAAAATAAAGAGTAAGGAAACCAAAACCTAGTATTTCAAGGCTTTAAGAAAATTAGTATTTCTTTCTCTATTTATATCTATTCTTTCCAAAAAGGGCAGTCTGATCTGGAGTTATTTTTCAGTTCTGTATTTCTACGCATTCTGATTTTTTATTGTTATTGTAGTAATTGTTATTTTTATTTAAGATACATACTTTTATCCCTGGCTGAGTAGCTCATTTGGGTACAGAGTGTCATCCTGATACACCAAGGTTGCAATTTCAATCCCCGGTCAGGGCACATACAAGAATCAACCCATGAATGTATCAATAATAAGTGGAACACCAAATAGATGGAAGAGATGGAAGCTCACTCTTTCTTCCTCTCTCTCTCTCTTTCTCTCTTTCTTTTTTCTTTCTCTCTCTCTATCTCATATCAATATTTTTTTTTAAAGACACATAGTTTTCACTTTAATGGATGTGCCAATTCAGGATTAAGTATTCTCCTACAGGCAGGCTGTGTAAAGCTGTTGAATCTCACTACTACACTGTCAGTGTAGAAGACAAAGAAACCTGGAGGATGGATCCTTTTTTCTCCAACCTTGTGGCTTTCATAATTTTCAGAGCAGTTAATTCCTAGCTAATTCCTACAAATCCTTCAAATTTGAGCTTAAATGCCACATCCTCAGAAAAGTTTTTGCTACCCTTCAAGACTAAGTCAGATTACCCTGTTAACCTGCTCTCACTGAGTCATACATAACCTTTACTTCATTGCAAGTATCACATTTCATATGATTGTTATTGTCTTTACAGTTAGACTATAATACATTTTTGAGGGGTCCCCATCTGTTTTTGCTCCCCAATATGTCCTTAGTATGTACTTAGCACACTGTAGCCACTCAATACATATTTGTTGAGTGAACAAAAATATGAAGATACAGTTCCTTTCCAGAAAAAGAGATTGACAAAGAAAATAGCAATGTGCTCTGGCTGGTGTGGTTCAGTGGATTGAGTGCTGGCCTGTGAACTAAAGGGTCGGTTTGATTCCCAGTCTAGGGCACATGCCTGGGTTGCAGGCCAGGTCCCCAGGAGGGGGCATGTAAGAGGCAACCACACATTGATGTTTCTCTCCCTCTCTTCAACTCTCTCTGAACAATAAATTTAAAAAATCTTTCTTAAAAAAGAAAGAAAACATCAGTAAGTGGTGCCTCTGGAAGCAAAGTGTAGGATATTATAATTTCAAAAGTCTGAGCTATCCAGTGACTAAGTCAAAATGAGGGATTGGTGCATCCAGCAGGGAGTTGTGCTTCAGGTCCGACCCATGCTCAGTAGCTGAAGGGCAACATGAGTAGCATGAAAGATCTCAATTCAGCACTATGATGTAGAGCTGACCAGAAGTTGTCTCTGTCAAGAGTTAAACTGTTCTAGAAAGAAAGGATACTACAGAATATGTGCACCCATGGTTTCCTTCATTGGGGAGAGAAAAATAGAGCTAGGCTAAAAAGAGTTCAAGGAAGAACTATAAAAGGCTTTTGAGAGGAGGGATCTTGTTAACTCCAAAATAATGTGTCATCTCACTAAGTGGATTTAACAATGTTGCCATTACATTTTTTACATGCAGCCCCCAGGTGGCAGCAGTGCATTACTCTTGAGTTGGAAGTTCCTAGTAAGTGCTTCACCTTGACAATGTCTCTCTTGCCACCCCATAACTGCCCTATAGTCAGCTTAGATTTGGGGGCTTCTTCACCCTGTGGTGAAGGCTTGTAATGGATCTTCTTCTGGGAGTGACTCCATTTGTCTTTTCCTGGTAGCTGGCTCCCACAACCCTGACTCTTGAAATTGCCCTTCTCTCATTATCATCCAAGTGCCTCCCAGTCCTATTGGAAATCATGACCCCAATGGTTCCCTTCAACAATCCATGGTTGACATATCCAAAACAGAATTCATATTTCTCATCCACCTCATCCCCACCTACCACTCAAACTTTGCTTCTCTATATCATCTTAAACATCTCCTACCCATTCATCAAGTCAAGGTGAAGCTACCTCTGAAATATTTCAGATCTGCACCATTCTCTCCAATTTGTCTGGCACAGGAGTTCCTTACCACCTCCTGACTAAGTTTCTGACCCCTCTGCTTAACTCCATCATCTTCCTTTCACAGTCCATCTTGCCACCACAATCTGCAGTTTTACTCAAACTCCTCCAAGGACAACAATGTTCCCTTCTGTTAATCTAGTCAGATTCTGCTCATACTTCAAGGTGCAGGTCCACTAGCACCATCTTCAAGAAAATTTTCTGGATCTCCCCTCAGCCCCAACACCCCTATCATTCTTTCCACTGCCTGTCTACAGCACTTTATTTGGATCTTTCACAAATCTAATTTTTGACATTCTGCCTTGCAGATTATTGATTATTTATAGGCATGAATATCTCCCTCTATCCCTCAGGTCAGGATGGCAATGTGTGGCACAAATGCTTGAAGTCATCTCCACCAGCACCCAATGAGAGACATCACTAATAGATCTTAGCTGTTTTCCTACTGAGCCCAAACTCAATCACAATTTCCTGTTTTTTAGGTTTTATTTATTTATCTTTAGAGAAGGG
This sequence comes from Pteronotus mesoamericanus, assembly GCF_021234165.1. Taxonomy (NCBI): domain Eukaryota; kingdom Metazoa; phylum Chordata; class Mammalia; order Chiroptera; family Mormoopidae; genus Pteronotus; species Pteronotus mesoamericanus. The sequence goes on from NW_026555203.1 coordinate 1,039,281, forward strand.
GAAGGTAGGGAAAAAGAGATGTAAAGAAATGTCGATGTGTGAGAGAAACATCGATCAGTTGCCTCTTGTATGCCTCCAACCAAGGACGTAGCCCATACCCCAGGTATGTGTCCTGACCAGGAATCGAACCGGCAACTTCTCAATTCTCATGCTGGCACTCAACCCACTGAGCCACACACAACAGTCAAGGCTCAAAATCCTTCATGAAAGAGTATGCCAGGCAGACCTAGTCCACAAGATGAAACAACTTTTTCATTCCTGCTCTGGACTACAAGAAACAATAAGACAGAAAACATGTCCTATCTTCTTTGAATCCATCACAGCTTCTTGCACATAATCTATACTCATTTAAAGGCTTCTTGAATGAATACATTAAAAAAGTAAAGTGCAATAGAGCAGATCCTGGCAGTACAAATGCCACTCCCAGACTCCAGTATATCCACTATATCTTGCTGGTGACAATCACATGGTGTATATCAATATTTCCCAATGGTATTATTCAAGGCAGCAACTTACCAAAAGCTGCATGACTAAGTGTATACTCAAGCAGGCTTAAGGAGCATATGTTTAACCTCACATAATATTTCTCAACCTAACATTCAGACTCATAAGCCCATTTTTTGGCCCTGTTTTCAAATTTTTAGTGCATTTGAAAATATCATAAAGGGGTTGCACCATTTGGGATTATTTAACAAATGGTGAAGTGCTCTGTCAGTTTCACATTTGCAATGTGCTAATGTTGATCTTTATCGTGAGGGGGGAAATGATATGACATAAAAATGCTTTGTACTACCATTTGCAAAAACATTCATAGACATATTAAAAGTTGACATCTGATTGTGTGTGTGTGCATGCGCAGGGCATTTTTCCCTAGGAAAACAATGTATTGTTTGTGTAAGAATTTTCAAATTTCAAGGCTAAACTTGACTTTTCACTTCTTCCAAAGTTGTCTTACTGTTCTTATAAAGAATTTCCTCAGTCCAATGAAATAATAAACTAATGTTTACCCAGAGCAATCTAGAAGAGTGGAAAAGCTGCTTTGTGGCAACAGGGTCATATTCATTAGCAATGTGGTGTGGTTTTCAGGGCCAAACAATTGTTTACTTCCAAGTCCTTGACCCTTTATATCACAAAGTATCAGTATCTAAAAATCTACCATGAGCCTCGCTAGATCCTAATTCCAACAAATTATAGAAGAAAAGCATTTATGAGACAATTGGGGAAATATGAACACTGGATTTTGATAATATTAAGTAATTATGTCAATTTTTAAAAGCGTGATATGGTATTGCAGTGTTTTTAAATAAAAAGGGCTCTTAGTTTTTAGCGATATATATTGAAGCATTTGTAGGTGAAATGATACAATGTTTGGTATTTGCTTCAAAATCATTCATTGTTTAGGGGGTAGAGAATGGGTGAAGATATAAATGAAACAAGACTGACCACATCTATAACATTGAAGCTGGATAATGGGTATGTGGTCAGTCATTCATTGCACAGTCTCTCTACTTTTATGTTTGAACTTTTCCATAATAAAATATTTTCCAAAGTCTACTACAAAAGTGGTTGCATGGTTTGGGGAAGCTTCTTGTAACGTGAATCTTATCCAAGTATAATAATCCACCAACATCATAGCTTTCTTTGGCCACGTTAGCAATGCTGAACTTGTCAAATGTGTCATGAGGAGGCCGAGGCCAAAGGGAAGAAGAAATGAGCCAGAGAAGTCCGAGAAGAGAGGGAGTCCAGAAAGTTCTGGAACATGGTCTCTGGCCAGAGTGGATAAGCCACTGCCAATCACTGAAAGAGCGTGCCTGGGGTTTGGTAGCAGCTAAAAGAAAGTGGTAGATTAGCAAGGGGGAAGGCATCGTGTGTGCACACATTGGTAGGGGGTAACAGGGATGCAGCTTGAATGGCAAAGCTGTTAAAGAAATTCATCTTTACCTCCTCTAAAGAGACATCATGGAGAGAAGACATCTAGAATTCATTCTTAGTCCAATTCTCAAGTCAATTAACTCATAAATCATTTTCTGTTTTGTCCGTATTTTCAAATCTACAAATCTTGGGTCAGCAGCTGTTTTTCTATATCTGCTTTCATTATCTATTTCACAACAAAAATTACCATTTTATTGATTGTCACTGTTAGACCTGAAGGGCCCTCTGTAGAGCACATAGTCATTTTTTCACAGGTGAGAAAAATGAAACTAAGGGGAAGGAATTGACTTGCCCAGCATCATACAGTGCAGACATATGGTAGGCACTTAAGGAATATTTGTTGAAAAACAAACAAGCAAGCAAGCAAAATATAACCAGAGACATGGAAATAAAGAACAAACTGACAGTAACCCCAGGGGTAGGGGGAGGGGGATAACAGTGGAAAGAATGGGGTCATCAAGGAACATGCGTAAAGGACCCATGGACAAAGCCAAAGGAGGGTAGGATTGAGGGTGGGAGGTGGGGTGGGTGGGACAGGGGGAAGTGGGGGCGGGAAAATGGAGACAACTGTACTTGAACAATTTTAAAAAATGACAAGAAACCCCACAAAATAAATAAAATAAAATAAAATTTGGAAAAAAAGAAAAGAAATACCTGTTGAATCCAGGATCGATACATGCTAGTATGACCCTACCAAGAAATTATAGCTGATATTAGATCTGATTGGTTGGTGCCCATGTTGTACAGTTTTAATATCACTCCTGGCTGGGGAAAAAAAAACAAATAGTGCTTGCTTTAGCAGCACATATACTAAAAAAAAAGAACAAATAAATAGAGACCTTCTTCCTCTATAATTCTAGTTCTGGTTTCCAAGGGGCCCTATGTGCAGGCAGAGCAGCTCTTGGCTTTGAAGCTCACAGCTAATCCAGGCCTCCTCTTGGGACTAAGATTTATCCATTAGTCTGTTCGCCTCCTCAGTGGCTCCACATACTTGCCAGCCTTATTTTGGGCTACATGGCATAATGTACATTAATCCTCATAAGTTAAAGTTTCACACTGCTCTCTTATCCTGAAAAGGAGCAGCTTACCAGCATTATTTTTCCATGAGTGAGGGAAGAGAGTGGATCTGTGTGTGTGTGTGTGTGTGTGTGTGTGTGTGTGTGTTTTATCCTGAAAACTAAAAAAAAAAAGAAAGAAAGAAAAAAATGACTTTGATTTTAAGTTTTTAGATGCATAAATAAAAGTTGCGATTCACATTCTAACATTCTAATATTGCTATCTCAATTTATACCATAACATTTTTACCTAAAAACAGTGCAATTGAAAATTATCATTTCCTTACAAATTCAGTACAAAGAAAGTTAATAGTATAATATAATATTGTAAAAGCTAGGTATACTGCTGCCACCAAGATTATTATTTTCACATAAGAAGGAAGAAGGAATTGTGTACAATTGCAGCTATCATTTATTTTTATTTTATTTTTAAAGACTTTATTTATTTTTAGAGAGCAGGGAAGGGAGGGAGAAAGAGAGGGAGAGAAACATCGATGTGCAAAAGAAACTTCACACTGATCGGTTGCCTTTAGCAGGCCCGCAGCCCAGACCTGTGCCCCGACTGGGAATCGAACTGGTGACCTTTTGGTTTATAGGACAGCACCCAATCTACTGAGTCACACCAGTCAGAGCCACAGCTATTATTTATTGAAGTTCACTTTACATGGTTTATTTCTATGATATCACACAATAACGCTATGAGGTAGGTCTTTTTATTACCATTTTACAGATAAGACTTGAGGCTCAAGTTAAGGAAAGTTAAGATCAAGTTAAGGAAACCTCCCACAAAGTAGAATCAAAAGAGAATGAAATGGAACATGAGAGAAAGATATGAAAATTAGAGAATCAGTCCAGGATATCCAGTATTCAGCTAATAGGAATTTGAAAATTAGAGAAAATAGAGAGGATAATATTATGTAAGAAATAATATAATGTCTTGAAAATAAAGGATGAGTTTTTAGTTTGAAAGATCTCACAAAAGCTCAGCACAGTAAATGGAAGAAAATGCACAAGACGGCATATCATTGTTAAATTTTAAAACACTATAGACCAAAAGAAAATCTTTAAAGCTGGCAGGAAAAAAAAAAGCTACATGCAGAAAACTGGAAATCAATAAGGAATCAGCCTTCTCACAAAGCAACACTAAAAGCAAGAACATATTGGAATAGTGTCTTCAAAATACTGAATGAAAATTATTGCTAGTTAGGAATTCTTCACCTAGTGAAAATTTAAACCATATGCGAAGATATATTTAGACACAGATGGTTTCATTAAAATTATCTCCAATTCAATCTTTCTAAGGAAGTTAGTGCAGGGCATCATCAAGCAAAACTACCGCATTAAAACAAGAAAGAGGAAAACATGAGATCTAGGAAAGAGAACCTAACACAGAAGAGAAGCAAGGGGAATTCCCAGGAAGACAGCTGGGTGGCAGGTCAAGCGGGCAATAATTTCAGAATGGATCAGGAGGGTGAGGGTTGTCTCCAAGGCAAAGAAATGGAACTCATAGTTTAACTCGTATATTTGACCATACTGAATGGAGTTTTATGGTTCTGTCAGAAAGTTTGGGGCTGATCTCATGACAGGTACATAGAAGAACAAATCAGGGAATATCAAGATGGCACAGGAGTGAGTGGAAGTCACACTGACCTCCTCCCAGGACCAACCTGGAATTCCAACTAAATTGGGGAGAAATCACCTGGAACACACAACTGAACAATAGCGAGGGAGGAGCCTTGTAGCCTTGGAGACAGAAGAATCGGCTTCAGTGCAATCTAACTGGTAAGGAGTGCGGTACAGACCTGAGAAGTTGGGGGGGGGCACCCACAGACGGAAGCACCAGAAGGATATTGAAATGGACAGTGGGATCCCCCTGAGAAGAGCGGGGTCTAAACCAAAAGCAGGGGATCTCTAGCCCACAGCACCAGAGCCCAAAAGGTACACAGAAAACAGCCAGCTGCAAAAAGCGGCAGGGTTGCTCTCTGCCAGAGACAGGCGGCTGGAGATGCAGAGAGCCGCTTAAAGGGCCAACGCATAAATTTTTATTTGCAGCCACTTACCCTGGTCTCCGGCAAAGGCGGGAGCACAGTGGGCTAGAGACGCCCGAGGAGAGACTGGGGAAGGAGGCTTTGGGGAGAGACCTGAGAGAGTAGCCGGTGGGATCTCGGTGCTGACTCATCCCCCATGTGGCAGCAGCCCTCATGCTCAGGCAGAGACCACTCCCCCTGAGTAGCACTAGCATCAAAGGACCCCATAGCTCCATCCCCAGGTGGGATTCCACCCAATCCTATGCCATCTAAGCTGCCTGCTGAGTGCAGAGTGGCAGCCACAGACTGTAGATCCCTTACTTAAGGAGGCACAGAGACGTCTAGCGACACTTGAGGAGAGACTGGGGACGGAGGCTGTGGGGCGAGAACGGAGAGAGTAGTCAGCAGGATCCCAGTGTGGACTCCTCCCCCATACGGCAACAGTGGGAGAGGACCCAATAACCCTGCCCCCAGGATGGACTCTGCCCTGCCCTGAGATGTCTAAGGTGGCCTGCTGAGTGCAGAGTGAATAGATTAACAGCTGAAGGAGACAGCCACAAACAGTAGATTCCTGGAAGTCTGGAACAGACTGTCTAAGTTCAGACAGTGTCAACATCTGACATTATCAGAGGCAGATCCAAAAAGTAAAAACAGCGGTCTCCAACCATAGAAGTTCACATCACAAAGTCAGGAAATCAAGACAGATCAATTCAAGAAGGAGAAGCAAAACAAAAGAGTCTCACAAATAATGGGAAGACAAAGAAATACGCCCCACTCGAAGCGAAAGGAGGAATCCCCACAAAGAGAACTAAATGAAATAGAGGCAAGTAAACTATCAGATACTGAGTTCCAAACAACGGTTCTAAGGAAGCTCAAGGAACTCAGTGAGCTCAGAGAGAATTACCAAAAACTACAGGGAAACTATGAGGAACTTACTGCAAACTATATCAGCATGAAAAAGGACCTAGAAACTATCAACAAAAGACAAGAGGAAATGAAGAATACCATTTCTGAATTGAAGGACACAGTAGAAGGAATCAAAAGCAGGCTAGATGAAGCTGAGGACCGAATCAGTGAGCTGGAGGACAAAGTAGAAGAAAGCTCCCAGAAAGAGCAAGAAAATGAAAACAGACTCAAGAAGAATGAAGAGGCATTGAGGGAAATGCAGAACAACCTGAAACGCTGAAATGTAATAATATCCATATAATAGGGATACCAGAAGGAGAAAAGGATGAGGAAGGGATACAGAACCTGTTTGAAAAAGTCATGATGGAAAACTTCCCCAACTGGAGGAGAGAAAAACTCACACAAGACCAGGAAGCACAGAGGGTCCCATTCAAGAGGAACCCCATGAGGCCCACTCCAAGACACATCATCATTAAAATGGCAAGTATCAAAGACAGAGAATCTTAAGGGCGGCAAGGGAGAAAGAGGTAGTAACATACAAGGGAGCCCCGATATGGCTAGCAGCTGACTTCTCAACAGAAACTCTGTAAGCCAGAAGAGACTGGCAAGAAATATTCCAAGGAATGAAAAGCAAAGGCCTGCAACCAAGACTACTCTACCCAGCAAGGCTCTCAATTAAAATGGAAGGTGAAATAAGGAGTTTCCCAGACAAAGGAAGGCTAAAAGACTACACCTCCACCAAACCAACACTGCAAAATATGTTAAAAGGACTGCTTTAAGATGAAGAAAAAGTTTCTATGAATACCCAGTTCCTTTCAGAGTTGCCAATACTTGATATTACCAATATTTTTAATACTCATTAATCTGATTGTGACAACGATGTTATTTTAATTGTTCCTTTACTATTTGTTGAAACTAAAGCTGTTTTAGTATATTTCTTGCCTATTTCTATTTTTTTAAAGGTTTAAATGACTTTTTGATATTCTTTATCCATTTATTGATTTAAGGTTTGTAGAACTCCGCCCCCCCCCAAAAAACCCTATTAACCATGTTTTAGATGTGTTGCAAATATTTTTCTATTCTATTCCTTGTCCTTTAACTTTTTTTGTATGTATATTACTATATAGTTAAATGTTTAATATAGTCATACTGTCAATATTTACTTTATAACTTCTGGGTTTGAATATTTTACTTCAGGTCATAAAAATTATTAGTTCTATTTTCTTCTAAAACTCCTTAGATTCTGCATATTGGTTTTTAACTCATCTGAATATTTCTTTTATAATGTGTGAAATTGGGCTCTATATGTGTTTTATTTCAAGTAATAGTGGTCCATGCACCTTATTTGTTGAATAAGCCTTATTTTACCCATTGATTTGAGATATCAACATAATCATATATTATATTGTTAGATACATACGTTTGTCTCTAGAATGCTCATTATATTTCGTTCATCTACTTGGTTATTTCTGTGCTGATGTCATGTTGCTGAGACTTTATAGCAGTTTTAAATTTTTTAAATATTTTATGATTAACTTTGACATCTAAAAAAATAAATAAAATCAATCTGCATTTAAGAAAGAAAGAGAGAGATGGAACTCCTACCTTTTGTGACAACATGGCTGGAACTGGAGAATATTAAGCTAAGTGAAATAAGCCAGTTGATCAAAGAAAAATACCATATGATCTCACATATTAATGGACTGTATTCAACAAAATAAACTAACGAGCAAAATAAACCACAGTCACAGAAACATGGAGCAGATCGAAAGTGTCCAGAGGGGATGGGGAAAGAGGACAATGGTGTAAAGAAGGGGAAGGGACTAGACAAAGAACACGTATGAATGACCCATGGACATGGAAAACAGAGTGGGAATTGACTGTGGGAGTAGGGGGTGGGGTGGGGTGGGTGGGAGGGTAAAGGTAAAAATTGATACAACTGTAATAAAAAAACATGATTTATAAATTAAAAAAATAAAATAAAAAATTTTTAAAAACAAAAAAAATTTCAATTTTAAAAAAGAGACTTCTGGTCAAGATGGTGGTATAGGTAAACATGGCTCACCTCCATGTGCAACCACATCAAAATTACAACTTAAATATAGATCAACCACCACTCAGAACCATCAGAAATCAAGTTGAATGAACATCTGACAACTACAGAATTAAAGAAGCCACATCCATCCAGGCTGGTAGGAGGGGCGGAGACATGGAATAGGCTGGTCCCACATCCACATGTGGTGGATAAAAATTCAGGAAGGATATCTTGGGAGCGAGAAGTCCCAGCCACACACCAGTCTCCCCAGCCCAGGGTTCCAGTGCCAGGAAGGTAAGTCCCCATAAACCAGCAAGGATTGAGTTAGTGGAAGAAACTTATGGAGTCCCAAGAAGTTCTTCTTAAAGAATCCACACAACTTAGACTCACTCCCTCTGAGCTCCAGCACCATGGTAGCAGCTTGATAACCACCAGTGCCATACAGGGAGAAGCTGAAGTGTCTGGCATTAGGAGAGAGCTGGGGACAGGTTTCTCCAAGACAAAGACCATTGTCCCTTTTCTGAACCCTCCACCCACAGAGCCACAGAGCCACAGAGCGTGCAGGCAGGTGCCATATCTGAGACTCCATCAACTTGGAGATACCTAGACTGGAGCAAACCTAACACTGTTTGCTCCACCCTGCAGATACCCAGGGACTCCATGACATCTGACATGGACCCACCCAAGCTGCTTTTCCATATGAATGGCTGGTCTTGGTTCATGCTTCACAACTTTCTAAATCCTCTCAAACCAGCAACAGCCAGCCTCAGTGAGCCCCAAGCCCCTGTACCTCTTGCAAAGTGGTCCCAGGCCCAGCACTTGCAGTGGCCATCTCAGATTGTTTTATTTTATAGCTCAGGGAGGGTGACCCCAGGCAAAATACAGGTGGGGATGACCTTGGCCTGCACCACCAGGGAAACTCCAGAGCCTGTGCACCCAGGGGACAGCTATAGACCAACTTGCCCCTACACAGCTGATTCTCCACAGAGGGCAGAGGTTGGTGGTCAGTGGTCACAGCCAGTCCATGAAGTTGACTGGCCTGGGTAAATCCCTCCCATTGATCTGGCAACAGCAACCAAGTCTCAACAACAAGAGGAGGGTATAATCAGCCCACACAAAGGATGCACCTCAAGTACCCAGCTTGGGTGATAGGGGAGGCTGTGCCACTGGACCCTACATAAACCACACTACCAAGATACAGAATCAAAGCAGCTTCTATATAATACATAGAAACAAACACAGGGAGGCTGCTAAAAAGAGGAGACAAAGAAACACGGCCCAAATGAAAGAACAGATCAAAACTCCAGAAAAAGAGCTAAACAAAATGGAGATAAGCAATCAATTAGATACAGAGTTCAAAACACTATTTATAAGGATGCTCAAGGAACTTAGTGAGGACCTCAACAACCTAAAAAAGACCCAGTCAGAAATGAGGGATACACTAATTGAAATAAAGAACAATTTACAGGGAAATAACAGTAGAGTGGATGAAGCCAAGAATCAAATCAATGATTTGGAACATAAGGAAGTGAAAAAACAAAAACAAAAACAACCAATCAGAACAAGAAGAAGAAAAAAAGAGTAACAACAACAACCAAAAAAAAAAGAAAAAAACAACAATGAGGATAATATAAGCAGCCTCTGGGTCAACTTCAAGAGGTCTGACACTCGCATCATATGGGTGCCAGAAGAAGAGAAAGAGGAAGAAATTGGAAATCTGTTTGAAAAAATAACGAAAGAAAACTTCCCTAATTTGGTGAAGGAAATAGACATGAAAGCCCAGGAAGCACAGAGTCCCAAACAAGAGGGATGCAAAGAAGCCGACTCCAAGACACATCATAATTAAAATGCCAAAGGTTAAAGATAAAGAGAAAATCTTCAAAGCAGCAAGAGAGAAGCAGTTAGTTACCTACAGAGGAATTCCTGTAAGATTGTCAGCTGATTTCTCAAAAGAAACTTTGCAGACTAGAAGGTATTGGCAAGAAATATACAAGGTCATGAAAAGCTGGGACTTACAGCCAAGATTGCTCTATCCAGCAAGCTAACATTTAGAATGGAAGGGCAGATAAAGAGCTTCCCATACAAGAAAAAACTAAAGGAGTTCATCATTACCAAACCACTATCATATGAAATGTTTGAGGGACTTACTAAAAAAAAGATAAAAACTATGAACAATAAAATGGCAATAAATACATATCTATCAACAATTGACTAACAGAAAATAAACTAAGCAAACAAGAGGAGCAGAGACAGAATCATGGATATGGAGAGCGTTTTGATGGTTGCCAGATGGGAGGGGGTGGGGGGGAATTGGGTGAAGAGGTGAGCGGATTAAGAAGCACAAACAGGTAGTTACAGAATAGCCATGGGGATGTAAAGTACAGTATAAGAAATGGAGTAGCCAAAGAACCTACACATGGCCCATGGACACGAACAATAATGTTGGGATTGTCTGAGGGAGTGGGTATGCTGGGTGGTGGGGGGCAAAGGGGAAAATTTTGGGACAACTGTAATAGCATAATCAATAAAATATATATTTTTTTTAAAAAGATCCTCTAAGAAAATAAAAGAAGTCTAGCACAGCATGATTGAATTTTCTGCTCAGGTTTTTATTAGGCCAAAATCATGGGGTTGGCAAGCTTGGGCTCCTGTCTAGAGGTATTGGACAAGTTCTGCTTCCAGGTTCAACTTTGTTGTTAGCAGGATCCAGTTCCTTCTAACACTTACTGCATGGCCTCATCTGTCCTTAAGCCAGCAACAGGACTTTAGCCCCTTTCCAAACTTGGACTCTGTCCTCCTCTTCTGCTTCCAGCCAGAGAAATTGCTTTGCTATTATGAACTCAAGTGATTAGATTGGGCCCACCCAGATAATTCAGGATAATCTCTCCATTTTAAGGACTGTAAACACTTGTAGCTCTGTAATATAGCTCTGATTGGTGTGGCTCAGTTGGTTGAGCATTGTCCACAAAGTAAAAGTTTGCAGGTTCAATTTCCACTCAGGCCACATGGTTTGCAGGTTCGGTCACATATGAGAAGGCATGTTTCTCAATCAATGTTTCTCTCCCTCTCTTCCCCTTTCCCTAAAAATAAATAAAATCTTTTTGGGGGAAAAAAAGGTCTGTAATACTAATCACACCTGCAAAGTCCCTTTTGCCATGTAGAGATATTATCACAGGTCCCAGGAATTAGAGTGAGGGCATCTTTTCTGGGAGAAGGGATCAGGGATAAGGAGGGGACAGCTGTTTTTATAAGACCTGTGGTACTGACTTTTTAAATTATGTACATGTTTTATTTTGATCAAAGAAAAACAAAAACATCAAATTCAATGAGCAAATTTGCAAGCATTGAAATCAAATGAAGTGTATTTTAGGTAATGTATCAAATGTAGTCATTATACACACAATCTACATAATACAAAGTCCTTTCTTGTGTTTCTAGGCAAAATGACCTAAAGTCTGCAAAGCTTGCTAAAAAAAATATTTTTTAGGTTCCACCCTGGCTGGGTCCTTGAGGAAATTCTGATTTGGATGGACCATAGCATTCATTCAGTGTATCAATTCCTTTTACTAAAGGACCTACTCTGGTTATTTTTGGCAGTTACTAATAGCTAGCTCCTTCCTGTATCAAGAATAGATAACTGTAAATAACATCTTGATTTTTTTTTGTATGTCAGAACAGAGCTAATCTAGTCCAACCTCCTCATTTTATAGATGCCCCAAGAGACGAAAGGAATTGCCCATTGTATTGCTATTATTTATAGCAAAGATCCTCACTTATACATGAGTTCCACAACTTATGGCCTTTGTTATGAGCCTTGGATAGGATAAGAAATCACTAAGTCTCAGGAATGGTGTCATTAGGTTTTCACAATGGTCCACCGTTTGACATACCTCTGGAGGCGGTCTTAAACACAGCCTCTAACAAAACCAGGCTGTCTCGAACCCCTGGCAATAGAATTATTTACCTTTATACCAAAAAGATCAGGAAAGCACCAAAATCTGCACATGTAGTGTGAACAGGCCAATTTCACAGAGTTCGTGCCATGAGGCCTAAAGTTCTAACGAGGTTGTCTAAAACAAAAACACATGTCAGCCAGGGCCTATGGTGGGCCCACAGGTACTAAATGTGTGCGTGACAGGATCAAGCGTGCTATCCTTATTGAGAAGCAGAAAATTGTTGTGAAAATATTGAAGTCACAAGCACAGTCAGAAAGCTAAATTTAAAAAAATGAAGCTCTTTTGAGCAATAAAAATAATTAAAGGCAAAAAAAATCACTAAGCCTAACATCTATCTGTATTTTACAGATGGGAAAGTGGACAGACAAGAAATACCTGCTCAAGGTCATTTGGAACGCCTAAATTCTAATCTACATTTCTTTCCTCTGAACAAAGTAGCCTTCTACTGACTAACCACCTCATACTAAGCCAAATCTTACTCATTTCTAAATTCCTAGTACCTAGCACATTGCCTGGCACATGAATGAACGAATGCACAAATGAATCTTAAGACACTGTAAAAAGCTCACTTTGTAATTAAATAATTTAAATTCCCAGTCTTCCAGTTGATAAGCAATAATGTGCAATGTTTATTCTTTAGGTAGTTGCCTCTTTAGGACAAACAAATGCATCACTGGCTGTGTTATGTAAGCTCTAAAGTTGGGGTGACTTGTTTTCCAATTGCGTCTCAATCGATTACTAGCTGTGTGATCTTGCATACATACACTGAACATCTTAGTCTGCTTCTTCACCTATAAAATGAATGTAATAATGCAACCTATCTCCTGGGACTCACATGAGGATTTAGTGAAATAACACATGTAACGGCACACAGTAGCCACTCAATAATTAGTAATCTTCTCTTTTTATATATTGGTCTATCTAATAAATGTTGAAAAGTAGAAGTGAAATATGTTCCTATTGCAATTGCTGATAAACTCAAAGTGTGGCCATTAGGAAAGAGGCCAAAGAACCTTCAGAATGAAATCATTTGGGGGATATAAAAATAGCTAGCACATCCAAATGTCAGCAAAACTCCTCCCTTGAAATAAAAGCATGGCAAGATTTAGCTGCAGTATTTATCCAAAAAATTTTTGTTGCTTGATCTAATCATTAGGGTTTCAAAGAGACAAGACTCTGGAAATCAATGTGCTTAGATCATTCTGGCTCTTTCCCCCTGAGATAAGGTGACCCTGTTTGTGGCTACAGGAATTTGTTTTCCATAGACCTCATACAGCTACACAACCCAAGGGTCTTCAGTTAAATGTTTTCTGTCATAATACTCAATGTGTTGACATGATAAAGGGCAAGATGACTTAAGAGGAGCAGCCTAGCCAGAGACCCCTCCCAGGTTAACTGTTAATCATTGCTTATCTGTTCCTGTAGCCCGTTTTCACATCCCTTCCCCCGCCTGGGTAGCACATCAATCTCATCAATCTCCCACCTGAATGCTAATCCCTTCCCCCACCTGGGAAGCCCATCCGTTTCCCGCCGGAATGCTAGGGCTTATAAACCCCTATCTAACCCCGATTCGGGGCTCAGAATTTGGAGACTGCCTCCTCTGAGCCCGCGCGTGTGAATAAAGGCTTACTCCGTTCCCTGAATCGTGTCTTGAGTCTGGCTTTCCGTAACAGACATACTAAGAATTAAAAGGTTTCCTGTTAAAAAACAAAACTATACTTACCTGGAAGTAGATTTCCAGAATCTTCTTGGATCATTCTAGATAATTAACAGGACTAACCTAACCAAGATCAGTACCCTCTGCACACATCCTGGGGTTTGGATCCTGTGAAGACGCAGAACCATTAACAAATGTGGTCTGACTCAACACAAATGAGAAAAAACCTGTAACATTCAAAACATTTTGCTGTCATTATAGAAAATATGAAGCTCTATCACCATCTCTTAAGAGGACAGGTATTGAGAACTGATTTTGTTAGTTTCAAATCTAACCTGGTAAATGTGATTAACTTATAACGAGGGGTTCCCCTTCATGTATACCATGACAGCTTCCTTAAGTATATTGTACTCTATTTTAAACAATATTAGAGAGGACTAGTTTTCTATTTCCCTTAATTAACACACTACAATGTATCAAATACTAACATTCCTTAGTGCATGGCCTTATCAGAAAACATAGCCATATTGAGAACATCAGGGAAGCTTATGATAAATGATTGATTATAAAATAGCTATCTTGGAACTTTTCACATTTATTCTTTTAATTCCCATTTTTTATGCCACCCATTCCTCACAGTGCTTTCCCCAAAATAAAACCAGAAGAAAACATTTGGGTGACATATAAAAAGACAATATTTATTTTATTCAAACTTTCCTATAAGAAGTCAAACACAATGATCCTTAGTTGAAGATACTACCAAAAATGTTAACATTGTTTCACATATCCCTTTAGTGCCCAGATGAAGAAAGACTTAACTCAATGCAAGAATAAGAATGAACTTTCTTACAGTAGGTTTACTTAGGTATACGGAGAAAAAAATTCTGTATAGGTTAGACATAAAATAGTAAATGAACCTACTAGTTTCCTACAGGTGATGAGACTCCCACTGATGTGCAGGGTGCGGGAAAAAGTAGGTTTGCAGTTGTGAGTATGAGAAACAGAATTTATTCTTGTATTATTTATTAATTATTGTATTGTTTTCCATATGGACAACTGTAAACCAACTTTCGCTCTACCCAGTACTAAAGCCTCCAAGAGCTCCCAAGACTTGGAGATCACTTTTCAACAATTGTAAAACAGCCATTGCTAGTTACTCCCATAACTCACTGCCCCCTTTTCCCTCAGCTATTTTACTGCTAAAAGAGGATGGAAACAAAATACAATCTCTCCACTGCCAGGATGCTTGAGAGTCAGCATCAGTAGTTCCTTGGGTAATAAGAATATCAAAGCACTCCTACCACTACAATTTAAATAAGGTAACAGGGAAAATGGCTTTGGGTGAGGTATTTCAGTGTTTTGCTTCCCAGAATTATAAACGACCTGGCAAGGAAGGAGTCTCATTCCTACAAAGGAAAAGTACTTTTTTTTTTTTTTTAGAGAACAGTAGAACAAAGTGGAACACCCATGTCTGTCTCCCAGCCTCAATCTGACCTCAAAATTAAAAGGCACAGGGAGGTAACACCTTGGCATCTACTCTTGCTCTGAACCTAAATTTTCTCAGAAAAGCCGGGGACACAGTGCTCCTCCTCTGCAGTGCAAGCAGGTTGCCACTTTTTCACAAACCTGTGAAGAGCAGGGATCTCTCATCTCCCTTCCCCTAACAGCAGGAATTATAATTAGTGCTATCTGATTAATACAAATGTGTGAATGTTTAGAGAACTGGTGATAACAAATTTGTCACGTTCCTACCAGTAATTTGAGTCCATGTGTATAAGGAGAGAAACACGGTGTGGAAGGGAGGGCATTATCATTTCCATACTATAAATTTGGAGCAAGTAGGAGTAGAGGGAATATATATGTTGTGGAGATGAGTGAGAATGGAACCCTAACATATGCAAAAAAAAATGCATACAAACGTTGGAGACTTGGATGCTGGTTATCTATATAAGACATAAAACCTACTAATAACTATTTGTGACAGTAAGGAAAAAGAGGAAAACAAAACTCCTTTTCTTATCAAGCAAAGAGCAAAGTTCTAAGTGAAGATAATATCTCCTTTGTATTTAGAACATACGTAAAGAAATAGTAAATGCTGAAAACCTTCAAATGAATGCAGACACATAGAAGTTACAAAATATGCAAGAAGTTGTCACTGTTTCTCAGTCTGCTCTCATTTTACCTGAGCTACAAATCACTCTCTGCTCCTCTAGGTGTTTTCAGCAGATTTCTATTCCAATATCTTTTGAAAGGTGTAAGACTACAATGAGGGAAAAGGCAAAGGGGAAATCAGGTGTGGGAACAAGGGAGTTGAAGGGTCTGAAAAATGACTGGTGGAAAAAAAAGAAAGTGGTTAAGAACTGAGGAGTCCCAACCAGATTGTCAACCTTTTGAGGGAGATGCCTCACTCCTGGGGACCTAGCACAATCTGGACACATAGTTAATACTTGATTTGAGTAGAGGAGGTGAAGAAAAAAACAATATATCATTACAGAATGCAGTGCTTCAAACTCTAATACCCAATACGTCATTCTGTCTCTGCGGCCCTTAAAAGCCTGCAATGGCTTTGAAAGGTCCTGGTAACAGAAGCTGCCTCTGCTTTGTCTGTGGGTGCCATCATTGTGGCCAACACTGATGTCTGGGCCTTTCAAAGCAGAGGAAAATGCTGCTGGAGGGATGATGATTCCAGACTCTTAAGTTTTAATAGCCACAAACATTACTTACTGGGATTCCAAACAATAGATAAGATTTTTTTTTTTCAATTCTGTTTGCTAGATCATCTCTGTGAATCAAGTTTGGCACTAACAGTTGCACCCAAAAATGAGTTCTCCCACAAATAAAATTTGCTGGTATTGTTTGACACAAGGGATACAAAGCAGGCACAGATCCCTCAGGCAGTTGTCACAATTCTTGATAAGATCAACTCTACTGTCATCACTTTTTTGCTCTGTCCATTAGTTTGTAACCTTCACAAAAGATGCCTGCTTTTATAATTCAATGAGAATAATTCCACTCTCTTCTCCAAAAGGCCCATTAGTTTTAGTTTTTCGGTGCATGACAACATAAAACCTGTGGCTCTTATGAGCTGCCTGTTCTTAAAGAGTCCAGTAGTTTCGTTTTCCATTTAACAAGTCCCCAGAAAACAAATGGAGAACAGGATGAATCTTTACAAAGTCAGGATGAAGGTTGAAATAAATTATCCCCATCACTGAGAGGTTCTCTTCAGGTTTTCTATTAGCACTACAGAGTCAGTTTCTTCTTTGGTTTGCTTCTCATAGATGTCATACTTCTTCCAGTGCTGAAGAAAGGGAAAAAAAAAAAACATACACAATGACTTTTCTAAATCATGTTCTTTCCCTGAGTACACAGAATCAATGCTTATTTTTAGCTTTGCGTGCATGGAACCATGAGTGTGTGTTGACTGTTACTTTTTTTTTTAAACCTAAGAATCTTCATCTATTTGAACAATTAATGAAACAAAACAATCAGGAATGAAACTTAAAGAGGGAAAAAGTATGGGATTGTTACGTGACATTGAATGGCTATCTTAAAAGATATACAAATTTGGCCCTGGCTGCTGAGGCTCAGCGGACTGAGTGCTGTCCTGTAAACCAAAGGGTCGCAGGTTCAATTCCCAGTCAGGGCACATGCCCGGGTTGCGGGCCAGGTCCTTAGTAGGGGGCGTGCGAGAGGCAACCACACATTGATGTTTCTCTCTTTCTCCCTCTCTTCCCCTCTCTCTAAAAATAAATAAAATCTTTTTAAAAAACCTAAAAGGATATACAAATTTGGACATCTCCAAACTTAAAAACAAAGTCTTCTGAAGAAGAATAAAAGGGTGGCATACATTTTTTACTTCAATTATTTTGACCTTTATTTTCTTACCATTCAAATTTGACCATTGCTCCACAGATATAATAGGTTCAAAAAGTCAGCTAGCATCTTAGTAAACTGTAACATTAAATGTCCCAAAAGTCATAGTGCAGTTAAAACTTTTGAAAGACCCTGTATTAACAATTTCATGTAACACCATTTGCTAGAACTGGGAATTATGCATAAGTTAAGCTCGCTTTGACCTCAATTTAAGTGTGTCTCTTACGGTGAGAGCAAATATCCTGGTCCTTGCGATCTCTACTTATTAATGAAGAAAAAGGGTAAAATCTGAGCTCAGTCCCCTCATCTGTACAAGAAAGTTGTTAGACTAAACCAAGGGTCAGCAAACTATGGTCTAAGGGCCAAAGCCCGCAGGTCACTTGTTTTTGTTAACAGTTTTATTGGAACACAGCCACACACACTTGTTTCTGTATTGTCTACAGCTGATTTCATGCTACAATAGCAAAGTTGCGTTGCTGTGACAGAAAATCACCTCAGAAATGAACACTAAGCTAGAAGGAATACAAGAGCAAATAAACACAAAAGATAATACCTTAAAAGAAACACAGGATGAAAAGGAGGACTTTTTCCCTCCTTTTCAAAAAGAAATGGTAGGCGATAAAAATTATTCAAGAGGATATGGCAAATATCAAAGACAGGCAAAGAAAACAAGAGAACAGAATAACTAAAATCAGTAAGTGAAGAAATTTTTACTGAACAATTTTTTAAAAATCTGAAACTACATACTGAAAGGGCACAATATAATACCTTGGAAAATTAACTCAGAATGACCAACAGCATTAAGACATATACCGGTAAAATGATTGGACTTTGAAAAATTGTTTTTTAAAAAGATCTTATTTATTTTTATAGAAAGGGGAAAGGAGGGAGAAAGAGAGAGATAAAAACATTAATGTGAGAGAGAAACATCTATTGGTCGCCTCTCATAGGCGACCAATACCAGGGACGGAGACTAAAACCCAGGCATATGCCCTGACCGGGAATCAAACCAGCGACTTCTCACTTCATGGGACAATGCCAACCAACTGAGCCACATTGGTCAAAGCAAAAAAAAAAAAAAATCTTCTGACAACCAGGCAAAAAACACCAAGTGTTTTAATATGGAAACAAAATTATATTGTCAGCAGACTTTGGCAACATTTTATGCTAGAAGAAAATGGAGGACACATTTAGGATACCCAAGGCAAGAATGTGTGAACATCAGATTTTATATCTAGCTAAAATGATTTCCAATTATTAATACAGTGAACTCCAACAATGTGTAACATTGTAGGAAATGTTGGCCCCATGAATGCTTCCTGAGAAAACTTTTAGAGCTTCAAACAACCAAAATGACCAGAGAGACATAAAAGACAGCTAGTAAGCATCAAATTCATATCCATGCAAATGAGGGCTGTAAGGGACACAATATATAATGGCCTTCTGCACTGACAATGTAGATACTGGAACTTTTAAAACAGTGAGAGGATGGTGGAGAACATAATGGAAAAATTACTCTTTTCAATAATCATTAAATATTACTTTATAGTTTGTCAGAAGTTCAAAAATTCCTTTAGTTTCACCTATTTGTTTCCCACCTGTTAAATTCAAATAAAATGAAATATGATTTATTCTTAGGTATTTTATTTTTCTTGTTGCTATAGCAAATAGGATTTTCCCCCTGATTTCTGTTTCTGACATTTTCTTGTTGACGTACAAAAATTCCTTCAATTTCTGAATACTGACTTTGTATTCTGATGCTTTGCCAAATTCACTTATTAGGTAGATGAAACACCAATTCAGAAGAACCTATGCACCCCAATGTTCACAGCAGCACAATTCCCAGTTTACAAGTGCTAGAAGCAACCTAAGTGCCCATCAGTAAATGAGTGGATTAAAAAACTATGGTACATTCACACAATGGAATACTACGCAGCAGAAAGAAAGAAAGAGCTGCTACCCTTCGCAGCAGCATGGATGGAACTGGAGAGCATCATGCTAAGCGAAATAAGCCAGGGGGCGAAAGACACATACCATGTGATCTCACCTATAAGTGGAACCTAAACAACAAAACAAACAAGCAAGCAAAATAGAACCAGGAACATTGAAATAAAGAACAAACTGACACTAACCAGAGGGGAGAGGAATAATGGGGGAAAGGAGGAAAAGGGTTGGGAAGGAACATGTATAAAGGACCCATGGACAAAGCCAAAGGACGGGTAGGATTGAGGGTGGGAGGTGGGGGTAGGTGGGGTGTGAGAAAGTGGTGGTGGGAAGATGGATACAATTGTACTTGAACAACAATTAAAAAAAGAAATATGAGCATTTTCTTAAAACATTTGATGTGATTGGTTAAAAGTGTAGAGAATCAGGATGCCTGGGTTCAGATCCCAGCTCTGACACTTGTTGATTAAGTTCGGATTCTCCCATTGCTATGTACTAGCAGTATTATACGTAATCCCCCTGGTGCCTCATTTTCTTCATCTGTATAATGGAGATAACACCTACTGCAGATGGAGACCAATTAATGAGTGAAGTGCCTCGAAAAGTGCCTAATACCTACTAAAAGTTCATTAAGTATGAACTATTACCATTATTGTCGGTATTACTATTATTCCATTTACCAATAAAAGTATTTTCATTTCTCTATGTTGTTCACCTAACATTAAATATGGTTATATCTGAGTGGTAGGATTAAGAGTGACTTTTATTTTTCTCTTTTGATTATCTGTATTTCTAATTTCTCAATAATAAATATATATTATTTTAAAAGAAAATGTCCTCTTTTTAAAAAATGTACCCTAAGCATTATACTTTCATTGGTTTCTGGTCATGCGACCTAGTGCTTAGCTGTGTCAGACAGGAAAAAGCAATCTGTTTCAGTGAGGTGAACACTGCAGCAGCAAAGGCTTGGGAGGATACATTCGTCTTCTTCAATTGCCTTTTTTCATTTCTAAAACTTGGATTCCTCTCATTTTCACTCTGATCAGCATCATGGCCTTTTCCTGAACACGGCTTCTATGACTACGGCTATGTGAGGTAAAAGGGACAAACGGAAAGGCTCTGACCTATTCTTCAATTTTGTAAATTATATGTCAGTCTAATTTTAAAGTTAGTTGCAGAAAAAAATAAATCCACAAAATTACGAGTTCACAATTCAATTCTCACACTGCTCATTCTTTAAACAAGGTAATCAACAATAGAATAATGGCCCAAGATGAAAAATATTACAGGTGAAAAAAAATCAGTGTTTAGGAGGCTAACACAACTGATTTTAGTTGTAAGTAATCTAAACCTAGAAAAATAGTGTGTTATATAGGCTTTTATATTGTAAAGAAATAAATTTCATAGTATAATGGAAGGAACATCAATTCTCAATTGAAGAATACTTTCAAGATTTTGTTATTTCTCACAGTGAATTTTCTATAGAAGTGTAGTGGGTTTCATGTACCTAAGCACCACGCAAAACACTGGTCAACTGATTACATGTCCCAGTCTTCTTCAGATCAACATGCACAATAAAAATTTGTACAATATAAATTGTAGGTCCCAATTCCTTAAAATCATTGAAGCTTCAAAAAAGAACTGCTGAATATGGTATCGAGGGGACTAATTTAGTATCATTTGATGTGGCTGATAATGCAACCCTTCACTTGAGGGAAAGAATAAAACATGTCTTCTATCTTTCTAGCAGAAACTATATTTCAGAACCAAAGAGTCCAGTTGATACCTGGAACCAGGGCTTTATAGAAAGTGCCAGCTTATAAATGTAGATTAAATGATAGATGAGAAAGAAAAATCATCATTACACAATCCCTAATGAAATTAGTGATTCAAGCAAGAATACCAACTGGCGTAAAAACATTAGCTGAAGAGTTGACAGGGCACTAACCTAACACCACACAAATTATTGTCAGGTGGCAAGGGGAAAAATAAGCATAGATGGCAGGAGGGTTCGATCTTAGCCTCACTAATAGTGGGACAGCTAGATATTATCTGTCTCTTGACAATTGGAAAAAGTTTAAATATGGACTAAGTATTAGATGATACTAAGAAATGAGTAATTCTTAAAGTGTGATCATGCTCTTTTGACCATATGGTATAACATTCTTAGTTTTTAAAGAGACATATTGAATTTTTAAAAATCAGCAATATTTGAAGTCAACTGCAAGCTAAAAAGCTGCTTTCCAATTAAGAATGCAAAACTGGCACAGTACTGAAAATAAAATTGGTTTCCAAGAAGCAGGGGAAGAATAGATAAATATTTTGTGGATGCAAAGGAGACGCAATCCCCTGTGTGTCCCCCTCCCCCGATATGGCCAGCAGCCCAATTACTCACAGAGAAAAGGCAGACAGCAAAGTAACAGGAAGAAATACTGTTGGCCAAAGTGTTACTACAGTGATGAACAAAACACTGTCAAAACACTAGAAACTTTAAGGAAAATTATGAAGAAGACTCAATTTATTTGTGGCCACACCTAAATAAGTTTTTTTAAGCTTGTATTTATTTTTAGAGAGGAGAAGGGAGGGAGAAAGAGAGGGAGAGAAACATCAATGTGTGGTTGCCTCTTGCGCGCCCCCTACTGGGGACCTGGCCCACAACCCCGACATGTGCCCAGACTGCGAATTGAACCAGCGAACCAGCAAGAGGCAATGCAACATAGTGGAAAGAGAGAACTCTGGAATTAGACAGTCCTGGGTCAAATCCCAACTACTAGCCTTACTGAGGCTCCATTTCCTTATCTGTAAAATGGTACTAACAGCACCTACACCACAGGGTGTTTGTGAGCATTCAGTAAGGGAATATAAGAAAAGCACTTAGTACACTGCCTGGTACATAGTAGACCTTTAATAGCTGGTTAGAGTTGTTTTTAGTGTACTTGCACAATCCCCAACCTCTGTGATCTATCACAGTAGCTGGTGAAATGAAGAAAGAGATGGGGGAGTAATCTGAAGGCAAATATCTATAACAATGATTTTCAAAGTCTGGTCCACATACCATCTTCCCAAGATTGGAATCATCTGTGGGCTCCTGACAAATATGCAGACTCCTGGGCCCCATCCCAGACTTGCTAAATCAGAATTTCTAGAGCTAAGGCCCAGGATTCTACGTTCTTACAAACATTCTAGGTGATAGCAACTCAACTAAAATTGAAGAACCACTGGTTGCCATATTCACCTCCGTTACCATGTACAATCTCCTCCTCAGACAGCTGACTTCTGGAGCTACCTTTACCTACCTGCCTAGCAGTGCCCTATCCCCTAGAGTCTGGCAAAGTTATTCACTGTCTGTCAGCATGACTTGGTGAAAAAGTGATCCAAATGAAGCGTCCTTGGCTAGCACATCAGCCTACCTGGCCTCCTTCCCTACCTACATATCATCTTTGCCATTGTGAATCACTCTTCATTACAAGAATTGTTTGGGGACTAAAGATAAATGGAAAATATTATCAGTAATAATGCAAATCACTAATACTTACTAAGGATTTATAATGTGCCAAGCACACTAAGTGGTTTTTACGTGTTAAAGAAATTTAATCCACATAACAACACTATGAGGCAAGTGTTACCATTACCTCTCATTTTACAAATGGGAAAACCGACGCACAAAAGGTTAAGGAAATTTCTTCAGGTCAAAGAGATAGTAAATGACACAGTAGAGATTTGAATCCAGATAATCTGACTCCAGAGCCCAGACTACTATGCTAAACTACTTCCCTTATTAACTGCTCTATGCCTGATATTAATAATTTGAGATATATAAAATAGTATTGAGATTTATTTTATTTAATGTCTTCTTTGTGTTTTTTGGGCCAATGTATTTATTAGAGAAACTTCAAACTCCTTTGTTCCCATAAGGTTTTAGGTTTTCCAGCCACAAATTCTGACATCAGAGATTGCAGCAAACCAACTATAACTGGAGTTCAGCTGTTATACATTCAGAGGCCAGCTTTCCAAGCAATAGCATGAACAAAATCTATTTCAATTGTTTACCCTATCTTTATAGCTCCCCAAATCAAGCTGTAAAAATTATTCCAAGAGTCATACACCTTGCCTATTCAGCTAGTTCCATATCAGAGGCTCTTCCCCCATATGTTAGGATCAAACATGTCCCCGACTCCAGAGAGAGAATGAAGCCAAGGGCTACGACAAAGTGTTCTGGAGACATTTCCAATCGGCTCTTCATTAATTTTTTAGATAAAATGTAATTCCAAATAAGCAATTTTGAAGTGTAATTCTGACACATGCTACAACATGAATGAACCTTGAAAACATGCTAAGTGGAAAAAGCCAGATACAAAAGGGCACACATATTGAAGGATTCCACTTATATGATGCACCTAGAATAGGCAAATTTAGAGAGACAGAAAGTAGAATAGTGGTTACCAGGGACTGGGGGTTATTGTTTAATAGGCACAGTTTCTGTTTGGGATGATGTAAAGTTCAAGAAAGAGTGATGACAGTTACACAACATTATAAATATACTTAATGCCATTGAACTGCACCCTTAAAATGGTAAATTCTATGTTATGTATATTTTACCAAACTTAAAACAGATCCCATAGTTAAAAAAAAAAACAAACAATTTTGAATCTCATGGAGTCAGTGCTCACCAGAGTATCATCATTCTGGTCTCCGAACATTTCTTTAAAAATCTTGCCAGGATCAGGAATTGGAGGGAATATAATGATCTTGAGCCTTTAAGAAAACAGAGACATTTTTGATCAAATCTTTCACTGCATAGAATGTCATACTTAAATATAGTCATGTTAAAAGAAGGCTTGGACAAAAGTTATGGTAAACAATACATCTTTTGTGATACAGCAGCTGTAAAAAAATTCCTTTTTTTAAAAAAATTCATTTATTGATTTTTTTTTGGAGAGAGAGGAAAGAGGGGAGAGAAAGAAAAAACATAGATTTGTTGTTACGTTTATTGATGAATTTGTTGGTTGCTTCTTGTATACACCCTCACTGGGATCGAACCTGCAACCTTGATGTATTGGGACAACACTCTAACCAACTGAGCTACTCTGTCAGGGCAAGAAATTTCTAAAACAAACTGAGAAATCAGTGTCCAAAGAGGATCAAGTGTGGGTGGAATAAAGGGACCTTCAGGATAAGCAGACTACCTACAACCTACTATTGAAAATTGTTTCCTGCTTTGAGATTTAATTGACAAATAAAAATAGTACATATTTGGGAGACTCAAGATGGCGGAAGAGTGAGTGGAAGTTGCACTGATCTCCCAGGACCAACCTGGAATTACAACTAAACTGGGGAGAAATCACCTGGAACAAAAAAACTGAACAAAAGTGAGGGAGGAGCCTTATAACCTCGGACAGACAGAAGAATCAGCTTTAGCACAACCTGACTGGTAATGAGTGTGGTAGAGACTTGAGAAAGCGGGCAGGGCGCACACGGGCAGCAGCTACAGAAGGACACTGAAACGACCAGCTGGACCCCCCCTGAGAAGAGCAGGGTCTAAATCATAAGCGGGGACTTCCAGCCTACAGCACTAGAGCCCAAAAAGTACACAGAGGTCAACCAACTGCAAAAAGTGGCAGGGTTGCTCTCTGCCACAGAGAGGCAGCTAGAGACACAAAGAGCCATTTAAAGGGCCAACACATAAATTTTTATTTGCAGCCACTTACCCTGGTCTCTGGCAAAAGTGGGGGCAGAACGGGCTAGAGACACTGGAGGAGAGATTGGGGAAAGAGACTTTGGGGAAAGAACTGAGAGAGTAGCTGGCCAGATCCCGGTGCTGACTCACCCCCATGCAGCAGCAGCCATCTTGCTCAGGCAGACCACTCCCCTGAGCAGCAACAGGGTGAGAGGACACAATACCCTACCCCCAGGAGGAACTCGGCCCTGGCCCGGTAGTGCTAAAGCCTGACTGCTGAGTACAGAGTGGCAGCCACAGATACTAGATCCCTGGCTAAAGGGGGTGCAGAGTGCTCTAGAGACACTTGAGGAGTGGCTGGAGATGGAGACTCTGGGGAGAGAACAAAGAGAGTAGCCAGCGGGATCCCGGTGCTGACTCGTCCCCATGCAGCAGCAGTCATCTGGCTCTGGCATACCACTCCCCTGAGCGGGAGCAGCGTGAGAGGACCTCATAACCCCACCCCCAGGAGGGACTCTGCCCACCCTGTGGTGTCTAAATTGGCCTGAAGAGTACAGAGTAACTAGATTAACAGCTGAAGGAGGCAGCCACAGACAATAGATTCCTGGAAGTCTTGAAGAGACTGCCTAAGATCAGACAGGGTCAACATCTGACAACATCAGAGGCAGATCCAGAAAGAAAAAACAGCAGCATCCTGCCATAGAAGTGCACACCACAAAGTCAGGAAGTAAAGACAGATCAATTTAAGAAGCAGAAGCAAAACAGAAGACTCTCACAAAAAATGGGAAGACAAAGAAACATCCCCCAATCAAAAGGAAAGGAGGAATCCCCAGAAAGAGACCTAAATGAAGTAGACGCAAGTCAACTATCAGATATTGAGTTCAAAACAACGATTCTAAGGAAGCTCAATGAGCTCAGTGAGCTCAGAGAGAATTACCAAAAACTACAGGGAAACTATGAGGAACTTACTGCAAACTATATCACCATGAAAAAGGACATAGAAACTATCAAAAAGACACAAGAGGAAATGAAGAATACAATTTCTGAACTGAAGAACACAGAAGAAAGAATCAAATGCAGGCTTGATGAAGCAGAGGGTCGGATCGGCGAGCTGGAGAATAAGGTATAAAAAACCTCCCAGAATGAGCAAGAAAATGAAAAAAGTCTCAAAAAGAATGAAAGGCATTTAGGGAAATGCAGGACAACCTGAAACGTAATAATATCCGGATAATAGGGATACCAGAAGGAGAAGAAGAGGAGCAAGGGATAGAGAACCTGTTTGAAAAAGTAATGATGGAAAACTTCCCTAGTTGGAGGAGAGAAAAAGTCTCACCCGTCCAGGAAGCATAAAGGGGGTCCCATTCAGGAGGAACCCCATGAGGCCCACTCCAGGACACATCATCATTAAAATGGCAAATTATCAAAGACAAACAGAGAATTCTAAATGCAGCAAGGGAGAAAGAGGTAGTAACATATAAGGGAGGCCCGATACAGCTAACAGCTGACTTCTCAACAGAAACACTACAAGCAAAAGGGAATGGCAAGAAATATTTCAAGGAATGAAAAGCAAAGACCCGCAATGAAGACTGCTCGACCCAGCAAGGCTCTCATTTACAATGGAAGGCAAAATAAGGCGTTTCCCAGACAAAAGGAGGCTAAAGGAATGCACCTCCAGCAAACCAACATTGCAAAACATGCTAAAGGGACTGCTTTAAGAAGATGAGGAAAAAGAGTCTATGAATACCCAGTTCTTTTCACAGTCACCAATACTTGATATTACCAATATTTTTAATACTTATTAATCTGATTGTGACAATGATGTGCTATTTTAATTGTTACTTGATAATTTGTTGAAACTAAACCTGTTTTTGTATATTCCTTGCCTATTTCTATTATTTTTTAAAAAGCTTTAAATGACTTTTTGGTATTCCTTTATCAATTTTTGACTAAATGTTTGTAGAATTTTTTCCCTAAAAACCCCCCAAAAAACTATTAACCCTTTCTTAGATGCGTGGCAAATACATTCCTATTCTATTACTTGTCCTTTAACTATTTTATATGTATATTACTGCATTGTCTCAAATGTTTAATATAGTCATATTGTCCATATTTTTGCTTTATAGCTTCTGGGTTTGAAAATATTATTTCGTATTTTCTCCTAAAACTCCTTAGATTTTACATATTGAGTTTTAACTCCCCTGAATATTTTGTGTATAATGTGAGAAATAGGGCTCTGTATTTGTTTTATTTCAAATACTAGTGGTCCATGCACTTTATTTGTTGATAAGCCTTATTTTCTCCATTGATTTGAAATATTAATTTAATCATATATTACATTGTTAGACAGATATATATGTTTGTCTCTAGAATGCTCACTTTATTTCACTGATCTACTTGATTATTTCTGTGCTGGTGTCATGTTGTTTTAATCACTGAGCTTTATAATGGATTTAAATTTTTTAATATTTTATAATGGATTTGACATTTAAAAAAATAAATAAATAAAATCAATCTGGTTTAAAAAGAGAAAGAAAGAAAAAAAATAGTACATATTGGCCCTGGCCAGCATGGCTCAGTTGGTTGGACGTCATCCCACAAAGCAAAAGGTCACTGGTTCGATTCCCTGTCAGGACACATGCCTTGGTTATGGGTTTGGTCCCTGGTTGTGGCGCATACAATAGGCAACAGATCAATGTTTCTCTGTCACTCTTTCTCTCGCTCCCTTCACCTCTCTCTAAAAATAAATAAAATCTTTTTAAAAATTGTACCTATTTGAAGTGCATGTACAATGCGATGTTTTGATATACATATACATTATGAAATGATCACCAGAATCAAACTAATTAACACATGCATCATCTCACATAGTTATGCTTGTGTGTGTGATACCCTATCATTTGATAATAATGCTTTAGTTACCATAGACCAGATGGGAGCTTGCTGTTTATAATTTTGAAAAAACTAATCTGAGAACATGGTACATTCCTCTTTTATTTTTCTTTTTGTCACTTCGCTCCTCTATTTTTACTCCACTTTGGTGGACTACACCATCTCCTAGGTCTCTGCACATTGGTATGCCCCTGGGTTCAGCCTTTTTCCTCTTTATCTCACTCTCTTCATGAGCACTTTCTTCCAGTCTTAGGGCTTTAAATACATTTACATGCCAAGGACTTCCAAAATTTTATCTCCATCCCAGACCTCTCTTAATCTCCAGATTCATGTATACAACAACCTATTTAACATTGCTACTTGAATATCTAATAGGTGTCTCACCTTTATATTTAAACCAGCTCTCCTCACAAATTTCTCTACCACAGTAAATAGCTCCAGCATTCACTCAGTTTGCTGAAGCCAAAAATCTAAGTTATGTTTGAATCCTCAATTTCCCCCACACATCCAGAGAAGCAGCCATCAGCTAGTACTACCAACTTTATCTTCAAAATCTATCTCACACTGGACCAGTTCTTACTACCTCCATTGCCAACCATCTAGTTCGGCTACTCTCATCTTTCCCCTCAAACACTGCAATACCTCCCCTTCTAAACTAATCTGCCTGCTTCCGTTCTTGCCTATTCTTCACTCAGCAACTATAGTGATCTTTCGTGACAGTAAACCAGATCACGTTCCTCTCCTGCTTAAAACTCTCCAATGTTTCCCCCTTATGCTTAGGATAAAATCTCAATCCCTGCCATGGCCTATATGATCCAACCCTGCCAATCTCTCCAGCCTCATCTCCTGTTGCTTTCTCTCTTGCACACTCTACTCCAACAAGACACATGAAGTTCACCCAGCCTCGGACACTTTGCACTTACTGTTCCCTTGCCCTAGAATACTCTTTCTCTGAATATCTAGCCTTTCTCCCTACTACCCCCACCAGTTTATACTCACTATGTGAAGTTGTATTTATGACTTGTTTTATATACACATATAATTTGTTTTATATATATGCGTATCCCTCCCACTACAATGTAGATAGGGACTTTTTACTGTTCACTGCTGTAATGCCAGCAATGAGGATGGTGGCTGGCACACAGATAGGCACTCAATAAAGGTAAGTATTTACTGAAGGAGCAAACGATAGTACCAGACAAGTCTCTATGGTGAGATAGAGAAAGGAAAACATTCTCAAGGAATAAATACTGTATATTATGGACAACTTGGTGAAGCTCTCATTCCTACAGCATTAAGTAGCAACCTGATTTGCATTCATACCAGACAGGTCATTTGGTGAGTAATGGTCTCCATTTCTAAAACTTCATTCCAACAGCTATCAACTAACTGTCAATAAATTAGGCATTTGAAAGAGTAGAGTGAACATAGGTCTTATCAATAATTTTAATCCCATGCAAAGGGAGCGGTGCATGAGCAGAGCCCTGGGAAACTAGTCTAACACTTCCCTTGCCAGAAAATGGGCATAATAATATTTCTTTGCCATTCCATAGTACTAAAAGCCAGTTATAATCCAGATGCTTTTAGTATACTGGGCAAACATGGAGTAATAACTTTAGCAACCAGGCTAGCAGAAACTGTCAAGCTTGCCTGAGCAGCTGCCTTACCTTTTTAGATAGAGCAGAAGGACTATGATTGCACCTGCAACAATGATCGGAATGATGAGTAGCATGGTTGTGTAGAGTGTGGGATTGGTCTTCTTACCTGGAAAACGAAGAGCAAACAGGAAGATATGAGAAATCAAATCCTTTTAAAAATAGACCAAGAAACAGCTCTCTTACAGACTAGTGAGGTCACAGATATTTCTGCCCTCTACCTCAATCTTTTCTCAAAAGCCTTCAATTACCTTATCTGCTGTTATCTTGTTATCTAAATACTGGGGGTGGGAGGAAGAGTCCGGCTCTGGTACCTAAAATTCCATTAATGAATAAACACCTTAAAAATTATCTGAAACCAAAATATCTTAACAAGCTTCGGACACTATTAGCAAAGATGTTATATTTGTTAAATACGTTATCTCATTAACAGTGATTATCTTTTCTAATTGGTTACTTAATACTATTAGTACACCTAAAATCGTCCTACCTACAACTACTACTACTAGTTTTTAAAAATAAAGATAGGCCTGCATTACTTTTTCTTAATATTTTATTTATTTTTAGAGAGGGAGAAAAGCGTCAATGTGTGGTTGCATTTCGCACACCCCTGCTGGGGACCTGGCCTGCAACCCAGGCATGTGCCCTGACTGGGAATTGAACTGGAGACCCTTTGGTTCACAGGCCGGCACTCAATCCACTGAGCCACACCAGCCAGAGCCCACTACTAGTATTCTTAACTGAGCACCTACTATATGTCTGATACAATACTAGATGCTTCTACATGCTTATATCTATGCTACAGAGATAGATAATATTGTCTCCTATTTATACAGATGAGAAGGATAAGGCTCAGAGCGGTTTACTAGCTTGTGCCTAAGACTTTAGGATGATGGAGCCAAGTCTCAAATCCAGCACTGTCCAATTTTAGTCTTTCATTAACTGCCTTGTTACACCTAACACATGAAATATCATATGTCTATTTATTTGCTTATCTTTTCCACTTCAGCATGAACATTTAGAAACCATCAAGGTCTAACATCATTGTTTTAGGCAGCCTCTAAAATAACCCCAAATGATCCCTGCCTCCTGATATTCACACTCTTGTGTAATTCCCTCCCCTTGAGAGTGGGCTGGACTAATTGGCTCATTTGTGAAGAAATGAATAGCAACAGTGATGAGATGTCATTTACAAGATCAACTTATAAAAGATTGTGGTTTCCATATTGCGTGTTCTCTCATACACTTTTTCTTGCTTGGATCACTCATTTGGGGGAGCCAGCTGCTGCTATGTCATGAGATAGCCCCTATGGGGAGATCCATGTGGCAAGGAACTAAGGGAGGTCTCTGTACTAATTTCCTAGAATTGCTGTAACGAATCACCATACCCTGGTTGGTTTAAAACAACAGAAATATATATTCTCACAGTTCTGGAGGCTAAAAGTCTAAAATGAAGGTATCAACAGGGACATGCTCCCTCTGAAGGCTCTAAAGAACTCCTCCTTGCCTGTTCCTAGGTTCTTCTGGTGGTTCCCAGAATCCTTAGCATTCTTTGGCTTGTAGCTGCATCACTCCAATCCCTGCCTCCATCCTTTATAGTCTTCTCCCCTGTGTGTCCATGTCTCTGTATTTCTGTGTATCCTCTCTTCTTCTTTTTTTAAATTATATTTTATTGATTATGCTATTACAGTTGTCCTGATTTTTACCCCTTTGCCTCCCTTCACCCAGCACCCCCTACTCCCTCAGGCAGTCTCCCCACCACTGTTCATGTCCATGGGTCATGCATATAAGCTCTTTGGCTACTCCATTTCCTATACTGTACTTTATACCCCCACAGATATCCTGTAACTACCTATGTACTTCTTAATCCCCTCACCTTTTCACCCATTCTCCCCTCCCCTCATTTGGCAACCTTCTAGTAACTAACTTCTTTTCTCTTGTTGCTTTTAAGAGTCTCTCCTTATCTTTAACCTTGGCATTTTAATTATGAAGTGTCTTGGAATGGGCCTCTTTGCATCCATCATAATTGGGACTCTCTGTGCTTCCCGGACTTGCATATCTATTTCCTTCACCAAATTGGGGGAGTTTTCTTTCACTATTTTTTCAAATAGATTTCTAATTTCTTGCTCTTTCTCCTCTTCTTCTGGTACCCCTATGGGTGAATGTTGGACCTCTTGAAGTTGTCCCAGAGGCTGCTTACACTACCCTAGTGTTTTTTTTTTTTTATTCTCGTTTCTTCTTGTTGCTCTGATTGGTTGTTTTTTCACTTGGCTTCATCTACTCTACTGTTGTTTCCCTCTAAATTGTTCTATATTTCAATTAGTGTATCCTTTGTTTCTGAATGGGTCTTTTTTATGCTTCTGAGGTCCTCAATAAGTTCCTTGAACATCTTTATAACCAGTATTTTGGACTCTGCATCTGACAGACTGCTTATCTCCATTTCATTTCACTCCTTTTCTGGAGTTTTGATCTGTTCTTTCATTTAGGCCATTTCTTTATCTCCTCACTTTCGCTGCCTTGACTCCCCATCTTGGTAGTGTGGCCTAATGTAGTAAGTGTCCTCTAGGGTTCAGTGGCACAGCCTCCCCTCTCACTGCAACTGGGTACTTGAGGTGCATCCTTTGTGTGGGCTGATTATACCCTCCTCTTGTTGTTGAGACTTGGTTGCTGTTGCCAGATCAATGGGAGGGATTTACCCAGGCCAGTCAGCTGCAAGGACTGGCTGTCACCACTGACCACCAACCTCCGCCCTCCGGGGAGGATCAGGCATGCAGAGGGAGAGTGGTGGTGCTCCCATGTGGTCTGTAGCTTCCACTGATTATATTGGCCCTGGGGTTTCCTGGGTGGTACAGATCAAGGTCAGCCTTTCACCTGTGTTTTGCCAGGACCACCCTGCCTGAGCTTTAAAGCAGTCTGAGGTGGCTGCTACTTGTGCTGGGCTTGAAGATTTCCAGGCAAATCAAACTGTGAATCTAATCTGGCTGCAACTAGGGCTCACTGAAGACAGCTGTTGCTTGTTTGATGGGATTTATAAGCCAAGACCAGCCATTCTTACGGAAAAGCAGTTTGGGTGGGCCCGTAAATTGGGTGGGGTAGAGCCTCTGGAGAATATCCTAGTGTCAAACAGGGTTAGCCAGGTTGTTGGAGTCTCAGATATGGCACTAGCTTACAAGCTCTGTGGGGGAAGGGTTTAGTAAAGGGACAATGGCCTCTGCTCATCTTGATAACAGACACTTCAGTTTCTCTCTGTACATCACTGGTGCCTTTCAAGCTGCTACCCCGGTGCTAGAGTTCAGAGAGAGTCTGAGTGAGTCCGTGCGTGCGTTCTTGAAGAGGAACTTTTTGGAGCTCCAAAAGTTTCTTCCTCAGACTCAATCCCTGCTCCTGGCTCATTTTTTGCAGCCAGAAGTTGTGGGGACTTATCTTCCTGGCTGTAGGACCCTGGGCTGGGGTCCTGGTGTGGGTCTGGGACTTCTCCCACCAAGATATCCCTCCCAAATTTTTATCCACGTAGGTGTGGGACCAGACTGTTCTGTGTCTGCGCACCTCCTATCAGTCTGTATGGATGTGGTTTAACTCTGTAGTTGTCAGACTTCCATTCAACTCCATTTCAGAGTTGCCACACTTCCATTCAGCTCTATTTCTGATATTCCTGAGCGGTGGTTGTTCTATATTTTAGTTGTATTTTTGATGTGGTGTGTGAAGAGGTGAGCCATGGCTGCCTACCCTGCCATCTTCCCTCTCTCCTTATGAGAATACTAGTCATTGAGTTTAGGGCCTACTCCAAGCCAGTATGACCTCATCTCTACTTGATTGTATCTGCAAAAACTCTTCCAAATAAGGTCTCATTCACAGGTACCAGGAGTTAGAACTTGGACATATCTTTTTGGGGGATACGATTGAGGCTCCCCAATGACCACATTAGTAGTGAGCTCAGAAGTGGACTATCCAGCCCTAGTCAAGCCTTCAGATCTCACTCTAGTCTTCACTGACAGCTCGACTGTAACCTCATGAGAGAATCTGAGCCAGAGGTACCTAGATAAGCTGTGCCCAGATTCCTAACACAAGAAATAAACTGAGATGATAAATATGTTTTTTTAAAGCCACCACATTTTGGGGTGATTTGTTATACAATAACAGATAACTAATACAACCACGTCTAGTGCATAGCTTGTTCAGTTTATCAATTAATAGGGAACTGATTACCTCAGCCACCTGTCTCTGACTGTTAGATAGCAGTTAGAAAGTCCTTAAGTTGCCCCATGGAGCTACAAGAAAGGCACAGAGCCTGCCTATTCCATCTGACAATATCTCAAATGTTAGAATTCATGAATCATAACTCTGCAAGCTTACTTCATCAACTGTTCCTCACTAAATTTTGAGATTCTTCAGCATCCCGATTACCTTTCAAGATAGATTCCAGTCTGTTGATTCGCCTCCTACAATGTGGTGCCCAGAATGAATACAGCACACTTCTGATGTTGTTGGGACACTGTGTCCCACTCTGAAGCACTCCCTTGTTTTAGGTGCTACTCTATCAGTGCTACCTATGACTGCATATGCCTTTATGGACACTTAGGGGTTGAGTGTCCAGTCACTTGGAATTTACAGTCAAATAAAACCCCATACTCCACCCTACAACACACATATTCATAAATCACAGGTGTTTTCAATCCAGTACTTGAGCCTGGCACATAGCTTGTTCAGCCTCTCGATTAATAAATGAAACTGATTTTTTCAAATCTAGATACAGGTTTATCCCTATTAAATGTCATAAAGGGCCATTGTTTTACTCTTGATTCTATCACCAGCATATAGATTAGTCTTCTAGCATTGTATAATCTGTAGATTTAATCATGCCTATCTTCTATATTTTTGTTCAGGTCATTAATAAAGATGGAGACAGGACAGAAGAGAAGGCCATTCAGATTGCGGATTTTCAAAGAACTATATATTGCAAATTTACCTTGTGTAATTTGACAGTAATGAAACAGAAAATGCATTTCAGATGTTATACTCTCTGGCTGACATCAAGAAGGCAGAACAGTCCTTCCTCCCCATCAGTGGTTTCAGTTTTAATGAAGTCCTATTCCCTTACCTATAGTCATCACTGGACTCCAATCACTCCAGAGTTTGTTATCCTCATAGCATAACTTATTTGTTTTGACTCTCATTCTGACTGTGTTCAAAGTATCAGGAAAAACACCAGGAACCGGGAAACAAATTGTACCCTTAGATATAAAGTAAAAAAAAAACAAAACAAAAAAAAACAAGAAATATTAACATTTTTTTCTTTCTCTGGCTCTTAATCCTAAATATAATTATTGACCACATTCTGTATATGATTAAAACTTGTATTGTAATCCAACTTATCTGACTTTACAACCCCTGAATAAAAACTGGCAATAACACAGGAGAACAAAGTAGTTCATTTTTCTCAAAGCA
The DNA here is from genome assembly GCF_021234165.1 of Pteronotus mesoamericanus. NCBI lineage: Eukaryota > Metazoa > Chordata > Mammalia > Chiroptera > Mormoopidae > Pteronotus > Pteronotus mesoamericanus. Next base: position 1,074,332 of record NW_026555203.1, read on the forward strand.
GTTCAAATTTAGGCTCTGCTCACGCTGCCCTACCCCCAGTTACTCTTATGAGTTTAAGCCCAAATAGCTAAAGTTGAATTTACTGACCTTCAGGTTTCCCTCAAATTCTGAATTATCACACATGGGTTCGTCAACCTAAAACATAAAAAAAAGAATAAATTGGAAATATTAAAAAGACCATGTTTTACATCATTTAACCATGTCTAAAAAGGTTTCCTTTATCCCATTAAAAGAGAACCAGCTGCAGTGAAAAGTGAATGGTTTTTAAATAAGTGGTGCTGGATCAATTACATATCCATATGGGGGAAAAAATTCTTGGCCCTACTTCACATTATTTACAAAGTCAATTCCAGACAGACTGCAGATTAAACGTAAAAGTTAAAATAAATGAACAAATAAATATGTAACTACAGCAAGATTTTACATGAAAACATAAAACACATTCATGACCGTGAAACAAAACAAATATGATTCCTTAAATAGAACCAAAATAATATTAACCATAAAGAAAAAAAATGTATAAAGCCATCTATATTAAAATTAAAAACTTCAGTTCATTGAAATATATCTTATTCAGGAAACAAAAAAGTTAAGGTATAAAGAGAAGATATTTGCAATTTATTACAAAGGACTTGCATATATATGATCTTTAGTATATGCTTACATTTATACATAATACACACATGTACATATATTCAAAAGCTCATAAGGAAAAGAGACAACCAAATAGAAAAACTGGAAAAAGACTTGAATAGGCATTTCACAAGAGGATATTCAAATTGCCAATAAACATAAAAAAGTGCTCAACTTCATTAGTCATCAGGGAAATGTAAATTAAATCCACAAGATAACAATACGCACACCTACCAGAAAACACCAAGTGGTTGGTGAGGATATGAAGGGTCTAGTAGCACTCTCAATTTCTGCTCTTAGTAGTGTAAATTGGCAAAACTACTTGGGAAAGCTGATATTATTTACAAGAGAGAATCAGATGTAACCCTACAACCCATATGTGCCCAACCAAAATGTAGGCACATGAACTCCAAGAGACAAGTATGAAAATGTTCATTAAAAACTCTACTCATAAAACCCCAAACTGTAAACTACCCAAATGTCCATCAATGGGAGAATGGATAAATTAAATGTGGTATATTGGCACAATAGAATGCGTACAATGAGAATAAACCATCTACACCTATGGGCAACATTATCAGTCAATCTCATAAATATAACACCGAATGAAAGAAGGCAGACACATAAAAAATAAATTATCTATAAGTCACTTATATAAAGTTTAAAAAGAGTCAATAAAACTAATCCATGGGGTTAGAAGTCAGGATAATAGTTGCCCTTTGGGAGAGGAGTGACCAAAAAGGGTCACAGGTAGGGCTTCTGGTATGCTAGTTATATTAGTGAAAAATCATTTGCAAAAATCACTTGTGAAAAATCATTGAACTGTATATAACAACTCGTGCAGTTTTTCTACAGAAAACTATTCATCAATTACAAGTTAAAAAAAGAAAAGAGGAATCATTGTCCCTTGTGGAGAGTATAACATATCAAAAATAACTGGGTTACAGAAAAGAAAGTATAATGTAAAATTTTACTCCACACAATTTAAGTTACTTGCTGTCTGATATAAGGAGAACAATCAGTTCCTGAAATGCAAATATTTCAAAATTGAGTAAAGAAATATTAAAATCTCTTGCTTAGTCTACTTCTGGCCAACGGGTACATGAAAAAACTGTTCAATATCACTAATCATCTGGGAAATGCAAATCAAAACCACAATGAGCTCTCATCCCAAACTGGTTAGAAGGGCTATCGCCAAAAAAATCAACAAATAAGAAGTGTTGTCAAGAATGTGGAGAAAAGGGGACCCTCATACATTGTTAGTGGGAATGTGAATTGGTGTAGCCACTATGAAAAGTAGTATGGAGTTTCCTCAAAATACTAAAAATAGGTCTACCATACAATCCAGCAATCCCACCTCTGTATATGTAGTCAAAGGAAATGAAATCAGAACCTCAAAGAGCTATATGCACCCCTATGTTCACTGCAGCATTATGCACCATAGCCAAGATGTGGAAGCAACCTAAATATCCATCAATGGATGAACAGATAAAGAAGAGGTGGCACATATATACCATGGAATATTATTCAGCCATGAAATAAGTAAAGAAGAAAAAGAGAAAGAAATCCTGCCATTTGCAATAACATGTATGACACTTGACAGCATTATGCTAACTGAAGTAAGCCAGAGAGAGAAAGACAAATACTGTATGATCTCACTTCTATGTAGAATCTAATAAAGTCAAATTCGAAGAAGGACAGAATAGAATGGTAGTTGCCGGAGGCTGGGAGATACAGAAAATGGGAAGATGTTGGTCAAAGGGTACAAAATTTCAATAATAAGTTCTGGAGACCTCATGTATAGCATGGTGATTATGGTTAATAATACTTTATTATATACTTGATATTTGCTAAGAGAATAGATTTTAAGTGTTCTCACCACACGAAAAAAAAGAAAAAAAAAGTAACTGTGATGTGATGGATCTTAATTAACTTGAGTGTGGATAACAATTCATAATGTATATGTCTATTGAATCATCATGTTGTACGCCTTAAAAATAATCACATTGTACAACCTAAATACATACAATTTTTACTTGTTAATCATAACCTCACTAAGCTGGAAAAAAATTGTGAACTTCTTTTCTTAAAATATTTTTTATTTTTCAATTACAGTAGACATACAATAGTATATTTGTTTCAGGTGTATAACATAGTGATTAGACATTCATATAAAAATAATTCAACTTCTATCAAAGAGATGTTTAAATATAGAACAAAGACCAGAACACACAGCTGTGATTTTTGGCATTCAATGTCATTCACTAAATGGTTCCTACCAGCATTTGTGAAGAGCTAAAAAGCCAACCGAATGATGAAGGGTCATCCTATCAATACTTCATATAGGTACAGAGAAAAAGCCACTCAGGGACTACTGTATCTCATTGCTGGCCATTTGGAATCAGAGACCTGCTGGGGAACCACAAGTGTCAACTACTACTTGAGGGATCAGGTTGCAGGCTGACGTCCCCCCTCCCTTAGACATCTCCCATATACATATGACTCCTATTTATATCAGCAAATCATTGTGTAAATTAAAGTCTCTGGGCTCTTGTTCAAATGTAAATTCTCTTGTGTTGTCTATCAGTTGCTCAGATACCTCTATGATAAAAAGAAAACAAAGGCACAGAGAATCAAGTAGATAGTTTGCAGGGATGTAGGTAGTCAAAGACAAGGCATTTCTTACTTTGTGAGTCTGTTATAAGCTACTTCTAACCACAACCCCTCCTAACTGTATCACCAAGCAAAATAATTCATCAAAAAGTCTTGAAAAAGAAAAAAAAAGGTCTAACCAGTGCAGCTCAAGATCAGGGAGCGCACAAAAAGCTGATGACATTCTAGGGGAGGAAGCAGCTGGTGAGCATCTGCTAGGAAAGAGTACATTAAACTCAAGTATGTAAACAGAGTTAATTCCACATAGATTATAGTTCTGTTTACATGAATAAATTCCATAGTATGTGTGTTCTCTTCCATTCAGAAGTTTGTAAAGAAGGTAATTCAACAAAAATTTATTAAGTGATAATTACACAAACGGTGTTATACTAAGTATTCTTGTCAAAGTTTAGTACATGAAGACCAACTTTTGAAGTCATATTTATTAGCTGTGTGGCCTGTAGTAAGCTACTTAACCTCTCTGAGCCTTAGTTTCTCAATAAAATGTAACCTATTTCATGAAATGTTATAAGCCACCATATAAAAAGTACACAAAAGAGCCCTGGCTGATGTGGCTCAGTGGACTGAGTGCCCGCCTGTGAGCCGAGGGGTTGTCGGTTCAATTCCCTATCAGGGAACATGCCTGGGTTGCAGGCTAGGTCCCCAGTAGGGGGCGCACAAGAGGCAACCACACTTTGATGTTTCTCTCCCTTTCCTTCTCCCTCCCTTCCCCTCTGTCTAAAGATAAATAAAATCTTTTTTTTAAAAAAAGAAGTACACAAAAGAGTATATTTGTAGCATAACATAAACACTTAATAAATGATGGCTGTTACTATTAAGGGGAAGTAGTAATGTGATCTCCAGTGGTTACGAACAAAACCTTTGAACGTAGACTTTTGCTGCAATCTTGACTCTACCACTTTCTAAAAATGTGATCTTAGGAGTAACCTCTGAGACTGAGTTTTCTCATCTGTAAAATGAGGGGGGAAACAGGATCTAGATCCTTGGGGTTAATGTAAGGACTTAATGAGACAATTCAAATAAAATGCTTATTAAAATACCTAGTACATACTAATTGCTCAATACATGTTAGCTGCTATTAATAGCAGGAACGGCCCAAAGTAAATAACACCTAACTCCTCCCTACAGGAGCTTATATTTTTAGTAGAGAAAAAAGGCCTACACATGTGATCGGGGTAACTAGCAGGGCATAATTCAGTGCCAAATGCATAATACAACGAGCATGTGTTGTCAGGATTTGACACAGGAGAGCAGTAAAGGCTGGGAGTAGTCAAGTAGATTTCAGCTTTCTGGGAGCTCACTTACATGCAAGCCACACTCCCTCCCCACTTGGAAGCCCTTTGCTTTTTCCTTTTGCAGTGTTGTATGGGGACACCCATTTCTGTTCTAGATAATTAGATATAGATACATCTAAATAAATAAATGTTATCTATTTCTGAAATAGATATATCTGCAAATGCCCAGAAAAGCTCTGCTCAGCTGTGGACCTGGTCACTCCCTCTGGAGTTATATCCTGTCAGCAGTGGCTTATTTTATTAAGTACAGATACTTAATAAGATACTCTTCAACTTATGATGGGGTTATATCCCAATAAACACCTCATAAGTTGAAAATATCCTAAGTCAAAAATACATTTAATACACCTAACCTACTGAGCATCAAAGGTTAGCCTAGTCTACCTTATACATGCTCAGAACACTTACATAGCAAAATCACCTAACACAAAGCCTATTTTATAATAAAGTGTTGACTATCTCATATAATTTATTGAATAGTGTACCAAAAGTGAAAAAAACAATGGATGGATGCTCATCATTAATGTACACAGCTAAAAGCCAAGTAAGCCTGAACGTTTGAAGCATTGAACTAAAAGTAATTACCCATGAGAGAGTATCATACTGCATATCACTAGTCCAGGAAAAAGATCAAAATTCAAAATTTAAAGTACAGTTTCTACTGAATGTGTATCGCTTTTTGCACCATCATTAGGTCAAACCATGGTAAGTTTGTATTTTGAAACTTTCATTATGAGCTAAAACAACTGAACCAAGGAATTTGCCAAGGCTTGAGGTGCTGGGCTTCCTTAAAAGCCAACATAAGAAATTTGGTTTCTAACATCTAAAACCCAAATGCATGCAGGGCCTGGGCAGGTGGCACACAAGTGAGTGGCAGCCTCTGTGGTCTCAAGGAACTACCTTACGGAAACTACGCTCCTCAAGTTCCACAATTTTAAATCTGGGCAAAAAAAAATCAAATTTATAAAAACAAACAAAACCCCACTTTGTTCGTGTTCCAAACAAAACCGTTGGAGGCCCAGTTTGTTTCCTCTACTCTAATGTGTAACAATGACAATGATGTCCTGAGGTTATGCCACATGCTGTTATGCCCAGTGCTCCAAAGGAACCTCTAATTAGCATGTTTTGTATTAGATTCTGAAGAGCAAAACCACAGATAATCCAACCAATACTGATGACTCAAATTTGAATACTTTAGTATTCAAACTCCAAGAAAACTGAATGGTCAACCAGAGCTGCCAAGTATCTACCTGATCTGACCTCAGCCTCCATTCTGTTTTTCACCCATGCCACATTCATTCCTGCTTCAGTCCTTGTACTAACTATGCTCTCCAACCCCAGATCTTCACATGGCCCAGCTGCTGCTCAGCACTCTGGTCTCATCTCAAATGTCATCATTTTGGATGACTATCCTACCTACTATTCCCTCAGGCCCTCCCATCACTCTACTACATCACCCCATTTAATTTTCTTTATAGCATCCACTCCCTGAAATTAGTTTGTTCATTTACATATTTATCCTCTAGTAGGTAAGGTAGGTAAGCCTCATAGAAAAAAAACGTGTTCATCAGGCATCATATACACATGGCAGGTGCATAATAAAAATTTTTGAGCAAATGAATTAATGTATGGCATGAACTTTTTGGTCAATGCTACCGTAAAACCTCAAAACTTCCACCATCCTATTTCAGACAAGAAGCTTCAGTATCATCATCATAATTATGTGACAAATCTAAACGCTATATTTCATTGATCTTTCAATGCGTTACACTTTAAGAAATTCAAGTGAAAGAAAAATATCCAAATAAAAGAATATCTAAAAAAGAAACTTACGGAGAAAATAAAATGTGTCTCAGGTTGGCTGTTATTGACTTCTACTTGATAAGATAAGCAAGTGCTAGCAAAATTCTGTGGATTCTTCCCTAGCACATGTAAGACACCATGTTGGAAGAAGAGACTTTTAATATGTGGAGGATCCGGTTGCACTGAAAGATAGAAAACTACAAATTAGCTTCCAGAGTTTATTTTCATACAATACATATGTGGGTAGAGATAATGAAGGTCACAAAATTATATCCAATTAGGGATACTTTGAATGGCCTTACATGATCAGACATACAGTTCTAGATTTCTGATTAGGCACAATTAATATAAGAAGCTTATTTAAATCACCTAGTAAAATGGATCAAAGGGATATCTTTGGGTTTCTGGGCAGATGACATGGACTCTGACCTGAATCTGGTTAGAGCATGGCCAGGGTATAATCTGGACTTCCAGCTGCATCTTAAAGAAAATAAATGCTTGGCTCCAGATGTGCATTCATGTAATGAGTAAGAAGGACACCGGGTATAAGGAGTTTCTCCAGCTGTTGTCCATTTGTAACCAAAGACCACAATTTAAACACTAGCCCAGTCTCTGTCATATGCTACAACATGGATGAACCTCAAGGACATTATGCTAAGTGAAATAAGCCCATCACAAAAGAACAAGTACTATATGATTCCACTTATGAGGTATCTAAAGTATTGAAAATCATAGAAACATAAAGTAGGAAGGTGGTTACCCAGAGCAGGGGGAGAGGTGAGAGGGAAATAGTGTTTGGGGGCATCAAGTTTCAATTTCACAAGATGAAAAAGTTCTTGACGTCTGCTGCACAACAATGTGAATATATTTAACTGCTGAACAGTTCACTTAGAAGTGGATATGATGGTAAATTTAATGCTATGTGATTATAACCACAATTTAAAATAAAGTAAAAAACTAGCTTAGTCAATTTAGTTTTGGGGGAGTCAATTATGCATAAGACCATACGACAGAAGAGACTGGATAACTAACAGAAAACCTTAAGATACCACCCTCTAGCTGAGAAGGATGTCTCTTTATGTCACCACTAATCTCTAGGAAGAAAACTAGGGAAATGAACTTCAAAAGGTCTAACCTGCCAAGCAAGGGAGAGGACAGAGAAGGGCTTTGCTTCAGATTATCCCACTTGGCACGTTCCTATGATCTCACTCCCCTGACCTATAAACTAAGCTGCCTTTGTTTCACTATTAGAATACACTTCTGTGACTATCTGAAAGAGTGGTAAATAGTGCTCTGCTCACAGACTTGGGAGGTTTTGTCAATTCATGGTTATTTACCTATAAATTTTCTGTATACCACTAAGCCAGAATCTGAGCAACATGATGCTTACAGTAGTCTGCTTTAGAGATTTACAAAACACTTTCATACACCTCATATCACGTGGAACTTAGTACAGTTGACCCTTAAACAACAAAGGGGTTAAGGGAGTTGCCCACCCCTCAGTCAAAAATCAGCATATAACTTTTGACTCCTCAAAAACTTACGACTAATAGCCTACTGTTGACCAGAAGCCTGATATTATAAACAGCCAATTAATGCATATTTTGTATATGTATTATATACTATATTGTTATAATAAAGTAACCTAAATAAAATGTTATTAATAAAATCATAAGGAAGATAAAATAAATTTACAGTACTGTACAGATTTATTGAGAAAAAGAGACACGTGTAAGTGGACCCACACAGTTCAAACCCATGTTGTTCAAGGGTGAACTGTATAATCCTTTGAGATCAAGAGGGACTATGCATCCTGTTTTATAGATGAGGAAACACTTAAAGAGTGTCTATATGCCTTGTCCAAAGTGAAGGAGCTAGTACCTCAAGCCAATATTTTGTTTTCAAGTAGGAGGCTCTTTCTAACAGGTTAACACTCGGCTGCACTGGCTATTCTGACTGATCAGTGCCTGGACCACTCAGAATGTCAGATAATTTGAATATCACCCCTGATCACTCCACCTCCAGTCTAATCTTTTTAAAACTATGAAATACATTATTCAGGAACTATATTCGATCATATTTCTTCTGCAGCATCATAAGTAAAAGACCATATTGTAAGTAAAGACAGTAGATCTTAAGAGTCAGAGAGCCTGGGTTCTGATCTTGGTTCTAAAACTAACTCTTGCTTTCAGTGTCAGTGTACTGATAAGTATACAAGGTGAAAGCTATGTGGCATAGGTACTCAATAAAAATTAGAATTTCTAACCTTGCTTCTTTAAAAAAGATCAAAGAAAGGTATATAAACATAGCCTTTTTTCTGGAAAGACCTTAAAACCAAAATCTTTTTTTTTTATTATTTGTATTGATTATTCAAAAGAACAACAGAGGACTTCTCAAACTTACCATAAGAAGTTAAAGGCACTATATTGAAGGATGGTCTAATTTTTCCTGCATTATCCTTGACCATCACTTGAACACTGTGTTGGTCCAAACTGGAATCCTTTGGTTTAGTCAGAGTAAAAGAGCAAGTAATGTGTTGACCTTCTCTGTAGATGTTTTCACATTGAAGAATTTTTCCCAAGCTGCTGTGCCTACAAGGTAAAATGAGACAATCTTCTGCATTATTTTTAAAAAGGAACTCAAGAAACAATGGCAGAATTTTTTTAAATGACTGAAGATGTTCATGAAAAGCAATATTTGCAATATGGCAAGATAGCTTTTTCTAAAACCCTATTTTACATAGCTCCATTTCATACTCTAAGAAGAAATGAATGTTCCTTTTTGCTTAACATTGGTGCTTTCAATAGCTTTGGAAACTATAGGAGTACTGGTTCTTTTTCCTCTTCTGAATATAAGGTGTTATGAGGCCAGAATGAGAAGTTTTAGGCTTCTTGAAAACACCCCATCTGTTGAATTCCATGATTCTCCTCGGGTTCCTGTCTGCTTCTTCCTTGTTTTCTTGTCTTGTTCCTCTTGCTTCTCCTCAGAGGGCTCCCACCCAATCCACAGCCCTCTGCACATTCCCCTCTATTTCTTACTCCCTTACCTGTTCACCCTCAGCTTATTACTTCCACCCTTCAACTAGAATAGCTATGCTAGGGATGCCTAGTCCTGACCTCTCACTTTGGATCCAGTCCCAGATTTACAAGTGCTCCGTTTGAGTGTTCCACTCTTGCCTCAAACTCAGTATCCAAAACATATGCCCTTCTTCCCTGACAAACTGCCTTTTCTTCTAATGCTCCAAATTTCCACCAGTCAGAGCTCATTTACTCTGGGCTCCTCAATTACAGCCTTTGAAATCCCCTTCTGTCCCTCCTTTCTCTATATTCTATCACCAAAAATTGTTATTTCTTCCTTTGCAAAGCTTCTTGGATTCTCTCCTGTGACATTCCCTTTGCCTTTATCCCGTTTCATTTCCTAATCAGTTCAGGCTTCATTTCTTCTCCAGACTGACCTCTCATACCTTCTTTATTAGTTCCCTCTAATCATTGCTAGATCTATATTTCAGAGCAAACTGGCTTTCTAAGTGACTTACCTCACTGTGTGGCTTTAACTGTCTTCTATAACCAGTACCACTGGTACTTTATTTCCTGTGTCAAAAACCTGTACACATAACTTCTGTCAATGATCACCACACCTAGCATAGTGCAGGCAGACAGCATGTCCTCATGGCATTTTTTTGTCTAGGCTATTAAAGGATTCTCTTTGACAGAAGACATAGGTCAAGCCTCACATAATCAACCAAAATGGGAGCTGTGCAAAGATTCTGTAGAAGAGGGAAACAGTTTAAATAATGAAATAAGAGTAAAGAGTCCCAAACCATTGACCTGTTACCGCAGAATCATCTGTAGTCATTTAAAATGCAGATTCCTCTTCTGGTCAAAATGGTGGCACAAGTAAACATGGCTCGTCTCCTTGCAAAACCACATCAAAATTACAACTAAAATATAGAACGACCATCACTCAGAACCATCTGATATCAAGGTGAATGAAGTTTGGCAACTCCAAAATTAAAGAAACCACATCTATCCAGACTGGTAGGAAGGGCGGAGAAGCAAACGGGCTGGTCCCACAATCATGTGTGGTGGATAAAATTTCTGGAAGGATATTTTTGGAGCAAGGAGTCCCAGCCCCACACCAGGCCCCCCAGCCCAGGGTTCCAGTGCCAGGAAGATAAGTCCCCTGGTGATAAGAGCTCTGACTTCTGGCTACAAAAACCAGCTGAGATTGATTGAGTTGGTGGAAGAAACTGGTGGACCCCCAAGCAGTTCTCCTTAAAGAACCCACACATGGACTCACCTACTCAGATTTACTCCCTCTAAGCTCCAGCACTGGGGTAGCTGCTTGCAAGGCACCAGTGGCACACACGGAGGAACTGGTGTGTCTGGCATCAAGGTGAGAGCCAGGCGACACCTTTCTCCCAGGCAGAAAGACGGACAGAGGCCACTGTCCCTTTTCTGAGCCCTCTACCCACAGAGCCACAGAGCCACAGAGCCACCAGGCTGGTATCATATATGAGCTTCCATCAACCTGGCTAATACTGTTTGCCCCACCCTGGAGATCCACTGAGACTCCATCCCACCCAACTTAAGAGACCACCCAAGCTATTAACAGTGACTTTTCCATACGAACGGCTGGCCTTGGCTCAGCTTCACAACTTCCTAAATCCTCTCAAACAAGCAATAGCTAGCCTCAGTGAGCCCCCAGCCTCTGGACCCCTGGCTAAGTGGCCCCAGACCTGGCACTAGGAGCAGCTGGCCTAGGTTCACAGCTTGGCTTCTCCTGGGTATCTCCAAGCCTAGCACAAGTAGCAGCCATCTCGGATTGCTTTATAGCTCAAGCAGGGTGGCCCCCAGAAAAACACAGGAAGGGGCTGACCTTGGCCTACGCCACCTGGGAAACCCCAGAGCCTGTGCATCCCGTGGACAGCTAGCTACACACCACTCTGCCCCTGCACAGCTAATTCTCCACAAAAGGTTGAGATTGGTGGTCGGCGGTTACAGCCAATCCTTGCAGCTGACTGGCCTGGGTAAATTCCTCCCATTGATCTGCCATCAGCAATCAAGGCTCATCTACAAGAGGACAGTGTACTCAGCCCACACAAAGGGCGCACCTAAAGTACTCAGCTTGGGTGATAGAGGCTGTGCCACTGGACCCAACAGGACACCCACTACATTAAGCCACACTACCAAGATAGGGAGTCAAAGTAGCTCTACCTAATACATAGAAACAAACACAGGGAGTCTGCCAAAAGGAGGAGACGAAGAACCACAGCCCAAATGAAAGAACAGACAAAAACTCCAGAAGAAGAACTAAGTGAAATGGAGATAAGCACTCTATCAGATACAGAGTTCAAAATACTGGTTATATGGATGCTCAAGGAACTGAGTGAGGACCTCAACAGCCTAAGAAAGACCCAGTCAGAAACGTCTGAAGGATACATTAATTGAAATAAAGAACAATTTACAGGGAAACCACAGTAGAGTAGGTGATGCCGAGAATCAAATCAATGATTTGGAACATTAAGGAAGCAATGTTCCTTAATGTGTGTCTTTTCACTCACTCACACACACACACACACACACACACACACACACACACAATCACAACAACAAGAAAAAAGAATGCAAAAAAACAAGGATAGTATAAGCAGCTTCTGGGGCAACTTCAAGCATTCCAATATTTGCCTAATAGGGGCGCCAGAAGGAAAAGAGAAAGAACAGGAAATGGGCAATCTATTTGAAAAAATAATAAAAGGAAACTTCCTTAATTTGGTGAAGGAAATAGACATGCAAGTCCAGGAAGCACAGAAAGTCCTGAAACAGATGGATGCAAAGAGGCCCATTCCAAGACACATCATACTTAAAATGCCAAAGTTTAGGGACAAAGACAGACTCTTAAAAGCAGCAAGAGAAAAGAAATTATTTACCCAAAGGGAAGTTCCCATAAAACTGTCATCTTATTTCTCAAAAGAAACTTTGCAGGCCGGAAGGAATGGCAAGAAATAGAAAGTCATGGAAAGTAGGGACTTACAGCCAAGATTGCTCTCTCCAGAAAAGCTATCATTTAGAATGGATGGGCAGATAAAGAGCTTCCCAGAGAAGAAAAAACTAAAGGAGTTCATCATCACCAAATCACTATCATATGAAATGTTCAAGGGACTTATTTAAGAAAAAGAAGATGACCAAAACTATGAACAATAAAATGGCAATAAATACAAACCTAACAATTGAATCTAAAAAATAAACTAAGCAAACAAGAAGAACAGAGACAGAATCATGGATACGCAGAACATTTTGACGGCTGCCAGGTGGGAGGGGGTGGGGGGGTATGGGGGACGAGGAGAGGGGATTAAGAAGTCCAAATAGGTAGTCACAGAGTAGCCACAGGGGTGTAAAGTACAGTCTAAGGAATGGAGTAGCCACAGAACTTACATGCATGGCCCATGGACATGGATGATGGTGGGGGGACTGCCTGAGGGAGTGGGGGCACTGGGTAGAGGGTGGCAAAGGGGGAAAAATTGGGACAACTGTAATAGCATAAATAACAAAATATAATTGAAAATAAAGTGTAAAAACATGCAGATTCCTTAAACCTTTTCCTAGAGGATCCTCCTTAGAAGGCTTTGTCCTGAGACTAGGACTCAGTATTCTGACAGCAATTCTCCAGGGTATTCTGCTGCAAATCATGTTTTATAAAACTCAGATCTACTCCCATAAGTAAAGTCAACTAACAAAGGAGCAAAAGCAATACCAGGGAGCAAAGATAGTCTTTTCAACAAATGATGCCAGAACATCTAGATATCCACATGCAAAATAATGAATCTAGTCACAGACCCTACACTCTTCTCAAAACTAAACTCACAATGGATCACAGATCTATATGCAAAATGTAAAACTATACAACACCAAGGTGATAACGCAAAAGAAAACCTCGATGAATGCAGGTATGACAATGATTTTTTACATACAACACCAAAGGTATGATCTATTAAAAAAATAATGCCCTGCTGTGGCTGGTGTGGCTCAGTGGATTGAGCACCAGCCTGCAAAGCAAAGAGTCGCTGGTTCAGTTCCCAGTCAGGGCACATGTCTGGGATGCGGGCCAGGTCACCAGTTGGAAGTGTGCAAGAGGCAACCACACATTGATGTCTCTCTCCTCCTCTTTCTCCCTCCCATCCCCTCTCTCTAAAGATAAATAAAATCTTAAAAAAAAATAATGTCCTGGCTGGTGTGGCTTAGTTGGTTGGAGCACTATCCCATAAAATGAAAGGATGCGGATTTGATCCCTGGTTAGGGCACATTCCTAGGTTACGGTTTCAATCCCCCTAGTTGGGGGTGCATACCAGAGGCAACCAATCGATGTTTCTTTCTCACATCAATGTTTCTCTCTCTTCTCCTCTCTTTAAAAAGAAGCAATGAAAAACTGTCTTCAAGTATTTAAAAAACAAAAATAATAAGCTAGACTTCATTAAAATTAAAAAACTTCTGCTCTGCAAAAGACAGTATCAAGAGAATAAGAAAAGAAGCCACAGACTGGGAGAAAATATTTGCAAGAGACACACAGGATAAAGGACTCTTATCCAAAATACACACACACAAAAAAAAAACTCTTAAAACTCAATAAGACAACAAACAGTCCAACTAAAAATATGGGCCAAAAACCTTCAGACACTTCACCAAAGATATAAGATAGTAAATAAGAATATGAAAAGATGTCCCACATGTCATCAGGGAATTGCAAATTAAAGCAACAAGATATAACTAATCCTATCAAAATGGCCAAAATCCAGAATGCTGACACCACATGGAGCAAGAGGAACTCTCATTCATTGCTGGTGGAAATACAAAATGGTACGGTCACTTTGGAAGTTAGTTTGGCAATTTCTTACAAAATTGAACATACTCTTAACATATGACCCAGGAATCACACTCCTTAGTATTTACTTAAAGGAGTTGAAAACTTACATGCACACAAAATCCTGCACAGAAATGTTTATAGCAGCCTTATTTGTCAGTGCTAGAGCTTGAAAACAACCAATATATCCTTCAGTAGGTTGAACTGTGGTACATCCAGAAAATGGGACATTATATAGCCCTAAAAAGAAATGAGCTATCAAGCCATGAAAAGACCTGGGGGAACCTTAAGTGCATATTACTAATTGAAAAAAGCCAGTCTGAAAAGGCTACATATTATATGATTACAACTATGTAACATTTTGGAAAAGGCAAACTCTGGAGACAGCAAAAAGATCAGTGGTTGATCAGTGGTTGAGGGAAGGGATGAACAGGCAGAAAACAAAGGATTATTAGGGCAGTGAAACTACTGTGCAAGACCCTACAATTGTGAATACATGTCATTATACATGTTTCCAAACTCGTAGAATGTATAATAGCAAGAGTGAACCCTAAGATAAAATATGGACTTTGAGTGATAATGATGTGTCAGCGTAGGTTCACCATTGGTACAAACATAGCACTCTAGTGGGAGATGTTGATAATGAGGGAGGTTATACATGTGTGGGGGTGGGACATATATGGAAAATTTCTGTACATTCCTCTCAATTTTGTTGTAAACCTAAAACTACTACTTAAAAATAAAGTCTTTAAAACAAGAAAACTTCAAATCTAATATATTTAATCCTTCAAAGGCTCTGCAAAGAAATGCTTCAATATAGAAAAATGCTCTTGTTCCTTAAAAAATAGTACCTAAGGCTTTTCTCCTAGTTGTAGGCCCCAGCGGTTCATGAATAAAAACAGCCTTTTAAAAAACTATCTGTCCTAGCTAGTTTTTAGATCACACAGGCCTGGAATGTTTTCCATCCACAGCCAGAAACAGAAACCGAAGACACATGACATTTTTGTTATATAACTAAAGCAAACTATGTTGAAAATTATTTTTGTTTCAAATAATGAAGGAACTCCTCTAATGGGAAATCTTTGAGATTCCTTTGTCAATTTTGTACCCTGAATATTTCACATATTCTCACAGACCCCAGATATGTAATTTAGAAAAAAATAAGAAAACAGAAAATATTGGTTTTGAATAAATAACTTTTGGGGTCTTCTTGCGAAAGACCAGATGATAACCTAAGATAGAAGGCATTCAGTTACTTCATATTAAAAATCACACACAACCCTGGCCATGTGGCTCGGATGGTTGGAGTGTTGTCCCATACACCAAAAGGCTCAGGGTTTGATCCCTAGTTGGGGTGCATACAGGGTCAGGGCAACCAATCAATGTTTCTCTCTCTCTCTCTCTCTCTCTCTCTCTCTCTCTCTCTCTCTCTCTCTCTCTCTCCCCCCCCCTCAAATTGGTAAAAACATATCCTTGGGTGAAAATTTAAAAAAAAAATTTCACACTGAAATCCTCCATAGACTCACACTGCAGACATAATGAGGAGGAGGAGGAAAGGGATGAATGAAAGACTATATCCCCAACTCTGAAGATGATTAATCTGGTAAGAAATTCCCTAAAATTCATTGGCATGGCTAGTATGTGGCTATTAAGGTCAGGCTCCTTCAGTGCCATACTCTCCATCCCAAGCCACAAGTCAGTGTCCTGGGTCTTGAAAATGACACTACATTTTCGGATTAGGGATTAGGGAAACAGTCTAGCAGTTTGACATGATTTAAACTGGTACCTAAATCAATGCCAAGTGCTTGGTAATGAATGAGCCATGAGTCTCTCTCTTCTGTGGTTTTGATTAGAAAGAATCTCTCTAGGGAGAGCAAAGGAGGAGGAAGTATGGGCTAGGTGCTAATCCTGTGAGGTGGGGGAAGAGGCCAGCAATGTGTACTGGCTATATCTGCAAGGGAGTAGGATTAATAATAAAAATAATAGTTATCATATATGAAGTGCTTACTGTATACATATTAGCAGTTAGGCACAGCTCTAAACATTTTTCATACAATAGCAGACCTCACAACAACCTTAAGAAGTAATAATATTATTACTACCCCCATTTTACAGATTATGAAACTGAGTCTCAGACAGAAGGCACTTGCCCCAAATCACACTTGCTAGTAAGGAAGAGAACCAAGACTTGAACCGGAAAACAGTAAGTTACAGGAGAGTGAGGGCAGAAGATATAGAATCTGTAACAGCACTGCCCAACACAATTTTCTGGGGTTACGGAAATGTTCTATATCAATGGTAACACTGAAGCCACTAGCCACGTGTGAAATTGGGTAGTAAGACTGAGCAACTAAAGTTTTAATTTGCTTTTATTGTAATTAATTTAAATTAAAACATAAAGGGTCACACATAGCTAGTGGCTCCTATATTGAACAGCACAGGTATAGCAAGAGTACACGCTGATGAACAACTCCAGGAATGTGTATGACAGGAAGTGCTATCCCTGATCCCTGTCTCCTGGGGTGCCAGTGAACCACCACTCCCTTGGGATGACTTCTTGAGACACCTCCAATGATGGGAGATTGTGTCCTGCACTTTCATCAACTGAGGGCTGAAAGGCAACCCAAGCACCGCCTGCTGTCAGCTTTGGCAAGAGACTGCATGAACCCAGAAGTAGAATACTTTTTCCAATTGGTTGGTCTAGTTCTTTTTTAATATCTTCACCCAGGAGGGCAATCATTTTGCAATTTGCTCTAAGACTTGGTTTGTGCTAGGATATGACCCAAGGCACTTCCCTATTTTTCTTATAAGAAATTCAAGGACAAGGCCACCATCTATCTCCAGTGTCACCCCAATTGCTATATCTGGGTTACTTTCCTGCATAGTTTGCCATGGAATAAGCCAGTTTTAAGATGTCTTCCCTTCGTTTCCCTGCGCCCTCTATAGACAGAGACTGTTTAAAGGTCTCCCCTGTGATGTTAATAACGACTCCAGAGAAAGGAAGGGGAGTTAATAGCATAATAAACGCAGAATGTTACCAACTTTTAAGGTCTCTTTAAAGCCTGTAATAATAGCTCTCTCCAGGCTCACTGCAACATCATGAGACCCAGGCTACTTCTTCTGAAGTTTCGTTCTCTGGCCCTTTCACTAGCATTTCCTTAGAGAATGAGATATATGCAATCCTCCTCTCTTTTTGGTCCTGAACTATAATATTCCTGTGTTGTTTATCCCTCCTAAGTCCTCACTCTAGTCTCGAATATTCTCTCTCTTCGGATGCTACCTACAAAACATTAAAAAAACTTATATACAGAGCATCTACCATGTGTCAGGCACAGGAGAAAACAAGACAGTTCCTGCTCTCAAGGGAGACCGCAGTCTGGGAAGGGCTACCACTAAGTAAACAGGAAATGACAACACTGCCGAGTACTATGAGACAGAAAAGTGCAAGGTGCTCTGGGACATGATGATGATGGGACACACATATCTAGACTTGAGAGGTCAAGGAAGGCTTTGTAGAGAGAAAGTAATGTCTGAAGTAAGATAAGGACAAATAAGACGTATCCAGGAGAGAGGGCAAGACACAGGCTGTGAGGACATACAGAATGGTTCCACTATTCTGCTGGAATTCCATCATTCTGTTTGAGCATTTGAAGAGTCAAGTTTGAGGAACTGAAAGAAGTTCAGTGTGGGCTGAGTAGCAGAGTGCAAGAGGGGAGGGGCTGTCTGGCTTCCCCAGCAGGGCTTTTCATCTTTGCCAGAAGTATATGAAACCTCAGGTAACTTTGGAGGTTCTGTTCAAAAAGTTATGTGACTTTCGCATTCTATTCCATGATCTAGCCATGAGTGTTTTAATATACCAAAAATACATCTCATCAAGTCATCGGGCAAAATGGACACTCCAGGATGAAAGGCCATGTTTATCTTATAGCTTCAGAAGTCCTGGGCATGGTTTCTGAACACCATTCAATGTGAAGCAATTTGAATGAACGATAGAAAGAGGGGCAAGGCCGCGTGACTAGCAGATTGCCAATGCTAATTCTCCCATTTCCCCTCCTTGACATCATACTGACTAAACATCCCCATTCCTCAGAACGCTCCTCCCCAAATACCACCTATGCTGTTGACCTTCATCAAAGCCTCCCAGTCTCCCCTGCCACCACCCTAAGCTCCACACTAGCTTCTCATGAGTTTGTCTAGACCTCTGCAACAGTCTTCACCTTCACTCTTTTTTTTTTCTTTTTATATAGGTAATTGTGTGGACACTGTCTACCTCTTTACATTTTAAGCTTTAGGAACAGACACATGTTTCTCATCTCAGCTGCCCGTTCAGTGCTTTACTCACAATGTGTGCTAATTAAAGTTTTATTGAATTGAATTGATTGACCTGATCAGTTCATCCTTGTCTTTTTGCTAATAATTCTAGGCTCTAAAGAAAAGGAAATGATTAAAAATTTATTTAGAAATTTAACAGATTTTGTAGCTATAGTCACAAATATCAAACATTAGCTATTGTGTGGAGAACTAAATTAGTTTTTAACCCTGGGCAGGATACAATTTTCCTTTTTAAAGGTAGACACCAATGATTTATACAATGCTGGTGGGAATGTAAAACAGTATAGCCATTCTAGAAAACAGTTTGGCAGTTTGTTATAAAACTAAATACAAAATTACCATGAGACCTAACAACTGTATTCTTGGGCATTTATTCCAGAGAAACAAAAAGTTATGTCCATAAATATTGACAGCAGCTTCATGCAAAATGGCAAAAGATTAGAAACAACGACTCTGGCCGAGTGGCTCAGTTGGCTGGAGTGCTGTCCAGACACCAAAAGGTTGCAGGTTCCATCCCCAATTGGGGCCCATACAGGAGGCAGCCAGTCAATGTTTCTCTCTCACATCAGTGTTTCTTTCTCTCCATCTCTCTCTCTCTCTCTCTCTCTCTCTCTCTCTCTCTTAAATCAGTGAATATATCCTCAGGTGAAGATTTTAAAAAATAACAGTAACAAAAAAATAACAATAAAAAATTAGAAACAATCAACATATACTTCAGTAAATTAATGCTTAAATGAACTGGTACATCCATATCATGGAATACCACTCAGAAATGAAAAGGAATAAACTATTAATACACACAACAACTTGGATAGACCTCAAGGGTATTATATAAAGTTTTTTTAAAGTCTGCCTCAAGCAGTTATATGCTGTATGATTCCATTCCAGTAACATTCTTAAAATGACAAAATTATAGAGGTGAACAGATAAGTGGTTGTCAGAGGTTAGAGACTGGAGGGTGAGCGGTGCAGGGGGAGGGGGTGCCGAGGGGGAGGTGGGTAGGGTTATAAAAGGGAAACTCGAGGAATCCTTGTGGTAATGGAATTGTTCTATATCAACACATGTGATAAAATTGCATAGAACTACACATACACACACAAATGAATGCATTAATAACTTGTAAACATTGAAAAAGTTTAGTAGATTGTACCAACACCAAGTTTCTGGTTTTGATATCATCCTCTAGCTATACAGAACATTACCACTGGGAGAAGCTGGGTGAAGGGAACACAGGATCTCCCTGTGCATTTTTTGTGACATCCTGTGGATGAATAATGATGTTTTAAAGGGTTTTTTAGCAGACACCAAAAGCAGATGCATTTTCCACTGCACCAAACTGCCCATCTTCCTGGGTGTATCGAAAATAGGCCATTCTTTTCATTTTTTAAAACTAGGTTAGAGCCAAAGACTCCCAATACCATCACAACAGTCGTTCCTCTGTAAGTCTTCTATCCAAACTTACCAGTAGTAGAGAGTATAGTTAGTGTCAGGACTTGTGTTCCTTCCAGGGAGCCAAGTACACTTCATATAGCTCAGGTTGTGCCAAACACATTGTAGCTCAGTCACAGCTGACTCGGGATCACCTAGAATACCCAGCAAAGAATTTAGGATCCTCCTTTCCTTATAAGGCAGACTAGCCAATCACTCTGGGGCATAGAGATAGTGGGGATGTTGCATGCTACTTTACCCAAATCAAAAATGCTCACAATTTTCTCTCTCACCTCCACATACTGAGAAAACATTTTTTTTTTTTTTTGGTCACTTAGGGATCCTAACTCTTATATCCCGAACTGGACAGTTGAAAGGTCAAATAATATTTTAATCATAAGAAATGACTATAGGATTCCTAAATGAATGTGAAAATATAAACAACCTCTGTATCTACCTACTTTTTTTCCACAAATTTGCATGTCATCCTTGCACAGAGGCTATGCTAACCTTCTCTGTATCATTCCAGTCTTAGTCTATGTGCTACCGAAGAGAACACTACCTACCTATCCTTAAAATAACAAGTTTATGAGCTTATAATTTATGTTCTTATCTTTTGTTCAATATTATCACATCTTGCTATAAACATTAAAGATTCTTCCTGAAAGCAATTAGGAAAAAGGTAAGCATAACATACCTCTCAGTAGTTGCCTATTGTGTGTTATAACTTTAGGAGCTTTAAACTCTTTATGATCTGAAATCTCCACTGTTAAAAAGTGTTTTGAGTTGAGGTGTCATGTCTCTATATTAAATGCCTCTGTTTAAAATGCAAACCTGTTATCCCCCAGGATCTTTGAAGTGGTATTGTACTGAGTCATCATCAACCATTTTACTGTCATAATACAATTTAGGATTTTTTTTTCAGATTATTTATTAAACTCCTAAAGAAATGAGAATAGGGGAGGCAAGTTGTTTTAAACCATGCTCCCACCCTCCAAATTTTATAATTTTACAATATTACTTCATATACCTTTTTATTGATTTGACAGAGAGTAACACTGATTTTGTTGTTCCACTTATTGATTCATTCCTTGGTTTATTCTTGTATGCGCTGTGATGGGGAATCAAACCCACAACCTTGGCACATCGGAATGACACTGTAACCGAGCTACCTGAGCAGGGCCACTTCATATACTTTTGATCAGTGCAAGAAAAGTAGACAGAATGGTCTGGAGAACATGTCACATAGTGCTAAGGTTTGGAGGTAGGAGATTGGCCGTGCACAACCAAGGGGCAACATAATATTAGTAATTAATAAGTACAGAATATGTACTCTTTGCCAGCAACTATTCTAAGCACCTCACGTATACTGACTTAAGTAATCCTTTCAACAGTCCTGGTAGGTAGGTACTATCATTATCTCCATTCTACCAATGAGGAAACTTAAAGGAGGAAGAGCTAAGTGATTTGCCCATGGTCGCACAACTAGAAACCGGCAGAGCTGAGTTTTAAAGTTGGACCTTTGGCTCTGGTAGTTCTGCTCTGAACCATTATGCACTACTACTGCATGCAACATAAAAGCCAAAAGGATACTGAGTGATGAGTGGGAAGGCAGCTGTGGGACAGCGATCAACCTGACTACTTGACAGCTTTTCCTAGGGCTAATCTTGAATTGGAGCCAGGCCAGCAGTTCATTTTTCTTTTTTAACATCCTTCCCCAAATATATCCTGTATTTCAAACTAAACTCCCTATAATGAGCAAGAGAGTACATATTTTCGGTTTTTTAAAGCACTGGACCTGGAATCTGAAGACCTACAGCAACTTACTCAGTTTCCTTATAAAATGGAAAGAGTAATGATAATATGTGCCTTGCTCACTTCACAAAATACGCTTATGAGGCTTGATTTAGAGAAACTGTGTGTGTGTGTGTGTGTGTGTGTGTGTGTGTATCTGTCTGTCTGTCTGTCATTTTCCAAATTAGTAAGTGCTATATAACTATTAGGTATTGTTATTCAAGGTTCTGTGAGCACCTGGAAAGCAGGACATCCTCATATTGATCGCTGTGTTGCTATTTCCTAGAACAAGTGCTTGGAACTTATTAGACTCAGCAAATTGTTTGCAACTGAATGCATTAATGAACACTGAACATAAGCATATGGATAATTTGGACTTATTCTCTATATATCAAGAGAAATTGCTTTCAGTTGTTACCTTCAGGGGGTGAGATACACTTTTCCACCAAAGTGCTAGGATTGTCACTTTCATTGGTGCTACACTGAGACCCCACTTGTAGACAAATCCTCTCGTTCAGGGGCACTTCTTTCGAACGATGAGTTTCTGGAGCAATTTTCTAAGGTTAGAAAATAAAAATAGTGATTGCTATAGCAAATACAGACAAATACACTTACATAATAAAACATTAGCATGCCCAGATGAATAAAAAATGGAGTTATCCAATGGTATAGATAAGTAATCTCAACCTGGGGTGATGTTGCCCCATCCCCCACCCTTGGGGACCTTTGGTAACGTCTAAGAACATTTTTGGTTGTCATGACATCAAGGGGGCTGCTACTGGCATTTAGTGGGTAGAGGACAAGGATGCTGCAAAACACCATACAATACACAGTACAGCCTTCCCTCCCCCCACAACAAAAATCATCCTGGACCAAATGTCAGTAGTGCCACAATTAAGAAACCCTGATACAGATAAAAGACAATGTCCCACTTTTTAAATGTATAAACATCATGACATTTACCCCTAAAACCTACCAAACTAAAACATCAACCATCTAAAAACAATTCTAAAGGAAACAAAAGGAAACAAAATAATACTGTCAAAATTCAGTTCCAAACAGATGCCATATGCCAACAATAACAAGGTGAAAAAAGACTTCTGCCCAAGTTATAGGTATAGGTAGATATGCTTTTCTTCCTTGCACAACCACAAGAAGGACAACAGCCAATTTAAAAACAAGAAACAACCAAAACTGCCAGAAAATCGAACTGTATGGAAGTCTGACAACCAAGGCGTTAAAAAAAAAAATTCATCCAGACCAGTAGGAGGGGTGGAGATGAGCAGCGGGGCAGAGAGGGCACCCGGCAAGGCAGCGGCTGGAGGTCCAGGCAGGCAGCGGCTGGTGGACCATGTAGTCACACATTTGCATGCGGATAAACCAGGAGGAACAGCTAGGGAGTGAGACAGACCGCGCAATCCAGGATTCCAGTGTGGGAAAAAGAAAGCCACCAAATCTCCGGAGATAAAAACCTGCGGGGGTTGCAGCAGCAGGAGAAACACCAAGCCTCACAGGAGAGTTTGATGGAGAGACCCACAGGGTCCTAGAACACGCACAAACCCATCCACGCAGCAATCAGCACTAGAAGGGCCCAATTTGCTTGTGGGTAGCGGGGGAAGTGACTCAAAGCCGGCTAAGAGCCAAGACAACGAAATATGGCCCAAATGAAAGAACAGATCAAAGTCCCCAAAATAGAACTAAGCAATGAACGATAGCCAACCTATCAGATGCACAGTTCAAAATGCTGGTAATCAGGATGCTCACAAAATGGAGGAAAAAGTGAAGACTATGCAAAGTGAAATAAAGAAAAATATACAGGGAACCAACAGTGAAGAAGAAAAGGAAACTTGGACTCAAATCAACGATTGGGAGCCGAAGGATGAAATAAACATTCAACTGGAACAGAATGAAGAAACAAGAATTCAAAAAATTGAGGAGAGGCTTAGGAACCTCTGGGACAACTTTAAACAATCCAACATCCGAATCACAGGAGTGCCAGAAGGAGAAGAGGAAGAGCAATAAATTGAACACTTATCTGAAAAAATAATTAAGAAGGACTTCATTATTCCCCAAGGAATATCTGGCCAAGGAAATAGACTTCCAGGAGATCCAGGAAGCTCAGAGAGTCACAAAGAAGTTGGACCCAAGGAAGGACACACCAAGGCACATCATCATTATATTACCCAAGATTATATATAAGGAGAGAAGCTTAAAAGCAGCAAGAGAAAAGGAGACAGTTACCTACAAAGGAGTTCTCATCAGACTATCAGCTGATTTCTCCAAAGAAACCTTGCAGGCAAGAAGGGGCTGGCAAGAAGTTTTCAAAGTCATGAAAGCCAAGGACCTACGACCAAGATCACTCTATCCAGCAAAGCTGTCATTGAGAATTGAAGGGCAGATAAAGTGCTTCCCAGGTAAGGTAAAGTTAAGGGAGTTCATCACCAAGTCCTTATTTTATTAAATGTTAAATGGACTTATCTAAGAAAAAGAAGATCAAAACTATGACCAGTAAAATGACAATAAAATCACAACTATCAACAGCTGAATCTAAAAAACAAAAACAAATCAAACTAAACAAACAACTAGAACCAGGAACAGAATCACAGAAATGGAGATCACATGGAACTTTAGCAGCAGGAAGGGGGAGAGGGGAGAATGGAGGAAAACGTATAGGGAGTAAGAACAAAAGAGACACGGGAAGGTTGAGAATAGTATAGGAAATGGAGAAGCCAGAGAACTTATATGCATGTCCCATGGCCATGGACTAAGGGGGAACAATGCTGGTGGGGGTGGGGTGTAAAGCCGAGGGGGATAAAAGGGAGGGAAAAAAATGGGACACACTGTAATAGCATAATCAATAAAATATACTTTAAAAAAAAAAAGACCAAGGTTAAAAAAAACTGCTCTAAGAATCTAGTCATCCTGGTCACCTCGAGGAGAGGAAGTAAAGAAACAGGGCCTTCAGGGCCAAACAGAGACTTCTTTAAACATCTTTCTGTATTGTTTGACCACTTTGTCTATCTTATATACCCATATAAATTTTAAGAGTTGATATATGCACTAAGTATACCACACTCTCATTCTGAAAAGTAGATAAGCTTTCTGGAACCACAGCAAGCCAACTTAAAGACAACATACAGACATAAATCAGAAATCTGATTATTATGATTTAGAATAATAAAATTAAAGGGCTCCTAAGAAAAATAACATCTCCCAAAGCGAGAGACGGAATAATTATGAATGGAGTTGCTTTTAATCAGAGCTCCAAGGAGTTTCCTGTTTTGCAATAGTTTCTGACTCAAGTTGGAGACAGCATTTCCTTTTACTTACGTGCCGATGGCCACGAAGGGAAAATTTGTCACAGCTACCTCTACTTACCACCCTAAGGCACTACTCTGCCATTTCTCATGCCTGCTGCCAGCTGAACATAAGGGCAACTGTGAGGTATTCCCAAAACCAGCACATAAGGATGCCCTCTGAGAAGTAGCTAGCAAATCAAGAATTCATGAACAATAGCAAGGACATGAAAAACAATCACTTTACAGGGATTGAACAGCTCTTAGTCCCAGAAAAGACCACCCTCTGAAAAGGGAGTTAGTTGGTCAGCCCTGGAAGATAAGAAAAAGAAATGTATACTAACAAAATTCTGGCTGGGAGACAAGAGGGTGGTTTAGTTCTGTGGTTTTAGGTCTGAGTTTTCTGTCCCACCAGCAAAGCTATGCTACCCTCGCTAGGGCCTCCGACTATTCTTAAGCAAGTACATTTTCACAACTAATTCCTAATTCCTTGCCAAGAAGCCTACTTATCATTTGGCTTTCCATACAATTCTACCAACAGGAATGGAACACACCAGTTAGGCCAAAAGAAGGTTATCTAGAAAATTTCACCTTTACAGTTTTCGTGGCAAAGTAAGGAAGTGGCCCTTGAGAGGTGAATGTGTGCTGAGGAAATAAGGTTTCTCAGCCTGTGCAGCTGAAAACCAGCCCCAGGATCATGGTAATCATGGCAGGAAAACTCGGAATGCAAATTGCACCAACCTAACAATTTTATTAAGCATAAGTCCTACACAGTATGGCCTCACTTAACATCATCAATCATTCTGTGACTTAGTTTTACCATAGGCTAATTGATGTAAGCGTTGAGTTTGTATGGCATCTCATTGATGTTACAACAAAATGATGTTGAACAAAACAACTTTATTGCAGGACTTCTTATGTACTCCTAAAGGAGCCACTCCCGCCCCAGGATCATTGATAATTCTTGTTAGGAAGCTGCATTTGCCCTTTGTAGATACCAGAACCAAATGTGCAGTCAAATGCCATAAATTAGAATCATCATGGAAAAATCTCAGTTTTATTAGAAATGTGTAATAAAACTCCCAGAGGGCTGTGGAGTTTTATTACACATTTTTATTATCATGGAATTTTTAATTGAAAAAATACTTTAGTACCTAAATTTGAACCTTATGTTTTGGGCATAGGAATGCTAAAATGGCTTAGAAAAGACAAGGTAGGGGGAAAGAAGCATTTTTCGGAAGTGTCTTTCAAAGCTCGAGGTAAATAATATTAAACTGGCATGAATAAAGTAGGAACCCAAATTGTCAATGACGGTCAAGTCAACCACACCTTTCTATCGGACAAGGAACTAAAGCCCTCCCAGCAGATTTTGATGAAGTCCGTGTGATAGCCCACATGACTTTCAGCTATAGTGACTCACTCTACTGGTAGCTAGCTGCAGTATGCCATGGTGCTCCACCCATCAGATATTCTGGCCTCCTCTCAAAATTTTATCAAAAACCAAGGCTAGAGTCCTGAACTGATCTCTTCCCCTTAGGACCAGTCGTAATCTTGCTGGATCAAACCATTCCCACTTGTAGATTCCTTTCTCAGCAGGAAAGGGGTGTCAGCTTGAGCTCTGCCTCTCTGGAAGCCTGCACAGAACCACCACCTTTTAATTTATTCACCTGGTGAGACTTACGTATCTCTTGGTGATGAAAGATATCTAAAATCTGACTCCACATCCTTCTTGCACTTGCCAGATTGAGAAACTATTACAGATTATTAAAACAGTGGTGGTGGACAACCAGTTACCTAATTTTCTTTATGTTTAAGAATTAATTATAAATCCTTGACTCACCTTAATGGCTCTCCAACCTTAAGACTAAAAATGAACTCATTTAGCAACTTGAGACTTTAAGACATTAAAATAAGCCACTTCACATGGAGGAGCTATCATAATGCAACTTCTTCAATATGCTTTCAAAGTATATAGGCACCCTAATTGTGTCTTATGATGTTAATGCTGAGTCCAAAGGACAGAAAGAGGAAAGGAAAATTACTCCTGCCATTCATGCTCAGCCTCAAGATTCTAACCTTCAATAGATCCAAACAAGAAGTACCCCGCAGCACTAATTGGAGGGAATAATCTATATTTATCATAAATGCAGGATTGACAGCCATCAACACTGTCAAATAGCTGGAATAAATGACTTTAAGCAAAGGTCACCCTGTATGGTCTCCATTTGGTCTCCTCAGGGGCAAAATGGAGGGAACAAAATTAAATGATAATATTACCTATAAAAGTGACAATTGCTTATGGTTCAACAATTATTATGGTTAATAATAGTAAAAGCTGCCCTGGCTGGTGTGGCTCAGTGGCTTGAGCACCAGCCTGCAAACGAAAGGATCACTGGTTCTATTTCCAGGTAGGGTGCTTGCCTGGGTTGTGGGCCAGGTCCCCAGTAGGGGGCGCATGAGAGGCAACCACACATTGATGTTTCTCTCCCCATTTCTCCCTCCCTCCCCTTCTGTCTAAAAATAAATAAATAAATAAATAAAATATTTAAAAAATTTTTAATAATAGTAAAAGCTAACAATTATTGAACACTAACTCTGTGCCAGATGCATTACAAACATCGTCTTCTTTTAATACACGTGCCCTTCATATGAAGTAGGTTCATTTGACACTTGAACAATGCAAGGCGGGGGAGGTTAGGAATACCAACCCTCATCTCCAGCAGTCTAAAATCCTGATATAACTTTTGACTTACAGTTGGCCCTTTGAATACACAGATTCAACCAACCATGGACTGAAAATAGTTTTTTCAATCCACACTTGGAAAACAGCAGTTGGGAATGCAAAAGTACTGTTTTTGATCTGCAGTTGGTTGAACACACAGAGGCAAACCTGGCACATATGAAGGGCCAACTGTATCTATTGAAAAAATCTGCATATAAGTGAGCCTGTGCAGTTCTGACCCGTGTTGTTCAAGGGTCAACAGTAGTAGCTGATCCCCCCAACCAGCCTTTTACAAACAAGAAAACGGAGCCTCAGAGAGGTTAAGTGATTTGCCCAAGATCACACAGCTGAAAGGGGAAGAGACAAAATTTTAAATCCAACTCTGATTCCACTGCCTCCTAAAGTTACTTTTTTATGTCTAAATTTCTGTAAGTATACTGAGAAATTAACCCAATTTCTAGGCTAGAATATCACCTGACTGGTCCTTGAGCATGGTTAACAGACTAAGGAATAGGAACCTGTTTGAAAAAGACTGACCTCTTCTCACAGTTGCGGGAGACTTAAGGGTCTTTCCCAGGATTTCAAGATCTGAACTACCAAAATTTGTTACTAAGACTCTGAAACGCCTAAAGCCCCTCCTTAGGAACAAGAGGAAGCCAACATTGTGAAAAGCAGAACTCTGACTACTCAAGTTTCACTGCTAGAAATGTTACAGGCTTCCGCATTTAGAGAAATTCTTTTAAAATGTAAATACTTTTGACCAGACTCTCAGTTAACACCTAAACTTTAATTAACACCTCAGCAAGAAAAGGTCCAGGAAAACAGATTAGCATATTTCCCTCAACAGAAAGAGCCTGTTCCATCCTCATTTTATTAAGCCTTTACATACATTATTTTCCATGTCCTGGCAAAACCTGGGAAGTGAGCAGATCCACACCTGATACGCAAGGAAACTGAGGCTCCAAGGGGCCTTTTCAATTGAAGTAATTTACCCCAGGCCACTGAGCTAGCGAAGTAGCACACCAGTTGGAACGTAGTTCTCCTGCCTCTCCCTGCCACCAAAATGCTTGAACTGGTGATTTCACAATTCACCACCTCAAAGTACTGTCACTAACAGCGACATCTCATTTGTCCTCCTCAAAATCCTGGACAAATTCAACCCCCAACATTCCCAACTCTCCCACCCCACACTGAAAGAAGGTATAAAGATATGACAGTTTTGAACAAATGATCTGATGCTTTGAAGAACCTGTCAATTAGAAGGGGCTACAAACCAATAAAGCCCAAGAGAAAATTCTGTTGAATAAGATTCATTTTTAAAAACCCTGAAATTATCCAGCCTTGTTAACAAAAATTCACTTAAATGCATCAACCTCGGCTGACTGGAGAGGCTGAAAATTCCTCTCATTTTTCCTCAGGCATCAGGAAACCTGGTCCACCCCACCTGCTGAGTTTATCTTTTTTTTTCTTTTTTCCTCTCCACTTGTCATTGAGCCCTTTGCTTTGCATCACAAAGCTCTTGTATAACTATCTGGACATGTGATTAGCAAGCTGGTGAATGTGAAAATTCCCTGACAAACTGAAAGTGTTATCTAGATACAAGGCAACACAGGAACCAATTTTAACGTAATTATTTATTGAGTGCCTAATAGATAAAGGTATCTAGTATCTCCTATCAGAGAATCTCAATTGCATTTGATTATTAAATAATTAGCAAATAATTTCATATGTTCAATTTTCTCAACAGTTGTTTCTGTGATTTTCCCAGTTAAAATTTAAACATAGCCCAAAATAAAATTCTCACCTTGAAATAAGATTAGACTTTGGCTTATTCCTTTTTTAAAATTTTTTATTCACTGATTGATTTTAGAGAGAGAGAGAGAGTGGAAGGGAGAGAGAGAGAAACGTCAATTAACTGTCCTACTTATTATGCATTCATTGGTTGATTCTTGTATGTGCCCTGACCGGACATCAAACCTGCAACTTTGGCATAGTGTTCCAACCATCTGAGCTACTCGGCCAGGGCAGAATTGGGCTTATTCTTGGCTCCAATTCATAGTGTTCATTTTACCTCATCAATTCTGTGTGTTCCAGAAAACTTACCTTATCCTGCTTGTTGCCAAAATGACTAAAATACCATAGACTACAATTCGGGCTGGCTCCCTCCGGAGGATTCCATGTCCATATTACTGTGCAGAGGTTTTCAACAGAAACGCTCAAATTCGTCACGGGTGGCTGAGTTTCTGTTGAAATCAAATCAAAGAAATAAATTTATCGACATCAGCCAGTGTTTGGGTAGTTCATTTAATTCACCCCTCCAAGTCCTAGATGCCAAGAATAATAAAACTGAGTAGAAATATCTAATATTTATTGATATCAGCACTCAGAACTTTCCACATATTCATCTGCTGAATCCTCACAACTTTATGAGCTAGGGACTATCAGCCTCATCTTAAGGATGAGGCAACAGAGATGCAGGGATGTTGAGTCACTTGTCCCATACCCCAGTGAATGACAGAGCTTACAGAAATTCGTGTGGCTCCAAGGCCACATTCTTAACTACTTGCTATACAAAGAAGAGTATGTTTTTAAGTTTTCCTTCTGCAGGGATTTGGGGTTCCCCACGCTTGGGATCGACGTCTCCCTCAATAAAGTCACTTCCATCTTAGCAGTTCTGCCAGTGAACTTAAGCAGCTCATCTGCTTGCTAATGTGATCTGACAATTGTTTTTGATAACTTTTCCAAAGAAGTACTGAGAAAGAAAAGATTCACAGCCCTTGCTATTCCCCTGGGGTCTGACACTAGACAGCTGAAACTGTACCTTTAATTAATCTGGAGAGGAAGAAGAGAGGAGAAACAGTGAACCAATATCTTAAAAATATGTTTTATTTTGAGAAAACCCAGCACTGTCTTCACTACTTACTGTATTATTTTGGACCCAGCTCTAAGATCAGGGAAAGGAGTTTTACTGCTTCTGCCAAATACAAGGAAATACTTTTGGGGGCGGTTATCATTTCAAACTTTCCTGAGAACTTCTCCTGACTCCAGGACTACCAAAGTCATCCCCCAGATACTGGATGAGGAGTGTACAGGAATGCTGTGTGCTACCTTTACAACCTTTCTGTATATCGAAACTTATTCCAAAATAAAGTTTATTAAACTAATTTTTAAAACCCCTCAAATTGTCTATAAAGTGGCAAACTTAATCGTTATTAAGGGCTACAGTTATATTAATTTGTCAATGAATAGTTATATTTCATATGCTATGCTAACACTTTGGAGTGCACTGGACCTCTTACACAATCCGCAATTACTTACAGAATTACTTTCCTCTTTAACGGAAATCCCATGTGCCCCCAAAATATCAACTCCACAGGCACTAGGTAGTTGGGATTTCCCCAACAGCCAATTTTATACATAGCAGCCTACAGAGGCCCTCGACTCAATACTCATCCCCTCTTTCCCGACTCCATTAGATTTTCAGCAAGGTAAACCAGAGGCCCAAACGTGGGAAGGACAGCTCACAGCAGGCCAAGTCCTTGTAGAAAGAGGGATTTCCTATCGCACTTCATTCTAACCCAGGTAGTGTGAGGGAGCACCAATGGCTCAGGCAACAGGATTTTAAATGATTACAGGAGTGTACAACTATTCCATTTTGGCCCTTCTAACATCTCATCCATGCTGTTTTTGAAGACAAATCATTTGTCAGGTACATAGCCTGTAATAAAAACTCGCTCCTACTGCAGACTACAATCTACTTTAAGATTATCTGCCTTATTTTGCAGGTTCCAGAGCCACAGTGCAGCAAACTTCCTAAAACAACCTTCCCACCTACCTCCCACTCCCACACAAACATTAAAGCCCTGATAATAAAAAATATTATGTGTTCACAGTTCACTTAAATCCGACTGCAATTTTCTAGTTTAAGACCTTTTTAAAGTCTACTTTTAACCTCCGTATTTTAATAGAATAATAGTCTGCCCTATTTCCAATCTCATAAATGGATTTAATTTTCCCCCCATCTGTTTTGAAGTGTCCTTTAGTCAGATCTCATTGTTTTGCATTTTAGGCTACTTGTGGATATCTGCCATCCTTATTTTTTTTTCCCTAATGGTTCCTTCCACTTCTGAGATTTTTCTACTTCCCCTCTACTTTAAAACACACACACATGCACACAGATACACAGAAACTGAAACTTCAAATACAATCTCAAAATGTTTAAACATATACGAATACATGTGTATGTGTGTATAATACACTCAGACATCTACATAAATAAGTGGAGACTATACTTCTTGCTCACATGTAGTAGGACACAGAATTTCAATATAGTGTAATGACTAAGAACATGGACTCTGGAGCCAGACTGCTTGCGTTCATATACCTGCCCTTTATGCATTTAATTTCACTCATTTCTTAGAAGCAGATCACCGACTTCAGAAAGCAAAGTGGGAAGGAGAGAGGGACTCAAGTAGCTCCCCCAACTAAACTTCAAACCTCAAGTGAGTCTGTGTGATCATCTAGCAAAATATCCTATTCTAATTAGGAATTAACACAATGCTCTTTCAAATAAGGCATGTTGCTTACCTAATAGTTTTGCATGTATATTTTGGGAAAAGTTAAGGATATCACAAGAATCAACCTCTTTCCATTTTTTCTTGCACCAACATCTCTGTCATCCTAATCACACTAATGTGTTCTGCTGGGCCCCGCAAGGCAGTCAGTCATGCTCCTGGACAGGAGATGTTCACAGCATAACTTTCTAGTGGACACCCTCAACCCTAGACTGCTGCATAGCTTCATACTCCAGTGATTCTCCTCACCCAGCTGAATCTCCCTACTCCCTTCTCCTCCAGTGTTATTCCCCTACTCTGGCCCCAACTCGGGGCCTTCAAGGGCAAATGAAGCACTTCTGCCTGGAATGATCTTGCCAATGCACCTCCTGCCAAGCCAGGCTCCTCGCTGATCACAAAAGAACACTCTTACCCTCTCACACACGGGTCTGCTCCTGTTACCCAAGGCTCCCCACCATGGGAATAACTTCCCCACCTATTCAAATTCCACTCACCCTGAAGGTCTAGCTCAAGTTTTACCGCTTCCAAGAAACTATCAGCCCTCACAGTTTCCCCTCTTCTGAGGGCCAACAGTACTTATTACTGTTTGGACCACACAATGTGGCAATTATAAAGCAAGTCTCCCATCTATGATCATTCCCTTCATAACAAGTGGCCAAGTACATACTTCCATGGGTTCCAACCAGTCCTGCCTTGCTACTCTGGAAGGCGCCCTGCTCCTCTCCCAACCAAGGACTCCCCTCACTCCTGAACAGAGAGAGAGGAACTGATACAGTGGTTAAGGCCTCTGAAATCGGGCTGCTGGAATTGGAAGCCTGGCTCCTCCACTCTACCAGCTGAGACTTCAAGCAAGGTTCTTCAATATGCTTCAGCTTTCTCATGTGCAAAATGGGACTAATAATAGCATCTACAGGATAGGCTTTGTATAAAGATTAAATAAAATAGTATAAGTGAAAAACTTAGAACACTGCCTGGCACAGCGCAAACACTATATAAATCCTAGTTGGTATTATTAATTCATGCCACAACGGGGGCTACCAATCTAAACAGACTAAACTAAGCTAGTAACCTAATCATTCTCTAAACTCTCAAGATTAGCGCTAGAAGAGCCCTTAGAACTTACACAGTTCAACCTCCAGCTTCCCCAGAAAACTGCTGCACAAGGAAGGGGAAATGACTAGCCCAAGGTCCCACAGCTGGGACCACTAAACTCAAGTCCCCTGACTAATTCTTTTTTTCCTTCATCAGACCTCAATGCAACTTCATCAGTATTTCCAATGGGGGGAAAAGTGACTGTATTCTAAGTAATCAAGTTAGAACTAAGTCGAGGTTTCTAGTATTGTCTAGAAGGTCAGCTGTTGTTTCAGGTGTGTGTGGGAGGGAGTCCATAGAAGGGAAGATGGTGGAGTAGCACTGCGAAAATCAGGAGAGAAATGAAATGGATAACCCTAGACAAGTCCTTTCTCTTCACTGGACAGCAGTTTCCCAAATAATGATGGGAATCGGGTCTCTCCAACAGAATTCGAGGCACCTGGGGGCCAAGGATGATACTGTACACACTCAGGTTCTAAGCAAACATACAGAGCCTGGCTGACTACTAAACAAAGCAGACACTTGAATAATTATTAACTGACAAATTTCAAACCTCTCTCAGGTGTCTATTCAAATATTCATCTTTTCAATGGGAACTCCATCCTCTTTACAATGGCAAACCTCTTCCCGGCTTTTGTTTTTCTAAATAGTAATTAGCACCATCTGACATACCTTTTACCCCTCCCTTATATCCACCCCCCAATAGCAGATAAGCTCCACAGGGCAGGGACTTGATCTGTTTTGCCAACCCCTGCATCCTCAGCTCCTAGACTGCCTGGCACAGACCAGACTCTGCATGTGTTTTGCTGACTGAATAAATAGAGGACGTCAAGGTTTCCTAATCATCATTTCAACTTACGTTTCAAAGCAATAGCGCTGGTGAACATGCAATAAGCAAATTGTGGGTGTTTCTGTCAATGTGATAATAAAAACCTATCAAATTTGGAGCTACTGTCATTGCCCAAAATGTCCAGAAGGCCATTCGTGCCAGGAGCTCTCCGTGAGGAAGTCATTGACCCCCAACTTTTCACATTAATTCTGACGTGTTAAATGAAAGTTGCTGCATAGGGTGAGGGGTATACGTAAACTCTCTGTAATTTCTTTGCAACTTTTCTGTCAATAGAAAATTATTCCAAAATATAAAGGTTATTAGAGGGGGGGAAGCATCCGCCCGGATGCTGCTAAGGGTCTGCGGTTCCCAACGGATTTCTGGGATGCCAGAGGAGGCCGTGCCGACACATCCTTTTCCTAGGAGGACGAGGATCTTTAGCGATTCCCTTCACTGGGCCCGGCTCGCCCGGATCTCTGTCGCCGTCCCCGCTGGATCCTGGCCCCCGATCCCCTCCTGGACTCATAGGCGACATTCGGGGTCCCGACCCGCCGACCTCCGAAACGGCAGGCATGTTTCGCTCCCGCGCCCCGACACCAGGCTCCTTGGCTTTTCCCGACGGCGCAGCGAAAGTGCGGCGGTGAGTCTCTGACCTCCCGCTCCACCGTCACCGCCTGGGATCGGGAAAGCCCGGGCGCCTCTTAGGTCCCCCACCTCGAAGCGGGCGCCGGAGGCTACCGTCGCTGAGCGCTGCGTGTCGAGAAAACAGACGCCGGCGCCCAGCCCCGTCGCGGCCCTCGGCCCCGCGGGGCCCTCGCCCGCCTCTCGGCCGCGCCCCACTTCTCCCCTCGTCCGCTGCCCCAGGACGGGGGACTTCACTCACCCGTGGGCGCAGCGACGCCACAGCTGGCGACGCAGAGGAGCAGAGCCCACAGCCCGCAGAGCCGCGCCGGCAGCTCCATGCAGCCCCTCGCCTCCGAGCCCCGCTGCCTGCCGCAGCCTCACCAGTCCCCGCCTCCTTCGCTCCCGCTCCCACTTCCCGGCTCCTCCGCCCTGGAGGCTGGGGCCGGCGCAGACGGGAAAGGCTGCCCCGCCCACCGGCCGCAGGTAACCCGGGCAGGCGAGCACGGGCGGGGGCGGGGCGTGGTGGCTCCCCAGCTCAGCAGCGCCGCGGTTGACCCCACAGCCTCCTGGACCTTCCGAAGTCTCCTTGCGGGCCAGACTTCCTTCACCTAGTTGGGGCCCAGCCCTAGTGCCTGCCGGTCGCCCTCCCCCGCGCGCCGAGACTCGCGTCGCCGCTGCGTGCCAACTTGCGGAGCCTCAGAGGTGCCAAGGACTGTGACCTCCTGCGCACTAGGGCAGGGCCATCTACGGGAAATAGACTTGGCCTAGGAGTCTAGAGAGGTGGCTTCCCATCGTTGGCCTCTGCGCCATTGTTTTCTAAACTGTAACTCCAGGGTTGGTAACCCCAGCCCAACTTCACAGGGTGGACTTGGAAGAGCACAGATGGGATTTGGTGGGAGTGACTTTGTGAAAATGACCAAAGGTATATTTGAATAATAGATAGTGTTGAGTGGGTGGAAAGGAAAGCACAACTCTAATTATGAGGTTTAGTGCCAAACTATATACTTTGGATTTTTAAAAGCATGCAACTTTCCTTATCTTTAAAAAAGTTCCGGGACACGCGTGGAGAAGAAAAAAAAAAGGAAAAAAAGAAGAAGAAGGAAAAAAAAGTATATTTTATTGATTATACTATTACAGTTGTCCCATTTTTTTCTCCCCTTCATTGCCCTCCTTGTTCTTGCCTTTGCCCTGCACTGCCCTCCCTTCAGCATCACCCACCCCTTAGTTCATGTCCATGGGTCGTACATATAAGTTCTTCGGTTTCCCATTTCCTATACTATTACAAACCTCCCCTGTGTATTTTGTACCTACCAGGTATGCTTCTTATTCCCTGTATCTTTTCCCCAATTCTCCCTCTTCCCCCTCCACGTGATCTCTGTTTCTGTAATTCTGTTCCTGTTCTAGTAGTTTGCTTAGTTTGTTTGTATGTCTGTTTTTTTTTAGGTTCAGTTGTTGATAGTTGTGAGTTTGTTGTCATTTTACTGTTCATAGTTTTCATCTTTTTCTTAGATAAGTCCCTTTAACATTTCCTATAATAAGGGCTTGGTAATAATGGACTCCTTTAGCTTTACCTTGTCTGGGAAGCACTTTATCTGCCCTTCCATTCTAAATGATGGCTTTGCTGGAGAGAGTCATCTTGGTTGTAGGTCCTTGCCTTTCATGACTTCGAATACTTCTTGCCAGCCCCTGCTTGCCCGCAAGGTTTCTTTTTGAGAAATCAGCTGATAGTCTTATGGGTACGCCTTTGGAGGTAACTCCCTCTTTTTCTCTTGCTGCTTTTAAGATTCTCTCCTTATCTTTAATCTTGGGTAACTTAATTATGATGTGCCTTGGTGTGTGTTTCCTTGGGTCCAATTTCTTTGTACTCTGAGCTTCCTGAATCTCCTAGAAGTCTTTTTCCTTCGCCAGATTGGGGAAGTCCTCCTTCATTATTTTTTCAGATAAATGTTCAATTCCTTGGTCTTCCTCTTCTCCTTCTGGCACCCCTGTGATTTGGATGTTGGAATGTTTAAAGTTGTCCCAGAGGTTCCTAAGCCTCTCCTCAATTTTTTGAATTCTTATTTCTTCAGTCCGTTCTAGTTGAACGTTTATTTCTTCCTTCTGCTCCTAATCGTTGATTTGAGTCCAAGTTTCCTTTTCTTTGCTGTTGGTTCCCTGTATATTTTTCTTTATTTCACTTTGCATAGCCTTCACTTTTTCCTCTATTTTGCAACCATACTCCACCTTTTATGTGAGCATCCTGATTACCAGTGTTTTGAACTGTGCATCTGATAGGTTGGCTATCTATTCATTGCTTAGTTCTGTTTTGGGGGCTTTGATCTGTTCTTTCCTTTGGGCCCTATTTCGTTGTCTTTGTGCACCTGTTACGTTGGAAGGGGCGGAGCCTTAGGTATTTGCCAGGGCAGGGCAACTCACATGACTATGTTGTGGCGCAGTCTTTTTAAAATTAATTAATTAAATATTTTAGAGAAGGGAAAGGAGGGAGAAAGAGAGGGAGAGAAACATCAATGTGTGGCTGCATCTCCCCCGCCCCCTACTGGGGACCTGGCCTGCAACCTAGGCATCTGCCCTACACTGAGAATCAAACCCGATCCTTTGGTTCACAGGCTGGTGCTGGATCCACTGAGCCACACCAGCTAGAGCTGTTGTGGTGCAGTATTGATGAATGTTTCTTCTTTAACCCCTTGGTTGTCAGACAATTCGATTTTCTAGCAGTTCTGGTTGTTTCTTGTTTTTAAATTTGTTGTCCTTCTTTTGGTTGTGCGAGAAGGCAAAGTGTATCTACATACACCTCCATCTTGGCCAGAAGTCCCTAACTTTCTACATGTATCTTTTTCATGGGTATGTATTCAGAGAATGGAAAGTAAGTCAGGATACACATTGAGTAGAGAAAGTAGGCCATTGAGGCTGGGGTGGGAGGAAAATAGGAACACTTTGTTCATTTCTTATTGCTATTATAACTAATTACCACAAATTTACTGCCTTAAAAGAACACAGTTTTATTACATTAGAGTTCTGGAGGTCAGAGGACTCACTGGGCTAAAATCAAGGCTTGGGCAGAGCAACCTGCATTCTGGAGGTTCTAAGGGAGAATCTGTTTCCTTGCTTTTTCCAGTTTCTAGAGACTGCCCACATTCTTTATCTTGTTGCTATAGTATTCAGACATGTACTTCCTTTGTCACATCTCCTTCTCTGACTTTGGCCCTCCTGCCTCCTTTTTTCATCTCTAAAACTCTTTTGATTAGATTGGTCCTACTAGATAATCCATGATAATTTCCCCATCTCAAAACCCTTGATTTAATCACATCTGCAAAGTGCCTTTTGTCATGTAAGGTCACACATTCACAGTTGTCTTGGATTAGGACATGGACATGGTCCACTTCCCAAAAAGAGTCATGTCTGGATGGATGAGACCCACTAATTGAGGTGTATTTTGGTTGAATTAAGCCAATGTATATACTTGATATCTGTTGCAAAAAAATATAGCAATAAAAATGCTGATAATACACGTAGCCCAGACCCTCTCTAAAGGGAATAGGGATGTTTAAACTGTCCAAAACAAAAACCTCACTCTTGGCCCTCAAATTCAATGAATATTTATTGTCCTTTCAGGAACTGTGGTAGATCATCATTAAAAGGAGGCCCTGACAACAAAAAGCTGCAACCAGTGCCAGGGGCTATTGTAAAGGCAAGAACAAGGAATTGTGGGGCAGAAAGAAGGGGCACCTTAGGGGATGGAATAGGCAAGGCAGGTTTCCAGGGTACAGGCCTGTGTTAGGCTAAATTTTGAGATATTGTGTCCTGAGGTTCAAGATTCATAATAAATCCTTGCCTGCAAATGTTACTGAATAAAATAATGTTTACGAAAACACTTTGTAAACTATCAAACCCTGTAGAACTGCAAAATTATTTCTCAGTTATTATTTCTTATAATGTAATTTCCCCTCCCCATCACCGCAGAAGTGCACAGCTGTTGACATTTGCCATAAACTTTATACAATAAGTTTATAATAATGTTTCCAAAACGATTATGTCATCTGCCCTTAAGAAGTCTCCAGTAAGAACAGGAGCCCCTGGGGACTGGCTGAGTGCCATTGGGCACATTGTCTGCATAGACTGAGGCAGTACTTAATGAAAGAACAGTAATGGCAGCAAATGATTAGGAAAATAAGAGTCAGGGCTTATTGTCATTAGCCTCCAAAAAAGATGCTGATAATTGTGAACAGTGTGAGCAAAAAGACAAAGCGTGGTGTAGTGGCTGCAGTAGTTCTGGCCTGCTGTCTGTGAGTAAGACAGTTCTAGTTAGTTCCACTTCCTCTGGACCATAAACATCACACGAGGTTTTGAAAAAAAATTTTTGAAGGAGATGGCAAGGATTAGGAATGCTGTTTCTTCAACATCAAACTTTTATTTGTCATTTCTATGTACTTTTACTCAATGAGCGTC
The DNA here is from genome assembly GCF_021234165.1 of Pteronotus mesoamericanus. Taxonomy (NCBI): domain Eukaryota; kingdom Metazoa; phylum Chordata; class Mammalia; order Chiroptera; family Mormoopidae; genus Pteronotus; species Pteronotus mesoamericanus. Next base: position 1,113,730 of record NW_026555203.1, read on the forward strand.
TTGGGTGGAATTAGGCTACTGCCCTGATCTGCAGGAAGATGAAAATAGATGGAAGGCTTTCCAGGAACTGCAATAAACACAGAACTCTCATTTTGCCCTTGTGTAATCAAAGTCATGATGAGTCAACATCAAGTTTAACCCTTAACTCATTGAGCCCTGAGGACTTCGGTGTGAAACTACCATTCACCTTCATTTGTGCTTTAGTCTGAGGTGGCTGGAGTTCTGGGCTGACCTATGTACCTCAGCCCCTCTAGTTGGCTTTTTTGATCTTTCCCCTTCTCACTAAGGCTTTCTCTTTTTCTGTAAGTGGAGTTAGAACAAGGCACAAACAAGAAAATATCTGGGAGGAAAGAATAATGTCCCTCTTTCCAAAGTCAGGTTTTCTTCCAGCCAGTTAGGAGCACCCTCCTGAGTCCATAGAGGACACAGACACCAGCATAAACCAAGGGCCTAGCTAAGAATTCTGACTCATGTCCTGGCTGGTGTGGCTCAATGGATTGAGCACTGGCCTGTGACCAAAAGGGTCACTGGTTTAATTCCCAGTCAAGGCACATGCCTGGGTTGCAGGTCAGGTCTCCATTAGGGGGCATGCAAGAGGCAACCACACATTGATATTTCTCTCCCTCTCTTTCTCTCTCTCTTGTCTCTAAAAATTAAAAAAGAGAGTTCTGACTCCTTAGGCAAAAATCTCACAAAGGGTCTTCTACCTTTTATTAAGCAAAAACCGAACAGATCCTCACTGCCACTGCAAAGCAAAAAGGGAAGTAGCAAATAGGGAATTTCCCTCCTCTGACACTAGAGCGATGATTCCCAATGGGGGCGATTTTGCCTCCCCAGGGGACATTGGGCAATGGCTGGAGATATTTTTGGTGGTTGTAACTTGGGCTTGTGGGTATGCTACCAGCATCTACCGCATAGAAAGCCAGGGATGCTGCTAAACATCCTAATATGCACAGGCACATCCCCAACAACAAAGACTTATCCAGCTCAAAATGACAATAGTGCCAAAGGTGAGAAATCCTGAGCTAATGGCCTCTTTGTTATCTTTTGTAATTCACTCCTAGCAACCTATTGTCCTCATACCCACCAAAACTTCATGAAAGATTACTAAAAGTACTTATCCTTGACACCTCCTTTCTTTGTATGTAGTGTTCATAGTTTGTCCATCCCATCATCTAGTCATTCAGTCACTTACATCGAAAAACATCTATCTGCCCTGGCCAGTGTGGCTCAGTTGGTTGGAGCATGATCCCATAAACCGAAGGGTCACAGGTTCAATTCCCGGTCAGGAAACATACCTAGATTGTGGGTTCCAGGCAACAGATGGATGTTTGTCTCTCACATCAATGTTTTTCTCCCTCTCTCTCTCCCTCCCTTCCCCTCTCCCTAAAATTAGTGAGCATGTCCTCAGGTGAGGATAAAAAGGAAAAGAAAGACATCCTTCAGATCTCTTCTCCACCCTTCTCACCTCCACTGTTCTACTTGGGTCAATATTGCCTTTCTCATTTACTATCAATACAATCTTCAAGTCCATTTTCCCCAAGATAGATTTTCCAAATGTGCATATCTGATCATTTCAAACCCAGCTTAAATTTCTTAAGTGACCACCCCTTCCCTCAAAAGATACAAAAGGAATTCACAAGCCCTTTGCCCAGACTTGTTTCTTCATGGCCGATTTTCCTACTTCTTCCAGCTTCATCCGCAGCCAGGCTCCTGCAGTCACTTCGCACTCACACTCTGAGTCAGCTGGCTGCCTTTAGGCTGAATGTCCCTTGCAGGCAGTTTGGTTTGGCCATGTCATGTTTAAATTAATTTAGAGTTAGATGCCAAAACTGAAAAGAAAATCAGGAGATTTTGCATAACATACCAGATTTCCAGCTTCTCTAGAGAAATCTGAAGTTCTAGTAACATGAGACCAGTGTGCCAATAGTCAACAGGCGCTAAGCAGGGGTCAACACTTTAGCAATGGGGCACATGCTCCCTGGCCTGGCACTTAACTACTGGCCTGGCCCCCATTTGTAACCTCTGATATCTTCTCACTGGAAATCTTTTCTCTTGCTGTTCTCTTTGCTCAGAAAGCATTTTCATTCCTCAAATGTCTTTTTTTTTTTTTTACTTCTTTAACCTCTAAATGCAAAAATCTTTATTCTTCCTATATGTGTGCTCATAGTACTTGACAAATTCCTCTGCTGTAGCAAATAATACAGAGGTTCGCGTGCATGCCTATTTCTGCCACTGGACTCACGCTCCTGGAGGCCGGAGACTCTCTCCAAGATGACTTCAGGATTTCCACATAAAAGGGGCTTAGGGACAGTAATCTGATTGGAAGGACACCACCAGGGGGCTTGTCTTGAAGCTTTGTATGTACATCAAACCCATTGTTCTTACTTAGATTCTAAGTTTATTGAGGACAGTTTGAGGGAAGACACCATCTGTGACATACCGTGCCCTCCAAGTGCAGGTTTAATTGACTTGAAGGTTTTTGTTCTTCAGAAAGCGGTTTCTTCTACAAGTTGAGCTGAGCTCACTCAAGGAGTGATGATTGCATAGGAGGCCTGTGACAGGACCCTTTGGGTCTAGCCTGAGGCAGAGAAGCATGATGCTGAGTCAGTCTGAGTTAGGTTGCTTAGGTGCATTGACCTCTTGGTCTCTCAGCTATACAGCTGTTATTAAATTGACTCTTGAATTAAACAAAGCACTCCTCTGGACAGAACTCCCCAACTCACCCCATTCTACCTCCCTAACCTCCTCCCCTTCTGTTCTCCTCCAGCAGCTCTCCTCCAGCCACACTGACCTCCTGGCCATTCCTCACACCAGACAAGTGCACTCCTGCTTCAGGGCCTCTGCCCTGCCTATTTCCTTTGCTATTTGCTCCTGCCTCAGAGAAAGCCACAGGTCTCACTCCCTTCCCTCAATCAGACCTCTTATAGAGGCTACCCAGGCCACCACATCCAAAATTGAAAGGTCTGCTCTGGTTGACGGAGCTCATTTGGTTGGAGCGTCCTCCCATACACCAAAAGTTTGCAGGTTTGATCCCCAGTTGGGATGCTTACAGGAGGCAGCTGGTTAATGTTTCTCTTTTACATCTGCCTCTCGCTCTGTCTCTGTCTCTCTCTGCCTCTGTCTCTCTCTCTCTCTGCCTCTGTCTCTCTCTCTCTCCTCCCACCCTCCTTCCTTCCTTCCTCTCTCTCTCAAATCAATAATATAAAAATATCCTTGGGTGAGGATTAAAAAAAAAATTAAAGCCCCATCCACATTCACTCCCTATCTCCGTGTCCCCACACTTGAGTGTAAGCTCCATGAGGGCATCGAAGTTCTTCTGATTTGCTCCCAGCTGTATCCCTAGCACTCAGAGCTCTCCTTGATACATATTCAGTAAATAATTTAATGAATGAGGAAATTACACTTTGACAGGTGCTGTGAGGGATACCAACCAACTAACCAACCAACCAACCAACCAACCAACCAAAAGAAGCAGTGTTTCTTGTTGACACACTTGGGAAACTCCCAGTCTAAGATGTGAAAAGGTATATAAAGCAATTAGAGAAAGTGCCAAAAAAGAAAAAAAAACAGAAATAGTAAAAATGCTCCTTTGTGGTACAGGTTTCAGAGAAAGGCAAGACAGACCAATATGGTTGGAATTACTTTTAAAGGCTTCTTGGAGTGGAACAGAGTTGAACCAGACGTTGAAGGATGACCAGGACTGACAGACAGAGAGAAAGAGAGAGACAGACAGAGACAGAGAAATTGAGAGAGAAACCGAACTAGCAGTTTATGACTGGTTCTCAAGCAATAAGGAGTTATAGCAGACATTTACGAGCAAGGTAGTGACAATAAAAGTGGTGTTTGGTGATCTGGTTTCTAAGATGAATTACCAAGACTTCTTTAATACTTGCCCAGCGGCAAAAAGGCTACGGAAAGACCCTTTGAGGTGTTGACAGTCAGAGACCTCCAGGCAACCGCTGCTGTGAGGCGGATTCTTCCCTGGGCCCAATGACTTGAGGTGCTGCCCCAAGAAAGAGTGTGCCCCTGAGGCCTGGCACCCCTACTTGCTTGTTCTCTTTGAAAGCATTCAGTATGCCCTCCAGTCCCTCTGTGGCCTCATTCCCTTCAGGCTGAAATCCTTTCTTTCTGAAATTGGCCCTATTCTGCTTCCCGACACTTTGGTCTCTGAAAGAGGAAGCACCTCTGTGCATCAAGTCGGGCTCCTTTGGCTTCTGGTTGTGGTGCTGTCATTGCTGCCACTATCCCAGTATCTCAGTCAGGATCCCCTGACACCTTTTCACAGCACACCTCCACCCAGGATCTACAACCCTATGTAGTCCCTGTCCCCTTCTCTGGCACAGCCAGGACAGGTCCAATCTTTGTACACTGTGAAGGGCAACCTTTAACAGCCTCGTGGGTGCCTCGCTGCTCAGCTCCCTAACAGCGTTAGTGTCTCTCAGTTAAAAAATTCAAATGCATCATTTCCATGTTAGTCACCTGTACTTCCTTGCCCTGAAAAGTCTCCATTGTTTATCTTGAATGTGTAGGGTAACTAATATTTACATAATATTTATATTTAAACATAGAAACCTCCACTCCTTCTTGCCTCTTAGTTGTTTCCTTAATCCACAAAGCCTATCTGAGGCTCTTTGCATAGTTGTGACTTCACACCAGAAATCAACACTCTAATTTGCACATCCCCAGAGGACACTTTGCCTATCTGCCTGTTGAACAGTTCCTTATGCAACAAGGAATTGAGGCCTCACTTTTCACTTAGAAAGCACCGAACTTTGAGATGGGGGAGTAGCAAAATCCACCCTAATTTAGTCTACGAGTTACTTCATCGCCCCCACAACCCTTCACCTGAATTCCCCTTTCTGGCTCTGTGCTACTTAGAGCCAGTGGACTATAGCTGGATCTCATTGGTAGCATCTCTACTGCTGTGCTGTGGCTGTGTGCGCTCTGGGCTGAGAACCAAAGGCTAGCCTCATCACTTCACAGCCACAGAAGCAAAAGCTACTCATTTAACTTCTCTACAGCCTGAGTTTCCAGGATGGTACCAATCCTTGCAAATTTGATGAGCTCTGCTTTATGACACAAAGTATATTTTATTTTTGTAAATTTCCCATGAGTGTTCAAGGAAAAGGTATATTCTCCAATTATTGGGTTCAGCGTTCTACATGTGTCCATCAAATCATGTATGTGGATTATGTTGGTCAAATCAGTATAGTTACTGATTTTTTTTTGTCTGTTGGACCTATCACTTACTGCAAGAGGTGTTAAAATCTTCCTGAATGATACTATGAAGAAAGATTGGTCAAGTTCTTATAATTCTGTAGATTTTGTGATAGATAGATAGATAGATAGATAGATAGATAGATGTCTGATGAGACTATTTTCATCAGAGGTATGCAAATCTAGACTTGTTATAGCTTCATAGTGAACCAAGTCATTTATCATTATGAAGCAACTTTCATTAATCTAATAATACTTTTGGCCTTACCATCTATTTTAACAAATGTTATTATAATTTGATGAGCTTTCTTGTAATTAGTGTGTGTGTGGCTATATTTTCCCATATCTTCACTTTCCTGTATCTACCATGTTGTTTCAGATGTGCTCTTTGGAAACAACATATAGTGCAAATTTGTTTTTTTTTTCTATACAATGGGTAATCATTGTCTTTTAACTTTAAGGTTTAGTTTTAATATATTTATACTTATTTCTACCATCTGGTTTTGTGCCATTTGTCCCATTTTTTTTGTTTCTTTTTATCCTCTCCCTTCTTGACTTCTTTATTTTTAAAGATTTTATTTATTTATTTTTAGAGAGAGGGGAAGGGAGGGAGAAAGAGAGGGAGAGAAACATCCATGTGTGGTTGCCTCTCACGTGCCCCTTACTGGGGACCTGGCCTGCAACCCAGGCATGTGCCCTGACTCGGAATCAAGCAGGTGACTCTTTGGTTCGTAGATTGCCACTCAATCCACTGAGCCACACCAGCCAGGACCCCTCTTGACTTCTTTTAAATGTTGTAGGGCATTTGGGTTTCTTTTTTTTTTTCCCATTACAAGAGCATTTTTATGTTTTGTAAAATAGGCATCATAATAGTGTCTACCACAGTGTTGTAAGGATTAAATGAGATAAAGAAACACATACAAAATGTGTGTCCAGTGTCTATCACATAGTTAGCACTAATAAATGTGAACTATTGTTAGAGGTTCTAGTACTCTTTCATCTTTAGGGTTCCCTCATCTCTTGTGGTTCCGCTTCTGTTGTTCTCCTTTCTGCTGACATTGTCCCATTTGTTCTCAGTCCTTTTTCTTTCATTTCTCCTTTGCTGCCATTCAATTTCCTGTTTCCTCTTACCCTTTCATACCCAAGCCAGCTACATGTGCAAGCTGCCATGGTGAATTCTCTTGGGGAAGACAGTCAGGGTGGAAGGGTCTGGTGGCACAGCAGGAGCAAAAGGAGAGACAGAGGTGCCTTGTCCACTGATTTGCATTTCACAAGATGGCAAAGGTACTGCCCAGCATGCAGCCAACTCTGCATGTCACTCTAGGCTGGCCATGATGAAACTGGATCAGCGGAATCATCACTTTCTCTAAAACGGTATGAAGCCAGAGAACTTACTAGCTAGGATACCATTTACTTCCTTAGCACCTTTACCTGTAGAGTACAGCCAGATGCTCACTGTCCAGTCTTAAAAAGGAATCTTGCTGTGGGAGACTGAGTGTCACCTCACTAAAAATTTGTATATGTACAAACCAGAGCCTGGAAAGAGGAACCAGTTGTGCTCAAATACATTGTGGTCAGAGGAAAATTTTGTCACCATTGTTGTGACAGACCTACAACTAAATTTAGCAAACTGTGTAGTGTGTGTGTGTGTGTGTGTGTGTGTGTGTGTGTGTGTGTGTGTGTGTATTGCTTGGAGAAAGCAGCGCATGTTTCCAAAAAGGAAAAACTCCTCAGACCAAAAAAGAAGCCCTCTTCTAATTTGGTATTTCATTGCCATGGTGGTTCATTACTCCAGTTAGTTCAGATCTTTGCTTTTCCTGTGTCTCCTGTAGCATGACATTCTTTCAAGATAGATTGTGTCACTGGAGGAACATGGTTACTTGGTGGAGTTTTGGGTGTTTTTCTCTTCTCTGGTGGTTTCCACACTTGGATTATGCTACATGAAATAAATCAGTCAGAGAAAGACAAACATCATGTGATTTCACTTACATATGTAATCTAAAGAACAAAATAAAGGAACAAACAAAATAGAAACAGATTTATGGACACAAAGAACAGACAGATGGTTGCCAGAGGGGAGGGGAGTTGGGAGACTCAGTGAAAAAGGTCAAGGGATTAAGAAGTACAAACTGATAGTTACAGAATAGTCGTGGGGATCAAAGTATAGAATAGAGAAGATAATTACAGTACAATAATATTGTATGGTAATTACTATATATGATATCAGTTGGGTATTGGAAATATCGGGGGAACCACTTTGTATATAATTGTGTAACCACTATACTATACACTTGTAAGTAGTACAAAATAGTATTGAATGTAAACTGTAATAGAAAATAAAATTAAAAATAAAAGGAGGTGTTGAACTTTCATATTTTGAATGGGACTCACTTGAATGTGAGTCTAATCTTTTGATGACAATTAAGCATATACTTTCATTCTTCATACTAGATTTTAAATAGGTGCTGTTGGTATTTTTAAATTTATTTATTACAAAAGTACAATGTGAACTTACAATGTAAATGAAATGCAATACATTCCTGGCTACATACAATAACAAAATACCTCTCCGTGAGTGAAAATGTCTAACAAGAAAACAAACTGTAGAATGTATTGAATCTATCTTCATCAAAGAGAATGCTGCTGCCAGCATAGAAACAGGAACAGTTTAATGGCTTGCAATCCACAGAAAGGATATGGAGTAGAAGGTGAAATAATATATGCTGTGCAGACAGGGTTGTAGAGTAAAACATATATAGGAAGGGAGAGAGTTTTAGGAAAGGGTGGGAAAGGGAATGGAGGAGAAAAAGAGACAGACAGACAGACAGACAGGGGGGGAGAGAGAGGTGAAAAAACGGGAGAGAAGATCTTCCAAATTTAGTAGTCAGTTAATTATTTGATTTGAAGTGACTCTCAGGGGGTTTTACCTCCCATAGTATGCTCTCAATTAAAAAAAAATCTCAGGACTACTTTAAATTCTTGAAAGTTATTGAGAACACCAATCCTACTTTCTTTCCCTCTATCCCACAGGGGTTCATCCCAGGGACACACCTGACTTAACAGCCTGCATCATAAGCTCTCTCTCGGAGTTTACATCCTAGGGAACCCAATCTGTGAAAAGTGTATATAGCACAGTCCCTACCATATTTTTGCCTAAGTATTGAAGCAGTTAGTTTCCTCAGTTACAGGTAGACTTGACTTTAAGCAAACTAAATTTAACAACTTCTAGACACATGTGGGGATTATAGATTTTGTAAACACACTCTTTAAATCTCTTAAGGTATTTAGGAGATAATAGGATTTATTTAAAATAAGGTGTAACCATTAGGGAAATGTAGATCAAAACCATAATGAGATACCATTTCACAGCCATTAAGATGTGCCTATCATTTTAAAAAACATGGGAAATAACAAGTGCCAATGAGGATATGGAGAAAATGGCGCAGCCATTGTGGAAAAAAAGTTTGGCAGTTCCTCAAAAACTTAAACATAGAATTATCATATTACCCAGCAATTCTACTTCTAGGTATACTCGTATATCCGAAAGAACTGAAAGCAGTGACTTGAGCAGATATTTGTAAACACACATTCATTGCAGCATTATTCACAATAGCTAAAACATGAAAGCAACCTGTGTCCATCGATGGATGAATGGGTAAGCAAAATGTAGTATATTCATACAATGGAATATTATTTGGTCTTAAAAATGAAGGAAATTTTGACACCTGGTACAACAATGATGGACATTGATGACATTATGCTAAGCAAAATAAGCGAGTAACCAGAGGACAAATACTCTATAATTCCTTGTACATGAGGTGTCTAGAATAGTCAGATTCACAGAGACAGAAAGTACAATGGTGCTCACCAGAGGCTGGAGGGAGTGGGACATTGGGAGTTATTGCTTTAATGCATACAGAGTTTTAGTCTGGGATGATGAGGAAGTTCTTGAGCTGGATGGTGGGGATGGACACACAACTATGTGGATGTATTTGATGCCACTGAACTGTACACTTAACGCTTAAAATGAAAAATTTTATGATATATTTTGCCATAATAAAAAAGTAAAACATTTTAAAAAGTATAAATATGACTTAAATCTTGCAATACATTAGTAAACTGATTGCATAGAATAGTTAATGAGTTATCTCTTTTTCTTGTCAAATAATAGCTGATTGTAGGAATGTCACCTTGAAAACATTATGCTAAATGAAAGGAACCAATCACAAGAGACCATACATTGTATGATTCCCTTTAGATGAGATGTCCAAAAGAGGCAAGTCTACAGAGACAGAAAGTAGTTTAATAGTTGCCCAGGCCTGGGAGGAGAAGTGGGGATGAAAGGAGGAATGACTGCTAATGATGCTAATAGACACAGGGTTTTTGAGGGGAGGGGTGGGTGATAGAAGTGAAAATCATTGAATTCATTTTAAGTGGGTGAGTTATATCTCAATAAAGCTGTTGTTAACAAATAAGTTAATGAAAACCAAAACAATAGAAAAGACTCCTGAGGAGTATCTCTCCTGACTGATCTAGGAAATTAAACTTTTATGCCTCAGCGTGGAAAGGTTCATGGGTGTTCTTGTATTTCTTTTCAATCATTCACTAAGTACTTAGTGAAAACTTTCTGTGGGTAAATAACACTACTGAAGATACATAGCAATCTGCAAAAAAAAAAATTGTCTTAAAATATGGTGTCTGCCATTCAGAAGCTTGTGCTCTGATTAAGGAGACAAGCCTTACACACATGAAATGAGACTAATTAAGGCAATACCATGTTGTAATTCAATTATCAACTCATGATAATGTTTCCACTTGCCACACACACACACACAAAACCAACCACTTGTTATTATTGTAAAATTAATGATACTGGAAATAAGATTTCATAGTGATTAAGAGCAAGGGCTTTGAAGGCAGACTGCCTGTTTTGAATCCTGGCTTCATTACTTACTAGCTGTGTGACCTTGCGCAAGTTACCTAACTTCTCTGTGCCTCTGCTTCTTCCTTTTGAAAACAGAGATTATTATGATAATAACATACTTCAGAGGGTTGTTGTGAGGATTAGACGTGTTAATTCATGTAAGGTACTTAGAACAGGACCTGGAGCATAGCAAATTCTCAATAAAAGTTTTAGCTGCTGTTATTTCCAGAAAACGATGGGTAATCCCTTTGATGAAACTTGAATATTTAAACATATATTTTAAAGATATCTCTTAACAGAGCTATGACCCTTTTGCTAGAGATTTCTGCAATGCATATGCCAGGTTTTCATTCAGAAGTGTCACAGTATTATTGGCTTGGGTATCTAAAATGTCTAGTATCCTGATTGGGCACAAAGTAGGGGTTCAATATGTACTAGAATTCAATGAAAAAATGTAGAATAAAATGTTAACATTTTTGGATGATAGGATTGTGTGATGTGTTTTGGCTTCTTTCACTTTTTTTTCAGAATGATAGGATTACTTTTATTTGGTTTTATATATTTTTGTAGATTTTTATTGCATTTTTCCATTACCATTTAACCCTTTCAAACCCCCCTCCCCTGTGCAATCACTGCACTGTTGTCCATGCCCATGAGTCCTTTTCTTTCTTGCTCCTCTCCCATCCTCTCCCCCATAGCTGTCATATTATTAATATTTCAAGCCTACAGAAATGTATAGGGACAAACATGATGGGCACACATATACCATTAAATTGAGTTATAGCTTTAATAAAGTTAGCTTTATTAAACTGAAATCCTATACCATATTTGCCTGAGTTTGCTTTCTTCTTCTTTAAGAATTAAGACATTATAGACAGAGTTAACACCCTGTATGCACTTTTTCCAGAGTCTCTTCTACACCTTAGAAGTCTCATTATCTTGATTTTTATTCTGCTACTATGATGATGGTATTCGTAAATAATATTGGGATATTTTGCATATTATACGCTATGTAAAAATCTTTACACATGTCATTCTGCAACTTGCCTTCTTCATTCAGCATTTTTGTCTGTGAGACTCATTAACATTAACACACATAGCTATAGTTCATTCATTTTCCTCGTAGGATATTCCAGAGTGTGTATGTCTACATATCCATTCTCCTGATGGAGGACATTTGTATTGTTTCCATTTTTTCAATATTACAAATAGGGCTGCTTATGAACACTTTTGGCATCCATGCAAGTTTCTCAAGGTGTCCATCTAGAAGTGATATTTGCATTTTTAACTTTACTCGATACTGCCAAATGGCTAGGTAAAGTCCTTGTACTCTAATCAGTGGTGCCTACAATTTTCCATTGCTCCACATTTTGCCAAAACATGCTATTTGTTGTGCTTTTAAAAGTTTTGCCAATTTGATTGGTGTGAAATGGTCTCTGATGTAAAACATTTGGAATGGTGCCTGGTGCATAATCAGTTCTCAGTAAGGGTGAGTTACTATTTTAATTAACATTTCCATAATCAATATGGACATTGGGTACCTTTTCCTTTGGTTACTGGTATTAAAGTTTCCTCTTCTGTGAATTATCTCTTCATGTCCTTTCCCCATTACTTTTTACTAGGTTATTTGTCTCTTTCTTACTGATTTATCAGGTTAATTTTCTTGCACTAACCCTTCATTGCTTATGTAGTCTGTGGCATGTTTTTAACTTCATTTATAGTGTCTTTTGTAATTCGTAATTCAGGATTATATTTTTTATTTCAGTGTGTTCAGATTTATCATTTCCCCCTTTGGGTTCTGCTTTTTATACCTTGTTTATAAAGTCCTTCCCTTTTGTGGTTACAAATTCTCAAGGAGCTCTGTTTTTCTGCCCAGAACTCTAGGTAACCAATCTTTCATTTAGTGCCTTCTGCCAATGGACAGGCTCTTTTCATTTTTCTATTTTGCCATTTCACTGAGGAAATAGGTAATTGAAGGTCCAGGACTTACATCATGCTCCTGATTTCAAGACCTCTTGGCTCCCCTCTCTATATGAGCATTATACTGACACCTGAGAGCAACAGAACTCCAAAATAATAGTGGCATAAATGAGAGAAAAATCTGTATCTCATAATAGCCCAGAGAAAGGATAGTCCCAGCTGATGTGGAGTGTTTATCCCTATTGTGGTCTCAGGCACCCAAGCTCTTTCTATTTTGTTGTTCTACTTCTGTGTAGCTTATTTTTCAGACCACCTCATGGTCCAAGATGGTTGCTCCAGCTCTAGCCTACACTTTTACATTCCAGCCAGCAGGAAAGAGTAAGAGGTCAAGAAGATGGGACATGACAGCTGTCTGGTAAGGAAGATTCTCTGTAGCTTCCATATGACATTTGCTTTTGTATCTCATTGGTCAGAACTTAGTCACAGTAGTCTTTATTCTGGGTAGTCATCTGTCCAACGAAAAAGTAGAAGTTCCACTATTATGGATATGGAGGAGAATGGATATTGGGGGATAACAAACAGTCTTGGCCAATGTGGTCAAATCTCATGTCACTAGATCAAAAGATGTCTGTATACCACTCTAGTGTTTAGTTCTCTCATCTTTTCTGGAATCTTATTTTCTTGCACTCTCAACTGTGCCTTTCAGCCACTCATTTATTGAGCATGTGCTATATAGGCTGGGGACTATTTTCAGAGCTGGAGTTACAGCTGTGAACAAGACAAAGGCCTTGTGCTCATGAAGGTCATATTCTAGTTGCAAGAAGCAGACCATAAACAAACAAGAAAATGCAATATTATAATGTCAGAGGGTATTAATTGGTATGGAGAAAAATAGAACAGGTTATTAGGGGGTAGAGAGTGCTGTGAGTGGGATAAGCAGTTATTATTCAGGCAAGGCCTCTGTGATAAGGTGACATTTGAATAGAAACATGAATGAAATGAGCAAGAAAGCTATGGCATTATTTTGGGCAAGAGAATTTCAGACAGAGGTAACAGCAAGTGTAAATGCCCTGAGGTGGAAGTGGACACAGTGTATTCAAGGAATAGCTAGGAGGCCTGTGTGACTGGAACAGGGCGGGGAAGTGGAGAGGGAGGGCAGCAGTGCTCCAGAGGTACCAAAGTGCCAGATCAGTCAGGGCATCATAGGGTTTTGCTTTTATTGGAGTGAGAAGAGAAGCCATTGGGAGGTCTAAACAGAGGCATGACATGATCTGCCTTATGTTTTAAAAGGATCACTTTAGCTGCTGAGTTGAGACTGGACTTTAAGGTATTAAATGGTAGATTCAGGAGATAAGTTAGGAAGCTATTGCTGTTGGCCAGGCAAGAGATGAAATTTATTTGGACTAGGATGGTAGTAACGGAAGTGGTGAGAAAGGATAAGATTAAAGGTATATTTCAAGGGTACAGCCAAAAATATTTGCTGAATGATTAGATGCAAAGTGTGAGAGAACGAGGGAGATGGTGGATCGAGCTCCTATGTTTCTGACCTTGGCAGCTGATTAAGTGGTGACACCATTTACTGAGATGGGGAACTCTGGGAAAACAGAAAGTTTGGGGGATGGAAACTAAGAGTCCCGTTTTGACCATGTTAAATTTGAGCTATACAAGGGGAGAGGTAGTTATACAATTGGGTGTAGGATTTTTGAGTATAGAGAAATCTGCGTTGGAGATACAAACTTGAGCACCATCAACATATTCATGGCCATGAGGTTAGATAAGTTCACCAGGAAAGGCAGCAGGGAGGCTAGTAGATTTGGCAACCGGAAGGATGAGGGCATTCTCTTCTCATTCCTTGTTTCTTCAGTGAAATCAGAAGATCACTTTCTGACAGTGAGATAATAGAGAGGAAAGTGGAGTTTAGAGGAGAGGGGAGATGGTATGAAGTAACTATTTGTGATGTTGTACTTTATAAAATATTTCTAGGTGTTTGTTGTGGGAAGGAATTTTGTGTTATCCAGTGATCACTTTACTGTCATAGCTCATTTTTATGAGGAAAAGGGGCATTTTAAATTAAAAGACATGTAGATACTTACAATCATCCTGTCCTGTCCAAGATAATCCAAAAGATGATTTATTCAGAAACTGTTTTATTTATTCAGAAACGTTGACTTGTTAGACAACACAAAAAGAAGAAACAATCAAAAATCTAAAAAATTTCTTAAATTCTGTCAAGTGAATAAAAGAAAATGGCAACTGGATTGGCTCTCCCCTTTATTTCCATAGATAGGGTGACCCAAAGAGTGATTTACCTACTATATCTTGCTCCTAGCAAGATTTGGTGACTGTCATCAAGTAGACAGGATGGACTCCGATGATATTTTTCCACTAGTCATGTTCCCAGAGAAGAATGCTGCTGCTGTCCAATGCCAAACTAAAAATAGACAGGGCAGAGAACTAGAAATTGAAGAGCAGATGCCTCAGATGTCCTTGGCAGAGTGCTTCGTCCTAGCTACATGCAGATGGTGTGGCTACAAGATAAAGCAGATCTGAATGTCCAGCCTGGAGACCATTGAAGGAAAGGGACCAGACCTAGTCCAGCCAGCCCGAGGTTAGACAGAGCCAGCATGCACTCAAGTTGTTCCTTCATTCTTTGCTTTGTAGTCCCTTTCACTGGCACTAGATTACAGAGCACCATTAATGCCCCTCCCAGGCTGCCACAGAAAACACTGGCATACGATAACATATTGTATATCCAGTGCCAGGAAGAGAGAAACTCACCTGTTGCTTATGCTTCACCCTATGAGGAACTTAAAAACATGAAAAGCATGTGTACTTCCGTGTGTCTTGGTTGTAGAGGACCTTTCCTTGTAGTCTTCACTTTTGTTTAGCTGTCTACATCAGAAAGCATATGGACAAGCACCTGAACTGAAATAGTGTACGTATGGATGAAGAGGTGGGACAGATTCAAGAACTGTTTAAGAATTGAAATCCATAGGATTTGCCTGATTAGATATAGGGAGGAAGGAAGGAGAGTGAGGATCCCAGAGCAGCTAGATCTGGCCCACCTATCTCTACTGGACAGACCCATGACCTAAGAATGGGTTTTCCACTTCTAAATAGTTAGAAAAAACAAAAGAATACTTTATAACATGAAAATTATATGAAGTTGAAATTTCAGTGCATATCACTGAACTTTTATTGGAACACAGCCCCATCCATTTACTAAGATTGTTTATGGCTGGCTGCTTTCTTCCTACAGTGGCAGAGTTGAATAGTTGCAACACAGGCTGTATGGCATGCAAAACTTCAAATTTTCATATTTGGTCCTCAATGGAAAAAGACCACTAGTGTAGATAACTTGTAGGTTTCTGGCCTGGGTAACTTGATGGGAGGTGGTGTCATCACTGACACGGAGAACATAGGAAGAGGAGCAGGTTCCCAGGGAAGAGGTGGGAGCATGGAGATTGTCACTTGCCTGTGAATCCCCAAGAGGAGAAGCCCAGCAAGCAGCTGGGTATAAGGCTCTAGAATTCAGGAGAGAGGCCAAGCTAGAGAACGTAGACATGAATATTGGCACTCGTCCCATTCTTCAGATTTAAGTTTCCAAATTTCCATAGTCTCTTCCCACTGTTTTGGTGGGGGCTTGGAGCTCCAATTTTATCTTCAATTTCAGTGTTTGCTTTAAACATAAAGATTTCATTTCTTGTTTTATTTATAAAGCTTTTATTTATTTATTTTTAGAGAGAGGGGAAGGGAGGGAGAAAGAGAGGAAAAGAAACATCAATGCAAGAGAGAAACACTGATCGGTTGCCTCTCGCACATCCACAACCACAGAGGGACCTGCAACTCAGGCATGAGCCCTGACCCAGGAATTGAACCAGTGACATTATTGAAATACTAGATGCCCCACAAACTGAGCTGCATTGGTCAGGGCTAAAGATTTAATTTCTTATAGAATCCTAAAGCTGTGGCACAAAGAGGGTGAAGACTACCGAGAGGGCTTCTAAGAATTTATTTGAGAAACTGGAGTTATCTTCAGCTTAGCCTCTAGTCTTCCTAGGATGTAAGGCCTTATCTTCTTTAAATTACAGCTAAATGGTGGGGGAAAGGGCATAAGTGAATATTTTAATTTTACTGTTCTAGGTTGTGCCTAGAGGGGAGAAAAATAAAACCAAAAAGGTAGCATTTTGTATTCCTGAATACACATGGAGTCCTTTTCAAAACAATTGTTTTTCACGATACATAGATAACATTAATTCCCATGGATACTGTTTGTTTCATTGGTTTGAACCCTTTTGCCAATATCAAAAGATCTTAGGAAGCTTTGATAACAGAGACAGAAGTGGGGATAGCAAGAGCCTGGGTGTGGATGGAGGAATCTGGGTACCATCTAGCAAGTGCCTTCCAATGTCAGTGAATTGAGTTTTCCATTCCTTACTTTTCACTTTTTACATCTCTCTTCTTTTTCCCTTGATTCTTTTCACTGTGGTGGCTAACAGCATGAATTTTTTTAAAAGATTTTATTTATTTATTTTTAGTTAGAAGGAAAGGAGAAAGAGAGGAAGGGAAACATCGATGTGAAAGAGAAACATCAGGTAATCACCTGGAAAACAATGGAACTATAGTGGGAGAGGAGCCTTGGAGCCGTGGACAGTGGATTTGACTCTCACACATCCCAATGGGTGAGAAGTGCGGTGGAGGCTCGAGAGGGCGGGATGGGTGCCCACGGGCACTAGCACCAGAGGGACATTGAAACGGCCAGTTAGTTTCCCCCGAGAAGAACGGGGTCTGAATCATAAACAGGGACCCCTCAACTACAGCAGCTAAAACTAAGAAAATACAGACAAAACGCAACCCCGAAAAGCGTAGGGGCGCTCTCTGCCAGAGACAGGTGGCTGGGGATGCAAAGAGACATTTAAAGGGCCAACGCAAAAGTTGCAGCGGCAGCCACCCTCCTTGATCTCTCGGTAGAGGCGGCAGCGGGGTGGGCTGGTGCCTGGGAAAAGACTGGTGAGAAAAACTTTGTGAAGAGAACTGACACGGCGGCCAGTGGAGCCCGGGTGATAACGCACCTCCCACTCTGCAGCTACCATCTCACTCAGGTATAAGGGAATCAATTAACCTGCCTTTTGTGCGCTCCGCACACAGCTTGTACGCCTGTGAGCTACGGGGCTGAGTGCAGACTGGCTGGGAGAGCCTTGAGGAGAGACTGGAGACAGAGGCGTTGGGGAAAGAACGGGAGGAGGAACAGGGGAGTCCCGACTCCCTCCCCGATCCGTAGTCTCCATTGTGGGCTGGAAAGGCGCGCCGCCAAAGAGGCAGAAGAAGGGCGCGCAGGAACCAGACTGCCTGCGATTGAAACGCAGGCCACACAGGTGGTGGATCCTTGGCCGAAGGGGTCACAGAACTGCCCAGAGACCCCTGAGGAGAGACTAGAAACGGAGGCGTTGGGGAAAGAACAGGAGGAGGAACCAGGGAGTCCCAACTCCTTCTCCTTGCGTAGTCTCCATTTCGTGGGAAGAGGCCACACCCCCAAAGAGCCAAAAGCACACATAGACACCCCAAAAACACCCAGTGCAGGCGTGCGCACTTGCACCGAGTGACCGGCGAGGGTTGGAGAGCGTGTGTGTGACCCGCGCGGGCTGGCAAACGCTTGTACCTGCTGGCAAGGCCTCCCACAGATTGGGACCCATACAGCCTGCGAGGGAATGTGCAGAGCAGCAAGGGCAGGCGTAAATTGACCCGCCTGCCCACGATTGCGGAGCGGCCCACAAAATTAGTAGATCCCGGGCCAAAGGGGTCACAGAGCTGCCCAGAGTCCCTGGAGGGGAGACCGGAGACAGGATTAACCAGAGACTCCTGGAGTTGACTTTCTCCCATTTCCGTAGTCCCCATTTGGTGAGGGCAAGCAAAGCACCCAAAGAGCCAAATGTGGGGAAAACACACAATAGAAGACCCTAAACGGACCAGTGTCAGGGAGCTCGCTGGCCAGGGGTGCCAGATGAGTTTGCGAGGTCGCGAATAAGCCCCCTGGTCTGGGGCAAGCACGTGCAGGCCAGGCCAGCGGGGGATCATGCCGCGCTGGGAGCGTGCTCAACAAGGAGCCGTGCAGAGTGATCCCAAAAAATAGCCCAGCCCTGACTGAAGGGGTCACAGAGCTGCCCCAAGCAGGAGACAGACACAGACAGTAGACTCCTGGAAGGCTCAAACAAACAACCCAAGGTCATATAGGGTCAACAACTGACATCATCAGAGGCAGGCCAAGAAAGAAAAGGACAAAAATACTTAACAGACTCTCACAAAAATGGGAAGAAAAAGAAGTTCCCCCCAAATGAGTGGAAAAGGGGACTCCCCACAGAGAGAGCTAAATGAAATAGAGGCAAGGGAACTATCAGATATTGAATTCAAAACAATGGTTCTAAGGAAGCTCAATGAGCTCAGCCAGCTCAAAGAGAACTATGAGAAACTGCAGAGAAACTATCAGGATCTTACAGCAAACTATATCAGCCTGGAAAAGGACATAGAAACTATCAAGAAGACACAAGAGGATATGAAGAATACCATTTCTGAATTGAAGAACACAGTAGAAGGAATCCAAAGCAGACTGGATGAAGCCGAGGATCGAATCAGTGAGATGGAGGATAAGGTAGAAAGAAGCTCCCAGAAAGAACAGGAAATGGAAAAAAGACTCAAAAAGAATGAAGAGGCATTTAGGGAAATGCAGGACAACCTGCAACGCAATAATATCTGTATAATAGGGATACCAGAAGGAGAAGAAGAGGAGCAAGGAATAGAGAACCTTCTCGAAAAAGTAATGATGGAAAATTTCCCTAATTTGAGGAGAGAAAGGCTCTCATGGATCCAGGAGGCACAGAGGACCCCACCCAAAAGGGACTCAAAGAGGTCCACTCCGAGACACATCATCATTAAAATGGCAACTATCAAACACAAAGAGAGAATCCTCAAGGCAGCAAGGGAGGAGAAAGTAACATCCAAGGGGGCCCAGATACGCCTAGGAGCTGACTTCTCAACAGAAACACTACAAGCCAGAAGGCAATGGCAACAAATATTCCAAGTCACGAAAAGCAAGGGCCTACAGCCAAGGCTCCTCTACCCAGCTAGGCTCTCAATTAAAATAGAAGGGGACTAAACTTCGCGACAGCATGGATGGAACTGGAGAGCATCATGCTAAGCGAAATAAGCCAGGGGGCGAAAGACAAATACCATATGATCTCACCTATAAGCGGAACCTAACCAACAATGCAAAGATGCAAGGAAAATATGACCAACAACACTTAAAGGAAAAGAAATCAAGAGACAAGAGGGAAGGGGGGGCCAGGGAAAGGGAAGGGAAGGGGAAAGTCAAGGAACATATAGCAAGGACTCATGGACAAAACCAAAGGGGAAGAGCTGAGGGAGGGAAGGAGGGAGGGGGCAAGGGAAAGAGGTGGGGGGGAGGCAGAGACAAATGTATTTTAAAAGTAAATAAATTTAAAAAAAATTAAAAAAAAAGAGGAAATACAGAGTTTCCCAGACAAGAGAAGGCTAAAAGAATACATCTCTACCAAACCAGCACTCCAAGATATGCTAAGGGGACTGGTATAAGCAGATGAAGGAAAAGAATGAGAGAGAGAGAGGAACACAAGTACAAAGAGAAAAGATGAGTAAGTTTCTATCAGTAATATCTCTCAATGTGAATGGACTAAATGCCCCAATATAAAGACACAGGGTAGCTGAATGGATAAAAAAACATGACCCACACATATGCTGCCTACAAGAGACCCACCTCAGAACAAGAGACCTACACAGATTGAAAGTAAAGGGATGAAAAAAATATTCCAAGCAAATGGGCAAGAGAAGAAGACCAGGGTTGCCATACTTGTATCAGACAAAGTAGATTTCAAAAAAAAGGACATAAAGAGAGACCCAGAGGGGCACTTTATAATACTTAAAGGAAGAATCTATCAAGAAGACATCAACGTTGTAAACTTATATGCTCCCAATATAGGAGCCCCCAAGTTTATAAGGAAATTGTTGGATGACTTCTAAAAATATATAGAGAGCAACACACTGATAGTAGGGGATTTCAACACCCCACTGTCAAAAATGGACAGATCTTCCAAACAAAACTTTAATAAACATATTGTGGCGCTGAAAGACACACTGAATCAAAGAGACTTAACTGATATATATAGAACCTTACATCCCAAAGAAGAAAAATACACATTCTTTTCAAAGGCTCATGGCAGTTTTTCAAAGAGAGACCACATGATAGGACTAAAGCAAACCTCAGCAAATTCAGGAAAATTGAAATAATACCAAACTTTTTCTCGGACCACAAGGGATTGAAACTGGAAATCAACCTCAAAGAGAAACTTCAAAAACTTGCAAACTCATGGAGACTGAACATTAGACTATGAAACAATGAATGGGTCAATAATGAGACAAGAGAAGAAATCAAAAAATTTCTGGAAACAAATGAAAATGAACAGACAACAGTCCAAAACCTATGGGGCACAGCAAAGGCAGTCCTGAGAGGGAAGTTCATAGCAATACAGGCCTACCTAAAAAAGATAGAAACATTTCAAGTAAAAGACCTAACACTACAACTTCAAGAACTGGAGAAACAACAACAAATAAATCCCAGAGCAAGTAGAAGGAAGGAAATAGTCAAGATTAGAGCAGAACTGAATGACATAGAGATGAAAAGAATAATTCAGAGGATCAACCAATCCAGAAGCTGGTTCTTTGAAAAGATAAATAAAGTTGACAAGCCTTTAAGCAGACTCATCAAGAATAAAAGGGATCGGACCCAAATTAATATTATCAGAAATGAAAGAGGAGAAATAACAACAGATACCACAGAAATACAAAGGATTGTCAGAAACTACTATGAACAATTATATGCCAAGAAATTTGAAAATCTTGATGAAATGGACAAATTTTTAGAACAGTATAATCTTCCAACACTGAAGGAGGAAGAAACAGAAAGCTTCAACAGACCAATAACAGCTGGGGAAATTGAAGCAGTCATCAAGAAAGTCCCGGCACACAAAAGCCCAGGGCCGGACGGTTTCCCGGGAGAATTTTACAAAACATGTAAGGAAGAGCTAATCCCTGTCCTTCTCCGACTATTTCAAAAAACCCAAGAGGAGGGAAGACTCCCAGACTCTTTCTATGAGGCCGGCATCACCCTGATCCCAAAACCAGATAAAGACCCTACAAAGAAAGAAAACTACAGGCCAATTTCACTGATGAACATAGATGCTAAAATCCTCAACAAAATATTGGCAAACCGCATCCAGCAATACATTAAAAAGATTATCCACCACGATCAAGTGGGATTCATCCCAGGCATGCAGGGATGGTTCAATATATGCAAATCAGTAAATGTGATACCTCACATAAATAAAAGACAAAAACCACATGGTCATCTCGATAGATGCAGAAAAAGCATTCAATAACGTACAGCACCCATTTGTGATCAAAACACTCAGCAAAATGGGAATAAATGGGGCATTCCTCAACGTAATAAAGGCCATATATGAAAAACCTACAGCCAATATCATACTCAACAGGCAAAAACTGAAAGCGTTCCCACTAAGATCGGGAACACGCCAAGGATGCCCGCTCTCACCGCTTCTTTTCAACATCGTATTGGAAGTCCTAGCCACAGCGGTCAGACAAGAGAAAGAGATAAAAGGCATCCAAATAGGAAAGGAGGAAGTAAAACTATCATTGTTTGCAGATGACATGATGGTGTACATAGAGAACCCTGTAGACTCTCCCAAAAAACTCCTCAACTTAATAAGTAAATTTGGCAAAACAGCAGGATACAAAGTCAACATTCAGAAATCAAAGGCATTTTTGTACACCAGCAATGCAATAGAAGAAGAAGAAATAAAAAAAATACCATTTGATATAGCAGGAAGAAAAATAAAGTACCTAGGCATAAATTTAACCAAAGACGTAAAAGACCTGTACGCAGAAATGTATACAACATTGAAAAAAGAAATTATGGAAGACACAAATACATGGAAGCATATACCGTGCTCATGGATTGGAAGAATTAATATCATCAAAATGTCCATATTATCCAAAGCAATTTATAGATTCAACGCAATCCCTATTAAGATACCAATGACATATTTCACAGAAATAGAACAGACATTTCAAAAATTTATATGGAACCATAAACGATCCCGAATAGCTGCAGCTATTTTGAGACAGAAAAACAAAGTAGGCGGGATCACAATACCAGACATCAAACTCTACTACAAAGCCACTATACTCAAAACAATTTGGTACTGGCACAAGTACAGACCGATAGACCAGTGGAACAGAATAGAAAGCCCAGAAATAAGCCCAGGTCTCTATGGGCATCTAATATTTGACAAAGGGGGCAGAAGCATAAACTGGAGCAATAATAGCCTCTTCAACAAATGGTGTTGGGAGAGCTGGACGGCTACATGCAAAAAATTGAAATTGGATCATTAGCTGACACCATACACAAAAATAAACTCAAGATGGATGAAAGACTTAAATATAAGTCGCAACACCATCAAAGTCCTAGAGGAGAACATTGGCAGGAAACTCTCAGATATCCCACGCAGCAATTTTTTCACCGATATGTCTCCTAAAGCAAGGGACATATGGAAAGAATAAACAAGTGGGACCTCATCACAATAAGAAGCTTCTGCACGGCTAAAGAAAACATCAGCAAAATGAATGGGAGCCAACCATATGGGAAAATATATTCGCTAATGATACATCAGATAGAGGTTTGATCTCCAAGATATATAAAGAACTCACTCGACTCCACTCCAAGAAGACAAACGATCCAATCAAAAAATGGGCAAAGGACCTGGGCAGACGCTTTTCCAAGGAGATACAGAGGGCCCAGAGGCATTTGAAAGGATGCTCAGCATCACTAGCCATCAGAGAAATGCAGATCAAAACCACAATGAGGTAGCACTTCACACCGGTCAGAATGGCCATCAGAAACAGATCGACAAACAACAGGTGCTGACGAGGCTGTGGAGAAAAGGGAACCCTAGTACACTGTTGGTGGGAATGCAGGCTGGTGCAGCCACTGTGGAAAGCAGTGTGGAATTTCCTCAGAAAGCTGAAAATGGAACTGCCTTTTGATCCAGTGATTCCCTTGCTGGGACTATACCCTAAGAACACCAAAACGCCAATACAAAAGGACCTATGCACCCCAATATTCATAGCAGCACAATTGACAATAGCCAAGTGTTGGAAGCAACCTAAATGCCCATCAGTAGATGTTTGGATCAAAATGTCATGGTACATATACACAATGGAATACTACGCAGCAGAAAGAAAAAAGGAACTACTATACTTCGCGACAGCACGGATGGAACTGGAGAACATTATGCTAAGCGAAATAAGCCAGGGGGCGAAAGACAAATACCATATGATCTCACCTATAAGCGGAACCTAACCAACAATACAAAGATGCATGGAAAATAAGAACAGCAACACTGAAAGGAAAAGAAATCAACAGAGACAAGAGGGAAGGAGGGAAGGGGGGCGGGGAAAAGGAAGGGAAGAGGAAAGTCAGGGAACATAAAGCAAGGACTCATGGACAAAACCAAAGGGGAAGAGCTGAGGGAGGGAAGGAGGGATGGGGCAAGGGAAAGTGGTGAGGGGTAGGCAGAGACAAATGTATTTGAAAAAATAAATTAAAATAAAATTTTAAAAAAAGGAAGAGAAACATCAATTTGTTGCCTCTCCCACACCCCCCGCTGGGGACCTGGCCTGCAACCCAGGCATGTGCCCTGACCAGGAATCGAACCAGTGACCTTTTGGTTTGCAGGATAATGCTCAACCCACTGAGCCACACTAGTTAGGGCTAAGAACATGAATTTTTACACCACATTTTCTGAGTTCAGACTCCAGCTCTGCCACTTACTGATTGTGTGAACTGATGTATTTACCTTCACCATGCCTCAATTTTCCCATTTATAAAATTTTGGATAGTGTCAGAAATTACCTAGCAAAATTGTAGTGAGCATTAAATGAATTAACTTCTGCAAAGCACTTATAACAGTCCCAGGCACATATTTATGTACTATGTGAGTTATTATTAACATCATCATTCCCTTCCATATCCTTTGTTCTCCTTTCTTCATTATTTACTGTTCTGCAATTATCCTACTTATACTACTGCGTAAGCATGAGTCTTGTTTTATGAATGCTGGAGTGGTTGTGATTTGCTTAGATGTGGTTCTGTCTTTGGGCCAGCCAGAGAAAAGTGGAACTGCTATGACTCAAGGGTAAGTCCTCACCTGGATAAGTCAAGTCCAGGTGTCAGTTACCTAGGTAAAAGGCCCATGTGAGGGAAAGCCTTCATTGGCATGTCTAAGGAGACACTGACTCTTCATCTTTGCTGATGTCAAAATGCCTGGGTGGAGCCTCCTGGGGTGAGAAGAAGGTTGTGGGAGAAAAGCAAGGAACTTAGTTAGCTGTCTCTGAAGTAGTGCCAGTCTTTATTAAGACTAGATATGTCAGATGTTTGTTTTCCTTTTGTTCCTTCTTACAGTTTAAGGAAGATATCTCCTCTTCCTTTGGCTATTATTGTTTTAATTTAATTTAATTTACTTAATTGTTAAATTAAGAAGAAAGTTGAATATTTGTTCATGTCTATCAACCATTTACATTTTCACTTCTACAAATTGCCTATTCATGTCCTTTACTGCTTTTCCTACTGGGAAATTAATCTTATTGATCTGTAAGTCCTCTTTTTATACCAAGGGTATTTATCCTTAATTTATCATATGTACTACAAACACAGGGTAGACAAAAGTAGGTTTACAGTTGTTCATATGGGAAAAGATATGCAGGTTATGATTATTGCAATAGCTTGATTAACTATTTCATGTACTCACAACTGTAAACCTACTTTGCTTACACTTGTATTTTACTCATTTATTGTTTTGACTACTTATAATGTATTTAAATTTTATGTGATCAAATTTATTAATTGATTTGTTTTTTACTTCTGGATTCTGAGTCTTAGAAAGACCTTCCCAACCTCAAGATTGTACACATAGTAATACATGTTCAATTTTTTAAAAATTTTTTTAAATTCTTTTTAATTTTTAAATCATGTTTATTCTATTACAGGTGTCTCAATTTTTCCCCTTCTACCCCCCTCCACCCATCCCACCCCCATCCCTCGTTCCCACAGTCAATTCCCACTCTGTTGTCCATGTCAATGGGTCATTCATACCTGTTCTTTGTCTAGTCCCTTCCCCTTCTTTCCACCATTGTCCTCCTTCCCCCTCCCCTCTGGTCACTTTCAGTCTGCTCCATGTTTCCATGCCTGTGGTTTATTTTGCTCATCAGTTTATTTTGTTGAATAGATTCCGCTTATAGGTGAGATCATATGGTATTTGTCTTTCACCAACTGACTTATTTCACTTAGCATAATATTCTCCATCTCCATCCATGCTGTCACAAAAAGTAGGAGTTTCTTTCTTTCTTTCTTTTTCTTTCTTTCTTTCTTTCTTTCTTTCTTTCTTTCTTTCTTTCTTTCTTTCTTTCTTTCTTTCTTTCTTTCTTTCTTTCCTTCCTTCCTTCCTTCCTTCCTTCCTTCCTTCCTTCCTTCCTCCCTTCCTTCCTTTCTTTCAATGCAGATTGATATCATTTTTTTTAAATGTTAAAGTCAATTATAAAATATTAAAAAACCTAAAACCATTATAGTCTCTGCAATTAAAACAACATGACACCAGCACAGAAATAATCAGGTAGATCAATGAAACAAAATGAGCATTCTAGAAACAAATGTATATATCTGTCTAACAATGTAATATATGATTAAATTGATATTTCAAATCAATGGGTAAAATAAATCTTATTCAACAAGTAAGGTGCCTGGACCGCTATTACTTGAAATGAAACAAATATAGAGCCCTATTTCACACATTATATAAGAAATATTCAGGTAAAAAAAAAAATCAGTATGTACAATCTAAGGAGTTTTAGGAGAAAATACAAACTAATATTTTTCTTACCCTGAAGTAAAATATTCAAACCCAGAGGCTATAAAGTAAAATATTGACAATATGACTATATTAAACATTTAAGGCTATATAGTAATATACATATAAAAAAAGTTAAAGGACAAGTAATAGAATGGGAAAGTATTTGCCACACATCTAAAAAAGGGTTAATAGTTGTTGTTGTTGTTGTTGTTTTAGGGAAAAAAAATTTTACAAAACTTTAATCGATAAATGGATAAAGAATACCAAAAAGACATTTAAAGCTTTTTTAAAAGAATAGAAATAGGCAAGAAAAATACAAACACAGATTTAGTTTCAACAAATAATAAAGGAAGAATTAAAATAACACATCGTTGTTAAAATAACACAGATGAATACGTATTAAAAAATATTGGTAATATCAAGTATTGGCAAATCTGAAAGGAACTGGGTATTCATAGACTCTTTTTCTTCATCTTAAAGCAGTCCCGTTAGCATATTTTGCAGTGCTGGTTTGGTGGTGTATTCTTTTAGCCTTCTTTTGCCTGGGAAACGCCTTATTTTGCCTTCCATTTTAATTGAGAGCCTTGCTTGGGTAGAGCAGTCTTGGTTGTAGGCCTTTGCTTTTCTTTCCTTGGAATATTTCTTGCTATTCCCTTCTGGATTTTAGTGTTTCTGTTGAGAAGTCAGCTGCTAGCCATATTGGGGCTCCCTTATATGTCACTGCCTCTTTCTCCCTTGCCGCCTTTAGGATTCTCTGTTTGTCTTTGAAATTTGCCATTTTAATGATGATGTGTCTTGGAGTGGGCCTCATTGTGTTCCTCTTGAATGGGACCCTCTGTGCTTCCTGGACTTGTGTGACTTTTTCTCTCCTCCAATTAGGGAAGTTTTCCATCGTTACCTTTTCAAGCAGGTTCTCTGTCCCTTGCTCCTCTTCCTCTCCTTCTGATATCCCTATTATATGGATATTATTAGAGTTCAGGTTTTCCTTCATTTCCCTAAATGCCTCTTCATTCTTTTTGAGTCGTTTTTCATTTTCTTGCTCTTTTTGGGAGCTTTTTTCTACCTTGTCCTCCAGCTCGCTGATTCAATCCTCTGCTTCATCTAACCTGCTTCTGATTCCTTGTACTGTGTTCTTCAATTCAGAAATTGTATTCTTCATTTCCTCTTGTCTCTTATTGATAGTTTCTATGCCCTTTTTCATGCTGATATAGTTTGCAGTAAGGTCCTCATAGTTTTTTTGTAATTCTCTCTGAGCTCACTGAGCTCATTGAGCTTCCTTAGAACTGTTGTTTGGAACTCAATATCTGATAGTTTACTTGCTTCTATTTCATTTAGTTCTCTTTCTGGGGATTCCTCCTTTCCCCTGAAGTGGGGGGTATTTCCTTGTCTCCCCATTATTTGTGAGACTCTTCTTTTTGGCTTCTGCTTCTTAAATTGATCTGTCTTGATCTATTGCCTTTGTGGTGTGAACTTCTATGGTTGGAGACCGCTGTTTTTCTTTTCTGGGTCTGCCCCTGATGATGCCAGATGCTGACCCTCTCTGACCTTAGGCAGTCAGTTCAAGTATTCCAGGAATCTACTGTTTGTGGCTGTCTCCTTCCGCTGTTAATAGAGTCACCGTGCATTCAGCAGGCCAGCTTAGACAGCTCAGGGCAGGGCGTAGTCCCTCCTGGGGGCAGGGTTATTGGGTCCTCTCACACTGCTGCTGTTGAGGGGAGTGTTCTCTCCCTGAGCAAGAAGGCTGTCGCTGCATGGAGGATGAGTCAGCACCAGGATCCCGCCGGCTACTCTCTCCGTTCTCTCCCCAAAGCCTCCTTCTCCAGTCTCTCCTCAGGAGGCTGTAGCCCACTCTGCCCTTGCCTTTGCCAGAGACCACGGTAAGTGGCTGCAAATAAAAATTTATGCGTCGGTCCTTTAAACAGCTCTTCGCTTCTCCAGCCGCCCATCTCTGGCAGAGAGCAACCCTGCCGCTTTTCGCAGCTGGCTGTTTTCTATGTACTTTTTGGGCTCGGTGCTGTGGCCTGGAGATCCCTGCTTTCGGTTTAGACCTCACTCTTCTCAGGGGGATTCAACTGGCCTTTTCAATATCCACCCCTGGGCGCCCCACCTGCCTTCTCAGGTCTGTACCGCACTCCTTACCACTTAGATTGCGCTAAAGCTGATTCTTTTCTCCGAGTATATAAGGCTCCTCTCTTGCTATTGTTCAGTTGTTTGTTCCAGGTGGTTTCTCCACAATTTAGTTGTAATTCCAGGTTGGTCCTGGGAGGAGGTCAGTGTGACTTCCACTCACTCTTCCGCCATCTTGATTCCCCTCATTTTGTTTTTTTAAAGGTTTTTGCTTTTTACATTTAAATCTCTGATCAATTTGAAATTTAGTTTTGTGTAAATAGTAAGGTAGAGTTACCTTACATTTCATGCAAATACTTGGCCGATTAGTACATCACTATTTATTGAATAATTCCAACACCATTCATTTATTTCATGAAATGCAACCTTTGTCATATAGATTTTTATATACACATGGATCTCTTCTGTTACATTCTTTTCCCTGTTTTTCTATATTAGTAAATGCTTAGTTTTTAAAAATATGAACACTTTAGTTTTTTAGAATAGTTTTAAGATTCACAGCAAAATTGGAAGGTGCAAAAGTTTCTCATACAGCCCTTCCCCCACACATACATAGTGTCCCCCATTATCAACATCCCCCAGCAAAGTGGTACATTTCTTAAACTTGGGGAACCTACATTGACATATCACCCAAAGTCCAAAGTTTATAGTATGGTTCACTCTTGGTATTGCACATTCAGTGGGTTTGGGAAAATCTATACTGACATGTACCCAGCATTATGATATCATAAAGAATATTTTCTGTGCCCTAAAAATCTTCTGTGCTCCACCTCATCATCCCTCCACACCCCTAACCCTCAGTAACCACTAATCTTTTTACTGTCTCCATAGTTTTGCCTTTTCTAGAATGTCATATAATTGAAATCATAGTACGTAGTCTTTGTGATTTCACAAAGGTCACAGATTGGCCCTTTCACTTCATAATATGCATCTAAAGGTTATTTCATGTCGGTTCATGGCTTGATAGCTCATTTATTTTTAGGCCTATATAATGTTCCATTGTCTGGATATACCACATTTATTTATCCATTCACATACTGAAGGACATCTTGGTTGCTGCCATGGTTTGGCAATGATGAATAAAGCTGTTAAAAACATCTGTGTGCGGGTTTTTGTGTGGACATAAGTTTTCAGTTCCTTTGGGTAAATACCAAGGAACACAATTGCTGGATCACATGGTAAGAGTAGGCCTATTTCGCGAAACTGCCAAACTGTCTTCCAGACTGACTGTATCATTTTGCATTCCCACCAGCAATGAATGAAGAGTTTCTGCTGCTTGGCATGTTCCCTAGCATTTGGTGTTGTGTTTTTCCAGATTTTGGCCATTCTAATAAGTGTGTGCTGGTTTTTCATTGTTGTTTTGATTCGTATTTTCCTGTAACATGATGTGGAACACCTTTGCAAATGCTTCTTTTTTACAAATACCTTCTCTGTCTGAGGTTTATCTTCTCATTCTCTTGATGCTTTCACAGATAAGGTTTAAATTTTAATGGAGGCCAGCTTATTATTTCTTTCATGGATCTGTTTCAGTGTTTTATCTAAAAAGGCATCACTATACCCAGGATCACCTAGATTTTCTCCTTATCTTCTAAAAGTTTTAGATTTGCATTTTACATTTAGATCTGTGATCCATTGTGAGTTAATTTTTGTGAAGGGTATAAGGTATGTGTCTAGATTTATTTTTTGCATGTAGATGTCCAGTTGGTCCAGCACCTTTTGCTGAGGAGACCGTCTTTGCTCCCTTGTATTGCCTTTGATTCTTTGTCACAGATCAGTTGATTATATTTATATGGATCTATTTCTGGGTTGTCTGTTCTGTTCACTGACCTATTTGTCTCCTTTCACCAATACTACACTGTCCTGATTCCTGTAGCTTCATAGTAAGCCTGGAAGTTGGGTAGTATCAGTCCACCAACTTTTTCTGTAAATGCTCCCTTTTATCTACCTATATTATTCATCTTACTGTCTGCTATGGCACTGCCTTTGTTTCTTATTTCTTTTTTGATATTAGCTATTTTTACATTTTTATGCTTTTTGATGAACTTTAGAATCACTGTCAAGTTCAAAAATACTTTTCGAGTTTTGATTAGGATGGCACTGAATGTACCGATGTTTAGAAGTCATCTTTATAATTGTAATGAGGTATGTTTTCCCATTGACTTAGGATTTTATTGTTATGTCCAGTAAATAGTCCTGTCGACCTACTGCTTTTCTTTCAGGGCTTAGAGGTTTGGGGTTTTGTTTTTTTAAAGGAAATATGTGGCAGCAGCAATATAATTGGAGTTGGTTGACCTTGATAGCAAGTTGGAAGGTTGCTAGTAGTGAGAAAGACTTCACCAGAAAGTGGAAGGAATAGCTATAGTGATCATGAGGCAGACCTTGAGCATCCTCAAGTGCTTGAGTATAGACAACCTACAGACTAAGTGCTGAGTTAGAAATGAAGGTCAGCCAGACCACTACTGCTTGTGATATGCAAATACACAAGAGGCACATAATTGCATCAGAGGGTAAAACATCCATTAGTAGGAAAGAGATCTCCCCTAATGGACTAATTGGTGGGATGACCAGCAAAAGGATCCTTGAGGACACACCATCTTGTGGAGTAGCCATCCAGAAGTCCAGTGAGGCAGGTAGTTCTTAGACAGCATGTCCCAGCTTCTGCACTAGTGATGTTCGAGGGCTTGTAAATTGTTGTGGGGAAATGTCTGTGCATTTGTAGGCTGTGTAGCAGCCTATCTGGCGTCTACCCACTAGATGCCAGCAGCTTCCCCACTTCCCAGCTGTGAGAACCAAAAATATCCCCAGATACTGCCAAATGTCCCCTGGGGGAGCAAAACCACTCCTGATCAAGAATCAGTGCTCTAAGATCTAAGGGGCCATGGTGCAAACAAATACCAAAGTGAGCTGTGCAAGGTCAGCTAGCAGGGTGCCAGTGGTAAAGGCTGGGGTGTAGGCAATCCAAAGTCTTGTCCAGTTGGCCTCCTGGAAAGGGGAAGTACAAAACACCCCACCCCCACTCTGCCACATCCTGGTTGTTCCAGCATTAGTGTGGGAGGTGAAAAAGCAGAGCCCCATTTGCTCATGGCCACCTGAATGAGCAAGGCTGTATCCATCTCTCAGAAAAATTTCAAATTTTGGGTGGAGAGAGGGAAATTATAGTTAATTCCACTTGAAGACATTTCCTTAGTGCAAGCTTGTCAGATCTCGACCAAATGTCAGTTTCCCCCGAGTTGCATCAGCTGTAGACTCGTTGAAATGCCCTTAGGTGAGATGGGTTGGAGTTACGGGTAAGGATTGTGGAAACTGATTTATCAAGACAGTGAGCATTGTGAACCTAGTGTGAGGAGAGTGCCCAGCACAGGCGTATGCAGGGGCTCCTGGAAAGATGAACGGACTGAATGGAGAAGGGCTCTGGGAGGTAGGAGCCATCATTTTACTACAAGGAGACAGTAGACCTCAACTCCAAACCCTACCACCTAAAGTGAGAATGGAATGTCTGTAAATAGGGTTAGCTGGGCAGTGTTTTCCCCTAAAGTGTTTCTGCAGGTACAGAGAAATGAGCAGGAGATGGGGAAGGGGAAACTCTGAAAAGATTTCTGATTTATTTTTTAAAATATTTTTATGTATTTTTGAAGAGGGGAAGGGACAGAGAGAGGGAGAGAAGCATCAATGTGTGGTTGCCTTTCATGTGTCCCCTACTAGGGACCTGGTGTGCAACCCAGGCACGTGCCCTGACAGCACATGCCCTGACTGGGAATAGAACCAGTGACCCTTTGGTTCGCAGGCCGGTGCTTAATCCACTGAGTGACACCAGCTAGGGCTCTGATTTATTTTAAGAGAGCTGTATAATAGTTACTTGTGGGTGCTGAGAGCTGAAATCCAAATGAGAGGTATAAATTAAATTCAATTGAAGGAGGCCATGTTTTAAGACTCTCTCTAAATGGAATATTGAGGAAGTAAGTCCCACCAGTTCAATCTCAAATAAAAAACCACTCCGTGTAATTCTGACAGTGAAAGGAGGCCAAAGAAGGTGCCAGTGAGCAGAGACCCTACAGTTTTGGGGCATAAAGGGACCCCTCATTAATGCTCATATGTGTATAGAACCTATTAAAAGGGCAAAGATCTCCATCATATGGCGAGATCTAGTGAGACCAGAGGTGGTCTGTGAAATATCAAATGGTAAAAATGACCTGACCTTGACCTGTCCATTTCCCTCTTCCACTTCTACCTGGAATGAAGGGATGGGTCAGGAGACAGAAGATATGGTCGCTGGCAAAGCTCTGCTATACGTTGGAGTAATATGTATACTGATGTTAACAATTATACAGATATGCCAGGTAATGCCCCTATGTTGTGTACTGTATTGAATTTTCACAATATTAATGGTACAATTAATACCTCCATTTTCCAGATGAGAAAATGAAGGCAGAGAGGTTACGTAATGTGCCCAAGGTCCCACAGCTTGGTAAATGACCTGGGAGTCTAATCCAGCCAGCCGAGCTTCAGAGTGTTTGCACTTAACCACCATATGCTTTATAAAAGTAATGCCAACACTCTCAATATGAGTCATCATTAGAGGGCAGCCAAAGCCTCAGGTGAAATATGGGGACCACTAACTAGCTCATCTCAAAAAGTCTCATCTAGAAGCACAGAGTTATCATGAAACATCTCTGGGGGCCATGGTGGTGGTGGCAATTCAAAGATAAATGACAAAAATCACAAGATAGTTAAATCAATGGGGAGAGTGCTGGAATTCTCCCTCCTGCAGATTCTCTTTTCAGGGCTAAAACTTTTGAGTTTTGTTTCCATAATAAATGAAGTGGTGGTGGTGGTGTTGATGGGTTACTTTACTTTAAAAAAAATTTTTTTGTATATGTCCAAAATTACTTCCACAAAAATAATTTCCCTTACACATGACCTGAATTGTTAACAGCTGACCCTGTGGCCACCTGGGGTTATGGTAGAACAAAGTGTAACAAAGATTCCTTCTGGAAGTCTTTTCATTTTTGTTGTACTTATTCTGTTAGAGGTAATTTTGTCAACTCAGCCTCTTTTCTTTTCACCCCTTTATTTTGTGTATGTCTCGTATGTACACTATGTTTAGTTTGGGATTAGGAGACAGGATATGGTACTTTCATCATGCTAGTCCAGTGGTTCTGGAGGCCTCATAAATCATAACTATGCTATGGAAAGAATCTGAAATTAATTCACTGCATGATTACTATAGGACCTGGTCAGCTTTGCATTGAACATAACTCCACAACTATATTGCCTTCTGCTTTTCAATATTAAATGTTCAAATATATCAGGGACAAACACTATTATTTATATCCTTCCAAGAGACATAAGAAGTTTCTCTTCAAGGATATAGCATTATGAGGACTGAGGCTGGTTAGTGCTAGAAAAAGACTACCCTTGGATTACCTATGAGATTATAGCAGTTTACTGCATATCTGTCCACTGAACACTGCCTTGATCATTCATATACCTGGTTCCCAGTGGGTAATCAATAAATGTGTGATGGTCTACAGTTGCCAGGTTGCAGCCATGACATGGTCTTTTAATAGCTTCCATTATTTTTCTATCAATGGAACATGCGGGCAGTATTCAGGATGAGAAGTCCAGAGCCTTTAAGACTCTTAATTTTAAGAGATCTACTGAAGCAGTTATTACAAATGCTATAATACACAAAGAACAAGAGTTATAACTAAGAAATTGAGGTTGCCTGTAAAAGTCTTCTATCAGGAAAATGAAGCAAATTGAGCATGAGTTTTCTGGACAAAAAGGCTGATTTATTCAGTTTGAGTCTAAAACCAAAGGATAAGGAAGTCTGAGAAAAATAAGACAGAGAATGTTACCTGACTTTATATACATCCTATTATTATTTTTGCTCTGCGTGTCCCATGTATTAGTGGTCAGTTCATGTAAGAAAATGAAGAAGTTAATTTTTAACTTCCTGTTAAAAACTCTGCCTAAGGTACTTCCTCAACACATGAAAACACGCCATTTCCTACCCAACATCCTTCAATTCTCTGTTCGTGCCATTCTCCTCCATGAAGACTTTTTAATCTACATTTAGAAAGGTTCTGCCTTTTCAGACACTTATCATTAGCACTGATTTACTATTAGATCTCTTTGTATTATCTTCTTAAATGACCATCTCTTATCTCTATCAACCATAATCTCTCTGAGGGCTGGGATAGTGTCCACATTGCTTTGTTCATAATGAGGGTTCCAGAAGTATCTGCTTGTCTAAACTGGCTCTATTGCTTTGAGATTGCTCAAGCACTTATTCTGTGACAGGCACTTTTAGGTTCTAGGGAAAAAGAGGTGAAAAATTACAGACCCTACCCTTATGGAGATTACTTTTCTGGACTCCCTCGAAAGTTACAGCAGACCAAAGGAAATAGTATAAAATAGTCAAAAACACTGGGGACTGAGAGTCAGGATACCCTGGTCTCATCTCTAACTTGATGTGTATCTCAAATACATTTCTTAACCATTCGTCATCTACTTTCCTATATGACATATAGGAATCATATGGTTATTGAGTGAAATGAATCAGAAAAAGGTGCAAATCACACTGGAGGGAACTGTCTTAATCAGATAAAAGATAATCTATGAAAACCCTACAGTTAACACCATACTTAAAGGTGAAAGACTGAAAGCTTTCTCCCAAAGATCAGTAACAAGACAAGGATGTCTGTTCTCACCACTGCTATTCAATATCTTACTAGCAAGGTTCTAAGTAAAAAAAAGAAATAAAAAGAATCAATATTGGAAGTGAAGAAGTATCTGCATTTTCAGAAGACATGATCTTACATAGAAAACTCCAAGGAACCCGTGCAAGCCCTGAATGGTGTGGCTCAGTGAATTGGGTGTCATCCTGCAAACCAAAAGGTCACAGGTTTGATTCCCAGACAGGGCAAATGCCTGGGTTGCAGGCCAGGTCCCCGGTTAAGGGTGTGCAAGAGGAAATGGATCCATGTTTCTCTCTCTTTCTACTTCCCTTCCTCTCTCTGTAAAAATAAACAAAATCTTTAAAAAAATAATCCACACAAAAAACCCTTAAGGCTAATAAAGGAATTCAGCTGGGTTTTAGGATATAAGGTCAATATAAAAAAATAAGCTGTATTTCTATAAATTAGCAATGAACAATCTGAAAATGGAATTAAAAAAAACTCCATTTACAACAGCATTAAAAAGGATAAACTACTAAGGAATAAACTTAACAAAATACAAGACTTGTGCACTGAAAACTACAAAACACTGTTGAAAGAAATTAAAGACCTAAATAAATTTTTTAAAAATCCTGTGCTCATGGACTGGATCACTTAGTTTGTTAAAATGGCAATACTCCTCAAATGGAATTATTTATTCACAGCAAATCCTACCAAATCCCAGGTACCTTTTTATTTCCTGCAAAAAAAAAAAAATTTGACAAGCTAAGGGAAATGGAAGGGACCCAGAATATCCAAAATAATGTTGAAAAAGAAGAACAAAGTTGGAGGACTCACACCTTCCAAATTAAAATCTTACTACAAAGCTATAGTAATCAAGACTATATAGTAGTTGTATAAGGACAGGAATACAGACCAATGGGAATAGAGTGAGAGCCCAGAACAAACCCATACACTCATGGTCAACTGATTTTTGATAAGAGTGTTAAGACAATTCAATGGAAGAAAATGGTGTTTTCAACAAATGGATATCTACAGAGAAAACTGGATATCTACATGCAAAAGAATGAGTTTCAAATCCCTACTTCACATCATATACAAAATTAGCTTGATATGGATCAAAGACCTAAAAGTAAGAGTTAAAACTATAGAACTCAAACATAGGTGTAAATCTCCATGACTTTGGATTAGGCAATGTCTTTTCATTTATTACTTTTAACAATTTTATGTATTTATTTTTAGACAGAGGGGAAGGGAGCTAGAGAAACATCATCAGTTGCCTCTCGTACATGTCCCAGCCAGGACAGAACCCACAAGCCAGGCTAGTGCCCTGACCCAGATTTGAACCTGTGACCTTTTGCTTTGCAGGACAATGCTCAACCAACTGAACCATACCAATCAGGACTAGGCAATGGGTTTTTAGATACAGCATCAAACAAAGCACAAGCAACAAAACAGATAAATTGGACTTCATCAAAATTAAAAACTTTTGTGTTTCAAAGGGCACTATTACAAAAGTGAAAAGGAAACCCACAGAACAAGTGAAATACATTTGAAATCATGTATCTGATAAAGGGACTTTCATCTAGAACATATAAAGAACTCTTGCAACTCAACAATAAAAAGACAACTCAATTTTGAAATAAAATGGGTAAAGAATCTAAATATTTTCAAAAACGGTATGAAATGGCCAATAAACACAAGAATGCTCAACATCATTAGCCATCACGGAAATGCACATGAAAACCACAATAAGCTCCTTCCATTGGATGCTGGATAAACTGACCAGTGTGTTTGCTCCTTGTCCATCTACCAGTCTCCACAAGCTGAGAAAATGCCTCCCCCTCATCTTTTCCCTAAGGAAAAGGGAAGCATGCCCTAACAGGAGATGGAGTAAAGGAGAATCTGCATGAAGCAGTTTAAGATTGACGGCAAGGTCTGAACCAATATAACCTACCCTGCTGGTTTTATGGATGTGATCAGCTTGACAAGAACAGGACGGATTTCCATCTGACCTATGATACCAAGGGTTGCTTTGCTTTTCGCATCATATCACACCTGAGGAGGCCAAGTACAAGACGTGCAAAGAGAGGACGATCTTTGTGGGCACAAAAGGAATCCCTCATCTGGTATCCCACGATGTTCGCACCATCCGCTACCCTGATCCCCTCATCAAGGTGAATGACACCACTCGGACTGATTTGGAGACTGGCAGATTACTGATTTCAACAAGTCTGACACAGGTAACCTGTGTATGGTGACCTGACGTGCTAACCTGGGAAGAATTGTGGTGATTAACAAGGAAGAGAGAGAGAGGCCCTGGTTTTTTTTGACATAGTTCATGCAAAAGATGCCAATGGCAACAGCTTTTCCACCCCACTCTCCAACATTTTTGTAATCAGCAAAGACAACAAACCATGGATTTCCCTTCCCTGTGGAAAAGGTATCTGCCTCACCACTGCTGAACAGAGACAAGAGACTGGTGGCCAAACAGAGCAGTGGATAGAATGAGCTCTAGGTGAGAGGATTGGGAGAGTCTTTGTACTTAAAGATACTACAGCAAAAATATAAAACAAAACCACAATGAGATACCACTTCACATCAACTAGAAAGGTAATAATCAAAGAGGCAGATAATAAGTGTTGTGGAGAATACTAAAAAATCTGAAACCTTATATACTACCTCTGGGAATGTCTAGTGGTGGGTGCTGATGCTGTGGAAAATAGTGTGGCAGTTCTTTAAAAGGTTAAGCATAGTTACCATATGATGCAGTAATTCTAGTCCTAGGTATATGCCCCAGATAATTTAAAACATATCTACACAAACTTGTACAACAGTGGTCACAGCAACATTATTAATTATAGCCAAAAATGGAGATAACCTAAATGTGCATCAACTGGTGAGTGGATAAAATGTGGTGTATTCATACAAAGGAATATTATCCAGCTGTAAAAAGGAATGAAGTACTAATTCATGTTACAACATGGATGAACCTTGAAAACATTATGCTAAATGCAAATAGCCAGTCACAAAGGGCCACAAATTGTATGATTCCATTTACATGAAGTGTCCAGAAGGCAAATACAGGGACAGAGAAAACAGAATAATGGTTATCAGGGGCTAGGGAGTGAGTGGGGAGTTACTGGTAATATGTTTGGGGCTTCTTTTTGGAGTGATCAAAATGTTCTAAAATTGTGGTACTGGTTGCACAACTCAATGAATATATTGGGCTGGCCAAAAAGTCCATTTGGTTTTTTTTTTTCCTTAAGTCGGTCTAGTAAAGCTTAGTTGTCTTTAACTTCATTTGAGACAATTTTGCTAGATTATATTGTGCCATCTGTCATCAGTGTGCTGGAGATTTCTCGCTGGATGATGCTCCATGGCCTGGTAGACCAGTTGAAGTTGATAGCAATTAAATTGAGACATTAATTGAAAACAATCAACATTATACCATGCAGGGCATAGCTGACATACTCAAAATATCCAAATCAACGTAGTGATTTAGTGAAAATGAAAAATGTCTTTTATTTTACGGAAAAAAAAAACATAAGGACTTTTTGGCCAAACCAATACTAAAGCCATTGAATTGTGCATTTTAAATGGGTGAATTGTATGGTATGTGAATTACATTCCAGTGAAAATGGAAAATCAGAAGAAAAAAATGTTGGAAAGTGTTTAAAAATGCCATTCACAGAGGCAAAAATCTTTGAAGAATTTAGTCACAACTTCAAGCAGAAGCTGGGTAAATACACATATACTTTTCCCAAGAAAGTGATCATTATGTAGTTAAGAGACTAGAAAAAAGTATTAATTGTAACTGGACCAGATAAACAAAGTACTCTTACTGGCCAGCTCCCAGGGCAGAATAGCCTTGTCACACAAACTCAGTCCCCATACACAGCCAAATTTATTCCAGTCCTTCACTTTGTGTCTCGATAACTGAAGTAATGTACTGTTTAAACAAGGCAGACTGAAGATAGACCAACATTTTTGTGAATCAGAAGGTTCAAATAAAGCCCTGGCAGGTGTCGCTCAGTGGATTCAGCACTGGCCTGTGAACCAAAGGGTCGCTGGTTCGATTGGCAGTCTGGGCACATGTCTCGGTTGTGGGCCAGGTCCCCAGGAGGGGGTGCACGAGAGGCAACCACACATTGACATTTCTCTCCCTCTCTTCCTCCCTCCTCTCCCCTCTCTCAGAAAATAAATAAATAAAATCTTTAAAAAAAGGAGGTTGAAATATATTATCTCATTATGAATATTTTGAAGAGTTTGGAAATTCCCATTATTCCCATACATTGCTTAGGTTCTTCATCTCAGACAAAAGTTGTATTTACGATAAAAAGCTTGAGTTTTATTATGCTGACCTATTTTGTTTATTAATTAATCAGCGAGCAATCTCTTGTTCTATGATATGCTGATCAAGGTTCCAAGGTTGTTGTTCTCTGTAATTTTCTGCCCTTACTCTGAAAGCTGGCAAATTAAATCTAGTGAAATTGTACCATGACCTGGAGAACTTATTCGCCACAGGACACAACATTATCTTTAACTTTTCTTTTTTTTTCTCCTTACCCATCAGGAAATCATGTCTGGTCTTTCCCATTATCTCTTGTGCTTATCCTTTCTTTTTCATTCCTTGTTCCTATCTAAGGATTTATGGACTCACAATTAGAAATCTGCATTCACTGTCTAATTGGTTTTCATATTTCCATTTCTCTCTCCCTGAAATACATCTGGCAGCAATATAAAGGATTAAATCTCTCAAAATAACATTTAATCAAGTAATCTCTCTGACTAAAAACCTTGATTGGCTCCCCCATGTT
This sequence comes from Pteronotus mesoamericanus, assembly GCF_021234165.1. NCBI lineage: Eukaryota > Metazoa > Chordata > Mammalia > Chiroptera > Mormoopidae > Pteronotus > Pteronotus mesoamericanus. The sequence continues at coordinate 1,153,430 of NW_026555203.1, forward strand.
TACTGAGTAAAGCCCAAACACTATTAGCCTGGCATTGAAGACTTTCCAAAATCTAGGACCAAATTTTATTTCCATATTTATCATCTACCACTTCCTTGAACAAAAGTGGCATCACCATCCCCTGAACTCCTGCTAGTTCTTTTTGTACCTTTGCTCATGATGCTCCTCCTGCCTAGAACACCATGTCATCTTTGAAAGCCTGTTCAAAACTTTTGTTCATGAAATCATCCCCGAACATTGTAATTCACAGTGACCTCTCATTCCTTGAATGTGGTGAGTGTTAAGGACAGCCAAATGAATATTTCACAATGCTCATATACAATTTTTCTTATATTGTTAATTCTTGTATTATTTCCTTTTGTGTATATCTTGCCTCCTCAAGTAGATTGTAGGCTCCTTGAGGGCAGGGGCCATTTATTATATTTTTAAAAAACTACCCACAGTGCACAACACTGTGGTCGGTGACATGATAGGGACTAATTATTGACAAAAGCGCTAACTTTCCCTAAGATGCCTCATTCTCACACGGCAGCACTCACTCAAGGTGCCAGTTCCTTACACAGCCATGCCAATATGATGACTTTAAAAGTGAAACTAACTCTGCAGGTCACTACAAGATATTAAGAAATTACAAACTGCCTCTGAAATTTCTGAATCCCCTATTAAGAAAATCAGCCTTCAATAATTTCATGCTGTCTGAAAGCTTCAAAATGACATTTAAAAAAAAGAATGGCCAAGGCATTATAGGCTTCCAGTCAAGATGGCTGGGTAGATAAATGTGGTACTCAGAACCTCCCACAGCCACATCAAAATTACAACTAAACTTCAGAGCCATCATTCAGAACCACCTGAAATATAAACAAACACAAGTCCTACAACTAAGGATTTAAAGAAGACACATGGAGACTGTTAGGAGGGGCACAGATGTGAAATGGGCTGGTCTGGTGGTTAAAAATTGGGAGGCATTTCTTGGTTGTGGAGGTCTCCCCTGAGGAGGAAGGATCCTGGCCCCATGCCAGACCACCCAGCCCAGGGTTCCAGTTCCAGGAAGATAAATCCCCATAACTTCTGGCTGCAAAAATCAGCAGGGATGATTGCAGCTGAGTGAGACAGAGGCTTCTAGAGACTCAGGCATTCCTTTTAAAGGGCCCATGCACAGACTTACTCGGACTCACTCGCTCTGAGCTCCAGAGATGGGGCAGCAGCTCACAAGACACTAGAGACATGCAGGGAGGAACTGAATCGACTGGCATCAGGGTGAGGGCTGGAGGGGCAGCTTTCTCCCAGATAGAAGTGCTGGCAGAGGCCATTCATTGTTCCTTTTCTGAGCTCACCCCCGACCCAGAGTTGGCAGGCAGGTACCACATCTGAATTTCTACCAACCTGGCTAACACTGTTTGCCCCAACCCTGATGATTGTCTTAGACTTCACACAACCCAACTTATGGGCCTATCCAAGCTATTTCCAGTGTCTTTTCCATAATAAGTGCCTTTCTTGGCCCATGCTTCGGTCTTTCCTAAAATCAAAAAAGTAGCATCTGGCCTCTGTGTGCCCTAACTCTAAGTGGCTCCATACCCGGCACTAGGGATAGTTGACCTTGGTTCACAGTGAGGACTTGCTGGGGCAACTCTACACCGACCACAAGTAGCAGCCATCTGCAGATCTCTTTGTAGCTCAGGTCGGGTGGCCCCAGGAAGAACACAGGTGGGGGCTAAACACCTTGGACTGTACCTCCTGGGAGGCCCCAGGGACAGCACACCCAGTGGACAACTTCAGACCACGACAAAGGACCACTCAACCACTCAAAGGGCAGACTAAGCTGTGCTCCTTGGGGTGGGCCCCAGCACAGCTAATCCTCCACAGTGGTGGCAGACACTCATTGCAGCTGGCTGGCCTGGGGGTAAATTCCTCCCATTGGTGTGCCAATAGCAATCAAGACTCAACTATAACAAGAAAGTGTACATACCTGACAAGGGGGGTGGGCCTGGAGTGCCCAGCTCAGGTGAATGGGGAGGCTGTGCCACTAAACCCTACAGGACACCTCTACATAAGGCCAATCTATCAAGCCCAGGAGAGAGTAGCTCTACCTAATACATAGAAAAAAACACAGGGAAGCTGCCAAGATGAGGAGACGAAGAAATGTGTCCCAAATGAAAGAACAGAACAAAACCCCAGAAAAATAACTACATGAAATGGAGACAAGCAATCTACCAAATGTAGAGTTCAAACACTAGTTATAAGGATGCTCAATAAACTTAGTGGAAGAGTAGATGAGCTTAGTGAGAATTTCAACAAAAAGAGAGGAAACATAAAACGCAGCTAGAAAACAAAAAAGAACCAGTCAGAAATGAAGAATACATGAACTGAAATGCAGAATACATTACAGGGACTCAACAGTGAAGGAGATGAAGCAGAATATCAAAATAAGAGATTGGGAAGATAAGAAAGCAGAAAACACCCAATCAGAACAACAAAAAGAAAAAAAAAATGAGGATAGTACAAGAAGCCTCTGGGACAACTTCAAGCATACCAACATTTGGCCCTGGCTGGTGTGGCTCAGTGGATTGAGCATCGGCCTGTGAACCAAAGGCCTGCTGGTTTGATTCCCAGTCAGGGCACATGCCTGGGCTGCAGGCCAGGTCCCCAGTAGGGGACGTGAGAGGCAGGCACACATTGATGTTTCTCTCCCTCTCTTTCTCCTTCCCTTCTCCCCTCTCTAAAAATAAATACACAAATAGATAAAATTTAAACAAACAAAAACAAAAACAAACCTATTTGCATCATGGGTGTACCAAAAGGAGAAGAGAGAAAGTAAAGAATTGAAAACCCTCTGTAAAATAATGATGATGGGAAATTTCCCTACCTTGGTTTAGAAAATAAACATACAAGTCGAGGAAGTGCAGAAAGTCCTAAGCAAGGTGAACACAAAGGCCATCACCAAGACACATCATAAGTAAAATGCCAAAGGTTAAAGACAAAGAGAGACTCTTAAAAGCAGCAAGAGAAAAGCAGTTAGTTATCTACAAGGGAGCTGCCATAACAATGTCAGCTGATGTCTCAACAGAAACTTTGCAGGCCAGAAGGGATTGGCACAAAATATTCAAAGTGATGAAAAGCAAGGACCTACAACCAATGTTACTCTACCCAGCAAACCTGTTGTTTAGAGTCAAAAGACAGATAAAGAGCTTCCCAGAGAAGAAAAAGATAAAGGAATTCATCACCACCACACCAGTATTATATGAAATGTGAAAGGATCTTCTTTAAGAAGAAAAAGATAAAAATATGAATAATAAAATGGCAATACATATATTTATCAACAATGGAATCTAAAAAATAAACATACAAACAGAGCAGCAACAGACTTAAGAGACACAGAGAACATTTTGATGATTGCCAGACAGGAGGGGACTGGGAAGCTGGGTGAAAAAAGGAAAGGGATTAAGAAGTACACATTGGTAGTTACAGAATAGTCACTGGGATGTAAAGTACACCATAGAAAATATAGTCAATAATATTGTAATAACTATGTATGGTGCCAGATTTATTGGGGTGATCACTTGTAACTTATATAAATGTCTTATCACTGGGCTGTACACACCTGAAACTAATATAACTTGGATGTCAACTGTAATTGAAAACAAAAATTATATAAAAAAAGAAAAATGGCCAAGTTGGGTACATAATCTCTAAGATTTACTTGATCACAAAATACTTAAAAAGCCAAGGCTCCATACAAACCATTTACATTTCAGTGTCTGTTTTTCTGTAAAACAGGCTAAACTGCCTATGAAAAGTAAGTCTAAAACTTAAAATTTGTATGAAAGGCAACCAAAATTATATGGATAATTCAAGCTAAAAAAGTTCTTCGCATCTTGGTTTTTCCTGAATTACTTAGCTAGCCTGATATTTCTTCATTTTTAGAAATGTAATCCCTAACTAGCAGTTCTTAAGTCAGGTGGTTATATATACTGACCCACGAAATGCTTGGTTAAAGGATCTTCTTTAAGAAGAAAGGAAAAGATAAAAATATGAATAATAAAATGGTAATAAATACACCTGCAAATTGGTCTGCTGGATGGCAGAACCATCCAATTCTATCAAAATGCTTCTTAACCTTATAAACTGAAGAATCATTTAAATCCGTACCTCAGACTCTTCTGCTAAAGTTTGAAGTTGCATACTATGTGCTGACTGCAAATTCTCAGAAATGTTTGTTGTTGTTTTTTTTTTTTACCTTTATGGATAGCTTCAGATGATAAAGCTCTGGCAACAAATGGCACTTGCTAGGGAAACCCATGCCACATGTGAATCCCTCATTTTGCGTGTTGGAGACCAACTTGATTACCTGGCATTGTCAGATCAAAACTTGAAGGACCAGTCATCTTGGTATTTTATGTATGTGCTTTCTTTGTGAAACTTTCTTTTTAAACCAACACTATTGTTTTTTTAGACCAGCTGTGACTACCAGTAGGCAAGATTTCAAATTATCTCTCCATGTTTTATAGAAATTTGATCATTTTTTTCTCCAAGGATTAGTACAATGAATTGAGTATCCGGCCAAGAAAAATGCTAAGTTCAAAGTAGTAATTCCTTCACTTCTAATTACAAATAAGTTTCACCTTTTATTTTGTTCCATTATACAATTTTACATAGTACCATTATTATTTTAAGCAATAATTAAGCAATTTGGATTCATGTTTTGAGCTCTATTTCTCAGTATATAGATTTACCTAAAAAAAGTACAAACCAAGCACAGGGGTGCAATTTTCCAGGCACTTCCAAGTTGCTTAAATATTTACAAATATGTAAGCACCCTGTTTGAAAGCATGAAAAATTTGGTGTCCGAAGGAAACACTTTATGTATATCAAATCTTTAAATTTTAAATATTTGCACAGCTCCAAATATTCCTGAGAAAGGTCAATCTCATTCTCACTTTACATCTGCAGGTCCTCATATTTCAGCAGCGTATCTTGGGGAACCGTAACCTCTGTCACTCGACGTACCACTAATTGCACAAAATACATGTAATGTGTTGTTCATCCAGGGAGAATGCATTGTGTCTTCTTGTAATATCTAAAACAAAAGAAGTCTGCATGTTTATCATGAAGCAAAATAGTCACTGCCAAAAAGTATATGTATATGAAATTACAGGCATATTGCAAATCTATCAATGACACTTAGCTATTTAAAATGAGACAAAGCAAAAAATAACATTACCGACTTAAGTCCTCAAAGCTGTATTACAAAGGCAGCATAGCAAAAAAGCAGAAAAGATCTGGTTACTCATTAAGAAAAACAAAAGACTGTAAAATGTAAAATTCAGTAAGAAGTGAAAGGTAATGCAATCTTGAAAATAATTTTTAACACATGGTCATAACAAGAGCTCTCAAGTGGACTCTTTGATATGAATTTATGGACCATCTTCTATTTCAGTGGTTCTGAAGATTACCTGTAAAGTTTTACAAACATGCAGATACCTACGTGTCTTCCCTGGAGGCTTGAAATAATACTAAACAAATAGAAAAGTCCTAAGTGCGTATTTGTGAACACACACTATAATTATATAGGCTAATTGATACATAAGATTTTTACCAAAATCAAGAGCTCCACAAAAATTTATTTTTGCCCTGGTCAGGTGGCTCAGTTGGCTGGAGCATTGTCCCATACACCAAAAGTTTGTGGGTTCAACCCCCCCAGTCAGGGCCTGTATGGGAGGCAACTGATGCATGTTTTTCTCTCTCTAAAATCAATAAATACATCCTCAGGTGAGGATTTAAAAATATATATATTTTATATCCCATATATACATAAACATATATATTCATATTAGTATACATATTTTAAAATTATCTATTGTGTGACCAAAAGCAACAGAGATCTTATGTTTGGATTAGATGAATGAAAAGAATTGTATACACATCATATCCGACCTCTTCATTATATAGACCCAATTTGGGTTTCAAGTTTTCAATACTTGGTTCTCAAATTAGCTCTGAAATTTGAGTATTAAACCTGAAAATTGGTCTATGGTGGCAGTAATGCATCACACCATTTATGTTGCTACAAATCGTGTTTTATATAAATCCCATTAACAGAGATAATTCCTCTTTACAAAAATCATCACTCATGACATGAATCTGAAAGCATGAAGAGGTTTAAGAGATGACTAATTGAATATCCACACCTTTCAGATGTGACAAGTGAACAGGGGAACTCATTGTAAAGAAAATAAAACATACCAAACAGATACTACAATGGCTACCACAAACTCTATCTAACAAAGATAATAGTTTAGAAATGTATAAGTAGTAGTTTTTTTAAAATATTTTATTTATTTATTTTTAGAGAGAGGGGAAGGGAGGAAGAAAAACATCAACGTGTGGTTGCCTCTCACACACCGCTAACTGGGGACTCAGCCTGCAATCCAGGCATGTGTCCTGACTGAGAATCGAACCAGTAACCTTTTGGTTTGCAGGCCAGCATTCAAACCACTGAGCCATACCAGCCAGGACTGTAATTAATAGTTTTTTTTCTTGACAATATAAGTCCTTTTTAAAAACTCAAAAACATGAAGAAGTTTTTATAAGGGCTGTATATTGTGGTATACTGTAACAGATTATATTGAAAATACATAGCCAGGCCATATCTTTTTTGTTAAGTACTCATTTATGGATCTCAACAGAATAATTCATATTTATGTACACATTTACAGTCTATTTTGTATTATACTTTCCTTTGGGAAATGTGTCTTAACGTATGAGATGGACAAGGGACACTCTTTGATATGAGAATCTAATAGAAAATATTGATTTACAAAAATTTCACTATGAAGTCAACATTTGCCCCAAGAAAGGCACATCTGAATATAATGTATTATGACAAGAGAGTGTGCATAAAAATAAACCAATAGAAACTAAGGTTTTTTCTTGGTTAGCTAGCATTATATAAACTCAAGGATCTAAAATATTGGTTTCAATAACTAAGTAATCATGACTTATGAGAATTAAATAAGACAGGTGGGAAATACAAGAGCAGATTTCTAAAATTTATGATTCAGGGGAAAAATACTACAAATGACTGCTCTAAATATCCTGATTACAGTAATAGTAGAAAATTTAATAATTTGTTTTCAATTTGAATTACTTAGGAGTTCATGTGGCTGAATGCAAATTAAACAATTACAATATAGTACACATTGGTTTAAAATGACATGTGTTAATTATTTTATATCTTTTGTGAAGGAGGAGCTTTTGCTGTGTTTTACCCCTGTGGGTTATGAAGAACAGAAACCCATACACTGCCCAGTTTCTAGGAATAAATTATGTTGTGTATTTAATAAAACTACACCTCAGAAAAGTGATGGTAAAGAAAAGTATACCCGCACTGTACTCAAGGACTGAGCTGGAGATAGAGATGATGAAGGAAGTGGAAGTGTTCCCCACCTTCCTAGTCTGAATCGCCTGGCTGCTTTGAGGAGGACACAAAAAAAGGGCCTCCGACAACTGAGCAGCAAAGGGATGCTTTGGAATAGCATGCACTCACTCCTAAGAGGGTTAATGGAAGTAAAGATGGAGAAAGAAGAAACAAAACACTGATTCCAGACTCCTCAAGCCCACAAGATTCCCAGCCACAGAGAAGGGCGAGGAGACTGGACAACCAGTAGCTGAACAGATGGGATGATGAAGGTCTGGCTGACTGGATTCTCTACACTGAGAAGATGACCATGGTTGGAAAGTTAAAAGAGTCCTGGTCACTCAATGCAGCCTTGGGTTAACAGTAAATTTCCCATAGCTGTTTCTTAGAAAAATCAAAACAAATTCGTAGAAGTAGAGTTTGATTTAAAGTCGATTAGTTCTTGTTTCCCTAGAAAAAACTCTTCTCTTCTCCATCATCACACTGCTGTTCTTTGGATGCTAACCACTGTAGGCCTGTTTGGAGGTACACTCTTTGTGTGGCAGTCTTACATGAGTGAGTACAATCACTGAAATAGAGAGAGCAGGACTAATGACTAGACTCCGTTCTGGAACCAGCTTTAAGAATGTGTTCCCTAGCCTTGGCTGGTGTGGCTCAGTTCGTTGGAGTGTTGTCCCATAAACCAAAAGGTCATGGGTTTGATTCCCAGACAGGGCACATGCCTGGGTTGCAAGTTCAGTCCCTGTCAGGGCACATACAGGAGGCAACCAGTCGCTGTTTCTCTCTCACATCGATGTTTCTCTCTCTCTCTCTGCCCCCTCCCTTCCCTTCCTCTCTCTAAAATCAATAAACATGTCCTTAGGTGAGGATGAATGAATAAATAAATGTTCTCTAAAATGGTTGTAGTTATCTTGTTTCTTTTAAATTTTAATTTCTTAAAAATTGAGAGTTTTAAGTGTTTCTGAAACAACTATTTATCTTATTGGGTGTTTCCCTGGGTAAGGAGACAAAAGAGACTTTATAAGCTTAATAGGCTAGGTCAATGAGGGACCTGACCATCATGCTGCAACGTTTACAAATGTGTTTAAGATGTTAAACTACTTAGGTGACAATCCATGCATAGACTGGTTGTAAATACAAATTTCAGGATCCCAATATAGCAATGAAGTTTACCAGGGGAGTCCAAGAGTACTATGGTTTTAGGGTAAATAGGTATATAAAAGTCCTAACTACCCAATAATGACATAATTTGGCTCTATGTGATGAATAGCTCTTCACTTCTATATTTTTCAGGTTGGGTTTTACAAAGATAGCTATAATTATCAATCACACTCAGTCACAGATTAAAATTCTGAGAAGTTTTATGAAAATAGGGAGTTTTGCAGGTTATATGGGTATTAAGACAATTTCCAAATTTTGGAAATCATTCAGAATCTGACCTAAACCAAAACCATAGGTATGATAGTACCTAGTTTCATATAGCCACAATGGGCATGTTCATTTAGGGATTTGGCTGTTGAGCCAATAATTTCATTTCTTTAGGACTCTTCTTGAGACTCTTACCCATGTTCACAGATCAATTCAGACTTCCTCAGCTAGTTGCTTCTAATGGCATTGTGGCACAAAGAACAATTTGCTTTTTATCTGGTAATTACTTTAGCAATTGCTTCCAATAATTTCTTGAAATATGAATTGTCATTTAAATGATTAATGATAATATGAGCAAATTTCAAAATACACACTGAATAATTTCAAGGTAATACACTTCAGATAGATTTTGTTAAGTAACACTTTAAGGACCCAAGATCATGTTTTCATTTTCAACCACTTTAATACTTGCCTGCTCATGGATAATGTCAGACAATTCTTTCACCATTTCTCTGAAATTTGACTTTAGTCCTTCATGGTACTCTATTTGATCTTCTTTAATTAGCCGCTCATTTAGTTCAAGTGCAATGCTGCAGGCTTGTATGAATTTCCTGTGGATGAAGATCAAAGATAAAGGTCTTGTTATTTACTCCCAGAAAGTCTCACAGACAATCATTTTGATGTTCACTTTAACCATGGCCTGCTTGCCTAGAAGGAAGATTAGAATCCTGTATTTTCTCACAGTGCCCCCGCTAATGCCACATCATGTCTGAAATGCCCTTTCCTTTGTGTTCTTCTCTTTCAAGTTTCTTATGCCTTTTAAAACCTGGTTATTTGGTTATTTTGGTTATTTCTGCTATCTGTGGCCACTTAGATGGACTTTTAATTTTTTTGACATTCTGTTCCCCAGTTATGGAGAGGAGTCGTTTTAAAGGTTGTGCAGGGTAGAGTGGGGAAATGTGCGGGGTGCACAGGAGCTGAAATTCCACTTTTATGCATTTAAAAAAAAATCTCTTCATCTCCAGCTGGTGTGGCTCAGTGGACTGAGAGCCCGCCTGTGACCCAAAGGGTCACAGGTTGATTTCCAGTCAGGGCACATGCCTGGGTTGTAGGCCAGGTCCCTTGTTGGGGGCGCGTGAGAGGCAACCACACATTGACGTTTTTCTTGCTCTCTTTCTCCCTCCCTTCCCTTTTCTCTAAATATAAGTAAATAAAATCTTTAAAAAAATCTCTTGAGGGCACAGGGGATGTCAGTTTCCTATGGAAGAGACACCTCCAACCAGTTATTGTTATAAACAAAATCTCGAGGGAAAAATATGTTTCAGTTCCTTCCCCATTCACTGGATTCAAATAGATTAAATGGCTGATTTTCAGGGGAAAAAATGATCTGTAAATAATGAGCCTTCTAAAAAATAATTTATTTGGGGCTTACTATGTGCCCAGTACAGCGCTGGGTGATGTAGGTATGAAGTACCTGCCCTAGGCTGATAAGAGTAGGGACAGAGTTAATGATTTATCCAAAAGTACTTTCCATGATTAAGTCTGTTTATGTTTAATATCCATAATTAGAGTGTATGTCTGAGAAGACAAAGCACCTCACTGCCCATTTATTTTGTATCTCCATCATAGCAACTAGTAGCTCTTTTTGTATATGCCAGGCACTAATAAATATGGGTGAATGAATGACTACTGTTTACTCTGCAACCTGGAACAGCTGATAACACACAGACAGGAAAAATAAATGAAATGAGTTGGGAGCAAAAGAATGGATAAACTGTCATCTTCATCTTTAGTCTATTTTACTCAATTGTCGCTCTTATTCTGTAACATTATTAAACAGATTTTTTTTCTAATGCAAGACCATTCAGATGTCCCTTAGCCTACAAGGGTGCTCACTCAGGGCAAACTATTATGTGCCCTAGACTGGCAGAATCCAGGTGCAACTAACGACACAGGACAGGAGGCAAGCCTGTCCAACCTTTCCAGTTCCACTTTTATTACTGCCCTAAATGTGCAGAAATGCTGTGACATGAGGTCAGTGATGCAAAGAAGGAGACCATGTAGGCTTGTGTATTTGTGTCACAACATCCGAAGTGCTGAAGTTGTTATATTTAATCTCTTGGGTCACTAGGACATTGTTAATGTCCCACAGCAAAAAAGAGATCCCACAGTTACTCACTAAAGTACCATTAGGAAGTCACTTAAATATTGTAAAAGAGAAGAGAGAATGTCCTTTTCCATGCAGATAGTATTTGGTGAACGTTATGGTTCCTTTTAAGAAGAAACAGAGTGAAAGAATAGGGGTCTGATCTGAAAATTACAAAGCACTTACCTAAACATGTCTTTCAATTCATTGACTTTCTTAGGGGGATACTTGCTAGCTTGACTGTCATTTAAGAAAGCCCTTGCATAAGCTAATGGACCAGCATTTACCTAAATTACAAAGGAAGAAAAATGAGAGTTATCAGAATGTAACCAAAAGGTAAATTTTGCATTTCTCTTTTTCAAAAAGCCAAATACTGTACATTAAAAATATGCATCTGAAAAACATATTTACTATTCTTGCCATAAGTTTATTTGAAAAATGATTAACTAAAACAAGTAACCTGAAAAAATTATATTCTAATAAATCAGTTAATGACTTCTGATATGTAAATACAGAGTTGGCTACAGTCAACGGGATTTATGTTAAAGTCCTCTGGCATATCACAAAATGTATAGAAACTGAACATAATTTCTGTATTGAGCTAATCAAAAATAATGGATAGGTGTTTGCAGTCAACAACACTATAGCACACAAATATAATTAATGCTTGTTCTGTGCCCTTAGGAAAACAAGAGGATCACCAAGAAACATTTAATACATGTTTGTCAACCAACATACCTGCACTGAAACACAGCCCTGCAATTTAAGTTGCAGCTGAATCATGTCCACATCAGCAGAAGAGCAAAGTTTTTGCAGCTCTGCAGTTTTATCTTTTATTTCATCAGTAGCAACATCAATTGGCTTTAAATTAATCTGCTGTTCATAGTTTATAGGGATCCTCTTCTTCACATATGGAAACGAGTTTGAAGCTATTAAAATGTTAAGATTGATTTACTATCTTAAAAAATCATTTGTTCAAATACCCAAATTATTTCTAAAAATCTACTGTGCTTAATTTTCCCCATGCCTTCTCTAGACAATACCTCAGGCTACCATATAGCACCTTATATTACTTCAGGATTAAGAGAGAAGTTTTCTTTATGAGACACTTTGGAGCAATCACAAATTACATATATGAAAATGATGGTTTACATTTTATAACACACTCATGTTTGTGCAAGCTAGTGACTGAACAGCAGAACAATGAATGATTAAAACTTCAGTTACATTTCCTTGCCGGCCAGCTGCTACTTGTGCTTATCACAAAGGTTCAAGTCAAACAAGAAGTTATATACAAAGTCCTACTTACTAGTCAAGATTGTACGACGTTTGCACTGCTCTTCTACGCAGCCTTGCTTTTTGCCGGATAATGTGTAGGGAGCCTCAAACACAAATTTGTTGATATTATGGTTTCTTTCAAACTCGGTCTTTCTTTCTGTGAGTTCTTTCTCATCAAAGTAGGGCTTCACATAAGTGACTTGGATATGAGCATATTTTGGATCAAGCTCTTTGGCATTTACCTATAAATAAGAAAGTTTTGTTTTTTATTCAATGGAAAGGAAAAGGGGGGTACAGGTAAGCTACTAACTCTTGAGGTCAATTGAGGAACACTGCCACTATGACCGTGTTCCCAACTGAACAGACACCTGGAGGAGGTCTTCGTTCTTTTTTAGGGATCATTTCCTTCTAATTATAAAGAAGATACAGACACCTGCTTGGAGATTACAGAGTAGGAAGAAGATGAACACTGTAATCCTACAGTAGTGACCATTATTCATATTTTCATATATCTCCTTCCAACTTTGTTTCTATGCACATATATTTATAAAACTGAGATCAGTTTTATAATCTGAATCCTTAAAAATATATTAAAGTGGTTAATTGTGTATTTGAATTCCACCTCAGTAAACATTTATTAGAGCGAGGATTCTGAGAACTTGACAGAGCTCCAGAAATCTATCTTCCTACCTAGGCAACAGTTACACTGGCAGAATCTGTCTGATGTAACTATTTTGGAAATGTAGAGTCTGTTGAAGGCTGGAAACTTCTGGGGGAAGACTTGAACAGAAAATTGCAGCTGATTTTGATTTTGGTCAGTATGGCAGCTGCTCATACACCACACCTCAGTCCCATGTCAGGCAGCTGTGGACAAGTTCCTGAATGTGTATGTACATATAATGGATCATTCAGCCTTAAAAAGGAAAGATGTTCCATAGTAAGCTACAACATGAATAAACTTTGAAGATATGTTAAGTGAAATAAACCAGTCACAAAAAGATCATTCCACTTATATGAGGTATTTAGAGAAGTCAAAATCATAGAGACAAAAAGTAGAATGGTGGTTGCTCTGGGCTGAGGATAGGGGAGAATGAATTATTGTTTAAAGGGTAGAAAGCTTCAATTTTATAAGATAAAATGAGTTCTGAAGAAGGACAGTGGTAATGGCTGCACCACAATGTTAATTAACTCAATGTTACTGAACTATACTTAAAAAATGGTTAATATAGTAAATTTTGCTATGTGCATTTTAGCACCAAAAAAACACATTATAGTTATAGTTCTATATTGTAGTCATCAACATAACTTTTTATGACTGCATGGATTTTTATGACTAGTACACTAAAGTTGTCATTGTTCATGCATCTGCATTTCAGTCCACTCTCCCTGGTGCCAAGTTACATTGATGTCATGCAAACTTCGTGCAAACTGTTTTCATTATATTAACAATGGCTGAACTTCTTCTGGAAAGACCTCATATGTGGGTAAGTTTTTTCACAAATGTGATTATACTATCCAAACAGTCTTGCACTTCATCTTTTTTTGCCCCTAAGTAATGTATCTTGGTAGATTTCTAAGTGTTGACATGAAACTCTTAACACCTAGGTTACTGTATAACTTTCTGTGGGTAATACCACAATTTCTTTAGCCATATGGACATTTAGACAGCTTCCGGGTTTTGCTGTATAAACTTAGCAGCAATAAACACCTTTGAACATATATCTTTGCATGTGTACATCTACAAGATAAAATCTTAAATGTGAAGCTGTTGGGTACAAGGACAGATACAGTTTAAAATACTGGAATATATTAGCAAACTGCTCTTTACATTGTCTGTGTTCTTAAGCAGATTTTGTTCTTTGGCAAGGTCAAAGTGTTTTCAATTTTCACTTTCACACATTAAGAAAGAAATAAGGATGTTAAAAGTAGCAACTGCTTATTACATCTGTTGCCTATGGGGAATGACAAAAATATTGTGCATACAAATAATGTCACGAGTCCAGGCACCTGATGGTGGGTTAGTCACTAGCACGTGTTGGCCAGGTTTTCAGAGGCAGAATAAAATAGAAAACTGTATGTTGTTCAGCAAGCCTGACTTTCCATTAACTTTCCATTTATGGTATCAGCAGTGTGGCAGCAAGCCTAGGGCTATCAAGACTCTCTGGCTACAAGGAGATAAAATCTTCTGCTGTCTTAATCCAATAAAATACAAAATGGTTAAAACTGATTAGGAAAGAAGCAGGGAGGTTTTGCCAAATATAAATGAATTTTGGACCTACCAGTAAATCTACTTTATATGTCTAAGGTTCAAGATAAAACCATCTCCAAAAGATGCAGGTAAGTGTAGAAAAGGAATAGATCATTTTCATGGCAGACAGTGAAAAGCCTTCACCACTGTCATGGGTTTTTCCACTCTGGCAACATTGTCTACTAGCTGGCAAGAGTTACTCAGTAAATACTGCTGTTGCCTACAGATCCTAACCATATAGAGCCTTTCTACATTAAAAATCAGCTCTCATCCTGGGCACTCCGATGGTGACTAAGGACGGTCAGGCATTCCTACACTGCTTTCCTGAAGTTCTGTCTATGAGGAACTATGCATTTCTTAGGAAATGGCCTCTCTTGATGGAACCTTTCTCATCCTGCCTTGGCAGGGCCTGGTGGAATGGCTAAACTTTAGAGCAAGACCCAAGGTATCGCTCCTACACCTACTTCGTTACAAATGTAACTGAATAAGGATATTTTAGAATAAAACATGTGCCCAAGATTATTTTAATCATAAAGTATAACATTGAAAACCATGACGAACAACAGCAATCACAATACCAAACATTTATTAAGCATACTGGCTTCTATTATTATTAATGAATGTACTTTATGTACCAGGAACTCTAATCACTTTCCATGTATTAACTCATTTCATCCACAAAACAACTCCATGAGGAAGGCACTATTATTATCTCCATTTTACTAATGAGAAAAATGAGGTTAAATAACCTTCCCATGGTCACACAGCTAGCAAGTGAAAGAGAATGGAGATTTGAATCCTGCCCTGACTCCAAAGTCCCTGTCCTTTCTTTGACTATCTTGAGAGGCTCTTATTTCCATGCTTCTCCACCAACTAATAAAAGGAAAAATTTCAGAGCAATTTACCATGCTTGGAACTAACAAGTAATGATTTTACAATGCAGGGTATAGTTACCTTGTCTGAATCCTGAATTATTTTCACGTTCTCTGTACCAAATTTTTCACCATACAGTTTAACAAGTCTCAGGGAAATCTCTGAGAGGCCAGTGAGCTTTGGCTCTTTGTAGATGTACTCTTTTCCATCCTCTTCTTCAAAAAAAGACTATTGTAAAGTTAAACATACAGTAATTTATAAATAGTATGAGCAAGCAGCATTTAAAGAAAATGTTAAAGGGACTTATTTAAGAGAAAGATCAAAGCTATGAACATTAAAATGGCAATAAATGCATAACTGTCAATAGCTGAATCTAAAAAACTAAGCAAACTAGCAGAACAGAAACAGAATCATAGACACAGAGAACACTGGGATGGTGGCCAGTGGGATGGGGGTCTGGGGGGATGGGGAAAAAGGTGAAGGGATTAACAGAATAGCCATAGGGATGTTAAGAGCAAGTAAAGGAAAAACAGTAGCCAAAGAACTTATGACCCATGGACATGAACAAAGGAGGGAGGATTGCAGGAGGGAGTGGAGGGTGCTGGGTGGATGGGGGCAAAGTGGTAAACCTGGGACAACTGTAATAGCATAAATCAACAAAATATATTTTTAAAAACTTCTTAAAATTAAAAATAAACAAAAGAGAGTTTTAAAAAAGAAGGCTTGAATTACTAGATATTAAATATATACTTTTAGGAGCTTAACAGAATATCAAAGTGAGAGAAAAATTCAGATGTTATATGTTGTTCTCTGACCTAGTGAGTTTAGATATGAAAGCCAAAGTGAAATTGATGCTTACAAGAGGCTTTCCTGCTCTTGTGATAGGCTCTCTATCTAGACAGAATTCTAGATCCAGTAACTGCTGCTATAGTTATCTAATAATTCAAAGGTGAATATTAAAAAGAAAGAACTTGATGAACTTAACTATACTTACTTGACCATAAAAAGCAACTCTGAAGAAGGTGCCTAAAAGTCTTTTTTTTGTCTGCATAACCTCCAGAATTTTTGTGTAAGCTCCATGAAGAGTTCTATAAACTTGAGTAAGTTTCTGAAAAATGAGAAAATACAAGTCACTTTTGTCTATTAACTATTAAATGGGTTTAAGATAAATGCCTGGGGGGAAAAGACAACATTATTTCCTTTTCCAAATAGTTTTGGTGGGGTCATTCACAATCCCCTTCCATATTGTCACAATTAGACAAAATTCTTAAACAACTTTAGGTCTAACGGTAGAACTAAAAACAGCCATACAACACTGTATTTTAAGTATCATGTTTATTTCATTAATACCTCAATGGTAATATGTACTTTTTCCTTTTTTGCAATATTTTTGTTATTGATTTTCTTGGAGTGCCAGTAGTTAACAAACTTCTACAGGTTTCAGGTGCATAGTTACACAACACATCATCTGTACACTGTATTGTGTGTTCAGTACCCCAAGTCAAGTCTTCGTCCATGACCATTTACTACCCTATGCCCTCCACTCCATCCCTTGGCAATCACCAAACTGTTGTCCATGTCCATGAGTTCTTTCTCTCTTTTTTCTTCTTTGCTCAATTTCTCCACCTCGCTCTCACACAGCTGTCAGCCTGCTCTTTATCTATGAGTCTCTGTATTTTGCTTGTTAATTAATTTTGTTCATTAGATACCACATATGAGTGAGATCATATGGTACTTGTCTTTCTGTGATTGGCTTACTTCACTTAACATAATGATCTCCAGTTCCATCCATGCTGTCACAAAAGGTAAGACTTCCTTCTTTCTTACGGTCGAGTAGTATTCCATTATACTGTACCACAACTTTTTTATCTACCCACCTACTGATGGACACTTGGGCTGCTTCCAAATCTTAGCTATTGTAAATAATGCTGCAATAAACATAGGGGTGCACATATTCTTTCGAATTACTGTTTCGGGATTCTTCAGATAAATTCCCAGAAGTGGAATCACCAGCTCATTAAGGCAGATCCATTTTTAATTTTTTGAGGTATCTCCATACTGATTTCTGCAGTGGCTGCACCAGTCTGCATTCCAACCAACAGTGCACGAGGGTTCCCCTTTCTCCACATCCTCATCAGCACTTGTTTGTTGATTTACTGATGACAGCAATTCTGACCGGTGTGAGATAAGTCATTGTGGTTTCAACTTGCATTTCTCTGATGCTTAGTGACATCGAGCATCTTTTCATATCTGTTGCCCATCTGTATGTCCTTTTTGGAGAAATGTCTACTCAGGTCCTCTGCCCACTTTTTAAAATTGGGTTGTTTGTTTTCCTGGTGTTGAGTTGTATGAATTCTTACAATTTTAGATTATTAACCCCTTATCAGATATATCTGGCTATTTATCTGAAGAATACAAAAAGAAATATGCACCCCCATGTTCACTGCAGCATTATTTATAATACCCAAGACATGAAAACAATCTAAATGTCCAGTGATGGATGAATGGAAAAAGAAGATGTGGTGTGTGTGAATCCACAATGGAATATTATTCAGTCATAAAAAAGAATGAAATCAGACTTGGCCGGGCAGCTCAGTTGGTTAGTGTCATCCTGATTCTCCAAGGTTGTGGGCTCAATCCCTGTTCAAAGCTCATACAGGAATCAACCAATGACTGCACAATACAGAAATATGTGGAACAACAAATCATGCTGTCTGCTCTCTCTGTCTTTCCACCTCCCTCCCTCCATCACTCCCTCTTTCCTTCTCTAAAAAAAAATCAATTAAAAGAGAACAAAATCTTGTCATATGCAACAACAGGGATGGTTGTGCAATTATGCTACATTATGCTAAGTATAATAAGTCAGAGAGAGAAAGATGAATACCATATGACTTCATTTATATGTGATACCTAAAAAACAAAAAACCTGAGTTCTTGGATACAGAAAACAGATTGACGGTTGCCTGAAGCATTGAGTGTGCAGTGGGTGAAGTGTGTCAAATGATTCAAATTTAGTTATAACATTATTAAGTCATGGAGATGTCATGTACAGCATGGTGACATGGTGACTATAGTTAATAATAATGTATTGCATATTTTAAAGTAGCTAGGGGAGCAGATCTGGTAAGTTCATAATACAAGAAAAAAAACTTGTAACTATACGAGGTGATGGTTGTTAACTGGACTTATGGTGATCATTTTGTAAAAACAAATATCAAATCATTAAGTTGTACCCTTGAAACTGGTATGTCAATTACACCTCAGTAAATTAAAAATTGTATATAAAAGAAAAAATATGGCCATAGGACTTGAATATACATTTCTCCAAAGAAGATAAACCATAAAACAAGTGTTGGTCTGGATGCGGCATGTATACATTGCTGGTGGGAAGTAAAAGGAAAACCAGTTTGATGATTACTAAAACAGTTAAGCATAGTATTATATGACCCAGTAATTCCACTCCTAGGTATATACCCAAAATATACGAAAAAAACATGCCCATACAGGAACTTATACATGAATGCTTAAAACAGCACTATTCATAATCACCAAAGGGTAGAAGCGACCCAAATTTCTTTCAGTGGATAAATGGATAAGCAAACTGTGCAGTATCATTCAGCCATAAAAAGATGAAGGTTCTGGTACATGCCACAAACATTATACTAAGTGAAATAAAGCCAGACACAGAGGGTTACATCTTGTAGTAATCCTTGTTTATGGCATATCCAGAATAGGTGAATCCACAGAGACAGAGAGCAAATTAGTCATTACTAGGGGATGGTTGGTAGGGTGGACAGTGGTTGTTTAACGAGTATGGGGTGTTTTTCCAGGTTGATGGGAACATTTCAAAACTAGAGAGGTTTCTGGGTGCACAATATCAAGAATGAGGTAAATGCCACTCAATTCTGCACTTTGAAATGGGTTAATTGCATGTTATGTGAATTTCACCTCAATATATAAAAAAAAGGAGAGCATGGAAGCAGTTCTTTCTCTAAAATTCTTTCCATGTTATTTCCTTCAGTTGCACTCAATTTGTGGGATATTTTCCTTATCTTTCTGACTGCTATCTTTGATACTTTTCAGCCTATCCCATAATGATACACTGAAAAATTATACATCAGCATCCTAGAAACAATTACTTCATCACATGCAGAATGCTGGGGGATCTATACACTCTTACATCCCTACAAGGAAACAAGACTAGATCCCTATTAAAAAAAATCTTGTTTTGTTTAGTGTGTGGGGAAGATACATTTCCTTTCTTTGCCATTAGTTGACTGAACAGGAAAATGCTCTCTGGGTTTGAATAGCTTGATCTTTAACCTAACAGAAAGAAAGTAGGTATTTTGAAACCTTTTACAGAGGTTCTTTGGATGTAATGTTTTGATAGGAGGGGTAATGCCAATTTTTGTCCCATAGGCTATTCTTTTTGCCATTTCTATATGACCTAGATTTATTTATTTAACTCTTGCTTACTAACATAATCACTTGAACTCTACTATGATTGTTCAGGCATGCCCCATAGATACCAAAAGGATGGCAAAGAGAGAAAGACCAGAAACAGAATAAAATGTGAGTCTGATCAGAGCCAGTCTGGAGCAGAAATTAGAACGCTATCCAGATGATGATATTAAGTACCTGTATTCTCACTCTTGGAAACTTCTTCAACCGAGAAAGACTACCTGCTATGTATAGCTAGCACACACACATACCTGCTAACTATATTTAAGTATAAACTGCTTTGCTTTTTTTAAGAAAGTAAACGGCTTGAATCCTAAATGAACCCTTCCTGGCACAGTAGGGGTAGAAATTACGATATGGACTCAGAGATTCAAATATTTTAAAAAGTCCTGTTTAGTGGTACTGGCAACAGCTGTTCATTATACTACTATTCTTTATTAACTACCCTCTATCAATAACTTTATGTGACAAACTAGACTGGAAAAACGCATAACAGAACTCCTACTACTGCCTCATTGCCATTGTCATCTGCCAGCACCTTTCGACTTCCCCATAAAATTGCAAAGAATAGAATCAAGCCTATGCCTCTTCTGGAGCAACATGAAAATTCAATCTTTTATAAGTCAAGGTTTAATGAAGACAACATTGATTTTTTTAATGCCCTGAGGGGAAGTAGGGAGATGGCTAGAGAGAACCACTGATTTGAGAACCACTGGTATAATCTAAATTTCAATTTACATTTTGGATATCTTACCTCTAGTTTCAATTGGAGCATTTATATAATTGTAAGATAGGATTCTAAGATTTGGACAGCATTTTTAAGAATTGTGATTTCCACGCCCTGATTGGTGTGGCTCAGTGGACTGAGCACTGGCCTGCAAACCGAAAGGTTGCTGGTTCGATACCCAGTCAGGGCACGTGCTTGGGTTGTGAGCCAGGTCCCCGGCTGGGAGTGTTAGAAGCAATCACACACTGCTGTTTCTCTCCCTCTCTTTCTTCCTCCCTTCCCCTTTCTCTAAAACTAAATAAAATCTTAAAAAAAAAGAATTGTGATTTCCAACTGTGCAAATATGTTAAAGTGATACATTAAGTATTTATATTCCATTATAAAATATAAATGTCATAATAAAATCAACCTTCTATTCTTCAGAGGTCAGTCACATGGTGGAGTGATAGTAATATAACAATATCACTATTTTTCCAAGACCAAAGTAAAATATTAAGTCACAGATTTGATAAAGGTTTAATATCTAGAAAGTATAAAAAAACTCTCACAATAAGTCCTGGCTGGTGTTGCTTAGTGAATTGAGCACTGGCCTGCAAACCAAAGGGTCGTTGGTTCGATTCCCAGTCACAGTACATGCCTGGGTTTTGGGCCAGGTACCCAGTATGGGGCATGTGAAAGGCAACCACACATTGATGTGTTTCTCTCCCTCTTTTTCCCTCCCTTCTCCTCTATCTAAAAATAAACAAATAAAATCTTTAAAAAAAAAAAAGAACTCTCACACTAAAACAACAAACGGACAATGATGCAAATGCGTAAACTACCTACCTCAAACTCACGACGTTTCTCATAAATTGGAATGATTAGCTTGGAAATCTCAGAAATTACTTCATAACGTTCTGCTTTCCACAAGCCGTCCACACACTGTTCTAGCAACTCCAGCAGAACTTCCTGCATTAAGAGAAAGATACAATCAGCAATTAAAAATAGTTTTAGAGTTCTGGGCAAATAAATTTTGAATCATTTCGAGTTAGGTAAAAATAAACAGAATGTACTGATTTAAATGAAATGCACAAGATTATATTTGAGTAACCATAGTTTTGAAATCAAGTACGTGAAATATTTGAAATGGAAACTGTTCTTTAAAATATGAAATCAATGTTGACAACAGTAAAGTATATCCATTTATTTTGCTTCTTCACAGAATTATGTTAATTATGCAGTACTTACAATTGGCGAAGGATTACCTTTGAAAGGGAATAAATTGTTCCATCCTGAGAATGTCTTAATGTCTAACAGGGTAAACTTCACTAAGCCTACAAATGTCTATTACTTTTCCTTCACACAGAAATTCCATTATATGCACAATGTAATAGTCTTAAAAAAACGTGACAACTCTTAGGGCTGTTACATTAGTGATTAGGTGTTTATTAAAATGATGTGATTTTGGTAAAGAATGCTTCCTTCCTGACTGTTGGTTCTAAAATTAGTGAGAATGACGCGATAATAGCTCAAGACAGATCTCCCACCTTGCCAGAATTGTAACAGCTGCTATAAAACAAACTTTTGTGAACCATCATCTCATGTTCTCAACAATAACTGATGTCAATTACTGATGCTAATTACTGATGCTGTCCATAAGTCTTCGCAGTTTATTTCTATCAAAAAGACATGTACTTCAAATCTATAGAACTGATCACTAAAATGGCATTTCCTGTATGTCCTTTAAACAATTTTGAACTCATCTTCTTTCTAAACTAGCTCTTTCACTTGTGTTTCTTGTCTAGACAGTGGCGGCACCCTAAAAACCTTTGGCTAGAAAACTAGGAGCAGCTTTGACTTTACCCTCCTTTATGGGTTGAGCGGTCCTTCAAGAAGTCCAAGTCCTAACCCCCGGTACCTCAGAATGTGACATCATTTGGAAATAGGGTCATTGCAGATGTAATTAGTTAAGGTGAAGCCTTACTGGAGTAGGGTGGGTTCTTAATCCAATATGACTGGTATCCTTAGAAGAGGGTCATATAAGGAGAAGACTATGTGACTAGAAACAGAGACTGGAGTAATGCAGATACAAGGCAAGGAACCCAAAAAATCAACAGCCACCATCATAAACTGGGAAGAGGCAAGAAAGGATTCTATTCAGAGTCTCAGAGGGACATGGTCATGACGACACCTCGATTCTGGGCTTCTAGACCCTACAATGGTGAGACAATAAATTTCTGTTGTTTGAAGCCACCCAGTTTGTGTACTTTGATATAGCATGTCTAGAAAAGTAATACACTCTCTTTTTAAAAAAAAATTTATCCAGTTCATCACCAAGTGATTTACTAGTTTTCCTAAAATTTTTCAAACTGGCCCTTCCTCTCCATCTCTACTCTGATCGCTAAGGTTGAAGACCTCATTATTTTCTTCTAACTGGTCTGCCTGTCTCCAGCCTTGGCACCTTCCAATCTATCCTCCACAAATCTGCCATAGGGTTCTGATTAAGATGTAAACCAAACCATGTCCCTCTCCCCTTCTTAAAATTTCATGATGGCTGCCCTTCATTCACAGAATAAAGGACAAGCTCTTTCATTTGGGTAAGGCATGCAATGATGTGGTTAATACTTCTATCTCATCACATCCAGCCTTCTACATGATGCTCCAACAACAGCAAAACTACTAATAGTTCCTCTGAAGCACCACAGTGCTGTCCTAACTTTGTGCCTTTGTCCATGTTGTACCCTCTTGTCCTTTAATCCCTTTCACTTGGTTTACCCCTGTTAAAACAGCTTAGGTTCAACTCCTCCAGGAACCTTCTTATTAACACGGGGCAGCAAGACACTAGACACCTTTTTTCCCTACTCTGATAATTCACTGAATGAATATTTATCAACATTTCAAATAGGCTGTAACCCTTCAAAAGTAGGGACATCTTTTTTTATTTTAATTTTTAAATCATGTTTATTCTATTACAGTTTTCTCAATTTTCCCCCCTTTGGCCTCTTCCACCCATCCCACCTCGCCCCCTGCGCCCACAATCAATTCCCACTCTGTGGACAACATCTTATTTATGTTAGTTTCTTAAGTGACCCGGATAATGGCTGTGCATAGATGTTTGTTAAATGTTGCTACTTGAATAAATGGTCTTATATTAACATTTAATACGTAAATTAAAAATTCCAGCAACAGTGGGAAGGAAGAACTTCCAAGGAATAAAAAATTTGTTACAAACTAGTGAGGTTTGTATCAGGAATGTAAACTTGGTTTACAATTAGGAAAAAAGTCAATGCAATATACCACATAAAAAGAGTAAAAGAGAAAAATGTTATTTCCAGCTACGGATGCAGAAAGAACATTGGAAAAACTCAACACTGCTTCAGGATATTAAAAAAAAAAATTCTCAGGAAACTAGGAATAGGAGAGACCTTCTTCAATCTGACAAAGGGCATCTACTAAAATTTATAGGCTGAACATTCTTCTAAATTTGGGAAAAGGTCAAGAATGTTTGCCCTTACCAGTTCTATGCAACATTAGGCTGAAGGTCCTAGACAATATGGTCAAGCAAGTAAGGCAGAAAAGGCATACATATTGGCAAACGTACAACTGTCTTTCTGTGTACATGATGTGAATATATACTAAAATAAGTGGATTTAGCAAGGTTGTCGATTTTAAGATTGACAACCAAAATTAATTATATTTTTATATACTACTAACAGTACATTGAAAATAAAAAAAGTCAAGCAGCCCTGGCTAGTGTGGCTCTATGGACTGAGCACCACCCTGTGAACTGAAGGGTCACCAGTTAGATTCCCGGTCAGGGCACACACCTGGGTTGTGGACCAGGTCCCCAGCTGGGAACGTGCAGGGGTTGGCCAATCGATGTTTCTCTCCCTCTCATTCTCCCTCCCTTCCCCCCTCTCTAAAAATAAATAAATAAAATCTTTATTTAAAAAAAAATCAAGCAATATTATTTGCAGTAGCACCAAGACATCAATTATCTAAGAATACATCCAGGAAGACATCTATCCTGAAAATCAAAACATATTGTTGGGAGAAATTAAAGGCTACCTAATAAATGTTCATTGACTGAGAAACAACATTGTACAGCTCACCCTTCTCCATGAAGTGATATATAAATTGAACAAAATCCCTAAAAAAAACTTCCAGCAGGCTATTTTGAGGAAATAGAAAAGATGAATCGAATTTTATATGGAAATTCAAAGGATGTAAAATAGCCAAAATGACTTGGAAAAAATCAAGTTGGAAGGCTAATACTACCTAGTTTTAAGACTTAAAAATATATCTGGCCTCTATCTCATTTCATGCTCGCAAATTAATATTAGATAGATTACAGACATAAACACAAAACTCAGAAACAGTTTATTAAGAAAATATAAGACATCTTCACAATCTTTTAAAAAAAGATTTTATTTATTTATTTTTAGAGAGAAAGGAGGCTAAGGAGAAACAGAAGGAGAGAAACATTGAGGTGAAAGAGAGAGAGATCTCATACGCGCCTGACTGGGGATGAAACCCTCAACCCAGGCATGTGCCATGACCAGGAACTGAACCAGCGACATTTCATTTCGCAGAATGTCCAACCGAGGCACCCAACCCATCAGGGCAACATCTTCACATTTTGAGGAAAGCAAAAAATTTTCCAGACACAAAAAGAAAAAACCATTAAATGGTAAATTGGACTTCATCAAAACCAAAACTTTCTGATCAATAAAAAAACCCAATTAAGACAATGAGTAAAGAAGTCAAAGACTGGTAAAAAAAATTTTGCAGCATATATATCTAACAAAGGACTCACATCCATTAAACAGAACTCCCACAAACTAACAAAAACAAATGAACAATGCAATTTTTTAAAATAGGCAAAAGACTTGAAAAAAACATTTCATGTAAGATGTAGGATTAGCCCTGGCCAGGCAAGTTCAGTTGGTTAGAACATCCTCTGAATATGTCAGGGTTGCAGATTCGATCCCCGGCCAGGGCACATATAAGAATCAATCAATGAATGCATAAATAAGTTGAAAAACAAATCAATGTTTCTCTTTCCCTTTCCCTTTCCTCTCTAAAATCAACCAATAAAAATATATATTTTTTAAAAAGAAACAAAAAGATGTATGAAAGGCAAATAAGCACATACAAAAGTACTTAACATCACACCCTGGCTGGGGTGGCTCAGTGGACTGAGTGCCAGCCTGTGAATGGGAAGGTCGCTGGTTCAATTCTCAGTCAGGGCACATGCCTGGTTGGGGGCCAGGTTCCCAGGTGGGGGCGTAGGAGAGGCAACCACACATTGATGTTTCTCTCCCTCCTCTCCTCTCTAAAAATAGGTAAATAAATCTTCTTTTTAAAGAAAGAAACATTACTACTTTCCTTGAGAATATAAAAAAGAATGAGGCTCAAGGACATTTCCATGAATAAGCTGACACTGCTTTACAGAAGGCAAGGATGAAGCTTCAGTTGTGCTGATCCATTTATCTCCCACAAACTCCCTGGAATCTTTCTGCTGCCAGCCATAAAAACTGGAGGTCTACGGAAAATCATCTAAGACCCAAAAAGTGAATTAATTTACCCAAGGTTTCACAACCAAATAATTAACCGGTATTAAAATTCAAGTATCTTGATTCTCTGTTATGATTAATTCGGCAAACATATTTTAAATATCTGTTCTTCTATGTTTTGGGGGTAAAGGAAAACCTAAATGTCAAGTAAGTCAGTGATAAAAAACCTGACATTTACGTAGCACTTAATGATTTAAAAAGAGCCTTTACATTTTTTATGAAATGACTGGGATGGTATTACTGTCTTTTATTTTACTGATGAGGAGAGAGACCCATACAGAAATAGTAGGTAAAGCTTCAAGGCCTATCATTTAAGCTAAACAAACCAGAGCCAACCTGAGATTTGCTTGTGTTCTTTTTTTCATTTCTAAATTTTATAAGATTTTAATTAATTTAAATATTTATTTATTTATATTGTTCAATTACAGTTGTCCCAATTTGCTTGTATCCTAAAAAAACAATTCATAAAGTATTTGTAAAGTGTGTCTCTATCACTTTAACCTGACTGATTCTTGTGTTTCATAACACAACTTTAAGAAAAAAAATGTGTTTCTATGGGTCTATAATCCCTTAAATCTCTCTTCTTTTGATAGTTTTCTCTTTTTCTCCTGTTCCCATTCTTCATTTGTGAACTTCTCTATGGTTCAGTTCTTGGTCCTCTGGTCTTCACTTGCTATATTATCTCCCATCTTCACTTTGCCTTGGTTCTCACACAGATATGACTTCCAGATGTGAACCTCCAATCCTGATCTCTCTGCTTAGGTCCAGTTCTCAATTTCCTATGGCCTGATGTTTATTTCCATTTTGGTAACCTTTTACTTTAAATTCAACACACATCAAAAACTGAATTCATCATCTTCCCTGTAAAATCATCCATCTGTCATTTTTCTCTAATATCCAAACCTAAAATCCCAGAGCCACTTTTGACTCTTCCTGTCCCATAGGCAGCAAGCTTTCCTCTTTTCTTCATAGTGTAGCCTAAATCTGTCACAATGTGGGTTCAGGCCCCAAGTGCCTCACATCTGGACCCTTAGGGTAGACCCCTCACTAGCCTGTGCCTCCAACCCCCTGTGTATCGACTGTCAATGTATCTCCCGCATTACTACCAATGAACTTTTTCTCTTCCTTGCTTTCATCTCATCATTGTTCTACTCAAACAGCTTTGATATCAATTCAACATTCTAGTGGATAAAGCCCAAACATTCATAGTTTCTCAAAATCAGACCTCAGCTACCACTCCTCTGATTCAGTCAAAAGCATCTACTTACTTGTACTCCAAACGTGCCTTAGATTTTCCTACCTCTTAACTTTTGTCCCTGTTATTCTCCTGTTTGAATGCCTTTGGGATGACCTCATTCTTCAAATCCCTCTCTGATCTAATACCTCCTCTGTTCTCCCTCAGGTCAAAGGCATCTCTCTCGCTTCTGACTTTGCATGGAAAATACTGTTAGTATTATTCAAGCGGCATTGTCTTGCTTATTTCCATGTTGTGATGGTGTCTTATCTCTCAGGTCACGCTAGAGGTCAGAGATCAGCCATATCTACTTATTTGACCGCCCCTGTACCATGAAGTCCAGAGCCTTGTTCATAAGTCAGTGCTCAGTAATATTTGTTGACTGCTGGACAAGTGAGGCTGTTGGCTATCTACATGAAGTTTAGAGTAGAAATTTTCCATTTTAAAAATACTTGTATGCTTATGCTTATAGGTGAGATTTCACCTATAAGCAGAACCTAACCAACAAAACAAAGATGCA
Source organism: Pteronotus mesoamericanus (assembly GCF_021234165.1). NCBI lineage: Eukaryota > Metazoa > Chordata > Mammalia > Chiroptera > Mormoopidae > Pteronotus > Pteronotus mesoamericanus. The sequence continues at coordinate 1,181,254 of NW_026555203.1, forward strand.
AGGAAAATAAGACCAGCAACACTGAAAGAAAAAAGAAACCAACAGAAACAAGAGGGAAGGAGGGAGGGGTGGGAGGGGGAAAAGGAAGGGAAGGGGCAGGTCAAGGAACATCTAGCAAGGACCCATGGTCAAAGCCAAAGTGGGGAAAGCTTGAGGGAGGGAGAAGGAGGTGGGGGGCAGGGGAAAGTGGTGGGGGGAAGGCAGAGACAAATGCTTTTGAAAAAATAATTAAAAACAGTAAAAAAAATAAAAATACTTGTATGCATACTCTGCATAGCTGTTACCTTAACTGTGTTTTAAATAAAGATTTCTCTGAAGTATGTTGACCCTGATCTGGTTACTGTGATGGTGATTTCAGGATGATAAATGTTGCATTTCTAAAACCAGAGAATAGGAAGGGTTCCAGAGACAGGGCTCCACATTCCTAATAGGAACATCTTTGCCCTGGGCAGTCTTAATGTTTATGGTTCATCAACCCTTAGTCACCTTCCAAATTAAGTTATACTATATAACTGGCAATGCAGGCCATGGAATCTTACTTCACTATAGTGGACATCCATCATTCCAGCATCTTCTTTCATTGCTCCTTCTTCATCTATATTGGGAGTAATTTTCTTGAAGGCTGAACATCCATTTGGAAATAATTCTGTGTGAATAAAAAAACAGTGAAGTGAATTTACATCAAAAATGTTTTGTAAATAACAGATAGCCTTACAGGGATTGGTTACCCTTTAAAATAAAGATATTTTTTATGAGGATTAAAGTCGCAAGTGCAATTTTTAGCTACAAAAATTTTATTACAAATTATTTCCACTTACGAAACATTATACCAGTTATTTTCCCCCAAAAGTTAACACAACTTATTTACAAATAGCTTTTTAAAAATATTTTATTTTTAGAGAGGAGAAGGGTGAGATAAAAAAAGAGGAAACATCAATGCGTGGTTGCTTCTCAGGTGCCCCTACTGGGGACCTGGCCCACAACACAGGCATGTGCCCTACACTGGGAATCGAACCGGCGACCCTTTGGTTTGCAGGCTGGCACTCAATCCACTGAGTCACACCAGCCAGAACGGTGTAAATAGTTTTCTCTGATTATGTATCATCTCCAATGGCTGGTACAGTAAATTTTCCCCTAGTGTGCTTTAAAAATTGTTATAAACACTTTGATCCTGTGTGCAATTATGGTCTCTCACCTAAACAAGGAGGACTTATACTTTTCAGGTAACCACTGAATGAGCTTTCATAACCATCTCTAGATCCTGATTTTACTGAAAAATTGGGGAAAAGAGTGGGTTGTTGGGGGAGGCCTAACCTAGGACTTGTAAAACAGGCAGAAAAATAAAACAGATGTAAAGAGTGAAGCATCCTTGGAGACAGGGGACAGGGCACTTAAGAACCAGAGCTTTTGGAGTTGGACAGACCTACTTCTGTCACTAATTGTGTGACTTAAGATATGTTTATCTCTCTAGGACTGTAAAAGTCCTCATCATCATAAAACAGAGATAATAACTGCCTTACGAGAATTAAATGAAATGTAAAGTGTTAGGACAGAACCAGCATATAAAAAGTATTCAATGAATTACTACTGAGAAAAGCTACCAAAAAATAAACTAGCTTCCTCAAGATAAAATAATTGCTGCCAGCTGGTAAAGAGACTCTGCAGCTGGACCTCTGAGAAGTAGGAAGTGAGCTCAGCCTGAGAACAGCTGCTATATGACCGTGAACCAAAGTGTTACTGTCAGGCAAGAGTTTAAGTATAGAAGGCTGCATGGTTTCCCTATTGATTCTGGACAGAGGAACATGTCGTACCAGTCCTGTTGTGGCTATCTTCACCCTTGTCTAAGTGTGCTGGTCACAAAGGGAACAAACTCTTATAGTGGTTGGTCAGAAGGGAACAAACAACTGTTGCTCTCTATTGTTCTACAATGGCTCTAGTAGAAATAATGACCTACTCGCAACTAAGTATCTGGTAAACTATCCAGGGTGAGAGGTTGGAGAAGGAAGAAGGAAGATTTAAGAAAGCCAAACCACATATTGAGATTTCTCAGAATTCTGCTGGGGAAAGATCATATAACAAACAGGGCTTGGATTTTGCCAACTCTTGTCTAAATGTAAGCTAACTAGACATACACACATCTGGTTAAGATGCATGGGTTATCAAGCACCAAACAGTTATGAGAGAGAGAAAATTCTGGTGAGGAAAGGAGACAGAAAGAGAAAGAGAAAAAAGAGGGGGAGAAGAAAGGGACAGAGATTTGTTGTTCCACTTATTTATGCATTCACTGGTTGATTCTTTTATGTGCCCTGACTGAGGATAGAAGTTGGCAACCTTGACCTATTGGGATGATGCTCTAACCAACTGAGCTATCCTGCCAGGGCCAAGATGGATCCTATACATTAAAGTATAGGATCCAGTAGAAGTAAGATCTGCTTGAGTGTGGATGGTAGGGTAATAATATGCGTGGAATAATTTATAGTTTTAATTTGAACACGTCACCTAAAATGTCATATGCTGTGCTTGAGTGTAATACTGTTATGTTACAGAATTACACGCGTATGATTTTGTAATAAAGAGGGCATTCTTTGTGCCAGACCCTGTACTTTGTGAAGAATGAAGAAACACATAGGGAGTGGTCAGTGAATTTCTGTTAAGGCAGGGGAGGCAGAAATGAAAATCAGATTTAATGGACTTTAGAACTGTTTTAGTTCAAGGACATTAGGTAATAAAAAAAAAGATGATACAACATGACACACTTCATTACTGAAGATAAGCACGACTAACATGGTCTGTTATAGACTTCTATTCAAAGTACTGGACCATGACAAGATAAGAAAGCTTCACCAGAATGTAAATCAATTCATCATTTCATTCTTCAACAAAGTTTTACCATTAAAACACACACACACACACACACACACACACACACACACACACACACACACACACACACAAACAGCTGAACTAAACAGTGTGCTCAGTGACACAGCTGATTTACATTCAGGATAATAATGCTCCTCATCTTGTGGACCAGGAGCAAACAGTTCTCAGGTTGGCAGCTGGGCCACAGGTCACTCTGAGCAGCAGTGCATTAGAACTTTTCAAAATTCAGGAGAAAATCTGCCACTTGATCACCTCTATGAACTTAAGAACTAGGCAGTAAGGAAGAGGGCCCCAGAACTTGAGTGACACCACACCTGTGGAGGGTTGGGTGAGGAGGAGGCCCTGGCTGGTGTGGCTCAGTGAATTGAGCGCCAGCCTGTGAATCAAAAGGTCGCTGGTTCAATTCCCAGTCAGAGAACATGCCTGAGTTGCAGGCCAGGTCCCCACTGGGGGTCACTTGAGAGGCAACCACACATTGATGTTTCTCTTCCTCTCATTCTCCCTCTCATCCCCTCTAATAAAAGAAAAAGCAGGGAAGAGTTTGGAGGATGGGGAAGCTGTCCAACCGTTGATAAAATAAGACTGCTAGTCAGGAGAAGAGTAAGAGGTTTAAGAATCCTGAGGCGAGGGCAAAAGGAAAAAGCTCTGACTGGGAAGGCATTGGCAAATAAAAAGCTTTGCAGAAATTAAACTATCAGATTCTGAGTGAGAAGACTTGGGAAAGGGATCAACATTGCCTTATAAGGAATGAAAATACTGGACTCTCTGGAAAAGAAATTTTCTTTCTCAGGACTTATGGGGGAGCCTTGCAGGCCTGAAGCTTTACTGAACTTTGGGTGCTATGTGGTGGTAGAAGAATGCAGAAACTTGATTTTTGTCTTCCCTGGGGAAAAACAGTTTTGTATTCTCTCAGGAAGAGGTATATCAATCTAGACTCCAGAGAATGAGATCTAGGAACATTCTGAGGTTCTCAGACAAAAGAGAAATTAAAAAACTTAGACTGGCCTTGGCTGGGTAGCTCAGTTGGTTAGCACGTCATCCTGATATGCCAAGGTTGTGGGTTTGATACCCGGTCAGGGTACATACAAGAACCAACCAATGAATGCATAAAAAGTGGAACAACCCCCTCTCCCCTGCAACATACACTCCTCTTCTCTAAAATCAGTAAAAAAAATAAAATTTTTAAAAAATTAGGTCTGTTTTTTAAAATTTTAAATCATTTTTTGTTATTTTATTATAGTTGTCCCAGTTTTCCCCTCTTTGCCCTCAACAAAATACTGGCAATCTGGATTCAGAAATACATTAAAAAGACCACATATCAGATCAAGTGGGATTCATTCCCGGGATGCAAGGATGGTTCAATATTTGCAAATCAATATATCACATAAACAAAATGAAGGACAACAATCACATGATCATATCAATAGTTCTGGTTTTTTATTTCATATTTTTTTGGAGCAGGAATAGCTAATACCCTACATCACCACTTGAAGGTAACTTTGGTAAAAGGAAGAGAATGATCAGCCTAAGGTCTCTCTGGTAGAAAGAACAAGAGTTCTGTCTGTCTGAAAGAACTTTGAGGCTGGGGACTGGGCAGGGAGAAGTGCACACCTCCCTTCCCCTTCCCTTTCAGTTCAGTGTCAGAAACATGAGAAAAAGGATCAGTAGTCACCCCTGGGGTCAAGGGCCCGAGCCTTTGCTTGTTTAGGCAGCCACCTAATAAGACAAACTATTTTTTTCTCATAAACTCTACATAGGAGAACATGTCACCAATGTGGTCAGTATTTCATTCCATCTTGATTTGAACAATGAATGACTTTGTAATCAATGACTTCAAGAGAAATGGCATATGACTTCAAGAAAACACAAAATTTTTGGCCATGGAAATGCCAAAGATCTGTAATATCACTATCTCTCCTTCTATTTTATATTCACTATCAAAGGACACTTAATTGATAGAAAACAAAATATTCCAGAATTGCCCGATTATTTTTGTTAAATAAGTTTGTCTTAAAAATGTAAATAAAACATTTTTTTCAGATGTGCACTCAAATGTACTTTTATTTATTCTGCAAATACCCAGGTCTTATCTAGATCATGGAATTTTCAGACTGGATGACAGGTTAAAAGATTAGGTTTTTAACTTGTTTTAAATTAGTAGCCTACTTTAGCATAACTATCATAGTTTAATCAGATATTTAACAAACGGTGTTTTGGATCATTTGAATGATTGAATATAAGGGGAAAAAAGCCTGAGGATATTCCTACTGCTACCATTTTAGAATAAGGTTTTCTACTTTAAACGAGTATAATTTTCCAGCTTTAAAAATAGATGTCACTTATAAATAAATATGTAAACTTCTCTTAAATTTAACATCATTTTTGTTTAAAATGTAAAACGTAACTTTTTGCTACTCAGGCAAGGCCTCTTTGATTTCTCTGAGTTATAAATTCTAAAAAAGTTGAAGATATTACAAAATAAAAATTTAAATGCTTAAGAACCACAGCATTATGTATACTCCATATTAGTTGCTATTTTGTCTAATCCTATAGTTATATTTCTAAAGCTTAAGAGTAATGGAGATAAATAATTTTTAATTTTTTGCTTGGTTTTAAGGTCTTTACATTTGTGAAAAATACTTCTAGGAAAATACTTTAATATATTTAACTATTTCAATATCCAAAGGCTATATAGTTTTATACTTAGTGGACATAAAACTCGTATTTCAAATGTCTACTAATTAAAAAGATGAGATAATATTTACCTATTTTCTCTGTAAGATACACCTAAAGGTTATTTAGTACTGTGTTTAGGGTTCTCATATCTGTTAGTTTATTTTGAACTGCAGGTGTTCAATTTAAATACTTATTAACTGTGATTTCACAGGCAGACCAGTAATGTAGGGCTTTCTTTTGATATTCTTTTTCTGTTTTAAAATCACGTTAAGTACCAAAAGAAGAAAACTAGAGTACACCAACTTCAAGCAAATGCACTATTCAAAAAAAATTCAGCATCAAACAGAAAGTGTTCACTTAAAATATTAGTAAAATGAATCTACATTTTAATCATGATACTACCCATATTTGGGAAGACTCTTTTTAGATAAAGATTCTCCACATGAGTGAGTGGTATTAAATGAAGCAATCAGATACTGAGCTTAGATGTGAAATGAAAGATACATAGTTACAGGTAGGAACTCTATAATTAAAAAACAATACAAAACATGATTGTATTTTCATAGCCAAAACTAGAGTAATATGACTCCCACAAGATGGTTTCATTTTTGACCTACGGTTACTCATTTAACTGCCTTAAAGGAAGTAGCTTGGCCATTATGACAGATAGTGGGAGATTTCTTTGCAATGTCGATTGCCAAACATTTTTTGATATATAACAGTGCATAAATTTAAAGTGTATATATTGACTTGATACACACACATATTGCAAAATTAAGAGTGTGTTAATCTCCACACATAATTACTAGTTCAGGGGGTAGAACATTTAAGATCTACTCTCTTAGCAACTTGCAAGTATATAATACCACTGTTAATTATAATCACTATGCTGTACTTTATAGAGTTTTCAGAACTTGTTCATCTTATAAGTGAAGTCTGTACCCTTTGAACATCTCATTTTCCACAGCCTCTGGTAACCACCATTCTACTCTGTTTTTACAAGCTTGGCTTTCTTAAATTCCACATATAAGTGAGATCATATAGTATTAGTCTTTTACTGTCTAATTACTGAGCCTAAGGCTCTCGAGGTCCATCCATGCTGTCACAAAAGGCAGGGTTGCCTTCTTTTTCTTGGCTGAGTAATATTCTGTTGGTGTATGTGTGTATGCATGCATGCATGTGCCACATCTTTATCCATTCACACATGTCTCTTTCATATGTTTTTGTGTTACTAATTAGCATCCTTTGATTTTAGCTTGAAGAACTTTCAGCATTTCCAATAAGGCAGATCTAGTGGTGATAAATTCCTTCAGCCTTCGTTTGACTCAGAAAGTATTTATCATTTCTGGGAAGCTTTGCTGAATAGAATATTCTTGGTTGGCAAATTTTATTCCTCAGCACTCTGAATGTATCATCCCACTCTCTCCTAAGGTTTCTGCTGAGAAATCTGATAGCCAAGATTATGGAGATTCCCTTATATGTTACAACCTTGTTTTCTCTTGCTGCTTTTATGATTCTCTCTTTGGTTTTTGACAGTTTTATTATAATGTGTCTTAGAGATGATCTCTTTATGTTGCATTTGTTTGGGGATCTATGCACTTCATGAATTTGGATGTCCAAGTCACTCCCCAGATTTGGGAGGTTCTCTGCAATTATTTTTTTTAAAAAAGCTTTGTAACTCCCTCTCTTCTCCTTACAGGACAACAATAATTCATTCTTTCTTTTGATGGTACCCCATAGATCACATAGGCTTTCTTCACTCTTTTCCATTCTTTTCTCTCTTTTCCTCTGACTGGATGATTTTAAGGGTCTTCCCTTCTAATTCACAGATTATTTCTTCTGCCTGATCCTGCTGGTAATGCTCTCTCATTTTTCACTTCATTGTATCCTTCAGCTCAGGAGTTTCTGTTTGGTTCCTTTTTAATGGTTTCTCTCTCTTTGTTTAACCTCATTATATTCATGTATTGTTTTCCTGATTTCATTCAATTTTCTTCCTATTTTATTGTAACTCAATGAGCTTCCTTAAAACAGCTATTTTGAATTCTTTATTAGGTAAATTACAGATCTCCATGTCTTTGGGTTTTGTTAGTGGAAGGTTATTGTGATCCTTCGGTGATGTCATGTTTCCTTCATTTTTCATGTTCCTTGAATTCTTGTATTGCTATCTTCACATCTGAAGGAGCAGTCACTTCCAACTTTCTTTCCTGACTGACTTAGAGAGAGAAATGCCTTCTATGGCCCTGCTAGGGATCCTGAGGCTTTCACAGACTTTCTATAGGTGCATCTGTTCCACACTTCTTGTTCCTTCTTGCAGCAGAATTCTTACGCTTGCATGCCCTCTCTCTATCATGCTACCCACCAGACCAGGCACTAACAGCCTCCCCTTTTGCTTTCCAAGAGTGATGCTAAAGTTCAAGTCTATGGTCTCTCCCTGGCCCACAGATTCTGGCTGACTTTCCACACGTGCTCACTAGCTGTCTGCTAAAGCTTGCTCCTTCTGCCATCAGGGGCATGCACAGGGAGTTAGCTACAGGACCGGAGATGTATGGTTGAGGCACATAGAGCACTGAGGGTCCTTGTGGGCCAGTTGGAGGGATCCACAGCCTAAATGTCCCTAGCAGCTTTTTGGTGTGTTTCTTGAGAGTCTGTGTCCCTTTAATGTCCTCTGAGAATCCTATCTGCCACTCTCCCAGCTTCTCCCTGCCTCAACCACCAGTCATGATGCTCACAACTCAGCACTCTAGATGGGTGGGGTGAGAGAGCAGTGGGCCTCTTTGGCAGCATCCTGTACAGCCAGCCGGGGAAGCAAGGTACCTGCTCATATGCTCTCTTCACCCCATGAAAGAAATCACAGGAAAGAGGTCTCTCTCGGCACTGAGCTATGCCACCTTGGAGAAGGGGTAATGCGAGTAAAGTCAAACTATTCCTCCTACCCTCTCCAATGCACCTAAACTTGTACATATACAATTTTCTCCAGCGGCATGCTAGAACTTCTCCACTAGAACTCCTGGACTTCTACCAAGGCTCTCTTGTCTATGGCTGATTATCTAAGAGAGTATTCTCCAGAGACTCCTAGACTGCAGCTGAGAGAGCCACGATTCACAGCCAGGACCAAGGCCCACCTGCCTATTGTCTGATGCGGGGTAGGTAACATTCCCCCCAAGACCCTTGGCATATGGCACTGGATCCACAACTCCAACAAAGGCAATTTTGTCCATGCATGGATGCCAAATTGTTGTTGGAGGTGGATATAAATAAAGGATGTCTTATTTGGCCATCTTGCTGATGTGCTGACTCCCTTTGATACCAAGGAACTGTTGCACTAAAGTGGCTGTGGAGATAAAATCTGTTGGCAGTTGATGGTGAACTGGAGGCAGATGAGGGGCAAGTAAGTGACTAGTATTATCCGGAGCTTCTCATCAACCCTGAGAAGAATTTTGTTTGTGGCAGACTTCCAGGGAGACAGTGTTGGAAAATAAACATTGGATTTCAGGCTTGGCCCTGTGCTATTTAACTCTTAAAGCAGAAGGCAAAGTGAACAATCTAGTTTTTTTAAGTAACAACTTCTGTTAAACATTGCATGAAGCTAAAGGTGAACATAGTTTTTCAGAGCTCAGTTATATCACATGAGTAGTTGCTAACCACAAAGATAGAAACTATTGTGCTAACGGAAATTCTCCCCATCTCTAATAACAGAAATGTCTTACTTTTTCGATGAAGAAACTCTGCAACCAAAGCTGCTACATGGACATAACACATTGCTGCCTGGAAAAGGATGCCAAGGAAGAAGGAGTTAGAATGGGTTCCAGGGGTTTGGCAGGGTTGTGTTTAGAACAAAGCCTTAAGTAATTACCTCTGAAAAATCTCCATTTTTCACATGAATCTTGGCCATGCTATCAAGCCAGGTCTTCCTGAGCTCTGGGGTGCTTGCATACGACTTGGCTAAGCTATACTGGAGATCAATTAGCATTTCAGGATCTTTCTCATGCTCCTTCATCTGAGCAGTGGCCATAAGAACAGTACGAATTCTCTTGGTCAAATCTTTGACTTCTGAAGGAAAAGCAGTTGCCTAATTTCAAAAACAAAAAAGGACATGTTTATCAATATTAGCAATGTGCTCTAAGCCTCAGCATTGAATCCTAGGAATAACTTCTGATTTTTAAATCCTTGTTACAGTCCTTGATATTTAGGTCTTGGTTCTTGGCATGAGGCACGCCTAAAGAACTTTAAATTGATTCTTATTAAAATATCCAACTAGCTCAGGCTGCAGAGGCACTAAACTTCATGGCAGTATATTTACAATACCTAAAAGCATAGACATTGGAGCCACGTGACTTGGCTTTGAACCACAGCTCCTCCACTGAATTCTACAGCCATGAGCGTAATCTATATTCACCTTACTGTGTAATTTTAGTTAAAACACTAAATTAAAATTTACAGTATACTTTGTATCAGACAGTGATCAGGTGTTTTACACATTTTTACAACATGTACATTTTTTACAACCACCCTGTGAGTGAAGTACTATCATAATTCATTTTACCAATGGGAAACTGAGAGGCACAGCCATTAAGTTTCACAGTTGCTAAGTGGTAGACAAAGGATTTACATCTAGGTAATCTAGCTCCAGAGATAGTGATCTTAGCCACTCTTCCACAATGACAGGCATATCTATCCCATCCACCAACTACCACATACATTAAGGTGAAAACCATATTACAAAAGTGTCCACTTACACAAATTAGAGGTTATGAAATCAGAGAATACTCTAAAGAGTTTAAAGAGATTATTAACCTCTGTCAAAGTGTCATTTTTGTCCCCTAAAACTGGTAAGTTAGAGTTTGCTCATTATTATGGCCACTAAGATAGTCTTATCATTTTCTCTTAGCCCCACTGGAGTAATCACAATTATCTGTATGATTAAAGAAGATGAATAAGGGACAAATATAGGAGTTAGGGAGCTTTCCAATGTGAATATAACCAAATGTGGAGGAATTTGTTTTTAAAAGTGCCTTCTTCCCTTTCCTTTCTTGACCCTTGGTCATCTCGGAGACTGCTCCTGGCTGGGGGCCATCCCGCCCCTAAAGCAAGGAGATGGTGGCGCAAAGACGACAAAAAAGTCGCTTGAGTCGATCAACTCTAGGCTCCAACTTGTTATGAAAAGTGGAAAGTACAAGCAGACTCTGAAGATGATCAGACAGGGCAAAGCAAAACTGCTCATCCTTGCCAACAACTGTCCACACTTGAGGAAATCTGAAAGCGAGTACTATGCCATGTTGGCCAAGACTGGTGTCCATCACTACAGTGGCAATGATAGTGAACTGGGCACAGAGTGTGGAAAATACTACAGAAAATAGTACCAGAAAAAAATTATGTCATTTCAGAAATGAGTCATGCAAAAGATTTCCTATCACAGAGAGCCAAACAGACGCCATGTACTTTAAAGAAGTTGCTAATCCGACTTTTATGTAATATGGAATTAAGGATGGTAACAACTGGTAAAATGAACTCGTAGAGTATGAATAAAAGATCCTAAATTACAGAAGTTGTTTCTGTGCTCATGGGAGTAGTTGGGGTAGATAAATGGGAGTAGATAAATTCAACATTTCTCTCCTGGGAAACTAGCTGAACTGGCTGGAAAGAAAACTTTCCCAGCCTGAGGACACTGGCATTACTCAGTGTTTTGTTTTGTTTTTTCAGTCTAAGCAATGTTCCTGTGAGAATATTTTTTGCTGCATAGATTCTACACGTCCCAAACATCAAGGATGCTATGACTGTGAGCTTTATTTTTTTTCAGATTTTAAACAATGTTGTCAAATTATGCTGGAAGATGACCTTTCCCAAGAATGGAGATAATTCCTCTGGGAGGAAACATCTTTTATTGGCAAAGGACTCCTCTTCCCTTGTACACATGTATCACTGAAGATCAGAACATGCTTGCTGTGCAACAAAACAACAAATGAATAGGTTTTAAGCATAGAGGTTAAGACAGAAGACTGGAGTTCAGGGTCTTTGGGTATGCCAAGAAGCATCTGGGGCAAGCCACAATCAGTTAACAGATGATTCTTAAAATTCATCAGATAATAAATCCCTTCTGTGCCATTCCTCATCTGTTGGCAATGGATCAGGCAGCTGTTAACTGCTCTAAGAAGTGAGATTTTGTGAAATTTCAAACTCAGTGCTTAATTAACCAATATTATAAATAGTTAAAAACTGTTTAGAAAGAAAGGATCCACTTATTTTCTGAGCAAGTTTAGAAATTAAGCCCACAGAAAATTCAAATCCTACTAACTATAACAACTGTGAATGAATGGATAGTCAATCATCCATACATTGAACTAATATGGGACTATCTGCTATGTGCCAGAAAGTGTTCCAGGTGCTAGACATACAGTGGTGTACAAGACAAAGCCTTGACTCGTAAAGCTTACATTCTATACACTCTATTCTATCAGAAGTCATGAATCCAATAACAGTTTCACTCTAGCAGTGTAAACTTCCCTACCAATGACGGTGGTTCTAACTTATTACCTGAACCGAGAACATACCTTCATAGGTCTGTCACTATTAGCAAAATTATTGATAATGAATAAAGACTCCTGAAATCTTGATCCTCCGCTTAGTGCTACATCAGCTATCAGCTGGCTTACAGCAATTATTATCTGTGGGAAGAAGCAAACATTGTTTTTCAATTACCTTTTGAGCAAATGCTGTCTTTTCATCATTATATAAGCCCATAATCACTCACATAAAGTGTTTCTTTTAAAGACTCTACACAGTTCCACTGTAATCTACTTTCTTCAGACATGAGGGGGTTTAAATTCTTCTACTGAAATAGCAACCTCAAAGGTCCCAATTTTAAATTTTATTGGGACTTTTCTCGATTAGATGTGATTTTTTTTTCAAAACTCATCAGTATGGCTAGATCCAGAACTGTTTCATAATAATGAACTTAAACAACGGTGGTCAGGTCTCCATTTTGAATATGTTTGCCAGGTAGTAGCTATGGGAAAGTTGGGAATAAATGATGTTTGCTCTGATGGATTCTCATTCCTTTTAAATAGTCCACTTCATTGTCCCAAACTCCCAACTCCAGTACCTCAGCTTCCTTCTTTGTTTCTGACTGGTACCTACCTGGTTTAGACTGCAGTATATGTAATGGTCTTTGATGGTGCTTTTTAATCTCTCAGGATACCTTTGAGGAATGCTTAAATGATTCATGCTAAGATGTTAATGGCTGCATGCTTCAGCTCTGGTCTTGGGAAACAGGATACTTTAGAAGCTATGAATGCAGACTCTAGAATCAAACTGCTTCAGATGCAAATATTGTCTTTACCAATTATTTACTGTGGGGCTTTGGAAAAGTTATTTAACCCTTCTGTGCCTCATTTTTCTCATTTGCAATATGGGAAAGATGATATCTGCTTTACAGAACTGCTCTGAGGATTAAAGACGTAGTAGTAGTAGTAGTAGTAGTAAACGTAAACTCTTGAGTACTTACTATGTGCTAGACATGGTTCTAAGCCCTCACATTTATTAATTCATTTACATTTAAATAATGGACTTGAGAGAACCGATGCTTTGATCCAGAAGAACAGACCCTAGTGGGGAATTTCAGGCATCCTGGCACACTAATTGCAGAAATGTTTTGAGGGAAGGTGGTATTCAAATGACAACTCATATAAAGGTGAATTATAAAAGCCCCAAAATGTAATGCTACCCCTAGTATCCAAAAGTAACTATATAGATTTTCAAAAAATACTGGGGTGACACAAGTTAACGATATTATATAGGCTTCAAGAGTACAACTCTATAATACATCATCTGAACACTGTATTGTGTGTTCACCACCCCAAGTCAAGTCTGCCCCCATCACTGCTTATCGCCCCAGACCTTCTTCTACTCCCCAGCAATCCCCACACTGTTGCTCATGTCCATGATCTTTTTTTCTTTTTCTTTTTTCCTCAATGCCTACACACACACACACACACACACACACACACACACCCCACCCCGCCTCGTATAGCAGATTTTTATAGAAACGATATACATCCATCAGCTTTCCACATAACTGATGACGTATCTAAAAACCTGCTTATAACTGTTTCTCCATTTATAACCCATCTTCAATAAACAACTCCCATGGGACTGACTACGGCAGTGAAGATATAAATATGACCAAGGAATTCCCATTTCACAAAGAGGTCTACTGAGCTAAGAAGTCCCAGTTGTGTTTTAGTTCAGAAATGTTTCATCAAATAAGCAGATATATATGGAGATGTTAAATAGCAACTACCATGTACTAAGCATCTATAATGGGCTAGTCATCTTGCCTGACACTACGCACTCTTTATTTTTATCCTTCATGATAGCCCTGCAAGGTGAAATATGTTTGGCCTCATTTTACAGATGAGGCAAATAGTTAACACAGATTGAGGAACTTGCCTGGGTTGCACAGTATTGAATAAGTAGCTGAGCTATGATTAAGATCACTAGATCTGATTTCAAAGTCCATTTTTTTCACTACTCCTTGAGACTTCTCTCATTTTTTACTTACTGGGCATGCTGGAATGTGAAAAACACAAAGTGTATTACCTGCTGTGAAATATTTAGTAAGAGTTTGGTTGTTATTTAATCATCTCATTTAATCCTCACAACAATCCTATGAGGCAGGTACAAATATTCACCACTATTTTACATATGAAGAAACTGAGGCACAGACAAAGGAAGAAACTTGCTCAAGGTCACACAGTTTGTGTTAGTCCTGGAACCTGAACTAGGGTCCACACTCTTAACACCTATGCTCTAGGTTAGTGCTGTCTAATAAAAATATGATGCGAACCATGTGATGTGAACCATGTATGTAATTTTAAATTATCTAGTAGCTGCATTAAAAGTAGAAGACACAGGTGAATTTAATATATTTTACTTAATCCAATATATCCAAAATACCATTTCAACATATTGTAAATATAACACAATTGAGATATTTTACTTTTTGGTACTTAGCCTTCAAAAGCCATATTTATTGCACATCACAATTCAGACTAGTCACATTTCAAGTGCTAAACGGCTACATGTGGCTGACAGCTATTGTATTGAACTGGGTAGCTCAAGATCTTGATCTAGAGGCTAAAGACTGAATAGAAAAGAGGAGCTTTGATTTTTCACTGACCTGCAGATGTGTTCTCAAAAAGGTTTTCCTTTTGGTATATTCAAAGTTGTTTCTCATCAGAAGATACAAAAGTGCAGATGCTTCGTTCCTGGTTGAGCTGATCTTTGAGGTGCAGCACTTTAAAACTTCATAGCAAAATGCAGCACACATGTTAACCCTTCCTTTGAAAAAGGCTGAGGGAAACTGAAGAACAGGAAAAACATAAATAAGTATCTGAAAATCTAATCACAGAAATCAATCAACTATCAAATGCCTACTATATTCCTACCCAAAACCATGCTAGGTGCTCTGAGGATACATAATGAACATAAGACCAGGGCTCTGCTCTAGAGAACCCTGACTAGTTAGAAATATAAAGGCCAGTATGTACCAATGACAAAACTATTCGAGTCTGTTTAAGTCAGTACAAAAATGTGAGGTACTGAATCAACGCTACAGATTGAGAAGAGCTCAGCACTGTCTGGAGAAAAAGATAAGTAGGTTCTTGATAATAAGAGTTAAATTAATAAATGACTGAAATGATGAATGGTTGATGGGTCTCAACCTGTCCCTTAAAAATGAAATGTATTACTTACCCTTCTGCTTTATATTTAAACAGTTCCTTATATTATGAACTTCCAAATGCTGAGCAAATTATAGTGGGGATCTATTCAGCAAGTGAAGTTGATGTTTTAACAAAATGAGGTATGGATGAAGTGTACACAACACAAACATACACATGCGTCCTCTACCCATAAACAGTGTTAATTAAGATACATTTTTCATAGGGAAAGTAGTCAATATTATCATAACAACTTTGGTGACGGATGGTTACAAGACTTATTGTGGTGATCAAATCTGAGGAATGTGTCAAATCACTATGCTGCACCCCTGAAAGTAATATAATATTGTATGTCAACTCTACTTTAAAACACATATTCTGGCACTGAAAGTGAGTACAAAAGTGACTGACCAATACTCAAAACAGCTAAGTGGTTGTTACTCTGATAATATATTCAGTCTGCTTTGTGGAAGATAAACTATACATATAGCATAGGCTTGTTAAAAATCTGCCATGCTTACATGTCTAGGCAAGCAAGGAGGAAGCTGCTTCAGGGTACACAATGGAGTTTTTCAGGGAGTGTGAAGCTAGAGGGCCAACCCCTTTTCTTATCCTCACCCAAGGACATTTTTTTCATTGCTTTTAGAGAGAGAGGGAGGGAGAATGAGAGAAACAGCAATGCGAGAAAGAGAGAAGCTTTGATCGGCTGCCTCCTGTATGCACCTGGACTGGAGATCAGGGATCAAAGATGGAACCCACAGCCTAGGTATGTGCCCTGACCAGGAATTAAACCCACAACAACCTTTCAGTCACAGTACGACACTCCAAACAATTGACCCACACTAGCCACAGCAAGAGGGCCAACCTTTTTAAAACCACTTCTGGGGAATCTTGAAGTTAAACCGATTTGTAGGACTCTAGCTTCTTTTTACCATTTTAACACCAAGTGTAATGCTATGCAGATAATGAATGTTTAATAAAGGATTTCTTACTGGCAACCAGGAAATCTCATCGACAGTTTCACCAGATTAAAACAAATCTTGCTGGACAAGAAATTCTAGTACAGAAACAAAGGTGTATGGGAGGGCATAGCTGTAATGTTAATGCACTATACTGTCTTCTACCCATATAATTTCTCGGAGTGGGCAATGGCCAAAATCATCCACGATGCCCTAAAACTGTCCATTCCAATGGACTCCCTTTCCCCCATATCTTGTTAGGTCACTTTGTATCTCATAGTAATGTTTACACTCTTTCCCCTTTTAGCTTCCATGATATCCTTCTTTCTTATCTTTCTTCCTACTTCCATGATTGCTCACTTTCATCTCCTCTACAGATTTCTCTTCTCACCCCTTCCATTTTATTTTTCTCCAATGTACTTCTCTTGACCTGTTTCTTTGTTCTTCCTCTATACACACCCCATGAGAAATTAAATCACTCCCATGGCTTTAACTATCACTCATATGTTGATGATGTTCCTAGTTTACTATGCTCCAGCTAAACTGGGCTTTCAGTTCCCAGAATTTCAACCTCTTATCCAACTCTGGGCCTTTGCAATATGCATGTCCTTTTCCCTACAGTCTTCTTCCTTGAGCTTTTCAAATGGCTGGTCCCTTTTCACATTTCAAGTCTCATTTTAAAAGTGACAAACCTATCTAAAGTTAAAAAAAAATCTCTCACAAATCACCATACTCTATCGCAGCACCCTGGTTCCTTCCTGAACTTACCATAATTATGATTTTATTTATCTGTTTATTTTCTGTCTCTCTCCCCACCCACCCCCAGAGTGGAAGATTTTACCATTGTATCTCCAGTACCTACTACAGTGCTGGGCAGGTGGAAGGTATTCAATAAATACAGTATAGATGAATATGTAGTTGATGACTCCACATTTAGGCAACCCATATCTCTCTCCAGAGCAAAGCTGCTCTCTCCAGAGCAGAGCTGCTGTAATACTAGCAGCTATAACTGGATATCCTTTAGCCACCCTAAATTCAACAGGGCCACAAAACAGAACTCATTACCTTTTATCCCAAATGTAGTCTTTTTTATATTTTATACCAGTCATCATGGCCCACTAAACAATAACTAAATTAATGACCAGATTCTATAAATTCTATATTCTTTCCATGTCTTACATCTGCCTTTGACTCTCCATTTCCACTGTCTTACTTTAGGCCTTCATCTTTTATCTAGCCTGTTGCAACAAGTCTTATTGCTGCCTTCTGTATCATCACCCAGCCATTTTCCACACTACTCTTTAAAGATATTTTCCCCTGTACACAACAAGCCTCTGTTAATACAAATCTAACTGCGTTACTTCAGTACTCCCTGATGTCTGACAGATGAAGTCTAACTCCTAAAATGTGTACACACTGATCTCGTCCCCATTTATCTCCAGTCCAGCTAACTCCTAGCTCCACAGCTGCAGAGAAACTTGCCAAATTAAAGTGTTTCCTCTTCTTCTCTGCCCACCCGCAGTTCTCTGTGTAGATTTCTTTTACCCTAATGGTATTTATGGATGTGGGTGTGTGTGCAAGTGTACTTCCCTCTACTGGAAAACAAGCCCTCAGGTTATATTCCTGACATAGTATCTAACAGCAGTAAGAGCCTAGCCAGTAACTGTTAAATTATTTTTTAATGTCTTTCCCTTAGTTTCTAACAAGATTCTTATAATTTGACTCAGTTTTCCATTTATTTCTTTATTCACAAATTGTATTCAAGAATAGCAATTAAAAAACCTTCAAATCTACCTAAAGTCTGTATTAAAGGCAACATGTAATGATGTCTTAGTTATCCTATTATACACATCAATTAACTGGATTTTTTTTATTTTGTTGGAGTTATACCTACCAGAGGGGAAGGCCTAAACTGTGCCTTTCCAAAATTTTAACTCCATTTTGGTTTATGATGCTTCCTACTACATTTGAAAAGTTATCATAAGCAGACCAGAAATAAGTCTTTGCTATCTGTTTCAGTCATGTTATTCCTAAAAGTCTAGCCTGAGGTGTTTTTTTCTTTTTTTTTAAATGAGGTAATTTGCCTGAGAATTTACAGCCGACAGATAGGGCTCATCCATTTGACCACGAATTGAGTGTCTATCATTTTGCAAGGTATTACACAAGACTTCTGGGGTTATAAAACTCAGTATCTGCTTTCAAAGTACTTATATACGAATGCACTAGTAGCTTACTTATCTTCAGCATAATACTTTATTTTTTAAAGATTTTATTTATTTTTAGAGGGGGAAGGGAGGGAGAAATAGAGCGAGAGAAACATCAACGTGACAGAGAAACATCCACATGGATCAGCTGTCTCCCATATGCACCAGTGTAACACTTTAAAAAGAAGCAAAACAAAAGAAAAAGTGGCAAAGCTATAATATGAAAATGGTACTTTTTAAAGGAGCTTACTGAAAAAGGCCCAGCAATGACAAGGTGAAATAAAAAGCATGTTCTGATTTTAGGAGACTCTGGGTCAGACCCAGAGTCTCCTATTTGGCTGCTCTGTATCTATATTTACAAAGGCAGTACTGATTTAATGTGTTCAGTATCTGAGGTTTGTTGATGTCATCTCAATGATCTTTTCTTCCTGCCATGAAACAATCCCACTAGCAGCTATAAAGCTTTTTTTCCTTACCTTACTAATGAAAGCTCGCAATGAGGCAAATACATGTTTCAGTGACACTTCAGATTGTCCATTTTTAAGAAAAGCAAGATGTATATCAAATACTTTTTTCATTAATGGATTGTGTCCATCATTATTTAAAAGTTGACTCTACAAAACATGAAAACATACATTTTGTAGCAATAGTTTATACCACCCACTTCCCAGAATGAGAGAACTTGACAGTACCTGCTTATCAATCCACTGAAAGTTTAAGAAAAACAAAAGGTTTAATTTTAAAACATCTGTGTCATCCTTCAACTTGGAAATCTCAAAATACTACATTAACGACATCTATACTTGATTCTATCATTTTAAGCATAGATTAAAAAATTATTTTTCCAATGTAACACACTAAATATAAACTAGTATAGGAAGAATAATTTCTATTAAACTAAATATATTTCTTCTCAATGAAGAAATCAGTAAGTTTATAATGGATACAAGGCAACTGGCTTTTGTATTTCTCTGAAGGAAACCAAATAATGTTAGAATTAAGGAAAACAACAGTCCTATTTTAAAAGTCTGTTATCTACTTTTCGAAATATGTTTAGTGTCAAGATATGCTTAGCCACTGGTGAAAAGTTATCCCCTCTATGAATAGAGAAAATAACAGGTATCACAATTGAACAGACCATGTAAATTGTTTTAAATGCTCCTTGTAAAGAGAGACAGGAAAAAAACAGCAAATTGTAGAGAAATATCTACTGGATTGTGAACCTTAAAAAATAGCATTGGTTAGCTTCTCCAGCCCTATTTTCCTATCCCTCCAAAAAACTAGCAGGTTACAACTTGGTCGAAAACAACCAAAAACCAAAGTAATATGGAAAGTTGTGACAAATCTAATGGTAGCATCGACAGCCAGAATCCATGAATGGTGTTAGATTTTTCTAGCTCTTTCCCTTAGTCACTTCCAAGTGTGGACTCTTTGATAATGGGCCTAGATATGAATCCTGAGTCTGTCACATACCAGGTCTGTGGCATTAACCTCCCTGTGAGCTTCAGTTTGCTCATTTTTTAGATGGGAATAATAGTGGAATCTATATCAGAAAGCTATTAAGAAGATTAAAAGTGAGTTCATATTTGTATTTTTAGGTTTATTAAGGTACAATTTATATACCATAAAATTTATCTACTTTAAGTGTACAGTTCAATTATTTTTAGTAAATTTACAGAGTTATGCAACCATGACATTCCAATTTTAAAACATTTCCATTGCCTCAAAAACATCCCTGGTGCCCATTTGCAGTCACTCGCCTTTCCCTCTCCAAGCCCCACAATAAACAACTGAGTTAATATTTATAAGGCAGTTAGGGTAGTGCCTGACATCCACCAAGAGGCATGTTTGTTAATTAAATAAGCATCTGAATAGGAGGAAGGAATACAAGCCTTGAGACCAAATATCCTTATTTATTGGCACAATGAAAAATGAATTTGGTTTGCTTTTTAAATGAGAAAAACTTAGTATTTCATAAAGGGATTCTGATACCTATTTCTTATTAGTACAATCTCTAATTCAGTTTTCCCTATGAGCCTCTTCGAAAAGTACAGAAGGGGGAGTAAAGAAAAAGTTACCTGCATAACTCAGGTGAAAGCAAGCAAGACTTTTCCACTTTTGAGTTCTCCTAACGGTGTTACATTACAGCTATATAGTTTTTACTCTTTAAAGCACTCTCACACCCATTATCCCCGTTTACTCCTTTGACAACCCTGCAAAGTCATTGCCTTTACCTTATTCTTTTTAATCATAGCAGTGATGACTCGTACTGTGAGGCAAACATCTGAGAAAAAACACTAAGCGCCTGACTAGGGAAGCCAGCCAGCCTGCCTGTCTGGAGATCATCTAGCCTAAGAAGACACCTCATCAAAACAGGCATTTGAGCAAACTGATTCAATCATAATTTGGACTAAAAATTACTGGCTATTTTAATAAAAATTATGACAGAGAACTGTTTTTAAACACAAAAATAAAACAACTGAATTTAAGAGAGAGAGGGGAGCTTGAGAGCAAATTAGTCCAATCCCCTCGTTGAACTCCCAAGGTCTCACAGCAGCCAAGCTCAGCCCCACAAATTTCCTGATTGCTCATTGGGACTTGTTCACCACACTAGCTCCTGACTGGTTACTTTTTGTATAATGTTTTCTTAGCAGTGATGCCTACTAAATTTTAACTCTTCATTCTTACCTTGAAGCACTGGGTGAAAAATGATATGGTATCTAGTACTGTTAAAGAAACTTCAGTAGCAGTATTGCCTTCAAGAAGTGCCTGATGGAAAATGTCTGCTTCAGTTGTTGTAGAACCTAGGATAAAATAATGTAAATTATAGCTGCCAAACACAGAGATCCATGTAACAGTTCTGAATGATTTTTGCCCCCAAAAAACTGAGACAAGCAAGAAGAGAGGAGGCTCTTGGTATCTGCAGATCTAATTGAGTTTCACTGTATTTATTCCTGAATCAAACATGGTCTTGGTTAATCAAGATTACTAGTTTTGACTTCAGCTCTGTATCAACAGCTCTGCACACATAATGAGGTGCTCACTTTTTTGGAGACAAGATTTCAATGATGAACTATAGTGATGTTACAAGGAAATAAAGTGGGAGGCATTTTAGGCCACGCAGGCTGTAAGACACATTTTTTAAAGGTCTTGACTCTGTTAGATCAGGGCCCATCAGCTCAAGACATTTGTTTTTATTAGTAGTCCTTGTCATAAGGCCACTTTTGCTGGCTTCCTTCTCTGCAAGCTTCAGAGGACTGGATGGAAATGAAAGTTTTACCACTCTTTGATTTTTTACCAACATTTGCTTTTCAGGGGACAGCTTCCATTGCCCTACTTGCCTTGTCAATACTTCAACCTGTGTGAAATGCAGTTTTGCCCAAACAGAATGTACAGTTCTTAAATTTCTGCAGTCAGCTCATATGTGTAATCCCTTAAAATCATTGAATAACACTAACTCTAAATCAATATTATATATGTACTATTATGTTATACCATTATGCTATTATTTGTATTAAAGTTTAACGTAGCAATGAAGGATGTCCAATGTAAATAAGAACAACAATTCAGTGGGAAAAATTAATTTCTTTAATACTGAACTAAGAAAAAAATACCATTACCTAAAATAGCTGAAAAGCCCATGCATATTTTATTATAGTCATGTATGAGGAACATATGGTATATAAATACAAATATGCAAATAGATCTATGTATGGGAAATCATTTTCATTCACACTGGTTATTTAAACCAGAACTTCTTTAAGGTTAAATAGTATTAATAGGTCTGTTTCAAACGGATACCCTACACACATTTTCACTTACTATGATTAAGTGTAAATGAACTTTCCAGGCTACTAAGATGCTGAAGCCGGGCCTGCATTACTCCTGATCTGTTTCGAAGAGCTGGCATGGTTTGTGATTTTCGGTCTACTCCAAAGTGTTTTGACAGCCAGGCATCATGCACCCTAAAATAAAATTTAGTTAGGAACTGGAGTCCTCTAATACTGTATCTCAATGTTAGGTGCTTTTAAATGTTAAAAAAAGATTAGGTTTCTACATAAACACTATAGTATGATCAATATTCTTCCAATTATTACTTGGCTTAAATGAGATAACACTGAAAATTGTATGAAGTTTTAATGTATATTCAAAAGATCTGATACTATAAAAATATAATTACGGAATTTATAAAGTTATTTATTTCCCTCCTCATTATCAAAACATCGGTGTAAAGTAAACAACACTCAAGTAAGATTCAGTCTTTTCTCAGGAGGTGAGGAAGGACAAGAGTCAGTGAAAACAGTGAGGGGGCTCCTCAAAGAGTTGAAATGTGGGGGGCAGGGTGTAATTCTTGGATGTTTAAGAATGAGTGCAAATCAAATGTTTCTGAACTTGAGTTAAACTTGGACCAGAAACTTTTACTATTTAAATATGTCTATTGCAAGAGTTTGCAATTTTTTCCTTTAATATTATTAAAGTTCCACTAAAAAATTACAACTCGGTCATACAAGAACAAAAGAAGGAAAAAAGAGTCTGTCTATTCCCTAGGAAACATAGTGGGAGAGTCAGCAGAAATGTTACAGGTTAAGGCTCAGGGTGGTACTTACCATGCCAGCTTCAAGATATAAGGAAAGACAGTGGAAATTGTCACATGAATGATCTATTATTAGGATGTTCCAGAGACTCAACAATTATAATCCCCATCTAAACAGCCTCTTCAGTTTTTGGAAGTGCAACGGAATTTAAAATAAAATAATGAACTCAGATTATCTGAGTTCCTCTAATGACTAACTCTTCCCCTAAAATATATCTCATTGAAATAAGTAATATTTTCCTTAGGATCCCTCAAACATTTTTTAAGTATTTATTTCAGTAAGATGTAAACAGCAAAAAGAAGAAATAGAAAATTTATAATGTATATCCCAATCACTGTTGCAAATTTCTGTTTATCTTGGCAACTGAGGTGAGTACTGATAGTTTGTAAATATAAGTACAGACATTACAATTATTCTCTGTTTATGGTTTCCTGCCTTCTCCTGGATCTAGCCCTTTCTCACCCATCCTTGAGAAAAGACAGCATTTATTCCAAGATTAGGACAGAAACTCTGCATACAGGGCTAACTATTACCCTTTGCAAAACTTAAATGTATTGGCTCACATTAGTTTAATTTAAACTTTGAGTTGAGATATGCTACATAAATCATGGGTTGTCTTTTATAAAAAGTTCTACTGAATTCACTGGGGTGACATTGGGTAGTAAAATTTTATAGGTTTCAAGTGAATTCAAAATAAATCATCTAGTTTTTACATGGCATGATCAAGATTGCCCTCTGTTGGAAGAAAAGGAAAAAAGTGGAAATTGCCATGCTGTGGGAATTACCTTGCTATGTTTCTTTTCCCCATGTATCTAAAGTGAAACAAGCACACTCTAGAAAGAAAAACAGTAGTATGTTAGTAAAGTACTATCTTTCTCTGCAATTTAACAAGTAATATTTGAAAAGCTATGTGTTACAAAAAATGACTACTTTAAGTCATATTACAATATACATTCTGGTAGACAGAAATAAATATACACATATCTACTTTTGAGCCTGCCATATATCTTTCTACATTTGTTAAAATTATATCAGCATCAAAAAGGCCCACATCTTCATATACAATTTTAATGACATAAAAAAATATGTCAATATAAATCATCCTTTGTGTTCTATAACACATCAAAACAAAGCTCTCCAGTACAGTTATTAATGCCTAAAAAAGGTTCTTAAGCCCTAAAAATTGGAGTAATTGCTATACTTTTTTATAATGGCATTAAAATATTTTCTATTACTGAAAATCTCAAACACATACAAAATTACAGAGGATAGCATATTAACCTCCCACGTACCCAGCACACACTAGCCTCAACAATTATCAACTATAGTCATTTTTGTTTAACCTCTACCCTGAACAGGTCCTCTGCTTCCCCTACATCCTTCCTAACTCCCAGAGCTTTTCAAGTAAATCCCCAACATCATATATTTTCATTAGTAAATATTTCAATATAATTGGGGTAGTTTATTTTCTTTTTAATCTTAACTGTTTTGTTTGCTGCCATTTTCTGCAAAATTTGGTAAATATTTATGTATTGATTATCCTCTCTGTATTTTGGTAGACATGCACATACAATATTACATGTGTGCTATTTAAAAATTTTCCTACATTTCACTCTAATTTTTTTAGTTTTCATTAATAATGTAAAAAAATAGCTCAGCATACAATATGGGGTGAGGCAAAAGTAGGTTTGCAGTGGTTCATATAAAAATACAATAATTAATAATACATGAATAAACTGTTTTGCATACTCACAACTGCAAAACCTACTTTTGCTTCACCCCATAAAGAACATCTTCCCACTTCTACCTAAAAAAAAAAAAAAAAAAAAAAAAAAAGACTAGATCTTTCCAAGTGCCTCAGAATGAACATACCTGTATCAATCAATTTTTCTATCTATGCATTTCTGAAGTCAGTGGAATTACTCAGCTCTATCTTACAATACAAATTCTAAATTCCAACCATTCAAACTGTTCTATTAAGCCAGCATCCGGTCTGAACGACTTAGGGCAGCTGATGCCACTTCTAGTCTTCCAGATCACAGAAAGACTCCTGCTAGGCCATAAAAATGGTCTATCATTAGCTAGAATTTTCTATAATATCACAAGCATTTCATCACCATATTTTCCTTCTATGTGTGAAGAACCTGTACTGTCAAAATAGTTTAACATTTCCTACAGTATTTGCAAATAAGATGCTGAAATCAGGGAAAAGGTAATATTTTATTGTGTGTAAAAATTAAATCCCCCCCCCAAAGAGGAAAATTTATGACAATAAGTTAACTTACTCTAAAAGTACGAGAATATTTATGAGCTCCTGCGGAGATACTTTATTCCAGTAAGTTAAGAGGGTATCTGAAAAATGGAATAAATAGTGTTAGTTCTTGAAATAATTAGAGCTAAGAGCATCGTGACCCCGAAATACTAATAATTTAGTTTCAGCAACCACCAACTCACGGTCAATTCTGCCCAATACACACACTGTATTCTTTTGTATTAATTTCAAATATATCCTTTAATCTGTAATTATTTTAACTTTGGTATTTTTATTCATTTTGTAAGTGTTCTTTTTGGATAGCTTATCCCAATCTTTGTATTATCCCTAAAAACAAAGGAAGTGAAGCAGACCTGGGGTTTTTAATGAACTTCCCAAAATTTTATCCAAGATGGTGGTGCGTTTATGTGCATTTTGCTGAAGGGAAAGGTGTCAAGTACATTTGCCCGCTACTCAAAGGGCTCTCTAAACCAAAAAGTCTGAGAACCGTAAACTTTAGAAAAGACAGATTTTCTTCCTTCTCTTTGCCTTTGGATTATAAACTCTTAAGTTCTGGCAACACGCACACACCCAAGTACTTTAGATATAAAAGTTCTTTAAATCTATCACATGTACGTATCTTTTTACCTGTTTCTTTACTTCCAACACACCTACTTATGGAGATTTTTTAAAAAAGGAAATTGCTGACATTTAACTTTCCAAACCTTTTTCATCCTATTCAGATATAGCTAATGGTGTCAGCAGATCCTCTTCTAAAAACATAAACATTTCGGAGACATCACAAAAGTAGGCGTGCAACCAGAATGCAAACCCAGCTAGAGCCCATTGAAGAGAGCGATGGAGGACTAGGCAATATTGACCATACGGAGGGGTCCAAAGGAGGGAAGCGTGTTGAGGTTTTGACTTTACTTCCAATTTTTTTAAAGACCGTGAGTACTGACCGTTTCTAATGATTATAAAAATACTTATCACCGACATAAAAATGCTAAAATGGAGTCAAACTAGATTTAAAAAATTAAACTAGGAATAACTTCCGGTCCCCTCCCCCCCGCAATTTCCTGCCTTTGGATGCTTCTCAGCTCGGAGAGCAGCTGGACACCCAGAAGTCACCGGGTTTCCGGCCTCTTCCCAACCTCTTCCCAACGGCAGGTCGCAGGCGCCATCTTCCCCTCCCTGCGCATTGGCTTTGTTTGTGAAAAGGCTGAGACCGCCTTTCCACCAAAAATCCAGGACATCTTCTTTCAATACCTGAGCCGTTCCTGAGCCACCCCTGTTGCCCACACCGTGCCCAGAGAAGCTTCGCATAAGGTCTGTAAAAGGGGTGACGGGTTTATCCCTGCCGCGGCCTAACTCTAGTCAGAAACTCTTAAACCATCTTCTCATCAGCGGCGTCGTCTAGCCGTTTGTCTGTCTCAACCGTTTCCAAATCCCAGATCGCTGAGACATGATGCAGGCAAGGAACGAGGGTGGCGAAGACAGGAAAGGCGATAAGATATATCCAGAAACTGGTAAATTGGAGTTAAGTGCATGTGATGTGTCGAGTGACGATTTTAAGAAAACCTGGCTAACACTGAAAGAGCTCCATGACAGAGAGCTACACCGTTTACAGGCAAAATTAACCAGTATGAGGAAAGAGCGATTGGCAGATGGGAGGAGGACAGGCTCCATAGCCAAAATTAAAGAGTTGACTGAGCAACAAAAAGTCCTCAATGACACCATTCAATCCTTGCGAGATCAGTTAAGCTCAAAAAGGTGTGAACGCTGTGCAGTGAATGAAACATACAAGAGTACACTACAGCAAGAATGTTACGCTATGCAGCAAGAAAACCTTAAGTTTATTAGCGAGCTCACTGCAGAAAGGGATAAACTAAGAAAGGAAAATAAAATGCTTTCTGCAAAACTTAAATTGTCGCAGCAACATTTAAGTCTTTTTTCAGAGAGTGATGATGATTTCATTCCTTGTGCTCAAGGGACTGCCTCAGTTTTTACGGTCAAGGAGCCAGAGGAAGGAAGTAGCGTGTATCAGCCTATGAAACTGTTAAAGCAATTGATAGGTACTGAAGAGATAAAATCTGGAGGGGAAAAGGAAAAGCAAAAAATTCCACAGCTTCCACTTATACTTCATAGTCCGGACCTGTTTGACATGGCCGAGACCTCTCTTGAGAAGCTCGTTTCTGACACCCCCAGTAAGCCTACCACAGAAGCTAGTGATGACCAGAAGTCTGTAATTTTTCCCTCAATATTGATACAGAGTACTCACAGGGGGCGTGAATTTAAAACTGTCTCAAATCTTTCTGAAGACAGGCTTGGCCAGGCAAAAAAGAGAGAGATGTTTAGACGTAAGACCTCCACAGAGAAGACCTCTACTCAGATGGGCTTCCCTGGGAGCTTTTCCAGTATTGCTAAAGAACAAAACCCAGAAATTCAAGTAGTATCTGAAACTTCAGAGGAAGATATGCCTCAAAATCCAACCTCACTTGGCTCTTTTGCACTGAAAAAGGAAACACTCCCTTCAAATGTATTTCCTTTAGACTACACAAACAGGAAAAGATCGATTGGTATTCCTCGTTACAACATTGGGTTGTCAGAGAAAGATGGCAGTTGCCAGATACCTTCCAGGGAACAAATGACTCTGAGAAAGACTACTAAGGAACCTACAGGTGCATCAGGGCATGGTGCTGATGATAAGCCTCAAGGTGATAACCAGAGTTCCATTTTGGGGTCTAAGATAAAGAGAAAATCCAGGAAGCAGTCTGAAAAAAGGAAGTAACTATCACTTATCCTCTCTCTCTGAAGGAAACTGCTTTTCTTTCACAAGAGGACAGTTTTGCAGTCAATTTACCATACCTTAACTGATGACCTCTGACTCTGATTCCATTTCCCGGGACATAATAAACAAGGCAATAAGACTAAAACATTGTTTGGAAAATGTCTAAGACTTGAAACAGTGAATTATTGCCAGTTAATAAACTACAGCTCCCTCTACTTCCATATAAAAGTATCTTTTTGTTGAAATTAAGTTGCTACTGTTTGTGAACCAAAAGACCTTCAGGGAGTTCTGTTTTGTTGAAACTAAGTTGATACTGTTTATGAACCAACAAGAAAAGCCCAGAGGAGACCTCAAGGGAGTTCAACATTTAAATGCATTTACAGTGACTAAGACTAAAATAAGCTATAACCTGACTAAGCAAGTAACTAGAATACATCTGTTGACAAGGACTCAGAAGCCAGTATTTTTTGGAATAAAATGAATATGACTTTAAAGATACCATACGGCATGACTCTACATGTACACAAGATAAAAAGATGTGACACAGACTGTACACTTATTAAAAACGTGCTCTTAAAAGTCAAAAAGCAAAAGTAGAAGAAAGAAAAACCTATTTAACAAAGACCAAATATTTAGCAAGTAAAGGTCAACATTTACAAAAGAAGAAAGACCTATGCTCAAGAAGCAAAGCAGTTATGGTTTTACCCATGACATTAAAAAAGCAGCCAGGAGCTTGTCACTGGTATACGGGGTGTGTGTGTGTGTATGTGTGTGTGTGTGTGCACGCCATGTGCGTGTACCACAGTATATGGTGTGTGTGTGTGCGCGCATGCACATGTACTGGAGTGGAAGAGGGGAGAAACTAGTCAGCAATGCATCTCTCCCTCCTCCTTCTCCCCAGCACCCCCAACCCAGTCTTAACTTTCCCTGAGCTGTAGTGGTGGGCAGCTTTTTTTTTCCATGTGTCTTTTGGGTCTTTTTTTGTTTTAAACAATTGAGAAAAATTCATGTACTTTGATAAAAACTCACCTATTTAAACAATACAACAGTTTATAGTATATTCAAAGAATTGTAAAACCATCACCACAGTTTTAGATATCTTTATCCTGTGAAGAAACCTTGTACACATTAGCAGTCACTGCCTGTATTCCCCCACTTTTCACCTTGTGTGAAGACATAAACAGTGATCTACAGCTATAGTTGTTAACGGAACCATCATCTGAAACAAAATACCACCAGGTTGAAAATGGTTTCTCTTTACTCATTTCTTTCCCAAAACATGGAGGCCCATCATATAGCCTCAGTATACCCTTTGAGTTTTATTTTATGCCCTACATTCTTAGAATTTAAAGATGCCAGTTATTTAATCTACTGTATAAGATTTTGTTTTAGAGGGGGATGAGGGAAGAACAAGAGGGAGAGAAATACCGAGGTGAGAGAGAAACATCGATCAGCTGCCTCAGACGCGCCCTGACCCAGGACCGGACCTGCAACACAGGCATGTGCTGTGATGGGGAATTGAACCAGTGATCCTTCACCTTGCAGGACAACGCCCAACCAACTGAGCCACAAGGGTCAGGGCTTATCTACTGTTTTATTAATGTACCTTAGAATTTATTGTTCATGTCTATCGATTGTTTTATGTGTCTCTAGCTATCAACTTATTTTGTTTTTATTATTATTTATCCTGTATGACAAACAAGTAAATAGAAAATAAGTAAAAGACAATGACTATGATGATCAGAACCCAGGTGCTTTTATGTTCTTAATTCCTGCATTTTTTTTTTGAGCAAAAATACTCAGATAAGGAAGGGAGAGGAAAGGGAGAGAAATGTGTGAATAAATGTAGTATTTGGGGAAAGATAAACTGATTTTACTTCCAGATCCAGAAAACATGTAATTTATAACAATCTTTTGGTTATATTATATCATACAATGTAAAGAGAAACTGATAGTACTAGTAAATAATATACGAGGGGGAACCCCAAAAAACACCCCAGAATTCATTTATAAAAAGTTCTGTATTCTTACATGTTTAAACTTTAGTCACCTTCAAAGTACTCTCCATTTGATACAATACACCTAAACTGAGACTTCTTGCCACTGCTTAAAATAGTTTTTGAAATCCTTGATTTTTATGCCTTTTAGTGCTGCTGCCGTTTTTTGTTTTTACCTCTTCCACACTGGCAAAACATTTTTCTTTAAGGACTTTTTTATCCAGGGGAAACAAAAAAAGTCACTCAGGGTGAGATCTGGTGAATAGGGAGGGTGGGACATGGGGGTCATGCCATTTTTGGTCAGAAACTGTTGAATACCCAATGTGGTATGGGCAGGAGTACTTGTAAATCCCCCATCATGAAATGGGCAAGCACACTGAAAGAATCTTCAAAAAAATTCACTGAAGCTGAATGTAGCCTCTCACACCAATGCCAGCTTGATACACTGATACAGATGGGTTCCTGGAACACTCACCTAGCAGGGGAACTCTATACTACAAGTAGCCTGTCCTCCAGAAGATAATTCTGGGGTTTTTTGGGTCCCCCCTCGTAATCACATACCAAAGGGAAAAAAGAGCCTGTAAAAGAACTTGAAAACATACAAAACCATACAGTGGTACTATGAAAGCAACTATGGCATTCCCTACCCTCAAATAACGCTTCCTATTTTTTTGTTTGCTTATGTTTTTCCAAATCCTGGGTCAAATAAAAGCTAAAGTTTTAAATATGAGTTCTGGTTATTATTAATTTTTTTGTTTACATTGGTTATTTAATGCATTATATGCTCTGCGTGAAAAATGTTTAGCCCTTCTAAAACTATTGCCTCATTTTAGAAATTAAATTTTAAATTAAAATTATTTTAAAGAATCAAGTGTATATGAATGAAATGAACATATTTTAATATAAAATACAGAACATTTCTGAGGTCAGAGTTTTCAAAGTTCTGTTTCTAAAGAGCATGTGTTCTGGGTGATGGTCAGAGATTTGTTGCATGAAACTGAGCCTGTGGGGTAGATGTCTAGTGGAGTCCAGGCTTAATATGCTAGAAACTCACCTTCAGAAATCATTTTTACTATATACAGGTAGCACATCAATAGGCTTCTGATTTCATACTGATCCAATCTGTTATACTGGGATACACTGCTCCTTGTAGAACTCTGTCGGATCTGTAATATAAAAACAGGAATTTTGTGAACAATATTGGTACAACAGATTCCCATAGCCTTTAACTCAACAATTTTTTTATCATTAGTCCTGTTTGGGAAAATTCTAAACATAAATCCAAATTTTATGTCTTACCTGGAAGATAAATGAGCTGACTCTTTGTTGCTACCACCCCTAGTAATATCACTGGAAATTACCTTGGGTCTTTATCAAGATAGAGCCATGAAGACTCTGAATGTTTAATTCCCACAAGCCCTTTGCTTTAAGAGTAAAAATTTTAAATAGTTGTATATGGCTATTCTAGGAAAAACAGCTTTTACATCAAGGAGGAACCTAGCTAAGATACATGGAGGTATAAGAAACACTTTCAAAATCTCTCCTTGGAGTTTATTAAAATACAAACTCTATAGGTCAGAAAATCTATCTTAAAAAAGGCTAATGATATTACAAGATAAATACAATAAGGAGGACTCAGTAATACTTAAAAACTAGAGCTTCTACAAAATAGTTATGTTTCTATTATTTAATCACTTTTTTTCACATATCCATTAAGCATGACAACATCTGACCCATTTGGGGATTTATATGAATAGAGTAATAATAATCTAAAGAAACTGCCCTTGTTAAAAATCAATACTTTAAGTTGAGCTAAACTGGGCTGGGGGATATACATTTAACAGAGTAGGATTTACTTCAGAGAACTTTCAGTTGGAGTAAAACACCTAGGTTCTGAATGCACGTTAGCTGTGTGACTACTAGTGAGTAATTTAACCTCTTTGTCCTTTATTTGCCTTACTTAGGACAGTGTCTGTTGTCATAATTCTAAATAGTGTGAAGTAGAAATCTTTGTGAATAAATTACTATTTATCCAAAGCCTCAAGGAAGTATAGTTTATCCAAAGCCTCAAGGGAGTGTAGTCCAGTGGTTCTCAAGGGGTGGTTCCCAACCAGCAGCATCAGCATCACATGGGAACTTAGAAATACAAATTAGCAAGTCCAATCTAAGGCCCCTATCACAAACTCAAGGGCTGAGGCCCAGCCATCTATTTTATTAAACCTCGCAGTGGATTCTGATACACACTATGAGTGCCATGATAATAGGAGAAAAAGTGCTGGAATTAGGAAATCTGGGTCCAGGTCTAGCCCTGTCAGATTTGTGTGACTGTCCTCAATCACAATCTCAGTTTTCATTTGTAAACTGGAAGTTGAAATTTACTACTTTTATTAACCTTTCTAACTTTATGACTCTGATTTTACATAGCAGATGACAAGTTTTTACTGGTCTCAAATGAGGTTTCACTTACTCAAGGCAAACATATCCCCTAAACTTTACTGTTAGGCTTGAAAAACTGAGAATTGGAGAGTACATTCCAATGAAGTGATACCGGGACGCTGAGATCCTCGGTTCGGGGACCTACTTTTTTTTCTCCCAAGTTAATTATTATAAAAGAATGAAAGGCTGACTTAATACTGACAGGAAGTGATTTAAGTGACAAGATACATTAGATATTTTAAGCTTGAACCCTTCCCTCTCTAGAACAGTGTGCTAGGGGTTAAAGGAGGTATTCTGAGTTAGAACTCTCAAAAGATGAATGTTTTGGCTCCTACAAACAGTTAAAGATGTCAAAGTAGCACCTCCCAGGATAGGAAGCAGCTGCTAAAATTTCCAAAAATTATGGGATGCTTTTTACAAATTCAGGATGGACTACAGGAGAGAGCCTCTTATTTAAACAAAAAGAAAGATTGCTATAGCCTAACAATTCATCATTAGGGCTCCTATATATTTAGGTTCTTACATTTTCACCAGTGCTGCCTTGTTCGGGAAATCCTGTTGCTCCTTCTGGGATGAGGGAACCTCTTGAATCTTCCCTCTTAATTCCATGTCCATTTTGAAAAGACCCATAAGCTGTAAAGAAAAGCCAAGTCCTTGCTAGCAACAGGATGAATTATCAAAAGTATATTTTAAAATAAGTACTGGGATAATTTAAGTAAAGATATATTTTAGGGATTAGATCTTTGTCATCTAAAATTGTGAAGCTTATATATTATATCAAAATACATATGAAGCCAAATAAAGTATAAGCATTTTTTGTACCTCTTGAAACACTTTATTATGTATAAAACTACAAGAAATTCCTTGAAAGTCATTACAAAAGCCACACAATTTGAGAGATGCTTAGACAAGGAAACCTAAGCAAAAAAAAAAAAAAAAAAAAAAAGTGGCTGCAAGTGTAAGTTAGATTTTAATTAAGTTTTAGTAGAGATCATGCCGTGTATAGTTTTTATTATAAAATATTTCAAGAAATACAGGACAGGGTACATTTCTAAATAGCCATTAGATGTACAGTCTTTAAAGGACTTAATTACCGGTGTCTTTGTCAGTGCTCAGACTCCCTCTACTTGTAGGTGAAGTGAATCCACATGTAAATTCATCTCTGGATGCCTGTAACACAATATGATACCTCTGTCACTTAAATTTGTACACTAGGGTACAAATTTAATCAGAATAAGTTAATCAAATTAATAGTATAAAATCATACCCTAATTTTAAACAAAGCTCACTGTGAAAATCTAAATCAGGTATCAGTTTTGGTATTTATGTGACAAATCTTTAAAAAATTGGGTACAAGCATACTGAAGTAACCATGACCTCTGGCTAAGGGACATAACTCTAGATGGCTGGTAAAAGCTGACACTGGTGCAGTCTGGTTCAATTCTCCTGCTTGGACCAGGAGCAATGCTAGAAGGAGGGATTTGACGAGAAGCCCTAGGTGAACTTGAGCTGCAAAACAAAAAACGGGTAAGTAAAATATTTCCAAATATCACTGTCAAATGTTATGGAGTAAACATAAGCATGAGCTACAGTGTTTGTGAAGAAACACCAGCCTGACACCCAGGTGGGTGATATAATCAGGAGCTACAGGTAATCAAGCCATCAGGGAGGCTAAGAAGCAGCTTTCTGGGGAACCCAGGACAGGCTTGACAAATCGAGATGGGGGATTTCCAAAGGGAGATGTAAAAGACACAGTTTAACCTGCCACCCAACAATGTGACAGCTACTGAAAGTAGAAAGGCGATCTTGGGTCTTACAGAATATGGAGTTGGGGTAGGGTAGGAGTTAACAGTCCCAATGGGCAGACTTTAAAGTGTACAATTATAAGCACCATATTTTAATAGGATGATTGGTAAAATGGAGCATATCCAGAAGAGCATAACCAAGAATGTGCAGGGTTTGTAATGACAAATCATTAAGTGGAGATAAAATCCTTCAGGTCTAATGTGAGAAGGAAAGTTTTTATTATTATTATTATGGCAAAAGGTGTTTGGCCAAATGGGAAACTCATCAGCTCCAAAGTTCCTTTAAACTTTAAGATTCTAAGAGAAAAAGGCATGGACCAAATAAAGTGACTCATCAGGAAGCGCAGAAATGAGGCTGTCAAGGGAGGAGAGAAGCAAAGGAATACAGTTTAATCCCTGGTACCTAAAATTTTGGCAGTGAAGAAATCTTCTGATCACTTTTCAAGCTGAATAAATACATGAAAGCAAGAACAGTAAAACACTGAGGACAAGGGGGTTTTGGTGTTCTCCTGGACCTTGTTACTTAAAGCATGGTCCTTGGACCAGAAGGAGCCAAAAGCTTGTTAGAAATGCATAATCAAAAATTCTACCCAGGCCTGCTGAATTAGATTTTGTTTTAACAAATTCCCCAGATGATTCGTTTGCACATTCAAGTTCAGGAAACGTAACCCAGGAGTAAAAAGTAAACCATTTCAGGGGTGTCCAACCTGCGGCCTGCAGGCCACATGCAGCTCAGGATGGTTGTGAATACGGCCCAACACAAAATTATAAATTTACTTAAAACGTTATGAGATCTTTTTTGGTGTGATTATGTGTCACAATTTATTTAATGTGTGGCTCAAGACAACTCTTCTTCCAGTGTGGCCCAGAGGTGCCAAAAGGTTGGACACCACTGATTAGATTGAGACCATAGAGCATATGATACCAATTCTAAATATAGTCAACAAAACAAACACCAATAGAAACACATTACTACTTACAGAACTAGGCATGGCTGCACAAGAGTACAAGGTATCTCGACCTGCTAACCGCTGTATATTTTCCAAAAGCAGTCCAACAAATGGGAGGTACAATTGTGCTATTTTGGCTTGTTGGTTCTGAAAAATAATTATTGGGAGGCAAGCTTATAGGTATAATGATTTCACTTATATGTGGAATCTAAAAAACAAAATAAATGAACAAACAAAACAGAAACAAACAGATATAGATAATAAACTGACTATTGCCAGATGGGAGGGGGATTGGGGAAATGGAGGATAAAGGGGAGGGGATTAAGAACAAATTGGGAATATAGCCAATAATATTGTAATAACTATGTATGGTGCCAGGCAGATGCTAAGTTTATTGCGATGATCACTTTGTGAGGTATATAAATGTCTAATCATTATGTTGTATACCTGGCACTAATATAGTAAATATAGTATGTCAAATGTGATTAAAATATATGTTAAAGAAGCTTGATAGGTATAAAATATATACTATATATGTTTGTAATACGTATATTTTATGAATAAAGTTGGCTCCATCTATCAGTTTAAAAACTAAAAGCAGGCTAATATCCATAACAAATTAATAAAGCATGACTCTATACTTATAGTTTCAAAACTAATTATCACAGAATATTGTTGATATTTGGATTTATAGAGTCAAATCGCATGGCTCAATGACAACTACATAATGTAAAAAGCACAAGTTTATTGTTTTAATAACAGTTGACATATAAAGCAGATCATATTAGTTCTATTCTTTAACTCCAGTGAAGGCTGAATTTCATCATAGCAGGGATCATGTCTCTCCTATTCGCTGCTTCACCCCCAGTGCCTGGGCACATAGCAGATGGCTGATGTAGAAGGAAGGGAGGGAGGGAGGGAGGGAGGGAGGAACAATAAATTACTGTATTCATTGAAGAAACATAATTCTGCTTTGATTAAAGTTACAATTGAAATAATGTGATCTTGCCCCCCTAAGTCAACTGTAAGGCTTGGGAGATCGATATATTTGTCAATATGCAAATAAAGCTGGCCACAATAGTCTTAACTAATGCAGTACCTCTTATACAAATTTATTTATGGCTTTTCTGAGCTACAGACATTCCTCACCAGATACACACATACACTCAAATCAGCAAAAACAGTGGTTTTCACGGTACAAGACTTGCTCTCCATATTTCAGGACGTCAGGAGGCTTGTCTGGAGATTTACATAAGCTAAGGCCTCTAGGGCACAACCATCATAAAAAGTATGGGTGCTTGGAGCTCCTCTCTCTACCCTCACTTCGGCATCATCATTTCTATTTGACAAATGGCCTCTTACTTATTAGACCATCTGTGAATTCTTTGAACCAAACAGAAAAAGGAAGTGAAGCTTTGGTTATCCAGGCCCACGAAGCAAACTTCTATTGGAGAGAATCCTATACTCATTAATACCTGTCTGAAGCTTTTGAACAAAGAGGAAAGGGCATTACAAGCCACCGAAAGGCTAATGAGCTAGGCATTTCAATCTTTCCCAGTCTAAAACCTCACTCAAACAGGCATAATGTTTAACTTACAGATAACAATAACTTCAGACAACCATAGCTCTGTGTGTGTATGTATACATATACTACCCTCAGAATTTTATAAAGTAAATAATGTCCAAATATGTAGTATAAAATACAGATTGCCCCAAATTTAGAATGGCTCAACTTATGGTTTTTGGACTTCACAGTGGTGTGAAAGTGATACAAACAATAAATTACATGAGATATTCAACACCTGATTATAAAATAGACTGCGTTTCATGATTTTTCCAAACCGTGGGCTAGTGCAAGTGTCCTGAACACATTTAAGATGGACTAGGCTAGGATGTTCAGTAAGATGTATATTTAATGTATTTTCAACTTATAATATTTTCAATATACAGTGGGTTTATCAGTATGTAACCCCATCAGAAGTCGAGGAGCATCTGTACGTAAAATTCCACCTTCAGGTAAGGCACTACTAGTGAAATCCCTTTTCCTTCACTTTCATCTAAAGAGATAGGGTGCAGGGAGTATGACTCATTCCTTCATGAAGGGGCAGTTCATTTTGTACTTTTCCTGTGAATCCTTTGCAATCACAGCTAAAGACATTATCCTCCACGTTGTGTAAGACCCTTGTCCCCACTACTAGGCATAAGGAGCAGTTAACTGGAACACAGTGGTAACTAGCATTTTTAAAGGTTTGTCTAAGCTTGGTTGGAATGGATGACTTTTAAGATATATTTTAATTTAGATATATTATACCACTTAACTTGTGTTAAGTCAGTGTCAACATTCACCTAAAAGGGGGCACATAACAGAGCAAATTACACTAAGGGGGAGAATGTTATAGTTACAATGAGACAAAAACAATGCAACCTGCAGTAAGTAATAAATAACATCTCAAAGCTAAAGAGTTAAATCTACTTCATACAATAATAAAATCACATAAAAAAATACCTAGCAAAATTTGTAAGTAAAAAAATTGTAATTAGCCCTGGATGGTGTGTGGCTCAGTTTGTTGGAGCATAGTTCCAAAACTGAAAGGTTGAAGGTTCGATTCCCAGTCAGGGCACATGCCTGGATTGTGGGCTGGGTTCTGGGTCCGATCCCCAGGTGGGGCACATACAATCCCTGGTTGGACATGGGAGGCTACCATTGATGTTTCTCTCCCTTCCCCTCTCTAAAAGCAATGAAAACATGTTTTGGGGTGAGAATAAACTTTTTCAAAAAATTTTAATTAAAGAAATATAACTGGATATAACTGGCAGGCATTTCTGCTTATTAAGGACAAATGGGAATACTGCAGAAAAAGAATAAAATCCATCTCCAAGTAAGCTTTCCAAAGTGATTATAATAAGTAACAATTTTATTTATATTTGAATGTAAAAACAAAGGGACAAATTATTAAACAATATGATGTAGCCTTGAACCCTTTGAGAGCAGGTAAGTTAGGTTATTCTTAATCCACATAGTATACATTTTCAAGCCCACAGGATTTAATGTTATTAAGATTTGAATACATATGTTAAAGATACAGCAAACACAGCTGTGGCCTTCACACACTGACCCATGTGTTATGTATGTAAGAAGAAAAAGTTCTTATTACATATTTTATATTTGACATACTTATCATGTCTTAATTAATCACTTAGTCATCAATAATATACTTATTTTTTAAAGATTTTATTTATTTATTTTTAGAGAGGAAGGGAGGGAGAAAGAGAGAGAGAGAAACATCAATGTGTGGTTGCCTCTCATGCGCCCCCCACTGGGGACATGACCTGCAACCCAGGCACGTGCCCTGTGGTTCATAGGCTGGCGCTCAACCCACTGAGCCACACCAGCTAGGGCCAATAATATACTTATTTATGGACATATATGAAGGTACATGTGAATGAGTAGACAAGGCTACAAGAGTAAATGATTTTTTGGAAAAATAATAATTTGTTTATATAACAAATCATGAAATAGTTATGATATTCAAACATAAACCAGTGTTTTTTGTTTGTTTCTTTTATTAAGACAACACTTTCAGTTTATTCAGGGAAGGCAAATACACATTGTTTTTATACTATGAAAAAAATTGAGTTTCCAGAGAATGATTTTTTCATTAAGGTGTCCTTTTAGACGTGAAATTGTCCTAGGTAGCTACCAAAATACTCATCTGGGTACAAATAATCTAGTAAATATATAGACTCTATCTGTTAGGAAAAAGGAGAGCAGCTGCCAATGAAGAGGACAGAAGCACTGGGAAGCCACCCAGGAAGTCCAGAATCAAAATCACATAACATGATGCTCAAACAGTGGGTCTATGAAGAGAGTGCAGGGGAACAATTGGTTGATTTGGTTAAAAACAAAATCACTAAAAACAATGCCTGAATTCAGCAGCCTGTTCAGTTGAAATGGCTGACCCAGTGGCCCAGATAAATATTTTAGCAAATACAACGATTTAGAGGTGGCATGCCCTTCATCATGGTAGAATCAATGAGAGATTCCAGGTCCAAGGACTGCCTGAGAAAGCCTTATTTCATGGACCTTTCCAACATGTCATATCAGCATGCTAAGAATCCCACCTGATATTCTATTAGCTGGTGCCATTGGCAGGTTTTAGTGTGGGAACAGCAAGTTTAATTTTTTTTGTCTTACAACTCTGACTACACAAAAGGACTTCTACATCTTTCTAGATGTGTTTAATAAAGGTTGGTTTATAATAACTTTTGGGGCATATATACTAGCAAATAGTACTTTATACAACATTCCTTGTTATTTTCAATACATAAACATTAAATGTTTTGGGGTGACCTGTATTTGGACATAATAAAGGTGGTCAAGGCCATGCACTGATGTCCCAAAGAGTACAATCCACAGTGATGATGCCATTTGTGGCATTAACATTTATTTTCTCATCGCCAGTGACAAAAGAAAAATGATCAGGGGGCAGACAGGACATCTCTTAAATGTAGTAAAGAAATTTCACAGGCCTAAAGAAACTATTAAAAGGAAGAATGGAATAGATTCCTTTCATAAAATAAATCCTACTTCTGATAAAACACAAATCAGTTTGAACTTCTGAATAATAAGTAGGATTCAAAGTGACTTTTTTTTCTTAAAGATTTTATTTATTTATTTTTACAGAGAGGGGACGGGAGAGAGAGAGGGAGAGAAATGATGTGAGAAACAGATTGGTTGCCTCTTGCTCAAAGTGACTATTTTTAATTGCAATCTCATTCTTAATACTTTCCCAGAATCCTTACTCCTGGGAAAAGCAAGGCAAAATACTGCCAAAGGGAGAAACCACCGGTTTTTTTCAACAGTTAACTAAACAATATTTTAAAAACCTAATCATTTGAAACTGAATCAAAAGTTATCTGTAAAACTAAGTTCATCAATATTATGTTCCTTACTGAAAACTTCATCTTTAATAGAAAATCTTAGCAGAAACTTACTGATACTGATGATTGCACAGACATCCTTACCTTGTGCTGGTATCTAGTATCAAATGCATGTTTTATCAAAAGATTCTTTATGACAGAGATAGCTGTATATCTGATCTCATAATTGTCTTGCAGAGCAATGGAGGTTTCCCTCAGAAGTAGACCAACCAAGAAGTGATGCTTGCAATACTCATCTGATAAACTGTATTCAAGATTTGAATCTGCAGCACAATGAAATTTAAAACCCATTCATAAAAATATTCAAAAATTATTTTAATATTAAAATATTACATTGATTATTTAGTAATTATATGATCATGCTAGCAAGAGCTATTATTTTATTATTAATAAAACTGAACAATTATTTTATCATACAGAATGAGCATGCAAAATTACAAGACAGGAGCACTCACAATTAGGGCTAGATGAAAGCCTTAATGATAACTTCAGTGGGTAGAATAGTCCCTAGATTCTTTTTCCCTCTAGATTTTTTTAACTCTTAGGATAGAAACTAGAATGAAAGAATACTATGGCAGTATCTTAATACATTTCTTTATTATATGAAGAGATGTAGTTACAACTACAAGTTGAAGTAATTTTATATGACAATACTGATTTACTTATCTATTTACACTTGTAAATTAGGAAAAGGAAGAGAAACTAGGCAACTGAATTATTCTAACAGTACTAACTATTGGCTGTTCTAATAAATGTTACATACTGACCTGAATACAACAGGATAAAAGAATAAGAAAAAGCAGCCTCATCTCACTCCAATTCATCATCACGCAAATACAATTCTTTTATTTCATAAAAATCTACACTTCAAATTATGTCTCCCACTCCCTATTACATCCTCAATCCATTTCCAATCCCAGCTGCTAATATCCTGGTTGCGACTTGCCTTATAACTTCCTCAGCAGGGACTGTGATCAAGTTTAATTTCTACAGTAGGTTTCTACCATATTTCCTCTAGCCTACGCTTTAATTTAGGTAGGCTAAATAAAGTCAAAGGATACATCTTTTATTTTGTTTTTTGCCCTCTTCAGCATTTAATATAATGCTATGCATTCAGTTAGGAGTTAATAAATGTGGTGAGTAGTCTGATTTAATCCTAAATCCTGATGGTCTGTCCACCCTTCTTTTCTCTGAGTTCTTCAGAGCTATTAATAAATACTGGGAAAAGTATGGGAGCTATACATGCTCAAAATCTAGTAAGAGAGTGGCTGAGTATCTTCCCTCCATTTTCACTGGCTGTAATTCAATCACTAAAACCATTGCTCAGCAGCTAGCCCTAGACACCAACACTGCTGAGTTTCTTCCTGCCATTGGTCAAGCTCTTGTGTGAACCCCCATCACTTTCTATGCACAAGGGCCAGTACTGAATAACCTGGGTGGCCTTATCTGGATAGAATTGGCAATGGTAGTTAAGTTTTTCACTTCAGTGTTTTAAATAAATTTAATCAGATGAACTCATCCACACCTTCAAAACTGTGCCCAAGCAGTCATGACACAGGGTCAGAGAGAAGCAAGGCAAGCGCAGGAGATGACACATACTTAAAGAACAGCTCCCCAACAGTCCCCATGCTGGCTTGAGCTGAAATTTGTTTTTTGATGATGGTATTTTAAAGTTGATTCCTCTAGCAATCAACACTCAAGCTTATTTTAAAAGCAAACAAATACACTGCTTCATACACTTTCTGGATACATTAACTAAAGCCTCCTTTTGGCTAGGGAGGATTTGAAAAGCAAATGAAGTTCCCGTCCACCTTATACATTCATCAAATCAATTGTTTTTAAAGAAAGCAAACTACTTTAGAGTGAACCGAGTTAAACCTACCTACTGAAGTCAAACGGTCCACCGCAAATGAAAAAAAATCTAATTAATATATGAAAAGAAAAGGGACAAATAAAAAACATAGTAACATAAGAACAGTGCTACACAACAAAGCATTCAATAACACTAGCAATGGAGATAACTGAAGTCACTTCACAAATTTAATGCATACATATTACTATTTTATTCTACCTTTATACTTTTCTTTTGATGGTTCTTTCAGCAGAAATACATTTATATGGTTTTCTTAATTCAGTCTCATATAAGAGTCAGACACTACTACAGAGAGCAATTTTACTAGTATCTCACATCTGTGTTTAAGCAACAAATCTACGTAGCACACCAGATTTCTTTACACTATGAATGACACTATTTTTTTCACAGTAACACTGTGAAAAAAATGCAGAATACCATTAACAAATCTACCTTCAGGTTGTAACAATTCTGAGGTTACCTTTAAATTGACTGGTTTAACTAGAAAATACAATATTATACTTCACTAATGCTAGCAAAAAAAGAAAAAGAAAAAGGAAAACACAGTTCCAAATGATGGAAAACACAAATGCCTACCTTGAACTCGCTGAAGTTTAGGTTTTGCAAATGCCATTGGCAAATTCAGAGGAATGTAATGTTCATGATTGCAAATTGTTTGCAGAAATTCAAACTTGTATTCAGCTAGAACCTAAACAGAAAGAAATTATACATGAATTCATATTCAGTAGGCATTTACTATTTTAATAATTAAATACAGAACATTAATTTTCAAAACAGAAGTGTTCAGTATTTTAAGCACACTTGGAGAGGTGAGCTGTGCAGGAAAGAGTTAACATAACAGGCCCGAGACTACTCTCCTTAGAAAGACTGGTTGGTCCTTGGCTCGCATTTGGGCAACTGGATTTAGAAATGTTCCCCACATGATAAGGGTGTACCTTTAGTGCCAGCCTGCTCAAACTATCTGTACAAAAAATGTGATTTATAGTGAACACTTGCTTTTCTTTCCTTTCCAAGCCTCCGGAATTTTGACCAGCCTCCAATACATGAACTGCCCCCAGTAACAACCCTAAACCCCAAAAGGCCTTCACTAAACAGAACCATTGTATATGTGTGGCTGCATTTGCACTGCTGGAGAGAAGGTGTGCTGTGTGACCCTTCGCGGGAGGAACGGTGTGCTCAAGAAACTTGCACAGAGATTGCCAAAGGTTCCCCTTGAAGTCTCCATGACCCTTAGTGATCCAGCTGAGTACTCTTGCTGTGTCACAGTAATGAATTCTAGCCATAAGTACGACTGTATGTTGAGTCCTGTGAATCTTTCTATTAAACCACCAAACATGTCGGCGGTCTTGGGGGACCCCGAGAACACTATGCAATATTCCCTTCTTTAAAATATAGCTATATTCCAAGCACCAGCAGTTCGAAATCCTCCAGTGGACAATAAATGTCACCCTTGGTTTCACACCCTAATGTATACATCTACTACAGTTATGGCCTTATACCTTACCTTGGGATCTTTGGGGCTGAATCCAGATATGTAATCATTTATCAGATTGAAAACAAATCCTCTATCCATTAATGACAAGCAGCGCTATAGAAACCAAATCAAAATGAACAGTTAGCTGCACACACCTAAGTCTGTCAAGTTTTTAAAATCTTTTTAATCTGTACCACATCTATGGATGACATTTTCTCTTTTACAGGTAATAGAGTAACAGCTTTCAGAACTTTAGGTGACCTTAAAGAAAGAGACAGAGGGCAAATGGCTTATCACTGGAACTGGAACACCAACTGTACCATTTATAAATAAAATTATATATACACATATTATCTCTATATACATATATCCATACATAATCATATATACACATACACACAAATACGTAATCTGCTCAGCTGTACAGCCTCATTTTGGTCAACTCTCAAAGCATAAAGTGGTCATTGAGCTACTGAAATTGAGGCTTGCCTATGTAAATATTTCAGATGAAAAGGTAAATTTTTCTCTGTCTTGTGAAGTCATGGTTATGAAAACACTCTTCCCCTGGGACAGCCCTCCTAGTTATCCATATCTGCCTGCTGTTACTCCTAGTTAAGGCTCTTATTACCTTGCCAACTGAAAAATTATAGTTAGCCTCCTCAGCAGTTTTCATGACTCTAATCTTTCCATCCATCCAAGTGCTTACAGATTAATCTCTAACTCTGGCCCTGATCATGTCACCTCCCTTCCTGAAAGCTTTCAAGAGTTCCCTATTGCCTCTAGTAAAATTTCTAATGCCTAGCTTAGCAATCAATGACACTCACAATCATCTTCCAGCCTACTTTTCTAGTTTTATTTTCCAATACAGCTCATACACTTGTTATGCCCTCAGGACGCCCTGTATAGTCCCTCTTCTGGGTCTTTGCTCATGCCAGGACTAGCTAGAAATTCTATCCCAACATCTACCTAATCCTGCCCATTCTTCAATATTCTGGTGAAGTTGCATCTTCCTTAACCACCTTGGTCTACAGGTCCTTTTAAGCACCTTATCTTATTACTAGCTTGTATTTACTTACTGTTTTCCTGTGTTTTCACCTAGATAGGAAAATAGGAACTATCTCTTTTCCTTTATGTTCTCCATAGTGCCTAGAATATT
Source organism: Pteronotus mesoamericanus (assembly GCF_021234165.1). Taxonomy (NCBI): domain Eukaryota; kingdom Metazoa; phylum Chordata; class Mammalia; order Chiroptera; family Mormoopidae; genus Pteronotus; species Pteronotus mesoamericanus. Next base: position 1,225,961 of record NW_026555203.1, read on the forward strand.
CCTGTGAAATAGAAGGAACTCTATATTGATTAACCAGCTGTCTGCATCTCACTTCTCACCTCTTTCAACTTCCACTGCCACTACGCTAGGCCAGACCCTCATCAGCTCTTAATTTAATGAGGTAGGCTTGTATTTACTCATTCAACCAACAGAACATTTTGAGAATCTACTGTGTTTCAGACAATGTACTATATTCTAGAGAAGTACAAAGGTGATTAAAACATGGTCTTTACTCTTGTCCAATGATGAAGACAAATAAATAATTAAAATACAGCGCACTAAGGGTAAAACCAGAACAGGTGAAAGACACTGCATGGGAAGGTTACGGAAGAGCTGAGCTTCTACAAGATGAATGGACTATGCCAGGTAGGCAAGGGGGAGGGCTTAATCTTCTAATTGGTAGTCTTGACTCTGCTCTTTTCCTCACTTCTGCCATCATACCAACAATAAAATTATCCTCAAAAAGTCCTTGGTGTTTCCCCATTGCAAACTAGTCAAAATCTAATTTTCCTAGCCTGATATTTAAGGTCTTCCATCATCAGGCACCAGATGGCCTTTCCAGCTCTCCAGCTCTAAGTCCACACGTCTCTGCACAATGACTTTCTTGCGCGTTCCTAAACACGTTCAGAATGTGCAAGTTACATCTTTGCTCATGGACACTTTTGACTCCTGTCTTGGGGAACTATTCTTTTGGTTTCTGTTCATAGTCCCTGGTTATAATCCTTCCCTTTCTTGTTTTCCTATTGTATTTTTTATACGTTCAGTGTAACAGTAATTGCACTTTAACTTGTATATGCATTTCAATGTGATTTCCTCTTGCATCTTTGAGCCCTCACACAGAAGGTGGACAAATGTTTAACTTGAACTTAAGTAAATAGTGCTATTAAATCAACTATGTTCTAGTCCCTTTACATGGTAAACTTCAAGTTTAAACTCCATGGAAGAGAGTGTGATTTTACCTTTCAAATAGTCTCATCCTTAGTTCATTTTAAAAAGATATGTGGATACTTGGTTTTTAATACACATAAAGTGCTATGTAATAGTGTTAAAACTTTATTTTGATTCAGGTAAAGAGAGGCCTTATATCAGAAAATCACTCTAGAGGTCTGAAACCAGGCTGTGAATTTTTAATAAAAGAAGGATAATGTTAGAATCTAAATTGCTTGAATGGATTATTGACAATCAGGTTCTTAAGGTTGGCACATGAAGAACTGGGACAAAACAGAGAGTGGAAAGAAGCAAGTTAAAACTAAGTGTGTTAAAGTGACCAGAGGGGATGGGGAAAAGAGGACAATGGTGGAAAGAAGGGGAAGGGACTGGACAGAGAACATGTATGAATGACTCATGGACACGGACAATGGTGTGGGAATTGACTGTGGGAGTGGGGGGTGGGGGTGGGATGCGTGGAGGGGGGTAAAGGGGGAAAACTGAGACTATTGTAATAGAGTAAACATGATTTAAAAATTAAAAAATAATAAATCTAAGTGCGTTACAAACCTATGTCCCTGCTCTGCTACAGATCAAATAGCCACTTCATAGCACTGCATTCTAGCTTTGTCCCTTACATACTGATAATAACAAAATATAAGGATCAATGTGCTATCTTCCATAACTAGAAAAGTTTCTGGTACCTCTTAAATAAAATAATCTCACTGACCAAAATTAACAATTTGTATCCACATGTTTTAGCAACATGTAGACTATGGTTATATGAGCAAACAGGTTGCTTTAATTCAAGAGATCCAAGTTCAAAAGGCCAACAGGGGTCAGAGAAATGATGTAAATGCATAAAGAGAGTAAGGGGTTTGCTAAGGAGTAGTGAGGATTTTGGCACCATACCTAAAGGCATTCAAATTAACATATTTGAAAAAACATCATGTGAAACAAACAAAACATGCCTCTGAATAAGCCACCTGTGTGGCACCTCTGATTTAATTAATTAGACATTTTGATGGGAGAAAAAAAATCAAATTTTGGCTGTTTAACTAACTTGATAAATCAATTCACTTACAAGTTACTCCAGAAGCCTTAAAAGGACCTAGCTGAATCTTTAGAAATTAGGTATTTTTTTTTCTTTTGGCTTTAAAGGCGATATTGGTGGAAAATAATTTCTTACCATGTTCTGGCTGCCTTTAACTCACCTTCAGGAAGCTAGCCAAACTGTAATTGACATTTCTAGACTCATCGGGAATTTCCGCATAACGAATAGTCACATGGGGGATTATTGCAAGCAGCAAAGAATGTAAGACATGGTGATATGTCTCCGGAAATCTCTGGCCTCTGGGAAGCTTAAATAGGCATAGAAAAAAGTTAGAGTTCAAAAAGGTCTAAATCAATTGCCATTTTTACTTTCACAATCTAAAAATGATGTATTTTACATCATTGCAGGAACTATCTAGACATCTTATAATATACAGTAACTGGCTGAAATCATCTAGAGTAGGTCATTTGCCCTAGCTGGGTATCTCAGTTGGTTGGAGTGTCGTCCCATGCACCAAAGGCTGTGGGTTCAATCCTTGGTCAGGACACATATTTAGGTTGTTGGTTCACTCCTTCATTGGGGCACATGTGGAAGGCAACCGAGCTCTCTCTCTCTCCCTCTCCCCTTTTCCTTCTCTCTAAAAGCAATAAACATATCCTCAGATAAGGATTAAAAAAAAAGAATAGGTCATTCATTCTGAGATAACTTTAGAATCATGTTCCTCAGATGCAGATATGGTCCAGTTTTTAATTCCAATTTTTCCTGACACACAAAACACAGATGCATCATCCATGCATCTCAATTTCAGCAAACCTTCCTCTAAAAAGTATAATGATACATATGAAAATATTGTTTATTTTACAAGTCTTGGCTTCACAACTTCTATCACTAAGAAAATTTCTTTGTATGTTAGAACAGTTTGAAAACACAACTAAATGTATAGACTACATTCCAAAAGCATGTTTATTACGTAAAGTGTATTTAACCTTGTACATGACTTTGACCTTCCAAAAAGAAAGTTTATTTCTGATTTGGTACTTGTTCTTTCAAATGAATGTTTTCAACAAAGACATTTTGAAAGCAAAGACAAATAAATAGAAAGCTTTGAAGATAATGCATTTTACCTGGCAAATAACTAATATGAAAGAATCTAGGTGGAAGAGTCCCCTCAAGATTAGACTTTAAAAAATATGAACTGTCAATGTCAGACCTCAGATTTATGGAATACATTTTAAATTTTTAAATTTATTTTATATTTTAATTATAGTTTACATTCAATATTATTTTCTATCAGTTTCATGTGTACAAGATAGAGCTTAGATAATCATACTTATAGTGTTCCCAAGATATTACCAGTACCCCCTCGGCACCATACATAGTTATTATAATATTACTGACTATATTCCCTATGTTGTACTTTACATCCTTGTCACTGTTTCATAACCATCAACTAGTACTTCTTAATCCTTTCACCTTTTTCAACCAGTCCCCCAACTACCCCTCTCCTCTGGCAACCATCTGTCTGCTATGTGTCTATGAATCTGTTTCTGTTTTATTTGTTCATTTATATTGTTCTTTCCGTTCCACGTATTAAGTGAAATCAGACAGTATTTGTCTTTCTCACACTGACTTATTTCTCTTAGCACAATACTCTCCAGGTCCATTCATGCTGTTGCAAATGGTAAGATTTCCTTCTTTTTTATGGCTGTGTAGTATTCCATTGTGTAAAAGTACCACAGCTATTTTATCAACCCATCTACTGATAGGCACTTGGGCTGTTTCCAGATCTTGGCAATTGTAAATAACACTGCAGTGAACATAGGGGTGCATATATTCTTTCGAATTAGGGGTTTGGGTTTCTTCAGATATATAGCCAGAAGTGGAATTTCTGGGTCATAAGGCAGTTCTATTTTTAATTTCTGAGAAACCTCCATACGGTTTTCCTTAATGGCTATACAGTACATTTTTTTAAAAACAATATTGAAAAAATGAAGGGCTAAGAGCCCTTCAATATAAAAGAGGATTTGCATAGCATGGCGACCTGTGAATACAATTAGTTGTCTTCATCTATGTTAAGTATTACCCTTGAGCCAACTTACCTTAATCTTATTCTCTTCCAACAAGTATGTAGCCATAGACTTTGCAATGATTTCAAAGAAAAACCATGAATACTAAAATAAACAAATAAATAAAATCTATTTAATAGTTGTTCAAATCTTTGAAACTGAGCAAAATTTAACAAATCCATGTGGATCTTATCTTTAACTTGAATACGATTTTAAAGTGATCCCAATTTCACAATGGAAGTTCCACAGAATAACTTCAAATTGTGTTAGCAGAAAGGTAATGTTGTACCTCAGAGCCTACTGTGACGTACAAAGGGCTTTTGGTAAGAATGTTTGCCTAACGGAAAGGCACGTTTTAGCATTCACACTGTTTTGAATTTCCTACACATGGTGATAAGAGCAAACAAACTTTTAATTTATTTTATTATTGCTTTTAAACTGTCTATAGACAATCAATCTCATGATTGCCTGTACTCAGTCAGGGACCCAACCCTGCCCTTGGCACAACACTGGGGCTGCTCATGTAGCATGGATGCTGGCCTACACACTGTAATTTAAAGGTACAGAGAAGCCTCAAGAAGACATATCCTAACATACCTGAAACTGAAATTCTACCATTAACAACAGAAATTGTAAAAATAATGATGACAATAAGAGCCACCATTTGAGTGCATTGTATATGCCAGAAACAAGATCTTAAATACTTTTCTTATATTTTAGAAATGAGGGATTGAGGCTCGGAGATGCTAAATAACAGCCCCAGGTCACAGAACAATCAAGTGGTAAATATACAATAGGATTCTAACCCAGTCTACCTGATTCAAAATTCTTTCTATTACACTGAGAGCAGGGAGTGGGTGGGGAGGGCAAAGAGAATGAAATTCTGTAGAACTTGAGGGAAAAGAATGCGTGGGCAAAGTGACAAGGCAAAGCGGGGGTCTCAGGAGGAAACGATAAAAGACTAGAACTGAAATTGAAAGATATCAAACAAGTACATCTCTGGCTGCTTCCCTCCTCTGTTGTGTTCTGTTTCCTTACCTTTAGCAATTTGTTTATTGCTAGAAAGTCTGCAGACTGTTTCAATATTGCTATCATTGTAGTAGCCAGAGTTTCATGTATAAGGTGAGCCTGAGGAGCACTTGGTTTTTCAGGCCGGAAGCTATACTACAAATAAAGAAAATGAACTGTAAGACAAAATTCTCACACCAAATCAACTGCTCAGAAAGCAAGCTTACTCCACAAACCTTTATGAAGGATCTTAAATAATTATCCAAGCCTTCTTCGTGACACTTTGACACGATATGTAGAAGAACCCTGAAACAACATTCCCAGAGTCAGCATGCGTGGCTACAATCAATTACCATGGTTTGATTGTTAGATAGGACCACCATATTTAATCCTAGAAATACCTATCACTGCCTGCATAATTAAAGCTGAGATGACTGCATAAGATGTCAAAAGTTTCCACATCTAACACACTCAGGGCCTTGTATAATATGATTTCTGGTTCAAAAGGAGGATACTTTATTCTGGCAACCCAGAAGGTTCATCTCCTTTCTAAATCTCTGTATACATTTGAAGTATGGTCATAGCTACTATACAGTAAAAGACGTCAAGTAAGGTAAACATTGAAATCCCCTCTAGTGAGAAGAAAAGAAATAGAAAAATAAAATGTGAAGCATGTCAACAGATGGGGCGAAAGGGAAAGACAGGACACATATAATTGCATGATATCAAATTGGAAGTAAATATAAAAGTCAGAAAATTTTAAAGTTAAGGGACTGGCAGTGTGGTTCTCAACCTTGAATTCTGTGGTTCTCATCAGAATTACCTGGAGCGTAGGCCACTCAACTCCTACCTCAGTTTCTGATTTTTTAGGTCTGGAGTGAAGTTCAATGATTAGCATTTTAAATAAGCTGCCCCATGACACTGACACTGCTGCTCTGGGAACCACATTGTGAGGACCCCCGAACTGGAGTAATGCTTCTTAAATGTCCAACCAGACTGTCCCGGACAGCAAGCAGAGAGGAGCAAACAGTATGCAGCTGCATGTAGCTTGAGTCCTGATGGTGGCAACAGCAGGAGCAGCAAGGCCAGAAATATCAGCACCGAGCTCTCGATTTTTTTTAAAGCCTCCTGTTTTAATTTCAAAATTCAGATGCATTTTGTGTTCTGTTCTACAATATATCCATATTTGTTTCATATAAAAATAACACTCCCTTATACTTTCAAGTAAAAATTGATGGCTTAGGGCAACTCTGTCCAATATATGAGAGCCACCAGCCACACGTGGCTATATAAATCTAAGTGGAATACAATTGAAAATTCAGTTTGCCACTTACACTAGCCACATTTCAAGTGCTCAAGAGCTAAACGTGGCTAATGGCTACCGTACTACTGGAGAGCACAAGTGTAATAGTACATTTCCGTGATTGGAGAAAGTTCTTTTGGACAACACTGGTCAAGGGCAATGGTTCTCAAACTCTGTTGCATCATGGAATCACCTGGGGAACTTAAAAAAACAAAAACAAACAAACAAACAAAAAAACTAAAGCTAAATTCTACCAGAATTAAGCCAGAGATTCTGCCTTAATTGGCAGGAAGTGTCATCTGACGGGGAAAGTTTTAAAAGCTTCCCAGGTGATTCTAACAAGCAGCAAAGTGTTAGGATTGCTGGTCAGGCAAAACATGTTAAGTTTATCCTATGGCTTATGGTACCTTTATCACTGGGGATACAAGTTCCCCAGTCTGAGAATGAAACTAAAGAAAATTGATATGAAATTTCTGATTTTCTGGTTCTTATTTGGAATATCAATTTATATTTAAAATGAACACAAAGGGAAACAAAACTTGTTTCTTTGTATTACAACACCGAAACTCACATGGTGCAGTTGATAGGAACGTCATCTTCATGGGTCATATTTGTGAGAACTCGGAAGAGTTGCATAAGAATTACAGGCAGAAACTGTATCATGACTTGGATCTCCATGGCATGCAAACACTAAAATAAGTCATTATTAGTAATGAACACAAACTCAAATGATATAACTTGCAAATGTGAAACAACAAAAAAATTAAGTAATGAGAAATATATTCACTAGAACATAAGCCCATTTAACTGTGAGCTTCATGGAATAGGGGACTTTTGTTAATTATTTTATCCACATCTCTACCTTGGCACTCAGATCTTGTTAGTATACTTAATGTTAAATGCTTTACTGAAGATAACAAGTATAATTGAAATAAACAGGTTTTGGAATAAAGACAATTGGTTCATTGTAAACCAACACTCAACTGAGGAGGGAGGATGTGTTTGAAGGTACTGCAGATGCTTACTAGCCCCCAGCACTCAGTGTGTTTTACAAGAGAATGTTGGCCATCAGTTAATCTGGTGAGCAGTTCAGTGGGAGTCAATAAAGTATGTTTCCATTTATAGTTGGCTTTACATTGGCACCATCTCAAAAACTGAGGCAGATTCTGCATTCTAACAACCCTCATAATACAGTTCTTCAAAGCGCTAGCACTCTGTCTGTAGTGATAGGTACATTAACATCAAAAAGAAATGTGTTCATATACACCCAGAAACAATACATGCAGCAAAATTTGTCAAATTTCTTTCTTTTTCCTTCCCTTTTTTTCCATGTTCATTCATTCTTCACTCACTTAAACAACCAGCCAACCAAAAAAAGAAAACAAATCTCCCTGAACACCTTCTACTACATCGATTCAATGTTTACTGCTATGGGAAATACTGAGACAGATGAGACAAGCCTCTGTGCCTAAGGAATTCAATACAATATTTCTCTTTGAATACAGGGAGACTTCCCTTACTTTTTCTCCATCTTCCTGTCCTAACTCGCACCATCCCTTTTCAGGACACTATCATCTAAATCTGAGTCACCTCAAGAGTGACCTCTTAAATCTTTGTGCAACTTCTCTTCAGATGCATAAGGCAAGATGTTGAGCTCAAGGAACCCATGGTCTATCCTTCAAGTCTTTCCTTCCTCCTACCCCTCTCTTCTACCCTTACTACCACACCACTCCTTTTTATGACCTTCTAACCTATAAGCAAAATAGTCTAATAACTTTCTAGTAGGTCTCTGTACAATTTCTCTTTAATCCCAATACACCTAACTCTCATTTCCAAATTAATCTCTCTTAAATACTGATTACATCAGACCACTTCCTTCCAAGACTTTCTGATGCCATCACCAAGGGCAGGGTGTCTCAATCAGTGGCCACTTTGCCTGCGCCCCGCCCCCCAACCACAGGACATCCAGCAATGTTCGGAGACATTTTGGGTTTGCAAAACTGGTGGGTGCTACTGACATCTAGTGGTTGGAGGCCAGATACGCTGCTAAACTTCCTCCAATGCACAGGGCAGCCCGTTACAACAAAGACTTATCCTGCCCAAAATGTCAACAGTATCAAGGTTAGGAAACTCTGACCTACAGTATTAAGTTCAAGTTGCTTAAGACCCAACCTACATTTTTAGCCTTAACACTAATCATCATTCTTAAGACCAAACTGGTGTCTTCACTGCACCTTGAATACACGTATCATATACATTCCTACTTTTGTGCATTTATTCACAGTTTTTAGCCAAATTCTGGCCACCCTTCCAAGTCAAGTTCAAACCCTACTTCAATGAAGCCATTTGTTCACTCACTCAACAAAGACGTACAGAATGAGCTTCCAAATTTCCAAGCACATCTGAAAAACATTCCTACCATCAAGCCATTCCCAATCTATGGGGAGAAAAAAAAAAAGACATGGAACTAAATCACTGCAATACAAACGATAAACAGTACAATGGAGTTATATACAAAATGCACAAAGGAAGAAGCAACTGAGTCTGAAGAAAAATCTGTTAAGGGCTTCCCATGCCTACAGGACCCTACCTATCTCTGCAAATTCATCTCATTCCATCCTCTCCCATCGCAGCTCCCTGTTCTCTAGCTACACCTTTTCTCCCCTGTCCTCCGAACATGCTATCACAAGGGATTTACACCTGCTGCAATATTCTGTTATCCTTCTACACAGTGTTATCGCCTATGTTTGTCTTCCTTTCATCAGTCTCTTTTTAGCTTAACATGTCATCCCCTCAGAAAAGTCTTCCCTGACAGCTCTATCTAAAGTGCACTACTGGCCATGTGAGAACCCATTAATCTGTTCTATTTTTCTTCATAGCACTCACCTCTATCTAACATTCCTTACCCGGTTATAAACTCTCTATCCCAACTACTGCAAGTATATTGTCAGAACTGATCCCCATTATAGTCCAAGCACCCAGTACACTACCTGGTCCATAATAGGGGCTCAGTATTTGGTGAGTGGCTAAAGACATGAATAAAATCAGGAGCCAAATGTTAAGATAAAAATGGGAGCCTCTAGTCTCGGTGGTTCCTCAGTTCACTGAACCCTTTGCACTAATACTCTGTATCTTATGTTTGACATTTAATCACATACTGCTTTGGACTATCATTTGTACCGCTGACATACGCTGTCATTTAACTTATGTGGGTACTGTGTCTCCAATTAGGGAGTAAGATCCCTATGAACAATGACCCTAAGCTATTCTTCACAAGCTCCATAGCATCTAGGGAAATAGGAAATCATAATAAGAACTCAACAAGTAGTTGTTAATTGAACTGATTAAATAATGTCATTTACAGGGACAACAGAGAGCAAGGTTTGGTAGGAAGAACCCAAAACTCGGAGTCAAGAGACATGTGACACAGACTCAGCACTGCTTCTAACCAGCTAAATGACCACAGAAAGTCACCTCTACTTGGGCTTTAGTTTTCTCATCTTAAAAAAAAAAAATTCTCTAAAGTCTCCTTCAGCACTAACATTTCATAGAGGCGGTGGGCTATTTCTATATTCACATGGCATTTCACTATTTGCCACTAGAGGGAGAGCACTGGTCACAAATGTCAAATACTTCACACCCTTAAAAATACAAATATGGGTACTTTCTTTTTTCAGTTTCAAGCATATCGGCATATGAAAATGATGTCCTGTTCCATTCTATTCTGTTAAAACCTTAACAAAGCTTCCCCACTGGAGGAAAAAAAATAAAAAAATCTTCACAGATTAAGCATTCGTTCCAACATAGAGCAGGAGTTCTAAGCATTACCTGAGGAAAGGATTTGAAAGTTAGATGACTACTACACTTCTTAAGGATAATTAAGAATAATAGCCACAATTTGTCAACAATCTCCCTGCTTCTACCCTTCCGATAGAGTATTTCTTTAATGATAGGCAGATGATACTTTAAAAAGCAAAGTCACAGGATATCAATCCTCTGTTCAAAGCCCTGCAAGGCTTCCCATCTCATTCAGGGTACAATTCAAACTTCTCATGATGGTTTATGAGGCCTTACCCAACCAGCCTGCCAGCTACCGTTTTAATGAGTCATCCTATCACTCTACGGTCCAGCCACAATGGAATCCCTACTGTCCCTTGAATGTACCAAGCAAGCTCCTCAGGGCCTTTACACCCAGCGCTCCCCTGCCCCCGAAATCCACATAGCTGGTGACCTCATTTCCTTTAGGTCTCTGTCAAATGTCACTTTACCAGAGAGTTCTTCTTTGACACTTCACCTTGAAGAGGGACCTCTTATCACCCTTTATCCCCTTCCATTATGTTTTGGTTTTTATACCAATTATTACTAGCAGACATAACATACATATATTCATTGATTTGTTGTCCATCTGCCTCCACAAGAAAGCAAGCTCCTTGATAACTGGGACATTGTTCTCTTCACTTACATTCCCAATGCTTAGAACATGCCTGGCCCATAGGACACACTGAGGAACCAAATGTGGAATGAATGATTACTGTGCAACAGACACCCCATCTCGCTTCAGCCACACAACCACCACAACTTGGCATTATTACTATCCCTATTTGACAGATGAAGAAACAAAGGCTTGGAGAAGTGAAGTCTCTTGGCCGGGGTCAATCACTGAGCTAGTATGCCACAGATCTGAGACACAAACTCAGTGTGTGATTCCAGAACCCATCCATGTCATCTCATGTCATACTACCTTCTCTAAAAGAAATGAACATTCTTGTTTCCTGAGAATTTCATTAAGCAATAACATAGGTCAAAAGGAAAATCCTGTAGAGGCTTAATTTAAGAATAAAAATTCCTCAGACTAGCCACGGCTGACCTAATAAAGGAGCACCCAGAGAAGAAAGTCACTGTCATCTAGTTCTTATGATGTAAGCTTCAGTCCTAGCATGTTAAATGAAGTCTTGGTTTCTCAATACATTTGACGAATGTGGTATTTCTTGACTCTCTCCTATGCAATGCGCAGAAACTAGGTTTCTTGAGTTGATGCTACTCTTTCATGCAAAGGAAATGAGGAACCATTTCACTTTTTATTCCAAGCAAAATGATTCCATTTCATCTGGCCCTTTTCCCCATAGCATTCTCCACCTTTCCTGGGCAGTCAGCAGGAAAAGACCTGAAAAATCAATTTCTGGAACTGAAATAAACATTGTCATGAGATTTTCCAAAATATGTCATCAAATTCTGGTTGTAACGTTTTCTTCCTAATGTAGCAACTCTGTGCTAAACAGCCACTTGATGAAAAAGTACATAACAGAAAGCGTTCTCTTGAGGATATACTGCCAGAAGTATTTTAAAAAGTTAGTTTGATTTTTTTCCCCCACATCAAAATGTGGCAACAGAAAGACATCAAAAGCAAACCTCTAGCAGAAAGCTCTGTTCATTTACCTTTAAATATTTAATGAGTTCCCCTGGAACTTCTTTCAAGCCTGACTGAATCAGCTGGCAATGATGGAAGAATTTGTGCACGTGTAGATCCTGGAAAACAGATGGACACAGCCATATGAAATTTGATTCATTTACAATGAAATGCAGGCTCTGTCCTCCCTCCTCCTGCCTCTTGCAAACCTGTTTATCTGGGTATTCTAATGCCCAGACTCGGCAGCTGTAGCTACCAACATGCGTGTCCATGTCCCTCGGGCCTCTTGACCATCAATCAGCAAGACTAAGTAAATTCAGCATGTACTGAGCACATCAGGTAGGCCACATTTATGCCCAACTGGTCAACATTCATTTAATTCCTTTTTTGACTGGTAGTATAGTGTCTGAAGTCGGGCTGCTTCTCTATTTTAATAAAATGAGCAGAAACTGAGGTCTGAACTGAAAGGTGAAACAAAGAGAGCAGCAGAGTGTTACCAGAACCATAGTATCAGGCATTCAGCGCCCAATTTACCATGGCACTTCACTGGCCAGTGAGTCCAGACGTCCTCTATGGAATTTATATACACTGATTTTGTGGACAGCACAAACTATCAGAAATTGGAATAATAAAATTTGGATTTTATGTGCTTCCTCCAATTATTACTTATGTGACCTTGGGTAAATCATCTAACCTGACTGAGCCTGTTACTTCATATATAAAATGGCAACACTGAGCAGGGGGACGCGAGAAGGACCTTGGAGGCCACATCAAGGAGCATGGACTCCATCTTCTCCAGCCATGATTGTTCACTGTGCCTGAGGCATCCTAGACATTTGACTGTGATTTCATGGATACTGAGGTTAAGTATCAACTGGAATAGCTAGCCACCCATGACCCATTGACTTCAAATTTCTGTGTTCAACTCCAGTGTAACCAGGAGAAGAACATCAGGCAAATTCTAATAGAAGAACTTCTACAAAATACCTACAAGATACCAGTAACTCCTGAAAACTGGCAAGGTCATCAAAAGCAAGGAAAGTCTGAGAACTTGTCACAACCAGGAGAAGTCTAAGGAGGTATGGCAACTAAATGGAATGTGCTATCTTGGATAGAATCCTGAACAGAAAAAGAGCATTAATAGGTAAAACCTAAGGAAATCTGAATAAAGGACATTAGTTAATAATTATGTATCAATATTGGTCCCTTATGTGTAACAAATGTGCCATACTGATATAAGATATTAATAATAGGGGAAACTGGGTACAGTGTATATGGAAATGCTGTACCATCCTCACAAATTTCCTGAAAATCTAAAACAGTTCAAAAAATAAAATTTTTGAAAATGGTGGTAATAGCCTCCATGTACCTTTCAGAGTTTTATGAGGCTCAAATCCATTGATTGGAATAAAAGGATTTTGCAATTTGAGAAGAATTATAAAATTGGAGCCATTATTGTTATTATTAAGAATGGTGTGCCCTGACTGGTGTGGCTCAGTGGGTTAGGCATCATCCAGTAAAGCGAAACGTCACTCGTTCGATTCCCAGTCAGGACAAATGCATGGGTTGTGGGTTTGGTCCCCAGATGGGGCGCATATGAAAGGCAACCAACTGATGTTTCTCTCCCTCTCTTTCTCCCTCCCTTCCCCTCTCTCTAAAAATAAATAAATAAATTTTTTAAAAAAAAGAATGATGCTATTACTAATGAGAAAGTCTTTCAGGACACAACTTCTCTAAGGATATAGAAATCAAATATAGTTTATGTTAATAATAAAATATACTCAAGTATTAAAATTGACAAAATTCAGATAATGCAACTTACTTGAGTGTAAATGGTAGACTCTAAGTGGCTTTTAATCTTCAACAAAGGCTTTGCACCATCTACCCACTTAATATCCACATTAGATTGCTGCGAACAGAAAATACACACAGGTTTCTGTAACATAGCAATGAGTAGATGAGCAACATAGCACACTTCTATGAATTTCAACTTTTTTTTTCTCCTAGGCATAAATGTGTTAGTTTCACACAAACGGAACTATTGGAGAAAATCACCTGTCTTTAGAATAAATGTATCCTGGATCATTTCAAATTTCCAATCCTTTGCAAGCTGACACTTTTAGAAATTACAATGGAAATGAATTACAAAATACATGATTTTTTTTAAAATGACGCACAAAATCCAAACCCCCGTTTTTAAGGTTGTTATTAAGAATCAACAGATGTGAGGTTACTTTGGAAGACTATAATAAATGTTTCTAATCATTCATTTCCCGTGCATATCTTTGTTGTAAACCTGCAGCAGTCCTCAGACCACACTTTGAGTTGCTATCCACTAGACCAAACTATCAACTAGGCCAACAGAATTCTACTTTTTCAACAGTTCATTATGATTACTTCAACAAATGCAGGTATTTTCCTACCCTTCTTGATTCTGCATCATTCAGGTTCAAGTAGCCTGGGGGAAGATTGGCTGAAACTGGCAGCTGCTGCTCAAATGTGATGATTCTACCATCCTTCAGCAAAGGTACCCAGGCAAAGCCAACTGCCAAGACAATGATCAAACATGAGAAATGAAACTGCAAATGCAATTAGCTACATGGATGTCTGACTGCAGGGGAGCAGGACAGGGTGGTGATATTCCCAGGGATCTGCATGCAGGAGTCCAGATGTTGGGCAGCTGAGTACTGGGGAAGGAACAATGAGTTTGGGTTGCTTCCTAACGCCAGCCTGACCACTCATAAGTTATTTACTTTATTTCCTTGATTATAAAAATGGGAACAACAATACACAGTCTTTCCATCTAACTGAGTTAGGGAAGAGATCAAAGTGAGATATTGCATGAAAATACTTCGAAACATGGAAAGTGCATCAATATCATTATTTTTACATTTTGAGAATAATTTGGGGCAGACTTATTTTTTTAAAGGTTCAGATCTTTCTCATTTATCCTTACTAAGAACGCAGTTCCATATCTGAGCCTCTGTCAGACAGCCAATCACCAGGGTCCAAAATTTCTTCTATCAACCCTAGGGTAAGGGACTATGACAGATTAAGGCTACAAGTCAAGGACACATTCCATATTTATACAGGGCAGTATTTGGTTGGGCAGCTTTCCTGATTACAGAAGAAAAAGGTATGGTAGGAGAATGCAGTCAAGGCAGAGTGTTTACAGCCTGAATCCACTGAGAGATTTCCCGCAGTCTCTACATTTCTTAATAGTTCTACCCAGAAGAGCCTCCTAGCTTTGTATTAGAAAACTCATCATGTTCTAGCTCCAAAAACCCAGAACTATCTGTGTCAGTGTTTCCATTCTGGAGATTACTCGAGGCTTCAAGTGTTTATAACTCAGCCATAAAAAGCTTGCTCTGGATGGAGTTTTGGCATATAAGAGGGGGTGCTGCCTGGAGAGCACTTTTTAAAGCCATTGCTTTTTCTTTAAAATTCTTTGCATGAGTGTGTGTGTGTGTATTTATACTGTGAACACAGAAGTCAACACAAATCTGGTTAGACTGTTTTCATTCACGTGTTTAATCTGGCAAATGCTTTAATTTTTAAAAGAGGACTAGTATGTTGCTTTTTCTAAATAGACAAAATGGTTTCCTCAGACTCTGAAACACGTCTGAAGGGCATCTTTACTAGTACAACTTCAGAAATGATTTACCCAGAGCTCTTCCTTCATAAGAGGCGCAGGAAAGTAACATGAACAGAAGAACCATTCAAATGCACTCTGTCAAAGTAATTAAACTGAAAATTAGACAAATGACAAGAGGTTTCTAGCCCAGGAAATAGGAAAATATATTTATTGTTCTTAGCCAATATTTTTTTCTCACAGAAATTTTTATTGCAATATAATTCAGATACCATACAATTCATCTACTCCAAATAAATACAATGCTTTTTACGCTCTTCACAAAGTTGTGTATCCACTGTCAGTAATTCCAGAATTTATCTGTCATCCTAAAAGAGATTCCATATCCCTTAGAAGTAACTCCTTATTTCCCCTTTCCCCTCTTCCCTAACAACCACTTACTTACTTTCTGTCTCTATGGAATTGCTTAGGCCACACCTTTGCACTATGCATTCATCAGAGCACGGCCAAGTGTGCCTCTCAGTCAAAACTCATACAGAGAGAGAGCCCTCGGAAGCTGTAATGGTACAATGTCAAGCACTCGCCATCTGGCTCTGAGGTGTGAAGCCACTTAAAAGGATAGACAGTTAAAAACGATGAGTGGCACATAAAAATAAAAAAAAAAACCATCTCCATGCTCCAATGAGCATCTTGCCCTCTTCTGTCTAGGACTCAAAGAAACAGTAATTTGTCTCTCAGGAGGTACAGTGTCATGGGTTCGCACTGTTCTGCCAGATTTTTTTCTCAACCCTCAAGGTTCCTGCCCTGAACAAACTGCGATTTCTATGGGAACAACACAGAACAGGACGCTATCCACAACGGAAACTTCCTGATACTCAGTCCTGTTGCCTGCTAGACGTCTCTCAGATGTCAAAATCAACACTGGTCCAAAACTTATCCTCCCATCTACCATCCTGTTACTTGGCAATACAACAGACCCATGAACAACACGGGGGTTAGGGTAACCCACCCCCGCAGTTGAAAACCTGCATTCAACTCATATCAGCCCTCGGCACACACTACTGCCAACCACCAACTGACCTTCGAACGATGCAGTTTTGAATCGTGCTGGATCAACTGAAAAAAATCCAGATGTGGACTGATGCAATGCAAACCCATGTTGTCCAAGGGTCAACTGTGCCTTCTTTCCAGTTTCTGAAACTTCAGTGCTAACTCTTGAGTCATCACTCCAGTAGCCACTTATTTACTGGGTCTGATATATTCCTATTCTGCAATTCTCACTTTCTCCATCCCCCTGCTACTGCCACAGTGTGCCTCCTTTCATTCCTGGTCTTTTGAAACACCCCCTAACTGGTGTTCCTTGCTTACTTATTCCTATTCCAACTCACCTCACACATCATATTGCTGCTTGATTGGATTTCCTGCAAAACAGCCCTTACTGGTATTCAAAATGCTTTAATATTTCCGTATTTGTGACAGAATAAAATCACATCCACAGCCTGGCATTCAGGGCTTTCCATGATCTGAGGCCTCCTTTTCAACCTGACATCCTATGATTCCCATCCCAGAACCCTGTGCTTTGGTTGTATTGAATCACTTATCATTCCCTGTCCATTTCCCTCAATACGCTGCCTCTCGACAGGCTGTGGCTTTATTCTGGAATCTTCTACCTTCCTGTCATCACTGCATTCTCAAACTCTGCCATGTCCCTAGGACTTCACCCAAACACTATCTCCTCCTGGAAGCTTCCCTGGATTTTCAGCCACTTGTCCCTCCATCAGCTGAAGTAATAACTTGCTCTTCTCTGAGATCACACAGCACCACTTTCCTGGTAACTACTACTTTCTACCTTGTATCATAGTTGTCTGCATAGGTCTCAAGTCCCCTACAAGATCATATGCTTGCAGAATGGAAACAGGACTGGAGTTTCACTACTCAAGCTTCTTCAAACTCATTAAATCTGTTCTCTTATTAAAACAGGCAACCTCCATCTCCCTCAGGCTCAAAAATACCCCTAGCTCTAGACTTACTTCCCTCTTCCTCAGTGAGCAGAACTGAAAATTCTGGTTGCTGGGCTATTCTACATAACAGAAATAATATAAATACTGCAGCAGAATATGTGTTTCTTTCTGAGAAGGGCAATATTACCTGTGTTGCTTATGGCAGTCCAAGCACACTGGTAAGCGTTTGTACATTTGGTAGAAATGATGATAAAGTGAACATATGACTGACATTTTACCAATGAACTATTAAACTCAGAAATAGGACTTTTTCATGGGGGAAAGAAGGGGCCCATAGCTAGATAAAAAGAGGTTCTATTCTGGGCAATTCCATCACAAATAACCTGAGAGAGAGACACTGAAAGCACACACGTACCTGGAGTTTCAACTGTGTCCTGCTTTTTGGTTGTTCCCTTTGTGTTAATTTCACAACTTACATGATAAAAAGTAAAAAGCAAATGATGTTTTTGATGCAGGTGAATGGGAAGCTCGATTTTAATCTGAAATGACATAATTAAATGTAGAATTTTGTTTTAATTGCGAAGCTGAACTGTCAGTCCTTGGGTTGTTCCACCATACTTTCCCAATGACATACTTATCTAAATGACAGGCCAAGTGGTCAAACAGGTATCACTTAAATGTATTCCAAATAATTTTCTGGTCAGTTTCAGTTTACAATATTCTCTTGGGTTGTAGGGCTGATTTATTTCTTTTGAGGAAAAGTCCAGTGGATTCTCCTGGATTCAACTTTGCAACAGAATTCTCTAAAACACTGGATTAAAACCACACTCCCACAGCCCAAAGATGCTATGTCATTCAGTCTGAGACTGCCAACACATTCCATCTAAAGTGGGCACTGAATTTGAAAGGTGACTTTTTTTCTGAGCTGTTACCCTCCTTTGGATTAAAAAAATACACAAATTACAGGTCATAGAAATTTCTTTAGAAGAACTTTACCCATGAATAAAGAAATAAAAATTATCACTCTGACTCATTAACTTAATCCTAAAAAAATTAATAATACAAGCATCTCAAGTATTTTTCCAATCAGAACTCATATGAATGTTTATATTGCCTCTTGGAAGTATGTGAGACAAATTAGAAATTTAACTGATTTAACACACATGCATGTACCTACACAGAAATGCATGCTCACTTGCTCACTCTCTCCCTCTCCTTTCTCCTGGTCAATATAGAGTGAATGACTGTAAAGCCTGTTTATTTCTGGCATCCTAAAGATAATATAGATTACTTATTATATCATCAAGTTTTCTGTAGTGACTGCCATTGGCTATGGAGGGGGACATATCGAACAGCTCAGTGAGGAACATCTGGCCTAATTATTGTTCACATAAGACATGGTTCCTGGTGTTATAACTAACTTCTGTTGTAGGTATATTTCACCATAGAATATGCGTATTTGCAGCATCCAGATCATCTGGTTATCTAATGCTCTGCTATACATAAATATGACCGCACTCCCTCCCTGGGTTGCAAAAACGCAAGACCACCATCCTCCTCCCCATCACCCATGGGACTAGGGGCACTGGATTGAGGAAGGGATGACTGAGGTTTAAGGCTGGGGTAGAAGGCCTCCACAGGACAGCAAGTAAACCTGGGGACATCATGACAACAGGGGGGATGGTTTCAGACAAAGCCAGCAATGGACACATGAGGCCTGAGAAGCAGAAAAGGTAGAGCTTCTGGTCTGGGATTTATATCCAGGTGCCATGGAGACAAGTGGGAATGAAAGGCAGTCTGTAGATTCGGATAAGCCAGATACATACAGACTAGAAGAGGCTGTGACAGAGACACGAAGAAAGCCACCAGGAAGTACACAGAGTTATAGAAACAGAGAAGTGTGAAGAAGGAAAGAGAGTCAGAGGCCGGGTCTGAGGAAGGGAGCGCAGTGACCGGGAGACGAAATCACTCAACATTGCAGAGGCATTTAGTAAAGCCAGCGGGATTTGGTGGCCTAGCCATACTGCTGTCTCTTGAAGCATTTCACTTAACAGAGGCTACACCCTCCCATGCACAACTACAGCAGGAAAGAGCTAGGAGGGCTGTCAAAAAAAACCTCTTCTGAATTTCTTATTTTAAAGCTGAGGAGCCCTGGCTGGTGTGGCTCAGTATATTGAGAGCCAGCCTGCGAACCGGGGGCTCCCCAGTTTGATTCCCTGTCAGGGCACACACCTGGGTTGTGGGTCAGGCCCCCAGGAGGGGGCACACACAAGGCAATCCACACATTCATGTTTCTCTTCCTCCCTTTCTCCTTCCCTTCTCCTCCCTATAAAAACAACTAAATTCTTTTTTTAAAAAAGCTGAGGAGAAAACTCAGAAAGGGGAAGTGACTTGCTCCAAGTTACGGAATCAGTTGTTGTCAAAACTAGGGCCTTGTTTCCCACATTGTTACATCTCACCAGAACCCCTCAATTTGTGGACAAATCTTCCACTGTTATCGAAAGGCACCAAGCAGGCAGTGGCCCTTTGTTCTCATGTGATATTTTCTATTTTTCAAGGGGCAAAACATTCGAGGGATTAAAACAGCAGATAACATGATGAAAATGACTTAAAGACAAAAAGAAGTGCAACCACTGTGTTTTATAAATGTCAGAATAATGTCTTTTTTACCTCATCATAGAACTCTGGATTTTGATTGTGATGTGAAACAACAGCATAAGCATTCGTGGCAAAAACAGACCCTGCAGGTTTTCCATAAATACACTGCAAGAGAAGAAACAGAGTCACCACTCTCAACTCAGGTCTCCAAACGTTATGCTATGGGAACCACATACGGTCAGAAGCATCTGTGAGCACATGGCTATGGCCAAGCCCACTGGGCTCTCACCATGAGCTTATAAATTCCAAATCATTTGCAGTCACTCCAGACATCACCCCAGACATCACCTAACTTGGCTGCATGAATGCTTCTGAATTTCCGGCCATCAAAGAAATGCAATTCCAAACTAGTTGACAGTAAGTTGAACACGGCTATCATGTAGAAAGGAAACACTCTCAAATCTGGCCTGGAAAGCTTACTTCTCTCCTGCTATTTGCAATTCTTAATATGAGAAGCTGACACTCAGCCAGTCACGAATGTTTGCTGAATGCCTGTTGTGCAGCGAGCAAGGTGAGGAATTAAAAAAAAAAACAACAAATGAACAACAAGCTAACAGGGTTGCTTAGTTGGTTGGAACACATCCCACACACCAAAAGGCTGCAGGTTCAATTCCCAGTCAGGTCACATATGGGAAGCCACAGATCGATGTTTTTCTCTCACATTCTCTCTCTGTCTCTCTCAAAATCAATTAAAAAACATATCCTCAGGTAAAGATTAAAAAAAGAAATGCAGACATATTCCTAGCCCAAAGGAATTAAAAATTAAGTTACAGACAACTTACTGTTCTCTCACTTTACAAGCCACATTTTAAAAGTCACTGACTTTCTGTTATACCAATAAAATAAATGTAAGGCTTTCTATGGTTCCATGGAAAGATCTGATTTCATTTCTAGTGTGAGTTTTTCACTTCCATAGGCCTAACAAGCTCAAGGATGAATATGGAGTCAGCATGCCAAGGTATTAATTGCCTCACTCTGTTACTTCAGAGCCAGCCTCTAGGCCAGCTAGGAAATGTAATTGAGACTCCAGTGAGTACAGAGCCAGCTCTCCTTAAATATGGTTATGAAGGCAATTTGTAGGAACTGCTGAGAGGTAACCTAAGAATCTCTAAGTATACAAGAACATTGCATGAGGGAAAAGGAAGTTATTCTTATCTCCACTGAAGGGAGAATCAGAGAAAACAGGCTTGATTTGAGCCTGCCTTAATTTAACTTAGGTTTCTCTATGAAAAAAGAAAATCTCTTTTCAAAGGTGGGGGCTATTAAACACTCAACGGCTTAGTTGGGGGGGGCATTCCTGCCTCTTCCCCTAGGTGGTCTGAGAGGAAGACTAGTGACCCACTTGTCTGATTCAGGCTCAAGCTAGAGAAATGGAGAGCCAGATAAACATTTGTGATGACTAAATGTTCCGACTTCTCTTTCAGGCCTCTGATTAACGGGCTCAAGAGCAAAAAGTAAAAACCAGCTCTAAAGAGTGAAAATGTAAAGGCATTGTGAAGTCACAGGTATTTTAAGGACTGCTGTATCAGACAATACTGAGATGCAGCTTTTCCTAGATCACTAATCCAAGTTTGGAGGCACCATTTGGCCAGTCCCAGAGTAGATGTCTATCTCAGATCAAAGCAGTCATGCTGTGCTTCTGTAAGCTCAAAGCCTGGTCATGTTTCAAAAAGAAGGGAGTTTATACTCCCCTGATGGTACCATTATAAACTGTCAGGTAAAAGGAGAAAATGACCTTGTGCTTGGGCATCTCAGAATGCAAAAATCTAAGTGGAACAAAGGCAAAAATCTGGTATACGAAGATTACCCATTTTTAAAGCCCCCACTTCATTTTGTTATTTCTTAATATTTAACTAATCCTTATGGTTCATGTGTAAGAGTAGAAAAGACAATATTACATTAATCACTTTAATACATTTTCTTTTTGAAATTTAAACAAACTGAACTTAGCGTATGGAAGTACCAAGTATCAAAATCTCTATCTCTACCAAAAGTGCTCATCGGGATCATAAACAAACCTTTAGAGCTCTGGCATCACTTTCATCTGAATCCCGGAACTCCACACAGACTGCAATGTTCCTTGCCTAAAATGGTCAATCATTCAAAATGAATCAAAGAATGAAAAGATTATAAATAACATATTATACCCCAAAATGTATAGTTTTCACTGTTTACCTTGGCAAATGTTTTCTGGCTATCGTATTTTAATTGCAAGGGATATACATACAGATGGTTTTTGTAAATGGTAAATGGATAACAATATTTTGTCATTTCTGGAACAAACTCTTCAACCTCCACAGTAATATTTTGACAATTCTTTTCAAAAGGCTTCAAGGGCACATATGAAGATGTAATACAATCTAGAGCAAAAAAAAAAAAAAGCAGGCAAAGACAATACAATTTAAAAATCATTAACACATTCCTACATTTATAAAAATATACATAGTATTTTCAAAGAGTGATTCAAAAAACAGATTTCTTAGTGATTGACAAAAAGTCATACAACCACTTTTAGAACCCAAGAGGACAAGATGGAGTAGCCTGATGCTGGTTTCAGTGGAACCCTCTAAACCAAACACAGATTGCTAGAGTAGAGTGATTTGCCAAATATAACACATCATAATTTTGACAAATTTAAACTCTGCAAAGAAATCCATTACATTTTTTCCTCCTGTGGCTGCAATTTCACTTTCACTGCAAATTTTTATTGCTATCAGGGAAATAACAGTAAATTTATGCCTCCAATTAGCTCATGGCTGGTCACTTTTAAAAAGTTAACTTGGTGCAGGTGCAAATTTTCACCTAAGAAATAACAGAAGTCTTTTGAAACCACAAATCTTATGATGTGTTACCAATAATAAATACAATACTCCCGAGCGTGAAAAACACAAAGCCTTTGAGAAGTGTAGCAGCGTATTTTTATGAAGTAGCCACTATAATGAAAATTATTCATACACTTAAGGGCTCTAAGACTGCTTGTCCAGAGAGAGTTGGACCTGAGGACTCGGTATTGCAGGGGAGGAGGAAGGTTCTCCATTATAGCAACACTTACAATAAAATACCTGGAGTAAAGGGACACAGACACAAGTGATCATTGCACTACCCACAGATAACTACTGTTAATATTTTGGCATATTTTCCTCTAGCCTATTTTCTATTGTCTAGTGCATGTTTTATATACTAATAATACAAAGATCCTACTGCATAGAATTTTATCCTCCTTTTGGGGGGCATTGTATCTGATGTCTTATTCCATAAACTCTTTATGAACATCATTTTTCATGGCCGCATTAACTTTCATGGTATCGTTGAACCATAATTGCCTTAACCTATTTGACAATGTCGGACTCTGGTTGTTTCCAATTTTCTCCCAATATTAACAGTGCTGCAAAGAACATCTTCATGGATAAACAGTCTACATTTCATATTATTTCTTTGGGAAAAATAATCCATTGTACTCTTACGTGTTGTAAAATGCAAATTGCTACTACCCCCAACTTACAATCCTTTAGTGACTTTGCATTGCACTTAGAAAAAAATCGAATCTTTTAGGGAGTTACCATGGTTTCTCCATACAATTCTCTCTGTATGACGCGACACTTTCTACTTCTCCTATCTTCTGTCTTCCTCTTCCCATCACACGCCACACTAGAGCCACACTGGCTTCCTTTTTGTTCATATAAACCAAGCTTTCTCCCACCCCAGGATCTTTACAACATATGGAAAGGCCGCAGCGGAGGGTGTACAGTCCCAACCACCACATGCTGGCTGGGCCACATGATGGGCCTTCCTTGGCCATCCTTCTTAAAGCAGCCCACCCCTATCAGAGACTAAAATTAGTCAGCTATTTGTTTCCTTGTTTATTGTCTGTCACTCCTTCTAGACTTTAATCTCCGTATTTTTAAAGCACCTAGTAGGTATTCAGTAACTGTTTACTCAATAAATCCTTATTCAGTTAATAAATGGATAGAGAGAATCTCAGAGTTCGAATGCCTTAGCTATGGATTTCTGTGGATATCTATTACCAAATTGTACTCCTACTCATGGTAGGTGATGGTTCCTGGCCAAAACCTAGCCAGCATTAGCTTTACTTTAAACAGTTTTGTACATTTGATACATGAGCAAAAGCTGTTTTAATTTGCATTAATGGCATTATTACTAAGACTGAACATTTTTCAGCTATTTACTAGCCACCTAATTTTATTTTCTGCACAGTGTCTTTTGTCTCTTCTGTTCATATTTTTCCTGGGATTTTAGATTCCCATCTGTAGATGAGAAAAGAACATCTTTTTGAACCCTTAGTTGACATAACTTATCCAAGGCAAAAGGCAGCAGACAGTGACTGGGTCACACTCACATCACCATATGTTGTATATAACACAGCATCTTATAAAATCAACTTTCTGTAACTATTCACCACGTGTACTGGGTTGAATTAATGTCTTCCCCCACAAAAAAAAAAAAATCTTGCCCACCAGAACCTCAGAATATGACCTTATTTGGAAATAGTGTCTTTGTAAGATGTAACTTGAAACTAGTTAAGATGAAGTCATACTAGATTAAGGTGGGCCCTAAATGGCATGACTGGTGCTCTTAAAAAAGGGTAAGGTAGCCATGTAACAGTGGAGGTAGAAAACAGACTGATGCAGCTACAAGCTGAGGGCTGCCAAGGACTGCCCGGAGCCAGCAGAAGATAGGGAGAGGTAAGGAAGGATTCTTCCTTAGAGCATTCAGCAGGAGAATAGCCCTGGTGACACCTTAATTTTGACTTCTAGCCTCCAGAACCATGAAAGAATACATTTCTGTCATCTTAAGATACCCAGTTTGTAATACTTTCTCACAGCAGTCCCAGAAAAATTCATACACCATGTAAATCTCAAGAACAATATTGAAAAGCTAAAAATTTAGGATTTAAACATAGCCATTAAGGTTTATTTGCAATACATGAGTCCTTACTTGCTAAATCCACAGGAACACATTCTACTGTGATGTTTAGGTGCCCAGGAATAATCTGCAATTTGGTCTTCTCTGGCCTACATGTAAAATAAGAATATTTTATAGTTAAAAAATATGATTACTAAATGCACTGGTTACCTGTATCCAAACTCAAAATTTTAAGCATTCAGTTTCTCCAATACAGGGTAGGGCAAAAGTAGGTTTACAGTTTTGAGTAAGTGAAACAGAGCTTATTCTTGTATTATTATTTATTAATAATTATATTATTTTACATAAAAACAACTGTAAACCTATTTTTGCACCACCCTGTGTATGACTCACATTCGTCATTTTAAGAAATTATAATTCATCTACTATATTGGTTTACTGCAGTAACTCCACATACTTACTTCTTATATTCTGAGAGTAACTTCAGAATGTCTTCATTTGAAAGCTTGCTACTGTCTTGTTTATACAAAGGAGAAAACCTCCCATCCAGATCCAGAGAGCCTTGATTATCTTTGAAAATTGGTCTAAAACAGCAACATAAGGGGTTTTAAAATATTTTACAGGATTGATAAATAAGAATAAAATTAGTGCTGATGGGACTATAAAGTGGTAAAACTACTTTGGCAAATAGTTGGGCAGCTTCTCAGGAAGTTAAGCATACACCTACCTCATGATTCTACAATTCCACCCCTAAGCATATTTCCACACGGTACATGAATATTCATAGATTTATTTGTTATAGCCCCAAACTGGAAACAACCCAGATATTCATCAGCAAGTGAATGGATAAACAAACTGTAGGATATTCAGACAATGCACTACTATTCAAAAGGAACAAGTGATACATACAATAATATGGATGAATCTCAAAAACAGAGTGAATAGAAGCAACCTAATACATGGGTACAAAATGCATGGTTCCACTTATATGAAGGTCTAGAATAGGTAAAAGTCATCTGCGGTGATAACAATCAGACCAGTGATTGCCTGGGTTGGGGTGGCATGGCTAACTGGACAGAAACATGAGGAAACTTTCTGGAGTAATTGACATGTTCTCTATTTTAGTTGGGGTGGTAGTAACGTGACTGAATACATTTGTAAAAATTTGTCAAGTTGGTCATATAAAATGTGTACATTTTCATTAAAGGTAAAGTATATCTCAAAGTTTGCAAAATATAAATTAGATCTTTAAGATCAATTTATATAGAGTTTATAATATACGTGTCGTTTCCGATATGAATTTGAATTATTCCCTCCCCCTCCCCTTCTTCCATTTTTAAGCAGTTATTTAACTGCAAAAAGTGGGAAGTAATGTGCAAGTGTTCAACACACTGGAATAGTTACAGCCAGAAACATAATTCCCCTGGCAGAGCCACTGAAGATGTGGTTATAGGCATTAACCAGTGTTCCCACTTCTTAAGCATACATCCTTTATTTTCAGTAAACAGAACTTTATCATACATCTTTTAAATACTCCGGCCAAGCCTCTAGAGTGAGTTCCTGCTGCTGCTGACAACCAAAATAATTCAGGAAGGAAAAATAGCATAATTCCTCATCAGAACTGGGGATTAAAGCTTCTAGCTGGGAAGATCTTAAAACTGATTTTTATACTGGCAAACAGAGTCAACTAGCTACTTCTACGGCCTGAAGGGGGCGCAGTGTGCCATAGTGGTCTAGAGTAGGCTTTGAAATAAGGAACCATGGGCTCCAATCTCTGCTCACACACATGCTGTAAACTTGGGTTTCTTTTTACTTCTTTTTCTTTTTACTTCTGTGTCTCAATTTCCTCATCTCCAAGGTGGGGATAAAAGTATCCATCTCTTAAAAAAATGTACATTAATCACTTAGACCACCACCTTGTACAGAGTTAGCACTCAATAACTATAAATAATAATAATAGCAGCAGCACCAACTGACTTCAGGCTGGGGCATCATGAAGTATGCTTTTATTTATAAGCCTTATTTCACCTTATATAATGCCTAACTATACAACCCCCTTTTCTGTCCTTGGCTATCATTTTTTACCATTCTGTAAAAATAAGGACACGGTGCCTTTTCATCTTACCAACATACAATGCATTTTGAGACCTTCCCAAAAATGAAATGATTATAAATGGTGACAGAAGACTTAATTAACTGAGAGTTTCCTATTCCCCAGCACCCACTGAACATAACTGATTGAATTATTCAGAACATGGTGCCCTTTCTGAAGAAGTTCTAGTGAGCTGTGTACCGGCTGTACCACAAACAAGCCAATTAACCTGTACTTCAAACGTGGGATAAGCAAGAAACATATTTTAAGTCATTACTGTATGTAGACTTGCAATATTTGGAAAAAAACACATAATCTACCATAAGATATGTGGTATAGATAACACTTCCAAATAAATACACTACCTCTGAAGGGTTTGCCAAGTTTGTCATCAGAAAGCAAGAAATCTATTACGTACACACACTTAACAACTGCATTTTTGTGTCTTCAAATTTTTGTATGTTTTCCAGAATTATTCTCTCCTAGCTTTTCAAAGCATAAACCCAGCCAATTCTGAAATACTGGGTATACTATATGTCATTTACAATAATTTCTGTTTTTCTGGAAAAAAAAATTCCATCATTTTAGCAAATAAGCTCTGCTTTGAAACGCAGTAAAGTTAAGTGGTATCAGTAAGATTAGTAACCCAAGCCAAAGAAAATTTCCCTGAGGCAAGACATATGAAGAAATGAATGGGTCTTTGATGCATAGAAAATTCTAAGAAAAAGAATTCTTATATCCTGTTATGAACTGAATGTTTTGTATACCTACCTCCCTCCGCCCAAAGTCTATGTTGAAATCTAATCTCCAAGATGATTATATTCGGAGGTGGTACCTTTGGGGTGATTAGGCCAAGAGGGTGGAGCCCTCATGAATGGGATCAGGGTCCTTACAAGAAGAGGCCAGAGAGCTTACCCACCCTCCTTCCACAGCGTGAACACACAGAAAAAATCAGCTGTCCCCAACCTGGAAGAGTCCTCCCCAGAATCCAACAATGCTGGCTTCCTGATCTTGGGACTTCTAACCTCCAGAATTGTGAGGAATAAATGTTTGTCATTTAAGCCACAAACATTTGGCTTAAACATTTGTTATTTAAGGCAGTTATTTGTTAGAGCAGCCTGAAGGGACTAGGACACATCCCAGGTGGCCCAAAACATAACTAGCCTGTCAAAAACAAACTGCTGAATGCTACTGGAAAAACGACAGCCCTCCGCTTCATCTACGAGCATGAGTAGAAGGATCAGGATTACTATGTACAAACCTGGCGGCCCAGGCAAAGGGCATTCTGTATTGTCCAAGGCGGCTGCACACCTGCCTGGCTGTCCTGTGCACCTTCTGGGCCGTCTAAGGTAAGAAATCAGAAGACAGGCTCATTTTGTTCAAACTACCAGGCAGTCTCCCCAAAATAATTTCCCCAACTTAACCAATATAAAATATCAAAATCTAGAAAAACATATATAGAAATACCTACAAATAAAACACAACACACATCGGCTACCCCCTTTTCCAGACCAAAGCAGTATTTCTTAAAGGTTTTGTGTTTTTCCATTAACAGAGCCTTCATCAAGATATCTAAAGACAGACAAAATGGCTATAGGACACACTTTGGACCAAAGGCTCCTACTGAGAAAATTTTAAGCAGTTTAAATGTGTGTTTCTCCTTTCACACATGAGGAGACAGACGCTCATCATTCTTGGGGGAAGTTTGTTCTGGATATAGCTGACCTTTTTACTCCCAAGTTAAAAGCCAAGTGACCAAGAGTCAATACAATCAGTTAGGTATGGGCAGGGGCCACTTTACGCACAGGCACTGAGAGATGACAAAGGACATTAACTGCCTATAGAATCTCAACCAGCTGTGAAATGGTGGCTGTATGCTTATCCTTAGGGATACAGATGCTAGAAGCTTTTATCTACATCAAGGCCTTTTTTTCTTCACAAATTAGTCACATGTATCCTCAGCATCTTCCACTTCATAAACACTATTTGGATACACAACTAAATGCCACATAGAGCAGATGGGCTCTTCATAAATACCCAGTAGCTGGAGAGCTGCTAATGAACTGTGCCACAAACATGTTCCTTCTCTGGGCCTCAGTTTTCTCATTTATAAAATGAGAGCAGAGGATTTGATCAATAATTTCCCTAGGTTTAGATTTCAGGGTCCATAAATTTAGATGATTATATGGGTTGCCGACTTTTAATGTTACCATTTAAATACAAGAAACAGTAAAAATGCCTACCATCTAATACACCAATATTTTATGAAGAACAGATAGGTATAACGTTTACAAAGCAGCAAGGGCAAAAATCTCAGATTAAAGGGCAGCCCTTTGAATTAAATACATTTAGATTCCCAGGAATGGCTATCTTGTCTTTCCTCGCTTCATCTTCATACACAAGTAAATTTGAGTATAGACTGGGCTTTGGGAACTATAGAACTGGATCATCTTTACCCTCCCAGCTCTGACATTCTAGGACTGTTGATAGAGCTGGGAGAGAAAAAAAAAAAAGATGGCTATTGCCAAGGATACAGTGTCAGTGAACAGATGTTGCCGAAAAACCTTTAGCTCTTATTTTGGTAAGACAGCAGAAATCAGATTGTCATGTAAACAGAACATAAACGAAGGGGAGGAAAAGGCACATTCAAAGTTTAGCATGCATAGGCACCTAGTATACAATATTTTCAGAATATACTGCGTGCTGAGTGAGGAAGTTTTGGGGGTCCTTTTTTTAAGGGATCATTGACAATCAGACATACAGTATCAGTAAAAGGCAAATTCTACATTAAGCTGAAATGTTCACATATGATCATTTTAAATACCTTTGCTGGATCTGAATTTTTGATGTAGGGCTCGGCACAGTGTGTAATATTGCCCTGAAGTACCTTTTCAATTCGTGCGACTAGAAAAATTTCAGGATGTGGATTCGTCACTGAGAAAATTCCCTGGGAAAAAAATGACTTCCATTAGACTTTTTATGTAACCTCATACATACAGTTGTTGATTAACAATTACAAGCGGTGTGGTTGGCATAGAATGCTGGTAGCCAACATAGAATCATTTCCAGGACCCTGGAAATAGATAGCATTGCTTTTCAGACAGTTTTCCAAGCTCCTGATGTTCCTTCCAAAATGGATTTTCTATTTTCTCACCAACTTCACATCTATTAGTCTCCAAAGTGCAGGCTGTCACCCTTGCTGCTTAGCTTCATGTGTTTAGCTGTGTTTGCAAGGTGCATTGTTGGACCTAATTAATACAATGTGTAATGTTTGGCTTAATTGGCATGGGGTAGAATACTGTGCATTTCTCAAACAGCACTGGACAGACATTTTAAAATATAGCTGCGTGTAACTTCAGAGCAATTCACTCACCATTAATACTGACTGCAGCTAAGAGGAAGAAAATAAGGTGATGGTCTGCATAACAGTTTTCAAACTGTGTAACAAAAACTAAATCATCCTACGGAAAGTGTTCCTTTGTGACAGGTAAAGAGCTCTGGGCTTTCAATGTAAAGTAGGAGGACAAGAGGATCCAAACCTCCCCGTTTTGTTCCTTTGTGCTTTATTTAAGGATTCTAATGTACCCTGGTGGGAAATAAGGGCTGGGCCAGAGGTCTTGTCCTATCAGGCCAGACTCCCAGCCCACGTGGGCTTCCTGGACTCTCTCTGGCTTGCATTCTGGGAACAGGGTAAGGCTAGAAACTAATTGGACAAAAGGCAGAACATCTCCAGACAGTATCCCCTTACAATGGAATCCCTGGTCAGTTACAGAACATCTCTGTGCCTCAGTATCCTCACCTGTGTACTGGAAGTAATGTAAGTACCTGCATTCCAGGGCTGTTGGGAAGGTCAGACAAGGTGTGCCATCCTGAACTCAGCACTGGACTAGGCCCACCGTGTTTGCTCAGTCCCATGTGGCTGCTAGTAGGGGCAGCAGTAAAGTGATCACAGACAAACAAGTGAAAGCAACTTGCTTTTATCAACTGTCAAATCATTTCAGATTATAATACTCCTTGCTGACATCAGTGTGGGGAAATGCTGAGAGTACTGGGGATGGGGAACCATAGGTACTCAGTGGACATGAGCTACAGCAGTGATCAGTATTACTATTCTCATCCAGACTCATGGTGTGAGATGTTGGCTGCAGGGGAAATCCTGGCTGCAATCTTCTTCATCCAACTTCTTGCTTCACAAACCTTCCTACGTCTCAGTTTCTTTGCTTTTTTTAATCTTTCCACGAGGACACGCTTATTGATTTTAGATAGAGGGCAGAAGAGGGAGCGAGAGAAAGGGAGGAAACACCATCCGTTGCCTTTTGTAGGCATCCCTACCAGGGACCAAACTCACAACCTTGGCATGTAGCCCGACCGGGAATGGAACCTGTGACCTTTTGGTGTACGGGATGACGCTTTAACTGAGCCACACCAGACAGGGCTCTAAGCCTCATTTTTTTTAATCTTTAAAATGTTTGTCATAGAACCTGCTTTGAGGGTTTTTATGAAGAGGGAGATAATGCATGAAAATCATCTAACAGTAATGTGACAATCGGTAAGCATGAAATTACATGAGTCAGTTTGCCAGCCATATCTCCCAGCCTGAGCAGCATGCTCCTGGCAGTACTGAAAATCCAGTTCTGTGACCTTGAGTTGCTTTGGGCCTCTGTAGTAATAACGAGGCACCTAATGTGCATGACCTCATTTAATCCATACGAGAAGTTTGTTCAGTAGCTAGTACTATTGTCTTTCCCATTTCACAGATGAGAAACCTGAGACGTAGAGAGGATGTGACTTGTCTAAATCTGTAAGTGGTGGAGCCAGAATTTGAACTTAGGAAACTGGGCTCCAGAGCAGTCTTTAACCACTTCATTCCATGCCTGCTGCTTGGGAACTGAAACCTGGATCAGCCTTACAAGCCGTTGGACTGTGGAAGGAATTAGCGTCTTGCACTCATTTTTCTCTTTTGCCTTGTCTACCTCTGAGGGTTCTATCTGGAACAAATGAGATAATGTGTCTGAAATGCTTTGAAAACTGGAAAGCACTATCTTAACACAGTTGGTAATATACCAAGTAGAAAAACAAAACTTGGTAGAGTACCAGTGATGGATTTTTCCACTTGAATTCCTTTGTGTGGCGCTTCTTTAAACAACAGACACAATCAACTAACAGGCTATTTGGAAGATAGTATATTTGGAAAGAGCTGAGCTGGATACGGGATGACATGGCTGTTCCACATGCACTCATAGAAAACTTGTCACCTTGGTTGTATCGGATGTACCTTTCAATAAAGCACAAAGGACAGGAAGTTTGGATCCTCTTGCCCTCTACCTTTACACTGAAAGCCCCAGAGCTCTTTACATGTCACAAAGGAATGCTTTCCACAGGATGATTTAGTTTTTGTTATGCAGTTTGAAAACTGTTATGCAGACTAACGCCTTGTTTTCTTCCTCTTATCTGTCCCCCTACAGGGTGACTCTTACCCACTTCAATACCCCCTACCTCAAAAGAATAGGTTAGGTCTCCCCTCCAGCTCCCGCCCTTACATAGCCCCTAGGGCATGGCAAGGCAAGTGGTGGTGGGAGGGAGCTCTTCGAGCTTTCACCAGCCCCATAACTGCTTCCCCCCAGCGGGGAGCCCACAGAGCCACAGGGAGGCAGACCTTCAAGAGTGAGCAGCTACCCCACAATCTCAACTCATACTTGGGGGACATGGGGCACTGAGCTCTGTTGGGGCATCTGGGAAGAAACTGCCAAGAGCCAGAGAGTAAAGTGACTGCTCACAGTAACTGTTTGGTGTCAGGGAAGCAAAACTACTGGATGGACCCAATTTCCTTCATTTCCTGTGGTCACCCTGCTGCTCCTCACTCAGGAAGCCACTGGAGAGAAAGACTCTGAGGAGCAGATGGGGAGAGCCAAGGATGGCCCCCAAATCCCCACCATCCACCAAACCCTGGACTCCGCCTGTTCCTTTAGATAAGGCCACGAACCTGAATAGCCTTGCTGGAAGGGAATGAGTTGCCAGACAGCCCTTCCTGAGAATGCTAGGACACTGGGCTGCTTTCTTCCCTCTAGGGTGACACAAAAGCAGTACAGTACAGCGGCAAAAACCTGGGCTTTTTAGGGAGCCTGCTAGACCTAGGTTCAGGTCCTGTTCCCCATCTTACTAGCTGTTACCTTGGGCAAGTCACTTGACCGCTCTGTGCCTGTTTCCCCATCTGTAAAATGGGTGTAGCAATAGTACCTACTTACTTGACTGAACTGTGAGAGTTAACTGACCATACAGGTAAATACCTAGAGAAGTACATCAGCAACAGTTAAGTGCTTGAATTGTTGCTATTGCTGAAAAAATGGTTGAGCTGGGATCTGCTAACATCAAGTCTCCCTCTACATAGTACTTCCCTTTTCCTCGTCCTGAACGGGAAGAAGTTGAGAAAAAGACTTCTTTCAAATAAAATGTCCAATTATTTGGAGTAAATGATCATTTGGTGGTATCTTTACTTCATTTTAAAAAAGAGTTCAAATGATAAAACTATTTGAGGCCACTGCCCATCATTCTCACCTGTCCAGCTCTCATCTATTCCTTTGAGGCCTCTCTCAAGCCCCACATCTTCTATGGAGTCTTCTAAGTTAACTCCTGACCACTGACCCCTCCTCACATTCCAAGTGTAACTAACTACCACCCTTATACTATATACTTTAGCATTTAATTGCATTCTGCCTTTGAGGTCTTTCAAACAGGCCTAGGTTCAAGTCCTGCCTGCACCACTACTGGCTCTGAAATGGTGGGCAGCTTACTTATTAACCTCCCAGAACTGCACTTTCCTCATCTGCAAAACAGCAATAATTAGTTGTACTATTTTCATGAGAGTATTATGATTCCATTAGACACCAGTGGAAAATTCTGGCACACAGGAGATATTCAAAACATGTTTATTTTCCTCCTGACTTAGATTACAAGTGGGATGACAACTGGAAGCACAATTTCAATGCTTATATTGAATCTAAGTACATTGAAGTAATTCAGTAAATATATTGTCGGCTTAAAAGGACTTAATATTGTGCAAGAAATTTTAAACATACAATTCAGTACTAAGTTCTCAAATATTTATAACACTGAACTCAATCTCTCTTTTAGAAGCTGAGGCTGTTGTGTGGAATATACACATGAGAAAACTATACTCTGCGTAACAAACTAAGGGGCCATGCCCTGGCCAGTGTGGCACAGCTGGTAGGAACGTCATCCTGTGGACTGAAAAGGTTGCGGGTTCCGTTTCCAGTCTACGGCATGTGCCCAGGTTGCAGGTTTGAGCCCCAATTGGGGTGTGTACAAGAAGGCAGCCAATCAGTATTTCTCTCTACCCTCCTTCCTCCGTCTCCCCCAAAAGCGATTTTTTAAGTGTCCTCAGGTGAGGATAATAAAAATTTTTAAAAAAAACCACCAAGGAGCCATAAGATAACAAGGGACAATGGAAAATGTGGGGGAAAGCTATCAAAAATATACAGCAGAAAAAGGGTAGTGACAGCAAATGTAAAGTCTTCCCCTGCCATTAGGCAGTCTGTATCAATGAACGTAATCTTTGACCCTCAAAATGTGGAATTTATTCTAAGGAGATAATTCAACAAATGAACTAACACGTACATACAAGGATATTCAATGGCACATTATGTATGATATCCAATACTCAAATTAGCTAAATCAATGGTATAGCATATTAGCCTTTAAGAATGTGACTATCTAGAAATATTGATATAGAATGATAACCATGATGTTAAATGAATACAGTAGGTATAAAATAGCATAAATGTTACACATTATATATACTCTTATACAAACAATATGTTTATATATACACACAACAGAGATATCCAGAAAACATTTGCCAAAATGTTAATAATTACCATCTTATACCTTTTTTATTGTTTGAATTTTCTACATAATGTTTTCATCTTTATAATCAGAAAAAAAGGAACATTTTTATTTTGGGAAAATAAATCTCCTTACAATGTGAGCTGCTTTGTTCTTCCTACTTTAATTCTTTGCCACAATCTAGTTTCCTTTCAGCTCCAAAGGTCTAGAAGGCAATCAGTTCTGCTTTGCCTAACCTCTTAGAGCCGCCAGTCTGGTCAGAGGTCAAAATGCCAGGGAACTGTCAGGCTCTTTCTAAAGGGGAGTCTTTGCACCAGATAGGACAGAAGAGAGTAGTCCCACAGCTGTGACACAAGCAGTTCCCTCTCATTACTTTTCAAACAGAACTCCTGTATAAAGAGCCTTTATGCTCCATTAAAACTATCTACTCATAATGGAAACGGGAATAAGGATGGGAGGTTATTGCAGGGTCATTTTTTCTTCAAAGAAACAAGCTTTTCAGGCACCTATTGCCTTGCTCAGAAGAATGTGCGTGGGTATGGATGTGTGCGTGTGTGTCTGTATCTGTGTTTTTGTTTGTCTGTCTTATGTGTCTATGTCTGTCATAAAACACTTCCTTTGAGACTTACATCGTGATCCCAACTGAAATGCTACTTTGTGAACATTTACTAGCACATTTATTTGCTGGTTTCCATTTTTTCCCTCCAACTTCAGTTGCTAGAAAAACACCTATACACAGACCTTACAAGAGATAAGAATACCCATGAAAACATTGGCCTGAAACAATGAAATAGCCCCAGGGTGTTTCTGTTTCTTATCCTGAAGGCACTACCAAAACTAAAAGATCATTCTTTACCTGCTTTATGTAGCGCAGCTGGGATTCAGCAATTCCATGAATGAAAGACTCTGCATTTCCATCACTGGCTAGTTGGGCTGAAGTGCCCCACAGCATTTCACGAACAGATGGGGGATTCAGGTCTATGTGGAAGTCAGCTGAAATCTTACAATTGTTCTTTACATCAAATAGGGCAAGATTGATAAAAAAGGGTTCAACCTAGGAATAAAGACAATCGATTTTTAAACTAAGACTTTTTTAGGTGGAGTGCGGGAAGGGACACAAATTACAAAATAATTGTTTTATTCTTCAAGTTTCTGTGATTACAATTCCATTGTGAGTTCAGAATTTAGCTAAAATTGCATTACACCTCATTTGCACATAAGAAAGAACATTCTAAATAACAGGCTATCGAATTTTAACTTTTGTCAGGTATAAATAATTTCCAAGTTAAAAAAATTTTTAAATGATGAGTAGAAATCAGAACCCAAATTTAAAAAATACCAATTGTTTTATAAATAAAATTTAATTTTCTATAGGTTTCTTGGCATTATCCCAAAATAATGCCAATATTATAGAGGAGAAATAAATCTTTCCTTTTGTAATGTTACAGCTTACTGGATTATACATTTCCTGAGAGCTAATATCAGTCAACATCAAATTACTTGACAAAAGCTGTTGCCCCATCAGCAGCTTTGGAAGACATGATTCCTCTCTACAGATGGCATCTGAAAGCTGGTCACAAAGAGAAATTTCATGCCAGATGGCATAAAGATTAACCCTTTACACACAGAATGTCTGCTAGTAAATTTCAGCTACACTGTAAGAGAATAAATCATTGTGGATATTTTTCAAAGATAAAACTAGAACCAAAAAATGAAGATGAATCTAAAATGCAGTCTCTCTGGCAATTTTACATTTATAGTTTCAAGCATTTCTGAGCTATTCAAATGATTAGTGATAGCTAATCATTTGAATTTTCTATGCAGAACAAAATGAATTCACTGAGAACAGTGAGCGAGGCTAGCTGACTGCACAGCATCTGTGCCCCTGCACAGCTCTGGTGTTCATTACTCATGGCTCTGAGCCAATTTCACAGAAGTAGAATTCACAAATCTGAGGACTTTCTAGGTTCTGGGGACATGTCCCTCTTGGATGTCAACAGCCTACTCTACCTGCTTTTTTGAATAAGTAAAACTTTCACAAATCTTAAGATGAAGATTTTAGCAAAAGAAAGATGTATGAAATTCTTCCATCTCAAATGTATCAAAACATGTAGCTATGGAATTCTCATCCAGTAAATTAGTTCTCAGCGACAAAAAAAAAAAAAAAGGTGTTTCCTTAATGCATCAGTTTAAGGGAGGTAGAAGGAAAGGTCATACATACGTTTGTGGGTGGTCCTTTTGCATTTTCTCCAACCTGACCCAAGATATTGAAAGTTAAATCATGGCAATTTACCAGGAAACGTTTATTGCACTTTTCTTCAAACGGCTTTATATCAGGTTCAATTCCTGAAAAGTCCAATCTCTACAAAAGAGAGAATTATTTGCAAAAGAAAACAGGATTCATATTAATATAGATCTATTGTAAAACTGCAGAATCCAACACTTCTGTGTCAATTCTTCATTTGAATCATCATTTCTTTTCATTCAACAAGCCTTTGTCGAGTTCTTAGACTAAGGTTCAAACACTGGTAAAGAAATTCTGGAGGGAGTTTTTTGGGACACTGATCTAAGGCAAAGGAAAAATCGCAAGTTGGTACCTTGACCTACAAAGCCGTATATGATATGACTTCCTCCCCCCACTCCTCTGACCTCATCTCCTACCACTCTTGCCTCCCTAGCCCTACCACCCTGTGTTCCAGTCACAGGTATTTCTCTAGCACCCCAAGTACACTCCCACCTCAGGGCCTTTTCACTTGCTGTTCTGTCAGGAAGCCTCTTTCCCCAGATAGACACATGACTTACTTCCTTCATTTCATTCAACTGGCATTTCCACAAAGACCTTCCTTACCTCTCTATTTTTTTTTAAACTGCATCCACTGTGAGAGTCTATACTCCCTTTCCTTCATTTAGTATTCTAACAATACTTTCTAAATATTTACTTGTCTTTATTGTTTGTCTCTGCCACACAATATATGTTCAAGGATGGTACATGTTTTCTTTCTTTTATAAGCTGTAGAGAAAGCAAAACTGACACGAATGGACATGGGAGGAATCAAGAATTACACAATGGTCTCTCACTTGGAAGATTCAGTAGACTGTGATATGATGAAGTTAACTGTGAAATAATGAATAGCAAATATGGGGAAAGAATGAATACAGATTAGTTGAGTTTGGGATGTGTAGAGTTAGAAGTGTTGTGAGTAAGTGGCTGGAGAAACAGTAGAGGTATGGGTTGGAGATCTGGATTTGGGAGTCAGTGACAACTAGTTTGAGAAGGAGGACAAGTCTGGAACCCTGGTGAGCACGTATGTTTAAATGATGAACAGAGGGGCATGTGTCCACTTAGGAAATTGATAAACACTGAGCCCAGCTGCTTGTAAGAGAGCTAGGGGATGTACACTTGGTGCCACAGACTACAAACACACACACATTAAAATTTATGGTATACAAAATTTTTTAAAAGTTTAAAACACAGACATTGAGAGCCAAGGAATTCCTCTCAGCAGGGGAAGACTCTGTCCTGCCCCAAACAAACTCACAGAATCCTCCTCCTCCTCAGCTCACAGGCATTCTAAGTTTATCTGTTCATCCTGAATGTCTGAACAGACTTAAATTCTGTTCACAAGTGGTAGGAAAAGTATAGATTGTGGGACAACTTACTATACTTTCATTAATACCAGAGACATGCTAGTTGGGAAATGATTGGGTGAATCTGAGCAGACTGCCAATACGGGAAACTCAAGCCAAGAAACACAAGAATTTTCCTCAATTGCCTAAGTAATTCAAGCCAAAACAGGTAATGTGCCTGAAAAATCTTGAATAATTACAGCCATTCTGACCCAGCCTGTACCACTAACAAAATCCTCCTTAAAAGAGCCTAAAATATTATATGCATACCTGAAAGCATAACTCCTCCCTCCCTGAGTCTATTTATCTACAAAAGGAATGGAAATGTGTGGGCCTAGACAGCTCCCCCTTGAACACGTATCTATCTGTGGAGCCAGAGGAGGCAAAGTCATTGCCATGGAGATCAATTCTAATTTCTGCCCATTTATCAACTGTCCCTGCTATCTTCCTCAGACAGTGGAATGTGAAAAGAAACTGGACTAAACCACCCCAGCCCTCTCCCTTCTGAGGCCTGTGAGTACAAATATTGGGACATATGGCCTTCCCCAGTAGTTCAAAGTTGGATCCATTCCCTCAGTCAGTCCGTATTTCTTTATTCTCTAAGGAAAGTGATAGAAAGTGTATCTGCAAACACTGAACTGTGGCCAAAAGAGAAGGCTGCTATTATAGGATGGCACCATGCCTAGTAAAGGTACTCAACACATACAACATGGATTTCTCTGTAGTGAAGCTGCCTTCCATAATCAACATTAAATTCCGTTCTTTTTGTCCTTAAACTTTCATTACAACTGTGAATTTTTCTCTTACTTTTAGTTTACTGATAAGTAATTCAAACATAAAATCAGTTTAGTTCCATGACCACAAAAACACTACACCACAATCTTTTTTAAAGATGCTGAACTCAGCTTCAACCACAGTCAATTGGCTTCTTTGTATACAATGAAAGGGGCTGACATGTCCAATTAAAGCCTAATCATGGGGCGAGGTGGGGGGGGGGGGTGACCAAAGGCCCAGACCTGCTTGGAACAAGGAAATTTCTGAATGAATATCTTAGAACTAACATTCCCGAGGCCTGCTATACTTTATAGTATTTTCAACCATGTAACTTACACGCACAATACAATAATGTTATGGGAGGGAAAAAGGAAAGTTGATACATTTAAAACAAATTTTCCCCAAATAATAAAAACACCACATGAGAAAAATGGAATTATATGGGAAAAATTTCTGCATTATTTACAGACTATATACTTTTTCCATTTCAAACTAAAAAAACTGTAATTAGGAAACTGTATGAAGCAAAAAGAAAACACCAAATCAGTCTTTCCAAAATTATTTTATATTTTCACTGAGAGGACTGTAATTCTCATTTATATAATGCATATTTTTCTATTTCCAAAAAACCCAAAGATTTTAATTAGAAATCACATATAGACAAAAAGAAAAAAAATTTGTCTTCTCTCAAAGAATTTCATTTTCTCATGTAATGTGTTCCATGAGGAAAAATGAATGTAATACTTAAATACTGTAGAATTTTTTCCATTTAAACAAATCAGTTAAATTAGAAAATATCAAGAAACAAAATATTTACTGCATATCTCTTTGTTCAAAAAGTACCTAACTCTCATGAAAAAAGTTAAAATACACATGCACATAAACCTGCACTTCCCTGCACCACTTTCCATTTAAAGCGAGATGAAGCCAGACATGAAAATTATCCCAGTTTCACAGGCTTACATCAAAACTGGAAAATAAATCACCTGTCTTATATGACCTAGTGTTTTTTATACTACAGATACTCCCTGTTCCTAGACCACAATTATACCTAATACATTAAAAGAGCACCAACACCATCTTTAAAGAATTCTTTAACTTATCCATTTTGAGGCATGAGATGAAGTGAAAAATATATATAGAACTAAGAAGGAACACCATATATATT
This sequence comes from Pteronotus mesoamericanus, assembly GCF_021234165.1. Lineage (NCBI taxonomy): Eukaryota > Metazoa > Chordata > Mammalia > Chiroptera > Mormoopidae > Pteronotus > Pteronotus mesoamericanus. The sequence continues at coordinate 1,266,345 of NW_026555203.1, forward strand.
TGGTCCCAAACTATTTGCATATGTGACAGTCCTCTTGAATGAAGTTAGTTATTAAGCTACCTGCTCAAAGTGAACAAGACAAATATAGAGCAATCAGTACCACATAGGGGTGTAAAATCAGTGATTTCACATTTTACTAGTGTTTTCTTTTCCAAATAAGCAACAATTTGAGGGTTATTTAAAGAAATATTATCCATACCTGAACTTCCGAATCAAAAGAAAAGAGGTTCTGTCTTCCATCCCCCCTACTGAGTTTGTTTAGCTGTTCGGTTTCTCTTCCATACTAAAAATTTTAAAATATATATTTACATATATTTGTATTTTTATATATATGCACATACACACCAAACATTACTTTATTTTCTTCAAAACAGTATTAAATACCACTTAAATATACAGTTTCTGTGAAACTGGCAATCTGATACCGCTTTAAAAATATACCATTTCCACATACTTAGGATGGATAAAGAATGCTTGCTTGGCGGGGAGTCACTGTCACTATGACACACAATAAGCTATGGATCAGGTCCTCAGACTCTCTATGTTCCTCTCATAACATCAAGGATATTGTTCAAACCATAGTAGTACAGAAAGGATCCAAGTGTTTGGATGCAAAAGAGAAGTAAACACATATATCCATGGTACTAGTCACAGAATTTATATACAATTCTGATTCTGCCACCTTAGCAAAGACATAAGGGGCTGTACAGTCTGGAATGACAAAGAGTCAGAGGTGATACATCAAAATCTATAAAATCATACAAAGCCTACATCAGAGTATGTTCTTAAATTTTGGAAAATATCTTTGAAGCTTAAAAGAATAATTTTAAAATATTAACTTTGTGTAACTTATTTAAAATTGTGTAACTTACTAGTCCAGGAAGAGAAATAAATTAAAATTAAATAGGTTTGACATAGATTTAAATAATAAATAAGTTATTAAATCTTCTAATCTATAGTAGTATAGAGTCCACAGAGGAAAATATCTAACCCTACTGAGATAGGTGTTATAATCACCCCTACTCTTTCACAACTAGCTCATTTCAGACTCCAAGGAGCAGAGTGATTAACACGAATTATATATGTTCACCAAAATCTTTATCTGATGGCATTATTTACATATGTATTTACATAGAGAATATGATTTGCATATGAAATTAACATATACAAATCATTAGCTTGAACATCACGTTCAATCTGTATCAACAGCCCCTTGAAAGGAGAATATTTATTTTATGAGTGACATAGGGTACAGTCAGCTTTCCATATCCATGTGTTCTGCATTTGCAGATTCAACCTATCACAGATTAAAAGTATTTTTTAAATGTTACATCATTGCTGAAGTGTACTATGTAATCGGTCCTATTAATGGCTGCATCTGTGGTAAACATGTACAGACTTTTTTCCGGTCATTATTCCCTAAACAATACAGTATAACAACTATTTACGTAGTATTTACATCATATTAGGTATCATAAATAATCTAGAGATGATTTAAAGTATACAAGAGTATGTGTAGGTTACATGCAATTACAACATCATGTTATATAAGGGACTTATATGTTATATAAGTAGAGTTACAACATCATGTTGGATTTTGGTTATACCCCGGGGTCCGGTAATCAATCCAGTGAGGATACTGAGGGATTACTGTAATTAAATTGAATTAAGTAGCACCAAATAAAATTAATAAAGTCACAACAATCTAGAAGCACTTCCTGGCATCTAGGGAAAAAAAAGTAATAATTTCCAAACTCTTACTCGGTACTCTGCAAGTCCAGCTTTAGGAGTGTAACTTTTGTTTTCAAATCTCTACCCGTTTCACTGATTCGCTTTGGTTTTTAACTTAGAAATGACATTGGCCGGGGTGGAGGGATTGAGAAAAAAAGAAGAAACCACATTGCCAAATGGAATCCAGCATTAAAACGTTAATAGATAATCCTGCATTGTTTCAGTTGAAGGCAAGTTGCCATAAGGAAGATGTACCTTCATCAGTTCCGGATGCATGCTCCTTTCCAAACTGGCCATGATGTTCTCGGCTTTTCCTTGGCTGCTAGTTTCATCATCTGCAAATTCATTCAAAGCAGATGTTTCAAACCATGCAGACCATTACTAACCACCTGAGAGGAATATCCTAACTATCTCTCCCACCCCATCCTCTCCTACTAGATTTATTGCAAAGAATTTTGATTATGAAAGCATAGGGAAAACTTTAATGGACTTTTGAAAATCTGCCATGAATTCCCTATGCATTTTAGTCTGGTTATATTTCATGTGTCAGAACCGATGTAGTATCAACTCTTAAAAAATAAATCCATCAACCTCCATAGTCACTTTTAATGAAGAAGCAGGTCAACCTTCAAGATTATGAGTTCTATATTCACTCTACACAACAGACATTTCCACAGATTAAAGACAAGGGCTTTACCACAATAATGAATCATTTAAAAATTCTGACCTTGTGTTGTTTCTACTGTCTCCTTTTTCTCTTGCACTAAACTGTCGGTATTGATCTGGATAATTTTTTTCAAAGTTATCAACCATTCCTCCATCTCCTGCTCAGTTTCAGCAGCGAGATAATGGCTGTACTTATCTAACATCTTGAGTTCAAAAGCATGACGGCGCATTTTGGGGCACTAGAGGAAAAAAGAAAGCATGTGCTCAGTTAGTTTTTACTCTTTTGATATTAGATTTCCTTAGTTTGTTTATTTTCACCTCAGCGCAGCACATGGGTACATCAATACTTCTATGAAAGAATTGCTTCTTTCAACTAGAAATAGAAATACCAAGACGATGAATGACCACACCAAGCATATTTTTTCTGTTCCCTCAGTACCAAGCACAGTGGTATATGCACAAAGTTGCCATAAAGTACTAGTTGTTGAGTGAGTATTATCATTTAAGGCCTTTTGACATCCATCCATCATATTTAGACAATCAAACTGCTACATAAAAATAAGCAAGTGTTTTACAATTTCCACTCCACTTAAAGTTTTCCTTGCATATTTACAAATTTTCAAAATCAGCCCTTAAAAAGAAGCTTATATGTGACCTGAAATAAATCTGGTACTTGCTTTATATCATACCATAAAGTGCAATATCAATACCTAATTCCCTTCACCATGCGTAAGATGCATTAAGAGAAAACTGCAGTTGATTCACATTAAATCGTGGCTCCCAGTAAAAAATGTGGAAATGACCAATGCTGAACACTAGCACACAAAACAAATAAAATCCTCCTACTTTCCTCAAACATGACACATTCCTTTATATTACCATCCTCTCTGTCAAGACCAAGGAAATAACACACTCCCTCTCTCAAATACCTCAGTATTAGTTTTGAGAAGGCTCATGAATCAACAATTTTCCACTACACAGTCATTATTCAAGAAGGAGCCAAGAAATTTCCTCCTTCTCATCTTCAAAGTATAGTAAAGGATGACATTAAACTGCTGTAGCAAGTCATAAAGATTTATATATTTGAAAATATTTGGGGGGGAATCATAAATAGATGAGGAAAGCAGAATCTAGGAACACAATAAACAAAGGTCAATCCAGACTAGAACTCACTGAGGAATTCTGTGATTTGTGTGTGTCCTCTTTCTTCCAGTATAAGAAAGCTTTACGTAAGAAAGCTGTATGTATATATGTATACATATACGTATATGTATATATAAACACCTTCTAGTAACATAGATTTTTGTATTCTTACAAGTTGTGTTTCATTTGATCCTATGATAATCATCTGATCAGGTAAACAGACATCATTTTACAATTTTGAAAACTAAGATTCAGATAAGTTGAGGGCACTGAACTTGTATCTCATGTCTCCTAATCAGCCCAGTGCTCCTTCTAGTTGACCAGCCACCCTGGCTCTATAGTAATGGATCCTTGTCTTGGTCAATTGACTTCCTATGTCGATCAGCTCTCTGCTCTGTTTCCCACCCCTTCTTTATCCATGCCCTCTCAGTAATTCAAATCAGCAAACACTTGTTAAGTCACTGCTGTGTGCAAAACACTGCTAATTATTGTAAAGGGGGCAAACATGATTAAGATATGGTCTCTATAGTCTAAAAGTGAAATGCGCAGAATTTCCCACAAGTTAGGGTATGATTCACAAATTAAGAGTATAATAGAGGAAAAACCAAAGTGGTTGCACAGGGGAGGTGGAGTTTAATTCCACTTGGTGAGCATGAGGGGTGAGGAAGAAACAGAAAATGTTTCACGGTAGAAGTGCCATATGAACTGAGTCTTAAAAGATATCGTTCCAACAACAGGAACAGAAGGTAAAAGTACAGGCCAAGCAGAGAAACAAATGTAAGAAAGGCACATGCATGTGAAGCTCTGTGGAGGGCTTAGACTGGTATGATTAGACCACAAAGCGTATAAGGAGATGCAGGGGGGATGATATTAGGAAGCAGAATAAGGCCCAATCACTATGGGCTTACAATGCCTTAGTAAGAGCTTTAGATCTCACTCTGCAGACAATAAATCAGGAGACAAAGGTTTGGCGGAGACAAAGGTTTGGCGTAGACAAGTGAAGGACCCTATCTATGTCTTAGGAAGATAGATTGGATCAGGACAACAAATCAGAAGGCAGAAAAGCAAGACTTTAGGCAAGAGAGGAGAAAACCATCAGAGGGATGGTGGTGAGAATGGAAAAATGGTAAGAGAGCTCTGACCAGTGTGGCTCAGCTGGTTGGAGCATTGTCCCATAATCCAAAGGGTCGTGGGTTCAATTCCCAGTCGGAGCACACAGTGGGGTTGCGAGTTCAGTCCCACGTTGGAGCACTTAGGAAAGGCAACTGATCAACATTTCTCTCTTACATCAATGTCTCTGTTCCCTCTCTCCTTCCCTTCCCCTCTCTTTTAAATCAATAAGCATGTCCTTGGGTGAGGATAAAAACAGCTTTTTTAAAAGAAAAATGGTAAGAGATTCAATAGGCCCTTGGGAGCCAGACTTCAAGGGACCGAGTAAACACTTGAACACTGGCACAGAGCAAGAGTGGGCAAAATGCAAAAGATCCAAGTTGTATAGTATGAACAACGTGGTAGGTGAGATGCCATTAACCAAGAGAGGAAAATGCTGTGGTTCTTAAGATTTGATTAATAACCCATTTCTTAGAAAAAGAAATATTACCTCTATAGCCCTACCTGAACAACGTCAATGCAGGCATCCAGGTAGATGCAACCTTTAGATTCTTTTGAATTTTTTTCATCTTTATAGGAATTGAGAATATATGAACCATCAGGAAGCTGAGTTAAGTAAAAATACCGTCTCTTGAATACCTATAAGGAAAAAACAGCAATGATACATTACATATACATTGCATTTGAACAGTTTCTTTGAACTAAAATCCTCGAAAAGCTTGCCACAGGAATTATATCTGGACAATCCTCAGACAACTCTGAGAATTTTTTAGGAATTATAATTATCTTCATTTTTTTAAGATGGAGAATTTGAAATCAAGTGATTTACTCAGTTAATCAAATATCTAGAGAAGAGGCTTTAAGACTTTAAAGTTTATAAAGTATTTTTGTTATCTGGATCACTATTCATTTCACTATAGCATCCTTTTCTCATTTAATTGCAAACCATGATTGGTATCTTATCATTTCTATCACATTATCACAAATTCAAGTGTAAATGTAAATATAAACGCCCTCCTCTATCACATATCTCACCTGCACATCTTACTGCATTCCCCTATGCCACTCCAGTGTCCCTACTTCTGAAAGTCCAGCTTATAATGTGCTCACCGAGAGTCACTGGTTACCGACCAATTGTTGAGTGCCCTGAATGCTGAAATTTGAGTCAATAGGCCCAATGGGATTGTGCTATTCCTTTACAGCTAGGGATTCACAACAGTTAAGAAGCAGCCTGTTACTACAACTCACAGCAAAAGCCACAGGAATTGGGGAAGAGGAGGAGGACAACCCAATTCGTTCACACTATCCCTCTACTATCCCCTCCAAAGAGTCTTGGACCTGATGAAGGAGGTAATAAAAGAGGATTCTGAATTTTCTGATGAATCTATGCTTCTTTCAATAACTCACAAACTCCAAGCTATGTCAAGCATCTGTTATAGTGAAGTTACCCAGGCTGATGGATCTAAAATCCTTTCAGGGAATGGGAAGAAAAACTAAAAAATACACTTTTAGTGAGGAAATGCATTCCAATGCATATCGTCTTGTTTGTAGAAGTTTGCTTTCAGATTTAAGCTTGCCATTTTCACCCATCCAATTATCCAGTTATGATCCCTACTTTAAGATTTGTAATTGTGAAAAGAGTATTATTTGGCAAGATCATTCTTGAAAACTGCTTCACTTCTGGCGAAGTACCTTAAATATCAACAATTTATTTCTTCATAGCACAAGTAAAGAAAATACAGAAATCTGTTAAGGGGCATTTCTTCTTAGTAAAACCAGTAAATAGAAATAATAGGCTTGCAGTTATTTTGGAGTTGTTTCAACATCATTGATTTTGCAACGCATGACACTAATATACCAGTGGGAAGAACACTCTAACAGGTTAGACTGGTAAATGCCACAGTTTCTATTTCAGGGAGTGGCCATGTATGCTATGTCAAATCAACAGAAAGGAGTCCAAGGGAAAAAATATCTCTTTGTTCTTCAACGCCAAGCAAGTAAATGTTACTACATTAGGATACAAAGGTACAGAAAGTGTGTGTGCGTGTGCGCGTAGTACATACATATATTCTCATATCTGATTTACCCACATTTAAGTTTACTGGAGCTATAGTTGAAGAAATCTAGATTGATATATAAGTAAATATTAATCATAATGGTAAGTATATATACATATATATTTGCTTATTTTCATGACAGTGGTTCATCCATATCTGTTATTAAAATGATGGAATCAGAAGACCTAAAATTACATAATGAGTTTATTGTAAATAAACAAAATACTACTTTTTAAAAAGTTATAATAACTATAACAAATTAAAATATATTTTTGAGGCACAAATTGGTATGAAAAAGTTACAACCAGATTAACTCTGAACAATGATCAAATCTAAAACTTCGTGGTACAGTCTGTACAATCCACTTGCAGAGTCCATAGCCAGCAACAAAGAGGGGGGCAGGGGAAAGGAAAACACAGAGCAAATATTTGTGGCACAGAGTCAAATTATAGTCTGAAAAGATTTTTTCATGTATAGATGCCTCACCAAGCAAAGATGTTTTGTGGCAGCTGTCACTTCCAGTATTAGCCAAGCACATCATTACATAAGAGATGGAAAGAGATTTGAAATTACAGTAAATCACTTCTTTTAACATTGTAATTATGTCTAAATGTAACACTGAGGTAGGTAGCTCATGAATCTGGGGAGAAAGCAGATGCCAGCAAGTTGAATGATCTTAATTCTCATCCAGTAGTGAGATTATCCTCAAGACTCTGCTTTCCTCTCACTTTCCTCACTTTGAAAATGATGGGATCAGACTAGATGATCTGCAAGATCATTTTTTTTCATGATCTACACCTAATTTTATTAAAACTGAATGAATAACACAGCAGCCTTCCTATGCTAGGAGCCACCCTCCCCCAAGCGATTTCCTACAAGCTAAAAAAAAAAAAAAAAAAAAAAAAAAAAAAGGCACACAGTCTGTAAAGAAGTTTTTAGAAGGCATTACTGTATAAATCAGTCTTTGCCTAAACAGATCTGTAAGATCTCTTCTCATTCTAATATTCTATGATATATGTTAGGTTTCAACTTCTGGTAAACTTTTAAGGTGTCTTTCAAAGAAGAAAGGAGTAGCCTCAATATCTCATGTGGAACCCAAAGGAAAATCAGAAACATGACTTTCTTGAAGGCCTCAAGTCCTTTGTAACCAATAACTAATTGTTTTCATGTGAATCGGGAATAAGAATCATTATCCACATCTTATCTAACAGCAAACTAAAAGACCAAGAGCTCACCCAAATTCACACAGGCAAGTCAATTTTGGAAATGGAATGAGAATCGTGTGATACAGACAAAGAGAATTTTGCCCACGCCCTTTCAATGCCTTCCCATCAAGGTTGGAGGAAGACCCAGAATACTCACCATACCCTGGGATGATGTACATGATCTGGCCTCAAATTATCTCTCGGGCTTTATCTCTAAGTATGCTGCTCCAGGTACATTGCTTTACCTGCTGTTCCTTAAACAGCCCAAGCACTCCTCTTCCCCACATACCCGCATTCTTCTCTCCCTTATTTTTTCAGGTCTTTACTTGAACCTTGCCTCCTGAAAGAGGTCTTCTAGGATGAACTGCCCTCATTGTACCACCTATTTTATTTTACTTTTTTCATAGAATGGTTACTCTTCAAATATATCTTACTTATCTATCTGTTTATTTATTTGCTATCCATCTCTTAGATTGCTAAGGTCCATGTCTCATCCACTGCTGTACCCCCTAGGACCTATAGCAATGCCTGCACTCAATAAAATTTTGCAAAATCAGTAAGGAATGAATGAATAAATCATTCTCCAGTGCAAGTTTTCTAGCAGTTTCATACAATAGAAAGTGTTTCTTTTTTCTTTTTAAACATGTTAATGTTTAATAGTATTATTAGTAGGCTTGGATGGGGGACTCTCATCAAAATACATTATTCAGTTTGTTTGACATCCAATCGTGAAGATGAAATAGCAGATTATTATTATTTTCTTTCTTAAATGTAGATTGATTTTTTTAAATGTTTTTATATGACAATGTTAATTATAAAATATTTAAAAATATTTAAAACCATTATGAAGTCTCAGCAATTAAACCAACATGACACCAGCACAGAAATAATCAAGTAGATCAATGACATATAAAGAACATTCTAGAGACAAACATATATATCTTATTAATATATGTATGATTAAGTTTATATTTCAAATCAATGGGGGAAAATAAGGCTTATTCAACAAATAAGGTACATGGACCACTATTACTTGAAATAAAACAAATACAGAGCCCTATTTCACACATTATACATGAAATATTCAGGTGAGATAAAAATCATTATGTAGAATCAAAGGAGTTTTAGAAGAAAACAGAACTAATCTTTTTCATGACCTAAAGTAAAATATTCCACCCCAGAAGCTATAAAGTGAATACTGACAATGACTATATTAAACATTTAACTATAAATGTTAAAGGACAAGGAATAGAATAGAAAAGTATTTCCAACACATCTAAAACATGGTTAATAGGTTTTTTGCTTCTTGGTTGTTGTTTTTTTTTTTTTCCAGGAAAAAAAGTTCTACACACCTTTAATCAATAAATGGGTAAAGAATACCAAAAAGTCATTTAAAGCTCTATAAAAAAATAATAGAAATAGGCAAGAAATATACTAAAGCAGGTTTAGTTTCAACAAGTAGTAAAGGAACATTAAAATAACATCATTGTCACAATCAGATTAATGAGTATTAAAAATATTGGTAATATCAAGTATTGGCAACTCTGGAAGGAACTGAGTATTCATAGACTCTTTTTTCCATGTTAAAGCAGTCCCTTTAGCAGATTTTGCAGTGCTGGTTTGGTGAAGGTATATTCTTTTAGCCTTCTTTTGTCTGGGAAACGCCGTATTTTGCCTTCCATTTTAATGGAGAGCCTTGCTGGGTAGAGCAGCTTGGTTGTAGGTCTTTGCTTTTCATGACGTGGAATATTTCTTGCCATTCCCTTCTGGCTTGCAGTGTTTCTGTTCAGAAGTTAGATGCTAGCCGTATTGGGACTCCCTTATATGTTACTACCTCTTCCTCCCTTGCTTGCTTTAGGATTGTTTGTCTTTGATATTTGCCATTTTCATGATGATGTGTCCTGGCTTGCTACTCATTGGGCCCTCTTGAATGGGACCTTCCGTGCTTCCTGGACTTGTGAGACTTTTTCTCTCCTCCAATTAGGGAAGTTTTCTATCATGACTTTTTCCAACAGGTTCTCTATTCCTTCCTCATCCTCTTCTCCTTCTGGTATCCCTATTATACAGATATTATTATGTTCCAGGTTGTCCTGCATTTCCCTCAATGCCTCTTCATTCTTCTTGAGTCTTTTTTCATTTTCTTGCTCTTTCTGGGAGCTTTCTGCTACTGTGTCCTCCAGCTCACTGATTCGGTCTTTGGCTTCATCTAGCCTGCTTTAGATTCTTTCTTCTGTGTTCTTCAATTCAGAAATTGTATTCTTCATTTCCTCGTGTCTCTTACTGATAGTTTCTTTGTCCTTTTTCATGCTGATATAGTTTGCGGTAAGGTCCTCATAGGTTCCGTGTAGTTTTTTGTAATTCTCTCTGAGCTCACTGAGCTCATTGAGCTTCCTTAGAACTGTTGTTTGGAACTCAATACCTGACAGTTTACTTGCCTCTATTTCACTGAGTTGTCTTTGTGGGGATTCCTCCTTTCCCTTTGAATGGGGCGTATTTCTTTGTCTTCCCATTATTTGTGAGACTCTTCTCTTTTGCTTCTGATTCTTAAGTTGATCTGTATTGATTTCCTGACTTTGTGATGTGAACGAACTTCTGTGGTTGGAGACTGCTGTTTTTACTTTCTGGATCTGCCTCTTATGATGTCAGATGCTGATCCCATATAACCTTAGGCAGTCGGTTCGAGACTTCAAGTAATCTACTGCTTGTGACTGTCTCCTTCAGCTGTTAATCTATTCACTCTGCACTCAGTGGGCCACCTTAGACAGCTCAGGACGGAGCAGAGTCCCTCCTGAGGGCAGTATTATTAGGTCCTTTCACGCTGCTGCCGTATGGGGGAGGCGTCCGCACTGGGATCCTGCCAGCTACTCTCTCCATTCTCTGCCAAAAGCCTCCATCTCCAGTCTCTCCTCAAATGTCACCAGATCCTTTAGCCAGGGATCTACTGTCTGTGGCTGCCACTCTGCACTCAGCAGGCAGCTTAGACAGCACAGGGCGGGGTGGAATCCCACATGGGGGCAGGGCTATTGGGTCCTTTGACGCTGGTGCTGCTCCGGGGGAGTGCTCTCTGCCTGAGCAAGATGGCTGCTGCCGCATGGGGGATGAGTCATCACTAAGATCCCACTGGCTATTCTCTCAGTTCTCTCCCTAAAGCCTCCTTCCCCAGTCTCTCCTCAGGTGTCTCTAGCCCACTCTGCCCCTGCCTTTGCCGGAGACCAGGGTAAGTGATCGTTAGATTGCGCTACAGCCAATTCTTTCTCCGAGGTTACAAGGCTCCTCTCTCACTACTGTTCCGTTGTTTGTTCCAGGTGATTTCTCCACAATTTAGTTGTAATTCCGGTTGGTTCTGGGAGCAGGTCAGTGTGATTTCCACTCAGTTCTTCGCCATCTCGATTCTCTCAGAATGGTGTTTCTTAATGCCCATATTCTTCCTCCTCCTCCCCTTTATTATTTTTCCTAGATGGTAAAGCCAGCTGAAAACTTCCCACCTTATTCAGTGAGAAGCATGAATCCTGACAAGGGGCCCACTCAGACCACCCAGAAGAATAAAAGATAGAGGAAGCCAGAGGAGATCATTCTGAAGGCCCTGAGTTGTCTGGATGACAACCTTTTAAACATGACCCTTTCTGGAGCAGGAATAAAGGCCTTTTATCACTCATCTGAATCAAAGGTGGAAGGCAAGAAACTCTGAGCATCTAGTATCCTCTAATTTAGCAGACCCCTTTATCGTTTTATAAATATATCTCAAGGATGTTTACCTATATGTGTTACCTAGAGGGTAATTATTTTCTGCTAAATTACGTGAACCAGAAGCCCCGAGAAAGGATGCTCCAAAGGCTTTAGCAACGTAGATAGGCAAAGTAGGTGGGCCAGGTACAATGTAGAAATGGGGCCAGGGAAACTGACTTGACTAATGTCTCAGACAGAACAGAAATGGCAACGAGAAAAGGGGCAAAGCAAGAGAGCAAGAGATATACTGGGTCTCAGAGCTGTTCTATGTAAAGACAAAAGACACAGTGAGGAACAAAACCCCACAACTTACCAGCAAAATGAGTCGTAGTTGATTACAGGAGAATGGCAAGTACTATACCCTGCTCAAGAACCCCTACCAGTAGGCTGGCAATCTAATGTCACTCATCTCTCTCCACCGTATCATTTTACAGTCCTACCAAGTTTTAATGGATCACACCCTCTGGGAAACTGGTTAAAAATCAAATAACTTTTCTTAAATAATCACACCATATCTGGGCACTGGAGATTTTCTAACTATTTAGTTTAAGGCAAAATCTAGTAGGAGGGGTCTACAATCCACATTTCTCATTACAAATGAGTTGTTTACCAGATTTATTTCCACATCTCATGACCCTGCTCAAATTTTCAATGACCCTCAATTACCCACATGGTTAAGACTCACATGCCTGATCTGGGACTCAAGAGGCTCCCACAATCTTACTAATAATGTAAAATACTAACAATTGCTGACATTTATGGAGTGCTTACTCCACCACATTGTCGGGCTAAGTGCTTTCCTCATATCATCTGATATTCATAATGACCCTGTGTGGTAATTACTATTATCATCTGCATGCTACAGAAGAGAAAATGAGGCACAGGGAAATACCAAAGAACCAAACCAACTTTATCTCCCATGACTACCCAACTTCTCCCAATACAACTGCCCTGCACATATTATCTGCCACACCCACCTTTCTGATTCCCTTCCTTTGAGGCCCCACCTCCTCGAGGAAGCCTTCTCTGACCACAGATCACAGTGATCTGGGCTCACATAACGCTTGATATCTGTACCACCACTGAACAATGCATTATTTGTATTGTCTCATCACCCCCCCAAATAGGTTTTAAGCTCTACATGTTACACTGCACAATGCTAACATGTTGTGCTAGTATTCAATATACTTTTGGTGATGAATTCATTAATTCCTAATAGTATCTGGCATATGAGAAGCCCCTAACAAATAATTTGATAGTCATCGATGAATAAGGAAAGCAAAATACAGAAAACTAATGAGAAATCCCTTACCCATAAAATGAGTGTAATCCATGTTAGCTGTGAGAGACAGTGTGTTAGACTTGGAAATACAACACAGTAATATATCAAAGATAAAAGATTTTCTCTTCTTTTTGTTCCAACAAACACATTTACTTTGGCCTCCCAGTAATTATTTTATATCATATGTGCTTTCTTAGGTAAAATCCTCTTTTGATTTGTTGTTCGCCCATTGCAAAAGGGGGAAAAAAACCCTCCCGTAACAGTCAAAGAGTAACTAGGGACTTTTAGGCTCTAACTATATAGCAAATAACTCTCCTTTGTGCAAAAAAAAGTAAGAAAAGGAACGGGTACCAAAATAGAGTCATATATCAACCAGTTGAACTTGCAACCCCGATAACATACCAAGGCACTTCAACATTTAATTGCTAAGGATGGGGAGGAAGAAGCTAGAGGAATGTGATCAAACTGAGCCAAGATGCATAAAGGTGGGTGTCCCGAGGACTGGCCAAGAATCTGCAGCGGATATTTTTAAATGAAAAACCACCCTGAAGAGCAGCTTCTTCCTTATTCCATATATCATTATATCCCTTAGGAAAAACAGTTCTAAATACCAGGGGAAGGTCATGTCCAATATCATAGCTAGCTAGCCCACATTAAATTCCTTCACTGATACAGAAAGAAGTTTAAAAAAAGCAGATGTATCTAGCAGCTACTTGAGAAAGAGAGAATGGAAATGAATAGGTTTCTGTGGGGACTGGAGTATGTCAAAGGGATCGTTTCATTTCTGTGACACCGTAGACCTCTCTCCAAAACTTTTGCAGGAATTGAAGAGTGGCAATGGGTGTGTTCCCATTAACTAGAAAGTACTAATTGAGGAAATTAATCATGTATGACAAGGCTTGTCCTGTTTTAACATGAACACCAAGAACAAAGCAAATTATAAGCTCTCAGTCCAATGGTCACTGTGCCCAGACAACCCACAGAGCTTCTGCAAGAGCTGTGTGGTGCCAGCATCCTCCTGAGTCAAAGGAAGTGCCAGAGCACCGAAACTGAGACTTGTGGATGGACATACATCAGTAGCCGCTCTCTTGTAGCCTGGATTCCTCTGGGCTACTTTCTCAGCCAATAACAGGAATGTTCAGAAAGCGCCTCTGGGAAAATAATTGTAACTGTAGAAAATGGTGAAGACTATATCTAAACAACAGACTAGAACTGGAGGGAAGATACATACTGGGGAAAATGCAAACATTTAATCCATAAATATGGGTTCATATAATCTTCCAATAGGAAGAACTCAGCTTAGTTCCTTCACCGGCTCCTTTTACCCTAGACCCATTACCATCGACTTGAATGTTCTTGGAAATTCTCTGGCAGCTAGGCAGGGAGGTTTAACTTTCTAACGCATCCCATATATGAACTACTTTGCTTACATTATTTACATCGCATTACAGGTCACATGGCTGCTTTCTCAAAAGACCTTACAGTAGGTGTCTTCTAATTCCCTTTCACCTACTGGATTTTGCTGACTCTCTTCTCTTTCCTTCATTCTTTTTCTTCTCCCTTCTCTCATACTTTTATTTTTCCCTTCCTTGCTATTACATTCCCTTATTTCTGACAGTCAAAATGTTCAGGAAAAGGACTTGGACTTGTTTATAAAAACACTTTAAAGTAGTTTACGCATCACTTCAAACTTGGCATAGGAGTAAGTCCATACAATTTTTTTTTAATCCAGAAATTTTTAGATGAATAAGGACCCTTAAATGCACACTTCACTCTAAAAGGCAGCAAGCTGCTCTACTTTAATCCCTGTCTGCCCCAGAGTGATCTGCGGGCCAGTGTCAAGCCACAGAGCACCAGGGAGGCACAGATAAAATAGGAGGGAAGATGCATGGCTCCTGCAGGCTGTTATTTGCCAATGAGTCATGATGAATGCCCAGATCCTTCTGCTGTAGCTTCCTGGTTAGTCTGCTGTGAGTTTGCAGGGCTATCACAGCTTGAAGTCTCCAATACAAAAGGTTCTCTGCTCTCAACTCTGGGAGCTCTAGCTAGCCCTGTGGTGCTCGTTGCTGAAACAGCCAAAGCTTCTCATCAATGTGAGCTGAAGGTTCTAGCACGAGGAGGACTCCAGGAGCACCAAAGGTAAAACTGCCACCAATATCGGGAAAATGACTAAGCAAATAGCATAATCAAATCATCTTCCCATTTGCTTGTCTTCACTTCAAAGACATCAGAGTAGAAACAAATACATAGAAATTTTGTTTCAGAATGTCTCATAAATTCTGTCACCCCTTTGCCACTTTTCTTCTGCCTCTGCTTTTCTCAGCTCTCTAAGAGCTGCATCAGCAGCTCACCCCACTTTTAAGTTTAGCCTTTCTCCTAGGCCTGAAGCAGGAGGAGGGTATATAACCCTTCACCCTGGAACAGGACACCTAAGGACACAAGATCAAGTCCCCCAGGGCACCTTGGTTCATAGGCCTGGACTTCCACTTTTGCCCTCACTCCAAATTTCAGTCTGGAGACTACAAAACTGCTACCCATGCCCGATCTGCTCCCCACTGGGCTCCATACACTCACATGCCCTCTATTTATATGCAGAGAGAATATAGTAAACACTGCAAGTTTCAACTAATATCAGCGATGCTAAACTAAATAACTGTTAAAACAGTTACAATAGGAAAAAAAAATATCTTGAGAAAATCCCTCTGACACCTTAACTGAGTGTAGCTGAACTTTCCTCTCATACCCATTCTAGCTGTGATAAATCCTAAAATACAATACTACTGCTATTGCTTAGGAGGAGAAACCAGAATAATATAGGATATATATTCACTTCCCAGAAATCCAAAATGGAGACCCATAATCCATAATGGAGAATAGCTGGGATAAGTAGAATCCATAACCGGAGACAATTCCCAGATCTCATTATGGTCTTTGTATTTCAAATTATCCCCTATTCATTCCTTAAAATGCTGTGTAGCACATATGACCAATTTGGTTTATTCTTCTTTTTGTTCCTTTGCCTACTGTTTGATAAAGGATTTAAAAAAGAAATAAGTGTTTTTATGGTATGTGAATTATATCCCACTAAGAAAAAATAAGAGGCCAAAATATGAACAGCTGGAGATAAAAAGAGGAAAAGCAAAGAGCCTAGCTCAGCAACAGCAGAGCAACAGCTAGCTGGAGACAAGCAGCAGCTGTTCCCTTCAGCCAGGCCACGCGGTCACCAGGTTGCCTCAGACTCACCACCCACTTCATGAATTTCTAGTTCCTGCCTAGCCCCTGTAAGCGGTGGAGTTTGCAACCTCAGGGAAAGCTATTACATAAGCAGAACAATCAACTTCTGACCAACTGACTGAATCCCGTCTCCTATTGCCATTGAAACAAATTACCACAAACGTAGTAGCTTAAAACAACACAAATGTAGCACCACCTCTCAGTTCTGTAGATTAGAAGCCCAACATGAGTCTCACCAGGCTAAAATCAAAGTTGTAGCAGAGTCGTCCTCCATTTTGGAGTTTCCAGAGAATTCATTTCCTAGCCTTTTCCAACTTCCAGTGCCTACCCACATTTCTTAGCCTGTGGCTCCTTCACCATTGTCAAAGCCAGTAACATAGCACCTGTCTCTGATGCTGCTTGTGTCTTTCCCTAACTCTCCTCTTCGGCCTCCCTCTTCCACTTATAAGAACCCTTGTGATTACAGTGGGCCCACCTGGATAATCCAGGATATTATCTCCTGACCTACTGATTAGCTATTTAAATTCATCTTTGCCATGTAACAGAACATTCCAAGGATTAGTACCTGGACATCTTTGTGGGGGGGCATTATTTTTCTGTCTTCCATATCAACCAATCTATATTTCACAAATTATGGAAAAAAATTTAAATCACATAGTTTTTATAGGCGACTACATTTTGATTTACAATATATGGGCTCCTAAAGAAGTTACATGTAAAGCAAATTATAATTCATAGGCATTAGATGAACTCACCATTGCAAGGAATCCTGTTGTGAATTCTTTTATAAAGATACTAATTCCTTACTGTTTTAGTTTATGCTTAAGTATGGATAAAACATTTAAATATTTTGAAAATGTTATGGTAAGGGAGTGGAGTCAAAAACCACAGAACCATTTTCTGACATTCTGCACAGAATTGTAACTTTCACACATGCATTTCTTTACCTAGCAATTCTGACAGGAGTTACAATAAAAACTTGAGTCTCACTACTCAGCTAGTAAGGACCAATACTGTCCTGGTGAAGAGCACAGGCCAGGCAGGCATCAGCCTGCCTAGGTACATGCTGCACCTCTCTAAAGCAGGAACTGTGTTACCTTGGATTAATCATTGAATTTCTTTGTGCTTCACTTTCCACATCTATAAACTAAGTATCGATAAGATACAGAATATAAAATACTAACTATGGTGCCTGGCACATATTAAGTCCTCAGTAAATGGATTCTCTTATCATCATGTGCAGAAGCCCAGGATTAGGGGCAAGGAGACACATAAAAAGCATCCTACAACTTGTATTCGTTATTTTCAAAGCTTGAAAATGAAAGTGAGAACAGGACATGACCACTAAATGGAAAGCAGCAGGTGAAATATTAAATTAAGATAAAATTTGAGTCTTCCCTTGGTAGACACCCACGGTTTCTGCTTGCAGGCAATGTGAAAGACAGAATGACCTTCAAAACTTAATGGAAGTGTGAATCATCCTCAGCAAACCACATGATCTTACACTGAATATCTGAAAGAACATTTATATTCTGTACCAGAGAATAATTTTTTTCCCTGCTAAGAATCTACAAGTAGCTTGTTAGTTTTACCTTCGGGTTTTTAAAATATACTTTCTTGATTATACTATTACAATTGTCCCAATTTTTCCCACTTTCACCCTTTCCACCCAGTACCCTCCACTTCCTCCGACAATCCCCTGCTTAGTTCATGTCCATGGGTAGTACATATAAATTCTTTAGCTACTCCATTTCCCATACAGTGCATAACATCCCCCTACCAATTTTGTACCTACCAATTTGTACTTGCTAATCCCTGCACCTATTCCCCCATTCTCCTCCTTCCCCCTCCTGGCTGATAACCATCCAACAATCTCGTATCAATGATTCTGTTTCTGTTCTTGTTTGCCTAGTTTGTTTTTTAGATTCAGCTGTCAATAGCTATAAATTTATTGCCATTTTAATGTTCAGTTTTGATCTTCTTTTTCTTACATAAGTCCCTGTAACATTTCATGTAATAGTGGTTTGGTGATGATGAACTCCTTTAGCTTTACCTTGTCTGGGAAGCACTTTATCTGTCCTTCCATTCTAAATGACAGCTTTGCTGGGTAGAGTAATCCTGGTTGTAGGTCCTTGGTTTTCATCACTTTGAATACTTCTTGCCAGCCCCCTCTTGCCTGCAGTTTCTTTGGAGAAATCAGCTGAGAGTCTTATGGGAACTTCTTTGTAGGTATCTATCGGCTTTTCTCTTACTACTTTTATGATTCTCTCTTTATCTTTAAACTTTGGCATTTTAATTCTGATGTGTCTTGGTGCAATCCCCTTTGTGTCCATCTTGTTTGGAACTTTCTGTGCTTCCTGGATTTGCATGTCTATTTCCTTCATCAAATTAGGAAGTTTTATTTCATTATGTTTTCAAGTAAATTTTCGATTTCTTGCCCTTTCTCTTCTTCTTTGACACCCCTATAATTTGAATGTTGGTACAAGTGAAGATGTCCCAGAGGCTCCTTATCCTTCCCTCCGTTTTTTTGGATTATTTTTTCTTTTTGCTGTTCTGACTGAATGTTCTTCTCTTCCTTATGTTCGAAATCCTCGATTTGCTTCTCGGCCTAATCCACACCAATGTTGTTCCCTGTAAACTTTTCTTTATTTCACTTAGTGTAACCTTCATTTCTGCCTGAGTCTTTTTTATGCTCAAGTACCCAATGAGTTCCTTGAGCATTCCAATACGCAGTGTTTTGAACTCTGCATCTCATTGATTGCTCATCTCCATTTCATTTAGTTCTTTTTCTGTAGTTTTGTTCTGTTCTTGCATTTGAGCCATATTTCTTTGTCTCATTTTGGCAGCCTCCCTGTGACTGTTTCTGTGTATGAGGTAGCGCTGCTTTGACTCCCTGTCTGAGTAGCATGGCCTACTGCAGAAAAGCACCCAGGGAACTGGGATGGAGTGGAGCCTTAGGTAATCACTAGGGTGGGCAACCCGTGTCACCACTCTGTGGCCCTGTGTCGGGGAGGGCTCAGGGACAATGCCACTGCCTGGCCTCTGGAGTTTTGTCCATCAGGAAGCTGTCTCCTGGCACTCGCCCTGACACCAGACACTTCCATTTCTCCCCGTGTGCCACTGGTGCCCTTCCAGCTGTTGCCCTGGTGTTGAAGCCCAGAGGGAGTGAGTCTGAGCAAGTCCTAAATCTGTTGTGGGCCCTTTAAGAGGAGACTCCTGAGAATCCCGCAGTTTCTTCTGCCACCCCAACCCCCACTGGTTTTTACAGCCAGACCTTACGGGGACTTATCATCCCGGTGCTGCCTCTGGGTTGGGTGGTCTGGTGTGCAGCTGGGACCCCTCACTCCTCAGGCATCCCTCCCAACCTCTATCATGGGTGTGGGGCTGCCACCCCATGGCTCCGCCCCTCCTACCCATCTGGATGAATGTGACTTCTCTAATTCCTCGGCTGTCGGACTTCCATGCAGCTCAATTTTCTGATGATTCTGGGTGATATTTGTTTTATAGTGTAGTTGCAATTTTTGCTGTTTGTGCGAAGAGGCAAGCTGTTTTTATGTATGCCTCCATCTTGACCAGAAATATCCTCTCCCTTACCTTTGGATTTTAATGACTCTTCAAAGCCTCCCAAACAAAGCTAACTTCATGTCTGAGGCATTCAGAGCCCTGCACAATTTAAATCCTCTCTGTTTCTACCTTTGTCACAAACTCACTATTCTGACCAAACTAAAAAAACTCTCTAGTTTAGACAGTACTAATGTACTGCTCTATGTAGTAGTTAATTTCGTATGTTTCTAATCTAGCTAGTCTGGAGGTTCCCAGAGTTAAGGGACCCCACCTAATACAACTGTGTATTTTCCCTCTACTCATTACATTTATTTCCACATAGAAACTTTGGCCAGAGGGGAGAGAGGTTGAGGGGCTGGATGAAAAAGATGGAAGGGATTAAGGGGTACAAATTGATGGTTACAAAATAGTCATTGGGACATAAAGTACAGCATAGGGAATATAGTGAATAATATTGTAATGACTATGTATTCTGCCAGTGGGTACTGAAAATATTGGGCAGAACACACTACAAAGTGTATGACTGTCTAACCACAGTGCTGTACACCTGAAATTGATACAAAATAATATCGGATGTAAACTGTAACTGAAAAACAAATAAAAGAAACCACTGATGTACTTTTGTTTCAAAGGAATTTTCTTTATTCCACTGCCAGCCTTTTTCAACTTCTTGATTCAGAAGATAATAATTACATTTCTTTAAAAAGCTGCACTTCCAAATTCATCCTGAGGTTTCAGATCTTTAAAATTCCATACATCTGTGATAATCCTCTCATTAAAGATATTTTTGCAACGGTTCATTGTCAAGTTTTTTTTAAAAGAAATATTCTTTCCAAACAGGCTACTTATGAGAATATGCTTAAAATACAAAATACTGTACCTACTACTTACCTTCATGGTAACCGTGATGGTGCTATTTACATTCGCTTTATGCAACCAGCCTTGTTTTATCACACCACCTTTCTGAGAACATAAAGATGATGAATCCTGAAAAGAACAAAAGCCATCAGTGAAACAAAAGTTAGGCATCTAATCAAATATCTGGGGGGGTATGAACTAGGCCCCTGCCCCAGTTTCTAACTAAAGCATAAAGTTCCCCTCCCTCTGCAAAGATGCCTAATTACACTTGAAATTGTCAAAAACTGAATGAAAGGCTCTGTGCTATGCACACAGTAGACACTCAATATTCACTTAATCATATGAGCCGTCATCATGGAAAGACTTCTGCATTAGGTAAACAGGCAAATTGCCCCTCAAAATGTCACAGACATCCGGGCCATCTGTCCCATGAGGGCTCTATCAAGGCAGAAGAGTCCAGATGAATCACCACACCACATGCCCAGTGAGAGAACAGCTACTCCACAAGCATGTCCCACAGGTGGGAAAACGTGTCTATATACAAATCACAATCCATTTCAATTTATTTTTCCTCAACTCCATTTGGAAATGCAACAACATTTACTCATTTTTAAAAAACACTCAGTTTGAAAGTTGGCCAAAGATCATTCAAAAACGATTGTTTTCCTCATCGTTTCTCAAAGAAATCTCTCTCAGTAGAAGTGACCTTGAAGAAACCAGTGCAGTGGCCCCAATCTTTACCTCATCCTTCTCACAGTCCTCATCAATTTCAAATACATGATTGGGAATCTTTTCTGGTCTCAGAGATTTGCTGAAAATGCAAGAGAATTGTCTTAGACACTAAACAGAACAGACAAAAAAAATTAAAACAAAACAAGATCAACAGACTTCTTTCTTTCACAACCGAGAAAATGCCAAGACATGAGGACGAAAAATTCCTTCCTTCCAAACTCAGATTTTCCCCTCTGACTAAACTTATACTACCTTTTATATAAAGGACTCCCTCCCACATGTGCAGCCAGCAGCAAAGATATAACTAAGCTCTGATACTTTGTCAGAGAAGGACATTGCCAAGGAATGTGTGACAGAGCTGTTATAGGTGGCAGAACCTTATCTTTTTCCAAGGCCAAAAGCAACACAGTGTAATTCAAGCTCTTCCATCTATTTGATGTATGACCTTGGATTGGTCATCTTAGAACTCAGTTTTAAAGGACATCTTTAGGGTTCATTTTCTCTCTTCTGGGAAAGTGCTTTGAAAACTATAAAAGACTACATAGTCCTGCCCAAGTTGCTCAGTTGGTTGGAACAATGTCCCATACACCAAAAGGACTGGGGACAGGTTTGGTCCCCAGTCAGGGTAGATATATAGGCTGCAGGTTCGATCCCCAGTCGGGGTGCACACAGGAGGCAACCAATTAATGTTTCTCTACCCTCCCTCCCCCACTTCCACTCTCTCTAAAAATCAATATAACATATCCTCAGGTGAGGATTTTTTTAAGAACATCTTTTTAAAAAAAGGCTACACAAAGTCATATTTCTCCAAAACTTTATCTGATGCTATCCTCTGAGGTTGGTAGTGCTATGGATAAGAAAAGGGAGAAAAGTGAGGTCTCAAACAGACTGAGTGACTGGCCCAAGGTCATCTCTAGCTAATTATGTGGTAGAAATAAGATTTGAACCCTGACAGTCTGGCTCCTGGGCCACTGTTCTCACAGCAGTCCTTCAACTCGACTGAAAGAGATGCACTTTTGTCAAAAGATATCTGGAGTCATCAAATTGAGCCAAATATCTTTGGGCTTTTTCATTGACACCACTGCACAATACTCACTACAGTATGCAGAGTCAAATAAAGATGACTTTATGGTCAACACAGATACACCAAAGCCAAAAAGTGAACTCGTACATTTTGGAAAGAATTTCAGTGAGCAAAGTTAAAGTCTATTCAGTTACCAAAAAGACTGCATTTATGAAACATGCTGGTTGTTTGAGGCTTTGCTGTACCATAAATTATAACTAAGAACTTTAACAAGTGGTAAAAAAAAATTAATAATTCTCCTTTTCAAGGCTTCCCTTGAATTCTGAACTTACCATGGCAACATTCGAAAGTCCCCAGAGAATTCTTCATATTTGTAGTTTACCACATGCCAATCTGTGCTGTAGGTTTTAATACACTGGAAGAAAAGAGGAAATCTATAATTTTATATGTAGGAAAAAGAGACATATAGGTACTTTTTAAAAGTCTGACAATAAGCTGACAGACTTTAAAAATCACTTGGGAAATGTTGGTACTCAGATCATTCTTTGGGGATTAACTGTGTCTACCCAAACCAATTGGCAGCAATAAATGCAAATTCTTATGCTCTCTTCAACCCAGATTCCAAGTGCAGACAATATTCAAATCCAAAAGAAAAAGACTCAGAACACATGCTACTTGTGACAGTATTCAAGCTGTAATCTCTGTATCACATCATATAGACTTCTTATGTAGGTCAGCTAAAGTGAGAGCAATTTTATTTTCCAATTACACTAAAGGAAGAATATTTCAATTATATGATGAATGTTCCTCTGTGGCCTTTGAGCCTCTTACTTCTTTGACAAACAAACTCTGGGCCCTTTTCTCAGCATCTTCTGGTACAGTGGACTGCACTGTTCTGCGCTGACGACTTATCACCGAGATCTAGAAGACAAGGAACATTCTTGCTGTAAGAACTGGCTTGGCAAATGCAGGTTTTCTTCTTTAAAAAATTGGTTATGAACTCACAGATATATCTTCCATTGGAAACATAAGCAGGTCTCTGAGGGGGTCACTGTAAATCTGGGTTTTTCTTTGGATGATAACATTCTCATAGTCCAAAGGCTCAACAACTTTAGTCTTCTCCTTCATAAGAGACAAAAAGAAAGTTAATATGGTCAAACTCACAAGAGAAGTTTCTCTCTGTCTGCTAAAGACACGTTGTTTCACAAAAAAAGGGATTACAGATGATAATAAGCACTTAAAGGAGCCACTTCAAGAGAAATATTCTCCACAACCAGATAGACACCCCCCACACACACACCTCACTCTGCTAAAGACAAGCATTCTGGAGAGATTGCACTGTACTCTGCTTATCCATGTATCTTCCAAAGATTTACTAAATTTAAAGTAAAACAAAAAGTGGTACATTTCATTCAGTCTATTGTGGCTCAATGGATTGAGAGCTGGCCTGCGAACCAAAGGGTCACTGGTTCAATTCCTGGTCAGGGCACATGCCTGAGTTGTAGGCCAGATCCCCAGTAGGGGGTGTGTGAGAGACAATCACACATTGATGTTTCTCTCCCTCTCCTTCTCCCTCCCTTCCCCCTCTCTAAAAATAAATAAAACCTTTAAAAACATTTTTTAGAGACTTCCTGCCAAGATGGAGGCATACGTAGATACACTTTGCCTCCTCGCACAACCAGAAGGACGACAACAACAAATTTAAAAAACAAAAAATAACCAGAACTTCCAGGAAGTCAAACTGTATGGAAGTCCGACAACCAAGGAGTTAAAAAAGAAACATTCGTCCAGACCAGTAGGATCGTCCAGACCAGTAGGAAAGGCGGAGACGGGCAGCCCAGTGGGGAGGGGTTGGGGGGAAGAGGACTCAAGGCAAGGCGGCAGCTGGAGGACCGGGCTGGCGGACCGCCAGACTGAGCAGTACCACACTTGCATGAGGATAAGCCAGGGGGAACAACGGAGAAGTGAGACAGACTGCACAACCCAGGGTTCATTCTAGTGCGGGGAAAAGAAAGCCTCAGAACCTCTGGAGGTAAAAACCTGTGGGGGTTGCAGCAGTGGGAGAAACTCCCAGCCTCACAGGAGAATTCACTGGTGAGACCCAAAGGGTCCCGGAACATACACAACCCCCCTCACCTAGGAATCAGCACTAGAGGGGCCCAATTTGCTTGTGGGTAGCTGGGAAGTGAATGAAAAGTCAGCCGAGAGCTAAGCAAGTGGACTGTTCCCTCTCAAACTCCTCCCCCACATACTGCATCACAACTCAGCGACCTGGGTTGCCCCGCCCTGGCAAATACCTAAGGCTCCACCCCTTCCAACATAAAAGGCGCGCTGAGACAAAGAAATATGGCCCAAATGAAAGAACAGGTCAAAGCTCCAAAAATACAACCAAACAATGAACAGATGAGCAACCTATCAGATGCACAGTTTAAAACACTGGTAATCAGGATGCTCACTGAAATGGTTGAGTATGGTTGCAAAATGGAGGAAAGAGTGAAGGCTCTGCAAAGTGAAATAAAGAAAAATATACAGGGAATGAACAGTGAAGGGAAGTGAGGCAGGAGACAGGAAGGAGGAAACTCCAGAGGTGCCCCAGGGCTAAGATAAAGAACATCGATAAAGGACAGAGACCCTGTTCTAAGACTGGTAGTTCCTGCTTTCTGAAAAAGCACAACTAGCCAGGAGAGACAGGCCATATAAAAATAAAAGCCCTCTAGCCCCTGAAGTCAGGCCCTGTTAGGTTCTGCTCAGCTCTGCTTGGAGTTGGCCTGCTCCTGTGTTCTGTGTGGCTTAATAAATCTGCTTTCTCTTGCTTTCTGCTATAAACTCCATGTGTTCAGTTCAATTTTTTGTCCGCAATCACCAAGAACCTGGTTACCTGTGCCCACCTGTGATATAAGGAAACCAGGACTCAAATCAATGATTTGGAGCAGAAGGAAGAGATAAACATTCAACCAGAACAGAATGAAGAAACAAGAATTCAGAAAAATGAGGAGAGGCTTAGGAACCTCTGGGACAACTTTAAACGATCCAACATCCGAATCATAGGGGTGCCAGAAGGAGAAGAGGAAGAGCAAGAATTTGAAATGTGATTTGAAAAAAATAATGAAAGAGAACTTCCCCAATTTGGACAAGGAAATATACTTCTGGTCCAAAGAAGCTGGACCCAAGGAAGCACACACCAAGGCACATCATCATTACAATTACCCATTAAGGTGAGAATCTTAAAAGCAGCAAGAGAAAAGGAGACAGTTGCCTACAAAGGAGTTCCCATAAGACTATCAGCTGATTTCTCAAAAAGAAACCTTGCAGGCAAGAAGGGGCTGGAAAGAAGTATTCAAAGTCATGAAAGGCAAGGACCTACATCTAAGATGACTCTATCGAGCAAAGCTATCATTTTGAATGGAAGGGCAGATAAAGTGCTTCCCAGGCAAGGCAAAGCTAAAGGAGTTCATCATCGCCCAGTCCTTATTATATGAAGTGTTAAAGGGACTTATCTAAGAAAAAGAAGATAAAAACCATGAACAGTAAAATGACAACAAACTCACAACTATCAACAACTGAATGTAAAATACAAAAACAAAAAACAAACTAAGCAAACAACTAGAACAAGAACAGAATCACAGAACTGGAGATCAGAGGGGAGGGGCAGGGGAGAATGGGCGAAAAGGTACAGGAAATAAGAAGCATAAATAGTAGGTACAAAATAGGCAGGGGGAGGTTAAGAATAGTATAGGAAATGGAAAAGCCAAAGAACTTATATGCATGACCCACAGACATGAACTAAGGGGGGGCGGGAATGCTGGTGGGAGGAGGGGTGCCAGATGGAGGGCAATAAAGGGGAGGAGAAAATGGGACAACTGTAACAGCGATAATCAATAAAATATATTTTTTAAAAATCAAAAACAGAAATACTTTTTTAAAAAAGTGATATATTTGGAAGCCCAGCAGTTGATATTTCCTGAATATTCATGATTCACTGGGTAACTGAAGGGGAGAAGTTCCAACACTCATGTGCCTACTCTATATTGTGTACCAATTCTGATACACATTGTGTAAAGGGTATATCAAGGTTCCAGCATAGCTGGGGCAAGCATGGGTAGTGGAGATGCTTGATCCAGTGGGCAGGGCATATAAGGATGAGTTCCAAGTGGCAAAGTCGATGGATCCCTGTTGGACTTCCCAGCAACTTGGCCATTGATAGTGAGGCCTCAGCCTAAAACTAAGGTTACAAGGAGCAGGGCCAGTGACTCTGGGAAATCTAGGATATGATTTATTAATAAGAGTTCTAACAGT
The DNA here is from genome assembly GCF_021234165.1 of Pteronotus mesoamericanus. Taxonomy (NCBI): domain Eukaryota; kingdom Metazoa; phylum Chordata; class Mammalia; order Chiroptera; family Mormoopidae; genus Pteronotus; species Pteronotus mesoamericanus. The sequence goes on from NW_026555203.1 coordinate 1,292,973, forward strand.
ATTTGCTGAGCCCTTTCTATATGCCAGGCACCATGCCAAGTGCTTTCTCTCTATTTTCTCATGTAACACTGATAACAACACTATGAAATAGGTTTACTCTTTGTCCTCATTTTACAGATGAGGAAATTTTGAATTCAATTCAGGTCAAGCTGCCCACCTTCAGAGCCAGAATTCAAACCTTTGTAGAGGTGCTGTTCCTTCAACTTTAGGCAACCTTTCTTCCCCTTCCTATCATCTTCACTGAACTCACCATGATCTGATATACCATCTATTTTAGTTCTCTGCCAATCCAAGAACAGGGATTCTCCTTTATTAACTCACTGCCATAATCCCAGAACCTAGAACATTCCCTAACTGTTGAATGAACTGTCAGATATTCAGATTCAACCATCTCCATGTCTCAATACACTAAGTTAAATGAAGGTGGATATATTAGTGACTTTCAATAGTATTTTACTTGAATTAAATTACTTTCCCTAAAAAATTAATAAAAAATGTATAAAGAAAACAAATTTAAGAAATATTCAAACATCATACTGAATGAATTTAACATTATATTAAAACTTAGTATCGGGGGCAAAGGGGCATAAGGGGATTAAATGTTAATGAAAAAATACAGTAATAAATAAAACTCAAAAAGATATATTCAAAAAATAAAACTTAGCATCATTATGGGTTATGGGGTTATATTTATATTTGTGTACATTAACAACTGAGGCAATGTACACTTTCCAGTACAATGTACCAACACGATCCTTTGATAACAGTTTTTATAACTTGGTTCACAGTAGGTCACAGCTATATCACAGCTCCATATCTGAAAGCTCCATAGCTTTCTCTGAGATGCCCCAGAAAGGTTAGAGTACACCCCTCTAACCAGTGAGAATCAGTGTTCAACAACTGTAAGACTCTAACAAAAACACTACGGAGGCTCTTCCAGAAATTAAAAATAGAACTTCCCACTTCTGGGCCTGTATCCAAAGAAAACAAAATCACTATCTCAAAGATATTATCTGCACTCCCATGATCATTACAGCATTATTCACAATAGCCAAGACATGGAAACAACTTAAGTGTCCATCTACAGACAAATGGATAAACAAAACATCACATACACACAATGGAATATTAGCCAGCCATGAGAACAAAGAAAACCCTGCCATTTGTGACAGCACTGATAAATCCAGAAGGCATTATGCTAAGTGAAATAAGCCAGGCAGGGGAAGATAAATATTGTATGCTACCACTGAGACAGGCCAGTAAGCCAGGACAAGTGAAATAGGGAAACTGAGACACATGGCTGAACAAACTGGCAGAGCAGTACACAGCCAGATACAGAAGGTCACCTCCCCAGAGACAGAGTGTAGGCCCAGTTGTATTTCAACTCCAGGCCCAGAAAAGCAGCAAAACCAGGTGGGGACGCCAGAATCAGCTGCAATGACTAAGGACCCCCTGCCCTATCATTGACCAGTCAGTGGAGACCAGAACCCTGCAAGGGAGCACCTGGAAAACTGATGAATATTCTGCTGAAACCCTCCCCTGAGACCTCCCCAAACACTTCTGCCTGCAAGAGAGAAATAAAAGCTCAACACAAAGGACCCAACTGGCATGCTTTCCCTCTGGGTAGCAGCCCACACCATTCTCTTTCCCTTCTTCCCCTACAGGCGTGCATCTCCTTAACTGTACGGGACCCCAGGCAGCTCATCCCAGGCTAAACCCCTGACCCTGTCTCCCAGACCCCCTTTCCTCTGACTTCCCAGTGAGCTAAGGCAGCCCAGCCTAGGCTCTGCTGTTGCTTCTTCCATGCTAAGCCCTTCCTTGTTTCACTGTCCCCAGCTCTAATAAACATACCCTCATAGTCACCTAGACTCGTATTGTGAAATCTTTCCTGCACAAAGTCAAGAACCCACACACTACCTGCTGGCCCGAGGCAGACCCACTCAGGGCCAGGCCCCTGTCCAGTAACACCACTTATATGTGGAATCTAAAAAGAGTAGAACGGTACTTGCCAGGGGCAGAGCGATGAAGGAAAATGGAGAGCTGTTGGTCAAAGACTTTCAGTTATAAGATTATTAAGTTCTGAGTATCTAATATACAGCACGGTGACTACAGTATACTTTTAAGTTGCTAAGAGAGTACATCTTAAAAGTTTTCACCACACACACAAAAAAGGCAACTATGTGCCATGATGTATGTGTTGACTGTGGTAACCATTTCACAATGTGTATGTACATCAAATCATCACATTGTATACTTTAAATATGTACATTTTATTTTTCGATTATACCTCAAAAAAGCAGGGGGGAAATATCCTAACAAACATATACTTCATTTCATGTCCTAAATTTGGATTTGTAGAACCATGAGTCAAATCAAGCAGATCATCCCTAGCATGTTTGTGAGTACTCACAAAAAATTAATCAAAGTAGAAAAAAATCCTGTTTGGGGACCTAAGAGATTTTCTAATAGAAAAATCAGACCACATTGTCCCATATTCTCATGGACCCAGGTGAAAGGGAACTGCAATTGCAGCTTTCGGCTCTAACACTCAAAGTCTGTGATCAATTTCTCAGAGGAGTTAAATGAATAAAAAGCCCAATCTAAGAAGGCAAGCCTTAGGCATTGGAAATTATTTCAAAGTCTTGTCTTTGGTGCCAGCCATCCTCCTAATACAGACTGCAAAAACAGTCCTCAAATTTCAATGTTTAACCTGTTGAATTAGCATCTGTTAATGACTCCATACAATAATTTCATAAGTACCTTCTCCGAGAAACTTTGAAAAGAAAAAGAAAATGCTCCTTCGACTTTGTAATGTAGTTATTAACAAATTAACATGGAAAAGCTTATGTCAAAATGAATCACTTCTTTGCATGTACAGTATATGCCTTCTAAAAATGAAACTCACAGTTCCCCATGTGTTTTGAAGGCCATACATTCATGTTATAGAAAACAAGGTTGCACTTTTCATTTAAGACTGATTACACTAAGCATCCTGGGTCTTCATTCGTATTTCCTTTGTCAGGGCTAGCTCAATTGCAGAAAAGCTTGGGGTGGCTATTCTGCGTCCCACAAAACTTACCCTAATAGAAGATGCAGGCCCCTGAATCTGACTCGATCTTTGAAGGTGAAAAAGAGGAGGGGCTGAGCCACCTCCATACCCATCCCACCCCACCTCTGCCTCCAATCCCCAGTTTTAACTCCACCCCTCTCCCAGGCATTAAAAGCAGAATTCAAACTAGCAGTGAGAGGCTACAGTAGGAGTCGGTCCCAAAGAACTGCACCCTACATCTCCCTTCCAGTAGGAGCCTTATAACTCTGTCGGTCTCCAAGACAAGGAAAATCTCTGACTTTTCAAATTATGATTTAATGGTGACTCTGCCCTGCGGTCTAGAACATATCCCTTATCTAACTTTCTTACTTATCATTCTATTATTAGACTTATTATTAGCGTTACCCTAAATAAAGCTTCTATCACACACAAAAAGGGTCATTCTCTCAGGTTTTCCCTTCCTGACAGTCTGTGCACGGACTGGCCTGAAGGGTGCTTTTTCACAACTCAAGAAAATGGTCTTGTAATAAACGGTACTTTATAAACCCTCAAATAATATAGCAAGGCCCCGCTCTGTGTACACTGCTATACAGTTCTGTAGCAATTTTAAGTTAAAATGCAAATGCACTTACACAATCTGGAGAGAAGTGAGCACATGTTTCAGAATTCTCTCTTCCTATATAGTGACAGGAAAGCCTCAACCGAAATTTGGAACCTACTCAGTTTGCACCATGGGTGGGGGGAACGTTTGCCTTTGAAAGTTCTCATTCCCTGATATCCTAATCTCTCTTGAAATAACTTGCTAGTAATATTATTCAGGTTTGTTGTTGTTAACTAGAAGATCAATTTGCAGTCTTAGAAAAACACTTTCATATCATTGTCTAACCACTATGCTGTACACCTGAAACTAATATAAAATAATACTAAAGGTCAACTGTAATTGAAAATGAAATTTTTAAAAAAGGGAATCCGCCAAAAAAATCTTTCAATATACACTCTTCCTTCTAGTTCACACAAAAAACATTCCAATAGACAAGAAAAATACTATCATTTCAATTTACACGTGAACAAACTGGCTCAAAGGTTTAAGATCAGCTGTGTCTACATTTAGTAGCAGAGCCAGGATTCAAATCCAGGTCTTCCGACTCCTGATTCTCTTTCTTTTCTTAGCAAGTGTTTTCCAAACCCTACTTACGCACATACAATCTTCAAAAAATTTCGCACATCTTCTGCACTATCATGTATTTCATATTTTTCTTCAAATCAAACCTCTTCTTCATTGAAATACATTTATTGAAACAGTAAGGTTATATCATCCCCATAAAAATAAATTTATTTTTTTAATCTAATAAAAAAAATCTATTGTTTTTATCTAATAAAACAAAATTTAAAATGTCATCTTTGCACCACAGTTTGGGATACAGTGCATTCTGCACTCTTCCGGGCTTGCTCAGGCCAAATCTAAGTGGACTTCCTCCATGTGTAAACCCTAAAACTTTGAAGAAATACACAATTCCACAAATTTAAGTAACTTTCTGATTTCTAACACAGAGTGAAAGGGCAAACATTGAAAAAGGAATCTTATCAGTACAGACCCAGTTACAGTCTGTTCCTTGGACTAAGGAAAGAAACAAAGATCCTCACTAGGAGTTACTAACAGCACCAGGTACTTAAGATTTAAATGATTTTGTGGTGTACAAATAATAAACCATGCTGACAGTCCTAAAATAAATAGGTAAATATGTATGTGCCATGTAGATAATCACCTATCTAACAACTCATGTATTTAAAAATACATGATTAGCAAGCCTATTTATGCGATCATCAAACACTTAACCATATATTTTCAATTTTATTTAAAAAGCAATAATTGTGTGATATTTCTCTGTCAAGAATGCAAAATAAGCCTGGGTTGCTTAGATATTACACCAAAGGTCAGTAGTTTACTGGTAGATCTTTTACTTTAGGAACAAGTTCTCCTTAAGAATTCTAAGAATGTATCTTCTGCAAGTCAAAAGTGAACAATGGCTTCACAGGACCCCTCCTCTAGCACACTGGGAGGGAGACCAAACACACAGCATGTTTAACAGTGGGGCACAGGCCAACTCAAAAATCTCTCTGCAACACCACCACCATCACTGCCCAATGCACCAAATTAAATTCCAGTGCCAGAAGGAACAAGGAGCAATAGCTGGTTTAAGAAAGAGAATTATTTAGCACAAAAGTTAGTTTATTTTCACAGTATTGCTGTCAGACTACAGTTTCAAAGACATGTGAACTTCTTGTTGCTGAAAATAACAATCTTAGGACAGAAGTAACACACTCAGGGGTTACTCTGTGATTCTCTTCTTCCCATCACTCTTCCACCTCCCTTCCCTGGGGATTTCCCCAGACCTCCTGGGCATTCAGCTCCTGTTTTGTTTCAGACATTTGTAGCACAATTTGGAACGCTTCCACCACCAGAGAGTTATCTTAAAATAACACTTTGCACTCAAAATGGCCACCAGGGGCACGTAATTTCCGGCAAAGCAGAAAAAAAAGTAAGTTTGGTGTAAGGCTAACTTACCAAGTTCCTACTAACGTCCAAGCCCTGTATTGGCACCTGTTAATACAGAGATGAAAAAGAGCCAGACCCTACCCTTGAAAAGCTCACAGTCTAGTGAGGACGAAAATAAACTCAAAGACAGTCAAACCGATCACCAAAGCAATGGTAACTTAAAGGCTCACGTGACTTCTGTGATCTGTCATACTCTCTCACAGCCACATCATGTTCCAACAAAGCGAATACACAAGTGTTTTGGCACACTAACGTGTGTGGGCCCATCTATCCATATCTATATCAATCATAAGAATTTCCCTGTATGAGTATATGTGGTCCCTGATCATTTAATTTTGTCTTCTACCTTTGTTGAAAAACTCCATTAGATCAGGGACTAGGTAACTGTGGAGGGTGGTGCAGGAGGATGAGGCACAGCAGAAGTTGTGCCGTGACTAACAGAAGTGAGAAATGTCACCACTAAAAACTAGACATTCCCTGAGGAGGACCCCACAAAGCTTGGCAACAAACCATAACTATACGGAACTTCTGCAGAATGTTCAAACAAACAGTATTTGACTTTGTTATAACCCTTTCTTTTCTAAATTATATGATTATCTTCACCAGGTCATTTCTTTTCATTTTTCCCAGTAGGAACTCCAAGTACTAAAGAAGCCTTGAATTACTGTATCAGGTTATACCTGATGATGATACTAGGGGAGGAAAAACCATCATTTTAATTAGAACAACACAACTTGGCAAAATTGCTGAATAGATTTTAATAAAGATTGTTTATCAGGACAAATATTGGCACGAAAACCCACATACAAATTCCATTTAAGACGATGACCTTATGCACCCCAATGTTCATAGCAGCACAATTGACAATAGCCAAGTGTTGGAAGCAACCTAAATGCCCCTCAGTAGATGACTGGATCAAAAAATTATGGTACATATACACAATGGAATACTACACAGCAGAAAGAAAAAAAGAACTACTAAACTTCGCGACAGCATGGATGGAACTGGAGAGCATCATGCTAAGCAAAATAAGCCAGGGGGCGAAAGACAAATACCACATGATCTCACCTATAAGCGGAACCTAACCAACAATACAAAGATGCAAGGGAAATATGACCAGCAACACGGAAAGGAAAAGAAATCAACAGAGACAAGAGGGAAGGAGGGAGGGGCGGGCAGGCAAAGGGAAGGGAAGGGGAAAGTCAAGGACCATATAGCAAGGACTCATGGACAAAACCAAAGCGGAAGAGCTGAGGGAGGGAAGGAAGGAGGGGGTAAGGGTAAGTGGTGGGGGGGAGGGAGAGACAAATGTATTTAAAAATAAAGAAAGAAAGAAGAAAAAAAATTAAAAAAAAAAGACGATGACCTTTCTTAAAGCTAACTAAGTGGGAAGATCACACTTCATGAGACCACTGGGTCATGCTCATTCCTAATCCACACTTTGGCTTATGTTCTTCCTCTCGCAGCCCAACCACCACCAACCTCTCTCCCCTACAGCCTTTATTGTCTTTGCTGACTATTGTGGCACTTACTCATCTATAGCACAGAACTGCTTTGTGGGTAGTTTGCTTATTAGTCTCTTTAGGAGGACTGTAATCATCTGGAGGGAGAAATAGCATGCCTTGTACTTTCTCTACAACTTACATTGAGGATTACTATATAACCAAGTTAAGCATTTTATATCTATTATCTCACCTAATTATTTCAAAAACACTAAAAGGTAGGTTATTATACCCATTTTGCAGATGAGGAAGTTGAGGTTCAGGCAGGTCTAATGTCACACATTAGTGGAGGTGGGTTTCAAATCTGTATTTGATGGACTCCAGAGTTAGTGCTCTTAACCACGATACACATAAACCTATGCACACTGAACTTAAAAACAAAACATTTCCCCACCTTCACTTCTATGTTTCATTTCCTTGAATGGGCTTTGCATTCTACCTTTGTTGAAAAACTCCATTAGGATTTGCTAAAGCCTCCTCAAAACTAGCCTATCATTTTAGCCAGAACTGAGATCTTGCCTTCTCATCACCCTGATGATGTGAGCATTGGCTGGCTTAGAGAGCTTCTAAAGTAATTGGATAAGGAGTTTTGCATTTCTAAACTGTTACTTCCAGTTTAGCATTTGCCACCAATGAGTAGGGATTAGCACCTTAGGTCTTTTATTTTGGGGGAAGGAGCTGGCAGATTCAGCTTCAAGTGGTTAAGAATCAAATTACAAAAAACAAAAAACAAAAAAAACATTGAAATATTGTCAACGGACTATGTCTAATCCATCCCGGTTTTCCCCATAGAACCTAGAAGAGAGCCGTGAGAACTACAAAGCCAGAAGCTTTTGCGGCTCCTAAGGGATAAGCAGCTGAGTAATACAAAGAGACTGATCTTACATGTATATGCCTTCCAAGACAGAACTGATAACACACAAGAAGAGAGAGAAAAGTCACTGCTAAGGCTTTCATTATTAATTTTCAGATCCCAGGTTTAATTTAGGAACAACTTACTGTTCTAAGAATCAGCAAAATGAGATTTAAATCTAACATGGAAACATTGAGAAAAAAATAAAACACATTCTTTCCTCTTTAAAGTTTTTGCATAAGGAGCAAATCTTTTTAAATGCCAAATCACTTACCTTTTCTTAGTCTACCTAGCTATTCTTATAAAATGAAGGAATATTTTTCAAAACCTACAATGGACTTATTTTTTAGAAGTCATGAAATAAACAAGTCTGTATACATACTATATTAGTTCCAACGCGGTTAACAAGTACTTTTCACAGCCAACTCAAATATTATGCAAATAATCTAGATTATCTACTGAAGGATAAATAAAATTTCGATGAACTCTATACCCCAAAACTTCATTTTAACCAGTACTTGTAACTTTATTCAAATGCTGTCTGACAGGCAGGAAAATTCATTTGAATTAAGTCATTCCAGACATTTTGTGTTCACTCTGGGCTAATACGCATTTAAATGACTCAAAGATAACACAAAAAGTAAAAGAAATTCCTGAATACATTGAGAAAATTACAAAGTACATTTATAAAAATAGAAGAACATTACCCTGGCTGGTGTGTCTCAGTGGACTGAGTGCCAGCCTGCAAATTGAAAGGTCACCAGTTCTATTCCCAGTCAGGGCACATGCCTGGGTTGCGGGCAATACCCCGAGTTGGGTGCGTGTGAGAAGCAACCACTCAATGTTTCTCTCCTTCTCTTTCTCCCTCCCTTCCCCTCTCTAAAAATACATAAATAAAATCTAAGAATGAAGACAATGGGGGGAAAACAGAATAACACTGTTTCTATTCTTTAGCAAACCATTATTGACAAATAGAGAAAATGCGCCTTGGTTACATACAATGGCTTTCTTCCTAACAAATCAAGGAATTTCAGAAGTTCACAAAGACATACAAAATTTTTGCAGATAATTCATACGTGGAGAAATCAGACTGTACTCACTGTGTGCCTGTCAACAAATTTATAACCTGCCTTGGATCTTCGTGCCCACTATAAACTGAAATAGCAACAAAACATCTCATTGACATTTTCCTGAGTTTTATGAACAGATCCATAACATACTTTGCATTCTTAAAAAGAACAAAATGTAAAGTGCACTGCTGTTCTATAGGTATGCGGATTTAGCTAGCTAGATTACTTGCACTCAATGAAAACATAAAAACCCGAAAGTCCTGTTTGTGCCCATTTGAACACACGCAACAATGCAAGCGTCCTTAGCTACAAAGTCTCACTAATCTATAAAGCAGCCACACATCATTTTCCACACTGGATCTGACCACTGGTATACCCATACCCTTAATTTGTTCCTGATAATAAGAATAAAGAAAACTGACTGGCCCCATTTTGAAATCAATCTTGAAAGGGGCAAAAATGTACCGTTCTATAAATATTTTCATTTCCCATAACTGGACATACTGGATCTAGCCAATAATTGAAATTCTCTGTGTCTTTTCAGAACCTAGTAGTACTTTCAGCCTATACTATTTCATGAGATAATATATTCTAAAAGCTATTTAAAGTAAAATCGAGTGATAGCTCCTTTGATTTTCTTAAGGTTACCTCTTTAAAATGACAAAGGATGCCTGTTCTTGGTATAGTATATGGTGACCTGATCCATGTTTATCCTACCCACACACTCGCGATTAAACAGGGCACCTTCTTCGCCTAGGCTGTCTTTAGGGAAGGCGCAACAGCAGTCTAGAGATGGCTGTCAAAGTCCTTCCTGACCTTGCTCCGCATTTTACTGTCCTATTGGCCCTAACGTATCCTGGGCTGACTGCCCTCAGTGTCAGGTTTACAATCACTCTCAAGATTTTTTAGCAAAAAAAAAAGTTTAAGCCATATGTAATCCAGTTCAGAATCTACTCTCCTATTTAATAAGTTTCAACTATTTCCCCAGCTCTTGTTTATTCAGAAATCATCTCTCACTTTTCTATCCACATTGTCCAACCTTACAAGGTCACACTGAGTTACAGCTCATGTAGCTTGGCCTCTCTCAACTCATCGGAAAGGGCGTTAAATCAGACCAACATCTCTTGAGCAACCATCCCTTGGCTACTCAATTTTACACATCTTCCTGTTTTTAAAAAATGGCTGCCCTATTTATAATCTTTGTTTCCTTTTGAAAACCAATTCCTGCCCAATCGACATATGTCCTATCATCAGAGATTCCATTTGAAAGGAGTCTCTGGCCCTGGCTGGTGTGCGCTGGGAATGAAAAGATCACTGGTTCAATTTCCCCTCTCTCTAAAAATAAATAAAATCTTCTTAAAAATACGATGGTATAAGGGTTAGCATAGGAGACACAGAGTGTTGTGGGGATGCAGGTAAGGGAGAGATTAATTCCGCTGGTGAAGGAGGCTCAGACAGGAAGCAGCAGGTGCACTGAGCCTTGAAGAACTGAATAAAAATGCTCATGGCTGGCAAAGTGAATAACAAAAGGCATTCCAGGCAAAGAAGAGAGCGTAATAGCATGGAAGAGTAATAGCACATGCTCAGGGAGTCTGCAGGTGAACAGAACAGGGAAAAATGGCCAAGGTAAGCCTAAAAGGCACATTTATGGAGGACCCCAGTATGCCAAGGCAATGAGTTTGGACTGTTTCCTAGTGTAAGCGATTGGGCGCCGGCAGAGGTTTTTAAACAGGGGAATGACATGAACAGATGTTTTGCTCATATTTATTATGCACAGAAAGCCAGAAGGTCAGTGCTAATGGAAATTAATCCATAAAATGACAACATAGGCTGAAAATTTGCCCCATTGTCTACATTTTCCAGGAGTAATACGCTGAATTATGGAAAAGTACTCATTAGAGCTGTATACAAAACTATTGAGGAAAATAAAGTGAGAGATGTGTCTGTGAAGAGCCTTTCTTTGAAGGAAATACTTGTATATTCCTTGTGTGAGAGATTAAAGTAGGCTGACCATTTCATTGTGAAAATATTAGCTGTCAACCTGCACTAAATTTGTTTCCAACACCTTTTTGATGGCTAATTTGACCCAACATAGTTAAACTTTAATTGTTGTTCAATTACAGTTGTCCCCATTTCCCCCCATTACTCTCCCTTGCCCTGCCCACCCCCACCTCCCACCTTCAATCCTCCCATGCTCCCCCCTCCCCCACTGTCTTTGTCTTTTAGACCTGTTCTTTTACTTGACCCTTTCCCTTCTTTCCCCTAATGTCCCCCTCCCCCTCCCCTCTGGTCACTGTCCATTTGTTCTTTGTTTGTTCTTTATTTCCGTGTCTCTGGTTCTATTTTGCTAGCTCATTTGTTTTGTTGATTAAGTTCCACTTATCCTATGATATTTGTCTTTCACTGCCTGGCTTGTCCCACTTAGTATAGTGCTCTCCAGCTCTATCCACGCTGTCGAGAAGGGTAGGAGCTCCTTCTTTCTTCCTGCTGTGTAGTATTCCATTGTAACACGGTTAAACTTCTGAAGAAACATTAAGTTGGATCACAGTATTCCTTTGTTTATACCTCGTTAATGGCCCTCATAGCCTGCAGAAGAAAAGCTCAAACTGTTCAAGGCTTCTAAGATCTGGCCTCCATCCCCAGCCCAACCACAGTGGGAAGGTCTCCTAATGGGACCTTTTATGTCATCTTTGCTGATCTTGACACTTCTGCCCAGTTCTGCCCCCCAACCCCACTGTAAGACTCCATAAGCTGCCAATCTATCTAGGTATAAATGGCCACTCCTGCCTACCCATTGCTACTTGCCTCCTCAAACCCAGAGCTAATACCTGTACTTCCTTCCTCATCCCAGCTCTATCACAAAATACTGAAGTGTACTACCTGTCCATTTCCTTTTCTACCTCTCCCCACCCCCACAGCTAGAATGAAAGTTCTATAACTGCAGTCTTTATCATATTCCCTGCTGTCTCCAACTCCCCAAAGTTCTACCTTGAATGATTGAATGAGCAAGCTACAAATCCATTGTCAGTATCTTTTTAACCTTCAGCATTAAGATTTTTCTGCCTCTGCCAATTGCTCAAGATGACCACAATCTACAAAACACACTCACTAAAATACAAACATCTAGGTAGCTGTCCAAATAAGCCCTGCTATTAAACACTTTCATAACATAAATCATCACCCATTAGCTTCTCTTTTGATAAATTCACAATGTCATATATGAAACTTTCACAGAACTAGGCACACCTACAAGAAAAAAATGTAAAGTGTCAGAAGTAGAAAATCATGTTGGATGGGCATTCAAATTAAACCAGGAAGAAAGTTGGTAACTCAAGCAAAACTCCATCCGTTCTGGTAACCACTTCCCTCCCCACTACCAAACTTTCTCCTAAATAGCATCTCCCCCCATCCTTCCCTCCCTCCAGCTCACATTTACTCTGGTGTGCTGAATGTGCCCAAGAGTACATTTCCTTGCTTTGTCCCCTCAAAGTAATCCAAAGCGGATCACTATGACATATTCCCAGAAGCACTAGCAGGAAGCACTCCCCATACCCTTACCTAACTCTTTTGCAATGCTGATCCTAGTCCCTTGCAAACACACTCTAGCAAGAAGTACTCCTTCAAAAGCATTTTGCAATGCTAACAAACCCTCATCCATTGCAGAGGCCACCGTGAGACACACTTAGAACCCAGCCTCTACAGTCCTCTACCTAGAGCATGTGGCCGAACCACAGTAATTGCAACAAAACTATTCTTTTCCTAGAAAACAATCTCTACACCTTCTCCCCAGTATATTCTCCAGCTAGACTAAAGTCCATTCCCTCAATATGACAGTGTGTATCTGTCTTGCTTTCATTCCCAATTAACCTGGACCCCATGGCCAGTAGCCCTCTCTCTTACTAACCCCTTATCATTCTGAACCACATCTGCAGCCGCCCCCTAGCCCTGGATCAAATCCCACCTCCACCCCACTCGTTTTTCTTTGCTGCTGCTGAAGAAAATCCTTCCAGGGACTTTATTTACACAGACACTAATACTAGGATGAGCTGGGCTCTCAGTCCCACTCTCAAGGCTATCGCTTATACCTAGTTAGCACCCTGTGACCTGTAGAAGAATAGGACACTAGCTAGCACTTTCACAAATGGAAAATCCTCTCTCTCTTACAAAGGCACCCTGATTGATTGACATAGACTGATGCAAGGCCTGCGCTACTGAATCAGATGCCCCCACAGTGATGTTAACCACACACATATAACTCTACTTCCTTCCGCATTTGTCAGCCCCCACCTTTTTAGATGCCACTTTCTCCATTCTTAAAGTGACTCCTAATCTGGGGTCTTAGGTGATCCTTGGATGAGCTACATGGGATGTGAAATTCTGAAATTACATGGAAAATGCTCTGTGTACATCTTTGTAGAGAAAGGAGGTGCCAGAGCTTTTCAGAATCTCAAAGGAGTGCGTGACCCAAGAAACTTTAAGATCTATTGCCTTATTAATAACTTCTTATAAACAGGCAGCATTATTTGTATGTAAGATGTATTGGTTTTGTATTATTATAAAAGCAATACACATTCATTGAAAAAATTTTATTCTGGGCCTGGGGGTGGGAATAGTCATGATGTTTAAGGGTACAAATTTGTGATGAGTAGTAAATAAGCTATAGAGATCTAATGCACAATATGATGAATATAGAAAATAACACTCTACTATAATTATGCAACGTGCTAAATATTGCTACATAGGCTATCATATTACAATATTATTTGCATCAAAGTAGCTCCTTGTACACCTTAAACAAAAAAAAGTACAATGTTACAGATCAAATTTACTCTATTTTTTAAAAACTGGAAGAACTGGAAAAGAATGAAACTTCTACTCAGATGTGGGGAAAAAGAATTTTTAATCTAGAAATTTAAAAAGGAAAATAAGTCACTTAGAATCCCACCATCCAAAGGTGACCACGGTTACCACTTTAATGTTCCTCCATCTCTTTTCTATTTTTTTCTCCTTCCACATGGGATTCATACTGTTGATTTCTCATAGTAACAGTGTTCCAAATAATATAAGATAAATTTCACAATACAAAGAATTTGGGACTAATGTTCCAAAATCCAAGGCACATACACCAAGAAGTATGTATTGAGCATCTCCTGTGTTCATGACATACTCCTCCAAAATAAAAGAGGGAAATCCTTTTCCAAGTTCTTATACAAGATGTTTAAAAATTCTAGAGATTTCAAAAGGCTAAGAAAGACAACCTTTTAGCTTAAAATGACTGGACCTCTCTATCAAGCAAAGTCGGAGAGAGAGGAGACAGATAGCAACAATGATGTCATCGTAAGCTTAACAGAAACACAATTAAACCATGAAAAGTTTTTTTTTAAATGATAGTTTTCCTTTGCTACCAGAATGCAGATGCTCATCTAATGATAAAAATGCATGAGACAGGACTATACAGTAATGGCCCTGGTAATCTACATGACCCATAAATTCATTCTGAGGGAAATTCCCTGTGTTTTGATCAATGACATTAGGGAGGAACTGTGGCCTCCTTTAGTGGCAACTATTCAAAGTACAGCACTTGTTTGCATGTGGAATTCCACTGTGTTCAAGGAGGAAGATCAGTGTAATTACTTCACTGCCACTGCTTATATATTTCACAATCAAGGTAATTCTGGCAAAACAGGATTACTGGTCTCACCTTGAAATATATATAGGCAGAGGATGGGCCAATTGAAGGATTTCGTGCCATCTAAAGCCACTCTCTCTGCAGTGCAATTTTCTTCCCACATTTAAATAATATTCCATTTTCAAACAGGAAAGCAAATAATCTCTTTCCAGAATTCAAGGCAGAGCACAATGAAATGTTTATGAGCTTTCTCTATCAGGTTGCCCCATTCCTTGCCAAACCATTGAGCCTTTTCCTCTTTCCTCCGATCAGTGAAGGTTTCTTTGAGGGAGCAATCGAGGCCCAGCCCAGCAAGAGTTTCCTGGAATTCAGGAATGTACTAGCATCTTCTGTAGAAGCCAAAGCCTCTGGCCACTTCAGAGGCTTGCCCTGCTTTCTTTTAAACACCACAACCTTAGAGGGCAACTGCTTTCAGGCTGTAAGCAAGGTGGGTCATCGGCAAACAAGCAGAGGCAGCCCCTAGTGATGCTACGCGGGCATCTTTGTCTCCCTCAGGGACCTGTGGCCAGAGCTCCTTTTGAGCCCTGAGCTAGTCAGTCAGTCAGTGGAGAGAACTGACTGAAAGTGGAGACAAGAGATAAGAGTTACACACAGTATAAAGAGGGAATGAACAGTGGCTAAATGGGATGGTGCTCCAGGGCTCAGTGCGTGGCATGAGAATGACCAGACTCGCAAGCCTTTTTATATACTTTCCATAAAACTGTAGCTAAAAGCCAGGCCCGCTGACCCTGGTTCCCTGTGCTCTTGGCCAGCAGCTGCTCCCACAATGTGGTCATAGCCTGAGAAGTACTGCACTGCTGAGGAAAAGTTTTGCAACAGAATGCCTGCCAGGAAGCTATGGTTTTCACTACTTGGTAAACTGTATTTCTTTTCTGTTTGTGAGCACCAACATTTCACCAAGGAATGAGTGGGTGCTATTGTACCAGCTATTCAGGAACTAGGAGAAAGAGACCGTCATTTTTACCGACAAGTGGGAGTAGTAGAAAGTAAATGTGGTCAAATTAAAACATGTATCCCAAGTGGTACAATTTTGGGTGATTTTTTTGCCTTTTCTGTTTCCACCCAAGTTTTTCCAGCACAAGTATTGCTGTTATAGTTCAGAAAGCATGGTCGACTTTGTTTACTTTTATTACGTAATATGTATAACATAAATTTTACTATGTTAACAATTTTTAAGTGCGCACTTCAATGGCATTAAGCATACTCACACTGTTCTGCAACTGTCACCACTACCCATTTTCATATTTTTTCATCATCACAGAAACTCTGTACCCATTAAACACTAACTTCCCCATCCCACATCCCCCAACCCCTGGTAACCACTACTCTACTTTCTGCCTCTATGAATTTGCCAAGCATAGGTACCTAATATTAAGGAGAATCACACAATACATGTCATTTGGTGCCTAGCTCCTTTCACTTAGCATGATGTTTTCAAGGCTTATCCATGTCGTAGAACATGTCAGAATTTCATTCCTTTTAAAGGCTGGATGATATTCCACTGTACGTATACACCATGTTTTGTTTATCTGCTAATGGACATTTGGGTTGTTTCCACCTTTTGCCTGTTACAAATGATAATGGTATAAACACTGATGTGCAATACCTGTACGTGTCCCTGCTTTCAGTTCTTTTGGGTACACACCTAGAATTGGAATTGCTGGATCATACAGTAATTCTATATTTAACCTTTTTGAGGAACTTGCCAAGTTGTTTTTCCCAATGGCTACACCATTTTTTACATTTCCACAGTAGTAAACAAAGGTGCTGATTTCTCTACATCTTCGCCAACACTTACTATTTTTCCATTTTTTAAATAAAGTCAAACAAATTGGTGTGAAGGTGCATCTCATTGTGGCTTCAATCTGCATTTTACCTAATGATTATCAGTCTTGAGTGTCTTACTGGTCTTTTGCACATCTTCTTTGGAGAAATGTATACGAGTTCTTTGCCCATTTTTTTTTTAAGCAGCAAAACATTTTAATCCATTAATTCTAAAAATAAGAGAGACATTTTACATCCAATGCCACCTCCTCAAAAGCCTACTGCAGATTAGACAGACTGCAAAGTACAAAGCCAGACATTAAAGTTAAAGATGCAGTTTTGGGGTGGAGTGGGGGAGGGGACTGGGTGGAGGAAGGCAAAGTGGGGAGGAAATGGGGACATATGTAATAGCATCAACAATAAAAATAAAGAAAAAATCCATTTGGGGACAAGATCACCATGAGAATAGTTTCCTCCCCTTTGCTCAAAAACATAAGTTGTCAACTTAAAAAATCCTCAGAAGAGAAACAGAAAGCTTTCTTGTGCTCTATAACCTTTCTCTTTAAATCTGTCTGTATTGTTTGAACTTTGCCCATTTTTAAGTGAAGTTGTTTGAGCTGTAGTTCATACATTCTGAATTATTAATCCATTATCAGATATTTTGCTAATATTTTCTCCCATTTTTGCCCTTTTTTCCCTCTTGATAGTTACTTCCTTTTTTTAAAGGATTTTATTCATTTATTTTCGGGGAGGGGGAGAAGAGAGGGAAACATTGATCCAGAAACATCAATCAAGAAACATCGATCAGGTGCCTCTCGCACACACCCAACCAGATACTGAACCTGCAACCCAGGTGCCCTGACTGGGAATCAAACCACTGAACTTTTGCTTTGCAGGGAAACACCTAACCAACTGAGGCACACCAATCATGGCTTGATAGTGACTTCTGACACATGAAAGTTTTTAATCAATTCTATTTTTTAAAAGAAGAGGTAAAATCTTTAGGGGGGATCAGGCAGACAGCCCAAAGTATATATGAGGAAGGGAATCTTCATACCTCTTTTTAGACTTCCCTTCAATGAGTAAAGAAAGAAGAACTGAGGTTTTCTCAATGAGGTAACAACTCGTAACTCCTCCCCCAACTTGGCTTCTCCCTAGGCATCCAATGCTGTAGGACCCTTGTGTGCTACTGAGAATCACAGAAAGGGAACTCATGCTGGGTGTGGTAGGTGAGCCCAGCAGGGGCAGGGATCCTGTAGACCATTTTAAGGTTCCTCAGTTCCACCAGCAAACATTTTTTTCTTTGTTTTCTTTTTCCTCAAACAAGCATTGGCCAGTTTTACTAAAGAAAAATTTTCCGTGATTTACTTTTCACCAGTCTGTTCTGGTGTGCTTCTAATGATATCAGAATCACCTGGATCAGTGACACCCACTGTGCACACTATGTAGTATTTTCCACACTTTGTGCCCAATTTAGTATTACTGCCACTGTAGTGATGGACACCAGTCCTGGATGGACACTAGTCCTGGCCAATACAGTATAATAATCTATTTCCACAAGACCGGCAGCTGATGCCCTGGCATGGCTCAGATGGTTGAGCATCATCCCACAAAGCGAAAGGCTGCCAGTTCGATTCTGGTCAGGGCACATGTCTGGGTTGCAGGTCTGGTCCCCAGTTGGGGCACATGCGAGAGGCAATCGATATGGATCGATGGTTTTTCTCACACATCAATGTTTCTCTCCTGTCTACCTTCCCCCTCTCTGAAAATACATGAAGTTTAAAAAAAAAAAAAGACTGGCAGTTGTTGGCGAGGTTGAGCAGTTTCATTTTGCCCTGTCTGATCATCTTCAGAGTCTGCTTGTATCCCAGCATGTACTTTCTACTTTTCATAACAAGCTGGAGCCTAGAGTTGATTGACTCCAGTGACTTCTTCATCTTCTTTGCGGCCACCATCTTCCTGCTTTAGATGTGGAATGGCCCTCAACCAAGAGCAGTCTCCGAGATGGACAGGTAACAAGAGAGGCCAGGCAGAGGTTTCATAAGCTACCCTTTCTCTGGCTTCTGGAGTACACACATTCAAACTTCCAAACTACTAACAGGGAAGATAAACATGCAGACTTGTTTTTACTGAATGGAACGTTTATGTCATTATAGTGAAAACTGACACCCAAGTTCAGTTCCATCCTGAAGAATCAAATTCTTCAGATGTTATTCCCTCCCTCCATTTGTAAATTACAGACATTGCCTTTTCTTCCTTTGTTTCTTTGCTCTCCTCTCTCCCTCCACCTCCTTCTACTCTCACCACCTAGACAGGGCTTCTAAACAGCTATTTGTCACGTGGAAATTTATTTTCCAAGTACCTTTGAAGTATAATCAATTTCTACAGGCAATGAGAAGAATGATACATACTCATTTTCTTCTAGGGATGGCCCTGAAACTATCAGGAGATAGTCAGATCCCCTGAAATGACTATGTCCCAGAGCTTATGTGAATAAAATAAGTCTAAAATTCAGGAGTACCGTGAGGCTGAACTGTTGAATATCCTTAGACTAAAGGTGAGATACCCAGAGCAGGTTCTGTAAATGGATATTCCCTACTCTACAAAGTAAGCATGTGTTAGATATTCTGAAAGATTTAAAATAGCCTTTGTACTGATAGCCAAAGATATTCTCAATTATGTATCATTGCTCTATCAAACTATTTCTTCGTAAGGAGACTGATCTCTGAAACTTTTCCCTTAACTAGGAAACATACCTCAAACCCCAGGGTTTTAGGGAGCATGAACTGAGTCCTGCACATGCATACATTTAGCAAAGAATCAAATTAGAAGGATATCTGTAGGAAGGCCTTCACCTAGACATTACAAAGCAACCGGCTTAGAAATGTCAATGGTAAATAACCTTTATTCTTAGGAAATCCTTTTTCGTACTTGAATTAGGGGAGGACATCAACTCCTTTACCATACACTCACATGTTCCACTTTCAAAGCCATTTCATTATTGGGATGGGGTTGGTAAAACAAAAGGTTAAGAGGAGAGAAAGAAAAAAAGAGAAAAGGAGCCATTTTCTACCATGAGTTGAACATTTACTGAAAGCTAACATTTATTGCTAAGTACCACATGCTGCGTTAAATGCATTACATATGTTATCTCATTTAATTCCCACAATAATCCTACGAGGTAGAAAATACTATCATTACTCAGATTTTATCAAAGAGAAAACAGACTATGAAAGGTTCGGCAACTTGCCCAAATAAGTGATATAGTCAGTGTGGTACCTAGATACTAGTCCAAGATTGGTGGCCCCGGTTTACTCTCCCTGTATAATCCCTTCTCCTTCAGTGTAGGTGGAACGTGTGAATAAACTGCCTCTGAGATCACCAAAACAGAGGTTATTCTAAATGGGCCTAACCTCATCAAGTATCCCTAGAAGAGGAACTGGGCGCTTCCTGGAGAGACTCACCTCCTGGCTTTGAAGAAGCAGACTGGCGTGTTATGAGAGGCCCAAATGGCTAGGACCTAAGGGTGTTCTCTATGACTTGACAACCATCCCCAGTTGAGAGGCAGCAAGAAAACAGACTAGTCAGTCCTACAAGCACAAGGAACTGAATTGTGCCAACCTGAAGGACCTTAGAAAAGTCCCCTGAGCTTGCACATGAGAACACAGTCCTGCCAACACCTAAAAAGTCCTGAGTAGGCTCCTGTCCATATTTTTGACCCAGAGAAACTGTCAAATGAGAAGTTATTTTAAGCTGCCAAGTTTGTGGCAATTTGCTACACAGCAACAGGAAACTAATACAGTGAGGATTCAGACCAGGCCTGTTTAACTCTGGTGTGCATGCTCTCAACCACTTCAGTAGTTTCTGTAGCAGTTTCACAAATTCCTAGCCATTTTTAACTCTTCGAAAAGAATACAGACATAGATTTCTATAGAACAGTAATGGTTATGATCTTTTCCTTTTCTGATGCAGCCTTAAGTTTTAGAAATGTTTTCATTACATCTAATATAGAAACATGTACTGATTCAATAGAAAACTTCAACTTCACATTCTACACTATGATAAGAAGTTGTGAAAAAAAATCAGCAGGGTGAAAACGTAAGATCTTATTTACCAAAAATACCTTATTAAAGAAGGTGTGCCTTTGGTAAGGGCTCCAGGCTCAAGCTGTGCTACTTTCCAATATTTGACTATTGCATGATCTGCAAGATCTGTCATCTGATGCCTCCAAGGAGATGACAACACATTACCTCTTTTAACAGGGCCCAATTCAGTGAATGGGAGAAGCCTGTGAATTCTTGGCTGGAGTGAAATCAATTTCAAGAGAACCCCCCCAAAAAATCAAACCCTGCGGTTGCTTCTTGGAGGGCATCTGTCAACAAACTCCTGTTCCATGGTCTTCTTTCACACACACACCCAACCACATACACATACTATATATGGTGGCAAATTAGATGAATAACAGCCAATGCTGACTGAGCTGATGCCATATGTTTACTACAGATTATCTCATTTAGGCCTCACATTTACTTTATTATTAAATAGGTATTACTATCACCATCACTCTCATTTTATAGGTAGACACACTGAGACCTGAAAAGGTTAAGTAACTTTCTCAATATTCCACATCCAGAAAGTGACATTTCAACTCAGACACTGACATTCTCAGTCACTCTGCTGTATTTCCCTACTTGTGCTGCTCTCCAACTAGGTAGCTCTGCTATCCCCCACAGTGCCTAGCAACGTGCCTTTACATGGGCAGGTTCAAGAAATGTTGGCTGGTAATGATAAAGAATGAGGCCTGGGCCCGAGTGTAGTTGGTAAAGTTTCCAGACCATACATCACTGTGGGAAGACAGGAGGCATGGAGAAAGACGAAGCTGAAATGGGATAAGGAGGAGGCAGGCTGAAGGTAGCCCCTAAGCTTATGTGGGTACCAGTTGAAAAGTAAGTGAACAAGGGGGATGACACTACTGAGAACTCCAAATATATGTTGAGTAACCATATACAGGAAGATTTATTCTGGCCCTAAGATCAGAAAAACAAAAAACTAACCCAGTTTTCCAGAGTTTACTTCTTCCTTTTGGAAAAGTCACTGCTACACATCTGGAAGTGATTTTCTAACACACCAGTTCCAATGAGTCATCTACAATATTAAGCAATGATTCCATAGGGTGAACCCTGATCATATTTTTCCATTAAGTGGCATCCACTGAGGTCAATGAAAGGCAAAGGCTGCCCCAGATTTGGAGAACCTCACCCTCCACAGCCCCATTTTGTACTGTCAAGAACGTGAGTTTTCAGAGGTATAGGAATGCAATCTATCTCCCAGCACTAATGCAAGATGTTCTAATACACTTAGTTTCCTTTCATTGGTTATGAGTAGAACAAAATGGATCCAAAAGCTGCTCGAGGGGGTCAGCAACCCTAAGTGGAGCTGACAGAAGAAACAATATGGGGCCATGTGTAAACATGGGGCAGTAAGAAATGCAGGATGGGGCTCCTGAACAAAAGAATAAGACAACCCGTGGTACAGAGTACAGCCAGAGTTCAAGACCCTTAAATCTTCCAGCAAGAATTTCCCCAAGGAATATTGTAGAAAGGATTGCCAATCCATCCCCTTGCCCTTTCAGCCACATACTAATACAGTGAGATTCCACCCATCCACTTCAACCCATATCAAATTGGTTTCCTAATATTTCAAACCTCTAGTATTTATGTTTAGATGTAGAACTAAAAGTCATTTCCCAGTGTCTTCTGACACTTGTATTCTTTCTGATTACAAAGAAGAAATGAGTCATTTTCTTTCAGGGACTGAGGAGCCACTTATCAATACAAAGGCTATTTTAAATCTTTCAGGTGACAAGGGTATTACTTTAGTTCCCAGAAACAATAATTGACTAAATGGCTTCCTCGGGGTCAAAGGAGTTAATGCAACTTCCCCAGAGATTCTTCTTTCCCCATCCCCACAACAATTGGGTTTCAAAGAACACAAGAGTTGAAAAAACCTAAAGCATTAACTCCTACCTTACAAAAGATATCAATTAAAGGGTGGTCATTTGCATTACAGAGGATTCTTTGCTTTGCTAAAGGATTCCAATCAAGTTTATTAAAAAATCAGATTCCTGTATTGTATGCTAAGTTTGCACATGTGTGTCCCTGAGCAAACACAGCTGCACCAAAGCCTGAATTCGATTAGCAGGTACGTCTTCACTGTGCTTTCAGTGGTTCTCACCCATTTTATCAGTGAGGAGTCCACCTTAAAATTTCTGACTCACTTCCCCAGTCTAACAATAAAATTGCTTTGCTTTTACCTAGTGCTTTTCATCAAAGCCTCACAAGTATTCAATACACATTTGCTAGTCTTCATAACTATGCCAAACAAGTTGGCAAGAGAACTGGGAATACCACCTTCCAAATTATCAGGGATGGGCGGGAAAATTAGGACCATGGACAGGCAAAAAAATTACAGGTCCTCGTAAGTACAAAAGAACTACATTTAAATTTAATTTTTACAAAAAGGAAAACAAAATATTCCATGCATCTTTGTATAAATAGGCTTTATTTTTTTCGAGCAGTTCACAGCAAAATTGAGCAGAAAATACAGAGAGTTCAGTTCCCATGTACCCCCTGCCCACACAGAAGCACTGCCTGTCACACTACGAGCATCTCCCATCAGACTGGTACATTTGTTACAATCAATGAACCTATTTTGACACATCATAATCACCTAAGTCCATACTCAAATTAGGACTCACCCTTGGTGGTGTACATTCGATGGGTTTATAAATATATTTAAGGACCTGTATCTGCCATTAGAGTCTCATACAGAGTAGTTTCACTGCCTTAAAAATCCCCTTGTGCTCTGCCTATTCATGCCTCCCTCCCTTACTTTTTAAGTTATCAAGAGGAGATATTCAAACCTTAATTCAAATACAACAAATTCATCTACATATATCAGTTTTATGATCAGAGTAGAGGTTGGAAAGAAAAGAGTGAGAAACGTGGTGGAGAGAAGACAGAAGAACAGAAGCAATAAAAAAACAAACTCAAGGATTTGCATGTTGATGTGGGGTCAGGCATACAGTAGAGGGGGGGAACCCCTGCTTACCAAGAAGTGCACCAGAATCTAATTTTCTTAAATATCAGAGGCAAGACTTTCCATTTCAAAGCTCCTAATTCATCAGTAATTCTCCCATGCATTTATTTTTACCGTATTTTGCCGTGTAAATGCTCTCCAATGTATAATGTGCACCCACGTTTTAGTACTAATTCCTGTGTACAATTTGCACTACACACAGAAATTAGTACTGCCAACAAATAATGCGCATCTTATTTTTCCCTCAAAAATTTGAAGAAAAAAGTGCACATTATATACGGCAAAATATGGTGAATCCACAAGTCTTAAGATTATTGCTAAATAAAAGAAAAGTACTGCACATTCAAAATCAGGAAAATTGTGACCAGAAATCCTTACAAGATCAATGCATATCATCTATTAGCTTTATGCTTGAAATTTAAGATCCTCTAGTGATTAATATTAATGGCAGCAGAGCATGACTACAGTAATAATGTAAGACACATTTCACATGCAAGAAAGACAAGAGCAATTTTAATTTATATTTCACAAAATTCAGAGTAGGTATTTCTGCTCCTCAAAAGACGCACAGGCATATATAGCATGTGTGTGTGTATATATACATACACATGTACTCTCTGTGGACAAAAAAGTGGCCACATACTAAACCTGACAAGCAGGGGAGGCATACATGATGGCCTTACAAACTCAGAGACCTAAAGTAGCCACAGAGGATGATCTGAAATTAAAACTTTCTAACTAAAGGCAGTTCATGGAGGATAGTCATGTCCTATGGCAGTATGTACCAAAGCTTGGCACATGCCTCGGTTGCAGATTCTGTCCCCAGTCAGGGCGTGTACAGAAGGCAACCAATGGATGTTTCTCATATCTGCTTCTCTTCCTCCCTTCCCCTCTCTCTAAAAATAAATAAATACAATCTTTTAAAAAATCCTTTCTAAATTATTTCTCCGGGGAAGGGGCAAAAAATATGGCAGGGGAGTACACCTGCTCAATTCCACCTGGTGTCAACTGGGAGGAAGCTCCTGGGCCACCCCCTCAGAAAGCAAAGTCTGAAGTGTACGTGGCCGCTCTGCCAAATAATTACCCCAACAAAGCAAAATTCTCCATTCAGTTGGGCTACAGGAGCTTCATTTGCTCTCTTGCAGAAGGTTTTACTTTTGAAAGGTCTACTAAGCCAAAGGCCACTCTTTCCCAATTAAACCTAGCAGAAAAAAAACAAAGTGACATAAACTGGGCTCTGTAGTTGTCATTATATCATTTCTTAAACTCTTCATTCCTACGCCACAGTTCCACAGAATAGAACCTCAACTTCTTTTAGTTGGAACTAAACCCAAAGCCAGGACATTTGAGGGAACAACCTTGCCAGATGTGTAGCTCCATGACATTCCCTTAGCATCCAGGCCGTTGGATTTCCAGAAAAGGCACCCAGCCATCACTAGCTCAGGCCTTTGGAATTTTCCTTCCTTGGCTAAAGAAAAGGTTAAAAAAAATAAACACAGCAATGGCCCTGTCTCTCATGGAGAATACTTTCTGAGCAAACACTGAGGACAGAAGAAAGGAAAAGGTGAGAAAAATATTGAAGAGGAGAGTGGGAATGCGCCCACGATGGAATGAACATGGTGGAGGGGAGAGCAAGCAGGCTGGCTACGGAAGCACTGTGGTGGACCGGAGACCCAGTTAGTTATACAGTTAGCTATACCGGAAGATGACAGTGCAGAGAGGTGAACACCAGGAGCAGCAGATGAGGAAAATCAGAATGAGAGGATAACCATAGGGAATAGTAGAAGGTAGAAAGGGGAGGAAAGCAACTTGGTAGGGAGAGGACATAGTAAGAGGACACCAGCGCTAATGGGGCCACTCTCACAGGAAGTCTCAAGGACTCAGAGGGGCAGCCTCCCTTGTGCCCATTCCTCTCCAGCAGGGTTTACTGCCTTGAGAAATATGGATCTGAAATAAGTGTGAGCTGTTGCCCGCTTCTACCTGAGGGTGGAGGAAGTGAGGGTAGGCCAACCTGGCATATGAGTCCCTCCACCTATACTCTTCAAAAGAAATGTGACCTTTATAGGTTTCTGGTGGTCACAAGTCTCTGTCCTCCATCTAAATTGGGACAACTGGATTCCAACTATCATATACAGTAGGGAACTGCATATAAGTATCCCTTGTGTTCCTTAACTAGTTGATTTGGAGTCTTGGTTATGCAAGTTGACAGTGTGCCCTGCCTCCTTCCTATGAATAAGTGTCTAGTCAGCCCTTTGGTCTCAAACAAAACTGTTCTGTTACTGAGTTCAGGGGGTTCACTGCTTAGCGCAGCAAGGAAAGTAACCCACATTCTTACCTAAAAGCTCTGCCTCCCTAAAGGGAAGTTTAGCCACTGTTTATATACACTATTTGGTCAATTCTATGTTGATTTTTTCTTTGCATTTGGCTTCTTTGATTCCTTTGAGTCCCTGTCATCTCATCCTGGGTCCAGCTTCATCTACAAAATGCTACACTTCATTTTAACATGTAGCAAGAAATAACATTTTGAACTGCCCAGACCTTGATACCATTGTCCTATCCAACAGTTCCATTTACCTAGTACAATTTCTAAAGGGTTTGATTTTTTTCTTGTCTGAAACTAAAAATACACTGCTATTCTCATTAAATATTGTTAATATTTTAATCTCTGGTCTCTTTGTCTATTACAATAAAAAAAAAACCCCTTCCTTCCGTCTTAACATTTTTTAAATAAACCTTTAAAAAAATCCTTGCCTGAAGATATGCTTATTGATTTTAGAGAGAGAGGAATGGGGGGAGAAAGATACTGATGTGAGAGAGAAACATAGATCGGTTGCCTCCCATACAGGCCCGGGATTGAACCCGCAACCTTTTGGTGTATGAGATGACACTCCAACCAACTGAAGACCCTGGCCAGGGCCCTCGTAACTTTTTTTTATCCTTTAGTTTCCTCGGATTAAATCTTTGTATTGCCTTCCCTTCCCCAACCCCCTCTGCAATCTTGCCCTAAATGGATTTAATCCATTAAAAAGAAATCAGTGGAAATAGGTTTTCTTTTCAATTCAAGCAACAGTTCTAAAAGCATTTCCCTTGGGATTTGAGCATGAACTGAGGAAAGTATCCATCTTTTCCTTTAGTTTGGCAGCTCTTTTCCATAGCTTAGCATGCCTTCTCTCTTCAGCTCACTCTTGAGCACACTTGCTTTCTAGTTCCTTCTGGTATAAACCACAGCCCCAGATGTTCCTGTTCTAAGGGATCAACTCTGTTACAAAGCTCATTGGCTGAATGCATATATAGCCCCCCATAAGCCACGAAGTTCAGATTATGGCCAATAAAAAAGCAAAAATCCCCTAGTCCTGGCCGGGAAGTACAGTTGCTCAGAGCATCATTCCTGTAAGCCAAGGTTGCAGGTTCAATCCCCAGTCAGGGCTCATGTAAGAGTCAACCAATAAATGCATCCGTATGCAGAACAATCAATCAATCTCTCTCACTCTCTCTCAAATCAGTAAGTGAAAAAAGCAAAAATGCCCAGCAGAGAAGCAGCAAATCGGTAAAATAAGCCACATTGAAGGGAAATACCTGTAATTTAAAGAAAATGAACACCAGTTTGTAAAGATATAAATAGAACTACAGTTAATAAATACCCTTTCATGTTTTAGAGATTAATAGTATATAAATACTATTAAGATAATTGCACTGAAAACATCTGGAGTTTTTAAAATAGATGGATTATAAGGAGAACTGAAATTGTTTTCCTATTCAGGTGGAAAAAAGGAAAAGGAACAGGAGATAATGAAGGCAGTTAATGTATATTTTGTCTATACATGTTTTGACACAAAATCTAAGGGTTTCCTAACTTTTTTACATAACGATTTCAGTGCATCACAGCCAGGTCAGTTATCTGAAGGAAAAAAAAAAGATAGGGTAGGCCTCAGAGAAATATAGCCATGGCCAACTAGAATCGATATGAAAATAGAAAATGCAGTCCACATCTATGATAGAGTACTTCTTCCAGGCATTAAAGCTCTCTGCCATCAGCCCATCCACTCATGATGGATATTTTTCTGGCCAGCGTAAGGAGGGCTGGTGCAAATGTGATCATCCAGGAAGCTTTTGTGGTGCGTGTCTCTAAAATGGCAGTGACTAGATTTGGTGCAGAGAGGAAGTTTCAATTTATCTCTCATTTGAAATCATTGTGAGGCCGGGAGGAATCCGAGAGATTTTCCAGTCCTCTCTGCTTCTCCAATCATGTGTTTTAGAAACCTATTTCTGGGAAAATGGTCCTGAAATTACGTTGGAAATGCAGGAAGGCCATGCCAGGTCTAACCTGACCTTCAGGATGGGTGAAGGGCCTCTAGCACAGGACACATGGGTGGTGTCTGGGGGCCTGTCAGCCAGAGTGTGAAACCAGTTATCCTCTTCTCTTTTAAATTCTCTCTCTCTCTCTCTCTCTACCTCTTTACTCTTTTCTTTAACTAAGGCTGGAAAATTCCATAGGCCTGAGCTGGCTAAGTGCCTCTCAAGTGTCTGGCCAGCTTGTATCCTGAAACACCTCAAGTCTGAAAGCAGTGCCCACTTAGAAGAACTCCAGACTGAGGGGGTTTTATGTGGGATAAAAATTCTTAATTACGAAAAATTTAAGAAAACATCCAAATTGAAACTGCAGATTGCAAGCCTCTAATGCTTTCTTTCAGCCAAAATTCTCAAAAGGGATTATGTGTCCTTGTTATTCTGTGAAGACTTCTGCACATGGCTACGTTTGCCAGTCTATCAGATCCCTGTCCCTCCTCCACCATAATGTCACTATCCATGCTGAGAACCCATCTGACCCCAGGATTCCACTATTCTTCAGCCTACACCAATGCCTGAAAAGAATAATGGCTTACCAAAGATATCTACAGCTTAACCCCTGGAACCTGTGACTGTGTTACATTACATGGCATGGGGGACTTTGCAGATGTGACAGTTAAAATGTGTGAGATGGGGAGGTTATCCAGGATTATCCAGGTGGAACCAACATAATTATAAGGGTTGTTCTAAGTAAGGGAGAGAGGCAGAAGAGTCAGTTATCAGAGGAGATGTGATGGTAGCAGCAGTACTGGTATGATGCAAGGTGAGAAAGACTGGACCAGCCTTTGCTGGACTGAAGATGGAATGGACCATGAGCCAAGGAATTCAGGCAGCCTTTAGAAGCTGGAAAAGGCAAGGGAACAGATTCTCCCCTAGAGCGTCTGGAGCAACTGAATCCTTGCGAACACTTTGGCATTAGCCCAGTGAAACCCATTTTGGACTTCTGACCTCCAGAACTATGAGATAATACATTTGTGATGTTTTGAAACGCTAAGGTTGTGGCTATTTGTTACAGCAGCTACCAGATACTAATAGGCCATGCATCTAGTCCAACCCTCAGCAGCACCACTAGCTAGACCTCGTCATCCTGGACACTCTGCTTCCTCTGAGTTCTCTAAGCAGATACGCCTTCACTCAGTCCACAATCCCACCATGTTCAGCTCAAGCTATTACAAGGTCATGGTTAGAAAAGGACAGCTCTCCTCGAGGCCAGCAATAAGACCAGACTTCATTCCTAGAACTAGACTACTGGCCAGAAAACCAAGGCATAGAGTTAGATGCGAGGTAGAGGATCAAGATAAGGACACAGGGACTGGGATGCTGACATCAGGGGACAAGGAAGAAGATAAAACCCAGTGACTGGAAATGGATTTTAAAGACAGAGCAAAACCAATGGCCTACAGGACTGGAGGCCCAGAACCTGAGCTCTGAATGAATGTGAGAGCCTTCTTATGGCCCCTGCTCTAGACCTGATGCAGTGCTGAACTAGCTATGGACATCACAGTAGCTTCAACTACATGCAGAGACAGGAGGGAAGGAGGCTGGGAGAGGGAGCTGGGCTTCAGTTACAGAACTGGAGCAAGAAAACTTACGGAATTCTCCTCTGGCTCTTCTGCGGGAGAATTCTGCCAGACCATTTCGCCTGGAAGGGGCAAGCAGAGGCCAAGATCCTCTGCAAGCAATCATGTCGGTCACTAGTAGTGGAGGAGCAATTCTCCCCACTGGGGGCAGATTAGCAGAGAGCGCCTTCTTCGCCCCATAAGCAACAGAGCATGATGACGTAGACAGTCTGCTGGATGGAAGGAGCACTATTGGCCCCTTTGAGCTTTTAGATAACGATTTAGTTCAATTTTTGAAAGTTGATTCAGAGCTCTGGTGAATGTATTTCTTGGTGGTAAATTAGGCACCTTAGAAGGTGGTATTCCCTCCTTCGGGTCTCTGGGAAACCATTTAACGCATCAAAGCATTAGGAACTTGTTAACCTATGAAAATAAACTGGTTATGCCAACAGCACTCTTCCCTGCACACCATGAACACTGACTACAGGTCCTACAAGGCATAAAGCTGGCAGTTTCTCAAGTGGGAAACTAAACTAACATAAAAGGCATGGAGAGAAATATATATGTTGTTATTTTTGGAAAGTGCTAACCCACTCGAAAAAAGTCATAAAAACAATTCCATGAACATGATCCTAGGGACCTCTGCAGGGCCAGTGTTCTGGAGCTTTTTTTTTTCCATACAGTTATTCAAATAGCAAAGAAAGGAAGAACAGCCAATTGCAAACAGTTCTCAAAATCCTTAGGCTTACTTTGGCAAAGAAAAATCTATACTGATCATGCACACATTTCTCAGTTAATAACCCCACCCTTCCCTTTTTTAATTTCTTGACCCCACCTCCTACTTTCCCACTAAAAGACCTAAGTTTGTTCTGAAATAAACACTATTTCCCAATAGAAAGAGATCATCATCAAAACCATACAAAAAGAGCTGCCTCCACCTGCTTTACTGTGGATCTGGTCCAGGAGCTATTACTTCTTTACCTAATTACTCCGAAGGAACCGAGACACCTGCAGTTCATTACCTGTTTTATCATTTAGTAAATATGGATGACCTACACCCTGCCTCACTTGAAACCATGGCTATTCCCCCACTTAGAGAATAAAGGTGACAACAATGTGGTCTGTGTTTAATCGTGACCTGTAAGAACATGCGAGGCCACAGGTATAACAGCATTTTTAACTTTTCATAAGTTTGGGGCTATAAAAATACAAGCTCTTGTCATTGTCTAAAAAGCATTTCCCACAAAGGCATTCCCCAGCCTCCTGACACATTTCACTGAGACACTTCAAATAAAGATGTTCCGTCCCAGAGGCTTGGAGAACACTTGACTTCTTAGTTAAATCTCACCCAGTAAAATGTTTCAGTCATTAGGGAAAACCAACATGATGGGAAAGCTGAAGTACAAGAATATCTTCAAACATTTCTTGGCAGCTTAAAACATATACAACCCAACATAAGCTGTCAGGAAAGGCAAAAATACAACTTCCTGTGAATGATAAACTCAATGGGCAATAAAAATAAGGTGGAGAATTGCAGGACATCATTAATAGCAAATTTAGGCCTGATCGTGTAAGGTTGTGCACAAACAATAATAGGTAAACCACATGTCACTGGAAGAACTGGCATAATTTCTACAGTATTGACTATGCTGGAAACCTATACACACTATTCCTAATAAAACTTATCCCACTGCCGCAAAACCAGAATAGCCAAATATAAAAGTACACTAATTTCTTAGGAGACTTTTAAGCTTTAAAATTTTTCCAGTTGGTTAGCTCAGTTGGTTGAAGTGTCATCCCATACCCTGAAAAGTTGTGGGTTTGATTACTGGTTGGGGCACATATCTGGGTTTCGGGTTCAATCCCCAGCCTGGGCGCATAGCAGAGGCAACCCATCAGTGTTTCTCTCTCACATCTATGTTTCTCTCATGACCTCCCTCTTCTCTCCTCTCCTTCCTCTCTCTAAAAAGCAACGAAAAAATGCCCTCGGGTGAAGGTTAAAAAAAAAAAAAGTTTTTCCAAAATAGAGCTTTAATAAGGCATTTGACCCTGGCTGGTGTGGCTCAGTGGATTGAGTGTCAGCCTGCAAACCAAAAGGTCGTCGGTTCGATTCCTAGTCAGGGCACATGCCCGGGTTGCGGGACAGGTTCACAGTAGGGGGCGCTCGAGAGGCAACCACACATTGATGTTTCTCTCCCTCTTTTTCTCCCTCCGTTCCCTTTGCTCTAAAAATAAATGAGTGAAATCTTTTAAAAAACAAAAAAAGGCATTTGAGTTTCAGTATTCACATGACTTTTGAAAGTGAGGATTAGTGAGTGAAAGAGATGACAAAATTTTGAGAGGGAAAGGGAAGAACGTTAAAAGTTCTGCGCTTCCATACAGAGCCCAACTCTCCTCCGTCCACACTTTGCATAAACCATACTGTATAGACTGTCAGAAAGGTGACTGCTTCTTTCAGGGGCCACACACACAAGCTCCCCAGATTGGAGGACCTTCTTCCTGGGCTTGGGACTGGGTGTTCCTCCCTACTAAAGGACTAACCTTCCCTCATCAGACTAGTCTACAGGCGAGTCCTGCCAAAGACACAGAGCCCTAGCTCACATCCCCTGGGCTCTTCATTATGACCAAGTCCAAAAGGAAATGGGTATTACCAAGAACATAATAGAGATAGATGGAGAGGGGTCTGCGAGCTTCTTTTTTCCAGGATGGGTATGATTCCTGGCTCAGCCATGTAGCTCACCCTTTGGGGAACGATTTGGAGCAAGGAAATAAAATTAAAAAGCAAGGGTACCTGCTTCCCTTCTGCCAGTTTACTTTCGTCTGTTGACTTGTAACACATGAAAGATTTCTCTTGCTCACCATAATGCCTGAGAGTACTTATGAGAGCCAATAGCCACCCAGTGTTTTCCATGTGCCAAGCCATTCTCTAAGTGTTTCATATGCAACATCTCCTTTAAGCCTTTCAACAAGGCCACAAGGGGGTTATTAAGGCACAGGAATACAACTGGCCCAAGGTCACCCAGCTAGTAAGTAGATAACGTGAACTTTGAACCTCTACTGGGTTTGAACCTCCCAGAGCCCACTCCAAGCACTCTGCTCTAACAAGGACAAACTTCCAGGCAAATTCCAGCCAAGTGAGACTGTCCCTTTGCCCTTCTTACTGCTCTGGGAGTCTCCAGGGCGGGGCCCCTGTAAGAGTCAACAAGGCATCTGGCTCTAGGTTGACAGAAACTACAGGCCAATGTTACCCATGAACCCCTCTGCACTCCTGACAAAGGAAGGCTAAAGGAAAATGAGATCTAAATCCCAAAGAGTTATGTATCATAAAATTACCATTACCGTTAGCGTTTACAGAAAAAGGGAAACAGCTCTAGCTACTTTTCCCTCCTGTGGTTTCTGGCCTTCCTTTCTGTGTTAAAAAAAAAAAACAAAAAAAAAAACCCTAATAGTTTTTCAACGTGCCTTACTGACAATTCTGTATCTCAGAAAAAAGCAAAACCAGGTAGGTGCACAAATGACTCCTCTGAATTCCAACAAGCAAGAGGGGGTCCTGAAGTGGAGGCCTGGAGATGTGGGAAGGGAGTAAGCATTTCATAAAGTCCACAGAGGTCAAGTAAAGGTAACTTACACATGTACACTACACGCGAATTTCTCAGAGTGTTAGACCTGCCATTTATTTTCCCCATCCCCATTTTTAAAAAGGCCACTGTAGTCAAATAAATGTGAGAAATGCATTGGATTAACACAGTTCATTAGCAAGTGCCTATTGAACATTGTTGAACCCAGAAAAGATCACAATAAAAGAGCTTGAGGGGTATGTCCGGTGGGGGGCAGAGTTACTGCTAACTAACTGAAAGTAGAGGGCAGAACCACTAGCCTCCTGCTGTGCTTCTATCTTCTTTTCTTTGCATACATCTAATCTCCCTTCTTAGCTTGTCAGTCCCCTAAGCACAGGAAACATCCTATTCAGCTTCTTCAGGTACCTGGTGGAGGCGGCTAGTCAGACTCCATTTTCCCACTGCTCAAACCCTGGCAGTGGAGCTGCCTAGGGGTGACCTAATTTATCATCACCATTCTAACGAGAAGTCTGGGGCTGGCCTCCAGACCATTCCTCCACACCCTGCCTCCCACTTCCCTAATCACACCCCCAATGGTGCAAACTTCTTTAATCAGCTAATCTCACTTAAAATCTCTCTACATCCTCTCAGCCCGAGCTCTTCCTCCCCTTCCTGATCCCACTTGGAACTTTCTTCTCTGCCTGAAGAACCTTGGTCTTTTGCCAAAACACAATGCTACACTGCACAGCCTTTCCCTAGAATTTTTCTCTCCACCACCTTGCTTAAATGAAACCTGGCTTTGCCCTGACGACCCCCTCAAGTTGAGGTAGGTTGCTTTCTTTTCCCTTCCCCCAGCACTAAACATGCTTTTCCCCCAGTTCACCGAAGCTGAAAAACCTCAAAGTCATCTTGACTCCACCTCCTCTGTTCTGCTCTTCCTCCCACTTCTTCCTTCCCCCCTTTTCCTCCCCCTTCAAGAGTTACCAAATCCTGTTGATTTGATCACTGAAACATCTCTCACACTTTCCCCCATCTCCATTCTCACTGCCTCAGTTAAAGCTTTCATTATATCTCTCTCTGGAACAACATATTTTAACTAGCTACCTGGCCTCCGGTCACCCAACACCGGTCCATCCTATGTATTGCTGCCAGTGCATTTCCCACTGAGTACATATTCCATTCCAGGCACTGGGTGCGGTGCTAGGAATAGAGATGGATACATAGCTTGACTTTTTCACTCATGTCTAGAATGGGTAAAAAATATTTCCCCTTCCCCCATTATATTCTGATAGACCCTTACAGAATACTTGTTTCCCCACCAGATTGCTCTTTTTTTTTTTTAAACTTTATGCTTCATTCATGTATCAGACACTTTCCATACATTACCTTCTTTAATCCTCTAAGAACCCCACAGGTAGGTACAACTATTTATCCCCATTTCACAATGCAAGCAGGAGACAAGAGGTCAGATTCAAGCCCATATCTGACTCTTGAAACTGTGCTCTGTCTCCCACAGTTTAAGTAGGACATTGAAACTTTGGGGCAAAAAAAGAGTCAAAACGGGATGACCATGATGGTGAATAATCTTGAAATCAAGTAATGTGAAAAATAAAGGAAAGGGCTCTATGGCTTTGTAAAGAGTAAATTAAAAAATGACATGGTGGCTGACTCCAAATATTTGAATGGTTGTCATGTAAAAGAGGAAGCAAACATATTCTGTGAAGCTGCAAACAGTAGAGCTAGACCTAGCCCATGGTGGAACTTGAGTAAATTTCAGCTCAAGAACCTTTTCTAACACAGCCCTCTAAAAGTCAGGGAATGCTGCCCTAGCCAAGTAGCTCGGCTGGTTAGAGCACTGTCCTGCTAAACCAAGGTTGTGGGTTTGATCCCCAGTGAGGACACTGCAAGAATCAACTAGTAAATGCATCAGTAAATGGAACACAGATCGATGTTTCTCCCTCTCTGAGGTCAGTAAGTAAAAAAATAAAAGGAATGTTTAAGGAGAATCACTTTTTTGTCAGGGATGTGGGTAAGGGATAGTCCTGCCTTGAGTGGGCAAGTGGTCTAGATTCTGTGCACATCCGACTCACCAGTTTTTAAAAATACAGATGCCTGGCCCCACCCCAGACTTATCAAAACAGAATCTTGGGGGTGGGGACAGTTGTTGCAAGATTACAAACAAGGAAATAGTCTGTAAGAAGGTTCACTCAAATCCTCAAAATAAGGAATACAAATGGCTAATCAACATACCAAAAAACTGTTCAAGAGGTCTCAAAAAATGCAAATTAGAACCTTGATGTACCATTCATCTCCTATCAGGTCGTGCTAATTAAAAAAATATTAATAGCGAGGCCCTGGTCGGGTAGCTCAGTTGGTTAGAGCATTGTCCTGGTATGCTGAGGTTGACAGTTCGATCCCTGGTCAGGGCACACACAAGAAACAACCAATGAATGCATAAATAAGTGGACCAACAAAATCTATGTCTGTCGTTCTCTCTCTAAAATCAATAAATTAAAAATACCAAACAATGAAGGATGATCACCTATGGTACACCTATAGTGAAATTTTGGCAGTCATTAAACATGATTATATAAGATCTATTATTGATTGGTGTGAATATCCAGAAGATATTGCGAAGTGGAAAAACTATTTTAAAGGTTATATATTTATTCAATCCATGTTTTCCTATATGCACATACATACACAAAGGAGACAGAAGAGTTTTGACATATATACGTTAGAAGAGTGAGTTCCCTCTGAGTGATAAGATGCTGATGATTCTTTTCTGTTTCCCTAACTCTTCTACAACACACATGTACTCCTCATATAATAAAACAACACCTTGCTTGGGTAGCTCAGTTGGTTAAGAGCATCGTTCCCATTCACCAAGGTTGCCAGTTCATCCCAGATGCTCAGAGCACATGTAAGAATCAACCAATGAATGCATAAGTAAGTGTAACAAGAAATCAGTGTTTCCTTCTCTCTCCCCCCATCAATAAATAAAAATAAAAAATAATAAACATTCCAAAAAGGTTTACTGATGATTAGAATAGGAAAAAGAATCAATCTAGAGAATTTGTTTAACATGTTCATCTTAGAAAACAAATTCTACTATTTGGTGCTTCAAATAGAGTTCAGTAGGGAGGCCTCTCTGGTTTTCACAGCAAACTCTACACTGGGCTTTTGGACACATCCTCCAGGAGAGGCTCACCCCAGGCCCTGGTAACCTGGAAAAGCCCAAAGGGGTAGTGAGACAATTGCATGTTTAGGGGCCAATACTCCGGTAACCCTCCTGACTCTCCGTTCATTCAGATGCAAGCTAAGTCTCTGAATTGGAAACTCTTGGTCAACAAGCCCATTGAAACTGGTTTTATTCCAGTGTCAGTTGTTTTGTCCTATATTAAGTACTTTCCACAAATTCCCCAAGGGAAGAGGGAGCAGGGGAGCTCCCTGATTCCTTCTCAGGCCTTCCCCCAATCCCAACCTAACAAACATTCCATGCAAAGGTAGTGTGTGCCAGGTGGGGAGAGTCAGCAGCTGTAGAATATTTTCAGCCCTTCCCAGCTTTGGGGGAGTTTTCCTCTCCTGGAGTTACATGAAATCTGGCTGGTGCCAGCCAGGAGACATTGCACGCATTACACTGCCTCCAGGGGCTACAACCCGTAATATCTAGCAACTCTTTCCTGATCCTCTGGAGCACAAAGAATTGAGGGTAAATTCAGCAGCAGCAAGCAATCAGTATTTAAACATCTAGTAGGTGACTTTCCCAGGCACAATGACTCCTCTAAAGGAGAGCAAGAATACAATAGGTTTATCAAGTGCCTTTGTTCCCCCAGACACACAAATAGCTATATCCTGAATTATAACAAAAACAGCGTTAAAACTCTGCATTTAAAACATGTACATATGTAAACACTTCTCAGTTAATCACATACATTCTCAGGTTATAATATTCCTCCCCAAGCCTCTCTTTAGAAATTTTTGCCGATGCTCAATTCTGTAATTACCCTTTTCCCTAGGTTAAAACTGACCTTCATAAAAATGCCAAACATACAGGAAAATGCAACAATGAAACAGTCTCTCTCTGTGTGCTTCATTATACAGTTAACAGATTTCAGATTTGTGAAAGTACTATAACTGAATGAAGATCTGGAACACACAAATACATGCTATGTATAGCCCGCACCTTCTGAATTTTTCAAACAGTGAGCAAAACGGAATGATGTTAGCAACATACCAACAAGGATATAATTGTAAAAACAAAACAAAATACCCAAACAGGAAATACTGTATATTTGTTCAGGTCGGTGAGTTTTCAAAGGTCTAGTGAGAGGTACCACCACAGTAAAGTTTGAACTGCTCTGGGAATGACTCCATACTTAAGTCCAATGAATATGCGACTCCTTATTGAAGCCTTCATAACGTGAATGCAAGTGCCACGGGTTTACAGCAGCGGGTGTGTGTAAGTCCAACTTCAGATAGCCCTAACAAACACTTTAGGGCTTAAATCAGAAAAAAAAAATCAGAAATTATGGAGGCTGCTGCAATGAGGTCCGCTGGCTCTCCGGCCACTGTGGCTTTGCTAACTTTGGTTATACCAGCTCTTTGTGTCAGAAAAGTAGGGGCCAAGAAAGGGAGACATATAGGAGAGTACACTCCATTTAAGACTGTTTCCTTATTTCTTAACTGACTGAACTGCTTTAACATAGAATTCAATAAGTGCTATGAATAACCTAAAATTGACTTGTGTATATATTCTGGGTGTTCTACTGACAAACACATGCACACAAGACAAACCCAGCCCAGGACGGACCTCATAAAAACAAATGGGAGGAAAAAGTCGTCCACATTCACCTGTAACTATAGGGCATCTAGCATTGTGTCTCGCACAGTAGAGGTTCTATAGATACTGGTTGATTGAGATGCCTAGAATCTGTTCTCCCCCACCCCTCAAATCTCAATGCAGATCACATACCAGTGTGCCTTGCAGGATAAAAATCTGTGCCCTCAGATCCAAGTAAGCTAGGCTGGCACACTCTCCCAAAAGATTC
The DNA here is from genome assembly GCF_021234165.1 of Pteronotus mesoamericanus. Classification (NCBI taxonomy): domain Eukaryota; kingdom Metazoa; phylum Chordata; class Mammalia; order Chiroptera; family Mormoopidae; genus Pteronotus; species Pteronotus mesoamericanus. The sequence goes on from NW_026555203.1 coordinate 1,331,069, forward strand.
TCCTCTCACTAACAGTTTTTCCAGCTATGCCACAGAGTCAATGATTAGGAAAGGGCACCTGCACCTGTGCTACACAAAATTCTTTTTAAAACCTGGGCAAGAATGCTAAGGTTAACTTTTTGCTACTGAGGGTGGCAGGTCAAATCCCAGTGGAGGTTTGCGGGAGTCCCATGTATTCTCTGGAGACCATCTGTCCACTTCACAGGCTCTCTACACACAGTGTGGTAAGCCAGCCACCCGTGCTCAAGCAAGGTTTTCTTTCTTCCTGAATTTAGGAAAGCATTTTCTGGGCTAGGCAGATTGAATCACTTGTTAACAATTACCGAAGAAAGAGCCCTGGCATAAATGCCCTGCACACAACTTGCTTTCCTCTCTTAACTGGCTGATGACAATCAAAGTTTTAATCTGATCCAACAGGACCTCATTCTAAAATCGGTGAAACACACAATAAGCCAAATCCATTTAAACATTAAAGGTCTGGGTATTGCTCTGCTAAACAGCAGGATTAAACTTCCAAAGGTTCAGCCACGATAGAGAGATTTCTTTTAAAGTCACTTGGCTTTGCACAGTTGTAGCTATTAGGGATCGGATCTTTATCTCAAAGGTATATATTTTACCTTTGATCCTCCTCCATAACTCCCACTAATGTCAACTTTCTCCACTGTTGGGATCAGGTCCCTGGCCTCCCTTTAATGTTAGTTTTATCGCAGATTCTACAAGATCAACAGAAAAATTAAAAGGAAAATCTGTGAAGTTCCCTTCCGATAAGTTGCTTTAACAAAAAGAACTCACTCTTAAATGATGAAATTTAAACACAGTAGGCGATACGCTATAAGGTTGAGTGGAGAGACAAAAAACAACGAAAAACAAAACAAAAAGCCAAAGTAACAAAACAAACACTAGTTAACCAGTCTGATTGCTTATTTAGGGTTTGCTCGCTAGCCCAGAAAATTAGCAAGGAGTTTCTAGAAAACAGGAAAAGGGGCAAGTGCCCGTTAGCACCCATCCCCTTTCTCCAGAGTCAGACAATCCGGATGCGGCAGAGGGTGTGATGGGCGGGTTCCCAAGGGGTCAGCACGCTTGCAAATCCCCATCCCCCATCCCCAAGCAGTGGGGCTCTCACCCCAGGTTCTCCATCCCTGGGCTGGCACACCCCATCTTCTCCCTAATCCCCACGGCCCCCCATCTTCTTGCCTCTGGAGCGCTCCAGGGTCCCAGCCGACATCCTCGTCCTGAGTCGGCCAACCCCGCGCCCACTCGCCCGGGAACCCCGTTGTTTCCAATCCCCTCACTCCGCGGCAGCAGCAGTGGCAGCACCCCTTCAACAACCATCACTACCCTCTCTCCCCAGTAGCAGGAGGAAGTCGCTCTGCTTCCTCCGTTCTCACCGCCCGCCGAAGCTTGGGCGCCCGGGGCTTTTTGGGTGGGGTTCTTTTTTGTATACACTGTGTGTGTGCGCGCGAGTGTGTAAGTGCAAAACGCTCAACGCATCCTTCCGCCCAGGCTGCCTCAGGTGCGGGCAGAAGGCAATCGGGATCTCGTCGCGCCTAGTCCCTGGTTCTTTGTGGCGTGTCTAGGACCAGGAGGGGTCCGCTCCGCAGCTCACACCTTGGGCCCGGGCCCGGGTTCCGAGCCCCCGATCGCCCGTCAGCGCCCAGCCGGGCGCATGCCCTCGCCGCGCCCGGCAGCCGCAGCGCTGTCAACGGGCGCCCGGGACTCGGACCGCAGCCAGCGGCAGCTGGTGCGCAAACTTGCTGAACCAGAGACGGGGAGCGCGGGTGCACTGGGGAGCCTCCCGGAGCGCCGTTTCGGTCCCGGCCCCCGCGCGCGGGAAGCCACCCCGTTACTCTCCTCCGAAGCGCGCCCCCCGAGACTCCCCGTGCCCCGGCCACTCACCAGCACCACGGAGCTCCGTACGGCCTCCGACACGCTCTGCCGGAGCTCAGCCGCTGTGCCGGGCTTGCTGAGCCGTTTGGTGAATTTGCGCACTTCGGCCATGGCCGCGGGTGCAGGTTTCGGCGGACGTGCTCAGTGCCCCGGGCCGGGCCGGCCGCAGCCGCTGCTGCTCCCTCTGTTTACCCGCCAGCCGGCCGGCCACATCGCAGCGCGGCGCCCGCCGCCCCTCCCTCCTAGGGCTCCTCCCTCGTCTCCTCCTTCCCTCCCGCGCCTGCTTGCTAGCCGTCTGGCCCCACGGCGACGGCAGCCGCTCCCTCCCCTAGAAAAATCGAGCTCTGCGCGCGCTACCAGCCAAGGAGGAGGGCGTGTCTGGGAGAAAGGGTGTGTGGAGGCGGTGGTTGGGGGGGGGCAAAGAGGGGGGCGAGGTCACGAGGTAAGAGGGGGAAGTGGCAACAGCTCGGGCTCCGCCCGCCCCTGATGTTGCTGGTGTTGCGCACCCGGGAGGGGAGAAAGAGCTATTGCTCTTTTCGCCTGTTTGGTGGTGGTATTGGGGGGCGGGAGGAAGACGGGGGTTCAGGGATGTAACGAAGTGTCTCCAAGTGTGGTGTGTGCGCTGCCCCAGTGCTCCTTTGCCGCCTTAGAGGCTGCAGTGCCCGCCGAAGGGCTGGGGACCTTTGTGTCCCTCCCCACACCCCGAAAGCTCCAGGGGCGCAGGATGCTAGGGGATGGGAAACGGCGTGGAGCAGCCGCCTATTGTCTGCCTCGCCGGGGAGGGGTTGTGCCCCTATGGAAGGAGGGGGAGCGGATTTCTGGACCGACCGAGCGGCTAGCCTGGGTCCTCTCGCCGCCCACAGCTATTTTCTTACACAGTCAGTCCTTCAAGGAGGCCACCCCTGGAGGGAGCAGGCTGTAAGAAGTGGAAACTTGCCGTGGTAGTACCCCACCAACACCACCCCTGGGGCCAAGAGACCTGATGGTGGAGCCTGAGCCTGTGGCAGGTTGTCTAGCTCAGCAGTGACTGTGCACCAGGGGTGTGGTGGGGGTGGCATTGGGAAGGCCACTGCCTGATCTCCGGAGGATTTATCAGCCTTAGAGAAGCTTTTCCATGTGTCCTGCCATCACCTCTCCATTTCCTACTACTTTTCATTATCCTCTTCACCTTCCAAAAATTGTTTTCCAAAAATCGAAGAACATTTTCTAGCTAGATGTAAAACAAACATGAAATAAGAATCTTGAAGCACTAGTGACCCTGCAAAAGCTCCCCGAGTGAACGTCTGGAGAGGCTCTACTGGTCATAGCAGTTTCTATCTGGTTACTTCATTTGTCCAGAGTGAAAATGGCCCATCATTTCTGGGGAACCATGCAGCCCTTATAAGAGAATTCTTACCTCTGCCAGAGGGCACTTTTCCCAACTTCAAAGACCAAGCAGTCACACCTACATAAGGAACTTTGTTGTGGAAAAAAAAAAAGGGCATGGTTGATGGTTTCTGGTAACACAGCAAAGGCCAAGTCTCTTAACTGCAAGTCTATTTCAGCAGCCATCATATTAGTCTGGATGAAGCACAGATGCAGGATCCTAGAGGGCCTGGGACCTGGAAGTCCTCTAAAGGGAGAGAGGCCTTGATTACCAGCCTTTGCTTTGCACACTGTGTGTGTGTGTGTGTGTGTGTGTGTGTGTGTGTGTGTGATTTGTTATTTTTTTAATTTAATTTTATTTTTTCAAATACATTTGTCTCTGCCTCCCCCCCACTATTTTTTTCTTTATGTTAGAGAGAGGAAGGGAGAGACAGAAACATCGATTTGTTGTTCCACCTATTTATGCATTCATTGGTTGATTCTTTAGTGATTTTAGAGAGAGAGTGAAACATTGATTTGTTCCTCCACTTATCCCCACATTCAGTGGTTGCCCCACTGGGGATCAAACCCGCAACCCTGGCACACTGGAGCAATGCTCCAATCAATTGAGTACCCAGGCAGGGCCGTTGGTTGATTCTTGCTCGTGCCCTGATGGGATGAAATCCCCCAACCTTTGTGTATCCAGACAATGCTCTAACCAGCCAAGCTACCTGGCCAGGGCTAATTTGTTAATTGTTGAATGTAGGTGGATCAGCATGAATTTATACCCTCTATGTCTTGAATGCCTGTGTGGCCCACATCACTGGTTACCTCCACAATAGCCACATTTTTCCCTTGCTAACGGAGCCTAGGTATGCTTCAAGTATAGGACAAAGCCACAGGGCTTAAGGAAGGCAGGCCCAGGTCTAGGTGATAAATTATGACTGGTTAAAAACAAATCATGATAATCTTACTCTGTTTACTACTGGGATGATCTTGACTCTCACTCAGTTTGGGCCAATGGAATGGAAAAATGAAGTGTGGGAGGAGGGCTCTTGAAAAAAAATTTCCACCTTGATAAAAATGAATGAGCAGGGAAATATCTGCTCTCCTTTTCGTCCTGAGAGGGGTATTTTTTTTGTGATGCATCTACTCTTGGTAGCCATTTTGCAACCACAAGGAAAGGCCAAGATCATTGCAGAGAAGCCAATCCAGAATTCTGACAGCACTAAACTGTTGAACCTACCCTAGTACTGCCTGCAGCTGAGTTCCTTTTTATTTTTATTTTTTTAGACAGGAAGGGAGGAAAAAAGAGGGAGAGAAACTTTTATCCAACCTGGCCCACAACCCAGGAATCAAACTAGAGACCCTTTGGTTTGCAGACCAGTGCTCAACCCACTGAGCCACACCAGCCAGGACCAGAGTTCCCTTTTATGGGGTACAAGTAAACCTTTTCAGCTTATGCAACTTTTAGTTGTATATTTTCTTACTTTAAGCCAAAAGCATCCTTACCTCTACAGACTCTATTGTAGCCATTGAACGTATACAGGGTTGAACAAGGCAGACAAGGTCCCTCTTCTGGTGGAGCTTACATTGTAGCGCAACCAAATGAATGTGTTTAAGACAGATAAATGCTATGTGGAGAATTAAGTTAAGGCGATATGGTAGAGAGAGTAACTGGAGTTGGGGGCCTAATTTAAAATAGAGGGTCAAGGAAGGCCTCTTTGAGGAGGAGAAAATTGAGTTGAGTCTTGAAGAGAAAGGAGAAGCCAGCAGAAATCAGGAAGTGGAACACTCCAGGAAGAAGGAATGACAGACACAAAGGCCTGGGAATGGGAGCAGACTTAATATGTTCAAAGCCAGAAAAAAAGTCCAGCGTGGATGGAGTATTGAAGGAAGAGGAGTGATATGAAGTACTCAGAGTTGGAGAAGTCGGCAATTTCTGCAGAGCTTTGTGAGCCATTGGAAGCATATGTCACACTGATGGTGTGCAACACCATCTGGTCATTGTGCGGGCTCCATGCTCATTGCTGAGACTGTAGGTTTCAATTGTTCGTTTTAGGGCTTCTTTTAATGATATAAACATTGACCATTGTGCTATGCACTGAGGGAGGATGCCGGATGAATTAATGACACTGTCCATCCCCTTCAGGAAGAAAAATGAATGCCTATTAAAGGATGTATTTCTGATTTAAGATAGTCTGTGATAATGACTGTACTTAAGGTAAAGAAGCAGGTAAGATCACATCCTATTAGGGTCTATGGAAAGCTTCCTGAAGGGAGGGGGTGTTTGAGCTGGACCTTGATGAATAGGATTTGGACATGACTATATACACATAGGAAAGGGAAATTGTAGGGGCACACAATCATACAGCTTCGAAAAGGGCATTTTATTCATGATTTCTTATACACATTTGTTAAATATCTGATCTTATCACAAATGTACCTGTCATGTTAACACTATCCTAACTGAACTAGAGATTCAAGTGTTAGAAATGCCATGGAGCTCTTTGACCTAGAAATTCCACTTCTATGAATCAATTCCAAATAAAAACTCTCACATATGGCCATGGCTGGTGTGGCTCAATGGATCGAGTGCCGGCCTGCAAACCAAAGAGTCGCCAATTCCATTCCCAGTTAGGGCACATGCCTGGGTTGTGGGCCAGGTCTCCAGTTGGGGGCTTACGAGAAGCAACCACACACATTGATGTTTCTCTTCCTCTCTCCCTCCCTTCCCCTCTCTCTAAAAATAAATAAATGAAATCTTTAAAAAAAAAACCTCTCACATACAAATTGAGATGGCTGCAAAATTGTGCTCATCATATTGATGTACTAGAAGAGTATTAGAAACACCCTTAATGCCTATCCATAAGGGACTGCTTTATCCTCAATCCCTAGACCAATGCTTGGTACATAGTAGGTGCTCAAAAAATTTCTGTGGAGTGAATGAATGAATAAATGAACATACATGATTCATTCATTCTAAGGAATTCTCTATAGCTGGTAAAAAAATGAGGTTTATATGTATGTACTTACATGAGAAAAACTCCAATAGAAATATAATGTGAGCCACGCATAATGTAGTTTTAAATTTATTAGTAGCATGTAAAAATCCAGTAAAAAGAAATCAGTGAATTTAATTTTAGCATATTTTCTTTCACCCAATAGACCAAAAAATACTATCATTTCAACATGAAATCTACAAAAATTATTAATGCAGATTTAAAAACTTTCCTATAATAAGTCTTCAAAATTATTCAAATGCTAAATTTTCATCAGAAATCCATGATCTATATTTAGATTTCATTATATTGGTTGAAAGATTAGATTATTCACATATCCAACTTGTTTAATTTTGCCAATAACTATATCACATATCAGTTTTTATATTTAAATATAAATTAATTAAAATTAAATAAAATTACAATTCTGGTTGCTCAAGCCACATTTAACATGCTCAATAGCCATATGTGGCTAGTGACTATTGGACAGGGCAGGCCCAAAACATAAGACCCAGCACCTAAGGGCCACTCAATGATTAATTACAACATACAAATTTATTGTGTGAATCTTTTCCAAAGAGAATATATTCGTGGTTACTTGGATAAGATAAGCTTATAACAAGCAAACTATAACTGTGGATAACTGTATAGTCTCCAAGCACACTGATACTCATGATCTCTCTCAATCCTCAAAACAATCTTGAGAAATAGGTAGAGCCAAGACTATTTTTCCCATTTTACAGATGAAGAAACTGAGAAAAGTAAGTCACATCATAGTTGGCAGACCTAGAAATAGAAGCCAGGTTTTCTGCTTCTCTTTCCAATATCATATGTCAGATGACATGAATGGCCCTGAGAGAAACTCCATCTCACTCTATCTTATTATGGACCTATCATCCATGAATTTATAATAATGGTGTCAGATTGGATACAGTACATAAGTATTTCAAAAAGTTAAATGACCTATTGCAATTATAAGACTTCTTTTAAAATATTGTATTTATTTATTTTTAGAGAGAGGGGAAGGGAGGGAGAAAGAGAGGAAGAGAAACATCAATGTGTGGTTGCCTCTTGCACACCCCTTACTGGGGACCTGGCCTGCAACCCAGGCATGTGCCCTGACTAGGAATCGAACCAGCAACCCTTTAGTTCACAGGCTGGCATTCAATCCACTGAGCCACACCAGTCAGGGCTATAAGACATTTTAAATAATATAAACCTTATTGACCATGTGTTAATATCCTATTACACCATTTGGAAGATTGAGAATTTTCTTATTTCCCAGACAAAGGCACAAACACCCTTTTTTAAAAAATTCACCTTTTTTTCTTAAATTCAACTTCCAGGAGTGTAATAAAAATGCTGTACCCATAAAGTGTTTGTGGATTTAAGCATGACTCTTTCTTCTACAGGAGGCTAATGACATGTCTCTGAAAATGCAAATGTGTAGGGTCTTCAGTATTTCAAATATTGTAGAAAGCACTAGGTGTTAACTTGTACTGTAACTGTATGTTCCCGAATAGTTATCTCATAAAAACACTGAACGGTCTAGGCTGGAGAAAGAAAATGAGGACTTGGTGCTGAGAAAGTCGAGTGAAAGCTATCTCTAGAGCAGAACTGGAAAGAGCAAAGGCAGATTTTCAGGAGGCTTGAGGGGCAGATAGGTTGTGTCCAGGAAATTTCAGGGACTAGGATCAGAGCTGGAACAAAGACAAAGAGGGCAGACACTTAGAGCTGGAGCAGACTTAATAAGTCACCTAGTGACTATATTCTAGTTCATACTACTTCATTGTAAAATAGGGAAGACTGGGTTTAATTCAAACGCAGGAAAGCAATCGACTTAAGAGATGTGGCATGTCACAGGCCAAAGAAAGTACCTAACCTGACACCTAGTGGGTGTGCAGTCAACTTTTACAGAATAAAGAGGACCTCACTTCTACTGATGCCCAAAATACGGCCTAATGGTAATAAATGCTATGAAGATTGGAGGGTACACTATGGGGAAAAGAGGGGAGCAAAAGTTTTTTGAGCTAGTATGTGGCAGGCACTATGATAACTTCTGTTATCTGACCAGCCTGGAGAACTAACAGGAGCATACCAACCCACATGGTCAGGGCCTATGGGAAGATTACAATTAACATGGGAGAATTTTGAAACAATAAGAAATATTTGAATATAAACTGGATATTAAATGATATTAAGGAATGAACAATCATTAATTTTATTAGAACTGATCATAGCATGAAGGTTATGTTTAAAATGTTTTTTACAGATTTGAGATGCAAACTGAAGTGTTTACAAATGAAATGACATAATGTCAAGTATTTGCTTAAAAATACTGCAGAAAGTGCCAAGACCATTCAATTGGAAAAAATAGTCTCTTCACTAAACAGTGCTGGAACAACCAGACTTCCACATTCAGAAAAATGAAGTTGGACCCCCTACTTCACACTCTATATGAAAATTAACCCAAAATGGATCTATGATCTAATTATAAAAGCTAACACTATAAAATTCTTGGAAGAAAACATAGGGATATGTGTATCTTTATGACCTCAGATTTGGTAACGGATTCTTAAATTTGACACCATGAGGCCCCAAAGAAAAAATAGATAAATAAGACTTAATCAAAATTTTAAAACACTTTTGTGCATCAAACAACATTACCAAGAGACAACCGACAGAATAGGGACAATATTTGCAAATTATATATCCAATAATAATTTAGTATCCAGAATATATAAAGAACTCTTATAACTCAATAAAACACAAACAGCCCAATTTTAAAAATGAGCAAAGGACTTGAATAAACATTTCTCCAAAGACATATAAATAGCCAACTAGCACATGAAAAGTTGCTCAACATTACTGGTCTTTAAAGAAACACAAATCAAAACCACAATGAGCTTCTACTTCCCACTCACTAGGATGGCTATAATCAAAAGGAAAGAGAGAAAGAGAATAACAAGTATTGGTCAGAATGTGCAGAAATTGGAATCTTCATAGATTGCTGATGGGAATGTAAAATGGTGCAGCTGCTATGAAAAAACATTTTGGCAATTCCTCAAAAAGTTAAGCATAGAATTATCATACGATCAAGTAGTTCTAATCCTAGGTATATATCCAAGAGAAGTAAAAGCATATGTCCATACAGACACTTGTACATGAATGTTTATAGCAGCATTATTCATAATAACCAAAAGGGGAAAACAATCCAAATGTCCGTCAATAGATGAAGGTAAATAAATTGTGGTATAGCCATATAATTGAAATATTTTCGGCCCTACAAGGACTGAACTACTGATACATGTTACAATTTGGATGAATCTTGAAAACATTATGCTAAGTGAAAGAAGCCAGACACAAAAGGTCACATATTGTATGATTCTTTTTATATTAAGTACCAAGAGAAGGCAAATCCATAGAGACAGAAAGCAGGTTAGTGTTTGCCAGGGGTTGGCAGAGGGGGAAATGGAAAGTAATTATTTAATGGGTATAGGCTGTTCTTCTGGGATGATGAAAAACTTTTGAAACTAGAGAGAGGTAGTGGTTGCACAGCATTTTAAAAAATATTTTGTTTGTTTATTTTTAGAGAGAGGGAAAGGGAGGGAGGAAGAGAGGGAGAGAAACATTGATCTGTTGCCTCCCACAAGCCCCCAACTGAGAACCTGGAGAGAAACCCAGACTTGTGCCCTGACCAGGAATTGAACTGGCGACCTTTTGCTTTGCAGGATAATGCCCAAGTCACTGGGCCACACCAGTCAGGGCTGCACAGCATTTTGAAGACACTAAATTGTACATTTAAAAATTATTAACTATAGAATATTATTCAACATTTAAAAAGATGAAAATTCTGACACATACTACCACATGGATGAACCTTAAGGACATTATGCTGAGTGAAATAAGCCAGTCACAAAAGGACAAATACTATGTGAGATATTTAGGGTTGTCAAAATTAAGGGAACAAAAAGAAGAAAGGTTTTTGCCAGAGTCAAGGTGGGGAGGAGAAAAAGGGGAGTTGTTCTCTGGATATAGAATTTCAGTTTTGCTGGATAAAAATATTTTACAAATCTGTTTATACAACAATGAATATGGTCACACCTTGATACTCGTTGGCTTCAGAACTCGTCAAACCCTGCTCATGATATTTTGATGAGAAAAAAATGTTTCAACACTTGGTGCTTGCTCTGGACTCGTGGCACTTGCTAAAACTTGTATGAGTCATGACGCCATCACACAAGAGAAAATACTTCATCGTTAGTTTCGTGTTGGTTTTCGCACTCATCAGGAGTTCCAGAAAGAACTAACAAGTACCGTGGTACCACTGTATAGTTAACACTGCTGAACAGTATACTTAGAAACGGTTAAGAGGGCAAATTTTATATTATGTGTTTTTAGCATGACTAATTTTTTAATTTAAAAATGGTTAACTGGCCCTGGCTGGTGTGATTTGGGTAGAGCATTGTTCTATACCCCAAAAAGTTGGGGGTTCAATCCCCAGTCAGGGTGCATATGGGAGGCAACCAATTGATGTTTCTCTCTCACATTGATGTTTCTCTCTCTCTCTCTCTCTCCCCCTTCCTCTCTCTCTAAAATCAATAAACATATTTTTTAAAATGTTTAAATGGTTAATTGAATGTTATAGAATTTTAGCTCAATAAAAAAATATTGTACTACATAAAAGAAAATAGGGGTGGGGTGGTAGATGAAACAAGATTAGCAAAAAACCCCAACTGTTGAAGCTGATTGATGGGTACATGAGGATTTCATTATATTATCCTTTCTGCTTTTGCATATGATGTACAGTATATACAATTTTCCATCATGAAAAATAAACAAAGAAGTTGTGCTTGTAAAACTGTATAAATATAATACATATTGTCTATTTTTAGAAATGTCTTCAGTTTGAAAGTCTGGAGTTATTCATGCCCTAATAAACTGCTTGTGTGTGCTGGCTTGGTGGCAAAAAAAAGAAAGACTGCCAAGAAAGCCAGAGCCGGAGAGTGTTGGGAACAATGATATCGAAGGGGATGCATTCATATAATTATTATTATGCAATAATCTGCTGTTTAAAATGGGGTGCCAGCCCGGGCTAGTGTAGCTCAGTGGATTGAGCACCAGCCTGGAAACCAAGGGGCTGCCGGTTCAATTCCTAATCAGGGCACATGCCTGTGTTGCAGGCCAGGTCCCCAGTAAGGGGTGTGTGAGAGGCAACTGCACCTTGATGTTTCTCTCCCTCTCTTTCTCTCTCCCTTCCCCTCTCTTAATAAAGAGATAAATAGATAAATAAATAAATAAATAATGGGGTGCCATGCCCACCAATTACTAAACATCCATGAACGTTTGCCAGGAGAAGGAAAACATGATAAGGACTTCATGAACAGGCAATATTTACCAATCAAACATCACGGAAATACATTGTCTCCCCAGTGACTGCAGTTTCTGTGACACTCAGAATCATGCATTAAACATATGCACTACCACCGGGGTTGCCACACTGAGCAATTCTAGAGAACACCAATCGCATCCTCGGTTTTGTGAATGGCAGCCCCTGGCGATGTGTAGGGACAGTCAGCTCAGCCATCGGCGAGGGCCTGCCTCTTCTACATAAACTCATTCTCCTCCCTTCCTAGAGATATTTTTGTTGAAAGAAAAGTTATAAACAAACAAACAAAATAAACAAAAAACAGTCTTATGGGGCTCAAACTGAGTCTGAATCTAACAAAGACAGAGTTAGAATAATTACAAGTGAACATAAACAATTAGAACTTTTCATTGCTAAAAACTCAGGAGCAGAGTTATCTAGAGTGATAATGATTTCAGAAACGGCTGAATTAAATCGTAAAACAGCGTTATTCATGTTACTCTTTTTGCTCCAATGATATCTATTCCAAATGGTTTCTTCATATTAAGTTGCAATTAAAAGAAAATATAGTGGGGTAGTGGTTACATGGATAAGTGTATACGAGGTCTGTTCAGAAGGTACCCAGCCTTGTAATATGGAAAACAGAGATGTTTACTGAAGAACATACAAGATACAGGAAACATTGTACATAGAACAATGATGCCTCAGTCCCCTTCAAAGTAGGCACCTCGGGACCTCACACAGTTCTCCCAAACACTACAAGCTGCCCCACTGTATTTTCCTGAATCTCACCGACAGTCTGAAATCTCTTCCTTTTCAAAGGTGATTTTAGTTTAGGGAAAAGCCAGAAGGCGCCAAATCTGGGCTGTAGCAGGGCTGAGTCACCTGGGTGATTTTGATGTTTCACCAAAAAACTCTGCATGAGACTTGATGTATGAGTGGGTGTGTTGTCATGATGAAGCTGCCAATCACCAGTTGCCCACAGCTTCAGCCTTCTGAATCATCTGAATAGTTCCCACAGAGGAATGTTCAAGCTTAATGCAAATTTTGATGCAGATCCGTTGCTCTACTTGCTCAGTCAATTTGAATGTGACGGCCACACAGTACACATGCTCACTCAATGGCGTCTACCGCCCCCACTGACTAGCACAGTGAAGTCGTCATTGTTCACACATGCACATTCCAGTCCACTCTCTTTGGCTGCCAGGTTACATCGACATTTCACAAACCGTTCTCGTTATATTAACAGTGGCTGGACTTTTTCCGGACAGACCTCGTGTGTTCATATACTGTATATGATGAATGTGTATCATTATTTACAATTCTAACTCAGTAAAGTTGTGTGTGCCCATGTGTTTATTTAGTCACTGTTGGCATGCCTGATGTCTCAATCTTTGGACTTCTCTAGTTGCTCCTTTCACTCCCTTGATGACCGGTGTTCATGGCTTTATGTACTATCCGTGCCAGCACTGTCCAGGAGAAACATAATGTGAGACACATATATTAGTTTAAATTTTTTAGTAGCCGTGTTCAAAAACTCAAAAGAAACAGGTGAAATTAATTTTAATATATTTTCTTTAAGTCAATATATCCAAATATTATAATTCCAACATGCGACCAATATAAAATAATTATTAATGTGATATTTTTCTTTTTTTCTGTACTAAGTCTTTGAAATCTGGTGTGTATTTTACCTTTACATCATGTCTCAATTCAAACTAGCCCCATTTCAGGTGTTCCATAGCCACAAGTGGTTAGTGGCTACTGTGTTAAACTGCACAAATCTGTATGTTGACAACTTTCAAATTTATTTTTCCAATTCAGATCTCTCCCCTGAACTGCACACTTGCACATTTAAGTATCTATTCAACTGCCCTGCCTAGACTTAGTACCAGCATCTCAAACTTAATACTATGTCCAAAACAAAGCTTCTCATCTTCTCCAAAAATCATTTCAAAGGTTTATACATTTCAGTTAATGGCAATTCCATTTTTCTAGCTGTTCATTCCCAAAACCTTGGAACCATCATCCTAGGCTCCTCTCTTTCTCTCACACCCTATATCCAGCCCATTAACAAATCCTGGTGGCTCGACTTTCAAAATACAAGGCCATCTCTTACCATCTCCACTGCCAATACTTGGTCCAAAGCACAGTCATCTCTTAGGTAATGCGTCAGCATCCTACACCATCTCCTTGCTTGCAACTTTGGCCCCTTTCAATTTGTTTGCAACCAAAGTAATCCTGTTAAAATGAAAATCAGCTCACGCCCTGGCTGGTGTGGTTCAGTGGATTGAGTGCCAGCCTGCATCCAAGGGCCACCAGTTCAATCCCCAGTCATCACATTTGCCTGGGGTTTGCAGACTCACTCCCCAATCGGGCACAAGCGAGAGACAACCAATCCATCTCTCTCTCACAAGTCGATGTTTCTCTCCCTCTCTTTTCCCTCCCTTTCCCTCTCTCTAAAAGTAAATACATAAAATCTTTATAGGGCATTTAGTTGTCCCCTTCTCTAGACATCCACTTGACTCCTTCTCAGCTTTTCCTGAACACCCTATTTGCTAAAATTGCAACCCATGCCCTGGTCAGTGTGGCTTATTTGGTTGGAGCATCATCCCGCACACCAAAATGTTGGCGGTTTGATTCCCACTCAGGGCACCTGCTTACGTAGTGGGTTTGATCCCAGGTAGGAGCACGTATAGGAGGCAACCAAGTGATGTTTCTCTCTTACAGCTACGTTTCTCTCTCTCTCTAAAATCGATAAACATATTTTCTAAAAATAAAATAAAATAAAATTGCAACCCATGCTCACCCCCCAGTCTCCCTATTTGTCTTCTCTCCCCTTGTTTTATTTTCTCCCCAAAACACTTATTACCTATATATTTTGTTTAGTGTTTGTCTCTCCCCAGTAAAATATAAGCTCTGTGTGAGCTGAGTTTTTTGTCTATTTTATTCATAACTATATCCGCAGCATGTAGAATAGTGCTTCGCACATGGCAGGCACTTAATAAATATTAGTTGAGTGACTGAATGATATAAATTCCCTATTCAGCTCCACTGTACATAATATGAAGAAAGTATACAATAAAAAAACACAAAAGCACTGTTCTCATTTTAAATACTGCTTTTTATATGTTATATTTTATAATGAAACTTGAAAATATAAGATATCTAAGCTTAATATATTTTATCCTTTCTTTTAAAAGACCTTATTTAGCCCTGGCTGGTGTGGCTCAGTGGACTGAGGGCCAGCCTGCAAACCAAAGGGTTGCCAATTCCATTCCCAGTCAGGGCACATGCCTGGGTTGTGGGCTGGGTTCCCCGTTGGAGGCATGCGAGAGGCAGCCACACGTTGATGTTTCTCTCCCTCTCTTCCTCCCTTCCTTTCTCTCTAGACGAGGATAAATGGAATCATTAAAAATTATTTAGTTACTTTTAGAGAGAGGAGAAGGAAAGCAGAAACATCAATTGTGCAAGAGATACATCGATCAGTTGCCTCTCACACACCCCTAACTGGGCACCTGGCCCTCAACTCAGGCATATGCTCTGACTGGGAATGGAATTGGCAACCCTTCTGGGAATCGAATCAGAGACCTTTTGGTTTGCAGGCCAGGGCTCAACCTACTTAGCCACACCAGCCAGGGCTATTCTTAATAAAATACAAATAATTTAATCTTCTAAATGTGTTATCATGGGTATTTTGGTATCTTACAAAGCTTTTGAAACATGTGAATCAAATTGTAATCATTTCTTAGAGGAAATTATTTGTCAGTAAAATGTTTTTGTTTTTTGGTTGTCTACTTTAATTCAAATAAGCATTATACCTTGAATTTCTGGTAGAGTCCCAGCCACACATGATAATTTTCAGAGTGTCCCTTGGTCAAATACACATGGGAAATGCCACTTAAGTCTATTGTCCTGTGGAAACTACTCCATCTCCTTGGTCTTTTACTTAATTTTCTGGACTTCCTCCTGTTCAGTGACTTCGGATGGTCACTTACTCTTCCTTCCTGATCTGTAAATATAAGAGAGCCCAAATCTATTCACAACCAGGACTTTGTCATTATATTGCTTTGCTGCTAGTAAAGAGGAATTTTTCCCTCTTAGAGGATTTATTTTTTTTAACTAATCCTGAGTGACTATTGACTTTAGTTTCACTTTTTCTCCTGAAATGGATGAAAATGTCTACAGAATGTATGTATTTTTGACTTCCTACCTTCCTTACAGTAATTCTTCTGAGATTTTTTTTTACTGCTATTGTGACTGGTAGTCCCTTTGAAACTTCAGGTTGGGGATCATCCTAAATGTTAAATTCTTTCTTCACATCCTCTTCTCACAAGCTAAAAATCTCCAAGCTTAATATATTTTATTCTTTTATATAATCTTATATATATATTTATCTGTTCACATATATACATATGCATACACACACACACACACACACACACACACACACACACAAGGTCTGTCTGAAAAAAGCCCAACCATTGTTAATATAAGGATATAATCTGGCAGCCAAAGAGAGTGGACTGGAATGCCCATGTGTGAACAATGATGACTTCACTGTACTAGTCCCAGGGGATGGTAAATGCCGTCGAGTGAGCATGTGTACTGTATGGCCATCACATTCAAAATGACTGAAAGAGCCACGAATCTGCATCAAAATTTGTATTAAGCTTGAACATTCCTCTGCAGAAACTATTCGCATGATTCAGGAGGCTGCAGCTATGGGCAACTGGTGATTGGCAGCTTTATCACGACAATGTGCCCACTCATGCATCATGTGTTATGCAGTTTTTCGGTGAAACATCTAATCTCCCAGCTGACTCAGTCCCCCTACAGCCCAGATTTGGCGCCCTGTGACTCCTGGCTTTTTTCAAAACTAAAATCACCTTTGAAAGGGAAGAGATTTCAGACCCAGGCCGTCAATGACAGTCAGGAAAATACAATGGGGAAGCTGGTGGTGACTGGGAGAACTGTGTGAGGTCCTGAGGTGCCTACTCTGACGGGGACTGAGGCATCATTGTCCTATGTACAATGTTTCTTGTATCTTATATGTTCTTCAAAAAACATCTCTGTTTTTCATACTACATGGCTGGGTACCTTCTGGGCAGTCCTTGTATAATTACATAGATTGTGCATATATTTATATTTTTATTCACTGTGACAGATTTCGAATAGTCTGTTCATTAGTATTGTGAATGATTAAAAGGCGAAAGATTTATACAATCTGAAGAGAAACCAGAGTATGAATGATTAAAATGCATCCCATTATATATACACCTTACTATGGTTTGAATGTTTGTATCCTCCAAAATTCATATGTTGAAATTTAATCCCCGATGTGCTGGTATTAGAAGGTGGGGTGTGGAGGGAGAGGGTATAAGGGGACTAAATGGAAGCGGAAAAAAAAACCTAATAAAGATTAAATTTAAAAAAAGAAAGTGGGGCTTTGAGAGGTGATTTGGTAACGAGGGTAGGATCCTCCTGAGTGGATTTAGTGCTCTTATAAAAGAGACTCCACAGAGCTCCCTACCCCCTTTCACCATGTGAGGATGCGTTGAGAAGACTGTGATCCGAAGAGGTTCCTCACCCAACCATGCTGGCAGTCTAATTTCAGACTTCCAGCATCCACAACTGTTAAGACAAATTTCTGTTGTTTTAAGCAACCCAATCCGTGTTATTTTGTTACAGCAGCCGGAATGGACTAAGACACACATATGTGTATGTATATGAATATGTATATACATATGTGTATATATGCATACATATGTATACACATGTATGTTTATATGTGTATATTCATATATGCATGTGTGTATTCATATGTATATTAAAGTCTGTGATCTATTTCCCCATACAAATTTTTTTCACTTTTGCTACATATATATCTATCATTAAACAATATAGAGTATTTCTCCCTCCTTTTCGTGGCCCATCTTCTAAAATGAATGACCTACCACTGCTTCCCCTTCCCTTGACACTCACACATTCCTCAGCTGCCTGCCACTGGGAAGCATCGTCACATTCAATAACCTTTCCTCAATCCTTATCACCTGACTGCATTATTCCTCATACCCTCCCTCTGGAATCTCCTCTCCTTTAAATGCTTTTATGGCCTCATCACTGTGATGTGATGAGAGACAGGGACTGAGGGCAAATGTCCTGCTTTGCCATTCCCCGTCAGCAGGCTGGTTTCCTCTCCCAAACTGTGGCTTCACATGTCCTCTTGTACATTTCCAGTTGGATGTTCTGCTGTTTGCCTAAGCTGGGCGTGTCAGAAATAAAGCTCCTCTTCCACAAAGGCAGCTTCTCTAGCTTCTCTTTTCATGTCAATGACATCATCACCAGATTACTGAGTCATCTTTGACTCCTTTCTTGACTTCACATCATCACCTATCTATCTCACGCCCTCTATCTATCTGCTCACTATCAGCTATCTATCTGAGCTCACCTTGACTCTATCAATCACCTAGTGTTTTCTTAAAGTCCCATCACTTTAATAAAAATAAAAGCCCCCCAAATGGAAAACGGGGGCAGGGAAGAGGTCCCTAAGCCAGGGGCATGGGAAGCCCCGCTCATGGCACTAGGCCTGACCATGGGACCCCTTGGCGTTGCTATTGTTACAAGGCCAGGGGGCAGCGACTGTCTTGTGGTGGCCGCCATTCACCTGGGCTGAGGACCCTTACTTCTTCCTGGATATGCTCAGCTTCTGCATGCCCGGGTCTTGTAACAGTTAACCGGTAGCTCCCTGGCCTTGGCAGCCCTGCCATCACTCTCCATGTCCAGGAGTTTGTCCACATCAGTTTCCAGCTCCAAGATCTCCTCTTCCTGGCAGTCGTAGAGGGGAGTGAGCTGGCCCCTATACGAGCGTGCGTATGACTACTCCCTGCCCCACCGCCTCCAGGCCTCCCCCTGCCAGGCTGGTTGCGGTTCATTCACTGGCTCGGGTTAGCTGGTGAGCTCAGCTCAGCGCAGCTCCATGGCGAGAGCCACGACAGGGCCTCCCGACGACACTGCAGGATTCGGAGCTTCACGTAGTCTTGTTGATTTTTTTTAGTGTTTTGAATTTATGAAATATTTCATAAACATTATGAAATGTTTACGACTCAGACATGACAAATCTTAATATGTTGCCACATGGGCTTGAGGTTTTTTTTTTTTTGAAAGATTCCCAGTTTTATTGAGATATAATTGACATACATCTCTGTGTAAGTTTAAGGTATATACTACATATTAACTCCACATACACATATTGTAAAATTATTAATACAATAAGTTCAGTTAACATTCCATCTCCTCGTATAGTTACAAAAGATTTTTCAGGGTTTTTCAAGAAATAAAATATTAACACAGCAACCAATGACTGCATAAGTAAGTAGAACAAAAAAATTGTTTCTCCCCTTTCCTCCTTCTCTCTAAAAAAATCAGTAACAAATTTTTAAAACATTAATACAATTGAAATCTCTACCTTTCCTCAATCTTATTCCCCACTGCCTTAGAGGTAATCAGTATCTAAATTCTGTGTATAACTTCCCATGCAAGGTATTATACTTTTACTATTTATCCCTTTATCCATAAACAATATATAGTATTCTTTGGTGTATTTTAAATTTTTACATAAATGGTGTATTGTACATGTCATTCCACAACTTACTTTTGTAATTCAGCATAATGATTTTGAGTGTTACCCATGTTAATACTTTCTGGTTCATTCTGTTGTACTGCTATATACTATTCTATTGTATGAATATACTACAATTTATTTGCCCATTCTCCTGTTGACTCATAGGTTATTTCCAGTTTTTCACCATCACCAATGATGCCTGAATGAATATTGTACGTGCTTCCTTGTGCACCTATGTTAGAGTTCGGCCGGGGTTTGTATAGGCAGGCCCATTCTCACCTTTCCCATAAAGTATCAAATTGTTCTTCTAAGTGGTGGGACAGTCTTGCACAAGCAATTTATGAAAAGTCCCCTTTCTCATCCTTATAATAATTGGGTATTATCAAACTTTCTTCTAAAAGCATGAACATTAGCCCTGGCCAGGTGGCTTGTTTGGTTGGAATGTCGTCCTGTGCGCCAAAAGGTTGCTGGTCTGAGCCCTGTAGGTTAGGCACACACCTAGGTTGTGGGTTCAATCCTGGATCCCCAGTCGGGTGCATACGGGAGGCACCCGATCTATGTTTCTCTCTCACAACGATGTTCTCTCTCTCTCTCCCCGACCCCTTCCTCTCTTTCTAACAATCAATAAACATATCAAAAAGTAAAAGCATTGACATTGTTGTCATGTTCCACTATTTAATTAGCTTCAGACTTATTTTTGTGCATGGTGTGGTAGTGACCTGCTTCAATTTGAACAATCATTTTTTTTTAGTACCATTTAACAGTTCATCCCCTCTTCTCTTACTTGGAAAGTCATCTCTGTCATATACCATATTTCCATATATGGATGAGTCTACTCTGGTTTCTCTGTTTCAATCTATTGAATCTCTTATTTATCCCTGTGCCACAGTCTCCTCATTGCTATATCTTTATAATAATTCATCATACCTGGTAAGGAAAATCCTCTTACATTGTTCTTCTTCAAAATGTGTTGGTTATTGGCACTTTTCTCATCCATATGAGTTGGATAATCAATTTATCAAAATTCACCACAAACAAAAAAAAAATAGGGATTTTAATTGGAATTGTATTGAATTTATAGATCAATTGGCGGAGAACTGATCTCTTTATATTATCTTCCCATGACTGAACATGGTGTACTTCTTTCTACAGTAATATCATATTATAATTAAGCTAATTATTTAAGAGCTTCAGTCCCACTGTATGATCTTTTTTCTGTTATTTTTTCGTTAGTCATTCTTATTATAGAGAACCTATTTTTTCAAAAAGATTCTGTTAATTTATTTTTATACAGAGGGAAAGAGAGGGAGAAAAAGAGGGAGCAAAACATCCATGTGTGAGAGAAGAATTAATCGGTTGCCTCTTCCTTGCCCCCAACTGGGGACCTGGCCCACAATTCAGGCATGTGCTCTGACTGGGAATTGAACTAGTGAACTTTCGGCTTGCAGGTTGGTTCTCAATTGGATGAACCACACCAGCCAGTAATATAAAGCCTATTTTTAATATTGATCTTGTATCAGCAATCTTGCTGAATTCTTTTATGGGTTCTCATAGTTTATAGATTATCTTGGATTTTCTAAATAGATAATTATATTATCTACACCTAAGAACAGCTTTGCTTCTTCCTTTTCAATTCTTACACTTCTTTTATTTCTCTCTTATTGTATTGGTGAGACCCTGGAGTGCAATGTTGAGTAGCAGGCACAATTTCTATACTAATGAGAATACTTCTAAAGTATTTTTAACATTAAGGATGATTTTGCTGTAAGTTTTTTGGTAGATAATCTTCATCAAGTTAAAGATGGTTCCTTCTAATCCAAGCTTGCCACAATTTTATCATGAAGGCGTAGTGAATTAAAATTTTTTATTGTATTTTTCCCATTACCATTTAGCCCCGTTATACCCCAACCCCCATGAATTTTATCAGATACTTTTCTCCTGAATATATTGATATGATCCCATATTTTTGCACCTTAATTCATTAGGTGGTGATTTATATTAAGTGATTTTCTGATATTTTGATTCATCTTACACAACGCACAGTATCCATTCCTTTCTTTCCATCCCCACTGTCACACCTCTATTTTTCAGTCCTTGCTGACAATAGACTACATATTGCCCTCAGTTTAAGTCTTCCAAAGACTGTCTTTTTAATCATGTTCTTCTGCTTTAAAACCCTCACAGGTTCCCCATTATCTAGAGAATAAAGTCAAATGCCTTTACCTGACCCCCAAATTGCTTTCAAATAATTTACATCATTTTTTTAATCCTCACCTGAGGACATGCTTATTGATGTTAGAGGGGAAGGGAAGGAGAAAGGGAGAGAAACATAGATGTGAGAGATACATCAATCGGTCCTCTTATAAGTGCGCCAACTGGGGGACCAAACCGGCAACCCTGGCATATGCTCTGACTGGGCCCAGGACCTTTTTGGTTTACATGTTGACTCTCCAACCAAGTGAGCCACAGTGGCCAGGGCATCATTTACATCATTTTTAAACTACTTTCTAACTGTGCTGATTTTACTCATTATCCCCCAAATATGCCTGTCCTATTTCCACATCCATGCCGTGCCTCAAGGGAGCACAACATTTGTGATGCAGAGGAGACACTGTATATTTTTAAGTTCAAACCCTTATTTTTCCTAAAAACAATGAGAAACCATCGGAGAGTTTTAAGCCAAAGAATAATGCCATCCAGCTTGAATCCAGATATATAAAATAAGCAAGTAGAAGAGTCCAAATAACATTGCTTTCATTACTGGTATATGCTGGTTTAAAGTCCTGCTAGGATAATTGATTAACTACTTAGAAAAATGTCTATTTATCATCACTGCACAATAAAAAGTAAACTACATCCAACCATAAAAGAACTAGGAGAAATTATAAGTGAATATTTATCTGATCTCTAGATGCAGAAAATTGTTCCATGTATGGTGGGGAGTAAGAGACTTGATCATATGAAAGTTCTGTAAATAAAAGGATCATGAATTAAAAGATGGACAATAAACTAAGCACAGAGATAGTACACTTATTGCATGAAGAGCTGGTGCTCTCTCTGATAATGAACACAGAAAGACCCCCGAACAGATAAATGAACAGCACAAGATTGATCTGTTCACAAAGGGTGAAATAAAAACAATGAAGGATTGAAAACTAGTTCAGTCTCACTAAAAATCAAAAAAGGTAAGTTAAAGCAATAATTAAATATCATTTCTTACCTATGAAATTAGCCAACATTTTTTTTGAAGTGAGAATATTGGTGAGTCAGAAACTCCTGTTCTTGTTGGTGCTTCTTCTTGCTAAAGTGAAGTGATAGTGTTGTGGGGGTTTGAAATAGTCGCTCATGACTGCCTATCATCTTTTGAACAGCATTTTTATTAGGGTTATCAGATTCAACAGATAAAATACAGGACATCTGGTTAACTTTAAATTTCAGATAAACAATAAGGGGTTTTCAAGTATAAGTATATTCCACAAATGTTTGGGTTATGCTTATATTAAAAATTCTTCATTGCTTATCTGAAATTCAAATTTAACCAGGCACCCTGTATTTTATCTGGCAACCTTACTTTCTACATATGTGGAAATTCCAAGTTTATAAGTTTCATCTCAGATTATCAGTGTCACTTGCAGCTAGCCTGCGTGCATGTGACCTCAGCTTTGCTTTCTGGACACTTAGATTCAGCCGTGAGAATGATAAGTAGGCTCTGCATGGAGCATCCATTTTTGCTGACGCAGGTGAAGAAATGAGGGGGTCCTGCTTTTTTTGGTGCTGGCAAAGTGCAGGATAGTGCGTTTTTTCAGAGTGAGGTTCAAAGCCACCATACCATATATGTACAACTCTTGGACATGCCATTTACATAGACTATGATACCTTTTTCACCAAGCTTGTTCTGTGACCTGGTTTGGGGCATCGTTTCTGGCAGTTTGGTCTTGATTATCCAGTCTCAACACTTCTGTGGAAAACTCAATGTCCTTTAATAAACTCCTTTTCTGCTTGATCTTTCAGTCAGCTTCTGTTGCTTGCAACTAAGAACCTTGATTGATAGACAGTATGTATCAAGACCCTTAAAGACGTGCATATACTTTGTCTCCATTCTCAGACACTTCCTTAATAATACAGACAAAAACTTGTGCACAGATATTCATCTAAGTGTTATTTATAAAACCAAAAAATAGGAAACAATCTAAACCTCTAACATTAAGAGAATGACTAAGTTATGGCACATCTTGATACCAGGACAATGTACTATCATTAAACAAAATTATTAGAGGAATATTTAAGGATGTGGGAAAATATTATATTACAGTGATGAAATCAAGATAAAAATGTGCATATGTGGTGTGATCTCTGTTATGTCTTTTTTAATGTCAGGAAGAGGGCTCAGCCAGATAGCTCAGTTGTTTAAGAGTGTCACCTCCATACACCAAGGTTGCAGGTTCAATCCCTGGTGAGGGCACATGAAAGAATCAACCAATGAAGGCATAAACAAGTAGAACAACAAATCTATGTTTTTCTCCCCAAAAAGTCAATAGATAAAAATATTTAAAAGGCAGGGGAAAAAATGCTGAAAGATGATATGCCAAAATGGGGTTGCTCTGGATAATTAGCTTTTTTTTTTTTTTCTGGCATGTTAACACTTTCCAATTTGTTACACGAGGAGTAGGAATTACTCTTGTGATCACAAAAAGATACCTCTTTTCTAATCTTGTTGGACAACCTATACCCCAACAGGCAGACAATTTCCATTGTGCAAACAGACTGGGTGATTTCTGTGACGGTGGGGATTCAAGGCATAAGAATTTAGAGTGACGTCCCAAATTAGGCCATGAGGGTAGAACAGCCAAAGAGTTCACTGCTTCTTTCCATACCGCTTAAAAGAGAGCTCCTGGAGAAATTTCCCCAAGCCCCTTGAAGTAATAGCTCCTTTTTACTGATTCTGATTGTTTGGTTTTCACTTGCTTAGGAGACCCTCAACTCCCTTCTTACATCTCTTTTAAAAATTCCCTCCTGTATGAGGCGGCAAAGTCTAGCCAAGCAGATGTAAACATTATAATCTGGTTACTAGTTTCAGCACAAGGATCAAAAGACCTGTTTTTCAAACAGAGATAAGTGAGCCCATGTAAGAGTGGGGTAGGATGGATGGGGAAGGGGCCATATGTAAAGCAACAAGGAACATCTTCCAGGAGTGTCCATTTTACTAGACAATGAGTAATCTTAAAGAGTATTTTTTATATTACATCCAATTTGGACATATGGAATAAAAAGCAAAATTTACATGGATTTTTAGAGTCCAAAGCTTCAATGAAATCATATGGTTACAGCATCCATTCACCTCTGCTTTGGGATATTTCTGTGAAAACATGTGCTAAGTATAGAAGGGCATGCCTTTGCTTCTCTGTGAGGTAAGCATTTGATTTCTCCCTGTATTTGAACAATTAAGTTCTTCACAGAACATCTAAGTCTGATTGCACAGGGAGCCCTCAGGGGGTTAACTGAGAATAAGGCCCATTTTATTTAACAACTCAAGATTTATTGAACATGACTAAGTAAATGGGCAATAATGATTTCTTTTTTCCTCCTCAAAGCTTGTGAAAGGACTTTTTCTCATTTGCCTGCTTGGTTTATGTCCCAGAGATTTTGTGCAAGACTGGATAATGTTATCGCTATTCAGCTTTGCTAGATAAATGCCAGAAATCATGACATCAGAGAGACTTTTTTTTAATCAAAGCTTTCCAGATGCATTCTGTAATTGCAGAGTCAGATCTAAATTTCAACTTGTAGATTCCTCTTCTAGAATCCCTTGAACAAACTTTGTCCTTTTGTAGCATTTTTTTACAAATCCCAACAGTGACCTCTGTTCTCTGAAGTGATTACAGGGGGGCATCTCTGACTGAACTCTCAAATACTCTGAGATTCTAGAAAGAAAGATGGGTCATGTAAAAACTCGAATGGAACACGTAGAGATCCAGGAGTTAAAAAAGACTGGAAACTACCCATATGAAGAAGTTCCCAGTAATTTAGTACCTTTAAGGTGTTTCATAGATGTAAGCAGAGTATGCCTTATGGTCTGGCTGTCTTCTGATCACAAGCATGCAAGGCAGAGGTCTTTCCACCTTTGTTGTCTGAGGAGGAGAGATTTGTGACTCCCAAAGCTTTCAGAGAACTGATAGGGACTATGCTCAAAAGTTACAAACTCATTCAAAAGTCACAGCAAAGAATACCAAGGTGTTATTTATACATCATCTTATGTAATCCTCCCAAGACTTCTAAGGCATTAGTCTTCATTAAAAATATTGCTGAGCAACTACTAGGTGCCAGACAATTATTCCAGATGCCTGGGAACCTATCATTAAACAAACTAAATAAAGACCTCTGCCCTGGTAGGCAGTAGGGAAAGACAGAAGAAAAATTATTACAATGTTAAATAAATCAGGTAAGTTATATTTTAGAATATGACTGTTTTAGAAAAAGAAAAACAAAGTATGACTAAGTACTATTATCTTCTTTGGAAAATGGGTATTAGCATCAGGCCAGGGTTCAAATTTCAACACTGCTATGTAATAACTAGATGATCTTGGGCACGTTACTGAATTCCTCTGAGCTTCAGCTTCCTCATCTATACAACCAGGATAAAACTTCTCTTCAAGTATTGTTTTGAAGACTGTGAGAATGCAGGTAAAATGCTTACCCCAGTATAAATGTTCAATGATTGGTAACTGCCTCTGCTGTGAAGTCATATATTGTACCAGTGGTCATGGAGATTTTAGGGGCCTGGTCAGGATTTACAACCACATATATTTTTTAAGCTTTTCATTTAGAAATATTTTCAAAATTAAAAAAAAAATTTGAAGAACAAGAATGGTACAGAGACTACCAATTATTACCCTTATAATTCATTTGTGCTCCTAAGTGATGCTGGGCTCTTTTGAGGATCTCACATCTAGAGACTCACATTGTCTATCTATACGTTACTGGTTATGTTAATTTGATCACTTGGTCAAGTTGTCCAAGTTCTTCAATGCACAGGTTTTTTTTTTTTAATTATGCAATTAAAAAGCAATACTTTAAGGTCACGCAAAATATCCTATTTCCAATCAAATGTCAATGATGGGCTCTGACTGTTGTGGCTCAGTTGGCCGGGGGTCATCCTGCAAGAGTGAAAGTTTGCTGGTTCAATTCCAGGTCAGGGCACATGCCTGAATTGTGGGTTTGGTCCTGGCTGGGGCATGTAGGAGAGGCAACCAATCGATGTTTCTCTCTCACATTGATGTTTCTCTCCTTCTCTTTCTCCTTCCCTGCCCCTTTATCTAGGAAATAAATGAAAAATAAATAAAATTAAAATTAAAGTGAGTGATGATTCTTGTCTGACCAATATTTAATGTGATGGATGCAAAATGCTCATTTTCCAACTCAAGCACTGCCTTCACCTTCACCAGTTGCACTCTACTGAAACAAGATCCCCTCCCTTCTCCTCCATTTTATTTATTTAGTTACTTCTCTGTTTATTATTGGTTTGTACTCATGGCTTTCTATTTTTTCAGTGTTTCATAATTCATTGCTGTACTTTGGTTCTGTCACAGATTTGGCCTAGTGCCCTTTCAAGCTGGTTCTTGCCCTTGTGATATACCCCCGTCATTTATTTTGAATACTTCCTTAATTTCTAGCATAATATGTTCCAGGCTCATCTTATGGCTACCTTGCCTAGCCCTGAAATCAGCCATCTCTCCAAGGAGCTCTGTGCAATAAGATCTTTTGATTCTGGCTTGGGGCTCTTTCTATCACACCACACCTGGGTCAGCCCTGCACACACCAAGACTATGTTTGTGGGATTTTTATGGGAAAGGTCATCTGTGGGGTACAGGATCATTTCTGGGGAACAATGGGGAACAGAGTTGATGAGAAAGTTGTCCAGAGAGCAGGACTTTTTTTGTGGAAAGTAAATGGAAATCAATGAAGTTTCTTGATCAAAATTCTCTATTATAAATGCCAACAAAGAGAATGGGAAAGAGGTGAATTTGAAGATTTATTCTAGTAAAGATTATATTTCTTAGCTGGGGCTAGAGAGCATGGACAAGGTGAGTATATACTTAATTTCTTTATATTGAATAAAAAGAAAATTATGTAAAACACCTTTCTGGTAATTTCTTTGTGTAATATAGGAGCACAATTGCTAATACAAATGAAACTAACAAAAATCCAAATTTTATTTTTGCAATGTAACATCAATTTCTTCAGCCAACTCTTTGTTTTTTATTGGTGGGGGATGGTCAGGACTGGCTGCAAAGAATACAAGTATACAAGTAACTGTTTTGAGTCTCATCTCCTTTCTCTGGCTACCCTCTAGTGGAGGTAACTGAAACTATACGATGGCCTAAAAACAGATTGCTGAAGGGAAAATAAAAACCAGCTGGTTAACTGGGTAGTGAAATCGCCAGCTAGAGATGGAAAGACTTGAAGTACTCTGGTGTCCAAACCCTTATTCTGCATGTAGGGAAAATGGGGCCTAGGGAGAGGGGAAACTACTTGTCCTAAGTCAAGTCAGAAAGCTGATGGCAGAGCCAGAACACATGCTGCTCCATGGCATGCCCCACCACTTTAAAGACATCCTTGAAAATTTTCTATTAAAAAAAAAAGACCATTTGCATGCAGAAGAATTTATTTAAATTTTGTAATACTTTGTTACCCAGTATTTTTTTCTTCAGAACTTTGCTTTTAGGAATGGGGGGCGGGGTAGTCAGTAGTTATTCCAAAAACCATACAGCCCATCCCATTTTCCTTTATAGTAACAGTTTTATTAAGATACTTCAGATACCATAAGTTCATACCATAATTTAAATTTTTTTCTTTATTGATTTTAGAAAGAAAGAGAGATAGGAAGGGATGGAAGGAGGGAGGGAGGGAGAGAGAAAAACATTGATTTGTTGTTTTGTTTATTTATACATTCACTGGTTGATTCGCGTACATGCCCTGACTGGGGGTCAAACCTGTAACTTTGTCCCAGACGATACTCTAACCAACTGAACTACTCGCCAGGGCCATACTGTAATTTGACAGCTAACATCATTCTTTTCAAAGACACATGAATAAGTTACTCTTTAACAGTTAAAAACTATATACAATCCCCCTTTCTGCTTGAACATATAGTTCCCTTCCTCTTCTCCCAGTTTTTCATCCTAATGTAAAATATTTTTATTCCTGAAAGTGTTTATACTGATCATCCTGTCATACTTCCTTGCAGCAAACATATAGATACACGTTAAACTTGTAATTTTCATTTTCTCTACCATGATGCTCTAAATGTTAATAGTTATCTTCTCAATTGAGTTAGCCTTACTGATGTCACTACACACTTGATCAACATTTATTTATTTAAATAAAAATTATTTTATTAAATTAATAAATTATTTAAAAATAATATTTATTTATTTATTGACAAGAGAGAGGTAAACATCAATTTGCTGTTTCATTTATTTATGCACTCATTGGTTGATTCTTGTATGTGCTCTGCTCAAGGACCTGCGACCTTGGTGTGTTGGGATGACAGTCCAACCAACTGAGCTACCTGGCCATGGCTAAATGTAATAATTTTAATAAATACTTACTAAACATGAGGAGTAAATTTTCATCGGAGATACCACTTCAAATGAGGTGTATGGAGCAGTTTTCAATTAATTTGTATTTCTGTGAATGACTATTTCTTACTGCTAAAAGGAAACAGGGTTCAACCTCAATTTTAGTCCTATTTTCCTTTTCTCTGATAGATATAAGTATTGAGGAACCTTATTTGCAAATTTAAGTAGATGAATAAGCAGTGCCACTCAATTTCTTGAACCCTTTCCAAGTATATAAAAATAGCAGTGACTGGCCCTGGTCGGGTAGCTCAGTTGGTCAGAGTGTCATCTTGACACACCAAGGTTGTGGATTCGATCTCTGGTCAGGGCACAGACATGAGTCAACCGATGAATGCATAAATAAGAGGGATAACAAACTGATTTCTCTCTCTCTCTAAAATCAATAAATAAAAAAGAGCAGTGATTATCAGTTATTTTTTTAATGGTTAGCTGACAGTCAGGTACTCCTTCAATTTTGTCGAAAGCAAAGAATTAGAAACCACTTATGCTATCTCATTATTGCAGTTACTCATTTTCTCAGCCCCAACACCAGTATTTTGAATTGTCCCTGTTTTGTCACTGTGAAGGATTTTACACCCTTGGGCCATGCCCCATACTAAGTTTTGGGATGGATGAGAAATTTATTTTTTTTTCTGGTCTGTCAAGGCAGATACAGGAAGCAGGAAAGGCGAGGCGGGAAAGGAGATTCTGCAGGTTGCCTCCTCTTCAAGCAGATGGAAATGTGACAACGTATAATGTGGAGGATCTGGAAATTGATTCCTTTAAAATTATCTGTGCCTATATATGCCTTGGAGAGGTTTCATGCACCCTCAGAGGTAGGTGTGTTTACCTTTAACTACAGTTGCTCCACGCAAGGGGTTCTCAAATTTTAGTGCTTATCAGAATTGCTTGGTGAATTTGTAAATACACGAATTCCAGGGCCTGACTTTCTGTGATTCTGATTCAGGAGGTCTGAGGCCCAGGACTCTGCATTCTAAGCACACCTCCCCTCACCGCATCTGATGTGGGTTGTCTGTTCTGGACACTCAAGAAGTTCTGGGCTAGAGTTTAAGATGCAGAGGACGGTTTGCCTGTGGGCTGCACGCATACACACATGCCCAATCACCCGTGGCCTTTTTTTTTTCTTATCTCAGGCTCTAGGGCTGGCCTCTAAATGAGGCTAAAGTACAGTAGCTGCCTAACAGGTTCTGTGTGGCCACACAGGTGGCTCATGTGTGACGATTATTTCACAGGCCGAAGGAGGTTTGCGTGTCCTTCAAGAATCAGGCCAGGTGTGTTGGTGCCAGCTTATAACATCTGTGAGGGTCGATCATTAGATTATCAGGCTAAATGATAATAACGACAAAAGTAATACTTAACACTTTATCACTTCCCAATTATTTCCCTACATTTAACTATTATTTATGATCTTGAGATTATTTAAGTCTGTTATGGTGGGAATATTATATAAAAGTGTACTACTGCACATTTCTTCTAAAGTCCACATTAGGTGATGTTATACTGGCAGTTTGAAATTGGCTATGGTGAGAGTATTTACACGATGAAAATTGCAAATGCTAGAAACGAGCTTTCTTTTGAGAGCTGACTGTTAAACATTTACCAGTACACCCACCTCTGGTTGTTGGCCTTGAGCAAACCAATAGCCCTACCTGTCTGTCCGTGCCCAAGCGACTTAGCTGCTTGAACTTCCATTCCTAATTCAGGGATATAAAAACTTTAGGATGCAAGACATCTACTATAAAGTTGTTAAAAATTGATTCCTACCTCCCCGCCCTCCTGTTTTTGATTCAGTGTGACCCAGGAGCCTGCATGTTTAACAAGTTCTCTGGTGCTTCTGAGGGAGGCGGATCAAACAGACCACAATTTGAGAACTGCTGCCCTATCAGACTGAAGGGAGAGGACCTTGAAACAAGAGAAACAAAATGTCCTGTTCTTGACATTAATGCATGAGAGCAGAATGCTTTCATGTACTTGTTTATATTTATAAGCTTAAAATAAATACTTTCCCTAATGGAGACTACATGAAAGCAGGGCTGAGTGAACCCAGCTCTAAATGGTTTATTTCTTTGATTTAGTGAATGCCCATGTCAAGGTGAAAATTGAGCCAAAGAAGCAACACATTTTCCAATCTCCTATTACTCTAACCTTTTTTCATTGTACTGTGCACTGCAGCAGACTCAATTCTGACTGAACATTTGTTGAGCACATCATACTCGCAAAGCCCTGTAATCAACTTTCATATACCTTCTATGAGTCAATCCATAATAATCAACAATGAAGTGAAATGAATCTCTTCTGCCTTCTGTATCTATTATATTTCAACTTGATTCCCAGGAGGTTTGAAAACTTTCCACCACTTTCCACTATTGCCACCTGTGTCTATCTCAGCTGTTGCTACCTCCATAGTCTGTCTGCGCTCCCCCTTCCTCACGCTTCAGGGTTTGCTTTTGCCATATACAACTTCTTTAAGAGAAAGTGTGCCTTTCTTCTTTGCTTCACCACAAACTCATCTTTTAGAAGACTTTCCTGATGATGGACTCTTGACTTACCAAAGAGAGATTCAATTTAAGTTTTAATAGTAAAGTTTTACTCATATTCAATATTTTTAGAAAATAGTTCTGACTTGCACTGCTTTACTAAACACTTACTTTGTAAATAATTTACGTTTCATGGTTCACTAAAATATATGTGAAATGTGGGGTTTCAGCATATTAATATGGTTCATCCTTGCTTTTTGGTTCTCTCTCTGGTCTGGTCTCAGGAGAAGCAAAACACTGCCATCTGCCGTCTGCTGCAATATTCCTCCCCACTCCCCTCAACTAGGGAGGGTGAAAATCGAAGGTCTTTGTTCTAGTAGCAATTTTAAGTTATGCTTTTGGTCTTCTTATCTAGATAATGAATAATATTCACTGTAGTGTTTTAAAGGTTGAGTACCACCTAGAGAAGACAGTATTTATTGATCCAGCTGATTAATGAGTTTGGGTAAAAAAAATATTAGGGAAAAACACTTCTCAATATTGTAATTAGAAATTCTAGGGGTGAAACTCAGTCATGAGTGTGCCATTCTGGTGCCACAGGTCAGAAATTACAATGTCGGCATGAACATAAAGACATTAACAGGGCAAAGCCTGATCTGTCCTACAAGCTGGGTGAGACAGGTGATGGGCCTGGCCTTACTAGGGTTCATAGTTGCCATGGGCCTAATACAACTAGTCCCAGGAGCAGTTGAAGTTTCTGCTATGTAGCTTGGGGACACTCTACTGGGGACCACTAGTGCCTGCCTCTGGGAGTTTTGGTTATTGTTGGGGTTGGGCTATGAGCTACCCATTTAATATCATCAACCTGGTCTAACATTCCACATACCAGAGGAAAGTAACCTTTCCTGGGGAACGCCCTAGGTAAAAAAGTGAGGTCTATGGGGTTTGTTTTGGGGTCTTACTATCTCCCATATCTGCTTCCCTTTTTTCCTTCCTGTTACTTCCCAACATCTTTTCCAGTGCAACAAGTACACCTGGTTTCTAATACCACTCTCCAATAAAGAAACCAGGGCTCCTTGGATAAATGGCAGATTCTAGGGTTGGGGCAGGAAACGTGTAAGATGAAGCTGGAGTATGTTGGACTGACAGAAAGAGTACAGAAGTGCTAAAAAAAAATCAAAAGATGAGGGCATGTCAAAGGGACATAAAAGAACTCCAGTGAAGGGACTGATTATGGAAGTGGGGGGCAGGCTGTGTGGAGGGGGACTAAGGGGGAAAAAGTGGGACAACTGTAATAGCATAAACAACGAAAAACTCCCAATGGTTAAGGCTGGAACAAGCTGCAAAACAAAATAATGCAGCTTTAGATTTATAACTCAAAGTATAAAATAAATACCCATAAGTCCATGCTGACATAAATGGCTGAATTTATAAGTGAGGGAGAAGAGACTTGTCTCCTGTACCAAAAATCCCAAATAAATTATATAGATACTTGACCCTCAAGGAGGCGGGCCTTAAATCTTCCCCACCCCTTGAGTTTTAGTTAGTGATTCATTTCCAAAGAGGAGATTTATGGAAAAAGAGAAAAAAGTAACTTTATTGTGGAGAAATCTGACACACACTGCCTCAGCCAGGTGATGTCATGTTGATAGTATGTTTTTCTGATGTGATGTAATGAAAAGAGCAATTCACCTCTGTAGTCTTCCTTCCAGAAGCCCAGAACTTTAGTCAAATCACAAGAAAAAACATCAGACTCAAATTGAGGGACGTTCAACAAAATACTTGATTGGTTCTCTTCAAAACTGTTCAGGTCATCAAAAGCATGGGAAGTCTGCTCTGGCTGGGTGGCTTGGTTGGAATGTCATCACGCACACCAAAAGGTTGTGGGTTCAATCCCACTCATGGCACATATTTAGGTTGTGGGTCTGATCCCTGGTCGGGGTGCATTCGGAAGTCAACTGATCAATGTTTCCCTCTCACATCGATGTTCCTGTTTCTCCATCTCCCTCTCACTCTAAAAATCAACAAAAACATATCCTCAGCTGAGGGTTAAAAAATAAATAAATAAAACCATGGAGTCTGAGAAACTGTCACAGCTAAGAGCCTAAGGAGACCTGATGAGCCTATGCCATATCCTGGATGGGGTCCCAGGACAGAAAAGACATTAGGTACAAACTAGTGAAATTCAAGTAAAGTGCAGCGTTTAGTTAATAGTAATGTGCCGATGTTGGTTCCTTGATGTGAAAAATGTACCACAATAATGTGTTAACAATAGGGTGCTGGTGGTAAGCGAACTCTTCACAAACTTTTGTGAAAATCTAAAATTATTTTAAAATAAAGGGTTTATTTAAATTGAAAAAAAGCATTATGTGCTTAAGTGCAATATGATATTCTGGATTGGATCTTAGAACTGAAAAAGGGCACTAATGAAAAAACTGGTGCAATCTGAATAAAGTTTGGAGTTTACTTAGTAGTAATGTACCAGTGTTCGTTTCTTAGTTTTGATGAATGTACTATGGTAATGTAATACGTTAACATTAGGGGAAAGTAGGTAAGGAGTATGTGGTAACTCTCTGTATTGTCTTTTCAACGTTTCTGTAAATCTAGTTATTCCAAAATAAAAACTTATATTTTAAAAAATGTAATGGAGAGGTGCCAGACGTACAAGCAAAATCTGATGGACCACCCTAGCTAACCTACATGATGGCATTTCATTTGTTTGGGACTCTGCAGTGGATCTCTCCTCTCATCTTAACCCCACCCCCGAAACCTGCTGTATGGATCTGAATGTACTTCACGTGCATGGATCTACACCAGAAGAGTGGTTGTGGTTAAAAGGGGCTATCTGGGTTTCCTAGGAGACTAGATGACTCAGTGTGTTGTGTGTTGTCCCACAAACCAAAATGTTGCTGTTTCATTCCCAGTCAGGGCACATGCTTAAGTTACAGGTTTGGTTCCTGGCTGGCGGCATGCGAGAAGCAACCGATCAATGTTTCTCTTGCACATCGATGCTTCTTTCCCTCTTTCTCCCTCCCTTCCCCTCTCTCTAAAAATAAATAAATAAATAAATAAATAAATAACATAAATAAAATCTTTAAAAAAAAGAAATTAAGGGAACAGGAGAACAGTTGGGGACAAGAGGGCTGCAAAACAGAAGACAGTTGAAATTTTGGGGGAAATAAGATGATGATTCTAGGCTGGGAGGATAAGGAAAAAGACCAGGGAAAATGCTGACAGGGTGGGTGCTCCATTTACCTATGGCTTACTCATAAACTTTTACCATATTACCCTTGCTATTTATAGTATCAGATGAACAAAGACTGGCCTTAAGACCAATCTTTGAGTTACTAGGAAGTGTAGAACAGACAGGGGGTAGGGGAAGAAGGGGCATTTCGAGAGCTACAGCCACAAGATAGTACCAAGCCTCTCGGTTCTGTGGCCATCTCCTCCACCAGACTGAGCCCTTCTGGCACAGCGATGTTGCCTTTTTTTTTTTTTAATTATACGTTATTGATTATGCTATTAAAGTTGTCCCAATTGTTCTCCCTTTGCTCCCCTCCACCCAGAACCCCCACTCCCTCAGGCAGTCCCCTACCATTGTTCATGTCCACGGGTCATGTGTGTAGGTTCTTCGGCTACTCATTTCCTGTACCATACTTTACATCCCCATGGCTATTCTGTAACTACCTACTTGTGCTTCTTAATCCCCTCTTCACCTATTCCCCTATACACCCATCCCATCTGGGAAACATCAAAATGCTCTCTGTATCCATGATTCTGTCTCTGTTCTTGTTTGTTTAGTTTGTTTTTTAGATTCAATTGTTGATGGATGTATACTCCTTTAGTTTTTCTTTTTTCTTTTGTTTATTTGAATCAAATTGATAACAATTGCTGGGAAGCAAAATCTCAATGGATTGAGAAAATGCTCCTCTAGTTTTTTCTTGTCTGGGAAGCTCTCGGTCTGCCCTTAGATTCTAAATGATAGCTTTGGTGGGTAGAGCAATCTGGGCTGTAGGTTCCTGCTTTTCAGGGCTTTGAATATTTCTTGCCAATCCCTTCTAGCCTGCAAAGTTTCTTTTAAGAAATCAGATGACAGTCTTATGGGAACTCCCCTGTAGGTAACTAGCGGCTTTTCTCTTGCTGTTTTTAAGATTCTCTCTTTAACCTTTGGCATTTAAATTATAATGTGTCTTGGAGAGGGCTTCTTTGCATCCCTCTTGTCTGGGACCCTCTGTGTTTCCTGGACTTGCATGTCTACTTCCTTCACCAAATTAGGAAACTTTTTCTTCAAGTAAGTTTTCGATTTCTTGCTCCTTGTCCTTTCCTTCTGGCATCCCATGATGTGAATGTTGGAATGATTCAAGTTGCTCCAGAGGCTGCTTATACTATCCTTGTTTTTTGGGGGGTTCGTTTTTTTCTTGTTCTGATTGTTTTCTGCTTCCTTAGGTTCCAAATCATTGATTTGATTCTTGGGCTTCATTTGCTCTACTGTGGTTTACCTGTAAATTGTTCCTCTCCATGGAGAATCAGTTCTGAAGGCGCAGGGTGATGGTGCTGCAATGTGCTCTAGCTGTCCACTGGGTGCGCAGGCTCTGTGGTTTCTTGGGCGGTGCAGGCCAGGTCTGCCCACACCTGTGTTTTGCCCAGGACCATCCTTCCTGAGCTATAAAGTAATCTGAAATGGCTGCTACTTGTGCTGGGTTTGGAGATTCCCACAAGAAGCCAAGCTGTGAATCTAGGCTGGTGCTGCTAGTGCCGGGCCTGGGACCACTTAGCAAGAGGTATGGGGGGCTGGGGGCTCACTGAGGTTGGCTGTTGCTGGTTTGAGGGCATTTAGGAAGTTGTGAAGCATGAGCCAAGACCAGCTATTCATGTAGAAAAAGCAGTTTGTGTGGGCCCATTAAGTTGGGTGGCATGGAGTCTCTGGGGAATCTCCTGTTAGCCAGGTTGGAGTCTCAGGTACAGCACTAGCCTGCTGGCTTGGTGGGTCTGTCAGGGGAGGGTTCATAAAAGGGACAGTGGCCTTTGCCTGGCTTTCTGCCTGGGAGAAAGCTGTCCCCGAGCTTTCGCCTTGATGTCAGACACTTCAGTTCCTTCCTGTGTGGCACTGGTGCCCTTCAAGCTGCTACCTCAGTGCTGGAGCTCAGAGGGAGTGAGTCTAAGTCCGTGAGAGGTTTTTTAAAGGAAGTGCTTGGGACTTCAGGAGTTTCTTCCACTGACTCAGTCCCTGCTGGTTTTGGCAGCCAAAAGTTACGGGGGCTTATCTTCCCGGCTCTGGAAACCTGGGCTGAGGGGGCTGGGTGCAGAGCTGGGACTCCTTACTGCTGAGATATCCCTCCCAAATTTTCATCCACCACATTTGGATGTGGGACCAGCCTGTTCTGCATCTCCACCCCTCCTACCAGTCTGGGTGGATGCAGTTTCTTTAATCCTGTAGTTGTCAGACTTCCACTCAACTCGATTTTTGGCGGTTCTGATGGTTGTTCTATAATTTAGTTGTAATTCTGATGTGGTTTGTGAAGAGGTGAGCTATGTTTACCTATGCCACCATCTTAACCGGAAGTTTATTGTCTCTTTCTTCTCTCGTCCTAGCAGTGTTCTGTACATAATAAATGTTCAGTAATAACTAAGATAGGAACCTATAAACCAGTGCAGCTGGGAATGTTTTTCTTTTGAAAACTTGTGTGGGAACATTAAATCCCCAAAATGTCCTTACCTTGAATCCCCATAATAATTAAGGTACTTAAAAATATTCTCATAATTTGATTTTTTGACATCAGTGGGAAAGACCTGGCTTCTGACTCTCAAAATTATACAACTGAAATTAGAATTTCTGGGGATGGGTATATTAATGTTTAACATACATTTCAAAGAATAAAAAGCCACTGCCCAACTATATAATTTGAGGACCAGAGAAAATGGCATGCTAAATTATTTTTGAGTCATTCATATTTCAATTGAGGTAAACAAGGGGGAAAAGTTTCACTACAATTCTTCAAAGGACTTTTAATGAAATGTGATTTTTAAACTTTCATCTTGCACTGTGGTTCTCAGCCTTCCACACCAAGTCCTTGATGAAATTTTCACCAAAGGAGAAATTGGAAAATAAGGTAATATGGTTATTTTTTCAAAAGCTAGGTTTGTTCACTTTTTTAAAGAGTATTGTTGCTCTAAGGTGGTAAGATTGTGCTTGACTTTCTTTTTAGTACTAAAGTGTTATCTTATTTTTTTAAGAGGTGAAAGTAGATGGTGGCAGTTTGAGAAGTGTTGAGTTGGCAAAAGTCAGTCTCTTACGTCAATCCCTAAAATGCATTTGTTCATGAAATCCCAATGTCTAGAAAGTGCTTCCATACACTTATAGACTTATTTTTCTGTCTAGGAGGGCACTCAGGGATTCCAGAGAGGCGGTTAGAAATGTATATTTGTTGAGTACAGCTATTGGGTACGCACTAACCTTCACACAAACACAACTTCTCAATAAATCTTCACAATTTCAGGTACGTATACTCGTATTATGATTAAGGAAATGGAAATTAGTATAGGATAGCTTGCCAAAGGAATATGCTAATAGACGGAACCAAATCCAAGTTTGTCTTATTCTAGAATCTGTGCTCTTTCCTAGAATACCATACTACTTACTATAATGAGTTTCTAATATTTATTTTTGGGAAGGATACTGTTTAGCTTTTCTTTGTATACATCTTGATGCTACCTTTTCAAATTCACTGACTGACTTGTTACTTCGCAGTGTATTTATATAGTGATAGCAAGCACTTAAAAACTAAACTTACAAATGTCAGTGTTATTGTTTTAAGTTGGCATCCCAATTATTTTTTCCCTCTGCTTTATTCCCCTCCCCCCTGCTCCTCCCATCCCACCAGCATTTCCTGCCTCCTTAGTTCAAGTCCATGGGTTGTACATATAAGTTCTTCGGCTTCTCCATTTCCTATACTTTTCTTAACCTCCCCCTGACTGTTTTGTACCTACCATTTATGCTTCTTATTCCCTATACATTTTCTTCCATTATCCCCTCTCCCCTTCCCCTCTGATCTCCATTTCTGTGATTCTGTTCCTGGTTCTAGTTGTTCACTTAGTTTGTTTTCGCTTTTTTTTTTTTAGGTTCAGTTGTTGACAGTTGTGAGTTTGTTGTCATTTCACTGCTCATAGTTTTTAATCTTTTTTTTCTTAAGTCCCTTTAACATTTCAATTAATAAGGGCTTGGTGATGATGAACTCCTTTAACTTTACTTTATCTGGGAAGCACTATATCTGCCCTTCCATTCTAAATGATAGCTTTGCTGGATAGAGTAATCTTGGGTCGTAGGCCCTTGGCTTTCATAACTTTGAATACTTCTTTCTAGCCTTTCCTTGCCTGCAAGGTTTCTTCTGAGAAATCAGCTGATAATCTTATGGGAACTCCTTTGTAGGCAACTCTCTCCTTATCTTTAATTTTGGATACTGTAATTATGATGTGTCGTCTTGTTTGTTTCCTTGGGTTGAACTTCTTTGGGACTCTCTGACTTCCTGGATCTTCTAGAAGTCTGTTTCCTTCATCAAATTGGGGAAGTTCTCCTTTTTTGTTCAAGTAAGTTTTCAATTTCTTGCTCTTCTACTTCTCCTGGCACCCCTATGATTTGGATGTTGGATCATTTCAAGTTGTCCCGGAGGTTCCTAACCCTCTCCTCAATTTTTATGAATTCTTGTTTCTTCATTCTGTTCCAGTTGAATGTTTATCTCTTCCTTCTGCTACAAATCATTGAGTCCCACTTTCCTTCCCTTTACTGTTGGTTCCCTTTGTATTTTTCTTTATTTCACTTTGCATAACCTTCACTTTTTCCTCCATTTTGCGACCATACTCAACCATCCCTGTGAGCATCCTGATTACTAATGTTTTGAGCTGTGCATCTGATAGTTCGGCTATCTCTTCATCACTTAGTTCTATTTTGGGGGCTTTGATCTGTTCTTTCATTTGGGCCTTATTTCCTTGTCTCAGCATACCTGTTATGTTAGAAGGGGCAGAGCGTTAGGTATTCACCAGGGTAGTGCAACTTACGTTGCTGTGTTGTGACGCTGTGTGGGGGAGGGGGTCTGAGTGGGAACAATGCTGCTTGCTGGGCTCTCAGTCAGTTTTCAGTTACCTCCCCTGTGACCTACAAGCAAACTGGGCCCTTCTGGTGCTGAATGCTGGGTGGGTGGTTTGTGTATGTTCTGGGATCCTGTTGGTCTCACCAATGAACTCTCCTGTGAGGCTGGGAGTTTCTCCCACAGCCACAACCGCCATAGGTTTTCATAGAGAGTGGTTTTGAGGCTTTCTTTTCCTTCACTGGAACCCTGGGTTTCATGGTCTGTTGCTCTCCCCACCTGTTCCTCCTGGTTCATCCGCACGCCAAGTGTGGGTCTGCCCAGTCAGCCAGGCCAGTCCTCCAGCTGCCACCTTGCTGTGCATACTCTCCGCCCCTCCTACCAGTCTGGATGAATGTTTCTTCCTTAATGCCTTCATTGTCGTACTTCCATACAGTTCGGTTTTCTGGCAATTCTGGTTATTTTTTGTTTTTAAATTTGTTGTCCTCCTTCTGGTTGTGCGAGGAGACAAAGTATATCTATCTCCGCCTCCGTCTTGGCCGGAAGTCTGGAAATACCTGTTTTTGGCCTTTTTTGTTCAACAAACAGCACAAAACCTATCAGGAAATAGTCATCTGGCAATGCCCCAATTATCTAGAGTTGAAATGACCAGCACCACAACAGACTACAAGTCCTCCTCAGGCAGAAGTCAGCAAAAGCTGAGCTATCTCTATGATCTATGGACATCGAGTTCTTCGAAACACTATAGCAATCCAGATCTTGAGACAAGGAACTGACTGGTTAGAAAGCCAATGGCATGACAACTCCTTCTGTCCGGTAGAGCAAAGAAGAGTGAGCAGACAGAGATGGGGGCAGGGGAGTGAACAGAGGGGAGAGGAGTGTTGCACTGGCAGGAGGAAGAAAGCAGCAAAGGGGTAAAACCCAGGCAAACAGTATGCAATTAACGAGAAAACCACTCCAAGACCATGCTTATTAACAAGGACGTGATCATGGCTCCCCAGCTTCTGACATACTGAAAACAAATGTACAATAGCAAAGGACATATAAGCAGATAGATAAACTCCGTAATGTTCATTTAGAACCAGAATTAAAATTTCTTTTTTTGGTAAAGGTAGCTAGCTAATGTATTATGGGATTGCGAGTCGGATCTTCTGTTTTCTAGAGATCAAATTATAAAACCAGACTGTTATTTTTACCTTTCTCAAATTACCAAAGTCATCTCAAAATAAAGTCACATGTTTAACCAGTGTTGGCAACCAACTTTTAATAAACTATTTAATTTTCAGAAACATATGCTAACCATCAACAACATTATCAGGGTGCCATTGCCCCAGATGTTATTTCATTGGTACATTATATCAATATTTGCAAAGGCTTTCAAATTCAACAACACAAAACAAAACGGCTTAGTTTTTAAAACTACAATGCTTTAAAAAAATGTAAACAGTTCATTTTTACATTATTGTAAAAAAGAAGACTCACTCCTTAATGTGGCTTAATTTTTTTTAAGTGAGCAAAGCCTGGTGCTCATGGATAAAGAATGAAAAAAATTCTTTACATAGAAACATTGTGCTCCAGTGTGGCAAAAAAAATTATATATACACATACAAAGAAAAGAATCTTAAGTCCACAAGTTAGACCACAAGAAAAATCTTGTCCCCAAATTGAGAAATTTATAAAAACCATTTACCCATGGTTGTTGACCTATTGAAAACCTATATAACATTTTTAAAACAATAACTCAGTCAAAAGATACCACTTTTTTAAAAAATGAAATCTTGTGCAAAAGAAATTGTTTAAGCTAGAAACAAGACTCCTTCCCCAATAAGAGGCCAAATGAGCCATTGAAATAATTTAATTTTGTTAAGATTTAGTGCATGTAACCAAAAGGCACACACACGGGATTAATATATTAATATATTTTCATGCAGAAACCTGTGCAAGTTCACAATTATATAACAAAAACACAAATATAACAAAATGTAAAGCCTAATGTCTGGCAATGTTATTCTAGCCACATTCCCTTCTAGTCTGTCAGTCCAGGGTTAACTAGATCATTAACACTGCCTCTCAAAAAATATATTATATTTGAACAACTTCCAACAAAAATTAAAAAAAAAAAAGATGTTAGCCTGTGAAACACTATAATATTTTTTTCAGTTCTGATACATATAGAAACTTACTGATATGTTTATTTTAAATGACATTTCAAATTAAGATACATTTTTCCTTTTGTTAATAAACACTTTGAT
Source organism: Pteronotus mesoamericanus (assembly GCF_021234165.1). Classification (NCBI taxonomy): domain Eukaryota; kingdom Metazoa; phylum Chordata; class Mammalia; order Chiroptera; family Mormoopidae; genus Pteronotus; species Pteronotus mesoamericanus. The sequence goes on from NW_026555203.1 coordinate 1,372,742, forward strand.
TGCTCCAGTGAAGTCAGCAGAGAGAAGAACTTCTGTGTTATCTGTCTTCGTAATACCTTAAAAATATAGAAAATATTTTTAGTTGATTTAAAAGGATTATGAAGCCAACTGTCACAACCGTCACATGCCCATGACCTTTAAGACCTCCTCTCTGCCTCTCAGGTCTCTCTTTCCTGGCTCAATCCTGCAACCCTTTCATCCTCCTGTACCTCTCCTCCCCTCTGAGGCTCACTTCCACTTACCTTGTCTTAGCTGGTCTTTTGCTGGCTTGAGTAGATTACAGTCCTTGGGGATTTACTCCCAGGCAGCCTAGGCCTCTAAGGCATCTAATGCTTCATTTTATGGCAAGACAGGATCAGCTGGGCAAGTCTAGTGCTAACAGGGTTCTCTAGTGAGGTTGACAGTAAGGTTTATCGTCTAGCAGACATACAGAAACTGCCATGAAATGAAGCACACATGATCGATCAGTGACTGCTGACAGCACCTTTTCCCTCGACAGTCCATATTGAAGAGCTATGTAACTAGCCATGATGAATGGAAAAAAACTCTTACCTCTTATATTTAGGAGTAAAAGCAACTGTCTTTTACTCCTAAAAAAAAGCAATATTTAGGATTTAACAAACAAAATCCAGTGTGAATTAACTCTACTATGCACAGGCAAAATTTGTGGATTTAAGGACTGAATAGTAAGGAAGAAAATAATATAAAGTTTAACAGTAAAGTTGTGTAAAGGATGAATTAGACAAAATGGTGTCAGTTAGATTTGTCAAAACATATCTAAGCCTTCGAACATCCCTTCATACCCTTTCAGCATATCTCCAAGTAGTGCTATGCAGCAAAAGCAGAAGCAAGGCATTTAGGGATATGAGAAAGGCTAGATAAAAAAGTAATTCATCATACAATAACAACGAAGATGACAATGATAATGTCGACCAGATGTCAGGCTTTTTGCTAGGTACTTGACATATGTTATCTTCAATTCTTATGACAACTTGGTAAACTGGGTGTTATCACCATTTTACACATGAGGAAAATTGACACTTACAGTGTCCAATATATCAGGAATAAAGAGGGAGAGAAATCAGATATATTTTATATCATATCCTGCACTTCAGATTTTATTCTTAGATTATATCTAGATAGGTACAAAATAGCAAACACAAATTTGAGTATGACCCATTAAAAGTTGTGGCTCTTTAAAAAGAAGTTTAAAGAAAAGAACTTCTCATTTTTCCTCAAATTGTTTAAAAACTAGAATTTTCTGTGAACTGTGTAGGGAAATTGTGTAGACTGTTAAAAGATATCAATGGGGAAAAAGAAAAGGGAAAGAAAAAAATGGCTTAAGTTAGAAGAGAGAAGCTGGATTTGATTTGGAGGGAAAAAAAATGAAAATAAAGATTTCCAAACAGGCATTTCATAAAGGTTTAGTAATTCTGAGTAGTTTTATTTTTAAATCCTGTAATTTAAAGAGGTGCTAGACTGAAGTTCATCTTTGCTATCAAAATTTTCTTAACAGACAGTAGAAACAGTATATTAGAATAGTGTATAGTGTGGATACCACCACAGGAGAAATTACTGGAGATTAAAGAAAATAAAAATACTTGAGAAGCATTCAAATACTTTTAGAAGTGTCTTTTGTATACTGTATCTATTTTTGTGGTCTTACAACTCTCTAAAAGGCCTGGTTGCAGCCTCTAAAGTGAGAAAACACATTTAATGGATTATTCTGCAAGTGATTTTAATAATACAAACTTGTTTCCATTAATGACTGGTCCAAATTTACATGATTTTTACCATATTCTTAAGGACTACTTTTTACATAAGTCACATTTAATATTATATGATGGTTTCTTTTTAATTCCTAATCTGAGCATTTTACAGAAGTGGAATTAGTACTCATTCTCAAAGCATATGCTGCAAATGAAAAAAAAATTACAGGCTTGTAAATAGCTACCTAAAAGAAGCTATAAATCTGTAGCAAGTACAGAAAAAACTGCTTTCATTTTGGTTTAATTCATTTATTTGGCAATGTTTAGTAAGCAGCTACTACATAAAGGCAAGTACTGTGCTAGGCACTGGCACTACAACCAATAAGACATATAAAGTCTCTGTCTCCACAGAAATCACAGTCTAGTAGAAGGAACAAAGAATAAATTTTGTATTATTTGTATGTCTTTGTTTACCTTTCTCCAAGGAGAACAGTTGCCCATAAAAGAAATTAAGAACTTCCAAAATTTTCATTTTTAATTCCTGGGTGAATTTTATAAGCATAACACTTGCAAAAACCATGTCACTGAAATGTTCAGAAATTGATATCTGATAATAATTATATTGTAAACAAAAATATTTTCATACTTATGAAAACTTCATAATACTCAATGCTAGGTCAATTAGGCTACTAAATGCCGACTAGAAGAAATGTAGGACAAATAAAATAAGAGTACCTACCAGAGGACATGGTATCTAAAACTTCAGCATCTTCGCTTTCTGATTTTTCAGATTGCACATCTAAAGACAACATCAAACTTGGGTTTGGAGCAAAGATGGCCGATGTAACAACTGCATTATGTGCTGGGGAAAAAATTTACTTTAGGACAACTGATAAATTTGATTCTAAACGTCAAGACAGTAAAATATGGCCCTAGATGGTGTGGCTCAGTGGACTGACTGCTGGCCTGTGAACCAAAGGGTTGCTGGTTCGATTCCCAGTCAGGGCTCATGCCTGAGTTGTAGGCCAGGTCCCCAGGAGGGGGCGTGTGAGAGGCAACCACACATTTATGTCTCTCTCCCTCTCTCTCTCTCCCTCCCTTACTCTCTCTCTAAAAATAAATAAATAAAATCTTTTACAACCAAGTTTAAAAAAGACAGTAAAGTATGCAAAAAATACAATAGTGTATGTTACATGCAAAATATCTTTTAAAACTAACATATAAATGACTAAGAACTAGTTAAAACCCAAAAATATTTTCTAAACTAATACCAAATACAGGTTCTGAGATCCCATGACTTCTCAAATTTTACACAAGTTCCTCCTTGGTATAGAAAAATCCAAGAAAGCCAAATACAAAGCAAAAGCAGTTATAATTGCCTCTTTCAAATAATGCCTATACAAATGTGCTTCTAGTATATCTGCATTTGAAATTTATTCACTTTAACTTTATTCACTTATAAATAAATGCACAAAAGTAGGCATTTACTTACCTTTAATACCTTCCCAAAAGTCATTACGATCTCTTCTGACTGAAGTAAACTTGCTTAGGTCATGGTAAGTGCTCCAGATATAAACATACTTATCTTCTGAGCCACTAACGAGGTAACTAAAATCATGGCTAAATTTGGATAAAGAAAAGGAAAAAAACTCAGTTTTTTTTTAAAGGTTTGCCTTTATCAGAGCTTCCTTGTTTAAAAAGCCTAAGAAAACACCCAAGAGAACTCGTTGAAATATAGACTCCTGGTCTCACACCAGAGGTTATGACTGCGTAGGTTTGACATGGGAGCCAGAGGCATTAGTATTTTCATCAAAGCTCTAGGTTACTGTGCTACTGGCTAACCCACAGTGGGAGGAAAGCCTCCTTAATAGATGAGAGAAATGGAGTATTTTACCAATTAAATCACTGGGTAATTACAGTAGTCCCTCACCCTTTTCCACAGGGGGTATGTTTCAAGACCCCCTGAATCACAGAAAGTACCAAATGCATATACCAAAGGGGTATCATAAGACTACAGTGGAGTGGAAAATTTTCTATTGCCCAGTGACACTTCCACTATTGTAATGTCTTAGTGCTATGAATTACTCATGTTTGTGATGTTGGCATAAACAGACCTACTGCACTGTCTATAAAACTATAGCACACACGATTATGTACAGTATCTAACACTTGATATTGATAATAAACAACTATGTCACTGAGTTATTATTTACGTTAGAGTGTAGTCTTTCTACACATAAAAGGCTCAACTACAAGAGGAGTGTGTACTGAGCCCACACAAAAAGACATGGCACAAATGAAAGAACAGATCAAAATTCCAGAAAAAGAACTAAACAAAATGGAGGTAAGCAACCTATGAGATGCAGAACTCTAAACACTGGTTATTAGGATGCTCAAGGAACTTAGTGAGGACCTTAACAGCATAAAAAAGACCCAGGCAGAAACAAAGGATATACTAATTGAAATAAGGAACAGTTTACTGGGAAACAACAGTAGAGTGGATGAAGCCAAGAATCAAACCAATGATTTGGAACATAAGGAATCAAAAAACCACCAATCAGAACAAGAAAAACAAAGAATCCAAAAAAAAAAAAAAAAACAACCCCCAAAACCAAGAACAGTGTAAGCAGCCTCTGGGGCAACTTCAAGAGGTCCAACGTTCACATCAAAATGGTGCCAGAAGGAGAAGAGAAAGAGTAAGAAATTGGAAATCTATTTGAAAAAATAATGAGAAGAAACTTCCCTAATTTGGTGAAGGAAAGAGACATGCAAATCCAGGAAGCACAGAGTCCCAAACAAGATGGATGCAAGGAGGCCCACTCTAAGACAATCGTGCTAAATGTTAAAGAGAGAATCTTAAAAGCCACAAGACAAAAGCAGTTAGTTATCTACAGGGGAGTTCCTGTAAGACTGTCAGCTGATTTCTCAAAAGAAACTTTGCAGGCTAGAAGGGATTGGCAAGAAATATTCAACATCATGAAAATAGGGAGCTACAGCCAAGATTGCTCTACCCAGCAAAGATACTTAGAATTGAAGGGTACATAAAAAGCTTCCCAGACAAGAAAAAAAAATAACAGAATTCATTATCACCAAACAATTATTATATGAAATGTTATAGGGACTTATTTAAGAAAAATGTCAAAACTATGAACAATAAAATGGCAATAAATACATACCTATCAACAACTGAATCTAAAAAACAAACTGAGCAAACAAGAAGAACAGAGACAGAATCACAGAGCATTTTGATGGTTGCCAGATGGGAGGGAGAGGGGTGAAGAGGTGAAGGGATAAAGAAATACAAATAGGGCCTTGGCTGGTGTGGCTCAGTGGCTTGAGTGCTGGCCTGTGAACCAGAGGGCTGCTGGTTCGGTTCCCAGTCAGGGCATATGCCTGGGTTGCAGGCCAGGTCCCCAGTAGAGGGAGTGCGAGAGGCAACCGCACAATGATGTTCTCTCCCTCTCTTTCTCCCTTCCTTCCCCTCTGTCTAAAAATAAATAAAATCTTAAAACAAAAAAAAAATACAAAGAGGCAGTCACTGAATAGCCATGGGGATATAAAGTACAGTAGAGGAAATGGAGTCACTAAAGAACTTATACTCATGACCCATGGACATGAACAATGATGTGGGGACTGCTGAGGGAGTGGGGGTGCTGGGTTGAGGGTGGCAAAGGGGGAAAAACTGGGACCACTGTAATAGCACAATCAATGAAATATAACGAAAATACCTTATTGTAGTGCACATACAGCATAGATATGCTCAACAAAGATATGATTCCCATCCTGGGTGGGGTGGCACAGGACTTTATCATGCTACCCTCAATGGCATGTGTTTTAAAACTTAAGAACTGTTTACTTCTGAAATTTTCCATTTAATATTTTTGGACTATGGTTCACCATGTGTAACTGAAACTGAGGGAAGCAAGACCAGGAATAAATGGGGGCCTACTGTAGTAGGTAATTACAGAAGACAGGAGAACTGACAAGAAAAAGGACTTAAAGAAAGAAGGTTATAAAAGAGAAGAGGCTGGTAATTCAGAAGAGCCTCCAGACCCCTAGAGTTCAAATGATAATGATATGTAAAGGTGCAGACACAGGACACTCTACTTCAGGGTGTAAAATGCTTTGTTAGCTTTTGTACTTAAAAGGTTCAAGAGCGTAAGTGGGGTAGGTGGTAAACTGCCTCTAAAAAACCTTACATAAAAGTACAACAGCACAAACTCTGGAGCCGGGAGTCTTCTAATCCTGGCTCCATATTGACAGGTGTGACTTTGGGCAAATTACTTAATTTTATGGGTCTTGGTTTCTTCATCTGCAGAATAGGGGTAATTGTATCTATCACAGAGGTGGATATGGTTAAGTACTGCATAATGATAACCTGAGATACCAGTTGTGAAAGTTCAAAGAAACTAAAAACATCATATAGACACAAGGCCTAATAGATCAATGGAAAACAGGAATAGGGGAGAAACGTTCCGATCCCTTCTGAGAAATTCTCATTGCCAATTTACCTGAAACTGGCTTTGATCTGGCTGCTGCTGTTGACATACCCCTTATACTTCATGGAAAGTGACAAATCTCTAAGATCATATAGTCTGATTCTGGAGTCATTTGAGGTTACCAGTATCTAAAAATAAAAAAACGGAACAGTTCAATATATAATCTTTTCATCTAAGTTAAGCTATAATAAAAAAAGTATATACACATACAGAATATACCTCAAAACTAGAAAAAGCAGTATTCCAAAGGAAAGGGACTACATTCTTAGCTAAGATATTAAGAACTAACTTTCAGAAGTCTATATACAGTATTGAGAGAGATGGTTTTGAATACTTAGTACCTTATTTTCTCCTGGTAAAGGCTCAATGCCAGTAATTTTTCTTCCAACCTTGTTGCGTCCTCTGGTAGAGCGGACATGTATCTGTGTGTGGTATTTCAAATGCTAAAAAGAAATCACAAATTTAACAGATTAGAATTAGAGGGAATATCAAAGATCATCTGATCCATCTCATAGACACAATATTATTTGCTCCAATTTACAGATAAAGCAGTTAAAGCACAGAGAGGATATATCAACTTAATTCAAAAGCACAAAAATGTTTTACTAAGTATTCAATTACATAATTTATACAAGATATTCATTTACCTCTGTATCATAGAAAATGCATCTGCCATCATATGTCCCAATCACCGCATATTTGCCATTTTGGCAGAAATTTGCTGCTGTGATCAATTTTGTTTGACCATCTACTTCATTCCACAAAGCCACTTTTTTGTCAGGTATGTTCCAAAGACGGAGCTTTCCATCCAATGACCCACTTAGAAAATACCTGTCATCCTAAAGATGTGACAAAATTTAGAAAGCTTTCATTTTACTACATCAAGAAAAACTGATTAGCAAATTAATACATTAACTCTATTAGAAATGTTTAAATATGTAGGTCTCATTTTAAAAGTACTATTCTTCAAGTAAGCATTACTTTATTCACTAAAAATAACAACAATTAGAAAACAGAGTATTCCTTTTGTAGAAATGACACTGTGATTTTATCATATCCTTCAACTTCTCCCAAAGTACGGATGTAAACAGATAATATGCTGAAATGTGTAGTATGTAGAAGTGTTCTGTGATCAAATACAGTGAGTTTGAAAAACTCTGTGTTACAGAAAATGAATCAAGATTCTCAGTTCCAAATGGGGGATTAAGTAGTTGCCATTTTCCAGCTTATTTAACCATGGATTTTTTGTGTGTGTGTGTGGAGAGTTGGTAGGAGGTCAGGGTAGGCACATCTGGCAGGGCTAGTACCTTGGAGGAACATGCTTTGGGAAAAAAACCATCCTATAATGATACGTTTGCCCATGGCCTTTTCTGGGACACGTGTTAATAGCTGGGACAAAAAAGTAATGCCAGGTAGCTCATAGAACCAGTCAATTTTTGGCACTCTGACACCCTGTCAGCAGAGGATCGCTTCACCAATCAAAGTTTCAATCAAATTCTCAATTTCATACCAGGGGTTCTCATCCAGGGGCAACTTGGTTCCATAGAGAACAGCTAGCAATGTCTGAAGACATTTTTGATGGTCACAACTGTGGGGTGGGGCGCTACTGACATCTAAGTAAGTCCAGGAATGCTGCTATACATCCTACAATGCACAAGATAGCCTTTCCCGCCCTCTAAAACAAAGAATTATCCAGCCAAAAATGTCAACGGTGCCAAGGTTGAAAAACCATGCTCTAAAATAAAACTAGGCATACCAGTAAGCTGGCTTAATTTTTGGTAACATAAGAATTAATGATAAAATAATTGGGATGCCAAAACTAGAAACAGATTCTCTGCTCAAGATTATTCTTCCTACCCATCTCTGAAACCTGTCAAGAATAATCTATACAGAATGGGTATTTTTATGGCTATAGTATAGGAGGCTTGACTCAATGTCTACCAGCAGAAAAGCTGAACAAGGAAAAGGAATTCACCTTGGCTTTACAAATCAGAATTTTATTTACATACATACACACGTGTGTATACATGTGCATCTCCACTTCGCTACTTCTTTTACAACTCTGCTATCTTCCTTCTAGATAACATTTAATAGTCACGTTTCATAAGAAAATGTCAACATCACTCCATTCTCCCCTAGAGCCTCTTAAAAAATCTCTAGGTCAGCAGAACTTTTAGAATTAGGGCTTTTTGGTTTCCAAAATAAAACCAAAAAATACAGAAAAATTATCGGCTAAACAGAAACCTTAATAACAATGTACTATATAGATACATCTAATACTTCTCTCTTTCCACTGACACGTCAAGTTAAAACAGAAGCACAGGAAAGGATTTCGTTCACAGCTGCTGACAGGGGTAAATCCACCCCTCTATTGTGATCTTGGTTGACAGGTGGGGGTGTTATTCAGAAAGGCTTGATGGTTAAAACTGATAAGGTATTCACATACATTAAACATTTTTAATTTTCAAAAGTTCTTAGCCAAATTTTTTAAGGGTTCAGTATTATTACTGCTTGTGTTATAAGCTTGCCTGGGGAAGGAAATTATATTGAGAAAAACAAAAAAAAAGTCACTCGTCTCTCTTAATTTTGGGGAAAAAGAGGACAAAATGTGAATATAACGGAAACACTGCATTAAAAGGACACTGAGCATTAAACTTATAGAGATGAGGATGTGATTGGAGATATAATCATACATCAGTGCAGGGGAGGGAAAGTAATAATACATCAACCTGAGTCAGCTTAAGCTCTCCACTTATTTCAACCTAGCTAGTGAAGTAGAAACAACATGTGACCCCTTTGCTTATATAGTTGCAAAAGATTAAAATTAATTTAGCCTTAGGCATTTGATGGCTCTATCCTATATGGGCAGAAGACAGGTCTGCAATTCCATGGTAGTAGACTTTTCTCCTTTAGTTGAAATCTTGTGAAATACTTTTTTCCAGAGGAAAGATACTAAAGGATTTTCTACACTGAAAATAATGCCAATTAAACTACTACTACAACCCCCACAAGACTGGCTAATACGCTATTTGATTGATCAGTCAAGCAGACTGACCAATACACTATTTATGGAAGTGTAAATCAGTGTACCTGTTTCAGGAAACTATGATGTATCTGATAAGCTAAAATATACAATTCTCTTTTTCTCTCTCAAAAAACAAAAGTAAATAAAGTGATCTCAATGGTTCTAGATATTAAACAGGAATTCAGTATTATCTTGTAACAAATTTTGGACTTTGCCTTTTTTCAACCCTTTTCTCTTTGTCTCTTCCCTTCCCAGCCTTCCCACAACTATTCCTGCTTCTATGCTTCCCTTTCTCATTTATCGACTTGTTCTCTTCTTTTCTTCCACCATTTCTAATGTCTCTCATCTTAAATAGGATACTTTATTTATACCCTGCAGGTCTTACTAAAGATTTAGAATGACTTTTCATTGTTATATTTAGAACATAACATTTCCAGTTCTTCTAATGCAGATTAACAGAATATTTATTTCCTATTTCATTTTTTAAAGCAAAATCAAAGTCTAAATTAAGTTATTCTTAACTATGTAGCTGTTAATTTTTTTTAGAAAAATAAAGTTTTTATTCACTCTCCAAGACAGGAGAGGGGCATGGTGTGGAGAGAGACACCAGCCAATTTTTTTTTTCTGTAATCCAACTACCCTCCAGAGAAACCTGGTTCCCTCACAATCCTTGGAGTATAACAAAAAAATGTATAAACAATTACTTACTCTTGGATGAAAAGCTATGGCAGTGACAAAATCTATGTGCTGAAAACAGCAAAGGCATTCTCTTCTGGAAATATGCCATAATCTGACTGTTTTATCCATCGAAGAAGAAAGCAGAAAGTAGTTCTATGGAAAAATTGTCATTGATTATTTTACCACCATTAAAAAAAAGCAAACTACACAGCATCAGAAAGAACAGAAGATTGTATCAAATTCACTTGGAAGATCCCATTTTTTCCAAAACAGTTAAATACCATTATTTCTTAGATTCTATGAATGTTTCACATTATCTATTCTGGAATTATATTGGAATTCGGCTATGAATCTAAGGCAGATATTCATTTGATTGTCACTTCAGTTATTTTTACATTAACAACTCAGATGAATTTAAACTCACATGGAGTCTGTCACGTAAAATGCCTTCAAAAAGATTATCCTATAATACAGTATGGAAATGAAGTTATTGTGCACCTGTCACACTGTAGGCAAGATAATTACAGAACAGAAATTGTCAAATCTACGAGCAAAATAGAACCAGAGGCATGGAAACAAAGAACAGACTGACAGTGCCCAGAGGGGCAGGGATAAAGGTGGAAAGAAGGGGAAGGGACTAGTCAAGGAACATGTCTGAGTGACCCGTGGCCATGGGCAGCAGGGTGGGCACTGACTGTGGGAGTTGCAGGTGGGTGGGGCAGTGGAGAGCAATGGGGGCAAAATTGGGACAACGGTAATAGAACAACAATAAAATATTCAATTAAGAAAGTAAAAAAAATTGTCAAATCTCTCAGAATAGATCACAGAATTTTGAAAGCTAGAAAAGGGTAGTATAATGTGATCTCACCTATAAGTGGAACCTAATCAACAAAACAAACAAGCAAGGAAAATATAACCAGAGACATTGAAAGGAAAAAGAAACCAACAGAAATGAGAGGGAAGAAGGGAGGGGGTAATGGGAAAAGGAAGGGGAAGGGTCAAATCAAGGAACCTGTATAAAGGACCCATGGACAAAGCCAAAGTGCGGAAGGATTGAGGGAGGGAGGTGGGGGTGGGTGGGGCAGGGGAAAGTGGGGGCAGGTAAATGGAGAAAAATGTATCTGAACAATAAAAAAAATAAAAATAAAAAAAGGGTAGTATAACTGATTTAGGCATTGTGATGGATGATCACCCAGGAACCAAACATCTATTAGTCAAACGCTTCCAGCTGCCCTGGCAGGTATGGCTCAGCTGACTGGAGCATTGTCACAGGCTTGGAAAGGGCTAGGGTTCAATCTCTGGTCGGGAATCTTATGAGAGGCAACCAATTGATCTCTCCCCCCTCCCCCTTCATCTCTTTAACAAGCAGTGAAAAAATGTCCTCAGGTGAGGATAAAAAAAGAGCTTCCAGCTGGCAGAAGCTCTTTATTTCTAAACACAATCGATTTAAGGGGAGAACTATGAGTTACACTGAGTGTGAAAACCCAAATGAGACCATATTATTCTTTGGTATGCATAAAAATGCTAAACAAATGGAAGTACTGACATTTAATGAGTACTTACAATGTGCTAAACATTGTTCTTAGCACATTACGAGGCAGGTGTATTATTATTCTCCTTTTTACAAAAGAGAACACTGAGGCAAAGAGGTTAAATAATTGGTTTAAGACTACACAGCTTGCCAGTGGCAGAACGGGCAGTCGGCTCTAGGTATAGGCTCTAGCCACCACACTCTTCTGCAGAGTGCTTCAGTAGAAGACGTGATGGAAAACAACCAGACGCTTTGTCATTTACTTACAGCAATGAAAGAATCTTACATCTTTAAACGTAGAAAGACTAAGCAGAAATATTGATTTGGATATGTAACTGTATTGATAAATATATGCTCTTTGGGTTAGCTTATAAGGCACCCATTTTATAAGGCACAGAATTTTGAAAGATTTAAAATAATTTTAAAACATCTAATAACAATTATTTTTATTTTCAAGATCTACTGAGTTCCAGACAAGTTTGAAGAGTATGTGCAGTTTACTTTGTATTTCCTCTTAATAACAACTATATAAAAAACTAAATCTATGGTCTGTTGTTCCTTAAAATAACTTTATTCAATTCTTACAATAGTCCATTGTTTGAAGTATATGAAGAAAATATGAAGACATGCCTAGAAGTGAAGATGCTTAAGACATGTGAAGATTTGTCCTAATATACCAAGAGATTCCTGTTCAATAAATACTTATTGAATTAGTAAAATTAAATAATTTTATTAAACTGAGCATAATCTTGGGAGTGAAAGAAATTAGATTCAAATCTAAGTTCTAACCATAACTAGTTTTGTGATCTTGGACAGGCCAGAGGCTCTGTCTTCTAATCTACAAAATGAAGTATCATCTACCTCACAGGGTTATTATTGTAAGAATTAATGAGGTAATTCTTGTTATCTGGTACAAAATAAGTCTTCAACCAAAAGAAAACCCACCATAAACACCAATTGTGCTAGATACTGAAGAGAAACAACAGCAAAATAAGATCTGGTCCCTATTGTCAAGGGGCTTAGAATCTTGCTGCAAGCAAGACTCTGAAATGCACATAGGTAGTTAAGTAAAAAATGAAAGTTTAATCCTTATGTATGCATAACCTCTTGGTTCTGTTGCTCTGGAGAACTCTGCCTGATACAGTGGTCAGTGGAGAACTAATGCCTTCCACTTAGTGTGACATTTCAGAAAAAATATTGGTTTGCTTTAACAAAGTAAAATTAGTGCAAGGTTCCCAATTATGTACTTTGCACTCATTGCTCCAAATGATCATGATTATCAGATTAAAGATTAGATTTCCATCTTTCGACAACTCAGTCAGACTTCACACAGGGTGGAGAAGGGTACAAAGACACAATTCGGGCTCAGTTTAAAGCCAGACTCTAAGGTGAGGCCCAAGTTTCTTCCAGGAGGTTAGAGAAAGACGTGACTGATGGGTTATGAAATCCATCTAGACAGCTAAATAAGTATGACAAGAGCAGCAATTCATAAATGGAGTGATTCAAAGCTGAAGCTCAGAGAAATCCTGATTTGCCAATTCATACAAGTGATATCTTTGTGGCACATGAGGTTCTCCTGACATAGTTAAGACATATGGGCATCACCAGTATCCATCATAGTATTTTTTTAACTCAGTTGGTTGACTTTTCTCAATTTAAAGCTTTTAAATATTACTCCTACAACCACTAATTCTTAATATATTTTAGCTTCTGATTACTGACAAATTTCAATACAAAGAAAGTATAAGGTATTATGCAAAAATTCAAAACCTGCTTCCTGCTTTAAAGACTTGAATTGAAATTTAAAATATCTCTAAATTTTCACCAACTTGTGAAAATATTTGATCAGTGGCAAAACAGACTCTCTACTTCTGAAATAATTTTGTTCTAAGGGGAAAAATCATAAAATTAAGGTTTATCAGTGATTCACAGAATATAAGTGTTAAACCTAAATTTGTAATTTCACAAATGTAGCAGATTAGCCCCAAAGCAGTCTTGATTTGGGAAGATCAGGCTTCACCTCTGTAGATGAAGTCATATCCATTTTGCTGAGGGTACTTTGCAAAATTATAAAAGATGTAAAAGGTATAGTATATAAACAGATCCACATAGACGCTGTTAAGTAATATAAACATTTTCTTATGAGCGTAATGTAACATCTCTGTTAACTTTGATTAATTTGCACATAATGCACACAAAGTATATATGAACATTCAAACACTCAGCAGAGTGACAATCATACAAATAAAAAATGTTTTTATCCTAAAGTCATAGTTACATAGAATTAATACACAATCCAAATAAAACTTCCCTACTTTTGACCATGAAAGATCAAGGAGATCAGCAGTATGTCCTTTATATTTGCAAAATGGCCGTTGTCGAAATGGTGCATTTTTATCATCAGGGTCTTCATCAGCTCCACTGCATACCTATTTGGACAATCACAAATGTTAAAACAGGCTAAACAAAGGCTTTATACACTTCCCACCCCATATATCCGCTCATCATTTTGTATGGTGCTTGAATGAAATCTTGATCCACCAAAAGCAAACTCCCCTTTATGCTGCATTTGCTATTATTACCTCCTTGACCTAATCAATAACAAACCAAGATAATCAACTGAAGACATTGTGCTATCACAGTCTTTCCCCTCCCTAAGAGAGCCAGCACCAAAGGGTGATGATGACGGGTCTAAGCCAATCAAGACAAGCTCATTCCCTTTCTCGGTGATGACTGGCTTAGGTATGGGCACATGGTACAATTTTGAGCTATTAGACGTGAGAGAAAGTTTATTGTGGGGGGCTCTAAAAGGATTTCCTCATTCTTAAAAAGGGCATACAAAAAGGGACCTTCCTCTTTCCTGCCTCTGAACATTGTTATCTGCATGTGACACCTAAGAGTGTGGCAACCATCGAAGGAACCATGAGGGAAACCAACCCAGGAGAACAACAGATCAAGAATAGCAAAGCAGGAAGATGGCAGGACCCTGTGTCCCTGACGATACTACAGAGCTTTTGAATTAGCCACCCCTGGAACCGCCTTACCTCCAGACTTGCTTCCTCATTGCTTAAGGCATTTTCAGTTGGAATTCTGTTATTGGAAGTCAAAAGCATCCTGACAGAGGTAGGTGAAAAATAATGCCATTCTTTTGTGCCATGCATTTAGTTTACAACATGCTTCTGTAGTCATTATCTCAATGAATCCTAACAACTCTGAGAGGTAGGTATTAACATTATGAAGATATAGAGATTAAGAAAAAAAATCAAGGCTCAGAGAGGTTAAAATAACATATTTAAGGTCACATAGCCACCTGCAAACAGCAGAACCAAAGCAGAAATACAAGCCATTCAACTTCAAGTTCGGAGACTGTTCCTGAAATGTTTTAGAGGATGTTAGCATGAGCAAAAATATGGAGTGTTAGTTAAGCCTTAGGGGTTGGTAGGATGATGAGGCCTGAGAACACATATGTGGATTAAGGTAAAAAGGTACTTTGAGACCGGATCATAGAGTCTCGAACTTGTGGCTTAAAAGTTTAAACATTCTAATGCAATGGAGAGTTGACACAAGTTTCTGAAAACAAAAAATAATATAACTTGACTGGTGCTCTAGAAAGAGAATGCTGGGCAATGGTGTAAAAGATCATTTGGAGAGTGAGAGAATGGAGGCAAGAAGAGTGGTCAGTAAGTTTAAGTAAGAATAGTAAGGATTTAAACCAAAACAGTGGGCATGGGGATAGATTAAAAACTGCCAATTCTATTTGTCTAGAATTTTACAGTTAATAAAAATATCTTCACATCCTCTGTGGAGATAGACCAGCCACGCATATGCCCTGACATTTTGCCAAGCTCTACTAATCCTAGATGACTACAGCTACTGCCCTTAATTTTGCTGCCAGTCCCAGGGGCACTGCTAGAACATGTAAAACAAAGCAGGCTTGTCCCACTGCATCAAATTCAACCTTTTCTTTAATAATCATTTACATTTAATTAACTCCTTAACATATTTCCTCTAGCGGTGATTCCAGATCTCTTCCTCCTTAAACATCCATTTTCTTCTCCTTATACTCTACCTTAAAAAAAGTACTTAATGTTTTCCTGATTATAAAATAATACATGCTCAGTGTAGACAATTTAAAAAAATCCTAGAAAGTAGGAAAATTCAAATTAAAACCACCCATAATCTGTTAACATTTTGATCTTCATCTTCCTTTTTTAAAAACATAATTGAGATCATATTCTATACATGATTCAGTACCTTCCTTTTTATCAAATCGTGAGTGTTTTCTGTATTCCACTCTTCGAAAACGCTTACTAGCTGCATATGAATGCAGCTTAATTCAATAATTCTCTAATCTGGTGGTCATCCAGGCATTTCCAATTTTTTCCTAATATAAATAACAAGCCAATGAACAATCTGGAACATGAATCTTCATCCCTATTTGATTTAAAAAAAAAATCCTAAGATAAGGGCTATTACCTGGTCAACTTGAGACTTTTATAGTATCTTCTGTTGTTTTAATAAAGGCAGGTAAGTTTATTTAAAATTTTTAAAGAAATACAGAAGTATAAAGAATAAAATAAAACTGAAAATCCTACCTCCTAGAGACAACTGCTAGTGATAATTTAGTGTGTTTCCTTTAAGTTTTTATCTATAAATATTTATAGGTATTTTAGTCAAAATTGGGATAATATTGTATCCAATTTTTCATTCTGCTTTTTTGACATTACACTTTATTTTGAATATATTTAATGCCATTAAATAGTCTTTGAAAACAATTTAAGAATAGAATAATCCTCTACTGAATGGACTATAACATAGATTTTATTTTCCAACTGTTAACAATTTAGCTTGGTCAGGTCTTGTGAGGACACTAAGATGAAAATCCTTTTACCTACATTTTCGGGCATATCCGATTACTTCTTTATATAGATTTTTAAAGGTAGAATTATTAAAAATAGAGTTACTAAATAAAATATATTTCATCTAATCTATATCTTTCTAAATAGATATCTATGTCTAGAGAGATATTTATATCTCTACATAAATATATGTTTACATACATAAATATATAAAACTTTATTATGAACATTTCAAACATACACAGAAACAGGGAGAATACAGTAAATAGCATAATGAACCTCACACATCCATTGCCTGCTTTGACAATCATCATTTTACTCATTTTATCAATCCTCCCACTTCAATGTATTTGCTTACTTTTGCTGGAGCATGTAAAGCAAGACCCGAATACCACTGACTTTTATCAGTAAGTACTCTCTCTCTCTCTCTCTCTCTCTCTCTCTCTCTATATATATATATATATATATCTAGCTAAAAAGCCCTCTTTTAAACATAACTACAATGCCATTACCACACCTAAAGAATACAATCTGTATCATCTAATATCTAATCCATATTCAAATACCCTGATTACTTAAAAATGTCATTTTAAAGTTGGACTGCTATGAAAACTTGTAAGCCTTCTGATATTTATGAACACTTACCAGACATTGTATTAGTTACTTGAGATACCAAAATAAATGACATTCCTTGTCTTATGACCTATTCTCAATATTTAAAATCCAGAGTGAGCTTTTTTAACATGTCAGATTTATGTCATTCTCTGTTCAAAAACCCTCCATTAGCTTCCACCTTTCTCAAAACAGCAGCCAAAGTCCTTGCAATGGCCCATACGCTATGACTGCCCCATCCACATCTTTGTGACTTCATTTTCTGTTACTCTCCCCCTCCCTCACTGGCTCCAGCTACCCAAACCTCAATGCTGTCTCTTCAACACAACAGAACTCCTGCCTTACAGTAGTTTCACTTGCTGTTCACTCCACCTGGAATGTTCTCCTACAGAGATAACCATATGACCACTTCCTCACTTCCTTCAGATTTTGCTCAAATGACCACTTTATCTGCTTTCTTTTCCTCATAAAATTCATCACCTTCAAATATATTAGAATATTTACTTATTTCTCTGTCTTCCACCACTAGAATTTAAACTTCAAAACAACAGATATTGGTGTATCTTTTGTTTACTATTATATGCCCGATTCCTAGAGCAGTGATTAATTCATAGTTACTCAAATACAGGCACTCAATACATACTTGTGGACTAAATGAAGACATAGTGCCAGACCTTAAGATGTCAACTCGCGGAGCATACTGGTTAAGAGCATAAGCTCTAGACACAGATCAGAGCTGGGTTCTAAATCTGACGCTGTATCTATCAACTGTGTGAAACTGGTGAGTTACTTAATATTTCCTAAGCTTTCTATTCATCATCTAAAAAACAGAGTTCTTAATAGTATTTCACAACAGTATCAGGACTGTTGTAAGTTTACATGAGATAAGACATAAAATGCACTTAGCAAAGTACATGGCGCAAAGGACGGACACATAAAATGTTAGCTGTTGTTACATAAATTGATATAGTTTAATAAGTGCATTTTAACAGAAATATGGGCAATGTCCCACGGGAACAATGAGGGAGCCTCTGGGTAATTACGCATGAAGTGAAACAACGAATGCTTCCGGGTGGAGACCGGAGTCTGAAACGAATTTATCAGGTAAAGGGGAATAGCATATGTAAATATATGGAATCCACAAAAAGGCAACAATGAATAATCGAGTGGCTCAGAACATAAGGTTTGTGAGAGGGAAGGGTGGAAAATAAAATAAGCTGAGGTCGGACTGATCTGTAAAAAGACTGAGTCAAGCCAAGGATTTTGGCCTTGATTCTAGAGGAAAAAAAGAGAGCCAAAAGGAGTGATTAAACAGGAGTAACATGATCAGATTTGTTTTACAGGAAAGTAATTCTGCTGGCATTGTGGATGAAAGACTGGAATCTGGGAAAGAGCTCTAATGGTCCAGGTAAGAGATAAAGCCAGGATTACAGCTGTGGGGATGAAAGGAATGGCCAGATTCCAAAGACATTTGGGCGGGATGTCATGAAACACTGAAGGGAGGGAAGAGAGTAAAAAGTGATCACAGTTTCTAACTCGGGAGATGGTATTATTAAACAATGAACTGACGTACACTGTCAAAGGAGTGGTTTTCTTAGGAAAATTCTATGTATTTTACTTAATTCTGTTTTGGACATATACTAATATTGTTGATGTCTGTCTCCCCCCATGTGGATAGGTTCTTGGCATGGATTGTCCACTGCATCTTTCTATTTCCAGTGCCTAAACCAAGTCTAAACCAACGCATATTTTAAATAAAATGTTGCATATGTAGAATTTCACAAAAATTACTTCTCATTCCTTTACAGTTAACTCCCTTCTCCAAGCTTTTGATTCTATTGATCTTGAAAGGGATCAGAATGTCACCCCCAAATATGCCTCTTTGCGTAAGAATTATTTTGAGCTGAAGAAAACTTAGAAGAAACAGACACTAGAAAGTCTCTACCCTTCTCCTTTCTACCTGAAAGCAGAGCATAAAATTCCCTCTGTGAAGGTGTCTTCCCCTCACCCTCTCCTTTACCAGAAAGGGGAGAATGAATCTTATCTCTGGAGATAACTCCCAGGACTCTACTAAATAACCCTTATCTTACATTATTTTCAAGTAATATATTTACCTTTCCACAACTTACCACCGCTAAGAGCCCAAACCCCTTTCTTTGTCTTTTCCATCTCCACAGACTTATTGCTCTTTTTTAAAATGATATTAAGCCCCTGGGTTTAGCTGTTTCTTTGCGTGTGCCTTATTTTTCTTTTTTAAAAAAGATTTGATTCATTGATTTTTAGAGAGAAGGGAAGGAAGGGAGAAAGAGAGGGAGAGAAACATCAATGTGTGGTTGCCTCTTGCACACCCCCTACTGAGGACCTGGCCTGCAACCCGGCCATGTGCCCTGACTAGGAATTGAACCAGCGACCCTTTGGTTCACAGGCCGGCACTCAGTCCACTGAGCCACACCAGCCAGGGTGCTCTATTTTTCTATGAAAGCCTCCACATGCGTATCATTTCTCCCCATTTAAAAATTTATTTATTGAGAAAGAGAGAGAGAGGCAGAGACAGAGACAGAGACAGACACTGATTTGTTGTTCCACTTATTTATGTATTCATTGATTGATTCTTGTATGTGCCTAAACTGGGGATCAAACAGACAACCTTGGGATATTGGGACAATGCTCTAATCAACTGAGCAACCTGGCTAGGGTTCCTTTCTCCTGGTAATGCCCTTTGTCAGGTTATTTTGTAGACCCCCAGCTGCAGAAACTACGAGGGTGGAGGAATTTTTTTCCTCCCCTACAATCTATTCTTAAAAGTTCTAAGCACCAGTTAAATACTATAATACCCATACTGATGTTCCACTAATCAAGCCCACCAAACATAGATTTACCGAAGAAAAGCATTTATTTTAGGTAAATCGCATATTTAAAACTTCTAGTGTCAAGAAGAAACTTTACAAGTCTCTAGCATAATGGAGCAAAGTATGTATGTCTGTCTGCTTTTCTGCCTTATGTTTACCGAGCTATTTTTGGAAATCAACAACAACAACAACAACAAAGAGCAAAACAGCCAGAATTTTAAGCTTGGCATGACCAGTGAGTGGGTGACCGATCTGGTGTGCGTCATGCTGTAGGCCTCACTGTGCAACAACTTTACACGGATGCTAAGAAGACGAGAGCGAGAATGCAGTTCAAAACAGATATAACATATCAGTATCATGAGAAAAAAGAAAAAAAAAAAGAACACACACACACACACCAGGAAAATAAACTTCATTGTGCTTATTGTACTTCACTGCAGCTAGCACTAGGTTCAAAGATAACAACTGATACTGAACTCCAAAGGCATATGAAATAGAATAGAGGCTTCTTTTAACTGTCCCAATAGAATGACATAAGTAAAAGAAACCCCAGACAATCTTTTCCTGAAAACAACAGATAGAAAGTGATACTCAATTATTCCAGGGAAAAAAAAAACAACAACAAAAACCTCAGTATTCCAGAGGGTCACTACATTTTGTGTCAAATAACTACTATGCTCTTCATTTAAAAGGCTTTGTACTCGAACAAACTGGGAATTCTGTAGGGTTTTGGGGGGGCATGGATGGAAGTAATTAAAAATCTGTAAGTATGATTGTTAAAATAAGCATAACAAGATGGTACAAATAATCCCTGTTTCTAATAGCAACCCATGCCTGGAAACTTTATGGTGAATTAAACTAATAACAGCAAATGCTTTCCCCTAAAGCAAAGAAGTTAAAAATTTCTCCATCTACTACTACATTAGTCAGTGAAGATTTTTCTGGAGGGAGTAGGCCTTGAAAAATGGGCAAGCTTGGAGTTGAAAGAAGGGAGATTGCAGGCATCCAGATAAGGGGAATAGGAATAAGGGCACAGAAGCAAGAATTCAACACTGATTCAAGCCTATCATATTTAGACATGGGGTTAGGTTGCAAGGATACGAAGATCTGTAAGAACAGTTCTTTGCCTTAAATCAGCCCAGAGCCCAGCCAGTGAGACACAACTGCCAAGAAAGACATGGTGATATCATTGTCAGAGTACATATGATGTATGGTTAGAAAACAAATGAGGAACAATTGTGCCTGCTTGATTCAGGGAAAATAAAGAGAGAGAGAGAACGTATTTGAGCTGAATCTTGAAGGATGAGTAGGGCTTTGCCCTGTGAGGAAAGGGGACAGGGAGGGCATTCCTGGCAAATGAAACATGGACATAGACATGAAAGTGAGTGTTTACGGTACAGACCTATATCCAGCAAAGCAAATAGGATGCGCAGGCACTAGGGAATTAGAACTCAGTCAAAAAGGTAAGATGAAGCAATGTCACGAAGGATCTTATTCTGCAGGCTACAAGCCGCCCATCCAAAGATTTTAAGCCACAAAATAGCAATGTCAGATCCGTATTTTGAAAAAAGAAATTGCTGGTGGCAGTGTAGAAAATGAACTGGGTAGAAACCAGAGGTAGAAAAACCGATTAGGAGGCTCCAGCAAACATTTAAATGAGTGTCATGGGTGTCAAGGGTCTAGATGATGTGAATGACAATGATAAGGGGGCAGATTCCATGGGCATTTGTAGGTAGAAGTAGAATGGATGAGAATTTGTAACTAATCTGGTGGGTAAGGGCAGAAAATTAATAGAGTGTTTCTGACTGAGTTAAAACAGTAACTTATGGATGTTGATGCTATTAAAAACGGTCCAAAAGAGAGAAGCAGGGTTGTGTATAGATAAAAATGTATCAGTGAATGACTATTAATATCTGTCCAGTTACTCAAGCCTGACACCTGGGAATCATTCTAGGCTATTCACTTACTAGCTAGTCAGTCACCAAGTCCTAGAGATCCCATTCCTTTCACTGCTCTGGAATTCAGTCCTCTTTATAGATTTTAGACCCACTGCTATCATAATCTATTATAATCGAAGTACTCATTTCTCTCCTGAATTGACAGCCTCGTAAGTGGTCTCCCCGTCTCTACACTGCAGTCCTCATCCAATTTTTTTTTTTAAATCTTCATCCGAGAACATTTTTTCTTGCTTTTAGAGAGGAAGGGAGAGACACATCGATCAACTGGCTACCTCCCGCACACGCCCAGACTGGGGATAGCATGTGCCTGGAGCACAGATTGAACCCCCAACCTAGGTATGTGCCCCGACTGGGAATCGAACCTGCAACCTTATCGTTACAAGACAAAGCTCCAAGCAACTGAGCCACTCCAGCCAGGGTCATGCAATCCATTCTTTACAGTGCTACCAGAATGCTCTTTCTAAAACAAAAGTCTACACATTCCAAGTAAGATCCTGATAAAAACCCCTCAAAGCACCTTCTCGCCCAGTAGCTTGTAGGATAAAGTTCAAATGTCTGGGTTTAACATAAAAGGCCATTTGAAACCCCAATCCTGACTACCTCTCCTACAACTCTCACCATGTACGCTTTGTTTCTGCCACATGGAATTTCTTGAAGCGCTTTTAACCAGCCATGCTCTTTCAGCCTCCATACCTTTGCACTTGCTACCTCCTCTGAAATGCCCCTTCCTTCCTTCTCTCATCTATTATAGTTGATAGCTATATCACCTAGCTCAAACAGCAAAGGCTCCAGGAAGCTTGTCCTGACACCCTGATTCACAAGGCTAACTCCTATACCTGTGCAATACCTTCCGTAACATATTACCATCCAATACTGTAACTGTGGTTGTCTCTTTCACTGGTCAGCAAAATCCCTGAGGCCATAGAATAAGTCTCTTTTGACTTTGCAGAATCTAGCAGTGTCTGGCACATGGACCAGGCACTCAGAAAACATTTGTTGAAGGAGTTGTTTTAGACCTATTAATTGATGTGCTTGAAGAACGTATAGGTGGAGAGACCCTATATATATTTTGTTATGTGAAAGGGTAGCATGCACAATAATATCTCATTCTTGTTTTAAAAACATAAAGCTACTGAAAGGGAATGAGAATTATGGAGCTAAAGCCAGTTCAGGACTAAAGGCAACAAGTGAGTAAGTCAGCTGAGAATGGCCAAGGACACAACCCTGAGAAAGAGCAACATTTAAGGGGGTGGAAGAGATAGCAGGGATATAGGAAGAGACCAAGAGAAAAACAGAACCCAGAACCATGGAAAGCTGAGAGTAGGGAAAAGTTTGTGTCAAATACACTAGAGCCAATGAAATCCTAGGGAAATACTGGTGAGCAGGTGGACATAGGTACTCTTTGTTTACATCACATTTGCCCAGATCAATACACAAGCACAGTGGACAGTTTAGAATATTACGTATTCCACTTTTTAGGTTTAAAGTTGGTTATATTTAATCCTCCAGCTCTGAGGTCAAACGAAAATCATTCAGTTATTTTAAACTACCTAAAACCGTGATAAAGCATTTGTTTAAACTAAGATAGAAAAATTAAAATATTTCAGTATCTTATTTCTTTCCTTAATTACCTCTTATTCAGGTATCCATTATTATTTCTTAAAAGTATTTAACATGGATTTGAGGGGAAGGGATTTTGTGTCATTTAAGTTTACATTCGTAGTTTGGTAGCTTGAGTAATATTCACTGTCCGACAACCTTAAAAAGTCACACGTTTTAAAATTTACTAATTCTAAAAGAAGAAACTCTTCTAACACAGCTTAATTTTAACTAAGTGCTTTCATGCAACTGAATGCCTCATAAATGATAAGGTACTTAAAAAAACCCAGAAGAAAGAAAACAATAAGGTACTTCATAGTAAGCAAATAAAATTATAGTATTTAACAATAGTAACTATGAAATAACAAACTTACCCCTGTATCTGTATCAGATTTTGATGAATTCAGGCTCTCCTGAGAGGGTGATGGCGACACGCGTCCTGAAAAACAACATGACTGTAAAAAGGAATGTACATACAGACGTACCTGTACATGTAGAAGTACACATACACACATCCAATCAGAAATAATGACACAGGAACGCCTAATTAATAGTCAAGAAAGTAACATCCTAGAAAAATACATGTGAAACATTAACTCTTAAGGCACCAAAATATTTGTTTTAATCATTTTTATATAGAATCTTTATAAAATGGCTTAACTATTTTCCCACTTAAAGTATTAGGTTGGCCAAAATTCCATTTAGTTTTTTCCGTAAAATAAAAGACACATTTTTCATTTTTACCAATAACTTTCTTGATTTGGATATTTTGAGTATGTTGGTTATCTCCCGCACGGTATAACGTTGGTTGTTCTCAATTAATGTCTTGACTGGGTTGCTATCAACTTCACCCAGTCCACCTGACCATGGAGTATGGTCCATCAAATCCCTAGCACGAAACTTCGCAAATGACTTCTGACACGTTCAGTCAGTCACAGCACCTTCTCCATACGCTGCACAAATCTTTTTTGTGTGTGTGTTTCAGTTGTGCTCTTACCTTTCTTGAAATAATAAAGCATAATATGCTGAAAATGTTGCTTATTTTCTTCCGTCTTCAATATTCTTCAACGGCTACACAAAAATTCACACATTTCGATAATTTTTTTTACATGCATGCTGATACGACAGCTGTCACAATACACTCTAACAAAATTGCAAAATTGTTTGAAATGAAGTTAAAGACAACTAAGTACTACTAGAGCCATCTTATGAAAAAAGCAAACGAACTTTTTGGCCAACTCAATACTGTTGCATTCTCATTATTCATAGTGAACACATTCTTGTCAATCATAACAAGTAGCAAGATGAGCAATTAAGGGTCAGTAAGGGTCTAGGCTGGGATAAGTCTCAAGGGCCACTCACAATAGCCTTTTTGCTCCATTCAGGGCATGAAAGAAATGTATAGTAAATACTGTTTACTATATTGTCAACTCATTATTATCTTCAATTATCTATTACAACATAATGGCATAACATAATGCAAGCAATACACACAGGGCTCCTAAATTATATACGGCTTTTCTTGCTAGTTTAGCGGATCTTCCTAGATTTCTGTGTTCCTCAAATTGCGGTTCTGACTATACTTGATACTCTTGCCCATAGCCGGCTTTTTTCTCCTTTCTCCCATCCCTTAACTTCTTGTTTTCAAGCTTTGGTTGATTGGAGATGGGCATGGGGTAGGGAGGGAGGTGTTTGTGGAGAAAATTTATTGCAGTTAAGTAGTTACAAGAAAAGGATCCCCAGAACTTAAAGCTCCTATTTACATAAATTCTATGACATACTCTTCCTGATAATTACCATGAAATATAATTATTTTTCGTAGTTGTAACAATTGTGTACATATGTCATGTTCTGAGGTTTCTTTTCCATTTAACCTTTTCCCACATATCCTTTGATGAACTGACAAATCATTTACTTTCCAGGCTATACTTCCTTAATCTTTCTTTATTTATTGGATGTATATGTTATTCTAAATCTTTTTCTAGATTAATCAGAATTTCATTTTAACCTGAAATAGAACTGAAGATTGCCAAAGGAAACCAAATAATTTAGTTCTCAATAGTTGATGAAATGAACTCTGCACTACACCTGAAAGTCCAAAGCTTTGTAGTAGCTTTTTCACTGAGTTTAGACGCTTACTGCTGCTGGCTTCTGTTTTCCTTTTAGGTTTGTGGCTGTTACAGAAGGTAGTGGCTGCTGCAAATGACTGCCAGGCAGGAGGGCATTACCACACCTACAATGTGAAAATGCCAGGTGTCTTTGGATTCTTAAAGGCCACAAATAAATGAAAAATACCTTCAGTATTGTATTTCATTCGCATATTGTTGAAATAGTCAAAAGCATTTTTTAAAGCCCAGATTCTCACTACATTGTCTTGTCCAGCTGAGGCAAGTAATCTGCCACAGTGAGAAAATTTCATTGTCCAAACAGCTCCCTATGAAAACAAAGGAAGGTTCAAAGTTATTACTTTAAAAATTGAGACATTTTGTCAAAATTTAAAAAAAAAAAATCATGCCAAATTACACATACTAAGATAACGCTCACATTACTAACACCACTTAAAGCCGACAGTCCAATGGTGGACCACCACCACAAAGAGGGACTTTTCAAAAAAAAAAAAAAAAAAAAAAAGGCGAGACAACACAGCTGCAGTTTGCGATAACCTAAACTAACAATTTCAAGACACCAAACCTTGTCTAGATATTAGTGGACATGGTAGTTCTGAGGTGGCTGGAAAACTTCAAAGCAAAGAGCCAATTTTAGTTTGGGATCTCAGTTTCCCAGCTGAACTTGGGAGTAGGATAGGAGGCAGCAGAGCCTTTAGTACAGCACCAACACCTCCTGACCAGGGCTGAGAGCAGAATATGACCCTCCTTAGCAGTGACCCTCTTAGTATTGGGCATTTGGAGAACTGTTGCAATGGTATGGTCTCCTGTTTTTCAACCAAACGTTTCGCAGTATATGGCTAGAATTCCCAAGTAGGTACTGAAAACAGTGGGGAAGTTGTGTGCGAGCGCGCGCGCTGTGGGGGAGGGTTAAAGAATGGGAACCCTCACCCTGACCTGGTGTGGCTCAGTGGGTTGGGCATTGTCCTGCAAACTGAAAGGTCGCTGACTCGATTCCCGGTCAGGGCACATGTCTGGCTTGGGGATCCCAGTTGGGGCGTGTACGAGAGGCAACTGATGGATGTTTCTCTCCCTCTCTTTCTCCCTCCCTTTCTTACTCTCCAAAACTAAATAAATAAAATCTCTTAAAAAAGAATGCGAACCCTTAAATTGAAAAGGCCGAATCCTACTACAACGAATATTGTTATAACTACTATTAAAACATACATCTACGTAGATGATAAACATTATCTAAGTTAGAGGCAATAGCTAATTTACTGGAATAATATTCATTTCTACAAAATTCAAGTATATTAGGAAATTTGTCATTTGGAGACTACTACAATGAGATTTTACTTGAAACTGGAAATAATGAAAGAGAGTCAACACAGTACAAGGAAACTAATCAAATGCCTTAAGGAAGTTACTGTAATCAATTCAAACATTTTATATCTAGATTATAAACACCAAATTCCAGTCTGGCTGCCATCTGATATATTTGTGGCTGCTTCCTTTTAGTTAGGCCAACTTTTAGATTTAAAATATAACTAGATAAATACATTCCCAGTATCATTTATCCGGTCCTGAGTTTGTTACTTCCTCCCCTGTATTCCCAGCATTTTCAGCGGCAATATAATTTGTGATATTATATCTACTTGGGTACATTTTAACTCTGATAGAGAACTTGTACCGCTACCTCTGTCCTTGTTTTAGCTGTCATTTTTACAAAATACGTTGAGCTTTTGAAATAGTTGTGTAAATAATTTAAAATATAATGGGGAACACTTTAAACAGTTTTTATGGTGCTCAGAAATATTTAATTTTTTCCATATAGATCTTGAATTTTTCTTATTAAATGTGTTGCTCTATATTTTATCTTCTATTTTCTGACTTTTTAAAAAGATTTTATTTATTTATTTTTAGAGGGAGGGGAAGGAGAAAGAGAGGGAGGGAAACATCAATGTGAGAAAGAAACATCAATTGGTTGCCTCTCCCATGACCCCCAACTGGGGACCTGGCCCACAACGCAGGCATGTGCCCTAATTGGGAATCAGACCGGTGACCTTTTGGTTTGTGGGATAATGCCCAACCCATGGAGCCACACCAGTCAGGGCACTTTAAACATTTTTCAAAGTGATAGATCACTCTCTAATTTAACTGTTTTAAAGTTTGGTCCTTTCACATAGCTTTCTTAATGACACAGGACTAGTGTTTACATAATTCAAAAATTCACCTCTTGAACAATTCAGAGAGACTCTGTATTACCTATTCATTTAATTGTATTAAGATCAATTTATTCTTCTTGAGTAAGGCAAGCAAAATTACATACATAAGAAGAGATTTGCTTTATAGAAGCCAAAGTATTTCTCTCAATGAAAACAGAATCAATACTGGCCTGACTGGTGTGGCTCAGTTGGTTGTCCTGCAAAGCAAAAGGCTGCTGGTTTGATTCCTGGTCAGGGCACACCCCTGGCCTGGGTTGTGGGTTTGGTTCCGGTTGGGGTGCAAATGAGAGGCAACGGATTGATGTTTCTCTCCCTCTCTTTCTCCCTCCCTTCCCTCACTCTAAAAATAAATAAATACAATATTTAAAAAGTATCAAAATCAATACTGAAAAATAAAAAGGTTGCTTACCATATGTTCACCACTAAGATCCTGCACCACTTTTATCTGATCAAAATCATAAGGTCCTTTGAAACCATGTGCTGCTTTGAATTTAACTGGTCTTGTGTATGGCATTCCTTCATCATCACTTGATGAAGGATCATCTTGATCAGTATGAAACACTAAATAGAAATGCAACAGAGATCATTACTAGCTAATGTAGATATAACAACTATCATATTTTTATATTCACTGTTTATCAAGAAAAATCATTACATGGAGAAGCAAAATCTGTCTATTACTAAATAGCATATTGACTTAAGAGTTGGAGCCAAGTGCCAGGCCTGGGTCCAAATTCAGCTTTGTCTCATTTACTATCCATGTGACCATAGGCAAGGTATCTGACCTTTCTGTGCTTCAGTGATCTCATCTATAAAATGGGGATAACAGTGGTACTTACCTTAAAGGGTTTTTATGAGGATTAAATCACACCAATGAAAGTGCTTAGAACAGTGTCTAACACAGAATATTATGTGTCTATTTAATAAAACAAATGAGTACAATTATGACAAGGGCATAGGAAGTTAAGATCTGTGCAAAATTAGAAAATTTACCTAATTTTGAAAATATTCATAAAAACCAAATAACCTAACTAATTTACAACTAATTATTGAACACTCAGCTCTTCTAGGTTGCCAGGGTCACAATGTAAAAATTTATGTTTAAGATATGTAAGTTCAATTTTCTTCCCACTTATAAAATTAAATGATAGAGTAACATAATTTACTGAAATGCTAAGATGTCTATAAAGGTTTATTACTTTTGATAAAATAGAATGCTTCTTGTAAACTACAGGCTGAATTTAGATCATGACAAACCAAATACTTGGTTGAAATGTTCTATTTCACTTACCTTCATCTCTAACACTTTTAACTTTATTTACAGCACGTTCACCATATTCCTCAGCAAGGTGCTTTGCTCTCTTCACTGATTTTCCTAGGAACTTCTTCAGTTGAGTACTTACAAAAAAATACAAAAAACCAAAATTATTTCTCATTAATTCAACTAACTATATAAGTTTAACAATTCACTGATAATCTCATTAGCTGTGACTGGTAAAGTATATTATTTTGACTTAAGGTTTTTGTTGTTGTTGTTTTTACGTAAATAGTAGGCCTTTGAGTTTCTAAATCCCTTGTTGTATAGAATACAGGGTAGGGAAAAAGTAGGTTTATAGTTGTTCATAAGGAAAATAATACAATAAATAAATAACAAGAAAAAAGTGTGTTCTGCATATCCACAAGTGTAAACCTACTTTCCCCCCACCCTGTATATTTAAGTCAATATGGCTACAAAGAAAACACGAGCACTTCTCCCAATATATAATACTGTATACTCTAGAGCACTGCTGAATGCTCTAGGTTTTCAATGGTGAATGATAATAAGTTGGCGAGAAGTGGGCGGGAGGGGAGTGTTTAAAGTACAGATACCTAGTCCCCATCCCCAGATCATCTGACTTAGAAGGTCTGGGGTGAGGCCATCAATCTGAAGTGAGAATTGCTTTGAGAAGACTGCTTTAGAGTCATCCTTAAAAACACACTTTAACAAAAAAAGACACTAAAGACGTAGTCACGACACTAAAGACGGAGTCACTTACAAAATAGAACATTTTGAACAAGAATAAAAAAGAAAAAGGAAAAAACCAAAAAGAGCGCTCTGGTAGCCTAAGATGGCCTCTTGTCCCTTATCTTTCAGTTTGGGTATTTGCACTTACAGTCAGAGCTTTTATAGGAGGTATTCCCAAACAGAGTAATGTAAGTCTGCATTTCAAACTTCCATAAGTAGGACTTACATATTGCTTTTTAAATTATCTACATCTTGAATTTCATATATTAAAATGACTTAAAAACAATGCAAAGCACATGATATTTACAATAAAAAAATTTATAAATGAGGGGTAAATTTTTATCAATTAATGGGAGCTCATGATATTAAGGACAGAATTTGAAAAAGTTGCTAAGCTATACATACGAAGATGTTCACTGCAGCATTGTTTAGAATACGTGAAAAGTAGAGATAAGCTGAATTTTCATCAACAGAGGAGTGAACACAAATAAGCGACTGTATCACAATGTAATTCAATAAAATAAATGAGGCAAACCTCAGTTCTTTAAAGGTACCAAGCTCTTAGTCACTTCAGGGCCTTTGCATGTATGGTTATACTCCTTGGAATACTCCTCCTCTAGGTAATTTCTACTCCTCTTTAGGTCTCAGACCAAACAGCTCTCTCTCAAAAAAAGCCCTCCTTGATTCTTCAAAACAGGTTTTCATGTTATATAGTGCCACAGTACCCCATACAGTTCTTTTACAGCAATTACTACAAATGTAGTTAGATTTACCTGTGTAATTACATGTTCAATGCCTGTTTCTCCTATTGAAATGGAAGCTCTAGGAGGGATGAGACTATGACTGTCTTCTTAACTATTGTACCTGCAGGACTAACTCCCATGTCTGGCTGATAGAAAGATTACAATATACTTACTATTGGTATTGATATGAAAATATGTCCATTATACACTAGATTTTTTTAAGAGCAAGTTGACAAACTATAGGCATAGTATAATCCCACTTTTGTGAGAAAAACAATTCTACGGAGAGTACACCTAATTATTAATACCGAGAATGTCTGCGGTTGAGCATATGACATACTTTAATTCTCTATTTTATAGATTTCTGTATTACTTTTGATAATTGGAAAACACAGATGATAAATCGTTTTAAAAATCACTATAGCCCTCACTGGTGTGGCTCAGTTGGATGGGTGTCATTCCACAAAGCAGAAGGTTTCCAGTTCGATTCCTCGTCAGAGCACATGCCTGGGTTGTGGGTTCAGTCCCCAGTTGGGGTGTGTATGACCGGCAACCAGTTGACGTTTCTCTCCCTTTCTGTCTCACTTCCCCTCGCTCGAAAAATAAATAAATAAAATCTTTAAAAAATAAATAAAAATCACCATAAAGTCTCTGCTCCTATAATTCTGAAGTTATATTTTCTGGATAACTATATGTTTACTACTGCTTTAAGCAAGAAAACAGGTATTTCAATCATTTTGGATGAGAACATCTCTAAAATACATACTTTTGTACCTTTTTCAATGGCATTTAATGTTCAATATGTTTCTTTCTTTAATAAATGGGGCCAATTACCACCATTACTGTTCTTTAATACGTTCAGGACCTTTCAAATGGTTTGCAAGTGGGCCATAACGTTGACTCCAAGCCTTTAATACAACAGGGCAGGATACAGGGAAGCCAGACTCTGGACCAATCTCTTCTGACCATTAGTTTACTCTAGCACTCAGTGCAAGTATTGCCATGTTCTATGTGTGTTATAACATGAGACAAAGCTGAAACCACTGCCATACAAAATGGTTGTACTATGTAAGAGTCCTTTTATTATTTTTGATTCCTCTCTTGCAATCAGAATATTATCTGACATTCTTATGTGTCAACTTCAGGTTGTCATAGTTCGGTGCTTCTATTTTGTTGTGAGCTCAGACACCAGACGACCGGATTTTTAAAAGTTTTGTAATAAATAAGTATAATGGCTTTGAATAATCCTGAGGAGTTTTCTTCTGTTAGAAAAAAGATTAGCTTTAATGTGTGGAATAAAAAACATCTTTCCTGAATATTTATATGTCTTCTGAATAATTCCTAATTCTCTGGTTCCTGAGAGTCGTCACTGCTAGACAGCCAAGGTCCGGATACCTGGAGGTGTTACCATAGACTTGCATTGTGGTACACACCTTTTCTAAAAATTATCAAAGCTTCCTTTGCTACCATTTCCACACTAGGAAAAGACCAGATTTGAGTGGAGAATTCCCTTTGGGCCTGAACTATTTTATGTTATATTTATATTTATTTTATATTTTAGACTAAATTATTGCCAATTAGGTGACTTGCATATAATCAAGCAAAATCTATATGCCCACCATTGTGCTAGGTTTTTGTAGGGGAAACAGAAGAATAGCATGATCACAGTCCTTGGTAATATACAATAAAGGGCAAATATAAGTTATATAGAATATAGGTGTCATTGAAATTGAGAAAAGGAAGAAATGTACTGTGAACTGAATTAAGTCAGGAAGAATCTCATGTAGTTGGGTTTAAAAACACAAAGAGGATTTGCACAAATGAAGAGAAAGAGAAAAGGCAACTTCAAGGACAATCAAGTTCTTCTCCTAACACTTCTGGTACCTACTGACAGAAAAAAAGAAAAGAGGCATGATGCAAAATTTATTGAACATTTACTATATATCAGGTGCTATGTGACGAACACAGCCTCAAAGGCCTCATCATCCATTGGCTGGTGGCAGGGAGTGATGTTGGTGGATGGATTTATAAACTGGATAGAGTACAGATTTAAAATAGTATAGTAGTTCTCCTATTTTTAAAAATAAAGGCTTGAAATGCAGAGAAGGGATGTACTGTAACTCACGTTTTCTGTTTTAACCTTCCACCATCAGTATCTGTTGGGTGAGACTGCAACTTGTCTTCATCATCTGACTGTGCTGCGTCATTACTACAAAGGGAGGAAGTAATTTTAAAAGAAGCCATTTCCTTAATACTTCCCCAAAATCTCTATATACACTTACTATAGAATTAGCTAATCAGAGTAAAAAAGAAAACAACTGTTCAAATGCTTTATATAAGTTTAATGTAAATGATGACTCTGAGAATTTAAAGACTTGAAAAATCAAAGAATACAATCTTTAAGCAAGGTGTAATGTACAAAATCCAAGTGAATGCAATTTAGGAACTTAAGGAAAACCTATGACAAACAAGGCTTTCTGCTGGACAAAACAGGCTACATGGAAATTGTAAATATCTTCCTCCTCACTCACCAGGCACATCACGCATTATACATTATAAAGTTTTACTTTCCCGGAAATTATTCCTTAGATCTACATATATCCCACAAGAAAGTCAATTGCCTTACTCTAAAGCCATTTTCTGACCCTTCAAATTATATATAAAATTTCTGATCCTTAAGCAAGGTTTCAGAAGACCAGATGTTCATCCCAAACATGGCTTTCTAGCCTCAACGGGTTTTAATACTGTCTCTAGAATAATATAATCATATTAAAAGAAGAGAAACCAAATACTATGGGATTGAAGATATATAATATCCGCCCCGCAGTAATTGTACAGTCCTAAGAGAGAACAAAGGTTAAGAATACATATTTTAAGTATTTTAACCGCAAATCTAAAAAAAAAGGCTGAACAAAACCAAATTAGGGACTGTCATAGAAATCTGCAACACTCTGAATGAAATACTTCAAATGATAAATAGTAACATTAGGTCATACCTTACATATTCTTTCGTCCTTCGCATGATGTGTAGAGTAAGAGGATTAATACCTGTTGGCAGTTTCTCTTCCGCAAGACTCAAAGGTATTTCTTCTCCAGTATCCAGGTTCTTAATCATCACACTGGCTAAAATTTCCTGAGGTAAAAATATAACACCAAGAGAACTTTATAATTTAAGTATATTTTTGAGTCTACAAAATCCTCAAAAATTTAAGTTAAGGACTTTCTAGATGCATTCAGTACTGTGTACAATAATAATTTTTAACACTTTTAGTTGGATACAACTCACACACTGCAAAATGCAGTCATTTAAAGTGTAAATAGTTCAATGATTCTGAGTATATTCACAGAGTTGTGCAGCCATCACCATTACATAAGTTGAGAACATTTCTACTACCCCCAAAAGAAATGCCAAATCCATTAGCTGTGTTACCTTATTCTCCTGCCTTCCAGTTCTTGGCAACCACTCATCTACTTTTTTGTCTTTATGGATTTACTTATTCTGGATATTTCAAATAAATTAAATCATACAGTATGTGGTCTTTTGTGATTGGCTTCTTTCACTTAGCACAATGTTTTCAAGGTTCATCAATACTGTACATGTATCAGAACTTAATTCCTTTTATAGCCAAAAAAATAGTCCACGTAGCCAAAAAAATAGTCCACGTGCATGGATATACCACATTTTATTTACCCATTCATTGGTGATGGACGTTTGTGTTGTTTCCACACTTCGGCTATTATGAACATCTGTGTATATTTTTTATGTTTTCATTTCTCTTTGGTGTATACACAGGAGTGGAATTTCTGCATCATGGCAAGTCGATGTTTAATATTTTGAAAACTGCCAAACTACTTTCCAAAGTACAGTAATTTTTAAAAATGTGTTGTTTACAAGAAACAAAAATCAAGGTTTTGCTTTAAAACTTCATTCTGAATAAACTGACCTGTTAGATATATACTAAATTTTAGTGGTAAGAAGTATTAAGTTTGTATGTATTATACATCATGTAACATGTATAAAAACATATACATACCTACAATGTGAAGGTCTTTTTAAGCCCATTTTCTATAAAACACAGGCCTTGCTTTCAATATATTTATTCCACCATATAATTGTATAAAAGGGCAAGTTTAAGTCGAAGTTGCAAACTCCAAAATATTACAAAAACAAAACCCAAGACAATCTTCATTTTTTTCTACGTTATGATTTTTTGCCTCCAACAGTAAACAAAAACATTTCACATTATGGTAAAATATACACAATGTAAAGTTTACCATTTTAACAATTTTTAATTGTGTAATTCAGTGGCTTAATTGGGCACATTCACATCCCTGGGCAACCATCACCACCATCCATCTCCAGAACTTTTCCACCTTCCCATTATAGTTTTTATGTTTGTTTTTGAGAGCAAAAAATGTAATTATACCTCATCAGTAAGCTCTCTCCCAGAGTTGGATCTAGGTCTCTGAGGGCCCACCACTTCACCTGCTATTGTCTGCCCATCAGGAGATTTTCCATTTTCCTGAAATTGTAATTTTAAAAACAGAAAGTAGACTGAGTCAATTTCTATAAATATTCAATTATTCATTACCACACACGGTTTTAAAAATTCTATTATTCAGATAATGGAACCTCTGAAAATTTAAATGGAACACTGCATTTCAGGCCCTTTATCACTCCCAGCATTTTGAAAAACATCAGGTACCAAAACTATTGCCGCCCATGCAATAATGTCTTTGTAGTCTTGAAAGCAAATAAATGTGCTATTTGAACCTGACCCAAAAGCAGTTCTCTACTAGTAGTATGCTAGCACAAAGGTTGCCATTAATCAGGGCTATATGTGTGGGTATTTCAAAGGCAGGTGTCCACAAACTTTTTCTGTAAAGAGCCAGGCAGTAAATATTTTAGGCTTTTTGCTTCACAAATAGTGTCTGTCAAGTATTCTTTTTAAAAAATACCCTTGAAAATGTAAAGACCATTTTTAACTTGGGGACCTTACCGAAAGAGGCCACTGCCAATCTCTGCCTCGAGGCTATGATAAGACTGTTACAGTGTTTTATCCCTCGGTTTGCTAACCTGCCTGATCACGGTTACCATATAAGTAACCCTTGAGTCCAAGAATTTGGCTGTGGTAAAAATTCACGTTATCAAGTCTTTCCCATTGCCTCACACGTAGAGATATACAGCATAGAGTGCATAAAGTTTTTCTTTTTTTCATGATTAGAAAAAGGAAATTATAAAAAATAGAAGTCCCCGATTTTGTCGACTACAGTCCAGGTAAATGAAGATTGTAGTTGGCGTTTATTAATATCAATTATATTAAATAGCAGCATCGGTCATTTTTGGAATGCATACTACATGGCCAGGTACTTGGTACATTTTCATCCTTGCAAGAGACATTCAAGAAAGGTTTTTCCTTCATTTTATCAATGCATCTGAGATACAGGTGTTAAATAGCTTCCTGGAGTCACCCAGCTACTCAGCAGCAGAACTGACAAGGGACATAAGGAGGCCAGGTTTTGGGGATAAGGAAATATTTGGCCTGGAGCAAAAAGTAGATTCAATTCGATAATCAACAAACCAGAAAGGTGCAAAAAAGCTGATAAAGCCTATATCAAATATAACATGAATTCACCAACCTACCTGGGCAGTAACTATTTTATCTCCGCTGGTAGCACTTGCCAAATCAAGAGAAGGCTGAGAATCCTTGATTGTACCCTCTGAAGCCATGTTCGTAGTTAGAGTATCAGATGTAATATTCTCCTTGGGAACTGCAATGAATGATAATGATAATAACAAATATTTATAGAGGACTTTGTACATAGCTTGAAATGTGCTTTAACCTTTATTTATCTGATCCTTGGAACAATCCTGTGATGAAGGTGGTTTTATTACCCTCATTTTGTATATGGGGAAACCAGGATTCAAACAATGTATTTAAATTCTTCAAGGTTGTAAAACTGAAACATTAAGAGATCTAGTGCCCAATAAATTTAGAAATTAAAAAGTTAAAAAAAAGAGAGATCTAGGACTTGAATTCAAATCTTAACTCTCCATATCCTTTACAACATGCCACACTGCCTCTTCAATGAATTTGAAAGTTTGAAGTCTACTGAAATGTTCAATTATAATAATGTAACTAATCATCACTTTAAACATTTTCACTTTTATTACTAAAATAATTTTTACAAGTCAGCCATTAGTTGTAGTTTATATAACATAAATTGAAACAAAATCAGAAATGTAAACAAGTTCAACTCAAAAATCTCCCCACAAAAATACTCATTTCTCAATTAATACTTGCCATCCAGATCAGGCGTTTTAAGAGCCTCACACTCCAATTCACTTTTCTTTTTTCTTGGTGGTGGAGCAGGTC
Source organism: Pteronotus mesoamericanus (assembly GCF_021234165.1). Lineage (NCBI taxonomy): Eukaryota > Metazoa > Chordata > Mammalia > Chiroptera > Mormoopidae > Pteronotus > Pteronotus mesoamericanus. The sequence goes on from NW_026555203.1 coordinate 1,409,516, forward strand.
GAGATGGAGGTGGTGGTCTAGGAGGTGGGAAATTAGTTGGAGGGGGTGGGCGTGCCGGAACAGGCTTCTTTGTACTAGCTACTATATCAGGTTCTGGAGTAAGCTGTCTTGGGGGTTTGGCAGGAGCCAATTCTTCCACAGTAGCACAATCTTTAGCCGATGAGGAGTTTGAGGATGCAGATTCTAGAATATCACTTCCTTTGATTTCCACTACTTCCTTGTTCAATGCTTCTGTTTCAGTTTCAGGCACATTAAGCTGCTCTGTTGAACTTACTTCAGTTAACTTAGGAGTTTCATTCACTGGCTTCTCAGAGGTGTCATCAGAAGAAAAATCTGTTTTTGACTCTAATTCAGTTTCTTCAAGTGCATTCTGACTCTCTGCCCTTTTGGAATCTTCCTGTAGTACTTGATCTATGGCTAACAGTCCAGGTATATTGCTAAGATCTGTTTCAGCCATGAGAGGACTGGCAGTAGCCTGAAGAGAGTGTCCTTTTCCTTTGGGATCCAAAGAGTCATCTTCAAGCTGTAGTACTTTCTGACTCTCTTCAATAATACTTTCAATAATCTGATGAAATATTAAAAAGCATTTTTTTAAAAATGAAGCAATTGACAAGAACATAATAATAGCCAATCATTTATACAGTACTTACTATATGCCAGGCAATGTTCTTAACACTTTACACATTTTAATCTTTACAACAACCTTCAGAGGTAGCACAATCATCATTATGCAAAGGGAGGAGCTAAGGCATAGAGGGATCTAATGATTTTTCTGCGGTCACAAAGTTTGTAAGTGACTAAGCTGGCATAAACCTAGGGAGTTTGGTTCTGTACCCTTAACTATTATTAATAGGGAATCGATGTTAGTGCATGTAATCACAAAAGCTCAACCAGCTCTGTATAATGAAGTTCAAACCTGCTCTGGCTGGTATGGCTCAGTGGATTGAGTGCCGGCCTACAAATGGAAAGTTCAGTGTTTTGATTCCCAGTCAAGGCACATGCCTAGGTTGCAGGCCAGTTCCCCAGCTGGGGGCGTGCAAAAGGCAACTCATTCCCTTCCCCTCTCTCTAAAAATAAACTCTTAAAAAAATCAAGTTCAAACCTAAAATTACATTCAGACTCTTCATGTCATAGTTCATTTACATATTTATGCCAATTCAGTTGTAGTAGCAGCCTGCTGATTTGAGCCTAGTTAACCAAATCATGAGAATCAAAACTGCCTAGTATAGACCTGGCTGGTGTGGCTCAATGGATTGAGCGTTGGCCTGCAAATCAAAGGGCCGGGCCATTGGTTCGATGTCTGGGTTGTGACCCAGGTCCCCAGTAGGGGGCATGTGAGAGGCAACCACGCATTGATGTTTCCCTCTCTTCCTCCCTTCCCTTCTCTCTAAAAATAAATAAAGAAAATCTTTAAAAAATCCCATCTAGTACAAGAATTCAAGTTGTTTAGCTCAAGCCAGTGACAGGAAAAGCCAGAAGATGCAAGGAGGTTAATGTTCTTAAACAGAATACACCTAATATCCCATTATTCAGAAGGATGACAGGACCATGAAGAATTCAAACACCCAGCTCACCTTGCCTTTTTCCCCCCCTTTATTTCTATCTATGGCTAAAAAGGACAGATAGACTTTCCATGTGTCCTACCAACATTTAGAAGAAAATATATTTTTGACCCAGTCCTGTCATTATTCACACGATAAATCTTGCAGCCCACTTATCTCTCTACCATGCCCGACCACAGATGACTTCTGCTTTCTCAATACCTTGTCTCCAGAAAGAAAACAGAATGTGTCACATGCTAACTTGAACTGGATGTTATTGCTGTTGAATAATATTCATTCTTGATTGCCCAGCATATCCCATATATTACTGTTTCTCAACCTTCGAATATTTAATCCTAGACATACATCACTTTTACCAGAGGAATATTAACTAGAGTCCACCTAATTTGATAATTAGGTGGTTACTGAGCAGCACTGAGTACCTTTGTGATAACAGAAGCCAGATTACAGTGGGTTTAAGAATGAATAAAAAGTGAAGACAAAGAGACAGCCAGCAGTCTACGGTTTTCAAAACTTGGCTATAAATGGAAGAGGATGCAAGAAAGTGAGCCAGCATTTTGATAAACCAAGAAGGGGCCAAAGGAAAGGAAGGTAACAGAGTTCTGGAGAAGAAAGGAGAGGGTCTACTATGCATTAGATTCAGTACACACATTCTCTATTTAATCATCATACAAACCCTGTGGTTTGGATTACCCTCTTTTTACAAAAGCATGTATCTGAGGTAAAGGCATTAAGAATTTTGCCCAAGGTTCCAGAGTTAGTAAATTACTAAGTCAAAACTGAAATCCAGGTTTTTCTTTAAAAAAATCCACGGTTTTTTATTTTTTTATTTTTTAAAGATTTTATTTATATATTTTTAGAAAGTGGGGAAACGAGGGAGAAAGAAAGGGAGAGGAGACACTGATGTGCCAGAGAAATAACTGGTTGCCTCTTGCATGCTCCCCCACTGGGGACCTGGTCTGCAACACAGGCATGTGCCCTGATGGGGAATCGAACCGGTGACCTTTCAGTTTGCAGGCTGGCACCCAATCCACTGAGCCACATCAGCCAGATCCACAGTTCTTTATATTATACCACACTACTATGGGCAGGAAAATAATACTAAATTTTTAACAATTTCAGGAAAAGGAGAGTAAAATGAAAACAAGATGGAAGGTAAGGGAAATATGAGATGATAAAAAGGAGTGAATTCAGGCTTCTTGGCCTATAAAGTCTACATGCGGTAGGAAACAAGGTCATTGGCTGAAAATGAGTGGGATACAGTGGGCACAGTGAGCAGGGGGTGAATGTAAAAGTTTGGAATAATCACTATGCGTAATGGAAAGGCCCACGCCATTAGAGGGGTCAACATGAAGTAGAAAATCTTAAGTCATGCCCTGACTGGTGTAGCTCAGTCGGACGGGCATCACACCGCAAACCTAAAGGTCACCAGCCAGGTCACACACACGCCTGGCTTGCAGTCCCTGGTTGGGGGCATGCAAGAGGCACATTGATGTTTCTCTCCCTCCCTTCCCCTCTCTCTAAAAATAAGTAAATAAAATCCTTAAAAAAAGAAAATCATAAGTCATCCCTAATCCCTTATCTGAAAACAATCTCTCCCTTCTCTGAACTTAGTGTTCATTACATTATGAGCAATAATATAAATACAAGGTAGTATATGGGATAACTCTGTAGAAATATTTCCTCCACACAAGATTATTAGTTCCTGGGAACAAAGGCCCATACTTTCTAACTCTTGATACACCCCCATAACACTTATTTACCATGTCTACCCCTGTATTTTTTCCCTGGGTTTTAGGGGGCTGCAAAGAAGGAAACAGCAAGAGAACAGTGAGAATCAAAACCAACATGGAGAGATCATGCTGAAGCAACTGTTTGCTTCACGTCACCTTTCTGCTTCAAAAACCTCACTGCTTTCCCAGTGATTAAAAAATAAAAGCCAGATGTTTTAGGATGATAGAAGGCATTCCCATAATCTGGCCTTAACTTTGGTCTCTAGACTCATCCTCAAACATTTTGCATACTCATCATCTGAGTGCCTTTCTTTGGCTATGCCTTTCCTCTCCCATCTCTGCCTGCCCAAATCTTATCCATTCATCAAAACCAGCTCAGATGCTACTTCCACCATGAAGTCTTCCTTATTCCTAACCTCAAGGAGAAAGCAAAGTCTCCTTTTGTGTTCTTATAATAGTTTCTAGGCTTACTACATTCAGCTTTGTATTCATCTATTGGAGTGGCCAAAAGGTCCATTTAGTTTTTTCTGTGAAATAAAAGACATATTTTTCACTTTCACCAATAACTTTATTAATTTGTATATTTTGAGTATGTTGGATATCTCCCTCGTGGTATAACATTGTTCTCAATTAATGTCTTGATTTGATTGCTATCAACTTCAACTGGACCCCCTGACAATGCACAAAACTTCGCAAACCACTTCTGACACGTTCAGTCACAACACTTTCTCCATACACTGAACAAATCTTTTTTTGCGTTCCAGTTGTGTTTTTACCTTTCTTGAAATAATAAAGCATAGCCCTGGCTGGTGTGGCCCAGTGGATCGAGTGCCGGCCTGCGAACCAAAGGGCTGCAGTTTCGGTTCCCAGCCGGGGCACAAGCCTGGGTTGTGGGCCAGGTCTCCAGCTGGGGGTGCGCAAGAGGCAACCACACATTGGTGTTTTTCTCCCTCTCTTTCTCCCTCTATTCCCTTCTCTCTAAAAATAAATAAAATCTTTTAAGAAAAGCAATAAAGCATAACATGCTAAAAACGTTGCTTATTCTCTTCCAACTTCAATAGTAAAATGGCTACATAAAAATCCACCAATTTTGATAAGTTTATTTCATTTTTTATCTTTTCAACGTTTTATTTATTTTAATAAAATCAGAATATGCAGTGCTAGCATTTAAACTAATACAATAAGCAACTACTAAAGCTACAGTGACTTGAGGTTCAATCCTTACATTCAGCAAGTTGAAATCCATTCTTTTATGATTTTTGAAACCGTATTTATAACTGAAAATATTGCTTACTGATAAAACTTGCTCAAATGCTATTGCTGATTATGCACCCTGATTAGACAGCAGTCACAATACAACCTAACAAAATTGTTTCAAATGGAGTTAAAGAGAACTAAGTGCTACCAGAGCCATCGTAAGAAAAAAACCAAATGAACTTTTTGGCCAACCCAATAGTTTCCTCCTCTCCTAAAATGTAGGCTACTGGGAGCAGGGATTTGTCCTGGTGCAGGGTAAATATCCACAGCCTTCACCATTAATGTTTGATACTTAATTCAACTGAAAAGGCTAAAACTTAAAAAATGATACCTATAGTGTTAAGCCTCACTCTTTGTCCTGTGGGGTTTACTCACTATTTTTTCAGCTTCTAAACTCTCCTTAAAAATCACCATTTTTCTTTTACTAACTACAGATAAGATAAATTACAAATGGGAAACTAAGGAAAAAAATTCTTAAAAAGGGAAAGAAAAGCTCTAGTGCAAAAGGTAGAAACATTTTAAGCTTTCACCTATAAAAACAGCTAGACACATGTGTAATACATTTGCTTGATGGAAGCTAATAATATATCAAATGAAAAATGAGTACTGAAATCATCTAGAAATATGATGAAAATCTAAAAATGCTAAGAGAAAAAGGTAGAATACAAAATTCTATTTACACTATTAGGGGGAAAAAGGGAATGCCAAAAATCAAAATATCTCTTTGTTGCAGTGCATACTGTAGACAATTTGTAATTTTTTAAAAAGGTACCACTCTTATTATTATGCTGATACACAATACCACCATTTCTCACAAAAACAAATATTTTCCTTTTAAAGAAATAACATGATCAATATTAAAATATATAGGCCCATTAAAATTTTAAATTCCATAAAGGCAGGATCTCCATTGGGGGCGATTTTGCTCGGGACTCTTTCCTAGACATTTGGTGATGTATGGAGATATTTTTGGTTGTCATGACAGGGTGGGGGGAATCTACTGGCATATAGTGGGGGATGTTAGCAGGGATGCTGCTAAACATCTACAATGCACAGAACAGTCTCCCCTTTGTGCCACAACAAAGAATAAGCCAGGCCTTGCCCTGGCCAGGTAGCTCAGTTGGTTGGAGTGTTGTCCCATACACAAAGAGGTTGAGGGCTCCATTCCCAGACAGGGCATATACCTAGGATGCAGGTTTGGTCCCCAGTCAGGGTGTGTACGGGAGGCCACTGATTGGTGTTTCTCACATCGCTGTTTCTCTCTCTCTCAAATCAATGAACATATCCTCAGGTGAGGATTACAAAAAAGGAAAAGAAAGAAATTAGCCAGCCTCAAATGTCAACAGCTGCTGCAAAACTCTAGCGTAGAAAATGTATCATCTTGTTGGTTTCTGGAAACCTACTGGCTAGAACACTGCCTGGGGTGCAGAAAACACTCAACATATATAAATGAAAACACACCATCCTTTCTCCTTGGGTTTTATCCTGACACGGTGAACAACCCTATTGTTAAAATGTTTATCTTGTGCTCAGTCTCTGCTACTAAGCCAAACTCTAAAGCTATTCATAGCATCAATTCTTTAAAAGTTATCAAAGACGCTACCAGAGTAATAAATTCTTATAACTTCCAACTCCCAAAGACATCACCATTTGCTGCACTGAGCTTTTCAATACCATTAACTTTTGGTAGCAACCGGGAGTAGTTATAACTTATTCTAATAAAATTACAAGCATAAAAAATAAAGACCCATTACAAAATATTTTTCTAACTACTGTTTTAAACCAGAGGGGAAAGGGGCTGGGAGGAGGCTGAAGAGGGTAAAGGCAGTCAAATATATGGTGATGGAAGGGGACTAAACTTCGGGTGAGGAGCACAGAATGCAACATACAGATGATGTAGTACAGAACTGTACACTTGAAACTTATATAGTCTTATTAACCAGTATTACTCCAATAAATTTAATAATAAAAATACTGTTTCAAGGATAAATGACCAATTACTAAATGACTTCTAAAAAAACTTGAAGCATCTTCAATCACAAATTGAACAGATTCAAGGACAATTTACTGAATATTCAGCACGTAGGGAGTACTATACTAAAAGAATATAGAAAATTTTCCACTTTAAACATACCATGTAAAAATAAATAAAATTTAAAAAATATATACCATGTAAACAACAACTGCTAAACTAATATCGACATTCTACCTTACCAACCTTTTTAGACACATCTTGTTTCAATTCTGGTACAGGTGACTCATTTCCAACTTTGTGTGCAGTGTTCTCTGTTTCCTATTTTAAAACAAAAAGAAACAGGACCAAATGATATGTTTCATTTAAAATTCTGTTTAAAATAGGTGCAAATTAGAAAATATAGCATTAATAAATCAAAAGCCCATAAAGGGCTTAGATGTTTGTATACGGATATATGCCCAGAGACTGTACGCCAACTGGGAGAATATGGTTTGCATAAGAAGGTTATCAAATCATCAATTTTTAAATTTTCTACTGCAACACAATATTGCCCTTTAAGAGTACCAAACTTTTTAATCTTAAAAACTGTACAGGAAGATAACAACTACTAAGTACCTTCACAGAGTAAAAGGATTAAGGATTTAAGCAACAATGACAGAATTGTTATTTTTCCCAAAGTATTGCTCCATAAATATGCATAAATACAAAAGTACATAAATCAGGAAACCAGACACTTTATTTATTAAAAATTTTATATGCTTTAGATAAAATGAATCAAGACTTAACCAGAAATTACATTAAATCCCCAAAACAGTAACAGACGAATGAAATTAAACCCACCAAAAATACATATATATCTACGTATACATTCATATACACATACGTACATATATATATATATTTGGGAGGTTAAGGAAGGTAGAAATGGTTACTGCATTTTTGCTGGGAAAAATTTGGGTAAAATAAGATCATCATACATTTGCAAATGTTAACACATTTCTTTTCCATCTTAAGTTGTCTTTACATTAATAGAAGTACAGCAATTTGAACACGACTCCCAGTACTGAGAAAGAAGACATAATTCTTGGTGCACACCACAGAGCTTGTTAAAGAAGGCTACTCTACCCCGTTTTTTGTCAGATACGCGACCTAAGGCACATAAGGATGTAAGTATTAAGGTGGCACTTCTACCAAGTATCAGCATACAATTACTCTAGAGATTATTATAATGCTAAAGATACAACGTGCTAGAGAAATTTCTGTAGTACTTCCAATATCTTTAAGCTGAAAAGCAGTTTCACTGAATTCCTCCCAGCATTTGGGGAGTAGTACCGACTTTATATACATTCTACAAGAAAAAAACTGTTTCATGGACTTTTAAGTGTTAGATAAAATCCAAACTCTATCATGTTAGCCCATGAGGGCCTACCACGATATTGCCCCTGCCTACGTCTTTGGCATCATCTACTTTCCTCACCTCCCTATCCCACTAAAACCCCCCAATTACATTTTGGCCAACTGTATGGTTCCTTACCAGCCTTAGAGTCACAGCTCAAGGGTTTGTACATCAGAACAGCATTTCCTGATTATCCTAAAGTAGCCTCAACCCCTTACATTTCTATCACATTATCCTATTTTCGTCTTTGCATTTATCACCATCTGAATTGACCTCATTTAATTATTATTATTATTATTATTATTTTTTGTCTCCGCCCTACCCCACTAGAATGTCAGCACCATGAGAGCAGGGACCTTGTTTGTTCTATCTACCACTACTCACCCAGTACCTAAAACAGTGCCTGGCAAAAGTAATCATTTGCTGAGTGAATGCTGAATAATGCATCTTCTGGGTTTTCTTCAACTGATATACATATCTTAAGCTTATATATCTTTTAATTGAACCCTGGTTTTAAACATAAGAAAAAAACCACCTCTAATCAAAAGCAATTTCAGGTGGCGGAAGAGTAAATTGGAAGAAGGTGGTCAAAAGGTACAAACTTCCAGTTAGAAGATAAATAGGCACTAGGGATGTAACAGACAGTGCAATGACTGTAGCTAACACTGCCGCCTGGTATATGGGAAAGCTGTTAGGAGGGTAAAAATATTCTCATCACAAGGAAGGTATTTTTTCCCATTTTTTAGTTCTTTTCTTTTTATTGTATCTATACGAGAAGATAGATGTTAGTGGAATTTCTTGCGGTGATCATTTCCAATATATGTAACTCAAACCATCATGCTGTGTGCCTTACACTTACACAGTGATGCATGTCAATGTCAATTACATCTCAATAAAGCTGCAAAAAAAAGAACAGTTGATACATATTATAGAAACACCTCCAACTGTCCTACAACTTAAGTATAAGTACTCAATTATCCTCCGATAACTGTTCATTAGTAGGAAAATAAGCACTGAACAAATTAATTCCACGAAGTTCCCCTAAATTAACCTCAGCAAAATTACACACTAATAATTCCTGTACCTCAATTTAATTTGTTTGAATTAATTGCAGAGATCACAGATTAACACTTTTTTTTATGTTTTTAAAATTTATTGTTGTTCAGTTACAGTTGTCCTCTTTCCCCACTGCTCACCCTGCCCTGTCCCCCCGACTCCCACAGTCCGTCCCCCACATTGTCTGTACCCACAGATCCTGTTAGTGTTCCTTCGCTTGCCCCGTAACTTCCTTTCCCCCGTGATCCCCCTGCCCCCTCCCCTCCGGTCACTGGCAGTCTGCTCTTTATTTCCATGTCTCTGGTTCTATTTGGCTCATTTGTTTGTTTTGTTGATTAGGTTCCACCTATAGGTGAGGTCATATGGTATATACTGTCTGGTTTATTGCACTTAGCATTCTTATACTGACCAAAACTGCAAGCAGTGATTAGACTTCTATTTTATTTGGCTTTAACAAAACTGTCTTGGATTTTGATCTTTTGAAAGCTATCTACTCCTATAAGTTAAACTGTTATTAATTCATAAGTTTACAGGACTGATATGGCACCTACCAGAGGATCTGATCTCTAGAGAGGTTAAAATGAAAGATTTCTTAGTAAAACCTCATTTAGTATATCTATATTTAGTATAGATATACTATAAAGGTATGTATAGATACATGTATCTATTTATCTATATCTATATCTATATAGAGAGAGAGATGGGTCATAGGATTCTCTTCCAGGACTGTCTAAGGTCCAGGTCCTTCCCCTAGCACCTCATCCAGGCTTTGGGGAAAAAACAATGGAAGCCAAGCATGTGCCTGCAGAAAACTAACACCAACTTAGCTAGACCTGAGATGGTCTCCATTCGTTACACCTTCTGGATTTGGGCTGCCCCAATATTAAAGCACAGTGCCTACTAAATCCCAGCTTCTCACTATCAGGCCATTTCTCTAACTCCTATCTAGTACAACCTCAGAAACACACTTCCTTTAAAAAGTGTGGTAGATCATTCAATTGCTAGGAATTCATACCACCTCCATTTGTGTTGGATATCAGAGAGGTGCTTGGACCCTCCTTACAGCACTGGGTTATAAGATTTGAGCTTTTAAATTTTAACAAGCATATACAACAAAAGACTAACTCAGTTTCACAAATCATTTGCACAAAAGTGATCTACACTCAAAGAAGAGAAAAAAACAACAGAAAACAACTCTTAAACAGCCGTCATATTCATCCATCCATTCCTATCAACACTGTCCCTTTGTCGGATTCTTATTTATGCTTTGACATTCTAATTGCCTCCTAACAACTCTCTCTCTGTGCTGAGTCTCTTTTCTCCAAACATTCTTCTGCCCTTTTACCACTTATCTTTTGTTAATTCCCCAGCCAAAACCCTTGGAAAGCACAACTCTAAGACATACAAAAAATAACATTTTAAATGTCTTTCCTCAAAGTTTTAAAGCCCAGATTTTTTAACCTGACATTCAAAGCTCATTAAGTATGACCCCAATTTACTTTTCCTGCATTCTATAACTGAAATGTTTCCATCGGTCACACCAGTGTTTCCATGCTCCCAGCAAATTCTGTCTTTGCGTATTAATTAGTTCATAGTATTGCCTAACATACAATGCTTTCCCAATTTTCCTCTATCTACATATGCAAATCTCTCCCAATTTTCAAAAATCAGCACAAGTTCTACCTCCTTCCTGAAACTTTCCTCTGCTATTGCAGGTACCAGTGCTCCCATGGTCACCTTATCTCGCTCCCTTCCCCCTCCAAGGACCGTAAGTGCAAACTCCTTGTTGCACTTACAGTGTATTCTCCGAACATCAATACCTCATATGTCATCCCTTCATACACATGATTCTTCTGTGAGATTAAAAAATCATCAAATATCGGAACTACATCAAATTCTTCTTTGGACTGCTTAAGATATCAATCAATATGCTGTTATACACAATATGTACTCAATAGTCTGAGTAAATTCATGACATCAAATACTACTTTACAGTGAAAAGGAACAAACCACTGATACATGCAACAACCTGGATGGATCTCGATCCTTTCAGCTAATCTCAAAAGGCCATACACTATATGATTCCATTTATAGGACATTCTAAAATGACAACATTGTAGAGTGGGAAAACAGATTAGCGCCTCCCTTGGGTAATGAACGATGGGGGGTAGGGAGTGGCTGGTGTGATTTTAAAGGGGAAGCGAGCACAAGGGAGATCTTCGTGGTGATGAAACAGATCTGCATCTTAAGTATGGTGGTGTTTAGACAAATATACACATGTAATGAATTGACGCAGAACTATACACTGACATTGTACCAATGTCAAATTCCTGGCTTTGATATTGTACTATAAATAAAATATAACCACTGGGGAAATGGGAAGGATACACAGCATTTCTCTGTACTGTCTTTGCAGCTTCCTTTGACTCTACCATTATTTTGAAATGAAAAGTAAAAAAAAAAAAAGAACAAAATTCAATTTCATATTTACTTACTAAATATGTACATTGTTTATCTAATTTTATTCGAGTTAAGGATATTCTATAATTACTGAGACAAAGTGAATTCCCCAAACCAATTTTTACAGCCTAAAAATATCTTAGAGCTAAGTGACTTTTAAACCCTATAAGCATAATAAATAGCAATGGTCTTTGGATATGGGGATTGGGAAGATGAGTGATGGTAGGGGACTTACATATTCAATCATCTACTTTTGCACCAAGCAAATCTTATCCACATCTGTATCTTTAAAAATTGTTTTTATGAAATGGAATATAAAAGGATTTTTATAAAATATAAGAAAGAATTATGATATAACCTTTCTTAAGCACTCGGTTACCATTAGCTTCCAAGTCTCTTGTATATCCTTTTTTATGTCCATTACATTCTTTTCCTCTTAGAGATGACTAACGTCCTAAATTTTGTGTCTACCATTTCTCTGCTATTCTTTTTACTTTGAATATGCTTGTAACTCTAAACAATATTTTCTTTAATTTTGCATGCTTTTGAACTGAATATAAATGGAACCTTACTGCATATATTTTTCTGTGAATTGTTTTTCCCCCCTACTAAACATTACGGTGCTATCCATGTTACTGTATACAACTAACTCATTTATATCCACTACTCTAGAATATTCCATATAAATATACCACAATTTATAAAACAGGTCAGTATCCAATGAATATAAAAAGTGGAAAAAAAGCATGTTTGATATTATAGATATATATATATATGTATAGACATATACAACACAAACATACACATACAATATATATCCTGTTTGATATAAAATATCAAATAAGAAAGAATACCTATTTGGTGATATTCCTCTACTTAAAATGGCTCTCGGTGACTTAATGTCTTCATACCAAACACCTTTGCTTGGACATAAGACTGGAATTGGTTTTCATATATGTTGACAATACCAATGCATGTGCCCATAAGAAGTATACAGTTGTTTTGGTTACTCCATTTTTGTCACGCAAGTATTATTTTTTCAATTAAGACACACACACACACACATACATACATACACACACACACACACACACAAACAAGTATTTTATAGTGTTCTTTTATTCTAAAAATTATAAACCAAAAAACATTAGTTGAAATCTAAAAATATTTATAGTCCCTTACTTATAGTATATGATTAAGTATTTCTAAAATACCTAATCACACTAGTAAGATACAAAGACAACACTGCTTAGCAAAAAATAAGGAACTGAAAGCAGAAACAAAAAAAAATGAAGAATTACATAAGAGAAAAATAAAAATGAAAAGTGTACATAGTTTGGAGGAATATAACTTTCAGAAAGCACAACTTACCTCTAATGTTGAAATTCCAACCTTTTCTGAAGACCTGTTCAGAAATAAAAGCAAGGTGGTGTTGAATAGTGCAGGTGAGAAGGGAAATACTTCTAAATACTTATTAAAGACAAGTCCACATTTTTAAAAACATGTATATATTCTGTGATTAAAATACTCTGTGCATACAGAAAATGTAGAAAACATAAAAAAAGTAGAGAAGTAAATTAAAGTGACTCATAATCTTACCATGTAGAAATCTGAGTATTTTTTGTCTTCCAAGATATATACAGGGTGGGTCAAAAGTAGGTTTACAGTTGTTCATATGGAAAATAATACAATAATAAATAAAAAAATAACAATAAACTGTGTTTTATGAACTCATAACTGTAAACCTACCTTCGCCCCTCCCTGTATATGACATAATATAATAAGCATCTTTGTAAAGAAAATTTTGTGCTTTTCCATGATAAATTTCTTTAAATTTCTCTAGAACCGCAGTCCAAAAGTTCAGCATTTTGAGAAACTTGCAAATTGCCTTCCAGAACAGTTTTACCAGTTTATTAATCCTGTTCTATGTGCATGTTTCTTTATATCCCTGCCAAAAATGAGTGTCATTTTTAGAATCTTACATTTTGAGTCCTGGCTGGTGTAGCTCAGTGGATTGAGTGCCGACCTGTGAACCAAAGCGTCCCTAGTTCAATTCCCAGTCAGGGCACATGCCTCGGTTGTGGGCCTATTCCCTGGTAAAATTTTACATTTTGATAGACAGAAGTATATCTTGTTTAATTTGATAAATAGTGTGGATTTTAAGTTTTTTTTAAAGATTTATTTATTTATTTATTTTCAGAGGGGAAAGAAGAGAGAAAGAGAAGGAGAGAAACATCAATGTGTGGTTGCCCTTGGCATGTGCCCCCCATTGGGGACCTGGCCTGCAACCCAGGCATGTGCCCTGACTGGGAATCAAACTGGCAACCCTTTGGTTTGCAGGCCTGTGCTCAATCCACTGAGCCACACCAGCCAGGGCTAAACGTTTTATATGCATTAGACATTTACAGTGCTTTTGAAAACAGTAACCCAGTTTTCTTTGCAGTTCATTTTTCTACTGGAGCAAAACTCTATTCTTAAACACAGACTATTCTAGACATAATAATTTTTAAAGTACGTTTCACCAATTATTATCACACACTCCCCACCACATTTTTCCTCAAATAGGAACAGTTTGATATCCACTACCAAGCATAAAGAGGAGGTGTACCCTTAGAGCTGCTTAATATAGTTTAGTGTTATACAGTAAGAAACACTTTTAAATAATTAATATTAATATGCTAGTCCTAATTTTGTTTTGTAAAATACCATGATCAGAAATGATACAGCTTTGTGTTGAAAGGCATCTTCAAGATCATCTAATCACTTAGCTTCTGTTGACAGATAAAAAATCTATAAAGTGCCGAGAGACTGACTTTCCCCAAAGTCACATATTTAGGGGCAGAACCAAGAAAAGCACTGAGTCTTACTACCATGCTATTCACATGCCAAACTTAGTAATCCATGTTTGGTAGAGGAATCCTTGACCTTTAATCAAAACATAAGTGACACCCTGGCTGATGCGGCTTAGTGGACTGAGTGCCGGCCTGCAAATCAAAGAGTCGCGGGTTTGATTCCCAGTCAGGGCACATATCTTGGTTGTGGGCTAGGTCCCGGGTAGGGGATGCATGAGAGGCAACAACACATTGTTGTTTCTCTCCCTCCTTCTCCCTCCCTTCCCCTCTTCCTGGAAATAAATAAATAAAAATCTTTAAAAAAAACATAGGCATGATTAAAACTACTGTTGCCATTTAACAGAAAATCAATCCCTTTATTCAACAAACATTTATGGAATACCTACTATGTGCCAGGGACTAGAGATATGAAGGTGAATAAGACACAATTCTAGTTTAGGGCATTTTTAAGGATTGTTTTTAAAAGGTAGCTGTATAAAATGGCACCTGCTCATTTAATTGCAGTGCCTGGACAATACAATTTCATATTAACAAAGGATAATTTCTGGAAATGAAAATTTTTATATCCCCAATTATTTGGTTTCTCTGGAAAACCTATACAACTATGTCACAAAATCATGTTTATAGAGATGATCAGAACCAACGGTATTTGAGTTTAAAAAAAGAATAATAATTCCACACAAAGCTTTTCTGCAATAATACAAGTGCAATGAAAACAAAACAAAAATAAGAAAAACAAAAACCTTGAAGGGGCTCAAATTTCCACATGGCATATGTTCTAAATGCCAACGGGGGGGGGGGACAAAACCCTCACCTGCCACAGAAGCGAAGAGATAAGAGGAAATCAGATTTTAAAAAATAACACAACAATTTAGGCTCCATATGAAGTAGAGAAGGGAAGAAAAAAATTTTGCCTTCCCCATGTCCCTCATTTTGAGAAATCTGACCAGGTTTTTAGATGTCTGTCCAAACAAACAAACAAAACAAAAAACAAAACAGGTAGTCACATGTATCTTTTGTATGGTTCCATAACGAGTACTTTCTGGCAGCTGATTCACAGGATCTAAGTTACTGACCAACTGTTGACACACGTAGGAATATTCCAGATTGGTTCTGGTGGGGCTTTACATATAGCTGTGTACAAACTACAAAGAGTAATTTATTACGTCCTTTTGAGAGACAATGGGGACAGAGTGACGAGAGTGTGGGTTTTCAAGCACATAAACTTTGCCTGAATATTGTTTCCACCATTTCCTCGATGTGTGATCTTGACCAAACTAAGTTTTCCAGGCCTCAGTCTCCTCCTCTGTAAAAGGGATTAAAACCACGTACTTCACAGGAATACTACAAGGATTAAGTGATACAGCACAGGAGGCACACGTAATAGGTGGTAGTTTCTTCAGCAGCTTTGAATTGCTCCATTGAAACTCAAATGGTGAACTTCACTAAGTTTGTCCAAGGCACTCTGGCAGTCTGTCAGCATTGGGAGCCTGAGATCAATTTCTGGAACACAGAAAATACATACTAAAGCCCGACAAGCTCCAGCCCACTTAACAGGGAACATGAAAAAAAGCCAGATTATATTGAGCTGGTGATTAACATGGGATCCTGCTTGCATTTGGTGATGCCATTAAACAAAAACTAATTACAAAAGACACTCATGTCGAAACACATTTTAAATGTTACAGAACTGTTAAGCATTTGGTAGGTAGTAAAACATTTCGGACTACTATAGCTTATTTCAGTCTAAATAAGCCAAAAATCATCTCTAACAGGGTAATCTGTAAAACCAGAATTCTTTTGTGATACATTCTTAAAAAGATTTTTATTTATTTATTTTTAGAGAGAGGGGGAGGGAGGGAGAAAGAGAGGGAAACACCCCTGTGTGGCTGCGTCTTGCACGCAGCCCAGGCATGTGCCGTGACTGGGAATCGAACCTGTATGTGACTCTGGTTCAGAGGCCAGCATTCAATCCACTGAGCCACACCAGCCAGAGCTGTGATATATTTTTGATCAATCTACAGAACATTAGCATCTAGTAAAAAGTAAAAACATCTTTATGCTATGCAAAGTTGGCGAAAATGATTGGTATTATGTGCAAAGATGGAAAAGAACATTTCACAGAAAGAAACAGTAAATTGTTATTTGGTATTTCCACAGGAAGCACTCCTAATAGGGGCCTTGTAATAATAAAGCAATGATCATCATTTATTAAGCAGGGTTCAAAAACCATGCTAAGACTTGACTTGATTTAGCTTTAGTCTTCCCAACTTTCCTATGAGATAGTTATATTACCTTCCCTATTTTACATAACAAAAAACTGAGGCAAGGGTCAGATTAGGTAACTTAAACTGTACTGGCAGTAAACAGTAGGGCCAAAATTTGACTTTAGGCAGTATGACTCTAGGGCTCCCTCTCTCCAGTACTTTGTAATATTGCCTCTTTTCTGGGTAAGGTCTTAAAAGATGATGGTTATGAAAATATTGTTACGTGCTACTATGAATGAGCACCAAAGTAAAGGTAATTAGTGCTGTTTCGTGGGTTGGACTAAACTGATTAAAAGTCAAAGGCAATGACTCCTGATCTGCCTTTAACAACTACAATTTATGCCTAATTGATTCGGCATCGCTAGAAAAATAGAATCATGAATATTCCATTTGTGCCATAAATAAAATTTCCAGAGATGAAACTTCTCTTTGAGTGCCAAACTTCTGAAAGTATTTTAATTATTTTTGAACTTCAAGTTTCAAAAGCAACTTGTAAATCAGTACATTACAGGCTAAACCTTGCTGTTCAGTCAACTTTTCCTTGAAAATACTTTCTTAAACAAAGGATATACAATTTCCCCTTTCTTACTGACTCAGGGTATTTATCACGCTCAAATACTACACTGTATTTTAATACTTTAGCAAACTCCAGGGACCCTAAGGTGCAAGGAATTTGTTTGCCTTCACACTACAGGACCCTAGGCTCCTATGCTCAGAAGGTCTGTTTTGTAGTTTTGCATCTCCTTCCTCTATTTATGGATACTTCTTACAACTGGCTTTGCTCCCCCCCCACCCCTGCCACTTCTAATTTTTGCTTTTGATCTGCATTAAGCTGGGAAACCAGGTTTTTAAAAATGGAGTCATGGCCCTGATCAGAGTTGCTCAGTGGGTTGGGCATTTTCCTGCAAAGTGAAAGGTTGCCAGTTCGGTTCCTGGTCTGGGCACAGGCCTCGGTTGGGGGCATACGAAAGGCAACCAATTGATGTTTCTTCCTTTCACACATCAATGTTTCCCTTCCTCTCTCCTTCCCTTCTCCTCGCTCTCAAATTAAATAAATAAAATCTTTAAAATAAAAGGAGTTGCGAAGGAGACTAGGCTATGGGTGGTGAACATACAATATGACATACAGATGATGTATTATAGAATTGTACACTTGAAACATATTTAATTAACCAATGTAACCCAATAGATTCATTAAAATTTTTAAAAATAAATGTTTTTCCTGCAAAATAAAAATCCCAAAAACAAAAATTAAAATGGAATTGTATGATAAAGAATCCAGAGATTCTGAGTGAGATTTTCACATGAGAAATTTTTATGTGACTTTACGGCACTTTTTTTGATTTTTCAGAGAATGTTTTAAGTGAGTACTTCTTATTTCCAGTTGTGTCAGAGAATTATTATTACCCAAGAAGTAGGTGTCAAATACGTGAGCTGTCACTAATCTTCAGCATCCCTAGGCAACCACTCAACTGCTTTCTGTAATTCAGTATTTAACTTCAAAGTAGAGATAATAACATTCTATTATTTCAGAATGATTATCTGCCTAAAGAAAACTACAGTCATATATTGCATAACAAAATTTCCATCAATGAGGATTTGAATACTGGATGGTGATCCCATAAAATTATAATGGAGCTGAAAATTTCCTATCCTAAGGTCCTACCTAGCACAGTGCATTATTCATGTTTGTGATACTGCTGTAGACAAACCTTCTGTGCTGCCAGTTCTTTAAAGTAAAGCACAGCCCTGGCTGGTGTGGCTCAGTGGACTGAGCACTGGCCTGGAAACCAAAAGGTCACCGGTTCGATTCCCATAAGGGCACATGCATGGGTTGTGGGCTGGGTCCCCATTTGGGAGCGTGTGAGAGCCAACTGATCAATGTACAATGTATCTCGCACATGTTGATGTTTCTCTCCCTCTCTTTCTCCCTCTCTTTCCATCTTTCTAAAAGTAAATAAATATTTAAAAAGTAAAGTATAGCACATATAATTATGTACTGTACATAATCACAGAGAGTGACAATAAACAACTTATGTTACTGGCTTATGTTATTTACTATACTATACTTTTTATTGTTGTTTTAGAGTGTACTCTTTCTACTTATAAAAAAGTTTGCTGAAAAACAGCATGCTTTATTATGCCGGAATCAACACCTTACATGTCATGTTTACTGCATCTCTTGATTGCATCATTTTCTCTTATGTTTGATTCAATCTCATGTTGTTTTGTACAATGGCATGCTGTATAGGTTTTAGCCTAGGAGCAACAGGTTATACCACATAGCCCAGGTGTAGAGTAGGCTATACCATTTAGGTTTGTGTAAGTGCACTCTACAATGTTCCCACAATTATGATATCACCCGACAATGTATTTCTCAAAATATCTTTCTATCGGTGTACTGCATGCCTATATTCATAACGTGAGTTTGGGGACAGAAAAAAATAGATCAGAGGTCAAGAAAATTAAGTTCTACTCTTGGCTTTCCCAATCAAGTAGCTTCAATTCCTGTGAGTAAGGGTTCTTAAAGAGTTCCTGTAATTTTAGCCCAGGCTGGTATGGCTCAGTGGGTTGAGCACCAGCCTGCGAATCGAAAGGTCACTGGTTAGATTCTCAGCAGGGCACATGCCTCGGTTGTTTTTCTCCCTCTCTTTCTCACTTGCTAAAAAGTAAATAAATTATTCTTAAAAATGTAGAGTTCCTGTAATTTTAGAAAATTTTAAGACCCTTTATTACTTTGGGAGTGAAGATGCAATTTATACCATGATTAATGATCTAAATTTTATAGCCTATGATTTCCCCCCAAAATATGGACATAATCCAACACACACAGGCACAGAAATGTCCAGTAATCCTTTGATACTTGGAGTTAACTAGAAAAATATTCCTTCAGAATCTTCCGTAGATATGAAATTGAGCAAGTTAGATTCTTCCTTTTTACAGGTTAAGGTGAGTAATTTTTCTATGAAAAAGTCCACATGCCTACTTAAAATAACTTTTAGTACACCTCACACAAGTGAGAAATCTTTAAGTATTGATAGTATACCTTACTTTGACTAAAACATAAACCAAAATGAGAACTTCAAAAGTTCATTTTGCATTTCAAAAGTTTTTATCATAGAGTATTTTAAAAACATATTTTTGACACATTTAAATATCTGGTAACCAAAAAGTTTAAACAATAAATGCACTTCTTACAAAGTTTAACATGTTTTTAACTTTAAAAGGCTAAGCTTCCTTGATTACCTAATAGCATAAATGTTTTAAAAACATATTAATACTAGTTAAAATACAGTAAATTGCTCTGGCTGGTGTGGCTCAGTGGATTGAGCACCGGCCTGTGAAACAAAGGGTCTCTCTCTGGTCTGATTCCCAGGCAGGGCACATGCCTGGGTGGCAGGCAAGGTCCCCAGTAGGGGGCATTCAAGAGACAACCACACATTGATGTTTTGCTCCCTATCTTTTTCCCTCCCTTCTCCTCTGTCTAAAAATAAATAAATAAAATCTTAAAAAAAAAAACCCCACTATAAATCTTTGATTCTCCAGCATGGTATTGAAAATTGAAGACAATGTCTATCAATGGCACTGTTAAACTTAAACATAAAAAAAAAGAAATATCTGAAACAGCTTCAAAATAAAGTCTACTTTAAACAAGTATTTAAAAAAAAAAACCCACATGACTTATAGATCAAATACTAAAATTATGTTTAGTGTGACTTCCACATAGGTCTTAAATATAAAAGCAATTTTCAGATTTGTACTTCAGCAACTTTCAATAGATAGAATATTTTAATTCATTATATCTTATTTTCAATAAGAAAATTATTTTCACATATGCACTATGCTGAGTTTATACTAACAAAGCTCCTGTTTGACTATAAAATAACATATGACAGATGCTTTCTCCAGTCCCTAACTATTTAGCATTTTAAATTATAGGAATTTTCCTTTTGCAGCTATGGCATTTGTGTTCGATACCAAGGCATTTTAATATCTGCACAACATTTATTATTTAAAAATTTTTACATGGCTTCAAAAATGTTGCTTTGGTGATTTTACAGGACAGGATAGGAATTATTTTTCTTGTACTATCTCTCACCAGATCCAGTGATGACCTTCAGATCCCTTAGGCAAAATTTCATCAGACTAATAAGGTCATTAATCCCAAAGGCAAGTGCTTAGTCACTCAGATTGGGATCTGATGACAATAACTGCAATTTACCCAAAAGTTGTCCACCAAGTTTCAGCAGGACGGAAAATGTCAAAACCTTTATAAACTAACATAATACTGCAATCAATACAATTTCAGTGAAAAGTACAAATATGCAAGCAACGCAACATTTTATTAACCCTCTTATATAGTTTGACTTTGAAATTTTTTAAACCTGACTCTCTAATTAGGTAATGTTGTGAACAGTATTCATTTACTTTGTGGAAACGCAATCGAACAGAAAATGCATAGCAGCCAGCTATTATAAAGAGATCTGGATGCAAAAAAACTGTGGGTTTTCTGTCACAGGTGTTAGCAGTGAGTATACTACCTATTGATGTTACCTAGTGTTAAAGATATTCAGTAATCCTTTTCAAAACCCTAAAAGGATTTTTTAAAAATTAGCAGGGAAGAATATTTTTTTCAGTGTTTGAAGGAAACTGGAATTATCATTTAGACCAACCATCTCATTTCACATGTGAAGAAAATGAGGCCAAGAAAGGTTAAATTAACCCATTCATTTAGCATTTACCTATTGTGCTTACCATGTACCAGCACAGAGCTAGGCTGGCACGGGGTGTAAAGCAGTGAACAATGCAGACGTGTTCCCTGAACTCCCACAGCTTATGCTAAAATCAAAGGCCGAGTTCAGTCTAGGACACAGGTCTCTTTGCTGATTCTAACAACCCATGCAACCTGTCAATTTACCCTAGTAACTCTAGTATCCCCTCATGGTTTCCCATGGGTAGGTAGCCAGTCAAGTGAAACTGAGCATTTACTAAACCTTGATTATCTAGAAGTACCACCACAAATTTCCCAGGGAAGGCCTGGGGGTCCCAGAGACTGAAAGGGCAACTTGACATCCATCTGGAAGTAGAAGGGGTGTAAATGTGGCTACATAGGAAAAGAACATGAGCTGGAATCAGGAGCTCCGAGTTTTTGTCTTCAACCTGCCAATAACAATGCATACCTTCATAAAAAATATCTTGGGGCCAACTTTTAATTCTGGCTATTTCAAACATATACAAAATTAGAAGAGTAATATTATGAACCCACATGTACAACATATTGACCATGTTCAATAACGGTCAATATCAATACCCTTTCCTTCACTCCCCTGCCAGGTTATGCTGAAGCAAATCTCAGAAATTATTTGATTTTTTACCCTTAATATTTGATTAAGTATCTAAAAAAAGATTTCTCTTTAAGACCTAACCCAGTATTATTATCAAATTTAACAATTCTTTATTATATACAGTCAATGATATCCTGATTTTTTTTACAGTTGGTTCATTTCGATCAATATCCAAATAAGATCCATATCAGTTAATATGCCTCTTTCAGTCAGTAGGTTCCACTTGATCTCTCATTTCTTGCAGTTCATGTGCTGAAAAACTAGTTTGTTCATCCTGAATATTTTCAGGGTAGTGAAACTATTCTGCATGATACTATAAGGATGGATCCATGTCATTATATATTTGTCCAAACCCATGGAACGTAGAACACCGAGAGTGAGCTCTAAGGTAAACTATGGACTTCAGGTGTCTCTGATATGTCAATGCAGGTTCATCAAGTGTAACAACTATATCACTCTGGTGGGGGATGTTGATAATGGGGGAGGCTATGCATGTGTGGGGGCAAGGGGGCGTATGGGAAATCTCTGTACCTTCCTTTCAATTTTGCTCTGAACCTAAAACTTCTCCAAGAAATAGTCTTAAATAAACAAACAAAGAAACCAGATTGTTCATCCTGTAGAATTTCTTATGATCTGAATTTTTTTATCTCCATGGTGATATGTCATAAGGAAAATTTTAAATGAAAACACACAGAAAAGATCAGAGGGATGGAAAGGGCACATATCCAAGGAAAACTGCAAAGACCTATCAGAATAGCATCAGAAAGACAGCTCTTGGAATGTGCCAGGATTTTAAAAAATTACTAGAGACAAAGCTTTTTCTTTATTTTAATTTATATTCAGAACAAAAATAAGAAAAAAGAAACTGTAGATCTGCTTCTATGTGCATAAATAGTATAATTTAAAAGTCTACTGCCCTGGCTGGTGTGGCTCAGTGGATTAAGCACCGGCCTTTGAACCAAGGGGTCGCTGGTTAGAGGGCACGTGCCTGGGTTGTGGGCCAGGTCCCCAGTAGGGTGCAGGTGAGAAGCAACCACACACTCATGTTTTTCTCCCCCTCTTTCCCTCTAAAAATAAATGAGTAAAATCTTTAAAAAAAGTCTGCTTCAATTCTTTTTCTTTCAATTAAGATTACTGATAGTCAAACCAGACAGGGAAAAACAAAATGTAAGAATGAGGAAACTGAATCCCAAAGCATTCAAGGAGATAAAAGTACCTTGCTAATCTAAATGAGTTCAGTTCTCTTGTCCCAGGCAAATTACATCCCAGCATATGCTGAGAATTTACAGAGCTCAATCCCTATATAAAACCTTTGAAGGATCAGGGAGGATGGAAGAGGATGATAAGTAAACATCTTAAAAATCAACACTGTAAAGCAGGTAGATGGTACAAACTATAAAGAGATTCACGTGATGCCAATCCCAAGTAAAATTCTTAAGTACATTGTTAAATAGTTAAAGGACCCTAGTCCTAGGGGGGGAAAGATACTCGTTAAGAGTCAGTAGGCATCCACAGAATGCCGATTATGTAAGATTAACCTAATTTCCTTTCTTGATAGGGTTACTGGCCTAGAATATACAGGGTAGGGTAAAAGTAGGTTTAATTATTGTATTATTTTCCATATGAACAACTGTAAGCCTCCTTTTGCCCCACCCTGGATTGTACACATGCAAAAAATATCTAGATTTAAGTACTAAATTTTAGAATTCTCTCATGATATCCTTTTAGACAACAAAGAGATGTAGACTAGAATACACTTAGGTATGTTTGTAACTGGTGTAAGATTATCCAAGGTGTGCTAATTAATGGCTCCAAGGGAGACCATATGGAAACATCAAATAATTTCTCTTGAGCTCTATCCTACTTGATGTTGTTACTAATGTCTTGAATGAGGTCACCTATGGCATAACTATCATGTTTGCAGATGACACAAAAGTTGAGATAGGGAGTATACAGGCTGACTGGATCCAAAAATGTTTTATAAGGTTGGAACAATGGGCCAAATCTTAACAAAATGCAATGTAGTAGAATAAGTGTAAAATGCATGATTGGTGAGACAATGACTTAACAGCAAACTGTGTGAAAACACTGAGGTATTTTTGTTGATTGCTCAGAGTAAAAGCCTGTGAGATGGCTGCTAAGAGAACCAGTGTGGTCTCATGCTGAATTAACATAACTATTATGTCCAGGGCAAGGGGAGTGGTAAATTCTATTCTACTCCTTGCTGATAAGAGCACCCTTAAGAATATTGTGTACAAAAAAGAATACTGTGTACCATTGGCATAGCACATTTTAAAAAGAAACACTGATAAAATAGAACATAGCCAAAAGAGAGAAACCAATTTTATGAATGTTCTAGAAACAGAGAAGACAATATAAAGAACTACAGAGGCTAATCTGGAGAAGAAAAGGAAGAAAGAAATGCCTCAACTTTTTAAATTTTGGGTTTATTTTGGAAAGTACAAGCAATGAAACTGCATATTGGCTGATTTTCTTATGAAAGCCTATGTTTTAATTTTACTTTTGAACTGTTATTTCATATTTGATATGCACAAAACAGTTCAAGTGTAATTCGAAAACGTGAAGTTAACTGCGACTCATCCTGTCAACCGGAGAATGAGAACAGAATCAAGAGTAGTGCCGCTACTGAGTGCTCACTCCATCTGCTGTAATACATCCCAAAATAATATAGTGTTAAGTTTTGAGATTTGTGAGCTTTGTTTTCACTAATGTACTTCAAAGAAAAAGGTGTTGGACTCTAAAATGAATATTGCACTTGTGGTATTTCTGTCTTAGTCAAGTCTACCCTTGACATTGCTTTCTAGTTGTATCGAAGTCTCATAACTGTGCCCATATCTGCTAGTCTTCTGCTTCTCCCCCACTTAGGGTTGCCAGATTTAGCAACTATAAATACAGGCTGCCCCGTCAAATTCCAGTATCAGAAAGACAACAGACACATTTTCAGTATGTTTATCTGAAATTGGAATTGAACTGGGAGTCCTGTATTTTATCTGGCAACTCTACCCATCCCCAAGTTAATTAGGTGGACAATTCATTCTATGATTTGTTAATGTGTGATATAGGGACAATGTGAGAGGAATAGCATGGCCAATGTCATTGTTTAAATATTCATCTAAGTGTTCAATGGCATTCACTAACTGGGGAAAAGTTTTAAAGGTGTGAATTTTGCCAAAGCTTTTCCAGAGAGTACATTAAGTGCATATGCCTGAATGCAAATTCTATATATATATACTATTATGTATAAAACACTCAGTGAAGAGTAGAAAGGTGTATTAACAGCTTCATTATTTTGGCTTAGCTTGTCCTCCACCAAAAAACAAACAAAAAAACAAAAACAAAAAAACCAAACCCAAAACACTAGGATGGCTACTGTAACAAACTGACAAAATCTCTAGGTATATAAACCGAGGTATATTCACTTTTATAGCATTTAAAAACTGTCCTCAGTTTACATGTTCAAAATGAGTTTAACCTCATATAGAGGTCAAATAAACACCAACAGCCAACTTTCTAGATAAGTATCAATTAAAATTATGTTGTCATCACCCTGGCTAGGTAGCTAAGGTGGTTAGAGTGTCGTCCAGATACTCCAAAGTTGTTGGTTCAATTCCCTATCAGGGTACATATAAGAATCAACCAATGAATGCATGAATAAGTGGAACAACAAATCCCTCTCTCTCTCATCAATAAATTAAAAAAAAAATAAAAAAATCACGTTCTCATTAAAAAGGGATTTAGTTACTATATATACAAAGTCATTTTAGGACACTTTATAAAAAGGATATTAGAAACATTTCAGGTACATCATTTCTTTATCAATCAAAAAACTGATAAGCCTTCTGCATTATGAAATAGAATTTGCTTCTCAATTCTTTCAATACATAATCTCAACATCTTCCCAGAAGCAGAAGCACTAATAGCTCCTAGATTTGAATATCAATCAATACAAGTGTGTATTAAGAACCCATATAGATTTGATTCCCCAAATAGAAGTTAATTGCATTGCCTTGCCTGGCTTACTGCAAAACCCATGATTTGAAATCAGGTATTGACATGGCAGTAAGACTCTAACTTGGTTTTTCAGAGCTTCAGTGAGTGGTTTCTCTCCAGGCAATCATTAGATCACCTTTTTCAATATTAAACTCAAACCTTAATCACTCAGGCACTATAGCTGTAGGGTAATTAGGACTTAAAATCACAGTGCAAGTGCTTAAGTCTACTTTTATAAAGAATACTGAGCCCTGGCTGGTGTGGCTCAGTGGCTTGAGCGCTGGCCTGTGAACCAAAAGATCACAGGTTTGATTCCTGGTCAGAGCACGTGCCTAGGTTGGGGGCCAGGTCCCCAGCTGGGAGTGTGTGAGAGGCAACCAATCATGTATCTCTCCCTCCCTTTCTCCCTCCCTTCCCCTCTCTCTAAAAATAAACAATCTTTAAAAAAAGAATACTGAATTTCTGTGGTTTCAAAAAGTCAGATCCTATGTCTAGTTTCTCACCCTTTAGCTATAGACAGATACTCTGCCCTTTGGGCTTGGTGTTTCTTTACCTATAACCGGAAGGTAAACCAACTCCATCAGCCTTCTGAAAACAGGGAAGAAGTAGTGTGCAGACTAAACCTAACATTTAACACCTGTCTCATAGCCAGCAACTAATAAACTCAAAGACCTACCTCTTAAGTACACTAATAAAATATGAGTGATCTCACACTTAACATTCCCATCTCCAGATTTCTCATTATACAGGGTGAAAAGAATATACCAAAACAACTGAACAACACACAGAAAAATGAACTAACAAGGTCTTCTTTCTTTTCCTGTTAGTTAGAAGACTCACTTTTTTTTAAGGCCCTGAGGAAAAAAGGTGATTGGCTCTGAAGAAGCTTCTTGTTAGGTTGCAAAATTCCTGATGGACTCCAAAAGAGGTAACCATGAGGGAATATGGAAGGAGGGAATATAGAGTAAGTTGGCTAGACTAAATCTGGTGGCTTGGGAGACATTTTTCTTATAGGAAGGTGACTATAAAAGGGGTTAACAGAGATTTACCCTATGGCCTAATTTTGTTTTTAACCCCCTCTTCTTTTTGCCTTTGCCATCAGAAAAATAAAAAAGTAACATGAGCTTAAGCAGCACCTCCAGGAACCGAATCAAGCAGAGTAAAAAAACACCTTCTGTGTACAAAGAAGGTGCTGAGATTCTAAGGTCCTTGAGGTAAACAGGATATGAGCAGATAAGGCCAGTCATTAAAGCAAGCAGGTAATTAAAGGGTTTTGCTTTTTAAAGCCCAGCTAGCTGAAATAGGATGATCTGATGGCAAACTAATACCAACTTAAAAGTGCTAAGTCTAAATTAGCAATCAGAAGGATTCTAGTGCTTAAAAACCACTGGCATGAAGATTTTTCCCACCATTTAGGCCAGGTCGGTAAACAGCAAAAAGAAAATAAAACCCAAGGTAGAACAGAAATTTTAAAAACTTCAAATCTGGAGAACAAGGTATTGTTTTATTTTTTAAATCTTGCTCTAAGTGCATAGTTTTAAAAGTTTGGTATGCAGTATTATTTGATGGAACTGAAATGCATATACTGATTTTATTAATAACAACCTCAAGCTATAATAATAAATTTTCTAGATTATATGCTAAGCAAAGAACACCCACATAGAAGGCTGGGAGTCAGGCAGCACCTTCAATCTAATAACAGCACACAAACCAGAGAGATGTAAGAGAAAATCATCTGCTGGCCTTTCAAACTCAAATCATTTATGACAGTACGACACCCATTTTCACAGCCCTTTTTAAATTGGCTACTACCAAAAGAGACAATCCCAGCTACACCTGAAAAACCTAGGAAGAGCAGGGAAAAAATAAGTGCTAGGCAATCATAAGCAAGTCTTATTTTCCTAGTACAACCTGAAATGTCATGTTTTAGCCCTGGCTGGTGTGGCTGAGCGAGTTAAGCACTGGGCTGCAAACCAAAAGGTTGCCAGTTTGGTTCTGGTCAGGGCAAATGCCTGGGTGGTGGGGTAGGTCCCCCGTTGGGGGAGCGCGAGAGGCAACAGATAGATGTTTCTCTCCATCTCTTTCTCCCTCCCTTCCTTTCTCAGTAAGTAAATAAATAAATAAAATCTTAAAAAAGATAAAACGTCATGTTTTAACTGGGCAGTCAAGAAGTAGAAATCACTTAAATTTCCCTAAATACATGGTAATGCTGGTTTATTAACAAGATTAACAAAAGCCAAGAATATAGTTATGACAGTTATCTTTTAAAAAGTTTTTATTTATTTATTTTTAGAGAGGGGGAAGGGAGGGAGAAAGAGAGGCAGAGAAACATCAGTGTGAGAGAGAATCACTGATCAGTTCTTTCTTATTTGCGCTCCAACCAGGACTGAGCCAGCAATCCAGGCATGTGCCCTTGACGAGGAATCAGAGGCCTTTTGCTTTGTGGGAGGATGCTCAACCAAATGAGCCACACCTATCAGGACCTGACAGTTATCCTAATAGGGAATTAACTCAAGATGTGAATTACTACTTCTACAATCCTTTGAAAGACTATTTTAAGTTTTAAATACTATGAAAGGCAAGAAGTAGAATTCACCTAAAATACTTAGTAACTATTTTATAAATGATATTAATAATAGATGGTGAAGAAATTTGGCACAATGGTTCTGTTTTTTGTAAGTAGGTTTATTGGAAATATTTTAAAATAAATGATCAATAATGAAATGGAAGGAAATTTTATAATAAAATATAAACGTAGTCTCATATACAGTAATTACAAACTTAAAGTTCCTTTACACAACTATCTTGTCTAAAATGACAACCTGAGTTTTCAAAATGATTTACATAATTCATTTAGTTTTATGCCATATTCCTGAAAAAGAAAACCCAGTTTGATAATCTACTTAACAACAACAACAACAACAACAACAACACCCCACACACACAGAAAATATATCAGCTCCCTGGGCCTACCAGAATTCTAAACTAAAAACATTCTACTCGGTATGTTTACAACCATTAGAAAATTACCCACATTAAAATACTAACTCCAAGGTAGGGCACTTAAATCACAATGTTCCAAGTTGTCAATGTGGGGTAGAGAAGAGTCACATCTATTAATGTTTTAATGTAATTTCTTTTTTTAACTTTTTATTTATTTGTTTGTTTATTTATTTATTTTGGGGGGGATGGGAGGGAGATGGACAGGGAGAGAAACATTGATTGGCTGCCTCTCACATGCCCCCAACCAGGGACCTGGCTCACAACCCAGGCATGTGCCAAGATTGGGAATTGAACCAGTGACCTTTTAGTCCATGGGATGACACCCAATCCATAGAGCCATACCTCAGGGCTGATTTTAAGTAATTTATAATACAATCGCAATAGAAACAGATAACTAAATTTATGACTGACTGGTTTTGGAAGTCAATGCTAATGTCATCATGCTAAATCACTTTGCAACTTTATAAAAAGTTAACAAACAAGGTTTCATGCTACAATCCAGTATTACAAGAGTTAATGTGTTAATATGATTTTGTAAGTTATCTAAAACATCCAATGGTGTACTAATCTTAAAAAAATAAATGCCAAGCCCCAACCAGTATGGCTCAGTTGGCTGGGTGGTGTTTCACAAAGTGAAAGGTAGCAGGTGGATTCCTGGTTGGGACACATGTCCGGGTTGTGGGTTAGGTCCCTGGTTGGGGCGGGGGGGCCAGAAGCAGCCAACAGATCGATGTCTCACTCTCACATGTTTTTCTCCCTCTCTTCCCCTCTCTCTAAAAATGAATCAAATCTTTTTTTCTTAAAAAAAAAGTAAGTGCCAATAACTTTATATAGGCCATGTTACACAAAAATTAGAGCTCTAAGGAACTTGTCACAACCCCCCTGCTTAAAACATTTAAATAAACCAATTTTATTAACGGTGAACTGACTATTCAGATTTTGAGATTCTTTACTTTTCTCCTTCTGACTTCACTGCTTAGCACTAAAGGTGGGCACAGAAAGAAAAAAAATCAAACTAAAACCTTTTATTCATTTAAATGATAAGTTTTTCTCACTGTTATGTGATAAAAGATTTGATGGGAAAGGTAGTTGTGAACTAATGACTGAATTGAGGTTTTGGTGTAACTGGTTGCTTTTAATTATTCATGTTTTCCTTCAATATCATGAATAATAGAAAACTGAACATATTTTAGTAAAATTTAAGATTAGGTTCTTTATTTTATAAACTCTATTTACATGCTTTAAGTATTTGAATTTCTATTCTGTATTCTTTAATAAAATAAGTATTAAAGATTTCATAAATATTTTAGAAAAATCTCAAATTATCTAGAATGCTTACCTACATAAAACATTCAGTAGGACAAATTTATTATTTATTATAAAAAAGATTATTCACTTTTATTTAAGTCTTAAATAGTAATTACTGATAATGTGATTTTTCTAATTACCTAGCTAGCAGAAATGCATGTTCCCTATTAATTAAACAGTCTATAGAGATTTGATTAGGTGGAAATATTAATAACTACCACATGCATTTATTGTGACGGTAGAAAACACCTCTGAGGAGAGGGGGGAAAAAAGAAATATGTTTCCAATTAGTGGCTTGTAGCCAAAATATGAATCAGAGTTATACCAAAAAATTCCCCCCCAAACTGAAAAACCAAACACTGCGGTCTAAGTAAACAAGTGACAACCACCTACAAAACAATTATAGAAAAAGAAAAAATCTGGGATCAAGCCCTTCTCATGAAGCACAGAAGCCCAAATCAGCAGTGGTTCACATCTTGAGGGGTTTTCCCCTAGGAACAAGGAACGTATCTTTGAAATGCTTAGCAGTGTCTGGGATTCCAGCTCTTTCAGTAGCGAGGTCATTTTCTGACCTAACTACCAAAACAATCAATTCTGTCAAAGCTTAAAAAGAGCATAAAAATATCGCTTTTATTATTTTAAACAGGAAATTATACACTCCTAAATTGCAGAAGAGTTAGCGTCAGCATTCCAATAATGAAAATTTAAGATATAGCATCAAAAATGCTTATAGTTCACAAAAAGTAGGGAAGAACCTAATATTTTATATCTCCATTCAAAACCATGATATAATCACCACAAATTAGTGAAGTTCTACTTTTGCCAACTGTCCCTTATCCACCCCGAGCTAATTTTCCTTATTTGTAAAATTAGGATAATAATTGTCCTACAATTGTCCTATCTCACAAAAATTGTCCTTCTATCTCACAGAACTACAGAATAATCAGAAGAGGTAATGTGAGTAAAAGTACTTAGAAAGCTAAAGGCTAACATTAGCAGACAGTATGGCATTATAATTCCTTACACGTAACAACATGTAAGACTGTAATATTTTCTTACTGTGAACGGATTAATCCCTGGGGAAAAAAAAAACTTAGTAACAAGGAATAGATATGACTGCAGGATAACTGGCAACACTTCCCAAGGCTTCACTGTTAACATTTAATATTTACTGTGTACAGAATGTCCCCAAGTTACAAAGGTCCCATAAATATAAATCTAAACCACTGTCCTTGCCTCAGCCCCTTCCTGTTTCCTGTCTTCACTCTTAAATGAAGGTCGGGGGTGGAGATGTTCGAGAACCAGAAGTTCCAAAGTAGAAGAAAGTGTGAGGAGTAAGGAACACTAGAGCATGCCTGCCTACTCACCAGTTCAACCTTTTTTTTTTCTTGTCACTGTTACACGTCAACTGTGCACATCTCTATGCTGGGAAATAAGGCAAAAGTTAAAAGTCAACAGTCAAGACCTCTGACCTGGGACAAAACAGGGATAGTAAATTTCACTTTCAGGAAAAAAAGACTGATCTCAGTCATTAGCCTTAATCTCTAAAGTCAATCCAATAAAGATAAGACACCAATTCCAGAATATTGACCAACTACTCACTTTCACTCAACAAAGGCACCAGTTTTATCCAGCTAGCTATTCATTCTGCTCACCTGTCTTTCAGTAACCCAATAACCTACTCCCAATCTGTGACACTAACCAATCCCACTTACCAATGCATCCACTACATTCCATTTAATGGATCTTTCCTAAAACACATCCATTATATTTCATCCATCAATGTCCCTTTTTAGTTGTAATGGACAAGTTATGCTAGAAAATCTTTGTTCTAATGACACTGAATAAACTAGGCAGGAGAAAGCTGCAGGTGAATGGGGTGGAAATGGGGCTGGGGAAAGCATTCAAACCACCTGCCGTATCAATTTGACAGGAGTAGAGAAGCATATTTTAAAGTAGAGCTTTTAAAAATACATACAAATTGTTAATACTACTGCTAATAACCAGAAAAATGATTCCCTCAGTCTCCAAATTTAAATAAAAGCTTTCAGGAACAAACGTAAAAGAGGACTATGTATATTAAGTCATCCATGACTAGTCTTTCCAGTTCAAGAGCAATGCCAGAAAGAACACTCCCACCTCTTCACTTTAGCCCACTTAATAACCAGGATGCCTGCTGCGGAGAAAGTGAGTTTGAATAAAGCTCTACATTCTATTTATTGGTTCTCTAGAAAGCTTGGCCTGTGGTTCATAAGAATATCCATGGTCCAATGACTTGTTACTGGAGCAGTTTACTACAATTAATAGCGGTCAAGTAGAGCTTACACAGATATGGTTTGCTCTGTTACAGACTGCCTACTGGAATGTTGTTAAAGTTTTCTGTCAGAAGTTACCAAAAATTTTAGGCTTCACCCTTGGCCTTTCTTTTCTTTCTTTAAAACATTTTATCCTTCCCCCGCCCCCTCTTCCTCTTTAAAATTTTAAGGATTAGGGCCCTGTGGAAATGCTTGGTTTTCTGCTTTTAAGTCTACTTGTGCAATTAAAATAAAGTTCTCCCTGGGGCATTATCAGAACTTAACAACAGTATGAATAGGATACACTAGTGTTATAATGAAACCATTCAAATCACAATTTCAACACAAATTTACGCCAGGAAGATTTAATCTAATCATTTCACAAAGTTATACAATTTAGTACATAATCTCCTAATTTGGAAAGATAAACATTTTTTGAAAAGCATACACAATGTCTTAAGACTAAAATTTACTGATTTTTAAAAAGACATTACTTATTGGTATATATGAAAATAGATAATATTGGCTCAATGATTAAGAGAATAGCCATCTCCTATTTAGTTAAACTGAGAGATTAATTGTGCATATTTACAAGTTATTACTACACCATACAACATTAACAAGCATGAGCACCCAAAAGAAACACTAACACAAACACTAATATATAAACTAATATACCCTATTTCTTCAATAGCCTTTTTTAGCAGGACAATTAAACATTTATAATTTAAAACAATTTTAATTATGAGTTCTGAAGTTTCTAAAAAGATTTTTTTTTATTTTTAGAGAGAGTGGAAGAAAGGTAGAAAAGCATCAAAGTGTGAGAGAAACATCAACAGGTTGCCTCTCAGCCCACACCCAGGCAATGTGCCCTGACCTGAAAGTGAACCAACAACCCTTTGGTTCACAGGCTGGCGCTCAGTCTACCGAGCCACACCAGCTATGGCTGAGTTCTGAAGTTTTAAGAGATAAAAAGATGTATTTGTTAAGTAAATAAAAAGATATAATAAAGACCCATGTGACTATTCAATCTTTATTTTTCTTTTCCTATTTACTCAAAGGCTGCAAAAGAAAGATAACCTTCCCTATTAAATTTCTAAACAGTTTTCCAAAATTAGAATGAATTAATCTGTAAGGACAAACATTCTTTCTACAACCTATAGAAATCATTTTTGTTAGAAGCCAGATCATTTATTTGGTGGTGGTAGCTGATGAATCAAGGTGCTTTTAAGTCACTTTAGGTAGTTAGTGATGATCCAGAGTCTAAATCACATCTGCAAATAACATTTCTTAAATGGTCACTCTTGATCTTTAAATGTATTCTAAATGATATTACAAAGGGATGGCCCTTGAAAGCCAGTGATGCAATGCATTTAACCTTCACAAGACGACTAACAGTGGAATTGAGAAAATAACAGTGGAACTGAAAAAATTAGTATGAGAAAAGTGTTGCTAAATGCATCCTTGTTATTCTGTTTGTTTAAAATGTTTGGAGACAAAAAGGTTTCGTGGACCTGAAACCAATGGACCTTGATGGAATGCCAAACTGTAAACTGCCGACAGCTGCAGCTGGTAGTAAACTGCTACAACCTGAAGAGCTTTAGTGGAACCTGATTATATGGTAATCCTAGTATCTGAGAGAAGGCAAAAGAGCTAGAAGAATAACTGATAGGCTGGTTGCTATAGTAACCAAGATACATTTGTATAATGACTGGGGAAAAACATTGGGGTTGCCATCAGGCATGAGACCTACGTTATGTCTTATGTGCTTTTTCCTCAATTTTGAATCATGAGATGACAGACTAACACAAAGACTGCTCAGTTTCAAATAAAAGAATAAATAGGGCTCTGCTCTGAAGAGTAAGGAAAGCACCCAATTAAAGGTTTAGCTGGTCAGCAGAATAAAATTCAACAGTTAGAGGGGAACAGACCTTAGGAAAGTTGGTAGTAATTAGTTTAGCTCTAGGTAGAAAACAGAAATAAAGGTTAATTATCAATTCAAGTTAAATATCAGAAGGACATCATAAAGCACCTATAATTTTTTATTACTTTAAATTTTGTTTGCAGTATTTCTTTGGGCTATTAATTATTAATCTCTAATAGAAATGGTTATTTAAAAAACTACTCTTTATTATTTAGAAAATGAGAAGGAACCTCTTCACATAGCAAAAGAATATACTTTAAAAATATTCTCTGTAGCACAGTGTTGAAAAATAAAAAAAAATAAAAGATTTAGCCCAGGCTGGTGTGGCCCAGTGGATTGAGCATCGGCCTGCGAACAAGAGGGTCGCCGGTTCAATTCCCAATCAGGGCACATGCCTGGGTTGCAGGCCAGGTCCCCAGTAGGGGGTGCACAAGAGGCAACCACACACTGATGTTTTCCTCTCTTCCTCCCTCCCTCCCCCTCTGTCTATAAATAAATAAATAATCTTAAGGAAAAAAAATTCACACTGTGTAGGTACATATCTAAAATAATACTAAATGGTACGATCTGTCTATCTCAGTTATCCATGCCCCAGGGAGCAACCTTATAAGTCGCTTTCTACACAGTGCGTAGGGCACCTTCCACCTCCATCCATCACCATCACCCTCCTCATCACTCCCTCCCTCCACCAATACTACCCCTGGAAGTAATTACTAGAATTGCAGGCAGAGTATGAGGAAACAAACAGCCTCATCAATAGGTTTCCTTGGCAAATCCAGCTGACTTTGTCAAAGTTAAAACAATGAACTGAAGAGAACACATGGATTGCTGCGTAATGTACAGGTTACAAACTAAGTCTCAAATATCAAAAACTGGAAATTATTTTTTCTTCTGTAGGACTACCTCTGAACTGTTAACATCCTAAAGCTACTTAGGTTTTTAATATTTAAATCAAAATTTATTTATCTGACTTTATGCAATAGGTTATCACAAGAACAGAATAAAGTTTTCAGTTTACAGGAAATTGTACAGATACAAAGTGAGCCCCCAAATTGCCATACTATTGCCGCTGTCCTACCTCCATAAATCACCAATTGACATTTGGAGGCTATTAAATTTAGGACATGAATTTACTAATTAACATGTAGGTTTTCCCCCCACTTCAATTAATATGATAGATGGGTGTGATAAAACCACATTTACAAATATATTCCTATCAATCCACAAAGCCAACGGCAATCAAATATAATTTATGATTAAATGCCAACCCATTAACAGACATTTTTTAGGAATCTTTCCACAAATAACCCTTATCACATAAATATTTTTAATGAAACTTGTATCAGTTTTCAATTCAGGAAGAAATGTTTCTGATGCCTAAGTGAGAAAGCTGAGTTTTCAACAGAGGCAGCTATGCAACTTTTCTTTTTTTTGGTATGAATTCTTCACGATGGTCTGATCTCAGTATTCATGGCTTTAAAAAAAAGTCAAGATTTCACCATTATTTCAGTCTACAAAGATAGACTGCAGTTGAGACTACACTGCTAAAAATAAAATAAGTAGCCGCTACTGTTCTTAGATCAACTATCCTGCAATCTTTGTTCATCCTAACCTGGAGAAAATTAGTGGGCAAAATTTAGGATCCTAGAACAGTCAATGTCCTTTGACAGCATGGCATGAAAAAAACAGAATCGCAGTAGATGAGATCAGACCATCTTAAGAGGCCTGCTAAGAGGGTAAGTGCCAAAAACCTAGAGCAGGGATACCCAGCAATACTTTCCCTCTTTCCACAGACAAGGCTGCATGGAATAAATGAGCAATCAGGAGACTGGGGTTCTAGTTCCCAGTCTGCCACTAATTAGCAATGTGTCACTTCCCTTCTCTGAGCCTAGGTTGCTTTCAGTTAATGGGACAGCTGAGCTAAATGATCTCTGGCCCCTTCCTACTCTAAAAATGTTACCATTCTATTCTTCCTTGTAACATCTCAAAAATATTTTGGTTGCCATGAAGAAAACTTTTTAAAAATAAAGAATGCTAAAAATGTCACATTTATTTTGTAACATGTTCTCAGTGCCAGCCTTTAATATGCATATATACAATCCACAAATTAGCAGGAACATTCACCACAAATATAATTTACCCAGTACATATTTAATTTGAAATCTATGGGTCTTGATTCATGTACCAATACCATCAAATTTGTTCAACTAAAAACTTACAAAAAAATTATGGAAAGGTTTCCCAAGAACAAAAGCTTATCAGTAAAAGCACATTATTAAACCTCTATACAATGAGATGTTTAGAGTTGGAAGGGTTCTCAGAATCTCCTCAATTTAAAGATGAGGAAATGAAATGACTCATAGTCCAGAGCTTTTTTCTACTATACCACACTTCCTCCTCCCCTTCCTGCTTTATCAAAAG
Organism: Pteronotus mesoamericanus; assembly: GCF_021234165.1. NCBI lineage: Eukaryota > Metazoa > Chordata > Mammalia > Chiroptera > Mormoopidae > Pteronotus > Pteronotus mesoamericanus. The sequence goes on from NW_026555203.1 coordinate 1,446,380, forward strand.
ACAGCATGGTAGCAGAAAAAACACTAGACTGTGAAAACTGATCTGGATTCTAGTCCCAACTCTGCTGCTGATTTGCTGTGGTACCTTGGACAAGTCACTTTTCCCCTCCTGGCTTTTGTTTTCACAACATTTTATGTGAAGGAGTTTAACTAGATGTCCCCTTTAACTCTAGCATGCTATGATCTTCTAAAATTCCTATCTGACGAAACAAAATACACATTCCTGAAAGAGAAAGTGGGAACTTCTAGCCAAGAAAACTGAAAAGTTTGGGCTGCTGGTTTTAAATAGATGCATCAGTTCAATTCAGCAAGTCGGTTGGTCCTAAAGCATTTTATTCCAGAACCTCTTGGAGAGGATATCCTGTAGACAGACAGACAGACAGACAGACAGACACACACACACACACACACACACACACACACACACACACACAGACACACACACACACACACACACACACACACACACACACAGTGGCGCTGCTGCGATGTACTACAAAAAAATACAAAAGTAGGAGTCTAAAGAATTGGTTTCAAATCCCAGCTCCTTCACTTACCCTCTTTGAGCCTAAGATTCTTCATAAAGATAGAAATAAGAATAAGGAGTCCTGATGTGGAAAATTATCAAAATAAAGCATTATAAATGTGGTATATCTTACAAAGCTGGTCAAGTGGACATGATCTGCCACTGTGGAAAAGTAGCCTGCATTGGAATCAAGTCTTCCTATAAAAAACTGGGCTGAATTTTATCTTATTAAATTTGCTTTCGAAGAGTAGATTAAAGCTGAGTACACCATTGGATGGATTGTGTATTTGGATTCCGCTGATGAACACAAATGAGGTAACTCTCAACTGCCTACTCAGTTTACTACAAATTTGGTGAAATGGTCTGTGTATTCTACAACATACAATAGCAGGAAACATTTTTTTAAAGTACCCAAATTCAGTCTGTTAACCTCTTAGAGTTTGTATGGTATGCTCCTTCAGTTCACATCAAAGGACAGAAGATATTTCTGATGATCAGATACCTAGTGACACCATCTGTTTCCACAAATCAAGATTTCTCACCTCATTTCTAGGTTGTTAGTTAACCCAGCTGTCTCCTCACAGTACCTTATGCAAATGACAAAACATGTCACAAAGGACAGAGGATATGTTAATTATACCAGCCTTTCGCTGTCTTCCCAGTACTGCTAGTTCTTTTCAAATTCAGTTCTCCAGGTGAGTTTTAATTCCCTTTCTAATCCCCTATTACAGGATAAAACTGTGCAATTTAGACTGACACAGTAGTTTTATCCATAGGGCTGAACAAGCAAAACATTTGGACAGGTTAGAGTTAAAATCAGAACACCAGCTCCGAAGAAAAACTGTTTTTCCTTTTCCCTAGTAGCATCAAGTGATTAAAGAGTTTGAGAAGCTATATCGTACTATGAGGGAAGAAATGACTATCAATTCTATCAAAATGACTCATTCGGTGTAGAAAAGTTAAATAGCTTCAAGTTCTGCATACTTCCTCCAAAAGTAAGCACTGTATGAATTTTGCTAATTCCAAGAAAGGAAGAAGAAGGGAATGAACATTTGAGTTCTTTCTCTATGCCAGGCGCTGGACTTGGCAGTTTACACAGGTCCTGATATGACTGTCCTTCAAAATTAAATTTGTTTTATTCATTAAAAAAGAACACTATTCACATAGGTCTAAACTGATTACAACCCCATACGTCGATTGTTATTTTCCTCCCCCCTCCACATACACACATACACGAAAGTAATAAAGGATTAGGTTTCTCACTTAAACTGAATCGATTGTTCATTACTTTGAGGGAAAACAATAAAAATAAATTTTAATTTCAAAGGGATCCGATGTATTTGGAAATCCAAATGCACTTTCTATCCCCTACCATCTAGCTATCAACTTGTTTCAGGCACTGAATTTGAATGAGATTCAGTGCAATCTCATGATTGGCCACTGCCACCCTAAAATCCCCTAATGGTGATATGAAGAAGGCTGGTGGAAATACACACATTAGTGATTTATCTACGTGCATTTCTTTGATTTTTTTTGCTGTAATTTTTTTGTAATATAAAGTACATTTCTTTGACTTTGTTGCTGTAAATTTTTGTGTCATCTATATTAGGCTTTAAAACGACTTCTAGAATGTATGGATAACTTTATTTGCATCAAACAAGGTCTTTCTTCCAACGGGTAAGCTTGAAAATTGATGGCAATTGACTCCTGAAACCATATTAGTGCCTCACATTAACATACAAATTATACCAATTCTCAAGTTCTCACAGCATGAAAATATACTTTACTGCTTCTAGCTCCACACAAGTCCGTAGAAGAGTTCGGGAAAATCGCTATAAACATTATTCCAACTTTGAATAGTGGAGGAGTAAGTAAATAGAAGTCTCAGTCAAGGGAAGCAGTCCAACTACTGTACTTCCTACTCAGAATCTCCCATATTAATCACCACTAAAACATCTTGCAGAATTAGATAAAGAGCACAAAGCTGTGGCTCTCCTTCCAACCACCAGATTACTCAGCACTTGTTTGTATCTCTGTAGTCGGCTGTGTACATTTATGTGCAGATACCTTCTAAAGCGGCATTCTCCGTATTGGTAAAAGACCTTAGATTTCCTTTACCTCACGGTAAGGTGGTAATTTAATAAAACACTGCTCATCTAGAGTACATCAGACAGAGGATTTTCCTAAGTAAACACCCAACCCTTTCCGCCGCTTTTATTTCTGTGCGACGAAGAGGACGGAAAATCGGGAGTTACAGCTACCTCTAAAACGAATAGGTACGGTAGCGGCAAAAGAAAGAAAAAAATGGGAAATACAATTTCTCCTGTTACTGCTCCTTTAATCTACGATCCCCAAGGCCAAAACGGATGTTTCAAAGGTAAGCACTGAACCCCACAAACACAGACCGCCGACTCTTAGACACGTCAGCTGTCCCACCTCGCAGAAAACTGGGAAAGATGAGAAAGGGTTTCAGGAAGAGCCCCATGGGCCTTTCACCAGGGAAAGGAAGGGGTTTACCCGAGGTGGGCGATCCCCCATCCCCCGACTCACTCTGAAGTGCCCGAGAACGAGGAGCAGCGGTGGTGGACACAGCGAGACCGGCGAGGGGTGGAGGGGGAAGGCGCGGGGGAAGCCAGGGGACCAGGACGCCCGGCTTCTGGGCCATAGTTACTTACCCTACAGGGTAGCCGCCTCCTAGGTGCACATCTTCGGGGGCATCAAAGAATTCCTCGGTGTCGCTTTCCGACGCCATTTATAGGACACACCCGCGGGCAAGGGGGCCGACGTCGCCTGGGAGGGTGACTCTCGTCTCCTGCTAGCCGTCCTCCACCCTGGCGAGACCGTGGGGTGGTGGGACCCGCGCGAGGATGAGGAGGGAACAGACGATCTGGAGAGAGGAGCCGGTTAGGAGCAGGGGGGCGCCGTCAGCTGCCTGGCTACGGGAATGACCGGCAAAGCGGCCGTCTAATGAGAGGAGACGGCGCTGAGTCCAGGGACTGCTGCTGCTGCCGCTCCCGGCAATACGTGTATAAGGAGAACGAGAAAAGAGGCGGTGGCTCTCCTCAATGGGGGAGGGCGGGCGCGCGGACTGGAGAAGGTCCACTTTCTCCCGCAGCAGTAATTACAGCAGCTGCAAGAGCTAGTTGATCGTAAAATACTGACGCGCACCTACCCTCGCGAGATTTCGGGCGGGGCCGCTAAAGAGCGGGCGGGGCGAAGAGCAGGCGGGGGCGGTTCCAGAGAGGCAGAGCTCGGATTTCTTCGGCCCGAGAAGCCTATCAAAATGGCGCAAGCGCGTTGAGGGCGTCCAGGAGGGCCGGAAGTAGCCGAGAAGGGTGGGGATGAGCTCCAGAAGGGAGGAGTTTAGAACCTGCGCAGGAGACGCGGGGTACCCGGCCCCTGAAGGAACGCGCCGGACGTAGCGGGGAGGAGGGTTGGGCCCGGTAGAGCGTCTTATCCGCTAACTCTGCGGTTCCTGAGAGAGGCATTTTCAGAGGGGTGATTTTGAGTCTGCTTTTTTTTTTCTTTTTTAAGAGGAAATGCTCTCGGGAAACGTTGGCATTGTGGTTTGCATTCACATCGTTTTACCTAACTTATCCAAGCCCGGAATAGCCCACCCTAGGGCATAGGCGGGTCCACTACCTTTAGCATTACAGGAACAGCGTGCCCTATTTACTAGAAGATCTTTAATTGAGATCCCTAGATACGGTTCTTGCAGGCCACAGGGTGGGGTCCGTGAGAGATACGTGGGGAGTGTGCCAGTTCCATGGAGTAATAATGAATTTATTGCTGGAGGTGAGCCTATTAAGGCCTCAGGGTATTTTTTTTTAACTCTACAACTACGCGTTGCTGCCCACTTAATGTGAGAGAAGTTCTTACATACTGGCCAGTATGTGCGTCAATCAAATGGTAAATACTATTAATGAGATTATGATCCTTCGCTACCCAATATCCAGTGATGAAAATAGATACTTTATAAAAGACTAAGATGCTCACTCTTAAGGATCATTGACAAAGTGATAACATTAACTTTCTGCGTCATTGTGAAGTACCTTTATTTTTCCCATTGACATGACAGAAAGGCGCTCTGAGCTGTTCGCACAGCCTCAGGTATTGCTCAAGATGGCAGCAGAAAAGATTGGATTGGGACCAGGGGCATGGCCTCAGAAAGGTTGGAATAGGACTCTAGATTCCTCCTTGTAAAGCAACCAGGAAAATATCTGGTGTTGTCCGGCAGACTTGTGTGAAATTAAATGCCATGTGCTGTGTACTGTAACACCCCAGCCAGTTCAGGGACAGCACTGCATATTTAAATATGGTAATATTTCTTGCAGTAAACCATATGATTATCCATACAGGGTAAATAAATACCAGTAAGCAGCCTCGTTCAGTTTAGGTCAGATACTACTGCCAAATAAATTTAGGTTAGATGAATTTGACTATCAAATAAGTTACTAAAAATACAAAACAAGAATTTTTGGTTTCCAGAGCTTTTTGGATTTCAGACTTGCTGGCAAGGGATTTATAGAACATTGGGAGGATATGACTTTTGTCGCAATCCAGTAATTGTTAGTTTTTATGTGTTTTAAACATGTTAATTTCCTGGGGACAAAAATACATTTCAAAGTACTGACCTCTATTTTGTTGCTCACCAGGAAAGATGATTTTTTCCTTATAAATTATGAAAAGATAAAAGTAAACTACTGAATTTATTCTCTTGCTAGTTGTCTAATAGTAAATGTGTTTGCCTTAAAATTTAGAGGGTTTAAAAAATTTTTTTTTAATTTTTTATCATGTACTGTTCTAGGTGCTGAGGACAATTCAACCATGAAGGAGAAAACTTAGTTCCTATCTTCAGGAGCTCACAATCTAGCAATGAAGACAAATATGGAGTCCTAATTTGGTGCATTTTTTTCACTATACCATACCACCTCTCTTGGACCGTTTAAAGTACCTTAAACATCATACTTAGAAAAAGTCGAAATAGAATAGGAATGACAAACTGATAACATTTTTAGATCTATTAAAGTTGTCTATTTAAATACTTGGCTCAGTGGTTTGAGTGCAGGCCTGCAAATCAAAGGGTCGCTGGTTCAATTCCTAGTCAAGGCACATGCCTGGGTTGCAGGCCAGGTCCTCAGTGGAGGTGCATGAGAGGCAACCACACATTGATGTTTCTCTCCCTCTCTTTCCCCTTCTGTTCCTCTCTCTCTAAAAACTAAATAAATAAAATATTTATTTAAAAATGCTTTGATCAATTGTACGAGAAAGCAAATTTTTCTGGGAACATTAAAACACATATGTACTGCTTATCAACCTTTTTTAAAAATTTTAAATTTATTGGGGTAACATTGGTTAATAACATTATATAACTATCATCCTTTTTAAGGATGTGAAAAGATGTGTTTGTTTTGCCTGATACATCTGCTCTTGGGTTTTAAAGCAGCAGGTTTTAGGTTTAGTCCAAGGCATTGGTTTTGAAGCTTTTTTCCTTATTGGAAATGAAACCCCTTAATCAAACCTTTAATCAAATCAATTTCATGCAAAGTCCATATAGCATAAAAATAAAAACTTCTCTACTTGAAGCAGGGATAGTTCAGGTCCCTGCCTGCTTGGCCGTCTAAGCCTCCAGAGACTGTCCCCAAGGCTTTATTAAAAAAAATAGAATATGATTCCATGTCTCTGGTTCTATTTTGCATGTTAGTTTATTTTGTTCATTAGATTCCTCCTGTAAGTGAGATCATATGGTCTTTGTCTTTCATCGACTGGCTTATTTCACTTGGTATAACGCTCTCTAGGTCCAGCCAGGCTGTCGCGAAAGGTAGGAGGACACAGACAACAATGATGTGGGGACTGACTGTGGGAGCGGGAAGTGAGCTGGGCAGAGGAGGGCAAAGGGAGAAAGATTGGGACAACTGTAATAGAATAACAATAAAAAATAGAAAATAAAAACTATTGGTCCAAAGCAGGTGTTGGCAAATTATTGTACACTGGACAAATCTGTCTTGCTGTCTGTTTTTGTAAACAAAGTTTTATTGGGACACATCCCAGCCTATTTGTTTATATATGTCCCATGAAGCCTAAAATAATTACACTCAAGCTCTTTACAGAAAATTTTGCCAACCCTTAACCCATAGGATAGTATTTTCTAGGGTACCCCAGACCTGAAAGTACTGATTATTTTAATCAGTTTTAACACAGAATCATATTTAAAGATAAAAACGAGGATAAAGCCTTTTCACGCCTGGCTCATTCATAATGACTCTTTTGAAAAGAAAGATTTTATTTTTTTATTTTTAGAGAGAGGGGAAAGGAGGGAGAAAGAGAGAGAGAGAAACATCCATCAGTTGCCTCCTGCAGCGCAGGCATGTGCCCCGATCGGCAATGGAACCGGTGACTTTTTGCTTTGCGGGGCAATGCCCAAGAAACTGAGCCACATTGGTCAGGGCTTGTTCACAATGACTGTAAAAACTACACAGGTCTAAGACTAAGGTGGGTTTAAGAAAACTTGTTATGCTCCCTTAACTGCATAACATAAACTCTACTCAGGAGTTCCAAAAGCTAGAGTACTGAACAACTTTGTGGGGTACTTGCTTTCCCCTATTGACAAGAATACAAATTGGCAGTATCCTTCGGGCCATTTTGCTCCAACCCAAGGGCAATCACTCAGAACATCAGTGATAACATTGTAATGCATGTAGGCTTTTTATGTATAGGGTTAGGTGATTTGAAATACAGTATTGACATGAAAAGATTTAATATTGGAATTTCTGTGATAGTTTTTATGGATTTTGAAGCATCATAATATATGAAAAACACTTTGAAACTGGCCAAACTCTGTCAGGGCCAAGATAAAATTCTGTAAAACATTATTAACCATCAATTATCTGAAAGGTCAGTTGTGTTACAGATAATAATATCAAAAATAAAAATCATTTTTATTTGGCTTTGTAGTCTTTATATCTTTCTCAAATCCACTCATTCACATAATCAAATACAGACTGCTATAGCACTTGCTTATTCTTTTGTGATTACTGTAGTGTGTTAGAGAGCAGTATGAACATAAGATGAATTTTGCATTTGCTTATGTGCAATTCTGTTAGCCAGAAACACTAGTTGAAAGCAGAAAAGTACATCCAGCAGAATTAAGTCATTTAGGAATACACAAAATACACACACACACACACACGCGCACACACGCCTCAAACTTCTACGAGCTACTGTAGTTTATTGGGTGTATTTTGAGTCACACCCATCCACCACATCTAGTGTTACTAAGTTTCCCTCTGATTTCAGAGAAACTTCCTTCCATCACTTTGCAACAACTCAAAAGCGGCAAACCCTTTAATACCCATTTCCACAAGCAAATTTCAGGTCTTTTTCAAAATGAAGTGCTATATTTATTGTAGTATTTATCTATTTCCTAACCATTTAACATGTAAAAGTCTGCCTCCATCTTTATTAGGTTTGTATCTTTTTGTATGTGTGTCACAAGGTTTTAAAATGTACTCTTAGCCCCATTTTTCCCATAAATCCAGTGGGTTTTATCGATCAACTTTGCATAATCCAGTGATTTGTAAGAAAGCTTATGTTACCATATAGCAGCACTGACTATAGTCCAGTGCTTAATCCAGGGTCCAAGATATATTAATACTCTCTCTTCTTGTTCACCTCTCATCGTTACCTATCTCTGTTTCTTTTCGTATTTTGGCTTCAATTTTCCTATGGTAGGTAGACCACTTCCTTCTTGTAGTCAGCAAAGACTATAAGCAACTTCAGTTTATATCTTAACAAATCTCAGTTCCAAAAGAAGTGAGACTTTCTCTCAGTGTTCGTATATTACATCTCAGGGATGATGTTGATTAATTTTAGGAAATCCTTCCAGCTAAGAGCACAGAGAATTCTTATTTGTAAGGCCTGGGTCAGCTGATTTCCTGCCGAATACCATGTGGGGAGATACTGCTGTGATTGTCTTCCTCGCTAGGACCAAATGGAGTTATGTAATGGATGTTTTTTCAAGAAGGGGTTACTAGCAGGCTAATCACAGATTATTAAAGATTCTGTCTCTATATTCATTGACATCACGAGAGTTCATGATAAGTTAAATGAAAACAGTTATACAATACTGCGTGTAGAATAATCCCACTTTATGTAAAATGATTTATCTACATATTTATATGTGTATATAAGCATAGAAAATTCTGGAGGAATGTTCACAAATAATTGATGGAGATTGTCTTTGGTTGCTGATTAAAATAATAGCAAGAGGCCCTGGCTAGTGTGGCTCAGTAGATTGGGTGCCAGCTTGTGAACTGCAATGTCAGTGGTTTGATTCCAGGTCAGGGCTCACGTCTGGGTTGTGGGCCAGGGGTCGAGTTGAGGGTGTGTGAGACAACCAATTGATGTTTCTCTCCCTCTCTCTCTTCCTCCCTTCCCCTCTCTCTAAAAATAAATAAGTAAAATCTTTTAAAAAATAATAGCAAGAGATTTGTGCCTTATTTGTACCTTTATATAATGACTGAATTTTCTATAGTGCATACATATTACTTTGTAAAAAAGGGGAAAATAGTAAAAGGAAACATATTAGTTTCCAAGCAGTCATATACAAGGTAGACTCACATACATTTAAGACCTGAGACTGGTTCCCAGTATAGTGCACGACTATGAGTCCTGGGCCTATTGCTTAACTTTTGGAACTTAGCTTAGCTTCTTAGCTTCTGGAACACAGTTTAACTTCTGGAACAGTTTAATAAGTCCCACGAAGAAGCTGAACTTGGAAAATATACCCAAAAAGTGAATCTTGCAATGTAATTGGTCTACCAAGTGAAAAGTCATATTTTCTCTACTGTAGGCCTAACACACAGAATGGTAATGATGTTTTCCAAAGCAACTGTGAAATGATGGGCTAATGTGGAGTTTTAAAAAACAGAGTGTAATATTAGAGGTTCACTTCTTTTTAAAAAATTATTGATGAGAGAGAGAGAAAATAGCAATTTGTTGTTCCACCTATCCACACATTCATTGGTTTATTCTTTTATGTGCCCTGACCAGGATTGAACCAACTGTGTTGCTGTATTGGGGCTATGCTCTAACCAACTGAGCTACCTGGCCAGGGCCAAGGTTCCCTTCTAATAATATGGATAAGCATAATTTTGTTTTTCCTTTCAAAACAATAACCAGTGTGTATGGCCTGATCTAAAGAGAGAGAAACTAAGACATGAACTTTATGCTTCAAAAACTTATTCCAGGTCTAAAACTGGAGAAGAGATCTTTCGTTTTTCTCCCGTGGTGCGTATGTATGTATGCGCGCGTGTGTGTGTATGTGTGTGTGTGTGTGTGTGTGTATTTGCTGAAACTTAAGCTAATGGCAAACATTTACGTAGAAATATCGATCATCAGACTTAAGTGTGTGCACACACATACTTAACAGCAACAATTAGAATTTCATGGACTCTTACAATTGGAAGACTTTACTTATTTAATTAACCTCACCCAAGGACTTGCTTATTGATATTAGAGAGAGGCGAAGGGAGGGAAAGAGAAGGGGAGGGAAACATGGCTAGGTTGCCTTTTGCATGTGCCCCAGCTGGGGACCGAACCTACACCATAGGCATGTGCCCTGACTCGGAATCGAGCCCATGACCCTTCAATTCATGAGACAATGCTCCAATCAACTGAACTACGCTAGCCAGGGCTGGAAGGGACTTTAAAGGTCACTAGTCCCAGGCTCATTTCGGCAACACGTATACTAATATTGGAACAATACAGAGAAGATTTTTTTTTGTTTTGACTGAATTGTTTTAAAGATTTTATTTATTTATTTTTAGAGAGGGGAAGGGAGGAAGAAAGAGAGGGAGAGAAATTTCAATGTGTGGTTGCATCTTGCACACCCCCTACAGGGGACCTGGCCTGCAACCCAGGCATATGTCCTGACTAGGAATCGAAACAGCTACCCTTTGGTTTGCAGTCCTGCGCACAGTCTACTGAGCCACACCAGCCATGGCCAATACAGAGAAGATTAATGTGACCACTGTGCAAAGATGACGTGCAAAACTCATGAAGCGTTCTATATGTTAAGTATTTCAGCAGGATCTATTTCAGGGGTTTGTTGTTTTATTTGTTTCCTTACTTTTAAGTTTAAACTGTTTGGATACTTAAGGCTTTAGAAGGAAAACCCATTTTACAATTGTTAGCTTTTATATAAAGCCTGAGTTATGTAAGATTTCAATAAAAATTTGCTACCAAGGTTATTGCCTTGGCCCTGGCTGGGTCGCTCAGTTGGTTAAAGCATTGTCCCGATATGCCAAGGTTGCAGGCTCACTCCCTGGTCAGGGCACATACAAGAATAAACCAATGAAGGCATCAGTAAGTGGAACAACAAATCAATGTTTCTCTCTCTCTTTCTTTTTCTCTCTATTTCTCACCCCTTTCCTCTCTCTCTAAAATGAATACAAAAATTTTATTTGTTTATTTTTAAAGTATGTATATTTCATTGATTATGCTATTACAGTTGTCCCATTTTTCCCCTTTGCCCGCCTCCACCTGGTACCCCTAATCCCTCCAGCAGCCCCCCGCTTAGTTCACGTCCATGGGTCGTACATGTAAGTTCTTTGGCTTTTCAATTTCCTATACTATTCTTAACCTCCTTCTGTCTATTTTGTACCTACCAATTATGCTTCTTAGTCCCTGTACCTTTTCCTGCATTCTCCCACTTCCTCTTCCTCGCTGATCGCCCTCCATGTGAGAACCATTTCTATGATTCTCTTCCTGTTCGAGTTGTTGGCTTAGTTTGTTTGTTTTTTTAGATTCAGTTGTTGATAGTTGTGAGTTAGTTGTCATTTTACTGCTCATAGTTCTGATCATCTTCTTTTTCTTAGATAGGTCCCTTTAACATTCCATGTAATGAGGGCTTGGTGATGATGAACTCCTTTAGCTTTGCCTTGTCTGGGAAGCACTTCACCCGCCCATCCATTCTAAATGAGAGCTTTGCTGGATTGAATAATCTTGGATGTGGGTCCTTGCTTTTCATGACTTTGAATACTTCTTGCCAGCCCCTTCTTGCCTGCAAGGTTTATTTTGAGAAATCAGCTGATAGTCTTATGGGAACTCCTTTGTAGGTAACTCTCTTTCACTTGCTGCTGTTAAGATTCTCTCTTTATCTTTAATCATTTATCCACCATTTATAAGTAGGGAAACAGGTTTAGAAGAGTTAGTTTACTTATGCAAAGTCTCACAGCTGGCATTTAGTGGTCAGTATTTTAGCCTGTGGAGGCTAAAAAAAGGAATACTTTTCCTCTCACCTTCTAAATTCTTCTAGCTGGGCTAGTAATCAAACTAACACAGACAGATTAACAGGAGAAAATACAATTTTATTATAATACATGCACATAGGAAATTCACATATGCATGAAAATTCCAAAGGCAGTGAAGCAACATTAGGTATATATGACATTTTGGATAAAGAAGAAAAGTGGGGGCTGATGGGGTCTTAGATTTCAAAAGTGAGATTGGGCAATTTATGGGTAATTGAGGAAGAACTGAACAAACATTGCAGGAAAATTCTTGCTTGGAAACTCAGAAACAAGGGGACATAGTTGGGTATCTAGCTAATAGGCCGCTGCCTGAAGCCTTCCTGTATACCATACTTAATTCAAATTAGGCTTAGGCAGCATCCTAAGATCTCCTTCCTGAAGCAGATTTTTCTGTCTGAACCTCTTGGGCAGGAACAGGGTTGGTAGGCAAAGTTCTTTTTGAGTCTTTTTTTTCTCAGTAACAAGCTTAAAATCAATATTCCAAAAGGCAGCTTCAAGATGGCAAAACTTTGGTTCCTTTCAAGCCCAAGGTCACACTTCTATTTTATATTTTTTTTTGTTATCTCCCTAGAGTTTGCTCCAGTTTTACTAGCTTGTCTAAATGAACTATGTTAATGAGTGAAATGTTTAAATATTACAACAACAACAACAGCAAAAACCTAAAGCAATTCATAATTTTTTAAAAATTTTTTATGGTATTCTTTAAGTTTTTAAAAGTCTTCATCAAGGATATACTTATTTATTTTAGAAAGAGAGGAAGGGAGAGAGTGAAACATCAGTGTGAGAAAGAAACATCAATCGGTTGCCTCCTGTACTTGCCCTGACTGAGGACTGAACCACAACCTAGGTATGTGCCCTGACAGGGATTTGAACCCACAGCCTTTTGGTGAATGGGATGACACTCCAACCAACTGTGCCACCCAGCCAAGGCCATTTTTTTTATGATATTCTTTAAATGGGTACATCTCAACATTGAGGGTTATTGGAGGCAGAATTTTCAATAGACCCCAAGATTTTCTAGCTCCTAGTATATTCACTTTCTCCTAGTTACTCAATTCAACTGCGAATCTAGGTGCTGCTGTGAAGGTATTTTGCAGTTGTAATTAAAGTCCCAACTCAGTTGACTTTAAGATAGGGAGATTATTTTGAGGATCTGACCTAATCACATGAGCCCCTTAATAGCAGAATTTTCTCTGGCTGGTGGGGAAGAGTAAGTTAGAGAAATGCATTCTGGCTTGCACAAAAGAAAGCTAACTTCTATGAAGTGTGGAAAGTAGCCTCTATGAACTAAGAGTGGCCCCTTGTTGATAGTAAGGATATAGAAACTTCAGTCCTCTGGCTGCAGGGAACTGAATTCTGTCAACAACCTGAATGAACTAAGGAAACGACCCTTAGCTTCATATGAGAACGCAGCCTGGCCAGCACCTTTATTTCAGCCTTGTGAGACCCTTAGCAGAACCCAGCTACACTGTATTCAGACTTCTGATTTACAGAACTGTGAGCTAAGAAATCAATATTTTTTAAAGTCATTAATTTGTTATAAAGTAATAATAATATCCCTATCCTTTCTCTGCCACTTAAGAACCATGGATCTAGGTAGGCCATGGTCGAACAAGTGTCCATATATCAATAGGTGTTATTTGCTTTCTGAAGTCCTTGAATACACTTGAGAATAAATGTAACACTGGAGTGAACATTAAGATATAACGTAACAAAAGAGAAAACTAGTGAATTCAGAAAAAATAGCTTACCATGAATTTAATATATGAAAGAAGTATCTTCCTTCACATATACTCATACATATACTAGACTAGGAATTCAATCCCATTTGTAAAATGTTCTCCAGAATTTCTGCAATCCTGCTACTACCCATGTGATGTTAGAGATGGTCTGTTCCTCTGCTTCTGTGGCCTCTTATCATTGAGTGAATCTGCTTGCCTTTAGAATTTGGGCTTAGTTTCAATGTTAATCTTACTACTGACCTTCCAGTATTGTTATCTGCTTCACTGTGACTGCTCTATTTATCTATCTGTCTTTCATTAATTCATTCATCCATGTTTATTAAGGATGTTCCAGGCATTGTGCTTTGTAGTGTGTTAACAGTGATATGGCCTAGTCCTTTTGGGTTGGGCCTTTCATCCTTTGTCATCCAAACACTTGATTTGAGCTCTGACTTGTAAGACTTGTATGCCTGGAATCTGACACATGTGACCAGATCGTGTGGGCATGGGACTCCCAAAAGCCATTGCCCAGCCCCTGAATAACTAAATCCCTAGGTTTTCATGTATGGCTTTTGCCTGTTTCTCATCTCTGAAGCTTAAACTTCTGAAAGTCAGCTTTTTCCAGCCTTCCTTGACCACAGTCTTTCTCTCTTCCCTGGCTTGTGCTAAGTTATGAACTTGAAATCTTGCTTGCCATGCAAGATCTTTTCGCCTATTTCAGTCACTCTGTCCACCTGAGTCACATTGGCTGGCTGTTCTGGTTGGCCAATATCCAATTCTTAAATCTGCCTTGCCCACATGCATCTTGAAGTTGAGAAATAGTAGACATAATTTTAGGTTTTCAAACTTTTAAACAAATTTTCTATCTTGTCAAGAGTTGATAACTTGTTTAAAAACTAATCATGGATCTGGCCTCAGTCTTGGACAAAAGTCTGAAAGTCATGACCTAAGAAGAGGGATGGGGGATGAAAAGGGAATAATTTTTTTACTTCTGTTTTTTAAATTGTTGTTCAATTCCAGTTGTCCCCATTTTCCCCTATTACTCTCCCCTGCCCTACCTACCCCCACCTCCCACATTTAATCCACCCCCTACCCCCATTGTCTTTGTCCATGGGTCCTTTATATGTGTTCCTTGGGAATAATTATTTATTCTATATGATGATCTGGCTGGCATTTCATATATTATCTGAATTATTCAATTCTCAAACGTTCCCCAATGTTTTATAGGCAGGTGCTGAAACACAGTAGCAGAATTTGAACTTAGGTGAACCTGGCCCTTAAATGCATGCTTTTACTAGTATACTGCACCAAAATGCATACTTTTATCTTTGTTTTTGCTTTTGGAGGCTGCAGAATGTCCAAGCTACAAGTTAGAATTAACAGAGCTCACTTACCATATGCAACTTCAGACTGAAGGAAAGATCTAGGTTAACTATACATAATATCAGTCCTAGTATTCAGAAAACAAACCCTGAGGCATATTCAAGCAACTCCTCTCATCGTTTTTTGCTCCTCTTGAGGATAACATGACTGGGTACCCTGATTGTGGTCAATCTGGGATTCTGATGTGGGGATATGAAGGGCTGGCATTAGCCTACTAAGTTTAGTAGACAGAGTTAGGATGCTAACTAAACATGACCTGAATCTGAGGATTTATGTATTTCACTAATTTTAGAAAATTCTCCATCATTACCTATTAGATAATCTCTCTCTCTCTTATTCTCCTTAATAGTTCCTTCTAGAACTCCTATTAGATGTACATTGGTCTTTCTCATTATGTCCTCCATATGTCTTAGCCTGCCTTTCATATTTTCCCTTGTATGTGTTAGGATATTTACTTGTGAGCACACATTCTTAGGAACTTTCTCTTTGGAGATTCTTTGGAGACCTGAATTTGAAGTGAATTCTTCCAGAGGAGAGTTGCACTTACTCCTGCTAGTCACCTGTGAATATTACCAATCCAGAACTACTTTAAGCTAAATTTCTGGTATGAGGTGCTTGGTAACAAGAATTCTGGCCCCAGACCTGCCTGAGTACAGATTTAGAGTTATGATGTCTAGACGGGAGTCTTTTCTTCTTTTTTAAAAAAATTTTACCCAGAGATAAACCCAACGAACCCCTGTCTCTGCCATATGCCTCTGGGTGGTGATTCTCTGCTCCCATTTATCCATTAAGATATCAACCTTTTGGGGTCTGACTTTCAGTAGAGAAGAAGGGGGATAGTGTGCACCTGATCAAACTTCTAACCTTGCCCAGGCCTCAGGATTTGTCTCTTTTGTCCCTTGTACTTGGCCCATTATAACTACTTTCTAGGGTTACCATGAACCAGCACCTATCCCAAGGTAAATACCAGTTTCATAGCTTCCTTTTTTTTCTGGATTAGTGCTGACATTTGGCAATCATCTCAACCATTGAATTTAAAGGATATATTCTATCTCTCTTATCTATCTATCATTTTAAGATGTGCTATACTGAAGGTATGTCTTCAGCCATCTCTTCAGCCATATTACCTCAATTCAATTCTAGTCTAAAGAAAGATAGGAATTTGGATAGGTGGATTAAGTTATGATGGAATTGTCATGGAAGCAGTCTTTCAGGCAAAAATTAAAACTAGCTGTACAGAAGCTGTGCCTTTGCGTTTATATTGATTAAGCCATTACACAGTTGCAGCAGTGGATATGTTATTCCCAGATTTATAGTGTGTTTGAAAAAATAAGGATGTTTGAGGTCCTGGATTAGATACTCTGCTATAACTATGTCTACAAGCAACAGGTCCTGAAGAGGATACTTTCTGGACCAGATATTTGCAGAATGAGAGTCTCTTCTTTCCAGAAGTGTTCAAGGATATCTAGTCTGCCTAGGTAGCATGGAGATTCAATCTGTTTGAAACTGAACTACTTTATTCCTGAGGATCCATAATCTTTATCTAAGAAAGAGTCATTGATTTCTTTGATTGAAACTTGAGCCTTCCTCCTTTGGATATGTATTGGTTGGTGGACAGCTATTCAATGTACATCATTTTGGTTGAGGAATGAAAGTCAATGAGGTTAGTAACAAAAACCCGTTTACCCTGGTCATATACCATATGTGGGAAACTTGAAATTAAAGCCATATTTCATACTAGCCCAAGGAAAGACTCTGAACAGTGTCAATCTCTGAGGATGCCCATTGTATATCCAAAAGTTACTCTGTAGATCAAAGGTTAGAATGTAAGACGTGGTTAACTAGTAATACTCTGAGTTGATGTTTCCCCAATAGTAAGGATTGTGATGGTAGTGGAGGATGTCTATGAAGTTAGAGAGGAAGAGTTGTATTATGGACCTGTGTAATGAGAGAAGTAGGAGAATTTGTTTTCAGACTCAAAATCATAAGTGGCTTTTCCCAACAAAATTTATTTAAAATGCACCTCTTATTGTCTTATCTTGAATAATGCTGGTTTAAAAAGTAAGAGAATCCAACTGTTCCAGAGGACACAGAAGGAGAATGCTGGTTAGACCAGTAATTCTCATCCCGAGTTCCCCATCCCATCCTCAAACTTGGGTCTTGCTTAAATCCCAGGTATTCTGGGCACATATCACTTGAAAAAGCTCCCCGCTTTCTTCCCCACTGGCCCCTCTTTTACAAGCATCAAATTAGACGTTTACTGACAGTATTGCCAATTGCAATGAACAAGTACAGTAGGTAGTCAGCTGTCTTGAGGACATATTGGAAGGAAATATAGCTTAACGTAGAAATTAATTAATTCTTGACACTTATAGCAAGTGCATTGGATTCGTAAGAAGCACTCTGGAGAAAGAACTGGATCTCCCAGGTCAGTCAGCATGGGATAATAACCACTTGGGAGATAGACAGTGATCCCCAGAACTGGGAAAGAAAACATGCACAGGATTAGTTCCTTACAAAGGAGGATGTGAGGGTTCTTCCAGTCAAGATGGCAGTGTAGGCAGACATGGCTCACCTCTTAGCACAACCACATCAAGATTACAACTAAACTATAGAACAACCATCACTCAGAACCGTCAGAAATCAAGTTGAATGGAAATCTGACAACCATGAAATTAAAGAAACCACGTCCATCTAGACTGGTAGGAGGGGCGCAGATGTAGAACAAGCTGGTCCGCACCCATGTGTGGTGGATAAAAAATCAGAAGGGATATCTCCAGAGTGAGGAGTCCCAGCTCCACACCAGGCCCCACGGCCCAAGGTCCCATTGTCAGGAAGATAAGTCCCCACAACTTGCTGGCTGCAAAAACCAGCAGGGATTGAGTTGGTGGACAAAACAGCTGATACCTCAATCAGTTCCTCTTAAAGAACCCCACACAGACTCACCTACTCAGACTCACTCCCACTGAGCTCCAGCACCAGGGTAGCAGCTTGAAAGGCACCAGTGGTATATAGGGAGACACTGAAGTGTCTGACATCAAGGCAAGCAGAAGCCATTGTCCCTTTTCTGAACACTCCCACTACAGAGCCGGCAAGCTGGTGCCGTATCTGAGACTCCATTAACCTGGCTAAACTGTTTGACTCACCTTGGTGATCCCCAGGGACTCTGCCCCACCCAGCTTACAGGCTGACCCAAGCTGCTTTTCATATGAATGGCTGGTCTTGGCTCATGCTTCTCAACTTCCTAAATCCTATCAAACAAGCAATAATCGGCCTAAGTGAGCCGCTAGTAGCAGCCAGCTTTGCTTCACAGCTTGACTTCACCTGGTAATCTCCAAGCCCAGCACAAGTACCAGCCATCTCAGATTGCTTTATAGCTCAGGCAGGGTGGCCCAGGGAAAAACACAGATGAGGGCTGACCTTGGCCTGTACCACCCGGGAAACCCCAGGGCCAGCACACCCAGTGGACAGCTACAGACCATAACAGCACCCTACCACCCTGCCTCTGTACAGCTGATCCTCCACAGAGGGCAGAGGTTGGTGGTCAGTGGACACAGCCAATCCTTGCAGCTGACTGGCCTGGGTAAATCTCTCCCATAGGTCTTCCAACAACAACCAAGGCTCAACTACAAGAAGAGGGTGTACTCAGCCCATAGGTAGGGCGCACCTCAAGTACCCAGCTTGGGTGACAGGGGAGGCTGTGTCACTGGACCCTATAGGACACCTACTACATCAGGCCATACTTCCAAGACACGGAGTCAAAGCAGCTCTACCTAATACATAAAAACAAACGCAGGGAAGCTGCCAAAACAAGGAGACAAAGAAACATGGCCCAAATGAAAGAACAGATCAAAATTCCAGAAAAAGAGCTAAATGAAGTGGAGATAAGCAATCTATTAGAGGCAGAGTTCAAAACACTGGTTATAAGGATTCTCAGGGAACTTAGTGAGGACCTCAACAGCATAAAAAAAGACCCATTCAGAAACAAAGCATACACTAATTGAAATAAGGAACAGTTTACAGGGAAATAACAGTAGAGTGGATGAAACTGAGAATCAAATCAATGATTTGGAACATAAGGAAGCAAAAAGCAACCAATCAGAACAACAAGAAGAAAAAAGAATCTAAAAAAATGAAAATAATATAAGCAGCCTCTTGGACAACTTGAAGATGTTCAACATTTGCATCATAGAGGTGCCAGAAGGAGAAGAGAAAGTGCAAGAAATTGGAAATCTACTTGAAAATATAATGAAAGAAAACTTCCCTAATTTGGTGAAGGAAACAGACATGCAAGTCCAGGAAACACAGAGAGTCCCAAACAAGATGGATGCAAAGAGGCCCACTCTAAGACACATCATAATGAAAATGTCAAAGGTTAAAGACAAAGAGAGACTCTTAAAATCAGCAAGAGTAAGGAAGTTAGTTACCTACAGGCGAGTTCCCATAAGTCTGTCAGCTGATTTCTTAAAAGAAACTTTGCAGGCTAGAAGGGATTGACAAGAAATATTCAAAGTCATGAAATGCAGGGCCCTACAGCCAAGATTGCTCTACCAAGGGAAGCTAGCCCTTAAAATTGAAGGGCAGATAAAGAGCTTCCCAGACAAAAAACTAAAGGAGTTCATCATCACCAAACCATTATCATATGAAATGTTAAAGGGACTTTTTTTAAGAAAAGAAGATCAAAACTATGAACAGTAAAATGGCAATACATACATATCTATCAACAATTGATTCTAAAAAAACTAAGCAAACAAGAAGAACAGAGATGGAATCATGAATATAGAAAGCATTTTGATGGTTGCCCAAGCGGAAAGGGTCTGGGGGAATGGGTGAAGAGGTGAGGGGATTAAGAAATACAAGTAGGTACTTCTTAATTACAGAATAGCCATGGGGATGTAGAGTACAGTATAGGAAATGGAGTAGCCAAAGAGCTTATACGCATGACCCATGAACATGAGCAATGATGTGGGGATTGCCTGAGTGAGTAGGGGGTGCTGGGTGGAAGAGAGCAAAGGGGGAAAATTCAGGATGACTGTAATAGCATAATCAATAAAATATAATAAAAAAAGAAAGGAGGATATGAGGATTGATATTAAAACTCACTGTAGATGCTCATAGGTTGTTTTATCTACATGTATGCAGTAAGTAAATAAGCTGTGTGTGTGTGTGTGTGTGTGTGTGTGTGTGTGTGTAGGTATATAATTCTTGTTATGAGAATTCAGGTTCAGTTATTCACAACAGATATTTTTGCTATGTTCATAAAGTCCTAACTTAAAGTTACTCCACATACTGTTATGGGTGCATTTCCTGCTGACCACAGTCAAAATCCTAACACCTAAAGCAACCAGAGCTATGTAAGCAGCATGTCTTACTGCAATGGTTTTTCAAACTATCCACTCACCTAGGGAGCCTGCTAAAATATAGACCCTGGGACCTCACCTTAGACCTGTTGAATTCTGACCTGGAAAGGCCCTGAAATCAGCATTTTAAGATGCTTCCCCCAGGAAACTAATACAAGTGATCCTTAGATAACACTTCAAGCAAGGTTTATTTCAGGGAGTTTAACATTCTAGTTTTATACTGTAAGGACTGACATTTGGCCATCAGACTGAGGATTCCAGCCAGAAATACTCAGAGACATCTATAGAGAAGATACCTTCCTTCCTTCCTTACAGTGACTGTGAAATTAGGGGGAGGTCTAAAAGTGGCACTATTAAAATATAAATATAAGGATCTTAATTTTGTAAATGCTTGATGGAAATTATTGTGTGTGGGGTGCCTTTTAAGATGTGTATTAAACTAGAGGGAGGTAAGTAAATGTGATGGGGTGTACCGTGCCCCCCACAGAATGCCCCCGGGTAGCCGCAGATGGAGGAAAAGAAAATATGTCATTCCAGACACTTCTCAGTCTGCCAGGAAAAGGAGGTGGCAATTCCCTCTAGTGGAGAATGCCCTGAGCCCTTCTCTTTTGTGCAGGGTGTATATGCATAGGATATGCACAGGAGTATACAGCAGGCATGCAAAGCCCATCAATCAATGTCAAAAGGCTATGTTTACAGAAAACAGATAGAGATCATAGTTAACAATTGAAGGAACACAGAGATTTGCCTCAGGTCAGGGTCTGGTAGACAGGGCGGTGCCCATTCAGCCCTGAAACCTGGGAAACTGATCACATTCTATGCTCGACCCCAAATATCAGTACTCATTAACTAGAGGGCATTCTTTGCAAAGTAAGTTTCATAGGATTTAATGCATTCCTTTTGCAGGCCTAATTGCCTCCAGGAACTGCCTGATCCAGATTAGGGCTGTGGGTGAGGCTACACAGTTCCTGAAACCAGGCAGGACAGTTCCCAACAGAAATGCAGCCCTACATTAAAAAGAGAGAGAGAAGAGAAGAGAAAACATGGGATGACCAGAGTCAGGGACAGAAAGAAGTTTAGCAGAGCTGGGTACAGGAAGTCCTCACTTAAGGTCGTTGATAACTTATCTAACCTAAAGTGAAACAACTTTTAATGAAACCAGTTTTACTACAGGCTAATTGATATAAACAAGAATTAAGTTGTTAAGGCATCTCATCAATGTTATAATGAAATGACGTTGAATGATATGATGTTATTTGAGTACCTGCTGTATGTGATAGAAGCTGGAAAGTACAACAGACTGGGAGAGTCTAGAAAGAGGCATGAGAGAGAAACTGCAGACAATTCAGGATGCTATAATCCTGGGGACAGAGACCAGGAACAGTGTTGGAGAAGGGCCTCTATCACAAGCTGGGAGAAGGAGATAGAAACAGGACATCCTGGGAGCAGCCAGAGGGAATCTAGCCAAATGTGTGATGAGAGATGGTCAGGAAGTTAGTGCCGTTTCAGTCCGAAGCCAAAAACCATCTTTGTTGAAGGCCAGATAACAGAGGACTCTGCCCCTTGAAAGACCAAAAAGGAAATTCAAGCTTATATTGTAATCTGGGAATGGAAGGTGGAAGTAGGGTCAGAGTCTAGTGACTGTTGTTGCTCCTCTGTATTATAGAGAGTGTTAGCAGTGAATACTGGAAAGACCTAGTTAGTTGTTTAACCTGTGCAAGGTTGAACAATACTTTGCCATTACTACAAAGGTAAATAATTGTTCCCTAAATTTTCTTCTCAGTATTTTAAGTTTACTTGCATCTGGAATAGGCCAGGGGAGCTGGTCAGTAGAAAAAAAAAAAAAAACGAGAAGCCAAGCTATATGGTATCTAGATCCATTTCATCCCATCTACAGTCTCAATAGAGCTTTAAGTTAAAGAACAAGATGCTTACCCTTTAAATCCCCCAAACTGGAAAAATGTTAGGAAAACTTCCTCCTTCCAGTTCTAGTTGTCAGTGGGGACTATTTTATCTCCAACAATCCTCTTTAGCCTAGGGCCAAAGCAACAACTAGTCTCCTGGCTGTCTGTAGCTTTAGACTATGTTCCTACATTAAGAGTTTGTTGATACACATTACAACTAGTTTTGAACCTTGTCTTTCTTGATCTGATTGCACTTGCACCAAGGCACTTTCTTATTGCCAGTCCATGGTTTATCAAATATTCAGATCCCTCTTCTCTTGGAAAGGAGTAATGGTCCTGGCCCACAAATACCCTATGTGCATCTAGGTAAATGAGGTGAAAGGAGTTAAGAGGGCCCTTTAACAGGACACCGTTGACAATGCAGGGTGCAGGTTAGGAGAATGCATGTCCCAGACCTCACTCAGGTTAGGCCTTCACCTTTCTCTATGGCCAGAGATCTCCAAATTGTGGTTAGACATTCCTGCCTTAAGATAAAGCCCAAGTTTTCAGGCCAACAAGTGTATTATTTGCTGTAGAATGACAACAACACATGTCCTCTGTTTTCAGGGTCTCTCAACTATTTCTCTTCTAATCCTAGAAATATCTTCAAGTTTTTTGCACTGGCTGAGCTGTCCTCAGGACTTTTTAGCTAAGCAGCTGTTGATAAGAATGTGATGGTGTAATGAAGGCATCTAGGGAAGCTACTTTGGGGATAAATTGTCCTTGGTCCCAGGATTGAGTTCTATCTAAAAAGGAAAATTTTAGTTGGTTCATTGAACTTTGTGTCTACTACTAGGCTCTACAATGTTGCTGCATGCTGGTAGTAAATTTATTCCTACAAAATAGGACTAACTAAAATTGTATATAGCTTCTGAAGAGATTTATTAATCCACCTATAATGGTTTTATAAAAATTACTATAGGAAGTATATCTTTGGGCAGGTTGGGGTAATTGTCAGTGAAGACAATTGTTTTTTTTAATACTATTGGCGACAATATTTAGTCTAAATTAGCAAGACAATTCTTATGTTTTTGTAAGGTAATGCTACATATTATAAAAGAGAAGTATACATAGTTACAGTATAACAAAAATGTTAATGGAAACTTGTATTTTTATATAATTTGTAAGGTTTATTGATTCATTTATTCATTTTTTTCTCCAAAGATACTAGGATTGCAGAATTCTTTAAGACATGGTTTATTCCTTCAATGACCTTACAGTTTAGAAAGGAGGACAGATATGCTACAAACTGGTTGAAGTACAGTGTAGTGTTAGAGATAAATGGTAACAGTGGTTCTCAACCTTCAATACACATCAGAATCACCTAGAGAGCTTTGAAAAAGCCCTGATGCCCAGGTGACTACTATGGCCTGGAGAGAGAAGGAAACTCTATAGCTGAATTTTGAAGAATGACTAGCTCACCAGGATAAAAAGAGGAGGAAGGGCATTATAAGCAGAGGAATAGCACTTGCAAAGGCACAAATGGGGTCTGTGAAAGATGTGTTTGGGGAAGTAGCAAGAGCTAGAACTTAAACACCCTAAAAAGGTATTTGTACTTTATTATGTATGGAGCCACCGAAGGGTTTTAAGTAGGGGACTGCCATGATTATAATCAGCTTTGTGGTTTTCAAAGCTAATTTTGGTGGCAGTGTAAAGGAAAGAGTAGAGGACTCCAAACTGAGTCATAGAGATCCCTTAGGAAGTTATTATAGAAGTCCAGGTGGGCAGTCATTTTTCTGAATCAAGGTCATGGCAATGGGGGTGAAAGGGAAAAAATGGATATCAGGCATACTCAGGAGGTAAAATTAGCTTGGAGCATGGAGGGAGGGGACACTTGGGAAAAGGACTGTAGAGTTTCTTGTTTGAGTGACTAGGAGAATAAAATCATTGACAGAAACAGAAGTCAGAAAAGGAAGTTGGTTTTGGGAAACATGTTTGATTTTAGTATGTAGTTAAATGTAAGGTGATGGATAATCAGGAAGAAATCACGAGGTTGCACTTGAATATACAGAACTGGACATTTTAAAAGTAATTAGGGCAAATGGTAGAAATTAGATTTGTACTCATCAAAATGTTAGGAACTATAGGAGTAAATGGAATCTCTGAAGTTTGAAATTTTGTTTCTCCCTCTTTGGCTCACCTTTCCTGACAGCCCTCTAGTGACAACAGGCACATACTACATTCCTTAAAAGTGCCTCAACTCAGTTCATGTGATCATGAAATGGATCTTCAGAATCCTGGTTTAGTCAAAATATTATTATTTTAATATTTTAGTATTACTATGTGGTAGCACATCTATGCAGCAAGGGTATCACCTTGAGCCTAAATTTATTATTCATCGTATTCAGAGAGAGTCAAGAGGACTTGAAGTTGACCTGTTTTATTCTAAAACAGTGGTTGTCAACTTTGACTACACATCAGAATCACCTAGAGGTTAAAAACAAATCCGCTGCCCACAATGCATCCCAGACCAATTAATTAGAACCTCTGAGGGTGGGACCAGGCTAGGCATTAATAATTATTAAATTTCTTCAGGTAATTATTTGTGCAGCAATGAGAGCCTAGAGATACACAGGGTTGAGTCAAGGCCTATGTGGCAGGGGACAGGGGACAAGTGATTCTGGGAGCAGCATGTGTCTATTAATCAAATTGCCCTTGGGTTTAGCCCCCAGGCAGTCATACCTGAGGCCATACCTGAATTGCCATACCCAAGACTTAGGCTTAAGGAATTACAAGAGAGTAAAAGCTAAATTAACAGTGCCTTCTGAAACTCAGTAAGATAGCTACTGAGTTGAGTAAGGGAATTTTATTTCATTTTTTAAAAAATATTTTATTTATTTTTAGAGAGGGGTGAGGGAGCAAGAAAGAAGGGGGGAGAAATATCGATGTGAGTGAGAAACATTGATCGATTGCCTCTCATTCGCGCCCCAACCAGGGACTGAACCCTCAACCCAGGCATGTGCCCTGACCAGGAATCGAAATGGTGACCTTTTACGTTGTGAAATGATGCCAAACCAACTGAGTCACTCTGGTCAGGATAAAGAAATTTCATAATGCTGAGTTGAGCACAAAGAGTCAACAGCTTTGACATTGTCAACAACACTGGCCATACTGGTGACGGTGATTTCGTCATTCAGCAAAATTTTATTGAGTGCCTGTATTGTGTGACAGGGACTAGTCTAGTTGCTAAGGATACAGTGACAAAACAGGATTGTCATGGTTCTTTCTCTTTTGGATCATGGATTCTAGTGGTTTTGTTGGTGGAGATGGACAAATTAAACAATGTCAGGTAGTAAGAAGTGCTCTGCAGAGTATTTTTTTCCTTGGTGACTTAAAACAACAAAGATTTACTTGTTGCTAATGCTACATGTTCCATTACATGTGAGTCAGCTGGAGGACTCTGTTCACATTACCACTTAGAGATCAAGTTGATAGAGCAGCTACTGTCAAAAATTAAAATACATCAAAGCTTCTGTGCAGTGTATTAAATAGAAGGATATGATAGAGAATGAATGAGTGTCTATTTGGATGCGTAGATGAAGGAAAGTTGCTCTCTGCAGAGGGGGCATTTAAGGTAAGGTATGAATGACAAGAAGGAGGAACCCATGTGAAATGCAGTAAGAAGAGCATTCTAGGCAAGGGGAAGAGCAAATATAATGACCCAAAGGTAAGCTTGGCATGTTTGAGGAGAAGAAAGGAGGCCAGTGTGGCTGGATCAGATTTTTTTATTTTTTTGGGACCACATTGATTGAGGAGAGAGTAACACAAGACGAAGTTCTGGAGACAGTCAGAGGCCAGATCATATACAATCTAGTAAGTCATTGTAAAGAATCTGAATTTTAATGGATGTGTAATCTAAGTAACTAATTGGTTTTAAGCAGGAAAATGATAAAACCCAATTTATATTTTTAAGGATCATTCTTACTAATTTGTGGTAAAATGGATTTAACTGGTGTGAGAACAGAAACAGAGAAACCAATCTGTAGGGTACAAGTAAGATATGGTGGTAGTTTGGGCCAGAGTGATAATAATGGACTTGGAAAGAAGTTAGCATATTTGCGATATGTTTTGGAGGTTGAATCTATAGGACTTATAAATACATTGGACAGATGGTGAGGGACAGAGAGATACCAAGATGATGATGATAGAGGCAGCAACATTGGCAGGGGCATTGTTGAGGGCAGTAGCTCTGTTGTCACTGATACCTTCAATGTATTTGACAACCAGCATTGGTGCTTTTGGCTCAGACATCAGCTCATGTGGCCTTCATGGGCATTGTTGGCATGCTGGCCACTCTTGGTGATAATAGGAAGGGGAGACATCATTATTGGAGGAAAATGGCAGGCACCACATGACAGTAAAGCAGACACATTTATGGAGCATATGTAAAAAAGCTCTGGGGACTTATTGCCAGAAATATTTGGGAAACACTTAAGAAGGATTATTTATAACTTCTGCAGAACAGATGGGAGTGGAGTCAGAGCTATAACATGTTTTGTGATTGTGATTGTGATCGTGATCGTGATCCCATATTATCTATAATATGCTTTGACAAAAGTAATCTGGATTACTCTGAAAAGAGGTACCAATCAAAGCTATATAAATTACACGTTACCAAATGTATATATTTTAAATATTATATTTATTTATTTATTTTTAGAGAAAGGAAGAGAAGGAGAAGGAGAGGGAGAGAAACATCAATGTGTGAGAGAATTGTACACTCCCAACTGGGGGCCTGGCTCACAACCCAGGCATGTGCCCTGACTGGGAATTGAACCAGTGACCTTTTGGTTTGTGGGATGATGCCCAATGCATTGAGACACACCAGTCAGGGTTCAAATATGTATTTTAAAAAATGTCTTTAGCAACTATGCAAACATTAATATTTTTTATGTTAGAAGTATACATGTAAGAAATCTTCAGATACATGCTTATAAACATTCAAACAATACAGAAGTTCAATTTTATAATTATTAGTCTTACTCTATCTGCTCCCCAGTCATTTTCCCCCACAAGAGATAACCATAATGAACAGTGCAGTGAGATTTCTTCAAAATATCTTTTAATGCTTTGATATATGCAGGTTTTCCCTGCTCTCTGAAATAGAGTGTTCCTATGAAACCTTTCCTAAGCCAAAATGGCATAAAGTAGAGACCTACCTTAGTACAGTGATAGCTTTTTTTGTAAAACTGGAAATCCTCTTTGGATTTCTTTTGGTTAGTGAAAACAAGTAGTAATGTACGGTAGATAGTTTGTAAATGCAAAGTGTATACCACTTTGCTTTCGTATCGCTCATTTTCCAAAAGTTTGCATTGCAAAATGTACGCCAACTTTTGGAAAGTGAGGGATATCTGTATATCTGAGAGGGAACCCAAAAAACCCAAGACTTATTAATTAAAAATTGTGTGTTTATTCTTACGTGTTTAAACTTCAACCACCTTCAAAGTACTCTCCATTTGATACAATACACCTTTCCAGACGTTCTCCACTGCTCCAGTTTTTGAACTTGCTGATTTTGATGCCTTTTTGTGCTTCTGCCATTTTTTGTTTCACCTCTTCCACATTGGCAAAACATTTCCTTTTGAGTACTTTTTTCGTCTGGAGAAACAAAAAAAGTGACGTGGGATGAGATCGGGTGAATAGGGAGGGTGGGGCATGGGGTTCATGCTGTTTTGGATCAAAAACTGCTGATCACTCAGCATGGTGTGGCAGGTGAGCTCATAAATCACCCATCATGAAATGGGCAAACAGGTTTAGTGTTAAAAAAAAATTCACTGAAGCCAAACACATCCTCTCACCACAATGGCAGCTGGTGCACTGATACAGATGGGTTCCTAGAACACTCACCTAGTGGGGGAAGCCTGTACTAAAAGGGGCCTGCCCTCCAGAAGATAATTCCGTTTTGTTTTGGGTCCCCTCTTTTATATACTTTCTTCTACACACACACGCGCACACGCGCGCACACACACACACAGTTTTTCATAAATAAAATTATACCATGAGTATTGATCTACATGTTACTTTTATTTTAATGTTAACAAATCAGAAGCATTTTCTATGTCAGTGTATCTTCTTTCTCAGCAGTTGCATATATTCCATTGTATGAATGTCTTGTAATATATTTAATCAGTCTCCTATTGATGAGCATTTAGTTTTATTCGAATAGCTATACCTTGAGCACTTATGCAAATGTGTCTGAAGGCTAGCAGTCTAGAATTTTAGAGTTGAAAATGCATTTAATATTTTGTTAGAAATACAACCATTACCTTCTAAGAAGAATGTACCCAATTACACTTTCATAAATAGTGTTTGGGAGACTCTTTCTGTATACCATCACCAACACTGGGTATCATCAGTCTTTTTTATCTTTGCTAACAAGATAGGTTAAAATTGGCATTTTATTATCTTTTCACTTGTTTTTCCCAAAATATTAGTGGGATTGAATATTTCTCGTATGTTTCATCCTTGCATTTTTCTTTTTAAAAAGATTTTATTATTTATTTTTAGAGAGAGGGGAAAGGAGGAAGAAAGATAGGGAGAGAAACATCGGTATTTGAGAGAAACAGCACATCAATCGGTTGCCTCTTGCATGCCCCCAACTGGGGACCTGTCCCACAATCCTGGCATATACCCTGGCTGGGAATGAAACCCATGAGATTTCCGTCTGCAGGCTGGTGCTCAATCCACCAAGCCAAGCCAGGGTTTTACTTGCATTTTTCTATGAATTTTCTGTTGATATTCTTTACTCATTTTTCTGATACTATTTGTCTTTTTCTCATTGATTTGTAGGTGCTCTTCATGAATTTTAAGTATGTATTCCTTCCTCCATAATACAAAAAATTCCTTCCTACCCTGTTATTTGTCTTTTAAAAAACTTATTAATCTATCAGGGTGGCATTGGTTAAAAAATTATATAGGTTTCAAGTGTACAATTCTATAATATATCATCTGTATGTTACTTTGCCTTTAAAAACATGTCATCGTATATGTCATGCGATTATGTCATCGCATGTTATTGTAGAGAAGTTTCATTTTTGATATAATCAAATCTGTTAATCTTCCGTATTTTTGGGCTAGGAGTTTTGCTAAGGAAGGCCCTCCCAATTGAAGATCATGTAAAATTATTCTACTGTATTTTATTTTAATACATACTTTCTATTTTAAGTGTTTTCTTTCATTTTTCTATTTTGTTATTACTTACACATTTTAAGCCAATTAATATATTATCTAAAAATAGCATAGACATAATAATAAAATAAATACCTCTCTACCCACTCTCCAGCTTAAGAAACAGAACATTATCAGCACCTTAGAAGTCCCCCGTGTGCTGCTTCTTAGTTGGGTCCCCTTCCCTCACCACAAGAGGTAATCACTATCATGTCTTTCAAAAAACATTTCTTTTTTTCTTTTTTTCATTTTTTAAAGTATATTTTATTGATTATGCTATTACAGTTGTCCCAATTTTTCTCCCTTTGGACTCCTCCACCAGGTTCCACCTGGTTCCCCCCTTCCCTCCAGCAACCCTCCCCCCTTAGTTTATGTCCATGGATTATGCAGGTACGTTCTTCAGCTTTTCCATTACCATTCTTAACATCCCCCTGTTTATTTTGTACCTATCCAATTATGCTTCTTTTTTTTAAAAAAAATTATTTTTAGAGAGAGGAAGGGAGAGAGAAAGAGGAGAGAAACATCTAAACGTGGTTGCTTCTCGAGCACCTCCTACTGGGGACCTGGCCTGCAACCCAGGCATGTGCCCTAGACTGGGAATTGAAACAGTGACCCTGTAGTTCACAAGCTGGTGCTCTATCCACTGAACAACACCAGCCCAGGCCAATTATGCTTCTTAATCCTTACACCTTTTCTTCCATTCTCCCGCTTCCCCCTCCCAGCTGATAACCCTCCAAATGATCTCCATAGCTATGATTCTATTTCTGTTCCAGTTGTTTGCTTTGTTTTTGTTTTTGTTTTTTAGATTCAGTTGTTGATAGTTGTGAGTTTGTTGTTATTTTCATGTTCATAGTTTTGACCTTTTTTTCCTATATAAGTCCCTTTAACATTTCATATAATAAAAGTTTGGTGGTGATGCCTTGTCTGGAAAGCACGTTATCTGCCCTTTCATTCTAAATGATAGCTTTGCTAGATAGATTAATCTTGGTTGTAGGTCCTTGCTTTTCATGACTTTGAATAATTCTTTACAGTCCCTTCTTGCCTGCAAGGTTTCTTTTGAGAAATCAGCTGATAGCCTTATGGGAACTCCTTTGTAGCTAACTCTCTTCTTCTTGCAGCTTTTAATACTTTCTCTTTACCTTTAATCTTTGACATTTTAATTATGATGTGCTTTGGTGTGTTCCTCCTTGGGTCCAACTTGTTTGGGACTCTTTGTGCTTCCCGGAATTGTATGTCTATTTCCTTCACCAAATTAGGGAAGTTTTCACTCATTAATTTTTTAAATAAGTTTTAATTTCTTGCCCTTCCTCGTCTCCTTCTGGCATTCCTGTGATTCAGATGTTGGCACGTTTGGATATGTCCCAGAGTCTTCTTAAACTTTCCTCGATTTTTTGAATTCTTGTTTCTTCCTTTTGTTCTGGTTGAACGTTTACTTCTTCCTTACATTCCAAATCATTGACTTGAATCCCAGCTTCCTTCCCTTCACTGCTGGTTTCTTGTGAATTTTCCTTAGTAGAGCCTTCATTTCTTCCCTTATGCATTTGCCACATTCAATGAGATCTCTGAGCATTCTGACCACCAGTGGTTTGAACTCTGAGTCTGATAGGTTGGCTATCTCCGCATTGCTTATTGCTTAGTTCTTCTTCTGGGGTTCTGTTCCGTTACTTCACTTGGGCCATATTTCTTTGTTTCCTGATTTTGGCAGCCTCCATGTGTCTGTGTACTAGGTAGAGCCCTTTTGATTCTGTTTTAGTGCACCCGTTATGTTGTATGGGGCGGAACCTTGTGTATTCGCCAGGGTGGGGCAACTGTGGCTCCGTGCATGGGAGGGTTGAAGAGAGGACCGCTGCTGGCTGACTTCTGGGGGCTTGCCTGGCCCTTGCTCTGTTTCTAGTCACGTCACCCACTTCCCCTATGTGACTGGCACCCCTCCAGCTGCTGTCCTGATTGTATTTCCCAGGGTGGGTGGGTTTGTCTATGTTCCGGGCTCCCCTGAGAAACCTGCAGTTTCTTCTGCTGCCCCAACCCTCACTGGGTTTGCAGCCAGAAGTTATGAGGCTTTCTTTTTCTTGGCACTGGAGCCCTGGGCTACGCGGTCTGGCCTGGGGCTGGGCTTGCTTGCTTGCAAGGTGTCTCCCTGATTTTTATCCGCTAAATGTGAATGCAGGGCTGCCCATCTGCTGGCTCCTGCCTCCTCACCTCTCTGCCTCTCCATGTGCGGCTAGCCCCGCCACCACACCGAGTCCTCTCTGCCCTGACTCCCCATCTCCGCCTCTTCTACCTGTGTGCATGAATATAGTCAATAAATTGCCTTCTAAAAAGTTTGAAACAATTTACAATCACTCTCACCAGCAGGGTTTAAGAGAGTCCATTTTTCCATGCCTTCATCAGTAGCGCTGTGTACTAACAAGTGCTTCATTGTTTTCATTTTCACCAACCTGATAGTAAAAAGAAAAGATTTCATTGTTTTCATTTGAGTGTTTTGATTATTAGTCGGCTGAACATTTAAAACTGTTTTATTGGAAATGTGTACTTATCTTTGAATTGCCTGTTTGCCTATTTTCTTTTTGGATTCACTTTTCTTATTGATTTGAAGGAACTCTTTATTCTTTAAGTATATTAACCCTTTAATTTATTTATATATTTTATCCAAGTTGTATTTATTCGTTTTTAAATAAAAGTACTTGAGCCCTGGCTGGAAGGGCTCAGTGGGTTGAGTGCCGGCCTGGAAATCGAAGGGTCACCGGTTTGATTCCCTGTCAGGGCACATGCCTGGGTTACAGGCTGGGTCCCCATTTGGGGGCAAACAAGAGGCCATTTATGTTTCTCTCCCTGTCTTTCTCTCTCTCTTCTCCTCTGTTTAAAAATAAATAAATACAATCTTGAACAAAATAAAAAATAAAATTAAATAGAAGTACTTGATTTTTGTTTATGTTGTCAGTTATTGTACAATTTTAACTTTGTATGCAGTCAGATCTATTTTTTTTTCCACTTTATAATGTCTGGGTTTTTGAGTTGCTTAGAAATCTTTTCCTATCTCCATATTGTCACATAAGTCCTTTGTATTTTTTCCTATCCTTCTATATTTTTCTTTTGTTTAGATGTTCAATCCATCTGGAATTTATTTTTGTATATGGTTTAAAGTAGAGATTCTATTTTTTCCCATATAAATAAGAAACCAGCCCTGGCTGTGTAGCTCAGTTGGTCAGAGTGTCATCCTGATATACTAAGTTTGCCAGTTTGATCCCCAGTCAGGGCACATGCAAGAATCTACCAATGAATGCATAAATAAGTGGAACAACAAATTGATGTGTCTATTTGAGTGTCTCTCTCTCCTCCTTCCTCTCTCTCTAAAATCAGCCAATAAATAAAATAATATATTTAAAAAACAAGAAACTGTACTAAGCTCATTTATTGAATAATCGCGTTCCACCCCTCTGATATGAAATATCATTATTATCATATACTAAATCCCTGGAAATGCATAGATATGTTTCTAGACTGCATTAATTGTTGCTTTATGTAAGTTTTGTTTTCTGGTAGAGTAAGTTCATTCTCATTCTTATTTTTCAAACATTTCTAGGATATGCCCTTACAACTGAGTTTTAGAATTAACTTTTAACATTTCCAAAAATTTCTTTAGGGTTTTGATAAGATTACTTTAGATTTATACATTAATTTAGTGAGAATTGTTTTATTTAGGATACTGCATCATCTCATTCAGGCACCTGGTGGGATTTTCCATTTTTAAAGATGTTCTTTAATGTGCTTCAGTGAAGTTCTATGGTTTTCTTCATATAGACTTGACAACATTTTTCTAAGTGTTTCATAGTTTTACTATTATTGTGAATAGGTTTTTTCATTACATTTTCTAATTAGGTATTATTGTTCTACTGAAAGCAGCTAACATTTGTGTAGTCATCCTTTATCTTGACTGCTACAATTTTATTAGTTTTTATTTTATACTTTCCCATTTAGATCATCATATCATCAGCAAATAAGTTGTCTCTTCCTTTCCAATATTTAGCATCCACTTCTTTTTCTTATTTCATTTCATTTTATTTTTTTCTAAGACCAATATGGTGAAAGTAGATGTTTTTTCCTAGTCTTTTGTATGTCCTGATAGTTGCAACCATAAGTGACTGACTGCTAAGGCTGCATCTCTTGCATTTTAAATTTAGATTTGGGTTTTAAATGTTGGCTGGATGTTTCCTGGAACCTTAAACTCAGCATGTTCAAAATCAAATATAAAGTCGTAATTGCCCACAGCTGCCCAAACCTGTGCCTGGTACTCATTTCTTTACTTCTGTTAGTTAAGATTAAATGACTCAGTTGTTTTAGTCATTCAGGTTCAAAACCTTAATCATTCTTGATTTTTTCCCCCACTTCTTTCCTCCCTCTTACTACTTTTATTTAGAAATTTCTTTTGATTTGATCTCTACCCCTTGTCATAACATACAGAGTCTGGCAAAAATAATATCCCCTATTTTTTAGAAGATTTTATTTATTTATTTTTAGACAGAGGGGAAGAGAGGGAGAAAGAAGAGAGAAACATCAATGTGTGGTTACCTCTTGAGCGCCCCCTACTGGGAACCTGGCCTGCAACCCAGGCATATGCCATGACTGGGAATCGAACTGGAGACCCTTTGGTTCACAGGCTGGTGCTCAGTCCACTGAGCCACACCAGCCAGGGCTAACGCCCTTTTTTAATTACAAAATCGTAAGCATGTAATCCTGTAACATGACAATATCACACTCAAGCACACCATATGACATTTTAGATGAAGTGTTCAAATTAAAAGTACAAATTATTACAGTCATATTACCCTACCAACCAAACTCAAGCAGGTGTTACTTCTGCTGGACCCTGTATCTACCTCCTCCTTTCTATTCTTACTGGTACCCCTCCTTCAATCTAATTTAAAAAACTATTATTTAGGGCCTGCATTTTTTGGGTATAGTACATGAAGATACAAATGTAAATAATACAAAGTTCTTTCTCTTGAGGAGTTCACAAGTAGCGAGTGATGGTGTTTAAATTTAACTGCAGTACAGTGTACAATAATAGATGCTACAAGAATGATATGTATAACGAATTACTGTAGCCCAGAGGAGGAAGTGACTATTTCTGCTTTATGCTGAGTCAGAAAGGGCTGACAGTTGAGCTGAACTCTGAAGGAAGAGTATATATATATATATATTTTTTTTTTAGGTGAAAGGAGAGGGGGAAGAGGCATTTCTAGTAGAGCAGACAGCATGGTATGGCAAAAGTAGTTTTACAGTTGTGAGTATTCAAAATAGAGTTTATTCTTGTAATTATTTCATTATTTTTCATATGAACTGCTGTAAACCTACTTTTGCCCTACCCTGTATATTAATTTAAGAAGCATTTATTGAGTGCTTACTATGTGTCAAGCATTGTACTAGGTGTGGAGCTTTAAGAAACTCTTAGTCTTATGGGAGACACAGATACATAAACAGTAAATCACAATAGGAAATTATGTATAGCACTGGCTGCGTAGCTCAGTTGGTTAGCGCATCATCCCAATATGCCAAGGTTGCAGGTTTTATCCCGGGTACATACAAGAATCAACCAATGAGTGCATGGATGTGAGGAACAGCACAGAAGATCAATGTTTATCTATCTCTCTCTCTCTCTCTCCCCCATTTTCCCCCTCCCTTCCTGGCTCCCTCCCTTCTTCTCTCTAAAATCAATGAATAAAAAATAAAAAAGAAATTATGTAGAATACAAATTATTCTTTTTTATATATATTTTAAAGATTTCACTTATTTATTTTTAGAGAAGGAAAGGGAGAGAGAAAGAGGGAGAGCAACATCAATGTGTGGTTGCCTTTTGTGCACCCTGTACTGGAGACCTGGTCTGGAACCCAGGCATGTGCCCTGACTGGGAATTGAACCAGTGACCCTTTGTTTGCAGGCTGGCACTCAATTCACTGAGCCACACTAGCCGGGGCCAAATTATTCTTTGTTAGAACAGTAAGTTCACTCAGTGATGATGTTCCTTTGGTCAAATATTTGTGTATAGAAGTTACATATGCACAATGCAAAGCAGCCTTAGTTAAATTTAAGAAATTTCTTTTTTAAAAAGGTTTTATTTATTTATTTTTAGAGAGAGGGGAAGGGAGAGAGAGAAAGAAACATTGATGTGTGAGAGATACATCGATTGGTTGCCTCTCATATGCCCCCAGCCGGGGACCTGGCCTGCAACGCTGGCATGTGCCCTGACTGGGAATCAAACCAGAGGTCTTCTGGTTCTCAGGCCGGCACTCAGTCCACTGAGCCACACCAACCAGGGCTAAATTTAAGACATTTTTTAAAATGTGTTTTTATGACTGGGTTTGTAGCAGATTTGTTTTCTTGCCCCACGGGACTTTTTCATTATTGGATTGGGGCATGGGGCTTGGTTTAGCAATCAAATGATAGGACATAGTTCATTTGTCTGTTAATTTAATCAGCAAGCATTCATTGAGGGTCTATTGTGTGCCACATATTGTTAGACCTGGAGGATATACAGTGAGATAAGACAGAGTCTCTCCTTTTAAGAGGGAACTATGATCAAGTGAGTTTACCAGCACACAAAATATAATTATAACACAATGAACTAAAAATTGATAGAACTTTGCATTCTATATTATAGGAGGATGTCTGAGAGACGCTACACCCAGCCTTTGGGAAGATGGTACCAAGGGAAATTTTCTGAAGGTGGTAATATCCGAGGTGAGTGTTAAAGAATTATGTAGGGTTTAGGTAGATGAAGGTGGTGGGAGTGGCTGAGGCATTATTAGAGGGAAAAGTGATAGCAAGGCAGAGAAATAAGAAATAGCATGGTGCAATTGGAGAACTACAAGCAGTTTGAACTGTCTGAGCATGATGTGCAAGACAGAGAATGGTGAGGAATTCAGATTATAGAGAAGTAAGAGAAGGCTGGGTAATAGATGGCCTTGCATGCTATGTTAAAAAGTGGCTTTCTCCATAGAATTGGAAGTTTATTTTAATAACTTAGGAGTTTGTTGTGTTAGGGTAAGCAAGGAGAAAGGCACAGGCAAACAAGTATTTCACTTGCCGACATGTTGTGGCTGCAGCCAGGGACTAAGTAAAAGCCTTCCTTCTTGAGAAGGTCTGTTAGTAGGGTTATTAGGGTGGAGGTGGAAAACTGGGGGAAATCCAGTAATTGGTTGATGTCCTTAATAGTTCAGGGGTTTTTTCACTACAAGATAATTAATACTTCAATCAGCATTCTGAAGATATCTCAGCTAAAGAGAACTTGTCCTTAGCACTTCTAAGCTTTCTAAAATAAACATCTCTGAACTGGCTCAAGAATGACACTGTAACAGCCGATATGCAGGGAGTTCTTCAAGACTAGTGAAACTCAGGCCAGGAAAGTGTGAGAAATCCCAGTGATTGGTCTTTGGGAAATGGTCATGAGGCAGGATAATTAGATATTAGGAGAATTCTTGGCCAGTGGGAAAAGAGAAACTGAGGCAAATGGTTAGATGAATAGGGCCAAACAAGTCAAGCAATTTACATCCAGCTAGTAAATCTCAAGATCTTATCTTCCCTATCCAAGGACACTAGAGAGCAAATAGTTTACCCTTCTCCTTCCTAACCAGAGAATAGATAGCTTAAGTCACCCTGGTCAGGGAGATAAATAACAGAGACTCAATTTGTGCCATTAGTGCCAGCCAAACTTAAGGATAGCTGAAGTCAGGAGAATAAATAACAAAAAATCCAATTAAAACCAAACAAATCCAAGATAGAAGCAAAGCTGACCAGAAAATGACCCTGGTCCCTCCAGGCACTAATTTTGGTACATCAACATATTAAGGAACATACCTGGAAAACTAATGACTATTCTGCCAAATTCCTCCTTTGAGACCTCTCCTGAGACTCCCATCTGCAAAAGAGAGAGAAAAATCCTCAACAAAAAAGACCCAGCTTTCTCTGGAGCACGCCCCCGACTTATTTAAGGTGTGGACTTTTCATTTTCTTTCTCCTAAACTCTTATTGTCCCCAGCTTTACTAAATACACTCTTAAAATCACCTGAACTCATGTCATGAAATCTTGCTGCATGAAGTAAAGAAGCCACACACTACTGGCCGGCCAGAGGCAGACCTGCTCTGGTCTGGTTCCCTATGGTAACAGTTAGGGTGTGTGACACAGGGCAGAGGGCATTATCAGATATTCTACCTCTCCAAGATACATTTGGAAGGTGTCTTTCTACTTACCACTCACCCAAGTCCAGATGAGTTTGTACCTAGGAGACTGAGCTTTGGTTAGACCTAAGTCCCTCAGAGTTGGTGTAATATAAAAAATAAAGGAAGTTTATGGTGGACACTTACATTCAATAGTTACTACATTGAAGCCACAATGTTCTGGAAAATTAAGATCACTATTTTTTTTTCAAAGAGAAACAGGACATTATTATTACTTGTTAATTGGCAAATAAAGAGTCTTACCTCACATTTTGCGCTGAAATAAATTTCAAATATATTATATACTTAAATGAAAACATTAAAACATAAAGTACAGAATATATTATAGATACAAATTATATAATCAGTGTGGAGAAAGGTCTTGTAATCATGAAGACAAAAAGAAAACATAAAAGGAAAAAATGAGATAAATTTGATTTTATAAGAATTTTTTAAATTACCATAAATAACATTACGTACAATGGCAATGTGGCCAAATATTTTTTTTATATACCAGACTCTCATAAATCTAGAAAAATATAAAAAGATGAGTAGAATAATGGGTGAAGATCATGAACAGGAAATTCACAAGAGAACAAATAAACATGAAAACTGTCAACTTCATTAAACCTCAGAGAAATGCATACTAAAAGATTGAGATGAGAAGACTTTGCACAAGTTGCCAAGTTCTGCTATTAGGGTTACTAGGATGGAGGTGGAAGGACTGTGGGGAAGGACATCTCATAAACTGCTACTAGGAGTTGAAATTGGTACTATACTTGTATATGATGAGGCCAGTCTGGAAAAGCCCAGCTGTTTGTTAATACAATGAGAACGGTTTGCACAACATTGATGTAACTTGGCAGCCAAGGAGAGTGGACTGGAATGCACATGTGTGAACAATGACAACATCACTGCATTAGTCAGTGGGGACGGTAGACGCTGTTGAGTGAGCATGTGTACTGTGTGGTACTCACACTCAAAATGAGTGAGTCAAGCAACAAATCTGCATCAAATTCTGCGTTAAGCATGAACATCCCTCTGTGGAAACTATTTGGATGATTCAGAAGGCCGCAGCTATGGGCAACTGGTGATTGGCAGCTTCATCACAACAACTGCACCCACTCATGCATCACGTCTCATGCAGAGTTTTGGGCATAACATCATGTCACCCAGGTGACTCAGTCACCCTACAGCCCAGATTTGGTGCCCTGCAACTTCTGGCTTTTCCCAAAACTAAAATCATCTTTTAAAGGGAAGAGATTTCAGACCATATATGACATTGATGAAAATATGACGGGGCAGCTGATGGCGACTGGCAAAACTGTGTGAGGTCCCAAGGTGCCTGCTTTAAAGGATACTGAGGCGTTATTGCCCTGTGTACAATGTTGCCTGTATCCTGTATCTTCTTCAATAAATGTCTTTATTTTTCATATTACATGGCTGGATATCTTTTGTAGGGTAGTTTGGTAAAAGTATTAAGACCTTAACATGTATGTGACATGGATATTTTTTGAAATACCTCTCAATGTGTTTCCTTATTAAGTCCTGAGGGATTGGAGAGAATGAATGCCACTTTGAGAAGGGATATTTTGTCTTGTCCAGATAGGGAGAAGACATAAAATGTAGCCATTTCTGTTTCCTAGAAGGACTGCCTGGGAAGAAGAAGAGGGTAGTCTCATATAAGTTTGGGAGGTTTTTTCCTTTTTCTTTTTTTCATTGTATTTTTTCCCATTACCATTTAGTTCCCTTCTACCCCCTCCCCCCAACAATCACCACACTGTTGTCCATGTCTATGAGTCCTTTTTCCTTTTTTGCTCAATCTCTCCACACCCTCCCCTCCCCTGTTAGCTGTTACCTTGCTCTCTGTCTATGAGCCTGTCTCTATGTTGCTGTTACTTCAGTTTGTTCATTAGATTCCACATATGTGTGGAATCATACGGTATTTGCCTTTCTCTGACTGGCTTATTTCACTTAGCCCAATGTCCTTCAGGTCCATCCATAGTGTTGCAAAAGGTAAAACTTTCTTCTTTTTCACAGCTGAGTAGTATTCCATTGTGCAAATATAAGTTTGGGAGATTCTTAGAGCAGTAGAGACAGTCCTTTGCATCCCCTAGGGCAAACTGGGGAAAGAGTCAGCTCCCCTAGAGAAGTATCATGTCCAACATGATGTCACCCAGATAAGAGGTTGAAAATGGCATGATAGCATCCTAAGTTGGAAGAAGGAAAAAATTATCCCCTAGTTTATCATGGCACTAAGATTAGCATAGCTAGGACCTGGAGAAGGCTCTAGAAAGTTAATGGGGCATGGGCTAGCTTACTCTCCAAATGACATGGGGATGAGAAAACACTTAGCAGAGGCTATGGGTGACCAAACTCAATAGTTGAATCATAGGGAGAGTAGTCATGCTTGTGTAGGATGTCCCATTCCAATAAACTGTGGTGGGGGAGCCACATGATAGAGCCAAGAAGGTAGACATCATTAGTCTCAAAGACCAGACTAGGTAAAGATACCAGCACCAACTCCATGAGCTTTGGATGGTATCCACAGACAATGTGGAATGAAAGACCAACAGAAATCCAAAGAATAATCAATGGCTAGGGTCCCACCCTCAATTGCCATGATGGCATCTTGGGGAGGAGGAGAGGGAGAAACCTTGAAAGTCTCAACTTTTATTCAAAGGAGATTATTTAAAATAGAAAATATTTTTTAAACTTAAAGAGTTAGCCCAGACCGGTATGGCTCAATGGGTTCGGTGTCAGCCTGCAAACTGAAAGATCACTGGTTTGATTCCCAGTCAGGGCATGTGTCTGAGTTGCAGGCCAGGTCCCTGGTTGGGGGTATGTGAGAGGCAACCAATAGATGTTTCTCTAGTACATAGATACTGCTCTCTCTCTCTCTCTCTCTCTCTCTCTCTCTCTTTTTCCCTCCCTTCCCCTCTCTCTACAATAAATAAATACAATCTGTTTTTTTAAAAAAAGAGTTAAAGATATCTTACACAGAGAGCAGACTGCTAGTTACCAGAAGAGGCGGGGGTGAGGGTTGGACTGGGTGAAAGAAATGAAGGGATTGAGGAGAACAAATTGAGTGTTACAGGATAGTCACAGGGATGTACAGTGTCAACATCTCCAAGGATGCCCGCAATGCCACCTCCCACGCCGCCAGCGTCTTCATGCTGTATGCCAAGTACTGTGCCAACAACTTTGCAATGAAAGGGAAATGCGAGATGCTGAGTGCCAGTGATGTGCTCTCGGCCATGGAAGAAATGGAGTTCCAGCGGTTTGTTAGCATGTTGAAAGAAGTTCTGGAAACATACAGGAGGGAGCAGAAAGGAAGCTTCTGAGCAAAAGAAGAAGGACAAAGACAGAAAAAACAGATTCAGAAGAGCAAGACAAGAGTAGGGATGAGGACAATGATGAAGAAGAGGAACGGTTGGAAGAAGAACAGAATGATGAGGAGGAAGTGGACACTGAACAGGGTGAGGAGACAGTGACACCTAGAAGGTGCCTCTCTGAAAGGTGATAACATTTATGTGAAGCAGTTTCCTACTGGGCAGAGCAGCCTTAGGCAGAAGAGCCTGAGAAGATGGAAATGAAAACTGGCTAAAAATATCAAAACCAGTGCTTCCCAAACTCAGAGCATCTGAGTAGCAGAATCCTGTTTTGCTTAATCCATCTGAAGGTTATGCTTTTTTGGCAATAACGATTCTGAACTGACAATCAATTTGATCTTGTTTACTTATATATATGATCAAGCAGTTTTTCATTCCCAGTTCCCTCCCACCCCCACCAAAAATAATAACTTCCATGCCACCTGCTGTGTTCCAGATCACAGGAGGCAGTCAAGGCTCAGGAAAAATTGGGGCTTAGATCATGGACAGCCTGTTTGTACAGTATTTGGCAATCCTAGCTTACTACAAGTGGTGGAAATGGCATAGTTTTAAGAAACTACTAAAAGGCTGTGGGAGAACAATGAAATCTGTTGTCTCTTCACTTGACAGTAACATCGATTTCATTTTGATTTCTATTCACCCACTTGACTTGGTGTCCCTCTAAGTTGCCTGTAGGCATTTGACCTGTTGGAGCTGGCTGCACTGTGGGCACATATGCTTTTAAGTCCTCAGTGTAGAGTGGGATTAGTCAAGAAAGTGTGCCAAGTCTTACGCTTAGAAAAGAGATGGTTTAGTCTTAGATGCACCTCACTGCCTGCCACTGTGCAACTTTAGAATCTATTATCACCTCCTGGAAGGTATAAAATACCAGGCTTTCGCTTCCTGTACTCCATTTCCCAGACATGTGACTGTGGCTTTTATGGCTCTTCATTCTTCCAATTCATGGCAAATTCCAAACTTTATTTTCTTCTAGATACAACTTTCTCCTCCTGTGCTTCCTACTTCCTGTCTCTCCTCTGCTCCCTGTTCCTACTCTCTCCCTCCTTTTCTCATTCTGCCAATCCAAGAACTTTGATAACCTACTTAATATCCCCAAGTCCAGCTTCCTCTGCTTTCTTAGTTCTAATCTCATGTCTTTTAAAAATGACTTTGTAGACTTCTGTGAACCTTAAGGGAAATTTAATTGTGCTCAGGAATCTAATCCACCCTCACCGCCCTCAACCATCCCCTTTAACTGCTTCTGAAGTACCTGTGTTGACCTTTCTTAGTTTACTTTCCCTCTCTTTCCATTTAGTGCTCCAAGCACTTTTTTGTCTGTCTCTAAGACAGTTGACAGGCAGTGAAGTGTAGTTTGACACTGTTAATCGTTAAATTAACACAGTGAAAAATTTGTTGATAAGTGAGTGAAGAATATTGAGAAAATGATAGTGCTTTGTACAAATAAAGAACATTGTTGTTACAAGTGAAAAAAATAGTCACAGGATGTAAAGTACAGCATAGGAAATATAGTCAATAATATGTATGGTGCCAGGTGAGTACTGTAAATATTGGGGGCAATACTTTTTAAAGTCTAATCACTATGCTGTATATTTGAAACCAGTACAAAAGAATATTGAAATTAATTGTAATTGGAGAAAGAGAAAGATCTTTAATTGACAAGTTTACATCTGCATGCTTCCTGTATCATTCGGAGGGATAAGGGCTTTTGAGAAACTTTAGAGAGAAAAAAAATAAAGTAGCTACACATATTTGGTTAATATGAACTGAAAGTGTAAATTTCCTGGTCATATCCTTTAATCTAGCTATTACACATCTAGTAGTTTATTGTAAAGAAATAATTGGATAAGAATCCAAAGATACACTCTCATATAAACACATGCACACATATACATAAAACCAAATGTTCATCATAGTATTGTTTTAAAATTTGAAAATCTAGAAGTTGCCTAAATGTTTATCATTTGAGTAATAGTTACATTATAATAAAGCTGTACAATGAGTGTTATTAACTCTTAGTTTAATAAGTCTTCAGTCATAACAAACAATAAGAGAAATCTCTTTATACTGGAATGGGAAAGACATCTAAGTTATAATGTTAGGAGAAAAATCAGAACGAATATTATGTATATGATAACCTCATTTATGTAAAAATTCATAGTGATCTATATT
This sequence comes from Pteronotus mesoamericanus, assembly GCF_021234165.1. NCBI lineage: Eukaryota > Metazoa > Chordata > Mammalia > Chiroptera > Mormoopidae > Pteronotus > Pteronotus mesoamericanus. The sequence continues at coordinate 1,489,566 of NW_026555203.1, forward strand.
CACATGGAAGTATATCCATATTCTGTAGGAAAATAGAAAAAGATTATATGACTGTACATAGTATGATCCATTTTGTTTAAATATGTGTATATAATACATAATTTATATATGCATGTCTATATGTGTGCATGTATGAAAGTCTCAAAGTATCTGTGTTATTATAATTTTAGCCATGATTATTGATGGATAGTGATGTTAAGTACAATTTTCACTTTATTAATATATTTCTCTATTGTCTGATGCTTCCCCCCAATCGTTAATATTTTCTAATTAGAAAAATCAACAAATTTATTTCATCTTGAAAATAAAAATAATGTATATGTTTAGTGACATGAAAATGTCTTTAACATATTAATGTAAAAGAAAAGATTATTAAAAATGTGATTTAATATTTGTTTTTACAAAAATGTGCATGTAAAGAGGACATATGCCAAAATATTGAGAGTGGTTATCTCTGGGTCTTGAGATTAGCAAAAATTTTAGTATTTTTTCTTTTTAATTAAGCATATTTCCTAATTTTCTTTTAATAAATATATTTTGTGAAATTAAGTGGGAAAATCACAAAAAGCATAAAGTTCTAGGTTTCCTGAAACCGAGCTTGAGTATCTGGTTGGCATATTTGAGGCAGTTGCTGATGTATCTTTCAGGGAAAATGGTGGTCATTCAGGACTGGCTACCTAATTGGCCAGGCCCAATGCAAAGTGAAAATGCTTTATTCAAAAGCAAGAAAAAAAATGTTAAAGTACCAAAATATAAAGCTTTCATTTTCTTCCACATATCTTCTCTGCTCACACAGCATGATCCACTGTCCCATTGAACTTCACTTCTAAAACATAAATTCAAAGGTAAAATTATTAAGAATTTCAAGATGGCAATAATAGAGCAGTAAATCAAGCAGGGACCCTTCTGCATGGGGGATCAGTGTGACTGTGCAGGCTGCACTCCTTTAAAGCTGGCTTTGTAATCTCAAAGAGGGAGGAAGCCTGGTTCTGGATGCAATTGTCAGAGACACCCTTGAAATCAGTGGCAGTGTTTATGTCTTCCTACCAGCTGCAGAACAATTTCGAGTGCATGCCTAATGTTTTCTCTTTTTGTACTATAGTTTTTATATTATGGTAATACAATGGTTTGGGAATGTCCCTTCCTCATTTTTCTGGAAGAGATTTTGTAGAATTGGTGTTAATTCTTCTTTAAATGTTTGGTAGATTAGTTCAGTGAAACCATCTGGATCTCAAAATATCTTTTATTTAAAATAATCTTTGTTTATTATTTTTTATTATTATTATTTTTAATACTCACCCAAGGATATGTGGATATGGAGAGCGTTTTGATGGTCGCCAGATGGGAGGGGATGTGGAGGAATGGTGAAGAGGTGAGGGGATTAAGAAGTACAAATAAGTAGTTATAGGATAGCCATGGGGATGTACAGTACAGGATAGGAAATGGAGTAGCCAAAGAGCTTATACACATGACCCATGGACATGAACAATGGTTTGGGGATTGCCTGTGTGAGTGGGGGGTGCCGGGTGGAAGGGGGCAAAGGGGGGAAACTGGGACAACTGTAATAGCATAATCAATAAAATATAATTAAAAATAATCTTTGTTTATTATTTTCATTTTTATTATTTTCTAATCCTCATCCAAATATATATCCATTGATTTTTATTTTTCCAGACCCTTATTCTTTAAAAATTGTTCTTGAATTGTTTTTTTCTATTACCATTTAGTCCCCTCATACCCCCCTCCCTGCAATGACTACACTGTTGTCCACGTCCATGAATCTTTCTTTTTTGCTGAATCCCTCCACCTCCTACCTGCCCCCCCTTAGCTGTCATCCTGCTCTCTATCTATGAGTCTGTCTCTATTTTGCTTGTTATTTCAGTTTGTTTGTTAGATTCCACATATGAGTGAAATCATATGGCATTTCTCTTTCTCTGACTGGCCTATTTCACTTAGCATAATGTTCTTCATGTCCATCCATACTGTTGCAGGGGGTAAAACTTTCTTTTTTTTATTGGCTGACTAGTATTGCATTATGTAAATGTCTCATAGTTATTTTATCCACTCATCTACTGATGGACACTTGGGCTGCTTCCATATCTTGGTGATTGTAAATAATGCTGCAATGAACATAGGGATGCTTATGGTCTTTTGAATTAGTGTTTTGGGTTCCTTTGGGTATATTCCCAGAAATGGTATAGCTGGCTCAAAAGACAGATCCATTTTTAATTTTTTGAGGTATCTCCATACTGCTTTCCACAGTGGCTGTGCCAATCTGCATTCCCACCAACAATGTAAAAGGATTATCCTTTCTTCTGTCCATTGATTTTCAGAGATAAAGGAAAGGAGAGAGAGAAACATTGATGTGAGAGAGAAACATCGATAGACTGCCTCCCATCCATGCCTGGACCAGGGATCAAACCCACAATGTTGGAACACTTGAAGTTTTCCCAGAGGCTGCTTATACTATCCTTGTGTTTTGGGATTCTTTTTTCTCCTTGTTGTTCTGATTGGTTGTATTTTGCTTCCTTATGTTCTAAATCATTGATTTGATTCTGTTTCATGCACTCTACTGTTGATTACCTGTAAACTGTTCTTTATTTCAATGAGTGTATTCTTCATTTCTGACTGGATCTTTTTTGTGTGGTTGATGTCCTCAGTGGGTTTCTGGAGCATCCTTATAACCAGTGTTTTGAACTCTGCATCTGATAGACTGCTCATCTCCATTTTGTTTAGTTCTTTTTCTGGAGTTTTGATCTGTTCTTTCATTTGGGCCATGTTCCTTTGTCTTCTTGTTTTGGCAGTCTCCCTGTGTTTGTTTCTATGTATTAGGCAGAGCTGCTATGACTCCCTGTCTTGGTAGAGTGGCCTAATGTAGTAGGTGTCCTGAAGGGTCCGGTGTCAGAGCCTCCCATAACTCCCAAGCTGGGTACTCAAGGTGCATCCTTCGTGGGGGCTGAGTACACCCTCCTCTTGTAGTTGAGCCTTGATTGCTATTGGCTGGTCAGTTGGAAGGATTCACCCAGGCCAGTCAACTCACTGTCTGTGGAGGATCAGCTAGGCAGGGGTAGAGTGGTGGTGGTCCAGCATGGTCTGTAGTTGTTCAATAGGTGTGCAATACCTGGGGTTTCCTGGATGGTGCAGGCCAAGATCAGCTCCTGCCTGTGTTTTGCCTGGGGCCACCTTGCCTGAACTATAAAGCAATCTGAGATGGCTGCTACTTGTGCTGGGCTTGGAGATTCCTAGGCAAAGCCAAGCTGTGAATCTAGGCTGGTTGCTGTTAGTGTCGTGCTTGGGGACCCTTAGCAAGAGGTATGAGGGCTGCAGGCTCACTGATGCTTGTTGCTTGTTTGAGAGGATTTAGGAAATTGTGAAGCATGAGCCAAGACCAGCTATTCATGTGGAAAAGCAGCTTGGGTGGGCCAATAAATTGGGTGTGACTAAGTCTCTGGGGATCTCTAGAGGGGCAAACTACATTAGTCAGGTTGATGGAGTCTCAGACATGGCACTAGCCTGGGGGCTCTGTGGCTCTGTATGGGGAGGATTCAGAAAAGAGACAATGGTATGCCTTTCTGTCGGGAGAAGGCTGTCTCCCAGCTCTTGCCTCTATGCCGGACACTTCACTTACTCCCTGTATGCCACTGGTGCCTTTTAAGCTGCTACACCAGTTCTGGAGCTTAGAGGGAGTGAGTCTGATTAAATCTTTGTGTGGGTTCTTTAAGAGAAACAGCTTGGAACTCCAGACGTTTCTACCACTGACTCAGTCCCCGTTGGTTTGCAGCCAGAAATTATGGGGCACCCAGCACTGGAACCCTGAACTGGAGGGCCTGTTGTGGGATCCGGACTTCTTGCTCCCGAGATATCCCTCCCAAATTTTTATCCACCACACATGGATGTGGGACCAGCCCATTCCATGTCTCCATCTCTCCTACTAGTCTGGGTCAATGTGGCGTCTTTAATTCTGTTGTTGTCAGATTTCCATTCAGCTCAATTTCTGATGGTACTGAGTGTTGGTGGTTCTATATTTTAATTGTAATTTTGATGTGGTTGTGTGATGAGGTGAGCTGTGTTTACCTATGCTGCCATCCTGAGCAGAAGCCTCTAATTGGTGTTGTTTGAGGAATTGGTTCATTTAATCTAAATTGTCAATTTTTTGTGTAGAGTTGTTCATAGCATTGTTATTCTTTTGACAGTTGAAGCGTATGTAATATAATATGTATCTGCTCTCTCATTTATCAGTCTTACTGGAAGTTTGTCAAGTATTTGATCTTTCTAAAGAATCTCAGCTTTGTTTCATTGATTTTTTTCTTTTTTCAATTTCATTGATTTCTGCTCTTATCTCTATTATGTCTTTCCTTCTACTTGCTTTGGATTTATTTTGTTCTTCTTTTGCTAGGTCATTAAGGTGGGAATTTAGATAATTGATTTCAGACTTTTCCTTTTTTCTGCTGTATGGGACTAGTGCTATAAATTTTCTGTTCAGCACTGTTTTAGCTTTGTCCCACAGGTGTTGATATGTTGTGTTCTCTTTTTAAAATATTTTTAAAAAACATTTTTTTATTTATTTTTAGAGAGAGGGTAAGGGAGGGAAAAGTCTTTTTTTTAATCTGGTACATATATACCATGTAACTTATATGCAATCATGGCTATTTTATTTTTCTCAAAGATTTTATTTATCTACTTTTAGAGAGAGGGGGCGGGAGGGAGAAAGAGAGGGAGAGAAACATCAAAGTGTGAGAGATACATTGCCTCTCACATGCCCCCGACTGTGGACCTGGCCCACAACCCAGGCATATTCCCTGACTGGGAATCGAACTGGCAGCCTTTTGGTTTACAGGCTGATGCTTAGTCCACTGAGCCACACCAGCCAGGGTGCTATTTTATAATTATATCTGCCATTTTAATTTTATTTCTTTTCTATTTCTCTGATTTCTTTTTTTCTGCCTTCCTGTGGGTTTCTTGAAATTTTTAGAATTCAATTTTAATTTATGTATAGTGATTTTGAGTGTATCTCTTTGTATATTCTTTTTCATCATTGTTGTAGGTATTATATTATATATACATAATTTATCTCAGGCTATTAGTGTATCCATTTTACCAGTTCAAGTGGAGTGTAAGAAACTTTATTTCCTTTTATATTTCCCTGTAGGGAACCTTTAGCCTGGTTTCAGGGACAGTAGCTTTACCCACAGGCCAGAGGGCCCCAAGGCTGGAGCTGAACAAGTAGGCCTTGGGAAAATAGGCCACTGAGGAGACAAAACCTGTGCCCTGGCAAGGGCACAGTCCCTGCCTCCCTCACATCACCCTGCTTGGCCCCAGAGGATGATTGGTTAGTCAATGACGGGTAAGACCCCTTGATGGCAGGGGCAACCTTAGGCACAGTCACATAGGGGCCATTAGGGAACGACTTGCGGGACTCAGAGAAGGGACAAAAGACCCTCAACCCTCAGCTTCATCGTGGCCAGAGTCCTCATTCTATCTGAAAGAAGTCTCCTTATCTCTTGGCTACTCTGCTTCACCTGCCTGGGTCAGGCTTAAAACAATACTAAAGGCAGGTACAGCCCTATTCAGGATCAGGTGGTTCCCCGGGAACAATTAGGCCTGGAAAAGGAATGCATTAAATCCTATGAAATTTACTTTGCTAAGAATGCCTTTGAGTTAATGAGTACTGATGTTTGAGGTTGAGCAAAGAATGTGATCAGTTTCCCAGGTTTCAGGGCCTAATGGGCACCACCCTGTCTACCAGACTGTGACCTAAGGCAAATCTCTGTTCCTTCTATTGTTATCTATGATCTCTATGTGTTTTCTGTAAACATAGCCTTTTGACATTGATTGATGAGCTTTGCATGCATGCTGTATACTGCTGTACATACCTTCTCAATAAAAGCCACTTCAAGAGACGGGCTTGGGGCATTCTCTGCTAGAGGGAATCATCACCCCCTTTTCCTGGCAAACCAAGAGTGTCTAGAACGACTTCTGTCCTCCATCTGCAGTGACCCAAGGGGACTCTGCGCAGGATGCAGTACCCCCTATCACTTCCCCGTTTATATTTGTCCTGAGTATTCCTCTATATTCATTTAGAACGACATAAGATAGTGTTATGATTTGTACTTCCATCATCCAACAAAATTTGGAAGACTCGAGAAAAGTTCTATTTACCCATGTTTCTGCTTTCCATATTCTTTCTTCATTTCTGATGTTCCAAGATTTCATTTTTAAAGCCATTCTTTTACTGCAGCTGGTGATAAATTCTCTCAATGTGTTTTCATCTGAAAATGTCTTGATTCCCCCTTTATTCATGAAGGATATTTTCACTGCATATAGGATTCAGGCTGAGCAGTTCTTTACTTTCAGTGTATGAAATAAATCATGCCAGTTCCCTATGGCCTGCATGGTTTCAGATGAGAAATCCAATGTCATTCAAATTGTTTTCCCCTATAGGTATGGTGTCATTTCTCTCTTGAGGCTTTCAATATTTTTTTTTTTTTGGTCATTAGTTTTCAGAAATTTGACTATGACATATCTTGGTGTGGAATGTTGAATTTATCTTCTTTGGGATTTCCTCACTTCTTAAATATGTAGATTTATGTCTTGCTCTTGTGCCAACTTTGAGAAATTTTCAGCCATTATTTCTGTGTGTTGATCTGTATTCTTTTATTTAAATTTTGTTCTTTGGCCCTTTTAAAACATTTTTTAAAAAGATTTTATTTATTTATTTATTTATTTATTTATTTATTCATTTTTAAAGGGGAGAAGAAACAGTGTGTGATTGCGTCTCGTGCTCCCCCTGCTGGGGACCTGGCCCGCAACCCAGGCATGTGCCCTGCACTAGTAATGAAACTGGCGACCATTTGCTTTGCAGGCTAGCACTCACCGGCTAGCACACTGGCTAGGGCTGGTCTGTATTCTTTATCATATCCTTTAAAAAAACTGGTAAATTTAAGTGCTTTCCTAAGTTTTATGAGCTACTTTTGCAAATTAATCAAGTCTGAAGAGAGGGTCATGGGAACTTCTGATTTGTAGCCAAAACAGACAGAAGTTGTGGTTAACCTAGGGATCTACTGCTTGTGATAGGCAGTCTTGTTCAACTGAGCCTTTAACCTGTGGGATCTGACACTATCTCCAGGTAGATCATTTTAGAATTGAAATAAATTATAGGACACCTAGCTGGTGTCACAGAGAATTGCTTAGTATGGGACAAAACCTCCACACATTTGGTGACCAGAAGTATCAGATGTGAAGGTTTTCATGTCAGTATGGTGTCTATGTAAAAGTAAAGGAGAAACACAGGAGGGAAAAATGTTTTTTCCCAACATACGGGGTAGACTGAACTGAGGGTCTTTTCCCCCTGCATAGGAAGAGAAAATCTGAGTTTTTTCTTTCAATTTGGAATTTCTCTTTTTAATTCTGTGTATGCTTGGTGCTTTTTGAATTTGAGGATTTATAAGTTTCAGAAATTCTAAAAATTTTTCTGCTAATATCTCTTTGAATACTGGTTACTGACAAGTGCAAAACCCCCTAGGGCTGTTGAAGTACTAGCATCTGCTTACTGTTCTATCGGCTTCTTTTTTTTTTGTTTTTGACCTATGGAGATTTCTTCTTATTTCTTGCTGGATGATTTATGTTATACATGAAAAAGTGTAAACACAAAACCAGAGAATTTCTATTTATTTTGTAGCAAAATAATTTTTAAGGAGATCTAGTTCTCCATATTCCTAGAAATGGAAGTCCAAAATTTTTTCTGTCCCTTCATTTGTCTTTGAGACTGTATGTATGATTTTATTGTATGTAGCATTTAAGAGTTAAGTTTAAGATAACATTAGGGGTTACAGTTGAAGGCTCATTGAAGATATTAGACTGGAGGCAACTGGTTCTATGAAGATGAGCCCTGGGGTTGAGGGATGGAGAGAGGTGGTAGAGAGTAAGGTCTGTAAAGTCTGTGTTCCTTTAAGTTTTTGATTTCCCTTGTTTCCTTTCTGACTTTTGCTAGCTGTTTAAGTGTTCAGCACATTTTTAAAAGGTGTTTTAGCTTCAGTTTCATCATCTGTCTAATGAGAATAATAGCTTCAATTTTGTAAGGCTATTATAGAATCAAGTGAGATGACATGTATTAAATGCTTGGCCCAGTGCCTGGCACAGAAAAGTGTTCAAAGAATGTCAGTTCCTCCACATCTCTTAAGTAGCATCCCTTTCTTTTTCCTATCTCCATTTACCAGTCAACATTGAAGGAAGATGGGACTGGGACTAGGTGGAAGAAATACTATGTAGGCAATATAGCAGTGGGCAAAGAGGAACTAGGAGAAGAGGATGACCCCAGTGATAGAAGAAAGAAAAGGGAAATGTTGACTTTTACTCTAATGAGGCAGCCATTCATATGTAATATGGAGACATAGAATCAAAGACCTCTCACTTCTGCATCATCTGAAATAGTCTGGTAATTCTTTTGTTTATAAGCAGTATTTCAATCTCATGCAATTTTAGCTTATCCATGATTCTTAAAAAAACAGATATCAAAGGGAAAAGGAGAGGATGGAAAAGAAAACAGTCTAGACTTAAATCACAACAAAGAGAAAGTAGGCTATAATTCATATTACTACTGTACCTAGAATAAATGGAGGTAGATTTAATGACATAAAAATGCCTTCTGGAATTTCATTAATTGAAAAAAATGTATTTTCAGAGGAATAACTTGTCAGCTGCAAATTCTTGCTTTGTAGTTTAGATTAAAAGGCCTTACTCTATGTAGATGAAATAGACTGTAAATGAAAAAAGGCAATATAAATGAAAATAAAATATACATTTTTCTAGCATGGTATGTATTGTAGTATTTAGGTATAATACTAAGTATTAAAAGTAGAGTTTCAATCTGATTTCTTAATTTATGAATTTCTGGGTGAGTTAGATTTTATACTAATTTATATAGGTTTGCTTCCAGGTTTAATTTTAACCATATATTACTGATACTAATTCAAATGTCAGAGACTTAGATTGAGAACTCAAAGAGGATTTAAATTATGGGCTTCTGCTGTTTTGCCTGATTTACCAATTGCAGTAAAGCATGAATTGTAGCTTTGCTGTTCTTTGGAAGACCATGACTAATACTAGAAATAATAGTAATTGTTATCTCTCCTAACTCAAGAGAAAGAGCATAAAAGCAGTAACTGATTTAGGATGTATGTGTGTGGGGGGGATTTATTTATTTTGAAGTGAGGATGAAAATAAGTAATTTGTGTATAGTTTAGAGGAAAATATGTAGGACTGGTTTGGGGATAATCAATTAATTGTTATTCAAGTGGGACTTTGAGAAACCTTATTGAAATGATTTTGAAAAAGGGAGGGAGCGTGTAACCGAGCAAACCAGGTCTTGGCCATGTGGTACCTTGACACATGACCCAACAATTAGTGTTGAAGGAAACAGATTTTTATTAACAGGGTTCCAGTGTCAGTGGGGGGTGGTGGTGGTGGAGCTGAGAGCACTCCTGCTCAGAGCCCTGTTCTCCCATGAGACCCAGCACTTCCCTTACTCCCCAAAGGCTACAAGCCAAAACCATGCCCAGAAGTTCCCCATATCCTTATATGTTCTTAAGCCAGCTGCACAAACAAGCTCCATCCCCTCTGGAACATGCTTTTTTGGGTTTAAGAATTGCCATCCTCTCATAGTAGCTCTCTTCTTTAGGATCTGGGGTATATTGTTCTCAACCTCCATGTAATGGTTCAGGAAAGCGTGTGCCATGTTACACTGGATCATGGTGGAGTCCAGGGAGGCACACATCCCAAGAGAGTGGCTTCTCTGTTCATTCTTTAGAGAAGCAGAAGTCTACAGCTCAACATTCCCAGTCACAGTTCAGCTCCAGGCATCTCCCATGAATTGTGCTGGTTAGGCAGGTCCCTGCACAGCTCCATCAGCTCTGCCGCAGTCTTCTCCTTCTTAGTCCAGTCCCCGTGGCCTACTCTTACTCCATAGCTTGCCCCTTACATACCAGACCCTGTGGCCGACCCCTGTCTATACCCTGCGTGGCTTATTCCTTCCCCAGAGAAGAAGTAGCTCCTCCCTCACTACAGACCACATGCCTTCTCTCTCAGCTCACTCCTATTTTAAGTGTTTGGCCGGAATTTCCTATGTGACCTCACATCTGGCCCCTCCTATGATGTGCCATTTTAGCCAGTTCTCCTGTATCTTTTACCTTCTTTTGGCTGCCATCTTTAGTCAGGGCAAAAGTTCCCAGTGACACAAGGACAGTCTGGGTGGGCATCTGCCTCGCCTGGCAATGTCATGAATCACTATATGCTCTTAAGGTCACACACACCTTTCTCCCTGGGTGGAAGTCCCCTTCCCTTCAGGAAGTGAAAGCTATTAACTTTCCATTGTTATGCAAAGTATCTTAAGCATTGTATCATCCACTTCTGCCTTCCCCCAATCAAGGGCTTTGGGGGTTTTCTCCTATTTTCAGGGAACCCTCACTCTACACCCTGTTACAAGGGGAGAAGAAATGGTGTGTAATTCAGATATAGGATACAGCTCAATTTGCTATAAATATATATATATATGTGTGTATGTATATATATATTCTTTTTTTAGTACATCACTCAAAAAAGAGTCAGAATCATTGTTTTAGAATCCCTATTTTCTTTTATTTCTTAAAAGATTTTATTTATTTATTTTTAGACAGAGGGGAAGGGAAGCAGAAAGAGAGGGAGAGAAACATCAATGTGTGGTTGCCTCTCACACGCCCCCTCCTGGGGACCTGGCCTGCAACCTGGGGATGTTCCCTGACTGGAAATGCAACCAGCGACCCTTTGGTTCACAGGCCAGCATGCAATCCACTGAGCCACACCAGCCACGGCAGTGGCAGTTGCTGCTGCTTCTTCTTTTTAAGAAAGTGGTTTCTTTTTTATAAAGATTTTATTTATTTATTTTTAGAGACAGGGGTAGAGAGGGAGAAAGAGGGGGAAAGAAACATCAATGTGTGGTTGTCTCTCATGCACCCCTCACTGGGGGCCTGGTCTGCAACCCAGGCATGTGCCCTGATTGGGAATTGAACCCGCAACCCTCTGGTTTGCAGACCAGTGCTCAATACACTGAGCTACACCAGCCAGGGCAGAATCCCTGTTTTCTAATATGACTTCTTAACTAAAAAACAATAATCTGAAATATCAGTATTAGGTGTATTAACATATTTAGTTAGAATTGTGTTTATTGAACATAGCATGGAATAAGGATTGTTATTCCTAGCTGTGTGAGAATTTTTAATGATTTATACACAGAAAAGAGTTGAGTCTTTTAATGATTCATACAGAAAAAACTTGAGTTGGCCAATGTGCTCCTAGTAAATGTACCTCCAGGCCATACTTGCCAAAACCCTCAGTCCAGCTTCAGGAAAATAATCTTTCCCATTTTTCTTCCTAGCCCTTCTCTATAGGAATGCCCTTTTATCACTTACCCAAAAGGCATAATTAAAGCTACATATTGGGGTAGGGGTGGTGGAGTTCAATTGTAATCTACTTAAAAGCCATTTACAGATACCTAGAATACTGATAGAGGCTAACCTAAGTGGGTAGGTGTCTCTTATTTGTTACTAATTGATTTAGAGAAACTCCAAAAACAAGAAATCCATTTAGTAAGATACAAACAGCAATCCCACTTAAAAAAAAAATGAAGTTTCTACTGTTTTATCTACTCCCCCATCTATCATCATCTGAAATGCCAAATTACTTTCCCAGTGTAGTGGTTGAGTTCAGGCTCCAAAATTAGTCTGGCTTCATATTATTAATAGATTCTACCACTATTGGCTATGTAATCTTTGTCAAATTAGCTCCTCTATGTCTCAGTTTCTTCTATAAAACAGGGATAACACGGCTTTCTACCTTATAGGGTTGTTGTCAGCCTTAAATGTAATAATACCTGTAAAACATTTCCCACAGTATCTAGTATGCAGTAGATACTCAGTAAAGGTTAGCTATTATTACTCTATTCTGGAATGATAAATGACAACAAAGAGTTAAATATCTAACTATGATCATTTTGTCAGTCTCAACAAACACTCTTTTGATATAACATACCTTAATTAGAGCAATACCACCATTTTAACCATTAGGTTGGGAATAGTATAGTCACCATTTAATTAACTAATCATTTTTTGGACATTAACTAGCTACCAGTCAACTGTGTAACTCAGCAGAACTATTTTATGCATTCATATTGTGGGGGTGGAAAAATAAATTTCCTCTTACTTTTCCAAGTTCTTCTGGTTAGATTAACAATCAAATTAACAGATTAACACAGAAAAAAATGACCCAATTTTTTATATCTGTACATACTGGGGTTTACAAGAATATGAGACCTGACGACACACTGGGCCGTTAAGGCTTATATACCATTCTGGATTGAGAGGGAGGCAGGAGTCTGGGACTTCAAAGGAAAAGTAGGCAATTCACAGGTAGATGAGAAAGAGCAAAGATGTGATAAACAAAGTATTGGTGAGCCACCAAGAACAATGGGACACAGATGGGAGTCTGACAGACATTGCTAGGATACTTCCTGTCTGCCACACTTAGTTCATATGTGCTAAGGTGAAAAGGCAAAAGTTGGCTTCCAGAAGCAAATTTTCTATCAGAATTCCTTTAAGCATGTAAGGGGGAGGTAAAACAAAAAACCTCTTCATTAATTTGTTGGATTTTAATTGTTTTCAGCTCGAAATAATCTGCCTGCCAGGGTGGCACCTTCTGGGGAGACTTGTTCTGGACCCCTACATTATCTTCTCCTATGAAAACAAATCCTCTAACAAACCATACAAATTTCATCTGATGAAGAGGTCTGAAAAGGGGAAGGTAAATCTAAAATGAGAAAATATTAGGAATGATGCAAAACTGAACTTTCATCATAGAACAACATATGAGGCAATATTACCTAAGTAATCTTATTAATTACCAGAATTTCTGACGTTCTGTTTTTTTTTTGCTTTTAGTCATTCGATTCTGTGACATTTTGAGTAAAACATGTTATTTATTATTATTTTAGTGTTAATCACATTTTCACCTCTAAAACATGTAACTGAATATTTTGCTGCATTTGTAAGTATAATTTATTTTTTAATAACTAGGGGACAAAATTCTTTACAGGGCAATGCGGCTTTGATTTGGTAGGGCAAGTCAATGAAAAAGTGAATTATTTGTTCACCAAATTCTGCTTTACAATAAACTTTTGAGAAACGTAGCAATTGTGTTCAGTCAGGGTTACTTATGTAAACATTCAATACCATAGTGTGTAATTACAGGGAAACCAGGAAATATGTTCTTCTGCCAACACTTTGACTGTAGTGTGTGTTGTAGCTAGGAATAGAATGAGAGGTTTGACAGAGACTGATGCTTCTTCCGCAGTTCCCTGTGGCATGCATTTAGCTCCCTTTCCACCAAGGCTGGAGACATCTGTCCTTTGCCAGCTGCTGTGCTCAGTTGTCTGGGTTATTTTGAGTGTCAGTGGGTTCATTCCAGTGGGGAAATGGTCATATATCTCTGCTTTTTAAAATGCCCTGTTCAAACATATTATGAAAAATCGGGGAGTAGAAATCATAGCCTTTCTGACACAGTTCATGTTTGGGTTCTGTGGAATTGACCAGGTTGTAAACTTCAGAAGCCTGCAAAGCAGTAAAGAAACCAATTATATATTAATTTTAAATATCTAGTGTAAAAGGGGCTTCCTAGCAGCGTGGTGAGCAGTGGAATGCTGTGGACACTTGGAATTCTGTGACATATGGATCTTCAGATATCCTATGAGCAAGGGGAAATCAGGTGGTATAAATGGAATAATTGATGGTACAATCAATGGAATTGGTAGCTCATTTTCATCAATAGGCTGGATGGAAACATGGAAAGCATGCTTGCCAGATTTAAGTGAATCATCAAAATGAATGCAATGGATCCAGAGCTGACACAAAAAGAGCCTGGCTGACTTGCCCTATGGGTTAAAATAGTGAAACATAACAGGGATACACTGAAAGGTCTATGCTTTGGAAAAGCGATTTATTATTGGTTGGCTGAATAGTTCATATTTTTATTATTTATTTATTTTTACTTTTAAAGATTTTATATATTTATTTTTAGATAGAGGGGAGGGAAAGAGAGAGGGACAGAAACATCAATGCGTGGTTGTCTCTCACGTGCCCTCTATTGGGAACCTGACCCACAACCTAGGCATGTGCCCTGACTGGGAATTGAACCGGCACCCTTTTGGTTTGCAGGCCAGTGCTCAATGTACTGAGCCACACCAGCCAGGGCTATTTTTTATTAAAAAAAAATTATTTTATTGTTGTTCAATTACAGTTTTCTCCATTTCCTCTCCCCATTACTCTACCCTGCTGTACCCACCCCCCATTCTCTTTGTCTATGTGTCCTTTATACATGTTCCTTGACTTGGCCCTTCCCCTTCTTTCCCCTATTATCCTCCCTCCCCTGCCCTTCTGGTCGATATCAGTTTGTTCTTTATTTCCATGTCTCTGGTTCTGTTTTGCTTGCTTTTTTGTTTTGTTGATTAGGTTCCACTAATAGGTGAGATCATATGGTATTTGTCTTTCACTGCCTGGCTTATTTCACTTAGCATAATGCTCTCCAGTTCCATCTGTGTTGTCACAAAGGGCAGGAGCTCCTTCTTTTTTTCTGCTGTATAGTATTCCATTGTGTAAATGTACCACAGTTTTATCCTATTGTTTTTTTTTACTACCTGTGTAACATTTAGCAAGTTACTAACCCTGTCTGAGTCTCAGTTACCTCATCTTCTCAAGGTAAAAAAAAAATCCAATAATGCAAAGGAACATACAATGAAAAGTAAGTCTCCCAGATCCCCTGTTCTTCAATCTCTTTCTCCAGACATTAGAAAAAAAATTCTTTGAGACAGTATATGTGTGTGTGTATAAACCTTTTTAAAAAACACATATGTTCACTATTCCCCACTCTGATTTTTTCACTTAATTTCATGTTAGTACATATATAACTACAGAGTTTCCCCCTGTGGTTTTCTTTATTTATCTAGCATACAGATTCAAAACACAAATTCTGAACTCATGCTACCTGGGTTGAAATCCCAGCTCTACCATTTACTGTCTGTGTGACCTTGGGCAAGTTAGTCAACTTCTTTGTGCCTACAGGTTGACTTATCCTAGGCACAGTAGGCACAGTGCCTAGGACCTCTTATACTTTTAGGAGCACATGAAAATGTTTTAAGTTTAATTTCTTTTAAAATCAGAAGAAAAAGTGTATATAAAACTAATTAACATGTAATAATGAATCCATCCTGGATTGTATTTATCTTTACGTGCGAGAGCAGTTGTATAATATCATTTTTTATATTTTTTATTTAAATTTTTAAAAACATTGATTTTAGAGAGAGAGAAAGGAGGAGGAGAAGGACGGGAGAGAGAGAGAGAAAAAGAGAAAGAGAGAGAGGGAAACATCGATTTTTTGTTCTACTTATTTATGTATTCACTGGTTGATTCTTGTATGTACCTTGATCTGGGATTGAACCCACAATGTTGGCATATTTGGATGACACTCTTACCAACTGAGGCACCCAGCCAGGGTCCCACAATGAGCAAAGAACCCAGGGCACAGAGAAGTCATAATGTGACAGGTGTGTCTGGGGTTCATCATCAGTGAAACAGATATAACAATAGTGCCTACATCATAGGGTTGTTGTGAAAAATACCGGAGTTAATATTTGGAAAGCTGATAGTGTTTGGTAATACTAATTTTGACATGTTTGTTAACTAAATAAAAATTTTTAAATAGGTAAATTACTTAAATAGTAAAAAACTGGAGTACAAAAAAAAAGTATATAATGAAAGGTAAATATTTCTTATTACTGATTCCCAGTTCCTCAGTTTTCTCCCTCAGAAATAGCCTTTTACCATTTTTCATATATGTTCAAGGGATCATTTGTATAATCACCTAGATCTTTTATTTTATTTAAACTGTCCTCTATTTGATGGGCATTCTGTTACTTCCAAACCTTGCTAATACAAGCAATGCCACAATAAGTACTCTTATATATGTGTCATTTTGCAAATGTGGGAATTTAATAGTAGGATAA
Source organism: Pteronotus mesoamericanus (assembly GCF_021234165.1). Taxonomy (NCBI): domain Eukaryota; kingdom Metazoa; phylum Chordata; class Mammalia; order Chiroptera; family Mormoopidae; genus Pteronotus; species Pteronotus mesoamericanus. The sequence goes on from NW_026555203.1 coordinate 1,505,647, forward strand.
GTTATTTGAAATAAAATTACTGGGTCAATTATTTTTAATTTTGATAGATACTGCTAAATTTATCTCCATACTAGTTGTAACAATTTACATTCCTATCAGAAATGTAAGAATGCTTGTTTTTCCACATCCTCATCGAAAAGTTATTAAACTTTTAGATCTTTGAAAATTCGATAAGTGAAAATGGTACCTCATTGTAACTGAATATCTCTTTCATTAGGAGTGAGCTTCAGTAATTTTGACATACTAAAAGCAACTTTTTTTGTGAATTATTAATTCATATCCTTTGCCTGTTTTTCTATTGGTCTTTTTCTTTTTGAGTTGTAGGAGCTTTTTAATTTATTTTTTTTGAATCCTCACCTGAGGATATGTTTATTGATTTTATAGAGAAAGGAAGGTAGAGAGATAGAGATAGAGATGGAGAGAGAGAGAGAGAGACATTGATGTGAGAGAAACATTGATCAGTTGCCTCCCATATGCACCCTGACCAGAGATTGAAACCGCAACCTTTTGGTGCAGGGGGACAATGCTTCAACCAACTGAGCGACCCGGTCAGGGCAAAAGCTTTTTTTATGTATTAAGGAAACTAGTGCTGTGTCTGTTGACTTGTCTTTTGACTTTGGTTACAGTGTTTTTTTTTTCCTTGCAGATTTAAAAATTTTTTATGTATTCAAGTTTGTCAATATTTTATTTATGGTTTTTGGATTTTATGCCCTGTTTAGAAATTCCTTCCTTACATTGGGATTATATATTTAAAATCCCATGTTATTTTTTTGTGGTTAAAAAGGTTCCATCTCTGATCCAGCTAGAATTTTTCTGAGATAAGGAGCATTTATCCTTGAAGAAAATTTTTAATTTAATGTAGTCAAATATAACAATTTTTTCCTTATGGCTATTTTGTTTTGTGTCTTTTTAAAATGCACCTTTCTTATCCCAGGGTCAGAAACATATCCAACTGATTTTTTCCTAATATGTTTTAGTTTCTTAAAAACTAATCCCATCTGGAATTTATTTTGGTGCAAGGAATGTGGTAGGGATGTAGTGTATGTCTAGTCAGTTGTCACTACACCATTTGTTGAATGCAGCCATTTCCTCCACTGATTTGAAATGTGACTTTTATTCCTATACAAAAGTCCTGTATATATTTGGCTCTATTTCTGGACTGCATTCTGTTCCATTGCTATGTCTGTCTGTCTTTTTATGTATCAGTATTAAACTGTTTTAAATACCATAATGTGAAGCAAGTACATATCTATGCCTACTTTTTTAAGAGTTATTTTAAATCAGCAATGGGTTTTGAATTTTGTCAAATACCTTTTCAGCATCTGTGAAAATCATATTATTTTTCTCCTTTGATCTGTTAATAAATATAATGAATTATTTTAAGGGATTTCTAACGTTAAAAAATTTCCTTCCAGAAATAAACCCATTTGGTCATTGGTGTGTTATTCTTTCAATGGGCTAATTCTATTTGTTTATAGTTTGTGTAGGATTTTTGCACTGATATTTGTGAGATCGAGCTACAGCTTTGTTTGAAATTTGAAGAAGACAATTTGAATTTTTCTCTGTGCTATGAAAGCTGAAATACATTGGAGTTATTCAGTACTTTAAGATTTGGTAGAAATTATCTAAAATTTCTGAGCCTCATACATTGTGGAGGTACTCTTTGACATTTTCAATTTCCATCATAGTGAGTTGAGTTTTTTTTCATCTTCTCGGGTTAATTTTCCTAGGAAATAGCCTATTTCATCCAGGTTTTCAATTTACTCATATAGAGTTGATTTAATTATTATACAGTACTTTTTAAAGTCTATATTATTGATTATGCTATTACAGTTGTCCCATTTGTCTCCCCTTTATTCCCCTCTGCCCTGCATCCCCCTTGCCAGCATTTCCCCCCTTAGTTCATGTCCATGGGTCGTACATGTAAGTTAAATCTTTTGATTTCATCTGTCTCTGCTTACTTCCCTATGTTTAATTTTGTGATTTTCTTCTTTATTTCTGTAAAGTGAGTTGTTAAAAAAAAACAGCTTTTACGGGATATAATTCACAAATATAGGTTCACCCATGTAAATTGTATACTTCAATGGTTTTAGTATATTCAGAGATGTACAGTCAGTACCATGGTAAATTATTTTTAAATTTAAAAAGTTGATTTTAGATAGAGGATGGGGGGGAGAGGGAGAGAGAGAGAGAGAATGAGAACATTGATTTGTTGTTCCACTTACTTATGCATTTATTGGTTGATTATTGTATGTGCCCTGACCATAGATCGAAACCACGATCTTGGCCTATCATGATGACACTCTAACCAACTGAGTCATACAGCCAGGGTCACAATCAATTTTTGGGACACATTCTACACCCTCAGGAGAAACTTTGTAGCCATTAGCAGTCATTCCTAATTTTCCTCCAAGGCCCTCAGACAGCCAACCATTAATCTCTTTATGTCTGTTATAGATCTGCCTATTTTGGACATTTCATATAAATGGAATTACACAATATATGGTCTTCTGTGACTGGCTTCTTTCACTTGACATAGTTTTCAAGGGTGATCCATATTATTACAGAGTTTTTATTTCATTTTATTTTATTTTATTTTTACATCATGTTTATTCTCTTACAGTTGTGTCAATTTTTCCCCCTTTGCCCTCCTCCAACCATCCAACCCCGCCCCACCGCTCCCACAGTCAATTCCCACTCTGTTGTCCATGTCCATGGGTCATTCATACATGTTCTTTGTCTAGTCCCTTCCCCTTCTTTCCACCACTGTCCTTCCCCATCCCCTCTGGTCACTTTCAGTCTGCTCCATGTTTCCGTGCCTGTGGTTTATTTTGTTTGTTAGTTTATTTTGTTGAATAGATTCCACTTATAGGTGAGATCATATGGTATTTGTCTTTCTTTGGCTGGCTTATTTCACTTAGCTTACTATTCTCCAGTTCCATTCATGTTGTTGCAAAAGGCAGGAGTTCCTTTTATCTTTCTTCTTCCTTTTAAATGCAGATTGATTTTATTTATTTATTTTTTATATGTCAAAATCCATTATAAAATATTAACTTAAATCCCTTATAAAGTCTCAGCAATTAAAACAACATGACACCAGCACAGAAATAATCAAGTAGATCAATGAAATAAAATGAGCATTCTAGAAACAAATGTACATATCTGTCTAACAATGTAATATGTGATTAAATTGAAATTCCAGATAAATGGGAAAAATAAAGCTTATTCAACAAATAAGGTGAAATAAAACAAATATAGAGCCCTATTTCATACATTATACACAAAATATTCAGGTGAGTTAAAAATCAATATGTAAAGTCTAAGGAGTTTTAAGAGAAAATACAAACTAATATTTTGTTACCCTGAAATAAAATATTCAAACCTAGAAGCTATAAAGTAAAATATTGACAATATGACTGTATTAAACATTTAAGACTATATAGTAATATACATATAAAAAAGTTAAAGGACAAGTAATAGAATAAGAAAGCATTTGCAACACTTCTAAAAAAGGGTTAATAGTTTTTTTTTTAGGGCAAAATTTCAACAAATATTTAATCAAAATATGGATAAAGAAAACCAGAAAGTCATTTAAAGCTTTTTAAAAGTAATAGAAATAGGTAAGAAATATACAAAAGCAGATTTAGTTTCAATAAATAATAAAGTCACACTTAAAATAGCACATCACTGTCACAATCAGATTAATAAGTTTTAAAAATATTAGTAATATCAAGTATGGGCAACTCTGAAAGGAACTGGGTATTCATAGACTCTTTTTCTTCCTCTTCTTAAAGCAGTCCCTTTAGCATATTTAGCAATGCTGGTTTGGTGGAGGTGTATTCTTTCAGCTGTCTTTTTTTTCCTGGGAAACTCCTTATTTCGCCTTCCATTTTAATTGAGAGCCTTGCTGGGTAGAGCAGTCTTGGTTGCAGACCTTTGCTTTTCATTCCTTGGAATATTTCTTGCCAGTCCCTTCCGGCTTGCAGGGTTTCTGTTGAGAAGTCAGCTGCTAGCTGTATCGGGGATCCCTTATATGTTACTACCTCTTTCTTCCTTGCTTGCCATAGGATTCTCTGTTTGTCTTTGATATTTGCCATTTTAATGATAATGTGTCTTGGAGTGGGCTTCATTGGGTTCCTCTTGAATGGGTCCCTCTGTGCTTGCTGGAAGTGTGTGACTTTTTCTCTCCTCCAATTAGGGAAGTTTTCCATCATAACTTTTTCAAACAGGTTCTCTATCCCTTGCTCCTCTTCTTCTCCTTCTGGTATCCCTATTATACAGATATTATTACGTTTCAGGTTGTCCTGAATTTCCCTAAATGCCTCTTTGTTCTTTTGGAGTCTTTTTTCCATTTCTTGCTCTTTCTGGGAGCCTTCTTCTACCTTGTCATCCAGCTCGCTGATTCAGCCCACAGCTTCATCTAGCCTGCTTTGGATTCCTTCTACTGTGTTCTCCAATTCAGAAACTGTATTCTTCATTTTCTCTTGTCTCTTATTGTTAGTGTCTATGTCCTTTTTCATGCTGATATAGTTTGCAGTAAGGTCCTCGTAGTTTCCCTGTAGTTCTTTGTAATTCTCTCTGAGCTCACTGAGCTCATTGAGCTTCCTTAGAAGCATTGTTTTGAACTCAATATCTGATAGTTTACTTGCCTCTATTTTATTTAGTTCTCTTTGTGAGAATTCCTCCTTTCCCTTCAATTGGGGGGTGTTTCTTTGTCTTCCCATTATTTGTGAGACTCTTCTTTTTCGTTTCTGCTTCTTAAATTGATCTTGACTTCCTGACTTTGTGATGTGAACTTCTATGGTAGGAGACCGCTGTTTTTTCTTTCTGGATCTGCCTCTGGTGATGTCAGATGCTGAACCTCTCTAACCTTAGGCAGTCTGTTTGAGACTTCCAGGAATCTACTGTCTGTGACTGTCTCCTTCAGTTGTTAATCCATGCTGTTACAGAGTTTTTAAATGTAGATATAGTTGTTTTTATAATTTTCCTTATCAGTTTACCATCTGTATTAGTCAGCTAGGGCTACCATAACAAAATACCATGACTGGGTGGCATTTTGAACAACAGAAATTTATTTTCTCACAAATTTGATGGCTAGAAGTCCAGGATCAAGATGTAAGCAGGGTTGTTTTCTTCTTCGCTATCTCTTTGGCTTGGATATGGCTACCTTCTTGCTGTATTCTATTATATAGTTAGTGCTGTGTGCCAATACCCTAATCTATTCTTATAAATATACCAGTCACATTGGATTATGGACTACCCTTTTGACCTCTATTTAACTTAATTAGCTATTTAAAGGACCTATCTTCAAATACAATCACATTCTGAAGTATTGGAGGTTAAGGATTCAAAAAATGAATTTTGACAGGATGCAGTTTAGTTCATAACACCATGTTAAAGGAAAAAAAAACATACTTGTCTACCCTAGTCTGTTTCTATATATATTTTGGATCAGTTCGACCTATGTCAGTCAAAATGCTCAAAGGAGTGTGTGTGTATGCAAAATCCCAGTCTCATCACTCAATCAGTCTAAATTTTAAATTATCTTTTCTGATTATAAAATTAATATATGTACAGTATACAAGATTCAGATCTATAGAAATACATGAACTGAAGAGTGAAAGTCTCCCATAATCTTTGTGGTCAACAGGTCAGCAGTGTATTTATAGCCTACTCCTCTGATTTTTCTTCCTTACACAGATACTAACAATGAAAAAGGAATTATATAGCATTTTGCAGTGTACTTTTTGCTTAATATATCTTGCACATTCTTCTGTAGTGGTACTTGTGAATCTGTGTCATTTAAACATATATATCTCAACCATTTTGTTGTGTGCATATACCATGATGTATTTAAATACCTCCCTATTGATGAGCATTTTAAATTATATTTTATTGATTATGCAATTACAGTTGTCCTGATTTTTCCCCCTTTCCTTCCCTTCCACCCAGCACCCTCCACTCCTTCAGGCAATCCCCCCACCATTGTTCATGTCCATGGGTTATGCGTATAAGTTCTTTCGCCACTCTATTTCCTATACTGTACTTTACATCCCTGTGGCTATTCTATAACTACCTATTTGTACTTCTTAACTCCCACATCTTTACCCCTCTCCCCTCCCAACTGGCAACCTTCCAGTAAGTAACTTCTTTTCTCTTGCTTTTAAGAGTCTCTCTTTATCTTTAACCTTTGGCCTTTTAATAATGATGAGTCTTGGAGTGGGCCTCTTTGCATCATAATTGGGACTCTGTACTTCCTGGACTTGCATGTCTATTTTCTTCACCAAATTAGGGAAGTTTTCTTTCACTATTTTTTTTTCAGATAGATTTCCAATTTATGGCTCTTTCTCTTCTCCTACTGGAACCCCTATGGGTGAATGTTGGACCTCTAAAAGTTTTCCAGAGGCTGTTTATGCTCTCCTCACTGGGGCTCACTGAAGCCAGCTGTTGCTTGTTTGATGGGATTTAGGAACCAAGACCAGCCATTTTTAAGGAAAAGCAGCTTTGGTGGGATAGAGCCTCTGTGTATCTCCAAGGAAGTTCATACGGCGTTAGCCAGGTTGATGGAGTCTCACATATGGCACCAGCTTACTGGCTCTGTGGGGGGAGGGCTCAGCAAAGAGTCAATGGCCTCTGCTTGCCCTGATGTCAGACACTTCAGTCTCTCCCTGTATACCACCACTGGTGCCCTTCAAACTGCCACCGCAGTGCTGGAGCTCAGAGAGAGCGAGTGTGAGTAGGAGAATCAGTGTGTGGGTTCCCCAAGAGGAACTGCTTAGGTCTCCAGCAGTCTCCTCCACCAACTCAGTCCCTGCTGATTTTTGCAGCCAGAAGTTGTGGGGACTTATCTTCCTGGTGCTGGAATCCTGGGCTGAGGGGTCAGGTGTGGGTCTGGGACTCCTTGCTCTTGAGATATACCTCCTGAATTTTTATCCATGTAGGTGTGGAACCAGCCCATTTGTGTCCATGCCCCTCCTACCAGTCTGGATGGATGTGGTTTCTTCAATTCCATAGTTGTCAGACTTCCATTCAGCTCGACTGCTGACATTCCTGAGTGATAGTTGTTCTATACTTTAGTTGTAATTTTAATGTGGTTGTGCGAACAGGTGAGCCATGTCTGCCTATGTCCCCATCTTGACAGGAAGCCCCTATTGATGAGCATTTAAATTGATACCAACTTTTAGTTGCTGCAAAACAGCACAAACAATACTGAAATAAATATCCATTGCCTTCATCTTTGTGCTTTTATGGGATTCTGTACAATAACTTCCTAGGATTTGAGAAGGTATAGTCAAAGGTTATAAACAGTTAAAATTTTAACAAATGCTGCAAAATTTCACAGTGGTTTTTAAATTGGAGGCAGTTCCTGCAGAGGGTGGATCATGTTGGCAGAGACTATTTCTACTCCAGATGAATCAAGACGTTGTATAGAGGTCCATAGTGGGTGCTATTCATCCTTATGTTTTGTAGAGGCCCATTTTGGGTAATTTTTACATCCATTTTTGGATAATATTAATCTAAAATTATTTTTTAAACTTTGGCCATTAGACTTTAAAAAAATTTAATGAGAAATGCCCCACCCATGTTGGAAAAAACCCATATTTTTGACATTGCATTGTTTGATGCAAATCCTTCTTCCTTTTTCCTTTTCAGTCATCTAAGAGGTACCCTATGACTTATTTCAATCTCAGTAATAGGATTATAAGTTATGATTATGGCAATTCTCATTTTCTATTAAAGATAATGAATCCACTCATGGGTACATTTTATAAAGCATCATCACAATAATGTGTCCACATAATACTGAAAAAGTATAATATATTTCTATTTAGAATATGTTGACATAGCACAAAAATTACATCTTAGAACTCTGATATCTGTTTGAAATTAGCCCTCACACACAACATGCACATTATCCTATATTAACTCAATATCTACAGTAAATTTTCTATACTTGCAAATATATAACATTTATATTAAAATAAATATAAACATACTTGAAACCCCATGTACAATAAATGATACCTGCAACTGGTGTTAGACACAGGCAAGAGGACTTTTCTAGTCTCTTAGTACACTTTGTTTTTTTCTTTTCCTGTTACCATGCCAGCAATCTTACAGTTTTGTCGTCACTGTAGACTGCCTAGATTAGCCTTCTACTTCAAATCAACAAAGCCAGCATTATCCAATTACAGTACAAGAATGGCCTAATCTTCAAGACCAGCTGTCATAGGATAGCAAAGGCATCCCTTTAATCAAAATGATAATATCTTATTCTTTCAGTGTGCCTATTTTAATAGTGGAAATGCTGAGTGAGAATACAAGAAAATAACTACATTTTACACTGACTTGTTAAAAGCTCCTCCCAGCATTTTTTCTTTAAAAAAATTGATTCTAAAGAGAAGGGAAGGAGAAAGAGAGGGAGAGAGACATCAATGTGAGAGGGAAACCTTGATCAGGGTTGCCTCCTGCACGCATCTGACTGGGGACCAAACCCACAACCCAGTCTTTTGCCCTGGCAGGGAATCAATCCCACGAACTTTTTGGTTTGTGGCACAACCAACTGAGCCATACTGGTCAGGGCCTCCCAGCCTTTTGACATAATGTACTATAACAGTAAATTCCAGTATGTTGTTTTCTTTTGTTTTAACTGTTGTTGCTTTGAGATTTTTTAAAAAGATTTTATTTATAGAGAGAGGGGAAGAGAGGGAGAAAGAGAAGGAGAGAAACCATCAATGTGTGGTTGCCTCTTGCGTGCCCGCCACAGGGGAACTGGCCCGCAACCCAGGTATGTGCCCTGACTGGGAATTGAACTGGTGGCCCTTTGCTTTGCATTCTGGTACACAGTCCACTGAGCCACACCAGCCAGGGCTGCTTTGAGATTTTCTAGTGAAGACTAAAATTGTGTTCAGTCTCCTTTGATTTCTTTTATATCGTCTCTACTTAAAAAAAATGGAGTGAGCAACTTTCAGAGAAGAATCTCTCTTTATTTCTCTGGAAGAGGTGGGGAAAAAAGAATCTTCTTTAAAAACAGCAGTGGTATCAGAATTCCTCAAGCAGGCCTGATTTATTGAAAATTAAGAGCAGGAATATATCAAAACTGTGAAAGGATCCAAAGGTGGTCCTGGGTCAGCAGTGAGCCCTATCCCAGCTTGAGCCTATCCTTGGATGTTGCTGCCTTACATAAAGCAATGATGGTTAACAGTGTGGATGAAGCAACTATCATTGACATTCTGACTGAGAAACAATGCACAGTGTGAACAGAGCAAAGCAGCTTATCTACAGGAAAAAGGAAAGCCCTTGGATAAAGCTCTGAAGAAAGCCCATACAGGTCACATCAAGGAGGTCATTTTGGCTCTAATAAAATCTCCAGCCCAGTTTGATGCTAATGAACTCTGTGCTGCCATGAAGGACCTAGGAACTGATGAAGACACTCTGAATGAAATTTTGGCCTCAAGAACTAACAGAGGAATCAGAGAAATTAACAGAGTCTATAGAGAAGAATTGAACAGATATCTGGCTAAAGACATCACCTTGAATACCTCTGTGGATTATCAGAAGGTTTTGCTCTCTCTTGATAAGGATCTTGAGCTGAGGATCTTGGCATAAATGAGGACTTGACTAATTAAGATGCCAGGGGATTATATGAAGTAGGAGAAAAGAGAAAAGGGATAGATGTGAATGTGTTTAACACCATTCTTACCACCAGAAGCTATCCTCATCTTCATAGAGCATTTCAGAAATACACCAAATACAGTCACCATGACATGAACAAAGTTCTGGAACTGGAGATGAAAGGTGACATTGAGAAATGCTTCATAACAATCATGAAGTGAGTCACAAACAAACTGATGTTTTCTTTTTTTAAATGGTTTAGAGGAGATTTTCAAGATGGTGGAGGAGTAAGTGGAAGTCACACTGACCTCCTCCCGGGACCAACCTGGAATTACAACTAAATTGTGGAGAAATCACTTGGAAAAAAACAACTGAACAATAGTGAGAGAGGAGCCTTGTAACCTTGGGCACAGAAGAATCGGCTTTAGTGCAATCTAACTGGTAAGGAGTGCGGTACAGACCTGAGAAGGCAAGCAGGGCGCCCATGGGCGGCAGCACCAGAAGGATATTGAAATGGCCAGTTGGATCCCCCTGAGAAGAGCGGGGTCTAAACCAAAAGTGGGGATCTCTAGCCCACAGCACCAGAGCCCAAAAAGTATACAGAAAACAGCCAGCTGCGAAAAGCGGCAGGGTTGTTCCCCGCCACAGACAGGCAGCTGGAGATGCAAAGAACTGTTTAAAGGGCTAATGTATAAATTTTTATTTGCAGCCACTTACCCTGGTCTCCAGCAAAGGCTGGGACAGAGTGGGCTACAGATCCTGAGGAGAGACCGGGGAAGGAGGCTTTGGGGAGAGACCTGAGAGAGTAGCTGGCGGGATCCTAGTGCGGACTCCCCTCCCATACAGAAGCAGCATGAGAGGACCCAATAACCCCACCCCCAGGAGAGACCCCACCCCACCCTGAGCTGTCTAAGGCGGCCTGCTGAGTTCAGAGTGAATAGATTAACAGCTGAAGGACACAGCCACAAACAGTAGATTACCAGGAGTCTCAAACAGACTGCCTAAGGTCAGACAGAGACAATGTCTGACATTATCAGAAGCAGATCCAGAAATTAAAAACAGCGGTCTCCAACCATAGACGTTCACACCACAAAGTCAGGAGATCAAGACAGATCAACTTAAGAATCAGAAGCAAAAGAGAGGAGTCCCACAAATATGCCTGAAGGAAGAGTCCCACAAATATGTCTTTGGGAAGACAAAGAAATATGCCTCACTGGAAGGGAAAGGAGGAATCCCCAAGAAGAGAACTAAATGAAATAGAGGCAAGTAAACTATCAGATATTGAGTTCAAAACAACGGTCTAAGGAAGCTTAATGAGCTCAGTGAGCTCAGAGAGAACTACCAAAAACTACAGGGAAACTATGAGGACCTTACTGCAAACTATATCAGCATGAAAAAGGACATAGACACTAACAATAAGAGACAAGAGAAAATGAAGAATACAGTTTCTGAATTGAAGAGCACAGTAGAAGGAATCCAAAGCAGGCTAGAAGAAGCTGTGGGCTGAATCAACGAGCTGGATGACAAGGTAGAAGAAGGCTCCCAGAAAGAGCAAGAAATGGAAAAAAGACTCCAAAAGAACAAAGAGGCATTTAGGGAAATTCAGGACAACCTGAAACGTAATAATATCTGTATAATAGGGATACCAGAAGGAGAAGAAGAGGAGCAAGGGATAGAGAACCTGTTTGAAAAAGTTATGATGGAAAACTTCCCTAATTGGAGGAGAGAAAAGGTCACACACTTCCAGCAAGCACAGAGGGACCCATTCAAGAGGAACCCAATGAAGCCCACTCCAAGACACATTATCATTAAAATGGCAAATATCAAAGACAAACAGAGAATCCTATGGCAAGCAAGGAAGAAAGAGGTAGTAACACATAAGGGATCCCCGATACAGCTAGCAGCTGACTTCTCAACAGAAACCCTGCAAGCCGGAAGGGACTGGCAAGAAATATTCCAAGGAATGAAAAGCAAAGGTCTGCAACCAAGACTGCTCTACCCAGCAAGGCTCTCAATTAAAATGGAAGGTGAAATAAGGAGTTTCCCAGACAAAAGACAGCTAAAAGAATACACCTCCACCAAACCAGCATTGGAAAATATGCTAAAGGGACTGCTTTAAGATGAAGAAAAAGTTTCTATGAATACCTAGTTCATTTCACAGTTGCCATTACTTGATATTACCAATATTTTTAATACTCATTAAACTGATTGTGACAATGATGTTATTTTAATTTTTCCTTTAATATTTGTTGAAACTAAACCTGTTTTAGTATATTTCTTGCCTATTTCTATTATTTTTTTAAAAAAAGGTTTAAATGACTTTTTGGTATTCTTTATCCATTTATTGATTAAAGGTTTGTAGAACTTTTTTTCCTAAAAAAACGAAAACAAAAACAAAACAAAAAAACCCCTATTAACCATGTTTTAGATATGTTGCAGATACTTTTCTATTCTATTCCTTGTTCTTTAACTTCTTTTGTATGTATATTGCTATATAGTTAAATGTTTAATATAGTCATATTGTCAATATTTATAGCTTCTGGGTTTGAATATTTTACTTCAGGTCATGAAAAATATTAGTTCTATTTTCCTCTAAAACTTCTTAGATTCTACATATTGATTTTTAACTCACCTGAATATTTCATGTATAATGTGTGAAATAGGGTCCTATATTTGCTTTTTATGACTTTGGATACTTCTTGCCATTCCCTTCTTTCCTGAAAGGTTTCTTTTGAGAAATCAGCTGATAGTCTTATGGGAATGCCTTTGCAGGTAACTGTCTCCCTTTCTCTTGCTGTTTTTAAGATTCTCTCCTCATCTTTAATCTTGGGTAACTTAATTATGATGTGCCTTGGTGTGTGCTTCCTTGGGTCCAACTTCTTTGGGACTCTCTGAGCTTCCTGGATCTCCTGGAAGTCTGTTTCCTTAGCCTGTTTGGGGAAGTTCTCCTTCATTATTTTTTTCAAGTAAGTTTTCAATTTCTTCCTCTTCCTCTTCTCCTTCTGGCACCCCTATGATTTGGATGTTGGAATGTTTAAAGTTGTCCCAGAGATTCTTATGCCCCTCCTCATTTTTTTGAATTCTTGTTTCTTCATTCTGTTTTGGTTGAATGTTTATCTCTTTCTTTTGCTCCCAAACATTGATTTGAGTCCCAGTTTCCTTCCCTTTACTGTTGGTTGCCTGCATATTTTTCTTTGTTTCACTTTGTGTATCCTTCACTTTTTCCTCCATTTTGTGAGCATTCTCAACCAATCAGTGAGCATCCAGATTACCAGTGTTTTGAACTGTGCATCTTATAGGTTGGCTATCTGTTCATTGCTTAGTTCTATATTTGGAGCTTTGATTTGTTCTTTCATTTGGGCCATATTTCTTTGTCTCAGCAAGCCTGTTAAGTTAGGAGGGGCAGAGTCTTAGGTATTCGCCAGGGCGGGGCAACCCAGGTCTCTGAGTTGTAATGCTACAAGTGGGGGAGTCGTCCGAGATGGAACAATGCCGCTTGCTCTGCTCTTGGCTGGCTTTCAGTCACTTTCCTGCTACCCACAAGCATATTGGGCCCTCCTAGTGCTGATTCCTGAGTAGGTGGGTTTGTGTACATTCTAGGACCTTGTAGGTCTCTCCAACGAACTCTCTTGTGAGGCTGGGAGTTTCTCCTGCCACCGCAGCCCCCATAAGTTTTTATGTTCAGAGGTTTTGAGGCTTTCTTTTCCTGCACTGGAACCCTGGATTGCATGGTCTGTCTCACTTTCCAGCTGTTCCTCCGGTTTATCCTCACTCCAATGTAGGACCCCCTGGTCCACTAGCCACCGCCTTGCCACACTTCCTCTCCACTGGCCTGTCTCTGCCCCTCCTACCTGTCTGGTAGGATGTTTCTTCTTTAGCTCTTTGTCAGACTTTGATACAGTTCGATTTTCTGGCAGTTTTGGTTATTTTTTTTGTTTTTAAATTTGTTGTTTTCCATCTTTTGGTTGTGTGAGGAGGCAAAGTGTCTCTACCTACACCTCCATCTTGGCTGGAAGTGTGTATTTATTGATTTGAGAGAAAGATGAAGGAGGAGAGAGAGACAGACAGACACATTGATGTGGGAGGGAAACATTGATTGGTAACCTCTTGTAGGTGCCTTGACTAGAGGTCTAACACACAACCTACATATGTACTGTGATAGGGAATCAAATCCACAACCTTTGGGTGTATGGGCCAATTATCCAACCAGCTGAGCCACCCAGGCAGGACTTTTTCATATTTTTTCATCAAGTTGTTCATTTTGGCTTTTAAGAGTTCTTTGTATGCAAGGTAGGCAAAAGTAGGTTTACAGTTCATAAGGAAAGTAATAAATAATTAATGAATAATAATATAAGAATAAACTGTGGTTTGCGTACTCAAAACTATAAACCTACTTTTGCCCACCCCAGTATTTTGAATAACAGTATATTATGACATGTCTTTTGCAACTATTTTCTCCCAGTCTATGATTTTTCTTCTCTTGACAATGGCTTATCCAGAGCAATTTTTAATTTTAATGAAGTCCAGCTTGTCAATTATTTTCTTCTTGGATCATACGTTTGGTGTTTTATCTAAAAATTCACACTCGAGCCTCCAGCAGTATATCAGTTACAGTATACGTTTTTCCTACCCTGGTACTTGTTCCCACAGTGGTTTCTGCTTATGGATTCCTGCTCCAATAAGTTGTGATCTCTGTATTTTACTGTCACTCTCTCCAATTTTGGGGGCAGAGGTTTGCCTTGTGACCTCATTTCTCTGATGGATCTAAGAAGAGTTATTTTTTTTGAGTCTGTTTAATTTTTTACATGTTAGGATGGAAGAATAACTTCCAAGCTCCTTATATGTCAGATTGGAAACTGGAAGTCTCTCAACCCATTTTAAGACTGGGTTGTCTTTTTATTATTGAGTTGTAAGAATTATTTATTCATACATTTTGGATATAAGTCCTAGTTTATTTTTGACTTTGTGGTCCTTTAAGACCTATAAGTTTGTTTGTTTATTTATTTTGGTGCATTCAAATTTATCAGTCTTTTATGTTATAGCTTCATGTTTCTTTGCCATGTCTAGGAAGACCTTTCTTACTCAAAAATATATTCACCCACATTTTCTTCTAATGCTCATATGATTTCTTCCTTTTCTTCTTTTTTCTTCTCTTCTCTTCCCCTCCCTCTCTCTCTCCCTCCTTCCCTCCCTCCCTCTCTCTTGCCAATTCTTACTGAGCTTAAAGATAAAAATGATTCCAATACCAATAACATCTTTAGGAAAAGTGTGATAATGAGGCAATGCTCTTATGCTGTCATCTAGCTTTCCTTAAGAACTCTGCATGATTCAAAACTCTCTCTCCTTGATCCCCTTTAGTAAGTCGTATCTGTGTCAAGTATTCATTCTCACCCAACTTGCTATGATGTTCAAAGGAAGCAAATTTCCATTGATAGCAGCTAATGTATTACTCCTCCAAGAAGTATTTACCTTTCACTTCCTAGAAATGCAGTGCCTTAAACCAGTGATTTTCAAGTGGTGTGCCACGGCACACTAGTGTACTACAAGAATTTTTAATGCATGCAATACTTATTTAGTCAGGGGCACTGACCTCTTTTCCTTTAGATTGTCAAATAAAAATAATGGCAACAGCCAACACAGCAATAGCTGTCCAGTGCAAATGAATCAAAATGATAGCTATTTATTTTGTCAGATTGTAAAAAAATATATTTTGTGTGTGCTGCAAAATTTTAGTAGTTAGTTTATGTGTGCCATGAGTTGAAAAAAGTTTAAAATTGCTGCCGTAAAGCAATGTAATGAATCCCTAGAGTCTTGGAGGTTAGTCTCCAGGGAGAATTTTTTTAAAGTGAGGAATTTTTCTGGTGACTCTGAATACTTCATTTGAAGTGATAACCTACTCTTCAGGATGGCTCAATCTGGAAGATTTTGTTTCTAATGAGAGACTGATGTTAAAGTCATGCACATCCTCCCTTAATAGAGTCTTAATGTCCTTGGTTCATTCATTTAGTAGAGGATATTGATGCACTAGAGTATTTTTGTGTTTTCAAGGGCATGCCATATTATTCTTTAAATAAAAGTTATTTATTTATACACTGAAATCTAATGAGACTTTGTACATCTTTTTTATGGAAAGATTTTATTTTTTTTATTTTTAGAGAGAAGGGAAGGGAGGGAGAAAGAGAGGGAGAGAAACATTGATCAATTGCTTCTTGTATGTGCCCCAGCTGGTGACTGAACCCACAACACAGGCATGTGCCCTGACCAGGGATCAAACCAGCAACCTTTTGCTTTGTGGGATGATGCGCAGTCAACTGAGCCACACTGGTCAGGGCAAGACTTTGTACTTCTTATGGCACTTATTTTGTATTGTAGTCATCTCTCATGGCTAAATAGGAGAAACAACTATGTCTTGTTCACGTCAACTTCTTTCCAGCACAACCTGCCCCTCAATACATTTTAAACAATTGTATAATTGACAGAAAATATCCTGTGAGTTTCAGGTATACAACATAGTGATTCAATATTTATATATATTATGAAATGATCCTCATGATAAGTCTAGTTACTATCTGTCACCATACAAACTTACTACAATATTATTGACTATATCCCCTATGCACCCTCATGACTTTTGTGTTTATAACTGGAAGTTTCTATTTCTTAATCACCTTTACCTATTTCAGCCACCCCCAAAACCCTCCCCTCTCTGATAACCACCAGTTTGTTTCCTGTATCTGTATGTATGTTTCTGTTTTGTTTTTCACATTCCACATACAAATGAAGTCGTATGGTATTTATCATTCTCTGTCTGACTTATTTCACTTAGCATAATACCCTCTAAGTTCATCCATGTTGTTGCTCAATACATTTTTGATTGATGAAAAATAAAGATCAAATAATTCTTAAGAAACCTCTGATCTCACTCTATTTCTCCATTCATGCTGACATCACCTATTATTTTGACTTCATTTTATTCACTGCAAAATGAAAGTCAAAGACATAACACTTTCTTTTCTACAGGCATGGACACAAGCAGCATGAAAAAGAAAGTTACCTACTGAGAGACATAAATATAGGTTTTATCCATTGCTCATATCACTTGGTACATCTGTTGACTGACCTAAAAATTTCATGACCTCTTAGAGGCAAGATAAATTTATTCCTGGCTAATCATAAAAACATCTCAGAAAACTTATGGGAAACAAGTGTGTTCGGGCTCAATCTTCAGAGCTGTGTCTTTCTTTGCATTTAAGAAGAATAAAGTTAAAAATAGTTAATAGTATGCATTAATATGGACAGAAAAAAATCATAGATTGTGCTTTGAACTTTGATTTGCTCTTCTATTTTCTAATGATTTAAATCGAACATCCAAGACAATAATAAACAATAAAAATATTTTCTCTTCATCACTCTGTTTTAAATGGCATTTGGTTACAATGCTGTCTAATTGGATAGGGCATAGCTTTGCTCTATTTTGCAGTGTAGTGATCAAGAGAAATGTGCTAGTTGATCTTATATTTTTAAATTTACATGGAAATTATTTTTAATTCAATCTTTATTGTATTTTTTCCATTAACATCTAGTTCCCATTATACCCCCTCCCTGCAAAAACCACCACACTGTTGTCCATGTCCATGAGTCCTTTTTTTCTTTTTTGGTCAATCCCTCTACCCCCGACACTCCCCCTCAACTAGCTGTCATCCTCCTCTCCATCTCTGAGTCTCTCCCCATTTTCCTTGTTAGTTCAATTTGTTCATTAGATTCCACATATGCGTGAAATCATGTGGTATTTGTCTTTCTCTAACTGGCTTATTTCACTTAGCACAATGTTCTCCAAGTCCATACACAATGTTGCAAAGGGTAAAATTTTTTTAAGGCCAAGTAGTATTCGATTGTATAAATGTTGTTTTATCCACTCATCTACTGATGAACACTTGGGCTGCTTCCATATCTTTGTAATTGTAAATAATGTTGCAACGAACATAGGGGTGCTTGTGTTCTTTCGAATTACTTCTGGATTCCTTCGGATGTATTCCGTCGGATCCAGAAGTGGGATCGCTGGGTCAAAAGGCAGATCCATTTTTTATTTTTTGAGGTATAGCCATACTGCTTTCCACAGTGGCTGCACCAGCCTGCAATCCCACCAACAGTACAAAAACGTTCTCCTTACTCCACATCCTTGCCAGCACTTGTTTGTTGATTTATTGATGATAGCCATTCTGACAGGTAGACGGAATTTATATTCATATCCAGATGTTATTATTAAGCTTATTCTAATTTATTGTAGATTACATGAAGTATCTATGAGGCTTTTAGACACTATGTATAGTATATATATTACAACTGAGGTACAGAAAATATGTTCCAGTACCTTTATTAAATTTTGTATCATAAGTACAAGATATTTTGTTTCAGTGAATTATGCATATTTCTTTCCTAATTATAATTATGTTTTTAGCCTTAGTTTATTAATTGGTTTCCTATTAACATAAAAACTAATGGTCTTTGGCTACGAGATTGTCTACCACTCTTTCCATCTCTACATTTTATATTTTGATTACAGAAGCTATGGACCATCTCTAGTAGGATCAAATGAGAACTCAGCCCTCATTGGTTTGGCTCACTTGGTTTGAGCATTGTCTTTTTTTTTAAATTTTTTTTAAAAAAATTTTATTTTAATTTATTTTTTCAAATACATTTGTCTCTCCCTACCCACCACCACTTTCCCTTGCCCCCTCCTTCCTTCCCTCCTTCAGCTCTTCCCCTTTGGTTTTGTCCATGAGTCCTTGCTATATGTTCCTTGACTTTCCCATTCCCTTCCTTTTCCCCGCCCCCCCTTCCCTCTTGTCTCTGTTGATTTCTTTTCCTTTCAGTGTTGTTGGTCTTATTTTCCTTGCATCTTTGTATTGTTGGTTAGGTTCCAGTTATAGGTGAGATCATATGGTATTTGTCTTTCGCCCCCTGGCTTATTTCGCTTAGCATAATGATCTCCAGGTCCATCCATGCTGTCACAAAGTTTAGTAGTTTTTTTTTTCTTTCTGCTGCGTAGTAGTCCATTGTGTATATGTACCATAACTTTTTGATCCAATCATCTACTGATGGGCATTTAGGTTGCTTCCAACACATGGCTATTGTAAATTGTGCTGCTATGAACATGGGGGTGCATAGGTTCTTTTAAATTGGCGTTTTGGGATTCTTAGGGTATAGTCCCAGCAGGGGAATCATTGAATCAAAAGGCAGTTCCATTTTCAGCTTTTTGAGGAAATTCCACACTGCTTTCCACAGTGGCTGCACCAGTCTGCATTCCCACCAACAGTGGACTAGGGTGTCCATTTCTCCACAGCCTCGCCAGCACCTGTTGTTTGTCAATCTGTTTCTGATGGCCATTCTGACCGGTGTGAGGTGGTACCTCATGGTGGTTTTGATCTGCATTTCTCTGATGGCTAGTGATGCTGAGCATCCTTTCAAGTGCCTCTGGGCCCTCTGTATCTACTCCTTGGAAAAGAGTCTGCCCAGGTCCTTTGCTCATTTTTTGATTGGATCATTTGTCTTCTTGGAGTGGAGTCGAGTTAGTTCTTTATATATCTTGGAGATCAAACCTCTATCTGATGTATCATTAGCGAATATATTTTCCGATATGGCTGGCTCCTTTTTCATTTTGCTGATGTTTACTTTTGCTGTGCAGGAACTTCTTATTTTGATGAGGTCCCACTTGTTTATTCTTTCCTTTATGTCCCTTGCTTTAGGAGACATATTGGTGAAAAAATTGCTGCGTGGGATATCTGAGAGTTTCCTGCCAATGTTCTCCTCTAAGACTTTTATGGTGTTGCGACTTACATTTAAGTCTTTTATCCATCTTGAGTTTATTTTTGTGTATGGTGTCAGTGGATGATCCAATTTCTATTTATGGCATGTAGCCATCCAGCTCTCCCAACACCATTTGTTGAAGAGGCTGTTATTGCTCCATTTTATGCTTCTGCCCCCTTTGTCAAATATTAGATGTCCATAAAGACCTGGGCTTATTTCTGGCTTTCTATTCTGTTCGAATGGTCTATGGGTCTGTTCTTGTGCCAGTGCCAGATTGTTTTGAGTATAGTGGCTTTGTAGTAGAGTTTGATGTCCGGTATTGTGATCCCTCCTACTTTGTGTTTCTTTCTCAAAATGGCTGAGGCTATTCGGGGTCGTTTATGGTTCCATATAAATTTTTGAAATGTCTGTTATATTTCTGTGATATATGTCATTGGTATCTTAATAGGGATTGCATTGAATCTATAAATTGCTTTGAGTAGTATGGACATTTTGATGATATTAATTCTTCCAATCCATGAGCACGGTGTGTGCTTCCATTTATTTGTGTCTTCCTTAATTTCTTTCTTCAATGTTGTATAGTTTTCTGCATACAGGTCTTTTACGTCTTTGGTTAAATTTATGCCTAGGTACTTTATTTTTCTTCTTGCTATATTGAATGGTATTTTTTCTCTGATTTCTTCTTCTTCTATTGCATTGCTCGTGTACAAAAATGCCTTTGATTTCTGAATGTTGACTTTGCATCCTGCTGTTTTGCCAAATTCACTTATGAGGTTGAGGAGTTTTTTTGGAGAGTCTACAGGGTTCTCTATGTACACTATCATGTCATCAGCAAACAATGATAGCTTTACTTCCTCCTTTCCTATTTGGATGCCTTTTATGTCTTTCTTTTGTCTGACCGCTGTGGCTAGGATTTCCTATATGATGTTGAAAAGAAGCGGTGAGAGCGGACATCCTTGTCGTGTTCCCGATCTTAGTGGGAAAGCTTTCAGTTTTTGCCCGTTGAGTATGATATTGGCTGTAGGTTTTTCATATATGGCCTTTATTACGTTGAGGAATGCCCCATTTATTCCATTTTGCTGAGTGTTTTGATCATAAATGGGTGCTGTACCTTATCAAATGCTTTTTCTGCATTTACCGAGATGATATGTGGTTTTTGTCTTTTCTTTTATTTATGTGATGTATCATGTTTACTGATTTGCGTATATTGAACCATCCCTGCATGCCTGCGATGAATCCCACTTGATCATGGTGGATAATCTCTTTAATGTATTGCTGGATGCGGTTTGCCAATATTTTGTTGAGGATTTTAGCATCTATGTTCATCAGCGAAATTGGCCTGTAGTTTTCTTTCTTTGTAGGGTCTTTATCTGGTTTTGGGATGAGGGTGATGCTGGCCTCATAGAAAGTGTCTGGGAGTCTTCCCTTCTCCTGGATTTTTTTGAATAGTCTGAGAGGGACAGGGGTTAGCTCTTGCTTAAATGTTTTGTAAAATTGTCCTGTGAAACCATCTGGCCCTGGGCTTTTGTGTGCCGGGAGTTTCTTGATTACTGCTTCAATTTCCCCAGCTGTTATCGGTCTGTTCAACCTTTCTGTTTCTTCCTCCTTCAGTGTTAGAAGATTATACTCTTCTAAAAATTTGTCCATTTCATCAAGGTTTTCAAATTTCTTGGCATATAATTGTTCGTAGTAGTGTCTGACGATCCTTTGTATTTCTGTCGTATCAGTTGTTATTTGTCCTCTTTCATTTCTGATATTATTAATTTGGGTCCTCTCCTTTTTATTCCTGATGAGTCTGCTTAAAGGCTTGTCAATTTTACTTATCTTTTCAAAGAACCAGGTTCTGGATTCGGTGATCCTCTTGATTGTTCTTTTAGTCTCTATGTCATTCAGTTCTGCTCTAATCTTGACTATTTCCTTCCTTCTACTTGCTCTGGGATTTATTTGTTGTTGTTTCTCCAGTTCTTGGAGTTGTAGTGTTAGGTCTTTTATTTGAAATGTTTCTATCTTTTTTAGGTAAGCCTGTATTGCTATGAACTTCCCTCTCAGGACCGCCTTTGCTGTGTCCCATAGGTTTTGGACTGTTGTCTGTTCATTTTCATTTGTTTCCAGAAATTTTTTGATTTCTTCTCTTATTTCATTCTTGACCCATTCATTGTTTAATAGTCTACTGTTTAGTCTCCATGAGTTTGCCAGTTTTTGAAGTTTCTCTCTGAGGTTGATTTCCAGTTTCAATCCCTTGTGGTCTGAGAAAAAGTTTGGTATTACTTCAATTTTCCTGAATTTGCTGAGGTTTGCTTTGTGTCCTATCATGTGGTCTCTCTTTGAAAAACTGCCATGTGCATTTGAAAAGAATGTGTATTTTTCTTCTTTGGGATGTAAGGTTCTATATATGTCAGTTAAGTGTCTTTGATTCAGTGTGTCATTCAGCACCACAATATGTGTATTAATGTTTTGTTTGGAAGATCTGTCCATTTTTGACAGTAGGGTGTTGAAATCCCCTACTATCAGTGTGTTGCTGTCTACATCTTTTTTGAAGTCATCCAACAATTTCCTTATAAACTTGGGGGCTGCTATATTGGGAGCATATAAGTTTACAATGTTGATTTCTTCTTGATAGATTCTTCCTTTAAGTATTATAAAGTGTCCCTCTGGGTCTCTTCTTATGGCCTTTGTTTTGAAATCTACTTTGTCTGATACAAGTAGGGCAACCCCGGCCTTTTTCTCCTGCCCATTTGCTTGTAATATTTTTTTCCATCCCTTTACTTTCAATCTGTGTAGGTCCCTTGCTCTGAGGTGGGTCTCTTGTAGGCAGCATATGTGTGTGTCATGTTTTCTTATCCATTCAGCTACCCTGTGTCTTTTGATTGAGGCATTTAGTCCATTCACAGTAATAGATATTAGTGATAGAAACTTAGTCATCTTTTCTCTTTGTACCTGTGTTCCTCTGTCTCTCATTGTTTTCCTTCATCTTCTTAAACCAGTCCCCTTAGCATATCTTGGAGTGCTGGTTTGGTAGAGATGTATTCTTTTAGCCTTCTCTTGTCTGGGAAACTCTGTATTTCCCCTTGTATTTTAACTGAGAGCCTTGCTGGGTAGAGCAGCCTTGGTTGTAGGCCCTTGCTTTTTGTGACTTGGAATATTTGTTCCCATTCCCTTCTGGCTTGAAGTGTTTCTGTTGAGAAGTCAGCTCCTAGGCGTATCGGGGCCCCCTTGGATGTTATTTTCTCCTTCTCCCTTGCTGCCTTGAGGATTCTCTCTTTGTCTTTGATAGTTACCATTTTAATGATGATGTGTCTTGGAGTGGACCTCTTTGAGTCCCTCTTGAGTGGGGTCCTCTGTGCCTCCTGGATCCATGAGAGCCTTTCTCTCCTCACATTAGGGAAATTTTCCATCATTACTTTTTAGAGGAGGTTCTCTATCCCTTGCTCCTCTTGTTCTCCTTCTGGTATCCCTATTATATGGATATTATTGCGTTTCAGGTTGTCCTGCATTTCCCTAAATGCCTCTTCATTCTTTTTGAGTCGTTTTTCCATTTCTTGTTCTTTCTGGGAGCTTCTTTCTACCTTATCCTCTATCTCACTGATTCGATCCTTGGCTTCATCCAGGCTGCTTTTGATTCCTTCTACTGTGTTCTTCAGTTCAAAAATGGTATTCTTCATATCCTCTTGTGTCTTCTTGATAGTTTCTATGTCCTTGTCCAGGCTGATATAGTTTGCTGTAAGATCCTGATAGTTTCTCTGCAGTTTCTCATAATTCTCTTTGAGCTGGCTGAGCTCATTGAGCTTCCTTAGAAGCATTGCTTTGAATTCAATATCTGATGGTTCCCTTGCCTCTATTTCATTTAGCTCTCTCTGTTGGGAGTCCCCTTTTCCACTCATTTAGGGGGAACTTCTTTTTCTTCCCATTTTTGTGAGAGTCTGTTAAGTATTTTTGTCCTTTACTTTTCTTTGCCTCTGATGATGTCAGTTGTTGACCCTATATAACCTTGGGTTGTTTGTTTCTGCCTTCCAGGAGTCTACTATCTGTGTCTGACTACTGCTTGGGGCAGCTCTGTGACCCCTTCGGTCAGGGCTGGGCTATTTTTTGGGATCGCTCTGCACTCTCATTCCGGCTCCTTGAGCCCGCTCCGGGCTCAGCAGGATCCCCCGCCTGCCTGTGCTCACATGTGCTTGCCCCAGACCAGGGGGCTTATTCGCCACCTCGTGAACTCATCTGCCCCCCTGGCTGGCGAGCTCCCCGGCACTGGTCAGTTTAGTGTCTTCTAATTGTGTGTTTTCCCCGCTTTTTGCTCTTTGGTTGCGTTGCTTGGCCTCGCCAAATGGGGACTACGGAAATGGGAGGAAGTCAGCTCCAGGACTGTCAGGATAATCCTGTCTCCGGTCTCTCCTCCAGGGACTCTGGGTAGCTCTGTGACCCCTTCGGCCGGGGATCTACTAATTTTGTGGGCCGCTCCGCAATCCCGGCCGGTGTGTCAATATGTTCCTGCCCTTGCCGCTCTGTGCACTCCCTTGCAGACCATATGTGTGCCAATCTGTGGGAGGCCTTGCTGGCCAGTGGAAGCGTTCACCAGCCCGTGCAGGTCACACACACGCTCGCCAACCCTTGCCGGTCACTCGGCGCAAGCGTGTGCGCCTGCATTGGGTGTTTTTGGGGTGTCTATATGTGCTTTTCTGCTTTTGGCTCTTTGGGGGTGTGGCCTCTTCCCGCGCAATGGAGATTATGGCAAGGAGTCGGGACTCCCCAGTTCCTCCTCCCATTCTTTCCCCAAGGCCTCCGTTTCTAGTCTCTCCTCAGGGGTCTCTGGGTAGTTCTGTGACCCCTTCGGCCAAGGATCCACCACCTGTGTGGCCCGCATTTCAATCACAGGCCATCTGGTTCCTGCAGGCCCCTCTTCTGCCTCTGTGGCATCGCACCTTTCCAGCCCACAGTGGAGACTACAGAATGGGGAGGGAGTCGGGACTCCCCGGTTCCTTCTCCCATTCTTTCCCCAAAGCCTCCATCTCCAGTCTCTCCTCAAGACTCTCCCAGCCAGTCTGCACTCAGCCTCGCAGCTCCTATGTGTACAAGCCGTGTGAAGTGCACAAAAGGCAGGTTAATTGATTCCCTTATGCCTGAGCAAGATGGTAGCTGCAGAGTGGGAGGTGCATTATCACCTGGGCTCCACCGGCCACCGTGTCAGTTCTCTTCACAAAGTTTTCCTCACCAGTCTTTTCCCAGGCACCAGCCCACCCTGCTGCCGCCTCTACCCAGAGATCAAGGAGGGTGGCTCCCACTGCAATTTTTGCGTTGGCCCTTTAAATGTCTCTTTGCATCCGCAGCCACCTGTCTCTGGCAGTGAGCACCCCTAAGCTTTTCAGGGTTGCGTTTTGTTTGTATTTTCTTGGTTTTAGCTGCTGTAGTTATGGGGTCCCTGTTTATGATTCAGACCCCGTTCTTCTCTGGGGGATCTAACTGGCCGTTTCAATGTCCCTCTGGTGCTAGTGCCCGTGCACACCCGGCCCACCCTCTCGAGCCTCCACCACACTTCTCACCCGTTGGGATGTGTGAGAGTCGAATCCACTGTCTGTCTGCGGCTCCAAGGCTCCTCTCCCACTATTGTTCCATTGTTTTCCAGGTGATTACTCCACTCTTTAGTTGCAATTCCAGTTTGGTCTTGGGAAGAGGTCAGCGTGACTCCCATTCACTCCTCTGCCATCTTCTCTTCGAGCATTGTCTTGTAAACTAAAATGTTGTGGGGTCAATTCCCAGTCAGGGCACATGCTTGGATTGCAGGTTCAGTCCCCTGTCAGGGATTGTATGAGAGGCAACTGATCGATGTTTCTCTCTCACATTGCTGTTTTCTCCTCTCCCTCCCTCCCTCTTCTTTTCGCTAAAATCAATAAGCATATCCTTGGGTGAGGATAAAAAAGTGAGAAGTCTGTTACATGTAAGGACAATGAGTAAAATTTTTTTATATGAATAAATAAAGGTGGAGTTTATTGGCCAAAGATCCATACAAGTGCTTTCATATTAGCTTCTGTTAGATCCAAAGATTTAATTAATTTAACACGTGATACTGTGTTTTATCCTGGGGAATATATCTTTGGTCTTAGTCCCAGTTTCTGACACAAAGCTCCTAAAAGACTCCTGGAATTTCCTAAGGGATGAGAGTGATAACATGTCTTTGTTATGTTAATGAGGTAACTTCAGGGAAGTAGCTAAGGATGGGGTCCTTTTGCCAGGGAGCCAACCTATGATAAGACGGTTGAAACTTTCAGTCCCGTCCTGAACTCTGGGACTGGGAACTTTGGGGAGGGGTGGAGGGCTGGAGGTTGACTCAGTCACAGATGGTCAATGATTTAATTAATTGATTAAGTGATGTAGCCACCATACAAACCCAAAAGGACAGGATTCGTGGAGCTTCTGGGTTGGTGAACATGTGGAGATCCCAGGGACAGTGGCATGCCTGGAGAGAATGTGGAAGCTCCATGCCCTTTCCCATTCCTTGCCCTATGCACCTATATAGAGCAAGACCAGAGCAGGCTTTTTGGACATCTTTGACAATCCAATATGAAGTCACTGTCAGCCATGACAGTTATGTCAAGTGCTATGTGAAGACTGAGGTAATGGGCTCTATGCAAATACCCTTAGGAGGGGCCCAGAGTACCCAAAACCACAAGTCTGGACACTTGGATAAGACTCCATCTGGACACCAATATGAATGGGATCTCTACCCATTGTGGGCTATAAGTACTCAGAGCTTCAGCCACCCAACATTTAAGCTTGGCTGTAGGCTGGGTCATGCTTGGAGCCCTGCCAGACTTCCACTCCACTGGATGTGTGCCACTACTGCAGCCTCCTGGCTTGAGACTGACACTGGCCTCTCTACCTGTGGATGCCACCAGTGACCAGGACTTCATGCAGGATACTTCCTCTGCTCACTTTTATCCCGTAAGCTCCCTCTCTCTGTGTGTAACCTGAGTGTGACTATATTGGCTTATTAGAGAGGTCTCCCCTAATAAACCTGGCATTGTGGAAAGACATAAACATGTGTGAGTGACTCCTTTTGGGGATGTTCCTTTGCTCATGAAAGCATCTCTTCCATCTGGCTATTCCCGAGTTATATTCTTTTATAATAAACAGTAATCTCATAAGTAAAATGTTTCTCTAAGTTCTGTGAGCTGATCTAGCACATTAAGCAAATCCAATGAAGGGGTTGTTGGAACACCTGATTTGTAGTCAGTTGGTCAGAAGCACAGGTAACAAGCTGGACTTGCCACTGGCATTGAAGTCTGAGAGGGTTCTTGAAACCTCCAACTTAAGTCTGTTGGTTAGAAACACAGGTAACAATCTGGATTTCTGATTGGCATCTGAAGTGGGGGGTAGGCAGCCTTTTGAGACTGAACCCTTAAACTGTGGGATCTGAAGCTGTCTCTGGGTAGATAGTGTCAGGACTGAGTTAAATTGTAGGACACCCATCTGGTGTTGGAGAATTGCTTGGTGGTGTGGAAACCCTACCTCTCCACCTTTAGAATTGGGGTGCACAGAACCTTGTACACCTTATTTTCAGGATTGCATATGAAAGCTGTGAGAACATTTAAAAATGAATATTTTTTAATCTTGTAATTTGATTTTAAAACGAGAAACTAGTGAAGGGCAATTAGCAAAGAGAGGCAGGGACAATCTAGGAAATAGTCATCCTCTATAATTGTTAGTAGGTTAGTAAATAACCCCAAATTTTAGTGTTCAAAACAAAGGAGATACTTTAGACATATATGCTGAAGTAGCAAAGGACCTCCCTTTAAAAATTTAAGCCACCAAAGTGATCTGCAGTGATACCAATTTTATTACTGGCCATTGTGATGTTCACAACTTGTTTCAAATATGGCCATCTGTCTTGTTCCTGGTATGGCCATCTGTCCTCCTATGCTGCCTGAGGGTTCTCCATTTAGATGTTGTTTGACAAGGGATTAAGCACGAAGAGATGATGCAGGTGTGGTTGATTGGGCTGGGCTCATTTCTGGTTTCCTGAAATAAGCTTCTAATAGATTTCCTTGCTTCTAGTCTTTCTTCTCTGAAAATCTTCAATACTACTACTGTTACTACTCCACCAGATTAAAAAACATGTATTTTGTTTTCATCCTTTTCTTAGAAACTTCACTGTTTCTGCTTAGAAACTCCACTTCCTAAATGTTTAAGGCTGTGATTCACAATCTGATATTTGATGCCCTTCATATTGCCTAGGCACTCGTTTTACTTATTTGTTCTTGAGTGTCAACTGTTGGGGCCAGTACAGCTAGGTCAGGAAGTTGCTGGGACCAGTTTCTTTTAACTGAAAGGGCCAAAAGTATGACATATGATTCAACTACAGATATCCCTTGCTTTCCAAAAGTTTGTTATGCCACTTTGCTTTTACAAAAGACCTACATTAGTAGAGTAAAGGTATTTTTCGTGAAAGTGAAAATGCTTGTCAGAATTTTTTTTTTCAGTTTTTCAGGTACTAATGTACCCAGTCCAGGATGTAAAATGGCGAGACTATTTGAAGTCTATGTATGGAAGACTTAAGAGAGATAGGGGGAGAAGATGTGTGTTAGGCTGGAAGTTCAGGCCTTAGTCTTTGAACTGAGAATAAGATTAAAGTTATTGGCTACACATTTCATGTAGTGCCTACTACTGACTGGTAGTACTAGGTATAGCTTTTGAAAGGAGCCACACGGAGCAGGTCATTATTCCCCAGCATAATCTCCATACCCGCTATGTCCTGCATATCCCCCTATGCCCTGTGCTGGGCAGTGTGGAAGGTGTGCTTCTTTGGACGGTAGCCCTACTCTGGCCTAGCTACTTGGCAGGCTTTAGTGGTACTAGAAGGAGCCTAAGACTTTTTTGTATGAACAATTCTGGTTCTCAGTGCCCAACTTCTCACCTGATTGGGTAATTTAAAGGGGTCAGGAACAAATACCAATCGCTGGGGTGTGGCAAGCCAGAGAGACCAGAGCAAACATCTTGAACACTGTACATCATAGAGTAGGTGGTTAATAATAGTTGAATAAGGTGTAAAGTGTAATGGGGAGAATAGGCATTATCTGCAGACAGATTTTATGGAGGAGGTTGGGAAGATAATGGGTTCAGGTTTTAAAAAAATTTTTATTGTTGTTCAATTACAGTTGTTCCCATTTTCCCCCATTACTCTCCCCTGCCCTGCCCACCCCCACCTCCCACATTCAATCCTCACCCCCACCCCATTCTCTTTGTCCATGGATCCTTTATACATCTTCCTTGACTTGATCCTTCCCCTTCTTTCCCCTGTTACACCCTCCCCCCTCCCCTCTATTCAGTGTCAGTTTATTCTTTACTTCCATGTTAATGAGTTCAGGTTTTAATATGTTGAATTTGAGCTGCCTGTTGGATGTGCTCACCAAGCATCTGGATATATCTTGCTTTGACATTTCCAAGATGAGTGCAGAGTTAGAAGCCTGGATGGAAGTAAGTCATCAGCACATAGTGGTACTTGAAATCCAAGGAATAGATAATGTTCCTCCACTGAGAGTGGATAAAGGCTAAGAGAAAAGGGGCCAGCAAAAGAATTAGAAGTGCCATGGTAACTGAAATGAGAAAGAGTTTCAGTAAGGAGGGAAGAGATCAACAGGACCAAATGCTGCAGGGGAACCAAAACAGATATGGCTAGAATTATATTTATTGGATATGGTCATATGGAGGTCGGTGGTATCCTCTTCAAAGTTGTTTCGCTAGAGTGATTAGATCATTTCATGTTGTTCTGAGGAGAGCAAGTAGAGAGAGAAAATCTAGATTACTTATTTAAGGTGCTTTGCTGAGAAGAAAAGTAAAGAGAAAAGAAAGCTAAAAGCTTGTGCAAAGTAAAGCAAGTATATTTTAAGGAAAGGAAATACCTTAGGAAGCGTATAGGTAGAAGGGAAGGGATTACTAGAGTGTGAGAAGTTGAAGGTCCCAGTGGAGGTGGGAAGGATTAAAATTGAGAGCATAGGTGGAGGGGTAGACAATAGCCCTAAACAAGAGGAGCCATATCCTTTCCTCTGACCAAAATAAATAGTGGATTACAATTTCAGGAAAGTTTGCAAAGTCAGAGGAAATCCAGGGCATTCAAACTTTCTATCAGTCTCATTCTTCCAGTTCAGACCCTCTTGGCCATATTATTTTCAGGGGCCTTTGACTATTGCTTCTGTCCCAGCCCCTTCTCTGAGTGGGCTCTGATGGTCTTACATAGTACAACCTGTCAGCTTCTCACTGCATGCCCTGGAACTTTCCTGTGGACATTGATACGAGACAAAGTGGGACCAGCTGGGGTGCCCATGCACTGTGTAGCCTGAAAATGCTGAGGAGTCAATGCAGCACAGCTTTGCACACCTTTGGATCAATGAAAGACTGGTGTTAGCAATTAAATTCTCTTTCCCTCCTTGTCAACTGATTTGATATGCAAGTCATATATTTATGATCTTTTTAAAAATGGTTCCTGGAGCTCAAGCTTGACACCCACATACCTTCTTTTTGACTGTCATTCCTTAGTCCCCCCCTTTCACTCCCTCCTGCTCCCCTGGGATTGTACTCTCTAATAATTAGGCTAAACCCTATTGTTTCGGTATGTCAAAATGGTTGAGATTCAGTACTTTCATGTGGTTCAAACAAATAGCACATTGACTGCCTTCTGGGGAACTCAGGCTAAGAAACACTTAATGGTCTTAGTAAAATAGGAGGTATAGACATCTGCTCAACATGATGAATTATCATTTATTGAACACCTGATTGTTGTCAGGCATTGTGTTAATTGTGTTACATAGATAATCTTATTTTACAGATAAAGTAGGGAATAGTATTCCCATTTTACTCATGAGGAAACTGAGGCAAAAAGAAGATAAATAACTTTCTCATGACAATATACAGCTGGTATGTGGTAGAACCAGATTTCAAATCCAGATCTGTCTGGTTTCCAAGCCTGCAATCTTTTTACAGCGCTGTGTTGTCTTGTCTAAGATAAATGTGACAGGGAGCTAAACAAAGACCATCGAAAAGGATAGACTAGAAGAAATAAAGGTCCAGCAATATTTAAAATCACTAGTTTATAGTGGCTCAATTTCATTTGGTACTACATTTTTCTCCAGCTATGTTCAGCAATTTGGCTACAGGATCAGAGAAGTCTGGTAATGGAATAGATTCAGGAGTGGGTTATGGTTTTGACAGTCAAAAAGGTACAATGGAAAGAACAGGGAGCAAGGGAATTGAGGATGCCAGCAAGGGAGTATAGTGATTGACTATGGTGTCCAGACTGAGTAGGGAAAAAGCGAGGCCGGTGGGGGGCCAACTAACTGGGAGAAAGTGGAGGGGTTCTAAGGTCAAAGAGCAGATTCACAGGGGAGTGAAAAATTGGAAAGTCTGTAGCGCAGAAGTTGTGGTCAGAATGGGATATGGGTTTGAAATTATGAAAGGTACAGTATTTCTCAAAGCAATGTGTTGTTGAAATGGAATGGAGGTGAAAGTCATTGGAATTGAGCAACTCAAGGCACTGTGAGGCCATGGAGATATACTGATCATCCTTACGGATTTGGAAATCACCCAAATGATGGTGGGACTAGAGAACTGTGAACCAGATGCCAGAAACCTTCATAAGCAGGGCTGAACCACGCCCTGACTGGTGTGGCTTAGTGGGTATGGCATTTTCCCGCAAACCAAAAAGTCACCAATTTGATTCATAGTCAGGGCACATGCCTGGGTTGCATGCCAGTCCCTCATTTGGGGGCATGTGAGAGGCAACCAATAGATGTTTCTCTCACACATTGATGCTCATCTCCCCCCTTCCCCTCTCTCTAACAAATAAATAAATACAATTTTTAAAAAATAAGTAAACATTGCTGAACCAGGGATGCATATATGACAGGAGCAAGGAGAGTTGGGTAGGGTATATGGTTACTGTGATTTTCAAAGAAGAAGGGATTATTCCTTTTATTTGCATGAGTGTGAAAGATTAATAGTTCAGAGTAGAGGTTAGGAAACTAATCATGGTTCAAATCTGGTCTCGCTGTTTTTGTAACTAAATTTTATTGGAACACAGCCATGCTCATAAGTTTACATATTACCTATGGCTGTTTTCAGGATTCAAGAGTAGAGTCAGATAGTTGCAATATAGCCACTTTGCACCCACAAAGCCTAAGGTATTTACGATCTGGTGCATTAAAGACAAAGTTTGCTGACTCCGGTTTAGAAAATGCAGTGAGGGAGTAAGGAGAATGGTGATACAGCTCTCCCTAACCCTCACCCCAGCCCAGTGTGCAGGTTGTGGAAGAAAGAGCAGACTTGAGATGGCTGTATGGGACATGGTGTTGTAGAATACGGAGCCAGCTTTCAATTAGCAGCAGGAGGTGGAGCGAGTACTCAGGGAAGAAGCGGAGACACAGAAGTGGACTTCGTTCACCACAGACTAAGAGTTCTGGACTGTACAGTGCAAATCTGGGGAGAGAGGGGAAGATCAAGACATTGAATAGAGAAGGGAGGAAGAGAGGAATGGCTTTGAAAAAATTATTGCATTGTTGATGTCCAGCCAGAGATAGCAATTTGGGTGGTACCAAAGGATCACAAGCATAAAAAGGCAAAGAGGAATTTAACCAAGGTTTTCATTTGGGTCAGGCTGAGCTACTTCCAGATTGCGAAATTCCAAAGGCAAGATGCCCATGGCAAGAGTGGCTTGCAGGGCAGCCCTAGGTCTCTCTAATTTTGTTGTTTTGGCATTCTGAGAAAAATGTCATCTGAAAATTTTTGAATCTAGAATTCAATCCAATCCTATTTTCTCCCTATTGGAGTATTCATGGGTTTTACTTTCTGTCTGTGGAAACACAAATATTGTAAATTTACACTTTGTCATCTACTTGAAGAATGTATTACTAATAATTTTTTTTCAAAAGTAGTACATTATTTAAAAATATGTCTAGAAGGCATCCCTGGGTCAGCATCATCTTCTTTTTCTATCTTGAATAATATTCACAACCGTAAGTTCCATCAGGACATGGACCAATGTTCGGTGTTTTCATTACTGTGTTCCCAGAGCCTCAGAGTCATAAAAGCTCAATACATTTTTGTTGGATGAATGAATAAGAAATGTTTTTAATATGACTTTGGTATTAATGTTGAAAGTACTAAAAAATACTATTGCAAATTTTCCATGAGAACTAATGTGTAAAAAAAAATATCCAATAGATTTTACCAACTTAAAGTCCAAATTTTTCAGAAATAAAAACTTTAGGAAAAATTGTGATTTGAGTTGTATTAACCTTGGTGGATTTTTATAAATGTGTCATTTTCAACATGATTTTAAATAAATTTTACCTATAAGTGGAACCTAATCAACAAAACAAACAAGCAAGCAAAATATAACCAGAGACATTGAAATAAAGAACAAACTGACAGTAACCAGAGGGGTGGGGGAAGGGGGATAATGGGGAAAAGAAAGGGAAGAGTTGTGAAGGAACGTGTATAAAGGACCCATGGACAAAGCCAAAGCGGGGTAGGATCAAGGGTGGGAGGTGGGGATGGGCAGAGGCGGGGGGGGGGGGATGGAGACAACTGTATTTGAACAACAATAAATAAATAAATAATGTTTCAGAGACCTTAAAGTGGGAGGGAGGTTAGGAGAAGGCACAAGATAAATGGTAAAGGGACACAAAATCTAGGCTCTCAATGTCATAGTCCATTTGGCCTGCTATAGCAAAAATACCATAGACTGAATAGCTTAAAGAACAAACATTTACTTCTCAGTTCTGGAGGCAGGGAAGACCAAGATCAAAGGTGCTAGCAGATTCAGTGTCTTCTGAGGGCCCACTTCCCCATTCACAGAGGCTGTCTTCTTCCTGGATCTTCACATGGTGAAAGGGACAAGGGAGTTCTCTGGGGCCTCTTTTATGAGGGCATGAATCCTATCCATGAGCACCCCTTATGATTTAAGTATCCCCAGAAGGCCTCACCTCCCAGCATTATCATTTTAGGTTTTAGGACTCAATGCATGAATTTTAGAGGGGCACAGATATTCAGTCTATAGTACTCTGTCACAATTCTTTATACTTTAAATCACAAACAGAATTATTGCCAGTGTAGGGAAGGAACATAGGAAATAAGCCAAAGAATTACATATCTGTGATGGCCATAAGAGGAATCTTGTCTTGCTTTTGCCTATTTTGAGAAAAAAAAATGTAGCTCTGAATGGTGTGGTTCAGTGGGTTGGGCATTTTCCTACAAAAAGAAAGGTCAGCAATTCGATTCCCAGTCAGGGCACAGGCCTGGGTTGTGGATTCGGTCCCTGGTTAGGGAGCATTGTAGAGGTAACCAATTGATGTTTCACTTACATGTTGATGTTTACCTCTCTTCCTCCCTCTCTTCCTCTCTCTCTAAAAAAAAGTAGACAAGATAATGGCTTCAAGTTATTTATTTTGAAAGAGACTATATCAAATTTGAGCTAGAGAGAGAGGCAGGATGGCATGATAGGTATAGAGTTTAGACTAAGGAGCTTCAAGTCCTGACTCTACTACTTATTATCTGTGTGACTTTGAGAAATTTATGTAACTTCTCTATCCCTCGATTTGTTTGTTCATCTGTAAAATGGAATTGATAATCTTCCCTACCTTATAGGGTTGTGTAAGTATTAAATTATTATTATTTTTCCTTTCTTTTCCCTTTTTTGTTGTTCTTCAATTACAGTTGTCCCCATTTTCCCTCCATTACTCTCCCCTGCCCTTCCCACCCCCCACCTTCCACATTCAATCTTCCCCCCCCCCCTGTTGTAATTGTCCATGTCTCCTTTATACATGTTCCTTGACCTGACACTTCTTTCCCCTGTTATTTCCCTCCTGCATCACCTCTGGTTGCTGTCAGTTTGTTTTTTATTTCCATATCTCTGGTTCTAATTTGCTTGCTTGTTTTGTTGATTAGGTTCCACTTCTAGGTGAGATCGTATGGTATTTGTCTTTCACTGCCTGGCTTATTTCACTTAGCATAATGCTCTCCAGTTCCATCCATGCTGTTGTGAAGGATAGTAGCTCTTTCTTTCCTTCTCCTGTGTAGTATTCCATTTTTTATATGTACCACTATTTTTTTTTTATCCACTCATTTACTGATGGACGCTTAGGCTGTTTCCAGGACTTGGCTATTGTCAATTGTGCTATGAACATTGGAGTGCATGGGTTATTTTGAATTGGTATTTTGGGGTTCTTAGGGTATAATCCCAGCAGTGGAATCGTTGGATCAAAAGGAAGTTCCATTTTTAGCTTTTTGAGGAAATTCCACAGTTTCCCACAGTGGCTGCACCAGTCTGCAATCCCACCAACCAGTGTACTAGTGTTCCCTTTTCTCCACAGCCTTGCCAACACCTGCTGTTTGTTGATTTGCTTATGATGGCCATTCTGACCGGTGTGAAGTGGTATCTCCTTGTGGTTTTAATTTGCATTTCTCTGATGGCTAGTGATGCTGAGCATCCCTTCATATGTCTCTGGGTCCTCTGTATGTCCTCCTTGGAGAAGTGTCTGTTCAGGTCCTTTGCCCATATTTTAGTTGCATTTTTTGTCTTCCTGGAGTAGAGTTATGTGAGTTCTTTTTATATTTTGGAGATGAAACCCTTGTCTGATGTGTTATTGGCAAATATATTTTCCCATATGGTTGTTTCTGTTTTTATTTTGCTGATATTTTATTTACCTGTGCAGAAGCTTTTTAATTTGATGTAGTCCCATTGGTTTCTTCTTTCCTTTATATTTCTTGCCCTACGAGATATATTGGCAAAAATATTGCTGTATGGGATAGCTCAAATTTTTCTGCCTATGTTTCCTCTAGGACTTTCATCGTGTCATGACTTATATTTAAGTCTTTTATTCATCTTCAGTTTATTTTTGTGTATGGTGTAAGTTTGTGGTTGAGTTTCATTTTTTTTGCATGTAGTTGTCCAGATCTCCCAACACGATTTGTTGAAGGGGATATTTTTACTCCATTTTATGCTCCTGCCCCCTTTGTCAAATGTTAATTAACCATAGAGATGTGAGTTTATTTCTGGGTTCTCTATTCTGTTCCATTGTCTATATATCTGTTCTTATGCCAGTACCAGACTGTTTTGATTACAGTGGCTTTGTAATATAGTTTGGTATCAGGTACTGTGATCCCTCCTACTTTTGCGGAGGATAGTGATGGCTTACGTCAAAAGCAGGTTGAGTGCTTGGCAAAGCCATGTTTGACTGGCTTGCATCTGCAAGGCAGAGCAAGTTGGCAGCTGACGACAGCCCCAACCCATGGGGGTTGAGAAGGGAGTAGATAACCACAAGCTTCAACTGAAGAGGACAGCAACCTTTGCAGAAGAAAGCTTTATCATGTAGATAGCCTGGGAATGGAACAATCCTTGCCCACAGTGTTCCCTTAAGTCTCCAAAACTCCCTTGAGCTTTATCTAACTAACCCCTATAAAATAAATGCGGAGACCGTGTTCAGGGTCATTGTCTCTCCATCAGAGGATAATGCCCCACCTGGCCCCCACTTTTCCTTAAACTGTCTTGTGTTGTGTCTTTGGACTGTGTTCTCTTTCTCAATCTCCCATTGCTCCCGCCCCCCCAGGGACCACCACTTCGCGCGGGTCATGGCAACTTTGTTCTTCTTTCTCAAAATTGCTGAGAACATTCGAGGTCATTTATGGTTCCATATAAATTTTTGATATATTTGTTCTATATCTGTGGAATATGTCATGGGTATTTTAATAGGGATTGCATTGAATTGATAAATTGCTTTGGGTAGTATGGACATTTTGATGATGTTAATTCTTCCAATCCATGAATATGGTATATGCTTCCATTTATTTGTGTCTTCCTTAAATTCTTTTTTCAGAGTCTGTAATTTTCTGAGTATAGGTCTTTTATCTCCTTGGTTGGGTTTATTCCTAGGTAGTTTATTTTTCTTGTTGCTATAGTAAATGGGATTTCCCCCCCTGACTTCTGACTCTGATATTTCATTGTTGATGTACAAAAATGCCTTCAATTTCTGAATATTGACTTTGCTGTTTTGCCAAATTCATTTATTAGGTTGTGTAGTTTTTTGGTGGAGTCTATGGGGTTTTCTATGTACACTATCATGTCATCTACAAACAGTGATAGTTTTACTTCCTCCTTTCCAATTTGGGTGCTGAAATTCTCTTTTTGTCTGATCACTGTGAATAGGATTTCCAATACTATGCTGAATAGAAGTGGTGAAAACAGACACCCTTGTCTTGTTCCTGATCTTAGCGGGAAAACTTTTAGTTTTTGCCCATTGAGTACGATGTTGGCTGTAGGTTTCTTCTATATGGCATTTATTATGTTGAGATATGCTCTCTCTACTCCCACTTTGCTGAGGGTGTTTATCATAAATTCGTGCTGCACTTGATTAAGTGATTTTTTCAGCCTCTATTGATATGATCATGTGATTTTTGTCTTTCCTTTTGTTTATGTGATATAATATGTTTATTGATTTGTGGATATTGTATCATCCTTGCATCCCTGGGATGAATCCCATTTGATCATGGTGTATGATCTTTTTAATGTATTGTTGGATGCGGTTTGCGAATATTTTGTTGAGGATTTTAGTGTCTATGTTCATCAGCGATATTGGCCTGTTGTTTTCTTTCTTTGTTGTGTCTTTGTCTGGTTTTGGGATTAGGATGATTCTGGCTTCATAGAAAGAGTTTGGGAGTCTTCCCTCTTGAATTTTTTGGAATAGTTTGAGAAGGATAGGGGTTCAATCTTCCTTAAATGTTCTGTAAAATTCTCCTGTGAAACCATCTAACCCAGGGCTTTTGTGTGCCAAGAGTTTTTGATTACTGCTTCAATTTTGAAAGCTGTTATTGGTCTGTTCAGGCTTTCTGCTTCTTGATTCAGCTTTGGAAGATTATATGTTTCTAGAAATTTGTCCATTTCATCCAGGTTTTCAAATTTCTTGGCATGTAGTTTTTTGTAATAATTTCTTACAATCCTTTGTATTTCTGTGGTATCAGTTATTATTTCTCCTCTTTCATTTCTGATGTTATTTATTTGGGCCCTCTCTTTTTTTCTTGATGAGTCTGCTTACAGGCTTGTTGGTTTTGTTTATCTTTTCAGGGAACCAGCTCCTGGATTTGTCGATCCTTTGAATTGTTGTTTTACTCTCTCTGTCATTTAATTCTGCTCTGCTCTTCAGTATTTCCTTCCTTCTACTCACTCTGGGCTTTGTCTGTTGTTCCTCAAGTTCTTGTAGATGTAAGGTTAGGTCGTTTGTTTGAAATGTTTCTGTCTTCTTTAAGTAGGCCTGTATTGCTATGAACTTCCCTCTCAGGACTGCCTTTGCTGTAAGTCCCATGTGTAAGCATTAAATTTGTATATGTATATCTCATAATCTGGTGAGTAATAAGTACTCAATAGTTGTTAGATATAAGTACTATTATGTTTGAGATCAAGTATAAAAAGGCCCAG
Source organism: Pteronotus mesoamericanus (assembly GCF_021234165.1). Taxonomy (NCBI): domain Eukaryota; kingdom Metazoa; phylum Chordata; class Mammalia; order Chiroptera; family Mormoopidae; genus Pteronotus; species Pteronotus mesoamericanus. The sequence continues at coordinate 1,543,520 of NW_026555203.1, forward strand.
TTGTTTGACTGATTTAGGGTAGCTTCTTTTCTTAATTTTTAATTTTTAGAGGGGAAGGGAGGGAGAGAGAGAGGGAAATAAACATCAATGTGTGGTTGCCTCCCATGGGCTTCCTAGTGGGGACCTGGCCTGCAACCCAGGCATGTGCCCTGACTGGGAATCGAACCAGTGACCCTTTGGTTCGCAGGCTGTCAGTCAATCCATTGATCCACACCAGCCAGGGTTAGGGGTAGCTTCTTATCCAGTCCAAAAACACAGTCTGATAAGCAATGGAAAGCTTTTGCTTCATCTTAACTCAGCTTTGGCCATTTTTGCACTTTGCGTATTATGGAAGAGGATTTACAGCCTGTTAGGTTACATGGTCTGCATGTTTTGTCCTTTTTCTTTGTGAGTTTCTAAGAGGACAATTCTCAAAATTTTGAATGTGGAGTAAGAGAGAGAGAAGACAGAAAATAGGGCTCAGACTATAGTTATGGGCATTTTCTTTGGTGTACTTTAAAACATTACCATAAGGTGGAGCTCTTTCCTTACTCTACAATCACAAGCAGTTTGAAATTCAACTTTTTTAGACTTGAGTAGATGGAGGGAATGTTAAAAAGAGCAACTAAAAATTGATTGCTGTCTTGTACACTAAAAGTAGTCCTGTTTTTTAAAAGAATAAAGTTTTGAAAAGTTTGAACTTTCAATATTTTGTGATAGACACATAACTGCTTCTAAAAATCAAAAAATCTATTTGATGAGTTTAGATTCAAATAAGAAACATCAGAAATCCTTTAAAATATCATGCAATCTAAAATAAGTTAAGCAATAAATCACTTTGCAAGTGAATATCTATTGTGTTTGTATGTTTTGGGGGGAGGTGTGTGTGAATACACACACCTCAATCTCAGAGAGTGTTAAAGGTTCTCAAATTGATATCTAAATGTGCTGGTTTGCGGGAGGTTTGAGGAGATCCAACCCAGTTGTATGAAGTTGTTCCTTAACATATCGCACGTATCTGCCCCAGGTATCCAACATGAGTGTAGGCCTTAAAAGCCGATAAGGATGATGGGCCTACCTATACACTTTGTGGCCAGCATGCAATGACAGAGAGTATTTTTAGTATTCTCACCCAGTTCATGACCAAAGTTTCAGATCTCATTCTGTGCCTAGTGGACCAAATCTAATTGCAGGAATTATCAGAGGCTGGCAGAACTTGGATCAGTGCGGTGGGTTGCCTTAGGGCTTGATCAGGAAATTCTTACCCGAGGCTGAAAAGGGCATCATCTGGGTGGTGGGATCATGGATAATTTATTTTGTCTTTTACCATTCTGCATTGGCTCCCTTTAAAAAAATTACAGTGAGCATATAGTTTTTTCATAATTGAAATTAAATAACTTGATTTCAATTTTGTAAGAACAAACAAACAGAATAAGCAAAGTTGAAAACTGGATGAGATCCAAACCTTAGATTTAGAATGGAGTCCAAAGTATCAATAAAACCAGAAGGGAGTAAATATGGTTGTTGACACAGGTGTGGAGCCAGGAGTCAAGGTTCTGGATGATGAGAGCAAACGTAAATGACTGATTGGAGAACAATGGGGAGAGTGATGGTGGGTAATCCTGAGCAAGTGCTTCGGGAGATAGGAAACCACTCCCTCAGGCTGAGCAAGGCCAAAACTTCCCAGGGTCACCTGGTACCTGATAAGTTCTGTGGTATGCTTGAGGTGGAAGGCAAGCTCCCTGACTCTGCTTCTGGTCCGTAGCTCCTGAGCTGTTTGTGGGAGGCCAGTACCCAAGTTCTTGGTCTGGAGTTGTTGGGGTGGGCCTGGTCTGCGGAATAGCAGATAGAGTCTTGATGGGCCAGATGCAGGTTACTTCCTTTTCCTGAAGTACTGTGCCATTTCTAGGGTTATACTGGGTTGGCCAAAAAGTCCGTTTAGTTTTTTTTCTATAAAATAAAAGACACATTTTTCATTTTCATCAATAACTTTATTGATTTGGATATTTTTAGTATGTCAGCTATCTCCCACATGGTATAGCGTTGATTGTTCTCCATTAGTATCTTGATTTGATCACTATCAACTTCAACTGGTCTACCCGGCTGTGGAGCATTGTCCAGCTACAAATCTCAGCATGAAACTTCACAAACCGCTTTTGACACACTCGGTCAGTCACAGCACCTTCTCTATATACTGCACAAATCGTTTTTTGCAGTTCAGTTGCATTTTTACCTTTCTTGAAATAATAAAAAATGTCACTTCTTTTCCTCCATCTTCCATATTAAAATGGCTACATAAAATTCACCAATTTTGATAAGTTTTTCCTAATGCAAGCTGTCAAAATACAATCTATTGAAATTGTTTTGAATGAAGTTAAAGACAACTAAGTGCCACTAGAGCCATCTTACAGAAAAAAACAGACAAACTTTTTGGCCAACCTAGTAGTTTTATTGGCAACATTCCCACATTCTCCATGTCCTGACATGTAATAATGTTATACCCATGATATTTAACACCTGGGAATGCTGCATAGCACTCCAGAAGAGCTCTTTGGCTGTTGGAGAGGAACACTTTGGTTAAAAGAAAACCTGAGAATAATCATCAGCTCAGTCCTCCCTGCTTCCACACCCCAGACCAGTTGTCAGTCCCTGTCTGTGAACCAGAACACTTGTAGGATAAAACCTGGAAGTTTGCTGGAGTTCCCTTGATTTGAGGGAGGTTAATTGGGAAGTAGAGAAGCAGAGTCAGACACATTCATAGTTGTTCTACAACTTTGCCTTGGCTTTGGTCAGTTTTGCATTGAGTAAAGGTACTTGGTCCCATCACTGCATTTTTCCTCCAAATGCTTTAGACTCAGAAGTAAAAAAAAAAAAAAAAAATTTCGGGGCTTTTTCTTTTTTTTTTTTTAATTTATTTCTTTTATTGTTCAAGTGCAGTTGTCTCCATTTTCCTCCCACCACTTTCCTCTGCCTCACCCTTAATCCTTCCCCACTTTGGCTTTGTCCATGGGTCCTTTATACATGTTCCTTGATGACTCTTCCCCTTCTTTTCCAAATTGGGGCCTTTTCCACAGTCCCCAGGTGTGTGATGGAAAGCACTGGAAGCTTGCCTAATCTGCCTAAATTCCCCCTTTTGTGTGTATATGTTAGAGAAGGGGGCGGGGAGAGAGAGAGTGAGAGCAAGAGAGAGAATGAGCATGAGCAAAAAGTCAAAAGATCCAGCAGAATTGATATCTGTCCAGAAAGCCAAGGTTCAAATAAAAATTTTGAATGAGGCACCGTGATTTTTGGGATTAGTGACAGCTCTTAAAGCCACAGTACAAATTTAGGAATCTAAAGTTAAGGAACAAAAGGAGAAATTGGGGATAAACAGTTTAGATGACCAGGAATCTAAAGGACAGATATGAATAACTAACATTTTTAAAATCTGTCTTTGGTGTTAGACATGATTTGCTCAGCACATATATCTTTTCACTTAGAAGGATCTTTTTATAGCCGTGTTTTATTAGCCAATTACTTAACTTGTTTGTTTCTCTAACTCTCCATAAATTTTATAAGTGGAGCTTTATTAGATAAATGAATTGATAATGATTATAGAGTCATCATTTTGCCCTTCTAAACATTGGAAACTGCTTCTGTATATCCATTGGAAAAGAAGGATGTTAGGGCCTTAACTTAATTCTTATTTTTCTGTTTAGATGAGAAATATCATATCTTTGTGTAATTGGCTTTATTTTGAAACAAATTTTTTTTCAGGCCATCTTTGTTTCTCTGACCCAGTTTTTCCCTCTCATCTGTACTTGGCTCCTTTAAAACATGAAACTCGGAAGCAGGCATTTGTGGTCTCATGATGACTGTGTCACTGATTTGGTATGCGATCTTGGCCAACATGCTTAACAGAAGAGGCACAGAAAGGTTAAGCAGGGTTTGAAGAACTGTAAATACTGACCTGCCTCATTAAGATATTGTTTAGGTCCAGTACTTTTTTTTTTTTTTTTTAATTCCAAAGCTAAGCTAAGCAAGGCAAAGCAAAAAAAAAAAAAAAAACAAAAACTCTTTTTCTATTCCCTGTTCCCTTCTAACTCCTTGTTCTCCTTCCTTCCCATATCTGCTGATCAAGTGTGGAGTAGAGAAGATCCCATTTCCATATGTCTCTCCCTTTGGGTCTGTGTTCTTGAACAGTCCAGCAGGATCTTTTGGGTATACTTTTGGGTGCTTGGTCTGTGCAAATGGGGAGTTCTATTTGGGAAAAAATAAAAAATCTGTTTTAAATCATCGTATTTGGCCTATGTAGACGTATACTGTGTATGTTAAAGGATCTAGGTTTAGTCTCAGTCCTGTTCATTGCTAACAGTGTGCACCCAGGCCCTTTTTGAGAGGTAAGAGAAGGGAAGGCTGGGGTCACCAGCCTGCTTGGGAGAAACAAGCTTGTTTACTAGAAAGCCTAGGGGAGGACTTGGTGCTTGAAACCATCTAAGGATCAATGACCATAAGCATCAATTTATTCTTGACCCTAGCAATAAAATGAGCATTAAATTACTTGCCTCCTATGTAGCTCATATGCCTATCATGTATATTAGATTAAAAATTATAAGAAACAATAATGTATTTTAATTCCTTGGAAATATAATTTCAAGGCATAATCATAATAAAACAGGGTTATTGTATTATAACATCTATTTGAAGGCCTGGTGATGTAGATTGTGGTTCCTGCAAATGCAGTCCATAATAGCCAGGGCTGCAAATGGCTCTTTACTAGTTTTGATTTATATGTGGAGCTATAATCCAATTTGCTAGTGAGACTATACTAATGTCTCCTGAGTTGCTGCAAATGGCAAAATATTTTAAAGCTCTAATTTAAAATACATAAATCTGCTCAGGAGTATATTGAGATAAGAGTCAATGGCAAATAAGAGAAAAACTCTTCTTCCTTGCACCAAGGCTGGAAGTCTTGCCATTGTTGACGCCTCCTCCTTTCCCTTGCTCTCCCATTCAATATTAGAGATTTCACTTTGTGTGGCAGACACTGCCAGTTAACCTCCCAATATTCATTCCCTTCCTCCTTCCTTTCCCTTTTACCCTTCCCTTTCTTCATAAAAAACTAGATTTGTAGCTAGGCATATTGTCTCTCAGCTAAAAGACACAATTTCTCAGTTTTTCTTGTATGTGTTCATGTCACTAAATTCTGATTAATGAGATCAAAGGGGGGTGATACATGATACTTCCAGGAAGTCTCCTTTAAAAGGAGAAATTGCACGTTTTTTCCCTTCCTCTCATAGGGAAGTAGTTCTGAGGGAAAATATAATGAATTTGATTTAGGACATATAAATATGAAGCATTGGTAGGTTACTCAAGGTGAAATGTAGAAGAGTCAGAACTTGTAGAGATGGTAGATCTGAATTAAACCATGCAACTCTCTGCTTCTGCTCGCCAGTTGTCTGTTGTCATTAAAATCCAGAAGTCACAGAGTTCCACAGAACTAATGTTGGCCAACACTAGAAGGCCAATAACCTTTTAACTGGTCTCCCCACTTTCAGTCCATGCCTTTTGAAACTATTTTATATATTTTTTCTTAATACAATTTCTTGAAACTGTTTTTATTCATGCTTATTGACTAGAGTTTGATTTTCTTATGCTGATACTCATGGCTTTCCACAATCTGGTCTGAATCCACTTTTTCAATTTTTTTCATTGTGTCTTCTCATGCACCCCATGCTTTAGTCAGACTGCTATAGTCTCTATCTTCTATTTATGTTTCACAATGTAGTCTTTTATGCATTTGCACATATTCAGGATCATTATTAGCCCATATGGAATCTTGGTGCAAAGCAGGTAAAGGTGTCTCTTCCTCAAAATGCTTTATTTTGTTTTTACTAGAACATTTTTGTAATAAGTATATGTCATCCACCTTTGGAGTAACAAGAAAGTTATTAAAATATAAAAATTTTCAAATAATCAAGATGTGAACAATGTAAACAGTGCCTTCTTAGGTATGGCACTTGTCTTTGTAGCACACAAACTGAAGAACCATGAATGAGGCCCTGCTAGTATTGTTACCTCCACCTGAAACACCCACCCATCACCATCTTCATATGTCCAAGGTCTACTCGAATGTTATTTTTATGAAGCCTTTCCTGATTGAAATAATTATTTATTTTTAGAGAGATAGGAAGGGGGAGAGAGAGAGACAGATAGACAGGCAAAGAGAGACAGACAAAAATTGGTTGCCTCCCAGCCAGGGACCAAACTGGCAACCTATGCATGTGCCCTGACCAGGAATAGAACCAGTGATGTTTTGATGAATGGAAAGACAGCCCAACCAACTGAGCCACATGGCCAGGGCACTTTTTGTGATTCCTGAAGTGAAAATAAACCTCCTCTTACCCTGAAAACCCAGGATATTTTATTTGGACCTCTCTCAGGATATTTATAACTTTCTGATAGTATTCTGTTTATTTATGTTCATGTCTCATCAGTCTACTAGACTTAATGCTCTTTGATGGCAGGATGTGTTTATGATTTACTTTTCTAGCTTCACAATACTTGAAAGGGTGCTTTATACTTATGATTACCATATGTCTCAGTTTTCCCAGGACAATCTGGGTTTATACCTATTGCTCTGATGTGAGTAATAATAGTGCCTCATTTCACACTCAATATGCCCCAGTTAGAATGATAAATTGTATAGTCACTCTACTTATGTGATATGCATTCAGTAAGTAATTGATGGATGAATCCATGAATGAATGATAGGAATTAGGTCATCATCAACATAGAAAAGGTAATTGAACCTGTGGAATTGATAAGTCCACCAAAAGAGAGAATAGAAAAGATGAGGGCCATGAAAAAAGACCTATGGAAGATACTTACATTTAAGGGATAGATAGAGGAAAAAGGGTCAATAAAGGAGACAAAGCAGAAGTGGTCAAAGAGGTAGGAGAAAAATCAGGGTAATTTCACTGAAGCCAAAGAGGGAGGATGAAGTGATCAACATTGGTAAATGCTACAGCTAGGTCAAGCAGGATGAATTCTAAGAAAAAGTCATCCAGTCTGCCAATTATTAGGTCATTGCAGACTTTTAAGATAGCACTTCCAATAGAGTGTAATAAAGTGGTGGTGTGGAAGCTGGGTTTCAAGGAGTTAGGGAGTGAACTAATGCTGAGGAAGGAGTCAGTGAGCATTGACTGCATTTGTGAGAAGTTTGACTTGTGAAGGGAAGATGAGAAACAGGATGGTAAGTTGGTTCAAAGTCAGAAGAGCCCTGAATGTGGTTATAGACCATGGGAAGGAGCTATGGAAATAGTTGATGGAACAGTTTCTTTGAGAAGTGGAGAGGGGATGTGGTCAAGTGTCCAAGTAGAAGGCAGAGACAAATGTATTTGAAAAAATAAAGAAAATAAATTAAATGAAAAAAAAAAGTGTCCAAGTAGAGTACGTAGCCTTGACAAAGAAATAGAGGTGTGGCTTTCTCTGAAACTGAAGAGTTGTGGTACAGTATAGCAAAAGCACCATACATGGTGCAATTTGAAGAAAGAAGGGGAATGAGGGAGCCTACGTGGCCACAGTCTTTGCAGTGAAGTAGATGGTGAGGTCATCTGTAAGAGGGCGGACAGCTGGGGTAGCACTGGGGACTCAAGAGCAATGGAAAGTTTGGATTTAGAACAACAGTTCTAAGAAATTCCCGAAGGAGTCAACAAGAGGCCTGCCAAGCTGTAGTGTAAGCCCAGCTGAGGTTCAATCTCCCATATCAAATGAGATAGTTATTTTTACAAAATCCATAGAAGATGTATTTCGCAAGCTTATTAACAAAATATGGTGTTTTTTTTCCTCCAGGAAAAGAATAAAGGAAAACACACTGGCAGTTTACAATGTAGCAGAGAGTTATTAGCGTTTAGTCTTTCTCAAAAGTCTTCCAGAAGCCTATAGCACCCTTAGTGAAAATGAACACTTTCGCAGGTTGTTTGTGGGCAGTTAAGAACATGGACCTAAACAGAACCAAGGATTTTCTCTTTCCTGAGCTACTCTGGGACAATTCTTAAGTTACTCTGCCCAGCAGAGCAAAGGTAAACACTGACATTTCTGTGAGATGGAGCATAATCTTGCAAATAGCCTCGGTAATAAAACCCAATTTAACCAGGAAAACCTTTAAGCTTACAAACGGTCTGTTAAATCCACCAAAGACCAAATGTCAGGCATTGCCCTTTAAAGCCCAAGTAAATGACCACAGTACTGGTGGCTTAAAATGAGAAAAGTTAAACATCTCACATGCCCACAGGTAATCTTTTCAAATGTCGTTTAATCAGATATTCATAATGATTACAGTGTTCTTTAAGGAGGATAACATTTGAAGACAACTGTTTGGCCAAAGTGTTAGGCATTATTTTCTTGAACACAGAGTTTGCTTCTTTGTTTCAGTGGGGAATCAGGGTGGCATTGGTCCAACAGCACAGCTGCCCAAATGCATAAACAAGTGACTCCGATTATTTTTCATCCACCTGTCTAAGCAAAGTGCAGGATCTACACAGATGCACTTAATTAAGGATATTTTCATGTTTGTGTTTCCAGATTCTTCCAATGACACATATCTGAGAGATGAACAGTAATACAGAATATAGGTCTTAGGACAGACATGCATAAGGCACCACAAGCAGTTTCACTTAGATGCCTGTAAATTACTCACAGTTTCCCTCTTTTGTTTACTTAGTGAAAGGATTGTTTATTAAGCACCACCTGCATTAAATTATATGAGCATTCATTTCCTTTGGAAATAATTAAATTGTTGTTTATGCATTTTTCTTTAACCTCATCAACTGTACCATTTCAGGGACATTATAGAGGGAGGAAAAAAGCACACCATCTGGGAATAGCCTTTCTCAATCTCAAGGAGTATGATTTATTCACTTCAGCATGAAAGAATTCACTTATTAACTCTGCCATGTAATTGTAATTAGCAGTTGGATGAGGAGAAGGGCAGACAGATATAGGCAAAAGAATCCCCTTCTCTCCTAGAGAGCCCAGAAAACCTATTTATTTCAATAATAGGAATTATTATAATTATTACCACCAAGCATTAACTAAGTGCCATTACTGTACCAAGGGTGGTGCAAAATGTTCTTTGTTATTTCATATGATTTTCACAACAGCCATGTGGTATGATTAGAAAGTTTTTTTTTAAAAAAAAATGAGAATCCTAATGACCATAGAGATTAAATGATTTCTGTTAACATTCAGCCAGAAAATGATTTCTGTTAACATACAGTGGAAGAGTTTAGATTTGAATCCAGGTTTTCTGATAGATATCCCTCAGCTAATATCTTAGTTGTTAATTGGAAGAACACATTTTGAGGTTTTGGCATTCCAAAATTGGAAGTACCCTTAAAGACATATCTTCTTTGTGAAAGGTTATGGAGCAAGTGTATACCTTCTCTACAACGAGTACTAATTTTTTCTGCCTGCACCTACATTTGTTCATTTTGCACATTTGTTAATTTACTGATGAATTTGCTTTTCCTGAACTATTACTTGTTCATCTCTGAGTACTCATAGCAGTATAAAAAGACAAGTTTGAAATCTAAAAATATTGTAGTAGTTTACATAAATGGCTGCTCAATTCTAAAAGAGCTCTGATTTTACCAGCTAGTAATTATAGACTTAGCCATGCTTTTTACCCAATCATAGCCACTGAAATATAACTTCCTCCTGCTTAAGCCTGATCAAAGATTATCAGGGAAGATCACAGGTGCATGTTTGTTCTCGGAGAGAAGAGTTAGAGCTAGTTTCCACCATACAGTATCCAGAAAAATTAAATATCCTGGCACATTCCAGGTCAGATCCGTAAGTGCCCCAGCTCGCTTTTCTAACCCCTAGCTAGTGCCACCCAAACCTTACTTTTTAAGTTTTTTTCTTACTTATTTATTAAAAATTGTTTATTGTTATTCTGTTACTGTTGTCCCAATTTTTCCCTTTTTTCCCTCCTCTGCCCGTCCCACCTCCCGCTCCCACAGTCAATCCCCACACCATTGTCCATGTCCATGGGTCATACATGCATGTTCTTTGACTAGTCCCTTCCCCTTCTTTTCACCATTTTCCCTCTCCCCTTCCCCTCTGGCAGTTGTCAGTCTATTCTATGTTTCAATGCCTCTGGTTCTATCTTGCTCATTAGTTTCTTTTGTTCATTAGATTCCTTTTATAAGTGAAACCATATGGTATTTGTCTTTCACCAACTGGCTTATATCACTTAGCATAATGCTCTCCAGTTCCATCCATGCTATTGCAAAAGGTAGGAAGGAGTTCCTTCTTTCTTTCTGCTGCATAGTATTCCATTGTGTAAAGGTACCACACTTTTTTGATCCAGTCATCTACTAATGGGCACTTAGACTGTTTCTAGCACTTGTCTATTTTAAATAGTGCTGCTATGAACATATGGGTGGACAAGTTCTTTTGAATTGGTGTTTTGGGATTCTTAGGGTATATTCCCAGCGGTGGAATCATGGGGTCAAAAGGCAATTCCATTTTTACTTTTTTGAGGAAATTTTCTACAGTGGCTGCACCTAGTGCACCCACCAACAGTGTACTAGGGTTCCCTTTTCTCCACATCCTTGCCAGCACTTATTTTTTGTTGATTTATTTAAGGATGGCCATTCTGACAGGGGTGAGGTGATATCTCATTGTGGGTTAAATTTGCATCTCTCTGATGGCTAGTGATGTTGAGCATCTTTTCATGTCTATGGGCCATATGTAGCTTCTCCTTGGAGAAGTGTCTATTCAGGACCTTTGCCCATTTTTTAATTGGATTGTTTGTCTTCCTGGTATGGAGTTGTGTAGATTCTTTATATATCTTTGTGATCAAACCCTTGTCCGAGGTATCACTGGCAAATATGTTCTCCCATACTGCCAGTTCCCTTTTCATTATGAGGATAGTTTCTTTAGCCATGTGGAAGTTTTTAATTTGATGTAATACCATTTGTTTATTATTTTCCTTTGTTTTCCTTGCCCTAGGAGATATATTGGTGAAAATACTGCTGTGTGGGATATCTGAAATTATACTATGTTTTCCTCTAGGATTTTATGGTATCAAGATTTATATTTAAGTCTTTTTAAGTCATGACATCATAAAAGTCCTGGAGGAGAAGGTAAGCTGGAAACTCTCAGATATTCCATGCAGCAATATTTTCACAGATATGTCCCCTAGAGTAAGGGACATAAAGGAAAGAATAAACAAATGGGACTTCATCAAAATAAGAAGCTTCTGCATGGCTAAAGAAAACATCAGCAAAACGAAAAGGGAACCAACCATATGGGAAATATATTTGCCAATGATACCTCGGACAAGGGTTTGATATTCAAAACATATAAATAACTCACATGACTCCACGCAAGGAAGACAAACAATCCAGTTTAAACATGGACAAAGGACCCGAACAGACACTTCTCCAAGGAGGACATACAGAGGGCCCAGAGACATATGAAAGCATGCTCATCAGCACTAGCCATCAGAGAAATGCAAATTAAAACCACAAGGAGATACCACTTCACACCAGTCACAATGGCCAGCATAAACAAATCAACAACAAACAATGGGTACTGGCGAGGTTGTGGAGAAAAGGGAACCCTAGTACACTGTTGGTGGGAATGCAGACTGGTGCAGCCACTGTGGAAAACAGTGTGGAATTTCCTCAAAAAGCTAAAAATGGAACTGCCTTTTGACCCGGTGATTCCACTGCTGGGATTATACCCTAAGAATCCTGAAACACCAATTCAAAAGTACCTGTGCACCCCAATGTTCATAGCAGCACAATTGACAATATTCAAGTGCTGGAAGAAACTTAAGTGCCCATCTTTAAATGAGTGGATCAAAAAACTGTGGTACATATATGCAACGGAATACTATGCAGCAGAAAGAAAGAAGGAATTCCTCCCCTTCATGACAGCATGGATGGAACTAGAGAAGATTATGCTAAGTGAAATAAGCCAGTTGGTGGGACAAATGCCATATGATCTCACCTATAAGTGGAATCTAATCAACAAAAGAAACAAGCAAGCAAAATAGAACCAGAGACATTGAAATAAAGAACAAACTGACAGTAACCAGAAGGTAGGTAGGAGGAAGGTGACGGGGGAAAGAAGGGGAAGGGTCATCAAGAACATGTATAAAGGACTCATTGACAAAACCAAAGGGTAGGATTGAGGGTGGGAGGTGGGAGTGGGTAGGGTGGGGGAGAGTGGTATGTGGAAAGTGGAGACAACTGTGCTTGAAGAACAATAAAGAAATTTTTAAAAGACTTATATTCAAGTCTTTTATCCATTTTGAGTTTATTCTGGTGTATGGTGTAATTTGGTGGTCCAGTTTATTTTTTTTTTTACATATATCAGTCCAATTCTCCCAATACCATTTATTGAAGAGGCTATTTTTACTCCATTGTATGCTCATGACCCCTTAGTAAAATATTAATTGACCATAAAGCCATGGGTTTATTTCTGGGCTCTGTATTCTGTTCCATTGATCTATGTGTCTGTTCTTATGCCAGTATCAGACTGTTTTAATTAGAGTGGTCTTGTAGTATGGACTGATATCAGGTATTGTAATCAGGTATTGTAATCCCTCCTACTTTGTTCTCCTTTCTCACAATTACTGAGGCTATCTCGGGTCCTTTTTGGTTCCATAGAAATTTTTCAAGTATTCGTTGTAGATCTGTGTAATATATCATTGGTATTTTAATAGGAATTGCGTTGAATTTATAGAGTGTTTTGGGTAGTATGGGCATTTTAATGATGTTAATTCTTCCAATCCATGAACATGGTATATACTTTATTTATTTGTATCCTCCTCATTTTCTTTCTTCAGAGTTCTTGTTGCTCTAGTAAATGGATTTTTTTCCCCTAGTGTGTCTTTCTAATGGTTCACTGTTGGTGTACAAAAAGGCCATTGATTTCTTAATATGACTTTGTATCCCACTATTTTGCGATTCACTTATTAGCTTGAGTAGTTTTTTTGGTGGTGACTACAGGGTTTTCTATGTACACTATCATGTCTTCTGTGAATAATGACAGTTTTACTTCCTTTCCAGTTTGAATGCCTTTTATTTATTTTTCTTGTCTGATTGCTGTGGCTAGAACTTCCAGTACCATGTTTAATAAGAGTGGTTAAAGCAGATACCCTTGTCTTATTACTGGTCTTAAGGGGAAATCCCTAATATTAAACAATTTTTTTGAATGGATGGAAGGAGATTGATGTGGGGTGGTGAACACAAAATACAGTATACAGATGATGTATTAGAGAGTTGTACACCTTATTGTTTAAAATTTTATTTCTGCCATTACCTATGCAGTGGAAGGCAGAAATCTTTAGTGGGTTAGGGTGAGCTAGTATGCAAACACTGGAGGACTACATGATGCATTCCCCATTAGCTTGCTCTGTTCTTCAAGTGACTGGTTCAGTGCCTGCAGCATGCTCTGGGTTGTTTCCAGACCAGTGGCCATGTTATTGATACAGAGGATATATTGACTTGATTGTTCACGGGGTACTCCAACTGAACTGTATTTGCTCCTGCAGGCTATTAAGCTTTTAGATCTTTGCAGCCATTCTGTAGCTTCAAATCCTAATTGGTTTCCAATAGAATGTGAACCAATTATGTAGCCTAATGAAAGAAAAAAACCTTTGCTGAAAGCATGAATTCTAATACCAATTTCATGAACTCTCTAGGCCTACATGTGATTGGCAGGCATAGATGTTAAGGGGATACAAGACCAAGAATAACAAACAAATACAGTTTTTACAGTCACATTATTACTTATACTTTGTAGAAAATTAACAAATGTGGAGCCAAGTCATATAAACAAAGGACAGCCTTGGAAAAGATTCTCTGTGGTAACAGATTTTCCTAATTCTGAACCATAGATCTCATCAACTATTGAAACACAGGTTTCTCTTTGATGCAGTTTCCTACGTAGCCACTAATAATTGTTTCATTTTCCTGCATTGTAATGCATTATAGGAAAAGAATAATTATATTTCAACCCTATCACTCACTACTTATTTTAAATTAATTTATACTGACATAAAGCCAGGCACAATGTAAAGACTAAAAGGGCCACTTCAAGTCTAATTACTTTGTGCCTATTAACAATTACTTTGAAATTGAAAAGTGTATGAATTTACATCCTCACAAATACTGAGACAACACAAATATTGGAGCTAAGTGTATGTATCTTAGTTACAATTCAGTGTTTATAATCAAAATAAACATTGAGTCCAATTCAAGTGTTTGCTCCTGTACACATAATAGAGAAAACAAACAAGAAGAGGAAAAATACATTTGTATTTTCATTGATTTATGTGCAAAGTGAGGAATTGCTCACTTTGATGTACATCAAATTAGACTGATGTACACCAATTATATTTATTTTGTCCAAAGTGGTCTTCACTTAGAAAATCTAGTTGCTTCTATTCTTTTACATTTTTAATTTTTTTAAAAAACTTTATTTATTTATTTATTTATTTTTAGAGAAGCAGGGGGAGGGAAAGAAACATCAATGTGAAAGACAATCATTGACCTGTTGCCTCTCAGATGCGCCCTGACCAGGGACTGAACCTACAACCTAGGCATGTACCCTGACCAGGAATTGGACCAGTAACCTTTTCCTTTGTGGGACAGTGCCCCACAAACTGGGCCACACCAGTCAGGGCCTAGTTGTTTTTATTGGTAGATAGAATTTATACTTAATTGTTGAAAAGATGGACTATTTAAACATTAGATTTAAATAATATTTATAAAAATCCCATTTGTAACATACGTTCATTCTTCTCATGCATTTTATTACTGGAGTTACTCTTTTTCCTGTCTCTTTACATATTTTTTTCATTACCATTTATCCCTTTTATACCCTCTTCCACCTCCACCCATTCCCTTACACCCCCTACCCCAGGATAATCACTGCAGTGTTTGTCCATATCCATGAGTCCTTTTTCTTTTTTTCTTTTTTTGATGGTAAAAAAATTTAAATTTATTGCCCCACTTTATTTTTTTCCCCCAAGCATTTATTTATTTTTTTTAAGTACATTTGTCTCTGCCTCCCCCCCACCACTTTCCCTTGCCCCCTCCTCCTTCCCTCCCTCAGCTCTTCCCCTTTGGTTTTGTCCATGAGTCCTTGCTATATGTTCCTTGATTTTCCCTTCCCTTCCCTTTCCCTGCCCCCCCCTCCTTCCCTCTTGTCTCTATTGATTTCTTTTCCTTTCAGTGTTGCTGGTCATATTTTCCTTGCATCTTTGTATTATTGGTTAGGTTCTGCTTATAGGTGAGATCATATGGCATTTGTCTTTCGCCCCCTGGCTACTACCTTTTGATCCAGTGATTCCCCTGTTGGGACTATACCCTAAGAACACCAAAATGCCAATACAAAAGAACCTATGCACCCCAATGTTCATTGCAGCACAATTTACAATAGCCAAGTGTTGGAAGCAACCTAAATACCCATCAGTAGATAATTGGATCAAAAAATTATGGTACATATACACAATGGAATACTACGCAGCAGAAAGAAAAAAAGAACTACTAAACTTCGCGACAGCATAGATGGAACTGGAGAGCATTATCCTTTTTCTTTTTGATTTGATCCCTCCAACCCCAACCTCCCCACCCCATAGCTGCCATCCTGCTATCTATCTTTGAGTCTGTCTCTATTTTGCTTGTTAGTTCATTTTGTTCATTAGATTCCACATATGAGTGAAAGTATAATGGTACTTGTCTTTCTCTGATTGGCTTATTTCACTTAGCATAATGTTCTCCAAGTCCATTGCTGCTATCACAAAAGGTAATATTTCCTTCTGTTTTATGGCTAAGTAGTATCTTACTGTGTAGATTTTTTTTAATCCATTCATCTACGGATGGACTCTTGGGCTGCTTTCAAATCTTGTCTATTGTGAAAAATGCTGCAATGTACATAGGGGTGCTTATATTCTTTCAAATTAGTATATTGGGTTTCTTCAGATAAATGGCCAGAAGTGGAATCACTGGGTCATAAGACAGTTCCATTTTTAATTTTTTGAAGTAACTCCAAATTGCATTACACAGTCTGCATTCCCACTAACAGTGCAAAACGTTCCCCTTTCTTCACATCCTTGTCAGCACTTGTTTGTTGATTTATAGAGGATAGCCATTCTGATAGGTGTGAGTTTAAATTTGCATTTTTCTGATGATTAGTGATGTTGAGCATCTTTTCATGTGTCTGTTGGACTCAATGGAGAAGTGTCTATTCAGGTCCCTGTCCATTTTTTAATTGGATTATTTGGGTTTTTTTGGTGCAGAGTTTTATAAGTTCTTTATCAATTTTGGTTATTAACCCCTGATCAGATGTATTGGCAAATATGTTCTCCCATTCAGTGGGTTATATATTCATTTTGATGTTGGTTTCCTTTGCTATGCAAAATTTTTTTTAGTTTGATATAGTCCCATTTCTTTATGGTTTTTTTTTGTTTGTTTGTTTCCCTTGCCTGAGGAGATATATCTGACAAAATATTGCCGTGGGCAATGTCTGAGATTTTACAGCTTGTGTTATCCTCAAGAATTTTTACAGTTATCTGTCGAACATTTAAGTCTTTAATCTATTTTGATTTTTTTCTTTTGTGTGGTATAAGAAGATGGTTGAGTTTCATTTTTCTGTCCAGTTATCCCAAAACCATTTATTGAATAAACTATTGTTAGCCCATTGTATGTGCTTGCTTTCTCTGTCAAATATTTTTTAAAAGTTTTATTGTTGTTCAGTTACGTTTGTCCCCATTTCCCCCCATTACTCCCTTGCCCTACTCACCCCCTACCTTCCACATTCATTCTTCCTGTGCCCTGTTGTCTTTGTCAAATATTAATTGACTATAAAGGTGTGAGCTTATTTCTGGGCTCCCTATTCTGTTCCATTGATCTATGTGCCTGTTTTAATGCCAGTACGATGCTGTTTTGATTACTTTGGGGTTATTGTGTAGTTTGATATTAGGTAGCATGATTCCTTGAAGTTTGCTTTTAATTTTTGTATTTTTAAAATTCTTTTATTGTTCAAATACATTTGTCTCCATTTTCCTGCTACCACGTTTCCCTGCCCCACCCATCCCCACCTCCCTCCCTCAATCCTTCCTCACTTTGGCTTTGTTCATGGGTCCTTTATACATATTACTTGATTTGACCCTTCCCCCTCTTTTCCCTGTTCCCCTACTCCCGCCTTTCCTCTCATTATGGTCGGTTTCTTTTTTCTTTCACTGTTGTTGGTTCTATTTTGCTTGCTTGTTTCTTTTGTTGATTAGATTCCACTTATAGGTGAGATCATATGGCATTTGTCCCACCAACTGGCTTATTTCACTTAGCATAATCTTCTCTAGTTCCATCCATGCTGTCATGAAGGGGAGGAATTCCTTCTTTCTTTCTGCTGCATAGTATTCCGTTGCATATATGTACCACAGTTTTTTGATCCACTCATTTAAAGATGGGCACTTAAGTTTCTTCCAGCACTTGAATATTGTCAATTGTGCTGCTATGAACATTGGGGTGCACAGGTACTTTTGAATTGGTGTTTCAGGATTCTTAGGGTATAATCCCAGCAGTGGAATCACCGGGTCAAAAGGCAGTTCCATTTTTAGCTTTTTGAGGAAATTCCACACTGTTTTCCACAGTGGCTGCACCAGTCTGCATTCCCACCAACAGTGTACTAGGGTTCCCTTTTCTCCACAACCTCGCCAGTACCCATTGTTTGTTGTTGATTTGTTTATGCTGGCCATTGTGACTGGTGTGAAGTGGTATCTCCTTGTGGTTTTAATTTGCATTTCTCTGATGGCTAGTGCTGATGAGCATGCTTTCATATGTCTCTGGGCCCTCTGTATGTCCTCCTTGGAGAAGTGTCTGTTCGGGTCCTTTGTCCATGTTTAAACTGGACTGCTTGTCTTCCTTGCGTGGAGTCATGTGAGTTATTTATATGTTTTGAATATCAAACCCTTGTCCGAGGTATCATTGGCAAATATATTTCCCATATGGTTGGTTCCCTTTTCGTTTTGCTGATGTTTTCTTTAGCCATGCAGAAGCTTCTTATTTTGATGAAGTCCCATTTGTTTATTCTTTCCTTTATGTCCCTTGCTTTAGGAGACATATCAGTGAAAAAATTGCTGCGTGGGATATCTGAGAGTTTCTTTCCAATGTTCCCCTCTAGGACTTTAATGGTGTTGCGACTTATATTTGAGTCTTTGATCCATCTTGAGTTTATTTTTGTGTATGGTGTCAGCTGATGATCCAATTTCAATTTTTTGCATGTAGCTGTCCAGTTCCCCCAATACTATTTGTTGAAGAGGGTATTATTGCTCCATTTTCTGCTTCTGCCCCCTTTGTCAAATATTAGATGCCCATATAGACCTGGACTTATTTCTGGGCTTTCTATTCTGTTCCACTGGTCTATGAGCCTGTTCTTGTGCCAGTACCAGATTGTTTGGAGTATAGTGGCTTTGTAGTAGAGTTTGGTGTCCGGTATTGTGATCCCTTCTACTTTGTGTTTCTTTCTCAAAATGGCTGAGGCTATCCGGTGTCGTTTATGATTCCATATAAATTTCTGAAATGTCTGTTCTATTTCTGTGAAATATGTCATTGGTATCTTAATAGGGATTGCGTTGAATCTATAAATTGCTTTGGGTAGTATGGACATTTTGAGGATATTAATTGTTCCAATCCATGAGCACGGTATATGATTCCATTTATTTGTGTCTTCCTTAATTTCTTTCTTCAGTGTTGTATAGTTTTCTGCGCACAGGTCTTTTACGTCTTTGGTTAAATTTATGCCTAGGTACTTTATTTTTCTTCTTGCTATATCGAATGGTATTTTTTCTCTGATTTTTTCTTCTTCTATTGCATTGCTGGTGTACAAAAATGCCTTTGATATCTGAATGTTGACTTTCTATCCTGATGTTTTGCCAAATTCACTTATTAGGTTAAGGAGTTTTTTTGGTAGAGTCTACAGGGTTCTCTATATACACTATCATGTCATCTGCAAACAATGATAGCTTTACTTCCTCCTTTCCTATTTGGATGTATTTTATGTCTTTCTTTTGTCTGACCGCTGTGGCTAGGACTTCCAATATGATGTTGAAAAGAAGCGGTAAGAGCGAACATCCTTGTGGTGTTCCCGATCTTAGTGGGAAAGCTTTCAGCTTTTGCCCGTTGAGTATGATATTGGCTGTAGGTTTTTCATATATGGCCTTTATTACATTGAGGAATGCCCCATTTATTCCCATTTTGTTTAGTGTTTTGATCATAAATGGGTGCTGTACCTTATCAAATGCTTTTTCTGCATCTATCGAGATGATCATGTGGTTTTTGTCTTTTCTTTGATTTATGTGGTGTATCACGTTTACTGATTTGCGTATATTGAACCATCCCTGCATGCCTGCGATGAATCCCACTTGATCGTGGTGGATAATCTTTTCAGTGTATTGCTGGATGTGGTTTGCCAATATTTTGTTGAGGATTTTAGCATCTATGTTCATCAGCGAAATGGGCCTGTAGTTTTCTTTCCTTGTAGGGTCTTTATCTGGTTTTGGGATCAGGGTAATGCTGGACTCATAGAAAGAGTCTGGGAGTCTTCCTTCCTCTTGGATTTTTTTTTGAATAGTCTGAGAAGGACAGGGGTTAGCTCTTCCTTAAGTGTTTGTAAAATTGTCCTGTGAAACCATCTGGCCCTGCGCTTTTGTGTGCCTGGAGTGTATTGATTACTGCTTCAATTTCCCCAGCTGTTATCCGTCTGTTCAACCTTTCTGTTTCTTCCTCCTTCAGTGTTCGAAGATTATACTCTTCTAAAAATTTGTCCATTTCATCAAGGTTTTCAAATTTCTTGGCATATAATTGTTCATAGTAGTTTCTGACAATCCTTGGTATTTTGTGGTATCAGTTGTTATTTCTCCTCTTTCGTTTCTGATATTATTAATTTAGATCCCCTACCCTTTTTTCTTGTAGAGTCTGCTTAAAGGCTTGTCAATTGTATTTATCTTTTCAAAGAACCAGCTTCTGGATTGGTTGATCCTTTCAATTGTTCTATTCATCTCTTTGTCATTCAGTTCTGCTCTAATCTTGACTATTTCCTTCCTTCTACTTGCTCTGGGATTTATTTGTTGTTGTTTCTCCAGTTCTTGAAGTTGTAGTGTTAGGTCTTTTATTTGAAATGTTTCTATCTTTTTAAGGTAAGCCTGTATTGCTATGAACTTCCCTCTCAGGACCGCCTTTGCTGTGTCCCATAGGTTTTGGACTGTTGTCTGTTCATTTTCATTTGTTTCCAGAAATTTTTTGATTTCTTCTCTTATTCATTCTTGACCCATTCATTGTTTAATAGTCTACTGTTCAGTCTCCATGAGTTTCCAAGTTTTTGAAGTTTCTCTTTGAGGTTGATTTCCAGTTTCAAGCGCTTGTGGTCCGAGAAAAATTTTGGTATTATTTCAATTTTCCTGAATTTGCTGAGGTTTGCTTTGTGTCCTATCATGTGGACTCTCTTTGAAAAACTGCCATGAGCATTTGAAAAGAATGTGTATTTTTCTTCTTTGGGATGTAAGGTTCTATATATGTCAGTTAAGTGTCTTTGATTCAGTGTGTCATTCAGAGCTACAATATGTTTACGAATGTTTTGTTTGGAAGATCTGTCCATTTTGGACAGTGGGGTGTTGAAATCCCTTACTATCAGTGTGTTGCTGTCTACATCTTTTTTGAAGTCATCCAACAATTTCCTTATAAACTTGGGGGCTCCTATATTGGGAGCATATAAGTTTACAATGTTGATTTCTTCTTGATAGATTCTTCCTTTAAGTATTATAAAGTGCCCCTCTGGGTCTCTTCTTATGGCCTTTGTTTTGAAATCTACTTTGTCTGATACAAGTAGGGCAACCCGGGGCCTTTTTCTCTTGCCCATTTGCTTGGAATATTTTTTTCCATCCCTTTACTTTCAATCTGTGTAGGTCCCTTGCTCTGAGGTGGGTCTCTTGTAGGCAGCATATGTGTGTGTCATGTTTTCTTATCCATTCAGCTACCCCGTGTCTTTTGATTGGGGCATTTAGTCCACTCACATTGAGATATATTACTGATAGAATCTTACTCATCTTTTCTCTTTGTACCTGTGTTCCTCTGTCTCTCATTGTTTTCCTTCATCTTCTTAAACCAGTCCCCTTAGCATATCTTGGAGTGCTCGTTTGGTAGAGATGTATTCTTTTAGCCTTCTCTTGTTTGGGAAACTCTGTATTTCCCCTTTTGTTTCAATTGAGAGCCTAGCTGGGTAGAGCAGCCTTGGCTGTAGGCCCTTGCTTTCCATGACTTGGAATATTTGTTCCCATTCCCTTCTGGCTCGTAGTGTTTCTGTTGAGAAGTCAGCTCCTAGGCATATCGGGGCCCCCTTGGATGTTACTTTCTCCTTCTCCCTTGCTGCCTTGAGGATTCTCTCTTTGTGTTTGATAGTTGCCATTTTAATGATGATGTGTCTTGGAGTGGACCTCTTTGAGTCCCTCTTGAGTGGGGTCCTCTGTGCCTCCTGGATCCATGAGAGCCTTTCTCTCCTCACATTAGGGAAATTTTCCATAATTTTTTTTTAGAGGAGTTTCTCTATCTCTTGTTCCTCTTGTTCTCCTTCTGGTATCCCTATTATACGGATATTATTGCGTTTCAGGTTGTCCTGCATTTCCCTAAATGCCTCTTCATTCTTTTTGGTCTTTTTTCCATTTCTTGTTCTTTCTGGGAGCTTCTTTCTACCTCATCTCCCATCTCACTGATTCGATCCTTGGCTTCTTCTTGGCTGCTTTGTATTCCTTCTACTGTGTTCTTCAATTCAGAAATGGTATTCTTCATATCCTCTTATGTCTTCCTGATGGTTTCTATGTCCTTTTCCAGATTCCTATAGTGTGCTGTAAGATCCTGATAGTTTTTCTGCAGTTTCTCATAGTTATCTTTGAGCTGGCTGAGCTCATTGAGCTTCCTTAGAGCCATTGTTTTGAATTCAGTATCTGATAATTCCCTTGCCTCTATTTCACTTAGCTCTCTCTGTGGGGAGTCCCCTTTTCCACTCATTTCGGGGGAAATTCTTTTTCTTCCCATTTTTGTGGGTCTGTTAAGTAATTTGCTTATTTATTTATTTTTGTATTTATTTTTGCTTCCGGTTCAATTGCACTGTCTAGATTTCCTGACTTTGTGGATTAATCTTCTATTGTAGTCGGTGGGTCTTTTTATTTATTTAGTTCTTTATTTTTCCCTTTACTTTTCTTTCTGGGCCTGTCTCTGATTATGTCAGTTGTTGACGTTATATGACCTCTGTTTGTTTGTTTGAGCCTTCCAGGGGTCTACTGTCTGTGCCTGACTCCTGCTTCGAGCAACTCTGTGACCCCTTCGGTCAGGGCTGGGCTATTTTTGGGGATCGCTCTGCACCCTCACGCCGGCTCCTTGATCATGCTCGCCGACCAGGCAGGATATTCCGTCCGCATGGGCTCTCGCGTTCTTGCCCTAGCCCAGGGGGCTTATTCGCGACCTCGCGTATTTGTCTGGCTCCCCTGGCCGGGGAGCTCTCTGGTACTTGTCTGTGTAGGGTCTTCTATTGTGTGTTTTCCCCGCTTTTGGCTCTTTGGGTTCGGTGCTTGCTCTCGCCAAATGGAAACTACGGAATGGGAGGAAGTCAGCTCCAGGACTCTCCAGGTAATCCTGTCTCCGGTCTCTTCTTCTGGGACTCTGTTCTGCTCTGTGACCCTTTTGGCCCGGGATCTACTAATTTTGTGGGCCGCTCTGCAATTGCGGGCCGGGCGGGTCAATTTATGCCTGCCCTTGCCGCTCTGTGCACTCCCTTGCAGACCATATGGGTGCCAATCTGTGGGAGGCCTCGCTGGCTGGTGCAAGTGTTTGTGAGCCCGTGCGGGTCACACACACGCTCGCCAACCCTTGCCGGTTACTCGGCGCAAGTGTGCGCACCTGCGCTGTGTGGTTTTGGGGTGTCTATATGTGCTTTTCTGCTTTTGGCTCTTTGTGGGTGTGGCCTTTTCCCGCACAATGGAGACTTCGGCAAGGAGAAGGAATCGGGACTCCCTGGTTCCTCCTTCCATTCTTTCCCCAATGCCTCCATTTCCAGTGTCTCCTTGGGGGTCTCTGGGCAATTCTGTGACCCCTTCGGCCAAGGATCCTCCACCTGTTCGGACTGCGTGTCAATTGCTGGCAGTCTTGTTCATGCGTGCCCCGCTTCTGCCTCTTTGGGGTCATGCCTTTCCAGCCCACAATGGATACTACAGAACTGGAAGGGAGTCGGGACTCCCGGTTCCTCCTCCCATTCTTTCCCCAATGCCTCCTTCTCCAGTCTCTCCTCAAGGCTCTCCCCACCAGTCTGCACTTAGCCCTCCAGCCTCACATGCGCAGAAGCTGTGTGTGGAGCGCAGAAAAGGCAGGTTAACTGATTCCTTTATGCCTGAGTGAGATGGTAGCTGCAGAGTGGGAGGTGCGTTATCACCGCGGCTCCACCGGCCGCTGTGTCAATTCTCTTCACAAAGTTTTCCTCACCAGTCTTTTCCCAGGCACCAGCCCACCCTGCTGCCGCCTCTACCCAGAGATCAAGGAGGGTGGCTCCCACTGCAATTTTTGCGTTGGCCCTTTAATTGTCTCTTTGCATCCCCAGCCACCTGTCTGGCAGAGAGCACCCCTAAGCTTTTCGGGGTGCGTTTTGTCTGTATTTTCTTGGTTTTAGCTGCTGTAGTTGAGGGGTCCCTGTTTATGATCCAGACTCCGTTCTTCTCGGGGGAAGCTAACTGGCCATTTCATTGTCCCTCTGGTGCTAGTGCCTGTGGGCACCCAGCCCACCCTCTTGAATCTCCGCCGCACTTCTCACCCGTTGGGATGTGTGAGAGTCGAATCCACTGTCTGTCCGTGGCTCCAAGGCTCCTCCTCCACTATCGTTCCATTGTTTCCCAGGTGATTACTCCACTATTTAGTTGCAATTCCAGTTTGGTCTTGGGAGGAGGTCAGCGTGACTCCCATTCACTCCTCCGCCATCTTCCTCTAGTCCACCAACATCTGTTTTTAATTGAAGAAATGCAGTTGTTGAGACAGGTATAGATTTTTGGGGAGAGGCAGTTGTCTTGGTTAGTCTTCGTTCTCAGGATGCTCAGAATAAGCTGAATGCCAATTATGGTGATTACTTCAACCCTGGTTCCTGGTAAATTCTCTTTTCCTATCTCTATTAGTGTTTTAATATCTCTAGATATTAAAGATATTATAGAGTTATTTATATCTTTATTTTTACCATCCTTGGTACATATATCTTTGTATTTTTTATTGTTCATTGTATCAAATTCAGAAAAAAGTGGATTATAAATAATAAATTCAAAAGAAACAAGTAAATAGATAATAAACAAACCAGACCTTCTGTAGGGTGAAGTGATGTTTACTTAAACCTTCATCAGAGGTATTTGACACTTGGCTGGACTGATACCTGATTTAGGCATCTCAAACTGCAGAAGGCTTTTTTTTTTTTTTTAAAAAAAAAAGATTTTATTTATTTAGTTTTAGAGAGCGGGGAAGAGAGGGAAGAGAAGGAGAGAAACATTAGTGTATGAGAGAAACATCTGTTGGTTGCCTCTCGCATGCCCCCAACTGGGGACCTGACCTGAATCTCAGGCATGTTCCTGATTGGGAGTTGAACTGGGGACCACCAGTCAGGGCTGCAAAAGGCTCTTTTTGTCCTACTCAATTTTTATAGGTTTCAAAATGGGGCAAATACCTTTCCTACTTTTTTCTTCTTCTTGGGGGTGGTAGATTGTCCTTGCTTCTTTAAACTTGGACTCTTCCATTATCAACTAATCTTCAGTCAAAGAAAGTTTATCTGATGCAAGAAGACCAGTATTTTGTCAGGTGGGAGTGTTGAATGTTGGATTATGCAGCTTGTATCATGTATCTTCCTAATGTGCCAAGGAGTAACTTTTGCAACTGGTGATTTTAAACATCAGGAAAGAGACATGAGAGGTGTGAAGGAGATGAGAGCCAGAGCAGCTGGCAGTGATGGTCAGCAGGTGGGAATAGACTAAGAGGAGGAGAATTGAAGGCTCTAAGCAGTATGTGTAGCAGAGTACTCTAGGTAGTGGGGCTGGGTGTAGAACTACACTTCACAGGAGAAAGTAGGTAAAAGAAAACAAGAGAATAAACCCTCTTCACAAAGAGAACTCCTATCTTTCAAAGTTCCAGCTCAAAAACAGTCTTCTCCTCTCCTTCCCAAGGCAGAAGTAGTCTCTGCTTTGTCTGACATTTTGTAGCACATTGTTTATACTGCTTTTATGGCACTTACCACCTTTCTACTGTATTTGTGGAAGTCTGTCCTGTCCTGGAATGAGTGACCCTTGAAGGTAATTTTTCACCTTTACCTCTCAGAGGCCTGGCTCTGTCCTGGACTGTAGAGTTGTTAGTAGTTTGTTGAATAGCACAGTCTGAATCCGTAACAATGTTGATTGATTTCTCACACTAAGGGGCCTGACTGTTGGCCTATAAAAGAGTTGTATGTCCTGATACCACAATTTCTCCCATTTAAATCATCTCATAACTGAGGTCCCAATAGGGTCTCAAGATCTTTAAAATTGTGTATGAAATAGAGCTACCTTGGGGTGGCTACAGATCTCTTGATGCTTTGTGCTTGGGTAGCTATTAGTCTTTGGGAAGGAATCTTGCTTTTCATGGCACCGTCACACTGATTTACAAAATGGCATGCCAAGGAAAGACTAAAAAGCCTCTCTTCTCCCCACCTCCGATGTTGACTTCACTTTAGAAGGGGGTGATAGCTTTTGTGTTGATTAAACTTTGTGAAGAGCTCTATTCAGTGAAAGCCTCCTATCTTGCAAAAGTCAGCTTTTCCTTTTTCATTTTTTAAAACATTTCATTCATTTTTTGAAAGAGAAAGGAAAGGGTTAGGGAACCAAACCAACAACCCAGGAATATACTCTGACTAGGAATCAAACCAGTGTTATTTTGCTTTGTGGGACGATGCCCAGCCCACTGAGCAACACTGGTCAGGGCAAAGTCAGCTTTTTCTTACAGTGGGACCACCATGGTCTTCCTCCCATCCAAGTATTGACCAGGCCCGACCCTGCTTAGCTTCCAAGATTGGACGAGATTGGGTATGTTCAGGGTGGTATGGCTGTAGACTTGGTCTTCCTGACTGTCATTTTCAAACTTTGCGACAAAGCTTGGCTCTCTCTATGTGGCCACTTCATGGCCTTGGAGGAGCCTCATTCACATTTATTTCCCTTTTGGTTGAAGAGAAACAGCATTCTTTTTTAATCCCAGTGGTGCTTAATTGGAAAAGTGCAGAAGTGGAGGGTGAGGTGGCTATATTTTTCTAAAAGGGATGTCCTTAAATAGGCAAGTATATGTCTCTTCACATGTCATTTGTCCCGTCAGTCACTGTCTTAGGAGCAATAAGGTCTTTGTTTTTTGTCATATTGTTTCTGAAGATCTTAACCCCCCCCCATTTCCTCACACTTATGCCAGTCATGTGCACCTTACTCCTAGCCTCTCCCCTACCCAAACTTCATGCTCCCAGACCCTCAGGCACTCAGACTGTCTCTTTCTTCTGGCTTATCAAAATGTGTTTTCTGGAAAGGATCTTGTATAGGTCAGTTCATTTCTTAATTGCATTAAGGCCACAATGTTATCCTTTTCTAGGATTATTTTCATATTGTTTTATTTACATTTGTTAAATAAATGGCTTCCTGTCCCCTGCCTTTTTTTCCTTCAAATTAAGGCATTAGGAAATAATTAGGGGATAGATTATAAGGTAGGCAGTAATTCTTTGGGTATCTTTGTCATGTCAGTTGGGCCATTAAATATTTATCTAAGTATCCTGCTAATTAGACGTTCTTGAAATAGGAACCAGATTTCCTGAACCCCAGTATAATACCTCAAAACTAGAAGTTACAAACAAAGGTTTTAGGGGCTAAAGATCATGTTGTTTTGCAGAGAATCACCTGCCCCATCAAGAATGTCCCTACAATTTAATTGATCACTGCACTCTGGACATTGGTCCAAGACAAGCAAATGCTGCTGTGTTATTGAAGACTGGGTAACTGACTAAAATGTATCCTGAAAAATGAAGATGGAGCAATGTAGTCATTACCCAAGGAATGTGGGCAGCCTCTGGATGCTAGGAAGGGCCAAGAAATGCATCATTCCCTACAACCCTGAGAAGTAACTTTGTGGGACGACACCCAACCCTGAGAAGGGTTGAATTCCTGAGAAGGAATTCAGCCCCTATTGACACCCTGATTTTAGGACTATTGACCTATAGAACTATAAGATAATAAATGTGCATTGTTTTAAGCCACTAAATTTGTGTTGAATTGTTACAGCAAGCACTGAACATTTGCCATTCAGAAAATGAATACAGAGCCCATGCTTTTGATTACTAGTCCTTGTCTTTGATGCCTACAAAAGTAGTGCTTATGAAATTACCAGGCTATCCTAAGGAAAAACAAAAACATGGCCATTTGGTGAGTACAAATCAAACTAGTAACTCAGACTCATCAGTGAGAGATACTTAGTTTTGCATTTCACCTTGAAATAGGATCTGAAGATCTTAGATGAGAGAGAGAGAGAGATTGAGAATTATTTTACCCAAAACTGATCCTTTGAAGATGTTATATTGATAGTTGCTGTGGTATCTTGTATCTGTCCACTAGATGTCAGGAGAGGCAATGTCAAGGCTCCTACTGATTGCTTCATCCTTCTAGTTGGGTAGCATTCTTGATGAAACTTGAAAAGCAAATGATTGCAGCAACTATTTAGAAATTAACATGTAAAATGTAGACAGGATACAATAAATATTCTAAATTATAATTTTGGAATATATACAACAAATACTCATAATCTATGTTCTCATGAGGCCAAATGAAATATTTCCAGCTCTTTTAAAAAGTTTTTTGTGGCCCACTGAGGGTATTCAGGCCCAGTAGCCTGAGGCTTAACCTGTACTTTTTATACTTCACCTAGAAAGCTTCTGAGCAGTTTATCACAAGGGAATTTTATTTATTGATATTTTATAAGTTAGATAATTTTTGTGGCTCTTCTTAATACCTACCCGTTTTATGGCTGCTGTAGTGTTCATGTTAAATAATCCATTGTGTCTTCAGTTATATTTAATTTGCTTATTTAGATGGTTTGAGCAATTTGCCATGTAAGTTCTACTTCTCTTAGTTTGCTCCTGGGTCAGACTGGATGGGTCTGGTTGGGGAGCACACAAGGCTTAGCTTCCAGTAAGAATCATACATAACAAAAGTTAAAAGCAGTGATGTTGTCAGATGACTCATCAGCATGGCACTGGGGTCAAGAGAGTAGAAGCAAAATCAACAAAAAAAATCTAAAGCACTTCTTGCTGACCTGTGTAGTATGCGTGCATGTGTGCTGGGTTGATTCCCAGGGAAGAAAGAAGTCATGATTCTTTCAAGGCACACCTGACCACAAATCACCAAAGAACTACCCATTGGCTGTAGAAACAGCCTCGATGAATAAATTTGGACCAGAGCTGCTAACAAGGTTATGTCTATGCCAAATACAGTGGAAAGCTGACCTCTTTAATTCCTCTCATTACACCTCAGTGTCATTAGTATCATGTGATATTTTCAGATAACATGCTTTTAGTTCTATGGTATATTATAACTTTCTAAGTTTCTTTTTCTTTTTTAAATTGTTATTCTATTACAGTTGTCCTAATCTTCCCCCGTGGCTCTCCCCTGCCCTGCCCATGCCCCTCCCCAATGCAACAAACATTCCCCACACTGTTGTCCATGTCCATGGGTCATTTATACATGGTCTTTATCTAGGCCCTTCCCTTCTTTCTTCCCTACCCCCTCTCCTCTGGTACGTATTTTAAGTTTCTTTTTTTCTTTTTTCCTATTTCTGAGTCTTGTTGAATATTTCTTACCTTATGTCTGTAGAACTTTCTGGATTTTCTCCCCTTCTGACTTATGCATGCTCTCATATATCTTTGTTTAACTTTCTTAAGTCATGTATGATAGCTTAACATTCTTTCCACTTATTCTAAGGAATCAGTGACACTGCTCTCAATCCTCAGGCTTAAAGTTTCATACATTTATCCAAAGCTTGTCAAGATATGGGTATTTTGAGCTAATCCTCCACATATCTACTTTTTTATTGATCTTTTAACTTTTGTTCACTTTAAAAAAATTAACTTTTGAATAAGCAATACATGCACATGATGCAAAACTCAAACAGTAAAAAGAAAGAAATAGAGGAATCAAGATGGTGGAGGAGTGAGTAGAAGTCACACTGACCTCCTCCCAGGACCAACCTGGAATTACAACTAAATTGGGGAGAAATCACCTGGAACAAACAACTGAACAAGAGCGAGAGAGGAGCCTTGTAACCTTGGAGACAGAAGAATCAGCTTTAGTGCAATCTAACTGGTAAGGAGTGCGGTAGAGACATCAGAGGTGGGTGGGGTGCCCATGGGCAGCGACACCAGAAGGATATTGAAACGGCCAGTTGGATCCCCCCTGAGGAGAGCGAGGTCTAAACCAAAAGCGGGGATCTCCAGCCTACAGCACCAGAGACCAAAAAGCACACAGAACACAGCCAGCTGTGAAAAGCGGCAGGGTTGCTCTCTGCCAGAGATAGATGGCTGGAGACTCAAAGAACTGTTTAAAGGGCCAACGCATAAATTTTTATTTGCAGCCACTTACCCTGGTCTTCTGCAAAGTCGGTGAAAGGGTGGGCTAGAGACGCCTGAGGAGAGACTGGGGAAGGAGGCTCTGGGGGAGAAATGGGAGAGTAGCCAACGGGATCTTAGTGCTGACTCATCCCCCATGCGGCAGCAGCCATCTTGCTCAGGCAGAGGCCACAGCCCCTGAGTGGTACCACTGTCAAAATAAACAATAGCCCCACCCCCAGGTGGGAATCCACCCTGCCCTGTGCTAAGTGCCTGCTGAGTATGGAGTGGCAGTCACAGACAGTAGATCCCTGGCTAAAGGGGGCGCAGAGACATATGACAATACTTGAGGAGAGACTGGCTACAAAGACTTTGGGGAGAGATCAGAGAGAATAGCTGGCAGGATTGCAGTGCAGAACCCTCCCCCATACGGCTGCAGCTAGAGAAGACCCAGTAGCCCCGCCCCCAGGAGGGACTCCACCCTGCCCTGAGCTGACTAGGGTGGCCTGCTGAGTGCACAGTGAATAGATTAACAGCTGAAGGACACAGCCAAAGATAGTAGATTACCAGAAGTCATGGACAGACTGCTTAAGGTCAGACAGGGTCAACATCTGACATCATCAGAGCATATCCAGAAAGTAAAAAACACAGTGGTCTTCAACTATAAAATTTCACACCACAAAGTCATGAAATCAAGACAGATCAACTTAAGAATTAGAAGCAAAAGAGAAGAGTCTCACAAATAATGGGAAGACAAAGAAATATGCCCCACTCAAAGGGAAAGGAGGAATCACCAGAAAGAGAACTAAATGAAATACAGGCGAGTAAACTATCAGATACTGAGTTCCAAAAAATGGTTGTAAGGAAGCTCAATGAGCTCAGTGAGCTCAGAGAGAATTACCAAAAACTACAGGGAAACTATGAGGAACTTACTGCAAACTATATCAGCATGAAAAAGGACATAGAAACTATCAGTAAGAGGCAAGAGGAAGTGAAGAATACAATTTCAGAAATGAAGAACACAGTAGACGGAATCCAAAGCAGGCTAGATGAAGCTGAGGACTGAATCAGTGAGCTTGAGGACAAGGTAGAAAAAAGCTCTCAGAAAGAGCAAAAAAAATGGAAAAATACTCAAAAAGAATGAAGAGGCATTGAGAGAAATGCAGGAGAACCTGAAACGTAATAATATCCATATAATAGGGATACCAGAAGGAGAAGAGGATGAGAAAGGGATAGAGAACCTGTTTGAAAAAGTAATAATGGAAATCTTCCCTAATTGGAGAACAGAAAAAGTCACATAAATCCAGGAAGCACAGAGGGTCCCATTCAAGAGGAACCCAGTGAGGCCCACTCCAAGACACATCATAATTAAAATGGCACATATCAAAGACAACCAGAGAATCCTAAAGGCAGCAAGGGAGAAAGAGGTAGTAACATATAAGGGAGCCCCAATACGGCTAGCATGTCTCTCCTCAACAGAAACACTGCAATATAGAAGGGAATGGCAAGAAATATTCCAAGTCATGAAAAGCAAAGGCCTGCAACCAAGACTGCTTTACCCAGCAAGGCTCTCAATTAAAATGGAAGGCGAAATAAGGAATTACCCAGACAAAAGAAGGCTGAAAGAATACACCTCCACCAAACCAGCACCGCAAAATATGCTAAAGGGACTGCTTTAAGATGGAGAAAAAGTTTCTGTGAATACCCAGTTCCTTTCAGAGTTGCCAATACTTGATATTACCAGTATTTTAAATACTCATTAATCTGATTGTGACTGATGTTATTTCAGTTGTTCCTTTACTGTTTGTTGAAACTAGGCCTGTTTTGGTATATTTCTTGCCTATTTCTACTATTTTTTAAAAAAAACTTTAAATGACATTTTGGTATTCTTTATTCATTTATTGATTAAGAGTTTGTAGAACTTTTTCAAAAAAAAACTTATTAACCATGTTTTAGACATGTTGCAAATACTTTTCTTTTTTTTTTAATTAATTTATTTACTTTTTAAATACATTTGTTTCTGCCTTCCCCCCCCTCTTTCCCTTGCCCCCTCCCACCTTCCCTCCCTCAGCTCTTCCCCTTTGGTTTTGTCCATGAGTCCTTGCTATATGTTCCTTGACTTGCCCCTTCCCTTCCCTTTCCCTGCCCCCCCTTCCCTCTTGTCTCTGTTGATTTCTTTTCCTTTCAGTGTTGCTGGTCATATTTGCCTTGCTTCTTTGCATTGTTGGTTAGGTTCCGCTTATAGGTGAGATCATATGGTATTTGTCTTTTGCCCCCTGGCTTATTTCGCTTAGCATGATGCTCTCCAGTTCCATCCATGCTTTTCTATTCTATTACTTGTCTCTTAAGTTTTTTATATGTCTATTACTATATAGTTAAATGTAATATTGTCATATTGTCAGTATTTACTTTCTAGCTCCTGGGTTTGAATATTTTACTTCAGGTCATGAAAAATATTAGTTCTATTTTCTTCTAAAGCTCCTTAGATTCGACATATTGCTTTTTATGTCACCTGAATATTTCTTGTATAATGTGTGATATAGGGCTCTCTATTTGTTTTATTTCAAATAATAGTGGTCCATGCACCTTATTTGTTAAATTAGCCTTATTTTACCCATTGATTGGAAATATCAACTTAATCATATATTGTTATATATATACATTTGTCTAGAATGCTCATTATATTTCATTGATCTATGGATTATTTCTGTGCAAGTGTCATGTTGGTTTAATTGCTGAGACTTTATAATAGTTTAAAAATTTTTAAATATTTTATAATTAATTTTGACATTTAGAAAAGTAAATAAAATCAATCTGCATTAAAGAAAGAAAGACAGAGAGAGAGATGGAACTGCTACCTTTTGCGACAACATGGATGGAACTGGAGAATATTAAACTAAGTGAAATAAGCCAGTTGATGAATGAAAATTACCATAGGATCTCACCTATGAGTGGCCTCTAGTCAACAAAATAAACTAATGAACAAAATAAACCACAGGCATGGAAACATGGAGCGGACTGAAAGTGATCAGAGGGGATGGGGAAAGAGGACAATGGTGGAAAGAAGATGAAGGGACTAGACAAAGAACATGTGTGAATGACCCATGGAGATGGAAAACAGTGTGGGAATAGACTGTGGGAGTGAGGGTTGGGGATGGAGTGTGTGGAGGGGTTAAAGGGGTAAAAACTGAGACAACTATAATAGAATAAACATGATTTATAAATTTAAAAAAATGAAAAAGGTTTTTTAAAAAATTTTAATTATTTTTTTCAAACACATTTGTCTCTGTCTTCCCCACACCACATTCCCCTCCCCCCTCTCCCATCTCCTTCCCTACATTTTTCCCTTGTTTGGCTTTGTCTATGAGTCCTTGCTATATGTTCCTTGACTTTCCCCTTACCTTCCTTTTCTCCTCCCCACCCCACCCTCCTTCCCTCTTGCCTCCGTTGGTTTCTTTTTTATTTCAGTCTTGCAGGTCTTATTTTCCTTCCATCTTTGTATTGTTGGTTAGGTCTCACTTATAAGTGAGATCATATGGTATTGGTCTTTCGCCCTCTGGCTTATTTCGCTTAGCATAATGGTCTCTAGTTCCATCCATGCTATTGAAAAATGTAGTAGTTCTTTTTCTTTTTCTGCTGCGTAGTATTCCATTGTGTAAATGTACCATAATTTTTGATCCAATAATCTACTGATGGGTATTTAGGTTGCTTCCAACACTTGGCTGTTGTAAATTGTGCTGCTATGAACATTGGGGTGCATAGGTTCTTTCGTATTGGCATTTTGGGATTCTTAGGGTATAGACTCAGCAGGGGAATCACTGGATAAAAAGGCAGTTCCATTTTCACCTTTTTAAGGAAATTCCACACAGTTTTCCACAGAGGCTGCACCAGTCTGCATTCCCACCAACAGTGTATTAGTGTTCCCTTTTCTCCACAGCCTCGCCAGCACCTGTTGTTTGTGGATCTGTTTATGATGGCCATTCTAAATGGTGTGAGGTGGTACCTCATGGTGGTTTTGATCTGCATTTCTATGATGGCTAGTGATGCTGAGCATCATTTCAAATGCCTCTGGGACCTCTGTATCTCCTCATTGAAAAGCGTCTGCCCAGGTCCTTTGCCCAGTTTTTGATTGGATCGTTTGTCCTCTTGGAGTGGAGTCCAGTGGGTTCTTTATATATCTTGGAGATCAAACCTCTCTCTGATGTATCATTAGTGAATATATTTTCCCATAGGGTTGGCTCGCTTTTTCATTTTGCTAATGTTTTCTTTAGCCATGCAGAAGCTTCTTATTTTGATGAGGTCCCACTTGTTTATTCTTTCCTTTATGTCCCTTGCTTTAGGAGACATATCAGCGAAAAAATTGCTGCGTGGGATATCTGAGAGTTTCCTGCCAATGTTCTCCTCTAGGACTTTGATGGTGTTGCGACTTATATTTGAGTCTTTGATCCATCTTGAGTTTATTTTTGTGTATGGTGTCAGCTGATGATCCAACTTCAATTTTTTGCATGTAGCCATCCAGCTCTCCCAACACCATTTGTTGAAGAGGCTATTATTGCTCCATTTTATGCTTCTGCCCCCTTTGTCAAATATTAGATGTCCATAGAGACCTGGGCTTCTTTCTGGGCTTTCTATTCTGTTCCACTGGTCTATGGGTCTGTTCTTGAGCCGGTACCAGATTGTTTTGAGTATAATGGCTTTGAGGTAGAGTTTGATGTCCGGTATTGTGATCCCTCCTACTTTGTGTTTCTTTCTCAAAATGGCTGAGGCTATTCGGGGTCGTTTATGGTTCCATATAAATTTTGAAATGTCTGTTCTATTTCTGTGAAATATGTCATTGGTATCTTAATAGGGATTGCGTTGAATCTATAAATTGCTTTGGGTAGTATGGACATTTTGATGGTATTAAATCTTCCAATCCATGAGCACGGTATATGCTTCCATTTATTTGTGTCTTCCTTAATTTCTTTCTTCAATGTTGTATAGTTTTCTGCATACAGGTCTTTTACCTCCTTGGTTAAATTTATTCCTAGGTACTTTATTTTTCTCATTGCTATATGAAATGGTATTTTTTTTCCTGATTTCTTCCTCTATTTCATTGCTGGTGTACAAAATTTCCTTTGGTTTCTGAATATTGACTTTGTATCCTGATATTTTGCCAAATTCACTTACTAGGTTGTGTTGTTTTTTGGTGGAGTCTGCAGGGTTTCTATGAACACTATCATGTCATCTGCAAACAATGATAGTTTTACTTCCTCCTTTCCAATTTGGATGCCTTTTCTTTCGCTTTCTTATCTGACTGCTGTGGCTAAGACTTCCAATACTATGTTGAACAGAAGTAGTAACAGTGGACATCCATGTCGTGTTCCCGATCTTAGTGGGAAAGGTTTTAGTTTTTCCCATTGAGTATGATGTTGGCTGTAGGTTTTTCTTATATGGCCTTTATTATGTTGAGGTATGCCCCTTTTATTCTCATTTTGTTGAGTGTTTTGATCATAAATCGGTGCTGTACCTTATTGAATGCTTTCTCTCCATCTATTGAGATGATCGTGTAGTTTTTTGTCTTTCCTTTTGTTTATGTGATTTATTGCATTTATTGATTTGTGTATATTAATCCTCCCTTGCATCCCTGTGATGAATCCCACTTGATCATGTTGTATGATCTTTTTAATGTGTTGCTGGGTGCAGTTTGATAATATTTTGTTGAGGATTTTAGCATCTATGTTCATCAACAATATTGGCCTGTAGTTTTCTTTCTTTGTAGGGTCTTTATCTGGTTTTGGGATTGAAGTGATGCTGGTCTCATACAAAGAGTCCGGGAGTCTTTCCTCCTCTTGGATTTTTTGTACTAGTATGAGAAGGACAGAGGTTAGCTCTTCCTTAAATGTTCTGTAATTGTCCTGTGAAACTGTCTGGCCCAGAGCTGTTGTGTGCTGGTAGTTTCTTGATTACTGCTTCATTTTCCCCAGCTGCGATCAGTCTGTTCAGGGTTTCTGCTTCTTCTTCATTCAGTGTTGGAAGGTTATAGTTTTTTAGAAATTTGTTCATTTCACCCAGGTTGTCAAATTTCTTGGCATACAGTTCTTTATAGTAGTCTCTTACAGTCCTTTGTATTTTTGTGGTATCAGTTGTTATTTCTCCTCTTTCATTTTTAAAATTATTTATTTCGATCCTCTCCCTTTTTCCCTTAATGAGACTGCTTAAAGGCTTGTCAATTTTATTTATCTTTTCAGAGAACCAGCTCCTGGACTGGGTGATCCTTTGAAATGTTCTTTTAGTCTCTATGTCATTCAATTCTGCTCTGATCTTGATTATTTCCTTCCTTCTATTTGCTCTGTAATTTACTTGTTGTTGTTTCTGCAGTTCTTGAAGTTGTAGTGTTGGGTCAATATTTGAAATGTTTCTACCTTTTTAAGGTAAGCCTGTATTGCTATGAACTTCCCTCTCAGGACTGCCTTTGCTGTGTCCCATAGAGTTTGGACTGTTGTGTGTTCATTTTCATTTGTTTCCAGAAACTTTTTGATTTCTTCTCTTATGTCATTATTGACCCATTCATTGTTTAATAGTCTACTGTTCAGTCTCCATGAGTTTGCAAGTTTTTGAGGTTTCTCCTTGAGGCTGGTTTCCAGGTTCAAGGCCTTGTGGTCCGAGAGAATGCTTGTTATTATTTCAATTTTCCTGAATTTGTTAAGGCTTGCATTGTGTCCTATCATGTGGTCTATCTTTTAAAAAGTTCCATGCGCATTTGATCAGAATGTGTATTTTGCTTCTTTGGCATGAAATGTTCTATATATGTCTGTTAAGTCCATGTGATCTAATGCATCATTCAGCTCCACAATATCCTTGTTGATGTTTTGTTTGTAAGATCTGTCCATTTTTGACAGTGGGGTGTTAAAATCCCCTAGTATCAGTGTGTTGGTGTCTATATCTTTCTTGAAGTCCTCCAAGATTTTCCTTATGTATTTGGGTGCTCCTATGTTGGGTGCATATGAGTTTACAATGTTTATGTCTTCTTGATGGATTCTTCCTTTGAGTATTCTAAAGTGTCTCTCTGGGTCTCTCTTTATGGCCTTTGTTTTGAAATCTATTTTGTCTGATATAAGTATTGCTACCCTTGCTTTCTTTTCCTGTCCATTTGCTTGGAATATTTTTCCATACCTTTACTTTCAATCTGTATCGGTCCTTTTTCTGAGGTGGGTCTCTTGTAGGCAGCATATGTGTGGGTCATGTTTTCTTATCCATTCAGGTATCCTGTTTCTTTTGATGGGACATTTAGTCCATTTACATTTAGAGTTATTATTGATAGGAACTTATTTATTTTTTCTTTTTGTACCTGTGGTCTTCTCTTTCTCACTCTTTTTCTTCATCTTCTTAAAGCAGTCCCCTTAGCAGTTCTTCTAGTGCTGGTTTGGTGGAGATGTATTCTTTTAGTGTTCTTTTGTCTGGGAAACTCCTTATTTCACCTTCCATTTTAATTGAGAACCTTGCTGGGCAGAGCAGTCTTGGTTGTAGGCCTTTGCTTTTCATCACTTGGAATATTTCTTGCCATTCCCTTCTGGCTTGCATTTTTTCTGTGGAGAAGTCAGCTGCTAGCTGTATCGGTGCTCCCCTGTATATTTCTACCTGTTTCTCCCTTGCTGTCTTTAGGATTCTCTGTTTGTCTTTGATATTTGCCATTTTAATGATGATGTGTCTTGAAGTGGGCCTCACTGGGTTCCTCTTGAATGGGACCCTCTGTGCTTCCTGGACTTGTGAGACTTTTTCTCTCCTCCAATTAGGGAAGTTTTCCATCATTACTTTTTCAAACAGGTTCTCTACCCCTTCCTCCTCCTCTTCTCCTTCTGGTGTCCTTATTCTGCAGATATTATTACAGTTCAGGTTATCTTGCATTTCTCTAAATGCCTCTTCATTCTTTTTGAGTCTTTTTTTCCATTTCTTGCTCTTTCTGGGAGGTTTTTTCTACCTTGTCCTCCACCTCGCTGATTCGATCCTCTGCTTCATGTAGCCTGCTTTTGATTCTTTCTACTGTGTTCTTCAATTCAGAAATGGTATTCCTCATTTCCTCTTGTGTCTTATTGATGGTTTCGATGTCCTTTTCCAGGTTGAGATAGTTTGCAATAAGTTCCTCATAATTTCCCTGTAGTTTCTTATAGTTGTCTTTGAGCTCACTGAGCTCATTGAGCTTCCTTAGTACCATCGTTTTGAATAAAATATCTGATAGTTTACTTGCCTTTATTTCATTTAGTTCTTTCTGTGGGGATTCCTCCTTTCCACTCATTTGGGGGGTGTTTCTTTTGCTTCCCATTATTTGTGGGAGTCTTTTTTTTTTCCTTTTGCTTCTTAAATTGATCAGTCTCGATTTCCTGATTTGTGGATTAAACGTCTATGTTAGTAGGCGGGTCTTGTTTTTCTTTCTTTTCTTTCTGGGTCTGCCTCTGATGATGGCAGTTGTTGACCCTACTGACCTTAGGCAGTCTGTTTGAGACTTGCAGGAATCCACTGTCTGTGTCTGTCTCCTGCAATTTTTCGTCTAGTCACTCTGCCCTCAGCTGTCAGGCTTAAGCACCACAAGGTGGGGTAGTGCCACCTGAGGGCAGGGCTATTTTGTCCTTACAGGCTGGTGCCTCTCAGGGGAGTGGTCTGCCTGAATGAGATGGAGACCGTGGAATGGGGAAGGAGTCACCATGAGTATCCTCTGGCTTTTCCCTTAGTTCTCTCCCCAATGCCTCTGATTCCAGTCTCTCCTCAAGAGTCTCTAGGCAGCTCTGTGTCCCCTTTAGCTAGGGGTCTACTATCTCTGCAGGCAGGTCTTCACTCACCATCAAGGCGCCCTCGCATTTTCTGTTCCGGCTGGACTGTCCTAAGGTCAGGGGTATGTTTCCTTTCCTCCTGCTGCCTCTTTGGGGCGTGGCCAGCACTGCACTGCGCTCCCAGGCTAGTTCGCAGGTCCTGGGCAGAGTGCCCTGAGGGCCAGGTGTTGTTTCCTTTCCCGCTGCTGCCCATTTGGGGTCTGGCCTGCCTAAGCAAGATGGAGACTGTGGATTGGGGAGGGATTCAGCTCCGGAATCCCCGGCTACTCAGTCAGTTCTCTCCCCAAAGCCTCCATTTCCCTACTCTCCTCAAGGGTCTCTAGGCAGCTCTGTGTCCCCTTTGGCCAGGGATCTACTATCTCTGCCAGCTGCACTGCACTCAGTACCCAGGCTGCGTGCAACTCCTGAGCAGAGTGTCCTGAGGGTAGGGCCATTGTTTCCTTTATGCCTGAGCAAGATGGAAGCTGCAGAGTTTGAGGTGAGTCATCACCAGTTGGCCACCGTCTCAGTTCTCTCCACAAAGCTTTCCTCACCAATCTTTCCTCAGGCACCAGCCCACTCTGTTCCCACCTCTGCCCAGAGACCAAGGAAGGTGGCTGCCACTGTAAATTTTTGCGTTGGCCCTTTAAACGTCTCTTTTCGTCTCCAGCTGCCTGTCTCTGGCAGAGAGCACCACTATGCTTTTTGCGGTTGTCTTTTGTCTGTGTGCTTTTTTTTGGTTCAGATACTGTAGTCTAGTAGTCCCTGCTTATGATTCAGACCCTGTTCTTCTCTGGGGGGTCCAACTGGCCATTTCAATGTCCCTCTGGTGCTGGTGCCTGTGGGCACCCAGCCCACCCTCTCGAGCCTCCACAGCACTTCTCACCCATTAGGATGTGGAAAAATCAATTTCACTATCTGTCTGAGGCTCCAAGGCTCCTCTCTTACCATCCTTCGGTTGTTTTCCAGGTGATTTCTCCACAATTTAGTTGCAATTCCTGTTTGTCCTGGGAGGAGATCAGTGTGACTTCCATTCATTCCTCCACCATATTCTCCTTTTTTTTATGTAATGTTTAAAACAGGTCAGACCAACTCTGCTGTTCAAGGACTCAAACACACACACAGTGAAAATATAAAGATAGTCCTAAGTTGGGTCACTTTAAATTTGGCACAGTGGTTTTCTGGCGTGAAGGAGCGCATGTGAATGAGGAAGAAAGTTTAGGCAGGGCTTCCGAAATACCAGCAATGCTCTGTTATCAAAATTTTAAATCTTTCTTTATCTGACATATATTATGGGCAATATATTCTATATTTAGTTTGCATTTCCCTCATTAAAGAGATAGAAAATAAAAAAAATGTTTAAGAGAAATTTGAATTAACCTTATTTTTATTTTTATTTTTAATTTTATTTTTAATTTATTTTTTTAATATTTTAATAGTTTTTTCAATTTATAAATCATGTTTATTCTATTACAGTTGTCTCTTTTTTTCCCCTTTACCCCCCTTCATCCACCCCAACCTCACTCCTACCCCCTGCTCCCACAGTCAATTCTCACTCTGTCGTCCATGTCCATGGGTCATTCATGCATGTTCTTTGTCTAGTCCCTTCCCCTTCTTTCCACCATTGTCCTCTTTCCCTATCCTTTCTGGTCCCTTTCAGTCTGCTCCTTGTTTCCATGCCTGTGGTTTATGTTGTTCGTTAGTTTATTTTTGTTGAATAGAGCCCACTTACAGGTGAGACCATATTGTATTTGTCTTTCATCAACTGGCTTATTTCACTTAGCTTAACCTCCAAGAATTAGCCTTTTTTTTTTGTGGATTATCTATATTCATCTGTTGCTGAATTTTTAAATGGGTTTTTGGCCTTAATCTTATTGATACATAGGAGCATTTTTATATTAAGGAAAGTAGACCTTTGTCTTTGCTTTGCATTGCTGGTTTTTCCAGGTTGTCCTTTGATTTCCTGATTATGAATTTTTTTGATTCAGTATCTTTAGATTATATAGTCAACCTAATCTTTCTTTTTATGGCTTTTGGAATATATGGAATATCAGGTCTCTTCCTTCCTGGAATTATTAAAAATTTTACCCATATTTTCTACTAGTATTTTTATAATTCTATCATTTTAGATTTAAACATTTAATCTGTTTGGTATAAGGCATTACATAGTGATTTAATTTTTCAAATATACTTTTAAGTATAATCCCCAAATTATGTAAATAATAGCTGCTTATTGTAAAAAATGTAGGGATACAGAAAAACAAAATGAAAGAAAAATCAGTTATCATCCCATTACCTAGAGACTACTGATAACATATTGTATTTCCTTTTTCTGTTTTCTATGTATATATAGAAACAGCTTTTTCTTTCAAAATCAGGGTCATATTATATATATACTTCAGTATCTTGCTTTTTCAACTTATTTATATAATGAGAAAATCTCCCATGTCAAATGTGCTTACTCTTTTATCCTTTTTTAAAAATATATTTTGTCAATTATGCTATTTTCCAAATTTTTCCTCCTTTGCCCCCCTGTGCCCAGTACCACCATTCTCTCCAGCAATCCCTCCCCTTAGTTCATGTCCACCGGTTGTGCATATAAGTTCTTTGGCTTCTCCATTCCCTATACTATTTTTAACATCCCCCTGTCTATTTTGTACCAATTATGCTTCTTAATCCCTGCAGGTCCCCCCCCCCAAGCTCTCCCTTCCCACTCCCAGATGATAACCCTCCAAATAATCTCCATTTCTATTATTCTGTTCCTGTTCTGGTTGTTTGCTTAGTTTTTTTTTTTTTTTTAAATAGTCAGTTGTTGATAGTTGTGAATTTGTGGCCATTTTAATGTTCATAGTTTTGATCTTTTTCTTAAATAAATCCCTTCAACATTTCATGTAATAAAGGCTTGTTGATGAGGAACTCCTTTAGCTTTACCTTGTCTGGGAAGCACTTTATCTGTCCTTCTATTCTAAATGATAGCTTTGCTGGATAGAGTAAGCTAGGTTGCAGGTTCCTGCTTTCATCCCTTTGAATACTTCTTTCTAGCTCCTTCTTGCCTGCAAAGTTTCTTTTGAGAAATCAGATGACAACCTTATGGGAACTCTTTTGTAGGTAACTTTTTGCTTTTCCCTTGCCGCCTTTAAGATTCTCTTTTATCTTTAATCTTTAGCATTTTAATTATGATGTATCTTGGTGTGGTCCTCTTTGGGTCAAACATGTTTGGGGCTCTCTGTGCTTCCTGGACTTGTATGTCTATTTCCTTTGCCTAATTAGGGAAGTTTTATTTCATTATTTTTTCAAATAAGTTTTCGATTTTTTGCTCTTCCTATTTTCTTGCTGACATTCGTATGATTCAGACATTGGTATGTTTAGAGATGTCTCAGGGGATCCTTATAT
This sequence comes from Pteronotus mesoamericanus, assembly GCF_021234165.1. Taxonomy (NCBI): domain Eukaryota; kingdom Metazoa; phylum Chordata; class Mammalia; order Chiroptera; family Mormoopidae; genus Pteronotus; species Pteronotus mesoamericanus. The sequence continues at coordinate 1,585,354 of NW_026555203.1, forward strand.
TATCCTCTTTTTAAATTCTTTTTTCTTGCTGTTCTGGTCAAATGTTTGTTTCTTCCTTATGTTCCAAACTGTTGAGCTGAATTCTAGCTTCACCCCTTACACTGTTGGTTCCCTGTGGATTTTTCTTTATTTTGCTTAGTGTAGCCTTCACTTCTTCCCTTATGCATTTGTTGTACTCACTTAGTTCTCTGAGCTTCCTGATCACCATTGTTTTGAACTCTGCATCTTATAGGTTGGCTATCTCTGTTTCATTTAGTTCTTTTACTGGGGTTTTGTTCTATTATTTAATTTGGGGCATATTTCTTTGTCTCCTCAATTTGGCAGCCTCCCTGTGTTGTTGTTTTTTTTTTTCCTGTGTATTATATAGAGCTGTTCTGACTCCCTGTCCTAGTAGTGTGGCCTATTTTAGCTAAGGTATGCTTCTGGATGAATGTGGCTTCTTTAAATTCTTGGTTATTGGACTTCCATACAGCTAAATTGAGCTGTAAGTGAGAAAATTTCTGATGATTCTCAGTGTTATTTGTTTTGAGCTCTAGCTGTAATTCCTTCTGTGGTTGCACAAGAAAGTAAAGTGTGTTTACCTAAGCCTCCATCTAGACTGGAAGTCTGTGTGTGTGTGTGTGTGTGTGTGTGTGTGTGTGTGTATGTATATATAACAATCTTTATTGATTTGTCTATTGATGAACACCTAGATTTCTTCCATATCTTGCCTATTGTAAATCATGCTGCTTTCCTGTTTTTGAGGTGGTTTCTCCACTCTGCCAGTCGGTCTGGGGGCCAGGCAATTCTGTGGCTGCTTATGCTGCCAGGCTCCTCTGACCATCTGGCTCCTGCTCCACTGCAGGAGATACTCCAGGGGCCACATGGGAAGCTGAGGTGGCAGATGATGGAGTAGACAGTAAATATGAGTGTTTTTGTTGCCTATCAGAGCTTCTTTCATCTGCATCTATTTTGAAGCTTAGTTTGAAAGTTCTGGAGTGATAGAAACTATTTCTGTACAAACGGTTTTGAGTATTCATGGGAAACCTCATTCTTTGATGGACATATAAAATGTTCATTGATAATATCATGCTCTCCCTGCCCTCATTCAAATACTTTTTCTAAAAATTTTTAATTTAATAGACTTCTGGCTGAGATGGAGGTGTAGGTAGATTCACTTTGTCTCCTCTCACAACCAAAAGAAGGATAACAACAAAGTTAAAAACAAAAAATAACCAGAACTGCCAGAAAATTGAACTGTAGGGAAGTTCAGCAACCAATGAGCTAAAGAGGAAACATTCATCCAGACCAGTAGGAGGGGTGGAAACAGGCAGCGGGGTGGAAAGGACATGTGACAAGGTGATGGCTGGTGAACTGGGCAGCCCAATATTTGCATGCAGATAAACCAAGAGGAACAGCTGGGGAGTGATACAGACCATGCAACCCACAGTTCCAGTGTGGCAAAAGAAAGCCTCAAAACCTCTGGCTGTAAAAATCCGTGGCAGTTGCAGTGGCAGGAGAAACTCCCAGCCTCATAGGAGAGTCTGTGGGAGAGACCCACAGGGTCCTAGAATGTACACAAACCCACCCACCTGGGAATCACCACCAGAAGGGCCCAATTTATTTTTGGGTAGTGGGGAAGTGACTGAAAGCCAGCTGATAGCTGAGCAAGCGTCATTGTTCCCTCTCTGACCCCTGCCGCACATATAGTGTCACTACGCAGAGACCTGGGTAGTGCTGGCCTGGTGAATACCTAAGGCTCTGTCCCTCCCAATGTAACAGGTACACTGAGTCAAAGAAATATGGCCCAAATGAAAGGAATGATCAAAGCTCCAAAAATGGAACTAAGGGATGAACAGATAGCCAACCTATCAGATGCACAGTTCAAAACACTGGTAATCTGGATGCTCACTGAATTGTTTGAATATGGTTGCAAAATGGAGGAAAAAGTGAAGGCTATGCAAAGTGAAAATTATATATATATATATATATATATATATATATATATATATATATATATATATATTCAGGGAACCAACAGTAAAGGGAAGGAAACTGGGACTCAAATCAATGATTGGGAGCAGAAGGAAGAAATATACATTCTACCAAAACAGAATGAAGAAACAAGAATTCAAAAAAATGAGGAGAGGCTTAGGAATCTCTGGGACAACCTTAAACATTCCAACATCTGAATCATTGGGGTGCCAGAAGGAGAAGAAGAAGAGCAAGAAATTGAAAACTTATATGAAAAAATAATGAAAGAAAACTTCCCCAACCTGGCGAAGGAAATAGACTTCCAGGAGATCCAGGAAGCTCAGAGAGTCCCAAAGAAGTTGGACCCAAGGGAGCACACACCAAGGCACATCATAATACATTACCCAAGATTAAAGATAAGGAGAGAATCTTAAAAGCAGCAAGAGGAAAGGAGAGAGTTACCTACAAAGGTGTTCCCATAAGACTATCAGCGGATTTCTCAAAAGAAACCTTGCAAGCCAGAAGTATTCAAAGTCATGAAAGGCAAGGACCTACATCCAAGACTACTCTATCCAGAAAAGCTATCATTGAGAATGGAAGGGCAGATAAAGTGCTTCCCAGACAAGGTAAAGCTAAAGGAATTCATCACCAAGCCCTTATTATATGAAATGTTAAAGAGATTTCTCTAAGAGAAAGATCAAAAACTTTGAGCAGTAAAATGACAACAAACTCACAACTACCAAAAACTGAACCTAAACAAAGAAAAACAAACCAAGCAAACAACTAGAACAGGAACAGAATCATAGAAATGGAGATCAGAGTGGTGGGGGAGGGGGAAGAATGGAAGAAAAGGTACAGGGAATAAGCAACATAAATAGTAGGTACAAAATAGGCAGGGGGATGTTAAGAATAGTATAGGAAGTGGAGAAGTCAAAGAACTTATATGTATGACCCTTAGACATGAACTAAGAGGGAATTGGGGGAAGGGGAGTGCAGGGGGGAGGTGACTAAAGGGGAACTATAAATAAAAAAAGGTTTTATTTATTTATTTTTAGAGGGAAGGGAAGGGAAGGAGAAAGAGAGGGAGAGAAACATCAATGTGAGAGAGAATCATTGAAGGGTTGCCTCTTGCATGTCCCCAACCCGGGGACCTGGTCGGCCGCCCAGGCTTGTGCCCTGATTGAGAATCGAACCAGCTACCTTTTGGTTTGCGGGACGATGCCGAACCCACTGAGCCACAGCAGCCAGGGCTAATTCTTAATTAAAATTTAAGTACAAATATACTTAATTTGGGACCAAATTCTGTTTTTTATATAATTCCCTAAGAATGAATCACAGTACCAAATGTCAGGTAATTATTCAATAATATTTTGACATAATACCATTGACACTGAACCATACCAAATCATTATTTTCTATGAAAAATTTGCTAATTAAGTTTATAGATCACTTAATGGGGCAATAATTTAATAATTACTTACAGACACAAAACAAAAGGAATATGGTAAGAGAGAGATTAAATTTCTGATGGTCAAGTAATACAAGTCTTCATGGAATAAGTGGTATTTTGGTCTGTGACTGGATAGAATTTGACAGTAAGATATAGAGGTGGGAAATGCAAGACATTTCTGACAGAGGGGATGAACTTTGCTAAAATCCAACAGTGGGGATATACCAGGTATGTTCAGGGAGTTTTCAATTGTCCAGTTTGGTTAGTACATGGATTGCATGAGTGAGAGTAGGGAGACATTAGGTTCAAAAATTAACTTTGCAAATGCAAAGCTTAATGAAGTCTTTGAAAGACAGACTGGAAGTTGCTACTTCTCTAGGTATCAGAGTGTTGAAAGGTTTTTTGACTTTTTACTATGGAGAATGTTAAACATATACAAAAATAAACAGAACAATATGACAACTCCTCATGTAGACATCACTTTGCTGCAGCAGTTGTGATTTTTTTCAGTTGTGATCTTATAGCCACTCTCATTTTATCTTTCTGCCATTATTTTGAACGAAATCCTGGGCATCCTATCATTTCATACTAAGCGATGAACAGATAGCCAACCTATCAGATGCACAGTTCCAACCCACCCACCTGGGAATAAGCACCAGAAGGACCCAATTTATTGAAACCTGTAAATATTTCTGTATGTGTCTCTACAATATAATGATTCCTTCCAAACACACTAACCATGATATCAAAACATAACCACACCTAAAAGAACTAACGATATTTCCTTAAAATGACTTAAGGGTTTTTAAGACAGCACACCATGACCAGTGCAGTGCCCAACACAGGAGGGAGTATGGTTGCATATTTCCAAAGCATAAAATATTGTGTTATTTAATTGAATGAAATTGATGTTGCATAAAGGAGAATTACCTAAATGCTGATAACAGAAATGAACAATTTTTCATGAGTGGTGAATGCTATAAGTCACTTCACTGACAAAAAGTCATTTAGAGATCTTTTAAAAAGCATGCAGTTACATCAGAAGCAAAGCTTGGAAATGATGTTTCTCAGAAGGGAAAATACTACAGTCAATTTTCATTAAAGTAAAACTGATAATAGTTTTTTCAAACTTTTAGTCTTTCATAAAAATAGCAGGGGCCTATTTCTTTCTATCTTAGTCGCCTTTACCTGGAACTGCCCAAGAAACAGTGATTGTTTTTAAAGTGTAGGGTTAAAGAGATAATTAACAGAAAGGAAGAAAATAAATAGCTCAGTATGCCAATAAATTGTATCCTTCTAAAGAAACTGCATTATGTCAGAATAGATTATTATCTGGGGGTTGGTTGGAAAAGTGCTGCTATTGTGGTGGAAATGCAATTACATTGTGTTGGATGTTGATGAAGAGAAGGCCATTGAAAGCCAGAAGCCTCCTTATTCCCCTGGGTGCCTTCATCCCTGTGACATTAGCCACCTGGAGCCCTGTTTGTTCAGTTGCCCATCTGATAGACTATCTAATCTTCTCATTTCCTGTGCTGTGGAAAATTATTTTATTCAGCAAGTGACTGAACCCTTATTTGGAATGAAAATTGCTGATGTGTTTGAGACAATGTGTTTGGCACAAAGCAAAGTCAAGTCTTAGATTCCTTTTTCTAGCAGACCTGGCCCAAAGCCTGCCAATTAAAAATAAAGACAATAGAAGGTCCAAGTGGGTTTGGAAGAGCAGAGTTTATTTTAAAAGGTAAATATTTCTTTAACTTCATTTTGTAAAGACTTACTCTTTAACAATATGGGAGAGAGGAAAAAAGCATCTTTAGAACAAATGTTGCTACTGCTAAATTTTAGTTGTAATTCACACCTCTGTGAGGTTACAAAGCCATTCACACGTAAGGGGATAAGTTGCACAGTGTAGTGAGATGCTGATGCTTGTATTGAATGACTTTTAATTCAAGAGCGATAGGAGATGGGATATGCACACTTTAAAAAAATTGTACTTTCTTTGAAATATAGTAGTCCCAACGAGAAATAGAGGCTTCTGAGTGTAGGAGGTAGAACTCTGCATATATTTTATCTTTCCTCATTTTTTTAACTCTAACAGGTCTTGCTTTTTAGCTCATTGTATTATAGGTTGTTCTTTATTGTTCTGTTGTTAACTTCATTAAGTTTATGCATATCTAGTTCCTTTAGATTATAAGGTCGACTTGCCCTTCTGTCTAGCATGGAGATAGAGCAAACATTTCAACACATTAGACCAGAGAGATGTAAATTATGGTAACATCCCCTTTATCTGTACTTTAGAACTCCAGCAATCTAAACTGGCCTCTCTACAAGGCTGTAATCTGGAAGGAAATAAAAAGGAGGCCTTTGAGATGTCAAAAGAACTATCACAAAGACCATGAACTTTACCCTGCAGGAGAAGCATCAGGACAGGCAGTTAGATCCTAACTTTAATCAGTAACCTTATTTTGTACACCATTCTAATAGACATCATTATCTGGCTTGCTGGACTGCAGCAAATTAGATGAGAGACAATTAGCAGTGGGTCCACTGAAAGCCAGAAGAAATAACAGCCAAAAATTTGAATGCAAGTGAGGAGTAGAAAAGACATAAATATCGAGACAAGATGAGCAGTCTATGGCCATTAAGTGGAGGGGCAAATAGTTCGTGGGCCACAGAGCCTTGAGCACACCTCCACCTTTAAGATAGGAACTATCTTACCTCTTTATAAGTATTCCCAGTACTTAGCCCATAAAGTAAACACTTTCTTGTTTGGAAAGCAGACCTGAAAGCAAGATCCCAGTAGAATCCATTAGTGTTTGTAATGCTAAACTGAAGTAATCAGAAACAATTAGATTATATTCACTGTACTCTGATTAAAGAGGCAGAAAAAAATTCCATCTTACAAAATTCATTTAAAAACACTTGAGTAAATACCTGGGCATAGGATTGCTGCATTGTACGGTAGGTTTATGTTTAACTTATAAGAAACTGCTAAATTGTTTTCCAAAGTGGCTATACCATCTTGCATTTTCACCAGCAATGTTTGAGAGTTTCTGTTGGTGTACATGCTCTCCAGCACTTGGTATGGTCAGTTTTTAAACATTTTAATATTTTAATGGATGCACGGTGATATATCATTTTGGTTTTAATTTACATTCCCCTAGAAACTTATAATATTTAGAATCTTATCATTTGCTTATTTGACATCTGTATATCTTGTTAGGTGAAGTATCTGTTCAAATATTTTCTCTTTTTAAAAATTGGGATACTTGTTTTCCTATTATTGAGATTTCAGCATTCTCGATCTATTTTGGGTATAAGCCTTTTATCAGTAAGTGCTTACTCAACTGAAATCAAAACTTGTGTTTACAGACTGGCACCCATAAGGCCTGCGAGGGATTGCACAGGGGAGCAAGGGCAGGCGTAAATTGACCTACACGCCGCGATTGCGGAGCAGCCCACAAAATAAGTAGAGCTGCCCAGAGTCCCTGGAGGAGAGACCAGAAACAGGATTAACCAGAGAGTCCTAGAACTGATTTCCTCCCATTTCCATAGTCTCCATTTGGCGAGGGCAAGCAACGCGCCCAAAGAGCCAAAAGCGGGGAAAACACAATAGAAGACCCTAAACTGACCAGTGCCGCGAAGCTCGCGTGCCAGGGAGGCCAGATGAGCACGGGAGGTCGCGAATAAGCCCCCTGGTCTGGGGCAAACACATGCGAGCCCAGGCAGGTGGGGGACCCTGCCGCGCTGGGAACGCGCTCCAGGAGCTCTCGTGAGAAGGCAGAGAGATCCCAAAAAATAGCCCAGCCCTGACCGAAGGGATCACAGAGCTGCTCCAAGCAGGAGTCAGACACAGGCATTAGACTCCTGAAAGGCTCAAACAAACAACCCAAGGCCCTATAGGGTCAACAACTGACATCATCAGAGGCAAGCCCAGAAAGAAAAGTAAAGGACAAAAATACTTAACAGACTCTCACAAAAATGGGAAGAAAAAGAAGTTCCCCCCAAATGAGTGGAAAAGGGGACTCCCCACAGAGAGAGCTAAATGAAATAGAGGCAAGGGAACTATGAGATATGGAATTGAAAACAATGGTTCTAAGGAAGCTCAATGAGCTCAGCCAGCTCAAAGATAACTATGAGAAACTGCAGAGAAACTATCAGGATCTTACAGCAAACTACATCAGCCTGGAAAAGGACATAGAAACTATCAAGAAGACACAAGAGGATATGAAGAATACCATTTCTGAATTGAAGAACACAGTAGAAGGAATCCAAAGCAGGCTGGATGAAGCTGAGGATCGAATCAGTGAGATGGAGGACAAGGTAGAAAAAAGCTCCCAGAAAGAACAAGAAATGGAAAAACGGCCCAAAAACAATGAAGAAGCATTTAGGGAAATGCAGGACAACCTGAAACGCAATAATATCCGTATAATAGGGATACCAGAAGGAGAAGAAGAGGAGCAACGAATAGAGAACCTCCTCGAAAATGTAATGATGGAAAATTTCCCTAATTTGAGGAGAGAAAGGCTCTCATGGATCCAGGAGGCACAGAGGACCCCACTCAAGAAGGACCCAAGGAGGTCCACTCCAAGACACATCATCATTAAAATGGCAAATGTCAAAGACAAAGAGAGAATCCTCAAGGCAGCAAGGGAGAAGGAGAAAGTAACATCCAAGGGGGCCCCGATACGCCTAGGAGCTGACTTCTAAACAGAAACACTACAAGCCAGAAGGGAATGGCAACAAATATTCCAAGCCATGAAAAGCAAGGGCCTACAGCCAAGGCTGCTCTACCCAGCTAGGCTCTCCATGAAAATAGAAGGAGAAATATGGAGTTTCCCAGACAAAAGAAAGCTAAAAGAATACATCTCTACCAAACCAGCACTCCAAGATATGCTAAGGGGACTGGTTTAAGCAGATGAAGGAAAAGAATGAGAGAGAGAGGAACACAAGTACAAAGAGAAAAGATGAGTAAGTTTCTATCAGTAATATCTCTCAATGTGAATGGACTAAATGCCCCAATCAAAAGACACAGGGTAGCTGAATGGATAAGAAAACATGACCCACGCATATGCTGCCTACAAGAGACCCACCTCAGAGCAAAAGACCTACACAGATTGAAAGTAAAGGGATGGAAAACAATATTCCAAGCAAATGGACATGAGAAAAAGGCTGGCGTTGCCATACTTGTATCAGACAAAGTAGATTTCAAAGCAAAGGCCATAAAGAGAGACCCAGAGGGGCACTTTATCATACTTAAAGGAAGAATCTATCAAGAAGACATCAACATTGTAAACTTATATGCTCCCAATATAGGAGCCCCCAAGTTTATAAGGAATTTCTTGGATGACTTCAAAAAAGATATAGATAGCAACACACTGATAGTAGGGGATTTCAACACCCCACTGTCAAAAATGGACAGATCTTCCAAACAAAACATTAATAAACATATCGTGGGGCTGAATGACACACTGAATCAAAGAGACTTAACTGACATATATAGAATCTTACATCCCAAAGAAGAAAAATACACATTCTTTTCAAATGCTGATGGCAGTTTTCCAAAGATAGACCACATGATAGGACACAAAGCAAGCCTCAGTAAATTCAGGAAAATTGAAATAATACCAAACTTTTTCTCAGACCACAAGGCCTTGAAACTCGAAATCAACCTCAAAGAGAAACTTCAAAAACTTGCAAACTCATGGAGACTGAACAGTACACTATTAAACATTGAATGGGTCAATAATGAGATAAGAGAAGAAATCAAAAAATTTCTGGAAACAAATGAAAATGAACAGACAACTGTCCAAAACCTATGGGACACAGCAAAGGCGGTCCTGAGAGGGAAGTTCATAGCAATACGGGCTTACCTTAAAAAGATAGAAACATTTCAAATAAAAGACCTAACACTACAACTTGAAGAACTGGAGAAACAACAACAAATAAATCCCAGAGCAAGTAGAAGGAAGGAAATAGTCAAGATTAGAGCAGAACTGAATGACATAGAGACAAAAAGAACAATTCAGAGGATCAACCTATCCAGAAGCTGGTTCTTTGAAAAGATTCATAAAGTGGACAAACCTTTAAGCAGACTCATCAAGAAAAAAAGGGAGAGGACCCAAATTAATAATATCAGACATGAAAGAGGAGAAATAACAACTGATACCACAGGAATACAAATGATTATCAGAAACTATTATGAACAATTATATGCCAAGAAATTTGAAAATCTTAATGAAATGGACAAATTTTTAGAAAAGTATAATCTTCCAACACTGAAGGAGGAAGAAACAGAAAGCTTGAACAGACCGATAACAGTTGGGGAAATTGAAGCAGTCATCAAGAAACTCCCAGCACACAAAAGCCCAGGGCCAGACGGTTTCCCAGGAGAATTTTACAAAACATTTAAGGAAGAGCTAACCCCTGTCCTTCTCAGACTATTCCAAAAAATCCAAGAGGAGGGAAGACTGCCAGACTCCTTCTATGAGGCCAGCATCACCCTGATCCCAAAACCAGATAAAGACCCTACAAAGAAAGAAAACTACAGGCCAATTTCGCTGATGAACATAGATGCTAAAATCCTCAACAAAATATTGGCAAACCGCATCCAGCAATACATTCAAAAGATTATCCATCACGATCAAGTGGGATTCATCCCAGGGATGCAGGGATGGTTCAATATACGCAGATCAGTAAACGTGATACACCACATAAATCAAAGAAAAGACAAAAACCACATGATCATCTCGATAGATGCAGAAAAAGCATTTGACAAGGTACAGCACCCATTTATGATCAAAGCACTCAGCAAAATGGGAATAAATGGGGAATTCCTCAACGTAATAAAGGCCATATATGAAAAATCTACAGCCAATATCATACTCAACGGGCAAAAACTGAAAGCTTTCCCACTAAGATCGGGAACACGACAAGGATGTCCGCTCTCACTGCTTCTTTTCAACATCGTATTGGAAGTCCTAGCCACAGCGGTCAGACAAGAGAAAGAGATAAAAGGCATCCAAATAGGAAAGGAGGAAGTAAAACTATCATTGTTTGCAGATGACATGATAGTGTACATAGAGAACCCTGTAGACTCTACCAAAAAACTCCTCAACCTAATAAGTGAATTTGGCAAAACAGCAGGATACAAAGTCAACATTCAGAAATCAAAGGCGTTTTTGTACACCAGCAATGCAATAGAAGAAGAAGAAATCAGGAAAAATATACCATTCGATATAGCACAAAAAAAGATAAAGTACCTAGGGATAAATTTAACCAAAGACGTAAAAGATCTGTATGCAGAAAACTATGCAACATTGAAAAAAGAAATTAAGGAAGACACAAATATATGGAAGCATATACCGTGCACATGGATTGGAAGAATTAATATCCTTAAAATGTCCATACTACCGAAAGCAATTTATAGATTCAACGCAATCCCTATTAAGATACCAATGACGTATTTCACAGAAATAGAACAGACATTTCAAAAATTTATATGGAACCATAAACGACTTCGAATAGCCGCAGCAATTTTGAGAAAGAAACACAAAGTAGGAGGGAGCACAATACCGGACATCAAACTCTACTACAAAGCCACTATACTCAAAACAATCTGGTACTGGCACAAGATCAGTCCCATAGACCAGTGGAACAGAATAGAAAGCCCAGAAAGAAGCCCAGGTCTCTATGGACATCTAATATTCGACAAAGGGGGCAGAAGCATAAAATGGGGCAATAACAGCCTCTTCAACAAATGGTGTTGGGAGAGCTGGATGGCTACATGCAAAAAATTGAAATTGGATCATCAGCTGACACCATACACAAAAAGAAACTCAAGATGGATAAAAGACTTAAATATAAGTCGCAACACCATCAAAGTCCTAGAGGAGAACATTGGAAGGAAACTCTCAGATATCCCACGCAGCAATTTTTTCACTGATATGTCTCCTAAAGCAAGGGACATAAAGGAAAGAATAAACAAGTGGGACCTCATCAAAATAAGAAGCTTCTGCATGGCTAAAGAAAACATCAGCAAAATGAAAAGGGAGCCAACCATTTGGGAAAATATATTTGCTAATGATACATCAGATAGAGGTTTGATCTCCAAGATATACAAAGAACTCACTCGACTTTACTCCAAGAAGACAAACGATCCAATCAAAAAACGGGCAAAGGACCTGGGCAGATGCTTTTCTAAGGAGGAGATACAGAGGGCCCAGAGGCATTTGAAAGGATGCTCTGCATCACTAGCCATCAGAGAAATGCAGATCAAAACCACCATGAGGTACCACCTCACACCGGTCAGAATGGCCATCATAAACAGATCCACAAACAACAGGTGCTGGTGAGGCTGTGGAAAAAAGGGAACTCTAGTCCACTGTTGGTGGGAATGCAGACTGGTGCAGCCACGATGGAAAGCAGTGTGGAATTTCCTCAGAAAGCTGAAAATGGAACTGCCTTTTGATCCAGCGATTCCCCTGCTGGGACTATACCCTGAGAACACCAAAACGCCAATACAAAAGAACCTATGCACCCCAATGTTCATAGCAGCACAATTGACAATAGCCAAGTGTTGGAAGCAACCTAAATGCCCATCAGTAGATGACTGGATCAAAAAGTAATGGTACATATACACAATGGAATACTACGCAGCAGAAAGAAAAAAAGAAGTACTAAACTTTGCGACAGCATGGATGGAACTGGAGAGCATCATGCTAAGCGAAATAAGCCAGGGGGCGAAAGACAAATACCATATGATCTCACCTATAAGCGGAACCTAACCAACAGTGCAAAGAAGCAAGGAAAATATGACCAGCAACACTGAAAGGAAAAGAAATCAACAGAGACAAGAGCGAAGGGAGGGGCAGGGAAAGGGAAGGGAAGGGGAAAGTCAAGGAACATATAGCAAGGACTCATGGACAAAACCAAAGGGGAAGAGCTGCGGGAGGGAAGGTGGGAGGGGGCAAGGGAAAGAGGTGGGGGGAAGGCAGAGACAAATGTATTTAAAAAGTAAATAAATTAATTAAAAAAAAAACTTGTGTTTACACAAAAACCTGTACACAAATGTTAATAGTTGCTTTATTCATGATTGCTGAAAACTGGAAACACCCCAAATATCTTACAACTGGTGAATAGTTAAAAAAAATGCAGTCTATAAAATGGAATACTATTGAGCAATAAAAATGAAAAAGCTCCTGATTCATGTACCAACTTGGATGAAACTCAGTTCTTTATGCTAAGTAAAGAAGCCTGGTTCAAATTGCTCCATACTACATGATTCCATTTATGTGACACTCTGTAAAAGGCAAACTTATAGGGACAGGAAACAGATTAGTAGTTGCCAGAGCTGTGGGATAGGGGCAGGGTTTGTCCACAAAGGGGGCTGCATGAGGGAAATTTGAAGAGTGGTGTATGTGTTCTGTATCTTGATTTTGTTGGTGGTTTGTCAATGCTCTGTGAGTACAGACCTAATATAACAGTGAGTTTTACTCTATACAAATTGTACCTCAGTTTTTTTAAAAAAGGAAAAAAAAAGAAGACTTGGAGTGTAGAAAAGGGAGTAAGCTTTACAATCATAGAAAAGTCTCTACTGTGGCTACATTTCAGGGGATTTTCAGTAAGCCAGAACATTCAATTGGTTATCAGACTTCTATAAGAAGTTTAATCCTGTTTTGGGGGGAACACAAATAAACATTTTAATCATTTAAATGTTAACTTGCAGAGAATTGTGAATGCAGCAACATCAGGCATAGCTTAGCAGTTATTAATGTGTTGGACAGATAGAAACACAGTAGAAGAAGGAGGGGAAAAACCAATTGTGAGTAAATGACAGTTTATTTCTCTTTGTTTTACATGCACACAGAAACACACAGACATCCTTCACCTTTTCTCCCTCCTCTTCTTCCACTTCCTCCTCCTCATCATCACTAGTCTGTTAATCCGTCCTTCACATTGGAGCCAAATCTTGTGATCCAGGCACAGAGACCCAGCCTCACAGCTTTACTTATTTCCTATGAACATTTGTACCTGTGTGAATTTACTCATGTTGACTCCTTTGCCCAATATGCCCTACCCCCTCTGACTCCTGACCCTTTCAACATCCAACTCAAAACTTGCCCACTCCATGAAGCCTTTGTCATTCAGTCTATTCAGAAGTGAATTTTCCCTCCTTGTACTTAGTAAAGTCTGAGAAAATGCTTATTGCATTATCCATAGACAGGCAGGAGAACAAAAGAACAAATATGTGCATATCACAGATGCTGGATAGATATTGAATGAAGGGCCTGAACCATTTTTGTTTGAAGCAGTATAGTGTAGTTAAAAAGCATGGAGGTGCCATGTTGCCTAGGTTGGAATACTAGCTCTGCTGTACACTGGCTATGTGACAGTGGAGAAATTATTTAACTTCCAAGTCTCAATTTCCTTATCTGTAGAATGGCAATAATAATAGCATCTCCCTGGGGTGGTTTCGAGGAGTAAATGAATTTATTATGAAGTGCCCTATGTAAGTGTTAGCTGTCATTATTTTGGAAGCAGTCTTAATACTTCCAACTAATTCTAATCAAATGGGCTAAATAGATAAACTCAAAGGGTATGATGGTTTCAAGGGGATATTACTGTTAGAGAATGTAGAAATGTGAGATAATATTTGCATTCATCCCATCCACGCACTTCAGAAAGATCAGCAACACTGGTTCCATTATGGATTCTAATCTAATGCTGTGAAAATATATCATTGCAGCCTTTAAAATAGGACTTTAAAGTGGACTGCATTGGCAGGGGCTGGAGGAGGGGGAGTCAGCTGTTGTACGACCTCTCTGAAGAGAGCACTTATAGCTAGCCTGTTCCATGAGCAGCCATTTGATATTCTAGGCAGCTGCCTGACACTGCACTTTGATGCCCCACAGTGTAATTAACAGGCACACACACAGCTGCCTTGTAAAACAGTTGGCCAGACTTGGCAGTGTATGCTGCAGAGGCGGGGTGGTGGTAAGGAGCACCCAGGATATGTTCACAGCCTTGGGCACTGAGCTTTCCCAGCAGCTCCATAATAACACTGCAGCTGCACCATGAGCACTTCTGAAAGCACTGTGGCTGCTAATTTCTTATAGGGGACTTTTCAAGAGTCCCCAATTCATATCAAGTTTCCATTCTCTGGCTTAAACAACAATACCACTAGCTTGAACTACTCCTTGATGCTATCATACAGCTGTAACCAGCCCATTTGGGGTTTTTCTGTCGTTTTTTAATTCTCCCCTAACCCACACAAGGACTGTTTTGTTTTGTTTTTTTGTTTTTGTTTCTGTTTTTGTTTTTGTTTTTTTTTTAATCTCTGTTACCACTGGCCAGATAAATCTTGTTCAGGGAAGGAAGTGTAAGAGGCAATGTGATGTCAGGAAAAAAGTACAGGACTGGGAATCAGGAGACCTCCCTGTTTGTTCTAACTCATTAGTTATGACATGACCTTGAGAAAATGTTTGTTCTCTTCAGAAATTTTCACTTTAATGTGTCTAATAAGGTGATTAGGTTAGAGAGAGCCTTTCTGGGATATTTGTGGCTTTGGGGATGTATTACTCATAAGCCATTTCGGGAACGTTGGATCTTTGATCCTGGAAGCAATGGGATCCTGAATCTCATTGTAAGAATCTCAGAACTGTCCCTACCCTGAGTGGCCAAATAACCAACTCTTATGCAGAATAGGATCCCTCTCCTTGAAACTTGCAGCCTGCCTTGCGTTCCGGCCTTACTTGAGAGTGCTGCATAATCCTAACATGGGGTTGTTCAGAATGCTCCAGCAGTTTATAGAGAAAAGCTTAAGAATATACTGACACTGCAGATGGAACCCAAGGATCAAATCTAAGTCGAGATTTGCTACTCTGTATAAGGTAGCTACCTTGGTCTTGCTCATGTAGATTACGTTTTTCACATTTTATCTGTGTTGGGCATCAGCCTGCTAGTTTGAGAAACACTCTGTTGGTTTTAGCTGGGTTCATTCAGCTTATTTCCCTTGTAAGGAAATGCTGTCTCTCAAAAAGGAGCCTCCTGAAAGAGTAGAGCAGAAGGGACTGGCTCCTGGCAGTCACCCTATATCCTCTCTGCACATGCTTATCCATTTAAAATCAGGTTGAGGAGAACAACAGGGACAGCTCAGATTGGGTTGGGAGTGCCTAACAGGGAGATCAATAGCTTCAGTGTGTGTGTGTGGTCAGAAGGCTGAGACCCTAGTACTACTGGTTTTGCCTTGGAGGATGGAGATACTTGTGGGTAAGAGCTTCTCTCCCCAACTCTGCATTCAGTGATGTCCAGATGGTACCTTGACATTGGCTGGCATGGTAGTAATTTTTCACTATGGAACTTGGCAAACACCACAAATCAGGGATGTTTATTTTTTCCATTTTTTTCTCTTGTTCAGACTGGGTAATTTACACTGATATATCTTTTTTCTTTCTTTTTTATTTATTTTTTCAAATGCATTTGACTCCACCTTCCCTGATCTATTGTTTTTTATTTTCAGGAATTGCATGTTTTATTTTTTTTAAATATTTATTGTTCAAATTTATTTGTCTCCATTTTGCCACCACCACTTTCCCCTGTCCCACCTACCCCCACCTCCCACCCTTGATCCTTCCCCACTTTGGCTTTGTCCATGGGTCCTTTATACATGCTCCTTGATTTGACCCTTCCCCTTCTTTTCCCCATCCCCCCTTCCCTCTTGTTACTGTTTGTTTATTCCTTCAATGTTTCTGGTTATATTTTTCTTGCTTGTTTGTTTTGTGGATTAGATTCCGCTAATAGGTGAGATCATATGGTATCTGTCTTTCACTGCCTAACTTATTTAGCTTAGCATTATGCTTTCCAGTTTCAATGATGCTGTTGCGAAGGGTAGTAGCTCTTTCTTTCTGCTGCGTAGTATTCCATTGTGTAAATGTACCATAGTTTTTTGATCCAATCATTTCCTGATGGGCATGTAGGTTGATTCCAGCAATTGGATATTGTAAACTGTGCTGTTATGAACATCGGGGTGCATAGGTTCTTTTGAATTGGTGTTTTGGGATTCTTAGGGTATACTCACAGAAATGGAATGCCGGGTAAAAAGGCAGTTCCATTTTTAGCTTTTTGAGGAAATTCCACACTGTTTTCCACAGTGGCTGCACCAGTCTGCATTCCTAACAACTGTACTAGGGTTGCCTCTTTTCTACAACCTCGCCAGTACCTGTTGTTTGCTGATTTATTTATGATGGCCATTCTGACTGATGTGAAGTGGTATCTCTTTGTGGTTTTAATTTGCTTTTCTCTGATGGCTAGTGATGATGACCATCCTTTCATATGTCTCTGGGCCCTCTGTATGTCCACCATGGAGAAGTGTCTCTTTAGGTCCTTTGCTCACTTTTAAATTGGATTACTTGTCTTTCTTGTGTGGAGTCATGTGAGCTCTTTATGTTTTAGAGATCGAACCCTTGTCTGAGGTATCATTGGCAAATATATTTCCCATATGTTTGGTTCCCTTTCTATTTTGCTTATATTTTCTTTAGCAATGCAGAAGCTTCTTATTTTGATGAAGTCCCATTTGTTTATTCTTTCCTTTTTGTCCCTTGCTCTAGGGGACATATCGGTGAAAATATTGCTGTGTGGGATATCTGAGAGTTTCCTGCCAATGTTCTACTCTAGGACTTTCATGGTGTTGCAACTTATGTTTAAGTCTTTTATCCATCTTGAGTTTATTTTTGTGTATGGTGTTAGTTGGTGGTTAATTTCAATTTTCTTGCATGTAGCTGTCCAGCTCTCCTAAAACCATTTGTTGAAGAGGCTATTATTACTCCAATTTATGCTTCTGCCCCCTTTGTCAAATATTAGTTGCCCATATAGACCTGGGCTTATTTCTGGGCTTTCTATTCTGTTCCACTGATCTATGGGTCTGTTCTTGTGCCTGTACTAGTTTGTTTTGATTACATTGGCCTTGTAATATACTTTGATGTCAGGTAATGTGATCCCTCCTACTTTGTTCTTCTTTCTGAAAATTGCTGCAGCTATTCGGGGCTGTTTATGGTTCCCTATAAATTTTTGAAATGTTTGTTCTATATGTGAAATATGCCATTGGTATTTTAATAGGGATTGAGTTGAATTTATAAATTTCTTTGGGTGGTATGGACATTTTGATGATGTTAATTCTTGAAATCAATGAACAGGGTATATACTTCCATTTATTTGTGTCTCCCTTAATTTCATTCTTCAGTGTTCTGTAGATTTCTGAGTACAGGTCTTTTACCTCCTCAGTTAAGTTTATTCCTAGGTACTTTATTTTTCTTGTTGCTATATTGAATGATTTTTTTTTTGATTTCTGATTCTGATATTTCATTGTTGGTGTACAAAAATGTTTTTGATTTCTGAATCTTGATTTTGTATCCCACTGTTTTGCCTAATTCACTTATTAGGTCAAGTAGTTTTTTGGTGGAGTCTACAGGGTTTTCTGTGTGCAGTATCATATCATCTGAAACAATGACAGTTTTACTTCCTCCTTTCCAATTTGGATAACTTTTATTTCTTTTTCTTGTCTGATTGCTGCAGCTAGGACTTCGAATACTATATTGAATAGAAATGGTGAAAATGGAAAACCTTGTCTTGATCCCAGTCTTAGTGGAAAAGCCTTTGTTCTTGCCTGTTGAGTATGATGTTGGCTGGTGGTTTCTTGTGTATGTTCTTTATTATGCTGAGGTATGCCCTCTTTATTCCCACTTTGCTGAGTGTTTTTGTCACAAATTGGTGTTGTACTTTATCAAATACTTTGTCCACATCTCTTGATATCATCATGTGGTTTATCTCTTTTCTTTTGTTTATGTGATGTATTATGATTATTGATTTGCAAATATTGAACCATCCTTGCATCTCTGGAATGAATCCCACTTGATCATGGTAGGTGATCTTTTTAATGTATTGCTGTATGTGCTTTGTGAATATTTTGTTGAGGATTTTAGCATCCATGTTCATCAAAACTAGAGGATGTTGGCCTGTACTTTACTTTGTTGTATCTTCATCTGTTTCTGGGATTATGATGATTCTGGCCTCATAAAAAGAGTTTGGGAGCCTTCCCTCTCCTTGGATTGCTTGGAATACTCTGAGAAGGACAGGGGTTAGCTCCTCCATAATGTTTTGGAATTCTCCTGTGAAACTGTCCAACCCAAGGCTTTTGTTTGCTGGGAGTTTTTTGATTACTGCTTCAAATTGACCAACTGCTATCGGTCTGTTCAGGCTTTCTGCTTCTTCTTCGTTCAGTGTTTGAAGGTTAAATTTTTTAGAAGTTTGTCGATTTCATCGAGGTTTTCGCATACCTTGGCATATAATTCTTCATCGTAATTTCTTGCAATGCTTGGTATTTCTGTGGTATCAGTTGTTATTTCTCCTCTTTCATTTCTGATATTATTTATTTGTGTCCTCTCACTTTTTTTCTTAATGAGTCTGCTTAAAGGCTTGTCGATTTTGTTTTATCTTTTCAAAAGGACGAGCTCCTGGATTCGTTGATCCTTTGAATTATTTTTTCGTCTCTGTCATTCAGTTCTCCTCTGATCTTGATTATTTCCTTCTTTCTACTTTGTTGTTTCTCCACTTCTTGTATCTATAGACTTCGATTGTTATTTGAAACATTTCTATAATTTTTAGGTAGGTCTGTATTGCTGTGAACTTCCCTCTCAAGGCTGCCTTTGCTGTGTCCCATAGTTTTTGGAATGTTGTGTGTTCATTTTCATTTGTTTCCAGAAACTTTTTGATTTCTTTCTTTTCTTATTTTTTTAATTTTTTAATTTATTTTTTGAAATACATTTGTCTCTGCCTACCAACCACCACTTTCCCTTTCCCCCTCCCCTCTTCCCTCCCTAAGCTCTTCCACTTTGGTTTTGTCCATGAGTCCTTGCTATATGTTCCTTGACTTTCCCCTTCCCTTCCCTTTCCCTACCCGCCCCTCCCTCCTTCCCTCTTGTCTCTGTTGATTTCTTTTCCTTTCAGTGTTGCTGGTCTTGTTTTCCTTGCATCTTTGTATTGCTGGTTAGGTTCCGCTTATAGGTGAGATCATATGGTATTTGTCTTTCGCCCCCTGGCTAATTTCGCTTAGCATAACGTTCTCCAGTTCCATCCACGCTGTCGCGAAGTTTAGTAGTTCTTTTTTTCTTTCCGCTGCATAGTATTCCATTGTGTATATGTACCATAATTTTTGATCCACTCATCTACTGATGGGCATTTAGGTTGCTTCCTACACTTGGCTATTGTCAATTGTGCTGCTATGAACATTGGGGTGCATAGGTTCTTTTGTATTGGCGTTTTTGTGTGCTGAGGGTATAGTCCCAGCAGGGGAATCACTGGATCAAAAGGCAGTTCCATTTTCAGCTTTCTGAGGAAATTCCACACTGCTTTCCACAGTGGCTGCACCAGTCTGCATTCCCACCAACAGTGGACTAGAGTTCCCTTTTCTCCACAGCCTCGCCAGCACCTGTTTTTTGTTGATCTGTTTATGATGTCATTCTGACTGGTGTGAGGTGGTACCTCATGGTGGTTTTGACTGCATTTCTCTAATGGCTAGTGATGCTGAGCATCCTTTCAAATGTCTCTGGGCCCTCTGTATCTCCTCATTGAAAAGCGTCTGCCCAGGTCCTTTGCCCAGTTTTTGATTGGATCGTTTGTCTTCTTGAGTGGAGTCGAGTGAGTTCTTTATATATCTTGGAGATCAAAAGTCTATCTGATGTATCATTAGCAACTATATTTTCCCATATGGTTGGCTCCTTTTTCATTTTGCTGATGTTTTCCTTTGCCGTGCAGAAGCTTCTTATTTTGAAGAGATCCCACTTATTTATTCTTTCCATTATGTCCCTTGCTTTAGAGACATATCAGTGAAAAAATTGCTGCATGGTATATCTGAGAGTTTCCTGCCAATGATCTCCTCTAGGACTTTTATGGTGTTGCGACTTATAGTTAAGTCTCTTCTCCATCTTGAGTTTATTTTTGTGTGTGGTGTCAGTGGATGATCCAATTTCAATTTTTTGCATGTAGCCGTCCAGCTCTCCCAACACCATTTGTTGAAGAGGCTATTATTGCTCCATTTTCTGCTTCTGCCCACTTTGTCAAATATTAGATGCCCATAGAGACCTGGGCTTATTTCTGGGCTTTCTATCCTGTTCCACTGGTCTATGGGACTGATCTTGTGCCAGTACCAGATTGTTTGGAGTAGAGTGGCCTTGAGGTAGAGATTGATGTCTGGTATTGTGATCCCTTCTACTTTGTGTTTCTTTCTCAAAATTGCTGCGGCTATTCGAGGTCGTTTATGGTTCCATATAAATTTTTGAAATGTCTGTTCTATTTCTGTGAAATACGTCATTGGTATCTTAATAAGGATTGCATTGAATCTATAAATTGCTTTGGGTAGTATGGACATTTTGATGATATTAATTCTTCCAATGCATGAGTATGGTATATGCTTCCATTTATTTGTGTCTTCCTTAATTTCTTTTTTCAATGTTGTATAGATTTCTGCGTACAGGTCTTTTAGATCTTTGGTTAAATTTAAGCCTAGGTACTTTATTTTCCTTCTTGCTATATCGAATGGTATTTATTCTCTGATTTCTTCTTCTTCTATTGCATTGCTGGTGTACAAAAATACCTTTGATTTCTGAATGTTGACTTTGTATCCTGCTGTTTTGCCAAAGTCACTTATTAGGCTGAGGACATTTTTGGTAGAGTCTACAAGGTTCTCTATGTACACTATCATGTCATCTGCAAACAATGATATCTTTACTTCCTCCTTTCCTATTTGGATGCCTTTTATCTCTTTCTCCTGTCTGACCTCTGTGGCTAGGACTTCCAACACAATGTTGAAAAGAAGCAGTGAAACCTGACATCCGTGTCGTGTTCCTGATCTTAGTGGGAAAGCTTTCAATATTTGCCCGTTGAGTGTGATATTGGCTGTAGGTTTTTCACATATTGCCTTTATTATGTTGAGGAATGCATCGTTCATTTCCATTTTTCTGAGTGTTTTGATTATAAATGGGTACTGTACCTTACCGAATGCTTTTTTTGCATCTATCGAGATGATCATGTGGTTTTAGTCCTGTCTTTTATTTATGTGATGTATCACGTTTACTGATTTGCGTATATTGAACCATCCCTGCATGCCTGCGATGAATCCCACTTGATCGTGGTGGATAATCTTTTGAATGTATTGCTGGATGCGGTTTGCCAATATTTTGTTGAGGATTTTAGCATCTATGTTCATCAGCGAAATTGGCCTGTAGTTTTCTTTCCTTGTAGGGTCTTTGTCTGGTTTTGGGATCAGGGTGATGCTGGCCTCATAGAAAGAGTCTGGGAGTCTTCCCTCCTCTTGGATTTTTTGGAATAGTCAGAGAAGGACAGGGGTTAGCTCTTCCTTAAATGTTTTGTAAAATTCTCCTGTGATACCGTCCGGCCCTGGGCTTTTGTGTGCTGGGAGTTTCTTGATTACTGTTTCAATTTCCCCAGCTGTTATCGGTCTCTTCAAGCTTTATGTTTCATCCTCCTTCAGTGTTGGAAGATTATACTTTTCTAAAAATTTGTCCATTTCATCAAGATTTCAAATTTCTTGGCATATAATTGTTCATAGTAGTTTCTGACAAACCTTTGTATTTTGTGGCATCAATTGTAACTTCTCCTCTTTCATTTCTGATATTATTAATTTGGGTCCCCTCCCTTTTTTTTTTTTTTTTTTTTTTTTTTTTTTTTGCTGAGTCTGCTTAAAGGCTTGTTAATTGTATTTATCTTTTCAAAGAACCAGCTTCTGGATTGGTTGATCCTTTCAATTTTTCTTTTCATCTCTTTGTCATACACATCTGCTGTAATCTTGACTATTTCCTTCCTTCTACTTGCTCTGGGATTTATTTGTTGTTGTGTCTGCAGTTCTTGAAGTTGTAGTGTCAGGCCTTTTATTTGAAATGTTTCGATCCTTTTTAGGTAGGCTTGTATTGCTATGAACTTCCCTCTCAGGACTGCCTTTGCTGTGTCCTATAGGTTTTGGACTGTTGTCTGTTCATTTTCATTTTTTTCCAGAAATTTTTTTTATTTCTTCTCTTATCTCACTATTGACACATTCATTGTTTAATAGTCTACTGATCCGTCTCCACGAGTGCCAGTTTTTGAAGTTTCTCTTTAAGGTTGATTTCCAGCTTAAAGCCCTTGTGGTCCAAAGAAAAGTTTGTTATTATTTCAATTTTCCTGAATTTGCTGAGGTTTGCTTTGTGTCCTATCATGTGGTCTCTCTTTGAAAAACTGCCATGAGAATTTGAAAAGAATGTGTATTTTTCTTCTTTGGGATGTAAGGTTCTATATATGTCAGTTAAGTCTCTTTGATTCAGTGTGTCATTCAGCGCCACAATATGTGTATTAATGTTTTGTATGGAAGATCTGTCCATTTTGGACAGTGAGGTGTTGAAATCCCCTACTATCAGTGTGTTGCTGTCTAAATCTTTTTGAAGTCATCCAAGAAATTCCTTATAAACTTGGAGGCTCCTATATTGGGAGCATATAAGTTTACAATGTTGATGTCTTCTTAATAGATTCTTCCTTTAAGTATTATAAAGTGTCCCTCTGGGTCTCTTCTTATGGCCTTTGTTTTGAAATCTATTTTGTCTGATATAAGTATGGCAACCCCGGCCTTTTTCTCTTGCCCATTTGCTTGGAATATTTTTTTCCATCCCTTCACTTTCAATCTGTGTAGGTCTCTTGCTCTGAGGTGGGTCTCTTGTAGGCAGCATATGTGTGGGTCATGTTTTCTTATCCATTCAGCTACCCTGTGTCTTTTGATTGGGGCATTTAGTCCATTCACATTGAGAGATATTACTGATAGAATCTTACTCATCTTTTCTCTTTGTACCTGTGTTCCTCTGTCTCTCATTGTTTTCCTTCATCTTCTTAAACCAGTTCCAGTAGCTTATCTTGGAGTGCTGGTTTGGTAGAGATGTATTCTTTTAGCCTTCTCTTGTCTGGGAAACTCCATATTTCCCCTTTTGTTTCAATTGAGAGCCTAGCTGGGTAGAGCAGCCTTGGCTGTAGGCCCTTGCTTTTCATGACTTGGAATATTTGTTGCCATTCCCTTCTGGCTTGTAGTGTTTCTGTTGAGAAGTCTGCTCCTAGGCGTATCGGGGGCCCCCTTGGATGTTACTTTCTCCTTCTCCCTTGCTGCCTTGAGGATTCTCTCTTTGTCTTTGACATTTGCCATTTTAATGATGATGTGTCTTGGAGTGGACCTCTTTGAGTCCCTCTTGAGTGGGGTCCTCTGTGCCTCCTGGATCCATGAGAGCCTTTCTCTCCTCACATTAGGGAAATTTTCCATCATTACTTTGTCGAGGAGGTTCTCTTTCCCTTGCTCCTCTTCTTCTCCTTCTGTATCCCTATTATACGGATATTATTGCATTTCAGGTTGTCCTGCATTTCACTAAATGCCTCTTCATTCTTTTTGAGTCTTTTTTCCATTTCTTGTTCTTTCTGAGAGCTTCTTTCTACCTCATCGTCCATCTCACTGATTCGATCATTGGTTTCATCCAGCCTGCTTTGGATTCCTTCTACTGTGTCCTTCAAATCAGAAATGGTATTCTTCATATCCTCTTGTGTCTTCTTGATAGTTTCCATGTCCTTTTCCAGGTTGCTATAGTTTGTTGTAAGATCCTGATAGTTTCTCTGCAGTTTTTCATAGTTATCTTTGAGCTGGCTGAGCTCTTTGAGCTTTCTTAGAGCCATTGTTTTGAATTCAGTGTCTGATAATTCCCTTGCCTCTATTTCATTTAGCGCTCTCTGTGGGGAGTCCCCTTTTCCACTCATTTGGGGGGAACTTCTTTTTCTTCCCATTTTTGTCAGTCTGTTAAGTAATTTGCTTATTTGTTTATTTATTTTTGCTTCTGGGTCAATTATGCTGTCTAGATTTCCTGACTTTGTGGATTAAACTTCTATGGTAGTAGGTGGGTCTTTTTATTTATTTATTTATTTATTTTTCCATTTACTTTTCTTTCTGGGCCTGCGTCTGATATGTCAGTTGTTGGCCCTATAAGACCTTGAGTTCTTTGTTTAAGCCTTCCAGGAGTCTTCTGTCTGTGTCTGACTCCTGCTTTGGGCAGCTCTGTCACCCTTCGGTCACGGATGACCTATTTTTGGGATCGCTCTGCACTCTCTTGCTGGCTCCTTGAGCGCCCTCCCTGGTGCAGCAGGATCCACCGCCTGCCTCGGCTCGCGCCTGCTTTCCCCAGACCAGGGGACTTATTCACGACCTCGTGTATTCATCTGGCCCCCCTGGCCAGCGAGCTCCCCAGCACAGGTCAGGTTACGGTCTCCTATTGTGTGTTTTCCCCCCTTTTGGCTCTTTGGGTCCATTGCTTGCTCTCACCAAATGCAGACTACGGAAATAGGAGGAAGTCAGCTCCAGGACTGTCTGGTTAATCCTGTCTCCTGTCTCTCCTCCAGGGACTCTGGTCAGCTCTGTGACCCCTTCGGCCTGGAATCTACTAATTCTGTGAGCCGCTCCGCAATGGCGGGCCTGGCGGGTCAGTTTACGCCTGCCCTTTCTTCTCTGTGCACTTCCTCGCAGGCCATATCGGTGCCAATCTGTGGGAGGCCTTGCTGGCCAGTGCAAGCGTTCGCCAGCCCGCGCGGGTCACACACACACTCACCAACCCTCGCCGGCAACTCGGCATAAGTGTGCGCACCTGCACTGGGTGGTTTTGTGGTTTCTATCTGTGCTTTTCTGCTTTTGGCTCTTTGGGGTTTGGCCTCTTCCCACACAATGGAGACTATGGAACAGGTAGGGAGTCGGGGCTCCCCGGTTCCTCCTCCCGTTCTTTCCCCAATGCCTCCGTCTCCAGTCCCTCCTCAAGGCTCTCCCAGCCAGTCTGCACTCAGCCCCATAGCTCTCACACACAAGCTGGTTGTGGAGCCCACAAAAGGCAGGTTAGTTGATTCCCTTATGCCTGAGCGAGATGGTAGCTGCAGAGTGGGAGGTGCGTTATCACCGCGGCTCCACCGGCCGCCAGGTCAGTTCTCTTCACAAAGTTTTCCTCACCAGTCTTTTCCCAGCCACCAGCCTACCCTGCTGCTGTCTCTACCCAGAGATCAAGGAGGGTGGCTGCCACTGCAATTTTCGTGTTGGCCCTTTAAATGTCTCTTTGTATCCCCAGCCACCTGTCTCTGGCAGAGAACGCCCCTAAGCTTTTCAGGGTTGCGTTTTGTCTGTATTTTCTGGGTTTTAGCTGTTGTAGTTTAGGGGTCCCTGTTTATGATTCAGACCCCATTTTTCTCGCGGGGAGCTAACTGGCTGTTTAAATGTCCCTCTGGTGCTAGTGCCCGTGGGCACCCAGCCCACCCTCTCGAGCATCCACCGCACTTCTCACCCGTTGGGATGTGTGAGAGTTGAATCACCTGTCTGTCCATGGCTCCAAGGCTCTTCTCCCACTATCGTTCCATTGTTTTCCAGGTGATTTCTCCACTATTTAGTCGCAATTCCATTTTCGTCTTGGGAGGAAGTCAGCGTGACTCCCATTCACTCCTCCGCCATCTAAATCTCCCCTCTAAATAAAAATCTCATTTCTTATTTGATCTCATTATTTACCCATTCATTGTTTAATAGCATGCTATACAGTCTCCATGAGTTGAATGTTTTTTACTTATTTCCTTGAGGTTGGTTTCTCGTTTCAAGCCCTTTTTTTCTGAGAAAATGCTTGTTATTATTACAATTTTCTTGATTTTGTTAAGGCTTGTTTTATGTTCTGTAATGTGGTCTATCTTTCAAAATGTTATGTGTGCCTTTCAAAAGAATGTGTATTTTCCTTCTTTGGGTGGAAATTTTCTATATATGTCAGTTAAGTCCATGTGATGTAATATGTCATTCAGTTTCACAATATCCTTGTTGATGTTTTGTTTGGAAGACCTATCCATTATTGACTGTGAGGTGTTAAAATCCCCTACTATCATTGCGTTGCTGTCTGTATCTTTCTTGAAGTCCACCAAGGTTTCCCTATATATTGGGGTACTCCTATGTTGGGTGTATATGGGTTTACAATGTTTATGTCTTCTTGATGCATTCTTCATTTGAGTATTACAAAGTGTCCTTCGGAGTCTCTTTTTGTGAATTTGTTTGAAATCTATTTTGTCTGATTTAAGTATTGCTACCACAGCTTTTTATTTTTTATTTTTGCTTGGAATTTTGCTTTTGTCCATTTGCTTGGAATAATTTTTCCATCCCTTTACTTTCAGTCTGTGTAGGTTCTTTGTTCTGAGGTGGGTGCCTTGTAGGCAGCATATGTACTGGTCATGTTTTCTTTTCCATTCAGATATTCTATGTCTTTCAAAGGGGCACTTAATCTATTTACATTTAAAGTTATTATTGATAGGGACATATTCACTTTTTCTCTTTGCACCTGTGTTCCTCTCTTTCTAATTCCTTTTCTTCATCTTCTTAAAGCACTCCCCATAGCATATCTTGCAGTGCTGGTTTGGTAGAGTTGAGTTCTTTTAGCCTTCTTTTGTATGGAAAACTTATTTAACCTTACATTTTAATTGAGAGCCTTGATGAGTAGAGCAGTCTTGGTTGCAAGCCTTTGCTTTTCATTCTTTGGAATATTTCTTGCCATTCCTTTCTGGCCTGTAGTGTTTCTGTTAAAAAGTTAGCTGCTAGCCATAGTAGGGCTCCCTTATTTGTTACAGCCTCTTTCTCCCTGGCTGCCTTTAGGATTCTCTGTTTACCTTTCATACTTGCCATTCTAATGATGATGTGTCTTAGAGTGGGCCCCGTTGGGTTCCTCTTGAATGGGACCCTCTGTGCTTGCTGGATGTGTGTGACTTTTTCTCTCCTCCAATTAGGGAAATTTTCCATAATTACTTTTTCAAACAGGTTCTCTATCCCTTGTTCCTCCTCTTCTCCTTCTGGTATCCCTATTATATGGATATTATTATGTTTCAGGTTGTCCTGCATTTCCCTCAATGCCTGTTCCTTCTTTCTGAGTCTTTTTCCATTTTCGTGCTCTTTCTGGGAGCCCTTTGCTACCTTGTCCTCCAGCTCGCTGATTCAGTCCTCAGCTTCATCTAGCCTGCTTTGGATTCCTTCTACTGTGTTCTTCAATTCAGAAATTGTATTCTTCATTTCCTCTTGTCTCTTATTGATAGTTTCTATGTCCTTTTTCATGCTGATATCGTTTGCAGTAAGTTCCTCATAGTTTCCCTGTAGTTTTTGGTAATTCTCTCTGAGCTCACTGAGTTCATTGAGCTTTCTTAGAACCGTTGTTTGGAACTCAATACGTGATAGTTTACTTGCCTCTATTTTATTTAGTTCTCATTGTTTGGATTCCTCCTTTCCATGTGGCTGGTTGGTGTTTCTTTGCCTTCCCATTATTTTTAGACTTCAATTTTTTGCTTCTGCTTCTTATATTGATCTGTTTTGATTTCCAGACTTTGTTATGTGAGCTTCTATGGCAGGTGACAGCTGTTTTTTTCCTTGTGGATCTCCCTGTGATGATGTCAGATGTTGACCCCATGTGACCTTAGGGAGACTGTTTGAGACTTCCAGGGATCTACTGTCTGTGGTTGTCTCCTCCAGTTGTTAATCAAGTCATTCTGCACTCAGCAGACAGGCTTAAAACACCACAAGGAGGGGCACAGTCCCTCCTGGCAGCTGGGTTATGGGTCCTTTCACTCTGTTGCCACTCAGGGGAGTGGTCTCACTGAACCAGATGGCTGCTGCTGTATGGGGGAGGACTCAGCACTGGGATCTTGCTTGATACTCTCTCCATTCACTCCCTGAAATCTCCTTCCCCAGACTCTCCTTATGTGTCTCTAGTCTACTCTGTCCCCATTTTTGCCAGAGTACAGGGTAAGTGGCTTCAAATAAAAATTTATGTATTGGCCCTTTAAAGAGCTCTTCACTTCTCCTGTTGCCTGTCTCTGGCAGAGAGCAACCCTGCCGCTTTTTTCAGCTGGCTTTTATCTGTGTATTTTTTGGGGTCTGGTGCTGTAGGTGGGAGATCCCCGCTTATGGTTTAGACCCTGCTCATCTCTGGGGGATCCAACTGGCATTTTCAGTATCCCTCTTGCACTACTGCATGTGGGTTCCCAACGGGTCTTCTCGAGTCTCTACCATACTCCTTATCAGTCAGGTTGTGCTACAGCTGATTCTTCTGTCTGTCCAAGCTTATAAGGCTTTCCTCTCACCATTGTTTAGTGGTGTATTCCCGTTGATTTCTCCACAATTTAGTTGTAATTTCCAACTGGTCCTGGGAGGAGGTCAGTGTGACTTCCATTCACTCATCTGCCATCTTGCCTTCCACAGAAATTGATATGATTTTTTTTTGGAAAAAATAAATAAGTGCATAAAATTTTAATTGGGCACAGCAATAAAAAAAGTATTTGGTTTTTAATTTTGTAGTTGAGATTTTCCGGAGGTGAGAGATTCCTGAATAGGGGGACAGTGGCCATAGCCCCTTGTTAACAGAGGTGTGTTTGCATCTGTACTGGTATATCTTTAAATTCATTGATTCTTTTCTCTCTCATCTCCAACATACCATTGATACCACACTGCGAGTTTTTAATTTTGGTTATTATATGTTTCACTTCTAACTTTTATATTTAGCTCTTCTTTCTTTTTTGAGACTTTCCATTTTTCCACTTGTTTCAAGAATGTTCATGATTGTTTGCAGGAGTGTGTTATAATAGCTGTTTTAATGTTATTGTCAGAGAATTACAACAACATATGTATCATTTTGACACTGGCATCTGTTGACTGTCTATCATCATGTGAATTAAGCTTTTCCTGTTTTTTTGTATGCCAAGTATTTTTTGGATTGTATCCTGGATATTTTGACTATTATGTTATAAGACTCTGGGTATTGTTGAAGTCCTATGAAAGATGTTAATATGTGCCTTGGCCTCTGTGGCTCAGTGAATTGAGTACTGGCCTGCAAACCAAAGGGTCACTGGTTTGATTCCCAGTCAGGGCACATCCCTGGGTTGTGGGTCAGGTCCCCAATAGGGGGTGTGCGAGATGCAACCACACATTGATGTTTCTCTGCCTCCCTTTCTGTTTCCCTTCCACTCTGTCTAAAAATAAATAAATAAAATCTTTTTAAAAATTAAAAAAAGATGTTAATATGTTGGCAAGCAACAAATATGGTTAAGTTTGGGTTGCAATTTTCAGCCCAAATTTTTGGCCCGTAGTTCCAATTTTAGTTTTATCTGCAGTATTTTCAAAACCTTCATATTATTATTTGGATCTTTCCCAACTGCATGCCACCCAGTGGCCAGTGTGGGAACCTGGACAGTAATCTCTTTTGTGGTTCAGTTCTCAAAGTTTTTGACATGGTCATTGGGTTCAGGGTGATTAGGATCAGATCCACACATACACAGTCATGGATGAGTCCAGGAGTTTATAAACAACCTCATGGAGTCACTTTCCCGAGCTTCTTCCTCTCTGTGCCTCTGCCCACTTCCAGGGCCAAGCAGTGGGAGGACAGAAGAACACAACAACAAAACAGCAATGAGGATTTGTCCATCTGGGCCACAGCTACACTGATCAAAAAGGAGGTTTTGGCCCATGCAAGCTCCTCTGCCACCACTCTCACTGGGTTTCTAGGGGTCTGGGCCATAAGAGAATGGACAGAGAGAAAAAGAAATCTCTTTGACCATTAAATGTTTCTCTTCCAGGTCCTTGAGCCAGGGCTAGAGTTTCTCCTGGAGCTTTCTCTGTTTGCATTGATGTCCAGTTTTGAGTTTCAGGCTGTGTTGTATTTAAGTGGCGGGGGGGCGGTTGCCACAGGGGGGAAATGGTAAAATCACTAGCAGTTGGGTGATACTTTGGATTCTGGTTTTCTCCCTCAACCTGCCTGCTACTATTTACTTTTCAGCATCTTCAAATAGCTGCTCCATGAATCTGGCCAGGTTACATAGCTGCATTAAGTAGGAGACATAGGGTGGAGTGTGCTTACTCTATCTTGTGTCCCTGGAGTTGAGGGCTCTTTATTTTTTCCTGGAGATCAGTGATTAAACATTTATCAGTACACTGCTTACTGGCTGATATTACCAAGAATGACTATAGGTGAGGATACTCATTATGCAACCTCTCACATTGATTTCAGGCCACTCTACCATTGTCTCTGCAACTCTGAACAATTACTCTACAACTCTGGTCATGAATCTCCTCATTTGTGGAGGAATCAAGATGGCGGAGGAATGAGTGGAAGTCACACTGACCTCCTCTTAGGGCCAATCTAGAATTACAACTAAATTGGGGAGAAATCACCTGGAACAAACAACTTAACAATAGAGATAGAGCCCTATAACCTCAAACAGACAGAATAATCAGCTTTAGCACAACCTAACTGGTAAGGGGTGCAGCAGAGACCTGAGAAGATGGGCAGGGTGACTACACACAGCAGCACCAGACAGATATTGAAACAGCCAGTAGGATCCCCCTGAAAAGAGTGGGGTCTAAACCATAAGTGGGGATCTAGAGCCTACAGCACCAGGTCCCAAAAAGTAAACAGATAACAGCCAGCTGAAAAAAATGGCAGGGTTGCTCTCTGCCAGAGACAGGCAGCTGGAGATGCAAAGAGCCATTTAAAGGGCCTATGCATAAATTTTTATTTGTAGCCACTTACCCTGTGCTCTGGCAAAGGCGGGGACAGAGTAGGCTAGAGACACTTGAGGAGAGTCTAGGGAAGGAGGCTTTCGGGAGAGAATTGAGAGTATATGGCAGGATCCCGGTGCTGAATCATCCCCCATATGGCAGCATTTATCTTCTTCAGGCAGACCACTCCCCTGAGAGGCAGCAGCATGAGAGGACCCAGTAGCCCCACCTACAGGAGTGCCTCAGCCCCACCCTGTGATGTCTTTAAGCTGGTCTGCTGAGTGCAGAGTGGCAGCCATATATAGTAGATCCCTGGCTAAAGGGGGATCAGTGTGGTCTAGAGACACTTGAAGAGAGACTGGAGATGGAGGCTTTGGTGTAAGAATAGAGAGAGTAGGTAGCGGGATCATGGTGCTGACTCCGCTCCTATATGGTAGTAACCATCTTGCTCAGGCAAACCACTCCCCTGAATGGCAGCAGTGTAAGAGGACACAATAACCCCACCCCTAGGAGGGACTCTGCTCCACTCTGTGGTGTCTCTAAGCCAGCCTGCTGAGTGCAGAGTGACTAGATTAACAGCTAAAGGAGACAGCCACAGACAGTAGATTCCTGGAAGACTCCAGCAGTCTGCCTAAGGTCACATGGGGTCAACATCTGGCATCATCAGTGGCAGATCCAGAATGGAAAAAAAAAGTGGTCTCCTACCATAGAAGTTCTCACCACAAAATCAGGAAATCAAGAGAGATCAATATAAGAAGCAGAAGCAAAAGAGAAGAGCCTCACAAATAATGCAAAGATAAAGAAAGACCCCCAGTCACAAGGAAAGGAGGAATCCAAACAAAGAGAACTAAATGAAATAGAGGCAAATAAACTATCAGATATTGAGTTCAAAACAATGGTTCTAGGAAAGCTCAATGAGCTCAGTGAGCTCAGAGAGAATTACCCAAAACTACAGGAAACTACAGGGAAATTACTGCAAACTGTATCAACATGAAAAAGGACATAGAACCTATCAATAACAGAGAAGAGGAAATGAAGAATACAATTTCTGAGTTGAAGAACACAGTAGTAGGAATCAAAAGCAGGCTAGATGAAGCAGAGGATCGAATCAGTGAGCTGGAAGATACGGAAAAAAATGTCCCCAGTAAAAGCAACAAAATGAAAAAAGATTCAAAAAGTGTGAAGAAGCAGTGAGGGAAATGCAGGATAACCTGAAACGTAGTAATATCCATATAAAGGATACCAGAAGGAGAAGAAGAGGAGTAAGGGATAGAAAACCTGTTTGAAAAAGTAATGATGGAAAACTTCCCTAACTGGAGAAGAGAACAAGTAATACAAGTCTAGGAAGCACAGAGGGTCCCGTTCAAGAGGAACCCAATGAGGCCCACTCCAAGACACATCATCATTAAAATGGCAAATATTAAAGACAAATAGAGAATCCTAGAAGAACAAGGGAGAAACAGGAAGTAACATAAAAGGGAGCCCCAATACGAGTAGCAGCTGACTTCTCAAGAGAAACACTACAAGCCAGAAGGAAATGACAACAAATATTCCAAGTAATGAAAAGCTAAGGTCTCTAACCAAACCTACTCTACCCAGCAAGGCTCTCAATTAAAATGGAAGGTGAAATACAGGGTTTCCCTGACTAAAGAAGGCTAAAAGAATATACCTCCACTAAACCAGCACTGCAAGATATGCTAAAGGGGCTGATTTAAGAAGATGACGAAAAAGAGTCTATGAATAACCAGTTCCTTTCACATCACCAATACTTGATATTACCAATATTTTTAATACTCAGTAATCTGATTGTCACAATGATGTGTTATTTTAATTGTTCCTTTATTATTTGTTGAAACTAAACCTGTTTTTGTATATTTCTTCCTATATCTATTATGTTTAAAATCTTGAAATGACTTTTTGGTATTTTTTTATCCATTGTTTGACTAAATATTTGTAGAATTTTTGTCGTAACCCCCCCACAAAAACTATTAACCTTTTTTTAGATGTGTTGCAAATACTTTCCCATTCTATTACTTGTACTTTTAACTTTTTTATCTGTATATTACTGTTATAATCTTAAATGTTTAATATTGTCATATTGTCAGTATTTTACTTTACCCCTTCTGGGTTTGAATTTTTTACTTCAGGGTAAGAAAAATATTATTTTGTATTTTCTCCTAAAACTCCTAAAATTTACATATTGATTTCTAACTCACCTGAATAGTTCTTGTATCATGCGTGATGGAAGGCTCTATATTTGTTTTATTTCAAGTAACAGTGGTCAAAGCACCTAAGTGGTTTAATAAGCCTTATTTTTCCCATTGATTTGAAATATCGATTTAATCATGTATTACATTGTTAGACAGATATATACATTTGTTTCTAGAATGCTCATTTTATTTCATTGATCTACTTGATTATTTCTGTGCTGTTGTGATGTTGTTTTAATTTTTGAGACTTCATAATGGATTTAAATTTTTTAATATTTTTTAATGGATTTTGACATTTAAAAATAAGTGAATGAAATAAATCTGCATTTAAAAGAAGAAGAAGAAAGAAGGAAGGAACTCCTACCTTTGTGACAACATGGATGGAACTGGAGAATATTATGCTAAGTGAAATAAGCCAGTTGATGTAAGACAAATACCATATGATCCCACCTATAAGTGGACTCTATTCAACAAAATAAACTAACAAACAAAATAAAAAATAGGCACGGAAATATGGAGCAGACTGAAAGGGACCAAAGGGGGTGGGGAAAGAGGACAATGGTGGAAAGAAGGGGAAGGGACTAGACAAAGAACATGTATGAATAACCCATGCACATGGACAACAAAGTGGGAATTGACTGTGGGAATGGAGGTGGTGGGTGGGTTGGGTGGAGGAGGGTAAAGGGGGAAGAGTTGAGAGAACTGTAATAGAATAAACATAATTTAAAAATACAAAATATCCTGATTTGTAACTTGTGGATAGTAATAGTACATACCGCATTGAGTTGTTGTATAGGTTAGATGAAATAATACAGTACCTAGAACAGTGCCTGGCCTATAGAACATGCTTGTTAACTGGAAGCTATACTATTAGAAAATAAACAAAAACTCTGTTTCTTTTTTGAAGTACCAAGGTACATATTTAGTTAGTAATAAAACCCAGAGATGGAGAGGCTTTATGGCACAGTGGTTTAGAGCTTCAGTTTTGGAGTCAGTGGGTACATCTCTAATTTATCTGCTTACTAACTATGTGATATTGGGGAAGTCACTTCACCGTTCTGTGCCAGCAGTAAAGAGTATAATGATAGGGCATCCTTCACAGATTTATTGGGAGGATTAAAAGAAATAATACATGAAGAATGCTTAGGAAGTATTGGCTACTATTAATATTGTGTCAACATAGTTTAGTGAACTAGGCCTTGTAGGGCTATTTAATGGATATTTTGTAGTTAAAAAATACCTATAAATAACTTTATACAAACATATAGTATATATACACACAAATATTATATATTGTATCATGTATATATAAGTATATATACACACATACATGCACA
Organism: Pteronotus mesoamericanus; assembly: GCF_021234165.1. Lineage (NCBI taxonomy): Eukaryota > Metazoa > Chordata > Mammalia > Chiroptera > Mormoopidae > Pteronotus > Pteronotus mesoamericanus. The sequence goes on from NW_026555203.1 coordinate 1,619,914, forward strand.
CAATCATCTATATGGCATTATATCTATAAAATATCCATTAATAGCCCTGTAAGTCCTAGCTCAAAGTATGCATGTATATACATGTGCATGTGTGTGAATGTTCACACATGTACACACACACACACACACACACACACTCTGGGATATGTTGTAACTTGCTGTCACTTCCTTCTCTTCCTGAGACTCTATTCAGGTACCTTCTTTCTGCATCCTTGCAGGATCCAGAACCACTGTCATTATCTATTTTAAAACACTCAACAATGCTTACTGGACAATAATGAAAATATATTAATGTAGACACAGTTAATTTCTCCAAATTGAGGGCTCTGTCACTTATTGCTTAGGGCTGTAGCCCTCAGTTCACTTCAAGTTCACAGCTATGAGTTTTGGGCCTGCCCTTTCTATGAGCTGGGCTAACTGCTCACTCAGACTCGCTAAGGGAGGGACATGTGCATTGTTTCTTTTGCAAATAGTTGCTGGAGCTAGAATTAAGAGAAGTCGTTTTGCTGATACACACAATTTTGTGTTTTGTCTAACACCCTCTTTCCAGAATAGCATGTTGCCTCTAATTTTCCTCTTTGGGTATCTGATTAGATTCTTAATTTTTATACCGTCCTTTTGATTTAAAATTTTGTCCATATGTTACGATTCCATTTTACAAGTTTGACAGAGTGGCATATTTGATATTCAAAGTGGCAGTGACAAAAGGTCTTAAATGTAAATTTTTTTCCATATGTTAAGATTCCATTTTACACCTTTGACAGAGTGGCATATTTGATATTCAAATTGGCAGTGACAAAAGGTTTTAATGTGATAAGATACTGTTCTACGTGTACCCAGTGTCTGTCTCCTTTTTGGGGACAACATGATATAGTAGATGGAAGTCTGCACTACCAGTCCAAAAACTGATGTCAAGTCCTGGATCTGTCCCTCACTTCCTTGGAGTCATAGGGCAAGTCACATCACATATCACACTCTGGGTGTCAGTTTCTGTCATCTGAATACAATGAGGCCACGGGCCATAGCAATATTGCTTAAAGGTAAGGCCATGAGTGAGGCATTATGTGCACCTGCAACTGCAGAGGGGATTCTCAGTGGTCAGCAAGAGCACATGATGACCCTGGTACCCCTGCTGGGGAAACCAAGGAATTTAAGGAGCTGGTCTCTAGCCAGTCCTCTTTGGTCTTCCTCCTTCAGGCTGGTAGAAGCTCTAGAAACACAAGTTCTCTGGTAAACACGGAGGCTTGAACCAGATAATTTCTGAGGCCTGTTAGCTCCAAAATTTGGGGTTTACCATGAGTGGGACTGGTTTAAAGTAGGTGCAGGAATATTTCTGAAGTTGCTGATGTATGCTCAAAAAAGATGGGAGTATTCTAGTCATGTAACCCTGCAGTTTTTGTTTCCTCATTTCTGAGCCAGGGAAAATGATACCTCGGCTTAGTGCTCAGGGCTGCTGTGAGGAACAAATGCAATAAAGGCGGTGAATGAGATCCTGATAGCACTCCCAAGTGGACAAGAGCCTCGTTGAAGCCTCCTTGGGGAAAGTCTGCTCCTTTCCTTGCCTTCCTGCTGTGGTCATCAAAGTCATTTAAAAATTTTTTAGTTAAAAAATATTGAATTAAATTTGTTGGGGTAACATTGCTTAATAATATTATATAAATTTCAGATTTAAAACTTGATAATACAACACTGTATGCTTCATTGTGTACATATTACCCAAAGTGTATATTTGACCCCCTTTACCCTCTTCGTCCTCTCCCCACCTCCTTCCCCTCTGGTAACCATCATACTTTTATCTGCACCTATGAGTTTGTTTGTTTTGTTTTCTGTTTTATATCCCAAACATGAGTGAAATCATACTGTTCTTGTCCTTTTCCACCTGGCTTATTTCTCTTAGCATGTTGTTGCAAATGGCAGTATTTCATTTTTTTTTTATGGCTGGGTGGCATTGTATTGTATATATGTACCACATTTTATTTATCCAATCATCCATTGAAGGACACTTAGGTTGTTTCATGTTTTGGCCACTGTGAATAATGCTACAGTGAACATAGGGGTACATATATCTTTGTGAGTGTTTTCAAATTTGGGGGATGGATACCCAGAGGAGGGATTGCTGGGTTCATATGGTGGTTCTATTCTTAATTTTTTGAGGAACCTCCATACTGTTACCATGAGAGTGGGACTTTTACATGCACTGTCTCCTACTCAGCAAGGTACTTGTCTATATATTCAATCTGTTGATTGTATATTGCAAGCCTATTATTTGTGCAGCCCTGTACTAGGCACTGTAGGGTAAGATCCAGTTCCTGCCTCTTTGCTTGGTAGGAGGGTTGGACATATAATCGAGGTGCTGCATATATGTAAACTGTTCTGTGTTCCATAGCAGGACAGGTAATACACCCCTGCCATTCAAAGGAGAGAGGAATTGCAGGAAGTTGGATGAATCAGAAAAGGCTTCCTGAAGGTGTTGATACCAAAGGCATGAAAAGGATAGGATTTCAGCATGTGGAGGTGGAGAGGTTGCAGAGACAGTTCCCTGCCTTCAGGGAATGTTTCTCTTGGAATTGTGCCTGGTTGCCTAAGGCCTTTTGAAAGTCCTTAGGAGACACACTGAGTCCTCTTTTGCCAAGAGGTCTATTTACCCTCTTGGAGAACTCTGTAGATGAATGGTGCAAAAACAAACTAAAACCCCAAAGTATGACACTGAATTAGGTCATGACACCAGACTTACTTGAACCATTGAACTGATATCACTTCTTTGCTGGTTGCTAAACACTCATTCAGCAAATATTTATTGACTAACTATTTATTATATGCCAGGCACTTGCACTGTTACAAAACATTGGGGCATATTAAAATGAGTACAATATGGGCCTGACCCTCAAAGAGCCTCTCTTCTGTTTGAGACAGATGTGAAAGCTAATGTGGGAAGTAGTCTAAAAGGGGGTTGATCAGAATGCTATGAATGTGCAGAGGAGGGAGTGATTAACTAAATCTGCAAGGAGGATGAGGGAAGGTGTCACAAAGGTGGTGACATTTTCAGTGGGCCTTGAAAAATAAGTAGGGTTTCTTGAGGTAGAGAAGTCAATAAATTAACATTAATCAGAGCCAGGAGCTTTGCACTTAACCCTTAGTGAAACTTGTGATCCAGATGTTGCTATTTTCATTTTGCAGATGAAGAAACTGAGGTTCAGAGAGACTAAGTGACTCATCTAAGGCCGCACAGCTAATCAATGTCTAATCAATGGCAGAGTTAGGCTTTGAACTCACGTCTCTCTGGCTCTGGTATATCAGGCTCCTTCATGAGGAAGAAGCAGTGGCCAGTGGGGATGTGGAAAGGCATTCTAGGCAGAAGGAAAAGTTTTGCTGGAGATTGACAAGATTTGGGTCAGCAGGCTCTTTTGCTATGACCGTGACTACCTGACTCTGAGTCACTTTAGGGATAATTATCTCCTTTTAGACTTGCTTTAGAAATGGGAGTTGTTCAGTGCCTGCTTACATTAACTATACAATTTATTCCAGCCAGTATGTACTGGTGAATTGGCTGCAGCACAAGGGACTTGGGCTGTTTGACCATCTTCACAATCATTTGTACAGTGATAGATTGGAACGATTCTCAGAAGACTTACTTTAGTTCTTCAGTTCGCCCAAGTCCCCAGATTGATGATGCCATTTCCTGTTCCTTAACAGAGAGACACAGCCTGAAGATAAAGACTGAAATAACTTATTTTTCATGAAGTAGAGACTTATGCTAAGTGAAATAAGCTAGTCAGAGAAAGAAAAGTACCCTGTGATTTCACTCATGCGGAATCTAATCAACAAAATTAACTAACAAGCAAAGTACAGAAAGACCCATAGACAGAGAGCAGGCTGACAGCTGTTAGCGGGGTGTGTTGGGTGGGTGGGTGGGGGTGGAGGGATTAAGAAAAAAGAAAAAAGATAAAAACTTATGGACATGGACAACATTATGGGGATTACCAGTAAGAGGGAGTGGGGGAAGTTGAAAGAAGGTATGGGGGGATAAATGGTGATGAATGGAGACTTGGCTTTGGGTGGTGAACATACAATACAGTGTTCAAATGATGTGTTGTAGAATTGTGCACATAAAACTGGTATAATTTTCTTGGCTAGTGTCACCCCAATAAATTCAATAAAGAGGAAAAAAGCAGTTCTCTTGAAAGTATATATTTAATAACCACTTAAATCCATTCTTGAACAAGCAATTGTTTAAATAAATAAATAGGTATACAGATAGATAAGATGATAGAAAAAACATAACAAACATAGAAAACTAAGCAAACAAGAGTAGGGACAGGATCATGGATACAGAGATCATTTTGATGCTTCCCAGTTGGGATGAGTTATGGGGGAATGGGTGAGGAGGTGAGGGGTTAAAATGTACAAATAGGTAGTTACAGAATAGCCATGGGGATGTAAAGTACAGTATAAGAGATGAAGTAGCCAAAGAACTTATACGCATGACCCATGGACATGAACAATGGTGGGGGGATGGCCTGAGGGATTGGAGGGTGCAGAGTGGAGGGGGAAAATGGGGAAAAATGGGGACAATTGTAATAGCATAATAAATAAAAATATTTAAGGAAAAAGAATATGGTGGAGGAGTGAATGGAAGTCACACTGATCTCCTCCCAGGACAAACAGGAATTGCAACTAAATTGTGGAGAAATCACCTGGAAAACAACCGAAGGATGGTAAGAGAGGAGCCTTGGAGCCTCAGACAGATAGTGAAATTGATTTTTCCACATCCTAATGGGTGAGAAGTGCTGTGGAGGCTCGAGAGGGTGGGCTGGGTGCCCACAGGCACCAGCACCAGAGGGACATTGAAATGGCCAGTTGGACCCCCCAGAGAAGAACAGGGTCTGAATCATAAGCAGGGACTACTAGACTACAGTATCTGAACCAAAAAAAAGCACACAGACAAAAGACAACCGCAAAAAGCATAGTGGTGCTCTCTGCCAGAGACAGGCAGCTGGAGACGAAAAGAGACGTTTAAAGGGCCAACGCAAAAATTTACAGTGGCAGCCACCTTCCTTGGTCTCTGGGCAGAGGTGGGAACAGAGTGGGCTGGTGCCTGAGGAAAGATTGGTGAGGAAAGCTTTGTGGAGAGAACTGAGACGGTGGCCAACTGGTGATGACTCACCTCAAACTCTGCAGCTTCCATCTTGCTCAGGCATAAAGGAAACAATGGCCCTACCCTCAGGACACTCTGCTCAGGAGTTGCACGCAGCCTGGGTACTGAGTGCAGTGCAGCTGGCAGAGATAGTAGATCCCTGGCCAAAGGGGACACAGAGCTGCCTAGAGACCCTTGAGGAGAGTAGGGAAATGGAGGCTTTGGGGAGAGAACTGACTGAGTAGCCGGGGATTCCGGAGCTGAATCCCTCCCCAATCCACAGTCTCCATCTTGCTTAGGCAGGCCAGACCCCAAATGGGCAGCAGCGGGAAAGGAAACAACACCTGGCCCTCAGGGCACTCTGCCCAGGACCTGCGAACTAGCCTGGGAGCGCAGTGCAGTGCTGGCCACGCCCCAAAGAGGCAGCAGGAGGAAAGGAAACATACCCCTGACCTTAGGACAGTCCAGCCAGAACAGAAAATGCGAGGGCGCCTTGATGGTGAGTGAAGACCTGCCTGCAGAGATAGTAGACCCCTAGCTAAAGGGGACACAGAGCTGCCTAGAGACTCTTGAGGAGAGACTGGAATCAGAGGCATTGGGGAGAGAACTAAGGGAAAAGCCAGAGGATACTCATGGTGACTCCTTCCCCATTCCACGGTCTCCATCTCATTCAGGCAGACCACTCCCCTGAGAGGCACCAGCCTGTAAGGACAAAATAGCCCTGCCCTCAGGTGGCACTACCCCACCTTGTGGTGCTTAAGCCTGACAGCTGAGGGCAGAGTGACTAGACGAAAAATTGCAGGAGACAGACACAGACAGTGGATTCCTGCAAGTCTCAAACAGACTGCCTAAGGTCAGTAGGGTCAACAACTGCCATCATCAGAGGCAGACCCAGAAAGAAAAGAAAGAAAAACAAGACCCGCCTACTAACATAGACGTTTAATCCACAAATCAGGAAATCGAGACTGATCAATTTAAGAAGCAAAAGGAAAAAAAAAAGACTCCCACAAATAATGGGAAGCAAAAGAAACACCCCCCAAATGAGTGGAAAGGAGGAATCCCCACAGAAAGAACTAAATGAAATAAAGGCAAGTAAACTATCAGATATTTTATTCAAAACGATGGTACTAAGGAAGCTCAATGAGCTCAGTGAGCTCAAAGACAACTATAAGAAACTACAGGGAAATTATGAGGAACTTATTGCAAACTATCTCAACCTGGAAAAGGACATCGAAACCATCAATAAGACACAAGAGGAAATGAGGAATACCATTTCTGAATTGAAGAACACAGTAGAAAGAATCAAAAGCAGGCTACATGAAGCAGAGGATCGAATCAGCGAGGTGGAGGACAAGGTAGAAAAAACCTCCCAGAAAGAGCAAGAAATGGAAAAAAAGACTCAAAAAGAATGAAGAGGCATTTAGAGAAATGCAAGATAACCTGAACTGTAATAATATCTGCAGAATAAGGACACCAGAAGGAGAAGAGGAGGAGGAAGGGGTAGAGAACCTGTTTGAAAAAGTAATGATGGAAAACTTCCCTAATTGGAGGAGAGAAAAAGTCTCACAAGTCCAGGAAGCACAGAGGGTCCCATTCAAGAGGAACCCAGTGAGGCCCACTTCAAGACACATCATCATTAAAATGGCAAATATCAAAGACAAACAGAGAATCCTAAAGACAGCAAGGGAGAAACAGGTAGAAATATACAGGGGAGCACCGATACAGCTAGCAGCTGACTTCTCCACAGAAAAAATGCAAGCCAGAAGGGAATGGCAAGAAATATTCCAAGTGATGAAAAGCAAAGGCCTACAACCAAGACTGCTCTGCCCAGCAAGGTTCTCAATTAAAATGGAAGGTGAAATAAGGAGTTTCCCAGACAAAAGAACACTAAAAGAATACATCTCCACCAAACCAGCACTAGAAGAACTGCTAAGGGGACTGCTTTAAGAAGATGAAGAAAAAGAGTGAGAAAGAGAAGACCACAGGTACAAAAAGAAAAAATAAATAAGTTCCTATCAATAATAACTCTAAATGTAAATGGACTAAATGTCCCATCAAAAGAAACAGGATACCTGAATGGATAAGAAAACATGACCCACACATATGCTGCCTACAAGAGACCCACCTCAGAAAAAGGACCGATACAGATTGAAAGTAAAGGTATGGAAAAATATTCCAAGCAAATGGACAGGAAAAGAAAGCAAGGGTAGCAATACTTATATCAGACAAAATAGATTTCAAAACAAAGGCCATAAAGAGAGACCCAGAGAGACACTTTAGAATACTCAAAGGAAGAATCCATCAAGAAGACATAAACATTGTAAACTCATATGCACCCAACATAGGAGCACCCAAATACATAAGGAAAATCTTGGAGGACTTCAAGAAAGATATAGACACCAACACACTGATACTAGGGGATTTTAACACCCCACTGTCAAAAATGGACAGATCTTACAAACAAAACATCAACAAGGATATTGTGGAGCTGAATGATGCATTAGATCACATGGACTTAACAGACATATATAGAACATTTCATGCCAAAGAAGCAAAATACACATTCTGATCAAATGCGCATGGAACTTTTTAAAAGATAGACCACATGATAGGACACAATGCAAGCCTTAACAAATTCAGGAAAATTGAAATAATAACAAGCATTCTCTCGGACCACAAGGCCTTGAACCTGGAAACCAGCCTCAAGGAGAAACCTCAAAAACTTGCAAACTCATGGAGACTGAACAGTAGACTATTAAACAATGAATCGGTCAATAATGACATAAGAGAAGAAATCAAAAAGTTTCTGGAAACAAATGAAAATGAACACACAACAGTCCAAACTCTATGGGACACAGCAAAGGCAGTCCTGAGAGGGAAGTTCATAGCAATACAGGCTTACCTTAAAAAGGTAGAAACATTTCAAATATTGACCCAACACTACAACTTCAAGAACTGCAGAAACAACAAGTAAATCGCAGAGCAAATAGAAGGAAGGAAATAATCAAGATCAGAGCAGAATTGAATGACATAGAGACTAAAAGAACATTTCAAAGGATCACCCAGTCCAGGAGCTGGTTCTCTGAAAAGATAAATAAAATTGACAAGCCTTTATGCAGTCATTAAGGATAAATGGGACAGGACCCAAATAAATAATATTAAAAATGAAAGAGGAGAAATAACAACTGATACTACAGAAATACAAAGGATTGTCAGAAACTACTATAAACAATTATATGCCAAGAAACTTGAAAACCTTGGTGAAATGGACAAATTTCTAGAAAAGTATGATCTTCCAACACTGAATGAAGAAGAAACAGAAAGCCTGAACAGACAAATATCAGCTGGGGAATTTGAAGCAGTAATCAAGAAACTAACGGCACACTAAAGCCCTGGGCCAGACGGTTTCAGAGGAAAATTTTACAAAACATTTAAGGAAGAGCTAACCTCTGTCCTTCTCAGACTATTTCAAAAAATCCAAGAGGAGGGAAGACTCCCAGACTCTTTCTATGAGACCAGCATCACCCTAATCCCAAAACCAGATAAAGATCCTACAAAGAAAGAAAACTACAGGCCAATATTGCTGATGAACATAGAAGCTAAAATCCTCAACAAAATATTAGCAAACTGCATCCAGCAATACATTAAAAAGTTCGTTCACCATAATCAAGTGGGATTCATCCCAGGGATGCAGGGATGGCTCAATATACGGAAATCAATAAACGTAATACATCACATAAATGAAAGAAAAGACAAAAACCACATGATCATCTTGATAGGTACAGAGAAAACATTCGATAAGGTACAGCACCCATTTAAGATCAAAACACTCAGCAAAATGGGAATAAATGGGGCATTCCTCAATGTAATAAAGGCCATATATAAAAAACCTACAGACAACATCACACTCAGCCAGCAAAAACTAAAAGCTTTCCCACTAAGATCGGGAACACGACAAGGATGTCCACTTTCACCACTTCTATTCAACATAGTATTGGAAGTTCTAGCCACAGCAGTCAGAGAAGAAAAAGAAATAAAAGACATCCAAATTGGTAAGGAGGAAATAAAACAATCATTGTTTGCAGATGACATGTTAGTGTATGTAGAAAACTCTGTAGATTCCACCAAAAAACTGTTCAACCTAAAAAGTGAATTTGGCAGAACAGCAGGATAAAAAGTCAATATTCACAAATCAAAGGCTTTTTTGTACACCAGCAATGAAATAGAAGCTGAAATTAGTAAGAAATACCATTTGCTCTAGCAACAGGAAAAATAAAGTACCTAGGAATAAATTTAACCAAGTACGTAAAAGACGTATATGCAGAAAACTATACAACACTGACGAAAGAAATTAAAGAAGACACAAATAAATGGAAGCACATACCGTGCTCATGGATTGGAAGAATTAATATCATCAAAATGTCCCTACTACCTAAAGCAATTTATAGATTCAATGCAATCCCTATTAAGATACCAATGATGTATTTCACAGAAATAGAACAGATATTTCAAAAATTTATATGGAACCATAAACGACCCCGAATAGCCTCAGTAATTTTGAGAAAGAAAAACAGAGAAGGAGGGATCACAATATCGGACATCAAACTATATTACAAGGCCACTGTTATCAAAACAATCTGGTACTGACACAAGAACAGACACATAGATTATTGGAACAGAATAGAGAGCACAGAAATAAACCCTTGTCTCCGTGGTAAATTAATATTTGACAAAGGGAGCAGGAGAATAAAGTGGAGTAAAAATAGCCTCTTCAAAAATGGTGTTGTGAGAGCTCGACAGCTACATGCAAAAAATAGAAATTTGATCATTAGGTGACATCATACAGAAAAATAAACTCAAGATGGATAAAATACTTAAATATAAGTTATGAGACCATAAAATTCCTAGAAGAGAACATTGGCAGGAAAGCTCAGATATGTCACACAGCAATATTTTCACCGATATGTCTCCTAAAGCAAGGGACATAAAGGAAAGAATAAACAAGTGTGAGCTCATCAAAATAAAAATCTTCTGAACGGCTAAAGAAAACATCAACAAAATGAAAATGTAGCCAATTGTATGGGAAAATATATTTGCCAATGATACATCAGATAGAGGTTTGATCTCGAAATTATATATGGAACTCACATGACTCCACTCCAGGAAGACAAAGAATCCAATTTTAGACTGGGTGAAGGACCTGGGCAGACAGTTTTCATGGAAGAGATACAGAGGGCCCAGAGACATATGAAAAGGTGCTCAGCATCACTAGCCATCAGATAAATGCAAATTAAAACCACAATGAGGAGAATCAGGATGGCGGAGGAGTGAGTGGAAGTCACACTGATTCCTCCCAGGACCAACTTGGAATTAAAACTGAATAGTGGAGAAATCACCTGGAACAAACAGCTGAACAAGAGCAAGAGGGGAGCCTTGTAACTTCGGAGAGAGAAGAATCAGCTTTAGTGCAATCTTACCGGTAAGGAGTGCGGTAGAGATGAGAAGGCGGGCCTGGCACCCACAGGGAACAGCGGCAGAAGGATAGTGAAACAGCCAATTGGATCCCCCTGAGGAGAGCAGGGTCTAAACCAAAAGTGGGGGTCTCTAGCTCATAGTACCAGAGCCCTAAAAGTACACAGAAAACAGCCAGCTGCCAAAAGCGGCGGGGTTGCTCTCTGCCAGCAACAGCCAGCTGGAGTTGCAAAGAACTGTTTAAAGGTCCAACACATAAATTTTTATTTGCAGCCACTTACCCTGGTCTCTGGCAAAGGCAGGGCAGAGTGAGCTAGATACGCCTGAGGAGAGACTGGGGAAGGAGACTGTGGGGAGAGAACTGAGAGAGTAGCTGGTAGGATCCCAGTGCTGACTCATCCCCCATATGGCAGCAGGCATCATGCTCAGACAGATCATTTCCCTGAGGGGTAACAGAATGAGAGGACACAATAGCCACTCCCCAAGGAGGGACTCTGCCCTGGCCTAGAGGTGAGAAAGCCTGACTGCTGAGTGCAGAGTGGCAGCCACAGATAGTAAATCCCTGGCTAAATGGGGCTCAGAGTGGTCCACAGACACTTGAAGAAGCTGGAGAAGGAGTCTTTGGAGAGAGAAAGGATAGAGTAGCCAGCAGAAACTCGGTGCTGATTCATCCCCCATGCGGCAGCAGCCATTTTGGTCTGGCAGAGACCACACCCCTTAGCGCCACCAGCGTCAAAGGACCCAATAGCCCCACCCCTAGGTGGGATTCCACCCCGCCCTGTGCTATCTAAGCAGCCTGCTGAGTGAAGAGTGGCAGCCAGAGATAGTATATCCCTTGCTAAAGGGGGTGCACAGAGGTCTGGAAACACTTGAGGAGGGACTGGAGGCAGAGGCTTTGGGGAGAGAACAGAGAGAGTAGCTAGCGGGATCCCAGTGCTGACTCCTCCGCACGTGGATGCAGCTAGAGAGGACCCAATAACCCCACCCCCAGGAGGGACTCTGACCCCACCCTGAGCTGTCTAAGGCACCCTGCTGAGTGCAGAGTGAATAGATAACAGCTGAAGGAGAAAGCCACAAACATTAGATTACTGGAACTCTAAGACAGAATACCTAAGTTCAGACAGGGACGATATCTGACATCAGAGGCAGATCCAGAAAGTAAAAACATTGGATTCCATGCATAGAAGTTTACACCACAAAGTCAGGAAATCAAGACAGATCAACTGAAGAATCAGAAGCAAAAGAGAAGAGGCTCACAAGTAATGGGAAGACAAAGACATATGCCCCACTTGAAGGGAAAGGAGGAATCCCCAGAAAGAGAACTAAATGAAATACAGGCAAGTAAACTATCAGATACTGATTTCCAAACAATGGTAATAAGGAAGCTCAATGAGCTCAGTCAGATCAGAGAGAATTACCAAAAACTACAGGGAAACTGTGTGGAACTTACTGCAAAATATATCAGCATGAAAGAGAACATAGAAACTATCAAGAAGAGACAAGTGGAAATGAAGAATACAATTTCAGAAATGAAGAACACAGTAGAAGGAATCAAATCAGGCTAGGTGAAGCTGAGGACCAAATCAGCATACTGGTGTACAAGGTAGAAAAAAGCTCCCAGAAAGAGAAAGAAAATGGAAAACTACTCAAAAAGAATGAAGAAGGCATTGAGGGAAATGCAGGACAACGTGAAATGTAATAATATCTATATAATAGGGATACCAGAAGGAGAAGAGGATGAGGAAGGGATAGAGAATGTGTTTGAAAAACTAATGATGGAATACTTCCCTAATTGGAGAAGAGAAAGAGTCATGCAAGTCCAGGGAGTGTAGAGGGTCCCATTCAAGAGGAATAGAGTGAGGTCTACTCCAGGACACGTAATCATTAAAATGGCAAATATCAAATACAAACAGAGAATTCTAAATCAAGCAAGGGAGAAAGAGGTAGTAACATATGGGAGCTTTGATATGGCTAGCATCTGACTTCTCAACAGAAACACTGCAAACCAGAAGGAAATGACAAGAAATATTTCAAGTAATGAAAAGAAAAGGCCGGCAACCAAGACTGCTCTACCCAGCAAGGCTCTCAAGTAGAATGGAAGGCGAAATAAGGAGTTTCCCAGAGGAAAAAAAACGCTTAAATAATACACCGCCACCAAGTAGCACTAGAAATGTGCAAAAGGGACTGCTTTAAGATGCAAAAAATAAATAAATAAATAAATAAATAAAATTTCAATAAATACCCAGTTCCATTCAGAGTTGCCAATACTTAGTATTACCAATATTTTTAATTCTCATTAATCTGATTGTGACAATGATGTTATTTTAATTACCCTTTTACTATTTGTTGAAACTAAACCTGTTTTAGTAAATTTCTAGCCTATTCCTTATTTTGTTCTTTTTTACATTTTAATTAATTAATTAATTTTTTCAAATATATTTGTCTTTGCGTACCCCCCCACTTTCCCTTGCCCCCTCCCTCCCTCCATCCCACCCTCAACTCTTCCCCTTTGGTTTTGTCCATGAGTCCTTGGTATATGTTCCTTGACTTTCCTCTTCCCTTCCTTTTCCCCGCCACCCCTCCCTCCTTCCTTCTTGTCTCTGTTGATTTCTTTTCCTTTCAGTGTTGCTGGTCTTATTTTCTTGCATCTTTGTATTGTTGGTTAGGTTCCACTTATAGGTGAGATCACATGGTATTTGTCTTTCGCCCCCTGGCTGATTTCGCTTAGCCTACTGCTCTCGAGTTCCATCCATGCTGTTGCGAAGTTTCGTAGTTCTTTTTTACTTTCTGCTGCGCAGTATTCCATTCTGTAAATGTACCATAATTTTTGATCCAATATCTACTGATGGGCATTTAGGTTGCTTCCTACACTGGCTATTGTAAATTGTTCTGCTATGAACATTGGGGTGCATAGGTTCTTTTGTATTGGAGTTTTGGTATTCTTAGGGTATAGTCCCAGCAGGGGAATCACTGGATCAAAAGGCAGTTCCATTTTCAGGTTTGTGAGGAAATTCGACGCTGCTTTCCACACTGGCTGCACCAGTCTGCATTCCCACCAACAGTGAACTAGTGTTCGCTTTTCTCCACAGCCTCGCCAGCAGCAGTTGTTTGTGGATCTGTTTATGATGGTCATTCTGACTGGTGTGAGTGGTACCGCATGGTGGTTTTGATCTGCATTTCTCTGATGGCTAGTGATGCAGAGCATCCTTTCAAATGTCTCTGGGCCCTCTGTATCTCCTCCTTGGAAAAGCATCTGCCCAAGTCCTTTGCCCATTTTTTTGATTGGATCGGTTGTCTCCTTGGAGTGGAGTCGAGTGAGTTCTTTATATATCTTGGATATCAAACCTCTTTCTGATGTATCATTAGCGAATATATTTTCCCATATGGTTGGCTCCCTTTTCATTTCGCTGATGTTTACCTTAGCCGTGCAGAAGCTTCTTATTTTGATGAGGTCCCACTTGTTTATTCTTTCCTTTATGTCCCTTGCTTTAGGAGACATATTAGTGAAAAAATTGCTGCGTGGGATATCTGAGAGTATCCTGCCAATGTCCTCCTCTTAGACTTTTATGGTGTTGAGATTTATATTTAAATCTTTGATCCATCTTGAGTTTATTTTTGTGTATGGTGTCAGCTGATGATCCAATTTCAATTTTTTCCATGTAGCCGTCCAGCTCTCCCAACACCATTTGTTGAAGAGGCTATTATTGTTCCATTTTATGCTTCTGCCCCCGTTGCCAAATATTAGATGCCCATAGAGACCTGGGCTTCTTTCTGGGCTTTCTATTCTGTTCCACTGGTCTCTTGTAGGCAGCATATGTGTGTGTCATGTTTTCTTATCCATTCAGCTACCCTGTGTCTTTTGATTGGGCCATTTAGGTCATTCACATTGAGAGATATTACTGATTGAAACTTATTCATCTTTTCTCTTTGTACCTGTGTTTCTCTCGCTCTCATTCTTTTCCTTCATATTCTTAAACCAGTCCCCTTAGCTTATCTTGGAGTGCTGGTTTGGTAGAGATGTATTCTTTTAGCCTTCTCTTGTCTGGGAAACTCCGTATTTCCCCTTTTGTTTCAATTGAGAGCCTAGCTGGGTAGAGCAGCCTTGGCTGTAGGCCCTTGCTTTTCATGACTTGGAATATTTGTTGCCATTCCCTTCTGGCTTGTAGTGTTTCTGTTGAGAAGTCAGCTCCTAGGCGTATCGAGGGCCCCCTTGGATGTTACTTTCTCCTTCTCCCTTGCTGCCTTGAGGATTCTCTCTTTGTGTTTGATAGTTGCCATTTTATTGATGCTGTGTCTTGGAGTGGCCCTCTTTGAGTCCCTCTTGAGTGGGGTCCTCTGTGCCTCCTGGATCCAGGAGAGCCTTTCTCTCCTCATATTAGGGAAATTTTCCATCATTACTTTTTCGAGGAGGTTCTCTTTCCCTTGCTCCTCTACTTCTCCTTCTGGTATCCTTATTATACGGATATTATTGCATTTCAGGTTGTCCTGCATTTCACTAAATGCCTCTTCATTCTTTTTGAGTCTTTTTTCCATTTCTTCTTTTTTCTGGGAGCTTCTTTCTACCTTATCCTCCATCTCACTGGTTCGATCCTTGGCTTCATGCAACTTGCTTTGGATTCATTCTACTGTGTTCTTCAAATCAGAAATGGTATTCGTCATATCCTCTTGTTTCTTCTTGATAGTTTCCATGTCCTTTTCCAGGCTGATATAGTTTGCTGTAAGATCCTGATAGTTTCTCTGCAGTTTCTTATAGTTCTCTTTGAGCTGGCTGAACTCCTTGAGCTTCCTTAGAACCATTGTTTGAATTCCATATCTGATAGTTCTATTGCCTCTATTTCATTTAGCTCTCTCTGTGGGGAGCCCCCTTTTCCACTCATTCGGGGGAAACTTCTTTTTCTTCCCATTTTTGTGAGGGTCTGTTAAGTAATTTATTTATTCATTTATTTATTTTTGCTTCTGCTTCAATTAGGCCCTCTAGATTTCCTAACTTTGCAGTTTAAACTTCTATGGTAGTAGGTGGGTTTATTTATTTATTTATTTATTTATTTATTTATTTATTTATTTCCTTTACTTTTCTTTCTGGGCCTGCCTCTCATGATATAAGTTGTTGACCCTATATGACCATGGGTCATTTGTTTGAGCCTTCCAGGGGTCTACTGTTTGTGTCTGACTCCTGCTTTTGGCAGCTCTGTGACCCCTTCAGCCAGAGATCCACTATTTCTGTGGATCACTCTGCACTCTCCTGTGCGCTCCTTGATCACACTCCCGGCTGGCAGGATATCCTGGTGGTCTGTGCTCCCCTGTGCTTGCCCCAGCCCAGGGCTCATCTCCGCGACCCGGCATACTCGTCTGCACCCCCTGGGTGGCGGGCACCCCGGCACTGGTCAGTTTAGGGTCTTCTATTGTGTGCTCTCCCCGCTTTTGGCTCTTTGGATGCATTGCCTGCCCTTGCCAAATGGAGACTACGAAATGGGAGGAAGTCAGCTCCAGGAGTCTCCGGTTAATCCTGTCTTCAGTCTCTCCTCCAGGGACTCTGGGCAGCTCTGTGACCCCTTTGGCCTGGAGTCCACTATTTCTGAGGACTGCTCTGCACTCACTGGCCTGCGCGGGTCAATCTACACCTGCCCTCACCGATATGTGCACTTCTTTGCAGGCCTTATTGGTGCCAACCTGTGGGAGGCCTTGGCAGCCCATGCGAGCCATCGCCAGCCCGGGCAGGTCCACACACACACTCGCCAACCCTCGCCGGCCATTTGGCGCAAGTGTGCGTGCCTGCACTGGGTGGTTTTGGGCTGTCTCTTATGTGCTTTTCAGTTTTTGGCTCTTTGGTGGTGTGTACTGTTCCTGCACAATGGAGAATATGGAAAGGAGGAGGAGTCGGGACTCCCCGGTTCCTCTTCCTGTTCTTTCCCCAATGCCTCTGTCTCCAGGCTCTCCCCAGTGGTCTCTATGCAGTTCTGTGACCCCTTTGGCCAAGGATCCACCACCTCTCTGGACAGCATTGCAATCGTGGGCAGTCTGGGGTGCGCGTGGCCCGCTTCTCCATCTTTGGTGGAGCTCCTTGCCTGCCCCAAATAACTATTTCTATTATTTAAAAAAAAAGCTGTAAATGACTTTTTGGTATTCTTTATTCATTTATTGATTAAAGGTTTGAAGAACTTTTTTCCTTAAGAAAACAAACAAGGAGAAAAGAAAAAAACCCCTATTAACCATGTTTTATATATGTTGCAAATATTTTTCTATTCAATTCCTTGTCTTTTTTTTATATGTATATTACTATATAGTTAAATGTTTAATATATTCATATTGACAATATTTAGCTTATGGCTTCTGGGTTTGAATATTTTATTTCAAGTCATGAAAAAATTAATTCTATTTTCTTTTAAATCTCCTTAGATTCTACATATTGATTTTTAACTTACCTGAATATTTCTTGTATAATGTGTGAAATAGGGCTCTATATTCATTTCATTTCAAGTAATAGT
This sequence comes from Pteronotus mesoamericanus, assembly GCF_021234165.1. NCBI lineage: Eukaryota > Metazoa > Chordata > Mammalia > Chiroptera > Mormoopidae > Pteronotus > Pteronotus mesoamericanus. The sequence continues at coordinate 1,637,005 of NW_026555203.1, forward strand.
AGTCCATGCACCTTTTTTGTTGAATAAGCCTTCTTTTACTCATTGATTTGAAATATCAACTTAATCATATATTAAATTGTCAGATAGATATATACATTTGTCTCTAGAATACTCATTATATTTCATTGATATACTTGATTATTTCTGTGCTGGTGTCATGTTGGTTTAATAGCTGAGACTTTATAATGGTTTTAATTTTTTAAAATATTTTATAAATAACTTTGAAATTTAAAAAATAAATAAAATCAACCTGCATTTAAGGAAGACTGAAAGAGAGAGAGAGAGATTGAACTCCTACCTTTGTGACAATAAGGATGGAACTGGAGAATATTATGCTAAGTTAAATAATCCAGATGATTAAAGACAAATATGATATGATCTCACCTGTAAGTGGAATCTATTCAACAAAATAAACTAATGAACAAAATAAACCACAGACACGGAAATATGGAGCAAACTCAAAGTGACCAGAGGGGATGGGGAAAGAGGACAATGGTGGAAAGAAGGAGAAGGGACTAGATAAAGAACATGTGTGAATGACCCATGGACATGGACAACAGAGTGGGAATTGTCTGTGGGAGTGGGGGGGTGGGGGTGCGATGGGTGGAGGGGTTAAAGGGATGAAAACTGAGACAACTGTAATTGAATAAACATGATTTATAAAAATAAGAGAAGAATAAGGAGATACCACTTCACACTGGTCAGAATGGCCATCATAAACAGATCAAGAAACAACAGATGCTGGGGAAGCTGTGGCGAAAAGGGAACACTAGTGCACTGTTGCAGGGAATGCAGACTGGTGCAGCCATTGTGGAAAGCACTGTGGAATTTCCTCAAAAATCTGAAAATGGAACTGCCTTTTGATCCAGTGATTCCCCTGCTGGGACTATACCCTAAGAATACCTTAACGCCAATACAAAAGAACCTATGCACCCCAATGTTCATAGCAGCACAATTGACAATAGCCAAGTGTTGGAAGCAGCCTAAATGCCCATCAGTAGACGACTGGATCAAAAAACTATGGCATATTAAACAATGGAATACTATGCAGCACAAGGAAAAAAATGTACTACTACCCTTTACGACAGTATGGATGGAAATAGGGAGCACTATACTAAGTGGAATAAGCCAGGGGGCGAAAGACAAATACCATATGATCTCACCTATAAGTGCAACCTAACCAACAAAACAGGGAAGCAAGGAAAATATTACCAGCAACATGGAAAGAAAAAGGAAACCAACAGAATCAAGAGAGAAGGAGGGAGGAGGAGCAGGGAAGGGAAGGGAAGGGTTAAGTCAAGGAACATGTATAAAGGGACCCAAAGTCAAAGCCAAAGTGGGGAATGATTGAGGGAGGGAGGTGGGGGAGGGGGGCGGGGGAAAGTGGTGGCGGGAAGTTGGAGTCAAATGTATTTGAACAAAAAGTAAAAATTAAAAAAAAAACATTTATAAACTCACATATATTCACATATATGCACACACAAGTCATTAACTAATTAGAATTTGTACAGTGGCTTAATTGGTAACAATAACCCTATTGCAAAGTCTACTATAGTAGGTCCTTAATCCTGTTAACAGAAACAAAAACTCCAGCTTCTGCTTTGAGTAGAGGAGTTGTTTGCTTAAGGATAATGAGACTGTTAGTGAACCGAAAAATGATGTTTCCTGGCCCACTTTGCTGCTGGGAATAAACCAAATACTAGGAGGCAGAAACCTCAGTGCCATCTACCATAGTACCACAGGTCCACACACTAAAGAACTTCCCTGCTTTTCCCAACGGGGATATGTTGTTTAGACAGTGCAACATTTCAGTTATGCAAGATGAATGAATTCTGGAGCTCTAAATGTACACAGTGTGGGGACAGTAGTTAACAATACTGTATTATATTCTTGATATTTGCTAAGAAGGTAATTCTTGTGTTCTCAATGCACACACAAGAGGAAAAAAAAACAGAAAAAAATGGTAAGGCGATGACCATTTTACAATGTGTGTGTGTGTGTGTGTGTAAACATCAAATTGTATAACTTAAATATATACAATTTTTGTCAATTATAGTGGAAAAATAAAGCCCACACCCCCAACCCAAAACTTTTTCTCTTCTTTTCCTCCTCCTCTCCTTGTCCTCCTCCCTCTCCCATTCCTCTTCCCCCTCTTCTCCTCTTCCTTCTATCAGTACAGAGGGTTTTTCTTTCCATTCACCATGCCTTGAATCCACAGGGAGTGGGGCTCCAGCAGCTCACGTTCCTTTCCATTGGCCCTCACAAATGTGCTCCTCTTGAGGGAGCAGGCTGCAGCTTCAGCTGAACCCAGGTACCTTTCCTTGGTTTCCTCTTCTGATTATTTTACTTCATACATTTCTATCTCAGCTCTTAAGAGTGCTTAATATGCTCAGTATGTACATTAATTCTCTTGGCAAGAATCTTGCCCTCAACTTATTTATAACACTGCCCACCACATGCTGGGTGACACTGTACATTCTTCCAGTTCTGCCATGGGAACATTTGTGGGGCATTCCTTTTTAAACAGTACCCTTGATGTCTACAATATCACTTTTCTTCTAGACTTGCACGTATATGGCTGAAGGGACAACTCCATGTTTTCTAAAAGACCTAGAGAACATACAGCGGGTATCTCTCCTTTTTTTCCTTTGTGTTAGTCATTTTGGCAAATTACTGGAAGATGGCAGTTCTGGCTGAAAAGTCCCATATGCTTCTGGTTTAATGCTTTGGAGTGGCATGTGTGCACTTGCATGCATCTCCAAATTGCCAAGCTTTCTCAGTCCTTTACCTAACATTTTAAAGTATATTCCGTCCTTTCTGTGATATTAGCCATTATCCTAGCTCAGATCATCACCACAGCACCCTGAGACTATTGCTATTTCTTTTACATTATTCTTTGTGTTTCTAGATGTTTCAAAGTTCTTCAAAGAGTGAACAATACTTTCTTCTTCCCAACTGTCTTTTATTTAGTGAGAATATATTTTCTTTCTGGTTAGGTAATTAACACATGCTGATTGTTAAGAGTGCAAAAATAAAATACAGAAAAAAATATACAGAATAAAGTAAGACATCATCTGAAATTTCACAACCCTGAGATAACTACCATCAATATGTTGGCTACCATCCCTTCATTCATCTCTTGTATCTATTAACACACCCATGCAATTTTACAATTCTTACTTTTTGCTTGTTACACTCCATTTCATAACCAGTGTTAACAATTGAATGTTCATATCCTTCATCTCTTTCTTCAGGTTCATATCACTGTGATAAAATAAATAGACGTATACACAAATATGGGTTTAAAAACCATTATACATTTTTTGAAAAGTATCATATCATATACTTTTTATTTTCCCTCTTGCTTTTTTTTACCCAACAGTGAAATCCCTCCAAGTTTACTGGTACGGGTCTAATTAATTCCTTTTAATGTCTGTACAATTTCTATGGTATGTATATACAATTTACTCACTTATTTCTCTATGGAAGGACATTCTTGTTGCTACTAGATTCCTGCCACTGTAAACATCTTTGTGTACGTATCTGTGTAAGTCTCCTTTTATTGATATTTTTATTTCTTTGGGATAGATTCATAGGAGTGGCATTGTTGGGACAAAGGTTTATATGTGTTTTAATTTTTATGGATATTCCCAGATTGCTTTCCCAAAAGTAGTTACATTAACATAACCAGTGTTATGAAAGTACACTCTCCCTTTCCCATTCTTCCAACAGTAAATGTTTGTACTTAAATATTTGTCAGTCTAATGGGTAAGAGATATCTTATTATATATTTTTAAATTTGTGTTTCCCAAACTGCTATTGTTTAATGACTATTTGGATTTGTACTTCACATCTTTAGTTCATTTTCCTACTGTATTGTTTGTCTTATCAGTTTGAAGGAACTATTTAGATATTATAGATCTTAACCTCTTATCTGGCATATGTATTCTATTTTCTAATGTATCATTTGTCTTTTGAATTTGTTCATGGTATTGCTTTCCTTAGAAGTGTTTAAAAAGAAAATTATACAGTCAATATGTTTATGTTTTCTTTTATTAGCTATTAGATATTTATTTTTCCATTTAAATAATATGATGTACTCTGTTAAGAAAAAAAGCATTTCAAAAATTATGGTATTCTAATTATAACTGCATTAAATTTATAAATTCATTTTGGGAGAATTAAAATTAATATTACAATTAGGTTTTCTATTCAAAAAAACACAACATGTGTTTTTATTTGTCCAAAAACACTAACTTTAGTAGGACTTTTAGCCAATGTTATACCAAAAGGCAGAATAAGAGATCTAACTATTGAAAAATGTGGAGACAAAAGTGGTCATTATTTGCTGATAGTTTGTTTCCTTTCTGTAAACCACAAGACAAGGAACTTATAGAAAGTATCCAGCCATGTAATGTGAAAAATACAGATATTTATTGAAGAAGATACAAGAAACAAGAAACATTGTACATAGGACAATGACGTCTCAGTCCGCTTTAGAGTCGGCACCTTGGGGCTTCGTGTAGTTCTCCCAATGTCTCTTCCACTGTTCGAAATGCTCTGCAGAATCATTTCCTGGAATTGCCATCAGCTGTCCCATCATATTTTCTTGAATCTCACTGATAGTCTGAAATCGCTTCCCTTTCAAAGTGATTTTAATTTCTGGAAAAGCCAGAAGTTGCATGGTGCTAAACCTGGGCTAGGGGGGCTGAGTCACTTGGGTGATTTCATGTTTCACTAAAAAACTCTGCATAAGACATGATGCATGAGTGAGTGCTTCATCGTGATGAAGCTGCCAATCACCAGTTGCCCATAGCTGTGGTTGCTTTAATCGTATTTCATATCCCAACCCATGAAGAACACTGAGGTAATACTCCTTATTGTTTTGCCCAGAGGGGTGTACTCATGATCGACAACACCTTCCCAATCAAAAAACACGGTTAATTTGGTCTTGATCTTGCTGTGACTTTGCCACACCTTCTTCAGGCATGGAGAACCAGGCAACTTCCATTGGATGACTGGGTCTTGGTTTCCATATCATACATGTAGCTGTAGACCCACAATTCATCTCCAGCTCTGGGTTTCTTGAGGAAATCTGGTTCATTGGTAGCGGTTTGTATCAAGACATTAGCATCTGTAGCACAATGTTCCTTCTGCTCTGGTAGAAGAAGCCATGGAATGAATTATTCATTTTATTTTATTGTTGTTCAATTACAGTTGTCCCACATTTTCCCCCACTGCTCTCCGCTGCACTGACCACTACCCACTCTCACAGTCAATTCCCAATCTGTTGTCCATGTCCATGGGCCCTTTATACATGTTCCTTGACTAGACCCTTCCCCTTCTTTTCTGTTATCCACCTCACCCCCTCTGTCAGTTTGTTCTTGATTTCCGTGTCTCTGGTTCTCTTATGCTTGTTTGTTTTGTTAATTAGGTTGCACTTATAGGGGAGATCATATGGTATTTGTCTTTTACCCCCTGGCTTATTTTGCTTAGCATAATACCCTCTAGTTCCACCCATGCTGTCTTGAAGGGCAGGAGTTCCTTCTTTCTTTCTGCTGTGTAGTATTCCATTGTGTATATGTACCGCAGGTTTCTTTTTTTAATCTACTCATTTACTGATGGGTATTGAGGCTATTTCCAGCATTTGGCTATTGTAAACAATGCTGCTGTGAACATTGGGCTGCATAGGTTCTTTTGAATTGGAGTTTCAGGATTCTTAGTATATAATCCCAGCAGTGGAATTGCCAGGTCAAAGGGCAGTTCCACTTTAATATTTTGAGGAAATTCCATACTGTTTTCCACAGTGGCTACACCAGTCTGCATTCCCACCAAGTGTACTAGCATTCCATTTTCTTCACAATCTCGCCAGCATTTGTTCTTTGTTGATTTTTTTATGATGGCGACTCTCTCCAGTGTGAAGTGGTATCTCATTGTGGTTTTAATTTGCATTTCTCTGATGGCTAGTGATGATGAGCATCCTTTCATATGTCTCTGGGCCCTGTGTATGTCCTCCTTGGAGAAGTGTCTGTTCAGGTCCTTTGCCCATTTGTAAATTGGTTTGTTTGTCTTCCTGCAGTGGAGACATGTGAGTTCTTTTTATATTTTGGAGACCAAATCCCTCTCTGAGGTATCATAGGCAAATATATTTTCCCATACGGTTGGTTCCCTTTTCATTTTGCTGATGTTTTCTTTAACCGTGCAGAAACTTCTTATTTTGATGAACTCCCATTTCTTTATTTTTTCCTTTATGTCCCCTGCTCTAGGGGACATGTTGGTGAATATATTGCTGTGTGGGATATCTGAGATTTTCCTGCCAATGTTCTTCTCTAGGACTTTTATGGTGTTGTGACTTATATTTAAGTCTTTTATCCATCTTGAATTTATTTTTGTGTATGATGAATTTATTTTTGTGTTGGCAGTCGAATTTCAATTTTCTGTATGTAGCTGTCCAGCTTTCCCAACACCATTTGCTGAATAGGCTATTTTTACTCCACTTTATACTTCTGCCCACTTTGTCCAATATTAATTGACCATAGAGACATGGGTTTATTTCTGGGCTCTATTCTGTTCCATTGATTTATGTGTCTGCTCTTATGCCAGTACCAGACTGTTTTGATTACAGTGGCCTTGTGATATACTTTGATGTCAGGTATTGTGATTCCTCCTACTTTATTTTTCTTTCTGAAAATTACTGCAGCCATTCAGGGTCATTTATGGTTCCATTTAAATTTTTGAAGTGTTTATTCTCTGTCTGAGAAATACGTCATTGGTATTTTAATAGGGATTGCGTTGAATCTATAAATTGCTTTGGGTAATATAGTAGTCTTGGCTGCAGGCCCTTGCTTTTCATGACTTGGAATATTTCTTGCCAATCCCTTCTGGCTTGTAGTGTTTTTGTTGAGAAGTCAGCTGCTAGCCGTATCGGGGCTCCCTTGCTGCTCTTAGGAGTCTCTTCTTTGTCTTTGATATTTGCTATTTTAATAATGGTGTGTCTTGGAGTGGGCCTCTTTGGGTTCCTCTTGAATGGGTCCCTTTGTGCTTCCTAGACCTGCATGACTTTTTCTCTCTTCAAATTTAGGTAAGTTTTCCATCATTAGTTTTTCAAACACGTTCTCTATCTCTTGTTCCTCTTCTCCTTCTGGTATCCCTGTTTTATGGATATTATTATGCTTCAGGTTTCCTGCATTTCCCTCAATGCCTCTTCATTCTTTCTGAGTATTTTTTAATTTTCTTGCTCTTTTTGGGAGGTTTTTTCTATCTTGTCCTTCAGCTCACTGATTCGATCCTCTGCTTCATTGAGCCTGCTTTTGCTTCCTTCTACTGTGTTTTTCAATTCACAAATTTCGTTCTTCATTTCCTCTTGCCTCTTACTGAGAATTTCTATGTCTTTTTTCATGATAATGTAGGTTCTTGTTTTTCATGACTTTGAATACTTCATTCCAGCCTCTTCTTGCCTGTAAGGTTTCTTTTGAGAAATCAGCTGATAGTCTTATGGGATTGCCTTTGTATGTAACTGTCTTATTTCCTCCTGCTTCTTTTAGATTCTCTCCTCATCTTTATTTTTTTTTTTATTTTTTTTAATTAATTTATTTACTTTTTAAATACATTTGTCTCTGCCTTCCCCCCCCTCTTTCCCTTGCCCCCTCCCACCTTCCCTCCCTCAGCTCTTCCCCTTTGGTTTTGTCCATGAGTCCTTGCTATATGTTCCTTGACTTTCCCCTTCCCTTCCCTTTCCCTGCCCCCCCCTTCCCTCTTGTCTCTGTTGATTTCTTTTCCTTTCAGTGTTGCTGGTCATATTTGCCTTGCTTCTTTGCATTGTTGGTTAGGTTCCGCTTATAGGTGAGATCATATGGTATTTGTCTTTCGCCCCCTGGCTTATTTCGCTTAGCATGATGCTCTCCAGTTCCATCCATGCTGTTGCGAAGTTTAGTACTTCTTTTTTCTTTCTGCTGCGTAGTATTCCATTGTGTATATGTACCATAATTTTTTGATCCAATCATCTACTGATGGGCATTTAGGTTGCTTCCAAGACTTGGCTATTGTAAATTGTGCTGCTATGAACATTGGGGTGCATAGGTTCTTTTGTATTGGCGTTTTGGTGTTCTCAGGGTATAGTCCCAGCAGGGGAATCGCTGGATCAAAAGGCAGTTCCATTTTCAGCTTTCTGAGGAAATTCCACACTGCTTTCCATAGTGGCTGCACCAGTCTGCATTCCCACCAACAGTGGACTAGAGTTCCCTTTTCTCCACAGCCTCGCCAGCACCTGTTGTTTGTGGATCTGTTTATGATGGCCATTCTGACCGGTGTGAGGTGGTACCTCATGGTGGTTTTGATCTGCATTTCTCTAATGGCTAGTGATGCAGAGCATCCTTTCAAATGCCTCTGGGCCCTCTGTATCTCCTCTTTAGAAAAGCGTCTGCCCAGGTCCTTTGCCCATTTTTTGATTGGATCGTTTGTCTTCTTGGAGTAAAGTCGAGTGAGTTCTTTGTATATCTTGGAGATCAAACCTCTATCTGATGTATCATTAGCAAATATATTTTCCCAAATGGTTGGCTCCCTTTTCATTTTGCTGATGTTTTCTTTAGCCGTGCAGAAGCTTCTTATTTTGATGAGGTCCCACTTGTTTATTCTTTCCTTTATGTCCCTTGCTTTAGGAGACATATCAGTGAAAAAATTGCTGCGTGGGATATCTGAGAGTTTCCTGCCAATGTTCTCCTCGAGGACTTTGATGGTGTTGCGACTTATATTTAAGTCTTTTATCCATCTTGAGTTTATTTTTGTGTATGGTGTCAGCTGATGATCCAATTTCAATTTTTTGCATGTAGCCATCCAGCTCTCCCAACACCATTTGTTGAAGAGGCTGTTATTGCTCCATTTTATGCCTCTGCCCCCTTTGTCAAATATTAGATGTCCATAGAGACCTGGGCTTATTTCTGGGCTTTCTATTCTGTTCCACTGGTCTATGGGTCGGTTCTTGTGCCAGTACCAGATTGTTTTGAGTATAGTGGCTTTGTAGTAGAGTTTGATGTCCGGTATTGTGATCCCTCCTACTTTGTGTTTCTTTCTCAAAATTGCTGCAGCTATTCGAGGTCGTTTATGGTTCCATATAAATTTTTGAAATGTCTGTTCTATTTCTGTGAAATACGTCATTGGTATCTTAATAGGGATTGCGTTGAATCTATAAATTGCTTTTGGTAGTATGGACATTTTAAGGATATTAATTCTTCCAATCCATGTGCACGGTATATGCTTCCATTTATTTGTGTCTTCCTTAATTTCTTTTTTCAATGTTGTATAGTTTTCTGCATACAGGTCTTTTGTGTCTTTGGTTAAATTTATCCCTAGGTACTTTATCTTTTTTCGTGCTATATCGAATGGTATATTTTTCCTGATTTCTTCTTCTTCTATTGCATTGCTGGTGTACAAAAACGCCTTTGATTTCTGAATGTTGACTTTGTATCCTGCTGTTTTGCCAAATTCACTTATTAGGTTGAGGAGTTTTTTGGTAGAGTCTACAGGGTTCTCTATGTACACTATCATGTCATCTGCAAACAATGATAGTTTTACTTCCTCCTTTCCTATTTGGATGCCTTTTATCTCTTTCTCTTGTCTGACCGCTGTGGCTAGGACTTCCAATACGATGTTGAAAAGAAGCGGTGAGAGCGGACATCCTTGTCGTGTTCCCGATCTTAGTGGGAAAGCTTTCAGTTTTTGCCCGTTGAGTATGATATTGGCTGTAGGTTTTTCATATATGGCCTTTATTACGTTGAGGAATGCCCCATTTATTCCCATTTTGCTGAGTGTTTTGATCATAAATGGGTGCTGTACCTTGTCGAATGCTTTTTCTGCATCTATCGAGATGATCATGTGGTTTTTGTCTTTTCTTTGATTTATGTGGTGTATCACGTTTACTGATTTGCGTATATTGAACCATCCCTGCATCCCTGGGATGAATCCCACTTGATCGTGATGGATAATCTTTTGAATGTATTGCTGGATGCGGTTTGCCAATATTTTGTTGAGGATTTTAGCATCTATGTTCATCAGTGAAATTGGCCTGTAGTTTTCTTTCTTTGTAGGGTCTTTATCTGGTTTTGGGATCAGGGTGATGCTGGCCTCATAGAAAGAGTCTGGCAGTCTTCCCTCCTCTTGGATTTTTTGGAATAGTCTGAGAAGGACAGGGGTTAGCTCTTCCTTAAATGTTTTGTAAAATTCTCCTGGGAAACCGTCTGGCCCTGGACTTTTGTGTGCTGGGAGTTTCTTGATGACTGCTTCAATTTCCCCAACTGTTATCGGTCTGTTCAAGCTTTCTGTTTCTTCCTCCTTCAGTGTTGGAAGATTATACTTTTCTAAAAATTTGTCCATTTCATCCAGATTTTCAAATTTCTTGGCATATAATTGTTCATAATAGTTTCTGATGATCATTTGTATTTCTGTGGTATCAGTTGTTATTTCTCCTCTTTCATTTCTGATATTATTAATTTGGGTCCTCTCCCTTTTTTTCTTGATCAGTCTGCTCAAAGGTTTGTCCACTTTATGAATCCTTTCAAAGAACCAGCTTCTGGATTGGTTGATCCTCTGAATTGTTCTTTTTGTCTCTATGTCATTCAGTTCTGCTCTAATCTTGACTATTTCCTTCCTTCTACTTGCTCTGGGATTTATTTGTTGTTGTTTCTCCAGTTCTTCAAGTTGTAGTGTTAGGTCTTTTATTTGAAATGTTTCTATCTTTTTAAGGTAAGCCTGTATTGCTATGAACTTCCCTCTCAGGACCGCCTTTGCTGTGTCCCATAGGTTTTGGACAGTTGTCTGTTCATTTTCATTTGTTTCCAGAAATTTTTTTATTTCTTCTCTTATCTCATTATTGACCCATTCATTGTTTAAAAGTGTACTGTTCAATCTCCATGAGTTTCCAAGTTTTTGAAGTTTCTCTTTGAGTTTGATTTCGAGTTTCAAGGCCTTGTGGTCTGAGAAAAAGTTTGGTATTATTTCAATTTTCCTGAATTTACTGAGGCTTGCTTTGTGTCCTATCATGTGGTCTATCTTTGAAAAACTGCCGTGAGCATTTGAAAAGAATGTGTATTTTTCTTCTTTGGGATGTAAGATTCTATATATGTCAGTTAAGTCTCTTTGATTCAGTGTTTCATTCAGCGCCACGATATGTTTATTAATGTTTTGTTTGGAAGATCTGTCCATTTTGGACAGTGGGGTGTTGAAATCCCCTACTATCAGTGTGTTGCTATCTATATCTTTTTTGAAGTCCTCCAACAATTTCCTTATAAACTTGGGGGCTCCTATATTGGGAGCATATAAGTTTACAATGTTGATGTCTTCTTGATAGATTCTTCCTTTAAGTATGATAAAGTGCCCCTCTGGGTCTCTCTTTATGGCCTTTGCTTTGAAATCGACTTTGTCTGATACAAGTATGGCAACGCCAGCCTTTTTCTCATGTCCATTTGCTTGGAATATTGTTTTCCATCCCTTTACTTTCAATCTGTGTAGGTCTTTTGCTCTGAGGTGGGTCTCTTGTAGGCAACATATGTGTGGGTCATGTTTTCTTATCCATTCAGCTACCCTGTGTCTTTTGATTGGGGCATTTAGTCCATTCACATTGAGAGATATTACTGATAGAAACTTACTCATCTTTTCTCTTTGTACTTGTGTTCCTCTCTGTCTCATTCTTTTCCTTCATCTGCTTAAACCAGTCCCCTAAGCATATCTTGGAGTGCTGGTTTGGTAGAGATGTATTCTTTTAGCTTTCTTTTGTCTGGGAAACTGCGTATTTCTCCTTCTATTTTAATGGAGAGCCTAGCTGGGTAGAGCAGCCTTGGCTGTAGGCCCTTGCTTTTCATGGCTTGGAATATTTGTTGCCATTCCCTTCTGGCTTGTAGTGTTTCTGTTGAGAAGTCAGCTCCTAGGCGTATCGGGGCCCCCTTGTATGTTACTTTCTCCTTCTCCCTTGCTGCCTTCAGGATTCTCTCTTTGTCTTTGACATTTGCCATTTTAATGATGATGTGTCTTGGAGTGGACCTCCTTGGGTCCTTCTTGAGTGGGGTCCTCTGTGCCTCCTGGATCCATGAGAGCCTTTCTCTCCTCAAATTAGGGAAATTTTCCATCATTACTTTTTCGAGGAGGTTCTCTATTCCTTGCTCCTCTTCTTCTCCTTCTGGTATCCCTATTATACGGATATTATTGCGTTTCAGGTTGTCCTGCATTTCCCTAAATGCTTCTTCATTCTTTTTGAGCCGTTTTTCCATTTCTTGCTCTTTCTGGGAGCTTTTTTCTACCTTATCCTCCATCTCACTGATTCGATCCTCAGCTTCATCCAGCCTGCTTTGGATTCCTTCTACTGTGTTCTTCAATTCAGAAATGGTATTCTTCATATCCTCTTGTGTCTTCTTGATAGTTTCTATGTCCTTTTCCAGGCTGATATAGTTTGCTGTAAGATCCTGATAGTTTCTCTGCAGTTTCTCATAGTTCTCTTTGAGTTGGCTGAGCTCATTGAGCTTCCTTAGAACCATTGTTTTAAATTCCATATCTGATAGTTCCCTTGCCTCTATTTCATTGAGCTCTCTCTGTGGGGAGTCCCCTTTTCCACTCATTTGGGGAGAACTTCTTTTTCTTCCCATTTTTGTGAGAGTCTGTTAAGTATTTTTGCCCTTTACTTTTCTTTCTGGGCTTGCCTCTGATGATGTCAGTTGTTGACCTTATAGGGCCTTGGGTTGTTTGTTTGAGCCTTTCAGGAGTCTAATGCCTGTGTCTGACTCCTGCTTGGAGCAGCTCTGTGACCCCTTCGGTCAGGGCTGGGCTATTTTTTGGGATCTCTCTGCACTCTCACGAGAGCTCCTTGAGCGCGTTCCCAGCGCGGCAGGGTCCCCCACCTGCCTGGGCTCGCATGTGTTTGCCCCAGACCAGGGGGCTTATTCGCGACCTCCCGTGCTCATCTGAACTCCCTGGCACGCGAGCTTCGCGGCACTGGTCAGTTTAGAGTCTTCTATTGTGTGTTTTCCCCGCTTTTGGCTCTTTGGGTGCGTTGCTTGCCCTCGCCAAATGGGGACTACGGAAATGGGAGGAAATCAGCTCTCCGGTTAATCCTGTTTCTGGTCTCTCCTCCAGGGACTCTGGGCAGCTCTACTTATTTTGTGGGCTGCTCCGCAATCGCGGCGGGTAGGTCAATTTATGCCTGCCCTTGCCCCTCTGTGCAATCCCTCGCAGGCCGTATGGGTGCCAGTCTGTGTGAGGCCTTGCCGGCAGGTGCAAGCGTTCGCCAGCCCGCGTGGGTCACACACACACTCGCCAACCCTCGCCAGTCACTCGGCGCTAGTGTGCGCGCCTACTCTGGGTGTTTTGGGGGTGTCTATGTTTGCTTTTCGGCTTTTGGCTCTTTGGGGGTGTGGCCTCTTCTCGCGCAATGGAGACTTCGGCAAGGAGAAGGAGTCAGGACTCCCCGGTTCCTCCTCCCGTTCTTTCCCCAATGCCTCCGTTTCTAGTCTCCCCTCAGGGGCCTCTGGGCAGTTCTGTGACCCCTTCGGCTGAGGATCCAACCCCTGTGCGGACTGCGTTTCAATCGCAGGCAGTCTGGTTCATGCGCGCCCCGCTTCTGCCTCTTCGGGGTCGCGCCTTTCCAGCCCACAATGGAGACTACCGAACGGGGAGGGAGTCGGGACTCCCCGGTTCCTCCTCCCGTTCTTTCCCCAACGCCACTGTCTCCAGTCTCTCCTCAAGGCTCTCCCAGTCCGTCTGCACTCAGCCCCGCAGGTCACTCGCGCACAAGCTGTGTGCGGAGCGCACAAAAGGCAGGTTAATTGATTCCCTTATGCCTGAACGAGATGGTAGCTGCAGCGTGGGAAGTGCGCCATCACCCGGGCTCCACCGGCCGCAGAGTCAGTTCTCCTCACAAAGTTTTCCTCACCAGTCTTTTCCCAGGCACCAGCCCACCCTGCTGCCGCCTGTACCCAGCGATCGAGGAGGGTGGCTGCCGCTGCAACTTTTGCGTTTGCCCTTTAAATGTCTTTTTGCATCCCCAGCCACCTGTCTCTGGCAGAGAGTGCCCCTAAGCTTTTTGGGGTTGTGTTTTGTCTGTATTTTCTCGGCTTTAGCGGCTGTAGTTTAGGGGTTCCTGTTTATGATTCAGACCCCGTTCTTCCCGGGGGGACGCTAACTGGCCGTTTCAATGTCCCTCTGGTGCCAGTGCCTGTGTGCACCCAGCCCACCCTCTCGAGCCTCCACCGCAATTCTCACCCGTTGGGATGTGTGAGAGTCGAATCCGCTGTCCGCGGCACCAAGGCTCCTCTCCCACTATGGCTCCACTGCTTTCCAGGTGATTACTCCATTATTTAGTTGCAATTCCAGTTTGGTTTTGGGAGGAGGTCAGCATGACTCCCTTTCACTCCTCCGCCATCTTTTTCTCCCGCCTCTCCTCATCTTTAATCTTGAGTAATGTAATTATGGTGTGTCGTGGTGTGTTTCTTCTTGGATCCAACTTTTCTGAGACTGTCTGATCTTCCTGGACTTCTTAGAAGTGTATTTCCTTTGCCACATTGGGGAAGTTTTCCTTCATTATTTGTTGAAATAAGTTTTCAATTTCCTGCTCTCCTTCTTCTTCTCGCATCCCTATGATTCAGATGTTGGAACATTTAAAGTTGTCCCAGGGGCTCCTAAGCCTCTCCTCATTTCATTGAATTCTTGTTTCTTCATTCTGTTTTAGTTGGATGTTTATTTCTTTCATTTGTTCCAAATCATTGCTTTGAGCCCTAGTTTCCTTCCTTTCACTGTTGTTTCCCCCTATATTTTCCTTTATTTCACATTGTATTGCCTTCATTTCTTCATTTTGCAGTCAAACTCAGTAATTTCTCTGACAACCCTGATTATCAGTGTTTTGAACTCTGCATCTGATAGGTTGTCAACCTATTGCTTAGTTCTTTTTTTTGAGTTTTGAACTGTGTTTTCATTTGGGCCGTATTTCTTTGTCTCAGTGCACCTATTATGTTTTAAGGGACAGAACCTTAATTACTTTTCAGGGTGGGTTAACCCACTTTGCTGCATTGGTGGTGCTGTATGTGGGGGAGGATTCAGAGAGGGAAATATGCCCCTTGCTAGGTTCTTGCCCCACTTTCTGTCACCTCCCTTGCTTCCCACAAGTGGTTTGTGTCCTTTCAGGTGCTGATTCCTGGGTTGGTGGGCTTGTGTATGTTCTAAGGTCCCATGGGCCCCTCCCATAGACTCTCCTGAGGGAGTGGGAGTTTCTCCCACCACAAGTCCCACAGGTCTTTACAGCCAGAATTTTGAGGCTTTATTTCCCCATGCTGGAACCCTGGATTGCGTAGTTGGTCTTGCTCCTCAGTTGTTCCTCCCAGCTTATCACACAGAAATGTGGGAAATCCCATTCACCAGCCACTGCCTTGTGGTGGGTTTTCTCTGCCCCAGCTGCCCATCTCTGCCCCTCCTACCAGCCTGAATAAGTTTCTTCTTTAACATCTTGGTTGTTGGACTTCCATTCTGTTTGATTTTCTTTCAGTTGTGGTTGTTTTTTGTTTTTAAAGTGGTTGTTATCCTTCTTTTGGTTGTGTGAGGAAGTGAAGTGTTTCTTTTTTTTTTAAATTAATTTATTTCCTATTTAAATACATTTGTCTCTGCTTTCCCCCCACCTATTTCCCTTGCCCCCTCCCACCTTCCCTCCCTCAGCTCTTCCCCTTTGGTTTTGTCCATGAGTCCTTGCTATATGTTCCTTGACTATCCCCTTCCCTTTCCTTTCCCTGCCCCCACTTCCCTCTTGTCTCTGTTGATTTCTTTTCCTTTCAGTGTTGCTGGTCATATTTTCCTTGCTTCTTTGCATTGTTGGTTAGGTTCTGCTTATAGGTGAGATCATATGGTATTTGTCTTTCGCCCCTTGGCTTATTTCGCTTAGCATGATGCTCTCCAGTACCATCCATGCTGTCGCAAAGTTTAGTACTTCTTTTTTTCTTCGTGCTGTGTAGTATTCCATTGTGTATATGTACCATGACTTTTTGATCCAGTCATCTACTGATGGGCATTTAGGTTGCTTCCAACACTTGGCTATTGTCAATTGTGCTGCTATGAACATTGGGGTGCATAGGTTCTTTTGTATTGGCGTTTTGGTTTTCTCAGGGTATAGTCCCAGCAGGGGAATCGCTGGATCAAAAGGCAGTTCCATTTTCAGCTTTCTGAGGAAATTCCACACTGCTTTCCATAGTGGCTGCACCAGTCTGCATTCCCACCAACAGTAGACTAGGGTTCGCTTTTTTCCACAGCCTCGCCAGCACCTGTTGTTTGTGCATCTGTTTATGATGGCCATTCTGACCGGTGTGAGGTGGCACCTCATGGTGGTTTTGATCTGCATTTCTCTGATGGCTAGTGATGCAGAGCATCCTTTCAAATGCGTCTGGGCCCTCTGTATCTCCTCCTTAGAAAAGCATCTGCCCAGGTCCTTTGCCCATTTTTTGATTGGATTGTTTGTCTTCTTGGAGTAAAGTCGAGTGAGTTCTTTGTATATCTTGGAGATCAAACCTCTATCTGATGTATCATTAGCAAATATATTTTCCCAAACAGTTGGCTCCCTTTTCATTTTGCTGATGTTTTCTTTAGCCGTGCAGAAGCTTCTTATTTTGATGAGGTCCCACTTGTTTATTCTTTCCTTTATGTCCCTCGCTTTAGGAGACATATCAGTGAAAAAAATACTGCGTGGGATATCTGAGAGTTTCCTGCCAATGTTTTCTTCTAGGACTTTGATGGTGTTGTGACTTATATTTAAGTCTTTTATCCATCTTGAGTTTATTTTTGTGTATGGTGTCAGCTGATGATCCAATTTCAATTTTTTTGATGTAGCCGTCCAGCTCTCCCAACACCATTTGTTGAAGAGGCTGTTATTGCTCCATTTTATGATTCTGCCCCCTTTGTCGAATATTAGATGTCCATAGAGACCTGGGCTTCTTTCTGGGCTTTCTATTCTGTTCCACTGGTCTATGGGTCTGTTCTTGTGCCAGTACCAGATTGTTTTGAGTATAGTGGCTTTGTAGTAGAGTTTGATGTCCGATATTGTGATCCCTCCTACTTTGTGTTTCTTTCTCAAAATTGCTGCAGCTATTCGAGGTCATTTATGGTTCCATATAAATTTTTGAAATGTCTGTTCTATTTCTGTGAAATACGTCATTGGTATCTTAATAGGGATTGCGTTGAATCTATAAATTGCTTTCGGTAGTATGGACATTTTGATGATATTAATTCTTCCAATCCATGAGCACGGTATATGCTTCCATTTATTTGTGTCTTCCTTCATTTCGTTTTTCAATGTTGTATAGTTTTCTGCATACAGGTCTTTTGTGTCTTTGGTTAAATTTATCCCTAGGTACTTTATCTTTTTTCGTGCTATATCGAATGGTATATTTTTCCTGATTTCTTCTTCTTCTATTGCATTGCTGGTGTACAAAAACGCCTTTGATTTCTGAATGTTGACTTTGTATCCTGCTGTTTTGCCAAATTCACTTATTAGGTTGAGGAGTTTTTTGGTAGAGTCTACAGGGTTCTCTATGTACACTATCATGTCATCTGCAAACAATGATAGTTTGACTTCCTCCTTTCCTATTTGGATGCCTTTTATCTCTTTCTCTTGTCTGACCGCTGTGGCTAGGACTTCCAATACGATGTTGAAAAGAAGCGGTGAGAGCGGACATCCTTGTCGTGTTCCCGATCTTAGTGGGAAAGCTTTCAGTTTTTGCCCGTTGAGTATGATATTGGCTGTAGGTTTTTCATATATGGCCTTTATTACGTTGAGGAATGCCCCATTTATTCCCATTTTGCTGAGTGCTTTGATCATAAATGGGTGCTGTACCTTGTCAAATGCTTTTTCTGCATCTATCGAGATGATCATGTGGTTTTTGTCTTTTCTTTGATTTATGTGGTGTATCACGTTTACTGATTTGCGTATATTGAACCATCCCTGCATCCCTGGGATGAATCCCACTTGATCGTGATGGATAATCGTTTGAATGTATTGCTGGATGCGGTTTGCCAATATTTTGTTGAGGATTTTAGCAACTATGTTCATCAGCGAAATTGGCCTGTAGTTTTCTTTCTTTGTAGGGTCTTTATCTGGTTTTGGGATCAGGGTGATGCTGGCCTCATAGAAGGAGTCTGGCAGTCTTCCCTCCTCTTGGATTTTTTGGAATAGTCTGAGAAGGACAGGGGTTAGCTCTTCCTTACATGTTTTGAAAAATTCTCCTGGGAAACCGTCTGGCCCTGGGCTTTTGTGTGCTGGGAGTTTCTCGATGACTGCTTCAATTTCCCCAACTGTTATCGGTCTGTTCAAGCTTTCTGTTTCTTCCTCCTTCAGTGTTGGAAGATTATACTGTTCTAAAAATTTGTCCATTTCATCAAGATTTTCAAATTTCTTGGCATATAATTGTTCATAATAGTTTCTCACGATCATTTGTATTTCTGTGGTATCAGTTGTTATTTCTTCTCTTTCATTTCTGATATTATTAATTTGGGTCCTCTCCCTTTTATTCTTGATGAGTCTGCTTAAAGGCTTGTCAACTTTATTTATCTTTTCAGAGAACCAGCTTCTGGATTGGTTGATCCTCTGAATTGTTCTTTTTGTCTCTATGTCATTCAGTTCTGCTCTAATCTTGACTATTTCCTTCCTTCTACTTGCTCTGGGATTTATTTGTTGTTGTTTCTCCAGTTCTTCAAGTTGTAGTGTTAGGTCTCTTATTTGAAATGTTTCTATCTTTTTTAGGTAAGCCTGTATTGCTATGAACTTCCCTCTCAGGAACGCCTTTGCTGTTTCCCATAGGTTTTGGACTGTTGTCTGTTCATTTTCATTTCTTTCCAGAAATTTTTTTTATTTCTTCTCTTATCTCATTATTGACCCATTCATTGTTTAATAGTGTACTGTTCAGTCTCCATGAGTTTGCAAGTTTTTGAAGTTTCTCTTTGAGGTTGATTTCGAGTTTCAAGGCCTTGTGGTCTGAGAAAAAGTTTGGTATTATTTCAATTTTCCTGAATTTACTGAGGCTTGCTTTGTGTCCTATCATGTGGTCTATCTTTGAAAAACTGCCGTGAGCATTTGAAAAGAATGTGTATATTTCTTCTTTGGGATGTAAGGTTCTATATATGTCAGTTAAGTCTCTTTGATTCAGTGTGTCATTCAGCGCCACGATATGTTTATTAATGTTTTGTTTGGAAGATCTGTCCATTTTTGACAGTGGGGTGTTGAAATCCCCTACTATCAGTGTGTTGCTGTCTATATCTTTTTTGAAGTCGTCCAACAATTTCCTTTTAAACTTGGTGGCTCCTATATTGGGAGCATATAAGTTTACAATGTTGATGTCTTCTTGATAGATTCTTCCTTTAAGTATGATAAAGTGCCCCTCTGGGTCTCTCTTTAGGCCTTTGCTTTGAAATCTACTTTCTGATACAAGTATGGCAACGCCAGCCTTTTTCTCATGTCCATTTGCTTGGAATATTATTTTCCATCCCTTTACTTTCAATCTGTGTAAGTCTTTTGCTCTGAGGTGGGTCTCTTGTAGGCAGCATATGCGTGGGTCATGTTTTCTTATCCATTCAGCTACCCTGTGTCTTTTGATTGGGGCATTTAGTCCATTCACATTGAGAGATATTACTGATAGAAACTTAGTCATCTTTTCTCTTTGTACTTGTGTTCCTCTCTCTCTCATTCTTTTCCTTCATCTGCTTAAACCAGTCCCCTTAGCATATCTTGGAGTGCTGGTTTGGTAGAGATGTATTCTTTTAGCCTTCTCTTGTCTGGGAAACTCCGTATTTCTCCTTCTATTTTCATGGAGAGCCTAGCTGGGTAGAGCAGCCTTGGCTGTAGGCCCTTGCTTTTCATGGCTTGGAATATTTGTTGCCATTCCCTTCTGGCTTGTAGTGTTTCTGTTGAGAAGTCAGCTCCTAGGCGTATCGAGGGCCCCCTTGGATGTTACTTTCTCCTTCTCCCTTGCTGCCTTGAGGATTCTCTCTTTGTCTTTGACATTTGCCATTTTAATGATGATGTGTCTTGGAGTGGACCTCCTTGGGTCCCTCTTGAGTGGGGTCCTCTGTGCCTCCTGGATCCATGAGAGCCTTTCTCTCCTCACATTAGGGAAATTTTCCATCATTACTTTGTCGAGGAGGTGCTCTATTCCTTGCTCCTCTTCTTCTCCTTCTGGTATCCCTATTATACGGATATTATTGCGTTTCAGGTTGTCCTGCATTTCCCTAAATGCTTCTTCATTCTTTTTGAGCCGTTTTTCCATTTCTTGTTCTTTCTGGGAGCTTTTTTCTACCTTGTCCTCCATCTCGCTGATTCGATCCTCAGCTTCTTCCAGCCTGCTTTGGATTCCTTCTACTGTGTTCTTCAATTCAGAAATGGTATTCTTCATATCCTCTTGTGTCTTCTTGATAGTTTCTATGTCCTTTTCCAGGCTGATGTAGTTTGCTGTAAGATCCTGATAGTTTCTCTGCAGTTTCTCATAGTTCTCTTTGAGCTGGCTGAGCTCATTGAGCTTCCTTAGAACCATTGTTTTCAATTCCATATCTGATAGTTCCCTTGCCTCTATTTCATTGAGCTCTCTGTGGGGAGTCCCCATTTCCACTCATTTGGGGGGAACTTCTTTTTCTTCCCATTTTTGTGAGAGTCTGTTAAGTATTTTTGTCCTTTACTTTTCTTTCTGGGCTTGCCTCTGATGATGTCAGTTGTTGACCCTATAGGGCCTTGGGTTGTTTGTTTGAGCCTTTCAGGAGTCTAATGCCTGTGTCTGACTCCTGCTTGGAGCAGCTCTGTGACCCCTTCGGTCAGGGCTGGGCTATATTTTGGGATCTCTCTGCGCTCCCACGCGGGCTCCTTGAGCGCGTTCCCAGCGCGGCAGGGTTCCCCACCTGCCTGGGCTCGCATGTGCTTGCCCCAGACCAGGGGGTTATTCGCGACCTCCCATACTCATCTCGCCTCCCTGGCAAGCGAGCTTCGTGGCACTGGTCAGTTTAGGGTCTTCTATTTTGTGTTTTCCCTGCTTTTGGCTCTTTGGGTGCGTTGCTTGCCCTCGCCTAATGGGGACTACGGAAATGGGAGGAAATCAGCTCTAGGACTCTCTGCTTAATCCTGTTTCTGGTCTCTCCTCCAGGGACTCTGGGCAGCTCTACTTATTTTGTGGGCCCCTCCGCAATTCCGGCGGGTAGGTCAATTTACGCCTGCCCTTGCCCCTCTGTGCACTCCCTCACAGGCCGTATGGGTGCCAGTCTGTGTGAGGCCTTGCCGGCAGGTGCAAGCGTTCGCCAGCCTGCGTGGGTCACACACATGCTCGCCAACCCTCGCCAGTCACTTGGCGCAAGTGTGCGCGCCTGCTCTGGGTGTTTTGGGTGTGTCTATGTTTGCTTTTCGGCTTTTGGCTCTTTGGGGATGTGGCCTCTTCCCACGCAATGGAGACTTCGGCAAGGAGAAGCAGTCGGGACTCCCCGGTTCCTCCTCCCGTTCCTTCCCCAATGCCTCCGTTTCTAGTCTCCCCTCAGGGGCCTCTGGGCAGTTCTGTGACCCCTTTGGCCAAGGATCCAACTCCTGTGCGGACTGCGTTTCAATCGCAGGCAGTCTGGTTCATGCGCGCCCCGCTTCTGCCTTGTGGGGGTCACGCCTTTCCAGCCCACAATGGAGACTACCGAACGTGGAGGGAGTCGGGACTCCCCGGTTCCTCCTCCCGTTCTTTCCCCAATGCCTCCATCTCCAGTCTCTCCTCAAGGCTCTCCCAGCCAGTCTGCACTCAGCCCCATAGCTCACAGTCGTACAAGCTGTGTACAGAGCGCACAAAAGGCAGGTTAATTGATTCCCTTATGCCTGAGCGAGATGGTAGCTGCAGAGTGGGAAGTTCGTTATCACCCGGGCTCCACCCGGCCGCAGTGTCAGTTCTCTTCACAAAGTTTTCCTCACCAGTCTTTTCCCAGGCACCAGCCCACCCTGCTGCCGCCTGTACCCAGCATTCAAGGAGGGTGGCTGCCGCTGCAACTTTTGCGTTTGCCCTTTAAATGTCTTTTTGCATCCCCAGCCACCTGTTTCTGGTAGAGAGCGCCCCTAAGCTTTTTGGGGTTCCGTTTTGTCTGTATTTTCTCGACTTTAGCTGCTGTAGTTTAGGGGTTCCTGTTTATGATTCAGACCCCGTTCTTCTCGTGGGGACGCTAACTGGCCGTTCCAATGTCCCTCTGGTGCCAGTGCCCGTGCGCACCCAGCCCACCCTCTCGAGCCTCCACCGCAATTCTCACCCGTTGGGATGTGTGAGAGTAGAATCCGCTGTCCGCGGCACCAAGGCTCCTCTCCCACTATCGCTCCACTGCTTTCCAGGTGATTACTCCATTATTTAGTTGCAATTCCAGTTTGGTTTTGGGAGGAGGTCAGCGTGACTCCCTTTCACTCCTCCGCCATCTTTTCGCCCTCCCCGAAGTGAAGTGTTTCTACCTATGCTTCCATCTTGGCCAGAACCTAGAAAGAGACCCAGTGAATTGTTTATTCAACACTTTTCATTGGCACCCTTCATGAAGAGGAAAGATGACATGAATAATTTCAACCTATTTTTAAAAAAACCCTCACCCAAAGGCATGTTTCTATTGATTTTTAGAGAGAGGAATGGAGAGAGAAACATTGGTTGGTTGCCTCCCATATGTGCCTCAGTTAGGTATCAAACCTGTAACCTATATATATGCCTGGAACAGGAATTGAACCAGCAACTTTCATTACACAGAACAACATTCCAAGCAACTGAGCCACATGGCTAGGGCTCAACCCATTTTATTTGTTAGCTTCCTAGTATTGTAGCTGAAACGTGTTCTTATCTACACAGTTGTACTTCTCTGTTCTAAGTTCTTACAGATAGAAACTTGTTTTTTGTTCAAGATAAATGTTGTGGATATAAACATTTCAAGTTTGTTGACATCAAAATTCAGAACTCAGTTCGACAAACTTTAGTGGAGTCTACTATGTGAAATTATTTTCTGTCCTCAAGGAGTTTATAATGTACTAAGAATTACAAGAAATGTGATAATAATGGCATCTTTTATTGAGTGCCCCATAGTGTCAAACACCCTTTCCCCAGAGAACCTCCTTTAATCCTCATAGGGTTCTATTAAGTAATGGTATTGTTATCTTAATTTTATAGATGAGGAAAGTAAGTCTTAAAAAGATCAAATAATTTCCCCCCAATGTCAGTCACATAGCTTACAATAGTGACATTGGGAATAGAGCCCAAATCTGTCTGGTACTGAAGTTCTAAACTGACAAAAGACTAAATACAAAGGTTGTTAGAGGTAGCTATGCTATGAAAACCTGCTGGGTGGACTCTAATAAACCAAAGCCTGTGGGTTCCTTGGGGTGGGGGAATAAAGAATGAGGTTGCAGAGTTGACACTGAAAGGAACTGATGGAAGTGCATAGCCAGGTGTGGAGCCTGAGGCTGAATTTTACTCATGGGTGGAAACCTCACTTGTCCAATAAACAGGGAGGACTGACAGATTGATATCTATGTTTTTATTCTGCAGGAGATAGTGAATGATGGGTTTAAGTCAGTAGTGATTTAACTGATTAATCCCACTATCAAGACAAGACAGAATGTGGTAAGTGGCATAAGAGAGCTTTATATAAAATGCCATGGGGGTTCAGATAATAAAAAATAATAATAAAAGCTTGCATTTTCAGAATGATTTCTCTGCCAAGATCTGTGCTAAGTGTCTTCCATGCATCATCTCACTCAATCCTCACAATGCTTACCTTATAAAGTAAGTTTTCTCATGGCCATGAATATCTCTGAGTTGAGCATCTTATCCAAGGCTACAAAACTAGTAAGCAGTGACAAGATTCAAACCCAGATCTGTGTAGTTGACCTCAGAGAGTTTCCAGGTGGGTAACTCTCGACAGTGTTTATGAAGCAGGTGACAACTGAGGTGGACCCAAAAGGATAGGTAGATGGCCACAGGCAGAGATCTAAGCAAGAGGGCAGAGCCTGAGGAAAGGCATGCACATGGTAGGGGAGTGAAGTCAAGTGCAGAAACAGGAGGTGGAATAGTTTGCCTGGAGCTCAATGTGGTTGAAGAGCTATAGGGGCAGGGATGGAAAAGAACAACTGAAACCACATTTTGGAGGTCTCTGAATTCCAAGCTGAAGAATTTGTGCTATGTAGTTTTATTAGTTTTCTAGGGCTGCCAAAACAAAGTACCACAAATTGGATGGCTTAAGGAACAGAAATTTATTGTCTCATAGTTTTGGAGGCCTGGAGTTCAAGATCAAGAGGTTGGCGTGATTGTTTCCTTCTCAGGGTGATGAGAGAAGGATCTGTACTGGGCTTTTCTTTGGCTTGTAGATGATCTTTTTCTCCCTGTATCTTCACATTGTCTTTCCTCTATGTCTATGTCCAAATTGCCTTTTTTTAGAACATTAGTCAGATGGGATTAGGGCCCACCCTAATGACCTAATTTTAACTTGATTACACTGTAAAGACCCTATCTCCAAATAAGATAACATCTTGAGGTACTACGGGTTAGGGCTTTCCCATGAATTTGGGGAGGCAGCACAATTCAACTTATACCACTAATTAGGTAGATGGTTCACTGGTTTAATGATGTCTGCTTTATTTTGAGAAAACTGTTGTTTAGCTTCAGACTTTTAAATCAGGTACATAAAACCAAGTGATGCAAGTCATATGAAATAGAGAGTAATAAATCTCAGAGGCATCAGTGTGGTGAGAAGAAAACCTTTCTATTTAAAACAGAAGCCAACTGCAGACATTTTTGTATAAAGAACAGAGGCATCATTCATGTCCAAGGAGATGTCTTTTCGTTTAGGACAATGTCTTGATGACATATTTGAGTTTGAATGGTGAACCACACATCTCTCACCCCAGTCTTGGGCATTATTTGAAAGGGAAGAATAAAACAAGTAATTAAATTTCTCATTATACTAAAGGTTGCTTTTGAAAAGTGGGGATTGGGGGGAGATAATGTAAAGAGGACGGAAGGTGACAATAATGAGAGAGGGGGAAGAGAACAGAAGGGAAGAGAAAGAAGAAGTAAAACATGACAGGAAACAGGGAATAAAGTTGGATAATTTGGTATAGGAGTGGGTAGGAATGTATAATATTCAGTTTTTGGTTGTTATATTGTGAGTAATGTGATCTCTTCCTTTCAAATGTCCTCTACATGTAATATTCTTTTGATAGTAGTGTTCAGAGGAATTAAAAGACAAAGATCTGAATTCTATGGTTAAGTCTAAATGGTACAAAGAAATAATGACTACAGAAGGCAAGATGTTCCTGAGATAAGAGTTTAATGGAAACAAGAATGTGAAGTCTCAGAGTTCTGGAATTAGGTCAGGTGGGGATCACTACCTATTACCAGTGTGACCTTGAGGAAGTCAATTAACTTTCTAAGCCTTGATTTCCTCTTCTTGGAAGTGGGGGACAAAAATGGAACTATCTCATATGGTTGCTGTGTGTGAGGATTAAATAAGATAATGGTTAGATGTTTGGAACAATGCCAGACACATAATTAAGTGCATGATAAATATTAGCTGTGGGAAAGACCAAGAGACTTTCAGCAGTACTTGGAAGGAGGATTCAAAAAACACTCCTGACCCCCAAGTATTGAAAGGAAGGACTAGGCCAGAAGGAGGGAGGTCTTGGGAACACCCAGGCTGGAAACATCTGGGTTGCTCTGGGGAGTAAGGGTAGATCTGTAGGAGTGTAGTATGCATAGGAAGAATGAAATTAACAAAGTTCCTGGAAGAAAATCAAGGGAAACTATCTTTTAATTAACTCAATCAATGATGAGTACTCCCCATATTTCTGTATCTCTCACAATTTAGTTCTGTTTTTAGCCATTGTGCTACTAATGAATACCTTTCCCATACCCATTTATATTTTGTTATGATACATTGCAAAAATGCAGAAAAGCATAGAGAAATATCATGAATGCCTATGTGCCCAGTACCCAGTTCTATCAAATCTGAATGTTTTGCCTTGTTTTCTTCCTTTTTATTTACTTAGTTTTTAGAAATAAAATGTTATAGACACAATTGAAGGACTATGGACACTTCTTCCTTCCTTCTAGTCTGTGAATGCATGTCCCAAGAATACAGTTCTTTGAAATACAATGTGAATTATGTCCCATAGAGTTATGCAACAGCAGTCCAGGATCCTGAATTACATGTTTTTCATTCTTATGTATGTTTTAGTACTTTTTAACACTGATGACTGTATCCATAAATGATATTCTTATATAGTTTACTAATGGTACCTCCCTGTATTTAATATTCTGCAACTTGCTTTGTTTTTTGATTATCACTCAATTATTGAATTCATCAATGTAGATACATGGAGCTGTATTCATTCATTTTACTAGTGTAAAATCATATTTTGTCGTATGAATATGACAGAATTTATTTTTTCTCATGTTGATGGGAATTTAGGGCTTTTTTTCTTTGTTATTGTTGTAGTGAACATTCTTTTTTTAAAAAAGTTTTAAATACTGAAAATCAAACTATACTACAAAGCCACTATACTCAAAACAATCTGGTACTAGCACAAGAACAGGCCCATAGACCAGTGGAACAGAATAGAAAGCCCAGAAATAAGCCCAGTTCTATATCGGCATCTAGTATTTGACAAAGTGGGCAGAAGCATAACATGGAGCAATAATAGCCTCTTCAACAAATGGTGTTGGGAGAGCAGGACGGCTACATGCAAAAAATTGAAATTGGATCATCAGCTGACACCTTACAGAAAAATAAACTCAAGACGGGTAAAGGACTTAAATATACGTTGCAACACCATAAAAGTTGTAGAGGAGAACATTGGCAGGAAACTCTCAGATATCCCATGCAGCATTATTTTCACCGAAATGTCGTCTAAAGCAAGGGACATAAAAGAAAGAATAAACAAGTGGGACCTCATCAAAATAAGAAGCTTCTGCATGGCGAAAGAAAACATCAGCAAAATGAAAAGGGAGCCAACCTTATGGGAAAATATATTTGCTAATGATACATCAGATAGAGGTTTGATCTCCAAGATATATAAAGAACTCACTCGACTCCACTCCAAGGAGACAACCGATCCAATCAAAAAAATGGGCAAAGGACCTGGGCAGACGCTTTTCCAAGGAGGAGATACAGAGGGCCCAGGGGCATTTGAAAGGATGCTCGGCATGACTAGCCATCAGAGAAATGCAGATCAAAACCACCATGAGGTACCACCTCACACCGGTCAGAATGGCCATCATAAACAGATCCACAAACAACAGCTGCTGACGAGGCTGCGGAGAAAAGGGAACCCTAGTACACTGTTGGTGGGAATGCAGACTGGTGCAGCCACTATGGAAAGCAGTGTGGAATTTCCTCAGAAAGCTGATAATGGAACTGCCTTTTGGTCCAGCGATTCCCCTGCTGGGATTATACCCTAAGAATACCAAAACGCCAATACAAAAGAACCTATGCACCCCAATGTTCATAGCAGCACTATTGACAATAGCCAAGTGTTGGAAGCAACCTAAATGACCCTCAGTAGATGATTGGACCAAAAAGTTATTGTACATATATGCAATGGAATACTACACAGCAGAAAGGAAAAAAGAACTACTAAATTTCGCGACGGCATGGATGGAACTGGAGAGCATTATGCTAAGCAAAATAAGCCAGGGGGTGAAAGACAAATACCATATGATCTCACCTATAAACGAAACCTAACCAACAATACAATGATGCAAGGAAAATAAGACCAGCAACACTGAAAGGGAAAGAAATCAACAGAGACAAGAGGGAAGGAGGGGGGGGGCGGGGAAAAGGAAGGGAAGGGGAAAGTCAAGGAACATCTAGCAAGGGCTCATGGACAAAACCAAAGGAGAAGAGCTGAGGCAGGGAAGAAGGGAGCGGGCAAGGGAAAGTGGTGGGGGGGAGGCAGAGGAAATGTATTTGAAAAAATAAATTAAAATAAAATTAAAAAAAAAAGAAATGGTATTCTTTGCATCCTTTTGTGTCTTCTTCATAGTTCCTATGTTCTTTTTCAGGTTCCTATAGTTTGCTGTAAGATCCTGATAGTTTCTCTGCAGTTTCTCATAGTTATCTTTGAGCCAGCTGAGGTCATTGAGCTTCCATAGAGCCATTGCTTTGAATTCAATATCTGATAGTTCCCTTGCCTCTATTTCATTTAGCGCTCTCTGTGGGGAGTCCCCTTTTCCACTCATTTGGGGGGAACTTCTTTTTCCTCCCATTTTTGTGAGAGTCTGTTAAGTAATTTATTTATTCATTTATTTATTTTTGCTTCTGCTTCAATTGTGCCGTCTAGGTTTCCTGACTTTGTGGATTAAACTTCTATGGTAGTAGGCGGGTCTTTTCATTTCTTTATTTCTTTATTTATTTCCTTTACTTTTATTTCTGGGCCTGCCTCTGATGTAGTCAGTTGTTGACCCTATAGGGCCTTGGGTTGTTTTTTTGAGCCTTCCCGGTGTCTACTGTCTGTGTCTGACTCCTGCTTTGGGCAGCTCTGTGACCCCTTCAGCCAGAGATGCACTATTTCTGTGGATCACTCTGCACTCTCCTGCCAGCACCTTGATCACGCTCCCCGACCAGGCAGGCTCCCCTGCCCGCCTGGGCTCGTGCGTGCTTGCCCCAGCCCAGAGGTCTTCTTCATGACCTTGTATACACGTCTGGCCCCCAAGGCCGGCTGGCACCCCAGCACTGATCAGTTTAGGGTCTTCTATTGTGTGTTTTCCCCGCTTTTGGCTCTTTGGATGCATTGCCTGCCCTCACCAAATGGAGACTACGGAAATGGGAGGAAGTCAGCTCCAGGACTCTCCAGTTAATCGTGTCTTCAGTCTCTCCTCCAGGGACTCCGGGCAGCTCTCTGACCCCTTTGGCACGGGATCCACTATTTTTGTGGCCTGCTCTGCACTCGCAGGCCCGCGCAGGTCGATTTACACCTGTCCTCACTGATCTGCGCATTCCCTCGCAGGCCCCATTGGTGCCAACCTGTGGGAGGCCTTGCCAGCCTGTGCGAGCCCTCGCCAGCCCACGCAGGTCCACACACACACTCGCCAACCCTCGCCGGCCACTCGGCACAAGTGTGAGCGCCTGCAGTGAATGGTTTTGGGCTCTCTATTGTGTGTTTTTTGGCTTTTGGCTCTTTGGGGGTGTGGCCTCCTCTCGCACAGTGGAGACTAGGGAAAGGAGAAGGAGTTGGGACTCCCCGGTTGTTTCTCCCGTTCTTTCCCCAATGCCTCCATTTCCAGTCTCTCCTCAGGGGTCTCTGGGCAATTCTGTGACCCCTTCCGTCAAGGATCCACCACCTGTGCGGACTGCGTTTCAATCACGGGTAGTCTCATTCCTGCATGCCCAGCTTCTGCCTCTTTGAGGGCACGCCTTGCCTGCCCAAAATGGAGACTACAGAATGAGGAGGAAGTCAGGACTCCCTGGTTCCTCTTCCCGTTCTTTCCCCAACGCTTCCGTCTCCAGTTTCTCCTCAAGGCTCTCCCAGCCAGTCTGCACTCAGCCCCCCAACTCACACACACAAGCTGTGTGCAGAGCACACAAAAGGAAGCTTAATTGATTCCCTTATGCCTGAGCAAAATGGTAGCTGCAGAGTGGTAGGTGTTTTATCACTGGGGCTTCACTGTCCGCCGTGTCAGTTCTCTTCACAAAGTTTTCCTCACCAGTCTTTTCCCAGGCACCAGCCCACCCTGCTGCCGCCTCTTCCCAGAGATCAAGGAGGGTGGCTGCCACTGCAAGTTTTGCGTTGGCCCTTTACATGTCTCTTTGCATCCCCAGCCACCTGTCTCTGGCAGAGAGCGTCCCTAAGCTTCTCGGGGTTGCGTTTTGTCTGTGTGTTTTCCTGGTTTTCGCTGCTGTAGTTGAGGGGTCCCTGTTTATGATTCAGACCCCGTTCTTCTCGGGGGGAGCTAACTGGCCGTTTCATTGTCCCTCTGGTGCTAGTGCCCGTGGGCACCCAGCCCACCCTCTCGAGCTTCCACCACACTTCTCACCCATTGGGATGTGTGAGAGTTGAATCCACTGTCTGTCCACTGCTCCAAGGCTCCTCTCCCAGTATTGTTCCATTGTTTTCCAGGTGATTACTGCACTATTTACTTGCAATTCCAGTTTGGTCTTGGGAGGAGGAGGTCAACATGACTCCCACTCACTCCTCTGCCATCTTTTTCAGTTACGGTATTGAGTTCTAAATAACAGTTCTAAGGAACCTCAATGATCTCAGTGAGCTCAGAGAGAATTACCAAAAACTACAGGGAAACTATGAGGAAATTACTACAAACCATATCAGCATGAAAAAGGACCTAGAAACTATCAATAAGAGATGAGAGGAAGTGAAGAATAGAATTTTGGAAATGAAGAGCGCAGTAGAAAGTATACAAAGCAGGCTAGATGAAGCTGAGGACTGTATCAGCGAGCTGGAGGATCAGGTAGGAAAAAGCTCCCAGAAAGAGTAAGAAAATGGAAAAAGACTCAAAAAGAATCTAGAGGCATTGAGGGAAATGCAGGACAACCTGAAATGTAATAATATTCGTACAATAGGTATACCAGAAGGACAAGAAGAGTAGCAAGTGATAGAGAAACTGTTTGAAAAAGTAATGATCGAAAACTTCCCCAATCGGAGAAGAGAAAAAGTCATACCAGTCCAGCAAGCACGAGGGTCCCTTTCAAGAGGAAGCCCCTGAGGCCCACTCCAAGACACATCATCATTAAAATGGCAAATATCAAAGACAAACAGAGAATCCTAAATCAATTTTGATTTATTTTTAATAATCATTAATCTGATTGTAACAATGATGTTATTTTAATTGGTCCTTTACTATTTGTTGAAACTAAACCTGTTTTAGTATATTTCTTGCCTATTTCTATTATTTTTTTAAGAAAAAGTTTTAAATGACTTTTTGGCATTGTTTATTCATTTATTGATTAAAGCTTTGTAGAATATTTTTCCCTAAAAAACATACAAACAAACAAAGCAACCTATTAACCATGTTTTAGATGTATTGCAAATACTTTTCTATTCTTTGTCTTTTAACTTTTTTATATGTATATAGTTAAATGTTTAATGTAGTCATATTGTCAACCTTTACTTTGTAGCTTCTTGGTTTGAATATTTTACTTCAGGTCATGAAACATATTAGTTTTATTTTCTTCTAAATCTCCTTAGATTCTACATATTGATTTTTAACTCACCTGAATATTTCTTGTATAATGTGTGTAATAGGGTTTTATATTTGTTTTATTTAAAGTGATAGTGGTCCATGTACCTTGTTTGTTGAATAAGCCTTATTTTACCTATTTATTTGGAATATCAAGTTAATCATATATTACGTTGTTAGACAGATATATATATTTGTCTATAGAATGCTCATTATATATCATTGATGTAATTGATTATTTCTGTGCTGCTGTCATTTTGGTTTAATTGCTGAGACTTTATATTGTTTTTAAATTTTTAAAATATTTTATAATTAACTTTGACATTTAAAAAATAAATAAAATCTCCCATCCAAGTACTAAATGCCCATCAGTAGATGATTGGATCAAAAAATTATGGTACATATACACAATGGAATACTATGCAGCAGAAAGAAAAAAAGAACTACTAAACTTCGTGACAGCATGGATGGAACTGGAGAGCATCATGCTAAGCAAAATAAGCCAGGGGGCGAAAGACAAATACCATATGATCTCACCTATAAGCGGAACCTAACCAACAATGCAAAGATGCAAGGAAAATATGATCAGCAACACTGAAAGGAAAAGAAATCAACAGAGACAAGAGCGAAGGGAGGGGCAGGGAAAGGGAAGGGAAGGGGAAAGTCAAGGAACATATAGCAAGGACTCATGGACAAAACCAAAGGGGAAGGGTTGGGGGGGAAGGATGGGGCAAGGGAAAGCGGTGGGGGGAAGGCAGAGACAAATGTATTTGAAAAGTAAATAAATTTTAAAAAATAAAAAAATAAAATTGAAATTTTAAAAAACTAAAAAAAATAAATAAATAAAATCAATCTGCATTTAAGAAAGAAAGAAAGAAAGAGAGAGAAAGATGGAACTGCTACCTTTTGTGACAACATGGATGGAACTGGAGAATATTAAGCTAAGTGAAATAAGCCAGTTGATGAAAGACAAATACCATGTGATCTCACCTATAAGTGGACTCTATTCTACAAAATAATCTAATGAACAAAATAAACCACAGGCACGGAAACATAAAACAGACTGAAACTGACCAGAGGGAATGGGGAAAGAGGACTATGGTGGAAAGAAGGGGAAGGGACTAGACAAAGAACATGTATGACTGACCCAGGGACATGGACAACAGAGTGGGAATTGACTGTGGGAGTGGGGGGTGGCGGTGGGATGGGTGGAGGGGGGCAAAGGTGTAAAACTGACTCAACTGTAATAGACTAAACATGATTTATAAATTAAAAAAAGGTTATAAACAAAATTAAAACATTCACAGCTAAAAAAAATGATGATGGAATTTTTGTTAGAATTGCATTCGGTTTAAGGATTAATTTGGGAGAATTGAGATCTTTATGACATTTAGCTTTCCCTTTCATCGACATGATATAATACTGTCTTTTTAAACATCTTCATTTGCTTTGCAGTAAAGTTTTATTATTCTTTTCTCTAAAGTCTTGTGCTAGTACTGTTTGACTTATTCCTATATACTGTATTCATCAGGGTTCTCCAGAGAAACAGAATTAATAGTACAGCTATAGATATAGATATAGATATAGATATAAATATAGATATAAGTGGATGCTTATGATAGGAATTAGCTATTATGATAATGGAAGCCAAGAAGTCTCACAGTCTGTCTTACACTGGACAGCCAGGGAAGCCAACTGTATAATTTGGTCTGAGTCCAAAGACCTGAGAATGAGGGCAGCCGATGGTGTAAATCTCAGTCCAAGGTCAAAGGCCTTAGAACTGGGTGGCCAATTGGTGTAAGTCCTTGAGTCCAATGGCCAAGAAACAGAAGTTCTAATATCTGAGGGTAGGAAAAACATGGACATCCAGCTTAAGAAAAGAGAGAATTTGCCTTCTGCCTTTTTGTTCCTTTTGGGCCCTCTATCAATTGGATGATGCCCACCCACATAGGTGAAAGCATACCTCTTTACTCAGTCTACTAAATAAAATGCTAATTTCTACCAGAAATACCCATACAGACACCCACAAATAATGTTTTCTCAGTTATCTGGTCATCCCTTAGCCCACTCAGGTTGGCTCATAAAATAAACTGTTACATATAGCTCCTAATTTTGTAGCTATGTTAAAAGTTTTAACTTCTTTTAAATTCTTATATTCTATTTGCTGCTTGTGTATAGGAATGTAACAGATTTTTATATTAATCTTTTATCCAATAACATTGCTGGTATCTCTTATTATTTCCTTATATGCAGATAATGCAATCAAATCATTTGAATATGATTGTTTTTCCCCTACCCTTACATATTCCCTGATATATTTTTCATCTTTTTTCTTTTCATTTCTTTTCTCCATCTTTTCCTCTATTTTTTGAATGTGTTAGTCATAGATACTCTTGTGACTCTCTCCTAAGTAGGTCTGAAACTCTAATCTTTATATAGTGTACTTTATAGTACATTTCACAAGCTTGACAGATATCATAAAATGTTCTGAGGAGAAAATCAGTTGTGTGCTTGAGGAGCCCAAAGTGTTTGCCAAGTCTCTTCTTAAAGTTTATTAGTCTTTCCATAGAATAAGCTTTTGATTTTATTATTTGTCTGAAATATATTTTAAAAAATAACTTCTATAATCTTTATTACTTCCTTATTTTTCTAACTTCGTGAGTGATACAACATGTTCAGTAATTTTTAAAATCTTTTTTTCTCAGATAAATATCTGAGGAATAAATTTACTTATAACTACTGCTTTAGCTATATCCTTCTGGCTTGTAATGCATAGTATTTTCACAGTTTTGTGCACTGACTAATTTCCATGATAACTTCTTTTTGGCCAATGTGTCATTTAGAAATGTTTATCATTTCCCATATATGTTTTAAAATTATTTTTTGTTATTTTCTAATGAGGTCAATAGGATTTGGATTATTTGGTGTGTTCTGAGACTTCCTTTATTGCCTATTTCAGGGTTGATTTATAATAAATATTCTATATATGCTTGAAATAAATGTGCACTTATAATAATTATGGCAAGACTTTATAAGTATCTATTTGAAAAAATATAAATTTTGTTAACTCTTCAATGTAATTACTAGATTCTAAAATCCTATCTTTGAAGCTTTCTTTATATTTTGATGTATCATCACTTCTGTGGATCACAAAATAGGTAATTCATTTAAATTGCTAAATGTTTTTCTTTTAATATGTGGGTGAGAGTGTTAAATTCACATGTTAAATAGTCTTTAAGTATCTATACTTTTGTATTATTTGTTATAATAACACACTAAGATAGAGAGTGCATAACATATTTATATTTCCATTCTAATATTCTCTCATGAACTGTCTGGTATTCCCATAGTAAATTTTGAATCTTCCTAGATTTGCTAAAGTCTTTTGCTCCCTGCTAACATTACAGGAATTTTAAACAGAGTTATAACTTGAAGTTAAAATTTAGTAAAATAGAAACCTGCAGAAAATGTCCTGGGTTTTATTAAAACAAGACAGCTGATGCTGTTGCTATAGAGCTCAAAGGCCCTCCTACTTTAAATCGCAGCTCTGTTACCTTAGGCTCAAGCCTCAGTAGACCTCTGCATTGTAAGGAACATATATTATCAAATCAGTGTTCTAGGAATCTGAATATGAATGAGTCTTGGCTGAATACTCATATTTGGCTTACTTGAAAGGCTTTAAAAAATGAGTTGGTGTTCTTAGACTAAATTTAATTTGTAATGAGTCTAAGAAACTAAAGAATCATTACAATAGGGCTCCAGGATGAGATCAATCTTTTTTGTTATTATTACATTTTCCTTCTATCTTTGATGTGATGCTTTAAAAGTGGAACAGAGATTATGAACCGGATGCAAGGAAATGGAGACTATCACATTTCAAAATCTAAAATTTCCCAGCTGCCACTGATTCACACTTAAGTCCTAAGTAATTCCATATATTTCTTGGAAATTTAGAAGGTTTGGGGGAGTGGTTGTGTCCCCTGGAGAGATGCTTAGTTTGTATAATCATAGTGTTGGCTTCTAGAGCATTAAGGGGTTCGTGAGTATTGTGACTTTCCCTATGGTGGTCAGATTTTGGACATTAGCTTCCTGAAGCAATAATCCCCTTGGCCTTCCTTTTATATAACAGGAAGAGAATAATCATTTTCTGTTATTTGGGTAATACAGACAAAGATATGATGTTTTAGGTTATTTGAGGAGATGCTTAGGAGTAATAATATGTAAGCCCTTTTAAGGAAGGGATTTCAAGGAGATAATTTCAGATTCCAGCTTGCATAAAGCACAGTCAAAAAGTTATAGTTGACCCTGTGGACAACCCTCAAATTTATAAAAGGGATTAGTAGCCACATTTTTGTAAGTGGCATATTT
This sequence comes from Pteronotus mesoamericanus, assembly GCF_021234165.1. NCBI lineage: Eukaryota > Metazoa > Chordata > Mammalia > Chiroptera > Mormoopidae > Pteronotus > Pteronotus mesoamericanus. The sequence goes on from NW_026555203.1 coordinate 1,672,548, forward strand.
GGAATTTTGAATTGTTTTCTCATGGAAACAATGCTATATTTAATTAGGGTTTGAAGGAGGACTATGAAACCTGAATTTCACCCAGAGTGTGACTAAAATATTGTTACATTTATGATTTAACTCCCCTTTCTAAAAAGGTTTATAAAGTAAATTCAAGATGGTGGAGGAGTGAGTCGAATTCACATTGACCGACTTCCAGGACCAATCTGGAATTACAACTAAATTGGGCAGAAATCACCTGGAAAACAACTGAAAAATAGCAAGAGAGGAACCTTAAAACCTTGGATAAACAGAGGAATCAGCTGTAGCAAAACATAACTCGTAAAGAGTGCGGTAGATGCTCAAGAGGGTGGAATAGGCACCCATGGGTGGAAATGCCAGAGGGATATTGAAACAGCCAGTTGGATCCCTCTGAGAAGAGCAGGGTCTAAACCATAAGAGGGGATCTCGAGCCTACAGCACCAGAGCCCAAAAAGCACAAAGATAACAGCTAGCTGTGGAAAGCATAGGTGTGCTCTATGCCAGAAGCAGGTGACTGGAGATGCAAAGAGCCATTTAAAGTGTCAAAGCAAAAATTTGTACTAGCAGCCACTTACCCTGGGCTCCATCGGAGGTGGGGGCAGAGTGGGCTGGAGCAGCCTGAGGAGAGACTGGAGAAGGAGACTTGGGGGAAAGAATTGAGAAAGTGGAAGGCAGGGTCCCGATGCTGACTCATCCCTCATTCTGCAGCTGCCATTTTGCTTAGGTGGACCAGTCCCCCAAGCGACAGCAGCATGAAAGGACACAATAGCCATGCTCCCATGAGGCCCAGCCCCGGACAGGTGTTGTACAGGCTCGGGTAATGAGTACAGAGCAGCAGTCACAGATAGCAGATCCCTGGCTAAAGAGGATACGGAGTGGTCTAGAGAGCTTGAGGAAAGTCTGGCGGCGAAAGTATTGGGGAGAGAACTGAGGGAGTAGCCGGGGAAATTCTGGTGCTGACTCCTCCCTCCACAGCAGCAGCCATCTTGCTCAGGCATACCACTCCCGCAAGTGGCAGCAGCATGAAAGGACACACTAGCCCTGCCCCCAAGAGGGACTATGTCCCACCCTGCATGCTAAGGGCAGAGTGACTAGATTAACAACTGGAGGAGACGGATACAACAGTAGATTCCTGGAAGTCTCTGAAAGACTGCTTAACATCAGATAGGGTCAACAGCTGACATCATCAGAGGCAAATCCAGAATGAAAGATAAAACAAAAGCGGTCTCCTACAATAGAAGTTCACACCACAAAGTCAGGAAGTCTAGACAGATCAACTTAAGAAGCAGAAGCAATACAGAAGACTCTCACAAATAATGAGAATACAAAGACATATGCCCCACTTGAAGGGAAAGGAGTAATCCAAACAAAGAGAACGAATTAAAATAGAGGCAAGTTGAAAACAACGGTTCTAAGGAAGCTCAATGAGCTCAAAGTAAAAACTACAGGGAAACTATGAGGAACTTATTGCAAACTATATCACCATGAAAAAGCACATAGAAACTATCGATAAGAAGCAAGAGGAAATGAAGAATACAATTTCTGAATTGAGGAATGCAGTAGAAGGAATCAAAAGCAGGGTACATGAAGCAGAGAATCAAATCAGTGAGCTGGAAGACAAGGTAGAGAAAAGCTCCCAGAAAGAGCAAAAAAATGAAAAAAGACTCAAAAAGAATGAAGAGGTGCTGAGGGAAATGCAGGACAACCTGAAATGTAATAATATCTGGATTATAGGGATACCAGAAAGAGAAGAGGAGCAAGGGATAGAGAACCTGTTTGAAAAAATAATGATGGAAAACTTCCTTAATTAGAGGAGAGAAAACGTCTCACAAGTCCAGGAAGCACAGAGGGTCCCATTCAAGAGGAACCCAATGAGGTCCACTCCAAGACACATCATATTTAATACGGCGAATATCAAAGACAAACAGAGAATCCTAAAGGCAGCAAGAGAGAGAGGTAGTAACATATAAGGTAGCCCAGATTCAGCTAGCAGCTGACTTCTCAACAGAAACACTACAAGCCAGAAAGGAATGGCAAGAAATATTCCAAGGAATGAAAAGCAAGGGAGTGCAGCCAATACTGTTCTACCCAGCAAGGCTCTCAATTAAAATGGAAGGCAAAATAAGAAGTTTCCCAGACAAAAGAAAGTTAAAAGAATGCACTTCCACCAAACCAGCGTTGCAAGATATGCTAAAGGGGCAGCTTTAAGAAGATGAAGAAAAAGAGTGAAAAAGAGAAGATCACAGGTACAAAGGGAAAAAATGAAAAAGTACTTATTAACAATAACTTTAAATGTAAATGGATTAAATGCCCCAATCAAAAGACACAGGATGGCTGAATGGATAAGAAAACATGAGCCACACATATGCTGCCTACAAGAGACCCACCTCAGAAGAAAGAACCTACACAGAATGTAAGTAAAGAGATGGAAAAAAAAAAATTCCAAGAAAGTGGACAGAAAAAAAAAAGCCAGGGTAGCAATACTTATATCAGACAAAATAGATTTCAAAACAAAGGCCATAAAAAGAGACTCAGAGGGACACTTTATAACACTCAAAGGAAGAATCCATCATGAAGACATAAACATTGTAAACTTATATGCACCCAATATAGGAGCACCCAAATATATAAGAAAAATCTTGGAGGACTTCAAGAAAGATATAGACAGCAACACGCTGATAGTAGGGGATTTTAACACCCCACTGTCAAAAATGGATAGATCTTCCAAACAAAATATCAATAAGGATATTGTGGAACTGAACGATGCTTTAGATCAAATGGATGTAACTGAAATTCATAGAAACTTTCATCCCAGGAAGCAAAATACACACTCTTTTCAATTGCTTATGGAATGTTTTCAAAAATAGACCACATGAAAGGATACAAAACAAGCTTCAACAAATTCAGGAAAATAGATACATAACAAACATTTTCTCGGACTGCAATGGCTTGAAACTAGGAATGAACTTTGAGGGAAAAACTCAAAAACATTCAAACTCAAGGAGACTGAATAGCATGCTAGTAAAATGGATGGTTCAATAATGAGATCAAAGAAGAAATCAAGAAGTTTCTGGAAACAAATGAAAACAAACACACAACAGACGAAAACCTATGGGACACAGCAAAGGCAGTCCTGAGGGGGACATTCATAGCAATACAGGTTTACCTAAAAAACATACAAACATTTCAAATAAACGACCTAACCTTACAGCTTCAAGAACTGGAGAAACAGCAACAAACACAGCCAAGAGCGAGTAGAAGAAAGGAAATAATCAAGATCAGAGCAGAATGAATGACATAGCGAATAAAAGAACAATTCAAAGGATCAACCAATCCAGGAGCTGGTTCTTTGAAAAGATAAAGAAAATTGACAAGGCTTTAAGCAGACTCATCAAGAAAAAAAGGGAGAGGACCCAAATGAATAACATCAGAAATGGAAGAGGAGAAATAACAACTGATAACAGAGAAACACAAATGATTGTCAGAAATTACTAAATATTGTATGCCAAGAAATTTGAAAACCTCGAAGAAATGGAGAAATTTCTGGAAAAATATAACCTTCCAAAAATGAATGAAGAAGAAGCAGAAAGCCTGAAGAGACTGATAACAGTTGGTGAAATTGTAGCAGTAATAAAAAAGCTCCTGGCACACAAAAGCCCTGGACCAGATAGTTTCATAGGAAAATTTTACAAAACATTTAAAGAAGAGCTAAACCCTGTCCTTCTCAGAATATTCCAAAAAAAAAAAAAAAAAAAAAAAAAAGAAAAGAAAATCCAAGGCGAGAGAAGACTCCCAAACTCTTTTTATGAAGCCAGCATCATCCTAATCCCAAAACCAGATAAAGACACAACCAAGAAAGAACTACAGGCCAATATTGCTGATGAACATAGACACTAAAATTTTCAAAAAAAATATTGACAATTCTCATCCAGCAATACATTAAACAGATCATCCACCATGATCAAGTGGGATTTATCCCGGGGATGCAAGGATGGTTCCACATTCAGAAATCAATAAACATAATACATCACAAAAACGAAAGTAAAGACAAAAACCACATGATCATGTCAATAGATGCAGAAAAATCATTTGATAAGGTACAGCATCCATTTATTATAAAACACTCATCAAGTGGCAATAAAAGGGGCATACCTCAATATAATAAAAGCCATATATGAAAAACCTACAGACAACCTCATACTCAACAGGCAAAACTTAAAAGTTTTCCCCCTAAGATCATGAATAAGACAAGGATGTCCACTTTCACCACTTCTATTCAACATAGTATTGGAAGTCCTAGCCACAGTGATCAGACAAGTAAAAGAAATGAAAGGAATCCAAATTGGAAAGGAGGAACTAAAACTGTCATTGTTTGCTGATGACATGATAGTGTACTTGGAAAACCCCATAGGCTCCTCCAAAAAACTTCTCAACCTAATAAGTGAGTTTGGCAAAACAGTGGGATACAAAGTCAATATTAAGAAATCAAAGGCATTTTTGTACACCAGCAGTGAAAATGCACAGACAAAATGCAACCCCTAAAACTTAGGGGGGCTCTCTGTCAGAGACAGGGGCCTGGAGATGCAAAGAGACATTTAAAGGGACAAAGCAAAAATTTGCAGTGGCAGCCACCCTCCTTGATCTCTCGGTAGAGGCGGCAGGAGAGTAGGCAGGTGCCAGAGGAAAGATTGGCGAGGAAAACTTTGTGAAGGGAACAGAGATGGTGACCAGCGGAGCCCCGGTCAGAACTCACCTCCCATTCTGCAGCTACCACGTGGCCCAGGCATAAGAGAATCAATTAACCTGGCTTTTGTGCACTCCGCACACACCTTGTGGGCGTGTGACTGAGTGCAGACTGGCTAGAAGAAATAGAGGATCCCTGGCCAAAGGGGACATACAGCTGCATAGAGACCCTTGAGGAGAGACTGGAGATGAAGGCATTGGGGAAAAAACTGGAGGATTATATGACATCCTCAGAGCAGAGTCCCTCCCCGTTCTGTAGTCCCCATTCGCGCAGGCAGGCCACACTCCCAAAGAGGCAGAAGTGGCGCAGGAGCCAGAAGGCTCCAATTACAGTCCACAGAAATAGTGCATTCCTAGCCGAAGGGGTTACAGAGCGGCCTAGAGACCCTTGGGGAGAGACTGGGGACAGAATTAACCGGAGAGTCGCGGAGCTGACTTCTTCCCATTTCCTTAGTCTTCATTTTGCGTGGGCAGGCCACACCCCCAAAGAGCCAAAAGTGGGAAAAGTACACAATAGAAGACCCTAAACTGACCAGTGCTGGGGCGCCTGCAAGGCTCCAAGGCAGTGCGAGGTTGGCCGACTCTGCTGGTCCCAGGGCGGGAGGAGCACGCTCAAGGAACCGGTGTCAGAGTGCAGAGCAATCCACAGAAATAGTGGATCCCTGGCTGAAGGGGTCACAGAGCTACCCAAAGCAGAGGTCAGACACAGACAGTAGATACCTGGAAGGCTCGAACAAACGACCCAAGGTCAGATAGGGTAAACAACTGACATCATCAGAGGCAGATCCAGAAAGAAAAGTCAAGAAAAAAAGAAATAATAAAAACCTGCCACCTACCATAAAAGCTTAATCCACAAAGTCAGGAAATTCAAAAGGATCAACTGAAACAGAAGCATAAATAAATAAATAAATAAACAAACAAATAAATAAATAACTTAACAGACTCTCACAAAAATGGGAACAAAAAGAAGTTCCAACCAAATAAGCGGAAAAGGGGACTCCCCACAGAGAGAGCTAAATGAAATAGAGGCAAGGGAACTATCAGACACTGAAGTCAAAACAATGGTTCTATGGAAGCCAAATGAACTCAGCCAGCTCAAAAATAACTATGAGAAACTGCAGAGAAACTATCGGGATCTTACAACAAAATATATCAGCCTGGAAAAGGACATAGAAACTATCAAGAAGACGCAAGAGGATATGAAGAATACCATTTCTGAATTGAAGAGCACAGTACGAGGAATCCAAAGCAGGCTGGATGAAGCCGAGGATCGAATCAGTGAGATGGAGGATAAGGTAGAAAAAAGCTCCCAGAAAGAACAAGAAATGGAAAAATGACTCAGAAATAATGAAGAGGCATTGAGGGAAATGCTGAACAATCTGAAACGCAATAATATTCACATAATAGGGATACCAGAAAAGAAGAAGAGGAGCAATGGGTAGAGAACCTCTTTGAAAAAGTAATGATAGAAAATTTCCCCAAATTGAGGAGATAAAGGGTCTCATGGATCCAGGATGCATAGAGGGCACTACTGAAAAGGGACCCAAGGAGGCCAACTCCAAGACACATCATCATTAAAATGGCAACTGTCAAAAATAAAGAGAGAATCCTCAAGGCAGCAAGGCAGAAGGAGAAAGTAACATACAAGTGGAACCCAATATGTCTAGGAGCTGACTTCGCAACAGAAACACTACAAGCCAGAAGGGAATGGCAACAAATATTCCAAGTCATTAAAAGCAAGGGCCTACAGCTAAGGCTACTCTGCCCAGCTAGGCTCTCAATTAAAATAGAAGGGAGAATGATTTTCCTAGCAAAAGAAGGCAAAAGAATACATCTCTACCAAACCAGGACTACAAGATATACTAAAGGGACTGGTTTAAGAAGATGAAGGAAAAGAGTGAGAAAGAGAAAAACAGAGGTAAAAGGAGAAAAAATGAATAGGTTTCTATCATTAATAACTCTAAATGTAAATGGTCTAAATGCCCCAATCAAAAGACACAGGATGGCTGAATGGATAAGAAAACAAGACCCACGGATTAACTGTCTACAAGAGACCCACCTCAGAGCAAGAGACCTTCAGAGATTGAAAGTAAAGGGATGGAAAAAATATTCCAAGCAAATGGGCGAGAGAAGAAGGCCGGGGTTGCTATACTTGTATCAAAGTAGATTTCAAAACAAAGGCCATAAGAAGAGACCCAGAGGGGCACTTTATACTACTTAAAGGAAGAATCTATCAAGAAGATATGAACATTGTAAACTTATATGCTCCCAATATAGGAGCCACCAAGTATATAAGGAAATTGTTGGACGACTTCAAAAAAGATATAGACAGCAACACACTGATAGTAGGGGATTTCAACACCCCACTGTCAAAAATGGACAGATCTTCCAAACAAAACATTAATAAACATATTGTGCAGCTGAATGACACACTGAATCAAAGAGACTTAACTGACATATATAGAACCTTACATCCCAAAGAAGAAAAATACACATTCTTTTCAAATGCTCATGGCAGTTTTCCAAAGATAGACCACATGATAGGACACAAAGCAAGCCTCAGTAAATTCAGGAAAATTGAAATAATACCAAACTTTTTCTCGGACCACAAGGGCTTGAAACTGGAAATCAACCTCAAAGAGAAACTTCAAAAACTGGCAACCTCATGGAGACTGAACAGTACACTATGAAACAATGAATGGGTCAAGAATGAGGTAAGAAGAGAAATCAAAAAGTTTCCAGACAAAAATGAAAATGAACAGACAACAGTCCAGAACCTATGAGACACAGCAAAGGCGGTCCTGAGAGGGAAGTTCATAGCAATACAGGCTTACCTAAAAAAGATAGAAACATTTCAAATAAAAGACCTAACACTACAACTTGAAGAACTGGAGAAACAACAACAAATAAATCCTAGAGCAAGTAGAAGGAAGGAAATATCAAGATTACAGCAGAACTGAATGACATAGAGACAAAAAGAACAATTCAAAGGATCAGCCAATCCAGGAGCTGGTTCTTTGAAAAGATAAATAAAATCGACAAGCCTTTAAGCAGACTCATCAAGAAAAAAAGGGAGAGGACCCAAATTAATAATATCAGAAATGAAAGAGGAGAAATGACAACTGATACCACAGAAATACAAAGGATTGTCAGAAACTACTATGAACAATTATATGCCAAGAAATTTGAAAATCTTGATGAAATGGAGAAGTTTTTAGAAAAGTATAATCTTCCAACACTGAAGGAGGAAAAATCAGAAAGCTTGAAAAGACCGATAACAGCTGGGGAAATTGAAGCAGTAATCAAGAAACTCCCGGCACACAAAAGCCCAGGGCCAGACGGTTTCCCAGGAGAATTTTACAAAACATTTAAGGAAGAGCTAACCCTTGTCCTTCTTAGACTATTCCAAAAAATCCAAGAGGAGGGAAGACTCTCAGACTCTTTTTATGAGGCCAGCATCACCCTAATCCCAAAACCAGATAAAGACCCTCCAGAGAAAGAAAACTACAGGCCAATTTCGCTGATGAACATAGAAGCTAAAATCGTCAACAAAATATTGGTAAACTGTATCCAGCAATACATTAAAAAGATTACCCACCACGATCAAGTGGGATTCATCCCAGGCATGCAGGGATGGTTGAATATACGCAAGTCAATAAACATAATACATCACATAAATAAAAGAAAAGACAAAAAGCACATGATCATCTTGATAGGTGCATAAAGAGCATTCAATAAGGTACAGTGCGAATTTATGATCAAAACACTCAGCAAAATAGGAATAAATGGGGCATTCCTCAACATAATAAAGGCCATATATGAAAAACCTACAGCCAACATCATACTCAATGGGCAAAAACAAAAAGCTTTCCCAGTAAGATCGGGAACACGAGAAGGATGTCTGCTTTCACCACTTCTTTTTAACATTGTATTGGAAGGCCTAGCCATAGCGGTCAGACAAGAAAAAGAAATAAAAGGCATCCAAATAGGAAAGGAGGAAGTAAAGCTATCATTGTTTGCAGATGACACGATAGTGTACATAGAAAACCCTGTAGACTCTACCAAAAAACTCCTCAACCTAATAAGTGAATTTGGCAAAATAGCAGGATATAATGTCAATATTCAGAAATCAAAGGCATTTTTGTACACCAGCAATGAAATAGAAGAAGAAATCAGAAAAAAATATACCATTCGATATAGCAACAAGAAAAATAAAGTACCTAGGCATAAATTTAACCAAAGACATAAAAGAATTGTAAGTAGAAAACTATACAACGATGAAGAAAGAAACTAAGGAAGACACAAATAAATGGAAGCATATACCTTGCTCATGGATTGGAAGAATTAATATCATCAAAATGTCCATACTCCCAAAGCAATTCATAGAATCAATGCAATCCCTATTAAGATACCAATGACATATTTCACAGAAATAGAACAGACATTTCAAAAATTTATATGGAACCATAAACGACCCTGAATAGCCTAAGCAATTTTAAGAAAGAAAAACAAGGTAGGAAAGATCACAATACTGGACATCAAACAATATTACAGAGCCACTATAATCAAAACAGTCTGGTACTGGCACAAGAACAGACCCACAGACCAGTGGAACAGAATAGAAAGCCCAGAAATAAGCCCAGGTCTGTATGGGCATCTAATATTTGACAAAGGGGGCAGAAGCATAAAGTGGAGTAAAAATAGCCTCTTCAACAAATGGTGTTGGGAGAGCTGGATGGCTACATGCAAAAAATTGAAATTGGATCATCAGCTGACACCACACACAAAAATAAACTCAAGATGGATAAAAGACTTAAATAAAAGTCGCGACACCATCAAAGTCCTAGAGGAGAACATTGGCAGGAAACTCTCAGATATCCCACGCAGCAATTCTTTCACCGATATGTCTCCTAAAGCAAGGGACATAAAGGAAAGAATAAACAAGTGGGACCTCATCAAAATAAGAAGCTTCTGCATGGCGAAAGAAAACATCAGCAAAATGAAAAGGGAGCCAACCTTATGGGAAAATATATTTGCTAATGATACATCAGATAGAAGTTTGGTCTCCAAAATATATAAAGAACTCACTCAACTCCACTCTAAGAAGACAAACGATCCAGTCAAAAAATGGGCAAAGTACTTTGGCAGATGCTTTTCCAAGGAAGAGATACAGAGGGCTCAGAGACATTTGAAAGGATGCTCGGCATCACTAGCCATCAGAGAAATGCAGATCAAAACCACAATGAGTTACCACCTCACACGGGTCCGAAGGGCCATCATAAACAGATCAACAGACAACAGGTGCCGGCGAGGCTGTGGAGAAAAGGGAACACTAGTCCACTGTTGGTGGGAATGCAGACTGGTGCAGCCATTGTGGAAAGCAGTGTGGAATTTCCTCAAAAAGATGGAAATGGAACTGCCTTTTGACCCAGTGATTCCACTGCTGGGATTGTACCCTAAGAATCTCAAAACATCAATTCAAAAGAACCTATGCACCCCGATGTTCATAGCAGCACAATTTGCAATAGCCAAGTGCTGGAAGGAACCTAAGGGCCCATCATAAAATGAGTGGATCAAAAACCTGTGGTACATTTACACATTGGAAAACTGCACCCCAGAAAGAAAGAAGTAGCTCCTACCCTTTGCAGCAGCATGGGTGGAACTGGAGAGCATACGTGAAATAAGCCAGGGTGTGAAAGACAAATACCATATGATCTCACCTATAAGTGGAACCCAGCCAGCAAAGCAAGCAGGCAAGGAAAATATGAGTAGCAAATTTAAAGAAAGAAGTAACCGGCAGGGACAGGAGGGAGGGAGGGAGGAAGCAGTGAGGGTTAGGGGAAGGGTCAAATCAATGAAATGTGTGAAGGACACATGGTTGAAGCCAAGGTTGGGAAGGATTGAGGGAGGCTGCGGTGGGGTGGTTGGGGCAGGGGAGAGTGGTGGCGGGTAAATGGAGACAAATGTATTGGAACAATAAATAATTTTTTAAAAAAAGAAATAGGGAGTGGGGAAAAAAAGATAAAAATAGGGAGTGGAGGCCCAGCAGCTGGGTTCGGATTCAAGGTCAAGGCTGTAGTCTTCCAAAATACTGGTGCAAATTAGAGCCCCTATTTCAGAGCAATTGAGACTACAAATTAACCAGATAGAGACTTAAACAAAGGGACTAAGCAGGCAATAATAATTGCATCTGGAGTACAAGACATAACGTTATAGCAGGGTCAGCATCCAGGTTGATTGCATGCAGTCATTTGAGTTTTGGAACCCAGGCTCCTTAATGCTTAAAACAGGATTTGTTCCAGAGCTTGGGGCAGACTGAATCTACGGGTGTGAGGCTGAGAACAGTCAAGGGGCCCCAGCTGTGAGAATTGTTTTGTTCTTTCATTCTTAATCACATACAAATAAAACTCTGTTTTCATGACTATCATTTTTTTCTAGAGATTTGACAAGATTTAGGTTCACTTTTTAAGTTAAGAATTTCTCACCGGTGGTGTTTTTTTTTTTTTCCATTGCAGTACATCAAGAGGCCTATAATGTCTTAGTGTCTCACTTTCTACTATATTAAGATTGATCAGTGGGGTTCAGGTGGTGTCAGCCTGATTCCTGCTATAAAGTACCTCATCAACCTTTAATTTAATGATTTTAGCATCTACTGATGATCATTACCTAGATCCATTACTTAATTAAAGGTAAGAGTGTTGTGACTTTTCCCAATGCTGTCATTTCTTCTGCATTTATTAGTTACAATTCTATAAAGAAGAAATTTCCATCATCAATTTTGTGGTTATCTTGAAATACAGTTCTTATAGGAAAGGTAGGACAACTGCTTAATTTTTTCCTTTTACTTACCAATTTTCAGAATGATTTGGTATCTTAGTAAGCTCTAGTGGTGGCTACTGTGTTTTTATTAGCTCATTATGAATTTATGGATTTTTATATATTTAATATGTCTCAATAAATCACTCTGATTTTTCACATTGATCTCCAAATTGTCCCATATTAGGCCAGTGGGAACCCCTTTAAAGTTTACTCCTGAGGCCTTTTGTTATGACCACAGTACTTGCTGATAGCTTCCTTGTTCTCTAGCACAAAAAGGCATTCCAGGCAAATCTTGGAGTCAGTCATTTCTCTAAGGAATCCTGGTTTTATATATTGGGGAATGATTTTCACAGATTACAGTTGAGTGTGTGCCAGGGCGCTCATTGCTGTTAGTTGTTCATTGCTTCTAGGACATTTCAGTAGTCAGGGCTAGGAATTATCTTTTTTTTTTTTTTAAAAAAAAACAAAACAAAACAGGAGGTTATGGTGATATTTCCAATTTAAATGTAAAATTATAATGTTTTAAATCTAACATTGAATTTATATTTATTTCTCCTTTATTTTCAATATCTTGGTTATTTATTAAGTTTATTGAGGTGACATTGGTTAATAAAATTATATAGGTTTCATATGTACGATTTTATAATACATTATCTATATATTGCATTGTGTATTTACCACCCAGAGTCCAATCGCCTTCCATCACCATATATTTGACCCCTTTTACCCTTTAATACCTCCCTTTCCTTTCCCTCTGGTCACCACTATACTGTTGTTTTTAATAGTTTTTTTTTAATTTTTCTTTGTTCATTTGTTGCTTTCAGCTTTATATCCCACATATGAGTGAAATCACATGGTTATTGACTTTCCCTGTCTGACTTACTTCGCTTAGCATGATATTTTCAAGATCCATCCATGTTGTTGTAAATGGCAGTATTTCATCTTTCCTTATGTCTGAGTAGTATTCCATTGTGTATATGCTCCACATCTTCTTTATCCAATCATCAATTGAGGGACACTTTGGTTGCCTCCATGTCTTGGGCACCATGAATAATGCTGCAATGAACAAAAGGATGCATATATGTTGGCAAATAAATGTTTTTGAGTTTCTTGGGTAGATACTCAGAAAAGGGGTTGCTGGGTCATATGGTAACTCTATTCTTAATTTTTTTGAGGAAGCTCCATACTGTTTTCCATAGTGGCTGTATCAGTTTACATTCCCACCAGCAGTAAATGAGGGTTCCTTTTTCTCCACAACCTCTCCAACACTTCTTATCACTTGTCTTATAGATAATAGCCATTCTAGTAGATGTGAGGTGGTATCTCATTGTAATTTTGATTTGCATTTCCCTAATAGCTAGTGACTGAATATCTTTTCATATACCTGTTTGCCATTTGTATGTATTCTTGGGAGAGGTGGCTGTTCAGATCCTCTGCATTTTTAAATTGGATCATTTAGTGTTTTTGTTGTTAATAGCATTACCTATACTATTAATTATGTATAATATTTCCCAAATAAAAATAACAATATTACCATTAACAATAAAAGTACTGAATGCAGTTTAGAACTTTTTGTGGTTTTCTGTGCCCTGAGATTGTATCCAACTAGGGATGTACATACAAAATTCCTTGTATTAAAGTCAACTTGAAATAGTTATCTTCTCTATATAGGTCTGTCTCCAATTTAGTAAAAAGTTAATTTCATTGATTTCAGTTTGCTATCTACTTTCAGTTTTTTTCTTTTTGATTAATTTTGTTCCAAAGTCAAAGTATACAGTATAACAAGGTATATTTAAAGAAGTCTCAAGGCCATCCCTGGCTCTTCCACTTTGTCCCATTTTTTTCCCCTATAGGTAAGTATCTTTATTGGTTATTGTTCATCTTTACTTTGTTTTTTTTTTTTGAAAATAAAAGAAGTGTTTCCTTTAGAGTAGGCTACTCAAAAGATAGCATTATTACAAGCATTGCTTCCCCCCCACCATTCTGCACCCCTTCATTTAACACTACATCATAGACATAGTCATATGGATACAACAAAATTTTTAGAGTATAAATTTGATTGCAGTATCACATAGAGAAAATTGCACAAATTGGCTCTGGATGGTGTGGCTCAGTGGATTTAGCACCAGCCTGTGAACTGAAGGGTTGCTGGTTAGATTCCCAGTCAGGGCACATGCCTGGGTTGTGGGCCAGGTCCCCAGTAGGGGATGCATGAGTGGGAACCATACATTGATGTTTCTCTCCCTCTCTTTCTCTCTCCCTTTCCCTCTCTCTAAATAGATTAATAAAATCTTTAAAAAAAAAAAGAAAATTGCACAAATTGTAAGGGTTCAGCTTGATGAATGTTCACAAAGTAAACACACCCATGTAACCAATAGAACACAATGGGCACCCCAGAACAAAACATATTAGCACCCCAAAAGCCTCTCTCATACCACCTTGTAGGCACTATGCTCCATCTCAAGTGTTACCACTATTCTGACTTTTTAAGATTATATTTATTGGGGTGATATTTATTAATAAAACATATAGGTTTCTATAACATATCATCTACATACTGCATCACATGTTTACCACAACAAGTCAAGTCTCCTTCTGCCACCAGTTATCCCTCCTTTGCCCTCTTCCACCTTCCTCCACCCCTCTTTCCCTCCAGCAATCACAACACTGTTGTCCATATTTGTTTTTGTTTTTTTTTTGCTTAATCCCTTCACCTTTTTCACCCAGCCCCCCAACCCCCTCCCCTCTGATAGCTGTCAATCTATTCTCTGTATCTATGACTCTGCTTTTATTTTGTTAGTATATTGTTCATTTGATTTCACATATAAGTGAAATAATATTGTGTTTTTCTTTCTGTAACTGGATTATTTTGTTTAGTGTAGTACACTCCAGGTCCATCCATGCCGTTGCAAAGGTAAAGTTTCCTTCTTTTTTATGACTGAGCAGTATTCCATCATGTAAATGTACCACACCTTTTTTACCCACTTATCTGCTGATGCGAACTTGGGCTACTTCCAGATCTTAGCTATAGTAAATTGTTTTACCGTTGCTTTTTCTGCTAATAAGATTCTGTTGGTATTTTATAACAGTATATAGAAATCTTTCCCATTCTTTTATTTTTGAAAAACTAGCTGTATATACACATTGTGTGGACATGCCATACTTTATTCAAGCAGTATCTGATTAATGGATATTTGGCTTACTGCCAGTCCTTTACCACTACAAATAGTGATGCATTGGATGGCCTTGTACATATGCTCTTTTGTCAGTGCTTCTTTGTGATAAAGTTGATAAAACTTTCTTTTAATTAATGAATTTATTTTTCCAAGCACATTTGTCTCTGCGTTCCCCCCATCACTTTCCCCTGCCCCTCCCCCCTTTCCCTTCCTCAATCCTTCCCCACTTTGGCTTTGTCCGTGAGACCTTGCTATATGTTCCTTGCTTTGCCCCTTCCCTTCCTTTTCCCCAGCCCACCCCTCCCTCCTTCCCTCTTGTCTCTGTTGGTTTCTTTTTCTTTTGAGTGTTGCTGGTCTTATTTTCCTTGCATCTTTGTTTTGTTGGTTAGGTTCCGCTTATAGGTGAGATCATACGGTATTTGTCTTTTGCTCCCTGGCTTGTTTTGCTTAGCATACTGCTCTCTAGTTCTATCCATGCTGTCGCGAAGTTTAGTAGTTCTTTTTTTCTTTCTGTTGCATAGTATTCCATTGTGTAAGTGTACGATGGTTTTTTTGATCCCATCATCTACTGATGGGCACTTAGGTAGCTTCCAACACTTGGTTATTGTAAACTGTGCTGCTATGAACATTGGGGTGCATAGGATCTATTGTATTGGCGTTATGGGATTCTTAGGGTATAGTCCCAGCAGGGGAATCACTGGGTCAAAAGTCAGTTCCATTTGCAGCTTTGTGAGGAAATTACACACTGCTTGGCACATTGGCTGCACCAGTCTGCATTCCCACCAACAGTGTACTAGTGTTCCCTTTTCTCCACAGCCTCGCCGGCACCTGTTGTCTGTTGATCTGTTTATGATGGCCCTTCGGACCCGTGTGAGGTGGTACCTCATGGTGGTTTTGATCTGCAATTCTCTGATGGCTACTGATGCTGAGCATCCTTTCAAATGTCTCTGAGCCCTCTGTATCTCTTCCTTGGAAAAGCATCTGCCAAAGTACTTTGCCCATTTTTTGACTGGATCGTTTGTCTTCTTAGAGTAGAGTTGAGTGAGTTCTTTATATATTTTGGAGATCAAACTTCTATCTGATGTATCATTAGCAAATATATTTTCCCATAAGGTTGGCTCCCTTTTCATTTTGCTGATGTTTTCTTTCGCCATGCAGAAGCTTCTTATTTTGATGAGGTCCCACTTGTTTATTCTTTCCTTTATGTCCCTTGCTTTAGGAGACATACCAGTGAAAAAATTGCTGCGTGGGATATCTGAGAGTTTCCTGCCAATGTTCTTCTCTAGGACTTTGATGGTGTTGCGAATTATATTTAAGTCTTTTATCCATCTTGAGTTTATTTTTGTGTATGATGTCAGCTGATGATCCAATTTCAATTTTTTGCATGTAGCCATCCAGCTCTCCCAACACCATTTGTTGAAGAGGCTATTATTGCTCCACTTTATGCTTCTGCCCCCTTTGTCAAATATTAGTTGCCCATATAGACCTGGGTTTATTTCTGGGCTTTCTATTCTGTTCCACTGGTCTGTGGGTCTGTTCTTGTGCCAGTACCAGACTGTTTTGATTATAGTGGCTCTGTAATATTGTTTGATGTCCAGTATTGTGATCTTTCCTACCTTGTTTTTCTTTCTTAAAATTGCTTAGGCTATTCAGGGTCGTTTATGGTTCCATATAAATTTTTGAAATGTCTGTTCTATTTCTGTGAAATACGTCATTTGAATCTTAACAGGGATTGCTTAATAAATTGCTTTGAGTAGTATGGACATTTTGATGATATGAATTCTTCCAATCCATGAGCACGGTATATGCTTCCATTTATTTGTGTCTTCCTTAATTTCTTTTTTCAATGTTGTATAGTTTTCCACGTACAGGTCTTTTACGTCCTTGGTTAAATTTATTCCTAGGTAATTTATTTTTCTTGTAGCTATATTGAATGGTATTTTTTTTTCCTGATTTCTTCTTCTTCTATTGCATTGCTGGTGTACAAAAATGCCTTTGATTTCTGAATGTTGACGTCGTATCCTGCTGTTTTGCCAAATTCACTTATTAGGTTGAGGAGTTTTTTGGGAGAGTCTGCAGAGTTCTCTACGTACACTATCATGTCATCTGCAAACAATGATAGCTTTACTTCCTCCTTTACTGTTTGGATGCATTTTATCTCTTTTTCTTCTCTGACCGCTGTGGCTAGGACTTCCAAC
This sequence comes from Pteronotus mesoamericanus, assembly GCF_021234165.1. Lineage (NCBI taxonomy): Eukaryota > Metazoa > Chordata > Mammalia > Chiroptera > Mormoopidae > Pteronotus > Pteronotus mesoamericanus. The sequence continues at coordinate 1,689,505 of NW_026555203.1, forward strand.
ATGATGTTGAAAAGAAGCGGTGAAAGCGGACATCCTTGTCATGTTCCCAATCTTAGTGGGAAAGCTTTCATTTCTGCCCATTGAGTATGACGTTGGCTGTAGGTTTTTCATATATGGCCTTTATTACGTTGAGGAATGCCCCATTAATTCCCATTTTGCTGTGTGTTTTGATCATAAATGGGTGCTGTACCTTATCGAATGCTTTTTCTGCATCTATCGAGATGATCATGTGGTTTTTGTCTTTTCTTTTATTTATGTGATGTATCACGTTTACTGATTTGCGTATAATGAACCATTCCTGCATGCCTGGGATGAATCTCAGTTGATCGATGTAGATAATCTTTTTAATGTATTGCTGGATGCGGTTTGCCAATATTGTGTTGAGGATTTTAGCATCTATGTTCATCAGCGAAATGGGCCTGTAGTTTTCTTTCTTTGTAGGGTATTTATCTAGTTTTGGGATCAGGGTGATGCTGGCCTCATAGAGTCTGGGAGTCTTCCCTCCTCTTGGATTTTTTGGAATAGTGCCAGAAGGACAGGGGTTAGCTCTTCCTTAAATGTTTTCTAAAATTCTCCTGTGAAACCGTCTGGCCCTGGGCTTTTGTGTGCCGGGAGTTTCTTGATGACTGCTTCAATTTCCCCAGCTGTTATCGGTCTGTTCAAACTTTCTGTTTCTTCCTCCTTCAGTGTTGGAAGATTATACTTTTCTAAAAATTTGTCCATTTCATCAAGATTTTCAAATTTCTTGGCATATAATTGTTCATAGTAGTTTCTGACAATCCTTTGTATTTCTGTGGTATCAGTTGTCATTTCTCCTCTTTCATTTCTGATATTATTAATTTGGGTCCTCTCCCTTTTTTTCTTGATGAGTCTGCTTAAATGCTTGTCGATTTTATTCATCTTTTCAGAGAACCAGCTTCTGCATTGGTTGATCCTCGGAATTGTTCTTTTCGTCTCTATGTCATTCAGTTCTGCTCTAATCTTGACTATTTTCTTCCTTCTACTTTCTATGGGATTTATTTGTTGTTTCTCCAGTTCTTGAAGTTGTAGTGTTAGGTCTTTTATTTGAAATGTTTCTATCTTTTTTAGGTAAGCCTGTATTGCTATGAACTTCCCTCTGAGGTTTGCCTTTGCTGTGTCTCATAGGTTTTGGACTGTTGTCTGTTCATTTTCATTTGTGTCCGGAAACTTTTTGATTTCTCTTCTTATCTCATTCTTGACCCATTCATTGTTTCATAGTGTACTGTTCAGTCTCCATGAGTTTGCCAGTTTTTGAAGTTTCTCTTTGAGGTTGATTTCCAGTTTCAAGCCTTTGTGGTCCAAGAAAAAGTTTGGTATTATTTCAATTTTCCTGAATTTGCTGGGGTTTACTTTGTGTCCTATCATGTGGTCTATCTTTGAAAAACTGCCATGAGCATTTGAAAAGAATGTGTATATTTCTTCTTTGGGATGTAAGTTTCTATATATGTCAGTTAAGTCTCTTTGATTCAGTGTGTCAAGGAGCGCCACGGTATGTTTATTAATGTTTTGTTTGGAAGATCTGTCCATTTTTGACAGTGGGGTGTTGAAATCCCCTACTATCAGTGTGTTGCTGTCTATATCTTTTTTGAAGTCATCCAACAATTTCCTTATAAACTTGGGGGCTCTTATATTGGGAGCATATAAGTTTACAATGTTGATGTCTTCTTGATAGATTCTTCCTTTAAGTATTATGAAGTGCCCCTCTGGGTCTCTTTTTATGGCCTTTGTTTTGAAATCTGCTTTGTCTGATACAAGTAGGGCAACCCCGGCCTTTTTCTCCTGCCCATTTGCTTGGAATATTTTTTTCCATCCCTTTACTTTCAATCTGTGTAGGTCTCTTGCTCTGAGGTGGGTCTGTTGTAAGCACCATTTTTTTGGATCATGTTTTCTTATCCATTCAGCTACCCTGTGTCTTTATATTGGTGCGTTTAGTCCATTCACATTGAGAGATATTACTGATAGAAACTTACTCATGTTTTCTCTTTGTACATGTGTTTCTCACTCTCATTCTTTTCCTTCATCTTCTTAAACCTGTCTTCTTAGCATATCTTGGAGTGTTGGTTTGATAGAGATGTATTCTTTTAGCCTTCTCTTGTCTGGGAAACTCCGTATTTCCCCTTCTATTTTAATGGAGAGCCTAGCTGGGCAGATCAGTCTTGGCTGTAGGCCCTTGCTTTTCATGGCTTGGAATATTTGTTACCATTCCCTTCGGCTTGTAGTGTTTCTGTTGAGAAGTCAGCTCCTAGGCGTATCGAGCTCCCCCTTGGATGTTACTTTCTCCTTCTCCCTTGCTGCCTTGAGGATTCTCTCTTTGTCTTTGATAGTTGCCATTTTAATGATGATGTGTCTTTGAGTGGACCTCCTTGAGTCCCTCTTGAGTGGGGTCCTCTGTGCCTCCTGGATCCACGAGAGCCTTTCTCTCCTCAAATTAGGGAAATTTTCCATCATTACTTTTTCGAGAAGGTTCTCTATTCCTTGCTCCTCTTCTTCTCCTTCTGGTATCCCTATTATACGGATATTATTGCATTTCAGGTTGTCCTGCATTTCCCTCAATGCCTCTTCATTCTTTTTGAATCTTTTTTCCATTTCTTGTTCTTTCTGAGAGCTTCTTTCTACCTCATTGTCTGTCTCACTGATTCGATCCTTGGCTTCATCCAGTCTGCTTTGGATTCCTTCTACTGTGTTCTTCAATTCAGAAATGGTATTCTTCATATCATCTTGTGTCTTCTTGATAGTTTCTATGTCCTTTTCCTGGCTGATATGGTTTGTTGTAAGATCCTGATAGTTTCTCTGCAGTTTCTCATAGTTCTCTTTGAGCTGGATGAGCTCATTGAGCTTCCTTAGAGCCACTGTTTTGAATTCAGTATTTGATAGTTCCCTTGCCTCTATTTCATTTAGCTCTCTCTGTGGGGAGTCCCCTTTTCCACTTATTTGGGGGGAACTTCTTTTTCTTCCCATTTTTGTGAGAGTCTGTTAATTAATTTACTTATTTTTTATGTATTTTTGCTTGTGCTTCAATTGTGCTGTCTAGATTTCCTGACTTTTTGGATTAAAGGTCTATGGTTGTAGGTGGGTCTTTTTATTTATTTATTCATTTATTTTTCCCTTTAGTTTTCTTTCTAGGCCTGCCTCTGATGATGTCAGTTGTTGACCCTATATTACCTTGCATTGTTTATTTGAGCCTTCCGGAGTCTACTGTCTGTGTCTGACTCCTGCTTGGGGCAGCTCTGTGACCCCTTCCGTCTAGGCTGGACTATATTTTGGGATCGCTCTGCCCTCTCATGCTGGCTCCTTGATCGCGCTCCCAGCCCAGCAGGATACTCCGCCCGACTGGGCTCTCGTGTGCTTGTCCTAACCCAGGGGGCTTTTTCGCGACCTCGTGTACGCGTCTGGCCCCCCTGGCCTGCGAGCTCCCTGGAACTGTTCAGTTTAGCGTCTTCTATTGTGTGTTTTTCCCTGATTTTGGCTCTTTGCGTGCGTTGCTTGCCCTCACCAAATGGGGACTACGGAAATGGGAGTAAGTCAGCTCCCAGACTCTCCGGTAAATCCTGTCTCCAGTCTCTCCTCCAGGGACTCTGGTCATCCCTGTGACCCTTTTGCCCCAGGATCTACTAATTTTGTGAGCCGCTCCGCAATCGCCAGAGGGGCCTGTCTATTTAAGCCTGCCCTTGCCACTCTGTGCATTCCCTCGCAGGCCATATCAGTGCCAATCTGTGGGACGCCTTGCTGGCTGGTGCAAGCATTTGCCAGCCCGCACGGGTCATACACACACGCTCGCCAACCCTCCCCGGTCACTCGGAGCAAGTGTGCGCGCCTGCACTGGGTGGTTTTGGGGTGTCTATGTGTGCTTTTCGGCTTTTGGCTCTTTGGGGGTGTGGCCTCTTCCCACACAATGGAGACTATGGCAAGGAGAACGAGTCGGGACTCCCCGGTTCCTCCTCCCGTTCTTTTCCCTACACTTCTGTTTCCAGTCTCTCCTCGGGGGTCTCTGTGCAGTTCTGTGACCCCTTTGGCCAAGGATCCACCCTCTGTGCAAACTGCGTTTCAATCGCGGGCAGTCTGGTTCCTGTGTGCCCCGCTTCTGCCTCTTTGGTGTCGTGCCTTTCCAGCCGACAACGGAGACTACAGAACAGGGAGGGAGTTGGAACTCCCCAGTTCCTCCTCCTGTTCTTTCTCTGACACCTCTGTCTCCAGTCTCTCCTCAAGGCTCTCCCAGCCATTCTGCACTTAGCCCCCCAGCTCACACGGGCAGAAGCAGTGTGCAGAGCGCACAAAAGGCAGGTTAACTGATTCCCTAATGCCTGAGCGAGATGGTAGGTGTAGAGTGGGAGGTTCGTTATCACGGGGCTCCACCGGCCACCGCGTCAGTTCTCTTCACAAAGTTTTCCTCACCAGGCTTTTCCCAGGCACCAGCCCACCCTGCTGCTGCCTCTACCCAGAGATCAAGGAGGGTGGCTCCCACTGCAATTTTTGCATTGGCCCTTTAAATGTCTCTTTGCATCCCCAGCCACCTGTCTCTGGCAGAGAGAGCCCTTAAGCTTTTCGGGGTTGCGTTTTGTCTGTATTTTCTTGGTTTTAGCTGCTGTAGTTGAGGGGTCCCTGTTTATGATTTAGACCTCATTCTTCTCGGGGGAAGCTAACTGGCCGTTTCAATGTCCCTCTGGTGCTAGTGCCCGTGGGCACCCAGCCCATCCTCTTGAGCCTCCACCGCACTTCTCACCTGTTGGGATGTGTGAGAGTCGAATCCACTGTCCGCAGCTCCAAAGCTCCTCTCCCACTGTTGTTCCATTGTTTTCCAGGTGATTACTCCACTATTTAGTCGCAATTCCACTTTGGTCTTGGGAGGAGTTCAGCGTGAGTTCCATTCACTCCTCCTCCGCCATCTTCTCCTTTTTTTTTTTTTAAATAGGTGCTGAGTAGGTATTTCTTAAATCTGTATTTGTTTCATTGATATTTTAAAAAATTATCCAACAAATAATTATTAAAGCTGTTCTACATGCCAGTCACCACTTGGTCATTTTTGGCTTTGCTCCTTTTGTAGTTGTTTTGTTTTTAGAAGTAGCTTTAACTAATAATCTGTTTTATTTGGAATTTGTAATTAGAAATACAAACAATTTTTGGAACCCAAATTTCTAAATAATAAATTAAAACAATTTTATTGACTATACTATAAATTGGGTTAATCATGTTCTTTAAGTAGCTATAAGTGATTTAGTGGTTCTCATCTATTTTGAGTTAAATGGACCAATAATATTTTTAAAAAGTGGACTGTCCTAAAGTTGCCATTTTTTGTTTTGGCAAGTGAGGATGTTAAAAAGACAACTGGCACCATAAAATAAAGACCATTTCAGTGCCAAGAAAAAAAGTGAACAGAAATATTTATAAGAAACTTGTAATAAAGGCAATTTATAAAATTAAATATAAAACTAATCATGAAACTTCCTCTTTATTATTATCTTTGTTTTTATTTACATTTTGCCATCAACTTGGGAAAACATTGCCATAGTCTAGTCGATTTCTGTGAACCAGTGTTTATGAATCACCCTTTTAGGGAAGGAATTGTATTTTTTAATTCTCACTTATGTTCCCATTGTTCTAGGCTTCAATAAATAATCATCAAATTCAATTGAAGTCTATTTTTTGAGTTAATGTGTTTTAACAAATGCATTATTATTTTGACTGAGGAGGTAGTTTTTTATGCTCTGAAAGACACTAAGGGAGTAAAAAAATAGTTCGTACAGAGTTAAGTATTTGTAGCCCAGATTTTGAGGATGATGAAACAGTTGAGTTAGTGCTTTTAACTCAGTCAGTAAAATAGGGAAGAATAGAACAAGACACTGGACTTTTAGGACCATATAACCACTTGAGCATAATCAGAAATTAAAACAGATTATGTGATTTTCATCAGCTTTGGCTAACTCACTACCCTAATGATGCAGTGTGATTTTTCAAACAAATATGCATGAGTTTATGCCCTAGTCCCAGGCTGAAATTTGTTTTATCCCTGTTACTATTAGTTGGTTGTAGAGTAAATTCACATTTTGCTCCAGCTTGCAAGAAGACAGTAAGTTCCACTCGTGGTCTTTCAAAGACCCACTTAATAAAATTCTGTGAAGATGCATACATTCATAGGATTTTGACAATCATTGATTTTCCCCAGCATTCTCACAGCTCACTAATGTAAACTGGACTAATCTTGAAGGATCCCTTCAGCTCAGAGAGACTAAAATTCTAGTTTTCTCAGTCTTCTGACCTATAGGATAACACTGAGTCAATTAGATCATGGACTATTTTACCAAGATTTTCTAAAGAGTCTGTGTATACTGTGTGTCCTGAGCCACTTTTTTCATAAGTGGAGTCATCGTGAAGAGTTTTTAATTTTAACTTTTAGAATACAGTACTGAGATTTGCAAGGATAGGCCCCATTACATATTATTATAAGAAATCTCGGACTTCTTGTCAAGATGGTAGCATAGGCAGACATGGCTTGCCTCTTTGTACAACCACATCAAAATTACAACTAAAATATAGAACAACCACCACTCAGAACAATCATAAATCGAGTTCAACAGAAGTCTGACAACCACAGAATTAAAGAAACCACATACATCCAGACTGGTAGGAGGGGTGCAGATGTAGAATGGTCTGGTCCCTCACTCACATGTGGTAGATAAAAATCCAGGAGGGATATCTTGGGAACGAGGAGTCCCAGCCCCACACCAGGACCCCAGCCCAGGGTTCCAGTGCTAGGAAAATGAGTCCCCACAACTTCTGGCTGCAAAACCCAGAGAGTTTGGAGTCAATGGAAGAAACTTCTGGGGTCCCAAGCAGTTCATCTTAAGGAACCCACACACAGACTTATCTACTCAGACTCACCCCCTCTGAGCTCTAGCACTGGGGTAGCAGCTTGGAAGGCACCAGTGACATACAGGGGGAAATAGAAGTGTCTGGCATCACGGCTAGCAGCAGCTATTGCCCCTTTTCTAAACCCTCCCTCGACAGAGCTCATAAGTTTGTGCCATATCTTAGACACCATCAACCTGGCTAACACTGACCTTCCTTGGAGGTCACTAGAGACTACACCCCATGCAATTTATGGGCCCACCCAAGCTGCTTTTCCATGTCAATGACTAGTGTTGGCTCATGCTTCACAATTTCCTAAATCCTCTCAAACAAGCAGCAGCTGGCCTCAGTGAACGCCAGGGTAGGCACTAGCAGCCTAGATTCTTATCTTGGCTTCGTCTGAGAATCTCAAAGCCCAGCACAAGTAGCAGCCATCTCAGATTGCTTTATGATGCAGGAAGGGTGGCCCTAGGCAAAGCACAGTTGAGGGCTGACCTTGACCTGCACCATCTCGGAATCCCCAGGGCCAGCACACTGAGTGGACAGCTACAGACCATGTTGGAGCACCACCACCTGGTTCCTGAACAGCTGATCCTCCACGGAGGGTAGAGGTTGGTGGTAAGTCATCACAGCCAGTCCTTGAATCTGACTGGCCTGGGTAAATCCATCCCATTGATCTGCCAACAGCAACCAAGGCTCAGGTACAAGAGCAAGGTGTACTCAGCCCACATGAAGGGTGCAATTCAAGTACCCAGCTTGGGTGACAGGGAAGTCTGTGCCACTGGATGCTACAGGACACCTACTACATTAGGCCACATTACCAAGATACAGAGTTAAAGAAGGTCTACCTAACACATATAAACAAACACAGGGAGGCTGCCAAAATGAGGAGACAAAGAAACATAGCTCAAACGGAAGAACAGATCAAAACTCCAGAAAAAGAAATATACCATATGATTTCACCTATAAGTGGAACCTAATCAACAGAACAAACAAGCAAGCGAAATATAACCAGAGATACTGAATTAAAGAATAAACTGACAGTAACCAAAGAGAGGGGGAGGGGATAATGGGGGGAAAAGGGTAGGGGTAATCAAGGAACATGTATAAAGCACACATAGATAAAGCCAAAAGGGGATAGGATCAATGGTGGGAGGTGGGGATGGGAGGCTGGAGGGAGTGGTGGTGGGGGGGAATGGACAAAACCGTACTTGAACAACAATAAAAAAAGAGAGCTAAATGAAATGGAGTTAAGTAATCTATCAGAAGCAGAGTTCAAAATACTGGTTATGAGGATGCTCAAGGAAGTTAGTAAGGACCTCAACAGCATAAAAAAGATTCAGTCAGAAATGAAGGATACACTAATTGAAATAAAGAACAATTTACAGGGAAACAACATTAAGTGGATGAAGCTGAGAATCAGATCAACGATTTGGAGCATAAGGAAGCAAAAAACAACCAATCAGAACAACAAGAAGAAAAGAGAATTGAGAAAGAGGAGGGTAATATAAGCAGCCTCTGAAACAACTTTAAGCATTCCAACATTTGCATCATAGGGGTGCCAGAAGGAGGTGAAAAGAGCAAGACATTGGAAATCTATTTGAAAAAATAACGAAAGAAAACTTCCCTAATTTGGTGAAGGAAAGAGACATGCAAGTTCAGGAAACACAGAGGATGCCAAAGAAGATAGATGCTAAGAGACCCACTCCAAGACACATCATAATTAAAATGCCACAGGTTAAAGATAAAGAGAGAATCTTAAAAGCAGCAGCAAGGGAAAAGCAGTTAGTTACCAATAAGGAATTTCCCATAAGGCTGTCAGCTGATTTCTCAAAAGAAACTTTGCATGCTAGAAGAGATTGGAAAGAAATATTCAAAGTCATGAAAAGCAGGGACCTATAGCCCAGATTACTCTGTCCAGCAAAGCTATCATTTAGAATTGAAGGACTGATAAAGAGCTTCCCAGACAAGAAAAAAAAATGAAGAATTTCATCATCACGAAACCATTATTATATGAAATATTAAAGAGACTTATTTAAGAAAAAGATTAAAACTATGAACAATAAAATGGCAAAAAATACATACCTATCAACAACTGAATCTAAAAAACAAACTAAGCAATCATGAAGAACAGAGACAGAATCATGGATATGGAGAGTGTTTTGATGGTTGCCAGATTTAAGGGGGGGTTGGGGGAATGAGTGAAGAGGTGAGGGGATTAAGAAGTACAAATAGGTAGTTGCAGAATAGCCATGGGGATGTAAAGTACAGGATAGGAAATGGAGCAACCAAAGAACTTATATGCATGACCCATGTACATGAACAATGGTGGGGGATTTCCTGAAGAAATGGGGGTGCTGAATGTAGGGAGGCAAAGGGGAAATAATCAGGACAACGGTAACAGCATAATTAATAAAATATCATGAAAAAAGAAATCTCATATTATTCTGTAATTGTAATCTAATGATCTTATAAGGTTAAATTTTATTCCTCTTTTTGAAAGGAGATAGCTGTTGCTTAGGAAATTAAAATTCAAAGTGGGTCTGGAGGACTGTAGTGCTGTCAGTAGATGCAGTTGTTAGGCAATGACTACCACCCTATAACTCCAGCCCTAGTCAATAAAGGATATGTTCCCTTAAAGACTAGGAGAGGCTACCAGAGACGACCTGAACTAGAAACTTGGCTAAGATCTACAGACCCTGTTGGCGCAACCTAGCTTTTCAGGAGAAATTTTTGAGACTATTTTATGTGGTTTACTACGGTTTCCACTTTCGTGGCTCCTTGTGTGTCTGTTACAGTTTTGATCCCACATTTCCTGGACCAGCCTGCTTGACCAAGTAAGAGGGTACCCGTTTGGTTTATGCTCATCATATGCCTCACTGCGCAAGCACATTCACTTTTTCTTTTTTACCTTAATTTCTCTGACATGAATCTCAGTAAGTTTGGCCTAGCAGGTACCAGTCGCAGCTTGAATTTGCTTATGTCAGCTTAAGAATCATCTGTAATCATCTTTACCTTGAACTTACGTATTCATTCTCATTTCTTCAAGATATGTTTTGTTTATCCTTCCCCAGGGCCTTATGTTGTTTCCAGTGGGTTCGGGATTAGAATTGATTATATAACTTATCTGTTCTTCAACATTCATACACATCCATTCATTCAAAATACAGCAACTCCTTGAAAAACATCATTCATTATAGCATTTATGAGATGCTGTAGGAACTTAACTTTTGTTTATATCAATTAGCTGATGCTAAAATTGGTTTCATTGTATGTTGTTTTGCTTAAAGTCACAGAATCTATCGACGATATTATGTGAGGATTTACTGTGTATTCATTGAGCATCTACCATTAGTCACTGTGGCAGGCACTGAGGATTAAGCAGTGAACAAAACAGTCACGGTTTCTGCTCTCATGGTGTTTAAAATTTAGCAAGAGAGACAATCATTAATCTAATAATCATACTGGTGAATATATAATTACAACCTGAGACAAGTTCCCTGGAGGAAAGGAACATGTTTTTATGAGAGCATATAAAAAAAGTAAGTTTACTATGACTAGGGTTGGGCTTATGGTTAGGAAAGGCTCCCCTTAGAAAATGATACTAGAGCTGAGATTTGCAGGAATCGTTATGATTGGAAGAGGCAGGGGTAGTGTGGGTGGCCATGAGAGCAGGGGTACCCAACCGCCAGGCTGAAGACTGGTACTGATCCAGGTCTGTTAGGAACTGGGCCGCACAGCAGGAGGTGAGCTTGAATGTAATGAGCTTGAATCATCCCGAAACCATCCTCCCCATCCTAGTCCATGGAAAATTGTCTTCCATGAAACTGATCCCTGGTGCCAAAAGGGTTTGGGACCACTGCATTAGAGTGTACCTGGAAGACCATCTACAATAGGGAATGTAATTGACTGAGGACCTCAGCTGCTGTGTTCTGGCACTTCTCATAGGGTTCTTCCCTTTCATTACTGAGCACAGTGGGGATACTAAGGCATAATCACTCCTGAGAGACTCCTTTGTTGGCCAACTTGAGCTCAAACACTTGTAAAAGCTTCCTTAGATTGTATGAAAGTCTAGACTACTTCTATTGAAACTTCTTTCATCTTCTCTTTACTCAGGGTCAGGTATCCATCACATTTCTCTCCCTGTTTTCTTTCACACAGTCATTTCTCCTAATAAAATATTTCCATGTTTAATCCTGCCTTGACATGTGTTTCTTGGAGAACCTGGAATAACATAAACCAAGTGAGTATTTGAGATACTGAGAGCAGTGTTTACTTCCTAGTCCTAGATTTGACTTGTAAGACTTGAAAAGACCAGAAGCTATGAAGCTTGAAAAAACTAATTCTTGCCCTGGCTGGTATGGCTTGTATAGTTGGGCGTCATTCTCCAAACTGAAAGGTCACCAGTTCAATTCCTGGTCAGGGCACATGCCTGGGTTGCAGGTTCGGTCCCTGGTTAGAGTGTGTTTGAGAGGCAATCAATTGATGTTTCTCTCTCACATCTATGTTTCTCTCCTTCCCTTCCCATTTCTCTGAAAACAAACAAAGAAATAAACTTAAAAAAATCTAATTGTTGGTAGTTGCATGTGCAAGACCAGATTATCAGTAATAAAGGTGAGAGGGGTGAGGAGGTAGAAGCTGGGGGCTGGCAGCCCTGTTAATCCCTTCTGCCATCCAAAGGCAGAGGAAAGGTCTCTGAGCAGGGCTCTTGTAGACACTGTTATTCTTCTTACCCATCATCCTGCATTGCTGGCTCTGGTCTGTCTTCTTGGCTATAGCTGACACTCTTTTTCTTCAGATTGAGTTGCTACAATCACCAAGTGAGGAAATATGGGTAACATAGTAGAGAATTTAGAATCCAGGCTTCACCACTTCCCTAAAGATTATTTTATTTAGTCAAGGCTTATCTTCAAGCTTCCTAAAATCTCATTTTTCTTCATTTGGGCCTTTGCACAAGTTCCTCACCATATTTTCTGTCTTTCTAAACCTGAAAATTTTTTCTTTTCCTCACTCAATTAAAATGTACTTCTGTTTTCAATTCTGTACTTGAAGAGGCTGTGAGTGCTCTAAGAAGATTCAGATCAGCTCCACTACTTCCTATATGTGAAACTTGGGGCGAGTTACTTAATTTAACACCTGTCTTCCAGGATAGTGGTGAGAATTAAATGGCTTATAGTATCTAAAAAGATACTGTACATAGTAGGTATAGGAAATGTTAGTTCCTTTTTAGCTCCCACATTACCCTTTATCTTGGCATTCTTAATTCTTTTTTCTGGATGCCTGGACCCCACAGCCAATATCTCATTCCTAAGGCAATGAGGGCCTTGTTAGAGCTTGTTGCTTTTAGATTTTTCCACATTCTATTTATCTAAACACAAATAAATCCTTTCTCTTATTGATCACCTTTTATTATTCAAAACTTTAGTGCATTCAAAACTCATATGAAAGGATTCAAATCATCATAGAGATATGGAACTTAGAGGGCCACAGAATGAACAAATTGAAAACTACTGATTAGACTCCATTCATCTATCCATTTGGTCACCAAATATATCTTGAGCCTCTATTATGTCTCCACTCTTTGAGGCATAAGTATCCCAATCTTAGTTTTCCATGATAGATCATAACATAGAGTAGGGAGCAATATAAAATTCATTAATTAAATATCAGTGTTCCAAAAGATTCTGGACCACATCTCACTAGAGGGAATGTCCTACTGCTCATTCTCTCCTTAGGCCCTAGTGTTGCACTATGTTTTGGGGGGCTGCTCTTACTCTGCTGCTTTTCCATTTCCTAGCTATGTAACTTTGGGCAAGTTGCTTAACCTTGAAAACTCCATTTTTTCATTTGTATAAGAGAGTGAATAAAAAATTTTCCCAGCCCTGGCTGGTGTGGCTCAGTGGATTGAGTGCTGGCCTGTGAGGCATGGGGTCACTGGTTTGATTCTCAGTCAGGACACATGCCTGGGATGCAGGCCAGGTCCCCAGTAGGGGGCACGTGAGAGACAGCCACACATTGATGTTTCTCTCCCTCTCTTTCTCCCTCCCTTCTCCTCTAAAAATAAATAAATGAAATCTTAAAAAAATATTTCCCCAAACACGTTGTTATAAGGATTAAAGGAACTGACTTATGTAAAATGCTTAGCACAATGCTTGGCATGCAATAAATACCTGATATCTGATACTGTTCACCAGCATTGTCACTGTCATTTTTATTCAGCTTAAGTGAATCTAATACCTTATAGGCCCAGATTAACAAAAAAATTATCCTTATCCGAGGACATTTTTTCATTTCCTTTACCGAGAGAGGGAGGGAGAGAGGAAAGAAGAAAGATCGATGTGAGAGAGAAGCACCAGTTGGTTACCTCCTGTATGGGCCTGGACTATGGATGGTATGCATCCAGAACGGGGATTGAACCTGCAACCTAGGCATGTGCCCAGACTAGGAATTGAATCTTCTACCTTTTGGTCACAGGATGACACTTCAAACAACTGAGCCACACTTTGCAGCACTGTAGGCCCAGGTTTTAAATGTTCACACCATTTCCCGCTTTTATTTGGAGAACAGGGATGACAAATATGAATGCCAACTCTTGCCACTTAGTAACCAGGAGACCTTTGATAAGTCATTTAATGTTGCTAAACCACAATTTTCAGTCTGTAAAATGAGGAGACTAATGACTCCTATTTCATAAGTCTGTTGGGAAGATTAAATGAGATAATGGGGAAAGGCACTTAGCCTGGTGCCTGGAAGATCACAGTAAACATATGTTAGAAGTTAGCTATTAGAATTACAAAGTTAGTTTTGTAACATTTCTGTATTCTCTCTTGCACTCCCTTTTAATCTCCTTTTTGTGAGGTGGGGCTCTGTTCAAAGGAAGCAAAAAATAATTGTGCATCAGAATCATCTCTTTATCCCTTGAAAGACCCATTTTCTATTTTATTATATAGGCAGTTAGACCTCCTTTGACGAAATATTCCCATTTCTGACTATGCCTCTAGCTTTGGCTTTTATCCTCGAAGGGTCCATAATGATGTTTTACTAAAAAGGATCTCCCTCGCCATCACACACACACGTGTGCGCACACACACACACTCCCAAGGTAAATTCTGCTGTCCCTCCTCAAATGTGGCTTCTATACTTTTTAAAAAGCAATTTTCCCTTTGTGTAATACAATCTGTCAGTAAATTTGAGATTTCAGGCATCAGTCTCAGATCAGTCTCATTTACTACACTGTGTGTCCTCTCCACCTTCACCAATTTCAATCTAGAAGTGCCTCTGACCCATTAATGTCAAATACAATGTGCTCAGCCTCCGACAATCTCTGCCAGTCTATGTGAGGTCGCTTTGGCTTACAGGTACATTAATGCCAATCTGATCCACAGAATCCTTCTAGCCAACTTGTGTAGGGAGAGAAGAGAAAATTGTATATGTGGCGGGGGATGGGAGATAGCGTGAGGGAGAGCAGAAATCAACTGAATTATGAAGTACTCACTTGCCAGGTTATAAGAAGCATTAAACTAAACAGCCTGAACAGTCCATTTGCTGGAAAGACATTTAATTATTTTAGTGGGAACCAGTTAGAGAGCCCATAAAATAAACAAAAAGGTGCTAGCATTTGATTTTAATGCCTTTCTATTTTGCTACAGGCCACAATTTAATTAAAATTCTGAATAGAAATTTTTAGATGACACATTCTCCTCCCCAGCAGCCAGACAATTGAGATAAAACATCTCCAATATCTTCCTGGAATTCTGGATGTTTTAGCTAAATGCCTAAAGTAAGGTGATCTTTACCAGCTTCCACCCTCTCCCCTCACACATGAGAGAAACTTGCAATCATTAAGCTCAGTGTTTGAAATCTGTGCCACGTGCCCATGGGTCATAGAAAATTTGCTGTTTATTTTAGATAAAAATGCAGACTTCTGGTTAAGATGGAGGTGTAGGTGAACATGGCTTGCCACCTTGCACAACCACAGCAAAAATTACAACTAAACTCCAAAACAAGTATCACCCAGAATCATCAGAAAATCGAGCTGTATGGAAGTCCAATAACCAAGGAATTAAAGAAGTCACATTCATTCAGACAGGTAGAAAGGGTGGAGATGTGGAATGGGTGGTTCCACTCCCATGTGTGGTGGGTAAAAATTGGGAGGGATAACTCTGGAGTGAGGGATCCCAGCCCCACACCAGACCACCCAGTGAGGGAACCCAGCCCAGGAAGATAAGTTCAGGAAGATAAGTGCCAGGAAGATAAGTCCACATATAGCTGCATAACTTCTAACTGCAAAAACCAGTGGGGGTTGAGGCTTTGGAAGAAACTACAGGATTCTCAGGTGTCTCCTCTTAAAGGACCCACAACAGTCTTAGGACTTATGCAGACTTACCCCCTCTGGACTCCAGCACTGGGGCAGCAGCTGGAAGGGCACCAGTGGCATATGGGGAGAAAATGAAGTATATGGCATCAGGGCAACACCATATTGGAGACTCCATCAGCCTTTTTCACATACGTTGCCCCACCCAGATGATTACCTAAGTCTCTGCCACAAGTTATGGATGTGTTTTTCTACATCAGGCCATGCTACTAAGACAGGGAGGCACAGCAGCTCTAGCTTGTACATAGAAACAAAACAGGGAGGCTGCCAAAATGAGGAGGCAAAGAAATATGGCCCAAATGAAAGAACAGAACAAAACTCCTGAAAAAGAACTAAACAAAATGGAGTTAAGCAATCTATCAGATGCAGCATTCAAAACAATGGTTATTAGTATGGTCAAGGTACTCATTGGGTACTTAAACAGCATAAAAACGACCCAGGCAGAAATAAAGGTTACACTACATGAACTAAAGAAAAATTTACAGGGAATCAACAGTGGAGGGGATGAAGCAGAGAATCAAATCAATGACTGAGAACACAAGGAAGAAAAAAAAATTCCACCAGAAGAGAAGGTAGAAAAAAGAATCCAAAAAGAAGGAGAGTCTAGGACAACTTTAAACGTACCAACATACGAATCATAGCGGTGCTGGAAGGAGAAGATAAAGAGCAAGAAACTGAAAATTTATTTGAAAAAACAAGGAAAGAAAACTTCCTAATTTGGGGAAGGAAATAGACATAGAAGTCCAGGAAGCACAGAGTCCTAAACAAGATGGATGCAAAGAGGATCACACCAAGACACATCATAATTAAAATGCCAAAGGTTAAAGATAAAGAGAGAATCTTAAAATCAGCAAGAGAAAAGCAGACAGTTTACTTACAAAGGAGTTCCTATATGACTGCCAGCTGGTTTCCCAAAAGGAACTTTGCAGGCAAGAAGGGACTGGCAAGAGATATTCAAAGTGATGATTCTTAGTTATTATTTTTTCAAACAGTGTGTCTATCCCTTAGATCTCACATACAAGTGAAACCTAATCAACAAAACAAACAAGCAAGCAAAATAGAACCAGGGACATTGAAATAAAGAACAAACTGACAGTAGTCAGAGGGGTGGGGGAGACGGGTAATAGGGGAAAATAGGGGAAGGGTCATCAAGGAACATGTATAAAGGACCCATGGACAAAGCCAAAGGGGGTAGGATTGAGGGTGGGAGGTATGGATGGGTGGGGCAGGGGGGTGTTGTTGGGGGAAAATGGAGACAGCTGTACTTGAACAACAATAAAAAAAATAAAGTGATGAAAAGCAGGGACCTATTGCCAAGATTACTCTACCCAGTAAAACTATCATATAGAATTGGAGGGCAGATGAAGTGCTTCCCAGACAAGGTAAGGCTAAAGAAGTTCATCATCACCAAACCATTATTACATGAAATGTTAAAGGGACTTATTTAAGAAAAGAAAAGATCAAAACTATGAATGTTAAAATGGCCATAAAGACACAACTATCAACAATTGAATCTAAAAAACAAGTTAAGCAAACAACCAGCATACAACTAACAGAGCATACAACTTGTTTGAAGGTAGGCTACAAATTATTGCTGTCCCTAGGATTCTACCTGATTGGTGTATAGATAACATTTTAAAATCCCTTATGAAAGCAACTTCCTAAGAGAGAAAAAGCAAGTCAATTGTAATGGCCTATATATTAACATTATTTATTAAGCAAGTATTACCCTGAAATACATCAAAACATTTTGAACATCCACACAATGTGGGTTGGGAAACTAGGTAATTGAAACCAAAAGCTAAAACACTCATGGAAGAGTCATAAGAACAGCAACAGAATCATAGATATGGAGATCATTTGGATGGTTAACAGGAGGGGGAAGGAGGAGAATGGGGGAAAAGATGCAGGGATTAAGAAGTACAAATTGGTAGGTACAGAATAATTAGGGGATGTTAAGGGAATGTAGGTAATGGAGAAGCCAAAAAACATATAAGTGACCTATGGACATGAACGAAGGAGGAGATTTCTGAGAGGATTGGGTGGGGAACTTGGAGGTGGGTGCAAAGGGGGAAATTAGCATAACTGCAACAGCATAATCAATAAAATATATTAAAAAAAGAAAATGCAGAACTGATTATTGAAAAACTAATCAAAAGAGGTGGAAGTGAGTGTGGGTGTTGAGAAGGGATATTGTTTTATTGACGTGATTTTCAGAAATAAGGTTCTAGCCCTGACACTAATAGTTAAAATTTATTTTTAACTCCTGAGCACTTCAACTTTGCCATCTGTGAAATGGTATGGGGTAGGCTGGTGATCCCTTAAGTGTATTATTCCATGTCTTTAATATAGTAAGTTAAATAAGGCCTTAAAATAGAAAAGGCCACAAATGAAAATAGTTTGGAAATGATGGCAGTTCTTTCAACGGTATTGATCAGATTCCAGAAGGAATTACACAAATCAACACATCTATTTTTTGTTAATGTCCAGTGATTAGAGCAATGCTTGCCTCATAGTAGGTACTCAATAAATACTTGTTGGCTGAGCATTTGACTCTTCCATGAGCGTTTTAGCTTTTAGGTTTTTTTAAATTAATAAATCATGTTTATTCTATTACAGCTGTCCCAGTTCTTACCCCTTTATCACACTCCAACCATCCCACCCTACCCCCCTCTCCCACAGTCAATTCCCACTCTGTTGTCCATGTCCATTCATACAAGTTTTTTGTCTAGACCCTTCTCCTTCTTTCCACCATTGTCCTCTTTCTCCATCCCCTCTGGTCACTTTCAGTCTGCTCTATGTCTCCGTGCCTGTGGTTTATTTTGTTTGATAGTTTATTTTGTTGAATAGAGTCCACTTATAGGTGAGATCATATAGTATTTGTGTTTCATCAACTGGCTTATTTCACTTAGCTTAATATTCTCCAGTTCCATCCATGTTGTCACAAAAGGTAGGAGTTCCATCTCTCTCTCTTCCTTTCTTTCTTAAATGCAGATTGATTTTATTTATTTTTCTAAATGTCAGAGTTAATTATAAAATATTAAAAAAAATTAAAACCATTATAAAGTCTCAGCAATTAAACCAACATGACACTTGCACAGAAATAATCAATAGATCAATAAAATATAACAAACATTCTAGAGACAAATGTACATATCTGTCTAACAATGTAATACATGATTAAGTTGATATTTCACATAAATGGGTAAAATAAGGCTTATTCAACAAATAAGGTGCATGGATCACTGTTACATGAAATAAAACAAATATAGAGCCCTATTTCACACATTATACAAGAAATATTCAGGTGACATAAAAATCAATATGTAGAATCTAAGTTTTAGAAGAAAATAAAACTAATATTTTTCATGACCTGAAGTAAAATATTCAAACCCAGGAGCTACAAAGTAAATATTGACAATATGACTATATTAAACATTTAACTATATAGTAATATACATATAAAGAAAGTTAAAAGACAAGGGATAGAATAGAAAAGTATTTACAACCATCTAAAACATGGTTAATAGGTTTTTTTCTTTTTTGGAAAAAGTTCTACAAACATTTAATCAATAAATGGATAAAGAATACCAAAAAGTCATTTAAAGCTTTTTTTAAAAAAAATAAAATAGAAATAGGCAAGAAATATACCAAAACAGGCCTAGTTTCAACAAACAGTAAAGGAACAATTGAAATAACATCAGTCACAATCAGATTAATGAGTATTAAAAATATTGGTAACATCAAGTATTGGCAACTCTGAAAGGAACTGGGTATTCACAGAAACATTTTCTGCGTCATAAAGCAGTCCTTTTAGCATATTTTGCAGTGCTAGTTTGGTGGAGGTATATTCTTTTAGCCTTCTTTTTTCTGGGAAACTCCTTATTTCCTCTTCCATTTTAATTGAGAACCCTGCTGGGTAGAGCGGTCTTGCTTGCAGGCCTTTGCTTTTTAATACTTGGAATATTTCTTGCCATTCCCTTCTGGCTTGCAGTGTTTCTGTTGAGAAGTCAGATGGTAGCTGTATTGGGGCTCCCTTATATGTTGTTACCTCTTTCTCCCTTGCTTGCTTTAGGATTCTCTGTTTGTCTTTGATATTTGCCATTTTGATTATGATGTGTCTTGGAGTGGGCCTCATTGGGTTCCTCTTCAATGGGACCTTCTGTGCTTCCTGGACGTGTGTGACTTTTTCTCTCCTCCAACTAGGGAAGTTTTCCATTATTACTTTTTCAAAGAGATTCTCAATCCCTTCCTCATCCTCTTCTCCTTCTGGTATCCCTAATATATGGATATTATTACGTTTCAGGTTGTCCTGCATTTCTCTCAATGCCTCTTCATTCTTTTTGAGTCTTTTTCCATTTTCTTGCTCTTTCTGGGAGCTTTTTTCTACCTTGTCATCCAGCTCGCTTATTCGGTCCTCAGTTTCATCTAGCCTACTTTTGATTCCTTCTCCTGTGTTCTTCAATTCAGAAATTGTATTCTTCATTTCCTCTTGTCTCTTATTGATGGTTTCTATGTCCTTTTTCATGCCGGTATAGTTTGCAGTAAGTTCCTCGTCATTTCCCTGTAGTTTTTTGTACTTCTCTCTGAGCTCACTGTGCCCATTGAGCTTCCTTAGAACCGTTGTTTGCAATTCAATACCTGGTAGTTTTACTTGGCACTATTTCATTTCTTTCTCTTTCTGGGTATTCTTCCTTTCCCTTCAAGTGGGGGGCATTTCTTAGTCTTCCCATTATTTGTGAGACTCTTCTCTTTTGCTTCTGATTCTTAAGTTGATCTGTCTTGATTTCCTGGCTTTGTGGTGTGAACTTCTATGTTGGAGACTACTAATTTTACTTTCTGGATCTGCCTCTGATGATGTCAGATGTCGTCCCTGTCTGACCTTAGGCAGTCTGTTAGAGACTTCCAGGAATCTACTGTCTGTGGCTGTCTCCTTCAGCTGTTAATCTATTCACTCTGCACTCAGCAGGCCGCCTTAGACAGCTCCTGGTGGGGCGGAGTCCCTCCTTGGGGCGGGGCTACTGCGTCCTGTAATGCTGCTGCTGAATGGGGGAGAAGTCCACACTGGGATCCCGCCGGCTATTCTCTCTGCTCTCTCCCCAAAACCTCCGTTCCCAGTCTCTCTTCAAATGTCACCAGATGTCTCTGTGCCCCCTTTAGCCAGGGATCCACTTTCTGTGGCTGCCACTCTGCACTCAGCAGGCAGCTTAGACAGCACAGGGTGGGGTGGAATCCCACCTGGGGGGTGGGGCTATGGGGTCCTTTGACACTCCTGCTACTCAGGGGGAGTGGTCTCTGCCTGACCAAAATGGTTGCTGCCATGTTGGGGATGAGTCAGCACTGAGATCTGACTGGCCACTCTCTCAGTTCTCTCCCCAAAGTCTCCTTCCCCAGTCTCTCCTCAGGCATCTTTAGCCCACTCTGCCCCGCCTTTGCTGGAGACCAGGGTAAGTGGCTGCAAATTAAAATTTATGCGTTGGCCCTTTAAATAGTTCTTTGCGTCTTTAGCCGGCTGTCTCTGATAGAGAGCAACCCTACTGCTTTTCGCAGCTGGCTGTTTTCTGCGTACTTTTTGGGCTCTTGTGCTGTGGGCTAGAGATCCCCACTTTTGGTTTAGACCCCGCTCTTCTCAGGGGGATCCAACTGGCAATTTCAATATCTTTCTGGTGCTGTTGCCCATGGGCGCCCCACTTGCCCTCTCATGTCTGTACTGCACTCCTTACCAGTTAGATTGCATGAATGCCGATTCTTCTGTCTCCGAAGTTAAGGCTCTTCACTCGCTATTGTTCAGTTGTTTGTTCCAGGTGATTTCTCCCCAATTTAGTTGTAATTCCAGGTTGGTCCTGGGAGGAGGTCATTGTGACTTCCACTCACTCTTCCGCCACCTTGATTCCAGCTTTTAGTTTTAATTACTTAGTTTCCCAACCCACATTGTGTGGATGTTTAAGATGTTTTAATGTACTTCAGGGTAATACTTGCTTAATAAATAATATGTTAATTTATAGGCCATTACAATTGACTTGCTTTTTCTCTTAGTAAGTTGCTGTCGTGAGGGATTTAAAAAAGATTATCTATATACCAATTAGGTAGAATCCTAGGGACAGCATTAATTTGTAGCCTACGCTAGAACAGGTTGTATGGTTTTTTTTTTAATCTTTGGATATAAAAACTAAACCCCTAAAGAATGAATTTTGTCAGATTCTCACTACGCATTCATTTTTCTACGTTTTTAGCAAAAGATAAATAAATTATTTAAGTATTCAATTTTCTCTTCTACCTAGAGTTGAGGAAGCTCCTCTGAACCTGTTAAAAATTTTTACATTGGAAGCTCCACCCATTATCAGAACCTTTTACAATACTTCCAATGGAACAATACTTTTTGTCAGATGGTTCAGGTTTCTGTTATATGCAACCTTTCTTAACTGTGGTTCTGTCTGAGTCACTTTGGGTTGCCATAACAGAATACCATAGGCTGGGCAGTTTATCAACCATAGAAATTTATTTCTCAGTTATGGAGGCTGGAAAGTCCAAGATTAAGGTGCTTGCAGATTCAGTGTCTGTTTATAGCCTGCTTTGTGGTTCATTGATGGCTGTCTTATCCCCATGTCCTCACATGGCACAAGGGGCAAGGGAAGTCTATGTGGACTCTGTTAAAAGGGCACTAATCCCATTCATGACCTTATCACTCCCCCAAAGGCCCCTTACCCAAATTCCATTACCTTGGGGATTATATTTCAACATGTGAATTCGGTAGGGACACAAACATTCAGCCTATAGCAGAGTTCCCCTCTAGTTGTTCTATTTCTTTTCTTCCTGCTCCAGCTATGCTTCTAAATGGACTGCCTCTGCTTTCTCACTCCGTATTCACTCCTCAGTGTTGTGTGATCTAGCACTGATACTGTTATCAGTGAGGTCACCAGTAACCTCCATATTGCCAGACCAATGTATACTTTTCTTGTCTTGCAACACTTTATGGCACATGAAATATTAACCACTCCCTCCTTGAAAATATTCCCTCCTTTGAGTACAATGATAATCTTCTGCCCTTGATTTTTTCTCTTACCTCTTACCTCATTCTCTGGCTCCTTTTTCTTGGCTGGAATCTTCAGTGTTGTTCTTTCCCAAGACTCTAATCTTGACCTTGTGCTCTCCCCTGTACTGCCTTCCTGGGTAGTATAAATCACTGTCATTTATAAACAGATAACTCCCAAACATTACCTTCAGCCCAGATCTTTCTTCTAAGTTCTAAACCTACATATCCAACTGCTTATAGAAGATATCCACCTGGATATCCTATAGGTATGTTACTGAGTCCCATCCCAATGATGGCAGTAGTCTTCAGGCTTACACCTATTCTATTAGTCCTCCACACTTCTGGCAGATTAATTTTTAAAAATACAAATCTGATTTAACCCCTCTGTAGATTAAAATTATTTAGCGGTTTCCATTTTTTATAGTATACATCTAAATTTCTTTTTAGGGCATATAAGGCACTTCATGATCTTTACCTTTTTCTCAGGGCTCATCTCTCTGTGCATCCATCTTTTCATGCTGTAGCAACACTGAGTCACTTGTGTCGCCTGATAATACCAAGTCCTGTCATACATCCAAGCCTTTACCCAAGTTGTCCCTCTTTTAGGTCAATTTAAGCATAGCTTCCTCTGGGAAGTCTTCCCTAGCTCAGATTCTTCTTTCTCTAATCTCCCATTGTGCCATATGTTGACCTTCATAATAGTAATGATTGCTTCTGCTGTGTAGTGGATTGATTAAATACCCATTTCCTAGTTCTGGAGGTGAATCAAGGAGCAGTCTTTCTTGTTAGGTGAGTGGACTCTTAGAGCAAGGCGCAAATCCCCAATCTATGGCTAGAGGACAAGTAATCTTTGATGATATCGCCCATTGTCTTGAGTTTCAGTGGGGAAGATAAGGGAACATTCTCTAGCCAAGAGGAGGAGTAAAGCATGCTGTTAGGGAACAGATTAAGTGGGATCTCAACAAAGCCAAGACTTTTCTTGACCGTGTAGCAAAGTGATAATCCTTCATTAGTGGGTTTCAACAGTGGTATGGGCCCTATTTTTGTCCTGTGTACTAGGGTTGTGCTTCCTTTTGGTGACTGCTGAGTATTGTCCTGTTATGGAAGAGGGAGCATAGCCAGGCAAGTAGCATCTAGGTAGCATAAGCACATTGAGGATGAGAGAATAATTAGTGGCCGTGCTGCTCAAGTATATTGAGGGAGATCCAGCATTTAGAGGCTAGAGCTCTTTAAACAAATATAACTCACAAATTCTTAAAAATATATAAAAAGCCTATTATAGGAAAATCAAAATAGTAGTTACCTCATTGTGGTGGGGGTGGGATTCATCTTGTGGCACAAGGAGAAGTTCCAGTGTGCTATTTATATTTTATCTCTTGATTTGGGTGGTAGTTGCATTTTTTTACATAAGTAAAAAATTATGCAGTGATTCATTTAAGATTTGTACACTTTACTGTATGTATGTTATAGCCCAATAAAAAGTAAAAGAAATGAGGAGAAATATGTAAATAGCAGAAAAAAGTAGCCTATCACAATATATATTTCAAACAAAGCATTGACACCTAAAATCAAACTGCTGTAGTATAATCATGTTTTAATCTTAGGCTTTTAGGTAACAAACTGGTGAGTCAAGAAAGAGAGATTCCTTATTAAGCAACCTTTCCTTACAGGTGCTTAGGTCCCTGCAGAGGCTCTGGTCTCTTTACTTGTTCATCTCCCCCATTATATTGTAAGCCTTTTGAGGTGAGAAAGCATATCTTTCGTCTGTATATCCCAAATGTGTAGCATAGAGTAGGTGCTTAATTAACAGTTATCTCTACAACAGTTACATTCTTTTCTGCAGAAGAGTAAAGCAGACAGCCCTGGCCAGTGTGGCTCAATTTTTTGGAGCATCATCCTGTAGCCAAAAGGCTGTGAGTTCAATTCCCAGTCAGGGCACGTACGTAGGTTGTGGGTTTGATCCATGGTCTGGGTGAGGACAGGAGGCAACCTACTGATGCTTCTCTCTCGAATCGATGTTTCTCTCACTCCTTTCCTTTCTCTGTTTCTCTCTCTCTAAAGCAATGAAAAAAGTGTCCTTGGGAAAGGATAAAAAGAAAAAGAAAAAAAAAGAGTAAAGCAGACAAAGACTGTCCTTTTTCCTTTTGTTCTACTTTTCCATGTTCCTCTCCTCCATCTTGGTGCCTCTGTTTCCTGCCTGTCACTTCAAGCTCCCTGCTGTTGTAGGTGCTGGAACCATTTGCCTGGTGGAGGGCGCGCTGTGACTGTCACATGGTAGGCACTTTAATAGATACTTACTGACTGTGGCAGAGAAGCCAGATTCCATGGTGTAACTGGGAGGCTGAGTGAGTTGAGGAATTCAGTCACAGGGAAGACATGCTGGGTCACAAATGGACATGGAGCAGAGTAAAGCTGCTGGCAGGAGCAACATAGTAAAAGAGAAAGTCATAAAATAGTACTATGGCCCAGAAGCTAGAGCCAAGCCTGAAGCCCTGGGACCTGAAATGCTGAGCCAAAGAGTTTCCAGTCACGGGAGCCAAAGCCAAAAAGAGCCAGAGCCATGCCACTGGAGAGTCATGGTAAGGCCTGAGCATGCCTGAAAGAGACTCAGTCAGGCAGTGGCCATTTCTGCCCAGGCTGATAGTTTTGAATTGCCTGGGCCATAGTATATTTTAGACTATGCCTTTTCTGTCTGTTCATATTAAACTGGCTGCATACATTTCTCTGGTTGTCAATTAACTTATCTAATCCTACCAGAGGTTTAGCTGATCATAGTACCACCCTACAGTTGTATAGTCTTTTACTGTATGCAAAATGCTTTTGCAACCATTATATTCCCATAACAATCCTATGAAGGATTGGCAGTAGGTGTTAGCATTGCCATATAATAGGTAAATCGAGACTCAGAGAAGTTAAATGTCTTGCCCAAGGTCACACAGGCAATAATTGGCAGAGTCAGAGATAGAACCCAGCTTTTGCAACTCCAAGTCCAATGTGCTTTTTAACCCACACTGTAGGTGCCTGATAATTACTGAAGGCATTACCTTGCCCAGTGATACTTTTTCATAGGGGATCTTAAAAATGGAAAAGGCTTTTAAGAAGTAGAGAAGTGAATTTCTAATGGTGAAAATTTGGGATATTTTTACAGGAGCTGGGAAATATCTTTGGACAAGAGATGGTACTCAGTTTTTCTCAAATCATACCATGTAGTTGGGAGCCTAGTCGGTGTACTACTGAGAATAGTCCTGCTATTTGGGTCGCTTGTTATATGATACCTGGGCCAATGTGGGTAACGCAGGTTAGTCCTTTGCCACCTTCTCTATAGCTCAGGCCTTGATCAATTTGGTTTGGTTGGGCCTCATCCTGCAAAGTAAAATGTTGCTGGTTTGATTCCTGGTCAGAGTCTATAGCCATACCACCTTGAACATGTCCGATCTCGTCTGATTCCTGGTCAGTGTGCATAGGAGAGGCAACCAATTGATGTTTCTCTCTCACATTGATGTTTCTCTCCCTCGCTTTCTCCCTCCCTTACCCTCTCTCTAAAAAGAAATAAATAAAATCTTCAAAAAAGGCAAAGACTCTGGAGCCACATAGCTTGGCTTGGAACTGAGGTTTTGCCATGTGCTAATTGTGAAAGCCAGGACATGTTCCTTTATTTCTCTGTGTCTCAAGTTTCCTCACCTGTGAAATGGGCAATAACAGCAGTATTTACCTGATGAGGGTTAAATGACTTATACATGTAAGGAACTTAGAACCATTCTCAGCATAAAGTCAGTACCACAGAAGTGTTACCTACCTTTTATTATTGATAGTCTTTGTATTTTATAACATTCTGGTGAGAACTGTACTGGATATGTGTATAAATATGAGAGGATTCAGTGAGGCAAATTCCAGTAGGGTGAGAAATTTAGTGTTTAGACAGATACAGAGATTGGCCAGGGAACCAGCCTATGCCCCCATATGCATCCTAGGACCTTTGAATATCATTTTTGCTAAGAATCAGTTCACCTGAAACTTATAGGTGCAGTTTACCTGGACCACAGACAACAGTAGCTCATTTTAGCAGCAGTTGCTTTCCTCCCAGTAAAGGACATGTAATTATAGTTATCAACTTATATGATAGAGCAATGTCCCTCTGGACCCAATATGGCCAAATATTTGCACATTTTTTTGTGTTAAGATTTATATTGAATTCCCTGAAATTTTCATGAGTGGATGTTCATTTATTCCCTGGGTAACTGGATGGGAAGTAGGCCTCCTTTTTTCCAAGGCTTTGGGAGGGTAAACTTGATCACTAAGAAAGAATGGTGGAAAATAAGAGAAGGTTTGCCTTCATTGTCAGAGAGCAATAGAGACATGCAGAATCCCAGCCTCTTCCCTGGTTGCTCCAGAAAACCTTTTGCAGTCACTATAGCACCCACTGATCTTTCTGCCTCTGATCACTGGCTAGCACTGTCTGCCACTCAGATTGGCACTTAATTATATACTGCCTAAGGTGAAATCTCCCTCCCAAATTATAGGCCATTCCAAGTATACCCTTGTTCTCCCAACAAGAGCCTGACAAGACAGTTGATACATATTTCAGAGAGTCCAAGCCATAAATTAACCATTTGTTTTCCAGGATTTTCTAAACTATATTTCTGTACCCAGATCACCAGAAAATCTACATCGATTATTTATATTGCTTTAGTCTCCTCCCTCACCTCCAACCCCTTAAAATTGCCATTATAAAATTGTTTCATCATAAATGTTAGCTTGTGTTCATATTTCCCTTCGGTTGTGGTGCGTTTTTAAGTGAAAACTATCCTAAATCCTTGGTAGAAGGAGGGAGCAGATACATAAATACCCAAAGTGTATTCCAAAGTGTTTAGAGTAGACAAAATTATTTCCATAGTTCAAGTTATATGAGGAAACGGAAGGGTTTGTTTATTGGGTAGGCTGGGAGCAGGGAGAGAAATAGATCTGAGGAAGTGTGGGGCTTTTGGATACTTGTGGCTTCTGAGGTGTCAAATTATATAGAAGTTGTGAAAAATAGAAAGGGCTATGAATATGGCAGGTTACTGGCTGCCTGGGAAAGGAAGCAAAAACTCTCTTCCTCTATTTTGTCTCTTCTAAATGTTTCCCTGGTTAGCCACCCTAAATTGAGCTGGTGCTGTCTCCCTTCCAGCTTCAGGACACCCCCAATAGACATTTTGGCTGCAGTTTTCTTGGAACTCTGGTGTATGTTTGCCTGCTTTCATATAAATAATTGCAGTAGCATGGGAATATCCTGCAGCCATCATAGGTGACACCTTTGGTACATGTGCCCAGCATTTAATGTCCTGGAATACAATACACTGTTACTTTATATGTGATCTGCGTGCTTGGAATCTGACATACCTTTCTGGTCACCTTAGTCACTTTTTGTAATCCTAACCATGGGATTGAAGCTCATTTTAAATATGTAATAGAGTGAGATCCTGATCTCCAAGTCTCTTTCAGACTCTGGCACTATGAGTCTGTCAGTGACCAAGAGCTGAGAGAGATTTTTCAGCTGACTGTAGCTATAATGTGGAGGTGGCAAGATTCTGGCATTACCTATTGCTCATGACTCTGTGCTTCTGGGAATCAGTAGAAACTGTGTTACCATTTTTCTCTTAGAGTAAAAGCAATGTGTGGAAATCATATATCACAAATAAATTAATGGGTGGTTATTTGCTCTATAAAATGACTCACAGAGATTTCTTTAAATAACAAGCTCCTCTGGTGTGCTTAAAACATGGGTCAATTTATTTAAAAAAAACCTTTTCACTTGCAGCACATTTAGGGACAAGTCTGTAATATAAAGAAAGATACATATGCAGGATGGTTTGGGGTTTGGTTTTGTATGTAACAGCCTTCACTTGTCCAAATGAATTAACTTCTATCTTTGTCCAAGAAAGTTTTATTTTACCTTTGGGAGCTGAAGGTAATTGGATTAGGATTCTTAAGAAAATCAACAGAAAAGTACCATTCATTCTGCCTGCTGTGGTGGTCTAAGACAAATAGATTCTTGTTGTAGGGGAGTCATGATGGTCTCAATGGTCCTTTTTATGCACTTTTCCCCTGGGAATGTTAACAGAAAGTATGGCATTTAAAATTTTTTTGCTGGAATATCTAGACTCTCAAAAAAAAAAAGTCAGAAACCTCTGGTAATATGTGAAAACATAGAAAAGATCTGCAGTTCTCAAAGACAAAAGATAACTTTCTTGAACATCCCAGTAAAATTAGTACATACGTAGCCTTAATTCTTCGTGAAGTCAATATTAAGAACTTTTGGAGTATAAGTTACTCTAAAAGTCAGGAGACCATCATTAATTTACTGTCTTGTTCTGCCTTTTAAGTCAAGCCCATATGTGCTCAGTTGTGAGGCATGCTGAGACTCAGCAGAATGAGGGAGGAGGCCAAGATTGAGCTAGACCAGGATTAAGGCTCTCACCTAATGATATCCAGCTATCCAAACCCCAGCATCTGAAGAGGTGGGATAAGTTTCACCTTGAACTGGGTGGGAATATATGTCCACAGGGTCTCATCTGATGGTTTGGGCCTAGTAGCACAGGTAGAATTAAGAGCTAGGCATATGGCAATAGCACGCTTTGGGGTAGATGGGTGAGAATGGATGTCTACCAGTTTCAGCTAGATTTCAGCTAGTATCTAGGAAGAGAGAGAGACAGGTATAGTGCAAGAGGAAAAGGAGTGGCTAGAGGTAGATGAGGACTAAGAGACCTAGCCAAGCTGGTTTGGGCTCCAGGTCCTGCAGAAGTCATTGGGCATGATTTGGGAACTATGGAAGAAGCACAATCATGCAACTAATAATAATAGCTGCTTTTAATTAGTCACTTATTGCATGTCATGGATTAACAATTCTATGTGGTAGTTGGCTAGTTTTTCTGTCATCAAATACATAGTCACTTTTCCAATACTAACTAATTCTGCAATTCTCTGAAACCAAATGGGTGTCCAACAATTTGATTCAGTTCTGACACTCACTATTCAGAATTAACTCAGATTTCACAGGTCAAGGGCTCAGTCTCACAAGACTGCTGCTACTTCAGATGTTAGCCACAAATGGGGTTCCCAGGCGATACATACTTCTGCCTGGCTGATTACTATTTTAGATGTTCCTATGATCTACCCACCAGGTTTGATAGTTGAGTAAAATGACTCACAAAACCCAGGAAAGCACTTTGCTTATGATTACTGGTTTATTATAATGGATGCAACCCCCGAACAGCAAAATGGAAGAGATACATAGAGCAAGGCGTGGGTGAGGGAGCACCAAGCTACCCTGCCCTCTCTGGGTTTGGCACTCTCCCAGCATGCCATGTTCAACAACCTGGAACCTCTCCAAGTCTCCTTTTTCAAGAATTTTTATAGACCTCGATCTTCAGTCCTCCCTCCCCTCTCCCTGGAGGCCCTCTTGGGAGGCCAGGGAGTAGGGCTGAAAGTTTCAACCCTTTAATCACATGTTTGGTCTTTCTGTTGACCAATCTCCAACATAAAGCTATGTAGGGGCCCCAACTTTGGTCAATCATTTACATACATAAACTCAGGTGTTGAAAAAGACTTCTTATGAATAACAAAAGATACTACTACCACTCAGAAAATCCCAAGGATTTTGGGAGCTTTGTGACTGGAATCTGGGACCAAGGCAAATATATTATTATCCTATTGGTAGGTATTTATTTTATCTTACATATTAGGAATCTTTGGCACAAGGAAATGAAGGAACCTGCTGAAGGTCACATAGGTGGGAAATAAGTGGTAGAGCTACTAATTGAACCCACATCTTGCTGCTGTCAAAGCCCTGCATTTAACCAGCATATCCTGCTTATACCATACAGTGTATGTCATGGCAGAGGCTGGAGGGATGGATTGGTGAGGCGCAGGTGGCTCCGTACCCATATACAATTGTTTAGGATAGTCAATGCCTTTAGGTATTAGACAATGGAGAAAAGAAAATTCCCAAGTTAACAAAGCAAAAATTAAAGCTCAGCTGTGCTAAAAATCCAACATTCCAAAGGTAATAATGTAGAAGACCATTTTTATGTTTCTTTTAAATTTAGGGATGACTGGAATCTATATGACTCACAGTCACATTTTTGGGGGAGTGGGGGAGCTGATCTCCAATAGCAAGGGGAAGTTGAGTTCATCACATCTTTGTGGAATGCATGCCGGCTTTTTGCCAGGCCCTCTGGCAAACAGTAATACCCAAAAACAACAATACCCAGAGGGAAAAAAATTTAAATGAAGAATAAATCATGCAAAATCAAAACCTGTAATAAGATTATATAGGCCAGTGATGAGCATGTCAAAATGTGTCAACCCCTAAAGATCTAAACAAGTATTTAGGAAGCTCCAACACCCAACCACCAGTCATTGACTTGTGGAATTACCCTTGCCTGCCATAAGTAATGAGCTCCCTGAGCCTTATTTTCTCAGCCCCTTTGGTTGTCCAAGCGGTAGGAAGGTCCTGAAAGTTGGTTCAGTCTAGAATGGTTGTTATCCAAGGAGTCATGAAGCTCCATTTCCAATAAGGAGAGGAAAAGTTGTAGTTACCCATTTGGCCAGTTATTCTGCAGCTGTTCACTGAATACTTACTGAGAGCCAGATACTCTGCTAGGTACATTTGAGAAAAAAACATAGGTTATTATCAGGAAGAAAATAATAACTGTGTTAGATGTAAAGGACTAGGCAGGTATGGGAGTGGAGGAGTAGCAGAACTAGCAGAGTTTAGAATTGAATAGGGCAGGGTCCTGGTCTACATAAGTCAAGCAGTTAAGAATATATCCTTTTAAGGAAGGCATGAATGCTTCAAAAATGTTAATGGTGAACATGCATCTCAAATTGTTAGGGCAGTACTTTTTTACGTATTTTTTTAAAGCACTTTTTCACAGTCTTGAACTCAATGGAGTCTATTCAAGTATAAGGATACGTCCTGAGGCAGCGGGTACGGGGAAGGGCAAGAGCACTGGAGCAGGATGAGGAGCATGGAGATTTGGATGTTAATTCAAGTTCTGCAACTTTTTGTATGATTTGGAGCAAATCACTTAACCTAGCTTGTAGATGGCCCCTCTGGAATTAGAGTAAACTTTTACTATTGTTTTCTTATCCCCACTTTTCAGATGAAGAAATTGAGGTATAGAGAGGATGGCCACTTTCCCCACACAGCAAGAGAAAGGAGGCTTTTTAAAGAAGTGCTGGGTGCTCCTGGAGCCATGGTAGATTGGGTTTTGATTTGATTCATTTTTTTCCAAACAAGCAAGGCAGAACCTTAAACTAACTCCAGAATTCTGTTTTTTCCTTCTCCCAACTTCTCTCTCTTATTCTGGCTCTCTGTGGTAAAGAATTTCAACACTATCCTGGACCACAGGATAGTCTGAGTTGAGAAACCATGAGGTCCCTTCCAGCTCCAAAATTCCATAATTTTGTGTCACTGTAAATGTGGGCTTTTGAGTCATTAATTTTGTCCTGTAAAGATTGATTGGAAGTCAGCCAGAAGGCATGCGTAGGCCAGATACAGGGGATAGAGTTGGCCAAGTAAAAAACTCTGCAGAGAATACTGGAATTAGAGAGAGGGTAATTGTATCTAAGTTGATGGAAACAGAATGAATTTGGGTATCTCATCTGTCCAGAAAGAGATTCGTTAAAAGGAAAAACTCATGGTTATTACTGTTATTGTTAGTTACCTTTATAGAATCACTGACTGTTTGGTGTCAAACAAGGTTCTCTATATAAGTTACATATTTTATTCTTCCAATAAACTTTTATTATTTTCTTATCCCCACTTTTCAGATGAGGAACCTGAGGCATATAGAGGATGGATACTTTCCTTACACTTCAGGAGAAAGGAGTCTTGTTAAAGAAGTGCTGGGTGCTCCCAGAGCCATGGTAGATTGGGTTTGAGGTGATTAAAAAGAGTATACCTTGGGTTTGAGACAAAAATAGGATCTGGAACCTTCCAAGGAGGGATTGAGTGTCTCCAGTGACTGGGTTAAGTGGTAGCTGATTATTTTGGAGGAAAAACAGTAAGAATCTGATGTTTAGAATCAGACATATGTGCAAAGGTAACAAATTTGTTTTGTTTTGCGGTCCCATCATTTTCTTCAAATGATCATTTTTGTTTTTATTGTGAATGTTAGTAATGGAATACATAAACTGTATTTCTATGGCTTGCCTGTAGAGAGGAATGCCCCATTTCTGTGCAGACATGTTTACCCACAGAGATAAATTGTTTAGTTTGATGATAATTCCTCTTTAGGGAGGCACTGTACTAAATTTATTGGCTTATTTGATGTTCACTACAGTTGGAGCCACTTAAATTCATTGATCTTTAGAGCTATGCTTTGTAGCTTATATCTGGGCAGCAATCAATAAATTTTATATTTAGTGTGAATTAAACTATAACCAAAAGATGGAGTGCTTCTTTGTCAAGACTCTTTATTGTAAATAGAATTTATGCTTTCTCTGTAGTAATCAGAATAAATGGAAAAGGAAAGTTTTCAGTATTCCCACTGTACTCTCAGAAAATTCACACCTACTCATTCACAGTCAGGTTAGGAGGAGGCATAGTGTAATTCAATTTATCACAAATATTAAATTGATAAATTCCACTTAAGTGTGATAGAAATTATTTAGGGATATTATACTCACCATCTTGCTGTATTTCAAAAGATCTTTCCAAAAATCTCTTATTAAGTATATTTAGAGAAAAATGCATGTTTTAATACATGCTTAACTACATAAATGAGCTTCACTGTTGATGAATATGTAACTTCCCTTATGTGTTTTATGTGTGTTTCCTGCTGAAACATCTATTTCCTCAGATAGCTAATGGATGCTAATAGGAGAGTATATACTATTTATTAATTTGTTTATATATTGATTGTAAAGCACTCTATTCCACTCATATAAAGTAATTTTCAGAATTCTCAACAAGATTATAAAATCCTGTTAACCAGATCAGCTTCTGTCACTTTGGATCATCCTAAGAACTCCAGTAATTCCTCGTAGTTTCCCTGTAGTTTTTTGTAATTCTCTCTGAGCTCACTGAGCTCATTGAGCTTCCTTAGAACCGTTGGTTTGAACTCAGTATCTGATAGTTTATTTGCCTCTATTTCATTTAGTTCTCTTTGTGGGGATTCCTCCTTTTCCTTTGACTGGGGGCTGTTTCTCTGTCTTCCCATTATTTGTGAGATTCTTCTCTTTTGCTTCTTCTTCTTAAATTGGTCTGTCTTGATTTCCTGACTTTGTGGTGGGAGACCGCAGTTTTTACTTTCTGGATCTGCCTCTGATGATGTCAGATTTTGACCCTGTCTGACCTTAGGCAGTCTGTTTGAGACTTCCAGGAATCTACTGTTGGGGGCTGTCTTCTTCAGCTGTTAATCTAGTCACTCTGCGGTCAGTAGGTAGGCTTAAGACACCACAGGGCAGGGCAGAGTCCCTCCTGTGGGGGGGCGGTTATTGGGCCCTTTCATGCTGCTGTCACTCAGGGGAGTAGTCTGCCTGAGTCAGATGGCTGGTGCCATATGGGGGAGGAGTCAGCACATGGATCCCGGCAGCCACTCTCTCTGTTCTCTCCACAAAGCCTCTATCTCTAGTCTCTCCCCAAGTGTCGCTAGACCACTCTGTGCCCCTTTTTGCTAGGGATCTACTATTTGTGGCTGTCACTCTGTAACAGCAGTCAAGCTTTAGTACTACCAGGCCAGGGCAGATTCTTCTAGGGGCAGAGTTATTGGGTTCTCTCATGCTGTTGCTACTCAGCGGAGTGGTCTGCCTGAGCCAGATGGCTGCTGCCGTATGGGGAAGGAGTCAGCACTGAGATCCCGCCAGCTACTCTCTCAGTTCTCTCCCCAAAACCTCCTTCCCCAGTCTCTCTTCAGGCATCTCTAGACCACTCTGCCCCTGCCTTTGCCATAGACCAGGGTGAGTGGCTGCAAATTAAAATTTATGCATTGGCCCTTTAAACGGCTCTTTGTGTTTCAAGCCACCTGTCTCTGGCAGAGAGCAACCCTGCCGCTTTTCTCAGCTGGCTGTTTTCTGTGTACTTTTTGGGCTCTGGTGCTGTAGGTTGGAGATCCCCAGTTACGGTTTAGACCCTGCTCTTCTCAGGGGGATCCAAGTGGCTGTTTCAATATCCTTTGATGCTGCCGCCCAGAAGGCCCCACCTGCCTTCTCAAGTGTCTCCTGCACTCCTTACCAGTTAGGTTGTGCTAAAGCTTATTCTTCTGTCTGTCTGAGGTTATAAGGCTCCTTTCTTGCTATTGTTCAGTTATTTGTTCCAGGTGATTTCTCTACAATTCGGTTGTAATTTCAGATTTGTCCTGGGAGGAGGTCAGTGCGACTTCTACTCACTCCTCCGCCATCTTGATTCTCCTCTTTAATTGAAGTATCTTGATATAGGGTGATCATCCTGGATTATCTGGGTGAACTCAATGTAATTACAACCATTATTATAAGAGAATGTGGGAGGAGTCAAAGGAGGAGGTGGCAATATGTTGCTGGAAGCAGAGATTGGAGTGATGTGCTTTGAAGATAGAGGAAAGCGGTTTCAGCCCAAGGAATGCAGGCCATTAGAAGCTGAAGAATGGAAGGAGAAGGATTCTCCTCTAGAGCATGCAGAAGGAAACAGCCCTGTCAACATCTTGACTTTAGTCCAGTGTGACTGATTTCAAATTTCTGGCCCCATGAACTGTAAGAGAATTAGTCTATGTTTTAAATCACTAAGTTTGTGATAATTTGTTATAGAAGCATTAGGAAATTAATACATTATAAAATGAAGAAGTTGGACTAGGCAATCTCTAAGGTTATTTCCAGCTTTAGTGGTCTGTGATCAAGTATAAATCTAGAATAAATATTTTAATGGAGAGGAATAGGAACTGTCTGAATGGATTGAAAAGAAATATGCTATGAAAAGTAGGTTTAGTCTAGGGGACCACATACAGTTTTGCCCACACATGACAGAATTGACTAATAATAATAATAAAAAAAACTGTGGAAGAGATGAAATCATTGAAATATAATCATAAATTGTTATCAGCAAACTTTACAGTGGCTTGTTCTCTCAAAGGAATCAAAGGTTAGAAGATGAACACCATCAAACTATATCCTCTCCAAAATTTATATCTTCAATTGTATTGTAAGTCTGTTAGGTCAGAGATGCATGGAGTAGGAGGAGGAGCCTCAGAGTTCTGGACAGTGCCTTTTAGGGCTGGCGTTCACATGAGACAACCTTGAGGTTGAGCTAGTCAAAAGGACATTGACTGATCAACAGTCTGCTGGGGTGAGGGTAGACGTCAGAGTAGCAAAGCAGTTTTTAATTGTGACTGAAAGGTCTTATGTATTTGTACCTATGGTGGACTAATGAACTGTATTCATGCCTGGTCTAGATGTCAGAGAATTTTTAAAAAATTACTGCCTTTACTTCCCTTTATACCTAGATGCTTAATTCCACCTGAAGGCCCTCAAAGGAAAAATGGCAAAGGGAACAAATTGGTTAAGTAGAGAATGGACTATGGGAGAAATTTACTCATTTTCTTTCTTCTTTGTAAATTTCAATTACTTCATTTTTTTCAAATACATTTGTCTCTGCCTTCCGGCCACCACTTTCCCTTGTCGCTTCCCCCCCTCCCTCCCTCAATCCTTCCCATTTGTTTTTTTCCATGAGTCCTTGCTATATGTTCCATGACTTTCCCCTTCCCTTCCTTTTCCCCCGCCCCCCTCTCCCTCCTTCCCTCTTGTCTCTGTTGGTTTCTTTTCCTTTCAGTATTGCTGGTCTTATTTTCCTTGAATCTTTGTATTGTTGGTTAGGTTCTGCTTATAAGGGAGATCATATGGTATTTGTCTTTCGGCCCCTGGCTTATTTCACTTAGCATGATGCTCTCCAGTTCCATCCATGCTGTCACAAAGTCTAGTAGTTCTTTTATTCTTTCTGCTGCATAATGTTCCATTGTGTAAATGTACCATAGTATTTAGGCCCAATCATCTACTGATGGGCACGTAGGTTGCTTCCAACACTTGGCTACTGTAAATTGAGCTGTTATGAACACTGGGGTGCATAGGTTCTTTTGAATTGCTCTTTTGGTGTTCTTAGGGTATAGTCCCAGCAGAGGAATCACTGGATCAAAAGGCAGTTCCATTTTCAGCTTTTTGAGGAAATTCCTCACTGCCTTCCACAATGGCTGCACCAGTCTGCATTCCCACCAACAGTGTACTAGTGTTCCATTTTCTCCACAGCCTCGCCAGCACCTGCTGTTTGTTGATATGTTTATGATGGCCATTATCACCAGTGTGAGGTGGTAACTCATTGTGATTTTGACCTGCATTTCTCAGATGGCTAGTGATGCCAAGTATCGTTTCAAATGTCTCTGGGCCCTCTGTATCTCCTCCTTGGAAAAGCGTCTGCCCAGGTCCTTTGCCCATTTTTTTGATTGGATTGTTTGTCCTCTTGGAGTGGAGTCCAGTGAGTTCTTTATATATCTTGGAGATCAAACCTCTATCTGATGTATCATTAGCAAATATATTTTCCCATAGTGTTGGCTCCCTTTTCATTGTGCTGATTTTTTCTTCAACCATGCAGAAGCTTCTTATTTTGATGAGGTCCCACTTGTTTATTCTTTCCTTTATAACCCTTGCTTTAGGGGACATATTGGTGAAAAAATTGCTGCATGGGATATCTGAGAGTTTCCTGCCAATGTTCTCCCCTAGGACTTTGATGGTGTTGCGACTTATATTTGGGTCTTCTATCCATATTGAGTTTATTCTGTATATGGTGTCAGCTGATGATCAAATTTCAATTTTTTGCATGTAGCTGTCCTGCTCTCCCAACACCATTTGTTGAAGAGGCTATTATTACACAAATTTATGCGTCTGCCCCCTTTGTCAAACATTAGATGCCCATATAGACCTGGGCTTTTTTCTGGGCTTTCTATTCTGTTCCACTGGTCTATGGGTCTGTTCTTGTGCCAGTACCAGATTGTTTTGAGTATAGTGGCTTTGTAGTAGAGTTTGATGTCCGGTATTGTGATCCCTCCTACTTTGTGTTTCTTTCTCAAAATGGCTGAGGCTATTCGGGGTCTTTTATGGTTCCATGTAAATTTTTGAAATGTCTGTTCTATTTCTGTGAAATACGTCATTGGTATCTTAATAGAGGTTGCGTTGAATCTATAAATTGCTTTGGGTAGTATGGACATTTTGAGGATATTAATTCATCCAATCCATGAGCATGGTATATGCTTCCATTTATTTGTGTCTTCCTTAATTTCTTTCTTCAATGTTGTATAGTTTTCAGCATACAGGTCTTTTACTTCCTGGGTTAAATTTATTCCTAGGTATTTTATTTTTCTTGTTGCTATATCGAATGGTATTTTTTTTCTCATTTCTTCTTCTTCTCTTTCATTGCTGGTGTACAAAAATGCCTTTGATTTCTGAATATTGACTTTGTATCCTGCTGTTTTGCCAAATTTACTTACTAGGTTGAGTAGTTTTTTGGTGGAGTCACAGGGTTTTCTATGTACACTATCATGTCATCTGCAAACAATGATAGTTTTACTTCCTCCTTTCCTATCTGGATGCCTTTTATTTCTTTTTCTTGTCTGACTAGGAGTTTCAATACGATAAAGAAAAGAAGTGGTGAAAGCGGACATCCTTGTCATGTTCCCGATCTTAGTGGGAAAGCTTTTAGTTTTTGCCCATTGAATATGACGTTGGCTGTAGGTTTTTCATATACCGCTTTAATTACATTGAGGAATGCCCACTTTATTCCCATTTTGCTCAGTGTGTTGATCATAAATGGGTGCTGTACTTTATCGAACGCTTTTTCTGCATTTATTGAGATGATCGTGTGTTTTATGTCTTTCCTTTTTTTATGTGATGTATTACATTTATTGACTTGCGTATATTGAACCATCCCTCCATCCCTGGGATGATTCCCACTTGATCATGGTGGATAATCTTTTTAATCTATTTATGAATGCGGTTTGCCAATATTTTGTGGAGGATTTTAGCATCTATGTTCATCAGCGAAATTGGCCTGTAGTTTTCTTTCCTTGTAGGGCCTTTATCTGGTGTTGGGATCAGCGTGATGCTGGCCGCATAGAGAGTCTGGGAGTCTTCCCTCCTCTTGGATTTTTTGGAATAGTCTGAGAAGGACAGGGGTTAGCACTTCCTTAAATGTTTTGTAAAATTCTCCTGTGACACCGTCTGGCCCTGGGCTTTTGTGTGCTGGGAGTTTCTTGATGACTGCTTCAATTTCCCCAGCTGTTATCGGTCTGTTCAAACTTTCTGTTTCTTCCTCCTTCAGTGTTGGAAGATTATACTTTTCTAAAAACTTGTCCATTTCATCAAGATTTTCAAATTTCTTGGCATATAATTGTTCATAGTAGTTTCTGACAATCCTTTGTATTTCTGTGGTATCAGTTGTCATTTCTCCTCTTTCATGTCTGATATTATTAATTTGGGTCCTCTCCCTTTTTTTCTTGATGAGTCTGCTTAAAGACTTGTTGATTTTATTTATCTTTTCAAAGAACCAGCTCCTGGATTGGCTGATCCTTTGAATTGTTCTTTTTGTCTCTATGTCATTCAGTTCTGCTCTAATCTTGACTATTTCCTTCCTTCTACTTGCTCTGGGTTTATTTGTTGTTGTTTCTCCAGTTCTTCAAGTTGTAGTGTTAGGTCTTTTATTTGAAATGTTTCTATCTTTTTTAGGTAAGCCTGTATTGCTATGAACTTCCCTCTCAGGACTGCCTTTGCTGTGTCCCATAGGTTTTGGACTGTTGTCTGTTCATTTTCATTTGTTTCCAGAAATTTTTTGATTTCTTCTCTTATCTCATTATTGACCCATTCCTTGTTTAATAGTCTACTGTTCAGTCTCCATGAGTTTGCCAGTTTTTGAAGTTTCTCTTTGAGGTTGATTTCCAGTTTCAAGCCGTTGTGGCTCGAGAAAAAGTTTGGTATTGATTCAGTTTTCCTGAATTTGCTGAGGTTTGCTTTGTGTCCTATCATGTGGTCTACCTTTGAAAAACTTCCATGAGCATTTGAAAAGAATGTATATTTTTCTTCTTTGGGATGTAAGGTTCTATATATGTCAGTTAAGTCTCTTTGATTCAGTGCATCATTCAGCTCCACAATATCCTTGTGGATGTTTTGTTTGGAAGATCTGTCCATTTTTGACAGTCGGTTGTTGAAATCCCCTACTATCAGTGTGTTGCTGTCTATATATATTTTTTGAATTCATCCATAATTTTTCTTTTATATTTAGGTGGTCCTATGTTGGGTGCTTATAAGTTTACAATGTTTACGTCTTCTTGATGGATTCTTCATTTAAATATTATACACTGTCCCTCTGGGTCTCTTTATATGGCCCTTGTTTTGAAATCTATTTATTTGATATAAGTATTGCAGCCCCTGCTTTCTTCTCTTGCCCATTTGCTTGGGATATTTTTTTCCATCCATTTACTTTCAATCTGTGTAGGTCTTTTGTTCTGAGGTGGGTCTCTTCTACGCAGCATATGTGTGGGTCATGTTTTTTATCCATTCAGCCATCCTGTGTCTTTTCATTGGGGTAATTAGTCTAATTACATTGAGAGTTGTTACTGATAGAAACCTATTCATTTTTTCTCTTTGTACCTGTGTTTTTCTCTTTCTCACTCTTTTCCTTCATCTTCTTAAACCTGGTCCCTTTAGCATATCTTGTAGTCCTGGTTTGGTAGAGTAGTGTTCTTTTAGCCTTCTTTTGTCTGGGAAACTCTGTATTTCCCCTTCTATTTTCATTGAGAGCCTTGGTAAGTAGAGCAGCCTTAGTTGTAGGCCCTTGCTTTTCATAACTTGGAATATTTGATGCCATTCCCTTCTGGCTTGTAGTGTTTCTGTTGAGAAGTCAGCTGCTAGGTCTATGGGAGCTCCCTTGTATGTTACTCCCTGTTTCTCCCTTGCTGTCTTAAGGATTCTCTTTGTCTTTGATAGTTGTCATTTTAATGATGTGTCTTGAAGTGGACCTCCTTGGGTCCCTCTTGAGTGGTGCCCTCTGTGCTCCTGGACCCATGAGACCTTTTCTCTCTTTAAATTGGGGAAATTTTCCATCATTTCTTTTTCAAAGAGCTTATCTATCCCTTGCTCCTCTTCTTCTCCTTCTGGTATCCCTATTATACATATATTTTTGCATTTCAGGTTGTCCTGCATTTCCCTAAATGCCTCTTCATTCTTTTTTAGTCTTTTTTCCATTTCTTGTTCTTTCTGAGAGCTTCTTTCTTCCTTCTCCTCCATCTCACTGATTCGATCCTTGGCTTCATCCAGCCTGCTTTGGATTCTTTCTACTGTGTTCTTCAATTCACAAATGGTATTCTTCATATCCTCTTGTGTCTTCTTGACAGTTTCTATATCCTTTTCCAGGTTAGTGTATTTTTCTGTTAGATCCTGATAGTTTCTCTGCAGTTTCTCGTAGTTATCTGTGAGCTTGCTGAGCTCATTGAGCTACCTTAGAGCCATTGTTTTGAATTCAATATCTGGTAGTTCCCTTGCCTCTATTTTATTTAGCTCTCTCTGTTGGGATTCCCCTTTTCCACTCATTTGGGGGAACTTCTTTTTCTTCCTATTTTTGTGAGAGTCTATTAATTAATTAATTAATTAATTTTTTGCTTCTGCTTCAGTTGATCCATCTAGATTTCCTGACTTTGTGGATTAAGCTTCTACTGCAGTAGGTGGGTTTTTATTTATTATTTTGTTCTTTACTTTTCTTTCTGGGTCTGCCTCTGATGATGTCAGTTTTTTACCCTATCATACCTTTGTCATTTGTTTGAGACATCCAGGAATCCACTGTCTGTGTGTGACTCCTGCTTTGGGTAGCTGTGTGACCCCTTCAGTCAGGGATCCACTATTTCTGTGGATTGCTCTGCACTCTCACACCGGTTCTTTGAGTGCCCTCTCCTGCCCTGGGATCACCGTACTTGCCTGACCTCACGCTTGCCTGGCGCTTGGCGCGTGCCTCGGCACTGGTCAGTTTAGGGTTTTCTATTGTTTGCTTTCCCACTTCTGCCTCTTTGGAGGCGCAGTTGCCTGCACAAATGGGTACTCTGGAATGAGAGGGAGTCCATTCCGGGGATCTCAGATATTTCTCCAGTTCTTTCCCCAACCCCTCTGTCTCCAGTCTCTTCCCAAGGGTTTCTATGCAGCTGTGTGTCCCCTTTGGCCAGAGATCCTCTATTTCTTCCAGCCAGTCTGCACTCAGCCCCTAGTCCACACACACACACACAAGGTTAATTAATTCTCTTATGCCTGGGCGAGGTGGTAGCTGCAGAGTGGGAGGTGAGTTATGACCAGGGCTCTGCTGGCCACCGTCTCTGTTCTATTCACAAGTTTTCCTCGCCAATCTTTCCTCAGGCACCAGCCCACTCTCCTGCCACCTCTACCCAGAGATCAAGGAAGGTGGCTGCCACTGCAAATTTTTGCATTGGCCCTTTAAATGTCTCTTTGCATCCCCAGCCACCTGTCTCTGGCAGAGAGCACCCCTAAGCTTTTCGGGGTTGCATTCTGTCTGTGCGTTTTCCTAATTTCAGCTGCTGTTGTCTAGGGGTCCCTGTTTATGGTTCAGACCCTATTCTTCTCAGGGGGATCCAAATGGCCGTTTCAATGTCCCTCTGGTGCTGGTGCCCGTGGGCGCCCAGCCCACCCTCTCGAGCCTCTACTGCACTTCTCACCCATTGGGATACGTGAGAGTTGAATCCACTGTCTGTCCGCAGCTGCAAGGCTCCTCTCCCTCTATTGTTCCATTGTTTTCCAGGTGATTCCTCCACTATTTAGTAGCAATTCCAGTTTGGTCTTGGGAGGAGGTCTGTGTGACTCCCATTTACTCCTCTGCCATCTTTTACTCCTGTGGCTAGTTGTAGAGACTACGAGTAGGGCAGATAATCAGATAGAATCTGTCTGAGAATGGCAATGTTGGCTTCTGTTCAGAGAAGCTAGTCAAACTTTGGGTGAACAATTAGAGGGATCATCAGTCTGACTGTGACAGCTGGAATGAAGAACAACTTAAAGAGGAGGGTTGGTGTCTGGGACATGATTTTCTTACTACAGATGCATCCTCAGTGTCTCCTATGCCCAGGAAGAACACAGCAACCAGTGACGACAGGCTTAACCCTCATTTTCTCTTCCTTCCTTCCTTCCTTCCATCCAAGCATTCATCCAGCAGATATGGTTTGAGTACTTGTTCAGGGCAAGGCTATGTTCTATGTGCCATAGAATATCACGATGAACTGGACACAAAACCTAAGGTTGAGTGGGAGAATTATAAAATGTGTCTAATACCTAATAGAAAGTGATATGTGCCTTAAGAGAGATATCACAAAGAGCTAAGTGTATAGAAATATCACTGCCTACCCAATAATTTGTATCATCTTATCTTAAAAGATACTTACCAAACAGGATCATAGCATCTTCTAAAATCTACCCTCAGGGTGACTATTTATTGTACAGATAAAATCAACTGGAGAACATAAATATATTTGTGTGTGTATGTGTTACTTGTGGTATTTTCTATCATGGAATAGATAGATCTATATCACTGGGGATTTTAAGTAAAAAGGAAATAACATTGTTGCCTGATTTCCTGAGTTAGCATTTATCTAACGAATAGGACAGAAAAAGAACCTGAGATCTAAATAGGCATTGTCCTTTGAGCTGTATAGTGCATGAGGATTTGTAGGGGATCAGAATGCTCTAACTCTGGATAAAAGAATTAAATATAAGTTGCAACACCATAAAAGTCCTAGAGGAGAACATTGGCTGGAAACTCTCAGATATCCCACACAGCAATTTTTTCACTGATGTGTCCCCTAAAGCAAGGGACATAAGGGAAAGGATAAACAAGTGGGACCTCATCAAAATAAGAAGCTTCTGCACGGTGAAAGAAAACATCAGCAAAATGAAAAGGGAGCCAGCCGTATGGGAAAATATATTCACTAATGATACATCAGAGAGAGGTTTGATCTCCAAGATATATAAAGAACTCACTCGACTCTACTCCAAGAAGACAAACGATCCAATCAAAAAATGGGCAAAGAAACTGGGCAGACACTTCTCCAAGGAAGAGATACAGAGGCCCCAGAGACATATGAAAGGATGCTCTGCATCCCTAGCCATCAGAGAAATGCAGATCAAAACCACAATGAGACATCACTTCACACTGGTTAGAATGGCCATCATAAACAGATCAACAAACAACAGGTGCTGGCGAGGCTGTGGAGAAAAGGGAACCTTAGTACTTGTTGGTGGGAATGCAGACTGGTGCAGCCACTATGGAAAGCAGTGTGGAATTTCCTCACAAAGCTGCA
Source organism: Pteronotus mesoamericanus (assembly GCF_021234165.1). NCBI lineage: Eukaryota > Metazoa > Chordata > Mammalia > Chiroptera > Mormoopidae > Pteronotus > Pteronotus mesoamericanus. The sequence goes on from NW_026555203.1 coordinate 1,733,117, forward strand.
AATGGAACTGCCTTTTGATCCAGTGATTCCGCTGCTGGGACTATACCCTAAGAATCCCAAAATGCCAGTTCAAAAGAACCCATGCACCCCAATGTTCATAGCAGCACAATTCACAATAGCCATATGTTGGAAGCAACCTAAATGCCCATCAGTAGATGATTGGATCAAAAAAGTATGGTACATTTACACAATGGGAACTACACAGCAGAAAGAAAAAAAGAGCTACTACACTTCGCGACAGCCTGGATGGAACTAGAGAGCATTATGCTAAGCGAAATAAGCCAGGGGGCGAAAGACTAATACCATATGATCTCACCTATAAGTGGAATCTAACCAACAAAACAAACAAGCAAGGAAAATATAACCAGCGACATTGAAAGAAAAAAGAAACCAACAGAGTCAAGAGGGAAGGAGGGAGGGGTGGACGGGGGAAGGGAAGGGAAGCGTCCAGTCAAGGAACATATAGCAAGGACTCATGGACAAAGCCAAAGTGGGGAAGGATTAAGGGAGGGAGGTGGGAGAGGGAGCAGGGGAAAGTGGTGGTGGGAAGGTGGAGACAAATGTATTTGAACAAAAAATAAAAATTAAAAAAAAGATAAAAAAACCCCAAAACAAAATGTGGTACCTCCAAATATGTCACTTTGGCATCAGGATTATTTTGAGTTGAAAGCACTTGAGATTCAACAGATGACGAAAGAAGCCTTCCTGGAGCCTCTGTTATCTCACTAAAAGTCTCCTGAGAAATGAATAAGTCCTCTTTCGTAGGAAAGTTTATGGCTATGAAGAAGATGAAAAGGTGACGCCAGGGAGGACATGCACAAACAAATCTTACTCCATTAGTTGCCCCCAGGTATTTACCTTCCCACAGTTTTCTGCCTTCCAAATCCTTAAACCCTTTTCCTTTGTCTTGTTGTTTTTCTACAAATTTATTGTTCTCTATTAATATGCTTTATAAGCCCAAGTTCACACCTTTGAGTTACTCATTACTGAGTTTCTCCTGTGTATATGTGTGCTACATGTGTTAATAAACTCTGTTTTTCTTTTGTTAATCTGTCTTTTGTCAGTCTAATTTCCAGGGCCCCAGCTGGGCAACCTAGGAAGGTCATGGAAAAAAAGTTTTTTTCCTCCCTACAGAATATTGTCTGAATGTCTGTTTATTGAAAGCAGAAGTGACAACTCAGATTTGCAGACAGGTGATTTAAGTGAGTGGAGCAGAACAGATTATACTTTATTGAAATACATTTGTTTTGCATATTGAATACATAGCAATATTCTTCATTTCTTTAAAAAAGAGTTTCCACTTTTTCTTTAAATATGTGGTCTATATCACTTGTTTTCCTTCTTTTGTTAGTCACAGGGAAGAGAAATATTTCACCTTTTTTACTGGAAGAAAATAGTTGTTCAAATGTAATAATAAATGGTCCCTGATATTTAACTGCAGGGGAGGGGTAGAGGAGGCAACAGGGAATGGTGAGGAATGTGGCTACCTAGAGAGTGCACGTTCCATATAATGTAGACAGCTTCCAGTCCACTCTGGCCAATCATTGCCACAGGTGTATGGAACTAGTATTACCAGATTTTCAGATTATTCAAGAAAAGGTAGAGGTGTGGATTTTTATGTAAAATATTCCATTTTTCAAATGTTAGTAGCTTTTTAAAAAAGATGTATGACACTGTGTAGGTCACATAAAACAGGCTGTAGGCCTCCAGTTTGTGTCTTTTGATTTAACTAATTTATAAACTCTATGTTTTTGATCCTAGCTTCTATCACTGCCAAGCATAGATTCTCATGTCTTGGTTTGAAATGAGGGTAAGAAGAGAAGCAAGCCTCTTGTTAGAGGTAAAGAATGAATGTGAAGGAAAGATAATTAGAGAGGAAAAAGAAAAAAAACTGGATACTTTGTCTCCTTGCCAAATAAATATTGCCTGTGCTGTTTCTCCTGTGGAGCACCCAATATGTTAATGTCTGTGGATGGTAATTACAGTTTTTGAACAATAAGTTGGGATACATGATCTGACAGTGAGATACAATATTTTAAATGTGGAAATGTCCAGGACAATATGGGTCACACATGTCCAGGACAATATGGGACACCTGGCAGACAACCTTATAAAAACACAACTGGAGTTCCTTCTAGGGACTCACTGTCTTGCCTTCTTTGCAGGTGACAGCCCCTGTCATAGGGTCTTTTGTGGTTTTGCTTTTTAATACCTCAATAACTACAACTCCTCTAGTGAAATGCAAATACAGTTGACCCTTGAACAATGTAGGGGTTAAGGGCACAGACAAAAATCTGCATATAACTTTTGACTCCCTGAAAACTTAACTATGTATACAGAGGCTCTGGTTCTCTGGCTCATCTTCAGAACAGTGAAGAATATGGTTTACTGTGCCTTGGCCTGCAATAGTCCCTTGTCAGCAGTGGAGAGAAAAGCCAGTGCAGGCCCCTTTCAAAGTGCTTCAATGAATTCGATTTAAAAAGGTTCTGCTTCTTTTTGGTGGTAGGGGAAGTGTGGGGGAAACTCTGCCTTCTCAGAGAAGGTTTGGACTGATCTGATTTTGGGGTTGATTAGTTTGGGATGGCTGCCTGAGACCAGGCTGAGGCTGAACCTTGCCAGGGCAGCTGCAAAGGGAGGGAGACTAGAAGAGAGCAGTGGTGCCATGGGAAGGTCTGGTCTCTGAGTCTTAGCTCAAACTGAAAAGAGTTTCGAGGCCAGGTTACTCTATGTGAGTCCAGGAGTGGTGGCTACCTGGAAGAATGGTAGAGTATATTCCCTTCTCACAGGTACTCAAAAATTAAAATTATTTTAGATCTGCTGGTCTCACAAAACTTATACTGAATTAGGCCCACTGGCTACCAGTTGGAGCCCGGGTCTGGACCCCCTTTCAGGGCCCTCGCTCTGATCTATAATTCTTTGGTAGTACTTTTAAAACTCAAACCGAAAGGAGGTCAAGTGGGTGTGTGGCAGATGGCATCTAGAGAGAAATGCTGCTGCTCTGAGAGAATACTGAAGAGAAACCAGAGACTGGCCAGGTTTCCACTTCTCTTCCCACACAGGGCTTGCTTGCCCTTCTGCCTACACCCCATGGTCTTCCTGACTTTTTGTTTAAAACAATAAAACAATACTGTCCAAGGCCTTAAATCTGATCATATCTAAAGCTTTAAGAATAATTGTTCACACTAATGCTTTCCCCACTCGCCAACAAGCTAGGTGGGGCTTATTAGGTTGGATTTGTTGACAATCCTTGATTTGATTTTTCAAGTCCTGAAGAGTAATCTTGCACTGGAATGTGGTGTGAGGAAGGGTGAGGTAGCACTGTTTCTTGGACTTTGAATTCTTATTCAAGTCTGTTGAAATTGAGAATGTGGAGCAAGGTTTGTTTGTTTAATGGGGCTTTCCCTGACTACTTATTCACTCATTTCTAGTCTTTGCATGTTGGTGGTATTTGTTGACTGTTTCAGAATATGTGCATGCACTGAGTGGCTTGGCTACAAATGTGGGTTTTTTAAACTCATAAAATGTCAGAGCTAGGAGAATTGGAGGGGATCTTGTCCACCCAAGCCCTTGTTTTACAGATGAGGAGGAAGGCCCAGAGAGGGAAGTGACACAGTGATTTAGTGCTAGAACTAGCAGAAGAACTCAGGACTCCTATTGTTGTTGTTGTTGTTGTTGTTATTATTATTATTTCAATTCAGAATTCTTCAATTTTATTATTTCCTAATGTGCAATAGCTCTATACATCAGTTGTGGAGATCAGCCTCCCTCATTTATGAGTCTTTGACTTTCCTTCTCAGAAACAAATTAATATTAAATAAAATCCAACATGAATGATAGCTACTGTGGAAAACGTTGCTACTGAAAATTATGCTCCTAGCTGCAGGCTTATCATATACAAAAGGAGTTTTCAGAGTGAGTAATCAGTGGGAGCATTTAAGATATACATACATTTTGCAGGCATCACCATCCCTAATTGCTATTAGCACAGTTCTTTTAGTTTGCTAGATAACTGTAATTACAGTAACAGTTTTAAAAGTCTCATGTTTAAAAAATGATGTCATATTTTTTTAAATCTTAGTAGTGAGTATGGAGTAGGTGCTCAATAACTATATATAGAAAAATAAATGCTTCAGTGGAGTTCTGGGTTCTGCTGATCTGTCCATTGGCCCAGGCCTCCCAGGGGAAGATGCTGTTCTGTCCACATGCCCTGAGCTACAGGAAATGTGATGCCATTTCCTAGTGAAGCAGCAAAAACAAATGGCTCCAACTATGACATCTTTTCTGATGGCTTCTGCATACTGTAAAGAGAGGGCTTAGAAAATCCTACCTGATCAGCAAAATGTTCCAGGACAATGTTAAATGAAAGCATTACTGTAAGCAGCCTATCTAGGTAAGCAGGTCCTGTACTTTTAGGCCATCTTGCCAACATCTCTTTATTTCTCAGCATCTCTAGTCCTCAATGAGAAGATGAGTTTTGAGGAAATACCTGAAGGAAATGAGGAAGTTAACTCTGTTTATATCTGGTGAAAAAGCCTTCCATGTGGAGGGAAAACCAAGTACAAAGCCCTGAGGTGGGAGAGTGCTTGGCATGTTCAAAGAACAGCAAGGCTTTCACTGTGAGCAAAATGAAAAGTCACTGGAAGGTTTTGAGTAAATTCTGTTAAGTCCCAACAATATCACCGTGGCTGCTTGTTGGGGGACACACTGAAAGTGGGCCAATGCAGAGTAGGGAAACCTGGTAGGAGGCTATTGCAGAAATCCAGAACAGAAAATGGTGGTGACTTTGGACAGAATGGTGGCAATGGGGTGGTGAATAGTAGTCAGACTTGGGTAGTAGGACCAATGGGATTTGCTGTGGATGAGATGTGGGGTGTGAGAAAAAAGAGAAGAGCCAAGAATGTTCCTAAAGTTTTTTGATCTGGACAATTAGAAAATAAGGTTATTATTAACTGAGACCTGAAGTTTGAGGGAGGATCAGCATTTCTGTATGGGGATTGGGGGTGGGGATGGAGGGAATATCAGTGACTCATTTATACATGTTAAATTTGAGATGTCCATTATACATCTAAGTAAAGGTGTCTGGTAGGCATTTGGACATATGAATCTAGAATTTAGGGCAAAGTTAGGGCTGGAGATTCACAGCTTCCCACATCCCTGTAGTAAGGATGTGGTGTATCAGAAATACATCAACAAATTGTCTTTCTACAACTGGCACACTTTGAGAGGGTTCATGACTTCCAGTCCCAGTCACTTGAGGCCACATTCCAGCTGGCATGAATACACACAATCTCTTGCTCTCTTCCTTAACCATGTGCATTAGATAAACATGTCCACACTTTTCTTTCAAGGACCCCTAGGGATAACTCTGAAGCTCAGAAATGCTGCTCCATGGAGCAGAGTTTCATAATCTCTGGATCCACAGCATTGCTTATCAATTGCAATAGCCTCCTCAGGGGGTCACAAAAACTTTGGAAGAAAGCAAAAACTTATAGCCACCAAGGCTGCCATTGCAGAACCTAGGGCATATCACAAATAATTTGATCAAGAGGAAATCCTCTTCAAAGGAATGTCAAGGACAGCCTTGAGGTAAAAAGAAGTTAAAAATGCAACAGTCTGCCCTGAAAGGAGGGGTGGCTGATTGGCTATGCCTAGATCACAGAATGAATGATTTTTTTGACATGTATGCATAGGAGCTTCAGTTTCCTTTAGTATCAGATGGCAGAACCATCTCTCTGTGGCCCAGTAGGTGTACCCTGGAGCTCAGCCCCAAGTCCAAAGCATGGGAACTGAAGCATGGCCACTTATCACTCAGCACTGGCAAATACAGTTAACTTCTGCTTGTCTGTGATAGAGTGTGGGAGGCAGGGGAAGGGTAGGAGGTCCTGACAGGAGTGAGAAGTAGAAGAAGGAGTGTAAGAAACAGTATTGGGATTTCCAGAAGGAGAGCTGAGGGTGCATTAAAGAAGCTTTGAGAAGTAGGTGGCATTGGATGATAAGTAGGATTTGGCTAGATAGAAATGGGGAAAAAGACAGTCCTAACAAAGGAACTGGCATAAACAAAGACAAATGTCTTCAAAGAACAGTAAATTAAAGTAGGCAGAGTTAAACTAAGTGAAAGAGGGCACGAAAAGGGAGACAATGCAGTGTTGTGGTTAAGTACATAGCCTCTGGAGTAAGTCAGATAGCAGTTTGAAGACCAGCTCTGCAATTAACTGTGTAACCGTGGACAAGTTACTCAACCTGTTTTGTCCTTTGCTTCCTCAATGTAAAATTGAAATAATAAAATTAATGGGATAATAGGGTTTGTGAGTATAAAATGAGATAATCTATTTAATTGCTTGGCACAGTTCTCCATCACCTAACTATCAATTGTGCTATGAAAGGTAAAAGACTAAAAGAAATTACACTAAAACATTTATAGTAGTTATCCTTGGATTGAGGAATTTGGGTAATTTCTCTCTATTTCATTCTTTTCTGTGTTTATTAGGTTTTTGTTTAAAATGGTTCTAGCAATAATCAGGAAAACACAAATTTTCTTTCTTTTTAAGCATGTATGAAAGGCAGTAGAGTACAAGATTATAAAGATAGATTGAGGCCATATCATCAAACACTTTCTTCTATGGCAAGGGTTTCAAACTGTGTTTAATAAATTCCAAGATTCTATACAAATGTTTCAAACGTTCCATAGATACCAGATTTAATTTTCTATTTTAAAATATATGTTAAAATATATATTTTAAAGCCACCATAAATTACATGTTTAAATATGTAATACATAAAAATTAACATATCAGAGACATTAAAATAATTTATGCCACCACTTGACTTAATTTTGTACAGACCTTATACTAATGCTAATCTAGCATTCTTGTACAAATGAGGTATCTTGCAAGATGAGCTGTTGAAGCTATTAATGTTTGCATCTACTTATCTGTGTAAGAATTTTTCTCAATACTGTACAGCCAAAATAAAAAAAAACATAAATGTTCCAACTTCTGAATCATAGGGGTGCCAGAAGGAGAAGAGGAAGAGTAAGAAATTGAAAATTTATTTGAAGAAATAATGAAAGAAAACTTCCCCAATCTGAAGAAGGAAATAGACTTTCAGTAAGTCCAGGAAGCTTGGAGAGTCCCAAAGAAATTGGATCCAAGAAGGAACACATGAAGACACATCATAATTATGTTACCCAAGGTTAAAAATAAGGAGAGAACTTTAAAAGCAGCAGGAGGAAAGGAGACAGTTACCTACTGTCTATAAGGAGTTCCCATAAGACTATCAGCTGATTTTTCAAAAGAAACCTTATAGGCAACAAGGGACTAGAAAGAAGTATTCAAAGTCATGAAAAGCAAGGACCTACATCCAAGATCACTCTATCCAGTAAAGCTATCATTTAGAATGAAAGGGCAGATAAAGTACTTCCCAGATAAGGTCAAGTTAAAGGAGTTCATCATCACCAAGCTCTTATTATATGAAATGTTAAAGGGACTTATGTAAGAAAAAGAAGATGAAAAATTTCAAACAGTAAAATGGCAACATACTCACAATTATCAACAACTGAACTTAAAAACAAACTAAGCAAACAACTAGAACAGGAACAGAATCACATAAATGGAGATCACATGGAGGGTTATCAGTGGGGAAGGGGAGAAAGAGATTGGGGGAAAATGTACAGGGAATAAGAAGCATAACTGATAATAAGAATATAAGAAATGGAGAATAATATAAGAAATGGAGAAACCAAAGAAATTATATGTACAACCCATGGACATGAACTAAGGGGAGGAATGCTGGAGTGAATGGGGGTGCAAGGTGGAGGGGGAGAAATAATTGGGACAACTGTAATAGCATTATCAATAAAATATACTTTAAAAGTAAAAAAATTATAATAGCTATCCCAAAGTTAATAAAAATGTTTTCTTATTCTAAAATAAATAAATAAATGAATAGATCGAATGTTAATGTAAGGATTTAGGTCCCTTAACCTTGATTTGAGATTCTTGTGTTTATCAGAAGAACCTTATTTTTCCTCAGTGACTGAATATATGATACATAAATGCAATTATTTTTTACTTACTAAATAAATTTATGTTATTAATATATCATTTTTATCTGTTTTATAAACTTGGGTCAGTGTCAGATTTTTGTCTAGGAAAGTCCTCACTTGCTATGGAAAATAAGAAAAGTCTGAAAACCAATATTCTATAGGAATAGGGAGGCTCTGAAAGTTTTTGGATAGGGGAGTATAAATCTTATATCTGTGCACTTTATCTGGCAACAGCGGGAGAAGTGGGTTGAAGGGGACGGGTAGAGACTGAAATTTGGGGGACCACTTACAAGTTCACTTTAGAAGTATAGCTGGGAGTGAGTGTGGCCTAAGTTAAAGGACAGGACAGTGTACATTGGAAGGAGAAGATACATGAGAGAGGTGCTGGATGTGGGATTGACATGACAGGACCCAAGAACTGTTAAGGCATGAGAGAGGGCCATCGAATGTGACATGGTAAAACACATGCCCCCTAGACGGTGGTAGTGCTGTCCTCTAAGATCATAGATATAGGAAGAGCAGATTTGGGGACCAGGGGAAGAGATGATTTCAGTTTAAGTTATTTTGAGTTTCAGGTGTCTGGGCAGAAAAATGGGAGAGGCATCCAATCAGCAGTTGGAGGGTCTAGAGCTCCTGAGATTGTTCTGGGCTGGACACAGAGATGAAGGTTTGAGACTGACCCATTTGAATCTAATGAACAAACTGAACTAACAAGCAAAACAGATACAGTCTCATATATAGAATGCTGGCTGACAGCTCTGGGGGATGGTAGGGGATAGAGGGATTGAGCAAAAAGGAAAAAGGACTCGTGGACATGGACAACAAGGTGGCAATTGCTGGGGGAGGGGAGTTTAAAGGGTCTAAATGGTAATGGGAAAATACAATAAAAAAGGTGAAGCCCCAAATTCCTACTGCAAACTGAATAGAAATATAATTAAATTATGTGTTATTATTTTGGCCAGTACTCTTCACGTCAAAAGGCATCATGATAACAAATTTTTTTGTTTTATTTTGAATGATACAGCAGCTTCTCTCAGTTTGTGGTAGATAGTATTGCACTGGTACTGTTTTTCCAGTTTAAACTATAGAGTGCTTATAGCAGAACCTAAATAGATCTTGGAAGACCCATGTCAGAACATGGACCCAGGTTGACGTTGTGAAGTTAGGTAGCTCTCAGGATCATAGTTGAAGGCAATATAGCTATATCTCAAACCTGCCACTGGCTACATGAGGATTATGTTTCAGTACTAGGAATACTTATCTAAATGCCAGAATGACGTTAATTGTAGACATGAGGCACAAACCCCAGTGTCACTAAATAAAACTAATTATTAGTTGGTAAACAAGGAGTTGTTACTTCTATTGTGATATGCTTACAATTTGGATTCTGAAAAATAATGGAATTTTGGAACTCATATAGCTTACAGAGTTCCAGCTCAACTTTCTAATTTGACATTTAATGAAGTCATGCTTGATAGCAGAGCTTAGAACTCAGGTCACTCCTCTGTTCTTCCCAACACATCAGATTTCATGTAATTCTATTCCTTTATGGTTGAACTAATCAAGATGTGATTTGAGGCTCAAAGGGGAAATCAATCTTATATCTAAATGGTGTATATATATATCAAGCAGTGCTTGACCTGTGGTAAGATGAGGAAGCTGCGATCATTCTATACAGTCTCTTTTGTGGATCAGCTACTTCTTTATTTCTGCTTAGACGTATTTGCATATATAGAACACAGTTGCAGAATGTGGATAATACAAAAGTGACAGTGAAATCTGCAAGGAATTATCTATGTCAGAACATCAAAGTGCTAAAAGATAAGGGGTGTGCGATGGGTTAGTGGTAGTCACAGTTTGAATGTTTGGAAACTAAGAAGTGTGACTGTTCTCCCTCTTTCTTCCTAGACCCTTACTAATTCCCTCATTTATTACATCCTAGAAACAGTATCTACTTCAGAAAGGGGAATGGAATTCATGAGAAACTTGAGACTGGCCTTTAAAAAAAAAAAGGATGAGAGTGCAATTTTGTCCCCAAAAGAGTACTAATTGAAAGAGAATGACTTTTGATTAAGAATGCCAATGAGTTAGAAGCAGATCTAATAGTATCCTTACACAATTAAAATAATTAGCATAATCACTGTTCCTTTTTCAAACAGTATCTCTCAACTTTCCTTTTATTCATACTTCTAATTGTGCAATTCTCAGGCTTTATGATCCTAAAGAGGTTAAAATAGCTTAAAATGGGAGTTAGAATATGTGATGACTAATATTTTTAACATTTTTTCTGATTTTAAAAATGATATATAATATTGCAGAATACTTTCAAAGACATAGGAAAGTATAACAAAAGAAAATAGGAGAATCAAGATGGCGGAGGAGTGAGGGGAAGTCACACTGACTTCCTCCTGGGACCAACCTGGAATTACAGCTAAAATGTAGAGAAATCACCTGGAACAAACAACTGAACAACAGTGAGGGAGGAGCCTTGTAACCTCAGACACAGAAGAATTGGCTTTAGTGCAATCTTACTGAAAAGGAGTGCGGTGCAGACTTGAGAAGGCGGGTAGGGTGCCCATGGGCAGCAGCACCAGAAGGATATTGAAATGGCCAGTTTCATCCCTCTGAGAAGAGCAGGGATCTCCAGCCTACAGCACCAGGGCCCAAAAAGTACACAGAAACCAGCCAGCTGCGAAAAGTGGCAGGGTTGCTCTCTGCCAGAGACAGGCAGCTGGAGACTGAAAGAACTGTTTAAAGGGCCAATGCATACATTTTTATTTGCAGCCACTTACACTGGTCTCTGGCAAAGGCGGGGGCAGAGTGGGCTAGAGACACCAGAGGAGAGAATGGGGAAGGAGGCTTTGGGGAGAGAACAGAGAGAGTAGCCATTGGGATCTTGGTGCTGACTCATCCCCCATGTGGCAGTGGCCATCTTATTCAGGCAGAGAACACTCCCAATAAACAGCATCAGCAAGAGAGGACCCAATAGCCACACCCCAAGGTGGGATTCCACCCCGCCTGTACTGTCTAAGCTGCCTGCTGAGTGCAGAGTGGCAGCCACAGACAGAAGATCCCTGCCGGGTAAAGGGGATGCAGAGAATTCTGGAGACACTTGAGGAGAGACTGGAAATGGAGGCTTTGGGGAGAGAGTAGCTGGAAGGATCCCAGCGCTGACTCCTTCCCCAATACAGCGCCAGTGTGAGAGGACCCAATAACCCCACCCTCAGGAGGGACTCTGCCCTATCCTGAGCTGTTCAAGGCGGCCTGCTGAGTGCAGAGTGACTAGATTAACAACTGGAGGAGACAGCCACAAACAGTAGATTCCTGAAAGTCTTGGACAGCCTAAAGTCAGACAGGGACAACATCTGACATCATCAGAGGCAGATCCAGAAAGTAAAGACAGCGGTCTCATACCATAGAAGTTCATACCACAAAGTCAGGAAATCAAGACAGATCATTTGAAGAAGCAGAAGCAAAAAAGAAGAGTCTCACAAATAATGGGAAGACTAAGAAACACCCCCCCCCCACTCGAAGGGAAAGGAGGAATCCCCAGAAAGAGAACTAAAAGAAACAGAGGCAAGTAAACTATCAGGTATTGAGTTCCAAACAATGGTTCTAAGGAAGCTCAATGAGCTTAGTGAGCTCAGAGAGAATTACCAAAAACTACAGGAAAACTATGAGGAAATTACTGCAAACTATATCAGCATAAAAAAGACATAGAAACTATCAATAAGAGACAAGAGGAAATGAAGAATACAATTTCTGAATTGAAGAACACAGGAGAAGGAATCCGAAGCAGGCTAGATGAAGCTGAGGAATGAATCAGAGAGCTGGATGACAAGGTAGAAAAAAGCTCCCAGAAAGAGCAAGAAAATGAGAAAAGACTCAGAAAGAATGAAGAGGCATTTAGGGAAATGCAGGACAACCTGAAATGTAATAATATCCATATGCTAGAGATACCAGAAGGAGAAGAGGATGAGGAAGGGATAGAGAACCTGTTTGAAAAAGTAATGATAGGAAACTTCCCTCATTGGAGGAGAGAAAAAGTCACACAAGTCCAGGAAGCACAAAGGGTCCTATTCAAGAGGAACTCAATGAGGTCCACTCCAAGACACATCAGCATTAAAATGGCAAATATCAAAGACAACCAGAGAATCCTAAAGGCAGCAAGGGAGAAAGAGATAGTAACAGATAAGGGGGTCCCAATATGGCTAGCAGTTGACTTCTCAACAGAAACACTGCAAGCCAGAATGAGTGGCAAGAAATATTCTAAGGAATGAAAAGCAGAAGCCTGCGACCAAGACTTGTCTACTCAGCAAGGCTCTCAATTAAAATGGAAGGTGAAATAAGGGATTTCCCAGACAAAAGAAGACTAAAAGAATACACCTCCACCAAACCAGTATTGTGAAATATGCTAAGGGACTGCTTTAAGATTAAGAAAAAGTTTTTATGAATACCCAGTTCCTTTCACAGTTGCCAATACTTGATATTACCAATATTTTTTAACATTTATTAGTCTGATTGTGACATTGGTGTGTTCTTTTAATTGTTCTTTTATTATTTGTTGAAACTAAACCTGTTTTTGTATATTTCTTGCCTATTTCTATTATTTCAAAAAAGCTTTAAATGACTCTTTGGTATTCTTTATCCATTTTTTATTAAATGATTGTAAAAATTTTCCCTAAAAGAACAAAATAAAACAGACCATTAACCCCTTTTTTAGATGTGTAGCAAATACTTTCCTATTCTATTACTTGTCCTTTAAATTTTCATATCTATATTACTGTACAGTCTTAAATGTTTAATATAGTCATATTGTCAATATTTTACTTTATAGCTCCTAGGTTTGAATATGTTACTTCAGGGTAAGGAAAAAATTATTTTGTATTTTCTCCTAAAACTCCTTAAATTCTACATATTGATTTTTAACTCACCTGAATATTTCTTGAATAATGTGTGAAATAAGGCTTTATATTTGTTTTATTTCAAGTAATAGTGGTCCATGAACCTTATTTGTTGAATAAGCCTTATTTTACCCATTTATTTGAAATATCAACTTAATCACATATCACATTGTTAGATATGTATGTTTGTCTCTAGAATCCTCATTTTATTTCATTCGTCTACTTATTTCTGTGCTGGTGTCATGTTGGTTTAATTGCTGTGACTTTATAATGGTTTAAATTTTTTTAATATTTTATAATTAACTTTGACATTTAAAAAAGAAATAAAATCAATCTGCATTTAAGAAAGAAAGAGAGAGAGAGAGATGGAACTGCTACCTTTTGTGACAACATGGATGGAACTGGAGAATATTAAGCTAAGTGAAATAAGCCAGTTGATGATAGACAAACACCGTATGATTCCACCTCAAATTGGACTCTATTCAACAAAATAAACTAATGGACAAAATAAACCACAGGCATGGAAACATGGAGCAGACTGAAAGTGATCAGAGGGGATGGAGAAAGAGGACAATGGTGGAAAGAAGGGGAAAGGACTAGACAAAGAACATGTGTGAATGACCCACGGACATGGACAACAGAGTGGGAATTGACTGTGGGAGTGGGGACTGGGGGTGGGATGGGTGGAGGGGGGTCAAGGGGGAAAATTGAGACTGCTGTAATAGAATAAACATGATTTAAAAATTAAAAAAAATGAAACTCACTTCTAAGCCTATCTTTTTTTTTGTGGTACTTGTATTTTAAATGGTGAAATTCACATATAAGGGTAATTACTTTAAAAAAAAAAGTAAACTCAGAAATTTATGAAGTATATTTCCAGTCAAGATGGCAGCATAGGTAAACATGGTTTACCTCCTCACAGAACCACTTCAAAATTACAATAAAATTTAGAACAACCATTACTCAGAACCATCAGAGGTCAAGTTGAATGGAAGTCTGAAGACTATGGAATTAAAGAAACCACATCCATCCAGACTAGTAGGAGGGGAGTAGACGTCGAATAGACTAGTATCACATCCATATGTGGTGGATAAAAGTTCAGGAGCACTGTCTCATGAGCAAGGAGGCCCAGTCCCACACCAGGCCCCCTTGGACCAGGGTTCCAGTGGGGAAGATAAGTCCCCATAAATCTGGTGGCAAAAACCAGTAGGGGTTGAATTGGTGGAAGAAACTCCTGGAGTCCCAAGCAGTTCCTTTAAAGGACCCACACGTGGGTCCTTACTCAGACTCACTCCCTCTAAGTTCCAGGACTGGGGTGGCAGCTTGAAAGGCACCAGTGGCATGTAGGGAGGAACAAAAGTGTCTGGGATCAAGGCAAGAACTGGAGGACAGCTTTCTCACAGAGAGAAAGGCGCACAGAGGCCATTTTCCCTTTTCTGAGCCCTCCCCTAACACAGCCACAGAGCTGGCAGGAGCGTGCCAAGTCTGAGACTCCATCAACCAGGCTAACACTGTTTGCCCTGCCCTACAGATCCTTTGAGACTCTGTCCCACCCAACTTACAGGCCCATCTGAACTGTTAACTGTGATCCATATGAATAGGTGGTCTTGGCTCATGCTTCACAACTTCCTAAATCCTATCAAACAAGCAACATCCAGTCTCAGTAAGCCTCAGTCCCCATAAACCTTGCTAAGTGTCTCCAGGTCTGGCACTAGTAGCAGTCAGCCTAGATTCACAGCTTGGCTTTACCTGGGAATCTCCAAGCTCAGCAAAGTAGCACACATCTCACATCGCTTCGCTCATGCAGGGTGGCCCTGGGCAGAACACAGGTGCGGGCTGACCTTGGCCTGCACCACATGGGAAACCCCAGAGCCTGTGAACCCAATTGACAGCTACAGACCATGTCAGAGCACTACCACCCTGGTGCCACACAGCTGATCCTCCACAGAGGGTGAAGGTTAGTGGTCAGTGGTCACAGTCAATCCTTGCAGCTGACTGATCTGACTAAATTCCTCCCATTGACCTATAAACAGCATTCAGAGCTCAACTACCAAAGGAAGATGTACTTAGCCTACACAAAGTGCACACCTAAAGTACCCAGCTTGGGTGATAGGGAAGGCTGTGCCACTGGACCCTACAGGATACCTATTACATTAGGCCATGCTGCCAAGACAGGGAGTCATAGCAATTCAACCTAATACATGCAAAAAAACACAGGGAGGCTGTCAAAATGAATAGCCAATAAACATGGCCCAAATGAAAGAATAGATCAAAGAAAAAGAGCTAAACAAAATGGAGATAAGCAAGCTATCAGAGGCAGAGTTCAAAACACTGGTTATAAGCATACTCAAGGAACTTAGTAAGGACCTCAACAGCATAAAAAAGATTCAGTCAGAAATGAAGGACACACTAATTGAAACAAAGAACAATTTACAATGAAACAACATTAAGTGGATGAAGCTGAGAATCAAATCAATGATTTGGAACATAATGAAGCAAAAAACAACCAATGAGAACAAGAAGAAGAAAAAAGAATCCAAAAAAAGAGGAGGATAGTATAAGCAGTCTCTGAGACAACTTCAAGAATTCCAACATTCACCTCATAGGGGTACCAGAAGGAGAATAGAGAGAATAAGAAATTAGAAATCTATTTAAAAAAATAATGAAGTCCAAAACAAAATGGATGCAAAGAGACCTACCCCAATCCCATCATAATTAAAATGCCAAAACTTAAAGATAAAGAGAGAATCTTAAAAGCAGCAAGAGAAGAGCAGTTAGTTACCTACAAGGGAGTTCCCATCAGACTAAGCTGATTTCTAAAAAGAAACTTTGCATGCTAGAAAGGATTGGCAAGAAGTATTCAAAGTTATGAAAAGCAGAGTCCTACTGTCAAGATTGCTCTGTCCAGCAAAGCTATCATTTAGAATCTAAGGGCTGATAAAGAGCTTCCCAGACAGGAAAAAACTAAAGGAGGTCATCATCACCAAACCATGATTATATGAAATGTAAAGGGACTTATTTAAGAAAAAGAATATCAAAACCATGAATAATAAATTGGCAATAAGTACATATCTATCAACAATTCAATCTAAAAACTAAGCAAACAAGGGAACAGAGACAGAATCATGGACATGAAGAGTGTTTTGATGGTAGCCAGATGGAATAAGGGTGTGGGAGAATGGGTGAAGAGGTGAGGGGATTAAGAAGTACATATAGGTATTTACAGAATAGCCATGGGAATGTAAAGTACAGTAGAGAAAATGGAGTAGCCAAAGAACTTATACACATGACCCATGGACATGGGGGGATTGCCTGAGGGAATGGGGGGTGCTGGGTTGAGGGGGGCAAAAGGGGGTATTGGGATAACTGTAATAACATAATCAATAAAATATAATTAAAAAATAAGGATAGGAAACCTAAAAAAGAGGAGATTCATGAAGTAAAACTTTGGGCTCACTTCACAAAGTATGATTATTATTTGTCCTTTAGGAGTTCACATGCTAACCCTTCAGACAGACAAGAAGAAGCACAGTGATATAGCAGCCATTGGAGAGTTACTAATCGTCAGGGTGATCTTTAAGGCCTGACAGGGGATAGAACACAATATCATTGTTGAGGTTACTGTGGTGGTAGAGTAGGCTGTTTCTTATCTTGACTTTCTCTGTCCTCCCATCTTACCTTTAAGTTGGACAGTTGGCATTATTTGATATCTACTTACTGTGCAGAATTGACCTAGGCAGAGGTAAAGATAGAGTATAGGAAGCCACCAAAGTAGGGCAGTTGTCCTGCCTTTATGGAGATTAGAGGTTGATGGGAATTATGAGCATTAAATAATTCTGCCAATAAATAGAGTTGAAGCATAGGTATACTCCTGTGGTTTCCATTCTAAACACTCTTTTTTTTTTGTACTTAAAACACTGAGGGGAGAGGGGAGAGAAGATGGTAGAGGAGTTAATGGGAGTCACGCGGACCTCCTCCCAAGACCAAACTGGAATTGCAACTAAATAGTGGAGTAATCACCTGGAAAGCAGTGGAGCGATAGTGGGAGAGGAGCTGTGGTGCTGCAGACAGTGGATTTGACTCTCACACATCCCAACGGGTGAGATGTGCGGTGGAGGCTTGAGAGGGTGGGCTGGGTGCGCACAGGCACTAGCACCAGAGGGACAATGAAACGGCCAGTTAGCTTCCCCCGAGAAGAACGGGGTCTGGATCATAAACAGGGACCCCTCAACTACAGCAGCTAAAACCAAGAAAATACAGACAAAACACAACCCCGAAAAACTTAGGGGCGCTCTCTGCCAGAGACAGGTGGCTGGGGATGCAAAGAGACATTTAAAGAGCCAACGAAAAAGTTGCAGTGGCAGCCACCTTCCTTGATCTCTGGGTAGAGGCGGCAGCGGGGTGGGCTGCTGCCTGGGAAAACTGGTGAGGAAAACTTTGTGAAGAGAACTGACATGGCCGGCCGCCAGTGGAGCCCAGGTGATGGCACGCCTCCCACTCTGCAGCTACCATCTTGCTCTGGCATAAGGGAATCAATTAACCTGCCTTTTGTGTGCTCTGCACACAGCTTGTACGCATGTGAGCTGCGGGGCTGAGTGAAGACTGGCTGGGAGAGCCTTGAGGAGAGACTGTAGACGGAGGCATTGGGGAAAGAAGGGGAAGAGGCACTGGAGAGTCCCAACTCCCTCCCCGTTCTGTAGTCTCCATTGTGGGCTGGAAAGGCGTGACCCCCACAAGGCAGAAGCGGGGCGCGCATGAACCAGACTGCCAGCGATTGAAACACAGGCCGCACAGGTGGTGGATCCTTGGCCGAAGGGGTCACAGAACTGCCCAGAGACCCCTGAGGAGAGACTAGAAATGGAGGCATTGGGGAAAGAACGGGAGGAGGAACTGGGGAGTCCCGACTCCTTCTCTTTGCAGTAGTCTCCATTGCAAGGGAAGAGGCCACACCCCCAAAGAGCCAAATGCCGAAAAGCACACATAGACACCCCAAAAACACCCAGTGCAGGCGCACACACTTGTGCCGAGTGACCAGCGAGGGTTGGCGAGTGTGTGTGTGACCTGCGCGGGCTGGCAAACACTTGCACCTGCAGGCAAGGCCTCCCACAGATTGGCACCGATAGGGCCTGCGAGGGAGTGAACAGAGAGGCAAGGGCAGGCGTAAATTCACCCGCCCAGCCCGCGATTGCAGAGCGGCCCACAAAATTAGTAGAACTGCCCAGAGTCCCTGGAGGAGAGACCAGAGACAGGATTAACCGGAGAGTCCTGGAGCTAACTTCCTCCCATTTCGGTAGTCCCCATTTGGGGAGGGCTAGCACCGCACCCAAAGAGCCAAAAGTGGGGAAAATACACAGTAGAAGACCCTAAACTGACCAGTGTCATGGAGATCACTGGCCAAGGGGGCCAGATGAGTACGCGAGGTCGAGAATAAGCCCCCTGGTCTGGGGAATGCACATGCGAGCCCAGGGAGGAGGGGGATCCTGTCGAGCCAGGAGCGCACTCAAGGAGCCCACGTGAGAGTGCAGAGAGATCCCAAAAAATAGCCCAGCCTTGACTGAAGGGATCACAGAGCTGCTCCAAGCAGG
Source organism: Pteronotus mesoamericanus (assembly GCF_021234165.1). Classification (NCBI taxonomy): domain Eukaryota; kingdom Metazoa; phylum Chordata; class Mammalia; order Chiroptera; family Mormoopidae; genus Pteronotus; species Pteronotus mesoamericanus. The sequence continues at coordinate 1,751,650 of NW_026555203.1, forward strand.
AGTCAGACACAGACATTAGACTCCTGGAAGGCTCAAACAAACAACCCAAGGCAATATAGGGTGAACAACTGACACCATTAGAGGAAGGCCCAGAAAGAAAAGTAAAGGACAAAAATACTTAACAGACTCTCACAAAAATGGGAAGAAAAAGAAGTTCCCCCCAAATGAGTGGAAAAGGGGACTCCCCACAGAGAGAGCTCAATGAAATAGAGGCAAGGGAACTATCAGATACTGAATTCAAAACAATGGTTCTAAGGAAGCTCAATGAGCTCAGCCAGCTCAAAGAGAACTATGAGAAACTGCAGAGAAACTATCAGGATCTTACAGCAAACTATATCATCCTGGAAAAGGACATAGAAACTATCAAGAAGACACAAGAGGATATGAAGAATACCATTTCTGAATTGAAGAGCACAGTAGAAGGAATCCAAAGAAGGCTGGAGAAGCCGAGGATCGAATCAGTGAGATGGAGGACAAGGTAGAAAAAAGCTCCCAGAGAGAACAAGAAATAGAAAGACGACTGAAAAAGAATGAAGACACATTCAGGGAAAGGCAGGACAACCTGAAACACAAAAATATGAGGAAAAGAATGAGACAGAGAGGAACACAAGTACAAAGAGAAAAGATGAGTAAGTTTCTATCACTAATATCTCTCACTGTGAATGGACTAAATGCCTCAGTCAAAAGACACAGGGTAGCTGAATGGATAAGAAAACATGACACACACATATGCTGCCTACAAGAGACCCACCTCAGAGCAAGAGACCTACACAGATTGAAAGTAAAGGGATGGAAAAAAATATTCCAAGCAAATGGGCAAGAGAAAAAGGCCCGGGTTGCCCTACTTGTATCAGACAAAGTAGATTTCAAAACAAAGGCCATAAAGAGAGACCCAGAGGGGTACTTTATAATACTCAAAGGAAGAATCTATCAAGAAGACATCAACATTGTAAACTTATATGCTCCCAATATAGGAGCCCCCAAGTTTATAAGGAAATTGTTGGATGACTTCAAAAAAGATAGAGGCAGGAACACACTGATAGTAGGGGGTTTCAACACCCCACTGTCAAAAATGGACAGATCTTCCAAACAAAACATTAATAAACATATTGTGGCACTGAATAACACACTGAATCAAAGAGACTTAACTGACATATATAGAACCTTATATCCCAAAGAAGAAAAATGCACAATCTTTTCAAATGCTCATGGCAGTTTTTCAAAGATAGACCACATGATAGGACACAAAGCAAACCTCAGCAAATTCAGGAAAATTGAAATAATACCAAACTTTTTCTTGGACCACTAGGGATTGAAACTGGAAATCAACCTCAGAGAGAAACTTCAAAACCTTGCAAACTGTTGGAGACTGAACAGTAGACTATTAAACAAGGAATGGGTCAATAATGAGATAAGAGAAGATATCAAAAAATTTCTGGAAACAAATGAAAATGAACAGACAACAGTCCAAAACCTATGGGACACAGCAAAGGCGGTCCTGAGAGGGAAGTTCATAGCAATACAGGCTTACCTAAAAAAGATAGAAAATTTCAAATAAAACCTAACACTACAACTTCAAGAACTGGAGAAACAACAACAAATAAATCCCAGAGCAAGTAGAAGGAAGGAAATAGTCAAGATTAGAGCAGAACTGAATGACATAGAGACAAAAAGAACAATTCAGAGGATCAACCAATGCAGAAGCTGGTTCTCTGAAAAGATAGATGAAATTGACAAGCCTTTAAGCAGACTCATCAAGAATAAAAGGGAGAGGACCCAAATTAATAATATCAGAAATGAAAGAGGAGAAATGACAACTGATACCACAGAAATACAAATGATTGTCAGAAACTACTATGAACAAATATATGCCAAGAAATTTGAAAATCTTGATGAAATGGACAAATTTTTAGAAAAGTATAATCTTCCAACACTGAAGGAGGAAGAAATAGAAAGCTTGAACAGACCGATAACAGCTGGGGAAATTGAAGCAGTAATCAAGAAACTCCCAGCACACAAAAGCCCAGGGCCGAACGGTGTCACAGGAGAATTTTACAAAACATTTAAGGAAGAGCTAACCCCTGTCCTTCTCAGACTATTCTAAAAAATCCACGAGGAGGGGAAACTCCCAGACTCTTTTTATGAGGGCAGCATCACCCTGATCCCAAAACCAGACAAAGACCCTACAAAGAAAGAAAACTACAGGCCCATTTTGCTGATGAACATAGATGCTAAAACCCTCAAAAAAATATTGGCAAACTGCATCCAGCAATACATTAAAAAGATTATCCACCACGATCAAGTGGGATTCATCCCAGGGATGCAGGGATGGTTCATTATACGCAAATCAGTAAACGTGATACATCACATAAATAAAAGACAAAAACCACATGATCATCTCGATAGATGCAGAAAAAGCATTCGATAAGGTACAGCACCCATTTATGATGTAAACACACAGCAAAATGGGAATTAATAGGGCATTCCTCAATGTAATAAAGGCCATATATGAAAAACCTACAGCCAATATCATACTCAACGGGCAAAAACTGAAAGCTTTCCCACTAAGATCAGGAACACGCCAAGGATGTCCGCTCTCACCGCTTCTTTTCAACATCGTAATGGAAGTCCTAGCCACAGCGGTCAGACAAGAGAAAGAGATAAAAATCATCCAAATAGGAAAGGAGGAAGTAAAGCTATCATTGTTTGCAGATGACATGATAGTGTAAATAGAGAACCCTGTAGACTCTACCAAAAAACTCCTCAACCTAATAAGTGAATTTGGCAAAACAGCAGGTTACAATGTCAACATGCAGATGTCAAAGGCATTTTTGTACACCAACAATGAAATAGAAGAAGAAATCAGAGAAAAAAATACCATTCAATATAGCAAGAAGAAAAATAAAGTAATTAGGCATAAATTTAACCAAAGACGTAAAAGACTTGTATGCAGAAAACTATACAGCATTGAAAAAAGAAATTAAGGAAGACACAAATAAATGGAAGCATATACCGTGCTCATGGATTGGAAGAATTAATATGCTCAAAATGTCCAAACTACCCAAAGCAATTTATAGATTCAACGCAATCCCTATTAAGTTTCCAATGACATATTTCACAGAAAAAAAACAGACATTTCAAAAATTTATATGGAACAGTAAACGACCCCGAATAGCTGCAGCAATTTTGAGGAAATAACACAAAGTAGGAGGGATCACAATACCGGACATCAAACTCTACTACAAAGCCACCATACTCAAAACAATCTGGTAGTGGCACAAGAACAGGCCCATAGACCAGTGGAACAGAATAGAAAGCCCAGAAATAAGCCCAGGTCTCTATGGGCATCTAATATTTGACAAAGGGAGCAGAAGCATAAAATGGAGCAATAATAGCCTCTTCAACAAATGGTGTTGGGAGAGCTGGATGGCTACATGCAAAAAATTGAAATTGGATCATCAGCTGACACCATACACAAAAATAAACTCAAGATGGATAAAAGACTTAAATATAAGTCGCAACACCATCAAAGTCCTAGAGGAGAACATTGGCTGGAAACTCTCAGATATCCCACCTAGGTGTTTTTTCACCGATATGTCTCCTAAAGCAGGGGATATAAAGGAAAGAATAAACAAGTCAGACCTCATCAAAATAAGAAGCTTCTGCATGGCAAAAGAAAACATCAGCAAAATGAAAAGGGAGCCAACCATATGGGAAAATATATTCGCTAATGATACATCAGATAGAAGTTTGATCTCCAAGATATATAAAGAACTCACTCGATTGCACTCCAAGATGACAAACGATCCAATCAGAAAATGGGCAAAGGACTGGGGCAGACGCTTTTCCAAGGAGTAGATATAGAGGGCCCAGAGGCATTTGAAAGAATGCTCAGCATCACTAGCCATCAGAGAAATGAAGATCAAAACCAACATGAGGTACCACCTCACACCTGTCAGAATAGCCATCATAAATGGATCTACTAACAACAGGTGCTGTCGAGGCTGTGGAGAAAAGGGAACCCTAGTACACTGTTGGTGGGAATGCAGACTGGTGCAGCCACTGTAGAAAGCAGTGTGGAATTTCCTGAAAAATCTGAGAATGGTACTGCCTTTTGATCCATTGATTCCCCTGCTGGGACTATACCCTAAGAACACCAAAACGCCAATACACAAGAACCTATGCACCCCAATGTTCATAGCAGCACAATTTACAATAGCCAAGTGTTGGAAGCAACCTACATGCCCATCAGTGAATGACTGGATCAAAACGTGATGGTACATATACACAATGGAATACTACACAGCAGAAAGAAAAAAAGAACTACTAAACTTCGCGACAGCATGGACGGAACTGGAAAGCATTATGGTAAGCGAAATAAGCCAGGGGGCGAAAGACAAATACCATATGATCTCACCTATAAGCGGAACCTAACCAACAATACAAAGATGCAAGGAAAATAAGACCAGCAACACTGAGAGGAAAGGAAATCAACAGAGACAAGAGGGAAGAAGGTTGTGGGCGTCGGGGAAAAAGAAGGGAAGGGGAAAGTCATGGAACATATAGCAAGGACTCATGGACAAAACCAAAGGGGAAGAGCTGAGGGAGGGAAAGAGGGAGGCGGCAAGGGAAAGTGGTGGTGTGGAGGCAGAGAGAATTGTATTTCAAAAAATAAATAGAAATAAAATTAAAAAAATAAAATTAAATATCTGAATAAAAATACTGAGAGATATATGTTACCTATGCAATCTATTATATATAATATATTCTTGTGTAGCCAATACATTTATATGTATTACATATATAATAAATATAATAAATATGCAAAGTAGAGTACACAAACCAACCAGATTGTACTTTAGAGGAGATTTTCCCCCCTTGTTTTGAAAACTCTTAGGATTTACTCTCAATTAGTGGAGATTTAAATGATTGTTAATAGTAATTTTAACTGCTATTTTTACCTCATATACTAATTTTAGACACTAACTCCTAGTTAAAAACTGGAGCTTCCTATGATAAGGGTTGTGTGGAAAGAGTATAAGGTGGCTAGGAGAGAAGATAACCAAAGACCTTATTTAAATTGGGAAAGCAGTAAAGCTCATTACTACCCTTTCCCAATCTTTGATAGATTCTCAAAGACCCTGACCGGTTCATTACCAAGATCAAGAACAATTGTCTTAAAATATGCCTCTGAGACAGCAGTTCAGCTTTGCAGGGAAGAAAAGGTAATAATGGGAAACTGAAGATGTATCTCAGGCATTTGTTCTGAACTATTCCAGAAATATTCAATCCCAGTCTTCTTACAGAGCTGCTCTTTGTTCCATGTCTGATTTCATCTACATGTATAATCCCCATTCTTGTGTTCAGATGCAACAATCCAGCATTCATTGTCATGATAAAAATAGAAAATGACAGGCATTGATTTTTCACAGCAATTCACCCTTCGTCTGTTTTCTGATTTCTTGAGCATATACAGGCAGAACAGGCTGGGCAGTAATATGAAAGAGAGTGCCTCATACATTTAATAGGAGCCAGTTGTTTTGGCATGTAAGGCATATTGATGGGTGCTGTATTTCAAAGATTTTTTCCCATTTCAGAATGAGTGTTTCCTTATATGTAAGAAACATTTTCTAAGAATGTCATATTTTTTATAGCTAATGTAACAAGTTTTTCAGGAGTTTCTTATCTCTTTCGATAACAGCCATTTGGAGAACAATTTCTCAACCCCATCTGTTTTGTTCGTACCACAAAGGACTTGTGAAAATCAATTAAGATAATGTATAGAGCAGCATTTTGTAAACTGTAAAAAATGTTTTAGGAATATGAAGTATTCATATTTTTCATTTTACATATACTTAATGAAGAACAAGTCTGTGTCAGGAACATACCTGATGCTGGGAAAAATTCATAGAACAGGACACGCAAAATGCTAGTCCAGGCTCTCATGGAACTTACATTCCAGAGGGGATGACAATCAGCAAGCAAGAATATGATATAACTTCTGGAGAACTTGTTACATCATCTAGATAATTCACTGTTCAAACACCTTTCAAGCATTATTTCCTTCAATAAGTGTTCCCTGGCTCCCTCTTTTACCCTTTGTACCATGATGTGTGTACATCTCTGTCACAGTACTTATCTCACTATAGTGTGGTAGGCCCAATGGTTAGTTCCTAAAGTCAGCATATGAGTACACCCTATGAATACATCCTAGAATTCCTGCACACATAAATGAAGAGACATGTACAAGAATACTCAGGAAGCTTTGCTAATAATAGTTAAAAACAAAACAAAACAAGAAAAACTCGTCAATTTCCATTGACAGAATGGATAAAAAAAATTGAGGTCAATAGTAAATTGGAATATATAGCAAAGAAAACAAATGTCATAAGTAGATATTGAGTGAAAAAAGCAAGTCTAGAGGAGTCCATACAGTTAGTATCATATATAGAAAGTTGCATTATGAACAAAGCTAAGCAATATATGTGCTAAAGCAATAAATAATAGTAAGAGATAAATAAAAAATTCCAAAAGGCCTATATAACACCACTATTTGGCCTAAACCAAATATCAGTATAATGGGATGAATTTGTGAGATACAAGAACAAACCTGAAACTTCATTTTTAAAAACTAATTCTTGCTATGCTTCCAGTATTTAACAGTACAGTATTCTTGTTTCTTTTTAGTTTTACATTCAGAAAAGGAACAATGATTTTTCTTTAACACTATCAACTGCTACATTGCTCCTGTGAACACTGAACTACACATTTATGAAACTGAATAGATAGATGCACACTGTCAACTGAGGCCAGTGCAAAGACAAGATATTTTTAGGGTGCCTCAATTTTACTTAGCATTTTCTTTATTATAATCTTCATATTCTCTTTTATGCAGGGGATTGAAGATGCTTTGTCATAGATATGGTTATCACTGATTTTGTTTTATTCTCCTTGTGAATTTTAAGGTGATAAAGTCAATAATCCATTTTTAATTCATTCTCACAAAAAGACAAGTATTTTCAAATAGAACTGCTCTTTGAAAGACATGTAGCCTAAGCAGAATTAGGTTCCTGAAGATTAAATTTAGTCCTTAAATTTTATTTTGTTTCATATTAGAAATATAAGCATATCAAACAATTAAAAATATTAGAATTATTATATAATCTATATTTGGTCTTGAATTATTATTTAATTTTATAACATTAACTCAAAAAGTCAATAATTTTTTTTAATTTTTTTATTTTTTAATAATTTTCTTGAAACACTTATCTAGTGAACACACTCTTTTTAAATACTCATACTCTCAATATTTTTCCCTCTTTAACTATTTGATGTTTATCTTCATTATGCTTGTACATAAACTTAACAGTTCATTTATATAACAATCATTTATTAGTGTAGCTTTTCATAGTAGCAATAATAAGGGTTTTTCATTCCACATATTGGGTTGGCCAAAAGGTTCATTTTTCTTAACATGACTCTAGTAGCAGTTAATTGTCTTTAACTTCATTTGCAACAATTTTGTTAGATTGTATTGTAACAGCTGTCCTATCAGCATACATTGAAATACACATGAAAATTGGTGATTTTTGTGTAACCATTTTTATTGAAAATGGAAGAAAATACACATTTTTGGCATATAATGCTTTGTTGTTTCAAGGAAGGTAAAAACGCAACAGAGAGGCATTTAGGGAAATGCAGGACAACCTGAAACGCAATAATATCTGTATACTAGGGATACCAGAAGGAGAACAAGAGGAGCAAGGGATAGAGAACCTCCTCGAAAAAGTAATGATGGAAAACTTCCCGAATTTGAGGAGAGAAAGGCTCTCATGGATCCAGGAGGCACAGAGGACCCCACTCAAGAGGGACTCAAGGAGGTCCACTCCAAGACACATCATTATTAAAATGGCAAATGTCCAAGGAAAGAGAGAATCCTCAAGGCAGCAAGGGAGAAGGAGAAAGTAACATCCAAGGGGGCCCCGGTACGGCTAGGAGCTGACTTCTCAACAGAAACACTACAAGCCAGAAGGGAATGGCAACAAATATTCCAAGTCACGAAAAGCAAGGGCCTACAGCCAAGGCTGCTCTACCCAGCAAGGCTCTCAGTTAAAATAGAAGGGGAAATACAGAGTTTCCCAGACAAGAGAAGGCTAAAAGAATACATCTGTACCAAACCAGCACTCCAAGATATGCTAAGGGGACTGGTTTAAGAAGATGAAGGAAAAGAATGAGAGAGAGAGGAACACAGGTACAAAGAGAAAAGATGAGTAAGTTTCTATCAGTCATATCTCTCACTGTGAATGGACTAAATGCCCCAATCAAAAGACACAGGGTAGCTGAATGGATAAGAAAACATGACACACACATATGCTGCCTACAAGAGACCCACCTCAGAGCAAGAGACCTACACAGATTGAAAGTAAAGGGATGGAAAAAAATATTCCAAGCAAATGGGCAGGAGAAAAAGGCCGGTGTTGCCCTACTTGTATCAGACAAAGTAGATTTCAAAACAAAGGCCATAAAGAGATAATACTTAAAGGAAGAATCTATCAAGAAGACATCAACATTGTAAACTTATATGCTCCCAATATAGGAGCCCCCAAGTTTATAAGGAAATTCTTGGATGACTTCAAAAAAGATAGAGACAGGAACACACTGATAGTAGGAGGTTTCAACACCCCACTGTCAAAAATGGACAGATATTCCAAACAAAACATTAATAAGCATATTGTGGCGCTGAATGACACACTGAATCAAAGAGACTTAACTGACATATATGGAACCTTACATCCCAAAGAAGAAAAATATACATTGTTTTCTAATGCTCATGGCAGTTTTTCAAAGATAGACCACATGATAGGACACAAAGCAAGCCTCAGCAAATTCAGGAAAATTGAAATAATACCAAACTTTTTCTCGGACCACAAGGGCTTGAAACTGGAAATCAACCTCAAAGAGAAACTTCAAAAACTGGCAAACTCATGGAGACTGAACAGTAGACTATTAAACAATGAATGGGTCAATAATGAGATAAGAGAAGAAATAAAAAAAATTTCTGGAAAGAAATGAAAATGAACAGACAACAGTCCAAAACCTATGGGACACAGCAAAGGCGTTCCTGAGAGGGAAGTTCATAGCAATACAGGCTTACCTAAAAAAGATAGAAACATTTCAAATAAAACCTAACACTACAACTTCAAGAACTGGAGAAACAACAACAAATAAATCCCAGAGCAAGGAGAAGGAAGGAAATAGTCATGATTAGAGCAGAACTGAATGACATAGAGACAAAAAGAACAATTCAGAGGATCAACCAATGCAGAAGCTGGTTCTCTGAAAAGATAAATAAAGTTGACAAGCCTTTAAGCAGACTCATCAAGAATAAAAGGGAGAGGACCCAAATTAATAATATCAGAAATGAAAGAGGAGAAATAACAAATGATACCACTGAAATACAAATGATCATGAGAAAATATTATGTACAATTATATGCCAAGAAATTTGAAAATCTTGATGAAATGGACAAATTTTTAGAACAGTATAATCTTCCAACACTGAAGGAGGAAGAAACAGAAAGCTTGAACAGACCGATAACAGCTGGGGAAATTGAAGCAGTAATCAAGAAACTCCCAGCACACAAACCCCTGGGCCGGACAGTTTCCCAGGAGAATTTTACAAAACATTTAAGGAAGAGCTAACCCCTGTCCTTCTCAGACTATTCCAAAAAATCCACAAGGAGGGAAGACTCCCAGACTCTTTCTATGAGGCCAGCATCACCCTGATCCCAAAACCAGATAAAGACCCTACAAAGAAAGAAAACTGCAGGCCTATTTCGCTGATGAACATAGATGCTAAAATCCTCAACAAAATATTGGCAAACCGCATCCAGCAATACATTAAAATGATTATCCACCACGATCAAGTGGGATTCATCCCAGGGATGCAGGGATGGTTCAATATACGCAAATCAGTAAACGTAATACATCACATAAATAAAAGACAAAAACCACATGATCATCTCGATAGACGCAGAAATAACATTTGATAATGTACAGCACCCATTTATGATCAAAACACTCAGCAAAATGGGAATAAATGGGGCATTCCTCAACATAATAAAGGCCGTATATGAAAAACCTACAGCCAATATCATACTCAACAGGCAAAAGCTGAAAGCTTTCCCACTAAGATCAGGAACACGCCAAGGATGTCCGCTCTCACCGCTTCTTTTCAACATCGTAATGGAAGTCCTAGCCACAGCGGTCAGACAAGAGAAAGAGATAAAAAGCATCCAAATAGGAAAGGAGGAAGTAAAGCTATCATTGTTTGCAGATGACATGATAGTGTACATAGAGAACCCTGCAGACTCTCCCAAAAAACTCCTCCGCCTAATAAGTGAATTTGGCAAAACAGCAGGATACAAAGTCAGCATTCAGAAATCATAGGCATTTTTGTACACCAGCAATGAAATAGAAGAAGAAGAAATCAGAGAAAAAAATACCATTCGATATAGCAAGAAGAAAAATAAAGTACCTAAGCATAAATTTAACCAAGTACATAAAAGACCGTACGCAGAAAACTATACAACATTGAAAAAAGAAATTAAGGAAGACACAAATAAATGGAAGCATATACCGTGCTCATGGATTGGAAGAATTAATATCCTAAAAATGTCCATACTACCCAAAGCAATTTATAGATTCAACGCAATCCCTACAAAGATACCAATGACATATTTCACATAAATAGAACAGACATTTCAAAAAATTATATGGAACCATAAACGACCCTGAATAGCCTCAGCCATTTTCAGAAAGAAACACAAAGTAGGAGGGATCACAATACCGAACATCAAACTCTACTACAAAGCCACTATACTCAAAACAATCTGGTACCGGCACAAGAACAGGCCCATAGACCAGTGGAACAGAATAGAAAGCCCAGAAATAAGCCCAGGTCTTTATGGGCATCTTATATTTGACAAAGAGTGCAGAAGCATAAAATGGAGCAATATTAGCCTCTTCAACAAATGGTGTTGGGAGAGCTGGACGGCTACATGCAAAATATTGAAATTGGATCATCAGCTGACACCATCCACAAAAATAAACTGAAGATGGATAAAAGACTTAAATATAAGTTGCAACACCATAAAAGTCCTAGAGGAGAACATTGGCTGGAAACTCTCAGATATTCCACGCAGCAATTTTTTCACTGATATGTCTCCTAAAGCAAGGGACATAAAGGAAGGAATAAACAAGTCAGACCTCATCAAAATAAGAAGCTTCTGCATGGCAAAAGAAAACATCAGCAAAATGAAAAGGGAGCCAACCATATGGGAAAATATATTCGCTAATGATACATCAGATAGAGGTTTGATCTCCAATATATATAAATAACTCACTCGACTGCACTCCAAGAAGACAAATGATCCCATCAAAAAAATGGGCAAAGGACCTGGGCAGATGCTTTTCCAAGGAGGAGATACAGAGGGCCCAGAGGCATTTGAAAGAATGCTCAGCATCACTAGCCATCAGAGAAGTGAAGATCAAAACCACCATGAGTTACCATCTCACAGCGGTCAGAATGGTCATCATCAACAGATCAACAAACATCAGGTGCTGGCGAGGCCGTGCAGAAAAGGGAACCCTAGTTCACTGTTGGTGGGAATGCAGACTGGTGCAGCCACTGTGGAAGGCGGTGTGGAGTTTCCTCAAAAAGCTGAAAATGGTACTGCCTTTTGATCCAGTGATTCCCCTGCTGGGACTATACCCTAAGAACACCAAAACGCCAATACAAAAGAACCTATGCACCCCGATGTTCATAGCTGCACAATTTACAGTCGCCAAATGTTGGAAGCAACCTAAATGCCCATCAGTAGATTATTGGATCAAAATGTGATGGTACATATACAGAATGGAATACTACGCAGCAGAAAGGAAAAAAGAACTACTAAACTTCGCGACAGCATGGATGGAAATGGAGGGCATTATGCTAAGCGAAGTAAGCCAGGGGGCGAAAGACCAATACCATATGATCTCACGTATAAGCGGAACCTAACAAACAATACAAAGATGCAAGGAAAATAAGACCAGCAACACTGAAAGGAAAAGAATTCAACAGAGACAAGAGGGAAGGAGGGAGGGGCGGGCAGGGAAAGGGAAGGGAAGGGGAAAGTCAAGGAACATATAGCAAGGACTCATGGACAAAACCAAAGGGGAAGAGCTGAGGGAGGGAAGGAGGGAGCAGGTAAGGGAAAGTGGTGGGCGGGGGCAGAGACAAGTGTATTTAAAAATAAGTAAAGAAAGAAAGAAAAAAAACACAACAGAAATGCAGAAAAAGATTTTTGCAGTGAATGGAGAAGGTGCTGTGACTGACTGTGTCAAAAGTGGTTTTCAAAGTTTTGTGCTGGGGATTTCTTCTGGACAATGGTCCATGGTCAAGTAGATCAGTTGAAGTTGATAGTGATCAAATCAAGACATTAATTCGAACAATCAACATTATACAATACAGGAGATAGCTGACATCCTCAAATATCCAAATCAATAAAGTTATTGGTGAAAATGAAAAATGTGTCTTTTTTTTATGGAAAAAAACTAAACAGACTTTTTGGCCAACCCAATATTATCTAGAATGCTTATGTATATTTAAAACAGAATATTTTGATATTCATGATAATTCCAAATGCTGTGCCTTGGTCATGTCCAAGTTCAGAAAGGGTAAATGATGCTGATGTATGCATTGTCTACTTAGCCTTCTGAGGATCTCGACCAAAACCTAAACCAAATAACAGATTTGGCTTGAATATAGAGTCCAAAATCAGACTTCCAGCATCTCTTGGATGGACAGTTGGTTCACTGTTGTTGTATACTTTCTAATTTATATATACATTACAGAGATTTCTTTGAAAGTATCTAATATTTAATAATTAAAAATTACAATAATCTGGAGGCATTTTGAAAAAAAGTTGTAGCCCATGTTTCCTTTTCTCCTTTTCTTCTTTGCATGTCTCAGCCAGGATTTTTTAGGAGGCCCCATCCACCATGACTTCTCAAATTCAGCACTTGAGTGCTCCTAGGAATGTCTAGCCCTGGCATCAGGTGCCCCACACTCAGGCTGTGCTCTAGCTAAGACTAGACTTTCCCACTGTTTCTTTGGGCACCATATACACTGATGGCAGACATAAAGATAGGCATATGAATGTTAATAGACCTTCCTTTGTTACAAATTATTCCCTAGAAGGTTTAATGAGCTAAGGATATTAACATTTAATAGTGTAAACACCATTCATGTTTACAGTGAAGTCCCTGGAGGTAAAAGAAATTTATGCAGGAATTGGTTGATTGCCTTTGGGGAAAGCATTAAAGTCTACCTACTCATGTTTATGGGCCCAAAGAAATTTTAAAAATATAAGACAATTAACTCTGTGAGACAGCTAAGGACATACCACTTAATGATCCACTCCCACCTTTTCTGTTTTTGTTTTTGCATTGGGTACTCATAACAAGAGAAGTTCTCTTTTATTGGGAGGTCAACTGATTTAGCAATTGGTGGGGCGACTGTTTTTGAGAATTTGTAATGGCCTAAGAATTTAAATGGGCCCAACTGGTAATAGGAAAGGCTGTTTGAATATTTTATTGGTAGTATTAAAAGTAGTAGAAATATTATTAGGTATTATTAGAATAAGGGGAAGGGGCAATTGTCTGATTACAAAGATGCAATAGCATAAGAGCATGGGTGTTGGATTCTAATGGCACTGCTCTGGAGTCATGGCTCTTCTACTTAACGAACTGTGAGAACTAAGGTAAGTTCCTTAATGTCTCTGAGCTTCCATTTTTACCTGGGGGTTAAAATAGAGCCTATCTCATATTGTTATAAGGATTGGGTGAAATAATGCCTGTAAGATACTTAGCACATTGCATGGTACAGATATACTCAATAAACATTATAAATGGAATGCTATTATTATAGAGGCTAAATTATTATCTATTGCTTGTAAACTTATAAATTATTTTCAACCATGAGTCAAAGCAAGATACATATTTTACATTATGGCCAAATACATACACACATAATTTAGTTTAGAAAGTTTTACAACACATATCTTAACTATATGCAAAGCTCAATATTTTCTTTCCTGTTTTATTTCATTCCATTAAGAAATAGATTCATCTTGACCCATTTAATTTATTTTAAAACTCATGAATGGATTGCAACTTGTGGTTTGAAAATCCCTAGGCTAGACCCTTGAATCTCCCCCCAGCTCCACCCCAAAGTAGGGGATTATAGTTAGTGGGAAGCATACAGAAATGCTGGGCAAGGAACAAATGGAAGCTACTTTCAGGACAGTTAAGGAAAGTGGAAATAAATGGCAGAAATGAGGTAAATCAAGAATACTAGGAATAGGGAGGAGAGGGCTTTGAGTTGAAAATGTTGTTTTGAAGGTTAAAACATCCAGTACAGAGCTGGGTCATTCCGTCAGTTTTATTCAAAAAGAAAGGAAAAAAATAGGAACAGGGATCGATTCCCTGGAAATGAGGTGGGCACTACAGAAGGCCAGGTGGACATTGGTTTCACTCCTGCCTTAGGGACTGTCCTTTTTTCCCCCACATTTTTCTTCTCAAAAATAGCTTTTGGGTGGTTTTTAAAAAAAATCCGGGAAGTGAAAGACTATAAATTGTGCATGTATACTACACACACACACACACACACACACACACACACACACACACACACAAACTTAAAAATTCTTTTTTGTTCTCTTGTCCTGATTCAGTGGATTCAAAAACCCTCTCACTTTTTCCCTATTTTTCCCACTAGTCTAAACTCTACTTTTTCTTTCTTATTTCCCTTTACACATTGTTTAGGGCTAAGACCTTTTGTTTTTACAGCCTTATAACTGTTTCAAGGTCCAGACCATTTTACAGTCTTATCTGCAGATTTATGGTTTCAACTTTAAATCTCTTATTGCTTCTATTTGATTCTTCTGTACAACCAGTTAGGTTCATTCATTCATTCATTCATTCATTCACTCTATCAATTTGTTGAGCCCTTATTATGTGCCAGACACATGCTGATTGATGAACAGTGAGAAAAACCAGTTCCTTAATATCACAGAGCTCAAAATCAGGTAAGGAAAGAAGAAATAAATTCTATTTTCTCACAAATAAATAAAAATGGCCATTGTGATATATGACATACGGTAGAGGTATATAAAAATTTGAGGGCATTTATAAATCTTTGACCTGTTGGGAAAGTTTTCTTCAGGGCAGTGAGGTTTGAACTGATAACTGAGGGATGAGGAGAGGTCAGGAAAAAAGCATGGAAACATTCCAGGCCCTGGGGTGGAGAGAGCAGGTTGGGTGTAAGAAACTAAGAGAAGTGGAATAATCGGAAGGTCCTAAAGAGTATGGTGAGAAAGTCACTTGTGACTCCATGCTGTGGAAATTCATGCACTCCCTGTAATAGTCTATGTTAGGGAGATTTGACTATCCTAAAGGTAATGGCAATCCATGAGATGCTTTGGAGGCACTTAAGTATAGTGATGGGGGGAGGGTATGATCAAATTTATTTTGGAAAATGCAACTTTGGCTAGTGTGTAGAGCATGAATGGGTGGCTGGGTAAGAGTAAATGCATATAAAATTAAAAAAGCTATCATTTCTGTTGCACTTACTATGCTTTAAGCACTGTTTTAAGGGTTTTGTTTTGTTTTTTTTTACATATTGTCACTGAATCTCCACAACAAACTTATAAAGTAATTACTGTTTTATCCCCATTTTACCTGTGAGGAAACTGAAGCTCAAAGAAGTGAGACTTGCCCAATATCACACAGCTTGAATGTGTAAGAGCTGGTGTTTTATTCTAGGAGGCTGTTCAGTAATCAAGGCAAGAGGTGACGGTGCTTTGGGCCAAGCTAGTGGTTATGGAGTGAACAGATTAAAGGTATATATTTAACAATTTACATTTAAGTATTTCATCCATTTTGTGTTTATTCTGGTGTATGGTGTAAGGTGTGGTCTAGTTTCTTTTTCTTTTTTTTTTTTTTTGCATGTACCAGTTCAGTTTTCCCAAGACCATTTATTGAAGAGGCTGTCTTTGCTCTATTGTATGTTCTTGCCAACTTCATCAAATATCAATTACTCATACAGGTATGGGTTTATTCCTGGACTTTTTGTTTTGTTCCATTGACCTATATGTCTGTTCCTGTGCCTGTACCAGGCTACTTTTTTATTACAATGGCCTTATAGTATAATTTGATATCAGGAGTTGTGATAACCTTCAGCTTTGTTCTTCCACAAGACTGTCGAGGCTCTTCAGGGTCTTTTTTGGTTTCATATAAATTTTTGGAGTATTTGTTCTAGTTCTGTGAAGCATTTTATTGGTATTTTAATAAGAACTGCATTGAATATGTAGATTGCTTTTGGGTAGAATGGCCATTTTAATGATGTTAATTCTTCCAATCCATGAACATGATAAAAATCCTAGAAGAAAACATAGGGAGTAAAATCTCAGATAGTTAATGTAGAAGTACTTTTGGCAATATCTAAGTCTGTCCAGAAGATATCGAGCCATGTAATATGAAAAATAGATACATTTATTGAAGAAGATACAAGATACAAGAAATATTGTACATAGGACAGTGACACCTCAGTCCCCTTCAAAGTAGGCACCTTGGGACCTCACACAGTTCTCCCAATCGCCATCAGCCACCCCATCGTATTTTCCTGAATCTTGTCAGCGGTCTGAAATCTTTTCCCTTTCAAAGGTGATTTTGGTTTTGGGAAAAGCCAGAATTAGTCACTGAATCCACACCAACCATATAAAGTAGTTACTATTTTATAGCCAAATCTGGCCTATAGGGAGGATGAGTCACTTGGGTGATTTGATGTTTTGCCAAAAAGCAGTACACAAGATGTGATACATGAGTGGGCACATTGTTGTGATGAAGCTTCCAATCAATCATCAGTTGCCCATAGCTGCAGCCTTCTGAATTATCTGAGTAGTTTCCATAGAAGAATGTTCAAGCTTAATGCAAAATTTGATCCAAATTTGTTGTTCTACTCACTCAGTCATTTTGGATGCAATGGCCACACCGTACATGTGCTCACTCAATGATGTCTACCACCCCACTTACTAGTATGGTGAAGTCCTCATTGTTCACACATGTGAATTCCAGTCTACTATCATTGGCTGCCAGTTTACATCAATGTCATGCAAATCATTCTTGCTATATCAACAATGGCTGAACTTATCCTGGACAGACCTCATATTTACTAAGGCATTAGAAACATGGCAGGAAATAAACAAATGGGACTACATCAAATTAAAAAAGCTTTTGTACAGCTAAAGAAACCAACAGCAAGACTAATAGGAAACCCACTGTATGGGAGAACGTTTTCACCAATGATATATTTCATCTGACAGGGGTTTAATTTTCAAAATATACAAAGGGCTAATACATTTCAATACTAGGTATACAAACAACACAATTAAGAAATGGGCAAAAGACCTGAATAGACACTTCTCCAAAGAGGACTTACAGAGGGCCCATATACATATGAAAAAATGTTCAACATCATTATCAGAGAAATGTAAATTAAAACTTCAATGAGATATCACCTTACACCTGTCAGAATTCTCACCATCAATAAATCAACAAACAACAAGTGCTGGCAAGGATGCAGATAAAAGGGAAACCTAGTGTACTGTTGGGGAGAAAGCAAACTGGTGCAGCCACTGTGGAAAACAATATTGACTATCCTTTAAAAATTAAAGATGGAACTCCCCTTTGACCTCACAATTCCACTTCTGGGAATATACCCCAAAGAACCTGAAACAGCAATACCAAAAAATATATGCACCCCTATGTCTATAGCGTGCTACTTACAATAGCCAAGATTTGGAAACAGCCTAAGTGACCATCAGTAGATGAGTGGATAAAGAGGCTGTGGTACATTTGCACAATGGAATACTATGCAGTCGTAAAAAAGAATAAATACATTTTGCAACAGCGTGAATGGACCTAAGAAAATTATGCTAATTTTGAGAAAGAAACACAAAGTAGGAGGGATCGCAATACCGGACATCAAACTCTACTACAAAGCCACTATACTCAAAACAATCTGGTACTGGCACAAAAACAGGCCCATAGACAAGTGCAACAGAATAGAAAACCCAAAAATAAGCCCAGGTCTCTATGGGCAACTAATATTTGACAAAGGGGGCAGAAGCATAAAATGGAGCAATAACAGCCTCTTCAACAAATGGTGTTGGGAGAGCTGGACAGCTACATGCAAAATATTGAAATCGGATCATCAGCTGACACCATACACAAAAGTAAACTCAAGATGGATAAAAGACTCAAATATAAGTCGCAACGCCATAAAAGTCCTAGAGGAGAACATTGGCAGGAAACTCTCAGATATCCCACGCAGCAATTTTTTGACCAATATGTCTCCAAAAGCAAGGGACATAAAGGAAAGAATAAACAAGGGGGACCTCATCAAAATAAGAAGCTTCTGCACAGCTAAAGAAAACATTGGAAAATGAAAAGGGAGCTAACCATATGGGAAAATATATTTGCTAATGATACATCAGATAGAGGTTTGATCTCCAAAATATATAAAGCACTCACTCGACTTCACTCCAAGAAGACTAACTATCCAATCAAAAACTGGGCAAAGGACCTGGGCAGACGCTTTTCCAAGGAGGAGATTCAGAGGGCCCAGAGATATTTGAAAGGATGCCAGCATCACTAGCCATCAGAGAAATGCAGATCAAAACAACTATGAGGTACCACCTCACACCGGTCAGAATGACCATCATAAACAGATCAACAAACAACAGGTGCTGGCGAGGCTGTGGAGAAAAAGGAACCCTAGTCCACTGTTGGTGGGAATGCAGACTGGTGCAGCCACTGTAGAAAGCAGTGTGGAATTTCCTCAAAAAGCTGAAAATGGAATTGCCTTTTGATCCAGTGATTCCCCTCCTGGGACTATACCCTAAGAATCCCAAAATGCCAATACAAAAGAACCTATGCACCCCAATGTCCATAGAAGCATAATTTACAATAGCCAAGTGTTGGAAGCAACCTCAATGGCCATCAGCAGATAACTGGATCAAAAAACTATGGTACATTTACACAATGGAATACTACACAGCAGAAAGAAAAAAAGAACTACTAAACTTCGCGACAGCATGGATGGAATGCCAGAGTATTATGCTAAGTGAAATAAGCCAGGGGGCGAAAGACAAATACCATATGATCTCACGTATAAGTGGAACCTAACCAACAATACAAAGATGCAAGGAAAATAAGACCAGCAACACTGAAAGGAAAAGAAACCAACAGAGACAAGAGGGAAGGAGGGAGGGAGGGCGGGGGAAAAGGAAGGGAAGGGGAAAGTCAAGGAACATATAGCAAGGACTCATGGACAAAACCAAAGGGGAAGAGTTGAGGGAGGGAGGCAAGGAGGGAGGGAGGGAGGTAAGGAGGGAGGGAGGGAGGCAGGGAGGGAGGGTGGGAGGCAGGGAGGGACAGAGAGGGCAAGGAAAAGTGGTGGGGGGTAGGCAGAGGCAAATGTATTTGAAAAAAATAAATTAATGAAAAAACACAAAGAACAAGTATCTAAATATAAATAAATAAATAGACAAATAAATAAATAAATAATTGAATTTTAAAAATTACAATGAAAGGTTTTTTTCCTGAAAGTTTGGGTAAAAACATGGATGTGTATTATATATGCCAAAATACGGTAAGTTGAAGTGAAAGAAGCACAGGTGTGGGAGAATTGCTTGTTGCTGTGAAGGAATCTGTACCCCCAACATGCACACATTAGAATTGGGTGCAGAACCCAAGTTAAGTTCAAGGTGGCACAGCATACTCTAACCATGAATAAACGTCTATGTGATGATGTCTGGAGAGAGGCAGATAGTTGCTGTTTTTAGGCAGATGCAAGCCCCTGTTCATGGTGTAAAGGGAATGTTTGGACTCTGGTCAATAAAATTTGAATATGGGGCAGAAATTGATCTTCATATTGAGGATCAGGAGTGAAAAGTAAGAATCCAAGGCAGGAGGCCACTTTTCAACACTAAGCAAATCCAGTGGGAATCAGAAGGATAACTAGTTGTGAGTATGCTCAGGCTTCATTTCAAGTCTACCAGTTTAAAAAAAGTGAAACTTCCCTCAACCACCAGTCCTCCAGGTCTCAAATCCAGGGTTGTTTACCTACTCTTTCTTCAGTTATTATATACCTCTGTTTGGACTTCCTTGGGGATTAGCAGGGCTGATCTGCAGGTTGAAAGCAGCCTTAATCTGAGAGGGTCCATTGGGCTTTTATCTATAAAAATCCTATTTACAAGGCAGGAAAATTTCAGATATCCCACACAACAATATTTTCACCAATACATCACCTAGGGCAAGGGATATAAAGGAAAGAATAAACAATTGGGACTTCATCAAACTAAAAAGCTTCTGCATGGCCAAAGAAAACATCAGCAAAATGAAAGGGAGCCAACCATGTGGGAAAACTTATTTGCCAATGATATCCTGGACAAGGGTTTGATCTCCACAATATATAAAGAACTCACATGACTCCACTTCAGGAAGACAAATAATTCAATTAAAAAATGGGCAAAGGACCTGAAAAGACACTTCTCTAAGGAAGACATACAGAGGGCCAATAGACATATGGAAAGATGCTCAATGTTACTAATCATCAGAGAAATGCAAATTAAAACCACAGTGAGATGACCACTTCACATTTGTCAGAATGACCATCATTAATAGATCAACAAACAACAACTGCTGGCAAAGATGTGGAGAAAAGGGAACTCTAGTGCACTGTTGGTGGGAATGCAGACTGGTGCAGTCACTGTGGAAAACAATATGGAATTTACTCATAAAACTAAAGATGGAACTGCCTTTCCATTCAGTGAACCCACTGCTGAGATTATACCCTAAGAATTCTGAATCACCATCTCAAAAGAAGCTATGCATCTCAATGTTCACAGCAGCATTATTTACAATAGCCAAGGGCTAGAAACAGCCTATGTGCCCATCAGTAAATGAGTTGATAAAAAAATCTGTGGTACATTTACACAGTGGAATACTATGAAACAGAAAGAAGGGACTCCTATTCTTTGTGACAGCATGGATGGAACTGGAGAACATTATGCTAAGTGAAATAAGCCAGGTTGTGAAAGACAAATACCGTATGATCTCACGTATAAGTGGAACCTAATCAACAAAACATACAGATGAGCAAAATAGAACCAGAGACTTGGAAATAAAGAACTCACTGACAGTGACCCAAGTGGAGGGGGGAGGGGGATAAAGGGGTAAAGAAGGGAGAGGAGTAAGCAATGGAACATGAATAGAGTACTCATGGGCACAGATGATGGGGGGATTGACTGTGGGAGTGTGGGGGCACAAGGCAGGGGAGAGCAATGGGGAAAAAGGCGGCACAACTGTAACTGAACAACAATAAATTGAAAAAAAAAAAACCCTATTTATGTGCTGCTGTCCAGGAACATCTCTATTGCTCAAGGAATATTGGTTGGGAGTTAGTCGTGATGGTTAATTTTTTTCAAAATATTTTATTTATTTATTTTAGAGAGAATAGGAGGGAGAAAGAGAGGGAGAGAAACATTAATCTGTGGTTGCTCTCACATGCTCCCTATGGGGGCCTGGCCCACAACCCAAGCATGTGCACTGACTGGGAATTGAACCAGGAACACTTTGGTTCACAAGCAGGCACTCAATCCACTGATCCACACCAGCCTGGGCTAATTTTATGTCAATCTGGTTGGGTCTCAGTACCCAGATATTTCATCAAACATTATTGTAGATGTTGTGAAGGTATTTTGTAGATGAGATTAACATTTAAATCAGTAGACTTTGAGTAAAGTAGGTTACTAGCCATAATGTTGGGGAGCCTCATCCAAACAATTGAAGGCTTTAATAATTCCAAGACTGACTTTTCCCCAGAAAGCAGAAATTTTTCCTACAGACCAACTTGAGCTTTAACATTATCTCTTTCTTGGGTCTCCAACTCCAAAACTGTGGAAGCCAAATCCTTAAATCAATTTCAACATCTGTTTCAGTATCTGTTTCTCTCTCTCTCTCATTATATATATATATATATATCTGCATTTGAAAACATGTACTTTCAAGACCTGCTTTCTTTCAACATCAAAACTTGACCATAATCATAATGATATGTGAGAAATTATTCACTTGAGGATGAAATGCTGAAACTTGAAGGGTATTAAAAAAATTGTGGGCATATTTGTTTGAACTGATTTCAGTTGTGAAAGTTCTTTCAAACAACTGGGAGGGGGATACATAAATGCAAGTGGTGATCTCATGGTTGAACATGTCTGCCTTTTGGCTTTCTCTGCAGCATAATGCTGTGTAGTTGTTTTGGGTTGTGCTTTCTCCTGGGGAGTATACATTATTTAGTTTGTTAGCTCAATACAAGTTAATATTAAAATTTCTGTGTGGTCTTTGTTGTAAAATGCTTTTTTGCCCATCACATCACAATATATTTATAAGCTTGAGAAATTGATTAGTATGAGGTAACATAAAATATGAGCAAACCTATTGCAAACTTAGGTCAGATATTCTTTTAGTAACTGAGCTGCTAAATGTTGAAACTCCTTTTTCCCTGAAGGCATTTAAATCTTAGTTTTGGTTGGACGTCTTCCTGGTGGCTGAAAGTTAGTAATGTGGACATTCTTAAAGCTGTTTTTTTCAAGTTTCCTGATTTTTCTTTTTCTTTTTTGATTTCACATTTGCTCTTTCCATCTGTTTATGTTTTGATCAGTTGTTTTCTGAATATTCAGGCATTTTTTCACATGTTCAGTAGAAAACCTGGATTTCTTGGTTAGAAAATAGTACATTTATAAAAATTATTGTTTTATTGTGAATTTAGTCATCCACTAAAACCAACTTTTGACTTTATCATATCATATTAATGATGTTCATATATGAGATACATATATAGCCAGCACCTAGAATTGTGCTTGAGAGGGGACTGAAGAGATACTTCTTTAATTAATTAATAAAACCCAACCAAAGCAGTAAAAAGAATGACAAACATACTGTGCAGAAATAATTTTCTTTTAGTAAATACCATTATATCATCCATTTTCTCCCACTTAATACTTGAAAATTTATACAAATATGATTTTGCTGACTGAGTTCTTCAATAAAAATAGCAAACTCTGGAAGTATATATAAGAAATGAATTATAATGGTTATGTGGCATATGGGTACTAGCTGAATAGGACAGAAATGGGAAGACTTTTTAATTAGATATAATTTTATAATGTTTTGCTTTTGAACCATGTGAAACTATTCAATATTCAAAAATTGAATTAAAGAAAATAGTAGTAGGAGGAGAATCAAGATGGCAGAGGAGTGACTAGAAGTCACACTGACCTCCTCCCAGGACCAACCTGGAATGACAACTAAATTGTGGAGAAATCACCTGGAACAAACAACTGAACAACAGCGAGAGAGGAGCCTTAACCTTGGAGGCAGAAGAATGGGCTTTAGCGCAATCTAACTGGTAAGGAGTACAGTACAGACCTGAGAAAGTGGGCAGGGCACCCATGGGTGGCAGCACCAGAAGGATATTGAATTGACCAGTTGGATCCCCCTGAGAAGAGCGGGGTCTAAACCAAAAGTGGGGATCTCTAGCCCACAGCACCAGAACCCAAACGTATACAGAAAACAGCCAGCTATGAAAAGTGGCAGGGTTGCTCTCTGCCAGAGACAGGTGGCTGGAGACGCAAAGAGCCTTCTATATGGCCAATGCAAAATTTGTATTTGTAGCCACTTACCCTAGTCTCTGGCAAAGGTGGGGGCAGAGTGGGCTAGAGACACCTGAGGAGAGACTGGGGAAGGAGGCTTTGGGGGGAGAACTGAGAGAGTAGCCAGTCAGATCTCAGTGCTGACTCATCCCCCATGCAGCAGCAGCCACTTTTCTCAGGCAGAGACCACTCCCCCTGAGTAGCAGGAGCGTCAAAGGACCCCATAGCCCCACTCTCCAGGTGGGATTCCACCCCACCATGTGCTGTCTAAGCTGCCTGCTGAGTGCAGAGTGGCAGCCACAGACAGTGGATCCCTGGCTAAAGGGGGCGCAGAGACATCTGGTGACACTTGAAGAGAGACTGGGGACGGAGGTTTTGGGGAGAGAGCAGAGAGAATAGCCGGCAGGACCCCAGTGCGGACTCCTCCCTCATACAGCAGCAGTGTGAAAGGACCCAATAACCCCACCCCCAGGAGGGACTCCGCCCCACCAGGAGCTGTGTAAGGTGCCCTGCTGAGTGCAGAGTGAATAGATCAACAGCTGAAGAAGAAAGCCACAAACAGTAGACTACTGCAAGTCTTGAACAGACTGTCTAACGTCAGACAGGGTCAACATCTGATATCATCTGAGGTAGATCCAGAAAGTAAAAACAGTGGTCTCCTACCATAGAAGTTCACGCCACAAAGTCAGGAAATCAAGGCAGATCAACTTAAGAATCAGAAGCAAAAAGAGTCTCACAAATAATGGGAAGACAAGGAAATATGCCCAACTTGAAGAGAAAGGAGAAATCCCCACACAGAGAACTAAATGAAATAGAAGCAAGTAAACTATCAGATATTGAGTTCAAAACAATGGTTCTAAGGAAGCTCAATGAGCTCAGTGAGCTCAGAGAGAATTACCAAAAACTACAGGGAAACTATGAGGAACTTACTGCAAAATATATCAGCATGAAAAAGGACATAGAAACTATCGATAAGAGACAAGAGGAAATGAGGAATACAATTTCTGAATTGAAGAACACAGGAGAATGAATCCAAAGCAGGGTAGATGACGCTGAGGACCGAATCAGTGAGCTGGAGGACAAGGTAGAAAAAAGCTCCCAGAAAGAGCAAGAAAACGAAAAAAAGGCTCAAAAAGAAAGAAGAGGCATTGAGGGAAATGCAGGACAACCTGAAACGTCATGCTATCCATATAATAGAGATACCAGAAGGACAAGAAGAGGATGAGGAAGGGATAGAGAACCTGTTTGAAAAAGTAATTATGAAAAATTCCCTAATTGGAGGAGAGAAAAAGTCACACAAGTCCAGGAAGCACAGAGGGTCCCATTCAAGAGGAATTCAATGAGGTCCACTCCAAGATGCATCATCATTAAAATGGCAAATATCAAAGACAAACAGAGAATCCTAAAGGCAGCAAGGGAGAAAGAAGTAGTAACATATAAGGGAGTCCCAATACGGCTAGAAGCTGACTTCTCAACGGAAACACTGCAGGCCACAAGGGAATGACAAGAAATGTTCCAAGTAATGAAAAGGCCTGCAACCAAGACTGCTCTACCCAGCATGGCTCTCAAAATGGAAGGCAGAATAAAGAGTTTCCCAGACAAAAGGAGGCTAAAAGAATATACCTCCACCAAACCAGCACTGCAAAATATGCTAAAGGGACTGCTTTAGGATGAAGAAAAAGTTTTTATGAATACCCATTTCCTTCCAGAGTTGCCAATACTTGATATTACCAATATTTTTAATACTCATTAATCTGATTGTGACAATGATGTTATTTTAATTGTTCCTTTACTATTTGCGGAAACTAAACCTGTTTTAGTATATTTCTTGCCTATTTATATTATTTTTTTTAAAAAAGCTTTAAATGACTTTTTGGTATTCTTTATCCATTTATTGATAAAAGGTTTGTGGAACTTTTTTCCGTAAAAAAAAAAGCAAGAAACAAAAAACATATTAATCATGTTTTAGATGTGTTGCAAGTACTTTTCTATCCTATTCCTTGTCCTTTAACTTTTTTATATGTATATTACTATATAGTTAAATGTTTAATATAGTCATATTGTCAATATTTACTTTATAGCTGCTGGGGTTGAGTATTTTACTTCAGCTCATGAAAAATATTAGTTCTATTTTCTTGTAAACCTCCTCATGTTCTACATATTGATTTTTAACTCACCTGAATATTTCTTGTATGATGTGTGAAATAGGGTTCTTTATTTGTTTTATTTCAAGTAATAGTGGTCCATGCACCTTATTTGTGGAATAAGCCTTATTTTCACATTGATTTGAAATATCAACTTAATCATACATATATTAATCAGATATATACATTTGTCTCTGGAATGTTCATTGTATTTCATTGATCTACTTGATTATTCTGTGCTAGTGTCATGTTGGTTCAATTGATGAAACTTTATACTGGTTTTAAATTTTTTAAATATTTTATAATTAACTTTGACATTCAAAAATAAATAAATAAAATCAATTTACATTTAAGAAAGAAAGAAAGAGAGATAGATGGAACTCCTACTTTTTGCGACAACATGGATGGAAGTGGAGAAAATTAAGCTAAGTGAAATAAGCCAGTCGATGAAAGACAATTACTATATGACCTCACCTATAAATGGACTCTACCCAACAAAATAAAGTAATAAACAAAATAAACCACAGGCATGGAAATATGGAGCAGACTGAGAGGGACCAGAGGAGAGGAGGAAGGAGGACTATGGTGGAAAGAAGGGGAAGGGACGAGACAAAGAACAGGTATGAATGACCCATAGACATGGACAACAGAGTGGGAATTGACTGTGGGAGCAGGGACTGGGGGTGGGATGGGTGGAGCAGGGTAAAGGGGGAAAAATTGAGACAACTGTAATAGAGTTAACATGATTTATAAAAAAATAATAAAAAAACAAAAAGAAAAAAGTATGAATGATAGATTTATGTGTCCCTTCCCTAGAAATAATACAGTTTTATCCCTTTAGAATGATATTTATGTCTACTAACTGTATTTGGTTGGATATGTGTACAAATTTAACTAATATTAATAAATTGGGGGTGGTCTTTTAAAAAACTATTACTGATACTGTAAATATGTCATTTTAAACTGACTTAAATACCTTTAAAACCAAATGAACCATTTTACGAAGTACAATTTGCAGTAGTTTAGATATGGTAATGCTCATATTTTTATATACCTTTTAACTTATTAAAATGGGATTCTATATAATTGCCTCAGTTTCTCATTTCTGCATAATAAAATACCCCCAAGTTCAGTGGTTTAAAATAGCACTCTTTGATTTACTCACCATCCCGTGAGCTGGCAGTTAGGGCTGTAATTAGCTGAGATGGCCTGTCTATGCTCCATTTGGTGTCTTTAGGGTGTACTCGTGTGGCTGGGCTTATTCATATGGCTGGTCCAAGTAACTAGCCCAAGTGTCACTGAAATTCCAGCAGGCTAGCCAGAAATTCTTCACGTCGTTGCTGGGTTCCACCAATGGCAAGCGAGAGCAAGCTTCAATGCCTAAGCACTTTTTCAAGCTTCTGCTTCTGACATGTTTGCTCATGTCCCATTGACCAAAGCAAGTCACAAAGTCAATATGGGAGGCCAAGCTCAGACTCAATGTGTTAGAGGACTACAGGAGGGCAATGGGTACAGGAAGGTATGATTCATTGGGGGGCATTACTATAATGGTAATTGTTATAATTTCTAAAATTTTTCCTTGTTTTCTCAAAGCATTGATATTAAACAAACTCATGACACGGCAATTCTATAAACAACTGAAATCAAATGATGGATTATAGCTATTGTTGTACTCTGACTTAAGGTTTTAGCACTGCTTAATATTATCATTTAAAATACTAAGACTAATGGTATCACTGCCTTGCATCTGATTTTCCCTTAGCTTCTTTTTGCAGTTAGAATAATATCAAAATTCCTTGACACAGCCCACAGGCCCTAAATAAATGTGTTTTTATCTACATTTTCGTGACGTCATACCCTACCACGCAGCTCATAATTTACTATCCTTCAGCTATAATGACTATTTTCTATTCCTTTAATGTGTCAAATTTATTCCCAACTCAGGGCTTTTCACTTGCCATTGGAGTGATTTCCCTCAGATCTTTGCTTGGATGGCTTCCTCTCATCATTCAGGGCTCAGGGCAAATTTTACTTCTTAAGAACACTCTCTCCTGACCACTTCTTCCGAAGTACCTTCTCCCATCCCAGGGCAGTCAGTGTTCCATTTCTTTGTTATTTTTTATAACACTTCTCATTACCTGGAATTATTTAATTGTTTAGATGATTATTATCTTACTCTGCCTTTTTATGTAAGCTCTTAAAGGCATAAGTTTGTCTTTTGCACCATGTAGAACACATAGTAGGTACTCGATAAGTAACTGCAGAATTAATAAATTAATTAATTAACTAAAGGCCTGACATACTGAGTCTTGACCCAGAAATCTTTGCCTGTAAGATGGAGACATTGGGTCCTTTCAAACTCAAAAAATTTATAATTTTCCATTTATATAATGTTTTTAGATAAAGTTTGAGCAAGGGGAAAGAAGCTGTCAAATATGTGCGGGTAAATGTTCTGCATAAAAGTGATTCATGTTGGGAAAATTTGTTGTAATGATTTTCAAAGAAATATGAATGTTGGTAGAGTGCTGGTACAACTGAAATTGAAAAAATTGATAGGTAGTCTTTTCAACTATATTTATACGCAATTATCTTTAAAAATATTTTCCAGCTTTATTTAGCTATAACTGACAGATAACATTGTGCACATTTAAGTTATACAGTGTGATTTGATATATACCCAAATATCTTATTTTAATTAAAAAGTTTTTAATTGTATTTTTTCATTACCATACTAACGTATCTTGTTTAAAATATATATAATTTTTCCCCAGTTCTACTGAGAAGGCCAGAGAAAGGCAGAGGGGAGCCTACCCCTGGGTGGGAAGAGCATACCAGTATTTTCATCAAAATTATATACTATAGACTCTGGAGCCACCCTGTCCAGGATCAGAGTCCAACTCTGCTTCCAAATACCTGTGAATCTTTAGAGAGGTTATCTAAATTCCTGTGCTTCAGATTGTGAAATAAGGACACTTAGGGCATTTACATCAAAGGATTCTTGTGATTAAATGATCACAAAGGGTTAAATGAGATAATGTTCATAAAGGACTTAGCATAGTATCTGTTGCATCCTAGCACTCAAATAATGTTAGCTAACATTATTAAGAATAAATAGGGAAACAGCAGTGGACGTCAGACTGAAAGAATGGCAAATAAAGCTTGGTGAGTAGATTGGGGAAGAAATGAGATGGGCGGTTTGGAAGCAGTCAATACATTTCTGACATGTCTGTGGCTACACTAATAATTAGCACATTATTATAGTTGGGCAAGACAGATGTGGCTTCTTAAAGGAGCAGCTTCAGGCTATAATATTTCATACCTTAAGGAAATGGTTGTTAAAAAAACAATTTTACCAGAAATACCAGGAAACTTAAAATTTAACCTAAATTCATTTTTTTATATCTTGAATATATGAATGTGGGATTTATACCAAAACTCTGTGTTTATGTGGTTAATGTACAGGGCTTGAGTCAATAAGAGATGCATAGTTTAAAGTCATTCCTATTAGCCCTGGCTGGGTTGCTTAGTTGGTTGGAGCATGATCTGACTAACTAAAAGACGGTGGGTTTGATTCCCAGTCAAGGCACATACCCAGGTTATGGATTTGATCCCTGATCGGGATGCATATGGAAGGCAACTGATCCATGTTTCTCTCTCACATCGATGTACCTCTTTCTCTGTCTCTCTCCCTTTCTCCCTGTCTAAAATCAATGAATATGTTCTTCGGTGAGGATTAAACAAATCAATCATGTTAAGTAGATAATTCACATTCTGGAACTTTACTTTTTTTGAGTATATTTTATTGATTATGCTATTACAGTTGTCCCATTTATTCTTAACCTCCCCCTGACTATTTTGTGCCTACAAATTATTCTTCTTATTCCCTGTACCTTTACCTCCATTCTCTCCCCATCCCCTCTCCTCTGATCTCCATTTCTGTGATTCTATTCCTGTTCTAGTTGTTTGCTTAGTTTGTTTTTGTTTTTTAGGTTCAGTTGTCGATAGTTGTGAGCTTGTTGTCATTTTACTATTCATACTTTAGATTTTTTCTCTTTTCTTTTTCTTAGGTAAGTCCCTTTAACATTTCATATAATAAGTGCTTTGTGATGATGAACTCCTTTAACTTCACCTTATCTGGGGAGCACTTTATCTGCCCTTCCATTCTAAATGATAGCTTTGCTGGATAGAGTAATCTTGGATGTAGGTCCACGGCTTTCATGATTTTGAATACGTCTTTCCAGCACCTTCTTGCCTGCAAGGTTTCTTTTGAGAAATCAGCTCATAGTCTTATGGGAACCCTTTTGTAGGTGACTCTCTCCATTTGTCTTGCTGCTTTTAAGATTCTCTCCTTATCTTTAATCTTGGGTAATGTAATCATGATGTGTCTTTGTGTGTTTCTTCTTGGGTCCAATTTATTTGGGACTCTCTGAGCTTCTTAGCCTTCCTGGAAGTCTATTTCCTTCACCAGATTGGGGAAGCTTTCCTTTATTATTTCTTCAAATAAGTTTTCAATTTCTTGCTCTTGCTCTTCTCCTTCTGGCACCCCTATGATTTGGATGTTGGAATGTTTCAAGTTGTCCCAGAGGTTCCTAAGCCTCTCCTCATTTTTTTGAATTCTTGTTTCTTCATTCTGTTACAGTTGAATGTATATTTCTTCCTTCTGTTCCAAATCATTGATTTGAGTCCCAGTTTCCTTCCCTTCGCTGTTGGTTGCCTGTATATTTTTCTTTATTTCACTTTGCATAGCCTTCACTTTTTCCTCCATTTTGTGACCATACTCAACCATTTCAGTGACGATCCTGATAACCAGTATATCGAAATCTGCATCTGATAGGTTGGCTATCTCCTTTTTGCTTAGTTTTTTTTTTTTTTTGAGTTTTGAACTGTTGTTTTATTTGGGCCATATTTATTTGTCTTGGTGCACCTGTTACATTGTAAGGGGTGGAGCCTTAGGTGTTCGCCAGGGTGGAGCAAGGCACTTCGCTGCCTTGGTGGTGCTGTATGTGTGGGAGGGGTCCAAGGGGGAACAATGCTGCTTGCTTGGTTCTCTGCCAGCTTTCACTCACTTCCTCCACTACCCACAAGCAAACTGGGCCTTTTTGGTGCTGATTCCCGAGTGGGTGACTTTATGTACATTCTAGGACCCTGTGGGTCTCTCCAGTGAGCTCTCCTACAAGGTTAGGAGATTTTCCCACCACCACAACCCCCACAGGTACTTATAGCTAGAGGTTTTGAGGCTTTGGTTACCCATGCTGGAATCCTGGGTTGCATGGTCTGTCTCGCTCCTGAGTTTTTCTTTCAGGCTTACCCTCACACGAATGTGCAACTGCCTGTTCCACCAGCTACTGCCTTGCCCACCTGGTCTCCTGCCTTGCTG
This sequence comes from Pteronotus mesoamericanus, assembly GCF_021234165.1. Lineage (NCBI taxonomy): Eukaryota > Metazoa > Chordata > Mammalia > Chiroptera > Mormoopidae > Pteronotus > Pteronotus mesoamericanus. The sequence goes on from NW_026555203.1 coordinate 1,782,989, forward strand.
TAAGTCCTCTCTGCTCTAACTGCGTATCTCTGCTCCTCCTGCCAGTCTGAATGAATGTTTCTTCTTTAACTCCTTCATTGTTGGACTTCCATACAGTTCGATTTTCTGGCAGTCCTGGTCATTTTCAGTTTTTGAATTTGTTGTTCTCCTTCTTTGGTTGTCCAAGGAAGCAAAGTGTGCCTACCTATACCTCCATCTTGGCCGGAAGTCCCACGTTCTGAAACTTTAATCCGTGAGATGATGTTGCTGGTAGAAGTTTCAAATATAATATAATCAGAATAAAAGTAGCCTCTTTAATGTGTTCTTCACTGAATGAGAATCTAAGAATATGAAGATAGAACTGAGATTTGGCCTTTCTTTCTTTATTTCTTTCTTTATTAATTTTTTAAAAACTATGGTACATTTATTCATTATCAGTTTTCTTTTAAGTTTTATTTATTATATATTTTTATAGAGGGTGAAGGGAAGGATAAAGACAGGGAGAAAAACATAAATGTGTGGTTGCCTCTCATGTGTCCCCTACTGCGGGCCTGGGTCTACAACCCAGTCATATGCCCTGAGTGTGAATTGAACCGGTGACTCTTTGCTTCTCAGTCCAGTGCTCAATACACTGAGCCACACTAGCCAGGGCTTTTTATTTATTTTTTTATTTGTTCAAATACATTTGTCTCAATTTTCCTGCTACCACTTTACCCTGCCCCACCCAACCGCACCTCTGACCCTCAATCCTTCCCCATTTTGGCTTTGTCCATGGGTCCTTTTTATATGTTTGTTGACTTGACCCTTCCATTTCTTTTCCCCATTATCCCCCTCCTGCCTCCCCTCTGGTTACTGTCAGTTTGTTTTTTCCTTCAATGTTGTTGATTATATTTTTCTTACTTCTCTGTATTATTGATTAGTTTCCACTTACAGGTGAGATCATATGGTATTTGCCTTTCATTGCTTGGCTTATTTTGCTTAGCATAATGCTTTCCAGTTCCATCCATGCTGTCACAAAGGGTAGTAGCTCCTTCTTTCTTTCTGCTGCATAGTATTCCGTTGTGTAAGTGTACCATATTTTTTGATCCACTCATTTATTGATGGGCACTTAGGTTGCTTCCAGAACTTGGCTATTGTAAGTTGTGCTGCTATGAACATTGGGGCACACAGGTTATTTTGAATTAATGTTTTGGGATTCTTAGAGTATAGACCCAGCAGTAGAATTCCTGGGTCAAAAGGGAGTTCCATTTTTAGGTTTTTGAGGAAATTCCACACTATTTTCCACAGTGGCTGCACCAGTCTGCATTCCCACCAACAGGGTACTATGGTTTACTTTTCTCCACAGTCTTGCCAGTACTTGTTGTTGGTGATTTGTTTATGACGGCCATTCTGAGCGGTGTGAAGTGGTATCTCTTTGCGGTTTTAATATGCATTTCTCTGTTTGCTAGTGATGTTGAGCATCCTTTCATATGTCTCGAGGCTCTGTGTATGTGTTTCTTAAAGAAGTATCTGTTCAGGTCCTTTGCCCAGTTTTTAATTGGATTGTTTGTCTTCCTGGAGTGGAGTCATGTGAGTTCTTTACATATTTTGGAGATCAAACCCTTGTCCGACATATCATTGGCAAATATATTTTCCCATGCAGTTGGTTCTCTTTTCATTTTGATGATGTTTTCTTTAGCTGTGCAGAAACTTTTTATTTTGATGAAGTCTCATTTGTTTATTCTTTCCTTTATGTCCTTTGCTCTTGAGGACATATCAGTGAAAATATTGCTGAATCGGATATCTGAGAGTTTCCTGCCCACGCTCTCCTCTAGGACTTTAATGGTGTTGTGACTTACATTTAGTCTTTTATCCATCTTGAGTTTATTTTCATGTATGGTGTAAGCTGGTGTTCAAATTTCATTTTGTAGCATGTAGCTGTCCAGCTTTCCCAACACCATTTGTTCAAGAGGCTATTTTTAGTCCATTGTAAGCTTCTGCCCAGTTTGTCAAATATTAATTGACCATAGAGACATGGATTTATTTCTGGGCTCTCTATTCTGTTCCATGTATCTATGTGTCTGTTCTTATGCAAGTACCAGACAGTTTTGAATACAGTGGCTTTGTAATATGGTTTCATGTCAGGTATCATGATTCCTCCTACTTTGTTCTTCTTTCTCAACATTGCTGCAGCTATTCGGGGTTGTTTATGGTTCCATATAAATGTTTGAAATGTTTGTTCTATATCTGGGAAATACGTCATTGGCATTTTAGTAGGGGTTGCATTGAATGTATAAATTGCTTAGGGTAGTATGGACATCTTGATGATGTTAATTCTTCCAATCAATCAACATGGTATATGCCTCCATTTATTTGTGTCTCCTTAATATCTTCAGTATTTTGTAGTTTTCTGAGTATAAGTATTTTACCTCTTTGGTTAAGTTTATTCCTAAGTACTTTATTTTTCTTGTTGATATAGCAACTGGGTTTTTTTTTCCAGATTTGTGACACTCATACTTCATTGTTGGTGTACAAAAATGCTTTCAATTTCTGAATATTGACTTTGTATCCAGCTGTTTCACCAAATTCAATGATTGGATCGAGTAGTTTTTTGGTGGAGTCTATAGGGTGTTCTATGCACACTATCATGTCATCTGCAAACAATGATAGTTTTACTTCCTCTGTTCCAATTGGATGCCTTATATTTCTTTTTCTTATCTGATCGCTGTGTCTAGGACTTCCAATACTATGTTGAATAGAAGTGGTGAAAGCAGACATCCTTGTCTTGTTCCTGATCTTAGAGAGAAAGCTTCTAGTGTTTGCCCTTTGAGTATGAGATTGGCTGTAGGTTTTTCATATATGGCCTTTATTTTGTTGAGTTATGCCCACTTTTGTCCCACTTTTCTGAGTGTTTTTCTCATAAATTTGTGCTGTACCTTATCAAATGCTTTTTTTCACATCTGTTGATACAATAATGTGATTTTTGTCTTTCCTTTTGTTTATGTGATGTATTATGTTTATTGTTTTGTGAATATTGAACCATCTTTGCATTCCTAGGATAAATCCCACTTCATCATGTTGGATGATCTTTTCAGTGTTGCTGGATGTGGTTTGCCAATATTATGTTGACGTTTTAAATGTCTATGTTCATCAGCGATATTGGCCTGAGGTTTTCTTTCTTTGTTGTGTCTATGTCTGGTTTTGGGTTTAGGATGATGCTGGCCTCATAAAAAAGAGTTTGTGAGTCTTCCTTCTTGTATGTTTTGGAATAGTCTGAGAAGGACAGGGGTTAGCTCTTCGTTAACTGTTCTGTAAAATTCTCCTGTGAAACCATCTCGTCTAGGGTTTTTACATGCTGGGAGTTTTTTGATTACTGCTTCCATTTCACCATCTGTTATCAGTGTCTTCAGGCTTTTTGCATCTTCTTCATTCAGATTTGGAAGGTTATATTTTTCTAGAAATTTCTCCATTCGAGATTTTCAAAATTCTTGGAATATAATTGTTCATAGTAATTTCTGACACTCCTTTGTATTTCTGTGGTATCAGTTGTTATTTCTCTTCTTTCCTCAACTATTCTTTTAGTCTCTATATCATTTAATTCTGCTCTGATCTTGATTATTTCCTTCCTTCTATTCACTCTGGGCTTTCTTTGTTGTTGTTTCTCCAGTTCTTGAAGTTGTAGGGTTAGGTCATTTATTTGAAATATTTCTGTCTTTTTAAGATAGGCCTGTATTGCTATTAACTTCCCTCTCAAGACTACCTTCACTATGTCCCATAGGTTTTGGGTTGTTGTGTGTTCATTTTCATTTGTTTCCAGAAAGGTTTTGATTTCTTCTTTGATCTCACTACTGACCCATTCACTGTTTAATACCATGCTATTCAATCTCCATGAGTTGGAATGTTTTTGAGTTTTTTCCTTGCGGTTGGTTTCTAGTTTAAAGCCCTCGTGGTCCAAGAAAATGCTTGTTATGATTTTGAATTTCCTGAATTTGTTAAGGCTTGTTTTGTGTCCTGTTATATGGTCTATCTTTGAAAATGTTTCATGTGCATTTGAAAAGAATGTGTAGTTTGCTTCTTTGGGATGTAAGGTTATATATATGTCAGTTAAGTCCATTTGATCTAATGCATTGTTCAGTTCCACAATATCCTTGTTGATGTTTTGTTTGGAAGATCTATCCATTTTTGACAGTGGGGTGTTAAAATCCCCTACTGTCAGTGTGTTGCTGTCTATATCTTTCTTGATGTCCTCCAAGATTTTCCTTATATATTTGGGTGCTCCTTTATTGGGTGCATATGAGTTCACAATGTTTATGTCTTCTTGATGAATTCTTCCTTTGAGTATAATAAAGTGCCTTTCTGGGTCTGTTTTTATGGCCTTTGTTTTGAATTCTATTTTTTCTGATATAAGTATTGCTACCCCTGCTTTTTCTTCCTGTCCATTTGCTTGGAATTTTTTTTTCCATCGCTTTACTTTCAATCTGTGTAGGTCTTTTGTTCTGAGGCGGGTCTCTTTTAGGCCGCATATGTGTGGGTTATATTTTCTTATCCATTCAGCTATCCTGTGTCTTTTGTTTGGGACATTTAGTCCATTTACATATAGAATTATTATTGATAGGATCTTATTCTTTTTTTTCCTTTGTACCTGTGTTCCTCTCTTTCTCACTCTTTTTCTTAGTCTTCTTACAGCAGCCCCTTTAGCATATCTGGCAGTGCTGGTTTGTTAGAGGTGTATATTCTTAGCCTTCTTTTGGAGATTTTGTCTTTTCTATGGAAAAAAAAGCATTGCCAGTAACACCAATACTGTAAACAATATTATATAGGATAGTATAAAGTACTTAAAAGAATAAACCCTGTTGATACATTCTTTTAAGTACAATTGATATGCTGATATATTTAATCTACCATACAACATAATCACTTAATGACTTGAGTTAATAAATTAAAACAACTATATTTATATGTGCACTCCCAATGTGCCAGGCTTTATTTGAGACACTGGAATTCAATAATGATCAAGATAGACTTGGTCCATCTCTTCATGGGGCTTATATTCTAGCAAGAAGGGAAATAATGGGATGATATGATTTGTGTAATACACGGTGCTTTGCAAATATTATAAGAATACTCATTCAAGTCTAGGATATGAGGAAAGGTCTTCTTGTGAAAAACATTAAGCTGAGACCTGAATGGTAGAAGGTGTCCAGGAAAAGAGGACTGTATGTGTGCGTAGACAGAGAAAGAAATAGCATATGGGAAGACTTGGATGTCTTGCTTGGTTGATTATCTTTCTGATTAATAGAATATGTCTAACAAGAGTTTATACCAACTCTTGACCAATCTAATTTATTTTTCTATATACTTGGAAATAATACAATTATTTTTCTTTAAAATATTCAGTGATTCCTAATCTTTAACCAGACAAAGAATTCCTGTTATTTTAAAAATGTTTTCTGTTCTAAACTTGATCAAGTTCTATCCGGAAAAAGTCCAGCCAATGTTTCTGTAACAAGAACAAGTTTGCTCAACATTGATGTAACTGGCAGCCAAGGAAAGTGGACTGGAATATGCATGTATGAACAATGATGACTTCACTGTACTAGTCAGTGGGGGCAGTAGATGCTATTGAATGAGCACGTGTCCTGTGTGGCCATCACATTCAAAATGACCGAGTAGAGCAACAAATCTGCATCAAATTTTGTATTTAGTTTGAACATTCTTTTGCAGAAACTATTCAGATGATTCAGAACGCCACAGCTATGGGCAGCTGGTGAATGGCAGCTTCATAACAACAACATGCCCACTTATGCATCATGTCTCATGCAGATTTTTTTTGGTGAAATATCAGATCACCCAGGTGACTCAGCCCTGCTCTAGCCCAGATTTGGCGCTCTGCAACATCTGGCTTTTCCAAAAACTAAAGTCACCTTTGAAGGGGAAGAGACTTCAGACTACCAATGAGATTCAGGAAAATACAATGGGGCAGCTGATAGTGACTGGGAGAATTGTGTGAGGTTCCAAGGTGCCTACTTTGAAGACAACTAAGTCATTATTGTCTTATGTATAGTGTTTCTTATATCTTCTTCAGTAAATGTCTGTATTTTTCATATTATGTGGGTGGATACCTTCTGGACAGGCCTCATGCTCAGTGGGTCAATTCCGGATGCTTACTTTTCTTCTTATTTGTATGAAATGTAAGAGCTGGTCTTTTACATGCAATTCATATCTTTTACAACTTTCATATTTTTCTGTATAACATTTGATATTCCATCATATTACTATATGATGCCATTGTAATTTATTAGTAGTACTAAGTAAAACCTCTAATGTGTAGACAGTGCAAAATTAGCACATTTTCTGTCATTTCCTGCACTCATAGCATGTTATGTAAAGGGAGTAGTGCTGGAGACCATTCTCTGGTATATATATACATATAATTTCAGGTTACTTCAGGTAAATAAAGCAGAACTCTAGACTTGCACTGTCCAAACTGTAGCCACTAGCCACATGTAGCTCTCAGGCAATTGGGATGTGGCTAGTCTGAATTGAGATGTATTGTAAGTATAAAAATACACACCAGATTTCAAAGATTTAGCATAGAAAAGAGAATGTAAAATATCTCATTAATTTTTGTAATGATTGCATGTTGAAAATATTTCAGATTTATTGAATGAAATAAAAATAGGTTATTAAATGAATTTTACCTTTAAAACACTTCTTAACTCTTCCCCTTTGGTTTTGTCCATGAGTCCTTGCTATATGTTCCTTGACTTTCCCCTTCCCTTCCTTTTCCCCCGCCCTGCCTCCCTCCTTCCCTTTTGTCTGTCTTGGAGTTGAGGGAGGGAGGGAGGGAAGGAGGGAGGGAGTGGGCAAGGGAAAGTGGTGGGGGGTAGGCAGAGACAAATGTATTTGAAAAAAATAAATTAGTTAATTAAAAAAAAATAAAACACTTCTTAAAATGTGGCTGCTCAAAAATTTAAAATTGCATATGTGGCTAACATCTGTGCCTCACATTATATTTCTGTTGGCTGGTGTTGCTCTAGACGTTTTTTCTGTATGTTAGCAAATGCTATGACTAGTCAGGAGAGATGGCTAACGTGCTATGACTGTTAGAGAGCATAAGGAATTGTAAGTGCTGGTTAGGGGATATTTGAATAGAATAGTTACTGAGACAGATCATCATCTGCAGATGCAATGGGAACTTTGTTAGGGTCAGGGGACTGGAGAAAGAAACTTGATCATATGCTGCTTAGGCCCACCACATTATAAGAGGAGATTCCTAACAATGTCATGTTTATGAAACTGGGACCATTGTTCCCAGGAAGTTCCTGCTGCTTAATTGGCCCCTGAAATATCAAGAGAAGCCCAAAAGAGGGAAATGTAATGTTACATAAGAAGAATGTTAACCTGAAGAGATAGAAGCTGAGCCTCCTTATAAGCAAAGTCTCTACATTTACATTTACTGTCACTAAGAATAAAGAAGGCAAACCCTGTCAAAAACACTTTGCAATTGTAAAGTGCAGTTTATCTTGATAAACCTCAGTAACATTAATTCATTAATCATTACAATTTGTGAAATGTTTTATAGTGAGTGTTATTTTATTTATGTATTATGGAAGAGTCAGTGAAGGTAAAAGACTTGTTAAAGTTGTGTTTTCTTAATTGTTTAGTGTTTAGGAGAGCTCTCCTGCCATCATGGAAGAAGTGAAATGGAAGGGCTTTCAAAAGTACTTTTTAAAAAAATTTAAATATGTTTATTAATGAGAGAGAGGGATAGGTGAGAGAGAGAGAGAGAGAGAGAGAGAGAGAGAGAGAGAGAGAGAGAGAGAGATTAAAAAGAAGGCTTCTAGTACATGCCCCGACCAGATATCGAACCTGGAACCTAGGTATGTGCCCTGATGGGGAGTTGAATCTGCAACCTTGTGCTGTATGGGACAATGCCCCAACCAACTGAGTCATCCAGCCAAGGCTCAAAAGTGCTTTTGAGATGGTAATGAAAAGAATGTGGTAGAATAGCACATTCCCAGTTCCTACACTCCCTTGACTAATAAAACCAAACAATTGTGAGAGTTTGGTAAATTGACATTGATTTGAATGTACTTAGAGGGCTTACTATTTAAAACGAGGCTATACAGAAATTAATTTATTTGATTTGTTTTAGTAACAGTCTTCCTTTTGAATTTAGTTTAGAGTAGGGATTACTTGTTTTATAGACACAGTTTATTTATTCATACTACAAGTACTTATTGAGCACTTATTATTGCCAGTGTATCAGACATCATTCCTGACTTCATGAAGCTTATAGTGTGGTATGGAGATGCAGATATGTTAAAAAGAACTATCTGAAAGTGTTTCAGATACTCTGATAAGAGGGGTAGGTTCAAGATAGTGATAGAATCTAAGACTTATGTAGCACTTCTTATGTACCAGGAATTGCTCTAAGTACTTCTATGTATAATAACTTATTTCACCTTTAGGAGAATCCTACAGATAAAGTGTTATTAGTATTCCCATTTTACAACATACTACAAATGGGCAAAAGAGAAGAAGTAACATGCCCAAGGACACAGTGAATGGCAGAGCTCAGATTCAAACCCAGATGAACTTTACTCTTCACCAGTGCCCAAAGATGTGTGCATTGTCAACTGAGTAGACAGAAAATACTTCTTGGGAAAATGATACTGTAGCTGACTCTGGTAAAATAAGAATCTGTTCGCCAGGATGGCAAGATGGGGGGTGGCATTGCTATTATGAGGATCATGAGCAAAGATCAGCACAATAAAGCAGTTACCTCCAAAGTAATAGGTTTAGGACAAAGGAAGATGGGAAGATGAAGGGAGCGGGGAGATTGCAGTAGTCCAATTAGAGCTGCAGGAAAGGAAAGAAAGAAATGTAAAACATGGTTAGTTAAGTCTCAATTCTAAGACTTTGGACAAAAAACTATTAAGAAACTTTTGCAACAAATGTTAAGCCCTGAAGTATGGCTTGCCTCTAATTGGTTAAATCCATCAATGTGTATAAGATGCAGTAAACACAGGAGGGATGTAGAAGTGTAACTGTAGGACAAGTTTTAACCTATGTTTCTGTAACATCCATCATAAGGGAAATTTTGAAAAACTTTATTATGGAAAATTTCAAGCATATGTAAAGCTAGATAGAATAATAAAATGTGTTCCAATGTACCCATCAAAAACTTTAGTAGTTATCATTACTTGGTAAAAAAAAACAAAACCAAACAACAAAAAACAACTGTTGACAAAGCGAGTTTAGCAGAACATTTAAAGATTCATTTACCAAAGCTCCTGTATTTGCCTTTAGCACAGACAGCTGAAAATTTTAACTATATTTAACTCTCTGGTTGTGTGACCCTGGGCAAATCAGTTTTATCATCAGTGAAATCAAGGGCCAAGACATTACATCCTTTGTGTTCCCTTCTAGTATAGGTGTCATGATTTCTATAAGTTCTAATGTGCCAAAAAGAAGCAATTTCAAATTGAAGAGTAACATATTTTGATTTGCATTTCAGAAAGATGACATTGTTGTATATGACAATATTATGGTAAATTTTTAAAAAGGCATATAAAGCTGTAAAATCCAGTACTTGTTCTGGACACTTCTACATGAAGTGTTGTCTTGTTCACCGTGGGAGTACATGACCCTCACTTTTCTCTGTTTAACACAATTGTCACTCTATTGGTTATGATGTTTTCTTGTTTCTTACTTGCAGGTGACCTCTTTCCAACTTTACCTTCGGTGTCTCCTCGGCACCTAAGTCTCTTGTGAGTCTAAGTTTCCCAGAGTTTTCTTAATTGTTTCCATTGTTTTAACTACCATCTCTACAAATATCTTCCAAATAACTGCTATAGTTCCTTATCTCTACTGCATATAGTCCCATTTAAAAATGACATGGTTATTCCAGCCAAGATGGAGGCGTAGGTAGATATACTTTGTCTCCTCCTACAACCAAAAGAAGGACAACAATAAATTTAAAAACAAAAAATAACCAGAACTGCCAGAAAATTGAACTGTATGGAAGTCTGAGAACCAAAGAGTTAAAGAAGAAACATTCATCCAAACCAGTAGGAGGGGCAGAGATGGGCAGTTGGGGCAGAGAGGACAAGCGGCAAGGTGGTGGCTGGAGGACCCGGTGGTCTAACATTTGCGTGTGGATAAACCTGGAGGAACAGCAGAGGAGCAAGACAGACCATACAATCCAGGGTTCCAGTGTGGGAAAAGAAAGCCTCAAAACCTCTAGCTGTAAAAACTGTGGGGATTGCAGTGGCAGGGGAAACTCCCAGCCTCACAAGAGAGTCCGTTGGAGAGACACACAGGGTCCTGCAATGTACACAAATCCATCCCCCCAGGAATGAGCACCAAAAGGGCCCAATTTGCTTGTGGATAGTGAGGGAAGTGACTGAAAGCTGGCTGAGAGCCAAGCAAGCACCATTGTTTCCTCTCGGACCCTCCCCCCACACACAGCATCACAACTCAGAGACCTGGGTTGCCCCACCCTGGTGAATACCCAAGGCTCTGCCCCTCCCAATGTAACAGGTGTGCTGAGACAAAGAAATATGGCCCAAATGAAAGAACAGATCAAAGCTCCAAAAATAGAACTAAGTGATGAACAAATAGCCTACATATCAGATGCACAGTTCAAAACACTGGTAATCAGGATACTCACTGAGTTGGTTGAGTACAGTTGCAAAATGGAGGAAAAAGCAAAGACTGTGCAAAGTGAAATAAAGAAAAATATACAGGGAACCAACAGTAAAGGGAAGGAAACTGGGACTCAGATCAATGATTTGGAGTAGAAGAAAGAGATAAATATTCAACCAGAACAGAAAGAAGAAACAAAAATTCAAAAAAAAAAATAGGAGAGGCTTAGGAACCTCTGGGACAACTTTAAATGATCCAACATCTGAATCACAGGGGTGCCAGAAGGAGAAGAGGAAGAAGAAGAAATTGAAAACTTATTTGGAAAAAATAATGAAGGAGAACTTCCCCAATTTGGCCAAGGAAGTAGACTTTCAGGAGATCCAGAAAGCTCAGAGAGTCCCAAAGAAGTTGGACCTAAGGAAGGACACACCAAGGCACATCATAGTTAACTTACCCAAGATTAAAAATAAGGAAAGGATCTTAAAAGTAGCAAGAGAAAAGGAGACAGTTACCTACAAAGGTGTTCCCATAAGACTATCAGCTGATTTCTCAAAAGAAACCTTGCAGGCAAGAAGGGGCTGGCAAGAAGTTTTCAAAGTCATGAAAAGCAAGGACCTACATCCAAGATTACTCTATCCAGCAAAGCTATCATTTAGAATGGAAGGGCAGATAAGGTGCTTTCCAGATAAGGTGAAATTAAAGGAGTCCATTATCACCAAGCCCTTATTATATAAAATGTTAAAGGGACTTATATTAAAAAAAAAGATAAAAAACTATGAACAGTATAACAGAGGGGAGTGGGTGGGAGAAAAAGTACAGGGACTAAGCAGCATAAATAGTAGATACAAAATAGGCAGGAGGAGGTTAAGAATAGTATAGGAAATGGAGATGCCAAAGAACTTATATGTACAACCCATGGACATGAACTAAGGAGAGGGGGATTCTGGAGGGAGGGGTGGTATAGGGTGGAGTGGAATAAAGGAGAGAAAAAAATGGGACAACTGTAATAGCATAATCAATAAAATATATTTAAAAATAAAAATAAAATAAAAATGACATGGCTAAAACATGCCTCAAAATTTGTTTAAACTTGCCTTTTCTCTTTATTACAAAGAATCACATTATTTTTTCTTCCATTCTTAGTAAAAAAAAATGAGAAAGTACAGACAAAAGAATATAATTACACCCATAATCCTACACACTAATAGATATTCACTGTTACTATTTTATAGTTTTCTAAATTATTTTTCTGTATGTGTATATATGTGTGTGTGTATTGTGGGGGTATCATACTTACTGTTTTGTAGTTTATCATTGGATAGACTACATTTTTATTTCAATACATAAAATCACGTGTTGTTTTGAAATTCTGTGGATTAATCAATTATATACTCATATATTTAAACAAATTTCTGATATTGGGAATTAATTTTCAATTTATTGATATGACAAACAGTGCTTCTATTGAATTCCCATTGCTTGTATCACACATATGGCACTTAGCACACATAGTTGGTGTGGTGGATACTTGAGCTTTAATGTATTTCCCCCAAAATACTTTATAGTTTTTGAGACCAAGTCCTGTACTTTTTTGTGTATCTCAGAGTTTAGTAGTGGCCTTGCATATGAGAAACATTCAATAACTATTTGTTGAATGAATGGAGAAATGAACTTCAAAGCTTGAGTGACAGGGAGAATGATATACAAGTATTTATTGACAAAAAGAGGGGCACTGGTTTGGGGAAAAGAAGATGATGAATGTGACTTTTAAAATGTTAGTTTGAGGTGATGGATATTCTTTTTTTTAAGTTTTTTTTTTTAGTAACCCCTGCAACTCTTTAGTCAGTTGCCTGTCAATTTCATTTCAGTAGCAAGCTAAAGGACAATTCCAGAGACCTTTTGTGTTAGGTGGTATTGCAGATTCCTTACTACAACAGCTTAGTACCTTATAATGAGAATGATACTCTCTGATCATTTTAATTAAAAGCTGACATTTGGGGCTCTATCCTTTATCATTTTTCTCCATTTAACTGTATTTCCTTCAGTGCATGGCTGAAAACTATGTGGTAGGGTAAAGGTAGAGAATAAGGGCTTCCCTTCTCTAATTTCTGGATGTTCCCGTTATGTATTCCACCAGTCATGGTGTTATTGGCTTTATAGTGAGAATCATGAATACATATCTGTGTAGCAATAGAATGCTTTAGAAAGTTCTTTGGTGGAACTTCAGAAATTGTAGTTCCTTACCTAATGTGTCTGGCTTTTCTCTTGTATCCCACATTATGAATGCCAGGTGATTTAGTTAGAACTCTTGGTTAGAAGTAATAATACCTTCTTGGAGCTAAAACTCCAATAGGGACCTAAAATCATGATGACTATTTCTCCAGATTTTTAATGACTATGCTAAGACTTTCCCCATATAGTTTAGATTTCATCCAGGCCAGAGATGTTAGTTGATCCAGAAGTGATACAAAAAGAGACAATCAGAAAGCCTCCAGTGGACTATGTAATTGACTTTTAGAGATCCTAACTTCAGTTTGGTTGGTTTTTAGAACAGAGGAGATATAACCTATAGATTTTTGGCCAGCCAAGTCCTATCTTGCAAATAGGGAAGCATGTGATACCAGTCTGTAATGAGAAAATAATGAGGAAATCTTCTAAATGTTCCCCACACTAAATAGAGTTAGTGTAGTTTATGACTGGGGATAGCACTGATGTTATAAAATCTGTACAGATCCTTCAGGGGTGTCCAACCCACGGCCTGCAGGTCACATGTGGCCCAGGATGGCTATGAATGCAGCCCAACATAAAATGATAAATTTGCTTAAAACATTATGAGATTTTTCGTTTTCATTAGTGTTTATATATTTAATGTGTGGCCCAAGACGACTCTTCTTCTTCCAGTGTGGCCCAGAGATGCCTAAAGTTTGGACACCCCTGCTACATCCTTTCCTTCCTTTGACTTTTCAAGCTTGATCTTGAGCTCTTCTTTTTCTTTAATTTTAAAATCATGTTTATTCTATTACAGTTGTCTCAATTTTTCCCTTTTGCCCCCCTCCACCCATCCGACCCCCACCCCTGCTCCCATAGTCAATCCCCACTCTGTTGTCCATGTCCATGGGTCATTCATCCATTTTCTTTGTCTAGTCCCTTCCCTTTCTTTCCACCACTGTCTTCTTTCCCCATCCCCTCTGGTCACTTTCAGTCTGCTCCATGTGTCCATGCCTGTGGTTTATTTTGTTCGTTAGTTTACTTTGTTGACTAGAGTCCACTTATAGGTGAGATCACATGGTATTTGTCTTTCATCAACTGGTTTATTTCACTTATCTTAATATTCTCCAGTTCCATCCATGTTGTTGCAAAAAGTAGATCTTTCTTCTTCCTTCCTTCCTTCCTTCCTTCCTTCCTTCCTTCCTTCCTTCCTTCCTTCCTTCCTTCCTTCCTTCCTTCCTTCCTTCCTTCCTTCCTTCCTTTCTTCCTTCTCTCTCTCTCTTCCTTTCTTCCTTCCTTCCTTTCTTTCTTCCTTTCTTTCTTTCTTTCTTTCTTTCTTTCTTTCTTTCTTTCTTTCTTTCTTTCTTTCCTTCCTTCCTTCCTTCCTTCCTTCCTTCCTTCCTTCCTTCCTTCCTTCCTTCCTTCCTTCCTTTCTTTCTTTCTTTCTTTCTTTCTTTCTTTCTTTCTTTCTTTCTTTCTTTCTTTCCTTCCTTCCTTCCTTCCTTCCTTCCGTTCTTCCTTCCTTCCTTTCAATGCAGATTGATATTATTTATTTTTTTAAATGTTAAAGTCAATTATAAAATATTAAAAAACGTAAAACCATTATAAAGTCTCTGCAATTAAAACAACATGACACCAGCACAGAAATAATCAAGTAGATCAATGAAATAAAATGAGCATTCTAGAAACAAATGTATATATCTGTCTAACAATGTGGACACTGGTGCTGTAGGCTGGAGATCCTCCCTTATGGTTTTCACTCCACTTTTCTCAGGGGGATCTAACTGGTCATTTCAATATCCTTCTGGTGCTGCTGCCCGTGCACGCCACGCCTGCCTTCTCGAGTTTCTACCTCACTCCTTACCAGTTAGATTGTGCTAAAGCTGATTCTTCTGTCGCCGAGGTTACAAGGTTAATCTCTTGCTATCGTTCAGTTGTTTGTTCCAGGTTATTTCTCCCCAATTTAGTTGTAATCTCAGATTGGTCCTGGGAGGTCAGTGTGACTTTCACTCACTCCTCCACCATATTGATTCTCCTTGAGCTCTTCTTGAAGCCCAGTTAACAGCTCACTTATTCTACAACTGCTTATCTGAGTAAGTGGATTGGGACATGTCGGTTTCTCTTCACTTAGTAAGTGTGTATTTATTTCTGTATCGAAACAGTTTCACCCTAACACACACACACACACACACACACACACACACACACACACACATTCTGGATACTTGTCTTGTCTAGAATAGTTTTTGAAAACTTTTTCCTTATTCTGTCCCTTATTCCAGTCTATGGAGTAATCAGCTAAGCAGATACCCTGTGGACTCTCCATAAAAACTGGTTCCATGCAATAATGGACCAGACAAGTGTTTCTAAGAAATGCAAATTTAGTAGAGAGGCAAAATGGTGTCCTAATACTTTTAAATTTTTTCTTTAATCAGAGCCAGTGCAACTGAAAGTGTTTGGTTTCACATTTATTTGGCACACAGCAGTCTTGCAAATGATTCTTGATGGTGTAAGTATCAGACAGGGCCTGGTGCTGTGTGTGTTTGTGTGCATGTGCGTGCGTGCGTGTGTGTGTGTGTCCACATCTGTATGGTCTCTGTCTTGGTGAATTTCTATAAATATATAATTAAACTGGTGCTGTCAAACTGTTAGGGTGCATGGTAGGGAGAATTCTGTTATTACCTCCTAGATTCTTGTCCTCTGGTGTACATGCCCTGAATATTCCCCTCCTTTAGGTGTAGTTGAGACCTGTGAATATGCTGGGAGATTACTTCAATGATTAGGTTGAATTATAAGACAAAGGTGAAGAGATTTTTATGGTGTAATTAAAGTCCCTTAATTAAAAGTCCCTTCCGGAAGAGAGCCATGCTGACCTTTATGAAGTGAACAGCCATGTTATAAACTGCCTATGGAGGGAGGCAGTCTCTATAGCCAGTAGATGCTGAGGATCTCAATCCAACAACTATAAAGAATTGTATTCAGATAACCTGAATGAGCTTGAAGAGGACTCTGAGCTCCATGTGTAAATGCAGCCTGGCCGACCCTTTGATTACAGACTTGTGAAACCCTGAGCAAGTGTACCCAGCTCAGCCATGCCTGGACTCATGACCCACTGACACTGAGATAATAAACGTGTAGGGTTTTAGACCAGCCACCAGGTATATGGCAATTTGTTATGCAACAATTAACAATAACTAATACAGAGATTATTAAAGCTGATGTTTAAATGTTTTCCATTATATTAGTTTGTTAGAGCTGTCATAACAAAGTACCACGGACTGCATTGTTTAAACAACAACAAACAGATATTTTCTCACAGTTCTTTAGAGGCTAAGTGTCCAAGATCAAGGTATCAGCAGGTTTGGTTCCTTCTGAGGACTCTTTCCTTGGCTTGCAGATGACCACCTCACTGTATCCTCACATAGTCCTTCCTCTGTGTGTGCATGCATGTGTGTGTCCTCATTTCTTCTTGTTATAAGTACAATAGTCCTGTTAGATTAGAACCCATCCTAAAGACCTCATTTTAATTGAATTACCTCTTAAAAGAATTTATGTCCAAATAAGGTCATATTCTGAGGTTCTGTGGTTTAAGATTTCAATTTATGAATTTTGAAGGTAGGGACAAAATTCAGCCCATAATAGCCATCATCCTTTTTCAGTATTCTTTTCACCACAATTATTTTGTTTTGACCTTTTTTTTTTTTTTTGAATTCTCTGGATCTCTATTACACCTTCTTGCTCTTCAGATTTTTACTGTAGTATTCCAAATGTTTTTTCTAGTTTTTGACATTTTTGGCTATAGTATAACATAGAAAATCTTTCATAATTACATTTCTAGCTTCTAGTGGCCAGTCTGTTATTAACAAAAACCTTACCTTATGTTTGTATGTATTTTTTACAAGTTTACATGGTACTTCACATGCCTTTTTTATTCGAAGCCCATAAAAATATTGTGAGGCAGGTCAGACCAATATCATTATTATCCCCACTTTATATTCAGGAAAACACTAGTGTAATGGGGCTAACTTAATATCACACGGCACAGAAGTGTCCTCTGACCCCAAGTCAGAGTGCTCTGCTCACTAGATTAATTATCAAAAGCAACCTAACCCAAACAGCAACTAATTCCTACTGAATAAATATATTTCTAATATCTTATTTCTACCTGAGTTGGCTAAAAAGTCTGTTCAGTTTTTAAGTAAAAATAAAAGGCACATTTTTCATATTCACCAGTAACGTTATTGAACAACATATTCACTGTTTTGTTCCACTACCTTCTGCCATCTTTCAGGCAACTTCATAATTCCATCTTCCCAAAACTTTTTATCTTTTTGAGCAAAGAACTGTTTCAAGTGCCTTTTGCAGTCTTCCAGGGAATTGAAATTTTTTCCATTAAGAGAATTTGTAAAGACCTAAATAAATGGGAATCTGAAGGTGTAATGCCTGGTGAATACAGTGGATGAATCAGAACTCCCCAGCGAAGCTGTAGCAGTTTTTGTCTGGTCATCAAAGAAACATGCGGTATTGCATTATCCTGATGGAACATTATGCTTTTTCTGTTGACTAATTCTGGATGTTTTTTCGTTGAGTGCTGCTTTCAGTTGGTCTAATTGGGAGCAGTGCTTGTTGGGATTAATTGTTTGGTTTTCTGGAAGGAGCTCATAATAAAGGACTCCCTTCCAATCCCACCATATAGACGATATCACCTTCTTTGGATGAAGACTGGCATTTGGTGTGGTTGGTGGTGGTTCATTTAGCTTGCCCCATGATCTCTTCCATTCCAAATTATTGCAAAGCATCTACTTTTCATCGCCCATCACAATTTGTTTTAGAAATGAAATGTTTCCTTATGTTTAAGTAGATAATTGCATGTAGAAATACTGTCAAGAAGGTGCTCTCAGCAGTGTGGCTCAGTGGATTGAGCACTCGCCTGTGATAAACCACGGGTCTCTGGTTCAATTCCCCATCAGGGAACATGCCTGGGTTGCTGGCCAGGACCAGTCCCTAGTAGAGGGCGCTCAAGAGGCACCCACACATTGATGTGTCTTTCCCTCTCTTTCCCTTTTCCCCTCAGTCTAAAATAAATTTTTAAAAAATCTTAAAGAAATTTATTTTTTAAAAAAAGGAGGGTTTTTCCCCCTGCTTAATGTGGAACCACAACATCAAAGCGATTAACATAACCAAGCTGGTGCAAATGATTTTCAACGATTGATTTGAACATTTTGAGTATGTCAGCTCTCTACTGCATGGTATAACAATGATTGTTCTCAATGTCTCGATTTGATTGCTATTAACTTTAACTGGTCTGCTAGACTGTGGAGCATCATCTAGCACGAAATCTCTAGCACAAAACTTTGCAAACCACTTTTGACATGTTCTATCAGCAATAGCAACTTCTCCATACACTGCACAAATCTTTTTTTGTTTTTCAGTTGCATTTTTATTGTTCTTGAAATAATAAAGCATAATATGCTGAAAATGATTTGTATTTTCTTCCATCTTCAATATTAAAATGGCTACACAAAATTCACCTATTTTGATAAGTGTTTTTAATGCATAATGTCACAATGCAATCTAACAAAATTGTTTTGAATGAAGTTAAAGACAACTAAGTGCTACTGCAGACATCTTATAGGAAGACTGAACAAACTTTTTGGCCAACCCAATACGATTGTGCTCATCATTTCTGCGTACACTGCAGGGTTTTCTCACTGTGTGAAGAAGCTCTGCTGAGGCCACACCTGGTTATTCCATTTTCTGGTCATTTCTGTGAAACAACCCCACTTGAATCTTTTAATGGTAGGAATGAAGCAATGACTTGGATGTATATCAACATGGTTAGTATTTATTTTTAACCTATGTGTCAGGCTTTTCATACATGCTGAAATTGTTTGCTTTAAACATATCTCCTTAATGAGATTGAAAACATCTGTTAACAAGTACTTTCCACCTAATAGACATTTTGTGTGTACAGTAGTGCCCCCATCTGTGATTTTGCTTTGCTTTCTGAGATTTTTGTTATCCATGGACAACCATGGTCTGAAAATATTAAATGGAAAATTGTGGAAATAAACAATTCATAAGTTTTAAATTGCATGCCATTCCTTGTAGCCTGATCAAATATCACACACTATATATTCATATGGCTTGGGATGTGAATCACCCATTAGTCTAGTGTCTCCAGTCTGTATATGCTACCTGCATGTCAGTCACTTAGCTGTCTCTGGTATCAGATTAACTGTTGTGGTACCACAGTGCTTGTGTTCAAGTAACCCCTATTTTACTTAATAATGACCCCAAAGCACAAGTGTAGTGATGCTAGCAATTCAAATATGCTAAAGAGAAACCATAAAGTGCTTCCTTTAAGTAAAAAGTTTAACATTTTTGACTTAAAAGGAAAGAAGACAATTGTATCCTGAGGCTGCTAAGACCTAAGGTAAGAATAAATCTTCTAGCCATGAAATTATGAAGAATGAAAAAGGACATGTGTGCTAGTTTTGCTGTCGTGCCTCAAACTGCAAAAGTTAGGCCATAGTGCATGATAAGTGCTTAGTTAAGATGGAAAAGGCATTACATTTGTAAGTGGAAGACATGAACAGAAAACGTGTTCCCACTGATGACAATGTATTGCACCAGAAAGCATTAGGCCTATAGGAAGACTTCAGCAAGGGAATCCCTTGAAACTAATAACACCAAGCCATTTACTGCAAGTAAGGGATGGTTACACAGATTTAGGAATAGCTTTGGACTGAAAGTATAAAAATTATTGGAGAGAGAGAGACAACACTCATATAACTTTTATTACAGTAAATTGTTATAATTATTCTATTTTATTATTTATTGTTATCTCTTACTGTGTCTACTTTGTAAATTAAACTTTGCTATAGGTCTTTATATATAGGAAAAAAACATAGTCTGTGTAGGGTTCGGTACTATCTATGGTTTCAGGCATATACTGGGGGTCTTGAACCATATTCCCTGTAAATAAGGAGGGGACTACTATAAGTATACAATAACTATTGAATAAGCATGGTAGAGACATCAATGAACACATTACTGTTAACAAAGATAAATTGTGTTGAATACACTAACAGGTAAAGATAATGCAAATTACACATGCATTATGGAGTTCTTATCTTTTTAACCCTTTGACAAAACCTAATGATGTGGTCAAATCTTTAGTTTTAGCAAGTTTTTGAGTAGTTGATTATTTTCAAAGTCACCAGAAACCCACAACTAGAATTTCAGTGTATTGAATTTGAAATACCAAGTCAGCAATGTTGAGATCTCACATTCCCTATTGGTTTAATGGTAGGCAATGGGAGAAATAATAGGAAACATGAAGAACTACAGTCCCTACATTTACTCCATCACTTCTTTAAAAGAATAAAGAAAGAAGAGAAAAGCAAACTCCCATTTATTTTTGAGGAAATTGGTTGCTAAAAGCAAGCTCCCATTTATTTTTCTAATCTGGAATTCTAAGTAGAATAGGCAAAGGAAGAGGTGTAAGAAGGTGGCCCCAAGCTGTAACAGTCAAGAACAAAAAAGAAGAGAAGACATGGAAGGTGAAAAACAGGTGTGACTGGAATTTTTGTTGGGGACTAGGCTGACAAAACTGGGAAGAGAAAGTGAAGATTCTAATTTAGAGTAGTGGGCCTGTTGGTTTGGATGCGGTAGAGTACTGTGATAAGAGCTTGGGCGTTAGTGTCACCATGCACGCGATCCTAGGTCCTTCTTTGCCGCTTACTAATAGTGTAGCCTTGGACAACTTGTTTTACCTTTACGCTTCAGTCTCATTCACTTGTAAAATGGAGATGATGATAATAATGTGGACCTTGGGGTGTAGCTGTGAGTTAATAGTTCAGCGCTTGGTTCATAGCAAACACTCAGCAAGATGTTAAACTGCTGTACTTGTTGTTCTCTTCCTCTTTGTTAATACTCTTTTTACTCCGGCAGGGAGGGGAGAGATGTAGCGCTCATTGCATTTTAAGAGTGATAAACAATTACATGAAAGTCTGGGTCAGGCTTATTTTGACGTGCGTGCCCCAGGGAGGTGAAGCACACTCTGTACCCAGGCCCTCCGTGAATATGAGGGTTCGAGACAACAGCTGGCAGGAGGCACAGGCGGGCCTGCTCTTGGAGTGTTTTAAAGCTGGACTGCTGTCCCTGGACACTTGACAGTTTCACCTCCCCTGCCTCCTGGGCACTAGAAACCATGTGTGCTCCAACGGGAGCGCCAAGGTTCTGGAGGCGCGAGGGCCATTTAACAGTCATTCACAGTGCGGGACCACCCTCATCACACAGTATTCAGCGGAGGTGTTCTACTGGGACCCTCGGCACGGTCCTAGCCCCAGCTCCCTTGCCTCCCGCGCAGGCGCCGCCAAAGCCACCCCGCCGCCATGTTTCTCCCGCCCGCGCATCCTCCCCCTCCCCCTCCTCCTCTCTCCTCCCTCCTCCCCCCTCCCCTCTCCCCTCCTTACCCCGGCTCCCGCCCCTCTGTGTCCCCACTCCCCTGGTGAAGTCAGGCAGAGGAGCTGCTGCTGTAGCGCAGCACTTCAGCTCCTATTTGGGGAAAGCCTGGAACGGGGACTTTTGAAAATAACTGTAACGGCGTTTGGGTAAGGGTCTACGCTCTCCGACTGAGTGAGCACAGGGGGAACTAGCCAGGGCGAACAGTGGGTGCGGAGCGGGGGGGCGGTGCCTCATAGCTGGAGGGAGCTCCGGCTGAGCCGCGCCACTCGCTCTTTGGCCCTCGGAGCGCAGCAGCTGGCGGACAGGCGGCGGGACACTAGGACTCGGCTAACAAGGTGAGGCAGGGTCTTGAAGTAGCAGGGAATCCGTCGGTACCTTACCGCGTCCGGGACCCGCTCGGCCAGGCGGTGAGCATTAGGGAGTTGGGATCTGCACCAGGGGCAAGACAGACAGGGTCTAAGCTTCTCTCTTTGCGCCCCCCCCCTTTTCCCTCGCTTGCCGGTGCGCGCCCTGATCCCTACACCTTCTCATCCCTACTCCCTGGACTCTCTGGCTTCGCCAGACGCCTGGGTTCCTTTTAGGACCCAAGAATCCAGTTTTCCTTTGCTTCTTTGTTATCTCTCTAGGACCTTCTCATCCAGGCTTCGCTGTCGCTTCCCTGGCAGTCTGAGGTCCCTCTGCCCGCCTCCGCCCCACTGTCTCTTGCCTTGTAACAGTTTCTGCTTTGTGCCTTCCAACCCATCCCTTCCTTTCAGTCTTCTAACTTGGGAGGTTTCGCTGCTGGCTCCCAAGTCAGGAGAACTCTCCTTTTCCTCCAGCCTTTTAACTGTACTCTGAATATCTTCATCTCTGAATGTCCTGGCTTCTTTGGTTTAATCACCTTTGACTGATGATTTTCTTGAGAGCCTATGATGTAACAGCCTAGGTTTACTGAAAGTGATGGGAATGGTTCTCTAGTAAATATACCTAAGGAACTTAAAAGTTTCTTTCTCGGTTTCAAAAACTTAATCCAAGAACCACAGCTACTTAAAATCTGATTATTCCTTCGCTGCTTACCACGTCTGAGAGAGAAAGAGAGATACCTTTGATGCCTGGCTCCATTTATCCATCCGTAAAGTGGGATGTTCATGGTTTTAATGTAGACAGAGGACCCCAGTGGTGTGGGATAAAGTCACTCAAGTTAGCATAGTCTGGTTACTGAGCACAGGGCACCTGCTTTTTTTTTTTTTTTTAAAGAAGCCACAGTTTCACATTTGTATAAAACCCCAAGAAGCAGCATTTGAAAACCATGTGTTTTAAAAAAGAGACTACTTTTTTGTGGATTGGAGATTAATTTAAGTTGATTTCACACAGCACCAGTTTTTCTCTCAGCAATATCACTTTCTCCCTATGCAGTTGCCCTTTTGGCTCCCACACTGAGGTTCATTTACTCACTTCCATGCTCTAATTGATGTGTGAAGAAAACGGAATAGGGAAGCTGAATTGGAGGCAAAGAGAGTCAAGTAGCACATGCTGATGTTTGCAGTTGTTTTCAGAAATGGCTATGTCTAGTGCTCAAATTTGAAAACTGACAAAATGCAACAATTAACCAATGATGACATTTTAAAATATTTGCTCCCTTAACTGCAAGTTCTTTTTAATATCCTTATACTTAACAGTGATAGAATTGTTTGCTTGTTATGTGACTAGGTGTTGCCATTTACACAGTGAGCACTAATGGGCAGTAATCTCAGAAGAAACCAAGAATACCAAATTTTACTGTCCTGGTAGCACTTCTTTTGGCACTGAGATAATGAATGCAGTTTCTTCTGTAACATCAAATGATATATTTTGAAAATAGATAAATAAGAGCCTCAATTTCTCAAGGTTTTTAATCTGTTTTTATAAGCACACTTTGAAAAGTGTGGTGTGACTGTATAGACTTTTACGTTGATGTTCAGAAAAAAGTGATTTTTACAAGAACAGTAAAAAGTATTGACTATCAATTTAGTTAGATGGCTTGCAGGTGATCTTTAGTTTCCCCCATTCATTTGGTAAATTCCTGCCTTCACTTTAGTTATATTAAAAAAGGGAATATAGTAGGGAAAGGAAATTACTAATAGGGCAACCCTTCTAAATCTATAATTTTCTTGACAACGCATTCTAAAAAGACATACAAACTTTCTGTTTCAAGAGAAAGTGTTTCTATCATTGTTATTTTTTTCCTTGTGTGATAATTGTTGGTATTGACTCTAAGCTGAGATTGCCACTAATATGAACTATTTATGTTTGTGAGGAACAAAAGGTGAATATGAGATTATTACAAGCATTTTTCTCTGAATATTTTAAATATGTCTCAATATGTATTTGATAACCGACCTTGTACATATGGAGATTATCGGACTGAATATTTCTAATGTTCTAAATTACTGCAGTTGGCTATTGAATTCTCTTCTTTTTAATTTTCTTTGCATGCTACATTACTTTTCTCTGCATATGTAATTTGACTTACAATAGTGAAATGAGACTAACCAATTTTTAAATTTTTTGATTTTATTGGTGTTTAATAAAGTACTACAACCTTCTCAAAGTATTTTTTCTTAAATCCAGTGGTTGAAACCTATCTATTTTTATTGATATGAAATAACACAATAATTTGTCAGTCACATGCAGATTTGAGAAAATGGAAAGAACATGGAAAAAGGAACAGCTCTAAAGAAAACATCTCAAAATTAGGAAAAAAAGAGGCTTTTCAAGTTATTGATATTCATAGCAGTCATCCTTTAAGTATATTGTTCATTTGTTCAGTAATTTATTTTACAAGATATTTGGAGCACCTTCTATTTGCTAAGAACCCTGTACTGGGTACAATGATATACCTTACAAGGCATGGTCCTTGCTCTGTGGAGTCTCAGAGAGGTTATATTCCACCAAAGGATAAAGACAATAAATAAATAAAGAAGAGAAGATCCTTACAGATCAAAGTAAGAATAATGAAGGAAATGGGTATCAAAATGTGATATGGAAAACTGGGAAGGGCCTTTTTAGCTATGGTGGTCAGAAAAGGCCTCTTAGTGAAGGTGACCTTTGAACAGACCTGAAAGAGAAGAGAGAATGAGCCTACTTTGTGAAGAGGAGAGAGAATAGTAAGAGCCAAGGTATTGAGGCAGAAAGACAAACTTGGGGTGTTTGAGGAACAGAAAGCAAACAAGTATGGCTGGAGCCTAGTGAGCTGGGTTGGGTGGGGGGAGTGGTTAAAGGTGTTAGAGAGCCTAGAGGGTGTCAGATAATAGATAATGCAGAGCTGACCATTGAAGAGTCTTTGTTAACTACTTTTCTGTGGTGGTTCACTGACTGAGAAAAATTAGTGAAAAAAATTTGTTTTGCAGAGGATAAATAGAATATCGACCTACTTGGTTGTTTGCATTAAGACCCTAGAATGAAAAACTTCATTTGATATGTATGCTAAATATACATGTAATCTTCTATTCTGTTTAGATAAGCGGATAGGGGAACAGGAACTCTTAAAGTGGAGTATGTTATAAAGCAGTCTACTTTCCACTGACATACTGTCACTTGTGCCCTGAAGTAAGTTGTTACCAATTTGATTAAAAATCAGATCATTGTTCAACTTAAGAATTTATTTTTCAGAAAATGAGTTATTTTCTCACAAAAATATATTTCTTTTAGAATGTTGGGAGTTTTATTTGCATATGAAGGAATGATTTAGGTTTTAGAAATGGCCTCTGGGATTTTAAGAGGCATTTGCCGTTTTCCTTTAGCTGTTGCCTTCTCCAGTGTTTTCAAATTGCCATACTTTTATTTTTTGAGAGATTAGGGTTACTATATTCCTTGATGCTTAGATGAATTTAGACTTGGCACTTATTTTCTTGCCCAGAGCCCTTTTTTGAGAGCAATCCAGCTTTGAGGGCCAGTTGGCCCCAAATAGGAAGGCAGACAGTCATTGACATTCTGTAGGGGTAACTCCTAATATTGTGGGGCAATAACCTGAAAAATAACCTTCATTGACTCCTGCAGGGCCTAGTTCTAACTCCTTAACTTAGCACTTGAGGATTGTGCATGATTTGACTCAGGCCTACTGTCCAACATGTCCTTATTATTCTCTTACACAGATTCTCTGTTGATTTAAGTGGATTTCCCCGTTTGGAACTTTTGTGTAAGCATTATTCTTGGCATAGAATGGTGCACAGTAACTGCTTGTTGAATAGATGCCACGCCATCATCCATTTGCAAAGCCTTTCTCTTTCCTTTCTGTCATTGCAAATCCAAATACTAGTCAAGGAACTGTTCAAATTCCACATCCTATTACACCATCCCTTACTGATCTATCTCTGAACATGAACAGCAGTCACACACTTGTCATGTGTATTATAATTACAGTAAGTCCTCACTTAACATTGTCTATAGGTTCTACAACTTCAAGTGAAATGACATATGACCAAACCATTTTTATGGTCGGTCAATTGACTTAAACAAGAATTAAGTTCCATCATCATCTCATCAACATTATAGTGAAATGATGTTGAATGAAATGACGTTATTTGAGGACCTGCTGTATGTTTATTTGATGCCTGGCCATCTCCTCAGTGATCTCTGGCTCCATAAAGACGAACTGGACCTTGTATGGTTTGCTCATTCTTGTGTCCTGAGTACCAGGCACATGGTATGCCCTCTATAAATAGTTGTTGAATAATGAATAAATGACATCTTGTATTGTGCCTCTTATTATTTTTTTGGATCCTTACATTGTTTAATACCATTTTACATTTCACATGTTTGGTGTTCTCAAGCCTTTTTTGAGAGAAGTCAGAGGGCATAGTTGTTAAGAGAACAACCCTGGAGTTCTACTTCCTGGGATTCAGTTCTGGCTAGGAGACTAGCCAGATACTGGGTGAATTAGTTAACCTCTCTGTACGTCGTATTTTTCATCTGTAACATAGGAATAATAGAACTTACCTCTTAGAGTACTTAATAAGGATTGAGTTAGGTCTAGAATTTGTTGTTTGCAATTTTTAAATTTCAAAAACTCTAGAAACCTATTAAATTTTTATTTAGTAATTTAGGAGCCAAAACTTGGGTGGTAACAATATCTGACTCAAACAGATGAGGGTATTCATAGTCTTTATTCTGCTTAATATTAATCTTTATTTAGTTTTGCTATAGAATTAGTAACAAGTTTGAGGGGCAGTGCTTCAGGCCCTGCTGGGGTATTACTTAATCTGTAGCACATGCATGTTACTGCCTATCCAAAAGTCTGGACGTTTCTGAATTCGGAAACACATCTGGCACCAGAGTCTTGGACAAAGTAAGTAGATGCTGTTGGTGGTGATTAGGGAGGTAAATAGACTATTTTATCCTTCCTAATACCTTGCTCATATTGGTTACCATGTAAATGCATGTTGATTTATTCATGTAACAACTCTAGAGTGCTGGCTATATGAGCATTTTACCATAGAAAAACAGATATGGCTGGGTCATGCGATTGAGATGAGCAAAGACCCAGGTCTTTCAATACTCTTTCATTTAGTGCCATTAAAAGTATTTCTTTTTGTTTTTCTTCTGCACTTACATCAAGAAGTGCTTTTTAAGCCCTGGCTGGTATAGCTCATTTGGTTGGGTGTTGTCCCACAAAGTGAAAGATCACTGGTTCCTTACCCGGTAAGGGCACATACCTGAGTTGTGTGTGGGTTCGGTCCCCAGTTGGGGTGCATGCAAGGAGCAGTTAATTGATGTTTCTCCCCCTCTCCCTCCCTTCCCCTCTCACTAAATCAATAAGCATATCCTTGGGTGAAGATAAAAAAAATAACAAGCAACAGAATCACATATAATTAAAAAAGAAGAAATGCTCTTTTAGGGTGAGTCTTTTTTTGGGGGGATGGGAGTATTTAGTTAAAATTTATTTTATATGATGACACTTATTCTTTGCAGTTGCTAACCATTTATTAAACTAGTCACGTGTATAGACATTTTAACACATGAGGCATGGTTCCTGGCCCTGAGTAGTTCTAGCATCATGCATGGTTACACTGGAACAAGGGTGCCCATTACAGTTCTTTAATTTCCTATGTAAGCTTGAAATCATGAATATTAAAAAAGTACAAAGGAAAACATAGGAAACAATGGAAAACTTGTCTTAGCTTCCACTATATGGAATTGGTTTTTAATTACTGTACCCCCACCTCCTACAATATTGTCCTTGTATGATATTCTGGCAGCCTTTCTTTTCCAACTAAACTAAGCAAAATATGGTTTCTACTTTCCCTTATCAATATTTATAAATCACAATTGTTATATTTCTTTGTCCTTTTTCTTTCTGGTTTTGGGCATAATTATATGTCTCACAGATGTTTTTGAAATGTTCTTGCAGTTCAAAACTAGTCTTTGAAGCTCTTCTGCCAATACATTCAACAAATATTTATTAAGTGCCTATTAGATTTCAGACATTGCACTAGGTTAAACAAATAGAATCTCTGTCCAGTGCTCTTTCCTCAACTTGGAACGCACTGGGTGTACTGGGTGAGCAGAGTGGTGACATGATAGTGTACCCCAGGAGCTACATAAAACAGCTTGTGTTTTCTGGAACTATCTCTCTTACACAAAGATTTAAGAGAATATTTACTGGTAGCTAATTTAAAATATTTAATAATATTTATACAGATTCAGATACAGACACACCTCAGAGATATTCTAGGTTCGGTTCCAGACCACCGCAGTAAAGCGAATGTTGCAGTAAAGTGAGTCACACAAGTTTTTTTTTGTTTCCCAGTGCATATAAAAGTTATGTTTACACCATTCTATGGTCTATTAAGTATGCAATAGCATTATGGCTAAAAAACAATGTACATATCTTAATTTTAAAATACTTTATTTCTATCCTGGCTGGTGTGGCTCAGTGGATTGAGCGCCTGCCTACAAACTGAAAGGTCACTGTTTCAATTCCCTGTTAGGGCACATGCCTGGGTTGCAGGCCAGGTCCCCAGTTGGGAGCATGCGAGAGGCAGCCAACCTATGTTTCTCTCACACATCGATGGCTCTCCCTCTCTTTCTACCCCCTTCCCCTTCCCCTCTCTCTGAAAATAAATAAAATCCTAAAGAAGTACTTTATTTCTAAAAAATGCTAACCATCCTCTAAGGTGTTGGGAAAAATGGCACTAACAGACTTGCTTGATGAAGATTGCCACAAACCTTGACTTTGTTAAAAAAAAAATGCAATTATTTGTGAAGCGCAGTAAAAAAAAAAGTGTAATAAAAAAAGGTATGCCTATACATTGTGCTTTAGAATTCAGTATTCTTCATATGAAGATTTGAGGTAAAACTCAGTTCTTCAGAAAAAAATCTCTGCTTACAAGGGCAGGTGTGACCTTTTGAAAAGCACCAAGGCCACACTGTGCTATCTTGAGTGTCTTACTTCAGTAAAATACCCATATAGTTTCATAGCCTTAAGTTCCCATGATGATCTATGGAAAAGGTAATAGACATTAATTTTCTCCCCGATGTTGCCTAATTTCTGTCAGTTCAAGGGAGCACTCTGGTTGCTTGTAATGTCTAAATCTTAAAATTTGTTGAATCCTAACAGAGTTCTTTATGTTTGTGGGTAATAGTGAAGACTCATTGTCATGGGCCTACCAAGAAACTGAGAATCTTCTGAAGAGAGCTTGGCAAATACCATATGACCTCACCTCTAAGAGGAACCTAATGAACAAAACAAACCAACCAGCGAAATAGAACCAGAGGCATGGAAACAAGGAATGGACTGATAGCTAACAGGGGAGGCAGGAGGGGGATAAAGGTGGAAAGAAGAGGAAGGGTGTATTCAAGGAACATGTATGAATGACCCATAAAGATGGACAATAGTGTGGGGATTGACTGGGGGCGGGGGAGGGGTCCTAAGTGGAGGAGGGCAAAGGGCAAAAATTGGGACAACTGTAGTATAACAACAATAAAATATTTTAAATAACTGAATTACTAACAATGAAAAAAAAACACACACACAATGGCCATGAACTTAAAGCAGGTTAATTGATGGGGTCAAGACTTTCCCCTATTCTATGCACATGTGCCTATGTCACTGACTAAAGTTAACTTCTGCTAACTTTAGAGCTGCTTTTGTTTATAACACATTCAGTATACAAATTGCTTTGTTAATTGCTGGCCACTGATATATTTAATAGTAGAGGGAAATTGTCAAGGTTTATGCGCTTTAAGGTTGATAAAAGGTTTCTAGAGTTTGAGATGGTTTGTAAAGGTTCAAGCAGCACATTGGAAGAATGCCTGTTACAAAGCAGTGACTTGCTTTTCTCCAAATGAGAAAGATGAAGAGAAAGCAAGCAAAGGAAGAGGGTGAAGGTAAATGGAGTAAGTCAAACACTGAATCTTTCTACTGACTTTTATTATTCATGCCCCCTTTCATTGGTGCCGTCTCACTCCAGACACAGTTCACAGGGCCTGATATTATTGTATTGTTGTGTTACTGCCCCAAACTCATAAGGATATGGATATAAAGGGCTGATTAAGGAATGGTTTTTATATTGTATGTGTGAAGTGCTTTTACAGTCTATTCAGTAAAAGGGGATAAGAAAGTTGTAGAGTTTTGCTTCTTGGTCCCACTTTATAAAATTAGCCTTACATTTCTGAAGAACACTTTAACAAAATTTTCTGTTCCACTTTTGAATATTTCTCAGTGGGAAGGCAGTAGAATTTAATGGCTAAGTCCTTGGGCCCTGCAACCACAGTCTTGGGTTCAAATTCCTCTTTGCCTCTTGTTGGCGATGTGAATTTAGGCAACTCTCTTTACCTCTCTGAAATTTGTTTGCCTCCACTGTAAACAATTTAATCTGCTGATATTATGGATTAAATGAAATAATGCTTATAAAGTGCTAAGCACAATTCTAGCTACATAATAGATACAGTTATTCTTATTATTGAATTTATTAGTAGACTTATGGCTTAACTAGTTAAAACTTGGAGCACACTATAGAAGTTTATATGTGAACCAGAAGTGAGGGAAAATGTGTTTTTATTTATATTGCCTTAATCCCAGCTGGAATGCTATTTTAAATTTATTTTTTTATTTTTCAATTACAGTTTACATTCAATAATGAATGTATTAGTTTCAGATGTACAGCACAGTGGTTAGACAGTCATGTACTTTACAAAGTGATTCTTCCAGTATTTTAAGTACCACCTGGTCCCATACATATTCATCATGATACTATTGACTATATGGAATGCTATTTTTTGAACATGGATCTCTTAAATGGTGAGTAGACAGTTTACAAGTAATACTAGTTCTCTGACAAGAAAGTTTATTGTAAATGCTTGGCTTATTACTTGCTCAAAGTGGCATCTTATTGAATACAAGAAAAATATTGATTTTAATACAATTGACAAGAATATTTTTATTTTTATTTTTATTTTTTTAATTTATTTTTTCAAATACATCTGTCTCTGCCTGCCCCCTCCACTTTCCCTTGCTCCCTCCCTTAACTCTTCCTCTTTTGTTTTGTCCATGAGTCCTTGCTATATGTTCCTTGACTTTCCCCTTCCCTTCCTTTTTCCCCACCCCCGTCCCTTGTTCCTTCTTGTCTCTGTTGGTTTCTTTTCCTTTCAGTGTTGCTGGTCTTATTTTCCTTGCATCTTTGTATTGCTGGTTAGGTTCCACTTATAGGTGAGATCATATGGTATTTGTCCTTTGCCCCCTGGCTTATTTTGCTTAGCATAATGCTCTCGAGTTCCATCCATGCTGTCGCAAGATTTAGTAGTTCTTTTTTTCTTTCTGCTGTGTACTATTCCATTGTGTAAATGTACCATCGTTTTTTGATCCAATCATCTACTGATGGACACTTAGGTTGCTTCCAACACTTGGCTATTGAAAACTGTGCTGCTATGAACATTGGGGTGCATAGGTTCTTTTCAATTGGCGTTTTGGGATTCTTAGGGTATAGTCCCAGCAGGGGAATCACTGGATCAAAAGGCAGTTCCATTTTCAGCTTTTTGAGGAAACTCCACACCGCCTTCCACAGTGGCTGCACCAGTCTGCGTTCCCACCAACAGTGTACTAGAGTTCCCTTTTCCCCACAGCCTCGCCAGCAGCTGTTGTTTGTTGATCTGTTTATGATGGCCATTCTGACCAGTGTAAGGTAGTACCTCATGGTGGTTTTGATCTGCATTTCTCTGATAGCTAGTGATGCTGAGCATCCTTTCAAATGCCTCTGGACCCTCTGTATCTCCTCCTTGGAAAAGCATCTGCCCAGGTCCTTTGCCCATTTTTTGATTGGATCGTTTGTCTTGACAAGAATATATTTAAATAAATAGTATTTAATTAATAGGATAAAAAATTTAATCTCCATTTTGAGTGAAAAGGGAGATGTAGGAAAATATACATGACCGGCAATTTTGTCTTTTAAAAATGAAAACTTCTGGTGTTCTGGTAACTAAAGAGGTCATACATTTTCCTGATTTATCTCTATTCCAGATTTCAAGTCCCAAAAGAAGGAAATATTGAAACATGTTTAATAGTTCAGCCACTGGGAAGAGAGATAATGTTTGAATAATGTCTTCTATAGATTTTGAGTTGTTATCATAAATTTTTATTGTAGTTACTCCAGGAATAAATCAAATAATACCTTATGAATGATAAAAGTTCAATAGTAGTTTGATAAGTGAATGGACAATCTAAAGAGGTTATTGAGAGCAGCTTCAGTTCTGGAAGGCACATCTAACCTTTTGAGTTGTAAGTACATGAAGATAGCATCCCTGCTCTCTAATGTTCCAGTGTTCTCCTTTGATTCCAATGTCAGACTAATGATGAGACAGATGATCTTTGGGTAGCCAACTTATTTATGTTAAATAAGGTGTACAGAAGGGAAAAGACCAGGAAGCACATTGCTCAGATAGTGTATATTCACAGCATTTTGTGATGATTATCATGATAATATGCATTCAAGTACTTGAAAAGTCTAGGTCACCACCCTAGTTAGACATATTATTAGCATACCTGCATTTATAGTTATTATTATCAGCATCATATATGAATCTGAAAAGACAATGTTCACTAGTAGTTTTAGGAAAATTACACTAACTGTACCCTCAGGTCATGAGCTCAAATATTAAAAGATAATGCCATTTACTTATAGAGCAACTTTCCTTTTAAGCATGGTTAATTGTCCTTATTTTTATTTTTTTAAATCTATAAATCATGTTTATTCTATTACAGTTCTCTCAGTTTTTACCCCTTTACCCCCCTCAACCCATCCCACCCCCATCCCCCACTCCCACAGTCAATTCCCACTCTGTTGTCCATGTCCATGGGTCATTCCTACATGTTCTTTCTCTAGTCCCTTCCCCTTCTTTCCACCATTGTCCTCTTTCTCCATCCCCTCTGCTCACTTTCAGCCTGCTCCATGTTTCTGTGCCTGTGGTTTATTCTGTTCCTTAGTTTATTTTGTTGAATAGAGTCCACTTATAGGTGAGATCATATGGTATTTGTCTTCCATCAACTGGCTTATTTCACTTATCTTAATATTCATCCATGTTGTCACAAAAGGTAGCAGTTCCATCTTTCTCTCTCTTTATTTCTTTCTTAAATGCAGATCGATTTTATTTATTTTTTTAAATGTCAAAGTTAATTATAAAATATTAAAAAATTTAAAACCATTATAAAGTCTCAGCAATTAAACCAACATGACACCAGCACAGAAATAATCAAGTAGATCAATGAAATATAATGAGCATTCTAAAGACAAACATATGTATCTATTTAACAGTATAATGGATGATTAGGTTGATATTTCAAATCAATGGGGAAAATAAGGCTTATTCAACAAATAAAGTGCATGGACCGCTATTACTTGAAATAAAACAAATACAGAGCCCTATTTCACATATTATACAAGAAATATTCAAGTGAGTTAAAAATCAATATGTAAAATCTAAGGAGTTTTAGAAGAAAATAGAACTAATATTTTTCATGACCTGAAATAAGATACTCAAACCCAGCGGCTATAAAGTAAATATTGACAATATGACTATATTAAACATTTAACTATATAGTAATATACATATAAAAAAGTTAAAGCATAAGGGATAGAATAGAAAAGTATTTGCAACACATCTAAAACATGGTTAATAGGTTTTTTTGGGGGGAGGGAGTTCTATAAACCTTTAATCAATAAATGGATAAGACTACCAAAAAGTCAATTAAAGTTTTTTTTTTTTTTTAAATAATAGAAATAGGCAAGAAATATACTAAAACAGATCGTTTCAACAAATAGTAAAGGAACAATTAAAATAACATCATCGTCACAATCATATTAATGAGTATTAAAAATATTGGTAATATCAAGTATTGGCAACTCTGGAAGGAACTGGGTATTCACAGACTCTTCATGTTAAAACAGTCCCTTTAGCATATTTTGCAGTGCTGGTTTGGTGGAGGTGTATTCTTTTAGTCTTCTTTTGTCTGGGAAACGCCTTATTTCCCCTTCCATTTTAATTGAGAGCCTTGCTGGGTAGAGCAGTCTTGGGTGCAGGCCTTTGCTTTTCATTCCTTGGAATATTTCTTGCCACTCATTCTGGTTTGTAGGGTTTCCATTGAGAAATCAGCTGCTAGCCGAATTGGGGCTCCCTTCTATGTTACTACCTCTTTCTCCCTTGCTTCCTTTAGGATTCTTTGTCTTTGATATTTTCCATTTTAATGATGATGTGTCTTGGAGTGGGCCTCATTGGGTTCCTCTTGAATGGGACCCTCTGTGCTTCCTGGACTTGTGTGACTTTTTCTCTCCAATTAGGGAAGTTTTCCATCATTACTTTTTCAAACAGGTTCTCTATCCCTTGTTCCTCCTCTTCTCCTTCTGGTATCCCTATCATAGGGACATTATTACATTTCAGATTTTCCTGCATTTCCCTCAGTGTCTCTTCCTTCTTTCTCAGTCTTTTTCCATTTTCGTGCTCTTTCTGGGAGCTTTTTGCTACCTTGTCCTCCAGCTCGCTGAATCAGTCCTCAGCTTCATCTAGCCTGCTTTGGATTCCTTCTACTGTGTTCTTCAATTCAGAAATTGTATTCTTCATTTCCTCTTGTCTCTTATCAATAGTTTCTATGTCCTTTTTCATGCTGATATATTTTGCAGTACATTCCTCGTAGTTTCCCTGTAGTTTTTGGTAATTCTCTCCGAGCTCACTGAGTTCATTGAGCTTCCTTAGAACCATTGTTTGCAATTCAATATCTGATAGTTTACTTGCCTCTATTTCATTTAGTACTCTTTCTGGGGATTCCTCCTTTCCCTTTGAGTGGGGCGTATTTCCTTGTCTTCCCATTATTTGTGAGACTCTTCTTTTTTGCTTCTGATTCTTAAGTTGATCTGTCTTGATTTCCTGACTTTGTGTTATGACCTTCTGTGGTAGTAGATCACTGTTTTTACTTTCTGGATCTGCCTCTGATGATGTCAGATGTCGTCCCTGTCTGACCTTAGGCAGTCTGTCCGTGACTTCTAGTAATCTACTATCTGTGGCTGTCTCCTTCAGCTGTTTATCTATTCACTCTGCACTCAGCAGGCTGCCTTAGACAGCTCAGGGCAGGACGGAGTCCCTCCTGGGGGCAGGGTTATTGGGTCCATTAACGCTGGTGCCTATTATGTGAGAGGAGCCCGCCGGCTACTCTCTGTGTTCTCTCCTCAAAGCCTCTGTCTCCAGTCTCTTCACAAGTATCGCCAGACCTCTCTGTGCCCCCTTTAGCCAGGGATCTACTGTCTGTGGCTGCCACTCTGCACTCAGCAGGCAGCTTAGACAGCACAGGGCAGGGTGGAATCCCACCTGGGGGTGGGGCTATTGGGTCCTTTGACTCTAGTATCGCTCAGGGGATGTGGTCTCTGCCTGGGCAAGATGGCTGCTGCCACATGGGGGGATATTCAGTACCGGGATCCCTCCAGCTACTCTCCCAGTTCTCTCCCCAAAGCCTCCTTCCCCAGACTCACCTCAGGTGTCTCTAGCCCAGACTTCCCCCAACTTCGCTAGAGACCAGGGTAAGTGGCTGCAAATAAAAATTTATACATTGGCCCTTTAAACAGTTTTTTGCATCTCCAGTCGCCTGTCTCTGGCAAAGAGCAACTTTGCCGCTTTTTGCAGCTGGCTGTTTTCCATGAACTTTTTGGTCTCTGGTGCTGTGGGCTAGAGATCCACGCTTTTGGTTTAGATCCCGCTCTCCTCAGGGGGATCCAACTGGCGTTTCCAATATCCTTCTGGTGCTCCTGCCCGTGAGTGCCCTGCTGTCTTCTCAGGTCTCTACCGCACTCCTTACCAGTTAGATTGCGCTAAAGCCGATTCTCTGTCTCCAAGGTTCCAAGGCTCCTCTCTCGCTCTTGTTCAGTTGTTTGTTCCAGGTGATTTCTCCCCAATTTAGTTGTAATTCTAGGTTGTTCCTGGGAAGAGGTCAGTGTGACTTCCACTCACTCCTCCACCATCTTGATTCCTCTGATTCTTCTACCTTTTCTTTCTTTATGGAGACTTTCTATTTCTTTGCTGTGACTCTCTTTTTTTTTCATTTGTTTCAAGCATGTTCATAACTGCTCATTGAAACATTTTTATGATGATTGCTTTCAAACTTTGTCAGGCAATTTTAATATCTCTGTCATCTTGGTGTTGATATCTATTGAATCTTTTGTCACACAACTTGAGATCTGATTATTTGTATGGCAAGTGAATTTTTTGATGGAGACTTTTTGGGATATTATGTCACGAGATTCTGGACTTTACTGAAATCTTCTGTTTTAGATGATTTCTTCTGTCACCGCTTTGTCAGGAGATGGGAGAACACTTGACCTCCTTTGACATTTAAGGGGTGGATTTGTATAAGGGTGCAAGTACTGGTTCCCCATTAGGCCTTCAATGATTCTTCTGACTGGACGGGGTAGGAGTGCCTTGTTACTGTTCCCTATGTAGCCTGCACTGATACCATGAATGTGGATGGCCACATTACCTCTGGGCAGTGGTGAAATTCCTGATTTTCCACTAGGCTCTCTCCTATACCACCACAGCAGGGAAAGGGAGGCATGCCTCATTACAGTGTTGTGAGTGTGGAAATATAAGCTCTCTACTAAGTCTTTGTTGACAAGGGTGTAGTTACATTTTTTTTTTCCTGTAGTGTTTGGCTAGAATTTTGTCTAAAAGTATTCTGTCCTGCTAAGCCGCCCCTTTCCTGGTCTTTTTTTTTCTAGAGAGCAAACTTTTCTTAGGGCTGTTTTCCCTTTGTGCTCAAATTCATTTCTAGGTTGCCAGCTTCTTCAGCTTCATGAGGCTGTAAGAAAACCCAGGGAACTGACCTAATGTTCCTTGTGTCCTGAGGTTCCTAGTCAATATATCTATTCTCTCCAGTTTTAAAGCTTTCTTATGTTTGTTTTATATACCATGTTCATGGTTTTTAGCTGTGCTTTGTGGGAGGAACAGGGAAAAGCATATTTACTTCATCTTTCCAGAAGTGGAAGCTTTACTTATTAATGGCCTTTCTGAATTCTTGTTAGTTATTAAGATTTAATTATATCTCAAACCTGGAAACTGGAGATTTATCTTAATTCTCATTAATGAGACACGTTGGGTTTACATGTCATCTTGCTACATTGACAATAACATTATTTAAATATATCTTTATGTAGCAATATTTCTTTAGTTTGTAAGGCATAGTGCTAACTCTAAGAAACATACCACCCAGACAAGAGTCTATAATACCTTTAACTATTTTCTTATATATATTTAGAAAACCTGTTTATGATAAGGGCAATACAAAAAGACAGTTGTATAGATGACATAGATTTCACAGATAAGATCGTGGTGTCAGGATGGAAAACTGGTGTCAGGATGGAAGACTAGTGTCATGCTGAATTTAATAATGTAATTATAATGTTTAAGTAATGATTAAACTTGGATGTTATTGCAACATCATTTAACTGGCAAGCACATAACTTATGTTAAAATGCTTTATAGACATATAATATTGGAACACATTATTGTTTTAATGCCTTGAAAGAGTAAATATAGATTGGATTGATTGAAAAGCTTTGTGCTATTATTTAAAATTTTATTTTATTTTTATTTTTTCAAATATATTTGTCTCTGCCTACCCCCCACCACTTTCCCTTGACCCCTCCCTCCTTCCCTCCCTCAGTTCTTCCCCTTTGGTTATGTCCATGAGTTCTTGCTATATGTTCCTTGACTTTCCCCTTCCCTTCCCATGCTCCGCCCCCCTCCCTCCTTCCTCTTGTCTCTGTTGATTGCTTTTGCTTTCAGTGTTGCTGGTCTTATTTCCTTGCATCTTTGTATTGTTGGTTAGGTTCCGCCTATAGGTGAGATCATATGGTACTTGTCTTTCGCCCCCTGGCCTATTTCGCTTAGCATAATGCTCTCCAGTTCCATCCATGCTGTAGCGAAGTTTAGTAGTTCTTTTTTTCTTTCTATTGTGTAGTATTCCATTGTGTATATGTACCATTACATTTTGATCCAATCATCTACTGATGGGCATTTAGGTTGATTCCAACACTTGGCTATTGTAAATTGTGCTGCTATGAACATTGGGGTGCATAGGTTCTTTTTAATTGGCGCTTTGGTGTTCTTAGGGTATAGTCCCAGCAGGGGAATCACTGGATCAAAAGGCAGTTCCATTTTCAGCATTGTGAGGAAATTAGACACTGCTTTCCACAGTGGCTGCACCAGTCTGCATTCCCACCAACAGTGGACTAGGGTTCCCTTTTCTCCACAGACTCGCCAGCACCTGTTGTTTGTGGATCTGTTTATGATGGCCATTCTGACCGGTATGAGGTGGTACCTCATGGTGGTTTTGATCTGCATTTCTCTGATGGCTAGTGATGCTGAGCATCCTTTCAAATGCCTCTAGGCCCTCTGTATTTCCTCCTTGGAAAAGCGTCTGCCCCGGTCCTTTGCCCATTTTTTGATTAGATCGTTTGCCTTCTTGGAGGGGAGTCGAATGAGTTCTTTATATATCTTGGAGATCAAACCTCTATCTGATGTATCATTAGCGAATATATTTTCCCAAACGGTTAGCTCCCTTTTCATTTTGCTCATGTTTTCTTTAGCCGTGCAGAAGCTTCTTATTTTGATGAGGTCCCACTTGTTTATTCTTTCCTTTCTGTCCCTTACTTTAGGAGACATATCGGTGAAAAAAATTGCTGCGTGGGATATCTGAGAGTTTCCGGCCAATGTTCTCCTGTAGAACTTTTATGGTGTTGCGACTTATATTTAAGTCTTTTATCCATCTTGAGTTTATTTTTGTGTATGGTGTCAGCTGATGATCCAATTTCAATTTTTTGCATGTAGCCGTCCAGCTCTCCCAACACCATTTGTTGAAGAGGCTATTATGGCTCCATTTTATGGTTCTGCCCCCTTTGTCAAATATTAGATGCGCATAGAGACCTGGGCTTATTTCTGGGCTTTCTATTCTGTTCCACTGGTCTATGGGTCTGTTCTTCTGCCAGTACCAGATTGTTTTGAGTATGGTGGCTTTGTAGTAGAGTTTGATGTCCGGTATTGTGATCCCTCCTACTTTGTGTTTCTGTCTAAAAATTCCTGCGGCTATTCGGGGTCGTTTATGGTTCCATATAAATTTTTGAAATATCTGTCTATTACTGTGAAATATGTCATTGGTATCTTAATAGGGATTGCGTTGAATCTATAAATTGCTTTGGGTATTATGGACATTTTGATGATATTAATTCTTCCAATCCATGAGCACGGTATATGCTTCCATTTATTTGTGTTTTCCTTAATTTCTTTTTTCAATGTTGTATAGTCTTCTGCGTACAGGTCTTTTACGTCCTTGGTTAAATTTATGCTTATATACTTTATTTTTCTTGTTGCTATATTGAATGGTATTTTTTTTCTGATTTCTTCTTCTTCTATTGCATTGCTGATGTACAAAAATGCCTTTGATTTCTGAATGTTGACTTTGTATCCTGCTGTTTTGCTAAATTCACTTATTAGGTTGAGGAGTTTTTTGGTAGAGTCTACAGAGTTCTCTATGTACACTATCATGTAATCTGCAAACAATGATAGCTTTACTTCCTCCTTTCCTATTTGGATGCCTTTTATCTCTTTCTCTTGTCTGACCACTGTGGCTGGGACTTCCAATACGATGTTGAAAAGAAGCGGTGAGAGTGGACATCCTTGTCGTGTTTCCGATCTTAGTGGGAAAGTTTTCAGTTTTTGCCCGTTGAGTATGATATTGGTGTAGGTTTTTCATATATGGCCTATATTACGTTGAGGAAAGCCCCATTTATTCCCATTTTGCTGAGCGTTTTGATCATAAATGGGTGCTATACCTTATCGAATGCTTTTTCCGCATCTATCGAGATGATCATGTGGTTTTTGTCTTGTCTTTTATTTATGTGATGTATCACATTTACTGATTTGCATATATTGAACCATCCCTGCATACTTGGGATGAACCCACTTGATCGTGGTGGATAATCTTTTTAATGTATTGCTGGGTGCGGTTTGCCAATATTTTGTTGAGGATTCTAGCATCTATG
This sequence comes from Pteronotus mesoamericanus, assembly GCF_021234165.1. Classification (NCBI taxonomy): domain Eukaryota; kingdom Metazoa; phylum Chordata; class Mammalia; order Chiroptera; family Mormoopidae; genus Pteronotus; species Pteronotus mesoamericanus. The sequence continues at coordinate 1,822,810 of NW_026555203.1, forward strand.
TTCATCAGTGAAATTGGCCTGTAGTTTTCATTCTTTGTAGGGTCTTTATCTGGTTTTGGGATCAGGGTTATGCTGGCCTCATAGAAAGACTTTGGGAGTCTTCCCTCCTCTTGGATTTTTTGGAATAGTCTGAGAAGGACAGGGGTTAGCTCTTCCTTAAATGTTTTATACAATTCTCCTGTGAAACCATCTGGCCCTGGGCTTTTGTGTCCTGGTATTTTCTTGATGAAGGCTTCAATTTCCCTAGCTGTTATCGGTCCGTTCAAGCTTTCTGTTTCTTCCTCCTTCAGTGTTGGAAGATTATACTGTTCTAAAAATTTGTCCATTTCATCAAGATTTTCAAATTTCTTGGCATATAATTTTTCATAGTAGTTTCTCACGATCCTTTGTATTTCTGTCGTATCAGTTGTTATTTCTCCTCTTTCATTTCTGATATTATTAATTTGGTTCCTCTCCCTTTTTTCTTGATGAGTCTGCTTAAATGCTTGTCAGTTTTATTTATCTTTTCAGAGAACCAGCTTCTGGATTGCTTGATCCTCTGAATTGTTCTTTTTGTCTCTATGTCATTCAGTTCTGCTCTAATCTTAACTATTTCCTTCCCTCTAATTGCTCTGGGGTTTATTTGTTGTTGTTTCTCCAGTTCTTGAAGTTGTAGTGTTAGGTCTTTCATTTGAAATGTTTCGATCCTTTTTAGGTAGGCGAGTATTGCTATGAACTTCCCTCTCAGGACCGCCTTTGCTGTGTCCCATAGGTTTTGGACTGTTGTCTGTTCATTTTCATTTCTTTCCAGAAATTGTTTGATTTCTTCTCTTATCTCATTATTGACCCATTCATTGTTTAATAGTCTACTGTTCAGTCTACATGAGTTTGCAAGGTTTTGAAGTTTCTCTTTGAGGTTGATTTCCAGTTTCAATCACTCATGGTTCGAGAAAAAGTTTGGTATTATTTCAATTTTCCTGAATTTCTGAAGTTTGCTTTGTGTCCTATCATGTGGTCTCTCTTTGAAAAACTGCCATGAGCATTTGAAAAGAATGTGTATTTTTCTTCTTTGGGATGTAAGGTTCCATATATGTCAGTTAAGTCTCTTTGATTCAGTGTGTCATTCAGCGCCACAGTATGTTTATTAATGTTTTGTTTGGAATATCTGTCCATTTTTGACAGTGGGGTGTTGAAACCCCCTACTATCAGTGTGTTGCTGTCTCTATCTTTTTTGAAGTCATCCAACAATTTCCTTACAAACTTGGGGACTCCTATATTGGGAGCATATAAGTTTACAATGTTGATGTCTTCTTGATAGATTCTTCCTTTAAGTATTATAAAGTGCCCCTCTGGGTCTCTCTTTATGGCCTTTGTTTTGAAATCTACTTTGTCTGATACAAGTAGGGCAATACCGGCCTTTTTCTCCTGCCCATTTGCTTGAAATATTATTTTCCATCCCTTTACTTTCAATCTGTGTAGGTCTCTTGCTCTGAGGTGGGTCTCTTGTAGGCAGCATATGTGTGTGTCATGTTTTCTTATCCATTCAGCTACCCTGTGTCTTTTGATTGAGGCATTTAGTCCATTCACAGTGAGAGATATTACTGATAGAAACTTACTCATCTTTTCTCTTTGTACCTGTGTTCCTCTCTCTCTCATTGTTTTCCTTCATCTTCTTAAACCAGTCCCCTTAGCATATCTTGGAGTGCTGGTTTGGTAGAGATGTATTCTTTTAGCCTTCTCTTGTCTGAGAAACTCCGTATTTCCCCTTGTATTTTAATGGAGAGCCTAGCTGGGTAGAGCAGTCTTGGCTGTAGGCCCTTGCTTTTCATGGCTTGGAATATTTGTTGCCATTCCCTTCTGGCTTGTAGTGTTTCTGTTGGGAAGTCAGCTCCTAGGCGTTGCGGGACCCACTTGGATGTTACTTTCTCCTTCTCCCATGCTGCCTTGAGGATTCTCTCTTTGTCTTTGACATTTGCCACTTTAATGATGATGTGTCTTGGAGTGGACCTCTTTGAGTCCCTTTTGAGTGGGTTTTTCTGTGCCTCCAGTATATATGAGAGCCTTCTCTCCTCAAATTAGGGAAATTTTCCATCATTACTTTTTCGAGGAGGTTCTCTATCCCTTGCTCCTCTTGTTCTCCTTCTGGTATCCCTATTATATGGATATTATTACGTTTCAGGTTGTCCTGCATTTTCCTATATGACTCCTCATTCTTTTTGAATCATTTTTCCATTTCTTGTTATTTCTGGGAGCTTCTTTCTACCTTGTCCTCCATGTCACTGATTCGATCCTTGGCTTCAACCAGCCTGCTTTGGATTCCTTCTACTGTGTTCTTCAATTCAGAAATGGTATTCTTCATACCCTCTTGTGTCTTCTTGATAGTTTTGATGTCCTTTTCCAGGCTGATATAGTTTGCTGTAAGATCGTGATAATTTTTCTGCAGTGTCTCATAGTTCTCTTTCAGCTGGCTGAGCTCATTGAGCTTCCTTAGAACCATTGTTTTGAATTCAGTATCTGATAGTTCCCTTGCCTCTATTTCATTTAGCTCTCTCTGTGGGGAATCCCCTTTTCCACTCATTTGGGGGGGAAATTCTTTTTCTTCCCATTTTCTGAGAGTCTGTTAAGTATTTTTGTCCTTTATTTTTCTTTCTGGTCCTGCCTCAGATGATGTCAGTTGTTGACCCTATAGGACCTTGGGTTCTTTGTTTGAGCCTTCCCGGAGTCTACTGTCTGTGTCAGACTCCTGCTTGGAGCAGCTCTGTGACCCCTTCGGTCAGGGCTGGGCTATTTTTGGGGATCTCTTTGCATCCTCATGCGGGCTCCTTGAGCGCGTTCCCAGCCTGGCAGGATCCCCCGCCTGCCTGTGCTCACATGTGCTTGCCCCAGACCAGGGGGCTTGTTCGCAGCCTCGTGTACTCATCTGGCCCCCAGGCCGGCGAGCTACATGGCACTGGTCAGTTTAGGGTCTTATATTGTGTATTTTCCCCGCTTTTGGCTCTTTGGGTGCGTTGCTTGCCCTCACCTAATGGGGACTACGGAAATGGGGGGGAAGACAGCTCCAGGACTCTCCGGTTAATCCTGTCTCTAGTCTCTCCTCCAGGGACTCTGGGCAGCTCTACTCATTTTGTGGGCCGCTCTGCAATCCCGGGTGGGCGGGTCACTTTACATCTGCCCTTGCCGCTCTGTGCACTCCCTCACAGGCCGTATCCGTTCCAATCTGTAGGAGGCCTTGCTGGCTGGTGCAAGCGTTCACCAGCCCGCGGGAGTCACACACGCTTGCCAACCCTCGCCGGTCACTTGGCGCAAGTGTGCGCGCCTGCACTGGGTGTTTTTGGGGTGTCTATGTGTGCTTTTCGGCTTTTGGCTCTTTGGGGGTGTGGCCTCTTCCTGCGCAATGGAGACTATGGCAAGGGGAATGAGTCAGGACTCCCCGGTTCCTCCTCCTGTTTTTTCCCCAACGGCTCCGTTTCTAGTCTCTCCTCAGGGGTCTCTGGGCAGTTCTGTGACCCCTTCCGTGAAGGATCCACCACCTGTGGGGCCTGTGTTTCATTCGCAGGCAGTCTGGTTCCTGCATGCCCCTCTTCTGTCTCTTTGGGGGCGCGCCTTTCCAGCCCACAATGCAGACTCCGGGAATGGGAGGGAGTCGGGACTCCCCGGTTCCTCCTCCCGTTCTTTCCCCAATGCCTCCGTTTCCAGACTCTCCTCAGGGGCCTCCGGGCAGTTCTGTGACCCCTTCGGCGAAGGATCCACCCCCTGTGCGGACTGCATTTCAGTTGTGGGCAGTCTGGTTCCCGCTGGCCCTGCTTCTGCCTCTTTGGGGTCGCGCCTTTCCAGGCCACAATGGAGACTACAGAATGGGGAGGGAGTCGGGACTCCCCAGTTCCTCCTCCCATTCTTTCCCGAATGCCTCCATCTCTCGTCTCTCCCCAAGGCTCTCCCAGCCAGTCTGCACTCAGCCCCGCAGCTCCCACGTGTACAAGCTGTGTACAGAACGCACAAAAGGAAGGTTAATTGATTCCCTTATGCCTGAGCGAGATGAAAGCTGCAGAGTGGGAGTCGCGCCATCACCGGGGCTCCACTCGCCACCGTGTCAGTTCTCTTCACAAAGTTTTCCTCACCATTCTTTTCCCAGGCACCAGCCCACCCCGCTGCAGCCTCTACCCAGAGATCAAGGAGGGTGGGTGCCACTGCAACTTTTGTGTTGGCCCTTTAAATGTCTCTTTGCATCCCCAGCCACCTGTCCTGGCAGAGAGCGCCCCTAAGCTTTTTGGGGTTGCGTTTTGTCTGTATTTTCTTGGCTTTAGCTGCTGTAGTTTAGGGATCCCTGTTTATGATTCAGATCCCATTCTTCTCGGGGGAAGCTAACTGGCCGTTTCAATGTCCCTCTTGTGCCAGTGCCCGTGGGCACCCAGCCCACCCTCTCGAGCCTCCACCGCACTTCTCACCCGTTGGGATGTGTGAGAGTTGAATCCACTGTCCGCGGCACCAAGCCTCCTCTCCCACTATCACTCCACTGCTTTCCATGTGATTACTCCACTATTTATTTTCAATTCCAGTTTGGTCTTGGGAGGAGGTCAGTGTGAGTCCCATTCACTCCACCGCCATCTTCTAACTCTCGCTTTGTGCTTTAACAGTAAATATCCTCAGTATGTTAGTATCTTACTGTGATTTTACTGTTTTCTTTTCTGTTGCGTTAGTCTTAAGGAAGTTAGAGAGCATGATTTCAAAACAATAGCATTGGCAAAGTTTCCCCTTTCTTTTGCGTTAAGTCCACTGATACAGGGGTAGGAACGTCCATTGATGGGCATATAGATAAAATTTAGCTTAGGATAATACAATATTTAGAAGTGAATGCAACCATATTTATCAACTCTCTCAGTTTAGAGAAGAAGCTGAAGTCTAGAGATGATGAGAGACATCATGGGAAAGGGAACAAGCTACTTATATAGAACTGGGGCTTGAACTCAGATTCCCTGATTCTGGGGCCATTGTGTTTTTCATTAGCCAATGTAGTGAAGGGAGACTCAGACCAGGAGCCCGCTTTCAAAGAATCTAGTGGGGATATGGCAAGGGCATAAGTAACTATAATACTAGTAGAAAGTGACTATTGTCATAAGAGAGCGTCAGATAAAATTTTGTGAAATATAATTATTCAGGCATTTAAAAATATACTTCAATTCTCTACTATGAATACCTAAAGAAAAGAAGTCAGAAGTCTTATTTCCAGACTGGTTTTGAGAAAATGATCCCTGAATTTTTTTATTTTTACTTTGAAAAAATGTAGGATAAAAATGTGGATAATGATGCCTGGTTTAGAATTTTCATAAATTATTTACTCCAAGATAATTTTTTTAATATAAATAAATAGATAAATAAATGTACCTACATGTAACTTATGTATGTATGTAATTTAAGGACTAGATTCATTAAGAAGAAGCTTCAGAGAGCTAGATACCACCTTATTATAAGGGAGATTTCCTAATCAAGCTAGATGCAGAAATGGAATGGGCCATCTCAGAGTACAGGTAGTTCCTGTCACTAAAAGTACTCAAGGAACCATTAGTTGACCTCTTGGTAGCAATTATAGTTTAAAGGGGAATTAAGCATTTTGTAGGTGGGACCCAGATGATCTATTAAGGTCCCTTTCAACTTAAAGATTTTGTTATTTAAGTTATTCTAGTTGTTGCCTAAACTTGGGAGACACAGGCATAATTTAAATATTTTATTTTCCTTATTTTCTACAGGAGAAATGCTTTATTTCCTGATTTTTAGAGTAATAAAGTATCATGTCTAACAGTAAAAAAAGTCTGTTATTGTGGATTAACATTTTAATTGTGTTAAGATTATATTACATTAGTATCTCATCAAATCTGTGTTTCATCACATGTGCATATAGGACTCACATTTTAATACATACATCATGGACTAGAAGAACTTAAACAGAAGACTAGATTTAACCTAAGTGTTAGAGACTTCCTGCTATAGTAGGACATAAATGTGTTTTCACTTTCTAGTAGTGGTCAATACAGTATTATTCAATGTTTGTTCTCAGTATAGATATTTCAAGTACTTTCTAGTCTTTATTATAAGTAATGCATGCACATGGCAAAACAGTTAAAACTCAAAAAGTACCCATGAATAGTAGTCTTTTCTCCTTAGAGGCAGCCATTGTTAGTTTTTTTTGTCTGTATACTTACAGATGTTTTCTATGTAAATAAAAGCATGTGTTTATATGATCTATTACATGCAAATGGAAGAACATAGTACAACTGGTCTATTCTGCTTTTTAAAAAAATTAAAAGAGATCTTTCTGTATCAGGACATAGGAACCTACTTTGCATAATTTTAAAAATTATGATATGATTTACATATGATTAAATTTACCCTTTTCAATTGTACAATTGGGTATTTTTTTTAAATGTTCACAGGATTGTATAACCATTACCACTATCTAACTCCAGAACAATTTCATGCATAGAAACCTTGTACCCATTAATAGACACTTGCCATCTCTTCTCTCACCCCATCCCTGGCAATCTTCTTTCTGTCTCTATAGATTGACTTGCTCTGGACATTTCATATAAATGGAATCATACAATATGTGGACTATTGTTACTGGCTTCTTTTATTTAACACAATGTTTCCAAGGTTCATTTATGTTATAAAACATTAATCAGTACTTAATTCCTTCTATGACTGAATAACATTCCATTGTATATCCAGAGATTTTGTTTGTAAAATAGTCCCCCCTACACACACTCTCACTTTCCATGATTTTGGTTACCTGAAATTAATCGTGGTCTGAAAATACTAAGTAGAAATTTCCAGAAATAATTCATAAATTTTAAATTGTGTGCTATTCTGACTAGTGTGATGAAATCTTGTGCTGTCTAGTTCTGTCTTATCCTGGGCCATGACTCATCCCTTTGTCCAGCTATCCACACTGTATCCACTCCCTGCTGGTTAGTCACTTAGTAGCCCTCTCTGTTATCAGATCTACTGTTTTCATATTGCAATGCTTGTATTCAAGTAACCCTTAGTAGCCTGATGCTATACGTCATAATGCCTAGGGAATTCGCCTCACTTCTTTTCATCATGTTGGCATTATATCATCTCATCACGAAAGGGATGAGTACAGTATTATAAGGTATTTTAAGAGAGAGACCACATTCACATACCTTTTATAATGGTATGTTGTCATAATTGTTCTACTTTATTATTAGTTATTTTTGTTAATCTCTTACTGTGCCTAATTGATAAATTAGACTTTATCACAGGTATGTATATATAGGGAAAAAGCAGTATCTGTACTTTCACATATCTCCTGGGGGGGGTCTTAGAAAGTATCCCCTGAGGACAAGGGGGGACTGCTGTACACAAATGTACATTTATTCGTATCCATAGTGCTGAGAGGAAAGAGCAGGCTGTCTCTTTTGTAGTGTCTATTCTCCTTAGACCAAGCTCCCCACAAAATAGCACATGATAGGTAACCTTTTTTTCTTATTCCCAATGCACCATCTACTTCTTTAGTCTCAGGTCTTTGTTCACCTCTTTCTGAGATATATTTTTACAACCCCACTTTCTCCACTACAAGGCAGTAATTTAAACCCCACCCATCCTTAAGGACTAGCCCAAAACTTCCTCAATTACACAAGATGAAGCCATTACTCCCTACGGATTTCCCTTGCATGCTGGTTAGCTTTCTCTTACAGAATTGATAACAATCTGCCTCAACCATAGATGTTTGATCACTCTCAGTTTTAAATTCCTCAAGAGCAGAGGTCTACCCTTGTTCATCTTGGAGCCACTACTATAGCTAGCAGTGTGCAGTAAGGTCTTGGGACTTTTGCTGAACTATATCTGCAATCAAGTGTGTCACAAGATTCCAGATCAAACCAAGAGGAAACAGAAGTAGGCAAGGAAAGCAGAATACCCAAAATAATAAAGCAAAAGTTTGTTTTCTCATGTATTAGGGTTCTCCAGGGAAAGTGAATGAATAAGAGATTTTATATGTGTGTGTGTCTATCTTTGTATATGTATGTGTATATATATAAATTTTATATAACATAAATACAGAAATTTAAAGAAACTGGCTCATGATTGTGGAAGCTGGCAGGTTAGAGACCAAGAGAACAGTTAATGTTGAAGCCAGAGTGAATAAAGGTATATATATTAAACAAATTATCTAATTATGCATTTGTTCAAAAGCTTTTTAGAGTAACAAATCCAAATTGTGTACAATGATTTATATTGCAATTTGTTAATTTTGTTATATTACAGTCACATTACAAAATATCACAGAGGAGTTCATTTCAAAATACCCTTAGAACATACGACATTCTCTTCCTATGCTGCTTTTTCAAAATAAGATACAACTGACCTCAACTGAAACTGAGGTTTCAACATATTAAGGAAGAAGAAACAGAAGAGAGAAAAACTGTTACAAAATAACGTATAAGTATATTAATAATCACAAATGCTAAAACCCCCAATGCTGAAATACAACAAAAATTGAAACTGCCTTAAGTAAGAACTTCCATGATTTTTTTCCCCACAAATAACTTGGGACACAGAGGCAGAATCTAGCAGACTATTACACTATCCACCACATAATGAACTTTTGGCAAAGCATACCTAGACTTCAGTTAGGCTTTCTCCTGAAAGTAAGGTAGATCACATTAAAATTTATTAATTCAACAAATACTTATTGAGTACCTACTATGTGTTAGGTACTGTATACAATGCAAAGATGTCAGATGTCTCTGGTGGAGAAGACTGGTAGAAGCATAATTGCAAAAGAATGCATTACATGCAACCACTATCACCAACCAAGGTCAGTAAGAAGGTCTAGCAGCCAAATATGAATCAGTGAGCCTGGATTCATATCCCGTGGCTTCTCTGGAGCGTGACACTGAAGGCCACTGTACAGATTAAACATCTCTTCCTCTGATTCCTAAATCCACTCACTCTTGGTCTCCTGATTTTCCTCACTATTAATGGTGAAGAAATTAAACATTTAAATAAAAAAAATTAAAATGCCACTATTTTAGATCTCTTATGCCTCTGAACAGCTTTATCTGTAATGTTGGCATTTCTGTTAACCTTGTCTCATATTTCTCCCTTCTCACTTCATATACCCTCCTCGGGCAGTCAAGTTAATACATCCTTTTGGCTTCATCTACCACCTGTTTGATGACATCTTTTAAAATAAATTAAAAAAAACATTTTTTTTAATATTTTTCACTTTGATAAGAAACACATAACATAAAATTATTTCCTTTAAGCCAAGGCCTCTTGTGGGGTCAATGAGCCAAAGCCTTATACAACTGTCTACTAGATAACTTGGAAGATATACAAGTGCCTTGATTTTAATATGTCCAGAAATCAACTATCCATCCTACTACATGATTGGCTTGTTCCCGCTCCCCTTCCTCTTGTATTCTCTGGCAGTGGCAATGGCTGGTCATCCACCAAGTGAGTGCCAGACAGAAAAACCTGGGCTTCATCCTTTATATTTCTCCCCACTTTTTCACTCTTTCATCCTTTCAGGTTGTGAAGACTTTGGCTGGCTTCCCAATTCATCCTTCTTCATCTCTCTTTTCTTTATTAGACCTTAGTTCAGCCACTATATTTAGGTTGCATCACTTTATCAGCCTTCAAATTAATCTCCTAATTACTATTGGGACTTGCCTTCCTTCAGTTTTGATTCTAGAGCCTGCAGCCTAAGTAGTATTGCTAAAAGTCTGTTCTGAAGTCATTTTTCTGCTTAAAAATACCATAGTGGTGGTGGACATAAGTCATTGTGTTATTTGTCAAATCCCATAGAGTGTACAGCATCAAGAGTGAATCCTAATGTAGACTATAGACTTTGGGTGATAATGTGTCAATGTAGGTTTATCGAGTGTAACTAATGTATCACTTTGGGAGCAGGGTGGGGGATTAAAAAAATACCACAGTGGTTCCCCACTGTCATCAATATAAAATCTAAACTCTTTGGAGTTATATATAAGCATTTCAGTGAGGATCTGGACACTTGCTAATTCTCATCACCTTCCACCCCCAGCATACAAACTGAGTAAGTTCCTTGCCATAGTTCATGGTTTATCTCACTTACACAGCTTGTGCAGCCTAGAATGCCCCTCCCTTCCCCACTTTGCCTTGTTAACTCCTACACATTGTCTAATAAAGACTGAAATCAGCCTTCATCACCTCTGAAAAGCTTTAAGGACACGAGGATATTAACTGTAGTGTATGAGGCTTGGGAGAAAAGCAATGATTGGAGGTACTTATTCAAAAAAGCCTCATCAGCCATCTAAACAATTCACATCAAAGGGGATGTACCAGTAGTCCTCAAAGTATTGGGTTGGCCAAAAAGTCTGTTTAGTTTTTCACATAAAATAAAAGATACATTTTTCATTTTCACCAATAACTTTATTTATTTGGATATTTTGAGTATGTCAGCTATCTCTCGCTATTGGCTTCTAGTGGGTAGAGGCCAAGGGTGCTGCTAAACATCTTCCAATGCATAAGACAGTCCCATAGCAAAGAATTTTTTGGCCAAAATGTCAATAGTGCCAAGAAACTTTGCAAACCACTTTGGACACATTAGACCAGTTGCAGCACCTTCTCCATACACTGCACTTTTTTTTTTTTTGCATTTCAGTTGTGTTTTTACCTTTCTTGAAATAATAAAACATAATACACCAAAAATGTTGCATATTTTGTCCCATCTTCAATATTAAAGTGGCTGCACAAAAATTCACCAATTTTGATGTTTTTTTTTATTTTTATTTTTTAAGATATTATTTATTTATTTATAGAGACAAGAAGGGAGGGAGAAAGAGAGGGAGAGAAACATCAATGTGTGGTTGCCTTTCACATGCCCCCTACTGGGGACTTAGCCTGCAACCCAGGCATGTGCACTAGACTGGGAATCAAACCAGCAACCCTTTGATTCAGTGGCCAGCACTTAATCCACTGAACCACATCAGCCTGGGCTGATGTCTTTTTAAATATACCCTGATATGACAGCTGTCCCAATACAGTGTAACAAAATTGTTTCTAATGAATTGAAAGACAACTAAGCGCTACTGTAACCATTTTACAGAGAAAACCAAATGAACTTTTTGGCCAACCCAATATTATCTTCTCCCGTACTTTTTTGTATGTCTAGTGCATTCCTTCAGTAAATCTCAATACATTCAGCGACTCTCTAGAAGGGAAGGGGAGACTTAGAGATAATGAAAAGTATATATACATGGTGGAGCAGGAGAGCAGAAAGGGAAGAGAAGCAGCTATCCAAACCCAAGAATATCTTATAAAACTCTTATGCTGGTGGTGAGTATGTGTATATATAAAACCAGAAATGAATTTACTAGAGTTCAATCTTCAAACATATATCATAATTATGGGCACAGAGATTTTGCATGGAGTTTACAATTTCACAGAACGTTTTTACAAAATCACCAGTGGAAAATGTTTACATAGTGATAAATTCAATGGCCTGCTTGAAAGACACATGGTACTTACCATGGTAGCCCTGTCTGCCCCTAACCAGTTCACACATCAAGCAGTGGCTTAATACATTGGAATGGGAACATTCATGTTAATTATCCTGACAGTTTGTATCATAAATGAAGAAAAAAGCAATTTATTAAGAACAATATAGCCCTGGCTGGGTAGCTTAGTTGAGTAGAGTGTCATTCTGATATGCCAAGGTTGTGGGTTCAATCTCTGCTCTGGGCACATACAAGAAGCAACCAATGAATGCATAAATAAGTGGAACAACAAATTGGTGTTTCTACTCCCCTTTTTTTATTTTTTAATTATACTTTATTGATTATTATATTACAGTTGTCCTGATTTTTACCCATTTGCCCCCTCCTCAATCCAGCAACCCCCACTCCCTCAGGCAATCCCCTCACCATTGTTCATTTCCATGGGTCATACGAATAAATTCTTTGGCTACTCCATTTCCTGTACTGTACTGTACATCCCCATGGATATTCTGAAACTACCTATTTGTATTTCTTTTTTTAAATTTAATTTTAATTTATTTTTTCAAATACATTTGTCTCTGCCTACCCCCCCACCACTATCCCTTGCCCCCTCCCTCCTTCCCTTCCTCAGCTATTCCCCTTTGGTTTTGTCCATGAGTCCTTGCTATATATATGTTCCTTGACTTTCCCCTTCCCTTCCTTTTCCCTGCCCCCCCCCCGTCCTTCCCTCTTGTCTCTGTTGATTTCTTTTCCTTTCAGTGTTGCTGGTCTTATTTTCCTTGCATCTTTGTATTGTTGGTTAGGTTCCACTTATACGTGAGATCACATGGTATTTTTCTTTCGCCCCCTGGCTTATTTCTCTTAGCATAATGCTCTCTAGTTCCATCCAGGCTGTCGTGAAGTTTAGTAGTTCTTTTTTTCTTTCTGCTGTGTAGTATTCCATTGTGTATATGTACCATTACATTTTGATCCAATCATCTACTGATGGGCATTTAGGTTGATTCCAACACTTGGCTATTGTAAATTGTGCTGCTATGACCATTGAGGTGCATAGGTTCTTTTGTATTGGCGTTTTGGTATTCTTAGGGTATAGTCCCAGTAGGGGAATCACTGGATCAAAAGGCAGTTCCATTTTCAGCTTTTTGAGGAAATTCCACACTGCTTTCAACAGTGGCTGCACCAGTCTGCATTCCCACCAACAGTGTACTAGGGTTCCCTTTTCCCCACAGCCTCGCCAGCAGCTGTTGTTTGTTGATCTGTTTATGATGGCCATTCTGTCCGGTGTGAGGTGGTACCTCATGGTGGTTTTGATCTGCATTTCTCTGATGGCTAGTGATGCTGAGCATCCTTTCAAATGCCTCTGGGCCCTCTGTATCTTCTTGTAAACGCATCTGCCCAGGTCCTTTGCCCATTTTTTGATTGGATCTTTTGTCATCTTGGTCTACTCCCCTTTTTTAAATCTCTCTAAAAAAATAAAATTTAAAAAAGAACAATACAGTGGAACTTCTATAGCAGGATTAAACCACCAAATTTGTTGTACTAGGTAAAAATATGTATGAAAGTCTCCTGTCAGGCCAGACTCATAAATATGCATTTGAAGAGGTTCTGGAGCCTTTGAGAACCAGTTCTTCTCAACCTACAAGCGTGGCTAAACTGAAAAGAACCGACAGATTTATTGTTGAGGCTTTTACTTCACAAACATATCCTTATGTAGAACCCATGTTTCAGCTGAGGTCATAGTGTCCTTTTATACCAAAGAGAGTCCAAAGAAGAAAAATTTTGTAGCAGTTTATATAGGTAGAACATTCCAGTAGTTCAGCAGATATCTAGGTCTGACTATCAGAACCTCTGATGGAAGAATTCAGGAAAAACTGCATGAGGCAGTCAAAAAGGGGGCTTTGTTTCTAATCTCCACTCTGCCAACAAGTATGACTCTGAAAAAGTTAGTTTGCCTATACAGAACTCAGTTACGTCATCTATAAAGTGTATTAGGGATGAGAAGGGACAGCTAAGACATCTCTTAAGGTTCCTCCCAGTTTTGAAACTATATGATGTGATCTAGAGTGGCCTCCCTGACAGGTACACAGTGGGTGGGAAGTTTAAAGCAAACATAAAAACTGTCAACAAGGAAGAGAAACAGGTAAGTGATGGCTGGTAGAAGTGATTAAAATCATATAGAGAGGGTGGATATACAGTCTGAGGAGTCAACTTAATATTGTTAGGAAGCTTTAACCATTCCTTTCCAAATATGATTTCCCCTAACTTTCAGAATACCTTCCTTAATAATTCTATGACTTTCTTATGATTATATGCTATATATAGGGAAAGGAGAATTGGAAACACCGTGGTTGTTACCCCCAACAAATGGGGTTGAACTTCCAGTCAATTTATTATCATTCCCACAGTCAGGTGTGTGTAGTGGAAAGGATGTTATTGGGAGAGAAGGGGGAAGAAAAGAGGGTGAGGACTTTTTTCTTCTTTTGACCACATCATGATAAGTGTTTCAATTCACCAGGAGGGTAAAACAGTTCTAAACTTTTTTGCACCTAATACATGACTTCAAAATATATAAAGCAAAACTGCTGAAAAACAGTACAAAAATGATAAAAGCATCAATTGGAATGGAATATTTTAAAACAACTTTCATCAAAACTGATTGAAGGAGACCAAAAGAATCTAGTAAGACTGTACATACTTTGAATACAATTATCAAGTTTAATCTATTGTGTATATACAGAGGAATATTTTGGTAAATGGAGAGAATTACTTCCATTTCACAAGCTCAGCACATTTATGAACATGGATCCTATACTGGACCATAAAGAAAGTCTCAACAAATATAATGAAGACTAAAATTAAGAGTATATTTTGTGACTACTATGCAATTATGCTAAAATAAGTAATAAGTGGTAACTAAAGTAACCTGTGTTTGTATATTAAGAAACACTTCTAAAAACATTTAGGGTCAGAGGAAAAATTATAATAGAAATTAGAAAATGTGTAAAACTGAGCAGTAACACACAGTACATATCAAAATTTGTGAGGTGTTGCTAAAGCAAAGCTTAGAGTGAAATTTATAGCCTTAAATGCTTACATTTAAAAAGAAAAGTTAAAAAGATATAGTAAGCATCCAGTTTCATGAGTTAGGAAAAAATAAAATTAAATAAAATATAAGTATAGAAATAATAAAGAGCAAAAATAAATAGAAAACAAAAATAGAATATCAAGAAAATCAAAGTTGGGGTGTTGGGGTGGGGGTTTAGCTAATAACAGTGAGAAACTTCTGGTGAAAAGAGAGAATGTGAATATATCAGGGATAAAAGTGAATATTACAGATGCTACATTCCTATCACAGCAAATGAGGGTTCCCTGTTCTCCACAACCTCTTCAACATTTACCACTTGCCTTGTTGATAATAGCCACCCTAACAGGTGTGAGGTGGTATCTCATGTTAGGTTTTTTTAAGGTTTAAGTTTTTTTCCCTGCCATTTTTTAAATTGTGTTTTTTTCCTCCATTACCATTTATTCATGGATGGATCTGGAGAACATTATATTAAGTGAAATAAGCCAGTAATGGTAGTTTTGATTTGTATTTACCTAATAGATAGTGAGGTTGGCCACTTTTTCTTATATCTGTTGGCATTTGTATGTCTTCTTGGGAGAAATATCTGTCCACGTCCCATGACCATGCTTCAATTAGATTGTTTGTTTGGTGTTAAGTTTTAAGAGTTATTTATATATTTAAGACACTACAGGGGAATCAAGATGGCAGAGGAGTGAGTGTAAGTCACACTGACCTGCTCCCAGGACCAATCTGGAATTACAACTAAATTGCAGAGAAATCACCTGGAACAAACAACTGAACAATAGTGAGAGAGGAGCCTTATAATGTCGGACAGGCAGAAAAATCAGCTTTAGCGCAATCTAATTGGTAAGGAGGGCAGTAGAGACTCAAGAAGGCGGGTGGGGCGCCCACAAAGAGCATCACCAGAAGGATATTTAAATGGCCAGTTGGATCCCCTGAGAAAAATGGGGTCTAAAACATAAGCGGGGCTATCATCCCACAGCACTAGAGCCCAAAAAGTACATAGAAAACAGCTGGCTGTGAAAAGTGGAAGGGTTGCTCTTTGCCAGAGAGAGGCGGCTGGAGACACAAAGAGCTGTTTAAAGAGCTAATGCATAAATTTTTACTTGCATCCACTTACCCTGTGCTCTGGCAAAGGTGGGTGCAGAGTGGGCTGGAGATGCCTGAGGAGGGACTGGGGAAGGAGGCTTTGGGGAGAGAGCTGAGAGAGTAGCTGGTGAGATCTCGGTGCTGACTCATCTTCCATGTGGCAGCAGGCATCTTGCTCAGGCACAGACCACTCCCCTGAGCTGCAGCAGCATGAGAGGACCCAATAGCCCAGTCCCCAGGAAGGACTCCGCCCCACCTGTGATGTTTCTAAGCCAGCCTACTGAGTGCAGAGTGACTAGATGAACAGCTGAAAGACACAGCCAGAGAGAGTACATTCCTGCAAGTCTTGAACAGACTGTCTAAGGTCACACAGGGTCAACATCTGACATCATCAGAGGCAGATCCAGAAATTAAAAACAGTGGTCTCCTAGAATAGAAGTTCACGCCACAAAGTCAGAAAATCAAGACAGATCAATTTAAGAATCAGAGGCAAAAAAGAAGAGTCTCACAAACAATGGGAAGACAAAGAAATACCCCCACTTGAAGGGAAAAAAGGAATCCCCAGAAAGAGAACTACATGAAATAGAGGCAAGTAAACTATCAGATATTGAATTGCAAACAATGGTTCTAAGGAAGCTCAATGAACTCAGTGAGCTCAGAGAGAATTACCAAAAACTACAGGGAAACTACGAGGAACATACTGCAAAATATATCAGCATGAAAAAGGACATAGAAACTATTGATAAGAGACAAGAGGAAATGAAGAATACAATTTCTGAATTGAAGAACACAGTAGAAGGAATCCAAAGCAGGCTAGATGAAGCTGAGGACTGAATCAGCGAGCTGGAGGACAAGGTAGCAAAAAGCTCCCAGAAAGAGCACGAAAATGGAAAAAGACTGAGAAAGAAGGAAGAGACACTGAGGGAAATGCAGGAAAATCTGAAATGTAATAATGTCCCTATGATAGGGATACCAGAAGGAGAAGAGGAAGAACAAGGGATAGAGAACCTGTTTGAAAAAGTAATGATGGAAAACTTCCCTAATTGGAGAGAAAAAGTCACACAAGTCCAGGAAGCACAGAGGGTCCCATTCAAGAGGAACCCAATGAGGCCCACTCCAAGACACATCATCATTAAAATGGAAAATATCAAAGACAAAGAATCCTAAAGGAAGCAAGGGAGAAAGAGGTAGTAACATAGAAGGGAGCCCCAATTCGGCTAGCAGCTGATTTCTCAATGGAAACCCTACAAACCAGAATGAGTGGCAAGAAATATTCCAAGGACTGAAAAGCAAAGGCCTGCACCCAAGACTGCTCTACCCAGCAAGGCTCTCAATTAAAATGGAAGGGGAAATAAGGCGTTTCCCAGACAAAAGAAGACTAAAAGAATACACCTCCACCAAACCAGCACTGCAAAATATGCTAAAGGGACTGCTTTAACATGAAGAAAAAGAGTCTGAATACCCAGTTCCTTTTACAGTTGCCAATACTTGATATTAGCAACATTTTTAATACTCAGTAATCTGATTGTGACTATGATGTTATTTTAATTGTTTATTATTTCTTGAAAATAAACCTGTTTTTGTATATTTCTTGCCTATTTCTATTATTTTTTTAAGCAAAAAAAAAAGCTTTAAGTGACATTTTGGTATTGTTTATCCATTTTTTGATTAAAGGTTTATAGAAGATTTTTCCCTAAAAAAAACCCAACCCAACAACTATTAACCCTTCTATAGATGTGTGGGAAATACTTTCCCATTCTGTTACTTGTCCATTATCTTTTTTTATGTATATTACTGTATAGTCTTAAATGTTTAATATACTCATATTATCAATATTTTACTTTATAACTTCTGTGTTTGAATATTTTACTTCAGGGTAAGAAAACTATTAATTTGTATTTTCTCCTAAAACTCCTTACATTCTACATATTGATTTTTAAGCTGAATATTTCTTCTGTAATGTGTGAAGTTGGGCTCTATATTTGTTTTATATCAAGTAATAGTGGTCCATGCACCTTATTCATTGAATAAGCCTTATTTTTCCTATTTATCTGGAATATCAATTTAATCATATATTACATTGTTAGACAGATATATATGTTTGTTTCTAGAATACTCATATTTCTTTGATGTACTTGATTATTTCTGTGCTGGTGTCATGTTTTAATTGCTGAGATTTTATAATGGTTTTAAATTTTTTAATATTTTATAATTGACATTTAAAAAAATAAAATCAATCTGCATTTAAAAAAGAAAGAAAGAAAGAGAGAAAGAAAGAAAGAAAGAAAGAAAGAAAGAACTGCTACCTTTTGCGACATCATGGATGGAAATGGAAAATATTATGCTAAGTGCAATAAGCCAGTTGGTGAAAGACAAATACCATATGATCTCACTTATAAGTGGACTCTAGTTGACAAAATATACTAACGAACAAAATAAACCACAGGCACGGAAACATGGAGCAGACTGAATGTGAGCAGAGGGGATGGGGAAAGAGGACAATGGTGGAAAGAAGGGGAAGGGACTAGACAAAGAACATGTACGAATGACCCATGGACATGGACAACAGAGTGGGAATTGACTGTGGGAGTGATGACTGTGGGTGGGATGCATGGAGGGGGCAATAGGGGAAAAATTGAGACAACTGAAATAGAATAACCAATTAAATATTTTAAAAAACGAAATAAATAAATAAAAGACATTAAAGCTTTGCTGGAGCTGTTTGCAAATATCATCTGCCATTTGGTCGGTTACTTCTTTGTTTTGTTGTCATTTTCTTTTGCTGTGCAGAAGCTTTTTAGTTTCATACAGTCCCATTCATTTATTTTTGCATTTACTTCCCTTCCTTTTGGGGTCAAATTCATAAAAGGTGCTCCTCAACCAAGGTCCATGAGTTTAGTACCTATGTTTTCTTTTATGTAATTTATTGTTTCAGATCTTTTTTTAAAGATACAATTTTTAAAAGATTTTATTTATTTATTTTTAGAGAGAGGGGAAGGGAGGAGAAAGAGAGGAAGAGAAAAGAGAGGGGAGAACATTGTGTGGTTGCCTGTTGTGCACCCCCTACTGGGGACTTGGCTTGCAACCCAGGCATATTCCCCGGCTGGAAATCAAACTGGTGACCCTTTGGTTTGCACGCCAGCACTTGATCCACTGAGCCACACCAGCCTCGGCAATTGGTTCAGATCTTATATTTAAGTCTTTGAACCACTTTGAATTAATCTTTGCACATGGGGACAATCTGTATTCTAGTTTCATTCTTTTTTTTTTTTTACAGTGAAAAACAGGCATTTGCTTTAATAATTTTAAGGCATAAGAGAAAAGCTCAAATTTTATAAAGAAAAAATTATCTGTGAATTATATTCTGTAAGTCTGATGAAATCATAGCACTCTATATTTTTTAATTTTTATTTTCTGGTTCTCAGTTTTTTTTTTTTCACCACTTTCCCCTACCTCACCGACTCCCACCTCACAACCTCAAACCCACCCCACTTTGTCTTTGTCTGTGAGTCGTCAATACATATTACTTGGTGACCCCTCCCCTTCTTTCCTTCCTTACCCCCCCGTCTTGTTACTGTCCGTTTGTTCTTTATTTCAGTGTCTCTGGCTATAGTTTGCTTGCTTGTCTGTTTTGTTGATTATGTTCCACTTATAAGTCAGACCATATGGTATTTGTCTTTCACCTCCTGGCTTGTTTCACTTAGCATAATGCTCTCCAGTTCCATCCATGCTGTCATGAAGGTAGGAGCGCAGTCTTTCTTTCTGCTGCATAGTATTTCATTGTGTAAATATACCACAGTTTTTTTATTCAATCATCTACTGATGGACATTTAGGTTGCTTACAACACTTGGCTATTGTAAATTGTGCTGCTTATGACCATTAGGGTGCATAGGTTCTTTTGAATTGGTGTTTTGGGATTCTTACGGGTTAGTCCCAGCACTGAAATTGCCAGGTCAAAAGGCAGTTCCATCTTTGGTTTTTTGAGGTAATTCCATACCGTTTTCCACAGTGGCTGCGGCAGTCTGCATTCACACCAGCAGTGTTCTAGGGTTCCCTTTTCTCCACAACCTCAAAAAGTTATGCGGAACTCATTGTTTGCTGATCTGTTAATGGTGGCCATTCTGACTGGTGTGAAGTGGTATCTCATTGTGGTTTAATTTGCATATCTCTGATGGTTAGTGATGATGAGCATCCTATTATATGCCACTGGGCCTTCTGTATGTCCTCCTTAGAGAAGTGTCTATTCATGTCCGTTGCCCATTTTTTAATTGGATTGTTTTTCTTCCTGGAGTGGAGTTGTGTGAATTCTTTTGTATTTTGGAGATCAATCCCTTGTCTAACACACAAGTGGCAAATATATTTTCCCATACGGATGGTTCTCTTTCATTTTGCTGTGCAGAAGCTTTTTATTTTGATGAAGTCCCATTTGTTTATTCTTTCCTTTATATCCCTTGCTCTGTGGGATATATTGGTGAAAATATTGCTGCGTGGGATATCAGAGTTTCCTGCCTGTGTTCTCCTCTAGGACTTTTATGATGTTGCTACTTATATTTAAGTCTTTTATCCATTTTGAGTTTATTTTGATGTATGTTATAATTTGGTGGTGAATTTTCATTTTTTGGCATGTAGCTGTCCTCATCTCCCAACACCATCTGTTGAAGAGGCTATTTTTACTGCATTTTATTCTTCTGCTCCCTTTGTCATTTATTAAGTGACAATAGAGACATAGGTTTATTTCTGGGCTCTCTATTCTGTTCTCTTATCTATGTGTCTGTTCTTATGCCAGTGCCAGACTGTTTTGATTACAGTGGCATTGTAATATAGTTTCATGTGAGGTATCATGATTCTGCCTACTTTGTTCTTCTTTCTCAAAATTGCTGCAGCTATTAGGAGTCATTTTTGGTTCCGTATAACTTTTTGAAATGTTCTATCTCTG
Organism: Pteronotus mesoamericanus; assembly: GCF_021234165.1. NCBI lineage: Eukaryota > Metazoa > Chordata > Mammalia > Chiroptera > Mormoopidae > Pteronotus > Pteronotus mesoamericanus. The sequence continues at coordinate 1,843,398 of NW_026555203.1, forward strand.
GGAAATATGTCATTGGTATTTTAATAGGGATTGTGTTGAATCAATAAATTTCTTTGGGTAGTATGGACATTTGGATGATATTAATTCTTCCAACCCATGAACACAGTATATGCTTCCATTTATTTGTGTCTTCCTTAATTTCTTTCTTCAGTTTTATTTAGTTTTCTGAGTATAGGTATTTTATCTCCTTGGTTAGGTTTATTCCTAGGTACTTTATTTTTCTTGTTGCTATTGCAAATGGGATCTTTTCTGACTCTGATGTTTTGTTGTTGGTGTACAGAAATACCTTTGATTTCTGAGTATTGACTTTGTATCCTGCAGTTTTGCCTAATTCACTTATTAGGTCAAGTAGTTTTTTGGTGTAACGTATAGCATTTTCTATGTACAGTATCATCTCATCTGCAAACAATGATAGTTTTACTTCCTTCTTTCCAGGTTGGATGCCATTTATTTCTTTTACTTATCTGATCGCTGTGGCTAGGACTTCTAATACGATGTTGAATAGAAGTTGTGAATGTGGACATCCTTGTCTTGTTCCTGATCTTAGGGGGAATGCTTGTAGTGTTTGCCTCTTGGGTGTAATGTTGGCTGTAGGTTTTTCATATATGGCCTTTATTATGGTGAGGTACACTCCCTCTACTCCCACTTTGCAGAGTGTCTTTATCATAAATTGATGCTGTGCCTTATCAAATGCTTTTTTCTGCATCTATTGATATGATCATGTGATTTTTGTCTTTCCTTTTGTTTATGTGATGTATACGTTTACGGATTTTTGAATATTGAAGCATCCTTGCATCCCTAGGATGAATCCAACTTGATCATGTTCGATGATATATTCAATATATTGCTGGATGTGGCTTGCCAATATTTTGTTGAGGATTTTAGCATCAGTGTTCATCAGTGATTTTGGCCTGTAGTTTTCTTTCTTTGTAGTGTCTTTATCTGCTTTTGCAATTAGTAAGATGCTGGCCTCATAAGAAGAGCTTGGGATTCTTCCCTCTTCTTGGATTTTTTGGAATAGTCTGAGAAGTATAGGGATTAGCTCTTCCTTAAATGCATTGTAAAATTCTCCTGTGAAACCATCCAGTCCAGGGCTTTTGTGTGCCGGGATTTTTTTGATTTCTGCCTCAGTTTTACCAGCTGTTATTGGTCTGTCCAGGCTTTATGCTTTTTCTTGATTCAGTTTTGGAATATTATATTTTTCTAGAAACTTGTCCATTTCACCAAGGTTTTCAAATTTCTTGACATATAGTTATTCGTAGTAATTTCTTACAGTCCTTTGTATTTCTGTGCTATCAATTGTAATTTTCTCCTCGTTCATTTCTGATGTTATTTATTTGTGTCCTCTCCCTTTTGTTCTTGATGAATCTGCTTTAAGAGCTGTCGATTTTGTTAATCTTTTCAAAGAAGCAGCCCCTGGATATATTAATCCTCTCAATTGTTCTTTTAGTCTCTATGTCATTTAACTCTGCCTAATCTTGATTATTTCTTTCCCTCTACTTGCTCTGGGCTTTGTTGTTCTTCCAGTTCTTTTAGATGTAGGGTTAGGTTATTTATTTGAAATATTTCAATCTTTTTTAGGTAGGCCTGTATTGCTATGAACTACCTTCTTAGGACTATCTTCACTGTGTCCCATAGGTTTTGGACTATTGTGTGTTCATTTTCATTTGTTTCCAGAAACTTTTTGATTTCTTCCTTGGTCTCATTATTAACCCATTCATTCTTTAATAGCATGCTGTTCAGTCTCTGTGAGTTTGAATGTTTTTGAGTTTTTTCCTTGAGGTTGGTTTCTAGTTTCAAGCCCTTGTTCTCCAAGAATATGCTTGGTATGATTTCAGTTTTCCTGAGTTTGTTGAGGCTTGTTTTGTGTCCTGTCATTGGTCTATCTCTGAAAATATTCCATGTGCATTTGAAAAGAATGTGTATGTTGCTTCTTTAGGATGAAAGGTTCTATATATGTCAGTTAAGTCCATTTGAACTAATGTCTTGTTCAGTTCCACAGTAGCTGTGTAGATATTTTGTTTGGAAGATCTATCCATTGTTGAGAGTGGGGTATTAATATCCCTTACTATCAGTGTGTTACTGTCTATTATCTTTCTTGAAGTCCTCCAAGATTTTCCTTATATATTTGGGTACTCCTATGTTGGGTTCATATGAGTTTACAATGTTTATGTCTTCTTGATGGTTTCTTCCTTTGGGTATTATGAAGTGTCCTTTTATGGCCTTTGTTTTGAAGTCTATGTTTCTATGTTTTCTGTTGTAAGTTTTGCCACCTCAGATTCCCCTCTGCCGCCCGTTTGCTTGGAATATTTTTTTACAACCCTTCACTTTCAATCTGTGTAGGTCTTTTGTTCTTAGGTGGCTCTCTTGTAGGCAGCACATGTGCACGTCATGTTTTCTTATCCATTCAGCTACCCTATGTGTTTTGATTTGAGCATTTAATCCATTTACATTTAAGGTAATTATTGATAGGTACTTATTCATTGCCATGTTGTCCCATTTGTACCTGTATTCCTCTCTCACTTTTTTCATCATCTTCTTTTTTTTAAAGATTTTATTTATTTATTTTTAGAGAAGAGAGGGAGAAAGAGAGGGAGATAAACATCAGTGTGTGGTTGCCTTTTGTGCACCCCATGCTGGGGTCCTGGCCTGCAACCCAGGCACGTGCCCTGATGGTGCTTAATCCACTGAGCCATACCAGCTAGGGCTCCTCATCTTCTTAAAGCAGTCCCTTTAGCATATCTTTCAGTGTTGGTTTGCTGGAGGAGTACTCTTTCAGCCTACTTTGGTCTAGGAAACTTTCTATTTATCCTTCCATTCTAATTGAGAGTCCTGCTGGGAAGAGTATTCTTGGTTGCAGACCTTGCTTATCATTACTTGGAATATTTCTTGCCTTTTCCTTCTGGCTTGTAGTGTTTCTGTTGAGAAGTCAGCTGCTAGCCGTATGGGGCCTCTTGTATGTTCTTCCTGTTTCTCCCTTGCTGCCTTTAAGATTCTCTCTTTGTCTTTGAATTTTTCTGTTTTAATTATGATGGGACTTGGGTGACCCTTTTGGATTCCTCTTGATTCAGACCCCCTGTGCTTCCTGGACTTGTGTGACTCTTTCCTTAAATTAGACATGTTTTCCATTGGTAGTTTTCAAATACCTTTTCTATCCCTTGATCCTCTTCTTCTCCTTCTGGTATACCTATTATACAGATATTATTACGTTTCATGTTGTCCTGCAGTTTCCTTAATCCCTCTTTGTCTTTTTTGCTTTTGTCTTTTTCTTGCTATTTCTTGAAATGTTTTCTGCCATGTCCTCTCGTTCACTGATTTAATCCTCTGCTTCATGTAGACTGCTTTTGATTCCTTCTATTGTGTTCTTCAACTCAGAAATTGTATTCTTCATTTTCTCTTGACTCTTATCAATAGTTTAAGTTTCATTCTTTTGCACGTGGCTTTCCAATTTTCCCAGCACCATTTATTTTTTAAATAATTTTTTATTGTTATTCTATTACAGTGGTCCCAATTTCCCCCCCTGCTCTCCTACACCCATCCCCTTCCCCACTCCCAGAGTGAATTCTCACACTGCTGGCTACGTCCATGGGTCATTCATACAAGTTTATTGTCTAGTCCTTTTCCTTTCCTTCCATATTATCCCCCTTCCCCCAACCCCATGATCATTTTTAGTCTATTCCATGTTCCTGGCACCATTTATTGAAGAATTATTTTCTCTATTGTGTGTTTCAGATCCTTTGTCTAAAATTATCACTCATACACGTGTGTTTATATCGGGTTTTCTTTTTTTTTTTACAAATACATTTGCCTCTGCCTACCCCCTCCACTTTCCCTTGCCCCCTCGCTCCTTCCCGGCCCCAGCTCTTCCCCTTTGGTTTTGTCGATGAGTCCTTGCTATATCTTCCTTGACTTTCCCCTTCCCTTACTTTTCCCCGGCCCCTTCCTCCTTCCCTCTTGTCTCTGTTGATTTCTTTTCCTTTCAGTGTTACTGGTCTTATTTTCCTTGCGTCTTTGTATTGTTGGTTAGGTTCCGTTTATAGGTGAGATCATAGGGTATTTGTCTTTCGCCCCCTGGCTTATTTCGCTTAGCATAATGCTCTCCAGTTCCATCCATGCTGTCGTGAAGTATAGTAGTTCTTTTTTTCTTTATGCTGCGTAGTATTCCATTGTGTATATTTACCATTATTTTTTGATCCAATCATCTATTGATGGGCACTTAGGTTGCTTCCAACACTTGGCTATTGTGAAATGTGCTGCTATGAATATTGGGGTGCATAGGTTTTTTTGTATTGGCGTTTTGGTATTTGTAGGGTATAGTCCCAGCAGGGGAATCACTGGATCAAAAGGCAGTTCCATTTTCAAGTTTTTGAGGAAATTCCACACTGCTTTCCATAGTGGCTGCACCAGTCTGCATTCCCACCAACAGTGGACTAGGGTTCCCTTTTCTCCACAGCCTCGCCAGCACCTGTTGTTTGTGGATCTGTTTATGATGGCCATTCTGACCGGTGTGAGGTGGTACCTCATGGTGGTTTTGATCTGCATTTCTCTGAAGGCTAGTGAGGCTGAGCATCCTTTCAAATCTCTCTGGGCCCTCTGTACCTCCTCCTTGGAAAAGCGTCTACCCAGGTCCTTTGCCCATTTTTTGATTGGATCATTTTTCTTCTTGGAGTGGAGTAGTGAGTTCTTTATATATCTTGGAGATCAAAAGTCTATCTGATGTATCATTAGCCAATATATTTTCCCATATGGTTGGCTCCCTTTTCATTTTGCTCATGTTTTCTTTCGCCGAGCAGAAGCTTCTTATTTTGATGAGGTCCCACTTGTTTATTCTTTCCTTTATGTCCCTTGCTTTAGGAGACATAGCAGTGAAAAAATTGCTGCGTGGGGTATCTGAGTTTCCTGCCAATGTTCTCCTCTAGGACTTTTGTGGTGTTTTGACTTATAGTTAAGTCTTTTATCCATCTTGAGTTTATTTTTGTGTATGGTGTCAGCTGATGATCCAATTTCAATTTTTTGCATGTAGCCGTCCCGCTCTCCCAACACCATTTGTTGAAGAGGCTATTATGGCTCCATTTTATGCTTCTGCCCCTTTGTCAACTATTAGATGCCCATAGATACCTGGCCTTATTTCTGGGCTTTCTACACAGTTCCACTGGTCTATGGATCTGTTCTTGTTCTGGTAACAGATTGTTTTGAGTATAGTGGCTTTGAGGTAGAGTTTGATGGCCGGTATTGTGATCCCTCCTACTTTGTTTATCTTTCTAAAAATGGCCGAGGCTATTCGGGGTCGTCTTTGGTTCCATATAAATTTTTGAAATGTCTGTTCTATTTCTGTGAAATACATCATTTGTATCTTAATAGGGATTGCGTTGAAACTATAAATTGCTTTGGGTAGTATGGACATTTTGATGATATTAAATCTTCGAATCCATGTACATGGTATATGCTTCCATTTATTTGGGTCTTCCTTAATTTCTTTTTTCAAAGTGTATAGTTTTCTGCATACAGGTCTTTTACGCCTTTGGTTAAATTTATTCCTAGGTACTTTATTTTTCTTCTTGCTATATCAAATGGTATTTTTTTTCTGATTTCTTCTTCTTCTCTTTCATTGCTGGTGTACAAAAATGCCTTTGATTTCTGAATGTTGACTTTCTATCCTGCTGTTTCGCCAAATTCACTTATTAGGTTGAGTTTTTCAGCAGAGTCCACAGGGTTTTCTGTGTACACTATCATGTCATCTGCAAATAATGATAGCTTTATTTCCTCCGTTCCTATTTGGATGCCTTTAATCTTTTTCTCTTGTCTCACCGCTGTGGGGTAGGACTTCCAATACGATATTGAAAAGAAGTGGTGAAAGAAGATATACTTGTCGTGTTTCCGATCTAAGTGGGAAAGCTTTCAATTTTTGCCCGTTGAATATGATGTTGGCTGTAAGTTTTTCATATGTGGCCTTTATTATGTTGAGGAATGCACCATTTATTCCCATTTTGCTGAGTGTTTTGATCATAAATTGGTGCTGTACCTTATCGAATGCTTTTCCTGCATTTATAGAGATGATCATGTGGTGTTTGTCTTTTATTTATGTAATGTATTACGTTTATTGACTTGCGTATATTGAACCATCCCTGCATACCTAGGATGAATCCCACCTCATCGTGGTGGGTAATCTTTTTAATATATTGCTAAATGCGTTTTGCCAATATTTGTTGAGGATTTTAGCATCTATGTTCATCAGGGAAATTGGCCTGTAGTTTTCTTTCTTTGTAGGGTCTTTATCTGGTTTTGGGATCAGGGTGAGGCTGGCCTCATAAAAGGGGTCTGGGTGTCTTCCCTCTTCTTGGATTTTATGGAATAGTCTGAGAAGGACAGAGGTTAGCTCTTCCTTAAATGTTTTGTAAAATTCTCCTGTCAAACTGTCTGGCCAAGGGCTTTTGTGTGCCGGGCTTTCTCGATTACTGCTTCAATCTCCCCAGCTGTTATCGGTCTGTTCAAGTTTTCTGTTTCTTCCCCCTTCAGTGTTGGAAGATTATACTTTTCTAGAAATTTGTCCATTTCATCCAGATTTTCAAATTTCTTGGCATATAATTTTTCATAGTAGTTTCTTACAATCGTTTGTATTTCTGTGGTATCCGATGTTAATTCTCCTCTTTCATTTCTGATATTATTTATCTGCGTCCTCTCACATTTTTTCTTAGTGAGTCTACTTAAAGGCTTGTCAATTTTATTTATCTTTTCAGAGAACCAGCTCCTCGTTTGGTGGATCCCTTGAATTTCCTTTTCGCCTCTATGTCATTTAGTTCTGCTCTAATCTTGACTATTTCCTTCCTTCTACTTCCTCTGGGGTTTATTTGTTGTTGTTTCTCCAGTTCTTGAAGTTGTAGTGTTAGGTCTTTTATATGAAATGTTTCTATCCTTTTTAAGTAGGCCTATATTGCTATGAACTTCCCTCTCAGGGCTGCATGTGCTGTGTCCTATAGGTTTTAGACTGTTGTCTGTTCATTTTCATTTTTTTCCAGAAATTGTTTGATTTCTTCTCTTATCTCATTATTGACCCATTCATTGTTTAATAGTCTACTGTTCAGTCTCCATGAGTTTGCAAGGTTTTGAAGTTTCTCTTTGAGGTTGATTTCCAGTTTCAATCCCTCATGATCTGAGAAAAAGTTTGGTATTATTTCAATTTTCCTGAATTTGCTGAGGCTTGCTTTGTGTCCTATCGTGTGGTCTATCTTTGAAAAACTGCCATGAGCTTTTGAAAAAATGTGTATTTTTCTTCTTTGGGATGTAAGGTTCTATATATGACAGTTAAGTCTCTCTGATTCAGTGCATGATTCAGCTCCACAATATGCTTATAGATGTTTTGTTTGGAAGATCTGTCCATTCTTGACAGTGGGGTGTTGAAATCCCCTACTATCAGTGTGTTGCTGTCTCTATCTTTTTTGAAGTCATCCAACAATTTCCTTATAAACTTGGGGGCTCCTATATTGGGAGCATATAAGTTCACAATGTTGATGTCTTCTTGATAGAGTCTTCCTTTAAGTATGATAAAGTTCCCCTCTGGGTCTCTCTTTATGGCCTTTGTTTTGAAACCTACTTTGTCTGATACAAGTATGTCAACCGCTGCCTTTTTCTCATGCCCATTTGCTTGGAATATTTTTTTCCTTCCCTTTACTTCAATCTGTGTAGGTCTCTTGCTCTGAGGTGGCTCTCTTGTAGGCAACAAATGTGTGGGTCAGGTTTTCTTATCCATTCAGCTACCCTGTGTCTTTTGATTGGGGCATTTAGTCCATTCACAGTGAGAGATATTACTGATAGAAACTTATTCATCTTTTCTCTTTGTACCTGAGTTCCTCTGTCTCTCATTGTTTTCCTTCATCTTCTTAAACCAGTCCCCTTAGCATATCTTGGAGTGCTGGTTTGGTACAGATGTATTCTTTTAGTCTTCTCTTGTCTGAGAAACTCCATATTTCCCCTTGTATTTTAATGGAGAGCCTTGCTGGGTAGAGCAGCCTTGGCTGTAGGCCCTTGCTTTTCATGGCTTGGAATATTTGTTGCCATTCCCTTCTGGCTCGTAGTGTTTCTGTTGAGAAATCAGCTCCTAGGCGTTACGGGTCCCGCTTGGTTGTTACTTTCTCCTTCTCTCTTGCTACCTTCAGTATTCTCTTTGTCTTTGATATTTGCCACTTTAATGATGATGTGTCTTGGGGTGGACCTCTTTGAGTCGCTCTTGAGTGGGGTCCTCTCTGCCACCTGGATCCATGAGAGCCTTTCTTTCCTCAAATTAGGGAAATTTTCCATCATTGCTTTTTCGAGGAGTTTCTCAATCCCTTGCTCCACTTGTTCTCCTTCTGGTATCCCTATTATACGGATATTATTGCATTTCAGCTTGTCCTGCATTTCCCTAAATGCCTCTTCATTCTTTTTGAATCTTTTTCCATTTCTTGTTTTTTCTGGGAGCTTCTTTCTACCTTGTCCTCCATCTCACTGATTTTATCCTGGACTTCAACCAGCCTGCTTTGGATTCCTTCTACTGTGTTCTTCAATTCAGAAATGGTATTCTTCATACCCTCTTGTGTCTTCTTGATAGTTTCGATGTCCTTTTCCAGGCTGATATAGTTTGCTGTAAGATCCTGATATTTTCTTTGTAGTTTCTCATAGTTATCTTTGAGCTGGCTGAACTCATTGAGGTTCCTTAGAACCATTGTTTTGAATTCAATATCTGATAGTTCCCTTGCCTCCCTTTCATTTAGCTCTCTCTGTGGGGAGTCCCCTTTTCCACTCATTTAGGGGGAAATTCTTTTTCTTCCCATTTTTCTGAGAGTCTGTTAAGTATTTTGTCCTTTACTTTCTTTCTGTGCCTGCCTCTGATGATGTCAGTTGTTGACCCCATAGGACCTTGGGTTGTTTGTTTGAGCCTTCCAGGAGTCTACTGTCTGTGTCTGCCTCCCGCTTGGGGCAGCTCTGTGACCCCTTCAGTCAGGGCTGGGCAATTTCTGGGTATCTCTCTACACTCTCACGCCGGCTCCTTCAGCGTGCTCCCGTCTAGGCAGGATCCCCCACCTGCCTGGGCTGGCATGTGCTTGTCCCAGACAAGGGGGCTTATTCTCGACCTTGCGTACTCTTCTGGCCCCCCTCGCCGGTGAGCTCCCCGGCTCTGGTCAGTTTAGGGTCTTCTATTTTTTGTTTTCCCCGCTTTTGGTTCTTTGGGTGCGTTGCTTGCCCTCGCCAAATGGGGCCTACGGAAATGGGAGGAAGTCAGCTCCAGGACTCTCAGGTTAATCCTTTCTCTGGTCTCTCCTCCTGGGACTTGGGCAGCTCTACTAATTTTGTGGATCAATCCCTAATCACCGGTGGGCTGGGCTATTTATGCCTGCCCTTGCCGCTCTGTGCACTCCATCGCATGCCCTATTGGTGCCAATCTGTGGGAGGCCATGCGGCCCGGTGCAAGCGTTTGCCAGCCCGCGCGGGTCACACACACGCTCTCCAACCCTCGCTGGGCACTGGGTGCAAGTGTGCGTGCCTGCACTGGCTGTTTTTGGGGTGTCTATGTGTGCTTTTCGGCTTTTGGGTCTTTGAGGGTGTGGCCTTTTCCCGCGCAATGGATCCTATGGCAAGGAGAAGGAGTTGGGACTCCCTGGTTCCTCCTCCCGTTCTTTCCCCATCACCTCTGTTTCTAGTCTCCCCTCAACGGTCTCTGCGCAGTTCTGTGACCCCTTCGGCCATGGATCCACCGCCTGTGCGGGCTGCGTTTCAATCGCGGGCAGTCTCGTTCATGCGCGTCCCGCTTCTGCCTCTTTGGGGGCGCGCCTTTCCAACCCACAATGGAGACCACAGATCGGGGAGGGAGTCGGGACTCCCCCGTTCCTCCTCCCGTTCTTTCCCCAACTCCTCCATCTCCAGTCTCCCCTCAAGGTTCTCCCAGCCAGTCTGCACTCAGCACCACAGCTCACACGCGTACAAGGTGTGTGCAGAGCTCACAAAAGGCAGGTTAATTGATTCCCTTATGCCTGAACGAGATTGTAGCTGCAGAGTGGGAGGTGCATTTTCACCTGGGCTCCACCGGCCACCGTGTCAGTTCTGTAATTAATTTATTTTTGCTTGTGCTTAAATTGATGCATCTAGGTTTCCTGACTTTGTGGATTAAATTTCTATGGTATTGGGGTGGGTGTTTTTATTTATTTTTTTATTTCTTTACTTTTCTTTCTGGGCCCCCCTCTGATGATGTCAGTTGTTGACCCTATATGACCTTGGGTCATTTGTTTGAGCTTTCCAGGAGTCTACTGTCTGTGTCTGACTCCTGCTTTGGGCAGCTCTGTGACCATTTCGGCCAAGGATCCACTCTTTCTGTGAATTGCTGTTCCTTGAGCTTGCTCCCCTGCCTGGTAGGATACCCTCCCCACCTGGGTGCATGCACATTTGCCCCAGCTCAGCGACGTTTATTCACGACCTCATGCACTCGTCTGTCACCCGCGCCCGTGGGCACCCCGGGACTGTTCAGTTTAGGTCTTCTATTGTGTGCTTTCCCTGCTTTTGGCTCTTTGCAGGCATCACCTGCCTGCGCCAAATGGAGACTTACGGAAATGGGAGGAAGTCAGCTCCAGGACTCTCCGGTTAATCCTCTCTCCAGTCTCTCCTCCAGGGTCTCTGGGCAGCTCTGTGACCCCTTCGGCCTGGGATCCACTATTTCTGTGGATCGCTCTGCACTAGCGCGCCTGTGGAGGCCAGTTTACGCCTGCCCTTGCCAATCTCTGCACTCCCTCAGAGGTCCGGTGGGCGCCAACCTCGCCAACCCTCGCCAGCCATTTGGTGCATATGTGGGTGACTGCACTGCGTGGTTTTGTACTGTCTATTGTGTGCTTTTCAGCTTTTAGCTCTTTAGGGGTGTGGCCTGCATTTGCCCCATGGGGACTACGGAAAGGAAAAGGATTTGGTATACCCCGGTTCCTCCTTCCGTTCTTTCCCCATTGCGTCTGTCTCCAGTCTCTCCTCAGGGGTCTCTGGGCAGTTCTGTGACCCCTTCGGCCAGGGATCCACTATTTCTGTGGACCACATTGTATTCACAGGCTGTCTGGCTCCCCCCTGCCTGCTTCTGACTCTTTAGGGGCACACCCTGCTTATGCAAAATGGAGACTACGGAATGGGGAGGGATCGGGACTCCCAGGTTCCTCCTCCCGTTCTTTCCCCAATGCCTCCGTCTCTATTCTCTTCTCAAGGCTCTCTATGCAGCTGTGTGACCCCTTTGGCCAGGAATCCGTTATTTTTTCCAGCTTGTCTGCACTTTGCCCCCCAGCTCACATGAGCACAAGATGTGGGCGGAGCACACAAAAGGCAGGTTAATCAATTCCCTTATGCTTGAGCGAGATGGTAGCTGCAGAGGGGGCGGTGAGTTATCACCGGGGCTCCACCAGCCACCGTCTCAGTTCTCTTCACAAAGTTTTCCTTATCAATCTTTTCCCAGGCACCCGCCCACTCTGCTCCCGTCTCTACCCCGAGATCAAGGAAGGTGATTTCCACTGCAAATTTTTGCGTTGGCCCTTTAAATGTCTCTTTGGTTCCCCAGTGGCCTGTCTCTGGCAGAGAGCGCCCCTAAGCTTTTCAGGGTTGCATTTTGTCTGTGCGTTTTCCTAATTTCAGCTGCTGTAGTATCGGGGTCCTTGTTTATGGTTCAGACCCTGTTCTTCTCAGGGGGATCCAACTGGCTGTTTCAATGTCCCTCTCGTGCTGGTGCCTGTGGGTGCCCCGCCCACCCTCTCAAGCCTCCACCACACTTCTCACCTGTTGGGATGCGTGAGAGTTGAATCCACTGTCTATCTGCGGCTCTAAGGCTCCTCTCCCTCTATCGTTCCATTGTTTTCCAGGTGATTACTCCACTATTTAGTTGCAATTCCAGTTTGGTCTTGGGAGGAGGTCAGCGTGACTCCCATTCACTTGTCCACCACCTTCCCCAGAATTCTCAAGAGTCTTCAGGAGGATTTCTCTACAATTTAGTTGTAATTCCAATTTGTTGTTGGGAGAAGGTTAGTGTAGCTTCCTTTTATGCCTCCACCATCTTGGGTCTCTGAAAACATTTTTTCTAATACTTTCAACATTAATACCAAAGCCATATTCCACTAAGGCAAAAACCATTTTTTATTAATTCATTCAACAAAAATATACTGAGTTTTCATTACTCCTAGGATCTTGGACACAACAATAAAGAAGATAAATATGATCTCTGTCTTGATGGAAATATTGTTGTGAATATTATTCAAAATAGTAGAGAGCCCTGGCTGGCATAGCTCATTTGGTTGACTATCATCCCACAAATTGAAAGGCTGCTTCTTTTAATCCTGGTCAGGTTACATGCCTGGGTTGCGGGTTTGGTTCCCTGTCAGGGCATATGTTGATCGATGTTTCTCTCTCACATCAATGTTTCTTTCTCTCTCTTTCCCCGTCTCTTCCCATCTCTCTAAGAAATAAATATTTTTTAAAAAAAGATAGAAAAGAAAGGAGGTGACTCTTACCCAGGTATGCCTTCTAGACATATTTTTTAAAAATAATTTACTGCCTTCAAACAAGAGTTACTGGTTTATACATTCTTCAAGTAGGTGACAGTGAATTTAATGATACCCCCCCACCTGAAGGAATTACTGTGCCCCCACTATGTGGTGCTTAAGGCAGGCTGCTTTAAGGTTGAAGCTATAACACTAGTTAAATTTAACAACTAAGGCAGATCTCTGTGAGGAAAAAAATTTACAATATTTTTATTCCCACAGACAGAAAGTAAAACCCATACATATCCCAAAAGGGGAAAAATAGTACTTTATTGAATGCTAGATTCAAAAAGTACAAAATTTTGCCATGGCTGGTATGGCTCAGTGGATTGAGTGCCAGCCTCCAAACCAAAGGGTCACCGGTTTGATTCCCAGCCAGGGCACATGCCAGGGTTGCAAGCCAGGACTCTGCTTGCGAGAGATAACCACACATCAATGTTTCTCTCCTTCCCCTTTCTCTAAAAATAAGAAAAAAATTTTTTTAAAAAAATAATTATGAATTTTTTTTCTCAGAATGCTAAAAAATTAAAATTAGAGAGACATAGGGCTTCCCTGGAAGCCACTCTTGCCATGTGCATCTTGCCTTTGGAATTTCACAATCTGGAAGTAGCTCAGCCTGACCCAAATGAGAACCTTGGTTAAATTCCTCTTTGCCTTTTTATGCTTGTGATCCTTTGGTACCACCCAAATTGCTATCTCTGGCTGGACATCAACAATGCAATAATTTTTTCAAAGCCATTCCTCTCTTCCTCCCTTCTCTATTCAATGCCTTGATCTTCCCCTCTCTCCCCAGATTTGCACTGTACAGTCCAGAACTCTTAGTCTGTGGTGAACGAAGTCCACTTCTGTGTCTCCGCTTCTTCCCTGAGTACTCGCTCCACCTCCTGCTGCTAATTGAAAGCTGGCTCCGTATTCTACAACACCATGTCCCATACAGCCATCTCAAGTCTGCTCTTTCTTCCACAGCCTGCACACTGGGCTGGGGTGAGGGTTAGGGAGAGCTGTATCACCATTCTCCTTACTCCCTCACTGCATTTTCTAAACCGGAGTCAGCAAACTTTGTCTTTAATGCACCAGATCGTAAATACCTTAGGCTTTGTGGGTGCAAAGTGGCTCTATTGCAACTATCTGACTCTACTCTTGAATCCTGAAAACAGCCATAGGTAATATGTAAACTTATGAGCATGGCTGTGTTCCAATAAAATTTAGTTACAAAAACAGCGAGACCAGATTTGAACCATGATTAGTTTCCTAACCTCTACTCTGAACTATTAATCTTTCACACTCATGCAAATAAAAGGAATAATCCCTTCTTCTTTGAAAATCACAGTAACCATATACCCTACCCAACTCTCCTTGCTCCTGTCATATATGCATCCCTGGTTCAGCAATGTTTACTTATTTTTTAAAAATTGTATTTATTTATTTGTTAGAGAGAGGGGAAGGGGGGAGATGAGCATCAATGTGTGAGAGAAACATCTATTGGTTGCCTCTCACATGCCCCCAAATGAGGGACTGGCATGCAACCCAGGCATGTGCCCTGACTATGAATCAAATTGGTGACTTTTTGGTTTGCGGGAAAATGCCATACCCACTAAGCCACACCAGTCAGGGCGTGGTTCAGCCCTGCTTATGAAGGTTTCTGGCATCTGGTTCACAGTTCTCTAGTCCCACCATCATTTGGGTGATTTCCAAATCCGTAAGGATGATCAGTATATCTCCATGGCCTCGCAGTGCCTTGAGTTGCTCAATTCCAATGACTTTTACCTCCATTCCATTTCAACAACACATTGCTTTGAGAAATACTGTACCTTTCATAATTTCAAACCCATATCCCATTCTGACCACAACTTCTGCGCTACAGACTTTCCAATTTTTCACTCCCCTGTGAATCTGCTCTTTGACCTTAGAACCCCTCCACTTTCTCCCAGTTAGTTGGCCCCCCCACCGGCCTCGCTTTTTCCCTACTCAGTCTGGACACCATAGTCAATCACTATACTCCCTTGCTGGCATCCTCAATTCCCTTGCTCCCTGTTCTTTCCATTGTACCTTTTTGACTGTCAAAACCATAACCCACTCCTGAATCTATTCCATTACCAGACTTCTCTGATCCTGTAGCCAAATTGCTGAACATAGCTGGAGAAAAATGTAGTACCAAATGAAACTGAGCCACTATAAACTAGTGATTTTAAATATTGCTGGACCTTTATTTCTTCTAGTCTATCCTTTTCGATGGTCTTTGTTTAGCTCCCTGTCACATTTATCTTAGACAAGACAACACAGCGCTGTAAAAAGATTGCAGGCTTGGAAACCAGACAGATCTGGATTTGAAATCTGGTTCTACCACATACCAGCTGTATATTGTCATGAGAAAGTTATTTATCTTCTTTTTGCCTCAGTTTCCTCATGAGTAAAATGGGAATACTATTCCCTACTTTATCTGTAAAATAAGATTATCTATGTAACACAATTAACACAATGCCTGGCAACAATCAGGTGCTCAATAAATGATAACTATTAATAAGAACTCATATTCATTAGGTACTATTCTACCAGTATTTATCTTTACTGTCTTTTTCTGAAGGTCTGTTTCATTAAAAAATGCTTGTCCTGTCACTACATAGATTCCATGTCCTACTCAAGCAACTAAATCAGTTGAAAAACTCATTGGCTGAACTACTTTAATTGGAATTCCCAACCATCACCACATTTCCACCCATGTACATTACTTGCTGTTATTCTTTCTTCCTGTAAGATTGTAATAATCCTATTTATTTTTTCTCTAAACACAATTTAATTTATGTTATAACTTAAGTTTGTAGATAATGCTTTCAGGTATATTGTCAGAAAATAACAGGAATAGAAAGAATTTACTGTAAAACTAGATTTTTTTAAAGTTATTTTAATTGTGATAAAAATTTTAGTATCTATTGGTAATATCCAACCCATGTAGAGCTATATACTTTGGGCACTTGTGTTTAATTATCTACTCCTGTCTTAGTTAAGTTTATTTTACTTGTGAGTAACAGAAACATGGTTAGCACTGTCCTAAGGGATTGGTCTGGGGACAGGTTAAGGGCAGCTACCAGCTCACCCTGACAACTATTCTCCCATTGTGGGAACATTTGTGTTTTGGGCTACATTGACGTCATCTTTCTCTTTTTTTCTTCCTTTCTTCCTTCCTTCGTTCTCCCTACCTTCCTCCCTCATTCCTTCCCTTCCCTCCCCCTCCCTTCCTCCTTCCCCTTCCTTTCTCTTATTCCTGTGTCTCTGTGAGGATTGGTTTTCTCTGATGTGCATATAGTGGCCCCAAGACCCAGAGTTTATTTTTAGCCAGACTCTGCTAAATGCTCTGCTCCAAATCCCAGGAGAGGCAAAGTAATTATTTTAGCTTAGGCCATGTTCCACCCCTGATCCAATCAGCTTTGCCCAAGGGGGTGAGGGGGAATGGGACCATAAAATATATCCTAAGTCTGTTATCTATGTGGATGGAAGCTATGTAGCTCTCAGAGTTTGAGGAGGGTGTTGGGTCTACAGCTAGTTCAGAAAGTGCACATTGGCATACATTTATCTTTTTAAAATGCATTTAAATTAATTTGGTATTCAGAATATAGAAGTTCATAAAGAGTTTGTTGGGCATTAAAAAAACAAAGCTAAAATAAGTTAGGGATTGCAAAACCAGAAAAAATCACCCTATCATAAAAGATAACATTTGTATTCCTTCATTTAAAAATAATTAAACTTATATAACACACGAAATTTAATTGAATACATTGATGGCAGAGTGCTGTTCATTTTAATAGGTGGCAGTTATTCACATGTAGAATATCTGTGGAGTCAACAATTGAGGGAGTTGGAGGTTAAGGAAAATAAACATTTATAGTATTAAAAATGTGTTACAGATTTAAATTGTGGTAAATTTTTCCATAGTTCCAATGAAAGTACTTTATTTGAAGAATTTTTATTTGCATATATGAAAATTCTAAGTTATCAAACAGGGAAAAGTAGATAGGAAATTAACATTTATTGCGACTCTGCTTAGTTAGGCACTTAAGATTATATTATTCCATTCAGTCCTTACAACCACCCTGTGAGAAATAGACATTGTTATCCCATTGCTAATGAGGACATTAAAATTCAGGGGGAAACAGGTAGCAAATATATGGCCAGGCTCAAATTTTAAGCTCAGATCTCTGGGACTTGCAGCTCTCTTTTCTCCACTCTACTGTTCAGGTATGAAAAGTTTATTTAAAAAACTTTTTTAGCCCTTGCTTGTGTGGCTCTGTGGATTGAGCACTGGCCTGCAAACCCAAATGTCACCAGTTTGATTCCCAGTGCGGGCACATACCTGGGTTCCGGGCCAGGTCCCCAGTTGGGGATGGGTGAGAGGCAGCCACACATTGACGTTCCTTTCTCTCCCTTTCTTCTTCCCTCCCTTTCCCTAAAAATAAATAAACAAAATCTTTTTAAAACAAAACTTTTAAAGAACCTTTTCTAGAGGAGGCTATAGTAGGATTATAGAGAAACTACCCAGCTCCTTTTCTTTATAGATAAGACTCAGTCTCAATATCAAACATGCAGTCCCCATTTCTCCAGTATATGGAGTGAAGAGAGAGTCATATCAAGCTATCTAAAGTTAGTCACTTAAGCATCTAATTTTCCAAAGGTCATTAAATTAATAAATCAATATTTAAAAATATCAGTATATTTTTCAGTTTGGAAGAAAATATTTTTTATCCTCATATTTTAAAAATTAATGTATGCTGTGTTGGGGATTGGGGGTGGGGAGCCAACCTTCCTCTCTCTCTCTTTTTTTAATCAATCTGAATAAACAGGAAAAGAAAAGCAAACACTAAGCATTATAACACAGTACTTTTAAGTTTTCCATTTTTAATGTGAAAAAATAAAGATATATGTATTGGGAATTTTTATTGAAGACAATTTTTTTATTTTTTTATTCAATTACAGTTGTCCCAATTTTTCCCCCATTGCTCTCCACTGCCCCTCCCCCCTGCTCCCACAGTCAATCCCCAACCCATTATCCATGCCCATGGGTCCTTTATTCATGTTCTTTCGCTTCCCCCTTCTCCTTCTTTACCCTGTTATACCTCTCCTCCCTCCCCTCTGGTCACTGTCAGTTTGCTCTTTATTTCCATGTCTCTGGTTCTATTTTGCTCATTTGTTTGTTTTGTTGATTAGGTTCCACTTACAGGTGAGATCATATGGTATTTGTCTTTCACCACCTGGCTTATTTTGCGTAGCATAATCCTCTCCAGTTCCATCCATACTGTCGTGAAGGATAGGAGTTCCTTCTTTATGCTGCATAGTGTTCCATGGTGTAAATGAACCACAGTTTTTTGATCCACTCATTTACTGATGGGTACTTAGGCTCTTCCCAGCACTTGGCTGTTATAAATAATGCTGCTATGAACATTGGGGTGTGTAGGTTCTTTTGAATTGGCATTTCAGGATTCTTAGTGTATAATCCCAGCAGTGGAATCATTGGATGAAAAAGCAGTTCCATTTTTAGTTTTTTTTTTTTAGGAAATTCCATATTGTTTTCCACAGTGGCTGTACCAGTCTGCATTCCCACCAACAATGTACCAGGGTTCCCTTTTCTCCACAATCTTACCAGCAGTTGTTTGTTTGAAGACAAATATTTATAACAAATGTTTTATGTTTTAGTTAGGTAAAACAAATTTAAATGGTTTATTATTGACAATGTTGACTTAATAGAGGCAAAACTATCCTCCAGATATTCATGATTTTTACCTGTATATTAATGATAGTTTACTTTCTAATTTATCAGCATAAATTTCTTTGCCAAATGTAATTAAAATGAATAATCACTTGGCTTATTGTAACTCCAGACATAGTCTGAAAAAATTAAAAACTGGCTAGGGTGTAATTCCTAAGATAAAAAAAAAATCCTTGTATTTGGATGATAAATAATATTCATTACAGTTCTAGCAAAAGATAAAAATGTGCTTTCTTTGTAGATAATCTGATCACATGTGGTCTTCTTGGGTTATCTTATAAGATTAATTTAATATAAATTAAATCTTGCCTTATGCTTTATTTATGAAGAATTCACAATGACCTTTTCAAAACAGAGGGACTTGGTATATGGATGAGTTTGATGTTCCAGAATTTATGTTACTACTATTTTTCAGGGCATGAATGGAGGAATAAAAATCATTCATTTAGAAGATATCTTTTTAAATTATGGGACAAACTAATATAGCATGACATGATTTAGATATCAAATATCATTGTCTTGATGAAATTGCTTTCAGTGCTTGTTCTAAAATTACCTAATTAAAGGTAACCCTGAGTTACTGGCTTAGATGTTGGTCCAGGCTTAGGGAAAATGAAGCCCACTTAGAATTAATGGTTAATTAATTAATGGTTTTCTTCAGTGTCTCTAATGTTTTTCTCATTGCTATGTCTAGAGTGGAGATGGGAGCTTTTTAGTGACAGATTTTCTTCTGAAGCTAAATTCTTGGTAATCTGGCTTCTTGAGTTTTTACTATTTCTGACTTCTTGACCCCCTTTTTTGAGTCCTCTGAAGTTGAGTACATATACAGGCCAGCTGAAGTACAACTAAGCTTTATTAGTGGTGAGCATGTTATGTGGGTCATAGACTTTATTTAAAGAGTCGATCGATTGGTCAAATTCAGTTTCTTACTACTCTTTCAGAATTGAAATTTTGACTAGTCTTCCCTCATATCTTCTATCTTAAACTCCTTAATTAACCTTGATGGTATGGCTGCTGCTGGATTTGGTTTAAGAGCATTACCAAGAGTCTTTGCATGTTCGTACTTAATTGTTTGTTGGGTTTCTTATAAACCACTTCACCATTCTTTAATTTCTTTGCTTCAGTTTTTGGGCTAATTTTTAAAATTCTGTTTGCTGAGCCACCAGATGCCAGTAATAAAGGATATTTTTCTTTTCCTCTTGACCAGACTTAGGGTTAGTTTCTGAGTTCTCTTGGCTCAGGTGTCTGCAAGTGACTGTATATGGCTCCCAAACCTATCAGACTCTTACATTTTCCTTTTAAATAAATATTTTGTAACTCTTTAGTTAATGAACCATAAATAAAATTTGTAAGTAATATAACCTATGTACATATAGAATAAATATATAATGTCATGATTGCATATAAAGTATAAATGAATATAATTTATAATACAGCAGTATATATTTCAGGATATAACTTTGAGAGTACAGTTGTACTAGAAGATTCAATAAAGTTGATGATTGTACCACTTCTGAAGAGTGAGTTTGGTTTAATGCGAAGTGTAAAGATAATTCTGTATAAGAAGCCCTGGAAAATGAAAAATCAGTAATGCACATGGGTCACATAATAAAATTGTTAGAATAAGTAATAACTCACTAGACTTGTTTGTATGTGATAAGAGAAAGACGGAAATACTTGAAGTGGAGGAAATATGCCAGGATAAATTACAACTATCAAAGTGGAGAGAGAAAATGAGGAAGTATGATATTATCACCAATGATCTGGACCATATTTATAAGTCTAATGACAAAACAATCCTTATGTGTAAATATAGGACAGGGTACTGATAGGTGTCACAGAAAGCATCTCTCATATTTTGAAATACTGCCACCTGTTGAGGTATATTTTAGGTTCCTGGTACTTCAAAAGACCTCGAAGATCATTTCTCTCTCTAGGTGATGAGGAATTGAGAGGATGGCTTAAAAAGAAAAACATAAAACAAGAATCTGCAGAAGTTCAGAAGTAGATGTGTCTACACAGAGAAGACTGAAAAACAACAGGCACTCCCCAAATGCTTTCAATATGGTCTTTCATGGCAGAGATTTTTTAGTATTATAATTTTTTAAGACTTTTTTTAAAATTTATATTTTAGAGAGAGGGAAAGGGAAGGTGAAAGAGAGGGAGAGAAACATCAATGTGTGAGAGAAACATTGATTGGTGGTGTCTCCTATGTGCCCACCACCCTGACAGGGACTGAACCTGCAACCCAGGCATGTGCCCTGACCAAGAATCAAACCAGAGATCTTTTGCTTTGTAGGACAATGCTGAACAACTGAGCCATATTGGTCAGGGCAGTATTACAAATTTTTAAATATATATATATATATATATATATATATATATATATATATATAGTGGTAGAGTAATCTGAAATATTAAAAGTAACTTTTATTGAGATTTATGTGGTTTATGTGATTAGTAATTAAGTAATATTTTGTTTAAAAAGAGGCTTATGCCCTCTGTAACGTTTTTTGCAGAGGTTTCATTTTTTTTTTGCAGAGTGATGAATGCCACTATTGCACTAAAACCATTTTCAACAAACAGGTAGTTGAAAATGCTCTAATATATAGAGCATGGAGTGAGTATATCATTTAATTTTGAGATATTGTCTTCTTCTTTGATTTAAGCTTCTGTCTACATAAAGACTTTGTATTAATTATTGGACTTTCCCATAACTTATAAAATCCACCTAGTATTAGTATAATTGAGAGTGTTACTGATATTTGTTTGTGTTGGGGTTAGTATGGCAGACTATTCCTCTCTTCTGGAATATGGATGCAACAACTTTTTGTTGTGTGGGACTGCTCCATGCATTTATGACTCTGGCCCCTGCTCACCAAATACTAGTGGTTTCCCCCAATGATTTTGAGTTATAAAAGTGTCTTAACACATTTCCAAAGTGGTTCCGAAGTAGTAGTAATCACTGACACTATGGTTCTATCTTGCTATAACTAAGTTCCTGCATTTCTCAAAACAACCTTCACAAATTTCATTATGATTTAAAAACATTCAAATGTTCCCTTAGGAAGAGGATCTTTTTCATAGTATGAGTATTATGGACTTAATTGTGTCCTCCATAAATTCAGATGTTGAATTTGGGCCCTAATCAAATATGACTGATGTACTTATAAAAAGAGGAGATTAGGAGACAGAGGAAAGACCACGTGGAGACAAAGGAAGAATATCGTCATTGTCAAGCCATGGAGAGAGGCCTCAGAAGAAATCAATCTTTGTGAAACCTTGATCTCAGACTTCCAGCCTCCATAATTGTAAGAAAATAAATTTATGTTATTTAAGCCATCTAGTCTGTGGTACTTCGTTATTGTAGCCCCAGAAAACTAATACAATGACCAACTGGTACCCCTTAATGTGTTAGCTCCATGTTGGTATTCTAGGTTAGCAGTGTAATTTGATGATTTAGGTTTAGGTTTTTAAGGTTAGGATCCTGACTCATCCACTTAGTAGTTGTGACCCTGGGCACTTAATTAACCTTTCAAGACCTCTGTTTCTTGCATAAAATGGAGCAATAATAGCCTCTTCAACAAATGCTGTTGGGAGAGCTGGACACCTACATGCAAAAAATTGAAATTCAAACATCCGCTGACACCATACACAAAAAGACACTCAAGATGGATAAAAGACATAAATATAAGTCGCAACACCATAAAAGTCCTAGAGGAGAACATTGGCAGGAAACTCTCAGATATCCCACGCAGCAATTTTTTCACTGCTATGTCTCCTAAAGCAAGGGACATAAAGGAAAGAACAAACAAGTGAGACCTCATCACAATAAGAAGCTTCTGCACAGCGAAAGAAAACATCGGCAAAATGAAAAGGGAGCCAACCGTATAGGAAAATATATTTGCTAATGATACATCAGATAGAGGTTTGATCTCCACGATATATAAAGAACTCACTGGACTCCACTCCAAGGAGAAAAACGATCCAATCAAAAAATGGGCAAAGGACCTGGGAAGACGCTTTTCCAAGGAGGAGATACAGAGGGCCCAGAGACATTTGAAAGGATGCTCAGCATCACTAGCCATCAGAGAAACATCAAAAAATCCAAAAAACAGCGACATGGACAAAAGCAAAGAGACCCATGTTCCCCCGGCACACATAAGGGGGCACAGAAAAAGCCTCACTAGCCATCAGAGAAATGCAGATCAAAACCACCATGAGGTACCACCTCACGCCGGTCAGAATGGCCATCATAGACAGATCAACAAACAACAGGTGCTGGCGAGGCTGTAGAGAAAAGGGAGCCCTAGTCCACTGTTGGTGGGAATGCAGACTGGTGCAGCCACTGTGGAAAGCAGTGTGGAATTCCCTCAAAAAGCTGAAAACGGAACTGCCTTTTGATCCAGTGATTCCTCTGCTGGGACTATACCCTAAGAACACCAAAACACCAATACAAAAGAACCTATGCACCCCAATGTTCATAGCAGCACAATTGACAATAGCCAAGTGTTCGAAGCAACCTAATGCCCCTCAGTAGATGATTGGATGAAAAAACTATCGTACATTTACAGAATGGAATATTACGCAGCAGAAATTAAAAATGAACTACCAAATTTCGGAACAGCATGGATGGGACTCGAGAGCATTATGCTAAGTAAAATAAGCCAGGGGGTGAAAGACAAATATCATATGATCTCACCTATAAGCAGAACGTAACGAACAATACAAAGATGCAAGGAAAATAAGACCAGCAACAGTGAAAGGAAAAGAAACCAACAGAGACAAGAGGGAAGGAGGGAGGTGTGGCGGGGGAAAAGGAAGGGAAGGGGAAAGTCAAGGAACATATAACAAGGACTCATGGACAAAACCAAAGGAGAAGGATTGAGGGAGAGAGGCCGGGAGGGAGAGGGCAAGGAAAAGTGGTGGGGGGTAGGCAGAGACAAATGTATTTGAAAAAATAAATTAATTAATTAAAACAGACCTCTGTTTCTTTATCTGTAAAATGAAGATCATAATACATTCCTCACTGGGTTGGTTATTGCAAGTATTAAGGTGAAATAACTAATGTGAGGTGCCCAGCACATAGACTTCTGTAAATATTAGTTCCCTTTTTATCTGCTACTTTTAGGTATGTTTTGCATTTTATAAAAGGATGTAATGGCATGGGAGAAGAGCTTTTATTGTGGGAATTTCAGGCCACTTTAGTAGTGGGTTGGAGACAGTTGGGCTTTTTCAATACTGGTTATAGTCAATAATATGCATATAATGCTTTGCAGTTTACAAATACAAAGCAGATCACATTCAGTTATACATTATGCACAGGCATTGACCTTGACTGTGCCTCAGGAGATATTGTAACATTTGTTTCACTTGTCTAACTTCTAAGACCTTAGGTGTCCTCTGGAAACCCGTTGGGTTAAGTCTTTCTCTGTGTTCTATAGCATGACGACATACATATCTTTATTCATAGCATGTATATGCTCTATTTTAATAGTCTGTTTCCCTGTGAAATTGAGTTCTTTGAACTTGGTTATTGTTCCTTACTCATCCTTGTGCCCCTAATACCCTGCACAGTGCCTGGTTTTTTGTAGGTGTGCTATAAATTTCATATCACTAATCTTTTTGAGTGATGTTAAGTAATAATTACTTTTACTGTCCATTTTACATATGACAAGTGCGCAGTGTCACACAGTTCAGTAGTAGAGCTAGAATTTGAACCTAGGCTGGCTATTTTCAGAGTCCATGCTCTTAACCATTATACTTCACTGAGAATTGGAAGGGTTGTCATCAGGGATGTTGTAGGGGAGAGTTGCTCAGGGAAAGTGTGGATCGTGATGACATCAGGAGGATCAAGAACTTGAAGCCCACCTTACCTGGATGCAAGTTTAGATGTATGTGTGTCCCAAGACTCAGAAAGTAAGTTATATCCTAAAGTATACACTTATGTTTATATTGTATCTACTACCAGTCATTAAGTTGAAGACAATAAACTCTATCTCAGGAATGCATTTTCTCTGTTAATCAATGTATTTGTATAGTGGTAAGGAGTGAAATTCTCTTGCTATAAGCCCCCAAATCTCTCAATATATGTTATCACAAACCCCTACAACTTACACATTATAAGATTTATCTTATAGCAGGGAAAAGGTAGTTGATACATCTCTAGGGAATTCAGTATATTTTTAGTGAAAATAAGGTGAAGAAAAGTGAAGATAGTGCTCATAACAATTAAACCTTAGATATCCATGACTCCTTAGGAAATGAACCATTCTGGAATTTTTCTTTTAAATAACAGTTTACCCCTAAACACCAATGTTCCTAGCATTGTTGAATCTTGTAGAACTATTTTCTTCTACAATATATGATCCCAGATTGTTGTATTCTATCTTCCTTAAACTAGTTTTGATGATTTTCCTCTTTCTATTCTTTCTTTTTCATTTAATTTATTTTCTTTATTTTTTCAAATACATTCGTCTCTGCCTTCTCCCCACCACCTTCCCCTGCCTCCTCCCCCTCCCTCCTTCAATCCTTCCCCTTTGGTTCTGTCCATGAGTCCTTGCTACACGTTCCCCGAACCTCCCATTCCCTTCCTTTTCCCCCATACCCACTTCCTCCATCCCTGTTGTGTCTGTTCATTTCTTTTCCTTTCAGTGTTCCTGGTCTTATTTTCCTTGAATCTTTATATTGTAGGTTAGGTTCCCCTTATAGGTGAGATCATATGGTATTTGTCTTTCGCCCCCTGGCTTATTTCGCTTAGCATGATGCTCTCCAGTTCCATCCATGCTGTCACGAAGTTTAGTAGTTTTTTTTTCTTTCTCGTGCATAGTATTCCATTGTGTATATGTACCATCACGTTTTTCTTTTTTTCTTCAGAAGGAAATTCTTTTCTTTTTAATTTATTTACTTTTTAAATACATTTGTCTCTGCCTCCCCACCACCTCTTTCCCTTGCCCCCTCCTTCCTTCCCTCCTTCAGCTCTTCCCCTTTGGTTTTGTCCATGAGTCCCTGCTATATGTTCCTTGACTTTCCCCTTCCCTTCCCTTTCCTGTCCCCCCTTCCTCTTGTGTCTGTTCATTTCTTTTCCTTTCAGTGTTGCTGGTCATATTTTCCTTGCATCTTTGCATTGTTGGTTAGGTTCCGCTTATAGGTGAGATCATATGGTATTTGTCTTTCGCCCCCTGGCTTGTTTCGCTTAGCATGATGCTTTCCAGTTCCATCCATGCTGTCGCAAAGTTTAGTACTTCTTTTTCCTTTCTGCTGTGTAGTATTCCATTGTGTATATGTACCATAATTTTTTGATCCAATCATCTATTAATGGGCATTTAGGTTGCTTCCAACACTTGGCTATTGTGAATTGTGCTGATATGAACATTGGGGTGCATAGGTTCTTTTGTATTGGCGTTTTGGTTTTCTCAGGGTATAGTCCCAGCAGGGGAATCGCTTGATGAAAAGGCAGTTCCATTTTCAGCTTTCGGAGGAAATTCCACACTGCTTTCCACAGTGGCTGCACCAGTCTGCATTCCCACCAACAGTGGACTAGGGTTCCCTTTTCTCCACAGCCTCGCCAGCACCTGTTGTTTGTTGATCTGTCTATGATGGCCATTCTGACCGGCGTGAGGTGGTACCTCATGGTGGTTTTGATCTGCATATCTCTGATGGCTAGTGATGCTGAGCATCCTTTCAAATGCCTCCGGGCCCTCTGTATCTCCTCCTTGGAAAAGCATCTGCCCAGGTCCTTTGCCCATTTCTTGACTGGATCGTTTGTCTTCTTGGAGGGGAGTCGAGTGAGTTCTTTATATATCGTGGAGATCAAACCTCTATCTGATGTATCATTAGCAAATATATTTTCCCATACGGTTGGCTCCCTTTTCATTTTGCTGATGTTTTCTTTCGCCGTGCAGAAGCTTCTTATTTTTATGAGGTCCCACTTGTTTATTCTTTCCTTTGTGTCCCTTGCTGTAGGAGACATATCAGTGAAAAAATTGCTGCATGGCATATCTGAGAGTTTCCTGCCAATGTTCTCCTCTAGGACTTTGATGGTGTTGCGACTTATATTTAAGTCTTTTCTCCATCCTGAGTTTATTTTTGTGTATGGTGTCAGCTGATGATCCAATTTCAATTTTTTGCATGTAGCCATCCAGCTCTCCCAACACCATTTGTTGAAGAGGCTGTTATTGCTCCATTTTATGCTTCTGCCCCCTTTGTTGAATATTAGATGTCCATAGAGACCTGGGCTTATTTCTGGGCTTTCTATTCTGTTCCACTGGTCTATGGCTCTGTTCTTCTGCCAGTACCAGATTGTTTTGAGTATGCTGGCTTTGTAGTAGAGTTTGATGTCCGGTATTGTGATCCCTCCTACTTTGTCTTTCTTTCTCAAAATTGCTGCGGCTATTCGGGGTCGTTTATGGTTCCATACAAATTTTTGAAATGTCTGTTCTATTTCTGTGAAATACGTCATTGGTATCTTAATAGGAATTGCGTTGAATCTATAAATTGCTTGGAGTAGTATGGACATTTTGAGGATATCAATTCTTCCAATCCATGAGCACAGTATATGCTTCCATTTATTTGTGTCTTCCTTAATTTCTTTTTTCAATGTTGTATAGTTTTCAGCATACAGGTCTTTTACTTCCTGGGTTAAATTTATTCCTAAGTATTTTATTTTTCTTGTTGCTATATCGAATGGTATTTTTTTTTCTGATTTCTTCTTCTTCTCTTTCATTGCTGGTGTACAAAAATGCCTTTGATTTCTGAATATTGACTTTGTATCCTGCTGTTTTGCCAAATTCACTTACTAGGTTGAGTAGTTTTTTGGTGGAGTCACAGGGTTTTCTATGTACAGTATCATGTCATCTGCAAACAATGATAGCTTTACTTCCTCCTTTCCTATTTGGATGCCTTTTATCTCTTTCTCTTGTCTGACCACTGTGGCTAGGACTTCCAATACGATGTTGAAAAGAAGTGGTGAGAGCGGACATCCTTGTGGTGTTCCCGATCTTAGTGGGAAAGCTTTCAGTTTTTGCCCGATGAGTATGATATTAGCTGTAGGTTTTTCATATATGGCCTTCATTACGTTGAGGAATGCCCCATTTATTCCCATTTTGCTGAGTGCTTTGATCATAAATGGGTGCTGTACCTTATCAAATGCTTTTTCTGCATCTATCGAGATGATCATGTGGTTTTTGTCTTGTCTTTTATTTATGTGATGTATCACGTTTACTGATTTGCATATATTGAACCATCCCTGCATCCCTGGGATGAATCCCACTTGATCGTGGTGGATAATCTTTTTAATGTATTGCTGGATGCGGTTTGCCAATATTTTGTTGAGTATTTTAGCATCTATGTTCATCAGCAAAATGGGCTTGTAGTTTTCTTTCTTTGTAGGGTCTATATCTGGTTTTGGGATTAGGGTGATGCTGACCTCATAAAAAGAGCCTGTGAGTCTTCCCTCCTCTTGGATTTTTTGGAATAGTCTGAGGAGGACAGGGCTTAGCTCTTCCTTAAATGTTTTGTAAAATTCTCCTGGGAAACCGTCTGGCCCTGGGCTTTTGTGTGCCGGGAGTTTCTTGATTACTGCTTGAATTTCCCCAGCTGTTATCGGTCTGTTCAACCTTTCTGTTTCTTCCTCCTTCAGTGTTGGAAGATTATACTTTTCTAAAAATTTGTCCATTTCATCAAGATTTTCAAATTTATTGGCATATAATTGTTCATAATAGTTTCTCACGATCCTTTGTATTTCTGTCATATCAGTTGTTATTTCTCCTCTTTCATTTGTGATATTAATTTGGGTCCTCTCCCTTTTTTTCTTGATGAGCGTCCTTAAAGGCTTGTCAATTTCATTTATCTTTTCAAAGAACCAGCTTCTGGATTGGTGGATCCTCTGAATTGTTCTTTTTGTCTCTATGTCATTCAGTTCTGCTCTAATCTTGACTATTTCCTTCCTTCTCCTTGCTCTGGGATTTATTTGTTGTTGTTTCTCCAGTTCTTGAAGTTGTAGTGTTAGGTCTTTTATTTGAAATGTTTCTATCTTTTTTAGGTAAGCCTGTATTGCTATGAACTTCCCTCTCAGGACCGCCTTTGCTGTTTCCCATGTTTGGACTGTTGTCTGTTCATTTTCATTTCGTTCCGGAATTTTTTTGATTTCTTCTCTTATCTCATTCTTGACCCATTCATTGTTTAATAGTCTACTGTTCAGTCTCCATGAGTTTGCAAGTTTTTGAAGTTTCCCTTTGAGGTTGATTTCGAGTTTCAAGGCCTTGTGGTCTGAGAAAAAGTTTGGTATTTTTTCAATTTTCCTGAATTTGCTGAGGCTTGCTTTTTGTCCTATCATGTGGTCTCTCTTTGAAAAACTGCCATGAAGATTTGAAAAGAGTGTGTATTTTTCTTCTTTGGGATGTAAGGTTCTATATATGTCAGTTAAGTGTCTTTGATTCAGTGTGTCATTCAGCGCCACAATATGTTTATTAATGTTTTGTTTGGAAGATCTGTCCATTTTTGACAGTGGCGTGTTGAAATCCCCTACTATCAGTGTGTTGCTGTCTATATCTTTTTTGAAGTTATCCAACAATTTCCTTATAAACTTGGGGGCTCCTATATTGGGAGCATATAAGTTTACAATGTTGATGTCTTCTTGATAGATTCTTCCTTTAAGTATGATAAAGTGCCCTCTGGGTCTCTCTTTATGGCCTTTGTTTTGAAACCTACTTTGTCTGATACTAGAATGGCAACCCCAGCCTTTTTCTCATGCCCATTTGCTTGAAATATTATTTTCCATCCCTTTACTTTCAATCTGTGTAGGTGTCTTGCTCTGAGGTGGGTCTCTTGTAGGCAGCATATGTGTGTGTCATGTTTCCTTATCCATTCAGCTACCCTGTGTCTTTTGATTGGGGCATTTAGTCCATTCACAGTGAGAGATATGACTGATAGAAACTTACTCATCTTTTCTCTTTGTACCTGTGTCCTTCTCTCTCTCATTCTTTTCCTTCATCTGATTAAACCAGTCCCCTTAGCATATCTTGCAGTGCTGGTTTGGTAGAGATGTATTCTTTCAGCCTTCTTTTGTCTTGGAAACTCCGTATTTCTCCTTCTATTTTAATGGAGAGCCTAGGTAGTTAGAGCAGTCTTGGCTGTAGGCCCTTGCTTTTCATGGCTTGGAATATTTGTTGCCATTCCCTTCTGGCTTGTAGTGTTTCTGTTAAGAAGGCAGCTCCTAGGCGTATCAGGACCCCCTTGTAAGTTACTTTCTCCTTCTCCCTTGCTGCCTTGAGGATTCTCTCTTTGTGTTTTATATTTGTCATTTTAATGATGATGTGTCTTGGAGTGGACCTCCTTGAGTCCCTCTTGAGTGGGGTCCTCTGTGCCTCCTGGATCCATGAGAACCTTTCTCTCCTCAAATTAGGGAAATTTTCCATCATTACTTTTTCGAGGAGGTTCTGTATTACTTGGTCTTCTTCTTCTCCTGGTATCCCTATTATACGGATATTATTGCGTTTCAGGTTGTCCTGCATTTCTCTAAATGCCTCTTCATTCTTGTTGAGTCTTTTTTCCATTTCTTTTTCTTTCTGGGAGCTTCTTTCTACCTTGTCCTCCATCTCACTGATCGATCCTTGGCTTCATCCAGCCTGCTTTTGATTCTTTCTACTGTGTTCTTCAATTCAGAAATCGTGTTATTCATATCCTCTTGTGTCTTCTTGATAGTTTCCATGTCCTTTTCCAGGCTGATATAATTTGCTGTAAGATCCTGATAGTTTCTTTGCAGTTTCTCATAGTTCTCTTTGAGCTGGCTGAGCTTATTGAGCTTCCTTAGAACCATTATTTTGAATTCCATATGTGATAGTTCCCTTGCCTCTATTTCATTTAGCTCTCTCTGTGGGGAGTCCCCTTTTCCACTCATTTGGAGGGAACTTCTTTTTCTTCCCATTTTTGTGAGAGTCTGTTAAGTATTTTTGTCCTTTACTTTTCTTTCTGGGCTTGCCTCTGATGATGTCAGTTGTTGACCCTATAGGGCCTTGGGTTGTTTGTTTGAGCCTTTCAGGAGTCTAATACCTGTGTCAGACTCCTGCTTGGAGCAGCTCTGTGACCCCTTCGGTCAGGGCTGGGCTATTTTTTGGGATCTCTCTGCGCTCTCACGCGGGCTCCTCGAGCGCGTTCCCAGCGTGGCAGGGTCCCCCATCTGCCTGGGCTCGCATGTGCTTGCCCCAGACCAGGGGTCTTATTTGTGACCTCGCGTACTCATCTGGCCCCCCTGGCACACGAGCTCTGCGGCACTGGTCAGTTTAGGGTCTTCTATTGTGTATTTCCCCAGCTTTTGGCTCTTTGGGTGTGTTGTTTGCCCTCGCCAAATGGAGACTACGGAAATGGGTGGAAATCAGCTCCAGGACTCTCCGGTTAATCCTGTCTCTGATCTCTCCTCCAGGGACTCTGGGCAGCTCTACCAATTTTTTGGGCCGCTCCACAATCGCGGGCTGGCGGGTCAATTTACGCCTGCCTTTGCTCCTCTGTGCAGTCCCTCGCAGGCCGTATGGGTGCCAGTCTGCATGAGGCCTTTGCTGGCCGGTGCAAGGGTTCGCCAGCCCATGTCCACCACACACACTCTTGCCAACCCTCGCCGGTTACTTGGCGCAAGTGTGCGTGCCTGCTCTGGTTGTTTTGCGGGTGTCTATGTGTGCTTTTCGGCTTTTGGCTCTTTGGGCGTGTGGCCTCTTCCCGCACAATGGAGACTAAGGCAAGGAGAAGGAGTCAGGACTCCCAGGTTCCTCCTCCCTTTCTATCCCCAACGCCTCCGTTTCTAGTCTCCCCTCAGGGGCCTCTGGGCAGTTCTGTGACCCCTTCGGCCAAGGATCCAACCCCTGTGCGAACTGCGTTTCAATCGCAGGTAGTCTGGTTCTTGCGCGCCCCGCTTCTGCCTCTTTGGGGTCGTGCCTTTCCAGCCCACAATGGAGACTACCAAACGGGGAGGGAGTCGGGACTCCCTGGTTCCTCCTCCCTTTCTTTCCCCAACGCCTCCGTCTCCAGTCTCTCCTCAAGGCTCTCCCAGCCAGTCTGCACTCAGCCCTGCAGCTCACAGGTGTACAAGCTGTGTGCAGAGTGCACAAAAGGCAGGTTAATTGATTCCCTTATGCCTGAGCGAGATGGAACCTGCAGAGTGGGAGGTGCGTTATCACCTGGGCTCCACTGGCCGCCGTGTCAGTTCTCTTCACAAAGTTTTCCTCACCAGTCTTTTCCCAGGCACCAGCCCACCCTGCTGCCACCTCTACCCAGCGATCAAGGAGGGTGGCTTCCGCTGCAACTTTTGTGTTGGCCCTTTAAATGTCTCTTTGCGTCCCCAGCCACCTGTCCTGGCAGAGAGCACCCCTAAGCTTTTCGGGGTTGCGTTTTGTCTGTATTTTCTTGGCTTTAGCTGCTGTAGTTTAGGGGTTCCTGTTTATGATTCAGACCCCGTTCTTCTCGGGGGAAGCTAACTGGCCATTTCAATGTCCCTCTGGTGCCAGTGCCCATGGGCACCCAGCCCACCCTCTCGAGCCTCCACCGCACATCTCACCCGTTGGGATGTGTGAGAGTAGAATCCGCTGTCCGCGGCACCAAGGCTCCTCTCCCACTATCACTCCACTGCTTTTCAGGTGATTACTCCATTATTTAGTTTCAATTCCAGTTTGTTTTTATGAGGAGGTCAGCGTGACTCCCATTCACTCCTCCGCCATCTTCTCTCTCTCCCCTTGTATTTTAATTGAGAGTCTTCCTGAGTAGAGCAGCCTTCGTTGTAGGCCCTTGCTTTTCATGACTTGGAATATTCATTGCCATTCCCTTCTGGCTTGTAGTGTTTCTGTTGAGAAGTCAGCTCGTAGGCGTATCGGGATCCCTTCTTCTTTCCATTCTTGTCAGACACCATGTGTTACCATTGTCAGACTGGCTTCCCATTGCTCCCTCCCTGCTTCCTTCTCTTTTTTTCTTTTTAAAAATATTTATTTATTTATTTTTTCAATGTCTTGGCTTAAAACCAGTTTGCCAAGCTTCTTAAGAATTGTACTTGATGGACTAAGAGGCGTCAGTTAGTAATGTGAATATGCATTTGTCCTTGAGCTTTGTGACATCTATTTTGTCTCTCAGGACTCCTCTTTACTTATTGCTTTGCTGTAGTTGAATAGATGAAGTTATCAGAAAATGGTTCCTTTTAGACCTTATGTTGTAAAATATTATAAATGTATATTTTATGTGTTAAAAAGGATTGTCTTAATATTCAGGTTATTTTTCAGTAGATTTTTTTAGGGATTCTTTGTAATTGGATACTATTGAAAAGTGAAATTCTGTATGCTTTAGTGAAAGAAATGGTGTTGTAGAGAAGAGGCCAAAAGCATAGCTGGAAATTCCTCAGTTCATCTCCTCCCACAGACACAGCAAAACTACAACCACATAGAACAATGAATGCGGGGAAGAATCTGAAGACTAGCTGAACAGAGTGGCTTCAAGGATTTAATTAAAAAGCCACAATGAGATTGGTAGGAAGGAAAGAGGTATAATAATCTAGTCAGGACCCCAATCTCTGGTTCAGCAACTCAAAAGCAAGAGGGCTATCACAACCATGGTGGTCTAATTGAAGGAGCCAAGGGCTTGAGACCCACATTAGGCTCCCCAGCCTGGGGGACCTGCACCTGGAAGAGGAGCCCCTATAATATCTTTCTTTGAACACAAGTGGGGCTTATGTCTGGGTGAGCTGGAGGGCTGCTCTTACAGGGCTTCTACACAAACTCACTTGATCCAAGTCCCAGCTTTGAGGCAACAGTTTGATAAGTCCCTGGGATGTACATGAAAGAGATACACTAACAAATTTTAGGATGAGTGCTGGATGGGCAGGGATTAGTAAGAACTTTCAATGGGGATGTAAGCACTGGTGAGTACCATTTTTATTAAAACAATTTATTCTTCTTCAGTCCAGGTGGTATGGTGCATGTGGGCACCAATCCCGATTAAATCTATAAACCTTGCTAACACTGTTCACCTGGCCTTGATCTTCCCCTGAGGTCCTGCCTGGCCCAACCTGCCCACCCAGGCCAGAGCCCAACCTCAAGAAACTCCAATCCAAGTACACCTTGGAGGCAGCCGCAGCATACACCAGAGTCCTCCCATGTGACACCATCCTTAGCACACCCAGAGGGTCAGCCTCAGCCAACACTGGTGCCCCTCTACAGCACTTCCCACTCTGGGAGTTCAGCCCCTGCAAATGTAGCATGCTAGCAACAGTTGAGGTTAGGTCTTGCAGACCAGCCCCACCCACCAGTGAGTTCACAGCATTAGTGTCCCAAATATAACAGAAGGGTGCATGTAACCCACGTAGAAGATACCCCTGGAATACTTGGCTCTGGTGACCAGGAGGGATTGTGCCACTGGCCCCACAAGACACCTTCTACATGTGGTCATCCTTTCAAGGCTGGGAGATGTAGCTGATTTACCTAATATGTAGAAACAAGCACAGCAAAGTAGGTAAAATGAGGAGAGAGAGGGATATGTTCAAAAACAAAAGAACAGGATAAAATGCCTGAAAAAAGAACTAAATGAAATGGAAGTAAGCGGTCTATCAGATAAAGAGGTCAATGTAGTGGTCATAAAGATGATCACAGAACTCAGGAGAAAAATGGATGAACTCGGTGAGAACTTCAACAGAAAAATGGAAAACATGAAAAAGAACCAGTCAGAAGAATGGAATAGCTGAAGTGAAAAATGCACCCGAGACAATCAGCAGCCAATTAGGTGATGCAGAAGAATGTCTCAGCCATCTGGAAGATAGGGTTGTGGAAATCACCCAATCATAACACTAAAAAGAAAAAGAATTTGAAAAAAGTTAGTTTAAGGGACCTCTGGGGCAACATAATGTGTACCAAATTCTCCTAAAGGGTACCAGGAGAAGAGAGAGGAAGGGACAGAAAACTATCTGAAAAAATAATGGCTGAAAACTTCTTTAACCAGGCAAAGGAAACAGACATCCAAGTCCAGCAAGCACAGAGTGTCCCAAAAAATATTAATGCAAAGAGACCTACCAAGACACATCATAATTAAAACATGAAAAGTTAAAGAATGACTCTGAAAAGCAACAAGGGAAATATAACTATTTATCTACCAGGAATCCCCCATAAGACAATAAGCTGATTTTTAAGCAGAAACTTTGCAGGCCAGAAGGCATGATATGTTTAAAATTGTGTAAGAGAAAAATCTAGCACCAAGAATATACTCAGCAAGGTAATCTCTCAGAATTGAAGGAGATAAAGAATTTCTAAGAGAAGCAAAAGCTAAAGGACTTAATCACCACTAAAATGGCATTAGAAGAAATTATAAAGTAGCTTTTTAAAGTGGAAAAAATGGTGAAAACTAGAAATAAGAAAATATATGAAAGAAAATGTCTTATCATGAAGGAAACACACAGTAAAAGTAGTGGATCAACCACTTATAAAACTAATATGAAGGCTAAAAGACAAAAGTAGTAAAACTATTTTTATCTACAGTAAGTAAGTATGAAGTACACACATATACACAAAAGAAGATGTAAAAACAAAATAGGTGGGGTAAGTAAAATGTAGGGATTTTAAATGTGTTTGAACTTAAGCAACCATCAATTTAAAATAGACTGATATGCACATAAGTTGTTATTTAGGAATCTCATGGTAATCACAAACTAAAACCTATAATAGACACATGAAACACGAAAAATAAAGGGAAAAAAATCCAACCATAACATTAAATAACATCATCAATTTACCAGGGAAAAGAGCAAGAGAAGAATAAAGGACAAAGAAGAACTACAAAGAGAAACCTAAAAACAAAAATGAAAACAAAAAACAACCCAAACAAATCAGAAAACAGTTAATGAAATGGCAATAAGTATATACCTATCAATAATTTAAATGTTAATGGACTAAATGCTCCAATGAAAAGATACCGAGTGGCTGGATTAAGAAAAACAAGAATCAAAATGGTATAGCCACTTTGGTAAACAGTGGGGAATTTATTAGAAAGCTAAACATAAGATTACTATACAGTCTAGCAATTGAGCACCTATTTATTTATCCAAATACTTTGACATTTTAGGTCTATGCAAAACCAGTACACAAATGTTTATAACAGCTTTATTCATAAATGCCCAAGACTGGAAGTAATCAAGATATGCTGCAAAAAGTGAGTAGCTAAACTGTGGTGCATGCATACAATGGAATATTTCTCAGTGATAAAAAAGAAAATGAGCTATCAAGCCTTCAAAAAACATGGAGGAACCTTAAATGCATATTGTGAAATGAAAGAAGACAGTCTGAAAGGTTACATGCTGTAAAATTGCAACCATATGACATTCTGGAAAAGGTAAAACTATAGAGACATTAAAAAGATCAGTGTATCCCAGGGATTCAAGGAAGAGGGAGAAAGGCATGAATACATGAAGCACATGGGGAATTTAAGTCAGTGAAACTACTTTTCATGATACTGCAATGGTGGATACATGACATGCATTTGTCAAAACCCATAGAATGTACAACAGAAGAGTGACCTCTAATGCAAATTATGGAGCTTAGTTAGGAAAAAGAAAAGAAAAAAATCTAGTCCATTTCACGTCTTTTCACAGATGAAGACTCTGGGCCACAGAAAGATCAAGAGATTTGCCAAAAGTTATGCAGAAAAAGAAGAGCTTGGAGTACAACTACAGCCAGTTATTATGGATAAGGTTCACAAATAAGGCTGTGATGGATTTCAGGAGTTAATCAGCCTTGTTAGTACTTGAGTTGGAGTACCATTAGAAGATAGACCTTTGAGATTTTCTGATACTATGACACATTAAACACAATAAAAGTACAATACTAAATAATTAAAAAAAAACAAGAATCATACATATGCTGCCTACAAGAGACTCACTCCTGATCTAAAGACATACACAAACTGAAAATGAAGAGATGGAAGAAAATATTTCCTGTAAATGGAAATTAAAAAGAAGCTGAGGTGAAAATAGTTATAAAGACAAAATAGAATTTAAATCAGAAAAAAAATGATGTAGTTTTTTTAGCACCTTCCCAAGATAATCAGTGATAATTTTAGCATTATTATGAATGCATGCATTTAAACATATATGATGTCCTTCAATCCTTGTAGTTATTACCCTTATTGATGTCAAAATGATTACATATTTGGCCAATGGAAGCTTATGTTGGCTTCAGAGTCCTTTTGACATGGCCCTAATAGTCTTTGATGGCCTCCTTGCTTTTGGTATGATAAGATATTTTAGGCTCCTCTTGTACATATTCTGCTCTAGACCCCATGATCAGCCATTTAAAAATGAAGTCCTTGTTCCTTTTTTGGGGGGAATGTTACTTAGATATGACAATATAGTTGCTAGGAATATAATTGTTAGTAGATTGGTGATTGTTTTTAAGCATTTCCTGGGTTAACTACAATTTTCCTTTAAGATAAAATATATGAGTTCTTATTGGTAATGCAAATTCAAATTCAAGGCTACAGGATATTTACTTAACCTCATTGCTATTACATCTGTATCCCCTTTCAACAATCTAAAGATGCAGTGACCCTTCTACATAATTATCATTTTGTTTATCCCACTATACATACAAAACAGATTAAAAAATACCAATGTTACCATCAAAAACATGACTACTGGAAACAATTTATAATTTGTATGTTTGTTGTGTGCATGTGTGCACATGGATGCATACTTGTGCTTGTGGGCATGTCTTTTTTTTGCCATCGTGTATATATGTATGTATGTATGTATTTATTTATTTTATCTAGGTATATTTTATCAATTACACTATTGTGGTTGTCCCAATTTCCCCACTTTGCCACTGTCCACCCAGCACTCCCCACTCCCTCAGGCAATCCTTATACCATTGTTCATGTCCATGGATCATGCATATGAGTTCTTTAGTTACTCCATTTCCTATACTGTACTTTACATCCCCATGACTATTCTGTAACTACCAATTTATACTTCTTAATCCCCTCACCTCTTCACCCATTTCTGCAAATATCCTTCCCATATGGCAACCATCAAAACACTCTCCATATCCATGATTCTATTTCTGTTCTTGTTTGTTTAGTTTGCTTTTTTTTAATTCAGTTGTACATAGACATGCATTTTTTTCACTTTATTGTTCATAGTTTTGTTCACAGAGTAACAAATATGGGGAGACAAAGAAATAACCTTCAATTATAAGGAAAGGAAAAATCCCCAGAAAAAGAGCTTAAAGAAATTGAGGCAAGCAAACTATCAGACATAGAATTCAAAATAATGGTTATAAGGGTGATCAAGGAACTCAGTAAGAACTACAAGGAACTTTATGGGAGCTACAAGAAACTTAGTGGGAACTACAGCAGCATGAAAGAACATAGAAACCAAGAACATACGAACCAGGAAGAAGTGAAGAATACAATATCTGAAATTAAAAATACACTAGAAGGAATTAAAAGCAGGCTAGATGAATCAGAGGACCAAATCAGCAAGCTGGAAGAGAAGGCAGGAAGAAATACCCAGTCAAGGGAACAAAAAGAACAAGGATAGTTTAAGGGAGCTTCAGAACAAGATGAAAGGTAACAACATTCATATCATAGGAATACCAGAAGGAGAAGAAAAGGAGAAAGGGATAGAAAATCTGTTTGAAAAAGTAATGACAGAAAACTTCCTTAACTTGGTGAGGGAAAAAGTCATCAAAGCTCAGGAAACACAGAGGCGCCCAATAAAGATGAACCCAAAGCAGCTTACTCCAAGACACATCATAATTAAGATAGCAAAATTTAAAGACAAAGAATATTTAAGGCAGTAAGGGAGAAACAGCTAGTAACATACAATGGATCTCTGATAAGGCTATCAGCTGATTTCTCAACAGAAACACTATAAACCAGAAGGGACTGGCATGAAATATTCCAGGTGATGAAAGGCAAGGACCTACAACCAACTCTACTCTATCCTGCAAGGATCTCATTTAAAATGGAAGGCAAAATGAAAGCTTCCCACAGAAAAGAAGGTTAAAAGTGTACAACTCTACCAAGCCAGCACTGCAAAAGATGCTAAAAGGGGAACAAATGAGAGAGATAGGGAGAAGATAGAGAGAGAAACACAGGTATGGAAAAATGGCAATGAATAAGTACCTATCGATAATAACCTTAAATGTAAATGGCTTAAATGCTCCAATAAAAAGACATGGGGTAGCTGAGTGGGTAAGAAAACAAGACCCAAATATATGCTGTGTACAAGAGACCCACCTCAGACCAAAAGGTCTACATTGGTTGAAATTGAAGGGAGAGAAAAAAATATTCCAAGCAAATGAACATGAAAGGAAAGCTGCGGTAGCAATACTTATATCAGACAAAATAGACTTAAAACAAGGGCCATAAAAAGAGACAAAGAAGGGAGTCTCATCTACATAATACTTACAGGAGTAGTCCAACAGGAGGATATAACCCTTATAAACATATGTGGACCCAACATAGGAGTACCTAAATATATAAAAATATCTTGGAGGGCTTCAAGAAAGATGTTGATGACAACACAGTCATAATAGGAGATTTTAACACCCCACTGTCCACAATGGATAAATCTCCCACACCAAAAAAAAAAAAAAAAAAAAAAAAAAAAAAAAAGATTCAACGAGGATATTGTGGCAGTGAAAGGCACTCTAGATCAAATGGTCTTAAGTGATATAAAAAGAAGCTTTCACCCAAAAGAAGCAAAATACACCTTTTTTTTCAAATGCACATGGAACATTTTCAGAGATAGAGCACATGATAGGACACAAAAAAAGCCTCAACAAATTCAAGAAAATTGAAATCATATCATTCATGTGCTCAGATCACAATGGATTGAAACTAGAAATCAATCTCAAGGAAAAAACTAAAAGCATTCAAATACATGAAGACTGAAAAACGTGTTATTAAATAATGAATGGGTCAACAATGAGACCACGGAAGAAATCAAAGAGTATCCGGAAGCAAATGAAAATGAACTCAAAGCAACCTAAAACTTGTGGGACACAGCAAAGGCAGTCGCGAGAGGGAAGTTCATAGCAATACAGGCCTACCTAAAGAGGACAGAAAATTTTCAAACAATCAACCTAACTCTACATCTAAAAGAACAGGGGGAACAATAATAAACAAAGACCAGAGCAAGTAGAAGGAAGGAAATAATCAAGATCAGAGCAGAATTAAATGACATAGAGACTAAAAGAACAATTCAAAGGATCAATAAATCCAGGAGCTGGTTCTTTGAAAAGATAAACAAAATAAAAAAGCCTTTAACCAGACTCATCAAGGAAAAAAGAAGGAAGTCTCAAATAAATAAAATCAGAAAGGAAGAGGAGAAGTTACAACCGATACCACAGAAATACAAAGGATTGTAAGAAATTACTATGAACAACTATATGCCAAGCAATTGGACAATCTAGGTGAAATGGACAAATTTCTAGAAACATACACTCTTCCGAAACTGAATCAAGAAGAAGCAGAAAGCCTGAATAGACCAATAACAACTAATGAAATTGAAGCAGTAATAAAAAACTCTCGGCACACAAAAGGCCTGGACTGAACAGCCTCACCTCTGAATTTTACCAAAAATTTAAGGAAGAGCTGACCAGTCTTCCTCAAACTATTCCAAAAAATCCAAGAGGGAAGATTCCCAAACTCTTTTTATGAGGCCAGCATCACCCTTATCCCAAAACCAGGTAAAGATACAACCAATAAAGAAAACTACAGGCCAATATCTCTGATGAACGGAGATGCTAAAATCCTCAACAAAATATTGGCAAACCAAATCCAGGAATACATTAAAGATTGTACACCATGACCAAGTGGGATTCATCCCAGGGATGCAAGGACGGTTAAATATTTGCAAATCAATAAACGTAATACACCACATAAACAAAAGTAAAGACAAAAACCACATGATCAGGAAACAAATGAAAATGAACAGACAACTGTTCAAAACCTATGGGACACAGCAAAGGCGGTCCTGAGAGGGAAGTTCATAGCAATACAGGCTTACCTAAAAAAGATAGAAACATTTCAAATAAAAGACCTAACACTACAATTTCAAGAACTGGAGAAACAACAACAAATAAATCCCAGAGCAAGTAGAAGGAAGGAAATAGTCAAGATTAGAGCAGAACTGAATGACATAGAGACAAAAAGAACAATTCAAAGGATCAACCAATCCAGACTGGTTCTTTGAAAAAATAAATAAAATTGACAAGCCTTTAAGCAGACTCATCAAGAAAAAAAGGGAGAGGACCCAAATTAATAATATCAGAAAAGAAAGAGGAGAAATAACAACTGATACCACAGAAATACAAAGGGTTGTAAGAAACTACTATGAACAATTATATGCCAAGAAATTTGAAAATCTAGATGAAATGGACAAATTTTTAGAAAAGTATAATCTTCCAACATTGAAGGAGGAAGAAACAGAAAGGTTGAACAGACCGATAACAGCTGGGGAAATTGAAGCAGTAATCAAGAAGCTCCCAGCACACAAAAGCCCAGGGCCAGACGGTTTCCCAGAAGAATTTTACAAAACATTTAAGGAAGAGCTAAGCCCTGTCCTCCTCAGACTATTCCAAAAAATCCAAGAGGAGGGAAGACTCCGAGATTCCTTCTATGAGGCCAGCATCACCCTAATCCCAAAACCAGATAAAGACCCTACAAAGAAAGAAAACTACAGGCCAATTTCGCTGATGAACATAGATATTAAATCCTCAACAAAATATTGGCAAACCGCATCCAGCAATACATTAAAAAGATTATCCACCACGATCAGGTGGGATTCATCCCAGGGATGCAGGGATGGTTCAATATACGCAAATCAGTAAACGTGATACATCACATAAATAAAAGAAAAGACAAAAACCACATGATCATCTCGATAGATGCAGAAAAAGCATTTGACAAGGTACAGCACCCATTTATGATCAAAACACTCAGCAAAATGGGAATCAATGGGGCATTCCTCAACGTAATGAAGGCCATATATGAAAAACCTACAGCTTATATCATACTCAACGGGCAAAAACTGAAAGCTTTCCCACTAAGATCGGGAACACGACAAGGATGTCCGCTCTCACCACTTCTTTTCAACATCGTATTGGAAGTCCTAGCCACAGTGGTCAGACAAGATAAAGAGATAAAAGGCATCCAAATAGGAAAGGAGGAAATAAAACTATCATTGTTTGCAGATGACATGATAGTGTACATAGAGAACCCTGTAGACTCTACCAAAAAACTCCTCAACCTAATAAGAGAATTAGGCAAAACAGCAGGATACAAAGTCAACATTCAGAAATCAAAGGCGTTTTTGTACACCAGCAATGCAATAAAAGAAGAAGAAATCAGAAAAAATATACCATTCGATATAGCAAGAAAAAAGATAAAGTACCTAGGGATACATTTAACCAAAGACACAAAAGACCTGTATGCAGAAAACTATACAACATTGAAAAAAGAAATTAAGGAAGACACAAATAAATGGAAGCATATACTGTGCTCATGGATTGGAAGAATTAATATCCTCAAAATGTCCATACTACCCAAAGCAATTTATAGATTCAACGCAATCCCTATTAAGATACCAATGACGTATTTCACAGAAATAGAACAGACATTGCAAAAATTTATATGGAACCATAAATGACCCCGAATAGCCGCAGCAATTTTGAGAAAGACAAAGTAGGAGGGATCACAATACCGGACATCAAACTCTACTACAAAGCCACTATACTCAAAACAATCTGGTACTGGCAGAAGAACAGAGCCATAGACCAGTGGAACAGAATAGAAAGCCCAGAAATAAGCCCAGGTCCCTATGGACATCTAATATTTGACAAAGGGGGCAGAAGCATAAAATGGAGCAATAACAGCCTCTTCAACAAGTGGTGTTGGGAGAGCTGGATGGCTACATGCAAAAAATTGAAATTGGATCATCAGCTGACACCATACACAAAAATAAACTCAGGATGGAGAAAAGACTTAAATATAAGTCGCAACACCATCAAAGTCCTAGAGGAGAACATTGGCAGGAAACTCTCAGATATGCCATGCAGCAATTTTTTCACTGATATGTCTCCTACAGCAAGGGACACAAAGGAAAGAATAAACAAGTGGGACCTCATAAAAATAAGAAGCTTCTGCACGGCGAAAGAAAACATCAGCAAAATGAAAAGGGAGCCAACCGTATGGGAAAATATATTTGCTAATGATACATCAGATAGAGGTTTGATCTCCAAGATATATAAAGAACTCACTCGACTCCCCTCCAAGAAGACAAACGATCCAGTCAAGAAATGGGCAAAGGACCTGGGCAGATGCTTTTCCAAGGAGGAGATACAGAGGGCCTGGAGGCATTTGAAAGGATGCTCAGCATCACTAGCCATCAGAGAAATGTAGATCAAAACCGCCATGAGGTACCACCTCACACCGGTCAGAATGGCCATCATAGACAGATCAACAAACAACAGGTGCTGGCGAGGCTGTGGAGAAAAGGGAACCCTAGTCCACTGTTGGTGGGAATGCAGACTGGTGCAGCCACTGTGGAAAGCAGTGTGGAATTTCCTCAGAAAGCTGAAAATGGAACTGCCCTTTCATCCAGCGATTCCCCTGCTGGGACTATACCCTGAGAACACCAAAACACCAATACAAAAGAACCTATGCACCCCAATGCTCATAGCAGCACAATTTACAATAGCCAAGTGTTGGAAGCAACCTAAATGCCCATTAGTAGATGATTGGATCAAAAAATTATGGTACATATACATAATGGAATACTACGCAGCAGAAAGAAAAAAAGAAGCACTAAACTTTGCGACAGCATGGATGGAACTGTAGAGCATCATGCTAAGGGAAATAAGCCAGGGGGCGAAAGACAAATACCATATGATCTCACCTATAAGTGGAACCTAACCAACAATGCAAAGATGCAAGGAAAATATGACCAGCAACACTGAAAGGAAAAGAAATCAACAGAGACAAGGGGGGGGGCAGGGAAAGGGAAGGGAAAGGGAAAGTCAAGGAACATATAGCAAGGACTTATGGACAAAACCAAAGGGGAAGAGCTGAGGGAGGGAAGGTGGGGCAGGCAAGGGAAAGAGGTGGTGGGGAGGCAGAGACAAATGTATTTAAAAAGTAAATAAATTAAAAAAATACAACAAAAAAACCACATGATCATATCAATAAATGCAGAAAAAGCATTTGATAAGGTACAGCATCCATTTAGAAATAAACACTGAGAAATGTGGTAATAAAGGGAGCATACCTCAACATTATAAAGGCCATAAATGAAAAACCTACAGACAACCTCATACCCAATGGGCAAAAACTAAAATCTTTCCCCCTTAAGATGAGGAGCAAGACAATGATGTCCATTTTCACCATTTCTATTCAATATCATATTGGAAGTCCTAGACACAGTGATCAGACAAGAAAAAGAAATGAAAGGCACCTAAATTGGAACAGAAAAATTAAAACTGTCATTATTTGCAGAAAACATGATAGTTTCTATATACATAGAAAACCCCATAGTCTCCACCAAAAAACTACTCATCCTTATAAGTGAATTTGGCAAAATAGAGGGATAAAAAGTCAATATTCAGAGATCGATGGCACTTTTGTACACCAACAATGAAGTATCAGAAAGAGAAACTGGGGGAAAAAACCCTTTAATATAGCAACAAAAAAAAATTGCCTAGCATAAATTGAATCAAGTAGGTAAAGGACCTGTACTTGGAAAACTATGGAATTCTGAAGAAAGAAATTGAGGAAGATCAAATAAATGGAAGCATATACTGTGTTCATGGACTGGAAGAATTAACATCATTAAAATGTCCATAGTACTCGAAGAAATCTACAGATTCAGTGCAATGTCTAGTAAAATACCAA
This sequence comes from Pteronotus mesoamericanus, assembly GCF_021234165.1. NCBI lineage: Eukaryota > Metazoa > Chordata > Mammalia > Chiroptera > Mormoopidae > Pteronotus > Pteronotus mesoamericanus. The sequence continues at coordinate 1,887,594 of NW_026555203.1, forward strand.
TGGCATATTTCACAGATCTAGAAGAAATATTTCAAAAATATATACATGGAATAAAAAATGACCCCAAATAGCATCAGCAATCTTGAGAAAGAAGAACAAAGTAGGAGGGATCCCAATACTTGGTATCAAACTATACTACAAGGCCACTGTAGTCAAAGCAGTCTGGCACTGGTGTAAGAACAGACATATATCAACAGAGACAAGACGGAAGGAGGGAGGGGGCGGGGAAAAGGAAGGGAAGGGGAAAGTCAAGGAACATATAGCAAGGACTCATGGACAAAACCAAAGGGGAAGAGCTGAGGGAGGGAAGGAGGGAGGGGGCAAGGGAAAGTGGTGGGGGGTAGGCAGAGACAAATGTATTTGAAAAAATAAATTGAAATAAAATTTAAAAAAAGAGAAACCCTACATAAAATAAATTATAGTATGTTTAGGATTTGTGGTCAATCATACAGAAAACAGAATTTTTACTTAGCAGTCAGGTAGAAGTTTTTCCTTCTGGTCAATTTTCTTCATCCAATAAGGAATGCTGGAAGGATTCTACAAGGTTACCATGCTCACTATGATAGAGAATATATCAAGTGAAAACAACTGGAAGCCCTGTGATTATGCCAGCTCATATTTTCTTTGACTGCTTGGCATTAATTTGGCAGGAGAGCACTACTGTTAAGTGAACACTACCTATCTCTGCTCTTCTACGCCCTCTGTACTTATAAGGTTGTGGGCAGAGAATGAAACTTCCCCAGCATTTTTATCTTCACTGGGGAAGAAAGATCTAGTAATATATGTGCTTTCTCGTCTGATTCCTCAAAAATGAGCTGGTTATCTAACTTCAAAATTTTCCTGGAAAATATGAAGATCATCTGGTCACAGTGATTTTGTAAAGCCATTTTGCACTAATGCCACAAATCATACTAGACCTGTAATCCAGAAGTTCACAGTGTGGGAAGACAGAACAGAAGTGTAACTGCAGGTAATTTTCTGTTGGATGTGCTATAATGGAGGCATGTGGACGACACCAATGTGCCACATAAGAGAAAGCAAGATTTTCTTGAGTAAGGTAGAAGATGGCAAGGAAGGTAAAAACAGGAGCAGGAGAAGTACAAGTTTTGTCATGTGGACCAGGGCTGTGCGAAAAGACACTCTAGGAAGAAAGAACAGTGCCCACAAAGAGGGGAAAACACAGCATGAACCCTTAGTGACCATAGTAAGCCATTACCATTTTGAGAACAAGATCATGCAAAGGCCATCTCTGTTTGATCTTCATCTTGATTTTATAGATTATAATTATGTTGAAACCAATAAAAGAAAAATATTAAAAATATTTTCCTAAATCTTCTTTATTCCAGCTAGGATGGATGCAAGTATAGCATGTACACTTCTATAATATGAACTCCCAGAATATGAAGAACATGACTGTTTATAAGACCTTTTGAGCAAAAATAAATCTATATTAATTTATAAAACATAAAAAATAAATAAAAAAATAAATAAAAGAACAGACATATAGATCCACAGAACAGAATAGAGAACCCAGAAATAAACCCTAGGTCTATGGTCAATTAATATTTGACAAAAGGGGCATTGGAATACAATAGGGTAAAAATATCATATTCAGTAAATGGTGTTGGGAGAACTGGGCTGGTACATGCAAAAAAAATTAAACTAGACCACCAACTTACACGATACACAAAAACAAACTAAAAATAGGTAAAAAACTTAAACATAAGTCATGACACCATACAATTCTTAGAGGAAAACAGGCGGGAAAATTTCAGATATCCCATGTAGCAATATTTTTGCTGATGCATTTCCTTGGACAAGGGAAATAAAGGAAAAAATAAACAAATTGGACTAATTAAAACAAATGGAACAAATTAAAAAGCTTCTGCACAGCTAAAGAAACCATCATCAAAATTAAAAGGAAACCAGTCCTATGGGAGAACATATTTGCCAGTGATACATTGGAAAATGGTTTGACCTCTTAAATATATAAAGAACTCATATGACTCTACACCAGGAAAACAAACAATCCAATTAAAAAATGGTCAAAGGTCCTGAATAGACATTTCTACAAGGACATACAGATGGTTCATAGGCATATGAAAAGATGTTCAACATCACTAGCCATCAAGAAATGCAAATTTAAACCACAACAAGATAGCACTTCACACTGGTCAAAATGGCGGTCATAAACAAATTAACAAACAACAAGTGCTGGCAAGGATGTGGAGAAAAGGGAACCCTAGTGCACTGTTGGTGGAAATGCAGACTGATGAAGCCACTGTGGAAAACAGTGTGGATTTCCTCAAAAACACTAAAAGTGGAACTGTCTTTTGACAATTCTGCTGCTGGGAATATACCCTAATAATCCCCAGTCACCAATTCAAAAGAACTTATGCACCCCTGTGTTCATAGTAGCGTAATTTACAATAGCCAAGTGCTGGAAACAGCCTAAGTGCCCATCAATAAATGAGTGGATCAAAAAACCGGGATACATTTACACAATGGGATACAATATGGCAGAAAGAAAGAACTACCTTTTGCGACACAATGAATGGAACTGGAGAATATTACACGAAGTGAAATAAGCTAGTCAGTGCAAGACAAATGCCATATTATCTCACCTGTAAGAGGTATGTAATGAGTGAAATGAACTAATGAAAAAATAGAACCACAGGCATGGGAACATGGAACAGACTGAGAGTGACCAGATGGGGGCGGGGGAGGTGGAAAGAAGGGGAAGAGACTAGGCAAAGAACAGGTATGAATGACCCATGGCCATGGGCAACAGTGTGGGGATAGACTGTGGGAGTAAGGGGTCAGCTGGGTGGAGGAAGGCAAAAGGGGAAATGCTGAGACAACTAATAGAATAACAAGAAAAATGATAAATGAATAAGAAAAAAAGAAATTTATAGTTAAATTGTGTTCTAAAGTCCTTGAAATATAATTCTTTTTTGTGCAGTCATACCAACAACAATATAGGCTGCGACATTTATTTAATTTTACTTTTGACTTTAATATTGGCTTTAAAATTCATTTTGTTTTTGAATTAGGTATAATATTCATACATCTCAAAAGTGGAATATGCAAAGCAAGGCATTCAAAGAAATCCAACTACAATCTTTCTCTCCCAATATACCTGACCACCCTTTCCCTCTTCTCAGATAAAAGATACCACACTGTACACACTAGTAGTCTTTTTCCCATAAGAATATATTCTGGAGATAACCCTGCAGTAGTAAATGGAGCTAGTCATGTGTTTTACAGCTGGTTAGTACTCCATTATGTATGTGTACTGTAATTTATTCAACCTATCCCTGATAGTGAGTTATTGCCTACATGATTAACATTTTCATGGTGATGTTGGTTATTGTGATAGATGATTTACTCAAGGTTTTTGTTCAATTCCTTTATGTGTTATTGGCCATAGATGAAATTCCCTGCTTCAGTGAGATGCTATGATGATTACTTAGGCTTAACATAGCAGAAGTCAGAGACTGACATAAACTTATTAAAGCCAACATATTTATATAGCTCTTGCTGTATTTTCCTCTTCTCATATACAGTGTGAAAAGAACATTTAAAAAAATAACTTTCCCCCCTTTTCTTCTTCCTTCCTTTTTTTCTCTTCTAACTTCTCACCATTTAGTAAAACCTTTTTAAATCAAAACTTTTTTTTGTCATTGATAAAGCAGATGGATGATTAAATGCAAGTGTCTCTGAACTCTTGCCCAGGCAGGTGATGGGAGGTTGGGTCTCTGTGTGGGGGCTATAGGTTTCTCACCCAGATTGCTTACCGTCGTTCTGTAGAGTAGAGAAAAGGAACCTTTCAAATATGAGTCCTAAACCTTGAAGGGAGAAGGAAGTTCTAAGTGTAAGCCTTGGTTTTCTGGAAGTATCCAAGTGAATATTTTTTCTCTTTTAAATACTAACCTAATCCAGTACCTTAAAACTGTATTTTATTGTTAGTAATATGAAATTCAGGGAAAGAAAGGAAGAAGAGAGAGAAGATGGCGGAGGAGTGAATGGGAGTCAGGCTGAACTCCTACCAAGACCAAACTGGAATTGTGACTAAATAGTGGAGTAATCACCTGGAAAACAATGGAACGATAGTGGGAGAGGAGCCTTGGAGCCTCAGACAGACAGTGGATTTGACTCTCACACATCCCAATGGGTGAGAAGTGCAGTGGAGGCTCAAGAGGGTGGGCTGGGTGCCCAAGGGCACTAGGACCAGAGGGACATTGAAATGGCCAGTTAGCTTCTCTCAGAAGAACGGGTTCTGAATCATGAACAGGGACCCCTAAACTACAGTAGCTAAAACCAAGAAAATACAGAGAAAACGCAACCCTGAAGAACTTAGGGGCACTCTCTGCCAGAGACAGGTGGCTGGGGATGCAAAGAGACATTTAAAGGGCCAACGCAAAAATTACAGTGGCAGCCACCCTCCTTGATCTCTGGGTAGAGGCGGCAGCAGGGTGGGCTGGTGCCTGGAAAAAGCCTGGTGAGGAAAACTTTGTGAAGAGAACTGACACGGTGGCCGGTGGAGCCCGGGTGATAACGAACCTCCCACTCTACAGCTCCCATCTTGCTCAGGCATAAGGGAATCAGTTTACCTGCCTTTTGTGCACTCTGCACCCAGCTTCTGCCTGTGTGAGCTGGGGGGCTAAGTGCAGGCTGGCTGGGAGAGCCTTGAGGAGAGACAGGAGACAGAGGTGTCAGGGAAAGAACAGGAGGAGAAACTGGGGAGTCCCGACTCCCTCCCTGTTCTGTAGTCTCCGTTGTGGGCGGGAAAGGCACGACCCCAAAGAGGTAAAAGCGGGGCGCGCAGGAACCAGACTGCCCACGATTGAAACGCAGTGTGCACAGAGGGTGGATCATTGGCCAAAGGGGTCACAGAACTGCCCAGAGGCCTCTGAGGGGAAACTAGAAACGGAGGCGTTGGAGAAAGAAAGGGAGGAGGAACCTGGGAGTCCTGACTGCTTCTCCTTGCCTTAGTCTCCATTGTGCGGGAAGAGGCCACACCCCCAAAGAGCCAAAAGCCGAAAAGCACACATAGACACCCCAAAACCACCCAGTGCAGGCGCGCACACTTGCGGCGAGTGACCGGCGAGGGTTGGCGAGCGTGTGTGTATGACCCGTGCGGGCTGGCGAATGCTTGCACCAGCCAGCAAGGCCTCCCACAGATTGGCACCAATAAGGCCTGCGAGGGAGTGCACAGAGTGGCAAGGGCAGGCTTAAATAGACAGGCCCGGTGGGTGATTGCGGAGCGGCCCACAAAATTAATAGAGCTGCCCAGAATCCCTGCAGGAGAGACTGGAGACAGGATAAACCTGAGAGTCCTGGAGCTGACTTCCTCCCATTTCCGTAGTCCCCATTTGGCGAGGGCAAACAACACACTCAAAGAGCCAAAAACGGAGAAAACACACAATAGAAGACCCTAAACTGACCAGAGCCACGGAGCTCGCCGGAAGGGGGACCAGATGAGTATGTGATGTCGCGAATAAGCCCCCTGGTTTGGGGCAAGCACATGCGAGCCCAGGCAGACGGGGGATCCTGTCGCGCTGGGAGCGCGCTCAAGGAGCCAGCGTGAGAGTGCGGAGAGATCCCAAAAAATAGCCCAGCCCTGACCGAAGGGATAACAGAGCTACCCCAAGCAGGAGTCAGACAGTAGACTCTTGAAAGGCTCAAACAAACAACCCAAGGCCCTATAGGGTCAACAACTGACATCATCAGAGGCAGGCGCACAAAGAAAAGTAAAGGACAAAAATACTTAACAGACTCTCACAAAAATGGGAAGAAAAAGAAGTTCCCCCCAAATAAGTGGAAAAGGGGACTCCCCACAGAGAGAGCTAAATGAAATAGAGGCAGGGGAACTATCAGATACTGAATTCAAAACAATGGTTCTAAGGAAGCTCAATGAGCTCAGCCAGCTCAAAGAGAACTATGAGAAACTGCAGAGAAACTATCAGGATCTTACAGCAAACTATATCAGCCAGGAAAAGGACATGGAAACTATCAAGAAGACACAAGAGGGTATGAAGAATACCATTTCTGAATTGAAGAACACAGTAGAAGGAATCCAAAGCAGGCTGGATGAGGCTGAGGATCGAATCAGTGAGATGGAGAACAAGGTAGAAAAAAGCTCCCAGAAAGAACAAGAAATGGAAAAACGGCTCAAAAAGAATGAAGAAGCATTTAGGGAAATGCAGGACAACCTGAAACGCAATAATATCCGTATAATAGGGATACCAGAAGGAGAAGAAGAAGACCAAGTAATAGAGAACCTCCTCAAAAAAGTAATGATGGAAAATTTCCCTAACTTGCGGAGAGAAAGGTTCTCATGGATCCAGGAGGCACAGAGGACCCCACTCAAGAGTGACTCAAGGAGGTCCACTCCAAGACACATCATCATTCAAATGGCAAATGTCAAAGACAAAGAGAGAATCCTCAAGGCAGCAAGGGAGAAGGAGAAAGTAACATCCATAGGCCTAGGAGCTGACTTCTCAACAGAAACTCTACAAGCCAGAAGGGAATGGCAACAAATATTCCAAGCCATGAAAAGCAAGGGCCTACAGCCAAGTCTGCTCTACCCAGCTAGGCTCTCAATTAAAATAGAAGGGGAAATAAGAAGTTTCCCAGACAAAAGAAGACTAAAAGAATACATCTCTACCAAACCAGCACTGCAAGATCTGCTAAGGGGTCTGGTTTAAGCAGATGAAGGAAAAGAATGAGAGAGAGAGGAACATAGGTACAAAGAGAAAAGAGGAGTAAGTTTCTATCAGTAATATCTCTCACTGTGAATGGACTAAATGCCCCAATCAAAAGACACAGGGTAGCTGAATGGATAAGGAAACATGACCCACAAATATGCTGCCTACAAGAGACCCACCTCAGAGCAAGAGCCCTACACAGATTGAAGTAAAAGGATGGAAAAAATACTCCAAGCAAATGGGCATGAGAGAAAGGCTGGGGTTGCCATACTTGTATCAGACAAAGTAGGTTTCAAAACAAAGGCCATAAAGAGAGACCCAGAGGGGCACTTTATAATACTTAAAGGAAGAATCTATGAAGAAGACATCAACATTGTAAACTTATATGCTCCTAATATAGGAGTCTCCAAGTTTATAAGGAAATTGTTGGATGACTTCAAAAAAGATAGAGGCAGCAACACACTGATAGTAGGGGATTTCAACACCCCACTCTCAAAAATGGACAGATCTTCCAAACAACACATCTCTAAGCATATTGTGGAGCTGAATGACACACTGAATCAAAGAGACTTAACTGACATATATAGAACCTTACATCCCAAAGAAGAAAAATACACATTCTTTTCAAATGCTCATGGCAGTTTTTCAAAGAGAGACCACATGATAGGACACAAAGCAAACCTCAGCAAATTCAGGAAAATTGAAAAAATACCAAACTTTTTCTCAGACCACAAGGACTTGAAACTGGAAATCAACCTCAAAGAGAACCTTTAAAAACTTGCAAACTCATGGAGACTGAACAGTAGACTATTAAACAATGAATGGGTCAAGAATGAGATAAGAGAAGAAATCAAAAAAATTCTGGAAAGAAATGAAAATGAACAGACAACAGTCCAAAACCTATGGGACACAGCAAAGGTGGTCCTGAGAGGGAAGTTCATAGCAATACAGGCTTACCTAAAAAAGATAGAAACATTTCAAATAAAAGACCTAACACTACAATTTCAAGAACTGGAGAAACAACAACAAATAAATCCCAGAGCAAGTAGAAGGAAGGAAATAGTCAAGATTAGAGCAGAACTGAATGACATAGAGACAAAAAGAACAATTCAAAGGATCAACCAATCCAGAAGCTGCTTCTATGAAAAGATAAATAAAACTGACAAGCCTTTAAGCAGACTCATCAAGAAAAAAAGGGAGAGGACCCAAATTAATAATATCAGAAATGAAAGAGGAGAAATAACAACTGATACCACAGAAATACAAAGGATCGTCAGCAACTACTATCAACAATTATATGCCAAGAAATTTGAAAACCTGGATGAAATGGACAAATTTTTAGAAAAGTATAATCTTCCAACACTGAAGGAGGAAGAAAGAGAAAGCTTCTACAGACTGATAAGAGCTAGGGAAATTGAAGCAGTCATTAAGAAAATCCCAGCACACAAAAGCCCAGTGCTGGACAGTTTCCCAGAAGAATTTTACAAAACATTTAAGGAAGAGCTAACCCCTGTCCTTCTCAGACTATTCCAAAAAATCCAAGAGGAGGGAAGACTCCCAGACTCTTTCTATGAAGCCAGCAACACCCTGATCCCAAAAACAGATAAAGACCCTACAAGGAAAAAAACTACAGGCCAATTTCCCTAATGAACATAGATGCTAAAATCCTCAACACAATATTGGCCAACTGCATCCAGCAATACATTCAACAGATTATCCACCACGATCAAGTGGGATTCATCCCAGGGATGCTGGGATGGTTCAATATATGCAAATCAGTAAACATGATACATCACATAAATGAAAGAAAAGACATAAACCACATGATCATCTCGATAGATTCAGAAATAGCATTCCATAAGGTACAGCACCCATTTATGATCAAAACTCTCAGCAAAATGGGAATAAATGGGGCATTCCTCAACATAATAAAGGCCATATATGAAAAACCTACAGCCAATATCATACTCAACGGGCAAAAGCTGAAAGCTTTCCCACTAAGATCGGGAACATGACAAGGATGTCTGCTGTCACCGTTTCTTTTCAACATTGTATTGGAAGTCCTAGCCCCAGCGGTCAGACAAGAGAAAGAGGTAAAAGGCATCCAAATAGGAAAGGAGGAAGTAAAACTATCATTGTTTGCAGATGACATGATAGTGTACATAGAGAACCCTGTAGACTCTACCAAAAAACTCCTCCACCTAATAAGTGAATTTGTCAAAACAGTAGTATACAAAGTCAACATTCAGAAATCAAAAGCATTTTTGTACATCAGCAATGCATTAGAAGAAGAGGAAATCAGAAAAAAAAAATACCACTCGATATAGCAAGAAGTAAAATAATGTACCTAGGCATAAATTTAACTAAAGACATAAAAGACCTGTATGCAGTAAAGTATACAACAATGAAGAAAGAAATTAAGGAAGACACCTCTTTTGTACTAGTTATTGTGATTACATTATTTAAATATTACATTTGCCTGTCAAATATTAAGTGTAAATAGAAAGTTGGTTCTGAGAAAATGAAGTTGAGTATATTGCAATGACTCATGGAAGTTTAGGGGTCTGTTTAAATGCTTAAAATTTAAAAAGCTCTCACTGAATATGGTTGAGACAGCTCCATTATGGTTGAGTCATACTGGAGCCTGAGGCAGTAGAAAAAAATCAGTAATGTTGATGTTGTCTTTATTTAAAATGCTGATATTTTGCTCATAATGGGTTTTCTGCATGAATGTAGATTTTTAAAACACTGGTTTTTTGAGATTTAATTCACATACCATACAAGTAATCTATATCTATATCTCTATATCTATCCCTATATCTATAGCTATTCTTGTGCCAGTACTACATTGTATTGATTATCATTGCTTTGTACTAAGTTTTGAAATTAGGGAGTATGGATCTTCCTATGTTTGTTCTTCTTCTTCAAGATTGTTTTGGCTATGCTGGATCCCTTGCAAATCCATATCAATTTTAGAATGAGCTAGGCAGTTTTACAAAGAAGTCACTTGAGACTCTGATCAGGATTATCTTAAATTTGCAAATCACTTTAAGGCATTGACATCTTAACAATATAAAGTCAGAGAATCAAGAGGGTGGAGGAGTGAGTGGAAATCATACTGACCTTCTCCCAGGACCAATCTGGAATTACAACTAAATTGTGGAGAAATCAACTGGAAAAAACAATTGAACAATAGCAAGAGAGGAGCCTTATAATCTCGAACAGACAAAAGAATCAGCTTGAGCACAACCTCACTGGTAAGGAGTGCGGTAGACACTAAGAGAAGGTGGGTGGGGCACCCATTTGTGGCAGCCCCAGAAGGATATTGAAACAGCCAGTTGAATCCTGCTGAGAAGAGTGGGGTCTAAAACATAAGTGGGGATCTCCAACCTACAACAACAGAGCCAAAAAGTACACAGGATATCAGCCAGCTGTGAAAAGTGGCAGGGTTGCTCTCTGCCAGGGATGGGCAGCTAGAGAATGCAAAGAGCTGTTTAAAAGGGCCAAAGCATAAATTTGTATTTGCTGCCACTTATCCTGGTCTCCAGCAAATACAGGTGCAGAATGGGCTGGAGGCGCTGGAGGAGAGACTGGGGAAGGAGGCTTTAGGGAGAGAACTGAGAGAGTAGCCGGCGGGATCCCAGTGCTGACTCATCCCCTATATGGCAGCAGCTATCTTGCTTAGGCAGACCATTCCCGTGAGCAGCAACAGCCTGAGAGGACATGATAGGCCTGCCCCCAGGAGGGACTTGGCCCTGGACCAGTGGTGTCTAAACCTGCCTGCTCAGTGCAGAGTGACTAGACTAACAGCTGAAGGAGAAAGCCACAGACAGTAGATTCCTGGAAGTCTCAAACAGACTGCCTAAGGTCAGACAGGGTCAACAGCTGACATCATCAGAGGCAGATCCAGAAAGAAAAAAACAGCGGTCTCCTTCCATAGAAGTTCACACCACAAAGTCAGGAAATCAAGACAGATCAATTTAAGAAGCAGAAGCAAAAAAGAAGAGTCTCACAAGTAATGGGAAGACAGATAAACAGCTCCCAGTAGAAGGGAAAAGAGGAATCCCCAGAAAGAGAACTAAATGAAATAGAGGCAAGTAAACTATCAGATACTGAGTTCAAAACAGTAGTTCTAAGGATGCTCAATGAGCTCAGTGAGCTCAGAAAGAATTACCAAAAACTACAGGGAAACTACGAAGAACTTACTGCAAACTATATCAGTATGAAATGGACATAGAAACTATCAATAAGAGACAAGAGAAAGTAAAGAATACAATTTCTGAATTGAAGAACACAGTAGAAGGAATCAAAAGCAGGCTAGATGAAACAGAAGATCGAATCCACGAGCTGAAGGATAAGGTAGAAAAAAGCTCCAAGAAAGAGCAAGAAAACGGAAAAAGACTAAAAAAGAATGAAGAGGCATTTAGGGAAATGCAGGACAACCTGAAACATAATAATATTCGTATAATAGGGATGCAAAAAGGAGAAGAGGAAGAGGAAAGGTTGGAGAACCTGTTTGAAAAAGTCAGTATTTAGAATAAAAAATTATTCTAATTGGAGGAGAGAAAAAGTCACACAAATCCAGGAAATGCATTGGGTCCCAATCAAGAGGAACCCAATGAGGCCCACTGCAGGACACATCATAATTAATATGGCAAATATCAAAGATAAACAGAGAATTCTAAAGGCAACGAGGGAGAAAGATATAGTATCATATAATGGAGCCCTGGTACAGCAGGCAAGTGACTTCTGAACAGAAACACTACAAGCCAGAAGGGAATGGCAAGAAATATTCCAAGGAATGAAAAGCAAAGTCCTGCAACCAAGACTGCTCTACCCAGCAAGGCTCTCAATTACAATGGGAGGCGAAATAAGGAGTTTCCCATAGAAAAGAAGGCTAAAAGAATACACCTCCACCAAACCAGCATTGCAAAATATGCTAAAGGGACTGGTTTAAGATGAAGAAAAAGAGTCTATGAATACCCAGTTCCTTTCACAGCCACCAATACTTGATATTATCAATATTTTTAATACTTATTCATCTGATTGTGACAATGATGTGTTATTTTAATTGTTTTCTTATTATTTGCTGAAACTAAACCTGGTTTTGCATATTTCTTGCCCATTTCTATTATTTTTAATAGATTTAAATGACTTTTTGGTATTCTTTATCCATTTTTTGACAATGTTTATAGAATTTTTTCCCTAAAAAAACCTAAAACTATTAACCCTTTCTTAGATGTGTTGCAAATACTTTCCTGTTCTCCCACTTGTCCTTTAACATTTTTATATGTATATTACTATATAGTCTTAAATGTTTAATATAACCATATTGTCAATATTTTACTTTATTGCTTCTGAGTTTGAATATTTTACTTCAGGGTAACAAAAATAGTATTTTGTATTTTCTCCTTAAACTTCTTAGAGTTTACATATTGATTTTTAACTCACCTGAATATCTTTTATGTAATATGTGAAATAGGGCTCTATATTTGTTTTATTTCAAGTAATAGTGGTCCATGCACCTTATTTGTTGAATAAGCCTTATTTTCCCTATTGATTTGAAATATCAACTTAATCATACATATATTAATAAGACAATAAGAAAATATTAAATCAGTCAATGAGTATAGGATTAAAAGAAAACATATTTAGAGCTGCCCTGGCTGGTGTGGCTCAGCGGATTGAGCACTGGCCTGAGAACTAAAAGGGACCTGGTTCGATTCCCAGTCAGTACTCGTGCCTGAGTTGCAGGCAAGTTCCCTAGTTGGGGGTTTGCGAGAGGCAACTAATTGATGTATCTTTCACACACTCATGTTTCTCTCCCTCTTTTTTCCCTCCTTTCCCCTCTTTCTAAATGTAAATAAGTAAAATCTTTAAAAAAACTTATTTAGACCTTATTCGATTTTTCAGCAATGCCTTATAGTTTTCAGAGTATAAGTGTTGTATTTCTTCTGTTAAAATTATTCCAAAGTGTTTTATACTATTATCAATGGAATTGATTTCTTAATTCCGTTTTTATATTGTTTATTGCAAATGTGTACAATTGATTTTTGTATATTGATCTTATACCCTTTAGCCTTTATAAACTTCTATTAATTTTAATAGACTTTTACTCAGTTCCTTAGGATTTTCACATCACCTGTGAATGGAGATAGTTTAATTTCATCCTCTCTAATTTGGATGCCTCTTTTTTTTCTTGACTAATTGTCCTGGCTGCAATTTCCAACATATTGTGGAATAGAAGTGGGGAGAGCAGGCACCCTTGTCACATTCAATTTTAGGAGGCAAGCATCCAGTCTTTCATCAATAAGTATAATGTTAGTTGTGGGTTGCTTTTTTTTAAAAATGTCATTAAATTAACATGTATCTTGATTAGTGAGTTTTGGTACTCCCCTAAAATTTTGTGTCTGAGATCTCACTCAGTTCACAACAGTTCTAGCCCTACAGTTTAAAAAAGTATTGGGGGAAAATTATAAAAATGCAAAAGCATTTTGAATTCTTATTGTTGTGCAATTGTCTTTACGTTCTCTTTCTGTTTTAAAGAATACCAATCTGTAAATCAGAGTTCGTGCATTCATTGTGGTGGTGAGGTTAATTTATGGAATAAGGTGCTATGATCTAATGAAAAGGCCTATGTACAAAGAAAAAACATTGGCTCTACATCAAATAAGTCAAATCGCAAATAATTTCTACTTTCACTTTTTTTATTTATTAGCAACTATAGGTCTGAATATAACCCGTAAGGTAACTCCTATTGTCGGTAGGAAACATTGTATAGAGGATAGAACTACCTCCACTTCCCTTTCCACCTTTTTTCAGTTTGTTCAATTTGCTAAACTTATCTTGCTGGACCCAGAAAAACTATTATCTTTATATGGGCTTGCATGCTGTTCTTTCATGAATCCCTTGTGCAGTAAAGTTGAATGACCTAATTAGTAAAGTGGAGATTTATATTGGAAATGTTTTGTCTGGAATGTTGCTTTCTATGGAATTCTGATTAATGAATTGTCAACAGTTTTTGCCACACTTGAAAATCACTTATGAAAAAAGTGGTACAACTCTAGTAAATAGACTACACTAAATGTGATCAGAACAGGTTTTTATTATTTTCATTTAATTGACTCTTGTGAATTATGAGAGAGAGAGAATATGTGTGTGTGTATATATATTTTTACACACACACACACACACACACACACACACTATGTTTTACATATACTTTAAGAAATTTTTAAATCTTCACCCAAGGATATATTTATTGATTTTTTTTCAAAAGAGTGGGGAAGGGAGAGAGAGCAACACACACACACACACACGTGAAAGAGAAATGTCAATCATTTGCCTCCTGTGCACACCCCAGCTGGGGTCCAACCTGCATCCTACGTATGTGACCTGACTGGGAATTGAACCCTCAACCTTTTTGTGTATGGGGCAATGTTCCAACCAACTGAGCCACCCAGCCAGGACTACATATAATTTAGAAATGTATAATATATAGAAGTAAGTAGATTTTTAAAAATCTCATCAATGTGAATTCTTCAAAATTTGCTCAAAAATTTTTTGTCAAAAATATAGTAAAAAAAAAAGTAAATACCTTTTATTCATATTCCCCTAAGTTATTTGGGGAAATGGTTAATAGTTTTTCTTTTTAAAGAAATGACATACTGAATTTATGACTGGGAAATACTTTATTTTTGCTACTGTTTAGTTGTTGCCTGGTGTTCACAGCATGGGCTTCAGATTTCATCTATAGGCTGATTTGCAAACCAGAAGCCTTCAGCTAAATGCCTCTTGTACAAAGATAATATAATGACTTAATCTTTACTTTTACAACACTAGAAAAATATAATGCAATATAAATGCTGCATTACATCTACATTTTTCAAGATTCACTTGGAACTTGATAAATCCACTATATTGGAGATGTAGGCATTTTTGGATTAAGATAGCTTTTGAATCTCATTTTGTTTGGATAAACAGCTTTCTGTTAAGATTATTACTAAATATAAAACCACTTAAAAATTTTACCCTTTGGAACATGGAGGACAAATTGAATTATGGCTTGCAACCATGGGGATGGGGGGAAAAATCAACTTCACCTTCCCTAAACTCACCCCAAACTGGAAGTTTTCATAGATGAGTCCAATTAATTTGCTTCCCCAGTAAAATTCAAAATAGTTTCTTAAAGATTTTATTTGTTTATTTTTAGAGAGGGCAAGTGAGGGAGAAAGAGTGAAACAATGTTGTGTGGTTGCCTCTTGAGCACCCCCTGTTGGGGAGCTGGCCTGGAACCCAGGCACATGCCCTAACTGGGAATTGAACTATCAATCCTTTGGTTCGCAGGCTGGCACTCAATCCACTGAGCCACGCCAGTCAGGGCACAAAATAATTTTTTGTTTATATTTGTGAATTTCTATATAGATTTCATTTGAATTTTTATGAGCTTTTCTCCTTTCTCTCTCATCATCTTTTTCTTGTTTATAATACTTTCAAAGGAAAAAAATAGGATTTTCCATGGTAAAATAGGACCTAAGAGGTGTGTTAGTGTCTTTTTAAGTGAGAAATATGAAAAAGAAAATAAGATATGTGATCAATTTTTCTTTAACCTGGCTGCGGATTTTGTCTCAAACACAGATATACACACACACACAATTTAGGTCAAACATCTTTAAAAATTTTTTTAAATTACAATTTACATTAAAAATTATTTTGTATTAGTTTCAGGTGTACAGTATAGTGGTTAGACAATAATGTATTTTACAAGGTTTCCCCTCTGATATTTCTAGTACCCACCTGGCACCATACATAGTTATTACAGTATTATTGATTATATTCCCTATGCTGTACATTACATTCCGATGACTATTTTGTAACTACCAATTTGTACTGATCAATTCCTGTTTTCACTCAGTCCCCCAAGCCCCCTCCTCTGTGGCAACCATTAGTCTATTTTCTGTATCTATGAATCTGTTTTATTTTGTTTGTTAATATTATTCTTAAGATTCCATATATGAGTGAAATCATATGGTATTTGTTTTTCTTTGACTGACTTCTCTTAGCATATACCCTCTAGATCCATCCATACTGTCACAAATTGTAAGATTTCACTCTTTTTTAAGGCTGATATTCCATTGTATATCTCTACCACCTCTTCTTTATCCACTCATCTATTGATGGGCAATGAGTTGCTTCCATATCTTGGCTATTGTAAATAGTGTCGTAATGAATATGGGGGTGCATATATTTTTTAAATAGTGTTTTGGGTTTCTTCAGATATATACACAAAAGTGGAGTCACTGGATCACCAGGCAGTTCCACTTTTAGTTTTCTTAGGACCCTCCATGCTATTTTCCACAGTGGCTGCAACAATTTGCATTCCCCACCAGCAGTGCATGAGGGTTCCCTTTTCTCTACATCTTTGCAAACACTTGTTTGTTGATATATCAATGATAGCCATTCTGACAGGTTTGAGGTGATATCTCTTTGTGGTTTTAATTTTAATTTCTCTGATGATTAGTGACATTGAGCATCTTTTAATATGTCTATTGGCTATCTGTATGTACTCTTTGGAGAAATATCTATTAAGGTCCTTTTGCCATTTTTAAATTGGGTTGTTTCATTTTTTTTGGTATTGAGTTTTATACTTCTTTGTACATTTTGGATATTAACCCCTTAACAGATGTATTGGCAAATATGTTTTCCCATTCAGTGGGTTGTCTTCATTTTATTGATGGTTTCCTTTGCTGTGCAAAAATGTTTTAGTGTGATGTAGTCTTATCTCTTTATTTTTTTTTGTTTCCCTTGCCCGAGGAGATATATATATAAAAACATATTGCTAAGAGAAGTGTCACAGATTTTACTGCCTATGTTTTTTTTTCTAGGAGTTTTATGACTTTGAGTTTCACATTTAAGTATTTAATCCATTTTGAATCCATTCTTGTGTATGGTGTAAGAAGGTGGTCAAGTTTTATATTTTTGCATATATCTACCCAATTTTCCTAACATGATTTATTGAATAGACTGTCTTTACCCCATTCCATTGTATGTTCTTGTTTCCTTTATCAAATATTAATTGACCATATATGTGTGGATTTATTTCTGGGCCCTCTACTCTGTCCCATTGATCTGCATGTCCATTTTTGTGCAGGCACAATGCTGTTTTGATTTCTGTAGCCTTGTGTATAGTTTGATGTTAGGCTGCTTGATACCTATAATTTTGTTCTTTTTCCTTTTTTTAAATTTATTTATTCCTTTTTAAAAAATTTTCCAATACATTTGTCTCCATTTACTTGTGACCACTTTCCCCTGCACCCCCAATCCTTCCCCACCTTGGCTTTGCCCATGTGTCCTTTATACCTGTTCCTTATCTGACACTTCCCCTTCCCTCCCCGATACCCTCCTCCCTCCCTCCCTCATGTCCCCATTGGTTTATTCTTTCTTTCAATGTTGCTGGTCATATTTTCATACCCTGCTTGCATTCCTAATTAGGTTCTACCTATAGGTGACATCATATGGTATTTGTCTTTCACTGCCTGGCACACTTCATGTAGCATAATGCTCTCCAGTTCCATCCATGCTGTAGACAAGGGTAGTAGCTCTTTCTTTTTCTGTTGCATAGTATTCCATTGTATACAATATACCAGAGTTTTTTGATGCAATCATTTACTGATGGGCAGTTAGTTTGCTTCCAGTGCTTGGATATTGTAAATTGTGCTGCTATGAACATTGGGGCACATAGGTCCTTTTGAATTGGTGTTTTGGGATTTCTAGGGTAAAATCTCAGCAGTGAAATCACTGGGTCAATAGGCGGTCCTTTTTTAGCTTTTTGAGGAAATTCCACACTGTTTTCCACAGTGGCTGACCAGTCTGCATTCCCACCAAAAGTGTACTAAAGTTCCATTTTCTCCACAACCTCACCAGCACTTGTTTGTTGATTTATTTATGATGGCCATTCTAACCAATGTGAAGTGGTATCTCATTGTGGTTTTAATTTGCATTTCTCTGATGGCTAGTGATGATGAGCATCCTTTCGTATGTTTCTGGGCCCTGTATATGTCCTCCTTGGAGAAGTGTCTTTTGAGGTCAATTGCCCATGTTTTAATTGGATTGTTTCTCCTTCTGGAGTGGAGTTGTTTGAGTTCTTTATATATTTTGGAGATCAAACCTCTATCTTATGTATCATTGGCAAATATATTTTCCCATATGGTTGGTTCCCTGTTCACTTTGCTGATGTTTTCTTTAGCTGTGCAGAAGCTTCTTATTTTGATGAAGTCCCATTTGTTTATTTTTTTTCTTTTATGTCCCTTGCTCTAGGGAACATATCAATGAAAATATTTCTGTGTGGAATATCTGGAGTTTCCTGCCAATGTTCTCCTCTAGGATTTTTATGGTGTCGTGACTTATATTTAAGTCTTTTATCCATCTTGACTTTATTTTTGTGTATGGTGACAGTTGGTGGTCAATTTCAATTTTTTGCATGTAGCCATCCAGCTCTCCCAACACCATTAGTTGAAGAGGCTATTTTTCTCCATTGTAAGCTTTTGCCCCCTTTGTCAAATATTAATTGACCATAGAGATGTGGGTTTATTTCTGGGCTCTCCATTCTGTTTCATTGATCTATATGTCTATTCTTATGGCAGTACTAGACTGCTTTGACTATAGTGGCCTTGTGATATAGTTTGATGACAGGTATTGTGATCCCTCCTACTTTGTTTTTCCTTCTCAAAATTGCTGTGGCTATTCAGGGTGGCTTATGGTTCCATATAACTTTTTTAAATGTTAGTTTGATCTCTGTGAAATACGTCATTGATATTTTAATAGGGATTGCATTGAATCTATAAATTGCTTTGGGTAGTATGGACATTTTGATGATGTTAATTCTTTCAATCCATGAACGTGGTATATGATTCCATTTATTTGTGTCTTCCCTAATTTCTTTCTTCAGTGTTGTGTAGTTTTCTGAGTACAGGTCTTTTATGTCCTTGGTTAAGTTATTCCTAGATACTTGATTTTTTGTTGCTATAGCAAAGGGGATTTTTCCCCCTGATTTCTGATTCTGATATTTCATTTTTGGTATACAAAAATGCCTTTGATTTCTGAATATTGACTTTGAATCCCGCTGTTTTGCCACATTCACTTATTAGTCCTCTCCCTTTCTTTCTTGATGAGTCTGCTTTAAAGTTTTTGATTTTGCTTATTTTTTTCAAAGAACCTGTTCCTGGATTGGTTGATCCTTTGAATTGTTATTTTCATCTCTATGTCATTCATTTCTGCTCTGATCTTGATTATTTCCTTTCTTTTACTTGCTCTGGGTTTTGTTTATTGTTGTTTCTCAAGTTTTTGAAGCTGGAGGGTTAGGTCATTTATTTGAAATGTTTCTATCTTATTTTTAGGAAGGCCTGTATTTCTATGAACTTCCCTCTCAGGACTACCTTTCCTGTGTCCCATAGGTTTTGGACTGTTGTGTGTTCATTTTTTTTTTTTGTTTCCAGAAACTTTTTGATTTCTTCCTTGATGTCATTATTGACCCACTCATTGTTTAATTGCATACACTTCAGTCTCCATGAGTTTTAATGTTTCTGTGTTTTTTCCTATGTGGGTTTCTAGTTTCAAGTCCTTGTGGTCCAACAAAATGCTTGTTATGATTTCAGTTTTCCTGAATTTGTGGAGGCTTGTTTTGTGTCCTGTCATGTAGTCTATCTTTGAAAATGTTCCATGTGCATTTGAAAAGAATGTGTGTTTTTCTTCTTTGGATGAAAGGTTCAATATATGTTAGTTATGTCCATTTGATCTAATGCATTGTTCAGTTCCACAATATCCTCATTATTTTGCTTGGAAAATCTGTCCATTTTTGACAGTAGGGTGTTAAAATCCCCTACTATCAGTGTGTTGCTGTCTATATCTTTCTTGAAGTCGTCCAAGTTTTTCCTTATATATTTGAGTGCTCCTATGTTGGTTGCATATGAGTTTACAATATTTATGTCTTCCTGATGGATTCTTCCTTTGAGTATTATAAAGTGCCCCTCTGGGTCTCTTTTTATGGCCTTTGCTTTGAAATCTATTTTGTCTGATATAAGTTTTGCTACGCCATCTTTTTTTTCCTGTCCATTTACTTGGAACATTTTTTCCAGCCCTTTACTTTCAAACTGTGTAGGTCCTTTCTTCTGAGGTGAGTCTCTTGTAGGCAGCATATGTGTGGGTCATGTTTTCTTATCCATTCAGCTATCCTATGTTTTTTGATTGGGGCATTTAATCAATTTACTTTTAATGTTATTATTAATAGGTACTTATTCATTATTTCCCATTGTATCTGTGATCCTCTCTTTCTCCCTCTTTTTTTTCATCTTCTTAAAGGAGTCCCTTTAGCATATCTGGCCGGGCTGTTTTGGTGGCTGTGTATTCCTTTAACTTCCTTTTGTCTGAGAAACTCCTTATTTTCCCTTCCATATTAATTGAGAGCTTTGCTGAGTAGAGCAGTCTTGGCTTCAGGCCCTTAGTTTTCATTCCGTGGAATATTTCTTGCCATTCCCTTCTGGCTTGTAGTGTTTCTGTTGAGAATTCAGCTGCTAGCTGTATCAAGGCTCTCTTGTATGTTACTACCTATTTCTCCCTTGCTTGCTTTAGGATTCTCTGTTTGTCTTTGATATTTTCCATTTTAATGATGATGTGTCTTGGAGGGGGCCTCTTTTTTGTTCCTCTTGAATGGAACCCTCCGTGCTTCCTGGACTTGTGTGACTTTTTCTCTCCTACAATTAGGGAAGTTTTCCATCATGACTTTTCCAAACATGTTATCTATCCCTTGTTCCTCTTCTCCTTCTGGTATCCCTATTATACGGATATTATTATGTTTCAGGTTGTTCTACATTTCTGTCAAAACCTCTTCTTTCTTTTGAGTATTTTTTTATTTTCTTGCTCTTTCTGGAAGCATCTTTCTACCTTATCTTCCAGCTCACTGTTTTGATCCTCTGCTTCATCTAGCCTGCTTTTGATTCCTTCTACTGTGTTCTTCAATTCAGAAACGTATTCTTCATTTCCTATTTCCTCTTTTTGATCGTTTCCATGTCTTTTTTGATGCTAATATTGTTTGCAATAAGTTTCTAATAGTTTCCCTGTAGTTTTTGCTAATTGTCTTTGAGTCACTGTGCTTCTGCAGAACTGTTGTTTTGAACTCCGTATCTGATAGTTGACTTGCCTCTATTTCATTTAGTTCTCTTTGTGGGCATTCCTCCTTTCCCTTTGAATGGGGTGTGTTTTTTTTTTAGTCTCATTTTTTTTTGAGACTCCTATCTTTTGCTTATGCTTCTTAAATTTTTCTGTCTTGAGTTCCTGGCTTTGTGGTGTGAAGTTCTATGATTGGGGACCGCTTTTTTATTTCTTTGTTTCTGGAACTGCCTCTGATGATGTCATCTGTTAAACCAGTCTGACCTTAGGCAGTTTTTAAGAAACTTCCCTAAATCTACTCTCTGTGTCTGTCTTTTCCATTTGTTAATGTAGTCACTCTGCAGTCAGCAGTCAGCGGGGGGCTGAGTCCCTCCTGTTGGCAGAGCTATTGTGTCCTTTCATGCTGTTGCCACTCAGGGGAGTGGTCTGCTTGAGCAAGATGGCTGCTGCCATATGAGGGCAGAGTCAGCACTGGGTTCTCCCCCATGTACTCCCTCAATTCTCTCCTCAACGACTCCATAACTCTACTCTCCTCAAGTGTCTCTAGACCACTGTGTGTGCTTTTTAGCCAGTGACCTATTATCCATGACTGTCACTCTGTACTCAGCACTTGGGCCTGTGCTATACCCAGCCAGGGCCGAGCCTATTGGGAGCAGAGCTATTGCTTCCTTTCACACTCCTGCCACTCAGGAGAGTGGTCTCTTCCTGAGCAAGATGGCTTCTTCTGCATGGGGATGAGTCAGCACCGGGTTCCTGGAAGCGACACTCTCAGTTCTCTCCCCAAAGCCTCCTTCCCCAGTCTCTCAGGCAGCTCCAGCACACTCTTCCCGTCTCCACTGGAGCCCAGGGTAAGTGATGGCCACTACAAATTTAACATTTGCTCTTAAATGGCTCTTTGCATCTCCAGCCGCCTGTCTCTGCTAGAGAGCACCCTGCTGCATTTCACAACTGGGTCCTATCTATGTGCTTTTTGGGGCTCAGGTGCTGTAAGCTAGATATCCCCATTTCTGGTTTAGACCCGGCTCTTCTCAGGGGGCTCCAACTGACCATTTCAAAATCCCTTCGGCACTGCTGCCCCTGCATGCTTATTTCACCTTCTCAAACCTCTACTGCACTGCTTACTAGTTAAGTTGTGCCTAAGCCAGTTCCTCTCTCTGTCCAAGGTTTTATACCTCCTCTGTCACTTTGCTTGGTTGTGTTCCAGATAATTTCTCCATAATTTAGTTGTAATTCCAGATTGGTCCTGGGAGGACGTCAGTGTGACTTCCACTCACTATGTCATCTTGAAGTTATCTGTTCTTTTTTCTCAAGATTTCTGTGACTATTTGGGTTCTTTTTGTATCCATATAAAATTTTGCATTTTTTATTATAGTTATGTGAATATGCCATTGATATTTTCACAGGAATTGAATTGAATCTATAGATTTCTTTGGGAAGTATAGCCATTTTAATTATGTTAATTCTTCCTATCCATGAACGCAGTATATGCTTCCTCTTATTTGTATTTTCATCAGTTTCTTTCTTCAATATCTTATAATTTTCCAAGTATAAGTCTTTTAACTTCGTGGTTAAATTTATTCCTAGGTATTTAATCTTTTTGATGCAATTGCAAATGTGATTTTTTTTTTAGGTTCCCTTTCTGATAGATCATTATTGGTGTATAAAAATGCAACTGATTGCTGGATATTTATTTTGTATCCTCCTATTTGTACTAAATTTATCAGTTCTAGTAGTTTTTTTGTAGAATATTTAGGGTTCTCTATATACAGTATCATGTCATCTGCAAACAATGACAGTTTTACTTCAATTTTTACTTGAATGCCTTTGTTTCTTCTTCTGACCTGATTGCTGTGGCTAGACTTCCAGTACTATGCTGAATACGAGAGGTGAAAGTGGACATTCCTGCCTTGTTCCTGATCATAAAGGAAATGCTTTTAGTTTTTCCCCATTGAGTATGTTAGCTCTGGGTTTGTTGTATATGGCCTTTATTATTTTGAGGTATGTTCTCTGTATTTCCACTTTGCTGATTTTTTTTATCATAAATTGGTACGGGAATTTGTCAAATGCTTTTATGTATTTATTTATATGATCAAATGATTTTGGTTTTCATTTCGTTTATGTGGTGTATCACATTAACTGAATTGCAGAAATTGTGCATACTTTGCATCCCAGGAATAATTCCAACTTGATCATGTGTATAATCTTAATGTATTGCTGAATTCACTTTGCTAATACTTTGTTGAGGACTTTAGCATCTATGTTTATCAGAAGTATTAGCCTATAATTTTATTTCTTTGTAGTGTCTTTATCTGGTTTTGGAATTTGGATAACTCTGGTCTTGTAAAATGAGTTTGGGAGTCTTCTCTCCTCTTGAACAATTTTTGGAATATGTCGAAAAGGATGGGTGTTATTGAATGTCTGAATTTTCTTGGGAAGCCATGTGGTCCAGGATTTTTGTTTGTTAGAAATTTTTTGAGTGAGCTAAGATGGCAGAAAGTGAATGGGAGTCACGCTGACCTCTTCCCAAGACCAAACTGGAATTGTGATTAAATAGTGGAGAAATCACCTGGAAAATAATGGAACGATAGAGGGAGAGGAGCCTTGGAGCTGCGGACAGATGGTGGATTCAACTCTCACACATCCCATCGGGTGAAAAGTGTAGTGCAGGCTCGAAAGGGTGGGCTGGACACCCACGGGCACCAGCACCAGAGGGACATTGAAAAGGCCAGTTAGCTTCCCCCGAGAAGAATGGGGTCTGAATCATAAACAGGGACCCCTCAACTACAGCAGCTAAAACCAAGAAAATACAGACAAAACGCAACCCCGAAAAGCTTAGGGGTGTTTTTTGCCAGAGACAGGTGGCTGGGGATGCAAAGAGACATTTAAAGAGCCAACACAAAAATTTTCAGTGGCAGCCACCCTCCATGATCTCTGGGTAGAGGCGGCAGCAGAGTGGGCTGGTGCCTGAGGAAACATTGGTGAGGAAAACTTTGCGAAGAGAACTGAGATGGTTTCTGGCAGAAACCTCTCTGCAGCTACCATCTCGCTCAGGCATAAGGGAATCAATTAACCTGTCTTTTGTGCGCTCCGCACACAGCTTGTGTACGTGTGAGCTGGGGGGCTAAGTAGAGACAAGCTGGAGGAAATAATGGATTCCTGGCAAAGGGGTCACACAGTTGCATAGAGAGCCTTGAAGAGAGACTAGAGTTGGAGGCATTGGGGAACGAATGGGAGGAGGAACCAGGGAGTCCCGACTCCCTCCCCATTTTGTAGTCTTCATTATGTGCTGGAGGAAGCGCCCCCAATGAGACAGAAGCAGGGCACGGACGAGCCAGATGGCCCGCAATTATACGTGGTCCGCAGAAATAGTGAATCCCTGGCCGAAGGGGACAAGGGATTGCCCAGAGTCCCTGGAGCAGAGACTGGAGACAGGAGTAACCGGAGAGTCCTGGAGTTGACTTCTTCCCATTTCCGTAGACTCCATTTGGTGAGGGCAGGCCATGCACCCAAAGAGCCAAAGGCGGGGAAAGCGCACAATAGAAGACCCTAAACTAACTAGTGCTGGGGTGCCCGCCGGCCTGGGGGGACAGATGAATACGCCAGGTCACGAATAAGCCGCATGCGCAAGCCCCGGAGAGCAGGGGATCATGCAAGGCCGGGGAGCACGCTCAAGGAGCCGGCAAGAGAATGCAGTGCCATCCACAGAAATAGGGGATCCCTGGCTGAAGGGGTGACAGAGCTGAGTAAAGCAGGATACAGACACAGATAGTAGACTCCAGGAAGGCTAAAACAAACAACCCAAGGTCATATAGGGTCAACAACTGACATCATCAGAGACAGGACCAGAAAGAAAAAGAAAAAACAAACAAACAAACAAATAAATAAATAAAAAGACCACCTACTACCATAGAAGGTTAATCCACAAACTCAGGATATCTAGACGGATCAATTGAAGCAGAAGCAAAAATAAATAAATAAATGAAAATTAAATAAATAAATAACTTGATAGATTCTCACAAAAATGGGAAGAAAAAGACGTCCTCCTCAAATGAGTGGAAAAGGGGAATCCCCACAGAGAGAGCTAAATGAAATAGAGGCAAGGGAACTATCAGATATTGAATTCAAAAGAATGGCTCAAAGGAAGCTCAATGAGCTCAGCCAGCTCAAAGATATTATGAGAAACTGCAGAGAAACTATCAGGATCCTGCAGTAAATTATATCAGCCTGGAAAAGGACATAGAAACTATCAAGAAGACACAAGAGGATATGAATAATACGATTTCTGAATTGAAGAACACAGTAGAAGGAATCCAAAGAAGGCTGGATGAAGCCGAGGATCGAATCAGTGAGATGGAGGATAAGGTAGAACGAAGCTCCCAGAAAGAACAAGAAATGGAAAAAAGACTCAAAAAGAATGAAGAGGCATTTAGAGAAATGTAGGACAACCTGAAACGCAATAATATCCGCATAATAGGGATGCGAGAAGAGGAGTAGTAAGGAATAGAGAACCTCCTCAAAAAAGTAATGATGGAAAATTACCCAATTTGAGGAGAGAAGAGGTCTCATGGATCCAGGAGGCACAGAGGGCCCCACTCAAGAGGGACTCAAGGAGGTCCACTCCCAGACACATGATCATTAAAATGACAACTATCAAAGACAAAGAGAGAATCCTCAAGAGAGCAAGGGAGAAGGAGAAAGTAACATCCAAGGGGGCCCCGATATGCCTAGGAGCTGACTTCTCAACAGAAACACTACAAGCCAGGAGGGAATGGCAACAAATATTCCAAATCATGAAAAGCAAGGGCCTACAACCAAGGCTGCTCTACCCCGCAAGGCTCTCAATTAAAATAGAAGGGGGAATAAAGAGTTCCCAGACAAAAGAAGGCTAAAAGAATACATCTCTACCAAACCAGAACTCCAAGATATGCTGAAGGGACTGCTTTAAGAAGATGAAAAAAAGAGTGAGAAAGAGAAAAACACTGATATAAAGAGAAAACATGAATAGGTTTCTATCAGTAATAACTCTCAATGTAAATGGACTAAATGCCCCAATCAAAAGACACAGGATAGCTGAACGGATAAGAAAACAATACCCACACATATGCTGCCTACAAGAGACCCACCTCAGAGCCAAAGACCTACACAGATTGAAAGTAAAGGGATGAACAAAAAATATTCCAAGAAAATGGGCAAGAGAAAAATGCCGGGGTTGCCATACTTGTGTCAGACAAAGTAGATTTCAAAACAAAGGCCATAAAAAGAGACCCAGAGGGGCACTTTTTAATACTTAAGAAAGAATCTATCAAGAAGACATAAACATTGTAAACTTATACGCACCCAACAGAGGGGCCCCCACGTTTATAAGGAAAATCTTGGATGACGTCAAAAAAGATATAGAGAGCAACACCCTGATAGTAGGGGATTTCAACACCCCACTGTCAAAAAAGGACAGATCTCCCAAACAAAACATCAGTAAGGATATGTGGAGCTGAATGTTACACTGAATCAAATAGACTTAACTGACATATATAGAACCTTACATCCCAAAGAAGCAAAATGCACAGTTTTTTCCAATGCTCATTGAAGTTTTTCATAGAGAGACCACGTGATAGGACACAAAGCAAACCTCAGCAAATTCAGGAAAATTGAAATAATACCAAACTTTTTCTCAGACCACAAGGACTTGAAACTGGAAATCAACCTCAAAGAGAAACTTCAAAAACTTACAAACTCATGGAGACTGAACAGTAGACTATTAAACAATGAATGGGTCAAGAATGAGATAAGAGAAGAAATCAAAAAATTTCTGGAAACAAATGAAAATGAACAGACAACAGTCCAAAACCTATGGGACACAGCAAAGGTGGTCCTGAGAGGGAAGTTCATAGCAATACAGGCTTACCTAAAAAAGATAGAAACATTTCAAATAAAAGACCTAACACTACAACTTGAAGAACTGGATGAACAACAACAAATAAACCCAGAGCAAGGAGAAGGAAGGAAATAGTCAAGATTAGAGCACAACTGAATGACATAGAGACGAAAAGAACAATTCAAAGGATCCACCAATCCATAAGCTGGTTCTTTGAAAAGATAAATAAAATTGACAAGCCTTTAAGCAGACTCATCAAGAAAGGAAGGGAGAGGACCCAAATAAATAATATGAGAAATGAAAGAGGAGAAATAACAACGGATACCACCGAAAAACAAAGGATTGTCAAAAACTACTATGAACAATTATATGCCAAGAAATTTGAAAACCTGGAAATTTGAAATGGACAAATTTCTAGAAAAGTATAATCTTCCAACACTAAAGGAAGAAGAAAGAAAAACCTTGAACAGACCGATAACAGCTGGAGAAATTGAAGCAGTAATCAAGAAACTCCCGGCACACAAAAGCCCGGGGCAGAGGGTTTCACAGGAGAATTTTACATCACATTTAAGGAAAAGCTAACCCCTGTCCTTCTCAGACTTTTCCTAAAAAATCCAAGAGGAGGGAAGACTCCCAGACTCTTTTTATGAGGTCAGCATCACCCTGATCCCAAAACCAAATAAAGGCCCTACAAAGAAAGAAAACTGCAGGCCAATTTGGCTGATGTACATAGATGCTAAAATCCTCAACAAAATACTGGCAAAGCGCATCAAGCAATACATTCAAAAGTTTATCCACCACGATCAAGTGGGATTCATCCCAAGGATGCTGGGATGGTTCAATAAATGCAATTCAATAAATGTGATACATTACATAAATAAAAGAAAAGACAAAAACTACATGATCATCTCTATAGATGCAGAAAAAGCATTTGATAAGGTACAACACCCATTTATGATCAAATCACTCAGCAAAATGGGAATAAATGGGGCATTCCTCAATGTAATAAAGGCTATATATGAAAAACCTACAGCCAACATCATACTCAATGGGCAAAAACTGAAAGCTTTCCCACTAAGATCAGGAACAAGACAAGGATGTCCTCTTTCACTGCTTCTCTTCAACATGGTATTGGAAGTCCTAGCCACAGCGGTCAGAAAAGGAAAAGAAATAAAAAGCATCCAAATAGGAAAGGAGAAAGTAAAACTATCATTCTTTGCAGATCACATGATAGTGTCCATCGAAAGCCCTGTAGACTCTACTAAAAAACTAGTCAACCTAATAAGTGAATTTGGCAAAACAGCAGGATAGAAAGTCAATATTCAGAAATCAAAGGCGTTTTAGTATACCGGCAATGAAATAGAAGAAGAAGAAATCAGAAAACAAATGCCATTCAATATAGCAAGAAGAAAAATATAGTACCTAGGCATAAATTTAACCAAGGAGGTAAAAGACCTGTACGCAAAAAACTATGCACCATTGAAGAAAGAAATTAAGGAAGACACAAATAAATGGAAGCATATAACGTGCTCCTGTATTGGAAGAATTAAGATCATCAAATGTCCATACTACACAAAGCAATTTATATATTCAACGCAATCCCTCTTAATATACCAATGATGTATTTCACAGAAATAGAACAGACATTTCAAAAATTTATGTGGAACCATATATGACCCCAAATAGCTGCAGAAATTTTGAGAAAGAAACACAAAGTAGGAGGGATCACAATACCCAATATCAAACTCTATTACAAAGCCACTATACTCAAAACAGTCTGGTACTGGCACAAGGTCAGACCCATAGACCAGTGGAACAAAATAGAAAGCCCAGAAACAACCCCAGGTGTATATGGGCATCTAATATTTGACAAAGGGGGCAGAAGCATAAAATGGAGCAATAATAGCCTCTTCAACAAATGGTGTTGGGAGAGCTGGATGGCTACATGCAAAAAATTGGAAATGGATCATCAGCTGACACCATACACAAAAATAAGCTCAAGATGGATAAAAGACTTAATTAGAAGTCACAACACCATCAATGTTGTAGAGGAGAACATTGGCAGGAAACTCTCAGATATCCCACGCAGCAATTTTTTCACCGATATGTCTCCCAAAGCAAGGGACATAAAGGAAAGAATAGACAAGTGGGACCTCATCAAAATAAGAACGTTCTGCTCCACTAAAGAAAACATCAGCAAAATGAAAAGGGAGCCAACCGTATGGGAAAATATATTTGCTAATGATACATTAGATAGAGGTTTCATCTCCAAAATATAGAAAGAACTCACTGGACTCCACTCCAAGAAAACAAATGATCCAATCAAAAAATGGGCAAGGGATCTGGGTAGATATTCCTGAGATCTTTCCAAGGAAGAGATACAGAGAGTCCAGAGATATTTGAAAGGGTCTTAGGCCTCACTAGACATCAGAGAATTGCCAATCAAAACCACAATGTAGTACCACCCCACAGTGGTCAGAATGGCCATCATAAACAGATCAACAAACAACAGGTTCTGGCGAGGCTGTGGAGAAAAGGGAACACTAGTACACTGTTGGTGGGAATTCAGACTGGTGCAGCCACTCTTGAAAGCAGTGTGGAATTTCCTCCAAAAGCTGAAAATGGAACGGCCTTTTGATCCAGTGATTCCCCTGCTCGGAGTGTACCCTAATATTCCCAAAACACCAATTCAAAAGAACCTATCCACCCTAATGTTCATAGCAGCACAGTTTTCTATAGGCAAGTGTTGGAAGCAACCTAAATGCCCATCAGGAGATGATTTGGTCAAAAATCTTTGTTACATTTACACGATGGAATACTACACAGCAGAAAATAAAAAAGAACTGCTAAACTTCTCAACAGCATAAATGAAACTAGAGAGCATTATGGTAAGCGAAATAAGCCAGAGGGCAAAAGACAAATACCATATGATCTCACCTGTAAGCGGAACCTAACCAACAATATAAAAATGCGAGGAAAATAATACCAGCAACACTGAAAGGAAAAGAAACGAACAGAGACAAGAGGGATGTAGGGAGGTGGTACAGGGGTAAAGGAAGGGAATGGGAGGGTCGGGGAACATGTAGCAAGGTCTCATGGACAAAACCAAAGGGGAAGGATTGAGGGAGGGAGAGGGGAGGGGGCATGGGATTGTGGTGGGGGAAGGCAGAGCCAAATGTATTTGAAAAAATAAAGAAAAGAAATGAAGAAAAGAAATTTTTTGATTACTGCTTTGCTTTTGTTGGTTGTAATCCATCTGTCTATATATTCTGTTCCTTCTTGATTCAGTTTTGGAAGATTGCATCCATTTATCCATTTCTTTCAGATTGTCTATTTGGTTGGCATATAGTTGTTCACATTATTTTCTTATAATTCTTTGTATCTCTCTGGTCAGCTGTCATTTACACCATTTCTTTTCTGATTTTATTTGTTGTCTCCCTCTTTTTGTTTTTTAGATTTTATTTATTTATTTATTGTTTTATTTATTTATTTTTTTATTTCTGTCTGTCTGTATGTATGTATGTATGTATAAAGAGAGGGGAAGGGAAGAGAAAGAGGGGGAGAGAAACATCTGGGTAAGAGAGAAACATTGATAGGTTGCCTGTTGCACATGCACTTTCCGGAGACCAAACCTCCAACCCAGGCATGTGACCTGATGGGGAATTGAACCAGTAACCCTTTGCTTTGTGGAATGACACCCCACCAACTGAGTCACACCTGTCAGGGTTCTCTCTCTTTCTTAATGAACCTAATTAAATGTTTATCAATGTTTTTCATCTTTTAAAAGAACCAGGTCTTGTTTTATTGACTTTGTAATTTTTTAAGATTGTATATTATTTCCACTCTAATGTTTATTATTTCTTTCCTTTTAGTCACTTTTGGCTTTGCTATTCATTTTCTAATTCCTTTAGGTGTAAGATTAGGTTGTTTATTTGAGATTTTTCTTATTTC
The DNA here is from genome assembly GCF_021234165.1 of Pteronotus mesoamericanus. Classification (NCBI taxonomy): domain Eukaryota; kingdom Metazoa; phylum Chordata; class Mammalia; order Chiroptera; family Mormoopidae; genus Pteronotus; species Pteronotus mesoamericanus. The sequence goes on from NW_026555203.1 coordinate 1,918,290, forward strand.
TTGATGTAAGCCTGAAATGCTATGAATTTCCCTCTTAGGACTGCTTTCACTGTGTTCCATAGATTTTACATTGTTGTGTTTTCATTTTCATTTGTTTCAAGGTATCCTTTGATTTGCTACTTCATCTCATTGTCAAATCATTTATTTAGTAACATGTTATTTAGTCTCCTTGTCTTTGCATGTTTTTCTGCTTTTTTCTTGTAATTCGTTTCTAGTTTCATAGCATTGTGGTCAGAGGAGATGCTTCATATGCTTTCAATCTTACTACATTTATTGAGACTTATTTTGTATATGTAGTGTATCCTGGGAGGTATTCCATGCATATGTGAAAAGAATTTATATTTTCCTTATTTGGGGTGACATGCTCTGTAAATATCAGTAATATCCATGTGGTTTAGTGTGTCAGTTTAGGTTGCTCTTGTCTTGTTGGTTTTCTGTCTGGAAGATCAGTCCTTTGATGTCAAAGGGGTGTTAAAATCCCCTACTATGTCTTTATTACTGTCAGTCTCTTCTTTATGCCCATCAGTATTTGCTTTATATATTTAGGTGTTTCTATGTCGGGTGCATAAATGTTTACAAAGGTTGTATCTTCTTGTTGGGTCGATCCCTTTATCATTATGTAATGTCCTTTTTCTCTTAGTAAAGCCTTTGTTGTAAAGTCTATTTTGTCTGTTATAAATATTGCTACCCAGCTTTTTAAAAATTTTCATTTGCATGACATATCTTTTTCAATCCCTTTACTTTCAGCCTATGTGAGTCTTTCATTTTAAGGTGGGTCTCTTGTAGACAGTATATGTACATGTAGGTTTTGTTTCTTATACATTCAGCTACCCTATGTTTTTTGATTGGATCGTTTAATTCATTTATATTCAAAGTGATTATTGATAGGTATAATTTATTGCCATTTGTTATTAATAATTATGTTATTTTCTCCTCCTCCTCCTTCTTCTTCCTTCTCAAATTCCCTTTAATTTTTCTTTGTAATACTGGTTTGGTGATAATATTCTCCTTTAGCTTTTATTTTTCTGGGAAACTCTTTAGATATCCTTTACTTAGTTAGTTAATTAGTTAGTTAACTAATTAAAGGTTGTCAGTAGTTTATTGATAATATTAGAGCACAGCAGAATGATTCAAGTGGCTCCATGTAGTGTTTTGAAATTCATCATAACTGTAGGCTGAGTGGCCTGCGGTTGAACAGACTGCCAAAGTCCAAGACCTTCAGCATTTCCTTAGTGTCAGGATCAACTTTAATGATCACTTGATTCAGGACTGAGACCTCAGAAACATAATTGTCTCTGCTTTCTCTCTCCTTTTTCTGAAGCTTGATGGCTGTACCTCTCATGGGGCCTTTCTGAATTCACTTCATCAGATGTGTGACAGAGCCCACTATCTTGCTTCAGAGCTTCTTGTTGGAGATAATGGTGATCTTCTCACACATGTGCTTTTTGGTGTGGAAGGCATTGTTCAGACACACGTAATACTTTTTAATAACAACCCAGACCGCCTTCTTTATGGTCTTGGTGTGAACGTGTCCCATCTTGGATGGTCCCTGATCAAAGAGCTCTCTTTCAATTTTAAATGATAGATTTTCTGGGTAGAGTAGTCTTGGTTGTATGTCATTGCTTTTCATCACTTTGAGTATTTCATTTTGGCCTGAAATGTTTCTGTTGAGAAATCACCTGACAGTTGTATGGGACCTCCCTTGTAGGTAACTGTTTTTCTCTTGCTGCTTTTAAGATTCCTTCTTTGTTATTAACCTTTGCCATTTTAATCATGATGTGTCTTGGTGTGGGCTTCTTTGGATCCACCTTAGTTGGTACTATCTGTGCTTCCTGGAGTTGTGTGTCTTTTTCCTTCACCACGTTAGAGAATTTTTCAGTCATTATTTTTTCAAATAATTTCTCAATTCCTTATATTCTCTCTTCTTCTAATACTCCTATGATGCAGTTGTTATGCCTGAAGTTACCCTAGAGGTCTCTTACACTCTTCTCATTTTTTAGTGCCTTTTTAAAAAATTTTTATTTTAATTTATTTTTTCAAATACATTTGTCTTTGCCTATCCCCCACCACTTTCCCTTGCCCCCTCCCTCCTTCCCTTCCTCAGCTCTTCCCCTTTGGTTTTGTCCATGAGTCCTTGCTATATGTTCCTTGACTTTCCCCTTCCTTCCTTTTCCCCACCCACCTCCCTCCTTCCCTCTTGTCTCTGTTGATTTCCTTTCCTTTCAGTGTTGCTGGTCTTATTTTCCTTGCATCTTTGTATTGTTGCTAAGGTTCCACTTATAGGTGAGATCATATGGTATTTGTCCTTTGCCCCCTGGCTTATTTTGCTTAGCATAATGTTCTCCAGTTCCATCCATGCTGTCGCGAAGTTTAGTATTTCTTTTTTTCTTTCTGCTGCGTAGTATTCCATTGTGTATATGTACCATTACATTTTGATCCAATCATCTACTGATGGGCATTGAGGTTGCTTCCAACACTTGGCTATTGTAAATTGTGCTGCTATGAACATTGGGGTGCATAGGTTCTTTTTAATTGGCGTTTTGCTGTTCTTAGGGTATAGTCCTAGCAGGGGAATCACTGGATCAAAAGGCAGTTCCATTTTCAGCTTTGTGAGGAAATTCGACACTGCTTTCCACAGTGGCTGCACCAGTCTGCATTCCCACCAACAGTGTACTAGGGTTCCCTTTTCTCCACAGCCTCGCCAGCAGCTGTTGTTTGTTGATCTGTTTATGATGGCCATTCTGACCGGTGTGAGGTGGTACCTCATGGTGGTTTTGCTCTGCATTTCTCTGATGGCTAGTGATGCTGAGCATCTTTTCAAATGCCTCTGGGCCCTCTGTATCTCCTCCTTGGAAAAGCATCTTCCCAGGTCCTTTGCCCATTTTTTGATAGGATCGTTTTTCTCCTTGGAGTGGAGTCCAGTGAGTTCTTTATATATCTTGGAGATCAAACCTCTATCTGATGTATCATTACCGACTATATTTTCCCATACGGTTGGCTCCCTTTTCATTTTGCTGATGTTTTCTTTAGCCGTGCAGAAGCTTCTTATTGTGATGAGGTCCCACTTGTTTATTCTTTCCTTTCTGTCCCTTGTTTTAGGAGACATATCAGTGAAAAAAATTGCTGGGTGGCATATCTGAGAGTTTCCTGCCAATGTTCTCCTCTAGGACTTTCATGGTGTTGCGACTTATGTTTAAGTCTTTTATCCATCTTGAGTTTATTTTTGTATATGGTGTCATCTGATGATCCAATTTCAATTTTTTGCATGTAGGTTTTTTTTTTTTTTTTTTTTACTGTTGTGATTGGATGTTTTTTGCTACCTTGTCTTCCAAATCGCTGATTTAGTTTTCTGCGTCATGTAATCAGCTACTGATTTCTTCTACTGTATTTTTCATTTTAGATATTGTATTTTTTTCGATTTGTTCTTTTTTATGTTTTCTATGTTATTTTCTATGCTTACTATATCTTTCTTGAAATTCTCACTGATTTCATACATTCTTCCTCCAAGTTTCTTAAGCATCCTTATAATGATTGTTTTGAACTCTGTATCTAGTAATACTGGTTTGCTTCCCTTCATTTTACTTAGTTCTTTTTCTGGGAATTTTTCCTTTTTTGGGGGGCATGTTTCTTTGTCTCCCTGTTTTTGCTGCATCTCTGTATTTGTTTCTGATTATTGGGTAGATCTGTTATACCTCCAAGTCTCTGTAGGGTGGTCTTGTGTAGTGGGTGTCCTGTGGTACTAATTTACACAGTTTTCTTGATCACCTGAGACAGGTGCTCCAAGGATGTCCCTTGAATATGTTATATAATCCCATCTTTGGTAAATGAGTCTTGATTGCTGTTGGTCTATCTGTGGGTGGTGCCGACCTTCAGGGCTGCTGACTATGAAAATTGACCACAACCCCAGTGTATGAGCTGCTGTGTGCGGTCTTACCCCACAAAGCTGAATTCACCCTAGCATGGACTGGTGCCTCCTGAGATCTCCCTTTGGATGTGCCACTTGTGTAGCTAATTGGATTATTCTCTGATGTGGTCTGAAGCCAACCACCAAGCGTTTTGGTTCTGGGGCCTCTTTGGCGAGACTCCATTACAGATCAATATCAGAAACTGCCTGTGACTGGCTGGGCTACCAGTTTGTAGCCACAAAGTGATCCTCAGTTTTTGGTTGCCTCTGATGAGCCTTGGTGAGCCTGGTAGGGACCTCACTGCATACCAAGGTTGGCTTCCACCAGCACTTAGCATGGGGGCAGGTCAGAAAATGTGTCATGGGACTCCCAGATTCACCTTTGCCTGCCAGCTACTTCTTTGGCTCTGTCACCAAAATAGCCTGCAATGATATGCCAGTTGTGTGAGGTGAGTCACCATGTAGGGGTAAGTGATGTTCACCAGGTTGATTCAAATTTAAACTTGGCATCAGTGTGGGGTTTGAGGCCATTTAGCAGAAGTCTCAGTGTACACCAAGGTCTGTTATCACTCACCTGTGGTCCATGGACTTTTGGGCAGTATTTCTTTCAGGCAGTTATCAGGGTGAGTCCAGGATTTGACCATATGGAAGGAGGGCTCTGTACAGGAATGATGGCACCTACTGGGTGTGTGAAAGGAAAATGGCCCTTGCCCTGGAGCCATACAAGTCAGTCTCTCCTTGTGCATCTCTCCCACCCACTGAGTCTGCCTGGACCCCACTGAGTATCCTTTAAGTCTTCACCATGGGTCCATGCATGCCATTGCCAGTAGAATTCTCCACAGGATGCAAGCTTGGCAGGGTGTCAGTAGTGTGGAGACTAGTGCATTCCTCCAGGCTGATTTTGTATGGAGGGGAGTGCTTGACCCAGGAAAAATGGTGTCCGGGTGGTGTAGGAAAGGGACTCAGCACAGGGCCTTTGATGGCTGTCCTTTTAGTCCTCTGCCCAAACCCACATAACTCAATTTCTCCCTGTATGACTCCAAACCACTCTCATCCACCTCCTGCCCAACCAGAGCCCAGGGTGAGTAACCACAAATGAAATGTTTGTGTGCTGACCTTTTAATAACCTAGTTTCACAGTAGATTCCCTTCATTCCCTGGAGGATGGAATCCCCGCTGATTTTCACAGCTGGATGTTATATAGGCTCCTCTTCCTGTTTCTAGTGCTCTGCTAGGCTGGGGAATCCAGCAGTGGTTGAGACCCCTTGCTTCTCACGGCAAACCTTTATAGCTGAAATATCCTTCTGGATTCTGAACCACCTTTGGTGGGTGCTGGGCCAGCCCTTTTTGTGTGTCTGCCCTTCCTACCAGTTTCCATGTGTCTCCTATTAATCCTTTGTTATAAGACTTCTGTTCAGCTAGTTTTCAGTTGGTTATTCAGGATGATTTTTCTATAAATTAATTGTAATTCCTATTTGGTCCTGGGAGGAGGTGCGTGTAACTTCCACCTGCTTTGCCACTGCCTTGGATACCCTGAACATCTTTTGGTATATATTTCTTTTTGTTGTTATTCTTCAGTGAAAGTCCTGCTCAAATATGTGCCCATTGGGTTGCTCCCCTTTGTTATTAACTTTTTGAGAAATACCTTATGTATTATGAATGTTAAATCTTTGCTTGTTATATGAGTTGCAGGTTTCCTCCCATCTACACCTGCAATGACTTAAGTATGCTTATGTTGCATTGTATAATATAGAGTTATCAAATTTTTTTATTAACAAACAAACCATTTTCATTTTCTTTATGGCTTTTGAGTTTTGTGTCAGCCCTTAGAAAAATTTTATTTATGCCTCATTAAATATATATTCTCCTTTATCTTCTTCTACTTTTATATTTATTTATTTTTATCTCTCTATTAATTCTAAATCTTTAGTTCTCTCTAGATAACAGTTGCATCATTTATTACCAAATTTAGCATATAAATGCTAGCATATATAACATAACTCATATTTATATGTTAAAATATGTGTGAATATCATTGTTGAAAATTAATTATTTTTACTCTTTTTAATTTTTGTTGGTTTTTTATTGTTGTTCAAATACAGTTGTCTCCATTTTCCTTTTTTATTGTTCAAATACAGTTGTCTCCATTTTCCTTTTTTATTGTTCAAATACAGTTGTCTCCATTTTCCTTTTTTATTGTTCAAATACAGTTGTCTCCATTTTCCTGCCACCACTCACTCCCGTCCCACCCACCCCCACCTCCCACCCTCAATCCTCCCGCCCCCCATTGTCCTTGTCCACGGGTCCTTTATACAGTTCCTTGATGTCCTTCCCCTTCTTTCCCCCATTATTCTCTTCTCCCCTCCCCTCTGCTTACTGTCAGTTTGTTCTTTATTTCAATACTGGAGAGCGTTATGCTAAGTGAAAGAAGCCAGGCGATGAAAGACAAATACCATATGACCTCACCTATAAGTGGAACCTAATTAACAAAACAAACAAGTATAATTTTTCATATTTATATATTTAATATATCTGGGACCTATATTTATGGTATAGATATGATTTCAGTTTTTCCCCCAACATAGCCAGTTTCCCCAAACCTATTTATTGAGTTCATCTTTTTTGCTACTGGTAACAACTACCAGGTTCTCATATTGGATTCCCCATATATTGAATTCTGTTCTATTGATTACTTTGTCTATTCCCACACTAGTGCCACACTGTTATAGTTATCGTACCTTTATTGTGCATTTTAATATCACTTGGAAAAAGTTGCCTCTACTCTAATTCTGTTCTTTAAAAAATTTGAGCAACTTTTATGTGTTTACTTTTTCTAATGAACTATAGATTCAACATGTGAAATATACATCCCCCTCCACAAAAATTATGACCCCTTGCTAATTTGATTGGAATTGCATTGAGTTTCTGTATGAATTTTGACTGAAATTCACCTCTCTAGTTTTGAGTTTTTCTATTCTTCTATATGGTATGTGTGTGTATCCATTTATTCAGATCCTTTATTATTTTATGAACTTCAGTGAAATTTTATTTTTTATAGGGACATCATATTTCTTTCCAAGCTTATTCCTAAGTATTTTATAAATTTTGTTGGACTATAAGAAATCTATGGCCCTGGCTGGTGTGGCTCAGTGGATTGCCAGCCTGAGAACCAAAGGGTCACTACTTTGATTCCCAGTCAGGGCACATGCCTAGTTTGTGGGCCAGGTCCCCAGTGAAGGGTGGGCAAGAGGCAACAACACATTGATGTTTCACTCTATCTCTTCTTCCTCCCTTCCCCTCCCTCTAAAAATAAATAAATAAAATCTTAAAAAAGAAATGTATGTCTCTGTGGAACTGATATGTCTGTACTGGGCATCTTGCTATGTTAATTTTCCATTTGCTTCTTCTGGACTTTTCATAAAAACTGTCATATCATATGTAGAACATTAGTTCTTAAAATATAAATCATGATCAACCAGCAGCAACATTCTTTGTGAAATTATTAGAAAGCAAATTCTCTAGACCAATTCCATACCAAGTGAATGAGAAACTGGGTGTGGGGCCCAGCAATCTGTGTTTATCTTGCTCTCCAGAGGACTGTGATACATATTCAAATTTGAGGACCACTGGTATAAATAATTTTATTTTTTCTTACCAACATTTCATCTCTCACCTTTTTTTACTCGCAAGATGTGTGTGTAACAGAGCTCATGGATTATGTAGAATGGGAATTGACTGAAGAGACTGAAATAAATTGTTAACTTCCAAAAGTAACATCGAGGAGGGGAATGATGAAAACTGGACTAATTCCTAACCAGGTGAATGTGGGGAAAGTTAACCTTAGATTGAAGAATATAATTTAGGTTAAGGATTTTGGTGGGTAGCATAGGAAGGCATGATTCAAAGTGAAACATGCTATAGTGTCATCCCTACAGATAAAAGTTGTAACATTATGAAATTGCAACAAATGAAGACAATTAAGCTTGGCAACTGACACTTAATAAATATTTGTTAGATGAAGTTTGACACTTGTTATAGAAGGGCAGTGACTTTTAAAATTAGATAGAATTATATTAATGCAAGGATAATAACTTGAACATTGGTAAAAAGGTCAATTACAACAATGAAATGAATGACACCATTAGCCAGCAATGTATCCGATTGGTGTTCCTAAAACCTGTTATGAGGGACAACATTAAAAGAGATATTTAAAGGATCATACTGAGAAGGAATGGGTGATATTATTGCCAAAAATCAGTGGAACTGCATGGTGTAAGGTGTATATCTGTAGCAGTAAAGAACAAGATGGTAGTGAACACATGGTGATGACATGGTAAGATTGCCTTAGTGATTATAGGAAGAGAGCTGAACTTGTTGAGGACAATGTATCAGCCACCCTGGCATGCAGACAGGGAAAGGGTTTTGGGAATGTAGTATTTTTTTGGTATGAATTTAGACATAGAAGTGGGTATTATCATACTTCTCTGGACACCCTAGTTGTAACCTAAAGTGCTGATCAGTAGGAAAGCAGGGAGGATGATCACTTACATAAAAGGTGCGCTCTGAAATCAGCTGTAGCTGCAACCTTTAGGACAGTGTAACCACTATTATTTATAGCATTGCCCATTTTGTTAGGGGTGTGTATGTGGGAACATACCACATAGTCCTAGTCAGCTTTAGATTTACTCTAAGGAATAATTACCACTGGGCTCAACATCTAGCACTTAAATGTTTTAGGGTAGGACTTCTTTAGTGCCACAGGTGAGAGGGGAATATGGTGGTGTCTGCCCTATGTGAAAGGTGAATAATTTGATAGTCACTCTCACATTTAAAATATTAACTTTCGTGTAACAAACCATTTCCTAAACAATAAAATTCTGTTTCTCAGGCTCCAGATTTTGCCATTTCAAGACGATTTTGAATTTTTAGTGATGCTGCTATACATAACTTCATTTACAGAATTGCAATTATGTACAATTTTTCTACATTTTGCAGTTTTTTGATTCAGCACTTTTCACTGGTCTTTTTTGTTAGCCTTTCTGAATATAGTACTTATCAAAATTTTATTTAAAGATGGACTATTGTACAAACACTTGTTTTTTTTTTAAACACAGAAGTTGGTGTTTTTTAAAGTAATATTTTATTTATGTATTTATTTATTTATGTATTTATTTATGTATAGAGAGGGGAAGGGAGGGAGAGAAACATCAATGTGTGGTTGCCTCTTATGTGCCCCCTACTGGGTTCTTCGCCCACAGCCCAGGCATGTGTCCTGACTGGGAATCGAATCAGCGACCCTTTGGTTGATACACCAGTGCTCAATCCACTGAGCCATGCCAGCTAGGGCAACACTTGATTTCTTTTATGTAACATCAGTAGTTCATAAACAAGGCTTACCTTACATGGTGTGAAATTGGTTAGGCATATCAAATCTCATTATTTTTAAAGCTGTTGGTTCTTGGACAGGATAAGAAAGAATGAGATGGTGGATTTTAATTAAATGCTAAATCATAAATTGGAATCTCTTTTTGAAGTATTATTTAACTATAGGATAGGTGCTTGAGAAATATAAGATTTGTGAATTACTTAAATGCTTGAGTAAAATTTGTTGAACTTACGCAAGACATCTGAACTATCAGAAACAGTTCTTGTCAGTTTTATTTCTGGTGTCCTAAGTAGAATTTACTGAGGGCAAAACCACAATTAAGTCTTTCTCAGGTGTGTGCTCTAAATAATGATTTGTTTCCTTTTTATTCATGAGACTATCATGGCCATGGAGAATTGTTTTTTAAATTACAGTTCATGCCTGGTTATATTTTTTGTCCTTTTTTTCAGTCTTTGAAAACATTCTTTTAAAAAAAATGCTGACCTTTATATGGCATGTCTTGTCTGCTCATCTACACAGTCACTACTTATGGAAGAGAAGATATATTACATGTTTTTGTTTCTTTTTTATTCAATTATTCCAAATACATAGAAAAGCACAGAGACCAAAAAGCACTAATAAAACCACCACCTAGCTATGTCATACCTTAACATTTTGCCATCTTTGTTTCACATCCTTAATAAAATATTAGATTGAGGCACAGCCCCTACTGTATCCTTCCCCAGTTATATTTCTTTCCCTTCCTTTCCTGAGATAACTACAAATTTGGTGTTTATCATTCCCTTGAATATTTTTATGCTTTTTTCTATATATGTAGACACACATATAATGTGTCTATATACATATACAAATACATGGTATTATCTTATGTGCTTTTGAAATCTATTACATACTATTGTATTTCTTCAGTTTACATTTTTGTTTAATATCATGCTTTTCATATTTACCTGCTCTAGTACCTCCTGTTATAAAAACAATAAAACAAAATGTTATTTATTACCATTCTATATCCCTCTTCAACCACCACCTATTTCTCTGCTCCTTATTAAAGCACAAATCTCTGTAAGTGTTGTGTGAACTTGTTTCCTTTCATTCTCTCTTGAACTCTCAGTAACCAACATTTTCTCTGCCATTCCAAAGAAACCACTCCTATCAACGTGTTCAGTGATGTCTAGGTACCACATCAAGTTCTTATTTCTCAGTTCTTCAGGGTAGGACTTCTTCAGTGCCACAGGTGGGAGACACAATCTGAAACATTGTATTACTCCTTTCTTCATACAATAACACTTTATTTTGCATTCTAGGTTGCTACATCTTCCTGGTTTCCTCTATGTCATGACCACTCCTTCCTATTGCTTTTGCTGGATCTTTCTTATTTTTATTTTGAAATAAATTGAACAGAAAAGTATAGAATGAAAATGAACATTTCTCTCAACTCCAAATTTTCTGTAACTAATAATGGATATATACAGACTCTGTGTGTGTGTGTGTGTGTGTGTGTGTGTGTGAATTTCACAGGTGAAAACAATACCTGATTTTAAATTGTATTTATTTTTATTAATGATTTATATTTCTTTTATGTGCACTTCTTGTTTATATAACTTGCTCAGCTTTACAGTAGTGTTGTATTATTTATTGTGTGTATGTGTGTTTGTGTGAAGTTAAAATCCTTAGCCCTCTGTTCTCTGTCATGTATATGGTGACTTGTTGACTTTTTTTCCCTACTTTATCAAATGCCATTTGACTTTGTAATCTTTTTGAAGTACAGAATTATAACTTTTTGAATAATCAGACTTAAAGTTCTTTTTTTGTGGTTCCTAGATTTGGGGTCCTGCTTACTTCTCTACTGCATGATTCTATATAATTTCACTTGAGTTTTCTTTGGTACTATTTCAGTTTTATTTTTTACCTTTAAATCTTTGATCCGTCTGTGAAGTGAAGTAGTGTGCAACCAATTTATTTTTCTAAATGCTGCCCAATTGTTCCGAAATTTTTTAAAGATTTTATTTATTTATTTTAGAGAGGGGGAAGGGAGGGAGAAAGAGAGAGAGAATAGCACCAATGTTTGAGAGAAACATCGATCACCAATTGGTTGCCTCTTGCAAGCAACCCAACTGGGGACCTGGTCCACAACCCAGGTGTGTGCTCTGAGCAGGAATCTAATGGCAACCTTTGGCTTTGCAGGACAATGCTCAACCCACTGAGCCATGCCAGCCATGGTCCACAATTATTTTTAGTTATCTCTTTTTCCCTTGTTTGGAGGCCGCCTTTACCACAGAGTCATTCCCTGATGTATTTGAGTTCCCTATAAGTCATTGAAAGATTTTATTTTTTAAACCACTTAAGTGTGATTCTCCCCATCCATATTGACAATTTAAAAAAGATCATCACTGACTTTGTAGCTATTAAATCAATTAGCTGTACGTTCCTTGGTCTGGGCAGAGCTTGAAATGATTGAATCCCCTCCAACAACTCTTCTGCACCACACTTCTTCCTTAGCTTTTATCTCACAATTCTCTTAGTTTCCCACATACCTATCATCTCTCTCTTTTCCTTGCCAGCTTGTCTTTCTGTTCCTTGTACAACATTGTTCTTTGGAATTCCACTTTTCCCATGGCAAATACACTCATGAATATTATTTACCAATCTTATCACTTCAGCTGTTACTTAACTGGCTACATAGTCCTATATTGTCATTTCTAGTTCTAATCTAAATCTAGGTCTATATATCCAGTTTCGTATTAGTTACCATATGGTGTGTTCTAGGGTACTTCAATATGTCTATACCAAACCATTCTTCTTGCTTTCAGTATTTTTCCTCCTTCCCTGTACCCTACCTCACTTGATATCCTCACCATTCCCTGTAGTTACATAAATAGATTTTGTCTTTAATGTCTCCTTTTCCCATTGATATCTGTCAGTGATCTAAAGTCTTAAGTCCTAGTTCTCCCTGGCTATCCCCATAGCCCTTGTCTGTCCTCTTTTTTATTTTTCATGCCTTACTTATTAAAGCAGTTTCTTAACTGGTCTCCATATTCCAGTCTCACTTTCTCTTTCTCTCTCTCTCCTTCTCATCCTCCTCCACATTACAGGCAGTGTTAATTTTCTAATATATGTAAAACAGTTGGTTTTAGTTAAATCCTGCATACTTTGATTGCATGTGATTATTTCCTCTCATTTCCTAACTCTGTTAAAATGAGAATAAAGAAATGGAAAAATTGAAAAGGACAAAGAGAACAGGCGTGAAAACATTGACAGATGTAAAGTTGAAACTATATTTTTACTTAGAGCAAAGGAAGTTACAACTTCAATATCTCCCCCTACATGAACCTTTGAGAGAAACCAACTAATTCTTCACATAGAACTCCCCATGTTTTAAAGACTTGGAGGCACCTGATCTGGGGAAAGCAGGAATGAGTCATGAGATTGAAAGCATGGGCCATTTTTTGAAAGGCTTCATAATTAAGTGGCTAGAGTCCCATGACTTGTCATCTACTCTCTGCTCCTCAGAAGATCAGAGGTTTCTTATCTGGAGAATTTGGGAGCACCCCAATCTCAGGTGCAGGTGGATTGATTGAAACAATAGTACTAAGTGAAAGTTTGCCTATCTATGTTTTTTAAAAAAATTACTTATTTTTAGAGAGGGGAAGGGAGGGAGAAAGAGAGGGAGAGAAACATTAATGTGTAATTGCCTCTCACGTACCCCCTACTGGGGACCTGGTCCATAACCCAGGCATGTGCCCTGACTGGGAATCAAACTGCAACCCTTAGGTTCACAGTCTGGTGCTCAATCCACTGAGCCACACCGGCCAAGACTGCATATCTACTTTTGGGACCTATATGTTCTACCCTAGATGCAGTTGGTTAAAAGGGGCAGGAATTATTTTCACATTCCCAGATTCCTGATAGTAATATTGATATAGCTGGGGTTTTTTTTTCTTGGCACATCTTCTAAAAAACTATAGCCTAAATAAAATTAAAATTCCTCAACATCTCACAGTTCTTTCAACACTTGAGCATTTTTAAGAAAGGTAAGTCAAGGTTGGTTGGTTTTGAGATACTTAATTTTTTCTAAATTTTGTTTAGGCTGCTCAATTTTTAAAATTGTGATAGGATTATAAACACAAAACAAGATTATGCAAATAAATATAAATGCTACATTGTCATTTGATTTGTTTCATTCTTAGAGTTGTGAAGACCCAATAAAGAGAGTGTTTTATTCCCTTCTACTTCTATAGCTCTTGTCCCTAAATTAAGGGGCAGGAAGAAGACAAAGAACAATGAAGAAAACCTTGTTTTTATTCCTTACCCAAGGATATGTTTATTGATTTTAGAGATAGAGGAAGGGGGAGCGGAGGGGGGAGAGAGAGAGACAGAGAGAGAGAGACAGAGACATCAATTGGCTGCTTCCTGTTTGTGCCCCCACTGGAAATCAAACCTGCAATGTAGGTATATGCCCTGACCAGGGATCGAACCTGCAGCCTTTTCATGAATGGGTGACGCTCCAATCAACCGAGCCACCTGGCCAGGAAAAAACTTTTTATTTTCCTCTAGTTTAATTATTTTAGGTTTTCACATAGTTTTATAACAAGCATTATTATATAAACTAAAATTACATCTTCCTAATGCAATAAATTGATTTTATTAATAAGAAACTTTTAATTAAATATACATATTTTTGTTCCAGATGTGTTTGAAACTGATAGAATACATTAAATATACTCTGCATCTCCAACACAAAACATTCACATTACCAAAAACCAGTATATTAGATAAAGTTCAGTTTATTACAAACTTATCTGTTCCTTTCACATAAAAAAAAAAGGCTCAACCAACACAAAAATTCAGTGCACATCAGGAAAACAACACTTTTACCCCCACTAACTATTTTACATCTTTAGATTTCCAAATATTATACCTTTTTAGTCTTAGTTTTGACCAACCACTTCTAAAATTGTGGGCCCTGCTTATGGACTTCTCAGGCCTTTAGTCCTCGTGGTAACATGGGAATTAGTCCTGTCTGTATGTATTTGGCAAATGTTTGCCTCAGCTCTTCACTTTAACTTTTCTTGTTTAACCCAGTTTCACACAGACTCTGCAGTTTTTTTTGACTTTCATTTAATCCAACTTCTGTATGATAGGTTGTTTTTCCATGAGTAATCGTTAGCTAATGATTTCACATGAAATATAGTTGATACTATTTAATGATTCAGTATGGCATTTTGTAAATATTTTGACTTGCAGATTGAGTTTCTTAATTTCCTTTTTTATTAATTTTCTAAATTATCATATGGACATTAGGTACATGGACATATATTTTGCATTTCTATCACAAAATGTATAAAATGCTACAACAGTAGCATAATTTGGAAATTCTAGTATTGATTTTCATAGTAAATATTGATTTCCTTTCCTCCTGAACAGGTCCTTATCCAATTTGTAGAGATAATGGATCATCTGCATCTGGGGGAATCAGTTGCTGCAGTGCTCCGTAACAGGTATATTTATGGAAACAATTTACCTTATAAGTTATGTAATGTCTCTCCTGCTTATTTATATACCTAACATAGTTGCTACTCATTAAGTATTTGTTAAATACCTGGCATGAAATAAGAGTGTTTGCTATATGAATAAAAGAATGATTGAGTGGCAAAAAAGGAACTGAATGAAGAACATGTTACTTATCATGTGTTCTGAGCTAATGAAAAAAATAAAAAAATAATTAGAAATCATAATTAGTATAAATTGTGAACACATGGAATTCAGTCAATAGCACTATTGACTGGAATTTTAGTTTTAAAGCATATCAGAGAATGAATACTGGTATGCATTGCTTAAGAATAGATATCTGTACAAGTATTTTTGATAGTATTGTTCTATGATTGTGTGTGCATTTCTGTTATTTAACTATCCAATTAATCTAACCACTGTGCTCTACATCTGAATATAATATAAAATAATATTGAATGTCAACTGTAAATGAAAAACACAATTAAAAATATCCAATTAAAACTTTTCCAGGGAGTCATGAGAAATTCAGAGTTTCTTCCAACAATTTAGAATTTTAAATCATGGTTCAAAGAAACATAGCCTTTGCTTTTTAGGTATGGAAGAATATACCTTATTCCCAATAGCTTAATTGTATGGTTTGGGTGAAGCATATGACATAATGTGCTGGAATTGACTATATCATGGCTCTGACCCTTACTAGTGGTGTAATCTTGGGAAAATTTCTTAATTGGTTTGTGACTTAAGTTCCTCATCTATGAAATGGGGATAATAATACGTACCTCTCAGGATTGTTTTGAGATTAAATGAGTGTCTATGGTGTTTATGTGAGGGGTGGGGAGAGGGGAGAGAAAGAGAGAGAGAGAGAGAGAGAGAGAGAGAGACAGAGAGAGACAGAGAGAGAAGCAGAGAGACAGAGATTGGCTGGCAAATAATACATGGTGTATTTGTGCTAGTATTGAAATATAAAAGTGGAATTTTAACTATTTGGAAAATACAATAACTGTGTTTTTTACATCTAAGGTACTTTAAAATACAGGTGTGTTTTAAAAATATCAAAAGGGGAAAGGTTGAAGTAAAAAGTGGACATATATAAAATCAAATATCATATGAAGGGTGACTATTGGAAGGTGTTATATTATTTAGGAAAGAAGTTGTAAGGTAAGCTTGCTCAGAGACACATAAAGCAAGAAAATCATAGCAGAAATAATGTATGTGCATGTTGGGTGAAAAGATTGAGGAGAATAGAGGTTGGGAGACATTTAACTCATAGTGGGAAATTGAATTTGCAGAGTTCAAGCACTGCTGAATAGGAGGGTCTATACCAAACATTCAGAAGAGGAAATGGTAGAACAGGGTCGAGTTGATAACTGAGGTGGTTATGGCATACTTGACTTTGTTTGTTTTTACTATTTTTATTGGTTATAATTACATACAGTAAAATAAACATTTAAATATACATCTTGATAATTTTTTATACATCTGTGTATCCAGGTAACCACAATCCAGTTCAAGATGTAAAACTATTCCATCCCACCAGAGAATTCCCTTGTGCTCTATGCAATCCATATCCCTTCCATTCATACTAAGAGAACCAGTATTCTAACTTACATATCTTGGATTAGTTTACTTGTTCTTAAACTTCATATAAATGGAGTCAGACACTGTGTATTCTTTTGTGTATGGCTTCTTTTCAAATTAATGTTTTTGAATCTATCACTGCTGTAGTAT
Source organism: Pteronotus mesoamericanus (assembly GCF_021234165.1). Taxonomy (NCBI): domain Eukaryota; kingdom Metazoa; phylum Chordata; class Mammalia; order Chiroptera; family Mormoopidae; genus Pteronotus; species Pteronotus mesoamericanus. Next base: position 1,934,818 of record NW_026555203.1, read on the forward strand.
CAATAGTTTCTTCTTTTTATTGATGTTTAATATTCCACTGTTTAAATGTACCACAATTTATTTATTCATTTTCTTATTGATAGTCATTTAAGTTGCATCCATTATGTGTCTATTATGAATAAAGCTGTTATTGACATTTTTTACAAACCTTTTTGTGTCCATTTATACTCATTTCATTTTGATATACAGGGACCAATACAAATAATGCTCCCTTTTTATTATAAACTCTTTTATTACAAAATCATAAACATGTAATTCTTCCGAGATCAAATGAGATCAGGTGTGTTCAGTGTGGTTTGGCCGGAGACAAACATGTAATTCTGTAACATAACAATATCACACTCATGCACACCATATGACATTTTAGGTGACATGTTCAAATTGCTGTCCATCTCGTGCAAGACATTCACGTACCCTACCAACCACACTCAAGCAGGCATTACTTCTGCCAGACCCCTGTATCGATACCTGGAAATGGAGTTGCTGGATCATAGGAGATATATATTTAATTTATTTATCATTAATATAAATTGCCAAATACTTTTCTGAAGTGGTGGTGACTTTGTCTACTCTGACCAGTAATTAGTGAAAATCTGTACCAACTCTTGATTTTGTTAGTCTTAGTTTTAGCTATTTTCTTGGGTATCTAGTAGTTTCTCATTATTGATCTCATTTTGCATTTTCATCATGTGTAATGGAGTTTGTTTTCATATGCTTATTAACCATCTGTATATCTTTTAGAAGTACCTGTTCAAGCCTTTAACAGTATGGTGATTATCAAAGGGAAAAAGGGGTAGGGGAGGTAGAGGAGGGAAAAGTGGGGATAAATGGTGATGGAAGGAGACTTGACTTGGGGTAGTGAACACACAATATACAATAAAGTATTATAGAGTTCTACACCTGAAACCTATATAATTTTGTTAACCAGTGTCACCCCAATAAATTCAATGAAAAATTTAAACGAAAAATATGGGTTGCTTTCTTTTTGAGTTTTAGGAGTTTTAAAATTTATTCTGGATATTTAGATGTATATATTATGAATATTTTCTCCCAATCTGTGGCTTTCCATCCCCTTGTCTTATTTATGTTTTTTGATGAGAAGTTTTTTTTTTCCTTATGGAAGTTAATTGATCATATTTTCTGTTATGCTAAGTGGGTTTATTTATTTATTTTTTTGCATCTTGTTCAATAAATCTTTTCCCTCCTAAATTTCAGGCTTCCTTCTGGAAGTTTTATGGTTTTTGCCTTCATATAATAACTGCATTCTTGACCAGAAACAAAAGAAATGAAATTATGGCCTAGATTTCACATAGAATCTAGATGATTAATAAGAACACTTTATAAAAGAGAAGTCTCTTTGTCCTTTGAATTCTAACTTAATGCCTTTGTAAATGGCATAGTAACTGAATTGTAACCTGAGTGGTACTTGACAAACCAAAGGGAACTAGTCTCATGACTCCTGGTTTATAACACTGTAACATTTGATTTCCCACTTTTATAATCGTTTTTTATTGTAAATGAAACTCCTTTGAAAAAAACAGATAATTCTGATACTAAATAAACACATCTAGAGCATAGAAATTGATGGACAACTCCCCAGTTCATTTATGATTCTGCCTAATAAAAATATCAAAACCTGAGAAAAATGTTACTTTTTTTCATACACAAATTATGGATAAATTTCAAAGTCTAAATAAAATACAAATCAAACAGCTTTAGGAATATATGAAAAAGAATTTTCCCTTTGTGACAAAAAAGGGTTTATCCCAGAGTATGAATGCTTTCATACTATGAAGATACTCATGATGCATCCTTCAATAGTTCTCAGAAGGAATAAAAGGCAAAAAGTAAATGCTGGGGGTGTCAGAAAAAATTCAATGCCCATTTTAAGAATTAAAAAGTTAGTGATAGACACTTGCTTTCTTAACAAGAAAAAAATATATATATCTCTCTCTGAAACCTACAATCCAGCATCATATTTAATGGTAAAATGTAAAATGTAAAAGTTGTTTCTTTGTCCCCTCATTTTGGCAGCCTCCTTGTGGTTGTTTCTATGTATTAGGTAGAGCTACTATGATTTTGTGTCTTGGTAGTGTGGCCTAATATAGTAGGTATCGTAGGGTCCAGTGGCACAGCCTCCCCTATCACCCAAGGTGGGTACTTGAGCTTTGCCCTTTGTGTGAGCTGAGTACACCCTCCTTTGTAGTTGGGCATGGATTGATGTTGGCAGATAAATGGGAAGGACTCATCCAGGCCCTTCAGCTGCAAGGATTGGCTGTGACCCCTGACCACCAACCTCCACCCTCCATCGATTATCAGCTGTGCAGGGGCAGGGTGGTGGTGCTCCAGCATGGTTTGTAGTTGTCTACCAGGTGTTTTCCTGGATCGTGCAGGCCAATGTCAACCCCTACCTATGTTTTGCCTGGGGCTACCCTGCATGAGCTACAAAGTAATGTGAGATGGTTGCTACTTGTGCTGGGCTTGAATCTTCCCAGGGAAGCCAAGCTGTGAATCTAGGCTGGCTGCTGCTTGTGCTATGCATGGGGCCAATTAGAAAGAGGTATGGGGGCTGTGGGTACACTGAGGCAGCTGTTGCTAGTTTGAGAGGTTTGAGTTAGTTGTTAAGCATGAGCCAAGAATGGCTATTCATATGGAAGAGCCACTGTTAACAGCTGTAAGTGGGGTGGCACAGAGTCTCAGGGGATCTCCAGAGCAGGGCAAACAGTGTTAGCCAGGTTGATGGAGTCTCAGATTTGGCACCCACATGCCAGCTCTGTGGCTCTGCGGGGGAAGAGACCAGAAAAGGGACAGTGGCCTCTCCCCGCCTTTTTGTCTGGAAGGAAGCTGTACCCCATTTCTTGGTTTGATGCCAGGCACTTCAGTTCCTTTCTGTATGCCACTGGTGCCTTTTAAGCTGCTTTCCCAGTGCTGGAGCTAAGAGGTAGTGAGTCTGAATAAGTCCATGTGTGGGTTCTTTAAGGGGAACTGCTTGGGACTTCAGAAGTTTTTTCCACCAACTCAATCACTGCTGGTTTTTGCAGCCAGAAATTATGGAAACTTATTTTCCTGGCACTGAGATCCTGGGCCAGGGGACCTGTTTTGGGCTGGGACTCGTTGTTCCTAAGATATCCCTCCTGAATTTTTATATACCATGTGTGGATTTGGGGCCAGCCCATTCCACATCTTCACCCCTCCTGCCAGTCTGGATGTATGTGGTTTCTTCAATTCCCTAGTTGTCAGACTTATATTCAACTTGACTTCTGATGGTTCTGAGTGATGGATGTTCTATAATTTAGCTGTAATGTTGATGTGGTTGTGCAAGGAAGCCAGCTGTGTTTACCTGTGCTGCCATCTTGACTGGAAGTCCCCATACCTTTTAGTTATATCAGATGTAACCATTTAGAAGATATAATGAAAAACAATACATTTAGAAAAGACATAAATATGTAAATAAACCCAACAATAATGTGTTTAAGACCTATGTGATGAAAATTTAAAAGTTTTAGAGACAGGAAAGAAGATATTTTAAAGGTGGAGAGACATTCCATGATTCTGGATTAAAAGAATAAATTTTGGGAAGAGGTTAAATGTGTCTGAGGTAGTAATTATGGAATGCGATTTGGTTATAGAGTTCTGCTTAAGAGCAGACTCTTTGAAGTCTGTCAAGTACAGGTTCAAATCATGTTTTGCTACTTACTAGCCATGTGAACTTTGGAAAGTTTCTTAACCTCTCTGAGTCTGTTTCTTCACCTATAAAATAAAATAATATTATTGTATGGAATTGTTCTGAGGATAAAGTAAAATGCTTGTAAGATAGTCATGTTTCTGGTGCATAATAAATGCTCAATAAATGGAAGCATTTACTGTTTTATTATCTGTATATCATGTCTGTATCATGCTGTTATTCTTAGTTATAGCATTAGAACTTCACATGTCAATAAAAACTTGTAGTAGACATAATAGTTCCGAAGTGTAAACTATTCCATGGTACAAATGATTTCTTAATAGTAAATATTTAGGTTAAATCCACGTTTGGAGTATTAATTATAATGTCTTCCATATCTATCATATTTTCTCTCTGTGCTTTAACATTTATTGTCTTTTTATGTCTACTTAATGAACTTGTTTTATACTGTATGAAATCTTCTCTTTACTCCCTCTGATGCACATTTTGGTTGTTAGTCTGGCTTAGTTTCCTTGCAGTTGACCAATGTAATTTATTGCTTTCCTTACCTGATCTTGTTGTTATCTTATTTGGCTTCCTCTTCCTGCTTATTGAGACCATGTCTTCTTATTTTCTTGAATGTGCCAAAGGCTTTAAACATTGTTTTCTGGCTCCTTTGTGAAAGCATTTGCAAAGTGTTGTGCTCTTTCCATGCTGGTTGTTTCTTTGTTTATTCTCAGAGGAAGAAGGAATCCTGAATGGTTTTTGTACTGGCCTTTCCCTTTGCTTGAACCTTTTCTTCCCCATGGTATTTGTGTGGCTGGCTCTTTTTCTTTTTAGATATTCACTTACGTGTCTTTCCTTTGACAGGTTTTCTTTGACCACCCAATCTAAAGTGGGCCATCTGTTTGGTGTTACACCACCCTAGTTCAATTCTCTGCATGAGACTCATCACTATCACTATTATATATGTTCCTTATTTCCTGTTTATTTTTCCTTCCTTTTGTTTTATTTTTTATCTATCCCCTTTCACTAAAATTGAAGCTCTAGTAGGGATCTTGTCTGTCTCATTGATTGCTTTCATTTTAACACCCACAACCATGTCTCGTACATATTAGTTGCTCAATAAATATTTGTTGAATGAACAAATTAACAATTGCTCCTCTCCCTGTGGTCTTGGGTACTTATCCAACCCCTGTTCCAGACTTTTACCCATGAGTCAATACTGATAGAAATAAATGGTTGAAAAAATAAATAAGTGAGGGAGGAGAGAGAAATCTTCCTTACAGAAGAATCACAAATTTTATACATATGTTTATGTATGTGTGTTTATATTAATATGTAATATTTCCACCTCACCAAGAGATACAGTATCATCTCTTTCTCCCCATGTGTTTAGACTTAATGATTCACTTCCAGAGAAAAGAGTGTGGAAAGGAAAAAAAGTATCTTTACAGTGATGAAATCTGGCAAATTCTACCAGTGGGGTAGGCAGAATAATGCCCTCCTATCCCAAGTGTCTACATCCTAATCCCCAGAGTCTGTGACTGGTACTGTACATGGCAAAAAGGACATTGCAGATATGATCAAGTAAGGGCTTTGAGATGGAGGTTATCTTGGATTGCTCAGGAGGGTCCAATATAATCACAAGGGATATGAGAGGAGTCAGTCAGACAAAGGAGGTGTGATGATGGAAGCAGAGGTTGGAGCAATGCTCTTTGAAGATGTAGGAAGGCACCATCATCAAAAAATGTGGGTGGCCTCTAGAAGCTGGAATAGGCAAGGAAAAAAATATCCCCTGAAGAATTCTAGATTTCTGACCACCAGAGCTGTAAGATAGTCAGTCTGTGTTGTTTAAAGCCATTAAGTGTGTAGTAATTTATTTCAGTGGAAAGAAATAAGAAATGAATACACCATGTTTCCAGAGTCTCTCACACAGTCTTGCCCATATGAGAAGTATCAGCAGTGGCAACCGTAGTCAGAAAGGGGCATCTATCATAGAGGGGAACAGTCCCTTTGCCAAGTGTCCATTTTCCTGTGGGAGCTGGTTTTCTTCACTTTTTGTCTGCACAATATTTAATGGGAAGTTGAGGGAGGGATGTTATTTAAAGATGGACATTCATGTATTTATCTTGAACTTTTCCATATGTTACATATGCTCACTCTGAAGTGTTTGGACAGTACAATCCCACTGCTCTGAAAACACTGTTAATATTTTGAAGCTCATAAACAGAAATGTTTATTCAACGTGAACATTTCCCAGTATTGTAAACACAATGTGTCTAAATCCATCTAGTCTTTTCTTTTTATTTTTTAAAATTAATTAATTTATTTTTCCAAATACATTTGTCTCCGCCTTCCTCCCACCACTTTCCCCTGCCCCCCTCTCCCTCCCTCAATCCTCCCCCACTTTGGCTTTGTCCATGAGCCCTTGCTATATGTTCCTTGACTTGCCCCTTCCCTTCCTTCCCCCCCACGCCTCCCTCCTTCCCTCTTGTCTCTGTGGATTTCTTTTCCTTTCAGTGTTGCTGGTCTTATTTTCCTTGCATCTTTGTTTTGTTTGTTAGGTTCCACTTATAGGTGAGATCATATAGTATTTGTCCTCTGCCCCCAGCTTATTTCGCTTGGTATAATGCATCCATGCTGTTGCGAAGTGTAGTAGTTCTTTTCTTCTTTCTGCTGCGTAGCATTCCATTGTGTAAAAATGTACCATAGTTTTTTTGATCCAATCATCTACTGATGGGCATTTAGGTTGCTTCCAGCACTTGGCTATTGTAAATTGTGCTGCTATGAACATTGGGATGCATAGGTTCTTTTGAATTGGTGTTTTGGGATTCTTAGGGTATAGTCATTTTAATAGGCAATTCTTAGATAGCATTTGTTTTGTGCCAGGTTTAAATCCTTTATCCATCTATTCATTTATCTTAGTCTCTTAATAATGCCATGAAGTAGGTACTATCATTATTCTCATTCCACAAACGAGGAAATTGAGACACACAGAGTTTAAGTTGCCCAAGGTCACACAGCTAATAAGCATGAATTCAGGGTTCAATCCCAGGAAGTTCAGCTCCAGAGCCTATACATTTACCTTATGCCTGTCTTTCTCCTTCCTTGGGTTGTGATCTCCCCGAGGAAGGAAGCTTTGACTGTCCTCTGTCACCTGTCCTGTATCCCATTTCCTAAATGCATTTCTGTTAACTGGTTCTCTAATCTCTGACAAACTAATTCATAGTAGGTAGTTGACTATTAAACAATTCCCATGATGATCTTTTAGAGAGGTCAGCAAATTAATGAAAAGGAATGTCTACTACCCATGGTGTTGACCTAAGGTCAAGCCAGTTCTGCTATATATTTTTTTTTGAGTTAGGATGTGCAACATTTTAACTGATAGATTAACTGCTATAAATGAATTAGGAGCCTACAAGTAAATAAAAGTAAGTGTTTCTTTAAAAAGTTTTCATTTCTCTCCTTTTCCAATCTTTAATTCCCAACCTCCCTCTTTTCATCTTTCCAATAGGTGCAGTTACATGGATAGTATTAAAAGACTATATAAAATTTCCACAGGCTCTTCAACCACAGTTCGTTCATGTTCTTTCTTTCTTTTTTTTTTTTTTTTGAGTTACATGTGACAAGAAACATGGACCCATGAAGTAATTCGGAGCCGTAATTAATGTTGATGCTTTTAAAAAATATAGAGCTAGAGAAAAAAGCTTTCCTTTGTCTTTTTTGTTATCCATGCTGTTTGATATTTCAACTCCCAATCCCTCAATCAGTTTTTCTTTCTACTATTACCTCACAATGAACAGAAAAAGACTAATATTTTTGGAAAATGTGCTCTACTAGTTTCTCTGCCTTCCTGTGGGTTTTAGCTATGGCAATTTCAAACTTTGTGTCCCTCAGACAGCCCTACTATGGGTATTCTCTGAGAGCCCAAGGCCTTAATCTGACATCAAAGGAAAGGAAATGTGTTTTCTCCTCCCTTCCTGAGCACCTCCTTATCTGTGGGTATGTTATGAAATGAATTCTCCTGAAGGTGAAGACATCTTCCTGCATCAGCACAGCATGGCATAACTGACATAGATACAAGATATAGATAGCTAGAAATTAATTCTCTGGTGAATTTAACAATCTGTTGCCTGAGAAACAAAATAACAGAGGCAGCAGAGTAAATTAAAATTAAACCTGACATTTTTGACAAGAGCTATGCCTAGATATAGACAGTGTCATTTATTTTTTCCTGATATGTTATTGAATATGTTATTATGTAATTTTGCCCAAACTTGTCTGAGATTAGCCATTGTCCAGATTAGGCAGGTCTTTCCAGCTTGGTTTAGCTCCCACTTTTGTCTTCTCAAGCTTGGGTGGCTATTTGAGTAACTGGGAGGCCACCTAGAACATACTTTTTTCTCTCAGTTCCCTGAGGCAGTGCTAATACTGATAAGACCTCTAGGGAGAGAATAGCTATTTGATTTCCAGACCCTACAGTTTGCTCATCCATGCTACATTTATCCTTTGACCATATGACATGAAGGGGAAAATATGTAAATATTAGCTTTTGATCCCAAACTCCTACTGATTCCCCTTAAAGGGAGTTGATTTACCTGACTGACCCTTCTGTTGAAAAGGCAGAATGCAATACTGTGTTTGTAATTCGAAAAACCCTATTTATGTACCTGGGCCTGCCAATATAAGAGTGTCAATTTATTTAATCTGCTACAAGTTTTTTTTATTTTTTTTCCTCCTTTTTTTCTGAACAGAAATACTTTCTATTGTCTCAAAATTAATGAGATGAGGTGCTTGAATTACGTTTTTCTCTCTGAAAGATAGACCTAAATCAATTCAAGTTGATTTTTGAAAGGAGTTGAAAACAGAGTTAATGCTATTTGTTTTGCTAAGAATAGTTGTGGCTCCACAAATAACAGACTACATTTTTTTAAAGATTGGAAAAGTTTGTAGAGATAGTGTTCAACCCTCTTAAATGTAAAAAAAGACAGGGAATCTGATATGCAAAGGGGAGAGAACTTCTCCAAGTTCACATAGCAAGGGAAAGAGCCAAGACATGAGTACCTATATTTTCTGATATAAAGTGTGTTTTTATCACAGAAACCTGTATTATGCCTATATATATTTAAAACATATATGAATAAATGTATTCCATCAGATTGTCGGTATTGTATAGTGCATGTGATAAATTTAATATTTACAGTTAAATTGGTAATAGCCTTTATCATTTTTACATGTAAAATACTTTTTCTTTCTGCTAAATAGTTCAAGTAGTTTCTGAGGGTTGGATAAGTATTAATCAGGGAATTAATACTTATATTAATTATAATAAGGAAATTAACTATTAATCTAATAATTAGTGGGGAATAGGAAAGTGGACAGATACAAATAGAATACAAATTCAACCCAAGCCCTGGTTGCTGTGGCTCAGTTGTTTGGGCATCCTCGCACAAAGCAGAAGGTCACCACTTTGATTCTTGGTAAGGGCACATGCCTGGGTTGAGGGTTTGGTCCTCCACCAGGCATGTGCGAGAGACGTGAGGGACAACTAATTGATGTTTCTCTCTCACATTGATGTTTCCTTTCTTCTCTTTCTCCCTCCCTTCCCTTCTCTTAAATAAATAAATAAATAAATAAACATATACTTAATGACACATCTACATCCAGACATAACTCTTGCTGTTAACAACATTGTTAATTCAATTCCAATTTACTGTCCTGCCTCAGTTATTGTTTTCCCTAAAACAGATTGCTAAAATCATCAAACAACTTCTTTTTATCTATCTGTAGCCCCATGTATTGGCTTTCTCTTGTTGCTGTAACCGATAATAATAAACTCAGTGCTTAAAACAACACAGATTTATTATATTACCGTTCTGGAGTTCACTGGGCTAAAGTCAAAGTATTGTCTGGGCTGTGGCCCTTTCTGGAGACCAAAGGATAATCTGTTTCCTTGCCTTTCCCAGCTTCCAGAGTCTACTTGCATTCCTTTGCTCTGCCTCCATCTTCAAAGCAAGCAACAGTGGGTTGAGTTCTTCTGAGATCTCATCACTCGGACAGCTTTTGCTTCCTTCTTCCAATTTTAAAGACCTTTATGATTACATTGAGTCCACCTAATTAATCCAGTATAATCTCTCCATCTCATAATCCTTAATTTAATCCTATCTTTAAAGTCTCTTTTGGTCCCAGGGATTAGGAAGCGCACATCTTTGGAGGGTGGAGAGCATTGTTCTGCCTACTACACCCAAAATCTACCATGCTGTGTTAAGAAAATGGCTGTCTTCCTGTTTTTCCTAAAATTAAAAAAAATTATCTTTCAATTACAATTTACATTCAATATTAATTTATTTTAGTTTCAGGTATACAGCATAATGGTTAGATAATCTTATACTTTATAAGGTGAACCCCTGATATTTCCAGTACCCACCTGGCACCATACATAACTGTTACAATATTATTGGCTATACGAGGTCTTTCCAGAAGGTATACAGTCATGTGATATGAAAAATAGAGACATTATTGAAGAAGATACAATATACAAGAAACACTGTACATAGGACAATGACGCCTCTGTCCCATTCATAGTAGGCACCTTGGGACCTCACACAGTTCTCCCAATCACCATCAGCTGCCCCATCGTATTTTCCTGAATCTCATTGATGATCTGAAATTTCTTCCCTTTCAAAGGTGATTTTAGTTTTAGGAAAAGCCAGAATTTTCTGGGTGCCAAATCTGGGCTGCAGGGAGGTTGAGTCACCTGGGTGATTTGATGCTTCGCCAAATATCTCTGCATGAGATGTGATGCAGGTGCATTGTCATGATGAAGCTGCTAATTGTTAGTTGCCCATAGCTGAATCATCCTAATAGTTTGTGTGGAGGAATGTTCAAACTTAACACAAAATTTGATGCAGATTTGTTGCTCTACTCTCTGTCATTTTCAATATAATGACCACACATTACACATGCTCACTCAATGACATCTACTGCCCCTACTGACTAGTACAGTGAAGTCGTTATTGTTCACGCATGTGCATTCCAGTCCTTTCTCCTTGGCTGCCAGGTTACATTGATGTGGTGCAAACCATTCCCATTATATTAACAATGGCTAGACTTTTTTCAGACAGACATCGTATTCCCTATGCTGTACTACGCATCCCTGTGGCTATTCTGTAACTCTCAATTTGTACTTCTTAACCCCTTCACCTTTTTCATACAGTCCCCCAACTCCCATCCACTCTGTCAACTATCAGTCTGTTTTCGGTTTCTGTGAGTCTGTTTCTATTTTCTTGGTTAATTTATTTTGTTCTTTAGATTCCACATATAAGTGAAAGTATATGGTATTTGTCTTTCTCTGACTGACTCATTTCACATAGCATAATACCGTCTAGGTCCATCATGCTGTTGCAAATGGGAAGATTTCATATTTTTATGACCAAGTAATATGCCATCGTATATATGTACCACAAATTTTTTAACCAAGCAAAATTATTTATTTGAATTTGTTTTATTATTATTATTATTATTTTCAAATACATTTGTCTCTGCCTTCACCCCACCACTTTCCCTTGCCCCCTCCCCCATCCCTCCCTCAATCCTTCCGCTTTGGTTTTGTCCATGAGACCTTGCTACATGTTCCCCTACTCTCCCCTTCCCTTCCTTTTCCCTCATCCCCTCCTCCCTCCATCCCTCTTGTCTCTGTTGATTTCTTTTCCTTCCAGTGTTACTGGTCTTATTTTCCTTGCATCTTTGTATTGTTGGTTAGGTTACACTTATAGGTGACATCATATGGTATTTGTCTTTCGCGCCCTGGCTTATTTCACTTAGAATAATGCTCTCTAGCTCCATCCATGTTTCTTCTTTCTGCTGCGTAGTATTCCACTGTGTAAATATACCATGGTTTTTTGATCCAATCATCTCCTGATGGGCATTTAGGTTGCTTCCAACACTTGGCTATCGTAAATTGTTCTGCTATGAACATTGAGGTGCAGAGGTTCTTTTCAATTGGTGTTTTGTAATTCTTAGGATATAGTCCCAGCAGAGGAATCCCTGGATCAAAAAGCAGTTCCATTTTCAGCTTTTTGAGGAAATTCCACACTGCTTTCCACAATGGCTGCACCAGTCTGCATTCCCACCAACAGCGTACTAGGGTTCCCTTTTCTGCACAGCCTCACTAGCACCTGTTGTTTGTGGATCTGTTAATGATGGCCACTCTGACTGGTATGAGATGGTACCGCATAGTGGTTTTGATCTGCATTTCTCTAATGGCTAGTGATGCTGAGCATCCTTTCAAATGTCTCTGGGCCCTCTCTATTTCTTCCTTGGAAAAGCATCTGCCCAGGTCCTTTACCCATGTTTTGATTGGATCATTTGTCTTCTTGGAGTGGAGTCGAGTGAGTTCTTTATATATTTTGGAGATCAAACCTCTATCTGATGTATCATTAGCAAATATATTTTCCCATACGGTTGGCTCCCTTTTCATTTTGCTGATGTTTTCTTTTGCCGTGCAGAAGCTTCTTATTTTGATGAGGTCTCACTTGTTTATTCTTTCCTTTCTGTCCCTTGCTTTAGGAGACATATCGGTGAAAAAATTGCTGCGTGGGATATCTGAGCTTCCTGCCAATGTTCTCCTCTAGGACTTTTATGGTGTTGCGCCTTATATTTAAGTCTTTTATCCATCTTGAGCTTATTTTTGTGTATGGTGTCAGCTGATGATCCAATTTCAATTTTTTGCATGTGGCCGTCCAACTCTCCCAACACCATTTGTTGAAGAGGCTATTTATTCTCCACTTTATGCTTCTGCCTCCTTTGTCAAGTATTAGATACCCATATACACCTGGGCTTATTTCTGGGCTTTCAATTCTGTTCCACTGGTCTATGGGTCTGCTCTTGTGCCAGTACCAGATTGTTTTGAGTATAGTGGCTTTGTAGTAGAGTTTGATGTCCAGTATTGTGATCCCTCCTACTTTGTGTTTCTTTCTCAAAATTGCTGCAGCTATTCGGGGTCATTTATGGTTCCATATAAATTTTTGAAATGTCTGTTCTATTTCTGTGAAATATGTCATTGGTATCTTAATAGGGATTGCGTTGAATCTATAAATTGCTTTGGGTACTATGGACATTTTGATGATATTAATTCTTCCAATCCATGAACATGGTATAATGTTCCATTTATTTGTGTCATCCTTAATTTCTTTCTTCAATGTTGTATAGTTTTCTGAATACAGGTCTTTTACCTCCTTGGCTAAATTTATTCCAAGGTACTTTATTTTTCTTCTTGCTATATCGAACGGTATTTTTTTTTTCTGATTTCTTCTTCTGTTTCATTGCTGGTGTACAAAAATGCCTTTGATTTCTGTATATTGACTTTGTATCTGCTGTTTTGCCAAATTCACTTATTAGGTTGAGGAGTTTTTTGGGAGAGTCTACAGGGTTTTCTATGTACACTATCATGTCATCTGTGAACAATGATAGTTTTACCTCCTCCTTTCCTATTTGGATGCCTTTTATCTCTTTTTTCTGGTCTGACCGCTGTGGCTAGGACTTCCAATACCATGTTGAAAAGAAGTGATGAAAGCGGACATCCTTGTTGTGTTCCCGATCTTAGTGGGAAAGCTTTCAGTGTTTGCGCTTTGAGTATGATGTTGGTTGTAGGTTTTTCATATATGGCCTTTATTACATTGAGGAATGCCCTTTTTATTCCTATTTTGCTGAGTGTTTTGATCATAAAATGGGGCTGTACCTTATCGAATGCTTTTTCTATATCTATCGAGATGATCATGTGGTTTTTGTCTTTTATTTTTTTTATGTGATGTATTATGTTTATTGACTTACGTATATTGAACCATCCCTGCATGCCTGGGATGAATCCCACTTGATCGTGGTGGATAATCATTTCAATATATTGCTGGATGCGGTTTGCCAATATTTTGTGGAGAATTTTAGCATCTATGTTCATCAGCGAAATTGGCCTGTAGTTTTCTTTCTTTGTAGGGTCTTTATCTGGTTTTGGGATCAAGGTGATGCTGGCCTCATAGAAAGAGTCTGGGAGTCTTCCCTCCTCTTGGATTCTTTGGAATAGTCAGAGAAGGACAGGGGTTAGCTCTTCCTTAAATGTTTTGTAAAATTCTCCTGTGAAACCGTCTGGCCCTGGGCTTCTGTGTGCTGGGAGTTTCTTGATGATTCCTTCAATTTCCCCAGCTGTTATTGGTCTGTTCAAGCTTTCTGTTTCTTCCATGTACCACCAATTTTTTATCTGCCCATCTACTGATGGACACTTGGGCTGCTTCCATGTCTTGGCTCTTGTAAATAATTCAGCAATGAACATGGGGGTGCATTTTTTTTTGAAATTAGTGTTTTGATTTTCTTTGGATATTCCCAGAAGCAGAATCACTGTGTCATAATGCAATTCCAGATAATGGCTCTTCTATCATTAAAAAAATTGTTTTCTAAAACATTCATCACAAATTCTTAATATAGTGCCCCTCCTATACTCCATCTTTCTTATTAAGAGAATTTCTATCTGTTATGGATGGAATGTATAAGTATACATATAACATATAATATGGAAATTATAGAAATTTTGGAAAATGCAGAAAAGAAATTAAATTACACGTTATTCCACTCTATGTAAGGTAAAACAGTTATTGTGGTTGTATACTTCCTTTCAGCTCTTTTCACCTGCATCTATTTTACATGGTTATCATAATGTAGGTACAATTTTATATTTTTTAATACAAGCTGATGCCATTAATACTTTCCATATTGTTAATCTTCATAATCAACTAATGACAAAACTTTATAAATAAAATTAATCTATGTTCATAGTAGAGAATTTAGAAAATACAGAAAAGTATAAATAAGAAAATATAATATTGTCATTCAAATTTAACTACCTTTTAACATTTAGGTATATTTCACTCAGTCCTTTTTCTCTTTCTGTTTTTGAAAGCAAGATTAGACTCATATCTTATAAGTAGTTATTTTTCATGTTTTCTCTAATATTAACTCAATGTTCATGTTTTCCTTGTTACTATTATATATTTTTCTAAACAGTAAATTTTAAAATAAATTGCATTGCAAAATTAATATGTGGTCATTATTTTTAAAACTTAGAATGTACTTATATAGAGAAAGTTTATATCATTTATAATGCAACCACTCCATTAATATTTTAGTCTCTATTCATAAAAATATATGTATATAATTATTTTTACAAAGTGAGCTCATATTTTAGGTATTATATTACATTTGTATTTTTCACTTACTATGTCAAAGGTGTAGTTCTATGTCCCCATTTCTCTTCAGCTTCACTCTATATGTGACATGCTTATCAAATGTTTTCAACACTTTCTGGAACATAATGAGCTCTCAAATGTAGTTGTCATCAGCCTCGTCATAAGAATTATTTTATTGAACACGTGTATCAAAATTTGTATTAGCATTTTCTTATTTCTAATAATTTTTATGTTGAGACAATCTCAAATTTACAGAAAAACTGTAAATTAATACACACAAGTTTTTAATTTTTTGAACTATTTTAGAGAATAACTTGCTCACAGAATGCCCATTAGCCTCAAATTCTCCAGTGTATATAATTCATGTGAATGAGCTCATTCTCTTTTATAACCTCAATTCAACAATCAAAATAGGGAAATTAACATTAATACATTACTACATTCTAACCAAAGCCAAGATTTTTCCAATTATTTCCAAAGGGTTTTTGATAGCAAAAAGTTCCAGTTCAGAATCATGCATTGAATTTCCTTATAAGGTCTCTCCAGTTTTCTTCCATTTGGTACACTTTCTTAGCCTTTCTGTGACTTTCACTACCTTGGCACTTTTGAAGACTACAGGCCAGTTATTTTGTAGAATATCCCTCAGTTTGGGTTAATTTTAATTATTTGTCATTTCTATATTCAGGTTTTCCTTCTTCAGCAAGAATGTCATAGAAATGATACTGTATTTTTATTGTATCCTATCAGGTGATTCAGGATTTTATTTTGTCTCACATTGATAGTGTTACCTTGATTAAGGTGGTGTTTGTCAGGCTTCTCCACTGTAAAGTTACTTTTTCTTCCCTTTCCAATTAATGGCATTCCTCAGTGGGACGCTGAGCATACATTGAGACTATAAATATCTGTTCCTCATCAAACTTTTATTTATTTTTTAAATTTTTAATGTTACTTTATTACAGTTGTCTCAATTTTTACCCCCTTTGCCCTCCTCTGCCCATCCCATCCCCCGTTCCCACAGTCAATTCCCAAACTGTTGTCCATGTCCATGGGTCATTCATACATGTTCTTTGACTAGTCCCTTCCCCTCCTTTCCATCATTATCCCTCTCATCCATCCCTTCTGGTTGCTGCCAGTCTGTTTCATGTTTCCATATCTCTGGTTCTATTTTGCCTGTGAGTTTGTTTTTGTTCATTAGGTTTCTCTTAAAGGTGAGAAATATTTCATTTGTATCAGCCTGAAGTCATAGGTTCTTATTGTATTAAAAGTGTTATAATCTGTTATTTATTTTGACACCATATTGTTCCAGATTTAGCCAGTAGGAGCCCATTTAAACTGGTTTCTGTGTCCTTTTGACATGTCTACACTCTTTCTTACATTTTGAGTTCATCATTTACTTTCTGCATGCCTTCTTACATTCTGGTCCATCTTGTACTTTCTCTGCCTTAGCCCTGGAATCAGTCATCCTGGATCCTTTTACTGGAGAATACTATCTAGAACCAAAATCTTTGTGCTATGTGTGTACATTGCTATGGGGTTATTGTTTCTCCCAGGTCCTTTCAGTGGACAGAGCTAGGAGATAAGTATATGTGTATAAATAAATATATATATATATATACATATAAGCTTATACACATTTATATTCATATTTCATTTTTAAATGTCAAAATCCATTATAAAATATTAAAAAATTTAAATCCATTATAAAGTCTCAGCAATTAAAACAACATGCCACCAGCACAGAAATAATCAAGTAGATCAATGAAATAAAATGAGCATTCTAAAGACAAATGTGTATATCTGTCTAACCATGTAATATATGATTAAATTGATACTTCAAATCAATGGAGAAAATAAGGCTTATTCAACATATAAGGTGCATGGACCCCTATTACTTGAAATAAAACAAATATAGAGCCCTATTTCACACATTATACAAAAAATATTCAGGTGAGTTAAACATCAATATGTAAAATCTAAGGAATTTTAGGAGAAAATACAAACTAATATTTTTCTTACCCTGAAGTAAAATATTCAAACCCAGAAGCTATAAAGTAATATATTGACATTATGACTATATTAAACATTTAAGACTATATAGTAATATACATATAGAAAATTTAAGGGACAAACTATATTTCGATATCTTTATATATTGAAAACCTTGAGTTCCCACAAATACTTCACATTCTAATTCAGCACTAGAGAGCTCATTCTAGTTTTCTACCTTTCTGTGTTTTCATCTCTTAAACTCTAAGAACCATCTCTCCCATTATTTGACCAATGCCCCCATATGTAGCCAATACTCTGTCAATGCACCCATGCCCTCTCCGAAAGTGCTGGCCTCCGACAATTCTTGCCTGTCTGTGGTTGCTGTACCCTTGCATGAAAATCCTCCTCATTTTGTTTGGGCATCAACTGACCATGCCAGACCTTCACTGATGTTGCCTTCCTGCAGCAACACCTTCCACACCTTCTGAAGCCTCACACACGGTCTCCAGCATACTCTCCTTCCCTTGTCCCCACAACAGGATGCCTGCTTTACTGAGAATGGTTTTCAGACTAAACTGTTCAGGAAAAGGAAAGGAATGAATTTTCTCTATATTTTGACTTTTGAGTTACTGTCACTTTTGTCCTTATATACATGATTCTTTAATGATTACTATGCTTGTGTGGGATATTTACTTAGCTCACATATTTTTTGTTGTTATTCTTATAAACAAGTAGTGTTTTCATGTAGTTAACATCCACATTTTCTTCATTATATTTTATAGTATTTTTGCTTGTCATGTTGAATACTTTTCTTCAGATTAATACTAATTAGCTTATTGGTTTATTATTACTGCTGATTGATTCTTAATTATGTTAAGAAATAAGCTGTCAGAAAATGAGGCAGTTGGGAGTAAGATGATTTTTCACATAATTATAGTATAATTTGTAGAATCACTACTTTCTCATAATAATCATTTTTGAATGGAGATAATTTAAAAACCTCTCACATAGCAAACTCTTCCTGTTTTTTTAAGGTTCAAAAAGTCTGATTTCCTTAGCATGGATAGAAAGCCCTTTTTATTGGACTCCCAGACTACTATTCTGGCTATACTTTCTGCCACTTCTCATTTTGGTAACCTGTGTTGTTGCTGTAACCATATTGTTTGTCTTTCCCCCAAAATATGGCACACTCTTTCAAATTTCTGTGATAGCATTGGATTATCAAACAGGTAGATTAAGTGCATGCTGGGAGCATCAAATGATGAAGAGAAAGAGTGTTTGATATTCCCTGAGCATCAGATTTGCTCTCATCAAAGAAATTAGATCTTTGTTGGATTTCCTTGCCCTAATTTACAGTGTAGAGTTATTTATATTTTTAAATATGTATAAGGATAAATGTAAAAATACAATACACAAAAGGAAATACAATAGTATTTTCTGTGATTAAGATCTCTCAAGGTTTATTCAGGCCCTCTGTGCCTTTGCTCTTGCCAGATCTGTGACCTCTGCTTCCTGCTGCCGACAAAATTACATGATAATTTCATCCCACAGCATTTGATCGCACATCTGTCATATCACTTAGCACATTGTGTAATAATTTCTTTTTTAATAGCCTCCCCGACTAGCCTATGAAGTCCATGAGGAAAATGATGTGTTTCTATCTAGCCATCTATTTCCTACATCTAACCCAGTGACTTACGCAAAGTACAGACTCATTAAGTGTTGTCAAATTGAATAATTTATTGCCCTGTTTATAGATGCAGATAGTGGCCCTTGTAGGAGAGATTAAATTCTCTCTCTGAAACAGTTGGACATCATATTCAATATCATCTACCAGGATAGAACTTGACATGTCCTAGTAGTCCCATTTTGTTAATCCATACATCAAACTGTTCAGGGAATAGGCAGTGCTCAGAAATAAGAAACCTGAAAACTCCATAAGATTCTTATGCCACAAGGTGGTTTACTGGTGGGTTTTTCTGCTAGCTGGCCTTGTATTCTAACAGCCAGGATACATCTTTAGATTTTATAGATTTATTTTTATATATGTGTTCATTCAGTTGCATTCGTTATTTAAAAAGCAAAGAACATTTTCAGTTAAAAGCAGAGATCAGGCATTTCCTCATCTGTTCATTAGAGGCAGTTTCAGGGGGAAAATAATTTCAAAATTATATTTTTGAATGGATTTCACATGGCCATTGTCTCTATCAATGCCTAGATATCATTTATCTATGGTCTGTAGCAGTCAGAATGACTTAATTTGTTCCTGTCCTAAGGTGACTGACAGTTCTCCCCTAGACTACAAAATGAGTCCAAAGGTCATCTTTTGAGCCGGGAGCCATCTGAGTAGAATGTCTACATGCCAATTAGCACATGAAAGCTGGTTTGTTATGAGCATTGTCACAGGTCTGAAATGAAATAAGAAAAACAATAATTTAGTGATTTTTTTTCCTGCCAGAAAGAGAAGTCTATTGACTATATAGAACCATCTTTTATTCTGATATTGTCCTTTACTTTTTGGTTGTTAAAATGTCCTTTTACCCTTTCTTTAATGAAATGATGATGATAAGGGATTGTGTACCTTATTATCTGAAAGTCTTAGGCAAGATATGTTTCAGAATTTAGGTTCTTTTTGGATGTTAGGTAATAAAGTGCCTGTAATCAATATTAAATAACAGTGTCAGCAGGGGCTGAGTGGACATCCCATAGTAAGTTACAGTAATATTTCTGCAATGAAATGTAAGAATATTTATACTAAGTAAGATAGAATAAGCCTGTGGATACCCTCACATTTGTTCAGGTCCAGTTTCCTGCTAGATGAGTTCAGGTCAGTTCGGATTGTGCTGCCAAATGAGTTCTAGGCAAGAAGGAAAGAAGCCCATTTGATTTGCAATTATTTGGATTGTGAAATTGTGGAGAAAGGGTTATGGTCTTATAATTGCCTTTTAAAATACTCTTCCTTTGCAAAATAAAGTTGGCTACACTTTGTAGAACCTCAAGATGTTTTTGAAATTTCACTGGTCCACAAAATCCCAAGAGCATGAGAAAACACCCCCTTTGAAAGCTGTTGAAGTGAATATAACAACTCATCCCTAGCAAATGATAATGTAGTTTTTGAATGTTGCAAAATTTCTCAAGTATATTTTTAATTAAAGTAAGTTGAAATTAATTTTATCTTGTAGCAATTTTAGGAAATTAGAGGAGGAGAGGAGGTTGCAGC
This sequence comes from Pteronotus mesoamericanus, assembly GCF_021234165.1. Lineage (NCBI taxonomy): Eukaryota > Metazoa > Chordata > Mammalia > Chiroptera > Mormoopidae > Pteronotus > Pteronotus mesoamericanus. The sequence goes on from NW_026555203.1 coordinate 1,954,928, forward strand.
AGAAAACCACCCCCAATTCCCAGTGTTAGCTTGGGATTCTCTGGCAGGGATTGATTTTCAGCTGAAAGAGCCTCTGGTATGCATTCATTTGGCCAAATAGATAAGTGAACTTTATTTCCCCCCCCCCCCCCCCCCCCCGCGCTATTTTTTCTTTTCCTTTCCCTTCCCTCTCCCTCCCCCCCCCCCCCCTCCCTCCCTCTTTTCTTTTTTCTTTTCCTTTCCTTTTTTGTTGTTTTCTTTTTTTTTTTTTTTTTTCTTTTTTTTTTTGTTTTTGTTTTGATAATATTTGTTTTGTTTTGGTTTTTGCTTTTTTTTCTTTGCGTTTTGTTTTCCTTTTCCCCCTGTTTTTAGATAAGTGAACTTTAGACCCTGAAGGTAGCTCTGTATTGGGGAAGGGCTACAGCAAATAGCTATGTGAACCTAACTTAACTGATTAATTGTTGGCATTTGTAGGTTATGTTCCTAATGATCAGGTGGGACTAACAATTTCCATCTTACAAGTTTAAAATGAATTCGCAGCTATGGAAGCCCTTGGATAATATTGACCACCTTACCATGTAAAATCATTATTTTGTGGAAAAATTTCCTACCGTATATTTATTGTATATCATTGCCCAATCTGGCTTCCTGTTGGAAATTTGGTGTGATCTCTTTATTCTACACAGTCTTTTATGGTTCTCTTCTCCAGAATCCTAGCAGGATATATAAGTAAGAAGTCTAATAGGTTTTGCATTCAAAATTTTGTGGAAGCAAGTTTACCTAATTATAACCTTATAAGTAGATATGTGTTGGTGGCATAAATCTACATGTATTTTATGTAGTATGTAATAGAATCAGATCAACACAGTCACATAATTCTAATCCTAGCAAGTTCTGTCCAGAATGCAGACTTGTAAACAAGTATTGTACCTAACTGTGCTGTAGTTCTGTTCTTGCTTGCTTACAAACAGTATTTCTCTGTTAAACAATGTGCCAGTTGTTGATTTATTGACCCTCAGGTTCAATTCACCCTTTTGCTTGCTATGTGAACACGGATCTGAGGCCTGTAAATATTTGTTTCCTTGACTGCTTGGCATGGAAGTTTTGTCAATAAGAGGGTGCCAGGGCCCTGGCCAGGTGGCTCCATTGGTTGGAGCATTGTTTCATACACCAAAAGATTGCAGGTTCGATCCCCAATCAGGGCACATAATTGGGTTGTGGGTTTGATCCCTGGTTGGTGTACATACAGGGGCAGCTTATCAGTGCTTTGCTCTCTCTCCCTTCCTCTCTCTTTAAAAACAATAAACATATCCTCAGGGCATGATTTTTTTTTTTTAAAGAGGGCATGGAAAGACAGATTAGGAGGAGAGGGTTTTGCTTCCTGGTTCCTGCAACTCCTGCATCTTCTCTAAGTGCTCAGCTTCTTCACCCAGTTGTCAGTAGCTTTTCCTATTGGCCCCTTAGTTTTATGGCTTACCAGTGCTTCTGGTGAGACACTTTCCAGAGGACGCATTTCAGTATGCTCCAAATGGTAGGCTCATCTTTGGAATTTCTGGAAAATTCCAAAGGTGAGCACCACAGGTAATTCTCTGCCCTTCAATTAGCTGTGCCCCCTTCAAATAAGGTCAGGATCTCATCCGTGGGTAAGTGAGGCATACTTCTTTGAACCCTAAAACACTCTATCTTAGCCCTGGAAGAGGGATCTTTTCCCAAAATTTCCCTTCTCAGCTCTAAGAATAGTTTTTTTCTGATATCTGTGATTCCTGTATTCTGTAGAGTTCCCTTTACTTATTACTAGCCAATTCCTTACCACCCCTATACCCTGTTATTCCAATCCCCTGTTATAGCTAATAATTTCTTCTGTGAAACTCTCCCAGTTCAAATTACTGTTTGGTTTCTCTTTTCTGATTAGATCTAGAGAGAAGTGACCAGTTAAAGGTCCCTATGATACCATTGTGCTTGTAGCTAAAAAAAAAAACAAAAAAAAAGAACAAAAAAAAACCAAAAAACAAAAAATAAATATTCTTTAGGGAAATGTCTTACAATACCATAAGGTTGAAATGTTTTTCTTCCCATGGAGTGTTTGTGTACCTGTGTATTTGTCTCTTCTGTCCCTCTATGTCTCCCACCATTGATGTTAGTTGTTACTCTTTTCCTCCTGTTCTCTTCTTTTTTGCCTTTATAGACTTTGATTGTAATCCCAGCTTTGACTTTAGCAAGCTATCACTTTACTCTCTGAGTATCAATTTCATTCTTGGTGAGAGAGAGATAATGAAAGACCATAAATTAATGAAATCCATGACATGAAAGTGTTTTGTAATTAGTAGGGCATCATACAAAAGAAAGATAATATTTCTTGTATTTATTAAATTGTTTTCTCTTCCATGCTTTTAATTTTTAAGTTACATTATATATTAAAAGCTTTAAGGAGCCTTTAGGGGTGTTTACAACCTAATTAAACAGATACATAAATATACAGAGAAGGGCAAAAGTAGATTTACAGTTGTGAGTACATGAAGCAGAGTTTATCCTTGTATTACTATTTATTAATTTTTGTATTATTTCCTATATGAACAACTCTAAACCTACCTTTACCCCATCCTGTATATAATTTGTAGGTGAAATAGAATGTGTTGGGTGCTGAAAATGGGAGAAAATAGGATATGGGAGCCTGGACAACTATAATTTAACTGTGGCCTGAGGATTTGTGGTTTAGTTCCAAGGAACGCCACCTGATCTTGAAGGATCTAAGCTGCCACTTGTTAAATTGCTGTGACACAAATGGGCCTTGTGTTAGGAACTTTAAATATATTATCATATTTAACCTTTACATTTATTCTTATATTCTTTAATTATTTATTATGAATTAGACTTATTTTCAAAATATTTTCCTCGGGGGCAGAGTTACAGAGTTTTGTTAACTTATTTTGTTTAATTGAAAACCTCCTGTGTTTCAATTACATTTGTGAGTAGTCAGTGGCAGTAAAAGTCTTCAAGATAGAAAATCTTAATTTTTATGCAGCTTTTTATATATTCTGGTTTTGTATATATCCATGGATACTTGCATTTGAACAATTGGTTAAATGCTTTTACCTTAGAACAAGTATAGATAGAAAGATTCTCTACAATAATCTCTATATTGAAAAAGGGTATGATTTGTTATTAAAAATTATTCTCTCTTGTTTGCCTGGAGATCGTGTCAGTGGGTATAGAACAGTCTAGGACATGACATGGTTGACTACAGGAAGTAATGTGGTATGCTATTTAAACTAGAGATGGGTGCTCTTTGAATACAAAGCATTCTATCAAATTACAGGATAAGTGCATCTCCCAGTGGAAGATGTTGCAAAGTGCAAGTGGCTCTGAGTCCTGAAAGCATTTGTCTTCACAGGTTGGATTCTATGAGATGTCTACCAAAGACAATTCTCCTCTCTTAGAAGTCAAGAGGTATAAGTCTTCATATTTATTAGAAACCCCTTCTTCAGTTTTGAATTCCGTTGTGATGAACTGTGCACTCTTTCTTTGTCAGTCTGCTAACAAGGTGAAATATTCTTGTTTGTTTAGCAAACAAAATATGTGAGCATAGCATGTACAGGTTTAAGAAATAGTTCCTACTACATCGGTGTTTTCTGAAGCATGGTGAGCACGCTACTGGCAGTATGCAGACTGCTGGCAGTATACAAGTTTATACTTTAAATTTGAATTGTTTTGTTATTTCAAATCTTAATGCTTACTAGAAAAAAAAGCCTGGTGTATCACACTTGTGATTTCATAGATATTGCTGAAGTCAAGACTAGAACAGGTAACACCTCATTTGAATTACTGGTCATTGCTCAGATATGCCTGAAAATTCATGGCTGCAATCTTTTAAGGTATAGAGCAAAATTTTACATCGTGAAAATGGTAATTTTTAAATATACAAAGTGCTTATAGTATATGTAATTGTGAATTTAAATCAGGCTTGTGCTCTATTTTTTTCTGTTTTGTTGAACTAACACAGATCTGTGGATAAAATGGAATTTTTAAAATGTAAAGGTGCCAGGCTATGATGGAAACGCTAATACTAAGGTATGATTTTGATGAAATCAGTCATGTATCTTCAGAATTGAAGACCTAACTTAGTAATTGCCTGAACCACGTGCTATTGATGTAAAAGGGCCAACTGCAAAGAAAACTATCACACAAATATGATGCAAATTATTTGAAATTTGTATTTTCTTTTTTTTTCCTTCTTTTTTTAAAATTTTTTTTATTTACTTTTTAAATACATTTGTCTCTGCCTCCCCCCCACCTCTTTCCCTTGCCCCCTCCCACCTTCCCACCCTCAGCTCTTCCCCTTTGGTTTTGTCCATGAGTCCTTGCTATATGTTCCTTGACTTTCCCCTTCCCTTCCCCTTCCCTGCCCCCCCCCCTTCTCTCGTCTCTGTTGATTTCTTTTCCTTTCAATGTTGCTGGTCATATTTTCCCTGGATCTTTGCGTTGTTTGTTAGGTTCCGCTTATAGGTGAGATCATATGGTATTTGTCTTTCACCCCCTGGCTTATTTCGCTTAGCATGATGCTCTCCAGTTCCATCCATGCTGTTCCAAAGTTTAGTACTTCTTTTTTTCTTTCTGCTGCGTAGTACTCCATTGTGTATATGTACCATAATTTTTTGATCCAATCATCTACTAATGGGCATTTAGGTTGCTTCCAAGACTTGGCTATTGTAAATTGTGCTGCTATGAACATTGGGGTGCATAGGTTCTTTTGTATTGGCGTTTTGGTGTTCTCAGGGTATAGTCCCAGCAGGGGAATCGCTGGATCAAAAAGCAGTTCCATTTTCAGCTTTCTGAGGAAATTCCACACTGCTTTCCATAGTGGCTGCACCAGTCTGCATTCCCACCAACAGTGGACTAGGGTTCCCTTTTCTCCACAGCCTCGCCAGCACCTGTTGTTTGTGGATCTGTTTATGATGGCCATTCTGACCGGTGTGAGGTGGTACCTCATGGTGGTTTTGATCTGCATTTCTCTGATGGCTAGTGATGCTGAGCATCCTTTCAAATGCCTGTGGGCCCTCTGTATCTCCTCCTTAGAAAAGCATCTGCCCAGGTCCTTTGCCCATTTTTTGATTGGATCGTTTGTCTTCTTGGAGTAGAGTCGAGTGAGTTCTTTATATATCTTGGAGATCAAACCTCTATCTGATGTATCATTGGCAAATACATTTTCCCATAGGGATGAATCCCTTTTCGTTGTGCTGATGTATTCTTTGGTCGTGCAGAAGCTTCTTATTTTGATGAGGTCCCGCTTGTTTATTCTTTCCTTTATGTTCCTTGCTTAAGGAGACATATCGGTGAAAAAATTGCTGCATGGCATATATGAGAGTTTCCTGCCAATAATCTCCTCTAGGACTTTTATGGTGTTGTGACTTATATTTAAGTCTTTTATCCATCTTGAGTTTATTTTTGTGTATGGTGTCAGCTGATGATCCAATTTCAATTTTTTTACATGTAGCCATCCAGCTCTCCCAACACCATTTGTTGAAGAGGCTATTATGGCTCCATTTTATGCTTCTGCCCCCTTTGTCAAATATTAATTGCCCATAGAGACCTGGGCTTATTTCTGGGCTTTCTATTCTGTTCCACTGGTCTATGGCTCTGTTCTTGTGACACTACCAGATTGTTTTGAGTATGGTGGCTTTGTAGTAGAGTTTGATGTCCGGTATTGTCATCCCTCCTACTTTGTGTTTCTTTCTCAAAATTGCTTCAGCTATTTGGGGTCGTTTATGGTTCCATATAAATTTTTGAAATGTCTGTTCTATTTCTGTGATATATGTCATTGGTATTTTAATAGGGATTGCGTTGAATCTATAAATTGCTTTGGGTAGTATGGACATTGTGATGATATTAATTCTTCCAATCCATGAGCACGGTATATGCTTCCATTTATTTGTGTCTTCCTTAATTTTTTTTCAGTGTTGTATAGTTTTCTGCATACAGGTCTTTTATGTCTTTGGTTAAATTTATGTCTGGGTACTTTATTTTTCTTCTTGCTATATCGAATGGTATTTTTTTTTCTGATTTCTTCTTCTTCTATTGCATTGCTGGTGTACAAAAACGCCTTTGATTTCTGAATGTTGAATTTGTATCCTGCTGTTTTGCCAAATTCACTTCTTAGGTTGAGTAGTTTTTTGGGAGAGTCTACAGGGTTTTCTATGTACATTATCATGTCATCTGCAAACAATGATAGCTCTACTTCCTCATTTCCTATTTGGATGCCTTTTTAAAAAAATTAATTTATTTTTCTCAACTACATTTGTGTGTGCCTTCCCCCCTCCACTTTCCCTTGCACCCTCCCTCCCTCCCACCATCCCTCAACTCTACCACTTTGATTTTGTCCATGAGTCCTTGCTGTATGTTTCTTGACTTTCCTCCTTCCCTTCTTTTTCTCCCACCTCCCCTCCCTCATTTCCTCTTGTCTCTGTTGGTTTCTTTTATTTCTTTTTCTTGTCTGACTGCTGTACCGAGGACTTCCAATACCATGTTGAAAATATGTGGTGAAAGTGGACATCCTTGTTGTCTTCCCGATCTTAGTGGGAAAGCTTTCAGTTTTTGCCTGGTGAGTATGATGTTGGCTGTAGGTTTTTCATATACGGCCTTTATTACGTTGAGGAATGCCCCATTTATTCCCATTTTGCTGAGTGTTTTGATCATAAATGGGTGCTGTACCTTACGGAATGCTTTTTCTGTATCTCTCGAGATGATCATGAGGTTTTTGTCTTTTCTTTTATTTATGTGATATATTATGTTTATTGACTTGCGTATATTGAAACATCCCTGCATCCCTGGAATGAATCCCATTTGATTGTGGTGGATAATCTTTTTAATGTATTGCTGGATGCGGTTTGCCAACATTTTGTTGAGGATGTTAGCATCTATGTTCATCAGCGAAATTGGCCTGTAGTTTTCTTTCTTTGTAGGGTCTTTATCTGGTTTTGGGATCAAGGTGATGCTGGCCTCATAGAAAGAGTCTGGGAGTCTTCCCACCTCTTGGGTTTTTTGGAATAGTCTGAGAAGGACAGGGGTTAGCTCTTCCTTAAATGTTTTGTAAAATTCTCCTGTGAAACTGTCCGGCCCTGGGCTTTTGTGTGCTGGGAGTTTCTTGATTACTGCTTCAATTTCCCCAGCTGTTATCGGTCTGTTCAAGCTTTCTGTTTCTTCCTCCTTCAGTGTTGGAAGATTATACTCTTCTAGAAATTTGTCCATTTCATCCAGGTTTTCAAATTTCTTGGCATATAATTTTTCATAGTAGTTTCTGACAATCCTTTGTAATCTGTGGTATCAGTTGTTATTTCTCCCCTTTCATTTCTGGTATTATTTATTTGGGTCTTCTCCCTTTTTTTCTTGATGAGTCTGCTTAAAGGCTTGTCAATTTTATTTCTCTTTTCAAAGAACTAGCTCCTGGATTGGTTGATCCTTTGAGTTGTTTTTTCGTCTCTATGTCATTCAGTTCTGCTCTAATCTTGACTATTTCCTTCCTTCTCCTTGCTCTGGGATTTATTTGTTGTTGTTTCTCCAGTTCTTGAAATTGTAGTGTTAGGTCTTTTATTTGTAATGTTTCTATCCTTTTTAGGTAGTCCTGTATTGCTATGAACTTCCCTCTCAGGACCGCCTTTGCTGTGTCCCATAGGTTTTGGACTGTTGTCTGTTCATTTTCATTTGTTTCCAGAAACTTTTTGATTTCTTTTCTTATCTCATTATAGACTCATTCATTGTTTAATAGTCTACTGTTCAGTCTCCATGAGTTTGCAAGTTTTTGAAGTTTCTTTTGAGGTTGATTTCCAGTTTCAATCCCTTGTGGTCCGAGAAAGTTTGGTATTATTTCAATTTTCCTGAATTTGCTGAGGTTTGCTTTGTGTCCTATCATCTGTCTATCTTTGAAAAACTTCCATGAGCCTTTGAAAAGAATGTGTATTTTTCTTTTGGGATGTAAGGTTTTATACATGTTATTTAAATACATTTGATTCATTGCGTCATTCAGTTCCACAATATCCTTATTGATGTTTTGTTTGGAAGATCTGTCCATTTTTGACAGTAGGGGGTTGAAATCCCCTATTATCAGTGTGTTGCTGTCTGTATATTCTTTAAAGTCATCTAAGGTTTTCCTTATATTTTTGGGTGCTCGTATATTGGGAGCATATAAGTTTACAATGTTTGTGTCTTCTTGATAGCTTCTTCCTTTAAGTATTATAAAGTGCCCCTCTGGGTCTCTTTTTATGGCCTTTGTTTTGAAATCTATTTTATCTGATATAAGAATTGCAACCCCTGCTTTTTTCTCTTGCCCATTTGCTTGGAATATTTTTTCCATCCGTTTACTTTCAATCTGTGTAGGTCTTTTGCTCTGAGGTGGGTCTCTTGTAGGCAGCATATGTGTGGGTCTTGTTTCTTAATCATTCAGCTATCCTGTGTCTTTTGATTGGGGCATTTAGTCCATATGCATTGAGAGTTATTATTGATAGAAACTCTTTCATTATTTCCCTTTGTACCTGTGTTTTTCTCCTTCTCACTCTTTTCCTTCATCTTCTTAAACCAGTCCCTTTAGCATATCTTGTAGTGCTTGTCTGGTGGAGACATATTTGTGTAGCCTTCTTTTGTCTGGGAAACTTCTTATTTCCCCTTCTATTTTGATTGAGAGCCTTGTCGGGTAGAGAAGTCTTGTTGTAGGCACTTGCTTTTCATTACTTGGATTATTTCTTGTGATTCCCTTCTGGCTTGCAGGATTTCTGTTGAGAAGTCAGCTGCTAGCTATATCGGGACTCCCTTGTATGTTACTCCCTGTTTCTCCCTTGCTGCCTTTCGGATTCTCTGTCTTTGATATTCGCTATTTTAATGATGATGTGTCTTGTAGTGGGTCTCATTAAGTTCCTCTTCAATGGGGCCCTCTGTGCTTTACCCGTGAGACCTTTTCTTTCCTTATATTGGGGAAATTTTCCATCATTACTTTTTCAAACATGTTTTCTATCCCTTGCTCTTCTTCTTCTCCTTCCGGTATCCCTATTATGTGGATATTATTGCTTTCAGGTTGTCCTGCATTTCCCTCAATGCCTCCTCATTCTTTTTGAATCCTTTTTCCATTCCTTGTTTTTTCTGGGGACTGTTTTCTCCGTTATCCCCCATCTCACTGATTCGATCCTCGGCTTCATCTAGCCTGCTTTTGATTCCTTCTACTGTGTTCTTCAATTCAGAAATGGTATTCTTCATTTCCTCTCATGTCTTCTTGATAGTTTCCATGTCCTTTTCCAGGCTGATATAGTTTGCTGTAAGATCCTGATAGTTTCTCTGCAGTTTCTCATAGTTCTCTTTGAGCTGGCTGAGCTCGTTGAGCTTCCTTAGAACCATTGTTTTGAATTCAGTATCTGATAGTTTCCTTGCCTCTATTTCATTTAGCTACCTCTGTGGAGATTCCTCCTTTCCCCTCATTTAGGGGGAACTTCTTTTCCTTCCTATTATTTGTGAGAGTCTTTTTTTTTTTCTTTGATTCTGCTTCAATTGATCTGTCTAGATTTCCTGACTTTGTGGATTAAACTTCTATGGTAGTAGGTGGGTGTTTTTATTTATTTTTTTCTTTTCTGTTCTTTCTGAGTCTGCCTGTGATGATTTCAGTTGTTGACCCTGTCTGACCTTGGGTCATTTGTTTGAGCCTTCCAGGAATCTGCTGTCTGTGTCTGTCTCCTGTAGTTGTCAATCTGGCCACTCTGTCCACATCCGTCAGGCTTAGGCACCACAGGGCAGAGCAGTGCCTCCTCATGTCAGGACTCTCTTGTCCTTACAGGTTGCTGTCACTCAGGGGAGTGGTCCTCCTGATCAAGATGGGGAATGTGGACTGGGGAAGAAGTCAGCACTGGGATCCCCCTCCCTGGTTACTGCCTTAGTTCTCTTCCCAAAGCCTCCACCTCTAGTCTTTAGTCAAGAGTCTCTAGGCATCTCTGTGTCCCCTTTAGCCTGGGATCTTTTATCTCTGCAGACAGCTCTGCACTCAGCACCAAGGCCAGCATGCAACTCCTGTCCTGGGCAGACTGTCCTGAGGGCAGGGCTATTATTTCCTTTCTTGCTGCTGCCTCTTTGGGGTGTGGTCTGCCTGCCCAAAATGGAGTTTATGGAAAGGGGAAGGAGTTGGCTCTGGGACTCCCTGGTTACTTCTCCAGTTCTTTCTCCAGTGCCTGTGTCTCCAGTTGCTCCTTGAGGGTCTCCGGGCCGCTCTGTGAACCCTTTGTCCAGGGATCCACTGTTTCTGTGGACCACGTTGTACTCATGTGCCAGCCTACTTGTGCACGCAGTGGCCCACTCATGCTTGCCTTGCACTAGGTGATTTACAGCTGTCTATTGTGTACTTTCCCACTTCTGCCTCTTTGGGGTGTGCCTTGCCTGCATATAATGGAGACTACGGAGTGGGGAAGGAGTTGGCTCCGGGAATCCCCCGGCTGCTCCTCCAGTTCTTTCCCCAATGCCTACATCTGCAGTCTCTCCTCAAAGGTCCCTAGGCAGCTCTGTGTCACCTTTGGCCAGAGATCCTCTATTTTTTCCAGCCACCCTGCACTCAGCACCCCAGCCCATGTGTGTGCAAGCTCTGGGAAGAGCACATAGAAGGCAGGTTAATTGATTCCCTTCTGCCTGAGCGAGACGGCAGCTGCAGAGTGGGAGGTGAGTTATAACCGGACCTCCACCAGCCACCGTCTCAGTTCTCTTCACAAAGTTTCCCTCGCCACTCTTCCCTCAGGCACCAGCCCCCTCTCCTGCCACCTGTACCCAGAGATCAAGGAAGGTGGCTGACACTGCAAATTTATTTTGTTGGCCCTTGAAATGTCTTTTTGCTTCTCCAGCTGCCTGCATCTGGCAGAGAGCACCCCAGGCTTTACAGGGTTGCGTTTTGTCTGTGTATTTTCCTGGTTTCAGCTGCTGTAGTCTAGGGGTCCTGTTTATGATTCAGACCCTGTTCTTTTCAGGGGGATCCAACTGGCTGTTTCAGTGACCCTCTGGTGCTGGTGCTTGTGGGCATCCAGCCCACCCTCTCAAGCCTCCACTGCACTTCTCACCCATTCGGATGTGTGAAAGTTGAATACACCATCTGTTTGCAGCTGCAAGGCTCCTCCCCCTCTATCTTTCCAATGTTTTCCAGGTGATTTCTCCACTATTTATTTGCAATTCCAGTTTGGTCTTGGGAGGAGGTCAGCGTGACTCCCATTCGCTCCTCTGCCATCTTCCCAATTTCAAGCCAGTTAAATTTTAAGATGTGGTTTTTGCCTTAGATACATTCAACATAATAAAAGACATAGGTCACATCTATAAATAATTATACAAAGAAACTGAATGTGTCAAGTGCTAAAACTGAGACCAGATAGACTGAGGTAAAGACTAGTTATATTTTCTCCATTGTGGACTGGAAAAGCGCGACACCAAAGAGGCAGAAGCGGGGCGCACATGAACCAGACTGCCTGCGATTGAAACACAGGCCGCACAAGGGGTGGATCCTTGGCTGAAGGGGTTACAGAACTGCCCAGAGGCCCCTGATGACAGTCTGGAAATGGAGGCATTGGGGAAAGAACGGGAGGAGGAACCAGGGTGTCCCAACTCCTTCTCCTTGCCATAGTCTCCATTGTGCGGGAAGAGGCCACACCCCCAAAGAGCCAAAAGCCGAAAAGCACCCCAAAAACACCCAGTGCAGGTGCACACACTTGTGCCGAGTGACCAGCGAGGGTGGGCGAGCGTGTGTGTGACCCGCGCTGGCTGGCGAACGCTTGTACCCGCAGGCAAGGCCTCCCACAGGTTGGAACCGCCTGCGAGGGAGTGCGCAGAGCGGCAAGGGCAGGCGTAAATTGACCTGCCTGCCCGCGATTCCGGATCAGCCCACAAAATTAGTAGAGCTGCCCAGAGTCCCTGGAGGAGAGACCAAAGACAGGACTAACCGGAGAGTCCTGGAGCTGACTTCCTCCCATTTCCGTAGGCCCCATTTGACGAGGGCAAGCAATGCACCCAAAGAGCCAAAAGTGGGAAAACACACAATAGAAGACCCTAAACTGACCAGTTCCGCGGAGCTTGCAGGCCACAGGGGCCAGATGAGTATGCGAGGCCGCGAATAAGGTCCCTGGTCTGGGGCAAGCACATGCGAGCCCAGGCAGGCGGGGGATCCTGCCGGGCTGGGAACGTGCTCAAGGAGCCCACGTGAGAGTGCAGAGAGATCCCAAAATATAGCCCAGCCTGACCGAAGGGGTCACAGAGCTGCTCCAAGCAGGACTCAGACACAGACATTAGACTCCTGGAAGGCTCAAACAACCCAAGGTCATATAAGGTCAACAACTGACATCATCAGAGGCAGGCCCAGAAAGAAAAGTAAAGGACAAAAATACTTAACAGACTCTCACAAAAATAGGAAGAAAAAGAAGTTCCCCCCAAATGAGTGGAAAAGGGGACTCCACACAGAGACAGCCAAATGAAATAGAGGCAAGGGAACTATCAGATACTGAATTCAAAACAGTGGTTCTAAGGAAGCTCAATGAGCTCAGCCAGCTCAAAGAGAACTATGTGAAATGGCAGGGAAACTATCAGGATCTTACAGCAAACTATATCAGCCTGGAAAAGGACATGGAAACTATCAAGAAGACACCAGAGGATATGAAGAATACCATTTCTGAATTGAAGAACACAGTAGAAGGAATCCAAAGCAGGCTAAATGAAGCCCAGGATCGAATAAGGAAGATAGAGGATAAGGTAGAAAGAATCTCCCAGAAAGAACAAGAAATGGGAAAACAGCTCAAAATGAATGAAGAGGCATTTAGGGAAATGCAGGAAAACCTGAAACGCAATAATATCCGTATAATAGGGATACCAGAAGGAGAACAAGAGGAGCAAGGGATAGAGAACCTCCTCGAAAAAGTAATGATGGAAAATTTCCCTAATTTGAGGAGAGAAAGGCTCTCATGGATCCAGGAGGCACAGAGGACCCCACACAAGAGGGACTCAAAGATGGCCACTCCAAGACACATCATCATTAAAATGGCAAATGTCAAAGACAAAGAGAGAATCCTGAAGGTAGCATGGGAGAAGGAGAAAGTAACATCCAAGGGCGCCCCAATACGCCTAGGAGCTGACTACTCAACAGAAACACTACAAGCCAGAAGGGAATGGCAACAAATATTCCAAGCCATGAAAAGCAAGGGCGTACAGCCAAGGCTGCGCTACCCAGCTAGGCTCTCCATTAAAATGCAAGGGGAAATACGGAGTTTCCCAGACAAGAGAAGACTAAAAGAATACATCTCTACCAAACCAGCCCTCCAAGATATGCTAAGGGGACTGGTTTAAGCAGATGAAGGAAAAGAATGAGAGAGAGAGAGGAACACAGGTACAAAGAGAAAAGATGAGTAAGTTTCTATCAGTAATATCTCTCACTGTGAATGGACTAAATGCCCCAATCAAAAGACACTGGGTAGCTGAATGGATAAGAAAACATGACCCACATATATGCTGCCTACAAGAGACCCACCTCAGAGGAAGAGACCTACACAGATTGAAAGTAAAGGGATGTAAAAAAATAGTCCAAGCAAATGGGCATGAGAAAAAGGCCGTGTTTGTCATACTAGTATCAGACAAAGTAGATTTCCAAACAAAGGCCATAAAGAGAGACCCAGAGGGCACTTTATAATACTTAAAGGAAGAATCTATGAAGAAGACATCAACATTGTAAACTTATATGCTCCCAATATAGGAGCCCCCAATTTTAGAAGGAAATTGTTGGATGACTTCAAAAAAGATATAGACAGGAACACACTGATAGTAGGGGGTTTCAACTCCCCACTGTCAAAAATGGACAGATCTTCCAAACAAAACATTAATAAACGTATTGTGGCGCTCAATGGCACACTGAATCAAAGAGACTTAACTGACATATATAGAACCTTAATCCCAAAGAAGAAAGATACACATTGTTTTCAAATTCTCATGTCAGTTTTTCAAAGAGAGACCACATGATAGGACACACAGCAAACCTCAGCAAATTCAGGAAACTTGAAATAATAACAAACTTTTTCTCAGACCACAAGGGATTGAAATTGGAAATCAACCTCAAAGAGAAACTTCAAAAACTGACAACCTCATGGAGACTGAACAGTAGACTATCAAACAATGAATGGGACAATAATTAGACAAGAGAAGAAATCAAAAAATTTCTGGAAACAAATGAAAATGAACAGACAACAGTCCAAAACCTATGGGACACAGCAAAGGCAGCCCTGAGAGGGAAGTTCATAGCAATACAGGCTTACCTAAAAAAGAGAAACATTTCAAATAAAAGACCTAACACTACAACTTGAAGAACTGGAGAAACAACAACAAATAAATCCCAGAGCAAGGATAAGGGAGGAAATAGTCAAGATTAGAGCAGAACTGAATGACATAGAGACAAAAAGAACAATTCAGAGGATCCACCAATCCAGAAGCTGGTTCTTTGAAAAGATAAATGAAATTGACAAGCCTTTAAGGAGGCTCATCAAGAAAAAAGGGGAGAGGACCCAAATTAATAATATCAGAAATGAAAGAGGAGAAATAACAACTGATACCACAGAAATACAAAGGATTGTCAGAAACTACCATGAACAAATATATGCCAAGAAATTTGAAAATCTTGATGAAATGGACAAATTTTTAGAAAAGTATAATCTTCCAACACTGAAGGAGGAAGAAACAGAAAGGTTGAACAGACCAATAACAGCTGGGGAAATTGAAGCAGTAATCAAGAAACTCCCAGCACACAAAAGCCCAGGGCCGGATGGTTTCATAGGAGAATTTTACAAAACATTTAAGGAAGAGCTAACCCCTGTCCTTCTCTGACTATTCCAAAAAACCCAAGAGGAGGGAAGACTCCCAGACTCTTTTTATGAGGCCAGCATCACCCTGATCCCAAACCCAGATAAAGACCCTACAAAGAAAGAAAACTACAGGCCAATTTCGCTGATGAACATAGATGCTAACATCCTCAAGACAATATTGGCCAACCGCATCCAGCAATACATTCAACAGATTATCCACCACGAACAAGTGGGATCCATCCCAGGCATGCAGGGATGGTTCAATATAAGCAAATCAGTAAACGTGATATTTCACATAAATAAAAGACAAAAACCACATGATCATCTTGATAGGTGCAGAAAAAGCATTCCGTAAGGTACAGCACCCATTTGTGATCAAAACACTCAGCAAAATGGGAATAAATGGGGCATTCCTCAACATAATAAAGGCCATATATGAAAAACCTACAGCCAATCTGATGCTCAACGGGCAAAAACTGAAAGCTTTCCCACTAAGATCGGGAACACGACAAGGATGTCCGCTCTCACCGCTTCTTTTCAACATCGTAATGGAAGTCCTAGCCACAGCGGTCAGACAAGAGAAAGAGATAAAAGGCATCCAAATAGGAAAGGTGGAAGTAAAGCTATCATTGTTTGCAGATGACATGATAGTGTACATAGAGAACCCTGTAGACTCTCCCAAAAAACTCCTCAACCTAATAAGTGAATTTGGCAAAACAGCAGGATGCAAAGTCAACATTCAGAAATCAAAGGCATTTTTGTACACCAGCAATGCAATAGAAGAAGAAGAAATCAGAAAAAAAATACCATTCGATATAGCAAGAAGAAAAATAAAGTACCTAGGCATAAATTTAACAAAAGACATAAAAGACCTGTATGCAGAAAACTATACAACATTGAAGAAAGAAATGAAGGAAGACACAAATAAATGGAAGCATATACCGTGCTCATGGATTGGAAGAATTAATATCATCAAAATGTCCATTCTACCCAAAGCAATTTATAGATTCAACGCAATCCCTATTAAGATACCAATGACATATTTCACAGAAATAGAACAGACATTTCAAAAATTTATATGAAACCATAAATGACCCCGAATAGCTGAAGCAATTTTGAGAAAGAAACACAAAGTAGGAGGGATTACAATACCGGACATCAAACTCTACTACAAAGCCACTATACTCAAAACAATCTGGTAGTGTCACAAGAACAGACCCACAGACTAGTGGGACAGAATAGAAAGCCCAGAAATAAGCCCAGGTCTCTATGGGCAATTAATAGTTCACAAAGGGTGCAGAAGCATAAAATGGAGCCATAATAGCCTCTTCAACAAATGGTGTTGGGAGAGCTGGATGGCTACATGCAAAAAATTGAAATTGGATCATCACCTGACACCATACACAAAAATAAACTCAAGATGGATAAAAGACTTAAATATAAGTCACAACACCATCAAAGTCCTAGAGGAGAACATTTGCAGGAAACTCTGAGATATCCCATGCAGCAATTTTTTCACCGATATGTCTCCTAAAGCACGGAACAGAAAGGAAAGAATAAACAAGTGGGACCTCATCAAAATAAGAAGCGTCTGCACCTCTAAAGAAAACATCAGAAAAATGAAAAGGGAGCCAACCTTATGAGAAAATATATTTGCTAATGATACATCAGATAGAGGTTTGATCTCTAAAATATATAAAGAACTCACTCGACTCCACTCCAAGAAGACAAAGAATCCAATCAAAAAGTGGGCAAAGGACCTGGGTAGATTCTTTTCCAAGGAGATTCAGAGGGCCCAGAGGCATTTGAAAGGATGCTCAGCATCAGTAGCCATCAGAGAAATGCAGATGAAAACCAGCATGAGGTACCACCTCACACCAGTCAGAGTGGCCATCAGAAACAGATCAACAAACAACAGGTGCTGGTGAGGCTCTGGAGAAAAGGGAACCCTAGTCCACTGTTGGTGGGAATGCAGACTGGTGCAGCCATTGTGGGAAGCAGTGTGGAATTTCCTCAAAAAGCTGAAAATGGAACTGCCTTTTGATCCAGTGATTCCCCTGCTGGGACTATACCCTAGGAACGCCAAAACGCTAATACAAAAGAACCTATGCACCCCAATGTTCATAGCAGCACAATTGACAATAGCCAAGTGTTGGAAACAACCTAAATGCCCATTAGTAGATGATTGGATCAAAAAGTGATGGTACATATACACAATGGAATATACCCAGCAGAAAGAAAAAAAGAACTGCTAAACTTCGGGGCAGCATGGGTGGAACTGGAGAGCATTATGCTAAGCAAAATAAGCCAGAGGGCGAAAGACAAATACCATTCGATCTCACCTATAAGCGGACCGTAACCAACAATACGAAGATGTAAGGAAAATAAGACCAGCAACACTGAAAGGAAAATAAATCAACAGAGACCAGAGGGAAGGTGGGAGGAGGGGCCGGGAAAAGGAAGGGAAGGGGAAAGTCAAGGAACATATAGGAAGGACTCATGGACAAAACCAAAGGGGAAGACCTGGGGGAAGGAAGGAGGAAGGGGGCAAGGGAAAATGGTGGCGGGGAGGCAGACACAAATGTATTTGAAAAAATAAATTAAAATGAAATTTAAAAAAAAGACTAGTTACCTTTTGATTTACTGGTACCATTGAAGAAAATACTAGAATATAGTGGGAGAAAATGAACTAAGCAATTTGCTTTTGACATTGGGAACAGAAGTAATTAATAAATGCCACAGACAGTGTATTCAAGTTCCATATGCTGTGGCCCCTTCTGCTTCTACCTTTTGCCCTCTCAGTACTTGCCAGTCATCCTGGCCTCCCCCCTGCACAACAACCTCACATTAAAGATAGTGCAATAGAAGACTTAAGCAGTGGAGTGTTGAACTACAGTACTTGGGATCAAATTCCAGTTTTGATATTTACCCATTGTCTAACGTTAGTCAAGCCACTTGATTTTTCCATGCCTTCGGTTTCTCTTTTGTAAAATGGGGATATTAATAATACCTATATTATAAAGTCATAGTAAAGATTAAATATGTCAAATGATTAAATAGGTAAAGCTTTTATAACACTGCTTAGTTCATGATACATGATCAAAAAATGTTCACCATTATCATCATCTCCTGTTAGTAAGTCCTATCCATTCTGTCTCTGAAAAATCTTTTTGAATGTCTCCCACTTCTACTGCTTTAGTTTAAGACTTTATGTTGTCACAACTGCAATTGTGCCTTAACTAGTTTTGCCTCTCCTCCTTCCCTCCATCCCCTCTGTCTCATCTGTCTCACTTGATGGCCTGACACTTTCCTGCTTATTATTAAACGCTCAACTCAGGTGTCATCTCTGTGAACCTTTCCTTGATTCCCTGTCCTAGCCCAGTTAAGGCTCTGCATGTGCATGAATATCACCTTGAGAATACCTCCACTATAGAGCATCTCAGATGGTATTGTAACTCTACTTGGTATTCCCTAGACTGTGACCACTTTGAGGGGTAGGGAACTGGACTTACTCAGGTTTCAACTTCCAGCCTAAACACAATGCTTGTTGCAAAGTACTTGCTTATTAATTGGGTGTATGAAAGAATGGCCTCTTTCTATAGAAAGTTAGCTTACAGTGTTCATTTTGTAAGTTGAGGTTAGCACACATAAAGCTAAATAAAAACAATGTGTGGTAAGTGCTATAAGAGGTTAGAAAAGCTGGCATTTAGTGAGTTTTAGAGAAATCAAATTAGGTTTCAAAAAGGTGGAGCTTGACTTGGAATTTAAAAACACTTGTGTGAACAGAGGAGTAGCCACAATCTAGGCAAGGGGAATGTTTTATGAGTTGAATTGGATGATGACAAAATAAAAGTGCCTAGCATCTACAAAACAGAGAAGAGACTAGCTTAACTAGGATGTGTTTGGTGAGGGGAAGGCTGGGAGCTGGAATGTGGGTGTGTATGAGGAGGATGTATATGTTGAAAAGTATAGGTAGTTCCCAAAGTAATAATAAGTATTCTGAAGGTTGGTTTACAAATCATTTGTTCAGACATGACACACTATATACAGGATGGTGAGGTTTTGGGTTATGCACAAATACAGTATTGTATTTAACCTACTAACTAACTGATATATCCATGGGCTGTATTAGCTTGAGCTCCAGGGAGCAGGGGGTTAGAAAAGGCATGGTGGATTCTGGGCTAGAAGACACTAAGTGGTAGAAGTTGAACTTTGTTTTTCTCCTATGACCTTTCTGCACCATTTTCTGCATTACAGTTTACTTTCTCTATCTCTAGATGTAGTTTCTTTATCCCCCAACACTGCTCTCAACTTCCTTCAAACAGCACTGCACCCAAGGTTATAGGGATTCCAAAACCCAGGTTCTCACCACCAGCCTTCCCCATTCCCTGAGGGTAACAGCTCTTTGCTATTTGCCAATGTGAGAATAAGCTGATAGTTACCTCCCCCTGGCAGGTGTACTTACAATTTTAACAAGCTTATTTTTAGCTCAAACGAACCTGTAATTGCTGAAATTTCTGGCAATAGTACAAAGCAAATAATGAGAAGGGGGAGGTAGGGAGGGGGAGGGGCGTTTTATTTATTTATTTACTTTTAAAGAGAGGGGAAGGGAGGGAGAAAGAGAGGGAGAGAAACATCGATGTGCGAGAAAAACTTCAATTGGCTGCCTCTTGTGTGGCCCTCAACCGGGGACCTGGCCTGCAACCCGGACATGTGCCCTGACCTGGAATCAAACTGGTGACCTTTTGCTTTGCAGAATGATGCCCAACCCACTGAACCACATTGGTCAGGGCTCACAGAAGGTTTTTGAATAGAAGATTGAGATGATAAAGGCAATAAGAAAGGCATAATTAATTCTAAATTTTGGATTGGAAATGATGGCTTATGAAATTCACTCTTGGCTTGGTTAATACATACAGAATCATGTTTTTTTGCTACTGTGTTTTTCATTGTACTGGTACTTCTTCCTTTAACTGTTAGTGTCTGCTTCCCTGTCTACCTGACTGTTTTCTATGGCTTCCCAGCCAATCTTTCTCCTAGGATCCAAAATACCAGAGCATTTTTTGAAGTGACTCTTGTGTTTCCAACTAGCCCAAAGGACTTACACACTATTTTTCTGTGTCCCCATAGTAAAATTCAAGTTCAATATTAGCAAAACATAGCTCTCTTTTGTAAGCCACACTATTATGCTTAAATAAAAACCTCCAGCCTTTCTGACTACCCCAGAACATACCAGCTGCAGAAGCCTTCACCTCCTAAGCATATGTAAAACCTTGTGACTAGGCTCTTCTCTATGGGGAACCCCGTTGCCTTTTATCCTTTATATTGTTCATTATGTTAATATTTTTGATATTTCTACTCTGCCAGCTTGTATAAAGGGGGAGGCCAAGGAACAGGGTGAGACAGGGATTTGAGACATCTCCTTAAGTTTAAGTTATGTTTCTCATATTGGAACAGAAGATCAGTAGATCTTTAATCAAATATGTATATTTTTTCTCTATACTGAAAGTTACAGGGGCTTGTTAGCATTGGGCCCTACTGTGTTGATTTGTGTATTTTCCTCTAGACTGATTATTTGAGTTGCTAGATATTGGTGATGTACAATGGCTTGCTTGATTAAATTCACAATTTTATTTTTTTGTTCAAACTAGTGGAACAGTTATTGTTAAAATTGGATTTTGTGGTTAGTCCATCATCATCATTAGTTACAATAACTTAATAGTACTTAACAATCCAAAAATATGCTTTTATCATTTTCTATTAGCAGTCTATAGAAACAATTGGTTTTAGGAGATGCTGTTTCATATTTCAGTGTTAACTGGCCTTGGTGGTGACAAACTATTGAAATGCATTTCTTCAGTTTCTAGCTTTATCAATTCTATCAGAAACTTAGACAAATGATGATTAGCATTTTCCTTCCTTATTGTAGTGAAGTCTTTCCTTTGCTCAGTTTAGCTTAGCAGTCACTTCGGCCCTCAGTTGTATACAAACTATTCTGGGCACCTTGCTAGGCACACACAGGGTCTATCACACAAACATCAAAAGGAATCATTTAGGTATATTGTTTGTAATTGTAATCTTTTATTTATTTATTACCATTTACATCTTAGTTTAGGAAGGATAAATCCTTTAAATAATTCTTTAATTATGACCTGAAAACTGTTTTAGTCCTGGAGGAGAGAACCTACTTGACTTGATTTCACCAAAATGGCCTCCTATATTTAGGGTTTCTATATGACAGGCATTATTTAGGTATAATAAAAATGTAAGGGAGATCCAACCGTAGCTCTCCTAAGTTTATAGTCTAGTTTATAGAAACAGTTATAATCCAAAGTGATGGGAGCTATAATATTTAAAATGCCATAGGAATTTGGAAAACCTAGTACCAGAGTCTCCTAAGGGATGTGAGAGAAGGTTTCATGAAAGAAGATATGCTTGGACACTTAAGTATTACTAGAAATTTGCTTGGTAGACAACGAGGACAGGGAATTCCAAGTGGAGAAAGTATCATGATGTGAAACCACTGAGGTATGAGAGAATATGGAACCTTTAAGGTCTCTGCCCAGAAATTGCTAATTGAGTGGTATAAGGGAGCTCTGTAAATTGGCATTGGGAAGGTACTTCTGGCTTAGGTGTTAGTTGATTGTTTTGCAACTTTAATCATATATCATTCTATATCTTTCATAACTTATTCCTCTATTTCTCTGGCCATTTACTTCTTCAGGATCAGTATGAAAAGACCTTTTTCTTTTTCCTTTTTAGTGGTATTTAGGAGTCATATTTGTGTTTTTCCCCTGAAACTAAATATTAATACAATATAGCGATGACTAATGAATACTGAATTAGGTGTCAGGGGACCTGGATCCTTGTTTTCCAGTTCTCTCAGCACCGATGTCACTTGAGCCAAATCATTTAATAACTCTGTCTTTTTACTAGTAAAATGGGAATATTAACACCTGCATTGCCTACCTAAGGGTTAGGAGAAAGTGAAAATGAGATGCTTAAAAATTAAAAGATATAATAAACTTTTTTACTTGGATTTCTGCTGGCTGAGGCCATCCCCTGACATTTAAGACAAGTAAAAGACTTTGTGGGGGTATCTGTATTGGAAAATGGGGTTGGAAAGTAATAAATAGAAGTAGTCTAACTTCCTCATTAACTCCATATGTCTGCCCTTCTGTCTGTGGAAAGTTATTTAGCTTATTTCTATATTTTCAAATTTACATGATAAAATTTCCTTCTTCCCAATGGTCTGTCATGTGTATCTTATGTTAGTAAAATGAGTTGATATATTTCATAGTCAACCTTGAATAATTTATATCTATTAGGTAGTTTGAACTACTCATGAATTACCCTCAGTCATTTGTGTTACACTATAGTGGTATGATCTGAGTTTTGTTACATTTTGGGGAAATGTTAGAAGGTTATGAGTCATTCAAATAAGAATGGGAGGTTATATAACTGTGGACTTCTACTTCCTTTGCTATGTTTCCTAATCCAATGACAGTATAGGCAGAGTTACTAGTAACAGGAAAAGGCACTTCAATTCATTTTATTCCCTTTGATCCCATCTTCCCCATTAGATTGAGTGGTAATACCACTGGAATCTGATCATTTACATGAAATACAAACATTTGGGATGTAGGAATATAAGCAATTACTTCCAGTAAAAATACCTCAGACCAAACCTTCTTTAGATCAATGTTTCTGAAAATCTGTCATCTAAGGATATTTCTGCATGATAGAAAACTCTATAAACCACTTAATTCACCATGCTCTGAGCTATCTTACATACACCAGAAGAAAGGAGAAGAGTTCTGCTATGAGTGAGATAACATGATCATGGTATTTTACATGGAATGTAAATGAATTATTTATTCTAGATTAATAAAGACCCTGTCATCAAAATCACTAATAATATGAGACTTACTGTGGACTACCAGGAGGTGGTTATTCTCATCTTGTTTGCTCTTACAACTTCTAGATGAACTAGTTGGATAAAATACCTATTCTAGTTCAAAGTATAATACAAAATTATTATTACTTTTTCTGCCAGGCCTCAGTAACTACTCTAGTGACTGTTCTGTTTTCCACAAAACTAAATGATGGAAAAGTCTGGTTTATTTTCTCTTTGTTCTGAAATCTAGAGTACCGTTGACACATAGCTTACAAACATTCTTCTGAAGACTGAGAAGATTAAATTATTTTTATATCACCTAAGTACTACCCTGTTTTGAAGATTTCTTGAGAAAAGTGTGGCACATATACAAAATTACATTCTTCATTTTTATCTGTATTTGAATATTTTCCTTAAAAGTTAGTGGAAAGGAAAGTAGTCAGTTTTTGCACTCAATAAACAAGAAGGATGTTGTAGAAAGTTTTTATCTGGGATGTTTTTAAGTCATTTAGAGAATGTTTTCTAGTATCAAGTGCTTTTTGAAATTATTGGCAGAATCCTCTTAACTTACTTTAACATTAAGTGGTTGAATAGATGAAAAGTTTAATTGTCTACATAAAAGAAAGCACCACGGTTTTTGCATCATTGCATAAATCTAAGACATTGTGCATGCATAAAAAGGATGAGACAAAGCTGAATGTTAAATGCAAATATCAAGGAAAGTTTGTCTGCGTATTTGACAGTGAGCATAATGGGGTGTGGTTCCACAGGGAGAGAACACTAAATATTTACATCCCAGGACATGTTTGTATGGTAAATCTTCTTGTCTTAGATTACTCTCCCAGCTAACACTTCCCCCCTCTGCCCTTTTTAAAAAAATGCACCCCCTTCTTACACTTGGATTTTCTTCCTTAATACTATGGGGGAGGAACAAACTTTCCTCTATCCTCAAGGTTCTGTATGCTGGTCTAATAATCACATAGACATGAGACAGGCTAACAAGAGAAAATAACCAGATTTAGTACATACATATGATGGGAACCCCACATACATGAGAGAGTCAGAGAACCCCATATGCAGGAGAGGTTCTGAGACTGAAAGGGAACATGGGTATATATGACATTCTGAGCTAGGGGTGAGGTAATGCCCCTTGGGGCTTCAGAAAGTCACTGCAGGGAGAACACATGTTCAGTAAGTAGTAGTTTGCCCTGCCATATAGATAGGTAAAAAGTCATTTCTGCTGATAACTCTTATTGCAAGCCAGGCTCCTAATGTTAAATTCTTTTAGACAGTCAAGGAGGGAGCAGAAGTTTCTCTCCAGCCCATAGGGTCTCAGTTGCCCCTAGCTTAAAATAATGTGCACAACTGAGGCACATCTTGGGGTGGCTACTTCTGAATCTGCACAATTCCTTTTGAGGTCCTAAACCTTCTGGATCTAATCCTCTATCCTGACTCTCCCATCTCTTTCTGTGGTCTTCATGAATTCTTTGTTTATTGCATGGACCTTCAGGTGAATTCTCTTGGTTTACTGCAGTTAGTAAAACAAAATCACAGCCTCCCACCCTCATTGCTTTTTCCCACAAAGGTCATAGCTCCATCATTCTGCTATTTTGTTGGTATCCTTTCCCCATCATATCTCTGGAATTTTGGAACCAGAGCAATGTTGCATAGCCATGCAGAGTTACTACCCAATACAGATCCAGTCCTTTTCACAATTCATATCCTTTCTTTTTCAGACTTGAGAGTGGTGAAGGAAGTTATTGAGATTAGTGTGTGCTGTGAAGTCTGGGGTGATGTGCTTTCTTAGACCACTTGCCCTCAGGTTCTGACTTTTGCTTTTGTATTACCTCCTCACCACCTTGTTTCACTTTATAGGCAAAGGACCAAAAAGGTTTCTTGAACATTATATACTAAACATTAGGAAGAATGCATGGTTTAATAAAGGAACATTTTAAAAGCGTAGAGTTAAATTACAATGGAAATACATCACAGAAAATAATGGAATTTGAGCTGAATCTGGAGGGATGTGTTGAGTTTAGGAAAGTGAAGAGATTTTATTCAGGAGGACCTCTGGAACAAACGTGAGAAAGAACAAGGGAAGCATAAGTGTTGAGCTATACAAAGGGAAGTTGGTTGGTGTTAGGGGATTTGAGACAGTGAGTTAATTGGAAGGGTAGATTGACCAGCTTGAAGTGAGTTCTTAGTGCTGGGCATAGTTGCTTGATAATTTCTTGAGTCATCTACTTATTTAACAAATGACTTCCCACAGCTCATAGGATTAAATCCAAGCTTCTTAACTGGCATGTAAGGTCTTCTTCTATATATGTTAAAATTCACGACCTCAATGCTATGTACCCTAAACTTCTTCCAGTAATATTGAGCACTTTCCTAATTTCCCAGAATGTTGCACTCTCTCAAATCTCCACTAAAGGTTCTATACCATATTTTGTGTTGTACATGTCTGAGTACATGTCTGTTTTCTCATTCAACTGGAGCTTCCTGAGAACAAGGAAGGAGAATTTCATTCTCCTTCACATCCATATCACATCATAGAGTACCCATCTAATATGTAGCAAATGCTTAACAAATATGTAATGAATAAAATATTGATTGAATACTTAATTTACATCAGTGTAGTTGTACTTTAAGAGAGACATCTAAAAGCATTGCAATTGATACATTGAAAATGGGAGATAGATCAGTTATAGGTATTTTTTGAAGTAGCTCATTTGTTTAAAAAAACCCCAAATAAATAGTAGAGGGGAGATTCCTAGAAAACCAGTAAAGAATAAAGGTTAGGACTTAATGACTAGCTACTAGGAGCACTAGAGAATGAAGAGTTAAAACATAACAAAGATTTAAGGTTACTTTCAGATAAACATGTTTTGTTTTTTGTTTTTTTTAAGTCAGATCTCCTGGTATTAGCATTTGCCTCACCCTACCTCTGCTCTGAAGATGAACACTTTGTTCCAGTTCAGTGTTGTGGAGCTAAGCTCAAGATTCATACGGTTCTGATTTTCATATATGATCAGGAATTAAGACATAGAATATAAATAGTTCAACCATGCTGACACCAATTTTCTATCAAGGGAAGGTGTGCAGTGCATAGACTTTTGAATATGTAAAGCGTGTTTCTGTTTCTGGGAACTACAACTTGAAGTGCTATACCAGGCAGGTGCACTGGGGTGCGCTACTATGTATCAGAGCCTAGCTGCATCACAGCTCTCAACTTTAAAACTCCAGAGAATTTGATGAGAGAGGGATCCACAAGAACATGACAAATGATGAGAGTTCAAACCTTAAGAGAAAAATGGGCTTATTGGTAAGAGACCTTTCTTTTTCTTTATTTACTGTTGTTACTTATTCATTAAAATAGCCAGCCTATTGTTTTCATGTGTGGCTGTGAAGCGGTGTACAAAAATCAATTTTATATGTATTGTAGAATTCAGGAGACATATTGGTAACCATGCAAAAATCATAGGAAGCATATATAAAGCTTAAATTTTAAATAATCATGAAGGAAATTTTACTTTATCTCAGACTGTGGTATAGCTTTCCTTATGCAGCTTAAATGTAATACAGGTTTAGAAATACATATATATATATATATATATATATATATATATATATATATATATATTTTAAAAGTTAAAATAAAGGATAGAGTGACTTGTGTAGATACATAATTTCACTCAGTTACCAGAAGGTGGCACACCAGATTCTTCTTAAATACACAAAAGAAAGGAATAATATTAATAGGAATATAAAATAAGCTGTATTTAAAGATACGTCAATGTATTTTTAAGCAAAAAATATATAATTGTTATTTGCTTGGTGAGGCTTATTGTTAAAACATGACAAATACTAATTTAACCTATTGTAGCTTTTTATGATTAAAAAATAATAATTTTTATGTGTATAGCATTATTAGACTTTGAAATACTATTATTATGAAGGAGATGCTGTTTTGAATTTACAGTTTTAAAAAAGAAATAAAATACTTGCTACCTACCTTTTGCATAAAAAAATCATTAGATTTGAGGATATTGTATAAGTTCCCTGCCAAGGTCTTTCTAAAGATACTATTAGGCTATGACTTTGATTTAGTTGTGCCTTTAATAATGCAATAGTGCTTTGTGAGATGACCCAGAAAAAAGCCAAAACTATTTATTTTTAAGACAAAGTTAGAATAGGGTAATGTTGATCTTTTATAAGCTAAAAACAACACAAATGAAGTAAATGTAAATAAATTCAATTTTGTGTTAGAGCTTCTTAAACACCTGACAGCTTACTTTAATTTTTAAAGAGGGTTGAATGCATACACTGCAATGCTTCTGTAGTAGTCCCTATTTTTAAAACTGCATTCCTGAGGCAGTACCAGAGTATGCTCACTGTTGCCTTTTGTATTAGCCCAAAGGAGGTAGACATGTAACAGAACTTCATAAGAACAAAATCTTCTGTTTGGAGACAGTACATCTATTTATATGTTTTTATTAATTACAACCTGCATGAAAATAAAAAAATTGGTAGTGAATGAATCTAGGAGAACATTAACTATCTGTTCTCTGAAAGCTTGTGATGTGTATTATTTGTGTTCAGGAAAAACAATGTATCAGCAAAGAACTGAACTTCAGACTTACAAAGCTAGAAAATGACAAAGCATTCCAAGGCTCAGTATATATTTACTGGAAAAGTGTTCCTTTGTGTCCATATTTGGCTAGTATAGTCTTTTAGATCAGTTGCCAATAAATGTTATATTTAATGTCAGTCTTTATTGCGGACTTTGTAAAACATTAAGAGAGTTTCTAAAAACAAATAGAATCTTACGGCTTTCTAGTTAAGTTTTTTTAAATGTTAATTTAGATATTTTTAAAAGATTCTGTGTGGTCTTAACTGTTCGGGATTTGTAAACATGACTTATTAATTTACAGCTAAAATATTTGCAGAGTATGTTTTGAAAAATGTAAACAAAATACGATAAAGCCACAATTAACCAGATTTTTTTTTTTTTTTTGCACTCCACTTTCAGGAGACGGAGGCAATTGTCTTTAAAACAAGCCGATTTCAAGGACATATTCAAAAAATCAACTTCAGGGTATGTCCAAGGGTCTGCATTTTCCTTTACTTTTTTGTCAGTGAGAATTTAGTTTCACAAAAAAGACCCTGAGATACCAGATGACATTGAATCATGGAGAAAACTTACAATAATGTCTAGGGCACTATGTTTATTAAGACAAAAAATGATAAATTACTCTGTTAAAAAGCACCACGTGTCATTGTATTATTCTTTGTATTTACCAATGTGCTTTCACAAATGCAACGTCATCTGGTTTTCATAACATTGCTGGGAGTCTGGCAAGGAAAGTGGCAGCTTCCCTATTTTAGGGATGAGGGAAAACAATACAGGAAGTCACAAAGCTAGTTAGTGGCAGAGCAATAGCCAGATCTAGCTCTCCCCTCTTCTGCATCATTCCTCATTGAAAAAGTTTGAAAAAAGTTTTTAACTTTTCAGTCTATATTGTACATCAATATAATTGTTAATACTTTTGTCTCCTAATTGCTGTACTTCTCAATTTTGCACTTTGTACCTATCTGTCTGCTTCTGTGCCTGTCAGCCAGATGGAGACCTTGCTTTCAGACTCCCGGATCTTGAAGGATCTGGAGTATGGGAAGGCAAGATAATGGCTGTGGACAGTGCAGATTGACAACTACTGGTGAGCAACCAATGCTGATATGTTGAGGAAGGCCACGGACTGAGAGCAAAAACAGTCTCGCTATAGCTGGGGTTATCGTGAGGTGGGTTAATGACTTTGACTTTAAAGCAGTGTTTCCCCAAGTTTAATAGAGTAGGCATGAAAATCAGTTGGAACACTTTTTTTTAAAATCGGCCCCACCTCCAGACTTATACAGACTTCTACATTTTAAATATTCATACTACATGATTTTTTTAAAATTTTATTTATTTTTAGAGAGAGGGGAAAGGAGGGGGAAAAGGAGGGAGAAAAACATCGATGTGTGAGAGAAGCAGCAATCGATTGTCTCTCACAGGACCCACAATCCAGGCATGTGCCCTGACCGGGAATCGAACCAGTGCCCTTTTGGCTTACAGACTGACACTCAACTCACTGAGCCACACAAACCAGTGCCCCATATGAGTCTTATGCATACTTTAGTTTGAGAGTATCTACCTTCAAGGTATAAGATGTTTCTCTTGGTATATGAATTGGAGTGTAAAGAAAAGAGCCACTTTTCTCTCAATAGCATCCATATTCCTTGTCAAAACATATGGGGGCAGGAGTCAGGACAGGGTGAGGAATGACAGATATTACTTGTACATTGCTATATCTACACCTGTGGTATACTGCAAAGCTATTGTGCATTATGCTGACTATGAGGTATTTTTAAAAAGCCTGTGTCCATTTTAGTCTTGAAGAAGGTAAGAGGGATAAAGATTTCTACCAAAAGGTGAAAAATAAACAAGTTGTGATATTTTGAGTTAATCTATCCCAGATTTAATTTTTTAAGTTTATTCCTAAGTAATTTCTTTTATGTTGCAATTACAAAATGAGCCTCAAGAATATTATGTCAAGTGAAATAAGTCAAATAGAAAAAACAAAGAACTATATAATTTCACTCTCATTTGGGATATAAAACTTAAAGGAAACAATTAACAACAAAAACAAACAATGAAATGGCTAGAAAACTATGCTATCCAGGATTCTGTATAATTAAGGCTTACTGTAGTAATATATGTATGCTTACTTGTGTTTCATATGTGATTATGTAGTCGGCCTGATTATATTGTAAGGGATTTGCAGCCAGGAAGCATTGTATACTTGTAAAACATTTAGAAAAGTCATAATTTTTCAGCACTTACTGATGATTGAACTAATTCAGCATACACGTCTTCTCTACATGTTTTGGGCAAGGCACAGTGAGCTGATTGATTTTGGTTTTGTCAAGTTCAAGGAGTCTACTATCTTACACTGTCAGTAAAGCCTAATATATTGGAGGTCTGAGGTTAAACAAATGTGTTTTACTTGACAAATTCAAAAACATTGTTCTAATTAATCAATTTGTTAATGCTTGTTCCCTGTTTAGAGGATCAGTTTAAGCTTAATTCTGCTGCCTATTCACTCTTTTTGGAACACAATTTATGTTCTGTGCTTTACAAATCTGAATCTCAAAAATTGGTAATTCTGGAAATCCAAAAACATAGATATTCTCATTTACTGAACAAATAGTATCATAGGAATTTAAACAAAATGGCCAGATACTGTAGTGGAAGACACACAGAAAGGCTCAGCAGTGTCTCTGATTTAGATCAAGATGAATAATGAATGAATAAATATATGGTAGCTAAAGGGAAGGTATATTTTACTTAAGTGTTATATAGCTTCAGAATTCCAAGAGAAAAAACTATTTAACACATATATTTGATTTTGAAGACTTAAAGTGGCTGGTTCTGAACTTACTGGTTGAAGCAGATTTAAAAAGACAGTCAAGAAACCCAAATTTAAATTGCATCTAGCTTAAACCTAGGGTCAATCTAGAAGATGGACCGGATTTTTATTTCCTTGTATCAAAATCATGCTTACTTTAGTTAGTAATAGAACATGAAATAAAGGAAAAGAAATGATTCCCCCATTGGACAACCATTGCATCCAAGTAAGGAAGTTAGACATAACTCTGAAATAATGCTGTGATTAGTTTGTAACACATGGACACTTTATATAACTTGAGTTAATGATGTCTTAGAACATAGGTTATCATTGAATTGCTAAATGTTTTTCAGGCATAGCAATTTGAAATTGTATACTTTTTGGCTAGCTTCTATAATTGAGACTTACCACCATATATTTGACATATTTCAGTATAACTGTTTCTATACTCCCCTCTTCTTAAGGAAAAAATGTTATTTCTTAAAATCACCCAAGAGAAGAATTCTAAATGAGAAAATGAGAAGGATCTCAAAATAGTCATGAAAATAAAGGTATTGAACTGTTTGCTAAATCTCTTGGATACCACCATAGTAGGCAAACACTGTGACTGTACACCTTTATGAAAACTGTTGAGCCCTGTGTTATGGCATTGTGTCACAGGGTTCAAGTTTGAAGCTGAGTCACCTTTGGAGTTTAAGATTTTTTTTATCCATTATATAGTTGAAACCTTTTATTTTTAGTCAACAATAGTTTCTACAGGAAATATAAAATTTTCATGGGTAGGCTTGGCAAGTGGTAAAAACAAAATTAAAGCAATTGAATATTAAGAGACCCTTTCAATGGAAACTTTAAATAGTGTTGTATAATCTTAATGAGTTATTAGGATTAGCTTTCCATGAAAGTGTTTGCTTCTGATTAGCAAAACATTATTGTGATTGCTCTATAAGTATTTGAAACCAAGATTTACAAATACTCAGAGGGAGAAAGAGACAGGACAACTAGGTAATCTTCTAGATCTCCTTTGTAGTTATAAGATTTGTGGTGCAGATTTGAATGTTATAATTCCTCTTTGGGTGAGATGGTAATAAATATGATTTTTAAAAATAATAGCATTATTTTATTTTACTTAGGTATTGAGGAAAATGTCATATATTATTCTAAAGGTCTTTTGGTAACTCCAATTTTTATGCAAGTGTAGGTATTTCTGAAAGAATGTAGAATATATCAAATGATTACTTTCTTTAAATGGCATGTCTTTTGAGATTTTGTATGTGATGTGCTTATTACTAAAACATTTTTCAACCATTATAGATAAAGATTATTAGAAGTTATTTACTCATAACAAAATAGCTCGAATTTACAAAAATTACAATTGTCATATTGTTCACTACATTGTCTTCATACAACTTCTGTAGTTTTGCTTCTATATCTGATGCCACCAAAATTAAAATAAAGTCATGAAACTATTTGAAAAGCTTTATATGAATGTATTTGTAATTTAGTAGAGCTATATTCTTAACTTTTCTTTCAGTAATACTGTACATCTTACATAGCTTTTTATTTTAATAAGTTTGCAGGTTTAATGTACAAACATTTCAGAAAATCTAACAATCGTTTGCACATTTTATTTTAAGCAGATATTTAGGAAGTTGCTGAAAGAGAAGAGATTTTTCATTAGAGCAATCCATTATCACCATAGTGATGCATTTATTTCATTAAGAAAGAGTGTGTTCTGGTTGATTTTTGTCAATACATATTTATTTTTAACAAGTTAATGTGTATATTTTTTCATATTAAAGATTTATAGCCTAAAATTGTCAAATTAACAGATGAATATTTCTTTTACCAGAACCCTGCTTTTAGTAATAGCAGAATCAATAACAACATTTAAAAAACCTTCCATGATATACCCTATCTTCAACATAATTCTTAATGAATCACTCCTCTGCTTATAAACTTCTTTTTCAATTTACTCGAAAAGTATTTATTACTTACTTTCCAATGTGCCAGGAATAGTGCTCAATAGGAAGATAGATTCAGGGATTCCTTCTGGAAGGAGGAGCAAGAATTTGGGGAGGGCATTTCAAGCAGATGAAGTAGTGTAACTGGAGTATAGGGTGTGGTAACAGTATAGCCTCTTATTGAAGCACTGGATACATTACCCCTATTTGATCATGATAAACTCTGTAAGTTGCATTAGTCATTTTAACAAGGGTCATGAAAATTCAGGTTTATAAATAGTTTACATTGAAAAGTCACTGCTTTCTGTTGCTACTCCTAACACAAACACACACTTTGGTTTGGAGTTTAAAGCATTTTTTAAATAAATGGGAATACTTAAGTACTGATTTGTAAAAGAGGGAACCCTAGTACACTGTTGGTGGGAATGCAGACTGGCACAGCCACTGTGGAAAACAGTGTGGAATTTCCTCAAAAAGATAAAAGTGGAACTGCCTTTTGATCCAGTGATTCCCCTGCTGGGACTATACCCTAAGAATCCCAAAACACCAAATTCAAAAGAACCTATGCACCCCAATGTTCATAGCAGCACAATTTACAATAGCCAAGTGTTGGAAGCAACCTAAGTGCCCATCAGTAAATGAGTGAATCAAAAAACTATGGTACATTTACACAATGGAATACTATGCAGCAGAAAGAAAAAAAGAAGTACTAAACTTGGCGACAGCATGGATGGAACTGGAGAGCATTATGCTAAGTGAAATAAGCCAGGGGGCAAAAGACAAATACCATATGATCTCACCTATAAGCGGAACCTACTCAACAAAACAAACGAGCAAGGAAAATATAACCAGTAACACTGAAAGAAAAAAGAAAGCGACAGTAATGAGGGGGTAATGGGGAAAAGAAGGGGAAGTGTCAAGTCAAGGAACATGTATAAAGGAACATGGAGAAAGCCAAAGGGGATAGGATTGAGGGTGGGAGGTGGTGGTCGTTGGGGCAGGGGAAAGTGATTGTGGGAAAATAGTGACTAATGTATCTGAACAACAAAAAAAAGCCAATTCAGAGAAAGGCTCAGGGAAAAATATAGGAATTGATTTTGTTTATGCATGTCAAAGATGTAGGAAGAATTACTTGGGTATATGGATTTGGGAATCATATATAAATGAAGCACTCAATGGTAGTCCCCCCACCACAAAAGCTGTAAGAAATATGGATACTACAGAAAACAAAAGGATGAAGGAAGGGCAAAAACTTCTGAATTTTCCATTCATTGCTAATCTTTTTTTCAGCTGTAATGAGAGAGTAAGGGCAGTCAGAATTTGTAGGTCATTGAGTCCTCAGCAATGGAATCTTTCTTGTTATCTGCTCAGTCCTGTATTTTTGTCCTCCTACCCCAACTTCTATCTTAGTCCCATAACTTCATTCATTTGACTCCAAATATGAATGGTGCTACATAAATAGCAGGAGCCACTATCATTCTAGCTTTCCATTCTTCTTCCAGTCATTACCGTTTTTTTCCTTTGGTCCCATTATGTATTATTTCCTGTCTTATCAGCTTACCAGGTCTTACAATTGTTTTCCTATACCCCCTCAACACACACACACACACACACACACACACCCGACACACACACACGACAACTTAGTACCCTTCTTCTCCTTTGGAAATGTTAAAGATGGGAGAGTATATTACCCATGCCTCCATGGCATGAGGAATTCATGTTCATGAATATGTGCCTGCACAACAGTTGTGTATTTCTACTTGTTTGTATTGTGAAGAAGATCAGTACTATATTAATCCAAGGCATAGTCATAGTTACAATAGTTTATGTAAATCCTTTGTGCAGCTATAAGGATTCACACAGTTCTGTTAAGAAAATTGACATGTGAGAAGGTGGTTATAAAAAATGGAATGATGACTTTCTGATGTAGTTTTCTTTGAGAAATATCTGGGATTTTCCATTTTGGTTTTAGCAAGACTACATATCTGAATATCTAATAAAATTTTGAAAGTATTTAATCGATTTCCTGAAACAAATTAAAGATATACAAACACACACACAAGTATGTATAGCCATTCATGTGAACGGTTCTATTTTCTATAATAAGAAGCAGTAAATGTGTTAAGAATTTTGTTCTGTTGTCCAGAAGTTAATTTTTTATGTTCTTTAAAGTGTTTAACAGTCCTACTTGGTTGTGTCCAAATACTTTCACTGATTGGTAGAACATAAACAGAGCACACAATTTGGCATGACCTACAGTCTTCTCTGAGCAACACAAATAACATGGATATCCCAGATTAATCTGAAGAGATACTGTCAGGACTAAAGGGAAGATTACACAGTACCTGCTCATATAAACTGTGGTTAGTGCTATTAGGCTTTAGCTGTACCCACAATAGGAATAAACAAAACTTGCAAGAAAAAGGTAGGTCAGTTCTTAAAGAATATCAGGAGAATACAGAGAGATCAGATATACAACATATTAGTCAATTCCTTTAGTGCATAGGTGGCACTGGAGATAAATTGTAGTACTCCTTCAGCAAGTTAAATTTTCCTATAATGTAATTTAGAGATATTTACACTGAGAAGAAATAGACTACTAGATATATATTTGACTTTTTTCTCATACTATGACTGGCTTAATTTTTTTTTGTCTTTCTTTCTTTTTTTTCTTTCTTTCTTTATTTTTAAATACATTTGTCTCTGCCTACCACCCACACCTTTCCCTTGCCCCCTCCCTCCTTCCCTCCCTCAGCTCTTCCCCTTTGGTTTTGTCCATGAGTTCTTGCTATATGTTCCTTGATTTTCCCCTTCTCTTCCCTCTCCCTGCCCATCCCTCCCTCCTTCCCTCTTGTCTCTATTGATTTCTTTTCCTTTCAGTGTTGCTGGTCATATTTTCCTTGCATCCCTGACCATTCCTGAACACCTTCTGGAGTTAAGATTTTGGAAATAATCTCTCTTCACACTTTTTTATTTTTGGTGTTTCTCTCCCACTTCCATCTTTGAGTGTACACATAATTGTAGCAGTAACTAGCTTTCCATAGTTCCTGTTTCTTTAGACTACATTAAGACATTTATAGAATGTGGTTAACTTCATATAGAAACACACATCTTATGGAGGGTCTAATCAAGAAGGAGGAATAGTAGGAATTCTAGAGTGGGAGCTGTAGATAGGAGATGCACACTTGGTTTCTAGTTCCAGTTCTACTACTAGTTAGCAGTGTGATATCAGCAAGTTAACTTCTCTGGACTTCAGTTTTTTTCATCTATACCATGAGGGTACTGAGCAAGATGATTTGTAAGAGTTCTAAAAGTTATAAAAATCTTTCTACATTGGGAGCCAGGGAATTCTGTGTTGAAAGATTTGGCCAAGAATGTCTATTTTGTGGCCTTGGCCAAGTCCTGGCATTGTCCTTTGTTTATTGCATCTCTGAAATATGCATTTCACAGGTATTTTAAGTGATTAGTTAACATTCATAAAATGCTTTGAAGAGCTTTTTTGTATGTTGTATTTCTATCCTGTTTTATGCAGTTGTCCATAATAGAAACCAAGTGTTCCGTAAATTAAATCAGTGTTTCCTGAAATGTGAACAAGGGTTTTTGACATTTCACAGGCTAAATATTAAAGTAGTGGGACACTGACTCTATAAAATTATACTTAAAATATATGTTTAGTTATTTCTTCCTTTTACACTGGGGTGGAAACAATTTTAGTTCCAGAATGTAATGGTTGCTACTGGAGTCACTGTCAGAGTAGTAAAATTTGATTAATTTGGGCTCTGCTAATTTGTAATTCCAGTGATTTCACCTGACTGAAATTTATTTCTAAATAATGAGGAAGTGGTGTTAAACAAATTAACAGTATAAAGTATATTTCTACTTTTAAAGGAATTATTTTTGAAGCCTTTGGCATACTAGTTGTTTGCTTATGAGAGATAATTACAGATGACACCTAGCAATTTATTTTAAAAAACGGGCTGAATATGAGTAAATGCCATCATCAGATAAAATGCTTTTAGGGTTTGGGCGTCTTTAAGAGTGCTGAGGGTGGGATAGAGGAAAATAGTCTTATTTTATTTTCATTTTGAACAAATATTACAATTGTTATAGTGCCACAAAAATAGGTTCTAAACATTAAGTCTAAAAGAAATCTAGATTGAAAATTGTCATAGATGATTTAGTGGTATTGGCTGATATCTTTAGAGCCTAATGAGATTAGACAAAAATTATGTTGCTTTTTTTGATCAGTTGATCATTCACAGAAGATAATAAGTTGAGAAACTTTGCAATAAAGTGATCCTCACCTGTTTGTGAGGGTTGCTGTCTTGGAAATTTAGAAAACTCTAAACTCACCCTATTTCCCACTCATCAATGTTGAGTAGTCCTTGTAGATAAACTACTTGAACCCTTCACCCCAATGCTTTTATACATAAGTTTTGGGATGTTTGTTCTCAGGAAGAAGTTATATTTGCAATCACTGTTTTGTCATAAGCTGGAATGTGGTTGAATTTCCTTTCTAAAACACTGCCTCCTTGCTACAGACAGCTAATTTGTAACCATTTTACATTTGATATTTTTATTTTTATTTATTTATTTTTTATCCTCACTTGAGGACACGCTTATTTTTTTAATTAATTAATTTTTCCAAATACATTTGTCTCTGCCTACCTCCCACCACTTTCCCCTGCCGCCCACCCCCTCTCCCTCCCTCCCTCAACCCTTCCCCACTTTGGCTTTGTCAATAAGTCCTTGCTATATGTTCCTTGACTTTCCCCTTCCCTTACTTTTCCCCCACCCAATCCTCCCTCCTTCCCTCTTGTCTCTGTTGGTTTCTTTTGCTTTCAGTGTTACTGGTCTTGTTTTCCTTGCATCTTTGTTTTGTTGGTTAGGTTCCGCTTATAGGTGAGATCATATGGTATTTGTCTCTTGCCCCCTGGCTTATTTCACTTAGTATAATGCTCCCTACTTCCATCCATGCTGTTGTGAAGTGTAGTAGTTCTTTTTTTCTTTCTGCTGTGTAGTATTCCATTGTATAAATGCACCATAATTTTTTGATATTTTTAAATGTTTGAGAATGCTTTAGGTTTTTGGAATGGGACATTCCAAACGTGTGCACATGTGTGCGTTTCCTTCTTGAGGTTTCCAACAATTTGCTACTGCTGATTGTACCTGGAAACTTTTTGCTCCATAACTATTAAGAATTATTACACAAAGCCTTCTAATGTAAAAGATTCAGTCTGGTTTATTTGTATTAGTGGCAGTTTTTTTAACCTTTTAATTAAATATAAATATTTTCATCACCATGGTATGGATAAATACTCCTATGATTTCTTTGAAGATATAAGATGGTTTTGTGTGTGGGTACTAAAAAGAGTTGGAACTATAATTTAATCCTTTAAGATGTTTGACTACTTTTGGGGGGATTATATGTATATGGTAGATTGAATAAAAATTACTTGTGAGGTGGTGATGGCTGACATCTCTTTACTATTTAATAAAGTTTATGCATTACTGGTCAGTGTTTCAAAGTAATCTTTTAACCTCTCCATATATATATGAATGTGTATTTGTATATAAAGCATGTGTATACAGGGTGGGTAAAAGTAGGTTTATAGTTGTTTGTATGGAAAATAATACAATAATTAATATAACGTAATACTAGAATAAACTGTTTCATATACACACAACTGTAAACCTACTTTTGCCTCACCCTGTATAAGTTTGCGTTTCATAGGAAAATATTTTTTGCCTGAATATTGATGTGTATCTTAAAAGGAAGGTACTTGCGATTTACCTTAGCTGATTTCATTCTGTATTTCTGGTATATTAAAAATATATTTTGTAATTTTTAATAGCAGTATGTTTCTATAGAAACATTGATACATGATATTTGAACACAAATGAGAAAGCCTCTTAAGACTAAATCTCAATTTTTTAGAAACTAGTAATAATTGGGAAAGAGTGTCTGAAAGCCAACTACTTAAGCTGGAAGCACAAGTTTATTGTTTATATACAAACTTGAAAGTAGATATGAGCTCTTTGTCACTATAGTGATTTTTTAAAAGAGGTACTGGCTTTTGTTTTGATGGTAGTCTGCCTTTACTAAGCTTTCACTGATGAAGACAAATAATTCTGCTTTTAGGTAGAAGTGGAAAGGTGCTATGAAGCTAGATATTTAGTGATGGTGACTTGACTACACCAGAAGTAAAATTCATCAGCCTGAAAATAAAGAGTTCAACATAATACCAGTGGTTCTATTTTTTTCATCTTAGAATTGTGTAGAAAATTTGTGAGTTTGGTGCTTTTAACAAACCCTGGTAGGAGAGGGTATGGGGGATTAAATGGTAATGGAAAAAATACAATAAAAATGAACTATTAAAAAAAGAGTCACTTTCAGGGCACTTAGGATGCTATTTTCTGGCAGTATTTTAAAACAATATAGATAAATCCTGTATTTTCCATTGCTTTCATGAAATACCTCAAGCTGCCTTTAACCGCAGCTTTAATTTTTTTAACCTCCTTGTCAGTCAGTAACCCCTAGAGGTTACTAGACCCGTGGCTGAGCCTTGAAATGGTCCCTGCCGGACACCTGCTCAGCCAGCAGCATTAGTCTCTTCTCTAGGCAATTTGTGAGCTGTTTGGGGGTGGGGGAGGAGTGAGGGGTGAAGGGGAGGGGAAAGGGGGAAGGAAGGGGAGGGCAGCACTGAATTAGATTGTTGATAGCGTCCCTCTGAGGACTGCTATTAAGAGCACGCTACTCTGTATTTCTCTGCTGCAGAAGCCAGAGTGATATTCGTGTTACCACAGCATGTTGTAAATGTATGAGATTTTGCTCATCTCGGCTTGGAAATAAAAATAGGGAAAGGAGAGCAACTTGAATCAGAAGCTACTAGAAGGACGTGCAGAGTTCTGCAGCAGTTTATATTTGTTCTTACATTTTTCCTTTTTCTAACTGGAGAGCAAAGAGACTGACATTTTTTAAATGGGCTTTTCCCATAATGGCATTCTTGTATTGTGTGGCCAGAGCTTGCACAGGAGGAAAGCAGGCTGCCGAATTTAGTCACTGATCTCTATTAGCTGTGGCCTAAGGCTATGCTGAGGTTTATATCCCATTTGTATTGTTGCAGCTCAAAAGAAGAATGTTCAGAGGATGACAAGTGTATTCTGAGTAGGTATGTTGTTTCATTTTCATATGAAACCCATCTATTTTTTTTCCTGCTACTATTGGTCAGAAATCAGGTTAATAGGTGCAGAATGTAGTACAGTGCTGCAGTATCCCTGTTAAGGTAGAACAATGGTAATGCAAGCTTAAAATCATACAGGAAAAAAAAATACAAAACCCTAGTTGCTTTTATTAAATAAAGCTGCATTGTGTGGTATGCACAGTGCAGCCTTAAAAAAATATACTGCAGTCAACGCTTTCCTAACGAGGTGGCACTATTGTTGAGTTAGAACGATAGAATCATCATATTGCTTTAGGGGACAGGAGGATTCAAAGGAGGAACCTCGCAGCCCTATTTTACAGATTGGAAGCATCGGTTTAAGGGCACTGGCAGAATCATTTGCTTGTTCTCCGCGGCAGCTACTGCTGTGTCAGTACAGTGTGGAATGGAAGTCCTAGTTGGTAGTGTGTTATGGAAACGCTGTTTACTGTTATTGTAGTACCGTGGTGACAACATGCCATTGAAATGGAAAACGAGCTCTCCTGCTATCTGGAAATTCCCAGTTCCTGTGCTTAAAACATCCAGGTCAACTCCACTTTCTCCAGCATACATGTAAGTGAGAGAAAATAGGATATTAAGTGGGATTTCATTCATGAATCAACCTTGTGGCAAAAGGGGATAAAAATCCCAAACAGCAACATCCAAAAATGCACAAGATTAAAAACCTTGAGCTTGCTTACATTTACATATATTGGCATGTCCACATTTTACCTTTATTTTGTTTTCTCAGGAGTTTGTTTATTTTTATTTAAAGTGTCTTATGGTAATCTAATTACTAATATGAAAGTCTAGATGTATACATAAGGAATTGCATAAGGATAAACTTTAATCTTTTATACTGGTTAGGTTTTTCTGAATTTTCATATATGTGAAGTACTTAAGATGACTTCTTTTGTGCAACGGCACAAAAAACTGCTGATGCTTGTTGTTGTGTTGTGTGAAATATGGAAATGCTTTCTATAATTTTTTGATGAATTTGAAACATTCAGAGTTAACACATTGATAAGAAAAATAATCTTTAATCAAGATTTATACTTGAGTTGTATATGAATATTAATAAGTTTGATATATCTTTCTCAGTTTTATAATTCTGGTTCTAAAGTGTAAGTTTGAATTGGTATAATTTATAGTTGTATGAATAGTTATTTATATACATGGAGTTGAAAAGTATATTATACAAATGCCTATTTTAGACATTTATTTTAAGTAAATATACACTGAAATATATTGGGAACTCTTTATAGAATTTTTGAAAATCTTATTTTTTTAATTTGTAGTATGGCTTTAAAAACAAAATCCAGGTGACATAATAAAATATTCTTTTAAAGTATTGTCTGAGATCCTTTTTTCTTTTCTTTCCTTTATTTATTTATTTTTTTGGTGGAGGAAGGAGTGAGGGAAAGTTAGACCTTTTTAAAATACACACACACACACACACACACACACACATATGAGAAAAGCTTTTGAGTATAAGTCTGTCTTAACTATGAGTGTTCCTCTTAAAATATTTTTCAGTGGATTTTTCAGGAGATATAGGAAATTCTTCCTGCTTTAGGTTAATCGTGTTTAGGAATCTGGTGAGTTGCCATGGTATTACTTAGTTTTTGTTTTATATGAGGTTCAGATGCACAGTGGTGTCTATCTAGTTCTTTGAATGGCTTTCAGCTGCTAAGGAAGTAAGTGTGCTTGTGCTCTCTGTCCCAAAGAAGTGATTTTCTGGAAAGCACTGGAAAATGAGGACATTTTAGAGTTAAATCCTGTCATCATTTCATTTTCCAATTTAAAAATATCCCTCCTTAGAAATGTTTCAGGTGATTTTTATTTGTTTGGGGGTTAGACTCTTTTTCCTCTAAAGTTAAAGTTTAAGTTGTAAAAACAGGTCAGTTATATTTGTTTCTCAAAAGCTGTAGTTGTCAAAAGCACAGATTAATGGAGGCGACAAGTTAATGGAAGTGACAAGTTAATGGAGCTATTTCAAACATTTTGAGAAAATGTGATGTGCCTGTTGACTTTATGAATCTTAGCTGGTGAGAAATGACTAAAGATTTACCAAAAGCAAGTTTATCATCAAAACAAAACACACACCCCAACTAAAATCAGGTTACAATTAATAATGTATACTAATGATTCTAGTATTTCTACAATACTTTACTGTCCAAAAGACCCAAATTGTAGCTCCTATTTCAGATGGTTTGCCAATTTTTAGAGATGGTTAAAAAATACTTATGTTTGATGAATTCAGACTCAAACTCAGATACAGCTTAATACAACATCTTTAATAAATCACTCTCTTTCAAGTACTTACTTCTTTGATTTAATGATATGAATGAATTTATTTAGATGATAGAAGCTAGAAAATATCACAGACCTTGTATGTTGACATCGAGTATTGGTAGTGCAGATAGGTAGAATGGAAAAATATATTTGAAGGGCTAATGTTAGCCTAGCCTATTTTGACATTGTGATGGTCTGTATTATAAAATTGGCCTCAACTCATTTTCCTTTATACATAAATACAAGGTTTAAAATATTATGTAAATTTACACAGAGATAATATGTTAAATATAGGAAAATGCTAGCTTGGGGAGTTTAAATCAGGTTTTAAACTAAAATTAGAGTTCATTGCCTTTGTCAGCCAGAAATAAAAATATCATGTTAAACATGTTGTTCTCATCAGTGCTTTTTATATTCCACAACACTTCTACATACAAAATGATACTTAAGTCTAGTGGGATTTTTGCTCTCAAAAATTATAAAGACTAATTTAGAATACTGGGTCAAGTAATATCATATTTGCTCTCACAAACATAGGTTAAATGGTTATTTGTGTCTTTTGGGTCTAAAGTGTTTGCATTGAAACAGAATAAATTCTGACACTTTCATATAATGTGATATTTTAGAATTTACTTGTGAAATTATGTATACACATTTAAAATAGTATCTTGAATATAGAATTCTTCACAGTTAATAAAACATCCTTTTGTATGTTTCTGTGTGTAGCAGCAGCATTGGCTTGTAATATTTTATCATGACCTATTATATGATTTGTCAAATACACATTATGTAGTTCTCATTGAAGATGGGTACTTTTCCTAAGACTGAAATCGCAACATAAAATTTTTTGGTTGTAGTAAAAATGTGTTGCAGTAATTGAGCAAGTACGGAAAAAATATAAAGGCTCTTTATGGCCTCTTTCTAAAAGTGTAGGTGCTGCTTAGCTAGATAGAGCTTTTTCCATTGATACTGTAGATAGAGCAGTGCTGCTATGCTGATGAAAGCTACAAGAAAGAATGTTTTACTTACTGCAAACATTGAACAGAAAGGGTATTTTTTTCCTTGTGGTTTAAACTGCAAGTTTTTCTTTCTGCTTCTTTTGAATTTGAACGGCAGTTGAAACTTCTCCATATTTTCATGACTTACCGATGATAAAGACAATGTTTTTAGCAATATTAAGGAAAATAATTTTTTTTAGTATAAATCACTTGTCAAATTGCGTTATAATATGATTTGGGAAGAGTGGAGTATCTTAAAGACAGAAGATTTGGGAGAATAATTTTTTGGCCCCCAGATGGATTGATTACCAAATACTTAGTCTTTATTGGGTAGGCTTCGTCTTCCTTCAGCTTTACTTTTGAAAACTGGATGGGTGGTGTTCCATCCATACGGAATTCTTCTTGATAGAAATCTGAGTGACATGTTTGTATTACACTCTGTTTGACAGTATATTGAAGTTCAACCTTAGCCTGAGGGAGGATCTCCTGGTCAGTGTAAACTGAATTAGTAAAGACTGCTCCTGACAGGTGTGACCCATATAAATTAACCTGTCATTTTGCCTATATTAATAAAACTGAAAGGACTCTCATCAAAATGGTTTTCTGGTGTTTTGGTATTCATTGTTTTA
This sequence comes from Pteronotus mesoamericanus, assembly GCF_021234165.1. NCBI lineage: Eukaryota > Metazoa > Chordata > Mammalia > Chiroptera > Mormoopidae > Pteronotus > Pteronotus mesoamericanus. The sequence goes on from NW_026555203.1 coordinate 1,998,168, forward strand.
AAACAGCAAATGGTTCCTTCTGGCTAATGTTATAGGATTAATGTATCCTTAGAGTCTAAGGGCACACTGAAATAGAATAGTTTTAGCAGTAGTGATCCTTTTATCTTTTCTTCACAAGCGGTAAGATTTTTTTAACATTTTGATAATGTTAAATGGACCTTTTTTTGTAGCTTTTGTAGCAAAATGTAGCTTTTATTGAATTTATTGGGGTGACATTGGTTCATAAAATTATATAGGTTTCAGGTATACAATTCTGTAGCACATTATCTATATATTGTATTGTATGTTTACCACCCCAAGTCAAGTCTCCTTCTACCACAAGCATAAGTTTTGATAATAATGGTATGGCAATAGGGAGTAAGACAGAAGGTAAGAATTAACCAGCACAATATAATGGTATTGTAGCAAGACAGACACCATGAGATGTTTTTCTTAGAATTTTACCCTTCTCAAGCTAAAAGACAATGCATATAGAAAGACTATTAGTGAATTAGACTTTCTCTCTTTCAGCCAATGTACTTGCATTCAATTAGCTTCCTGTTTACAATGATTTTGTTTAATATGCCAAACATATTTTACAGTAAATATCAATAGCACAGTATCTTACAGAAATTGTTTTCTATCATCTCATCATTAAAATTCAGCATCTAGATTTCCTGAGAAAAGATTATGCATACCATATAAATGTTCCTTGTTTGTGGATAGATGAAATAAAATGTGCATTTGCATTTTATTTTTGCTTAATCCCTTTACCTTTTTCACCCCACTAAATTCAATAAAAAATATGCATTTGCCAAATTTGACACTTTTTCTATCCCCTAAGATTGTATTTTTTTCTAATTTAGTGAATAAAACAAAACCTTGTGGTTTTAGAAATCTTTTTTGTTTAGCAAAATACTTCTTAAATTGATCATCTCAAATTAGAAAAGAATGTATTTAGTTACTTTCACAATTATCACGTATGTAAACTTTTGTGTCTGCCTAATTTGTTTTCACTATATATGATTAATTTAACAAAATTATGTGAAGCAGTAACATGAAGAACACTTAAGAGCAATTTAGTGTTAGTCTGTAGCTTTGGCATGTCTTCTGGGAATGTCCATTGTCTGAGCTTGCAAAAGGGCTAGCTTAACACTTAATGGAAAAACCATAGAGATAAAAGTGACCTCAGAGGCCATTTAGAACTCCAATCCCCCCTTTAAAGTAAGATTCCTTCCCATGACACCTCTGAAAGATGGCGATACATCTTCTCCTTGATCACTGGCAGTGACATAGAGCTTACTACCTCACCAAGGCAGCACCTTTCATTTGTGAACAGCTCTTCCTTGCATTGAGCAAAATCACTTCTTCATATCTTTTATTTCCTGTTACTAGCGTGGCCTTATCAAGCTGCATAGAAAAAATTATCGATTTTCTCCACTACATACAAATCTGGAAGTCTTCTCTTTAACTATTACTCACGTGACATGTTTTCTGGACCTGTCATTCTGCTGGTTGCCCTCACCTGGATTTTCATTTTTAATCTTTACATGAGATACTGCATCTGCTCCCTATGTGGTCTGACTAGAAGAAGCCACCTCTGTCCTGTTATACAGATGTTCTGCTTGTTTTTCAGAGCCTGGAACTGTATTATTTTTTAATCAGGATTCACACTGGACCCATGGTGAATATAGAATTTACAAACTTCCTCTTCAGAGGTTTTAACAATGGGATTGCTTGCTCCTCCTAATCAGTGTTTATTCTTTTAGCTACATCAGGTCTTTTAGTATGAGGAGGTGTGGCATATGGATGTGAACTCAAAATTTTGTTTTAAAGCCTATTGTGAATGTTTCTAAAAATTTCTTATAACCATTTAATTTAACTGAAGAATATTGCACACAAGAAACTTGTAAGATGGAAAGCTAGTATTTTTGACATTTCCAAAATTTCCAAGAATTTTACTTATTAATAATAATTGATCTAGATTTATTTATTTTTATTCTTAAAGTGTCACTTCCAAGTACCCCTCAAAAACAGTTGCCCTAGGTGTAAAAGAGTTGGAAATGCAAATCTTATAACATCCTGGGAAGTCTGGAGTTACTAAGAACTCTAAGGATTCCAGACGTTCTCCTTGAACCTCAGAATATTTAGATGAGACCTAAGTGGGGATGACTTAGGAGGAGAGAAAAGAAAGAAGTAAGAGATAAGCAAGTATTTGTGTTAATGACTTTATTACTTGTGGGTAAAGAGTCAAGAATTATAAGCATTGTGCATGATACTTTAAACTGAAATCACAGCCACAGTGTATTGCATTATTTCCTCAAGACTGTGAGAAAGAGATGGTACAAAGGTGAGATTCTTGGGGAATTGATACATAAAAAAATTTTTCAGTAATGCATTTTTCTTTAAATTCAAAATTTATTTTTATTTTTTTAAATGTCTAAATCATGTTTATTCTATTACAGTGGTCTCAATTTTCCCCCCTTTATCCCCCTCTACCCATCCCATTCCCACCCCCCACTCCCACAGTCAATTCCCACACTGTTATCCATGTCCATGGGTCATTCATACATGTTCTTTGTCGAGTCCCTTCCCCTTCTTTCCACCATTGTCCTCTTTCCCCATCCCCTCTGGTCACTTTCAGTCTGATCCATGTTTCCTTGCCTTTGATTTATTTTGATCATTAATTTTGTTGAATAGATTTCACTTATACGTGAGATCATATGGTATTTCTCTTTCACCAACTGGCTTATTTCACTTAGTATAATATTCTCCAGTTCCATCCATGTTGTCACGAAAGGTAGGAGTTCCATCTTTCTTTCTCCCTTCCTCCCTCCCTCCCTTTTTCCCTTCCTCCCTCCCTCCCTCCCTCCCTCCCTTCTTTCCTTCCACCCTTCCTTCAATGCAGATTTTATTTATTTATTTTTTAAAATGTAAAAGTAAATTATAAAATATTACAAAATTTTAAACCATTATAAAGTCTCAGCAATTAAAACAACATGATACCCGCACAGAAATAATCAAGTAGATCAATGAAATATAATGAGCATTCTAAAACAAACATATATATCTGTCTAACAATGTAATATATATATATATTACATTATATATATGTAATATATATATATATATAAAAACTTAAGGGACAAGTAATACAATGGGAAAGTATTTGCCACATATCTAAAACAGAGTTAATAGTTGATTTTCTTTTCTTAGGGAAAAAAAATTCTACAAACCTTTCATCAAAAAATGGATAAAGAATACCAAAAAGCGATTTAAAGCTTTTTAAAAATAACAGGCAAGAAATATACAAAAACAGGTTTAGTTTCAACAAATAAAGTAACAATTAAAATAACACATCATTGTCACAATCAGATTAATATGTATTAAAAATATTGGTAATATAAAGTATTGGTAACTCTGAAAGAAACTGGGTATTCATAGACTCTCTTTATCTTAAAGCAGTCCCTGTAGCATATTTTGCAATGCTGGTTTGGTGGAGGTGTAATTCTTTTAGCCTTCTTTTGTCTGGGAAACTCCTTATTTCACCTTCCATTTTAATTGAGATCCTTGCTGGGTAGAGCAGTCTTGCTTGCAAGCCTTTGTTTTTCATGATTTGGAATATTTCTTGCTACTCCCTTCTGGCTTGCAGGGTTTCTGTTGAGAAGTCAGCTGCTAGCCATATCAGGGCTCCCTTATATGTTACTACCTACTTCTCCCTTGCTTCCTATAAGATTGTCTGTTTGTCTTTGATATTTGCCATTTTAATGATGATGTGTCTTGGAGTGGGCCTCATTGGGTTCCTCTTGAGTGGAACCCTCTGTGCTTGCTGGACGTGTGTGACTTTTTCTCTCCTCCAATTAGGGAAGTTTTCCATCATTGCTTTTTCAAACCAGCTCTCTATCCCTTCCTCATCCTCTTCTCCTTCTGGTATCCTTATTATATGGATGTTATTACGTTTCAGGTTGTCCTGTATTTCCCTCAATGCCTCTTCCTTCTTTTTTGAGTCTTTTTTACATTTTCTTGCTCTTTCTGGGAGCTTTTCGCTACCTTGTCCTCCAGCTCACTGATTTGTTCCTCATCTTCATGTAGCCTGATTTTGATTCCTTCTACTGTCTTCTTAAGTTGAGAAATTGTATTCTTCATTTCTTCTTGTCTCTTCTTGATAGTTTCTATGTCCTTTTTCATGCTGATATAATTTGCAGTAAGTTCCTTGTAGTTTCCCTGTAGTTTTTGGTAATTCTCTCTGAGGTCACTGAGCTCATTGAGGTTCCTTAGAACCATTGCTTGGAACTCAATATCTGATAGTTTACTTGCCTCTATTTCATTTAGTTCTCTTTCTGGGGATTCCTCCTTTCCCTTCTTTGTCTTCCCATTATTTGTGAGACTCTTCCTTTTTTGCTTCTGCTTCTTAAATTGATCTGTCTTGATTTTCTGACTTTATAATGTGAACTTCTATGTTAGGAGACCACTGTTTTTTCTTTCTGGATCTGCCTCTGATGATGTCAGATGTTGACCCTGTCTGACCTTAGGCAGTCTGTTTGAGACTTCCAGGAATCTACTGTTTGTGGCTGTCTCCTTCCGCTCTTAGTCTAGTCACTCTGCACTTAGCAGGCCACCTTACATAGGGAAGGGCAGTGTCCCTACTGGAGCTGGCGTTGTTTGGTCCTCTCTTGCTGCTGCGGCTCAGCAGTGTGGTCTCTGCCTGAGCAAGACGGCTGCTGACGTTTGGGGGAGGAGTCAGCTCTGGGATCCCAACAGCTACTCTCTCAGTTATCTCCCCAAACCCTCCTTTCCCTGTCTCCCCTCAGGTGTCTCTAGCCCACTCTGCCCCCGCCCTTGCCGGAGACCAGGGTAAGTGGCTGCCAATAAAAATATATGCATTGGCCCTTTAAACGGCTCTTTGTGTCTCAAGCCTCCTGTTTCTGGCAGAGAGCAGCCCTGTCGCTCTTCGCAGCTGGCTGTTTTCTGTGTACCTTTTGGTCTCTGATGCTGTAGGCTGGAGATCCCCGCTTACGGTTTAGACCCCGCTCTTCTCGGAGATCCAACTGGGTGTTTCAATATCCTTCTGGTGCTGCCACCCATGGGTGCTCCACCCGCCCTTTTGAGTCTCTACTGCACTTTTTACCAGTTAGATTGTGCTAAAGCTGATTCTTCTGTCTCTGAGGGTATAAGGCTCCTCTCTTACTTTTGTTCAGTTGTTTGCTCCAGGTGATTTCTCCACAATTTACTTGTAATTCCAGATTGGTCCTGGGAGGAGGTCAGTGTGACTTCCGCTCACTCCTCCACCATCTTGATTCCACTGAGTAATCCACTTTTGAAAGTGCTTAGTTCTTTTTCAATCAGTTTATATAATGAACTTAAAATATTCAGAATTTATTCACTTTTCATTATGTACCAAACATAAACTTCCTGAATATTAGTGATTAGTCCTTGTAGTCATTCAAAATGACTGTTATTTATCTTCCATCCTATGTTTATTCACAACAATTTAATTGCTTAATTTATTTTTATTTGTTGTGAAAATTTGAATCCAAGATAATCAGGGTAAATAACAAATTTGTTTACTATACCTTCAGTATTGATAATGTATTTAATAGCAATGAAAACACTGCAGATGATAAATGTCTCTGAATTAGATGAGGAGACAGATATTAAGGAGAGGTACCAGATTTTAAAGTGGATATTACATAAAACGGAAAATGATAGAATTTATGTTTAAACTTGATAGAAACCTTTTTAAAGAAGAAGAACTGAATGCCATCTTTTAACATGGACAAGGTTTTGGTACTTTATAATGCACAAGGGTACACATTGTACCTTCCAAGTAGCAATAATTTGATCCTGGACTATGAAATGTAAACTTCATGAAAAATAAAATTATATCATGTTTCCAATTTTAGTAAAAGATTTTCACTGGAATGACTTACCATGGTTGTATGTTATTTTTAATTAATTTTGCCATATTATTGTATGGTAAGACAAAAGCATGCCCAGCTTGTTGGAAAGTACGTCTTATATGGTTCAATGGAGAAGTGAAATAAGCGTATATTTCCATAAGGAAAATAAAATTAGAAACAACTTTGAGAACTCTTTGAGCTTGAATCTTGAATCTAGCCTATTTAACATGTTGTAAATTTCATATGAAACTTATTTATTTGCAATTAAAAATGATTTTCCTTTTTTAGATAGTTAAATATAATATAATTTATTACGTGCTACTATAAAAGTGCCAGGCACTTTTCAAGCTGCTTCCCAAACACTCTGTAGGGTTAAGTCCTCTCCCTGTTTTACACACAAGGGCACAGTGTTCAGGGAGCTTAATTAAGTTGCTCAATATTATACTTCAAGTAAGAGGTGTAGTGATAATTCAAACTTAGGCCTGCTTAACTTCAAAGCTCTTAACTTCTCTAATGCCTTTTTGTTTCTATAGACTTATACTACTTTCATGCCATCTATTCATTATGTAATATCTCACTAGGATTAGACAAACAAAGAAGTATGACAGATGAGAAGACCATTTATGAATTGGGTGGTGGTATACAGAGAAGTTAAACTTATTTGACAATACTGTCAGGTAGTGAAGTTGTAGAAAAATGCTGAGGAAATTATCTTTACTTGTGCATATATCAGGATTAAACTCAGTGTTTCCTATTTCTCTTGAAACACTATTCTGCCTTCATTGACTCAGTACCTTTTCCTCCCATGGAATTATCCACCATGGACAGTGCTGTAGCTGGAGTGCTCTTTTTACCACTTTCCAAGGGTGCTACCCAGTCAGTATGTTTAGTACTTTCTTGTGGACATTATTGTCCCATTGCTTAAATTATGTGCAAGGACTCAAATAAAACCCCATGTATAAATTTCCTATAGCTGACAAATAAATTATTGCACACTAATGACTTAAAACATCACAAATGTATTATCTTCTAGTTATTTAGGTCCTAAGTCTGGTATAGTTCTTCCTGGGCTAAAATCAAAATGTGTGAGCAGGGAAGCACTCACTTCTGAGGCTCTAGGCAATAGTTGGATTCTTGCTCATTTGGGTCATTGGCAGAATTCAAATTCAGTTCTTCACAGTTGTAGGACCATCAAGGTTCCCATCTTCTTGCTAACTGTAGGCTGAGGGTTGATTTCAGCTTCTAGAGGATGACTGCATTCCTGGCTTCTGGCTCCCTTCCTCCATCGTCAGTGACAGGAATGGAAGTTTCTTTTTTTTTTTTTTTTCACACTGATCTCCCTCACCCACTCATCTGCCTCCCTCTATCACTTTCAAGGACTCATGTGACTATATTTGACCCACTTGGATAATACAGGATAATCTTTCCATGTCAAGATCCTTAACTTTAATCACATCTACAGAGTCCCCCTTGTCATGTAACCACATATCACAGGTTCCAGGAATTAGGACACAGAGATCTTTGAGAGGCCATTATTCTGTTTACTATGCTCTGGTTGAACACAATTTAGGTTTACCAATGCATTGTAAGAAATTGTTCCAATTAACCCAAGTGGTTCTACAAATTTTATATTCTTGTTACTTAGCTATATTTATTAATCTCTGGGCCAGTAGTTTTGTTCTTGAAAATTACAATAGTTTAAACATGACATAGGCAGTCCTCAAACTTTGCAATAATGATTTACTGGAAACTTTACGAAAAAGTATAATAATCCAGTGGCAGAGTTATAATCTAGGGTGGTGTTGAAAGTATCATGACAGGAGATCTAAGATGGTGGAGGAGTAAGTGGAAGCTACATTAACCCTCTCCCAGGAACAAACTGGAATTACAACTAAATTGTAGAGAAATCATCTTGAATAACCAACTGAACACTAGCTGGAGGGAAGCTTTATAACCAAGAACAGAAAGGAGAAACCACTCCACCACAACGTGACTACTACAGAGTGTGGAGGGGACACAAGAGGGATGTCTGGGCTCCCATGGGCGGCAGCTGAAGTTCCAAAGGGATATTTCAGTGTCCAGGGTGTTTCTCCTGAGAATCTTGGATCTAAACCCCAAGCTGGGCTCTCCAGCCTACGGACTAGAGCCAGAAAGGAACCCAAATAGCATCCAGCAGTGAAAATCAGCAGGGTTTTTGTCTGGGAGAGACAGCTGGAGATGCAGAGGGCCTCTTAAAGGGCCAATGCACAAAATTTCATTTGCAGCCACTTACCCTGGGCTCCAGCAGAGGGAGGGCAGAGTGGACTAGAGGTACTTGAGGAGTCTGGGTTTGGTGGCTCTGGGGAGAGAACTGAAGGAAGAGCTTCCACGATCCCTGTGCTGAGTCATTCCTCATACAGCAGGAGCCATCTTGCTCAGGCAGAGCACTCTTCTCTGCATGGCATCAGCCTGAGGGGAAGAAATAGCCCTGTGTGCAGGAATTACTCTGCCCCACCCTGCGGTACTTAAGCCTGACTGCTAATTACAGCTCAATTAGATTAAAAACTGGTCAGTTTAACTGACTAGTTTAACATTTAAGGCAGAAAATACAAAGAAGCAGCCAAGATGGGAAGACAAAGAAACAGACCTCAAATGAAAGAAAAAGAGAATTCTCCAGAAGAACTAGATGAAATGGAGGCAAGCAATTTATCAGATAGAGAGTTCATGGTAATGACTATTAGGATATGCAACAGCATGAAAAAAGACATAAAAGCCATAAGAAAGGACCAGTCAAAAATAAAGAATGTGGTATCTGAAATAAATAATACACTAGGAGAATAAACACTAGGTTAGAGTTAACAGAGGGTAGAATCAGCGTTTTGGAAAACAAGGTAGAGAAAAAACACCCAGACTGAACAGCAAAAAGAAAAAAAGAATAAAAAAAAAGGGGAGAGCTTAAGAAACATTTTGGACAACATGAAACATTACAACATCCACACCATGGGAGTGCCAGAAGAAAAAAGTGAGCAAGGGATCAAGAACCTATTTGAAGAAATAATGACCAAAGACTTCCCTAATCTGGTGAAGGAAAAAGCCACACAAGTCCAGGAAGCTCAGAGAGTCCCAAAGTAGTTGGACCCAAAGAGGCCTACAGATAGACACATCAAAATTAAAATGGCAAGGCCTAAATACAAGGAGAGAATCCTAAAAGTCACAAGAGAAAGGCAGGTAGTTATGTACAAGGGAGTACCAATTAGACTGGTATATTATTACTCAACAGAAACATTTCAGGCTAGAAGGGAGTAGGGTGAAATATTCAAGGTGATAAAAAGCAAGGATCTTCTACCAAGGCTACTTTACCCAGCAAGGCTATCATTTAAAATTGGAGAAACAAGGAGCTTCCCAGACAAGAAAAAGCTAATGGAGTTTATTAACACAAAACCAGTACTGCAACAAATGTTAACAGGTGTGCTTTAAGAAGGAAAAGGAGAAGAAGAAAAAGAAAAAAACAGAGGAAAACAGTTTAACAATAAAATGAAACTACATATATATCTATCAATAATCACCTTAAATGTAGGCAGGGGGAAGTGGTGGTGGGAAAATGGCGACAACTGTATGTGAACAACAAACAAACAAACAAACAAACAAACAAATAAATAATCACCTTAAATTTAAATGGCTTAAATGTTCTGACCAAAAAATATAGGGTAGCTGAATGGAAAAGAAAATAAGATCCATATATATGCTGCCTCCAAGAGACCCACCTCAGATTGTAAGATACATACAGACTAAACAGGATGGGAAAAGATATTTCATCCTTTTGATGAAATGGAAAGGAAAATGGAATGGAAAGAAAAGCTGGGTAGCAGTACTTATATCCAACATAATAGACTTTAAAAACAGGGCAAAGAAGGACATTACATAATGATAATGGGAACAATCCAACAAGGAACTGTAACCCTAGTAAACATTTACACACCCAACATGGGAGCACCTAAATATGTGAAGGAAATCTTGATGGAGACAAAGGGAGAAATCAAGATCGACAAAATAGGGGCGGGTACCCCATCCCACAGAGTCCCCCTGGCTGCTACAGATGAGGAAATAAGTCTTTCCAGACATTCTTGGTCTGCCAGGAAATGAGGGTGGTTATCCCCTTTAGTGGAGAATACCCGACCCTTCTCTTGAAGTGGCTTTTATTGAGAACAATATGCACAGGGGTATACAGCATGCATACAAAGCCTATCAATCAATGCCTAAAGTCTATGTTTACAAAAAACAGATAGAGATCATAGATAACAATTGAAGGAACACAGAGATTTGCCTCACATCAAGGTCTGGTAGACAGGGTGGCTCCCATTCAGCCCTGAAACCTGGGAAACTGATTTCATCCTGTGCTCTGACCTCAACATCAGTACTCATTAACTCTAGGGCATTCTTAGCAAAGTAGGTTTCATAGGATTTAATGCATTCCTTTTCCAGACCTAATTGCCCCGAGGGAACCACCTGATCCAGTTTAGGGCTGTACCTGCCTTTAGTATTGTTTCACTGACTCCGTTGAATGGGTGGAGCAGAGCAGCCAAGAGATAAGGACACTTCTTTGAGATAGAATGAGGACTCCAGCCATGAAACAGCTGAGGGGTGAGGGTCTTTTGCCCCTTCTCCGTGTCCCTCAAGTCCTTCCCTGATGGCCCCCATGTGACTATGCCTGTCTTAGGTTGCCCCTGTCATTGAGGGGTCTTACCTGTCATTGAATAACCAGCCATCCTCCAGGGCCAAGTAGGGTGATGTGAGGGAGGCAGGGGTTGCGGCCCTGCCAGGGGGACAGGTTTTGTCTCCTCAGTGGCCTATTTTCCCAGGGCCTCCTTGTTCAGCTCCAGCCTTGGGGCCCTCTCGCGTTCAGCAAGACTACAGTCCCTGAAACCAGGCAGGATGGTTCACATCACAGAAATATAGCCATAGTTGGGGATTATAAAACTACATTGAGTTCAATGGATAGCTCTTCCAGACAGAAAATGAAGATGAATACAGTTGCCTTCAACAACATACTATATCAAATGAATTTAATTGATATCTTCAGAGCATTTGAACCCAAAGCAACAGAATATCCATGTTTTTCAAGTACACGTGGAACATTTCCTAGACCACATGATAGGACACAAAAAAATTCTCAATAAATTTAAGAGATTGAAATTATATCAAGTATCTCCTCTGACCACACTGCTATGAAACTAGAAACCAATCGCAAGAAGAACACTGAAAAACATGCAAAAACACTCAAAGACATTGTTATTAAACAATGAATAGATCAACAATGAGATGAAGGAAGAAATCAAAAGATAACTTGAAACAAACAAAAATGAGGACACAACAATCCCAAATCTGTGGGACATTGGGAAAGTGATCCTAGGAGGGAAATTCATAGTATTACAGGCCCATCTCAGAAAACAAGAAAAATCTCAGATAAACAATCTAACTTCACACTAAAAGAACTTGAAAAAGAACAAAAAACTAAACCCAAAGTGAGTAGAAAGAAGGAAATAATGAAGTTCAGAGCAGAAATAAATGAAATAGAGTCTAAAAAAATGATACAAAAGATCAATGAATCCAAGAGCTGGTTATTTGAAAAGATAAAAAAGATCGAAAAACCTTTAACAAGACTCATCAAGAAAAAAGATAAAAGACACAAAAAAATCAGAAATGAAAGGAGAGAAATAACAACTGATGCCAAAGAAATACAAAGGTTTGTAAGAAAATATTAGGAACAATTATATGCCAACTAACTGGACAACTTGGATGAAATGGTAGATTCCTAGAAACAAACAATCTTACAAAAATAAATCAGGAAGAATCAGAGAATCTCAATAGACAGTATATACCTAATGAAATTGAAGCAGTAATCTAAATACTCCCAACAAACAAAGGCCCTGGACTGGATGGCTTTACCAGATAATTTACCAAATATTCAGAGAACTAACACTTCTGCTTCACAAACTATTTCATAAAAATCAAGAAGAGGGAAGTCTCCCAATCTCATTTTAAGAGACCAGCATTAGCCCAATTCCACAACCAGACAAAGAAAGAAAATTATAGGCCAATATCACTGATGACCATGGACATTAAAACACTCAACAAAATATTACCAAACCTAATACAGCAGTTCATCAAAAAGATCATACACCATGATTGAGTGGGGGTTTACTCCAAGAATGTAAGGTTGGTACAACATTTGCAAATCAGTGAATGTGACTCACCACATAAACAAAATAAAGGATGAAAACCACATGATCATATCAATAGACGCAGAAAAAGCTTTTGATAAAATCCAGCATCCATTTAGGATCAAAACACACAGCAAAGTTGGAATAGAGGGAACATATGTAAATATAGTAAAGAGCATCTATGACAAACCAACTTCCAGCATCATACTCAATGGGCAAAAACTAAGTGTTCCCCTTAAGATCGGGAGCAAGACAGAGATGTCTGCTTTAACTTCCTTTATTCCATATTACTGGAAGTTCTAGTCACAGCAGTCAGACAAGAAGAAGAAATAAAAGGCCTCCAGATTGGATAGGAAGAGGCTAAATTGTCTTTGTTTGCAGATGACATGATACTATACACAGAAAACCCGAAAGATTCCACCAGAAACTGCTAGAACTGATCAATGAATTCAGCAAAGTAGCAGGATACAAAATTAATATCCAGAAATCACTTGCATTTTTATATTTGTTTTTTTGTTTCTCAAGTAAATTTTTTTATTGTTAAAATACGCTTTATTCCATCTTCCTGCCACCAATTTCCTTGCTCCTCCACCCTCAATTCTTCCCCACTTTGGCTTTGTCCATGGGTCCTTTATACATTTTCCTTGACTTCACCCTTCCCCTTCTTTTCCCCATTACCTGCCTCCCTCCTTCCCTCTCATTACTGTTGGTTTGTTTTTTCTTTCAATATTGCTGGTTATATTTTTCTTGCTTGTTTGTTTGTTTGACTAGGTTCCACTTACACGTGATGTCATATGGTATTTGTCTTTCACTACCTGGCTTATTTCAGTTTGCATAATGCTCTCCGGCACCATCCATGCTGTCATGAAGGGTAGTAGCTCTTTCTTCCTTTCTTCTGCATAGCATTCCATTGTGTATATGTACCATAGTTTTGTGATCCACTTGTTTATTAACAGGCACTTAGGTTGCTTTCAGCACTTGGCTATTGTAAATTGTGCTGCTATCAACATCGAGGTGCATAGGTTCTTTTGAATTGGTGTTTTGGGATTCTTAGGGTATAATCCCAGCAGCGGAATTGTTGGGTCCAAAGGCAGTTCCACTTTTACCTTTTTGAGGAAATTCCACACTGTTTTCCACAGTGGCTGCACCAGTCTGCATTCCTGCCAACAGTGTACTAGGGTTTCCTTTTATCCACAACCTTGCCAGCAATTGTCTGTTGATTTATTTATGATGGCCATTCTGACCAGTGTGAAGTGGTATCTAATTGTGGTTTCAATTTACATTTCTCTGATGACTAGTGATGCTGAGCATCTTTTCATATGTCTCTGGGCCTCTGTATGTCCTCTTTGGAGAAGTGTCTATCCAGGTCCTTTGCACATTTTTTAGTTAGATTGTTTGTCTTTCTGGAGTGGAGTCATGTGAGTTCTTTATATATTTTGGATATCAAACCCCTGTCTGAGGTATCATTGGCAAATATACTTTCCCATACATTTGGTTCCCTTTTCATTTTACTGATGTTTTCTATAGCCATGCAGAAACTTCTTATTTTAATGAAGTCCCATTTGTTTATTCTTTTTTTTTCCCCACAGTTAAATTTTATTTTATTTTTTTAATTTTATTTTAATTTATTTTTTCAAATATATTTGTCTCTGCCTCCCCCCCACCACTTTCCCTTGCCCCCTCCTTCCTTCCCTCCCTCAGCTCTTTTATGTCCCTTCCCCTAGGGGACATATCAGTGAAAATATTGCTGCATGGAATGTCTGAGAGTTTCCTGGCTATATTCTCCCCTAGGACTTTCATGGTGCCATGACATATGTTTAACTCTTTTTATCCATCTTGAGTTTTATTTTTGTGTATGATGTAAGTTGGTAGTTGAATTTCAATTTTTCGCATGTAGCTATCCAGATCTCCCAACACCATTTATTGAAGAGGCTATTTTACTCCATTGTAAGCTTCTGCCCCCTTTGTGGAATATTAATTGACCATAGAGACATGAGTTTATTTCTGGGCTCTCTATTCTGTTCTATGATCTATGTCTGTGTTCTTATGCCAGTACCAGACTGTTTTGATTACAGCGGCCTTCTAATATAGTTTCATGTCAGGTATTATGATCACTCCTACCTTGTTCTTTCTCAAAATTGCTGCAGCTATTTGGGGTTGTTTATGGTTCCATATAAATATTTTAAATGTTTGTTCTATATCTTTGAATTACATCATTGGTATTTTAATAGGGATTGCATTAAATCTATAAATTGCTTTGGGTAGTATGGACGCTTTAATGATGTTAATTCTTCCAATCCATGAACACGGTATATGCTTCCATTTATTTGTGTCTTCCTTAATTTCTTTTCTTCAGTGTTGTGTAGTTTTCTGTATACAGATGTTTTACCTCTTTGATTAAGTTTGTTTCTAGGTACTTTATTTTCCTTGTTGTTATAACAAATGGGATTTTTTTCTCTGATTCTTAATTCTGATATTTTATTTTTGGTGTATGAAAATGCCTTTGATTTCTGAATATTGACTCTGTATGCTGCTGTTTTGCCAAATTCGCTTATAAGGTTGAGTATTTTTTTGTGGAATCTGTTGGATTTTCTATGTACACTGTCACGTCATCTACAAACAATGACAGTTTTACTTCCTCCTTTCCATTTTGGATGCCCTTTTTTTCTTTTTCTTGTCCGATCACTGTGGCTAAGATGTCCAATACTATGTTGAATAGAAATGATGATAGAGAACAGCCTTGTCTTGTTCCCAATTTTAGTGGGAACGCTTTTGGTTTTTGCCCATTGAGTATGAGGTTGGCTGTAGGTTTTTCATATATGGCCTTTATTATGTTGAGGAATTACCCTTTATGCCCGCTTCCTGAGTGTTTTAATCATAAATAGATGCTGTACATATTCAAATGCTTTTTCTGCATCTATTGATATGATCATGTGGTTTTTTTGTCTTTTTTGTTTATGTGATGTTTATTAATTTGCAAATATTGCATCATCCTTGCATCCCTGGAATGAATCCCACTTGATCATGTTGGATGATCTTTTGAATGTATTGCTAAATGCAGTTTGCCAATATTTGTTGAGGATTTTAGCGTCTATGTTCCTCAGTGATATTGGCCTGTAGCTTTTTTTTTTTTTTCTGTTGCGTCTTTATCTGGTTTTGGGGTTAGGATGATGCTGGTCTCATAAAAAGTGTTCCCTCTTCTTGGAGTTTTAGGAATAGTCTGAGAAGGACAGGGGTTAGCTTTTCCTCAACTATTTTATAAAATTCTCCTCTGAAACTGTCTGGTCCAGGGCTTTCTGTGCTGGGAGTTTTTTTGATTACTGCGTCATTTTCACCAGCTGTTATTGGTCTGTTTAGGCTTTCTGCTTCTTTTTCATTCAGTGTTGGAAGGTTAAATTTTCTAGAAATTTTTCCATTTCCTGGAGGTTTTCAAATTCTTGGCATAAAATGGTTCACATTAACTTCTTTCAATCCTTTGTATTTCTGTGGTATCTGTTGTTATTTCTCCTCTTTCATTTCTGATATCTTTATTTGGCTCCTCTCCCTTTTTTTTCTTGATGAGTCTGGTTAAAAGGCTTGTTGATTTTGTTTATCTATTCAAAAAACCAGCTCCTGGATTGCTTGATCCTTTGATTGTTGTTTTAGTCTCTATGTCATTCAATTCTGCCCTGATCTTGATTATTTCCTTCCTTCTACTTGCTCTGGGCTTTTTTGTTGTTGTTTCTCCAGATCTTGAAGCTGGAGGGTTAGGTTGTTTATTTGAAATATTTCTATCTTTTTTAGGTAGGCCTGTGTTGCTATAAAATTCCTTCTCAGGGCTTCCTTTGCTGTGTCCCATAAGTTTTGGACTGTGTGTGTTCACTAACATTTGTTTCCAGAAACTTTTTGATTTCTTCATTCATCTCATTATTAACCCATTCATTGTTTAATAGCATGCTACTCAGTCTCCATGAGTTTGAATATTTTTTAGTTTTTTCCTTGAGGTTGGTTTCTAGTATCAAGCCCTTGCAGTCTGAGAAAATGCTTTTTATGATTTCAATTTTCTTGAATTTGTTGAGGCTTGTTTTGTGTCCTATTATGTGGTATATCTTTGAAAATATTCCATGTGTATTTGAAAAGAATGTTTATTTTTCTTCTTTGGGATGAAAGGTTCTATATATGTAAGTGAAGTCCATTTGATCTAATGCATGGTTCAGTTCCACAATATCATTGTTGAAGTTTTGTTTGGAAGATCTATCCATATTTGACAGTGGGGTGTTAAAATCCACTATTATCAGTGTATTGCTGTGTGTATCTTTCTTGAAATCCTCCAAGATTTTCCTTATATATTTGGGTGCTCCTATGTTGGGTGCATATATGTTTACAATGTTTATGTCTTCTTGATAGATTCTTCCTTTGAGAATTATAAAGTGTTCTTCTGGCTTTTTATGGTCTTTGTTTTGAAATTGATTTTGTCTGACATAAGTATTGCTACCCTGTTTTTTTTTTTTTCCTGTCCATTTGCTTGGAATATTTTCTTCCATCCTGTTACTTTCAGTCTGTGTAGGTCCTTTTTTCTGAGGTGGGTCTCTTATAGGCAGCATATGTGCAGGTCATGTTTTCTTATCCATTCAGTTACCCTGTGTCTTTTGATTGGAACATGTAATCCAATTACATCTAAAGTTATTATTGGTAAGTTCTTACTCATTTTTCCCCTTTGTACCTGTGTTCCTCTCTTTCTCACTCTTTTTCTTCATCTTCTTAAAGCAGCCCCTTTAGTATGTTTTGCAGTGCTGATTTGGTGGAGGTGTATTCTTTCAGCCTTCTTTTACCTAGGCAGCTCCTTATTTCTCCTTCCATTTTAATAGAGAGCCTTATTGGGTAGAGCAGTCTTGGTTGCAGGCCTTTGCTTTTCATAACTTGGAATATTTCTTGCCATTCCTTCTGGATTGTAGTGTTTCTGTTGAGAAGTCAGATGGTAGCTGTCTTGGGGATCCCTTATATGTTACTGCATCTTTCTCCCTTGCTGCCTTTAGGATTCTCTGTTTGTCTTTGATATTTACCATTTTAATGATGATGTGTCTTTCTGTGGGCCTCATTGTGTTCTTCTTTAATGGAACCCTCTGTGATTCTTGCATTTGTGTGACTTTTTCTTTCCTCCAATTAGGGAAGTTTTCCATCATTACTTTTTCAAACAGGCTCTCTATCCCTTCTTCCTCCTCTTCTCCTTCTGGTATCCCTATTATATGGATATTATTATGTTTCAGGTTGTCCTGCATTTCCCTAAGTGCCTCTTCATTTTTTTTTTGAGTCTTTTTTCATTTTCTTGCTCTTTCTGAGAACTTTTTCCTATCTTATCCTCCATCTTGCTGATTCAGTCCTTTGCTTCATTTAGCCTTGTTTTGATTCCTTCTTCTAGTTCTTCAATTCATATATTGTATTCTTCATTTCTTCTTGCCTCTTATTGATAGTCTCTGTCATTTTTTCATGCTGATGTAATTTGCAGTAAGTTTATCATAGTTTCCCTGTAATTTTTTGTAATTGTCTCTGAGCTCATTGTTCCTTAAAACTGTTCCTTAAAACTGTTGTTTGGAACTCTATATCTGGTAGTTTACTTGCCTCTATTTCATGTAGTTCTCTTTCTAGGGATTCCTTCTTTCCCTTTGAGTATGAGGTGTTTCTCTGTCTTCCTGTTATGTGTAAGACTCTTCTTTTTCGCTTTTGCTTCTTAAATTGATCTGTCTTGATTTCCTGACTTTGTAGTGTTCACTTCTATGGTAGGAACTACTGTTTTGTTTTTTCTTTCTTTCTAAATCTGCCTCTGATGATCTCAGATGTTGATCCTGTCTGACATTAGGCAGTCCGTTTGAGACTTCTCGGAATATAATGTCTGTGGCTGTCTCCTTCAGTTGTTAATGTAGTCACTCTGCACTCTGAAGTCAGGCTTAGACACCACAGGGTGGGGCTGAGTTCCTCCTGAGGATAGGGTTATAGTTTCCTCTCATACTTGCTCCTGCTCAGGGGAGTGGCTGCAGCACAGGGGTCTGAGCAAGATGGCTGCTGCCATATGTGGGAAGAGTCAGGACTGAGATCATGCCAGATACTGTCTCCATTCTTTCCCCAAAGCCTGTGTCTCCAGTCTCTCCTCTAGTGTCTCCAGACCACTCTGAGCCGACTTTTGCCAGGCTTCTACTATCTGTGGCTGCCAGTCTGTACTCATCAGTGAGGCTTAAGCACCACCTGGCCAGGGTAGAGTCTCTCCTGTGTGGTGGGGTATTGTGTTCTTGTGCTGCTACCCTCAGGGGAGTGGTCTGCCTGAGCTAGATGACTGTTGCCTTATGGGGATGAGTCAGCAGTGGGATCTCACCTGCCATTCCCTGAGTTCTCTCTCCTGAAACTCCTTCTCCAGTCTCTCCTCAGGTGTCTCTAGCCTACTCTACACCCACGTTTGCCAGAAACCAGGGTAAGTGGCTACATACAAATATTTATGCATTGGCCCTTTATATGACTCTTTGCATCTCCAGCTGCCTGTCTCTGGCAGAGGGAAACCCTGCTACTTTTCACAGATGGTTGTTATTTGTTTACTTTTTGGGCTCTGGTGCTGTAGGCTGGAGATCCTTGCTTATGGTTTAGACTCCCCTCCTCTCAGGGGGGTCCTACTGGCCATTTCAATATTCCTCTGGTGCTGCTGCCCATGGGCCCCCTGCCCACCTTCTTGAGTCTCTAGCACACTCCTTTCCAGTCAGGTTGTGCCAAAGCTTATTCCTCTGTCTGTAAGAGGTTACAAGGCTCATCTCTCGCTGTTGTTTATTTGTTTGTTCCAGGTGATTTCTCCGCAATTTAATTGTACTTCCAGATTTGTCCTGGGAGGAGGTCAGTGTGACTTTCACTCACTCCTCTGCCATCTTGCCCATCCCCTCAAAAGCAGTTGCAATTTTCCATGCTAGAAACGAACTAACAGAAAGGGAAATTAAGAATAGAATTCCATTCACAATTGCCTCAAAAAGAATAAATTACATAGGAGTAAACTTCACCAAGAATATAAAAGACCCGCACTCAGAAAATTATAAGACACTGAATTAAGAAATTGGAGAAGATACAAATAAGTGGAAATATATGCCATGGTCATGGATTGGAAGAATTAACATTATTAAAATGTCCATACTACCCAAAACAATCTATATATTCAATGCAATTCCTATCAATATTCTAATGATGTATTTTACTGAACTAGAACTTATATTTCAAAAATTTATATGGAACCACAAAAGGCCCAGCATAGCGACAGTGGTCCTGAGGAAGAAGAACAAAGTTGGAGGAATCATACTACCTGATATCAAACTATATTACAAGGCCATAGTAATAAAATACTTGTACTGGCATAAAAAGAGACACATAAAGCAATGGGAGAGAATAGAGAGCTCTGAAATAAACCCATACCTTTATAGTCAATTAATAATCAACAGAGGAAGCAAGCACATACAATAGGCTAAAGATAGTTTATTCAATAAGTGGTGTTGCAAAAATTGGACATGTATGTACAGAAAAATGAAACTAGACCACCTTCTTACACCACACACAAGAATATATTCAACATGGATCGAAGAGTGAAATGTTAGACTAGAAACTGTAAAAATCCTAGAAGGAAACACAGGCAGCAAAATCTTTGATATTTATCATAGAATTTTTTTATTGGATCTATCTCCTCAGGTAAGGGAAACAACAGGAAAAATAAACAAATGGGAATACATCAAACTAAAATGTTTTTGGACCGCAAAGGAAAACTTCAACAAAATAAAAAGACAACACACAGTGGGAGAACACATTCACCAATACATCTGATAAGGGGTTAATATCCAAAATTTATAAAGTACTTACAAAACTCAACGCCAAAAAACCCCAAACAACCCAATTAAGAAATGGGCAAAGGACCTGAATAGACACTTCTCCAAAGAGGACATATAGATGACCAACAGACATGAAAAAGTGCTCAATGTCACTAATCATTAGATAAATGGAAATTAAAACCACAATGAGATACCATCTCACACCTTTCAGATTGACTGTCATCAATAAATCAACAAACAACAAGTGCTGGTGGGTATATGGAGAAAGGGCAACCCTTTTGCACTGTTGATGGGAATGCAGCTTGGTGCAGCTGCTGTGGAAAGCAGTATGGAGATACCTAAAAAAATTAACAATGGATGTGCCTTTCGACCCAGGTATTCCACTTCTGGGAACATATGTGAAGGAACCCAAAACACTAATTTGAAAGAACAGAAGCATCCTTATGTTCATTGTAGCATAATTTACAGTTGCCAAGATATGGAAGTAGCCCAAGTGTCCATCAATAGGTAAATAAATAAAACAACTATGGGGCATTTACACGATGGAATATTACTTGGCCATGAAAAAAGACAAAATTTTACCCTTTGTAACAGTATGAATGGACCTGGAAAACATTATGCTAAATGAAATAAGCCAGTCAGAGAAAGACAAATACTGTATTATTTCACTCATATGTGGAATCTAATGAACCAACTGAACTAAGAAGCAAAACAGAGACAGACTCATATATGGAGAGCAGATGACAGCTAGTGAGGGTAGGGATTAGGACGTGGAGGGACTGAGCAAAAAGGAAAAAGGGCTCATGGACATGGACAACAATGTGGTGATTGCTGGGGGGAGGGGGTTATAAGGGGACTAAATGGTAATGGGAAAAAATACAGGAAAGATTGAACTTAAAAAAAAGAATTGAAAAAGAAGAATGTACCATGAAAACAAACTCTATTATTATAACTTTCATTATGTTCCAAGTACTATAAAATAAGCACAAATAAACTGTGTACATAGAATTGGCAAGTATTCACAAACACATAAAATGTAGATATGAGTTCAAACTAAGATATTAGTCATTAAAAACTATATTATTTACTTGCTTTCTTAAAATTCAAGCTGTTTTTGAGATGATTTGCATGGTCCAAGTCTTCTTTCAAAAGCTAATAAGCTTTAATGCCACCCTCTGAATAAAATCCTGGAATTTGTTTTCTTAAAAAAGTTTTATATAGCAAGCAGAAGCAATCCAAATTATCCATGGATATTAGAGCTGTCTGAAAAGTACTATAGTGAGTTTATAATACAAATTGTTTAATGTTGATTGCCTTTTATTATGTTGATGTATTGAAGAAAAACATTTAAAAATTTTGCATTTTTTCCACATTCTCAAAACATTCAGTTTATGCAAAGGACTTTTCAGAATTAAACATAAAGGCTACAAGAAAATAATAGTTATCAAGTAGAAGATCCTGACATATCTCTGAAAAGTCATATAGATAATAAGTTGTTGAGAGTGAACCTTTTAAAAATCTTCAAAACATATTGTAGAATCAGGGACATAATATTATGTGATTGTTTCCTTGCTAATGTCTTTCAGCGCTTGGTGCAAGGGGAAAGTACTGAAATCTTTGTATTTGTTAACATCTGTTGAGTGAAATAAAACAGTAAAATAACAGACAAGGATTGTCTATGCCACCTAGTTATTGATCATAAAACGTGATTGTCCAGCAAGTTACTATGGCCTGAAAAGTGACATTTGTAAGCTTGGAGGTGAGTGGAGGAATGTCTCAAGCTCAGAACCAGTTATTTAACTCTCTAGAAACTGTCAGATTCCTATTATGGAAGGTGCAGGGGCTTCATTGAGTTTCACAGTCAAACAAAATTTGTAGAACTGCAACCAAAGTTTTCATCTTAAGTAGACTTTGGACCTGGCTGATTAGAATATTTTTCATAAGTAGATTGCTGAAATACATAGGTAGATGCAATTAGAAACTGCCTTTTTTTTCAAATGATGTGATGCACCATTGTATCATCATAAATTTTGTCTTTTTAAAGTGTAATTATAACTAGAGATTGTAATTTTGCATAGTGGATATTGTTCGATTGTTGATTCAGTCTTGTAGATAACCTGATTTAGGATAAATAATCCTTTAAAATAAAATAATAGTAAGACAAGTTGATGTTATTTATTTTTTTCATTTGGTGCTTAGGTGCTAAACATGAACTCATGCACTTCTGTATTAGGGAGCAAAGTTTGCAATTAGTTTTGAAACTGTGGTTTATTGAATTAGGCAGCGTGGTATTTGTTAGTAGACAATGTCAATAGTTTATTGTATTATTACTTTTATATCATGTAGTCCTTTGGAAAGTAATTATTTCTTTTACTGTGTTTTCTTTGCAAGCAAGTATCTGTTTGCTCTTTGTAATAGGTGCTCAATAAATATTGAGTAGATGAATGAATTTAGAGAGTGTAGTTTTGAGGTATGTAGTCCTGTGCAAATCACTTTACTTAAAAGTGTTGAATTTCTTCAATCGACATATACAGTAATCTAATATGTTACAGTCTTGTTAAGGAGCAAATTATGGCTATCTTTAATGTGAAAAGAACTAATTCAAAATTCTGATTCTGTTCCTTGCTTGCTGATAAATACCATGATGCTGTTACAGACTGAAAGTGATTTTTAGTGGAAACAACTTACCAGTGACCAGAATACTTTAGTCATGGTTCATCAAATTTTAATTTGATAAAGAAACTAAGATTATAACCTGTCCCAAGACAGTAAGTACTCTTAAAGTTAAGAGTTTTTTTTTTTACTTATTTTCACATGTCCTTTACCATAATGGAGACAAGTAGATAAATTTATGTTTTAAAGCAAATATGTTTGTGCTAAAATGAGAATGTGTTTTATATATATGCTTTGAAAAAAAGAATTATTGACTAGGAATAAAATAAATCTGACTTAGGATTTAGGAGAAATAAATTTAAAATTAGTAATGAAAAAATCATCCAAAATTACTTATCTTCTGATTTTTTGTACTAAAAAAGGCTTCAACCTAATTGCAAATGTTTAGCATATATTCAATTTAAATTAAGTAAATTTTCCTTCTGTCAAAATATTTAAATAACTAGTGCAGCTACTTTGGAAAACAGTTTGGAATTACTTCAAAAAACTAAATATGGAACTGCCTTTTGACCCAGTGATTCCATTGCTGGGACTATACCCTAAGAATCCCAAAACACCAATTGAAAAGAACCTATGCACCCCAATGTTCGTAGCAGCACAATTAACAATAGCCAGTGCTGGAAGCAACCTAAGTGCCCATCAGTAAATGAGTGGATCAAGAAACTGTGGTACATTTACACAATGGAATACCATGCAGCAGAAAGAAAGGAAGAGCTACTACCCTTTGCTACAGCATGGATGGAACTGGAGAGCACTATGCTAAGTGAAATAAGCCAGGGGGCGAAAGACAAATACCATATGATCTCACCTATAAGTGGAACCTAACCAGCAAAACAAACAAACAAGTAAAATATAACCAGCAACATTGAAAGAAAAAAGAAACCAACATAATCAAGAGAGAAGGGGGGCAGGGAAAGGCAAGGGCAGGGTCAAATCAAGGAACATGTGCAGAAAACCCATGGACAAAGCCAAAGTGGGAAAGTATTGAGGGAGGGAGGGGCAGGGGAAAGTGGTGGTGGGAATATGGAGGCAAATGTATTTGAACAATAAAAAAAAAAATTAAAAAATGCAACATCAATGGGAGGGACGGAGGGAGGTGGTACCGGGGAAGGAAGGGGAAAGGTCAAATTAAGGAACATGTATGAAGGACACATGGATGGAACCAAGGTGGAGAGGGAGGGAGTTGGGGGTGGGAGGGGCAGTGGAAAGTGGTGGCCTGAAAATGGAGACAAATGTATTTGAACAATTTAAAAATTTTTTTTTAATAAAAAATATTTAAATAAAATGACTTTTACACATTATTCACTTAATAGAAAAAAGGCATAGTTTATTGGTAAGTATGAAAATGACATATTCTACTGAAAAGAAAAAGAAACCAACAGAGACAAGAGGGAAGGAGGGTGGGGGGCGGGGGGAAAGGAAGAGAAGAGGAAAGTCAAGGAACATATAGCAAGGACTCATGGACAAAACCAAAGGGGAAGAGCTGAGGGAGGGAAGGAGGGAGGGGGCAAGGGAAAGTGGTGGGGGGAAGGCAGAGACAAATGTATTTTAAAAAGTAAATAAATTAATAAATAAAAGGAAAATGACATGTTCTAAAGAAAAACAATTGATGGTTTTATTATCTACTCATTAAATATATATATTTATTTTTAATTATTTGCTGAAATGTTTGATTAGTTAAGTAGGGCTAGTCCAAGAAGCCTTGAACTCAAGAGTGTGGCATTTGGTTTTTCTTCAGGAAGGTGAGGGGTCATTGAATCCTTTCAGCAAGGAAGTGACTTCCAGAGCTATAAATAAAATCACAGTAAGTGAAGAAGATATACTATAATAAGTATGTATTTTACATTAATGACTAAATCCAAATAGAATAATAGATACTAGATGTTGTAACATCAATGAGAGTGGAGAAGCAGTGAAAGACAGGAGCACAGTAGCACTTTGACAGTTGACTTGACATGGACATGGGGAAGAAGCAAGAGTCAGAGATGACTAAAGTATTTTGATGATGACGATTTTCTTTTAGAATCCAATATAGCCTATCTATGGCTCTCTTGAATGCATGACATCTAGATACATTTCAGATGCCTGAACTTTATTCTGATTGATCAAGCTGCCAGAAATGATCAAGAACTATGTCATCAAATTCACGTCCATTGAGAGTACCTTTAAATAAACCAATTTTCTCATTAAAGCATGACCTATGAAATGATTGGATTTTGAACATTTGCAAATGACTTATTGCTTCAAGAAATAGCTGTGATAGGTGGGGTGAGGGTAGTATCATTTAGAGTAACATTTTCCAACTAGCTGGTCAAGCTTATTTTTCTTTTTATTGAATTTATTGTCGTGGCAAACTTTCAAAACTTTGACTCTTTGCTATTCTCACTTACATGATGATGCTCCCTTGTCTCCTTGTACTCTCAGAGTCAGAAATTATAAATTGTTTTTTAAGGACTATGTGGAAGGAAGGAAGGAAGGGAATGCTTCTTTCTTGCTTAATATCCCTTTCTCCTCTTTTTCTCAAATAGATCAAGTCAGTAATTCATAGCTTCTGGGAAAACACATACAGTATGAAAATGCTCCAATATCTTCTATTTAAAATTCCTGTTTAAATGACTGAGAAGTGTGAATGCTCAATGACTACTATGTCATATTGTTTAAATGATATGGTCTGCCTTTATTCTTTTTGAGTTCCACCCAAGTATACATACATATATACTCTTTAAGCCAGAGGACTTAACGTTCCTAAAAAGAAGCACTTTACCTCCAAAGTAGCAAATTCCCCAATGAATTATAATTTGCATCTACCCCCTCAAAAAACACAGTCTACTTTTCAGGGACTCATTACCAATTTTATTAAGAGAATTTAATATTTCAGGTAAACAAATAGAGTCACACATCATAAAAACCGTGTCCAAAGGACTCCTTCCTTAGTATTACGGCACAATGGACAAAGACTCATAAAATTATTTTCGTAGAGCAATTTTTGTTACATTAGCAGAGCTGTCTGTAGCTAAATCATGGAATTGTGTTGTGATATGGAGCTGGACATTATAGTTATCTTAGTTAAAATAGTTTTCTGGGAGTGTAATAAAATGATGCATCCTGATGGCGTTTCAGAAGAAAAATCAGAAGTTATTTCTGGGGTTAAAGACTGCATTTCTGCTCTTAGAATATGATACTTGAATGTGTAGATAGGTGAGTGGGCTGGAGGTGATAGTTAAGATTTTTTTCATCACTTAACAACCTGAGAACTTAAGACCAGCAATGGTTGTTTCTTTATTTTATTTTTTTCATAGTACAAGAAGGATAATTTAAAGTCTTATAGCAAAATTTTATGGAAAAACTTTAATGGTGAGGCAGATAGTTATGTACAAAACGGAAAATAATTTTAATATGAAAAATTTTGCTTAAATTGGACTCTTTGCTTCTATAAGCTCTATATATGAGATTAGCTTGAGAGAACTGTCTTAAGTGTGATTCCCAGACTCATTGGGTTAAGAGTCTATCTTCTGATTTTTCTTTTTGTATTACCTTCCCCTGTCTTAAAAATACTGGTCATTGTATTAAAATATTGATTTGATTACATCATATTAAACATTCTATTGAAACATGGTTGATTCGATACTGAAATTTTTACCACGTTCATTGAAATACTTAGAGATTTCTCTGGGTCATTGAAAAATCAAGGTTGAGATTTGTTCTATTTATTAGAGGCTTCAAAGACATAGAATCACTGGGACTCTTAGAGCTGCCAGTTATAATTCTTAAAACATGGAATGCAATTGGCTATTACTTTGTAAGTTTGAAAGTCTTACTCTGTTTTTTATATTTCCTTTTTAAGGAGAAATAAACATCCCCCTAAGACCTGGTCTGAATTATTGACTTTATGAAGCTGAGTATAACTGGGAAATTTAGAAAAGACAGAAAAGGGTAGGATTTTTACCACTTGATTAATGATTCTCCTGTTCCAAAGAGATTAGTCTCAGATTAGTCAAAGAGATTTCTAACTGGTTTTAAGGTTGGAATCTGCCTTTATAATAAACTCAAATTAGATAACTCGGATGTTTGAATATTTAATAAACTGAAATTTTAGGCAGGTGATACCCCAATTCTTTGATAACGGGCTTTCCCATTGAAATTCACCATAGCACAGTAGTCAAATATCAAAGTTGGTGAGCTACAGGTAATAAGGGTAAAATGACACCTTGGTTAACACATTTTCTGGGAAGAAAAAGCTCCTTTAAAGAAAGTTGGCCTGCATGTTGGAGCCCCCTTTGCAGTTTCTTCATTTGGGGGTTGAAGAATGAGAAGGCATGTTCTCTGCCTCAGATATAGCTATACTTCTCAATGGGCAGAGCTGGGAGGGTGGGTCATCCTTCCAGACTACTAATGTGCAGCCAGAGGATTATAATCATTTCCCTTGTACACTGGAAAGAGGGTATTAGTGATGGGAGCACATGTTGTTTCCCCCAAGTACACATTGCCATCTCCCTTCCACTGCTGCAAGTTGTATACTCTCACCTTATATGGCTTCTTAAGGTCATGGACGTTTGACTTAGTTTTTTTATATAGTAGATGTGGAATCAGCTATTAGAAATTTATTCTTTTGATTAATCTGTTATTTCTACTTCAGGTATCTATCATTATCTATCTATCTAATTTTTCATCAAAATTTAAGAAATATTAAGAATAAGAAACAGTATATAAACCAAGCTTCTAAATAGAAAAAAATTTCTGGTCTAGATATGTGAGACTTTAATTGATATATGGATTTTAAAAGCTGAAGGAAGGCAAAAGTTTTTAAATATGTCATATGGCAGATAGGGAGAGCGAACATTAATTTTAAAAGTTTTCAGGGACAGGAATGAGATATTCAGTGCAAATGCTTTAAGGTTTGGATAATTAACTTTCATCCTGTTATAGTTATCTAATGGAGTATCATTTGTCATTCCATTTGGTTAGCTCCATTTCTTCATCTGTGTCAAAATGCTATTGCTGTGATTGTGATGGGTGGCTTTGGAATTCAGAATCTGTTCTTTTAAATGTTGGTATCAGTAATCTAAAGTTCTCCCTAAATACGACCACACTTATATCCTACGATATGATATCCCCTTACCGCATTTGCATTGAGAGAATGGCATGAGATTTTTATCATTGGTATTGTTTTTATGGAAGTAATGGTAGAAGTGGGTAATTTTAAACTGACTTAATTCAACCATAGAATGACTTGCCTATAACAAAATGTGTCTCTCTTAGGTCCAACTTGTATTTATAAATTAAGCTTTGAAATGTTAATTGCTTTATGGTCTCTACTCTGCTATTTTTAATTTTAGACTTGTTGTAATGGGAACAAGTGGGCTGTGGAATCAGACTTGTGTTCAAATCATAGTTACCAGACTTATGGTGACACCTTAAACTCTCTTCAGTTTCCTGTCTTTAAAATGGGATTGTTATGAGGATTGAGTAGTATAGAGAATGTGTCTGGCAAAGTGCCTAGTACACAGCAGGTGCTGGGTAAATGATCTTATTCCTGTGTTACAACTGACATTAGCTATTTATTAATGTGATTTTATTTTAAATGTGACAGACATATGCATATAAGGAAGCTTCTTTACTTTGGAAAGTCATTTGAACTTCTTTCTTTTTTGTGGGCTCTGGTAGTGCTACAGCAGAAAAGAAAGCCTTGGAAAAATTAGCAGCTATTTTATGTCATCTATGCCAAATACTTCCATTAGTGAGTTCATTGCAAGTAGACAATAATGCACAATAGAGTTGTCCCTCTGTATCTCCAGTTTTTGCATCCGTGGGTTCAACCAATCATATTTTCAGTCTAAATCCATATTTTATTTTTGATTCAAAGTTGGGAATCTGAGATTTGGGGGGCTGACTGTATGCATTATTTTACACTATTTTCTATAAGAGTACCTAAACATCAGTGGATTTCGGTATGGTGGGGCATCTGGAACAAGTCCCTTGAGGATACTGAGGGATAACTATACTTATGTCATTAAAAAAATACAAATAACTAACCAAAGCTTTATCTCTTAATTCCTTTCAGGCAAGCACCTCATTAAGGAGATACATTCTCCATAGTTTCTTAAACAGCAATTAATTTATGTCTTATTAAGAGAACTTACTGTGACATTTATGATTTCCCTGAGCAATGACACTGTAAATGACATTTTAGGATATTCCTTTCAATATTTTGTTTTAACTATTTTTGGTCTTTCTTTTAATGAAAATACAAAGCTTATTTTATACATAGTAATTTCATGAGTTCCAAATTTACTTCCTCATGTCTAAAAAACTTTCCCTATTTTTTAAAATGAAAGTTGGTTGATTGAAAGAGAGAGAGGGAGAACATCATTCAGTTTTTTGGGGGGAATAGTTAAGATTCTAAATTTTGTGATGTAAGAAGGTTCTTAATATCTTTAGAATTAATATAGTATGCATACTTTGAATCTATAGAAAAATCAATGGAAAATGAGTTCTACCATCTTAAGTTTTAAAGTTATTTCTCAAGTGTGAGAAATACCTTGACAGATTTAGCACTCAAATTTAAATGAGTATGAGAACAGGTGGCTAAATTTCTCCTCCACCTGCTATGCAACTTTATCACAAGAAATGTTTCATTTAGCAAATGCTGCTGCTAGCAGATACTTCTCTGTTTCAGAGCAGAAAAACAAATGGAAGGGGAGTACTTCTTTGAAGAAAACCTTTTACTTGACTTTCTTTTTAAATTGTGAGTGTGAGAAATATGTACTTTATTTTTCTGGGGGACGGGTGGTGGAAAGCTTGAGTCAGTGCCTTGATTAATGAACCCAATTTCTTATACACCATTTGTTATATCCCATTCATGGCTTTTAATTTTATTTTTATTTTGTTAGTGTTCCTGTTCTTGCATATCAATCCACTGGCACTGACTTTCAGTTATGATAACATGTTTACTCTAAGAAATAACAATTGTTCTGTAATACTTTTGGCACTAACTCAAATTTTGACACCGTGGAATTATGCTATTAGAATACATTGTTAGGTTTAACTGCTTTGTAATATAATGGTTGCAAGCAAAAACAAATGCTATGAAACTAATTGGGAACTAATTAGAGAAAAGTTAAAGGTGTTATCATATACTTTTACCTTCTTAGCTTTTCTCAGATTCATTTATTTTTCCCCATTCAGAAATTAACATATATACAGGAAAGTGAAGAGAACAACTTGACAACTACTTTGACAGTCTTAACTCATACTTGTTTTCTGCAAGTGTATAGAACTTACTAGCATTGTTTATTCACAGAACTGTTAATGTGCTGCTCTTCGTTGGGTGTATGAAGTTAGCATTACCAGAGCATGTGTTGACACATATAACTTCTGTCCCAAGAAAAGGCAAGCATTTCATGTGTTTTCATGCTAATAATTTCAGAAAGCACTATAATGCTCTATTTTTGTTGACAATGAAATTTGACCTCACCTGGCTTTTTGTGTAACATTAAAATGGTACTTGCAATGATAGAAACCAACAAATTGAAATGCACAGCTTATGATTTATGAAGTTTATATCTCATTTTTTAAACACAGAAGAATTCATTTCAGTGGATTTTACAGGAATATATATTTTTTTTGTATGGAGATTGATGAGTGTTAGATATGAGGCTTTGGAACCAAATGATACAATTGTGATACACTTCCATTCCCCATATAACATGCTACCAAACCCAGTTGCTGTGGTGAATTCTTAGAGTTTATAGTTCTTTATAGAATGTCTGTGAAACTATTACCTTTACAGAGCTATTCATTGTAGAAAACCTATTTGAATCAGGTTGACAGAGCACTCTTGTTGCAGGCCACCTACTAGATTGTGAACATAATATGCAATCCTTTATTGTCATGGCATTCAGTATAGAAAGGAAAAGATTGTACATTTGAGGGTTTTAAAATTTCTATTAAAAATCCATTTGGGTGAACAATACCATACAACAGCAGGGGTTTATTACATGTTTGCACTAGCAATGTTTAGAGTGTATCTTCCACTCTACTCTTTGATAAGTTTATATGTTTAAAGATGGAATCTTTGCTTTAATTTTCATATTCTGGAATACTAATGAGGTTGAACATTTTTCTGTTAACCATTTGTACTTTTATCTTTATGAATTGTCTGCTCATATCATTTATACATTTCCTTTGGGGGTAATTTTTAAAATATGGAAATTTTTGAGGTAAGATCACAATGTTGCTATCACTCTGTTAGCATATGTCAATTGCGTAGATCTTCTATTTCTTTTGTCTTCAAATAGCAGTACAAAGAAACACCATAGTGTATGTATGTTCAGTTTGACCACCTTTGCAATTTTTTCAGTAATTGTTTTCTTTGAATAAGCACAGTTGAGTGATTCATGTATACTTTGTGAAAGATTGCTTTTGTGCTCTGTGGTTGGTCATTGTTTAGAAAATAAGATGTCTTCAGTCTTAGTGGGATGGGCAGGTATGGTCTGGTAGCAAAATACCGATCTTGTAGGAAAAATATTTTAGTTTTAGAAAAAAAATTGATGAACACAATCTTCCCATGACTAATTTTATACTGTTAATGAAATGGAACTATTTGCGCAGGATTTGCTCGATTCTAAGTCAGCATGTAAAAATGAATCCAAATAACACTTGTTTTAAGCAGAATCAAATTATTATTCTTACATGAGTTTATATACAA
Organism: Pteronotus mesoamericanus; assembly: GCF_021234165.1. NCBI lineage: Eukaryota > Metazoa > Chordata > Mammalia > Chiroptera > Mormoopidae > Pteronotus > Pteronotus mesoamericanus. Next base: position 2,029,453 of record NW_026555203.1, read on the forward strand.
CAGAAGCTTTGTTGGGCAATTGTCTTAAAACTTCAAAGCCATTATCTACTTATCTACTATAAACACTTGGCTTTACAAATTGATAGGCCATTAATTAATAATATGAAAGACAGCCATATTATCTTGCCAAGAAAGAGCAGAGGTATTTTATTGTTAGGTAGTCTTGGAAGAGTTCACTGTAATTAATAATCCTACTATATTTCTTACTGCCATCATTACCTCATGGATTTAACTCTCAACTGGGAAGTTATTTAGAGCATGAAATTGCTTTAGAAAGTTTTTCCTGAAGAGGTTAATCTCTCTGTATCAAGGTTTCTCAACTTTGACACTCTTGATATTTTTGCTAGAGTATATTTTTGATGGGGAGATGTTTAGCAGCATCTCACCAGACAGTACCACACAAACTCTCCCCCTTGCAACAATGAAATATGTCTCTAGACATTGCCAAATGGGGGAGGAGAGGCAAACATCTCCTCAGTCCCCCTTCCTCTACAGAGAACCACAAGTCTTTATATTGCTTTTTAACTATATGAACTTGAAAAAATGATTAAAATGTTATTTGTTTTTGGAATTACTCAGGTAATAGTTCCTTTAAGGATAGCTTGATATAATTGTGGCCTGGAGGTTGCAGAGAGGTTTCATATCCTTGCAGTGTTAAAGACCAAAGCTATTCATATCCAATCAGTAAACTTAATGAAAAAGAGATAGAAGAGAATATTGAATCTTCTGAGATGGTTGACATGTCATGTACTGTTCAACTGATGCAGAAATATAGGGAGTGTTCTGAATGTTAAAAAGCCAAAAGAAGTTGATAAAAAGTCATGAAGAAGATGATTTTAGTGAAGGCTTCTTTAGCTTTTGACATAATTAGAAAACCAGCTGTAATATCTTGCCTAGAAAGGGCTACGTTTTCACATTCTGCTTTGTAATTTTAAGAGTGAGGAACAAATGGCAAGTTGTTATCTGTAGTTTATTTTTTAAAAGAAATTTCCATAATATGTCATAGGGGCAATGTGGGTTACCTCTGTGGTTCAGTAAAAATGATCATTGATGGTCATTTAGAGCACTGTATGTGAAAGAAGTGTCTTTGGAATGATCACAAAAATGAGATTCTGTATTCATTCACATGACATATATTATGCTTCTCATGTGCCAGGTTCTGTTTAGGTAATACAGAAAATAATAAAACATTCTGCTTGAATATCCCATTAAAATAATTCTGGATGAAAGGAAATTTTCTGGTTAAGGATCCCACATTTCCAGTTGATTCTGTAATGTTAAATGTCTGTTTGCAAAAGCTGTTTAAAAGTGTGTGTGAGTGTATGTATGATATATATCATGTATGTAATTTAATTCTCTTAAAGCTGTTTCTGAAAGCTATATTCATTTTCTTTGATGTTTGCTAAAATCTTATTTAAATTATTCTCTTTATTAAATATCCATGAGAGTTGGAAAAAACATGGTCCTATATTATTAATTTATTTTTGATTATACAGTGGCTCTAATATCATTAAGAAAAATTGATTTCACCCTCAAGACCAGAATTTGTGCTAATTATTGCCAGTTGGTGTCGGAATTTAAAAAGCAAGATTTTTATTAAAACTCTGGTATAGTCTTAAAAACTTTTTTTGGTTAAAACTGATCAACTTAGATTATAGGTATGATAAAGAAAAGGTGAAATATTTATGATATTGGATAGACTGGAGTGGAAAAACAAGTAATTCAACATTTAGGCAGTTACAGATAAGTAGGGAAAATAAAGAGTTCTAGCACTTGAAAATCCATTCTTCTTCCTTATTTTCTAGTGTGAGTCTACATCATGAATGCACAAACCTATTCAGAGCCATGAGTGCCCTGGTCTTAGGCAGGTGATTCAGAGACAATTTTAGCCATATATACCTAAGGAAACACAAGCCAGCCTGGCCTAAGGAATAATGAAATCTTGTACCATAATGGTCATTTTTTAGTGTAACCTAACTGAGGCCCATTAACTATTAAATATTTTGATATATTTTGATATATTTTCTGTGGAGCTAAGTGATCTGTTGACTACTGTTCTCCAATATTTTATGGCCCCTAAAAATTACTGATCTAATATACATGGGTATAACCTATATTTATTATTTTTATTATTTACTTCTTTGAAAAGATACAAATGCCACTAGACTGTAGCTATTTATCTAAATAATCCCAAACTAATAAGTGAGAGATATTGCTAGAGAACAAATTTTTTAAAGATTTTATCTATTTATTCTTAGAGAGGGGAGGGGAGGGAGAAAGAGAGGGAGAGAAACACCAATGTGTGGTTGCCTCTTGCGCACCCCCTCCTGGGGACCTGGCCTGCAACCCAGGCATGTGCCCTATACTGGGAATCAAACCAACAACCCCCTGGTTTGCAGGCCTCATGCACTCAATCCACTGAGCCACACCAGCCAGAGCTAGAGAACAAAAATATTTTAACATGCAAAAATTTTTGTTCATTTTGGGTTGACTAGAATTATAACTAACACAAGAGGAAATAATGTAATTTATCATAGTTAATCTTTGACTTTTATTAATGGGGCCTTTGAAGTTTGGAATCAGACTAAACTTATGTTCAAATCCTGGCTCAACCACTTAAAAACTTTTGTGATCTTAGATAAATTATTTTTAACCCTTCTGTAGCTCAATTTTCCTATCCTTAATAAAAAGAATATAATCATAGTACCTATTGCAATAGATTATTTTAAGGGTTATAAGAGATCATGTGTGTAAATTTCTTGGCAAAGCACCTGATACATAGTGACTGTTCAGTAAATGAAAGATATTATTTATCTTTCTAAAAGTTGGTATTCCAAATTAATTTTAGCTGTGAATAACACAATTTGATTGTATTACTACCTACACAGTGAAATAAATACTGAGAGCAATTACTTTGGCACTAAAAAAAATGAAATTCTCTGTGATTATTGTTTTGAACCAGCTTTTAGGTTGATTTCTCAGGTCTCATTTATCTTACTGACTTTGGAAGCTTTTTGCAAATATATATATTTCTTCTAGAATGTAAAATGGTCTGAGCCTAAAATATAGTGAAACAGAATTTAGTATATTCCACAGTCAGATGATTGGTACTAGTGACTGGTTATTTCTTGAAATATTCATCTTATTACTGTGGATTATATGAGAACTTCTAACTTGCCTTTGTTTTTTATTTAAAAAAAATTTCAGATCTCTCGTGGAAGAGGAAGACCAACACATGAAACTGTCCCTTGGAAGCAGCGAAATGGGTCTCTCATCCCATTTACAGTCTTCCAAGGCCGGAGCCACTCGCATCTTTACCAGCAATACCCATAGTTCTGTGGTGTTACAGGTACTCTAAACTGTTCTTCTTTTTGTATTTACATGGCTTTAGAAACTACCTAGGGTTTTGGTGATGTAGGATGTTGACAGTGGAGGAGTTTTGTACACGTTTGGGAACAGGGGTTATAGGGAAACTCTACTTTCTGCTCAAGTTTGTTGTAAACCAAAAACCTCTAAGAAATTAAGTTTATTAATTTTTTAAAAGCAAACAAACACCAGCGGAGAAACCTTTAGGGGAAAACTGCATACCTTCATGGTGTTTAAACAAATCTCCAGAATTCATTCTTTGTTTTGTTTGTATAAAGGAAGTCTTGAGATTATACCACTTTCTTAGAGAACAATGTACCTGGCAACATTAACTTTCCATTGACTCAGCCAATGTAATTGTCACAAAGTCCCTTTACTAAAATTTCTAATTCCTTATTCACAACTTATTTTACTATGACCTTTATCATAGTTCCAAAGGTTGTATTTATTTGATGTCTCCATTCACATTAGCAATGTGAGAACTGCTAGATTCAAATACACTGATAGTTGTAAGAAGTAGTAACTCACATCCAAGGAGAGGATGGAAAAACAATAGAAAGCCAAAAGAACACACAGAACCGCAATGTGGAGGTATTTAGTGTAGGGATAGTCCCAGTACTTCTGACCCTTGTGGACATTCCCTGACCTCTGTGGGCATTGCTGAATCAGAGAATCATAAAATACTGGATGTCCATAAATGTCTTCTAGATATAGTTAAATGATGTCAGTGTTCTCTGCTTAGTAAGATAAGGAAAATAAATCTTTGTAAATGTATTTTTAAAAGAATATGCATGAAATTTATGCATATATCTGGTCAAGAACCATTATAATAAAGCAGTATATAGTGTAAAGGATAGTATTAGTATACTATGTGGATAACATAGGAGGGAAGAAGCTTTTCCTTGCTGTGTTATGTAATTTCTTTGGGCTTCATTTTTCTTATCTCTAAAATATGACTCTCGACTAGGAGACCTTTAAATTCCCTTCTAGTTCCCATCTATGTGATTCAGTGAAATCACATTTTCCAAAGCTTCAGTTTCTAATGGGAGGTGGGTTTTAGGGTTTATTATTCTGTGGGTATCATCAACAGAAATGTGAGGGTCAGGAAGGAAACAATTTCCATCTCCTTGCATTTTAATTCTATGTAAATGGTTTAATTATTGGTTTTTGAAGGCTATGAGAGGAGGCAATAATGGGGCAAGCAGATAGAAGCATGAGAGAAAAGGATTTTTTGTTATATTAAAGTACTCTCTCTCTAAAGAAAATACAAGGACACCCATGTACCCCTCCACTGTACTTCTGCCCTATCCATGACCATAGTCATGTGTTAAAGACAGTTTTTGTGGCTCTCCTAATTTTTAAAATGTACTTTGAACCAAATAATGAAAGGCACTGCAGTGGAGTGAAACATATTTAGAACAGTGGTTCTCATACTGTAGTGCATATCAGAATCACAAGGAGGCGCGCTCTTAAAATGGTGTGCACTGGTCCCCATCTCCAGTTTTCTGAATCAAAAACTAGGGGTGGGCCCGGAAATGTGCATTTCTAGTAAATCCCCAGGTGATGCTGTACATCTGAGGGACATACTTTTAGAACCATTGTTGTGGAGCAAAGGCTGTCTTCTACCAAGAGAGATGGCCTCTCCCTTGCCCCCTGATATCATATAGAGGTAAGTTAATGTTATAATGGAGAAACAATGGAAGTGCATTAATTTCCATCCATAGGGAAATGGCTACATGAATTACGTTATATCAACTATGTAACTATGTAATAATGTACAGTCACTAAAAAGAGAAAGACAGATCTGTATGTATTAAGTGGATAGACTATATAAAATGAAAAAAAGTAAGAAGAGAAATGTAGTATATTCATACAATGGAATATTTTTCAGTTATGTAAAGGAATGAAGTACTGATACATGCTACATGTGGATGAATCTAGAAACATTATGCTACATGAAAGAAGTTAGTCACAAAAAAACATATTTTATATGATTCCATTTATATAAAATATCCAGAATAGGGAAACCAATAGAGACAGAAAGTGGACTAGTGGTTGCTTAAGGTTGGAGAAAATGTGAGGATACAAAGGTGATACCTAAAGGGTACAGCATTTCTTTTTGAGGTGATGAAAATATCCTAAAATTGATTATGAAGATGATTGCACATATTCTTCCTGAATATACTAAAAATCACTAAATTGTACACTTTCAATGTGTGAATTGTATAATGTGTTAGTAACATCTCAATAAAACTGTTAAAATAGTAACAAGGCAATATGTATTGTATAATCCCATCAACTATTAATAGAAAAATATACAATATGCATACATATACATGAATGTAAATGTATAACGAAAGGTCTGCAAACAATGAACGGTGTCTTCTACTTTGTGCTCTAATCCTGTACTGTTTAATTCATTTTACAATGGAAATATTTTTTCTGTATTACCTTTGTAATTTAAAAAATATATAATGGTTGACAAAAGTGTAGTTGGGTCTTAGAACCCTTAGTTCTGTCATGTTTTAGCTCAGCCTTTGTTGGCCCAGGTTGATGGTAAGAACAGTGATGTGAAAGAAACCTGAGAGTTCGTATTAAGTACAATATTCCTTCCTAAACTTTTTAAAAAAGATTTTATTTATTTATTTATTTTTAGAGAGGAGGAGGGAGGGAGAAAGAGAAGAAGAGAAACATCAATGTGTGGTTGCCTCTTGCTGGGCCTCTACTGGGCACCTGGCCCACAACTCAGGCACGTGCCCTAGACTGGGAATCAAACAGCTGCCCTATGGTTCACAGGCTGGTGCCCAATCCACTAAGCCACAGCAGCCAGGGCTGTCATAAACTTTTAAAAAATGTTCTAATATTTTCTGTGGTGGTGTACAGGTACCACTCTATATTGCTTTTGAAAAACTTTGTATACTCTATTTTTTTCCAAAGATTTTATTTATTTATTTTTAGACAGAGGGGAAGGGATTGAGAGAGGGAGAGAAACATCAATGGGTGGTTGCCTCTCATGCACCCCCTATTAGGGACCTGGCCTGCAACCCATACCTGTGCCCTGACTGGAAATCAAACTGTTGACTCTTTGGTTTGCAGGCTGGCACTCAATCCACTGAGCCACGCCAGCCAGGGCTATATACTCTCTTTAAAAGTCTGTTAAAAATTATGTTCTCACAAACAGAGATTATAAGTACAAGCACTAAAAGGGACCATTTTTCTTTTTGGTATCTAATCTTAGGTGTGTGGTTGTCAAGGGAACAAGCTAGAGAAATGTTTAATGTATAAATGGTATCATTGTTTTAAAATTAGCAATCATAGAAACTCCAGCTTCAAAAGGTATTGAATGTAGCTGTCAGGGGAACAGATCTTTAGGGAGAGGCTGTTTTAAGGAGTCTCATTCTGAAGGATTCCCCACTGCATAACTGTAGTGGAAAGAACATGTGTTTAGGCCATAACTGGAATCCTAGTTTTACCACTTACCAGCTAGTTATGTGACCTAGGGAAAGTCATTTATCCTCCTTTAGCCAGCTTCCTTGTCTGTAATATGGATAAGAGATAGGACGATTAAATGTGACAATTTATGGGAAAGTAAAGTGCATAATTCATTTTCCTTCCATTTGAACCAAACAGTGAATGTGTCAGAGAAAATGTAGCTAATTAGGAGTGATGGGTTTTCCAAATGAAGGGTCCATCTTGTGGGCTTGGTCTGCTCTAACAAATTAGTCATCTCCATCCAATAGGCTTTAGCAAATGAGGCTGACAAAGAATTTTGCCTGGAAAGAATTTTGATACCTAATAGGCTTGGATTCCTAGAACCTTGAACAAATCTCAGGAGAACCCATGATGGAATTAGCAAAATGACTTTTACTCAAGTAAGGAAGATTAAGTAGTGTTTGCTTAAATAGTAATTAGTAAAAACCAAGGATTATTTCATTTTCCTCACTCCTTTCCTACTAGTCCAGCTGTGGGTACTTATGGAAAACTTCCATCCTTTAACTTCATTCTGTTATCCCAGGTTGTCTTTTCCCAACATCTTTCTTTTACTACCCCATCTTATGGTAATTCATTGAATCAAACCCTTTTTAGAACCTTCATTGCTTAAAATAACAGCTTTATGGAGATACAATTTATGTAGCATATATTCACCCATTTAAAGTATGTAACTCAATGGTTTTTAATATATTCACAGGGTTTTGCAGATATCACCACAATTCATTGTAGAACATTGTCATCCCCTCAAAAAGAAACCTTGTATCCATTAGCAGTTACTCCCTGCTTACTTCCAACCCCTTCCCCAACCCTAGGCAATCATTAATCTATATGCTATCTCTATAGATTTACTTATTCTGAGAATTTCATATAAATGAAATTGTAAAATATGTGGTCTTTTGTGACTAGTTTCTTTTACTTAGCATAATGCTTTTAATGCTCGTCCACATCATAACATTTATCAGTACTTGTATCCTTTTTATGACTGAATAATATTCCATTGTATGGATATGCCACTTTTTAAAATCTATTCATCCATTGATGGACATTTGGGATATTTCAACTTTTTGGCTATCATCAATAATGCAATTGTGAAAAGTTATGTGCAGGAGTCTCTGTGGACATGTTTCATTGATTTTTTTCATATATACCTAGGAGTGGAATTGGTGTATCATATAGTAATTCTATGACAAATTATTTTTTAAAGAACTTCCAGAGTGTTTTACAAAGTGGCTGTACCATTTCACATTCCCATGGGTAGTGTATGTGGATTCCAACATTTTTTTATTGTTGTTCAGTTAGAATTGTCCTCATTTTTCTCCCTATTGCTCTCTCCTGCCCAGTCCAACCCCTGCTCCCAAAGACAACCTCCTCCCCATTGTCCTTGTCCATGGGTCCTTTGTACATATTCTCCTTCTTTCCCCTTTATACCCATCCTCCCACCCCTGTGTGTACTACTATGCAGCAGAAAGAAAGCAGGAACTCCTACCCTTTGTAACAGCATGGATGGAACTGGAGAGCACTATGCTAAGTGAAATAAACCAGGAGGTGAAAGACAAATACCATATGATCTCACCTACAAGAGGAACCTAATCAACAAAACAAACAAATAAGCAAAAATGAACCAGAGACATGGATTCCAACTTTTTGATTATAGCCATACTAGGTATGAAGTGGTATCTTGTGGTTTTGATTTGTATTTCCCTGATTGCTAATGATGTCAAGCATCTTTTCATTTGTGCTTATGGCCACTTCTATATCATCTTTGAAGAATTATCTAGTCAGATCCTTTGTCCAATTTTTAATTTGGTTATTTATCTTTTATTATTAAGTTGGAAGACTTTATATATTTTAGGTACAAATCCCTTATCAGACACATGATTTACAAATATTTTCTCTCAGCACCTTTGAGTTTATATTCCCTGTTGTTCTGCGATAACTCCAATCTTGCCAATCTTTAATCCATTATCTAATTCATTATTCAGTGATATAATCTTTGTTTCTCATTTACCTTAGTAGAGTTAATAGGACAGATATTTAAGGCAAATATCTGGAACATTTCTGATTTTTCCCTATTCTCTATACATATATTATTCTTTAGTGTCTTTGCACCCATTTTCCCTGAAATACCCTTATTTCATTGCAATTTTTCTGCCTGGTACACCCCTATTCATTCATAATGATCTATTTTAAATGGTAAGTGGTAAAATCAAGATTCTAGTTTTGGCCTAATCTCCTGTCCTTTCTGCTGCAGTTATGCAGTGGGTAATCTTGCAGAGTGAAACTTCTTAAAACAGCCTCACCCAATTGTTCCATTCAATGCTACTTTCAATGCATTTTGAAGCTGGAGTTGTGTGACCCAGGCAGAGTTAATGGCTACTTCAATTACTCCCTCTTAGTTTCTGTGAGATCCCAAGATCTAGGGTCTAATTTGTTGTTTCTGTATGCCTACAGTCTAGTTCTGGGATACATGTATAAGTAAATGTCTATTATCATTGTTATTTATTATTAACATTATTAGTATAATTAAAAAAGATAATACTTATAAAGAGCCTAGGCCATTACCTGGCACAGAAGAAGTCAATGCTTTCACTGCTCTTATTGGTTTTGATTGTGGAATAAATGAATTTGGTAGTTATACATCACTTTCATATATACTTGTCTCATTGATACTTGAAACAATGTTGTGAGGGAGAAAATGCAAGAATTGTTATCTCTATTTTATAGATTAGGAAACTGAAGCTCAGGGTGGTTAAGAGGCTTGCCCAAATTACTTAGCCAGTAAGTGGCAAAAATTAGGACTTGAATACAGGTCTGTCTGTAAATTTGTATTTGTATTTCTCCTAATCTTGCTCTATACTGTATGATCTTTTAAAATATATTGTCTATAAACATTGTTTTCATTGTCTATAACTATAAAGGCAAAGGCTAAAATATAATTTGACATGAATGATATAATACATGTTCTATTCTTAATAGAAATAGCAGAATTATTCAGAATGTTTCTTACCTGCTTGCTCTTCTACCCCTCTCCTGCCAAAATTTGAAACAGAGAAACAAACAAACAAAACAGAGAGAAAAAATGTTAACTTCCAGTTGGAAGCATCCTTGTAAGGACAGGAGGCCATAACTAGAGAACCATGTTTCTACTAGCAGTAGTGTATATTATTAATTGTATAATACTTAACCTAGGTGGAAACAAATCATTTCCTGATCAAATCATTTCCTGATCATTGGCTATGCTTACTCAAACCTATAAAGCTTGAAAATGCCTCTGTCTGTCTGTATGTCTCTCTCTCTCTGTCTCCCTCTTTCTCTCTCTGAATTTCTAGGTTCCTAATTGGCATTTTCTCATGTTAAGATTGGTACCTATTATATTGCTATTCCCATATTTTTTCTCCATTTTATCTACTTATTTTCTCTGTCTAATTTTAGTTGTGAAGTCAGTGAAAGGTGTCATTTTATAGTCTCAAATTATTATCTATGTAATAGAATGTTAAACAAATGGATTACTCCAAAAACCTATATAAATTAATTTGTGCTGCTTTCCAGCAGGCTAACATCATGAAATGCTTATCCTAAGGTAAACATTTCAGTTGCTGATCATGTTATGTCAATGAACTGTACTTGATTTTAAAACTTTATGATCATAAGATAAACAAGTTTAAAAATACATTGTTATAACTTACAGATGATATATAACTGTATATTTGAAACATATAATGTTATTAACCAATGTCACTGCAATATATTTAATTTTTATTTATTTATTTGTAATATATTTTTAATTTACCCATTACTACCCTCCACCCCTTTCCCTCTAGTAACCACCATACTATTGTCTGTGCCTATGAGCTTCAGTTTTATATCCTACATATAAATGAAATTGTATGGTTTTTACCTTTTTCTGACTGACTTAATTTAGAATAATATTCTCAAAGTTCATGTTGTTGTAAGTGGCAGTATTTCATCTATTCTTATGGCTGAGGAGTAATCCATAGTATACATGTACCACATTTTCTTTATCCAATTGTCTATCAAAGGACACTTTGGTTGTCTCCATTTCTTGGCCACTGTGAATAAAGCTGCAATGAACATAGGGGTGCATATATGTTTGCAAATAGCTGTTGTTGAGTTTTGCAGGTAGATACTCAGAAGGGGGTTGCTGAGTCATATGGTAACTTAATTTTTTAAAAATGTATTATTAACATAAGAAAAGGAGGTATAATGATTTTAGGATCAGGTATATTTTATAAAAGAAGAGCTCAAATGTAGATAGTTAAAGTTTTTATTAAAATGATACTTTTTATTTCCTTATTTCAGTCTCTTGAAAGGCAACTAGAATATAGTATAATACATTTTATTGGGGATAACTCTTTGGGTACCTAGGTTAGCATATACTAGGTTGTTTTAATACTTCTGAGTGTGTATCTTTAATATATAAGTTGGAAGAGAGTTTACCATTTTTTATTTTAGACCACTTTGGTCTGTTAATGCCCTGATCTCTCAAATGAAATTTTTATTATTTAGAAAGTGTTGAAGTGCTAGAGAGGACAAGCACATACCAACTGAGAGTCAAATATGCTGTGTAAGATGGAATTACACTTTCTGATTGTTTGTTGCTAGTATATAGTAATACAGTTTGTTATTGATTATCGATCTTATATATCACATCACCTGGATAAACTGACTTAGTTCTAGGATTTTTAAATAGATTCTGTAGGATTTTCTACATAGGAAATAACTTTGTCTATAAATATAGTTTAATATTCCTTTCTTTTTAAAAATATTTTATTGTTTGTGCTATTACAATTGTCCCAATTTTTCCCTCTTTGCCCCCCTCTATCCAGTCTACCTCCTATTTCCATAGTCAATCCTACACTATTGTATCTTCCTTTTCAATGTGATGCCTTTTATTTTGTTTTCTTGCCTTACTGTACTGGATAGGAACTCTAGAAAAAATGTTGAATAGAAGTGGTTAGAGTGTACATTCTTGCTTTGTTCCTGATATTAGGGGGAAAAGCATTAATTCTTTCACTGTTAAGTATGATGTTAGCTATAGGTTTGAGGAAGTTCCTTTCTGTTCCTGGTTTGCTGAAGAAAATTTTTTTTCTTATAAATGGATGTTGGACTTTGTCAAATGCTTTTTTGCACCTATTGAGATGATCTTATCACTTTTTAAATTCTGTTAATATGCAAGTTCTATTTATTGATTAAACATTTATTACTTACTGAGTTTTTGAGAGGGGGGAGAGAGAGGAGGGGAAGAGAGAGAGAGAGAGAGAGAGAGAGAGAGAGAGAGAGAGAGAGAGAGAGAGACTTGTTGTTCCACTTGTTGATGCATTCATTGGTTGATTGTTGTTATGTGCCCTCACTGTAGATGGAACCTGCAACCTACAACCTTGGCATATTGGACCATCATCACTTTAACCAAGTGAGCTACTTAGCTAAGGCTTGATCGATTTTTGAATGCTAAATCAACCATGTATTCTAGGAATAAACCCTACTTGGTTGTCACTTATTATCCCTTTTATGTATTATTAAATTTGATTTGCTAAAATTTCAGGAAATTTGCATCTATGCTCATGAGAGATTTTGGTCTTTGTTTTCTTATCATTGTCTGGTATTGGTAGCATGGCCTCGGAGATTGAGTTGAGACTTGTTCTTGCCTCTTAAATTTCTCAATGTGTTTGTGTAGAATTGGTGTTATTTCTTCCTTAAATCTTTGGTAGAATCCACCAAACATTTGGACCAGGATATGGGTTCTGTTCAATTTTATAGTAGACATATGGCTATTCCGGTTAATTATTTCTTTTAAAGTAATCTTTGGTAGCTTGTGTCTTTCAAGAAATTTGCTCATTCCAACTGAGTTGTCAAATTTATTGGCATGCAGTTCATGTTCCTTTATTATCCTCTTACTATCTATATAAATCTCTAGTGACATCACTTCTCTCAGTTCTGCTTTGGTGGTTTGTGTTTTCTCTTTTTTTCCCCTTAAACATTCTGGCTAGAGTTTTATCAGATTTACAGATCTTCTCAAAGAACCAGCTTTTGTTTGTATTACTTTGTCTCCATCTTTATGTTTTATACTTAACTAATTTCCATTCTGATCTTTATTATTTTCTTTTTCCTGCTTAATTTGGAATTAATTTCCTCTTCTATTTTTTAGTTTCTTAAGGAGGAACCTGAGACCTTTAATCAGACTGGTAATAAATATTCTTTGTCTTTTTAAAATTTCTCTTTTTTTTTACAAAAAAAATGTTTATAATTGCTTGATGGGTTTTAAAGAGATGAAAATAGAGAATTGCAAAGAATGAATTATGAAAATGGTTTATTTAAATTTAAAGAAAGAAAGAATGGAAAGAGAAAGTACATAGGACTGCCCATCATCTGACTTACAGGCAAAGCCCCTGGTCTTAATTCATAAAATTTTAAAATAAATTTACATATATACTTTCAAAGTTTAAATGAAAAGTATAAATCATATGCCATTTTAATTTTAAGGTTTCTGTCAACTTAAATTATTTGGGTTAAAGAGCTTCTTCCATATTTTTTTAAATTTTATTTTAATTTATCACTTCAAATACATTTGACTCTGCCAACCGCCCACCACTTTCCCTTGTCCCCTCCCTCCTTCCCTCCCTCAGCTCTTCCCCCTTGGTTTTGTCCATGAGTCCTTGCTATATGTTCCTTGACTTGCCCCTTCCCTTCCTTTTCCCTGCCCCCCCCGCCCCCGTCCATCCCTCTTGTCTCTGTTGATTTCTTTTCCGTTCAGTGTTGCCGGTCTTATTTTCCTTGCATCTTTGTATTGTCAGTTAGGTTCCACTTATAGGTGAGATCATATGGTATTTGTCATTCGCCCCCTGGCTTATTTCGCTTAGCATAATGATCTCCAGTTCCATCCATGCTGTCGCAAAGTTTGGGAGTTCTTTTTTTCTTTCTGCTGCGTAGTATTCCATTGTGTAAATGTACTATAATTTTTTGATCTAATCATCTACTGATGGGCATTTAGGTTGCTTCCAACACTTGGCTATTGTCAATTGTGCTGCTATGAACATTGGGGTGCATAGGTTCTTTTCTATTGGCGTTTTGGTGTTCTTAGGGTATAGTCCCAAAAGGGGAATCACTGGATCAAAAGGCAGTTCCATTTTCAGCTTTTTTAGGGAATTCCACACTGCTTTCCATAGTGGCTGCACCAGTCTGCATTCCGACCAACAGTGTACTAGGGTTCCCCTTTCTCCACAGCCTCGCCAGCACCTGTTGTTTGTGGATCTGTTTCTGATGGCCATTCTGACCAGTGTGAGGTGGTACCTCATGGTGGTTTTGATCTGCATTTTTCTGATGACAAGTGATGCTGAGCATCCTTTCAAATGCCTCTGGGCCCTCTGTTTCTCCTCCGTGGAAAAGCGTCTGCCCAGGTCCTAGGCCCATTTTTTGATTGGATCGTTTGTCTTCTTGGAGGGGAGTCGAGTGAGTTCTTTATATATCTTGGAGATCAAACCTCTATCTGATGTATCATTAGCAAATATATTTTCCCATACGGTTGGCTCCTTTTTCATTTTGCTGATGTTTTCCTTTGCCGTGCAGAAGCTTCTTATTATCATGAGGTCCCACTTGTTTATTCTTTCCTTTATGTTCCTTGCATTAGGAGACATATCAGTGAAAAAATTGCTGGGTGGGATATCTGAGACTTTCCTGCTAATGTTCTCCTCTAGGACTTTGATGGTGTTGCGACTTCTATTTAAGTCTTTGATCCATCTTGAGTTTCTTTTTGTGTATGGTGTCAGCTGATGATCCAATTGCAATTTTTTGCATGTAGCCGTCCAGCTCTCCCAACACCATTTGTTGAAGAGGCTATTATTGCTCCATTTTATGCTTCTGCACCCTTTGTCAAATATTAGTTGCCCATAGAGACCTGGGCTTATTTCTTGGCTTTCTATTCTGTTCCACTAGTCTATGGGTCTGTTCTTGTGCCGGTACCAGATTGTTTTGAGTATAGTGGCTTTGTAGTAGTGTTTGATGTCCGGTATTGTGATCCCTCCTACTTTGTGTTTCTTTCTCAAAATTGCTGAGGCTATTCGTGGTAGATTATGGTTCCATATAAATTTTTGAAATGTCTGTTCTATTTCTGTGAAATATGCCATTGGTATCTTAATAGGGATTGTGTTGAATTTATAAATTGCTTTGGGTAGTATGGACATTTTGATGATATTAATCTTCAAATCCATGAGCACGGTATATGCTTCCGTTTATTTGTGTCTTCCTTAATTTCTTTTTTCAAGGTTGTATAGTTTTCTGTGTACAGGTCTTTTACGTCTTTGGTTAAATTTATGCCTAGGTACTTTATTTTTCTTCTTGCTATATCGAATGGTATTTTTTTTCTGATTTCTTCTTGTATTGCATTGCTGGTGTACAAAAATGCCTTTGATTTCTGCATGTTGACGTTGTATCCTACTGTTCTGCCAAATTCACTTATTACGTTGAGGAGTTTTTTGGGAGAGTCCACAGGGTACTCTATGTACACTATCATGTCATCTGCAAACAATGATAGCTTTACTTCCTCCTTTCCTATTTGGATGCCTTTTATCTCTTTCTCTTGTCTGACCGCTGTGGCTAGGACTTCCAATACGATGTTGAAAAGAAGCGGTGAGAGCAGACATCCTTGTCGTGTTCCCGATCTTATTAGGAAAGCTTTCAGTTTTTGCCTGTTGAATATAATATTGGCTGTAGGTTTTTCATATATGGCCTTTTTTACATTGAGGAATGCCCCATTTATTCTCATTTTACTGAGTGTTTTGATCATAAATGGGTGCTTTACCTTATCGAATGTTTTTTCTGAATCTATCGAGGTGATCATGTGGTTTTTGTCTTTACTTTTACCTATGTGATGTATCACGTTTACTGATTTGCGTATATTGAACCATCCCTGCTTCCCTGGGATGAATCCCACTTGATCGTGGTGGATAATCTTTTCAATGTATTGCTGGATGCTGTTTGCCAATATTGTGTTGAGTATTTTAGCATCTATGTTCATCAGTGAAATTGGCCTGTAATTTTCTTTCTTTGTAGGGTCTTTATCTGGTTTTGGGATCAGGGTTATGCTGGCCTCATAGAAAGTGTCTGGGAGCATTCCCTCCTCTTGGACTTTTTAGAATAGTCTAAGAAGGACAGGGGTTAGCTCTTCCTTAAATGTTTTGTAAAATTCTCCTATGAAACCGTCTGGCCCTGGGCTTTTGTGTGCCGGGAGTTTCTTGATTACTGCTTCAATTTCCCCAGCTGGTATCGGTCTGTTCAAGCTTTCTGTTTCTTCCTCCTTCAGTGTTGGAAGATTATACTTTTCTAAAAATTTGTCCATTTCATCCAGATTTTCAAATTTCTTGGCATATAATTGTTGATAGTAGTTGCTGACAATCCTTTGTATATCTGTGGTATCAGTTGTTATTTCCCCTCTTTCATTTCTGATATTATTAATTTGGGTCCTCTTTTTTTCTTGATGAGTCTGCTTAAAGGCTTGTCAATTTCATTTATCTTTTCAACGAACCAGCTTCTGGATTGGTGGATCCTCTGAATTGTTCTTTTTGTCTCTATGTCATTCAGTTCTGCTCTAACCTTGACTATTTCCTTCCTTCTACTTGCTCTGGGATTTATTTATTGTTGTTTCTCCAGTTCTTGAAGTTGTAGTGTTAGGTCTTTTATTTGCAATGTTCCTATCTTTTTTAGGTAAGCCTGTATTGCTATGAACTTCCCTCTCAGGACCGCCTTTGCTGTGTCCCATAGGTTTTGGACTGTTTTCTGTTCATTTTCATTTGTTTCCAGAAATTTTTTGATTTCTTCTCTTATCTCATTATTGACCCATTCATTGTTTAATACTCTACTGTTCAGTCTCCATGAGGTTGCCAGTTTTTGAAGTTTCTCTTTGAGGTTGATTTCCAGTTTCAATCCCTTGTGGTCCGAGAAAGTTTGGTATTATTTCAATGTTCCTGAATTTGCTGAGGCTTGCTTTGTGTCCTATCATGTGGTCTATCTTTGAAAAACTGCCATGAGTATTTGAAAAGAATGTGTATCTTTCTTCCTTTGGATGTAAGGTTCTATATATGTCATTAAAGTCTCTTTGATTCAGTGTGTCATTCAGTGCCACAATATGTTTATTAATGTTTTGTTTGGAAGATCTGTGCATTTTTGACAGTGGGGTGTTGAAATCCCCTACTATCAGTGTGTTGCTATCTATATCTTTTTTGAAGTCATCCAACAATTTCCTTATAAACTTGGGGGCTCCTATATTGGGAGCATATAAGTTTACAATGTTGATGTCTTCTTCATAGATTCTTCCTTTAAGTATTATAAAGTGCCCTCTGGGTCTCTCTTTATGGCCTTTGTTTTGAAATCTAGTTTGTCTGATACAAGTATGGCAACCCCTACCTTTTTCTCATGCCCATTTGCTCGGAATATTTTTTTCCATCCCTTTAATTTTAATCTGTGTAGGTCTCTTCCTCTGAGGTGGGTCTCTTGTAGACAGCATATGTGTGGGGCATGTTTTCTTATCCATTCAGCTACCCTGTGTCTTTTGATTTGGGCATTTAGTCCATACACTTTGAAAGTTATTACTGATAGAAACTTACTCATCTTTTCTCTTTGTACCTGTGTTCCTCTCTCTCTCATTCTTTTCCTTCATCAGCTCAAACCAGTCCCCTTTGCATATCTTGGAGTGCTGGTTTGGTAGATGTATTCTTTTAGTCTTCTCTTGTCTGGGAAACTCCTTATTTCCCCTTCTATTTTAAAGGAGAGCCTAACTGGGTAGAGCAGCCTTGGCTGTAGGACCTTGCTTTTCATAGCTTGGAATATTCGTTTCCATTCCCTTCTGGCTTGTAGTGTTTCTGTTGAGAAGTCAGCTTCTAGGCGTATCGGGGCCCCCTTGGATGTTACTTTCTCCTTCTCCCTTGCTCCTTTGAGGATTCTCTCTTTGTCTTTGACAGTAGCCATTTTAATGATGATGTGTCTTGGAGTGGACCTCTTTGAGTCCCTCTTGAGTGGGGTCCTCGGTGCCTCCTGGATCCATGAGAGCCTTTCTCTCCTCAAATTATGGAAATTTTCCATCATTACTTTTCGAGGAGGTTCTCTTTCCCTTGCTCCTCTTCTTCTCCTTCTGGTATCCGTATTATACGGATATTATTGCGTTTCAGGTTGTCCTGCTTTTCCCTATATGCCTCTTCATTCTTTTTGACCCATTTTTCCATTTCTTTTTCTTTCTGGGAGATTCTTTCTACCTTATCCTCCATCTCACTGATTCGATCCTCAGCTTCATCCAGCCTGCTTTTGATTCCTTCTACGGTGTTCTTCAATTCAGAAATGGTATTCGTCATATCCTCTTGTGTCTTCTTGATCATTTCCATGTCCTTTTCCAGGCTGATATAGTTTGCTGTAAGATCCTGATAGTTTCTCTGCAGTTTCTTATAGTTCTCTTTGAGCTGGCTGAGCTCATTGAACTTCCTTAGAACAATTGTTTTGAATTGAGTATTTGATAGCTCCCTTGCCTCTATTTCATTAAGTCTCTCTGTGGGGATTCCCTTTTTTTATTCATTTGGCCCCCTTATTTTTCTTCCCATTTTCGTGAGATTGTATTTTATTTATTTATCTATCTATCTATCTATCTATTTATTTATTTATTTATTTATTTATTGCTTGTGCTTCAATTGATCCTGGCTAGGTGTCCTTACTAGTGTTGTCTAGATTAGTTTCCTGTCTAGATTTCCTGTCTTTGTGGATTAAACTTCTATGGTAGAAGGCCGGTCTTTTATTTATTTATTTATTTTTCTTTACTTTTCTTTCTGGGTGTGTCTCTGATTATGTCAGTTATTAACCCTATCTGACCTGTAGTTTTTTGTTTGAGCCTTCCAGGAATCCACACTCTGTTGTCTGACTCCTGCTTTGGGCAGCTCTGTGACCCCTTCGGCTAGGGATCCACTATTTCTGTGGGTTGCTCTGCACTCTCATTTTGGCTTCTTGAGTGCGCTCCCTGGCCCCAACAGGATTCCACACGCACCGGGGGCGTAGGCCGTCAGGCCTGTGTTCCAGCGCTAGCCCCAACCCTGGGCGGTTTATTTACCCAACCTTACGCACTCGCCCGCCGCTAGTGTGCGCGGCCCCCAGGCACTCCTCAGTTTAGGGTCTTCTGTTGTGTGCTTTACCCCCTTTTGGCTCTTTACTGGCATCACCTGCCCATGCGAAATGGAGACTATGGAAATCGGAAGAAGTCAGCTCAGGGACTCTCTGGTTAATCCTGTCTCCGGTCTCTCCTGAAGTGTCTCTCTGGTCAGCTCTGTGACCCCTTCGGTTCGGGATCCACTATTTCTGCGAATCGTAATTGCGAGCCTTCTGGCTCCTGCTCCCACTTTTGCCTCTTTGGGGACACATCCTGCCTGCGCAAATGGGTACTATAGAATGGGGAGGGACTCTGCTCTGGCGATCTCAGAAAATCCTCCAGTTCTTTCCCCAACACCTCCATCTCCAGTCTCTCCTCAAGGGTCTCTATGAATCTGTGTGTCCCCTTGGCTAGGGATCCTCTATTTATTCCAGCCAGTCTGCACTCAGCCCCTAGCCCACACAAGAAGAAGCTGTATGCAGAGCGCGCAAAAGGCAGGGTGATCCAACTGGCTGTTTCAATGTCCCTCTGGTGCTGGTACCTGTGGGTGCCCAGCCCACCCTCTCGAGCCTCTACCGCACTTCGCATCCATTTGGATGTTGGAAGTTTATTCCACTGTCTGTCGTCAGCTTCAAGGCTCCTCTCCCTCTATCGTTCCATTGTTTTTTCAGAAAGCTGTTTCAATAATTAGTGTTGCAGGTGGTGCATATTTGGTTTTGATGGCTCACGGGACTCTTTTCACTTCCAGCTTTGCCTATTCAAGTGGTTCATTAAAATCCAAAAAAACGTGCGCTGAGCAGGAGAAGCAGCTGAGAGATTCTTGGAAACTTCAGGTTGCTTTTTAATACCTGAGAATATCAATCAAGCTTTTTTCACAATGGCATTATATTTAATTTGAAAGCTATTGACATTCAGCCAAATTTTGGTATTAATTATTTGTAGCTCATCTGGTTTTTATACTGTAGTTGTATAATATCAATATAAATCCTCTTCTGTTTCAATATAACTGTTTTTAAATTTATCAAACTCATTTAAAATATTCAGTGCTTCAGGGTATTACATATGTATTTACCTCTATTTAATACAATTTGGAATTTTGGTACACTGGTCAAGTTCAAAGCTTTTAAAAAAATGCTTGGGGTTCTTTTCCCCCTCAAAGGGATTAAAGAAAAAGGAAAAAAACAGAAGATGTGGGGAGACTTAGGGAAGAGGGAGAAGAAAACATTACACTAAATAAATTGAGAACAGTCAACAACACCCTCATAATTATAACCCAACACTGCGGAGAAACAGAAAAATAGAGAACAAAGATAAGGATTGGGGCAGAAAGAAGTTGAGTTTAAAGCAAGAAACAGTTTTATTTAAAATTTAGTTTTTATTTATTTATTTTCTGCATTTTCTTTTTAAATTTAGATTTATTTTTAAATTTATAAATCGTGTTTATTCTATTACAGTTGTCTCAGTTTTTACCCTGTTACCCCCCTCCACCCATCCCACTCCCACCCTTGGCTCCCACAGTCAATTCCCACTCTGTTGTCCATGTCCATGGGTCATTCATACATGCTCTTTGTCTAGTCACTTCTCCTGCTTTCCACTCTTGTCCTCTTCTCCATCCCCTCTGGTCACTTTCAGTCTGATCCATGTTTCCTTGCTTTTGATTTATTTTGATCATTAATTTTGTTGAATAGATTCCACTTATAGGTGAGATCATATGGTATTTGTCTTTCATCAACTGGCTTATTTCATTTAGCTTAGTATTCTCCAGTTCCATCCATGTTGTCGCAAAAGGTAGCAGTTCCATCTCTCTATCTTTCTTTCTTTCTTTCATGCAGATTGATTTTATTTATTTTTTAAATGTCAAAGTTAATTATAAAATATTAAAAAAATAAAACCATTATAAATTCTCAGCAATTAAACCAACATGACATCTTCACAGAAATAATCAAGTAGATCAATGATATAATGAGCATTCTAGAGACAACCGTATATATCTGACAATATAGTATATGATTAAGTTGATATTTCAAATCAGTGGAGAAAATAAGGCTTATTCAACAAATAAGGTGCATTGACCATTATTACTTGAAATAAAACAAATATAGAACCCTATTTCACACATCATACAAGAAATATTCAGGTGAGTTAAAAATCAATATGTAGAATCTAAGGCATTTTAGAAGAAAATAGAACTAATATTTTTCAGGAATTGCAGTAAAATATTCAAACCCGGAATCTATAAAGCAAATATTGACAATATGACTGTATTAAATATTTAATTATATAGTAATATACATATAAAAAAGTTAAAGGACAAGGAATAGAATATAAAAGTATTTGCAACACATCTGAAACATGGTTAATAGGTCTTTTTTTTTTTAGGGAAAAAGGTTCTACAAACCTTTAATCAATAAATGGATAAAAAATACCAAAAAGTCATTTAAAGCTTTTTTAAAAAAAAATAGATATAGGCAAGAAACATACTAAAACAACTTTAGTTTCAACAAATAGTAAAGGAACAATTAAAATAACATCATTGTCACAATCAGGTTAATGAGTATTAAAAATATTGGTAATATCAAGTATTGGCAGTTCTGAAAGGAACTGGGTATTCATAGGAACTTTTTCTTCACCTTAAAGCAGTCCCTTTAGCATATTTTGCAGTGCTGGTTTGGAGGAGGTGTACCCTTTTAGCCTTTTGTCTGGGAAACTCCTTATTTCGCCTTCCATTTTAATTGAGAGCCTTGCTGGGTAGAGCACTCTTGGTTGCAGGCTTTTCATTACTTGGAACACTTCTTGTCATTCCCTTCTGGCTTGCAGTGTTTCAGTTGAGAAGTCAGCTGCTGGCCATATTGGGGGTTCCTTTATATGTTACTATCTCCTTCTCCCCTGCTTGCTTTAGGATTCTCTGTTTGTCTTTGATACTTGCCATTTTAATGATGATGTGTATTGGAGTAGGCCTCATTGGGTTCCTCTTGAATGGGACCTTCTCTGCTTCCTGGACCTGTGTGACTTTTTCTCTCCTACATTTAGGGAAGTTTCCTATCATTCCTTTTTCAAACAGGTTCTCCATCCCTTCCTCATCCTCTTCTCTTTCTGGTATCCCTATTATATGGATATTATTACGTTTCATGTTGTCCTGCATTTCCCTCAATGCCTCTTCATTCTTTTTGAGTCTTTTTTCATTTTCTTGCTCTTTTTGGGAGCATTCTGCTACCTTATCCTCCAGCTTGCTGATTCGATCCTCAGCTTCATCTAGCCTGCTTTGGATTCCTTCTACTGTGTTCTTCAATTCAGAATTGTGTTCTTCATTTCCTCTTGTCTCTTATTGATGGTTTCTATGTCCTTTTTCATGTGGATATAGTTTACAGTAAGTTCCTCATAGTTTCCCTGTAGTTTCTGGTAATTCTCTCTGAGCTCACTGAGCTCCTTGAGGTTCCTTAGAATCGCTGTTTGGAACTCAGTATCTGATAGTTTACTTGTCTCTATTTCATTTTGTTCTCTTTCTGGGGATTCTTCCTTTCCCTTCGAGTGGGGCGAATTTCTTTTTCTTCCCACTATTTCTGATAGTCTTCTCTTTTGCTTCTGATTTTTAAGTTGATCTGTCTTGATTTCCTGAGTTTGTGGTGTAAACTTCTATGGTTGGAGACCACTGTTTTTACTTTCTGGATCTGCCTCTGATGATGTCAGATGTTGACCCTGTATGACCTTAGGCAGTCTGTTCAAGACTTCCAGGAATCTACTGTTTGTGGCTTTCTCCTTCAGCTGTTAATCTATTCAGTCTATACTCAGCAGGGCACCTTAGACAGCTCAGGGTGGGGCGGAGTCCATCCTGGGTGCGGGTTATTGGGTCTTCTCTCGCTGCAGCCATATGGGGGAGGACTCAGCACTGGGATTCCGCCAGTTACTGTCTGTTCTCTCCCCCAAAGCCTCTGTCTCCAGTCTCTCCTCATGTGTTGCCAGATCTCTCTGCGTCCTCTTTAGCCAGGGATCTACTGTCTGTGGCTGCCACTCTGCACTCAGCAGGCAGCTTAGACAGCACAGGGTGGGGTGGAATCCCACCTGGGGGTGGGGCTTTGGGTCCTTTGTTGCTGGTCCTGCTCTGCGGCGTGGTTGCTGTCTGACAAAAATGGCTGCTGCCGCATGGGGGATGAGTCAGCACCGGGATCCGGCCTGCTACTCTTTCCATTCTCTCCCCAAAGCCTCCTTCCCCAGTCTCTCATCAAGCGTCTCTAGCCCATTCTCCCCCTGCCTTTTCCAGGTTAAGTGGCTACAAATAAAGATTTATGCACTGGCTCTTTAAACAGTTCTTTGCATCTCCAGCCGCCTGTCTCTGGCAGACAGCAATTCTGCCGCTTTTCGCAGCTGGCTGTTTTTTATAAACTTTTTGGTCTCTGGTGCTGTGGGCTAGAGATCCCCACTTTTGATCTAGACACCACTCTTCTCAGGGGGGTCCAACTGGCCATTTCAATAACCTTCTGGTGCTGTTGCCTTTGGGCGCCCTGCTTGCCGTCTGGAGTCTCTACTGCACTCCTTATCATTTAGATTGCGCTAAAGCCGATTCTTCATCCCCGAGGTTACTCGTCTCCTCTCTCGCTATTGTTCAGTTGTTTGTTTCAGGTTATTTCTCCCCAATTTAGTTGTAATTTCAGGTTGGTCCTGGGAGGAGGTCAGTGTGACTTCCAGTCACTCCTCCGCCTTCTTGATTCTCCTGGGAATGTGCCAAGGAACAGTTTTAAATGCACTAAGAGACTAATTGGAAACTTTAAGCAATTTTGTGTAAAACAGAACTGTATTTGTGTATAGTGGACTACCATATGGTAATAGAAAGAAATGTGTCTAGAATTCTGACATGAGAAATGAGTGCAAATTTGGTGGAAGACATATTATTTTATAATAAAAGGACACAGTTTAAGTTTTCAGGGTATCTTTGAGAGTCCTTATTGAGTTAAATAAGGGAAAATATTTATGAGTGAATAATATATAAAATAGTTCCCCTTATCCACAGGGCACATGTTCCAAGACCTCTGGTGAATACCTGAAACCACAGATAGTACTGAACCCAGTATATATTCTTTATTTCCCGTACATACACACATATAATAAAGTTTAATTTATGAATTCGTCACAAGTAATAGATTAACAACAACTAATAATAAATTACAACAATATACTATAATCAAAGTTATGTGAATGTGGTGTCTCTCTATCTCTCTAATGATAACTGATCTGATAATGGAGATGACTCCTAGTGACTAATGGGTAAAGATCATATACTGGGGGAGATGCTGGACAAAAAGGGATGATTCGTGCCCCTCTCAGGCAGAATAAAGCCAGCGTGAGATTTCATTAAACTACTCAGAGCATAATGCAATTTAAAACTTATGGATTGTTTATTTCTGGAATTTTCCACTTAATATTTTCAGACTGTGCTTGACTGTGGGTAACTGAAACCATGGAAAGCAAAACTGTCCTTAATGAGAGACTACTATATAGAGGGAAGATGAGAATTGTGAAGAAGAATGAGTTCCCTTCTCGTTTCATGTGTGCATTCTCCACAAGATTAGAGTACAACAGGTTCTGGAATAATGTTGTTTTATTCAACTTTGTTTTGTTGTAACATTGATGAGATGCCATAGGAACTTATTCCTTGTTTACATCAATTAACCTGCAGTAAAACTGGTTTTGTTATATGTTCTTTCACTTTAAGTTACAGAACCTATCAATGATGTTATGTGAAGACTTACTGTATAAAATTTGTTTACAGAAACGACTGCCTCCTTCTCAGTTGCTTGACCATCTCATCTCTACCCTCAGTGGTTGCATTCAGTTCTCCCCAATGCTCATCTACATTTGAAAGGCAATCCCTCTCACACTTTCTGCAATTTAGACTCCATATATGAATTTGAAGAAAAAAACACTCTTTCGCCTTCTGCATGAGAATATTCCCCTAAATTAACATCTCTTTTTACATCTCTTTTTATAAATAACAAGGACAGGAGACGATTTAGCAATAGAAGATGGAGAACAGCAAGGGTGGGATATATAATGTTTGTGTTTATAAAGGAAAGGGACATTTCTCAAAGGTTTGATATTTGTGAACAAAAGCATATGTCAGTCACTGTTGGAGAAAGAAAAATATGATTCATAATCCTGTTCTAAAGTATACTTATATTGTATAAATATTTTTGAAATAAAAATCTCTCTCCCTCCAGAGAGAAAGTGGCTGGATCACATTATCTCTTTGAAGTTCGAGTTCTATAGATCCAAGCATTCTCTTTAAAAAGCAGTTTAAAAATTATTATGAGAAAATGTTTAGACTGAAATTTATATTATATACATATGTGTAGAATCAATATTTCTAAAACTGCATTTTTCAGTATGTCATGCCTTTTGTTTCATAATTCCATGAAACAACTTTAAATAAAAGTTCTAGTTGAGGTCATTAAAATATGAATGGGATAGAGTAATCCTTGCTATTACTTCTTGTTGTATTATATTATGTATTATATTATTAGAAACTAATTTGTGTGAGTAGCTTCCTAATTTTTATAACAATACATTTCCATTTTTGAAACTGCAGACTCAATATTGCCAAAATCTTCATTTTGTGCCTCATTATTAAATTGTCTATTATCTTTTTTTGTGTAATATACCAGCCTATTATGAACTTTACATATTTCATTATCCCCAGAGTATACCAAAGGAACAGTTGTTCCTTTGTTCTGTGATTGCTAGCCTGCTAATTCTCCAGTAGACTTTAGACATTTGGGGACACTTAGGTCTCATGTTGGGGCTCCCTGGTCTCCTTTTTTCCAAAGATAATTCACTCCCAAATTTGTAACTTGAAAGATAATTGGTCAAGCAGCATCAGTGTACAAAGTACAAGGATACCTAAGACACAATCCCTAATTCTCAAAGAGATGGACTACTATTTGGTAGAAAGTAACTCCTGTTCTTGCAACCAACACAGATATTCTGTACCTTATTTTCTCAAAAGGAAAAAAAAAACCCAAAACAAAACAAGAACAAGGTGTCTCAGTAAAGTTATGCAAAAGGACTATTAATAAATATATTATTATGGAAAGAATGTTAGTGTAACACCCTAATTCTGCACACGGGAAAATGAAAGTGTATATGGTAATTGTTTTTCAAAACAAGGTAAAAGCCAATGGTTGTGTTAAAAAGTGAATGTATATGCCTCTTTGCTTATTTGTTCTTAATTTAAATTAGTCTTAATTTTATCTTTTTCTTAAAGTGAATTGAATAAACATTGTTGAATATCAAGTAAGCTGTTCAGGTTTTTCTTCTTCTGAGTAGTTAGCCTGTTGTCTTTATTTTCCAAACAGGTTGCACACACATTATTATGTAAACAGACTTTTAGCAATGGAGATTTATATATCTATTTTACCTTGATTAGTGGGGCAACTCATGTTCTTGTTGTAGGGCTTTGACCAGCTTCGACTTGAGGGCTTGCTTTGTGATGTGACCCTGATGCCAGGTGACACTGATGATGCTTTCCCCGTGCATAGAGTCATGATGGCCTCTGCTAGTGATTACTTTAAGGCCATGTTCACAGGTGGGTTGCTTTATAAAACTCTGTATCCACATTAAAACAATGTGAAAAATGTGTGTTTAAATGTTTTTATTTCTAAAGTTCATTCAGTTCCTTTGTTCTGTGTCTTCACAAGAAGAAACTGTTTCAAAAGGAATACACACCCAGTAAGTGTGGTTGTGGGTGGTGCCCTTTTAACTTGGGAAATTGATATACATTTTTCATACTTCTGCTCTCCTTTATTTCACAGCTTTTCTTTTCCAGATATATATATATATGGGTATATATGTGAATGAGCATCAGAGACTCTGGGTCCCACTACAACAATCTTTAATTCATCAAGAGATATGAAGTTACAGGAGAATAGTTTGGAAGCACTTGTATCATATAGACCTTCATTAGCATAGAGATACTTATTTTTAAGTACTCTCTTTTAATTATAAAATATACAGAAGCCTGACTCTGACATGAATGCTTACACAGAATAAAACTTTTCCTTCATTTTATAGTATCTAATTAGCAGCAGAAGTTTGACCTTAATTAAATTATCCACCTTCATTTAATTGAATGTCTTTTTATTTAAGGTGGAATGAAAGAACAAGATTTAATGTGCATTAAGCTTCATGGTGTGAGCAAAGTCGGTTTAAGGAAAATTATTGATTTCATTTATACTGCAAAGCTTTCTCTTAACATGGACAACCTTCAAGACACACTGGAAGCTGCCAGTTTTCTACAGATTCTGCCTGTTTTGGACTTCTGCAAAGTATTTCTCATATCCGGGGTAAGACATCTTCAAATTTTCAATTCTTTTTCTGCAGTAGACCCTGATGTCTCCTGTTTAGAGTAGACTCATGAATCTTTTGTGTAGACATGTGAAATTTAGGCCATTAGAGAGAGGTGTCATGTAGTGTGTGGTCTGGAAACAATTTGGAAAGAGAACAATACAGGTGTATTTACAAAACATAATAATTTAAGAAAAGCCTTCCATGTAATCAAATCACACCAGACAATAATGTTTGATAATGCTATATACTTTAACCTTTTTGATAATGTTACATATTTTAATTTTGTTTTATTCACCTTAGTGATTTTATACAAGCAGATATTAAGTGGAATTCTGTGGAAACATAATTTGAGCTTCTAGAAATCTTTTCAGATATGCCCAAGCAATCTTTTTTCTTAAATATGAGAGCTAGGTCTTAAAAAGAATGAACACCTACATGTAAACGTTTAAGAATATGTTTTGGCCCTTGGAGGTGTGGCTCAGTTGGTTTCAGTGTCATCTCCTAACAGAAGCATTGTGGGTTCTATTCCCAATCAGGGTACATCCATGGTCTGGGCACATATGATCCCTACTTGGGGTACAACTGGAGACAGCCAATTGATGTTTTTCTCACATCAATGTTTCTCTCTCTCTCCTGCTCCTCTCTTTCTAAAAAGCAATGAAAAAAATGTTCTTAGGTAAGGATATAAAAATGAAAAATAAAAAAATAAGAATATAAGTTTTGAGTTCATTGAATAACATCATGCACTAAATTGTTTCTAGCCTTCTTTAATAGATAAGAGAGAGCACATACAACTACCAGCCAATAAAGTACTTAGCAGTCATCCGGGTCTTGAAGACTTCCTTATTTTAGTTGAGACCCTTTAAGTTTTCTTCTGGAAAATGAAATAGTCCAGTTGCAAATAAACATTGCCAAGATTACCATACCTTCTAGAGCTTGCTTTTGTGATCAAAAATTATAACAATGGTAAATATCAGTATGTTTTATAATTTAGTACATAGATGAAGCATACATTTTTCTATAATTGCTTTTAACTCATACGAATTTTAATATTGGTAAATGATTGCTGCTAGGCTTTTAAAATTACATTTTACTAAACATGGAGCCTTATCTTCAAAACTCTTTAACTTTTGAGAGAATGTGTCCTTAATGATTTTATTAAAAAGCTGTTCCTTATCACGTAAAGTCAGCCAACAGTTAATTTAACTGGGCTGTTGAAAGTGTGTTTTGTTTGCTTATAGTCATTCTAAAATACTCAGACTGCTGTCTCACAATTACTTTTAATCTTTTAAATTAACTGCTATTTTTAACAGTTTTTATGGCAGCATGGTGTTATAGTATTGCCTTGTATTGTCTTCTCCATTGAAAAAGTAGCCCAAGTGCAGTTCGTTTATTTCCAAAGATGCTGCTTGTCATCATTATTGAATATCGTTACTAAATTACTTTTTATTCTTTAAAAAGATTTTATTTATTCATTCTTAGAGAGAGGGGGAAGTGAGGTAGAAACAGGGAGAGAAACATGGATGAGTGAGAGAAACATACCTTGGATGCCTCTATCCCACACCTTCAACCAGGGGCCTGGCCCGCAACCCAGGCATGTGCCCTGACTGGGAATGGAACTGGTGACCTTTTGGTTTGTGGAATGATGCCCAACTCACTGATTTACATCAGTCACGGCTCTAAGTTAAATTTTTAAAAGATTACTTATTAATTTTTAGACAGAGGGGACGGGAGGGAGAGAGTGAGAGAAATGTCAATGTGTGGTTGCCTCTCGCACGCCCCCAACTGGGGATGTGTCCTGCAAGTCGTGCATGTGCCATGACTGGGAATAGAACCAGTGACCCTTTGGTTGGCAGGCTGGTGCTCAATCCACTGAGCCACACCAGCCAGGGCTAAATTAAATTTTAATTTAATCATAAAAGGCCATTCCCCTCAAGAGCTATAAGCTACTTTTGTTTAGTTTTGTGCCATTGATGTCATATAACAACCTCATTTCAAGAAAAATGAATGATATCGATGTTTTAAAAAATTTATCAATCTAATAATTAATCAAATAATAACACTTAATGCTTACATTTATAGACTCTTAACATTACTTTATAGTGATCCTGGCAACATATGGTCATCCTGAGCCAAACTAGGCAGTGTCATGATTTTTTGGAACTAGACATTAACAAGGAACATTTTGACCTATAGTCTTTATAATTTTAGATATTTGTTGTGATCAGTTTCTTTTCCTGAAAGAAAAAAATACCAAAATGGATATAGTACAATATATCAAAAGCTGTAAAAGTATACAATTGTTAAAATAACAGTATTAGAAAACAATTCGGTTCTATATAACTCTAATTAGAACAAGTTTATTTAAAGATGATATCACAGTAATTTTCCAATATTGACAGATTTCCTGTAATTAAAATGTTGATTCCTTAACCTATGTGAAATATTTATTATACTTGTATCTTTTACCCATTTGGAAATATTTTTTAAATCAGCAGTTAATATTGTCTTATTCCTAGCTAGTGTCCTCTGCAGACATACTAAAACCCATAAGAAATGTAATGAAGAAGAAGCTTGTCCCTCCTGACAAAGCTTACTTGTGGTATAGTTTACTATCTTTAACAGTTGTAGAACTTTATTGACTATGAGCTTTGAGGAAACACTTCTTTTCTGAGAACCATTCTATTTTCATATCTTTCATCCTAGGCTACATTTGTTTGATTTTACTGTGGAAATCTTCCCACTCAGAATCCATGATCTTTTTTTTTAAGAAAAGTTGGTAGGTTATTAGTTTAAGGGTCATGTAAGATGGAACTAGAGAGCATTATGCTAAGCGAAATAAGCCAGGGGGTGAAAGACAAATACCATATGATCTCACCTATAAGTGGAACCTAACCAACAATACAAAGATGCAAGGAAAATAAGACCAGCAACACTGAAAGGAAAAGAAACCAACAGAGACAAGAGGGAAGGAGGGAGGGGGGCGGGGGAAACAGAAGGGAAGGGGAAAGTCAAGGAACATATAGCAAGGACTCATGGACAAAACCAAAGGGGAAGAGTTTAGGGAGGGAGGAAGGGAGGGAAGGGGCAAGGGAAAGTGGTGGGGGGTAGGCAGAAAAAAATCCAATTTTTCTTTATCCCTCTTTTATGGATTCCATTTCTTATTCATTTATTTTTGAATTTTATACATGTAAGATTTATTTATATTTTTATTGTTATTCTATTAAAGTTGTCCCAATTTTTCCCCCTTTGCCTTCCTCCACCCATCCGACACCCCACAGTCAATTCCCACCCTGTTGTTCATGTCCGTGGGTCATTCATACATGTCCTTTGACTATTTCCTTCCCCTTCTATCCAACATTATCATCTCCCCTCTGGTCATTTTCAGTCTGCTCCATGTTTCCATGCCTTTGGTTCTATTTTACTCATTAGTTTATTTTGTTCACCAGATTCCTGTCATAGGTGAGATATTGTGGTATTTGTCTTTCACCTGCTGGCTTATTTTACTTAACATAATGCTCTCCAGTTCCATCCATGCTATTGCGAAGGGTAGGAGCTCCTTCTTTCTTTCTGCTGCATAGTATTCCATTGTATAAATGTACCACAGTTTTTTGATCCACCCATTTACTGATGGGCACTTAGACACTTTCCAGTACTTGGCTACTGTAAATAGTGCCACTTAGCCTCATTCTGTTTCCCCTTTGCTTCTTGGAATTCAAATGAACCAGAAAAAAACAGTAGCCCTGGGTACCTTTTCTACTTATAAGAACTGAAAGTTTCAAGATGATATATTTTTGAAAAGTAGCTTTGTTTTTAGTTCTCCTGCAAGCTATTATGCATAATTTTAAACATAACAATTTTGTGCTTTTTTTTCAATTTCATGTTTTAAGGATTACATGCTTAAACCAAATATTTAGAGAAAAGAGGATCATACTTTTAATGATGCAGTGTGATTATAGTTCACATCAATGAAACAATACTTGGATTTGAGCTCTTAGTAAAAAAATTAGCTCTAATACAATTCTGTTCTATCCCATTCTTAATCATTCATGTGGGTGATGATGAGCACTGATATATTAAATATAAATATGCTCAGCAAATAACATACAAAGCATTATACTTTAGCTTTGAATGTGATTTTATTTTATTTTTTATTTTTTTAAATTTATTTTTAAAAATATATTTGTCTCTGCTACCGCCCACCACTTTCCCTCGCCCCCTCCCTCCCTGAACTCTTCCCCTTTGGTTTTGTCCATGAGTCCTTTCATTATATTCCTTGACTTTCCCCTTCCCTTCCTTTTCCCCTGCCCCCCTCCCTCCTTCCCTCTTGTCTCTGTTGGTTTCTTTTCCTTTCAGTGTGCTGGTCTTATTTTCCTTGCATTTTTGTATTGCTGGTTAGGTTCCACTTATAGGTGAGATCATACGGTATTTGTCTTTCGCCCCTTGGCTTATTTCGCTTAGCATAATGCTCTCCAGTTCCATCCATGCTGTCGCGAAGTTTAGTAGTTCTTTTTTTTTTCCATCTTGAGTTTATTTTTGTGTATGGTGTCAGCTGATGATCCAATTGCAATTTTTTTGCATGTAGCCATCCAGCTCTCCCAACACCATTTGTTGAAGAGGCTATTATTGCTCCATTTTATGCTTCTGCCCCCTTTGTCAAATATTAGATGCCCATATAGACCTGGGCTTATTTCTGGGCTTTCTATTCCGTTCCACTGGTCTATGGGTCTGTTCTTGTGCTAATACCAGATTTTTTTGAGTATAGTGGCTTTGTAGTAGAGTTTGATGTCCGGTATTGTGATCCCTCCTACTTTGTTTTTCTTTCTCAAAATTGATAAGGCTATTCATGGTCATTTATGGTTCCATATAAATTTTTGAACTGTCTGTTCCATTTCTGTGAAATGTGTCATTGGTATCTTAATAGGGATGGTGTTGAATCTATAAATTGCTTTGGGTAGTATGGACATTTTGATGATCTTAATTCTTCCAATCCATGAGCACGGTGTATGCTTCCCTTTATTTGTGTCTTCCTTAATTTCTTTCTTCAATATTGTATAGTTTTCTGCATACAGGTCTTTTACCTCTTTGGTTAAATTTATGGCTAGGTACTTTATTTTTCTCCTTGCTATATAGAATGGTATTTTTTTTCTGATTTCTTCTTCTTCTATTGCATTGCTGGTGTACAAAAATGCCTTTGATTTCTAAATATTGACTTTGTAGCTTGCGGTATTGCCAAATTCACTTATTAGGTTGAGGAATTTTTTGGTAGAGTCTACAGGGTTTTCTATGTAAACTATCATGTCATCTGCAAACAATGATAGCTTTACTTCCTCCTTTCCTATTTGGATGCCTTTTATTTCTTTTTCTTGTCTGACTGCTGTTCAGCCTGCTTTTGATTCCTTCTACTGTGTTCTTCAATTCAAAATGGTATTCTTCATATCCTCTTGTGTCTTCTTCATAGTTTCTATGTCCTTTTCCAGGTTGCTATAGTTTGCTGTAAGATCCTGATAGTTTCTCTGCAGTTTCTAATAGTTGTCTTTGAGCTGGCTGAGTTCATTGAGCTTCCTTAGAACCATTGTTTTGAATTCAATATCTGACAGTTCCCTTGCCTCTATTTCATTTAGCTATCTCTGTGGTGAGTCCCCTTTTCC
This sequence comes from Pteronotus mesoamericanus, assembly GCF_021234165.1. NCBI lineage: Eukaryota > Metazoa > Chordata > Mammalia > Chiroptera > Mormoopidae > Pteronotus > Pteronotus mesoamericanus. The sequence continues at coordinate 2,062,435 of NW_026555203.1, forward strand.
ACTCATTTGGGGGGAACTTCTTTGTCTTCCCATTGTTGTGAGGATCTGTTAAGTTATTTATTTATTTATTTATTTATTTATTTATTTATTTATTTTTGCTTCTGCTTCAATTGGGCCATCTAGATTTCCTGACTTTGTGGATTAAACTTCTATGGTAGTAGGCGGGTCTTTTTATTTATTTATTTGTTTGTTTGTTTGTTTGTTTTTTCTTTACTTTTCTTTTTGGGCCTGCCTCTGATGATGTCAGTTGTTGACCCTATATGACCTTCGGTGGTTTGTTTGAGCCTTCAAGGAGTCTACTGTCTGCGTCTAACTCCTGCTTTGGGCAGCTCTGTGACACCTTCGGCCAGGGATCCACTATTTCTGTGGATCGCTCTGCACTCTCAAGCTGGATCCCTGATCGTGCTCCCAGGCCTGGCAGGATCCCCCACCCACCTGGGCTTGCGTGTGCTTTCCCCAGCCCAGGGGCTTTCTTCGTAACCTCATGTACTCGTCTGGTCCCCCAGGCCAGCGGGCACCCCAGCACTGGTCTGTTTAGGGTCCTCTATTGTGTGCTTTCCCCGCTTTTGTCTCCTTGGATGCATTGCCTGCCCTTTCCAAATGGAGACTACAGAAATGGGAGGAAGTCAGCTCCAGGACTCTCCGGTTAAACCTGTCTCCAGTCTCTCTTCCAGGGACTCTGGGCAGCTCTGTGACCTCTTCTCCCGGGATCCACTATTTCTGCGGACTCCTCTGCACTCGCTGCCCACGCGGGTCGGTTTACACCTGCCTTTGCCTATCTGCCCACTCCCTCGCAGGCCCCATCAGTGCCAGCCTGTGGGAGGCCTTGCCAGCCCATGCGAGCCCTCACCAGCCCGCTCAGGTCCACACTCACGCTCACCAACCCTCGCCGGCCCTCAGCGCAAGTGTTTGCGCCTGCACTGGGTGGTTTTGGGCTCTTTATTGTGTACTTTTTGGCTTTTGGCTCTTTGGGGGTGTGTCCTTTTCCCACACAGTGGAGACTAGGGAAGGGAGAAGGAGTCGGGACTCTCCCGTTCCTCCTCCCGTTCTTTCCCTAACACCTCAGTTTCCAGTCTCTTATTAGGGGTCTCTGGGCAGTTCTGTGACCCCTTCGGCCAAGGATCCACCACCTGTGCGGACTGCGTTTCAATCGCGGGCAGTCTGGTTCGTGCACACCCCGGTCTGCCTCTTTGGGGGTGCGCTTGCCTGCCCAGAATGGAGACTACGGAACGGGGAGGGAGTCGGGACTCCCCAGTTCCTCCTCCCTTTCTTTCCTCAATGCCTCCGTCTCCAGTCTCTTCTCAAGGCCTCCCAGCCAGTCTGCACTTAGTCCCCCAGCTCACACTCAAACAGGCTGTGTGGAGCGCACAAAAGGCACGTTAATTGATTCCCTTATGCCTGAGTGAGATGGTAGCTGCAGAGTGGGAGGTGCGTTATCACCGGGGTTCCACCAGCCCCCATCTCAGTTCTATTCACAAAGTTTTCCTCACCCATCTTTTCCCAGGCACCAGCCCACCCTGCTGCCGCCTCTACCCAGAGATCAAGTAGGGTGGCTGCCACTGCAATTTTTGCGTTGGCCCTTTAAATGTCTCTTTGCATCCCCAGCCACCTGTCTCTGGCAGAGAGCGCCCCTAAGCTTTTCTGGGTTGCGTTTTGTCTGTATTTTCCTGGTTTTAGCTGCTGTAGTTTAGAGGTCCCTGTTTATGATTCAGACCCCGTTCTTCTTGGGGGGAGCTAACTGGCCGTTTCAATGTCCCTCTGGTGCTAGTACCTGTGGGCACCCAGCCCACCCTCTCGAGCCTCCACTGCACTTTTCACCCGTTGGGATGTGTGAGAGTCGAATCCACTATCTGTCTGTGGCTCCAAGGCTCCTGTCCCACTATAGTTCCATTGTTTTCCAGGTGATTACTCCACTATTTAATCACAATTCCAGTTTGGTCTTGGGAGGAGGAGGTCAGCGTGACTCCCATTCACTCCTCCACCATCTTTTCAGCCTGTCGAATGGGATTTTAAATACAATAATAAAGCCACACTTGCCTTTGGTGAGATAGAGACATTAGTTTTCTATAACAGGTCATCAGGCTCAATAGAACAAGAACCACTTTTCTCCTAACTTTGACACCTTTTGCAGTAATACTTTTCTCTTAGGGTGGTAATTATTATTATACTTTATAGGATCTTGCCCTTTTGTTTTCATTATGTTCTTGGTAATTATAGAAGAGAAGACTTTGAAATGAATACAGAAGGATGGCAGTGAATATTATAAGGCAGAGTATGTAAAATTTTCTGTAAAACTAAAAATATTTACTTGCATATTTCATGGAAATAATGGAAAATAACCTTTGTTGAGCTATATACCTATTAAGATCACATTTGTTTTGTCCATATGACATTGCATAGCTATAGCACACTAAATACCATACAGCCATTCCCTGATTTATAAACTGGTTGTAAATAATATTTTTTAATTTATTATATTTGTTTACAAGTTAGGATTTGTAACATCTAGCATTCTCCCACAGAATAATTGTTATGAAAAATTACAACCTAGCTCACAAAACCCAATTTAATGTTGCTATTGTTGTTAAGGTTGCTGAAATAAGACATTTGTAATTGAATTGGAAATATTAGAGTTTAAATATACAATTATACTGAATAAACAATGCTGAATGAACGTGAACAATAAACTATTTTATTTTTACATAAAAACATATTTAATCAGACAATAAGATGCCATTGTGTTTTTGACTTGGAGATACTCTTTCTCTAAAGTCATTTTTAAAAGTTGTGTTTATTTTTTCCTTGATAGAAGGATTTCAATGGTTCTACCAATGATTTATTATTGGGTTGGGGAGCTCACAATGAAATGCAGAGAAATATTATTGAGGTGACTGGGGTAATGAAGATTTAGAGATGGGGGAAAACAAAGATGGTATATAATGTGGGAGAGACAAAAAGCAGAGGAAAGTGGTTCTCTGAGGGAAAAATTAAGGGGATCAGAAGATTTTAGAAAAGACAGTTTCTTCTGCAGTTTGGTGATGATATCATCAGCAAGCTTTGGGAATGTTCTTCTTGATGTAAGAATTTCCTGTATAGTACATGTACTTCACCTTTCTTATTTAATCTAAATTGGATTGATCAATAACAATTAACAAACATGTCTTTTCAGATTTCTTTTTTCTTTTTTCTTTCTTTCTTTCTTTCTTTTTTTTTTTTTTTTGCTTTGGGAAGGTTCAATGCAAATTAGAGAAAACATTACATAGATAATTTTACAATGAATCAAACTTTCCCTCCACAAACAAAACCAAGCATCATTTCCATACTGTCAAGGCTGATATTTAGCAAGTAGTCCCCAGATACTGCTTGTTCAGGGCCGAGCATCTATTATGATTAGTTGGTAACTAGACTGTGCTGTGCTGATTGTTAAATATCATTTCTGCCTATAACTTTCACCACCCTATTCTTGCCCATCTGCCATGTGGGACTCTGCATGGGAAGAACAGTCTTGGCCACCCCAATTCATCTCAAACAATTCATCTCAAAATAATTCATCTCCCCACCCCAAAGACCATTATAATGTCTAATGTATCCAGTAAAGGAAGGACATTTAAAGTACAAAGGAGTAAGAGAATTGGATTCTCCAAGTTGTAGACACTATCAGTATCTACCTCAAATGGCATTTAGAATCTGAAGAGAGACAGACTGAGAGGAAATTTTTTGTTTTTTAATCATCCCTTTGCTCTTCTTATCAAAAGGTCCCTTTTCTATTTCCTGCGATGTCCTTACCTATGGAAGGAGACCCAGGAGAAAATATCCCCTGCCCCTCAAAGTAGCTTGTTTGATTTCTTCCCAATTGTTTTCTGTGGATATGCTTTCTGTCTCTCTGTATTGGAGGTACTTGATGTCAGATTGTCATTTTAATAAATTAGACAGTGCCAAGGAGAATTTGGTGCATTGAATGTCTGAGGTTTCCCCCCAAATTGTCCAACTAATTTTTTAGTCATTGCACTTGCTTTGAGAGGACAAAAACGTATACTTGTTTACTTTTGCTTTGTATTTTTTTCCTAAATGGCAATTTATTTGTATAAGATACTGATCTTCAAAAAATTAACATCACAGATTTCTGATGAAATCTGTCATTAAAATATCAAGTTATGTTAATGACAATGTTTGGGTGCATCAGATGTGATTTGAATTTTAATTTAGGGTAAGGTATTTAAATTTAATATAGCAGCAGTGAGTACCAGTATGTTAATGAAAATGCCACTTTGAAAATTATGATGCTTAGGACTGCCTTTACGATGACCATGAAGATTGTTTGATTACAATAGAATAACTTATATCAAGGAAGCTTAAATGTGCACTTGATTATTTTAAAATCAATTTTATTGATTCTCCTAAGAGGTTGAGAAATGTTGTTCCTTTTTGCTTCTCTATCATTTAGAACACTGATACAATTATTTGAATTAACTTCTATTATAACTCTTTGGAATTTTGGCCAGTTTATATATTAAGATGAAATTAGCATTATTTCTACTTATGAACTTTTAAAATAAGCTTTTAACTTTATATTTTATACTTTGAAAATTTATTCTAATGTATACATGAATTATATGTTTATGTCACTGCATATGTCCATTATTTTAAGTCAGTCTAGGCTAAATGTTTGGGAATGTGCTAGCTGAAGCATTTTTAAGAATCATGACTAAGAAGTGGATTGAAATGAACCATCATCATTGAGTAATCCTGTATTTTTCCAAAAATTGTTTACCATTATTCTATCATTTTTATCTGCTTATATTAACTATTATTTTAGACTTTGTTTCTATAATCTTTTATAACTTTATTTTTATTGTTGACAGTATTACAAATGCCTCCCTTTCCAACCTTTACCCACCTTCATCATTCCCTGCCCACCCCCCGCTTCCCTCTGGCCATCATCATGCTGTTACCTGTGTCCATGAGTTATGCATGTATGTTTTTTGCCTAATCCCTTCATGTGCTTCCCTTCAGTCTCCCCCAACTCTGACAGCTGTCAGTCTGTTCCATGTATGCTTGTCTCTTTTTATATTTTCTTTGTTGCTTTGTTTTGTTCATTAGATTCTGCATATAAGTGAAATCATATGGTATTTGCCTTTCTCTGAGACTACAATTAATTTTTTATCTTCGATTATATGCACTTCATAAAAACTAATTTACAATTATATATTTTTCTTATCCAAGTCTCTTTTTAAAATTTATAAGGTTCTTCTAATTTACTATGTTAATTCAACAGTATTCTATTTTTAGTTATATCTATCATACCTTTAATTTTTATATTGCTTATAATCATAATATTTAACCTCTGTTATATGCCCACAGTGTGGTAGATATTGTACATGAGCTATAGAAACTGCTTAGTTCATCTGTCAAGAAGATGACAAATTGGGAGGATAGGAAATTCCATTCTCTGGTGATTTTCAAGACAAGAGTAGTCAGCTACCTATATTGACTAGGTGGTCTGTCAAGGTCTTCCAGTTTTGTGTGTCTGTATGTGAGTGTACTGATATTTTCCAGATGCCCTTAAAGAAAAAATAGGTTTCTGTATCTTATCATTTTAGTAATCGTTTTCTTATGGCATAAAGTTGAAGAGGGAAAAGGGAAAGGAACTAAATATATTGATACCATTTCTAAATTACACAGCTTGGTTTCTAACTTTTCATCTTGACTTATTTTATATGCTTTAAATTTTGTGACTAACAGCTGATGGTATTATTTTGTCTATAGAAAATACCCATTTTTTGTGGTTTATATTTGCAATAATATCAATAAGATGGCAATCTGCACAGTTGGGAATTATTTTTGTGTTGCAATCAACTTTTTCTTACCCATTCTAGTAAAGGTGTATTAAAGTGATGATAATCCTTGTTATGAGCAAGGGGTATTTCATACTTGCCTCAGAAAGTGGATCCATTACTCCAAACAAGTCTCCCTAGCTGGTGTGGCTCAGTGGACTGAGCGCCGCCCTCCAAACCAAAGGGTCACTGGTTCGATTCCCAGTGTAGAGCACAAGCCTGGGTTGCAGGCCAGGTCCCCAGCAGGGGGTTCACAAAATGTAACCGCATACTGATGTTTCTCTCCCTCTCTTTCTCCCTCCCTTCCCCTCTCTAAAATTAATGAAATCTTAAAAAAACTTTAAAAAAAAGAATCTGTTCTACCTGAGGTACACACACTTATTCCAACCTTCATGAATGTGATTCCTTTGCTTATATTTCCAGATAAATTCATTTACACAATTTAAAATTATACAGGACACCAACCTGTCACTCCTAAAATTTGATTAAAATGTACACTTTATTAACCACATTGCAAATCTAAGGTATTGAATAGTGTTGAACTAAGTATATTTCAAAAGTTCCATAAAAGGTTAATGTGTTTTTTCTAGTTTTTTTTTTGCGTTACAATTATGTTTTAGGTTTTTTAATACATAGCTATTAAATATAACAAGCAATTAAAACATTTTGGCAATTTCTGTAAAGCAACTCAGCTGCCTATAAGAGTTCAAATTTTTTAGCAATATATCTGTGTCTTGTTTGTATGTATTAACCATAGATGTGAAGAAGCATTGTATTTTCACAGTGTCTAGTGCTCAAACATGTAATCATACACATAGTTGAGAAGTAGAAACTACAGTAATATATAGTTTGTTTTCCTGAAATATCTGTATCAAAATCTTGTGCTTTCTTTTTTTTTTGCTAACATCATAATTTGACCTTCAGCTATTATTTACCTACAATTGGGTTTATAAAATTGATAATTTGATATTTAACAAGAAGATATATGATAATACAGAGACATATTTTATTAACTTTAAGTGGCTCTATCTCTTGAACAGAGGTGGCAGTGTACAATGTAGTGGAGTTTGTGATACCAAATTATACTTATAGAATGTGAGTCTCACCTATCATTTTTGGTTCTATTTTGAGTGTCTAAGAAAAATTTGACAAGTCCCTGACATAAAGAAAATTATATTTAAATTATATATTAAAAAATACATTCTCATTAATTCTTTGAAGGGAAAAGCAATATAAAATCAAAATTAGTAAGTATTGGTTAGTGTAAACAATGAGATTCTTGATCCAGACTGCATGGGTTCTAATTCTACATTATTTTAAAAGCTATGTGAACTTGGACTAATTACCTGCTCTGTGCCTCATCTCTAAAATGGGAATAGTATAGTATCTATTTTGTGAGTTATTATATGAATTTAATTAATCACTATTTATAAAAGGTCTTATTTTTAAAATATATTTTACTGATTATGCTATTACAGTTGTCCCAGTTTTCTTCCTTTGTCCCCTCTGCCCAGTACCCCCATTCTCTGCAGCAATCTCCCCTGTAGTTCATTTCCATGGGTCATGCATATAAATTCTTTGTCTACTCCATTTCCTATACTGTTCTTTCATCCCCCTATCTGTTTTGTACCTACCAATTTGTACTTTTTAATCCCTGAACCTTTTCCTCCATTCTCCTCCTTCCCCCTCCCAACTTATATCCGTCCAAATGATCTCCATATCTATGATTCTGTTTCTGTTCTGCTTGCTTTCTTAGTTTATTTTTTAGATTCAATTGTTGATAGTTGTGAATTTATTGCCATTTTAATGTTCATAGTTTTGATCTCTTTCTTAAATAATTCCCTTTAACATTTCATATAATAATGGCTTGGTGACAATGAACTCCTTTAGTTTTACATGTTCTGGGAAGCACTTTATCTGCCCTTCCATTCTAAATGATAGCTTTGCTGGATAGAGTAAGTCAGGTTGTAGGTCCTTGCTTTTCATCACTTTGAATACTTCTTGTCAGTACCTTCTTGCCTGCAAAGTTTCTTTTGGGAAATCAGCTAACAGTCTTATGGGAACTCCTTTGTAGATAAACTATCTGCTTTTCTCTTGCTGCTTTTACGATTCTCTCTTTTTATCTTTAGCCTTTGGCATTTTAGTTATGATGTGTCTTGTGGGCCTCTGTAGGTGCATCTTGGTTGGGACTCTCTGTGTTTCCTGGACTTGTAGGTATTTCCTGGTCTTTCCTCCACCAAACCAGGGAGTCTTCGTTTCATTATTTTTAAAAAATAAGTTTCCAATTTCTTGCACTTCCTCTTCACCTTCTGGCACTCTAATGATTCAAATGTTGGAGTTCTTGAAGTTGTCCCAGGGGCTGCTTACAATATCCTTATTTTTTTTTTAATTCTTTTTTCTTCTTATTGTTCTGATTGAGTGTTTTTTTCTTCCTTATGTTCCAAATTGTTGATTTGATTCTATTTTATTATTTTTATTTTAATTTATTTTTTCAAATATATTTGTCTCTGCCTACTCCCCACCACTTTCCATTGCCCCCTCCCTCCGTCCCTCCCTCAGCTCTTCCCCTTTGGTTTTGTCCATGAGTCCTTGCTATATGTTCCTTGACTTTCCCCTTCTCTTCCTTTTCCCCGCCTCCCCTTTCCTCCTTCCCTCTTATCTCTGTTGATTTCTTTTTCTTTCAGTGTTGCTGGTCTTATTTTTCTTGCATCATTGTATTGTTGGTTAGGTTCCACTTATAGGTGAGATCATATGGTATTTGTCTTTCAACCCCTGGCTTATTTCACTTGGCATAATGCTCTCCAGTTCCATCCATGCTGTCGCGAAGTTTAGTAGTTCTTTTTTTCTTTCTGCTGTGTAGTATTCCATTGAGTGTATGTACCATTACTTTTTGATCCAATCATCTACTGATGGGCATTTAGGTTGCTTCCAACACTTGGCTATTGTAAATTGTACTGCTATGAACATTGGGGTGCATAGGTTCTTTTGTATTGGTATTTTGGTGTTCGTAGGGTATACTCCCAGCAGGGGAATCACTGGATCAAAAGGCAGTTCCATTTTGAGCTTTTTGAGGAAATTCCACAATGCTTTCCACAATGACTGCACCAGTCTGCAGTCCCACTAATAGTGTACTAGTGTTCCCTTTTCTCCACAGCCTCGCCAGCATCTGTTGTTTCGAGATCTGGTTATGATGGCCATTCTAACCGGTGAGAGGTGGTATCTTATGGTGGTTTTGATCTGCATTTCTCTGATGGCTAGTGATGCTGAGCATCCTTTCAAAGGCCTCTGGGCCCTCTGTATCTCCTCCTTGGAAAAAGCGTCTGTCCAGGTCCTAGGCCCATTTTTTGAATGCATCATTTGTCTTCTTGGAGTGGAGTCGTGTGAGTTCTTTATATATCTTGGAGATCAAACCTCTATCTGATGTATCATTAGCGAATATATTTTCCCATACGGTTGGCTCCCTTTTCATTTTGCTGATGTTTTCTTTTGCCATGCAGAAGCTTCTTATTTTGATGAGGTCCTGCTTGTTTATTCTTTCCTTTATGTCCCTTGCTTTAGGAGACATATCAGTGAAAAAATTGCCGCGTGGGATATCTGAGAGTTTCCAGCCAATGTTCTCCTCTAGGACTTTGATGGTGTTGCGACTTCTATTTAAGTCTTTGATCCATCTTGAGTTTCTTTTTGTGTATGGTGTCAGCTGATGATCCAATTGCAATTTTTTGCATGTAGCCGTCCCGCTCTCCCAACACCATTTGTTGAAGAGGTTATTATTGCTCCATTTTATGCTTCTGCCCCCTATGTCAAATATTAGTTGCCCATAGAGACCTGGGCTTATTTCTGGGCTTTCTATTCTGTTCCACTGGTCTATGGGTCTGTTCTTGTGCCAGTACCAGATTGTTTTAAGTATAGTGGCTTTGTAGTAGAGTTTGATGTCCGGTATTGTAATCCCTCCTACTTTGTTTTTCTTTCTCAAAATTGCTGAGGCTATTCATGGTTGTTTATGGTTCCATATAAATTTTTGAAGTGTCTGTTCCATTTCTGTGAAATATATCTTTGGTATCTTAATAAGGATTGCATTGAATCTATAAATTGCTTTGGGTAGTATGGACATGTTGATGATATTAATTCTTCCAACGCATGAGCATGGTATATGCTTCCCTTTCTTTGTGTCTTCCTTCATTTCTTTCTTCAATGTTGTATAGTTTTCTGCATACAGGTGTTTTACGTCTTTGGTTAAAATTATGGCTAGGTACTTTATTTTTCTCCGTGCTATATCGAATGTTTTTTTTTCTCTGATTTCTTCTGTTGCATTGCTGGTGTACAAAAATGCCTTTGATTTCTGAATGTTGACTTTGTTTCCTGCTGTTTTGCCAAATTCACTTATTAGGTTGAGGAGTTTTTTGGTAGAGTCTACAGGGTTCTCTATGTAAACTATCATGTCATCTGCAAACAATGATAGCTTTGCTTCCTCCTTTCCTATTTGGATGCCTTTTATCTCTTTCTCTTGTCTGACCCCTGTGGCTAGGACTTCCAATACGATGTTGAAAAGAAGTGGTGAGAGCAGACATCCTTGTCGTGTTCCTGATCTTAGTGGGAAAGCTTTCAGTTTTTCCCGTTGAGTATGATATTGACTGTAGGTTTTTCATATATGGCCTTTATTACATTGAGGAATGCCCCATTTATTCCCATTTTGCTGAGTGTTTTGATCATAAATGGGTGCTGTACCTTATTGAATGCTTTTTCTGCATCTATCGAGATGATCATGTGATTTTTGTCTTTTCTTTTATTTATGTGATATATCACGTTTACTAATTTGCGTATATTGAACCATCCCTGCATCCCTGGGATGAATCCCACTTGATCGTGATGGATAAGCTTTTTAATGTATTGCTGGATGCGGTTTGCCAGTATTCTGTGGAGGATTTTAGCATCTATGTTCATCAGCGAAAGTGGCCTGTAGTTTTCTTTCTTTGTAGGGTCTTTATCTGGTTTTGGGATCAGGGTGATGCTGGCCTCATAAAAAGTGTCTGGGAGTCTTCCCTCCTCTTGGACTTTTTGGAATAGTAAGAGAAGGACAGGGGTTAGCTCTTCCTTAAATGTTTTGTAAAATTCTCCTATGAAATCGTCCGGTCCTGGGCTTTTGTGTGCTGCGAGTTTCTTGATGACTGCTTCAATTTCCCCAGCTGTTATCGGTCTGTTCAAGCTTTCTGTTTCTTCCTCCTTCAGTGTTGGAAATTATACTTTTCTAAAAATTTGTCCATTTCATCAAGATTTTCAAATTTCTTGGCATATAATTGTTCATAGTAGTTTCTGACATCCTTTGTATTTCTATGGTATCAGTTATTATTTCACCTCTTTCATTTCTGATATTATTATTTTGGGTCCTCTCACTTTTTTCTTGATGAGTCTGCTTAAAGGCTTGTCAATTTCATTTATCTTTTCAAAGAACCACCTTCTGGATTGGTTGATCCTCTGAATTGTTCTTTTTGTCTCTATGTCATTCAGTTCTGCTCTAATCTTGACTATTTCCTTCCTTCTACTTGCTCTGGGATTTATTTGTTGTTGTTTCTCCAGTTCTTGAAGTTGTAGTGTTAGGTCTTTTATTTGAAATGTTTCTGTCTTTTTTAGGTAAGCCTGTATTGCTATGAACTTCCCTCTCAGGACCGCCTTTGCTGTGTCCCATAGGTTTTGGACTGTTTTCTGTTCATTTTCATTTCTTTCCAGAAATTTTTTGATTTCTTCTCTTATCACATTATTGACCCATTCATTGTTTAATACTCTACTGTTCAGTCTCCATGAGTTTGCCAGTTTTTGAAGTTTCTCTTTGAGGTTGATTTCCAGTTTCAATCCCTCATGGTCCGAGAAAAAGTTTGGTATTATTTCAATATTCCTGAATTTGCTGAGGCTTGCTCTGTGTCCTATCATGTGGTCTATCTATGAAAAATTGCCATCAGCATTTGAAAAGAATGTGTATTTTTCTTCTTTGGGATGTAAGGTTCTATATATGTCAGTTAAGTCTCTTTGATTCAGTGTGTCATTCAGCGCCACAATATGTTTATTAATGTTTTGTTTGGAAGATCTGTCCATTTTTGACAGTGGGGTGTCGAAACCCCCTACTATTAGTGTGTTGCTGTCTATGTCTTTTTTGAAGTCATCCAAGAATTTCCTTATAAACTTGGGGGCTCCTATATTGGGAGCATATAAGTTTACGATGTTGATGTCTTCTTGATAGGTTCTTCCTTTAAATATTATAAAGTGCCTGTCTGGGTCTCTTCTTATGGCCTTTGTTTTGAAATCTACTTTCAAAACAAAGTATGTCAACCGCTGCCTTTTTCTCATGCCCATTTGCTTGGAATATTTTTTCCATCCCTTTACTTTTAATCTGTGTAAGTCTCTTGCTCTGAGGTAGGTCTCTTGTAGGCAGCATATGTGTCGGTCATATTTTCTTATCCATTCAGCTACCTTGTGTCTTTTGATTGGGGCATTTAGTCCATTCACAGTGAGAGATATTATTGATAGGAACTTACTCATCTTTTCTCTTTTTACTTGTGTTCCTCTCTCTCTCATTCTTTTCCTTCATCTGCTTAAACCAGTCCCCTTAGCATATCTTGGAGTGCTGATTTGGTAGAGATGTATTCTTTTAGCCTTCTCTTGTCTGGGAAACTCCGTATTTCCCCTTCTATTTTAATGGAGAGCCTAGCTGGGTAGAGCATCCTTGGCTGTAGGCCCTTGCTTTTCATAGCTTGGAATATTCGTTTCCATTCCGTTCTGGCCTGTAGTGTTTCTGTTGAGAAGTCAGCTCCTAGGCCTATCGGGGTCCCCTTGTATGTTACATTCTCCTTTTCCCTTGCTCCTTTGAGGATTCTCTCTTTGTCTTTGACAGTAGCCATTTTAATGATGATGTGTCTTGGGGTGGACCTCTTTGAGTCCCTCTTGAGTGGGGTCCTCCGTTCCTCCTGGGTCCATGAGAGCCTTTCTCTCCTCAAATTAGGGAAATTTTCCATCATTAATTTTTCGAGAAGGTTCTCTATCCCTTGCTCCTCTTGTTCTCCTTCTGGTATCCCTATTATACGAATATTATTGCATTTCAGCTTGTCCTGCATTTCCCTAAATGCCTCTTCATTCTTTTTGAATCTTTTTCCATTTCTTGTTCTTTCTGGGAGCTTTTTTCTACCTTATCCTCCATCTTACTGACTCGATCCTCGGCTTCATCCAGCCTGCTTTGGATTCCTTCTACTGTGTTCTTCAATTCAGAAATGGTATTCTTCATATCCTCTTGTGTCTTCTTGATAGTTTCCACGTCCTTTTCTAAGCTGTTATAGTTTGCTGTAAGATCCTGATAGTTTCTCTGCAGTTTCTCATAGTTCTCTTTGAGCTGGCTCAGCTCATTTAGCTTCCTTAGAACCATTGTTTTAAATTCAATATCTGATAGCTCCCTTGCCTCTATTTCATTTAGCTCTCTCTGTGGGGAGTCCTCTTTTTCCCTCATTTGGGGGGAACTTCTTTTTCTTCCCATTTTTGTGAGAGTCTGTTAAGTATTTTTGTCTTTTACTTTTCTTTCTGGGCCTAACTCTGATGATGTCAGTTTTTGACCCTATATGACCTTTGGTTGTTTGTTTGAGCCTTCCACAAGTCTACTGTCTGTGTCTGATTCCTGCTTTGGAGATCGCTGTGACCCCTTCGGTCAGGGCTGGGCTATTTTTTGGGATCGCTGTGCACTCTGATGTTGGCGCCTTCGGCACGCTTCCGCCTGGCCGTATCTCCCACCTGTCTGGGCTTGCATGTGCTTGCCACAGACCAGGGGGCTTATTCACGACCTCGCGTACTCATCTGGCCCCCCTGGCCGGCGAGCTCCGTGGCACTGGTCAGTTTAGGGTCTTCTATTGTGTGTTTTCCCTGCTTTTGGCTCTTTGGGTGCGTTGCTTGCCCTCTCCAAATAGGGACTCCAGCAATGGGAGAAAGTCAGCTCCAGGACTCTCCGGTTAATCCTGTCTCCTATCTCTCCTCCAGGGACTCTGGGCAGCTCTGTGACCCCTTTGGCCGGGGAACTACTGATTTTGTGGGCCACTCTGCAGTCACGGGTGGGCGGGTTAATTTACACCTGCCCTTGGTGCTCTCTGAACTCTCTCACAGGTGGTATGGGTGCCAGTCTGTGGGAGGCCTTGCCGTCTGGTGCAAACGTTCACCAGCCCGCGAGGGTCACACACACGCTCGCCAGCCCTCGCCAGTCACTTGGCGCAGGTGTACGCGCCTGCACCTGCAATGGGTGTTTTTGCGGTGTCTACGTGTGCTTTTTGGCTTTTGGTTCTTTGGGGGTGTGGCCTCTTCCCGCGCAGTGGAGACTAAGGCAAGGAGAAGGAGTTGGGCCTCCCCAGTTCCTCCTCCTGTTCTTTCCCCAATGCCTCCGTTTCTAGTTTCTCCTCAGGGGCCTCTGGGCAGTTCTGTGACCCCTTCGGCCAAGGATCCACCCCCTGTGCGGCCTGTGTTTCAATTGCAGGCAGTCTGGTTCCTGAGTGTCCCTCTTCTGCCTCTTTGGGGATGCGCCTTTCCAGCCCACAATGGAGACTACAGAACGGGGAGGGAGTTGGGACTCTCCGGTGCCTCTTCCCCTTCTTTCCCCAATGCCTCCGTCTCCAGTCTCTCCTCAAGGCTCTCCCAGCCAGTCTCCACTTAGTCCCCCAGCTCACATGCACAAGCTGTGTTCGGAGCGCACTAAAGGCAGGTTAATTGATTCCCTTATGCCTGAGCGAGATGGTAGCTGCAGAGTGTGAGGTGCGTTATCACCGGGGCTCCACCAGCCGCTGTGTCAGTTCTTTTCACAAAGTTTTCCTCACCAGTCTTTTCCCAGGCTCCAGCCCACCCTGCTGCCGCCTCTACCCAGAGATCAAGGAGGGTGGCTGCCATTGCAATTTTTGCATTGGCCCTTTAAATGTCTCTTTGTATCCACAGCCACCTGTCTCTGGCAGAGAGCGCCCCTAAGCTTTTCGAGGTTGTGTTTTGTCTGTATTTTCTTGGCTTTAGCTGCTGTAGTTTAGGGGTTCCTGTTTATGATTCAGACCCCGTTCTTCTCGGGGGAAGCTGACTGGCCGTTTCATTGTCCCTGTGGTGCCAGTGCCCGTAGGCACCCAGCCCACCCTCTTGAGCCTCCACCGCACTTCTCACCGGTTGGGATATGTGAGAGTGAAATCCACTGTCTGTCCGCGGCTCCAAGGCTCCTCTCCCACTATCGTTCCATTGTTTTCCAGGTGATTACTCCACTATTTAGTCGCAATTACAGTTTGGTCTTGGGAGGTCAGCGTGTCTCCCATTCACTCCTCCGCCATCTTCTCTTCCTTCTGATTTGATTCTTGACTTCATCCCTTCCACTGTTGGTTCCCTGTAGATTTTTCTTTTACTTAATGTAATCATCATTTTTGCCTGGGTCTTTTTTATGCTGTTTAAATACCCAATGAGTTCCTTGAGCATCCTGATAACTAGTGTTTTGAACTCGGCATGTGGTAGATTGCTTATTTCCATTTTGTTTAGTTCTTTTTTCTGGAGTCTTGTTCTCTTGTTTCATTTGGACCATATTTCTTTGTCTCCTCAGTTTGGCGGCCTCCCTGTGTTTGTTTCTGTGTATCAGGAAGAGCTGCTTTGACTCCCTGTCTTAGTAGCATGTCCTTTTGTAGAAACACAACACCTGTACTTTGTTAGGAGTGGAGCCTTAGGTAATCACCAGGGTGGGGCAGCCTGTGTCACCACTCTGCAGCTCTGTGTCGGGGAGGGCTTGGAGTGTGGACAATGCCATTGCCTGGCCTCTCAAGTTTTGCCCAGGAGCAAACTCTCTCCCAGCACTCACTCTGTGGCCAGTTACTTCAATTTCTCCCTGTATGCCACTGATTCCCTTCCAGGTGTTGTCCTGGTGCTGAATTCCGGAGAGGGTTGGTCTGTGTAAGTCCTAAGTCCATTGTGGGGCCTTTAAGGGGATTCTCCTATGAATCCTGCAGTTCCTTCCACTGCCCTGGCCCCTTCTTGTTTTTACAGTCAGAAATTATGGGGACTTACCTTCCTGGTTCTCGAACCCTGGGTTGGGTGGTCTGGTGTGGGGCTGGGATCCCTCGCTCCTGAGGTATCCCTCCCGATTTTTATTCACCTCATGTGGATGTAGGACTGCCCATTCTGTGTCTCCGTGTCTCTGTGTCTCTGCACCACTCCATTTCTCTGCACTCCTCTGTGGCTCTCTGCATGTCTCCCTGTCTCTGCCCCTCCTCCCTGTCTGGATTAATATGACTTTTTAATTCCTTGGTTGTCAGACTTCCATACAGTTTGATTTTCTGATGATTCTGGGTGATATTTGTTTTGTAGTCTAGTTGTAATTTTTGCTGCAGTTGTGTGAGGAGGCGGAGCATGTTTACCTACACATCCATCTTGACTGGAAGTCCATATAAATGATCTTAGTGTAGGAGTTGGTATAAGTTAGTATTATATATGTACCTTGTTTTGTTATTATTATCTATTTAAATTAAAAACTTTTCTATATTGCTATAAAAAATGCCCCCCACCCAGTTCGTGTTCAGTTGGCTAACTATTACCTAACTGCGGGTAACAAATGTGAAAGTCTTTTTTCAAAGAATTAGCACTCCTTATTATTTAATACCTAGCCTGATCCATATGCTTTTGACACCTATGTTTCACTTGCAGTCATTTAATTTTATGATGTGATGTTATGGAGAGAAACTGGTAGTCAAATAAAATTTTTAAAGTATCAGGAAAAAAAGAACTTCGTGTGGTATTATATCTTAATTAGGCTGTTATTTTATGCAGAGGAGTAATGACGTCTGTCTCATTTCGGCTTTGAAATAATAGGATGATAGAAGCAGTACCCAATTTTCTCTTAACTGTCTGTCAGTCTGTTATCCATACAGTTTCATTAATGAGGTTTATGTGATCTTTGTGAACACAAACCCTGACTAAATTTAAAAAAAAAAACAAAACAAAAAACACACATTTGAGTACTTCATCTGTGACCTGTCTCTGTTTGTATGTATACCCAGACACTTGTATAGTAGGCTTGTGTTTTGGGTTGTTCCTTGCATAATATTTGCTGATATGACTTTTCTCTTTTCACTTTTGACCAATCAATATTAGAGTATTAGAAAGCTCCTACAGAAGAGGGGTCTTTCAATAACTTCTTTCCTTTTCCTGATTTCTATTTTTGGCATATTTTGCTCTACACTGAGGACATTTTTCTGAGCTTACTTTGACTCCAGGCAGAGCTAGAGTAATGCTGAGAGTAAGACAGTGGCTAAGGAAAACTACGTGGCATATAATAGATACCAGAAACTAACTAAACTCCATGAGCAATTTGTTGTGCACACACACATTCCAACCCTCATGAAAGTGATTCCCTTGCTTATATATCCAAATAAATAAAATGGAACATAACATCTCTGTAGTAAGTATTGTCCTATTGAATTATTTTTACTACAAGCAATAACTTTTGAAGGAATCAAAATGAATAGTAATGAATGAGGGAATGGTAATGAATGAAGCCCATTTACAAGAAATAGAGATATAAGAATTAGGTATTAGAGCTTTTCTGTTAGTGGATCTGCTAGCTAAATTACTTCTAAGAATCATGACTGAGAAGAGGATTGAGATGAACCATAATAGAACTGTATTTTTTTCAAAATTTCCAACTGGCCAGAATTTTATTAGTATTTTTTTTTGCAGGGAAGAGAGAACATACATTTTTAAGGAGAGAAAAGTACAGCAGGTCCTTGAATGATGTTGTTTCATTTTAACATTGATGAGGTGCAGTAAGAATTGAGCTCTTGTTGATATCCATTAGCCTGTGGTAAAATTGGTTTAATTATATGTCGTTTCACCACAGTTCCAAGAACCTATTGATGACATTGAGGACTTCCTATAATTACTTTGGCCATAGTAATAACACTGTAATAAACATAGTCAAGTAATAACGTTGTTTATTAGAGTAATTTCTAATCCACTGACTGAAAATAACTACTGTTTTATTCTTTTAGTCACCCTTCTACTGGATTAGGTAAAGATTGTGAATTCTCTTTAGATCATTAATGTATTAAGATAAGAGTCTTTATTTGCATCTGTATGGACAGTAAAAAGCATAATTTACTCTTCTTTTAGAACAAGTATTTATGTTACTCAGGTGTGAGGATCATGAAAGTAGTCACCTTTAATTTTTTTATTGGCTTAATAGGTCACTTTAGACAATTGTGTTGAAGTTGGGCGCATTGCCAACACCTACAATCTGACAGAAGTGGATAAATATGTTAACAGTTTTGTCTTGAAGAATTTTCCTGCATTGTTGAGCACTGGGGAGTTCCTGAAACTCCCTTTTGAGAGGCTTGCCTTTGTGCTTTCCAGTAATAGCCTTAAGCACTGTACTGAACTTGAACTCTTTAAGGCTACCTGTCGCTGGCTACGCCTGGAAGAGCCTCGGATGGACTTTGCTGCAAAATTAATGAAGAACATACGATTTCCACTGATGACACCACAAGAGCTCATTAATTATGTGCAAACTGTGGATTTCATGAGAACTGACAATACTTGTGTGAATCTCCTTTTGGAAGCCAGCAATTACCAAATGATGCCATATATGCAGCCAGTTATGCAGTCAGACAGGACTGCCATTCGATCTGACACCACTCACTTGGTTACACTGGGAGGAGTGCTGAGGCAGCAGCTGGTAGTCAGCAAGGAATTACGCATGTATGATGAAAAGGCCCATGAATGGAAATCGTTAGCCCCCATGGATGCCCCAAGGTACCAGCATGGCATTGCTGTCATTGGAAATTTCCTCTATGTCGTTGGTGGACAGAGTAATTATGACACAAAAGGAAAAACTGCTGTCGATACAGTCTTCAGATTTGATCCTCGATACAATAAATGGATGCAAGTTGCATCTTTAAATGAAAAACGCACCTTCTTCCACCTAAGTGCCCTGAAAGGATATCTGTATGCAGTTGGTGGGCGAAATGCAGCTGGTGAACTGCGTAAGTGTTTTTACCCCTAAGTTCTTGTCAAATCATAAAATAAACAGTTCTATAAAATGAAAAACAAAAAATACAGTTAGGCCCTGGCCAGTGTGGCTCAGTTTGTTGGAGTGTCATCCTCTATACTGGAAGGTTGCATGTTCAATTCCTGGTCAGGGCACATGCCTAAGTTGTGGATTTGATGCCCCACTGGGGAGCCTACATGAAAGCATCCACTTGATCTCTCTCTCTCTTTCTCTCTCCCCCTTCCTGTCTTTCTAAAAACAATGAAAAAATGCACTCGGGTTAAGATTATAAAATGTAGTTAGGCTTTTATTTTAAACTGTTTCTTTTAGAAAATTTCAGAGACAAAGAGTATGCCTGACCTGTGCATATATTTTTGGCCACAGTACAAATTACATCTCATAAATACATCAATACATTGCAGAATATTTGATTTGTGTAGTATATATGGTTTTCATCTTGAAAAATTCAACTACAAAGTGTATTCTGCTAATTAAAATTCGAGTAGAATCTTGGACAGAAGTTTGGCATGTTCCCTCATTTTTCATTTTTAAAAGCCCTCATAATATTTTACTGAACAGGTTAAAATTCTTCCTTATAGAGCACTGATTTTTATTGTTTTTTTCTTTAACATAATGTGTTACCTGTGAGAAACCACATAGTAAGACAATTTTCTTTATCAATTAAATGTTCAAAGTTCAATATTATCCAAAGTTTATTTACTGTGAATATTATAATCTGTGACTATTAGTTTCAAAAATCATTCTTTCTTGGTGAAACACCAGTTTTCTTCTCTGGAAGCTGATCTGGTAAGCTTTATTTGATGGTCACTTTTTTGTCCTAATCTAAGATTGGTCCCATGTACAGTTAACATAGCAATACTTTGACTATATAAATTAAAATTAGAAGGTATATTTCTGTTTTTTAAGATAAAATTGGAATAAAGTAGGTGTCCAAAAGGGAAGTCAGGAAGACCACATTTTATATAGTGCCTTAAGTGTCTGTCACTACCATCATGGTTTGGCTTTTTTTTCACCACGCCCTCCACTGTTTGAAAATTCTGTTACAGAGTGCTTATAGTTGTCTAGGCTTCAAAATGCAGCAGAAGCTTAAAATATTGGCTCTAGATAAATTCACAGTAATTATCAGAATATTTCTCTTCAGTGTTCTACAAAATAAAAGGTAGTTTAATAGATTTGTGTGTAAGCTATTTGTTGGAGACAAAAATAACTGCTCTCAACTATTAAACTTTTTAGCTTATCAAGCCCTTTCTTGTTAGTGACATGATCTTAATATTACTGATCTTTCTTATTCACAGTTTTTTCTTCTTTGTTCTCACAGTCATATTTTTTCTGAGGCCAATCTTTTTAGGTTGTTGGACTAGGTACCATGATCGTGAACCACACAGTTTTCCCAATATATTTTAATAATCAGACTTTTAGAAGCATCTGAGACATCTACACCTTTAGTGTAGAATTGTCATTTCAGGTCTCCTCAGTCAACCACTACACATTATTTTCATGTTATTGTACTACTTTAAATTTATGGTGTCTGAAAATATCCACAAGCTGCAGGCACTTTCTTAGAAAAACCACTTGTCTAAGATAATCTTTACGAGTTCACAAATTATAGGTCATCAACCCTGTTATTCAGTGGTCATTTTGAAATCTTTTTTTCTCAAAGGTAATAGCTCCATTTTTCAGTCAGTGCTTGCTTATTGATGTTATCACCCCTGTTAATGTGCATCTATTAAGTTTTCAATATGTGTTCCTTATATTAATTAGAGGACTTATTATTCTGAGAATTTATCATCTTCAGGCCAATGAGAGTCATTACATATAACCAAGAAGCTAGAGGTTTTCTTTTTCCAACTTGATCCTCACCCACCCTGATTGAGCTCTTCCCATGTTATGCTTAATGCAGAACAAGACACAGACTGCCCCACTGGGCAAGTATCTGGCTTTCTTGCTTGTGGCCTTCAGAAATCACCTCTATCTCTTATTAAAAACAGTCTGTTGTGTTTCAGTTTGAAAGTGAAAAGAAACATTTAAATGCCAACTGTTTGATATTCTTTCCCTTTAAAATCATCTTCTATTATCTGTAAGTAAAATTTTGTAGGAAATGATTGCTTCCCTCAAAATCAGCCCACCCAGTAAATCCAGTCAATATTAAGTATTTTAAGTTAATGTATTATATATTGGTAGTTTTACAAAATTATGTGATAGACTTATTAAGTGCACTCAAAGTAAAAGTCTTGATTCCAGGAGAGAATTTTCAGGCAAAAAAGACAAATTACATACAACTAAGAGGCAAGGGGTTTAATTTTTTCTCCGACCCACCTACACTCTTTGAGTTCCTCCTGTGCTATACCCAAGTGGGAGCAAGAAGTCAAGTATCTCATCTTGTCATATTTGTTGTTGAGATAGCTAAGCTTGGTATAACCTGCCCTGTTTACCTCCCAAAAGAACAGTATCAATAAGTTCTTCTGAATTCTGTTAATGTTTCTCTTGTATAAATAAAAAAAGGACATGTGTCAGTTGCCCTTTATAGTTTTCTTATGCCTATTGTTTTTGCATAATAGCAGATTTTTGTTCTAAAGAAACTCTTGCTTTTATTTCTGACTGTTCCAGTCAGAAGCTGGGCTTCACCTTTTCTCCTGCTCCATAAGCATTTTTTTAACGGAATCCCACCCCTGTGCATGCACGTGCGCGTACACACACACACCCCCCCACACCCCCCCCACACCCACACCCCCCACATTTGTTGTAATTAGTTAACATTCCCATCTTAACTGATTATGCTGACATGTTAATATGTCTGAATAAATAGAGAAGGGGGATAGGAATGGGTGTCAGGAAAAGCGGATTGATGGGAAAGTCTTTTAACAATTTAACAGGCTCTTTAGTTCAAGTACATCATTTATTCTTTATACATACAATGAGCATTGCCTGTATATAATTATGAAAAGAAAAGTGACAACATTTGCAAGGCATTTTAGATCGTTTGAATGCATTTGGCCTTTTAGAATCTTTTCACTACTAGTGTGTACATGAGCCTGGTATATTGCTGAAATGTAACATATTAGAAATGATGCCTTACTTTGACACTGAGTACAAAGGGAAACTAGGGGAAGCTTAAGAGTAGCTGTCACTTAGTGAAAAAGAGTCAGTAATTTCTGGCACCTTTCAAAATTACGTTACACAAGCAATTGATTCTCCATTGAGATTTTCTATATTGAAGAGAAATAGCTCAGTTATCTTTCACTTCAGTTAAATATCAATAAGTCAAGCTTTCAAATAATTAAATAACTTATAGAAAACATGTTAGATTTTTTTCAAATAAATGTACAATAAACTTTCTGAAATTTATCAAATGTCTCCATATCCCTTAATGGGTTTGGGGTTTTCTTCATTAAGCAGCAAATCATCAGCTGGCACTTTAGGATTCTAGAGCCCATTGGGAGCCCTCATTGTCCAAATGGTTTTCTTGAGGCTTAATCTCTTTCTCAATCTCAAAGAACAAGAAATTCCAAATCATCTATTGGGACCAATTCTGGGCTCCGGTAGAATCACCTGAGAAAATAAGATTCCTGGTAATATTTGTGAAACAACCTACCTAAGTGAATTCTTAAGTTGGAGAGGGTCTCTAATTCAGATACGAGGCCACCAGACTACTGAAGATGATAGGGATCAACAAACTTCTGTGAAGGGCCAGAAAAAGTATTTTCAGCTTTGCAGACTGTGGGGACTCTTCCTAACTAATCAACTCTACTGTTACATTGTAAAAGCCACTACGGACAATTTATAAACAAATAGGTGAGGCTGTTTTCCAATAAAGCTTTATATATGCACACTGAAATTTGAAATGCATATAATTTTCATGTATTCTTCCTTTGACTTTTTCTCAACTCTTTAAAAATGTAAAAACCACTCATATTTTTATCTTGTGGGTTATACAAAAGCAGATGGCATACTGGATTTGACTTTCTAGCTGTAGCTTGCCTGACCCCTGTTCTAGATTTTCCCAGTTACCTTATCACCATTCCCTCCTCTCATAGACTATGATAGAACCACTACTTTGTGGCTCCAACTGCTTGCCTTGCATTATCCCTGCTTCTCCCACTATCAAAGTTGTGGCACTAACCTTGTAAATATTGAAAACAAAAATAAGGGCCTCTATCCACACTTTTTAATTAAATATATTCTATTTTAAAACCAAACACTGTTTTTACTACTAATAATAGCAATTTTGCATGAGGAAAGTAGAGATTAAATGATGATAAGAGCTAAAGGAGATGGATTATTTAGCTGAAAGAAAACAAGTTTATAAATGATTAACTATTTATATATTTATTGTTATTGGTGGCCAATAGCCATCTTGCACTTAGGGGCTTCTGTATGAGAGATAATTCATATGTATAGGTGGATAATAGATGTATAGATAGAGGTATGTAAAGATGGGTTCTTATAACCTCTAATAGGAAAAAGAACACAACTCACTGACAGAAAAACAGCATTATCTTTCTATATAGGTAAATTTTAATGTTCATAAAGAGTGCATAGCAATTCAATTTCTAGCTTCAGTATAAAAAGAATAAGAGGAAACTAGTGGGAACTGCATCAAAACAGATTTAGACTGTTACACTCTAGAAATTTCAAAGTTCAAAGCAGAGTTCTTCATTAAGGAAAACATAGAACTATAGTAAAATAGTCTTTGACCTCAAATAGATGAGAAAGATGATCTCTGGAAGTCTTCTAAAACCCTTTTAGTGATAGGATATGTGATTGGGCTACTTATTTTTTATCATTTAAAATCCTACCATTAATTGTTTTGCTGATGCCAAGTCCTATCATTAGACTAGGTTTTCTGTAAGTGTAGAGAAAGAGGGACAATAATGTCCAGTCAGTAGGATTTTGCTTGAGAAGTAGCTGAAAGTCATGCTAAAGGCAAATGGAAATGCACATTTAAAAAGACATCAGTGACTGGACAGTCAAAGACAGTACTGGAGTATTGGGCAGTTTTAGCTCATCATTAATTGTGGAAAAATTATTTCCTCCCTTATTTGGAGGAAAGATTTTGCAGGATCTTGCTACTTGATGGAAGGGTTTAGAAGAGATAGAGTTGGTAAGAGTCTGAGCCTAAAGTAAAGAACAAGGAGTAACAAGAGAGTAGATCAGAATGAGAATAGTGAAAGTCTTTAGAATAAAACTGAAAACTTGGATCTAAAGTAAGTGGAAAAGAACTTAGTAAAAGGATATGAAGTGGTATAATATAGGTGTTGTTTGCCCTGGCTGGTGTGGCTTTGTGGATTGGGTGTTGGCCTGCAAACCGAAGGGTCATGGGTTCAATTCCCAGTCAGGGCACATGCCTGGATTGTGGACCAAGTCCCCAGTAGGGGGTGTGCGAGAGGCAACCACACACTGATGTTTCTCTCCCTCTCTTCCCCTCTCTCTAAAAATAAATAAATGAAGTCCTTTTTAAAAAGTATAGGTGTTAGAAGAGAATTGAATACTTCACATAGTGGATTTGATGAAGAAATGAAATTGTTGAATAGACTGGAAAATTATTCTCTCAATCTCTGTCTCTGGTTTTGTCTGTTCTAATGTTATCTTTTTAACAGGCAACCTTGTTCAAAGGATGATTCATCAGTTAGAATGTCATTTGGCTACAAGTAGCAAAACCTTTTTCTAGTGGCTTTATCAAAAAGCCCCACTCAGTAGACTTCTGCTTCCATTTTGTTGTCTAGAACTTTATTATATGGTCAACTCCAGCTTCCAGGGAACCTGATAATTTGAACTTTATTTTAAATTTTGCACAGTGCTTCCCTGATAGTGTTATGGTTAGTAATATAAAAGCAGGGTTAGGTGAGATAAGAAATTGGATTAGCAACTGGCAGTGTCTGCTATAAATGACATAAATTTTTCAAGTCAATCTAGACATCATGCTTTTAAAAGAGGCTCACATTTTCTATTTGGACTGTCATTTTGCTATTTTTGAGGTTACAACAAATTGGTATTTAAATAAGTTGAGGTCACTTTTCTAAAATATTTTGTTATAGTTGGTAAATTTATTACTGAGAGGAAGTACCCCTAATAAAAATCTTAACTCCATATTATGCTGCCGATCACTTTCAAGTTAAGAACATTACTGTCTGCAACAGTGTTGGGTATGTACAAACTATTGGCTTTAATGTATAGATGTAGAAAAATTAATGTCAGTGTCCATTTTGTAGTCTGGATATGAAATAAAGCAATAGACATCAGAACATACACTGGGAGGTGTACATGCTTTTATTCACAACTTAAAATTTTACTTTACATCTATTAACCTTTTTTACCTATATGACATATCAACACAAGGGCCTAGAATTGAAATGTTTTTCTTCCTTGTGATTTTTTAAAATCTTTCCTTCTCACATTTTTAGTCATGGGAGAAAATTCAAATTATAAAGATACAAGAAGAAAAGAAATCTTAGTGATTTCTGCAGTGACAGATATGTGTTACATTACACTAAGTATCTAGTTGAATGTAACATGCATTAATGGTTCAAATTATTAATATAAACTCAATTATTAACATGAGACCTCTAAAGAATATCTCAAACCTATAATAGGCATGTTTCAGTTATTTTGATATTATTATTATTGTTTCACCTGAAAAAATAATTAATTGCTAAAATTGAAATTATAAATCATTTTTTTTTAACAACAGCTACAGTAGAATGTTACAATCCAAGAACAAATGAATGGACCTATGTTGCCAAAATGAGTGAGCCCCACTATGGCCACGCTGGAACTGTGTATGGAGGAGTAATGTATATTTCAGGTAAACAATTATGCTTCAAGTAAAATTAATAAAATATATAATTATTTGCTACTTGACCAATTCTGGGCTACGCTTCAAGTAAAATAAATAAAATATATAAACTTTTTTACTGTCACCATCTTTCTATGTAGTGTTAATAAAGTAATTCTGAAAATGAATAATAAAAATATAATTTATGTTGATTTTAGAAGATATACAGGGGTAGGAAAAGTAGGTTAACAATAATAATAAATAATAATATAAAAATAAACTCTGTGTTTCATATACTTACAACTGTAAATCTACTTTTGCCCATCCCTGTATTTTGGTCACATGCACATGTATTTTGCTAATAAAAAATTTGGAGCTGGCTACATTTTGCTTACAGTGTCCCAGTAGCAACTTTCATTGTCAAACTGTTAGTATTTAAGTCATCCCTCTGTAGAATTTAGAAAAGTCTTATGTTACTGCAATGTTCACCTCTGGTTTTGAAATTTTCTTTTGTTAAGCAGATTCTTATCACTTGGCCCTGAAACAGTCTACCTCAGACAATGTCCCCCTTCTGAGGGCCTGCTAGTGCCTGACCAACAGTTATATTATTAGAGAACAGAGGTGCTCAGGTGATGTTTGTGGTCTAAGTCTGTAAATACTGCCTTATGAAATCTGTAATTACTGTGAAAACCTAAAAATGGAACTTCCTTTTGACCCAGCGATTCCACTGCTGGGATTATAACCTAAAAATCCCAAAACACCAATTCAAAAGAACCTATGCACCCCAATGTTCATAGCAGCACAATTTACAATAGCCAAGTGCTGGAAGCAACCTAAGTGCCCATCAGTAAATGAATGAATCAAAAACTATGGTACATTTACACAATGGAATACTATGCAGCAGAAAGAAAGAAAGAGCTACTACCCTTCGTGACAGCATAGATGGAACTGGAGAGCATTATGCTAAGTGAAATAAGCCAGGTTGTGAAAGACAAATACCATATGATCTCACCTATAAGTAGAACATAACCAACAAAACAAGCAAACAAGCAAAATATAACCGGAGACATTGAAATAAAGAACAAACTAAATGGCACAAAGTAAAAAAAAAAAAAGAAAGAAAGAAAGAAAGAAATAAAGAACAAACTGACAGTAACCAGAGAGGAAGGGGGTGGGGAGATAACAGAGGACCAGAAGGGGAAGGGTCACCAAGGAAGATGTATAAAGGACCCATGGACAAAGCCAAAAGGGGGTAGGATTGAGAGTGGGAAGGGGGTGGGTGGGGCAGGGGAAGTGGCGGTGGGAAAATGGAGACAACTGTACTTGAACAACAATAATAAATTTCTTAAAAATAATGTAAAAATTAAAAAGTCGAAGAAAATTTAAAAAAGAATCACTGAAAGGCCTGGAATATGTGATTGGCAGGTTTTTGTGTTAAATTTATGAGCAGTTACAGGATGTTTTATATCGAAAGAATCATCCAGAAAATCATATGCTCCATTAATCAATGATTTATACCCTCTACCTATTTTCTGTGTGTAGATGCTATGCCATTATAATGAGAGCTGCAAATCTTCTGGGGGGAAAAAATGACATCTGAATTGTTCTGGTGGTGATTTGGCATAATTAGCATATGTTTCATACATGACCTTCACAACCAAGAGCAGGTTGAAACCACAGCTGATTTCTCAAACCAAAGGACACTGTTGTGCTTTCTGGTAATTCTGTAAATTACGGACAAAATATTAAAAAGCAAAAGAAAAAACAGTGATTTCCATCTGGCCACCAGATTGTAGAGCTTTGAATGATATGGCTGAAAATTAGTGTAGTTCTCTCCCTGATCTGCAAAACATATAGTCTGATTGTTTAATTATAGAGACTGATTTGTGATATAAGAATATACTTTATAGATGATATAAAAATTGCATATATGAAATTCCACATATATTCAGCATTCTAATTTTTTAGCTTTGTAAATGCCCATGCTGATAGGACATGACATCACCCACCCTCACCCCACCCAACAAAAACTCTACATAAACAAACAGTACTGAATATTATAAGTTTGTACATTGCACAACACTTTCAACTTTTCCAAAGCATTTTGATTTATTTCAATTCATAGTCATAGTCACAGTCCTAATGAAATAATTAGAATAGACATTCTTATTTAGCAAGAGAGTAAACAGGCACCTAGAATTTAAGTGCCCCAGCCCTGTGCTCAGCACCCAGAGGGTACCCAATAAAACAGCATTAGGAGTGAATGGTACTTTTTAGTTGGAATTTAGGGCAGACCCAACTCTAAAAGTGGCCAAAATATTTTTTCATTCAATAAAGCCTCTTAAATCCCATGGGTCTCTATTTGAGAAAGTCATTGCAGTAATATAAACTATCTTTTTGTTCTTTAAGAAGAGGAAAATGTTATTTTCTTTCTTTTTAATCCAGGGGAAGTATTTATAGAAGGTAGACATTTATAAGAATACTGTTGATAAGGTATAAAATGTCATAATTGTGGCTAGAAGTTAATTACCTATGACAGATCCTTTTATTTACTTTTGCATTTTTATAATAATCTATTATTTTTATTCCTTAGGAGGAATTACTCATGACACTTTCCAAAAGGAACTCATGTGCTTTGACCCTGATACTGACAAATGGATCCAGAAGGCACCAATGACCACTGTCAGAGGTCTGCATTGCATGTGTACAGTGGGAGAAAGGCTCTATGTCATTGGTGGCAATCACTTCAGAGGAACAAGTGATTATGATGATGTCCTAAGCTGTGAATACTACTCACCTATCCTTGACCAGTGGACCCCAATTGCTGCCATGTTAAGAGGGCAGAGTGATGTTGGGGTCGCTGTCTTTGAAAATAAAATCTACGTGGTTGGTGGGTATTCCTGGAATAATCGTTGTATGGTAGAGATAGTGCAGAAATATGATCCAGATAAAGACGAGTGGCATAAAGTTTTTGATCTCCCAGAGTCCCTTGGTGGCATCCGAGCGTGCACACTCACAGTGTTTCCACCTGAAGAAACCACACCATCACCTTCTAGAGAGTCCCCTCTTTCTGCACCTTAAGATCATTCCTACAACTAAGATGCTATAGTCCTATCGTTGCAATGTGTCATGGATTCTCTTCTTTTGCTGCCCTCCCCTTAAATAGTATATGTTAGGATTAGCCTCCAGTAATTGATACAGATATTGGAAAAAAAGACTACATTGATATTATTCGTGCTGTTTGTCTGGCTTAGAGTGTTTATAAAGTGGCAACAAAACCATTCTGGAAATGTGTCCCATAGAAGCTGACATTTAACATACAAAAAAAGAAAAAACAACCAAGTTATTGTCTTTAAAAATGTTTCTTCAGTACTTTTTTGATGCTGTATACTGGGTATGAGATATTTGTCATCTTACATTGGAAAGCCCAGTAAACTAAGTTGAAGCTGGATTATAGTAAATGTATAGCTGTGGTAAGTAGGCCTCAAAGTAAAAAGTTTTCCTTTTATTTTGACTGTAAGGTGTCAAAGGGAGGCAGCCTGCTCCAGCAGAAGCCAACAGACAAAATGTTGCCAACTCGCATGAGCTACCTCCCTCTTTTCATAAAGTATTTTTGAAATATCTGTCAACCCACCTGTCTGTGTGGGCACATTGAGAACATATAAAGTTCTTAGATGCACAGGAGAATAACCAAAATTCACCAATGTTAATTTTTAAAAAGCAGCATGAGCCTTCCACTTATAAACAAAGATTGGGAGTTTTAAAAGTGTGTATAAATACATATGCACATAGAAATATTAAATACAAAACTTGAAAAATTGAGTGGCATTTCAAATAAATGTAAAAAAATTAAAAATTCTTCCAAAAAGCAGCTTCTGTTAAATGGAATTCAGTATGTACATGCTGAATGCACATATGTAGAATCATGCTGAATTACGTGGATAAGGGCTGGAAATTTTGAGCTACTAAATTTGTCACTTGACCAGATTTTACCTTCCAAAACTGTAAACTACACTTTCTCCTTTGCTGTTGAGGTAACTTCCATATTGTATGTATTCTGTATACTCTCAGTCCATAAGGTTATTTAGCACAAAGTATAGCAGCTTCACCTGGTAAGCTGCTTTTGCTCAGTGAATTTAACTTTCATGTTTTATCTTTTTGTCCAATAAAAAAAAACATTTAATGTTATTTTGGTCTGAAGCATCTCATTATTGTCTGATTTGACTTCCTTTTATTAAATACCTTTATTTTTATTTTTATTTTTATTTTTTTTGGTATAGCAAGATTCAAGTGACCAGGACTTAGAGCACTGAACAGCTTGGATTAATTCATATTAATGACTTTCATTCAAGGAAAAAAATAATTTGACCAGGTTTAACATCATTGGTCCAAACTCATTACTGGTTGTCTAGAGGGGTTGTTTACTGGCAGATGCTATTTGTCTTCTCTTCATTCCCACAGAAGTAATACCAGACATGTTTAAATTACAAGGTCAGTTTCCCATATCTTCAAGGAGGTCCATGTTGCCTAGTGAGAAGGGATTGTGTAAAATGTTAAGAGGTTAATTCTTGGGCTAGGACCACAAATGAAAAATGTTTTTGTATGCCCTGGCAGATGTGGCTTGGATGGTTGGAGCATCATCCCATGCCCAAAAGGTTGTGGGTTTGATTCCCAGTCAGGCGACTTCTGTTAGGGCTATCTGTATGATCTTTCCTACTTTATCAGCAAATGACCAGATTAAATCTGAACCAAAAATTTTGAGCTATAGCAAAACAACTACAGTGTCACCAGATTTTCTTCACCAGTAGGGAATTATCAGTGTAGATGCCATTGCCTCTGTCTTGAGTTAAACATAATGAAGAGAACAATATTCCCATCAGTGGTGCTTTTGAATGTTGGGAGAAGCCTGGTATGAATTTTAAAGACCTCCTTTGGCAAGATAATTCCGAAGTGAGAGGAACTGGTCTCCTGACTTCAGTTCTCTGCTTACAGGCAGAACAGACTTAGCCATTTGCACATAGTTATCACCTGCTTAAGAAATGGGAGAGTGTTACCTAAAAATGGGACGGAATGATGGTCTTGCCACCGTCCAGTGTGGGTGTTCTTGGTCAGGAAACACTCCTCCAAGCGGCAGTGGTTCTTTCCATCTTCTGCCATCTTTCACTTCTTAGGTCCTCAGCATCCTCTCCATTCAATCAGCAGAAGGAAAAGTTGAGTGTTGCAGGTGTGAGAGCTGTAGAGGTCAGGCTTGAAAGAGGCATACATCACTTCTACACACATCACACTGGCCGGAAGTTAGATCATGGCGTCTATCAAAACAAAGCAGATAGCAAAATATCAGATAGTTGCATGCCCAGAAAGAAGAGGAAATAGGGCTGGTGATCTGTTAGCGGTTTGCCACAGGGAATAACAGAACATACACAAATCTCTTTGACAGCTTACCTTTTCTGCTACCATGCCATATGTTATTTAGAATAGCAATTAATGTCACACAAGTGCTGTTATTAAACAATTCCAACAGATGGTAGGTTGTTACGCATTTTCTTTCACAGTGAATTAACTATTTTTCTTTATAAGAAAATGTCTGCCAGTCATCGGTTGGCTTTACAAGCATTTACCACATATGCCTTTCTTAGGTTCTTTATCTGTTTGAAAAATAAGTTATGGAATACATTAAATCTCAAAAAGTTCAGAATTTCTTTTGGCTGAGGTTGGTAGGGTGGATAACATGAAGAAAAAAAAATCTACTTAGTCTATTTCTAGAATTATAAAAAATTCATCTGACAAACAGGTTTTGCTCTGAAACTATTTCCTCTCTAACATTGCTTTAGGGACTTTTTAAAAAATATATAAGTATGTAATGTTTCTTTGGAAGTTGCTAAAATAATTTCCTTAGTTTAGCCCTTGAGAGAGTGATCCACTGGGCAATTAAATAGTGTTTTATTTAATTTGTTCAACCATGTGACTTTTTTTCCATTTCAAGGGTCTTTGTGTATTCCTCCCTTCCCCTCCCAGGAACAATTAGCAGACTTTCTTGCGTGGAAATTTGGTTCTGTCTCTAATTTTATTTTTGGCTCTTATGCCTTTCCTTTTGTTTTTCATTTTCAAGCCACTAAACCTCAGGTTTAGCCCTTTCCATATCAGGTAGCTTTTGGGATATGTGGAGAGTAAAGTCAATGGGAAGCAAGTTCACAAGGATTAAAGGAATTTTGTTTTAAATTGGTAACTCTAAAATGCAAAACAAGAAAAATTGAAAAATACAATAAAGTAGAAAAAATATTCATCTCCCCTGTGTCAAGATAATTATTGCTAAATGTAAGTATATCATTTTTATACAATTATAATTTAAAATCAGTATAATTTTGTACATATTATATAATAGAAAGTATTTTTGATAAATTAATAGTTTTGATCTATTAATATATTATTTTCTGATACAAAATACACTCTGATACATCAGTGCATTGATTTCTGATACAAACTACATCAATGCAATATTTAGGATAAGATTTCCTAACCCTTGTATTAAGTCAAGTGTAACTACTAAATGTCAGTATAAAATATTAAAATATTAAATTGGTCAGATCTGATATCTACAAGATTAAGTAATACTGATGTTAGGCTTTTGAAATATTTATTTCATCAGTGAATCTAAGTGATATAATTCAGATCTCTGAGTGAATATTTTATCCTCTACTTAAATTTAGTGTTTCTGTCTTCACTAATCATGTCTTACCAAATAATAGTCAAATGCTTCTTCACCTTGCATAGCTTATTTGGCAGTGTGACTAAGATAAACAAACATTGAATTTTAAAAATGAGAATAAAGGCCACACCTCTGTCAAAACAAACAAACAGGAAACATTAGAAGAGGGATTGGCAAACTTTATTTAAAAAAAGAACAGTAAATATTTTAATCTTTGTGGGCCATATGGCCTGTCACAGTCACTCAACTCTGCTGTTGTAGTGCTAAAGTGAGGCAATGTGTAAATGAATGAGTATGGATGTGTTCCAATAAAACTTCTGTTTTCCACTGAAATTTTAATTTTGCATAATTTTTATGTATTACAAAACAAACTCCTTGTGATTCTAGCTGAAGTGCCTGCCAAATTTTTTCATTTTGCATTTGCTTCTCTACCTGGATCATGCTAGAGGAACTGAGAAGGTTGCAAGAAAGGTGTGGATGCATTTGGAAGGCTTTTGAATGCATGCACATAGGCCGTGAGTTTCCACCAATTTGTGGTCCAGACTAACATGTTTGGACAACTGATTCAGGAGTGGGAGGTTTCCAAGAATATCGCACTATCAGATGATGTGATGGTGGGCAGTCAGTAAACTGATCTTGTGTTGAGGGCAGGGGAGGTCACACCCAGGATCAGTTAATCAGGTACCTAAAGTCAATGAGCTGGTGATAAGAGTTGCCTCTTGCACATGTGCTGTTAGGGAGCACCCAATCTGCTGCCTTCTTGCTCATGCTGAGTATTCAGGACAACATGAGTCCTATACATTCCATGTAAGTCTGAATGAGTTTGGGAAGAGCACAGTGAGAGTCATCAGGGTTTGGTAGGAAATGGAGTCGAGATTGCTGTGTCCTTCCACCAATTTCAATAAACTGTTGTGACTTTTATTCCAGAATGAGGCCAAAAGCAAAGCGATCATAATCGAAAGCTGAGCGTGGTCTTGTTCTTTCAAACTTGATTGTGCAAGTAAATTTTCAACTTGAGAGCTGTTTACAAGGAATGAAGACTTTTTGTTTTATACTTTATTTTTAATGTAAAAGTTCATAATT
Source organism: Pteronotus mesoamericanus (assembly GCF_021234165.1). Lineage (NCBI taxonomy): Eukaryota > Metazoa > Chordata > Mammalia > Chiroptera > Mormoopidae > Pteronotus > Pteronotus mesoamericanus. The sequence continues at coordinate 2,095,869 of NW_026555203.1, forward strand.
ACTGACATGTAGAGAGAATAGTGTAATGAACACCTGCATACCCATTACTTATGTGTAAAAACTGTAAACATTTTGTCATATTTTCATCATCTAATATTTTTGTTAAAGTATTTTAAAGTAAATTATGGGCATTATGATATTTCTCTCTTAAATACAGTACTTCAGTACATATATTTAAAGCTAAGGGAATTATTTCCTTTTTTTTTCTTTGTCAGAGAAATGCCTTTATTACTCACGAAAAAGCAAGCAGTACTTTTATCAGAATATATGCGTAGGTTTCCATTGTCCAGTGTGTGTCACACAGAGAGCCAGATTATACCTGTACACATGTTGGGTTGGATTGGAAAAGAACCCAAGCCTAAGGGCCCAGCACTTTCTGAGCAGGCCACACACACTGTAGTTAGGAGGGAACAAGCTTGTACTCCTATCAGGGAGCGTGCTATAACAAAGTTATTTTCAAACTGTTTTTTTCTTTTTCTTTTTCTTTTTCTTTTTTAAATCTATTTAGTTGCTTATGTGACTAGCTACATAGACCGCTCACTATAAGGAGTGAGATTAACCTTGCAATTTGGGAAACTCAACAGCATTGTGCAGTGGTGCTCATGGTCCGTGGCAGCCTATCTCTTCCCAAAAATTCCTTCACATAACATATTTTTTTTTCTGTTCCACTTCTTCTATCATAACCTTGCTCACTTCTTTCCCTCGTACCCTTTCTATGCCTACCACCAGGCTGTTTTTCAAAATGGCAGGTATGTGCTTCCAACATAGGTCAACAACTTAAGCCAGTTGCTTCCCAATAGAATTTTCTGCAAGGATGGTAACAGTGTATAATCAGGACTCTACACACGTGGTTACTAGGCATTGACATTCATTTAATGAATTGAATTTTAATTTAATATAATTAATTTAAATTTAAATAGCCACCTGTGTCTAGTTATCTGTGAGCTCAAAAGGTTTCATCTACTTATAATAACTTTGTGGGTATTTAAAAGACTAACTGTTTATTTTTCTAAAATATTTGCCTATATTATAACTTCTTAGTGAGATTATTTTGACTTCTTTATAAAATGCTGCAACTACTTCCCACCTCACTTATAACATCCAGCCTCACTTTTTCTACTTACTGATTTTATAGCACCTTTTATTTAGTAATATAATATTTGAGAGTATATTGATTATATTTATTTTATTTAAAGCTTTTGAAAATATCTTACTGATATGATCTTGTTTTCTCCTAATGGATTTGTTTCCTGTGTTTTCTTTTTTTTTAATTAATTATTTTTTCAACTACATTTGTCTCTGCATTCCCCCCACCACTTTCCCTTGCCCCCTCCCTCCCACCAACCCTGCCTCAACTCTACCCCTTTGGTTTTGTCCATGAGTCCTTGCTATATGTTCCTTGACTTTCCCCCTTCCCTTCCTTTTCCCCCACCCCCTTCCCACTTTCCCTCTTGTCTCTGTTGCTTTCTTTTCCTTTCAGTGTTGCTGGTCTTATTTCCTCGCATCTTTGTATTGTTGGTTAGGTTCCACTTATAGGTGAGATCATATGGTATTTGTCTTTCACCCCCTGGCTTATTTCGCTTAGCATAATGCTCTCCAGTTCCATCCAGGCTGTCGTGAAGATTAGTAGTTCTGTTTTTCTTTCTGCTGTGTAGTATTCCATTGTGTATATGTACCATTACATTTTGATCCAATCATCTCCTGATGGGCATTGAGGTTGCTTCCAACACTTGGCTATTGTAAATTGTGCTGCTATGAACATTGGGGTGCATAGGTTCTTTTGAATAGGCGTTTTGGAATTCTTAGGGTATAGTCCCAGCAGGGGAATCACTGGATCAAAAGGCAGTTCCATTTTCAGCATTTTGAGGAAATTCCACACTGTTTTCCGCAATGGCTGCACCAGTCTGCATTCCCACCAACAATGTACTAGTGTTCCCTTTTCTCCACAGACTCGCCAGCACCTGTCGTTTGTGGATCTGTTTCTGATGGCCATTCTGACCGGTGTGAGGTGGTACCTCATGGTGGTTTTGATCTGAATTTCTCTGATGGCTAGTGATGCTGAGCATCCTTTCAAATGTCTCTGGGCCCTCTGTATCTCTTCTTTGGAAAAGCGTCTGCCCAGGTCCTTTGCCCATTTTTTGATTGGATCGTGTGTCACCTTGGAGTGGAGTCAAGTGAGTTCTTTATATATCTTGGAGATCAAACCTCTAACTGATGTATCATTACCAAATATATTTTCCCATGGTTGGCTCCTTTTTCGTTTTGCCGATGTTTTCTTTAGCCGTGCAGAAGCTTCTTATTTTGATGAGGTCCCACTTGTCTATTCTTTCCTTTATGTCACTTGCTTTAGGAGACATATTGGTGAAAAAATTGCTGCGTGGGATATCTCAGAGTTTCCTGCCAATGTTCTCCTCTAGACTTTGATGGTGTTGTGACTTATATTTTAGTCTTTTATCCATCTTGAGTTTATTTTTGTGTATGGTGTCAGCTGATGATCCAATTTCAATTTTTTGCATATAGCCATCCAGCTCTCCTGACAACATTTGTTGAAGAGGCTATTATTGCTCCATTTTATGCTTCTGCCCCCTTTGTCAAATATTAGATGCCCATAGAGACCTGGGCTTATTTCTGGGTTTTCTAGTCTGTTCCACTGGTCTATGGCTCTGTTCTTGTGCCAGTACGAGATCGTTTTGAGTATAGTGTCTTTGTAGTATAGTTTGATGTCCGGTATTGTGATCCCTCCTACTGTGTGTTTCTTTCTCAAAATTGCTGCAGCCATTCGGAGTCATTTATGTGTGTGTGTATATATATATACATTTTTGAACTGTCTGTTCCATTTCTGTGAAATTTGTCATTGGTATCTTAATAAGGATTGCATTGAATCTATAAATTGCTTTGGGTAGTATGGATATTTGATAATATTAATTCTTCCAATCTATGAGCACGGTATATGTTTCCATTTATTTGTGTCTTCCTTAACTTCTTTCTTCAATGTTGTATAGTTTTCTGTGTACAGGTCCTTTACCTCCTTGGTTAAATTTATTCCTAGGTACTTTATTTTTCTTCTTGCCATATTGAATGGTATTTTTTTTTTCTGAATTCTTCTTCTATGTCATGGCTGGTGTACAAAAATGCCTTTAATTTCTGGATATTCACTTTGTATCCTGCGGTTTTGCCAAATTCACTTATTAGGTTGAGGAGTTTTTTGGTAGAGTCTACAGGGTTTTCTATGTACACTATCATGTCATCTGCAAACAATGATAGCTTTACTTTCTCCTTTCCTATTTGGATGCCTTTTATTTATTTTTCATGTCTGAACAGTGTGGCTAGGACTTCCAATACAATGTTGAAAAGAAGTGTTGAAAGCAGACATCCTTGTCATATTCCCAATCTTAGTGGGAAAGCTTTCAGTTTTTGCCCATTTAATATGATGTTGGCTGAATGTTTTTCATATATGGCCTTTATTACGTTGAGGAATGCCCCATTATTCCCATTTTGCTAAGTGTTTTGATCATAAATGGGTGCTGTACCTTATTGAATGCTTTTTCTGCGTCTATCAAGATGATCATGTGCTTTTTGTCTCTTGTTTATGTGATGTATTATGTTTATTGACTTGCATATATTGAACCATCCCTGCATCCCTGGGATGAATCCCACTTGATCATGGTGGATAATCATTTGAATGTATTGCTGGATGCGGTTTGTCAATATATTGTTGAGTATATACAGAGTCTGGGAGTCTTCCCTCCTCTTAGATTTTTTGGAATACTCTGAGAAGTACATTGGTTAGCTCTTCCTTAAATGTTTTGTAAAATTCTCCTGTGAAACTATCTGTCCCAGGGATTTTCTCTTCCGGAAGTTTCTTGATACTACTTTAATGTCCCCAGCTGTGACTGGTCTGTTCAAGCTTTCTATTTCTTCCTCCTTTAGTGTTGGAAGATTACACTTTTCTAGAAATTTGTCTATTTCATCCAGGTTTTCAATTTTTTTGGCATATAATTGTTCATAGTAGTTTCTGACAATCCTTTGTATTTCTATGGTATCAGTTGTTATTTCTCCTCTTTCATTTCTGATATTATTACTTTGGGGCCTCTCCCTTTTATTCTTGATGAGTCTGCTTAAAGGCTTGTCAATTTTATTTGTTTTTTCAAAGAACCAGCTCCTGGATTGGTTGATTTTTTGATTTGTTCTTTTCATCTCTATGTCATTCAGTTCTGCTCTTATATTGACTATTTCTTTCCCTTTACTTGCTCTGGGATTTCTTTGTTGTTGTTTCTCCAGTTCTTGAAGTTGTAGTGTTAGGTCTTTTATTTGAAATGTTTCTGTCTTTTTTAGGTAAGCCTGTATTGCTATGAACTTCCCTCTCAGGACTGTCTTTGCTGTATCCCATAGGTTTTGGACTGTTGTCTGTTCATTTTCATTTGTTTCCAGAAATTTTTTGATTTCTTCTCTTATCTCATTATTGACCCATTCATTGTTTAATAGTCTACTGTTCAGTCTCCATGAGTTTGCCAGTTTTTGAAGTTTCTCTTTGAGGTTGATTTCCAGTTTCAATCCCTTGTGGTCCGAGGAAAAGTTTGGTTTTGATTTTCAATTTTCCTGAATTTGCTGAGGCTTGCTTTGTGTCCTATCATGTGGTCTCTCTTTGAAAAACTTCCATGAGCATTTGAAAAGAATGTGTATTTTCCTTCTTTGGGATGTAAGATTCTATGTATTTCAGTTAAGTGTATTTGATTCAATGCATTATTCAGCTCCACAATATCCTTATTGATATTTTGTTTAGAAGATCTGTCCATTTTTACAGTGGGGTGTTGAAATCCCCTACTATCAGTGTGTTGCTGTCTATATCATTTTTTAATATATATTTTTAATTAATTAATTCATTTTATCAAATACATTTGTCTCTACTAACCCCCCAACACTTTCCCTTGCTCCGTCCCTCAACTCTTCCCCTTTGGTTTTGTTCATGAGTTCTTGCTATATGTTCCTTGACTTTCCCCTCCCCTTCCTTTTCCCCTGTGTCTATATCTTTTTGAAATCGTCCAACAATTTCCCTATATACTTGACGGCTCCTATATTGGGAGCATATAAGTTCACAATGTTTATGTCTTCTTGATAGATTCTTCCTTTAAGTATCATTAGGTGCTCCTCTGGGTCTCTTTTTATGGCCTGTGTTTTGAAATTTACTTTGTCTTATACAAGTATGGCAACCCCTGCTTTTTTCTCTTGCCCATTTCCTTGGAATATTTTTTTTCCATCCCTTTACTTTCAATCTGTGTAGGCCTTTTGCTCTGAGGTGGGTCTCTTGGAGGCAGCATATGTGTGCGTCCAGTTTTCTTATCCATTCAGCAACCCTGTGTCTTTTGATTGGGGCATTTAGTCCATTTACATTGAGAGTTATTACTGAAAGAAACTTATTCATTTTTTCTCTTTGTACCTGTGTTTTTCACTTAATCACACTTTTCCTTCATCTTCTTAAGCCAGTCTCTTTAGCATATCTTGGAATGCTGGTTTGGTAGAGATGTATTCTTTTAGCCTTCTCTTGTCTGGGAAACTCTGTATTTCCCCTTCTATTTTAATGGAGAGCCTTGCTGGGTAGAGCAGCCTTGGTTGTAGGTCCTTGCTTTTCATGACTTGGGATATTTGTTGCCATTCCCTTCTGGCTTGTAGAGTTTCTGTTGAGAAGTCAGGTCCTAGGCGTATCGGGGCCCCCTTGTATGTTACTTTCTCCTTCTCCCTTGCTTCCTTGAGGATTCTCTCTTTGTCTTTGATAGTTGCTATTTTAATGATGATGTGTCTCGGAGTGGGCCTCCTTGGGTCCCTCTTGAGTGTGGCCCTCTGTGTCTCCTGGATACATGAGACTCTTTCTCTCCTCAAATTGGGGATATTATCCATCATTACTTTTTCAAGAAGGTTCTCTATCCCTTGCTCCTCTTGTTTTCCTTCTAGTATCCCAATTATGCAGATATTACTGCGCTTCAGATTGTCCTGTATTTCCCTAAATGCTTCTTCATTCTTTTTAAGTCTTTTTTTCCATTTCTTGTTCTTTCTGGGAACTTTTTTCTACCTTATCCTCCATCTCACTGATTCGATGCTCGGCTTCATCCAGCCTGCTTTGGATTCCTTCTACTGTGCTCTTCAATTTAGAAATGGTATTCTTCATATTCTCTTGTGTCTTCTTGATAATTTCCATGTCCTTTTCCAGGATGATATAGTTTGCAGTAAGATCCTGATAGTTTCTCTGCAGTTTCTCATAGTTATCTTTTAGCTGGCTGAGCTCATTGAGCTTCCTTAGAACCATTGTTTTGAATTCAATATCTGATAGTTCCCTTGCCTCTATTTCATTTAGCTCTCTCTGTGGGGAGTCCCCTTTTCCACTCATTTAGGGGGAAGTTCTTTTTCTTCCCATTTTTGTGAGAGTCTGTTAAGTAATTTACTTATTTATTTATTTATTTTAGCTTCTGATTCAATTGGGCCGTCTAGATTTCCTAACTTTGTGAATTAATGTTCTATGGTAGTAGGGAGGTCATTTTATTTATTTATTTGTTTGTTTATTTATTTATCGTTTCTTTAGTTTTCTTTCTGGGCCTGCCTCTGATGATGTCAGTTGTTGACGCTATGTGGCCTTTGGTCGTTTGTTTGAGCTTTCCAGGAGTCTATTGTCTGTGTCTGACTCCTGCTTTGGGCAGCTCTGTGACCCCTTCAGCCAGGGATCCACTGTTTCTGTGGATCACTTTGCACTTTCCCTCTGGCTCCTTGAGAGTGCACCCCACCCCACAGAGTCCCTGGCCTGACAGCATCTCCAGCCCACCTGGGTGCTTATTCACCCAACCTCGCCCACTCCTCTAGTGCCCGTGCCTAGTGGGCGCCCCGGGACTGGTCAGTTTAGGTTCTTCTGTTGTGTGTTTTCCCTGCTTTTGGCTCTTTGGATGCGTTGCTTACCCTCACCAAATGGAAACTATGAAAATGGGAGGAAGTCAGCTCCAGGACTCTCGCATTAATCCTGGCTCCAGCCTCTCCTCTAGGGACTCTGGGCAGCTCTGTGACCCCTTCGGCCTGGGATCCACTATTTCTGTGGACCTCCCTGCACTTGTGGACCGGTGCGGGTCTGTTTACATTTGCCCTCGCCAATCTGTGCACTCACTCGCAGGTTCCATCGGTGCCAACCTTTGGGAGGCCTGGTTAGCCCGCCTGAGCCCTCGCCAGCCCAGAAAGGTCCACACACACACTTGCCCACCCTCATTGGCCCCTTCGTGTGAGTGTGCATGCCTATACTGGGGGGTTTTGGGCTATATATTGTGTGCTTTTCAGCTTTTGGCTCTTTGGGTGTGTCGCTTATTCCTGCACAATGGAGGCTACGGAAAGGAGAAGGAGTCGGGACTCCTCGGTTCCTCCTCCCGTTCTTTCCCCAACACCTCTGTCTCCAGTTTTCCCTCAGGGGTCCCTGGGCAGTTCTGTGACCCCTTCGGCCAAGGATCCACTATTTGTGCTGACCGTGTTGCAATCGCTGGCAGTCTGGTTCCTGCGTGCCCGGCTTCTGCCTCTTTGGGGGCGTGCCCTGCCTGCCCAAAATGGAGACTACGGAACGGGGAGGGAGTCAGGACTCCCCAGTTCCTCCTCCCGTTCTTTCCCCAGTGCCTCCATCTCCAGTCTCTCCTCAGGTCTCTAAATGCTGATGTGTGACCCCTTTGGCCAGGGATCCTCTATTTCTTCCAGCTTGTCTGCACTTAGTCCCCCAGCTCACACCGCTACAAGCTGTGTGCGGAGCGCAAAAAAGGCAGGTTAATTGATTCCCTTATGCCTGAGCGGGATGGCAGCTGCATAGTGGGAGGTGAGTTACCACCGGGGCTCGCCGGCGGCCATCTCAGTTCTCTTCACAAAGTTTTCCTCACCAGTCTTTTCCTAGGCACCAGCCCACTCTGCCACCGCCTCTGCCCAGAGATCAAGGAGGGTGGCTGCCACTGCAATATTTTTGTTGGCCCTTTAAATGTCTCTTTGCATCCCCAGCCCCCTGTCTCTGGCAGAGAGCGCCCCTAAGCTTTTCAGGGTTGCGTTTTATGTGTGTTTTCCTGGTTTTAGCTGCTGTCATCTAGAGGTCCCTGTTTATGATTCAGACCCCATTCTTCTCAGGGGTAGCTAACTGGATGTTTCAATGTCCCTCTAGTGCTGGTGCCCGTGGGCACCCAGCTCACCCTCTTGAGCCTCCACCGCACTTCTCACCCGTTGGGATGTGTGAGAGTTGAATCCACTGTCTGTCCGCCGCTCCAAGGCTCCTGTCCCACTATCATTCCATTGTTTTCCAGGTGATTTCTCCACTATTTAGTCACAATTCCAGTTTTGTCTTGGGAGGAGGTCAGCATGACTCCCATTCTCTCCTCCGCCATCTTCCTCTCTCCTGTTTCTTCTGTTTTCTTGGACATTGTTTTCCTCCATGCAGTCTTAGCCCTTCCTCCTTTTTTATTCTGCCTTCAGCTCCCATTCTGCAGCCACCACCTGCCCAGGCACAGGAGAATCAATTAACCTCTCCTTCTTAATACCAGTACCATTATCCTGACTGACTAAATTCATAATTCCTTACTCAATATTCATTTAAATACCCACTAGATATTTAAATGTCCCAAGTTGTTCCCCAACCATCTCTTACTTCCTTATTCAAGCAAGGATGGAAGAGAGCTTTGTGGCCCAAGAACACACCTTTAGAGTGTTTGCCAGTAAGACACTAAGAAAGGTAGGCACCACCTATGCATGAATTCCCAGCGTAGAACCTGGATATGCTGGGTCTATGGCAGAAGGAGGGTGTGTCCTGCTTAACAGCCTCAAAGGGCTAATGGTCACCATCAGTGAAAATTTTTCCAACAATAAAAATTTTCATCAGGGATTCAGGAGTGTAACATATTTTTCCAGAGCTCCCAAGAGCAGGGCCTGAAGCCTGAGAAACCAACCTGGGACATCTATAGGTATAGAACTGACCAAAGGTAAACTTCTAAAAATTATTCCTTATGGTAGGCTAAGCTGTTATAACAAATAGATCCCCAAATGATAATGGCTCAAACAAAATGTTAACTTTTTATCCATATAACCTTCAAGCACAGTGTTCAAGGTCTGAGGATAGGTTTCCTGTATGCAGTCACTCAGGAGCCAGGTCTTTCCATATATGACCTTCCAAATAACAACAATCATCTCCATTGTGGTGAATGATGGAGGAGGGAATAGTTAAGGAGCAAGTGAGAGGATTTGGGGGCCAGATCTGGATGTGGTACACAGAACTTCTCACACTACTTTCAAGGAGGAAATACAGCCTAAGGTTTTAGTCAGAAGAAAAAAAGAGCAATGTGGTTAAACACTAAGATTCTGCCACAGCGAAAGAGTCTCACCTGTTTGATTTAAGAGACATTTGTCCATGGCAGAATCTCATACAAGATTATCAGTCAAAAAAGATCTCATGAGGTGTGAGATCTTGCAGTCAGAGAAGATACAAGAAAGAAGGGACTATCTACTGTTCTTTTAGGTTGCTTTTATAGGTATCAATGAGGAAGCCCCATCTGTTACGACTTCAAACTGTGAGACCAGCATAGTTGGTACAAGAGAATCTCATGATTTTACTCCTACTACTCAATCTTGGATGAATTGCCTCAAGCCAGCCAAGGTGGAAACACATATCAACCCCTGTAACCTTCAGTGTTTAAGAGAGATCAAGGATGCAGTGGATTTGGGCCATCTCAAAAATGAAGCGTAAGATGTTTCAAGAGGGAGACAAGTAGCCTGGAGCTGGACCATCTTGAGTTCAGGAGGTCAGGAACACTCAGAGAGGCTTAGCTGTGATGCATGGAAGTGGAGAGAAGGATCTCGGTCTTAATATCTTTGGAAAACAGGGAGCCTATACCAATGAGTTGGAATTCATGTCCAGTCTACCCCCACCAGCTGCTGACCCTTCCACCTCACACACCTCTGCCTGAGAAACACAGTTCAGGTAGGCCAGAGCTGTGGCGCTCACGCCTATGCACAAGAATAAGGAAACGTGAAGTCTTGTGTGGCTTAGGAGGCCTCTGGATGCCCGTGCCCTCTAGGATTCTTGCCCAGGTTTTCTACCTCATGAAATATTTAAAAGGTATACACAAATAATTTTCTCCTAAACTGGGGTGTTCTAGGATCAATGTTGGCTCTTTGATTTATTTGGGGTCAGCTGCTATGTTCTGAATGTTTGTGTCACCCCAAAATTGATATATTGAAATTTTGAAATTCTCCAAGGTGATGGTATTTGAAGGTGGGACATTGGGAGGCGATAAGATCATGGGGGCAGAGACCTCATAATTGGGATTAGTGCCCTTATAAAAGAGGCCCTGAAGAGCTAGCTTGTCCTTTCTGCCATGTGAGTACACAGAGAAAAGATGGCCACCTATACTCCAGGAAGCAGGCTCTTATCAGACACCAATCAGCCAGTGCCTTGCTCTTGGACTTCCCAGCTTCTAGAACTGTGAGAAATAAATTTCTGTTGTTTATAAGCCGCACAGTCCACCACCACTACTGGCATAAGTAGCTCTGACTGGCCATCTAGGCTTCTTCAACCTTTTAAGCCATAAAATCTGTTTAACATCCTGACACCACAAGAAAGCACATGCTGGATCTCAAATAATGGGATGAGAATGTAAGAGATACTTGTTGTTTTCTTGTGCTTTGATAGAACTGTAAGAAGTACATTTTCAGTTGTTTTATTTCATGGTTTTTCTTTTATTTTTACAATATTTTTGTTCCTGTTTGTTGTTATTTGCAAGTAAAACTATCTCTATTTGTAGATAACCTGATAGTTTATGTAGCAAATTTCAGGGGCTCTACAATATAACTAATAGAACTAGTTAATGAATTTAGCAATATCATATGATCCAAGTTTAATATAGAGAAACCTCAAATGTATTCTTATAAATTAGCAGGAAAAACTAGAAAACAAAATTTTAAAAATCCCATTTACAGCAGTGCTGAAATAATTGGAAATATTTGCTATGTTCACTGATTGGAAGATTCAAAATTGTTAATATAGTTATTTTCTCCAAATTGAATTATAGATTTAAAGCCATCTTGGTCAGTATCTCTGCTGATCATAGTGAGTAGTGGGTGGGGTCCCAAGGAGCCAGAGCCACAACTCCTCAAGAGCTGTGAAGAGTTGTGTATGGGTTCCCGCTGCACCAGCAGCACAGTAGAGGTGGCATATTTCATCTGTTGTTCCTTGAATGCAGTTCTGCCTTATAGAAATATTATGTGAGCCACAGGTGCAAGCCATATATAGAATTTTAAATTTTCCAGCAATCACATCAAAAAGGGTTAAATTATTTAAACCAACATTTCTACATGTGATTAATATTTACAATTACAAATGAGATAGTTTTACATTATTTGAGATCTGGTATGTATTCTACATTTATGGCATACCTCCGTTCACAAAAAACACATTTCAGGTGCTCAATAGCCACATGTCAGTAGAAGCTACCACATTGGACAGCCAGCCCAGTTTTAAGTAATATCATGAGTTCTATAGTTTTTACAGTTACTGTAAAAGTCTACTTTATTGAGGTATGATTCACAAACAGAAAGCTGTGTGTATTTAATTTATACAACCTGATGAGTTTGGAGATAAGTATGCACCCTTGAAACTGTTACGGAACCCCTCCAATGCTGTTCTGGAAGAGCTGTGGGGTTCAATCACCCACTGCCAAGAAGTGTGACTCCCGATGCAAGAGTTTGGTGAAAAGGGAAAGGGGTTGTTTATTTAAGGCTTATACAGATTTAGAATAATGGCATATTTCTGCTGTTAAGTCCCACTCCCTTTAAAAACATCCCAAAACACATAGTCCTGCCACCTTTTGCCAAACCAGGCCAGTTTCAGAACACGCCAGTCAGAGGTACCGTCTTTCAGAGAAGCAGAAGGCTACATCTCAGCATTCCCAGTCACAGTTCAGTTTGAAGCATCTCTCACAAATCCAGGTGACTAAGCAGGTCCCCCACAGCTCTGTCAGCTCTGCTACCATCTTCTCTAGTCAGACAGAAATCGAGTGGCTGGGCAGGTCCCCTGCCATACCACCAGCTCTGGTGCCTCACTAGACTTCTAGCTTTCAGAACTCCTCCCTTGCTTACTCCAGAGCACTTGGCTTCTCCCTCTTCTCTTCCTCCAGACCACGTGGCTTCTCTTTCTTGCTCTTTTAACCCACTCTGGTTTAAATGCTCTGCTCAGAACTTTCTGCATGACCTCATATCCAGCCCCTCCTATGATGTGTTAGCGTCTGCCATTTTTGCCATTTCCCCCATATCTTTTACTTTCATTTAGTTGCCATCTTTAATCGGGGCAAAAGTTCCCAGTGATGCACGGGCATCTGGGGTGGGCATCCGCACCTTGCCTCTTGCACAGGTGCTGTGTGAGCCCCTCCCTCTGCCTCTATGTCACAAGCCCCTGAATGTTCTCAGTCATGTACACAATTCACCCTGGGTGGCAGCCCTCTTCCTTTCAGGGAGGCACAGTTATTAACTTGCTGTTGTTACACAATGTATCTTAAACTCTGTACCATCCACTTTTCCCTTCCCCCAATCAAGGATAGTGGGGGATACACTCTGTGCCCTGTTACAAAACCATCACCATAGTCTATGCTGTAATGTATGTATCACCTCCAAAAGTTTCCTCCCACCCTCCTCATTATTTATTATTATATTTGTTTCTTTGATGTGGACAATAACCTGGGTCACTGGATCAGCCAAGGTCTTCTCCTGTGGCCCTAAAAGGTCAGAGACTCCCTTGTACATGTCTGTTTCTTCTGCTACCCTCAGTTCAATTCAGTGGACCCTCCTTGATGTAGCCTTTGCACTCTTGGGTGTCTAAGTAAGAGGATCATAGAGGTTTCCCTAAGCCCCATAAGATGTGCTGTCCTCTCTTTTGTGGGCTGGATTCATACATAAGAACTTATGCTTCTGTGTGTCATCATTGCTGAAAGGGATTTACGAAATAATCTCCCCTTTTTATATGCAGTTTTTAGGAGTAAGTTTTGTTTATTTTGTCTACCTCCATTAAGAAAACACCTTCCAGGAAGGATCTAGTGGCTAATTGGGTTCAAATTAAAAACAGAGCTTAACAGCCATTTCTGAATTGGGGCTTCCCACACAAGCTGTGCTTCAGGGGAAGCCTACTCTAAACTGCCTGCCTGCCTGCCTGCCTGCCTGCCTGCCTGCCTGCCTGCACTGTGTTCCTGCCACCTGAGTTGACCCCTATAAAGGTGTTCCTGGAATTGTATGTCAATCAATAGGACTAAAGCTTTCCCCATCCAATCAGAGCTGCACAGCTATATGCTCATTAGCATCTTCACCCACAAATCAGAGCAGCTCCATTCTGACCAATCAAAACAGTGTTTTTGGACCAATAAAACTGAGGATTTGGAGTCCTCCTTTGGATGAGAATGGACCAATTAGGGACTGGAGGCAGGGACTTTTCTCCATATAAGTCAGCTCTCCTCTGGCTCAGAGAGTGCACTTCCCTTTTCTGTCACTGTGGTTCTTGTTGGATTAGAGCAGAGCTGCCCTGTCTCAGCAAGCTGTGATGGACTGAAGAATGCTGGAGCAGTGCTATGTAGTTGGAGAGGGGTCAAGAAGCAACACAGGCCTGAGGGCTGCCTCACAGCTGTGCTTTATCGTAATTGAGCTGTTTGCACTGAATAGTCTCCCTCTTCAGTGCTCCCCAAATTGGGCATTCCTGTTGGCATTGAATTACTGCCAATGACTACTGATTGACATCATCTTCCATTTCAACAAGAGTTAAGGTGATGCCCCTCTGGGTCCCTCAAGCAGAGAGACTCTCTTAGCAATCTTTAAATAACTATCTACACCTGGCAATCTAGTTGTTTGGCAATCTTTAAATAACTGTCTACAACTGGTCCCTGAGTCGGGCCAATTGACCTTCATCTGGGCAGCCTTCATATTTGTGGGCTACCTGCTTATGAGGATCTTACCAAAAGCTAAAATAGAAGTGATTCTTCTACAAAGTTAATAAAAGTTCCTTTGCATCATGGTGTAAGACTTATAGTAGCCAGTTTCTATATCTCTCCCCTGTCATCCCCACTACTATTTTTGGTGAAAGTAAAGGTTTTGTATCATATAATGGTAAATAATCCTTTGTAGTTAGCACCTGGCATGCATTAAAGTTGTAGATACTTCCCCACTGATGGCTGCAAATTCAGTAGCCTTAATTTTTGTAATAAGGGCCCACTGCTCCCTTGACCTTGGGTCTAACCAATGGGTCCTCTAAATAGGGAGCTGCCTTCCCAAGGGGTCTTCTGTTTGTCAGCTTTTCACTTACTGGAAACAAATGCTTTGGCTGACTCTTTTGTTCAATCCCTGTCCACTTGTCCTTCTGGTTAAATGTGTGCCTATTCTTTCTTTCCACTTATGGGTGGTCAGACCTTCAATGACCTCCTTCTGTTAATCTGATTCTTCTTCCTAGTACTTACTCTTAGGACCAAAAGACAGTCATAAAGTCCTAGGAAAGAAGCCTAACACCATTATAAATGACTGTGAGCTGCATGTGTTATGCCTCAAAGCTTTTAAAAAATTAATTTACTAGATTTCTTTTCCCTGGTATATTTTCCTTTTTACTAGCACCACCTGCAGTCATGTGGTCACCCAGAGTGGAGACTCCCTAACCAATATCTACTTGTGCTGCAATCCTTTAATGACAGTGCCCTGTACCTCTTGGGTCCAGCCGACTGACATTCCTCTGCACAGTCGCCTCAGTTTTTGGGACAGGGCCAGAGGAGCAAAATCACAGAGACTCAAGAAAGGCTTTTGGGTACCACTTGACTAGGGAGACCCATACCAGGGCTCTCTCCAAGTGCTACACATGTGCTAGTTCTCAGGTGCTTCTGTGAACTGAGACAGAGCCTGGAACCTTTTTGAGCCTTTAATATTTCATGCCTGTTCTTGTGTGTATTCCCCAAATTTGTACAAATTCAAATGGATTGAAGGATGAGCAGATCAGACCCTTCCCATAACCAGATCTGAGATAAATGCCTGCACAGGAGGAAGTTATTATTCAGTAGGCAATAGCACCTCCATACTTGTCTTAAAGAAACCCCATCATGCTCAGAGAGCAACCTAGAATTTGAGTGGCCCCTGACTACCAGGACACACATTTCCAAGAGTATGGCAGAGTTTGCACAGGTATAGATCTATCAAGGGGACTGATTCCTGCAGGAAGGGTGGCCAAGGTCATTGTTTGGGATGAGGCCCTCAGGCACCTGGGAGCCCCACTCCTTTGACAAAGGAATCCCACTTGTCCCGTGGACCTGGCAGAATCTGGTGGGGGAATGAGAAGGGATTAATCACAAATTGTAGAAAAGGATGGTCCTCAGGTGGAAGACACACCTGGACCATGATAAGGGACAGAATAATCATGCTAGGAGATCCCATCTGCTCCATGCATGTGTGGGGGACAAAGTGATGCGACATGTAAAGGAAAACCACAAACACAGTGGGGAAATAGGCTGTCTGGGACCAGACTCTGCTCTCACCAGGCCAGCTGCCTACATTTCTCCTTTTCAAGGCCTGTCACCCTTGCTCGAATTCCTGATCTTTCATGCTGGGTCTATATGAACTTAGTCTCTCTCTCTCTTTTTGTTTTCAAACGACAATACAGTCTCCTTTTGCTATATCATTATACATTGTACATCATTTTATATTGTATGCCATTATACACTACTTATCATTATACACTACACATGACTATACGTTGTCGACCACTATACAGTACACACCATTATACACTGTACATTATATACTGCACACCATTATACATTATAGACCACTATACAATATACAGTATATACCATTATTTGCTATATACCAGTGTACACTATACACCACTATACATTATATACCATAATACACTACATATCTCTATACACTATTATATACTAGGCACCATTGTATTCTACACACCACTATATGCTATATATTACTATGTACCATTATATACTTCACATCATTATGCTGTCTACTATGAACTCAGTTAGACTGTATTTGCCGAGCCTCTGAAGTAGAATATGTGTGGCCCATCAATTCTATATTGTGGGGGGAATAGTAAAATCCCAACTGTCCCACTAGTGTTCTCCTAGTGTGTTCAAGGTAGAAGGTGCAGCCTTCGCACTTTGGGCTTCTTAATTATGATTTCCCTGCTTCAAGAGAAAAAAATAATCATTGTTTCAGAGAAGTAAATAAAATGTCAGTCATATAAAGATATAAATGAAAGTGAAGCTTCCCTATGGTAACCTGTTTTTCCTACTTTCCTTTTGTGGTGAGGAGGGGAAATCCTCTCTTTAATGAAGAATAGTGCTTTCTAGTGAGCTAAAGCACATGCTTGGCATGAATTAAGGAATTTTGGAGATTTCCTCATTGATGGTTGCATATCCTGCAACCTTGAATTTTAAAGTCTGAGCTCAGTGCTTACTTGAACATCGTTCTTGCCATTGGACTTTTGAAACTCTCTAAATAAACCCTCTACCAATTAGCAGTTGTTCCTCATTCCCCTCCCCCAGTTCCTGACAATTATTCATCTGTTTTCTGTCTCTATAGATTTGCCTGTTTTGGATATTTCATATAAGTTAAATCAAATAATATGTGTTTTTTTTGTGTGTGTGTGTGTCTTCTATCACTTGGCATAATGTTTCCAAGGTTTATCCATGTTATATATAGCATGTATTGGTACTTTGTTCCTTTTTATTAAGAATAGTATTTCATTTTGTGGACATGAGCTACATTTTATTTACCCATTTATTAGTTGATAGATTTTTGGGTTGTTTCTTCTTCTTGGATACTGTAAATAATGCTGCTATAAACATTCATGTAGAGGTTTTTTTCAGACATTTGTTTTCAATTCTCTTCAGTATATGCCTAGGAGTGGAATGGCTGGGTCATATGGAGACTATCTGTTTACCTTTTTTAGGTACTTAGGTACTGTTAGGTTGTGTTGGAATTGATTTTGATGGTAGCAGTTTTCTCTCTCTGCTTCAGGTAAACATTCACTTATCTAAATTAGACAATATATTGTATTAACTAGTCAAGAAACAAACATCACAAACATAATATTGGAAGGGTTTGGATTGCAGAAGTAAATTTCCAAAGTGAGTTTGTTACTGGACAGAAAATGGGGTCCTGCTGGCTTCTGCCAATTTTGGAAGATTGGTAGACTTCTGCCTCAGAGCTCATCCCCTCTAGAACACCGAAAGAAGAATAGCACTGCCACCCTCTGCCAGGCCAGCCCAATCCTAAGCTGCACCCTGAGTTCCTTTCCATCCAAAATGCCATCCATTGGGAAATGCAGATGGCTACAGCATGATCATCCAGGCATCCTTGACAAAGAAGAGAGAGAGCCAGCGAGCTCTCCTGAAAGTGCTTCTTTTATTTCAAATCTTCTGGCCCATAATTCCATGCCCTTTGGAGGCATCCAGCTTCTCAGCCAATCCCATCCTAGACTGGTTACCATGGTCTCAGGCAACCTCCCCCTAGTCCCTTCCTTATTCCTCCCAGTGATCTGATTAGATCTTTCTGAATCAGGTTTTGTTTTTTTTTGAATCCCCACCTGAGGACATTTCCCTCCCCCATTGCTTTTAGAGAAAGGGGAAGGGAGAGAGAGAAATATTGATGAAAGAGAGAAACATTGACTGGCTGCCTCCCCTATGTACCTGGAGTGGGGATTGTCCGTGTCCAGACAGGGGATCAACCGGAAACCTAATTATGTGCCCTGACTGGGAATCAAACCTGCAGCCCTTCTGTTGCAAGACAGTGCTAAAACTAACTGAGCCACACTGGCCATGACCAAAGTGAGTTTTTTAAAATTATTTTAATTTTTCTACTGTGTCTGCAAGTTTCACAATATGATACTCTACTACTTGTGGATGAGGGACTGTGATATTTTCTGTTATTTAAATAGCTTGCTGTGATGGCAGAAACTGATTTTAAGACTCAGTTGGGAGAGATGACTGGTACTTTAAAGACACCTGGGCTGGAGGGACTTGAAGATATTTTTCTGCCTAATTTTTTAAAAAATTTAAGGGGCTACCCTGGCTGGTATGGCTCAGTGGATTGACTGCCAGCCTGTGAACCAAAAGGTCACCAATTCTATTCCCAGTCAGGGCACATGCCTGGGTTGTGGGCCAGGTCCCCAGTTGGGGGCATGCGAGAGGCAACCATTTATCTCCCTCTCTTTCTCTCTCCCTTCCCCTCTCTCTAAAACTAAGTAAATTAAAAATAAAAATAAAAATAAAAACCAAATTTAGGGGGCTAAATTGGAAACATGACAAAACAAAGTAACATTCATCCATAACCTCAGTCTTGCTCTTCGCCTTTCATCAGCTTGCTAGCAGTTAAAAAATTAGTCAGATATCTGTGCCTCTAGGTGATAAGGTCCCTTAGCTAATGTCCCAGGCTTGATCCCCCTTGAGATATATATGCACACTAGTGGGTAGCCAAGGCACTTAGAATTTCTTTCTTTTTTTTTTTTCTCAGCACTTAGAATTTCTAAACCCCTGTGTTCTCATCTGTTAAAGTGACATGATATTGCAGACCTTGCATGTTGTCATGAGGGTGAATGAAACCTTGGATGTTACGACAAGGATGTCCGCTCTCACCACTTCTTTTCAACATCGTATTGGAAGTCCTAGCCACAGCGGTCAGACAAGAGAAAGAGATAAAAGGCATCCAAGCAGGAAAGGAGGAAGTAAGCTATCATTGTTTGCAGATGACATGATAGTATACATAGAGAACCCTGTAGACTGTACCAAAAAACTCCTCAACCTAAAAAGTGAATTTGGCAAAACAGCAGGATACAAAGTCAACATTCAGAAATCAAAGGCGTTTTTGTACACCAGCAATGCAATAGTAGAAGAAGAAATCAGAAAAAAAATACCATTCGATATAGCAAGAAAAAAGATAAAGTACCTAGGGATAAATTTAACCAAAGACACAAAAGACCTGTATGCAGAAAACTATACAACTTTGAAAAAAGAAATTAAGGAAGACACAAATAAATGGAAGCATATACCGTGCTCATGGATTGGAAGATTTAATATCTTCAAAATGTCCATACTACCCAAAGCAATTTATAGATTCAACGCAATCCCTATTAAGATACCAATGACGTATTTCACAGAAATAGAAGAGACATTTCAAAAATTTATATGGAACCAGAAACGACCCCGAATAGCCGCAGCAATTTTGAGAAAGAAACACAAAGTAGGAGGGATCACAATACCGGACATCAAACTCTACTACAAAGCCACCATACTCAAAACAATCTGGTACTGGCACAAGAACAGAGCCATAGACCAGTGGAACAGAATAGAAAGCCCAGAAATAAGCCCAGGTCTCTATGGACATCTAATATTCGACAAAGGGGGCAGAAGCATAAAATGGAGCAATAACAGCCTCTTCAACAAATGGTGTTGGGAGAGCTGGACGGCTACATGCAAAAAAATTGAAATTGGATCATCAGCTGACACCATACACAAAAAGAAACTCAAGATGGATCAAAGACTTAAATAGAAGTCGCAACACCATCAAAGTCCTAGAGGAGAACATTGGCAGGAAACTCTCAGATATCCCATGCAGCAATTTTTTCACTGATATGTCTCCTAAAGCAAGGGACATAAAGGAAAGAATAAACAAGTGGGACCTCATAAAAATAAGAAGCTTCTGCACGGCGAAAGAAAACATCAGCAAAATGAAAAGGGAGCCAACCGTATGGGAAAATATATTTGCTAATGATACATCAGATAGAGGTTTGATCTCCAAGATATATAAAGAACTCACTCGACTCTACTCCAAGAAGACAAACGATCCAATCAAAAAACGGGCAAAGGACCTGGGCAGATGCTTTTCTAAGGAGGAGATACAGAGGGCCCAGAGGCATTTGAAAGGATGCTCAGCATCACTAGCCATCAGAGAAATGAAGATCAAAATCACCATGAGGTACCACCTCACACTGGTCAGAATGGCCATCATAAACAGATCCACAAACAACAGGTGCTGGCGAGGCTGTGGAGAGAAGGGAACCCTAGTACACTGTTGGTGGGAATGCAGACTGGTGCAGCCACTATGGAAAGCAGTGTGGAATTTCCTCAGAAAGCTGAAAATGGAACTGCCTTTTGATCCAGCGATTCCCCTGCTGGGACTATACCTTGAGAACACCAAAACGCCAATAGAAAAGAACCTATGCACCCCAATGTTCATAGCAGCACAATTGACAATAGCCAAGTGTTGGAAGCTACCTAAATGCCCATCACTAGATGATTGGATCGAAAAATTATGGTACATATACACAATGGAATACTACGCAGCAGAAAGAAAAAAAGAACTACTAAACTCGCGACAGCATGGATGGAACTGAAGAACATTATGCTAAGCAAAATAAGCCAGGGGGCGAAAGACAAATACCATATGATCTCACGTATAAGCGGAACCTAACCAACAATACAAAGATGCAAGGAAAATATGACCAGCAACACTGAAAGGAAAAGTAATCAGCAGAAACAAGAGGGAAGGAGGGAGGGGGGCGGGGAAAGGGAAGGGAAGGGGAAAGTCAAGGAACATATAGCAAGGACTCATGGACAAAACCATGGGGGAAGAGCTGAGGGAGGGAAGGAGGGAGGGGGCAAGGGAAAGAGGTGAGGGGGAGGCAGAGACAAATGTATTTAAAAAGTAAATAAATTTTAAAAAAAGTAACCTTGGATGTTAAGGTGCCCACAGGGACCATGATCTGCAGGTCCCTCAGGCTGAACTTTACCTGCAGGGATGATTTGTCACCTCTCTACCATTTGTATTGTCTAACACCCTCTGCGCACTTTTGGGTAACTTGCTGGGTCTCTAAGATCATTTGAGTTTACTAGTCTTGGCTAGGCATATGGCTTGGGACAAGTTTGGCATTTAATTCAGGTCATTTTCTTTATTTTCCCTGGTCCCAGTGTTGCTGATGGAAATAGAATTCTTCCATGGGGTAACAAGAAAAGCATTTTAGGGACCCATGCATGGGATAATGAGGTGTAGTGGTAGGATTAATTGCAGCAACATCAAACAACTGCCCCAGGTGCCCAATGTCTCATTCACAACCAGGTGGCTCAGCTTCATCCTGCTGTGGAAGAAGTCCAGCCTTGTCTTCACCAAGCCCAGAGGAAGGACCAGGTTCTAGAGATGTTGTGCTATTAACCAGCATCAGCAGGGCATCTGAAGCTGCTATAGTTTACTCTAGTCCACGCCAAAGCATAGTCCATCTCAGTCTCTGTTCCCATCTGGCTACCTTAGTCTCTGTTCCCAGCTGTGTTTGGCCACCACAGTGATACTGTACCCAGGCTCATGCTTGGAGCCCACCCACGTTTGGGCTCACATGGCTGCCTGGACTGCATGGCTGCTGCAGAGAGATAATGTATGCAAGAGAGAATGTCTGCGACTGAATGGGCCAACATGTCCTACCAAGATGGGTCTTTGTTAATCTTTTATTATAATACCTTGGGCTTGGGAAGGGGTAAGCTTTCTTTCAAACTAACCAACCTTTTTCCTGGTTTTTTATGGGCTTGTGCTGGGTCCTCCTCCTCTTTAATGTCTTTCCTAGATCTTCTGGATTTCATGCTCTCATCCAGTCCTATCCTTTTCCCAGGCTAGAGACCTACCCTTTGTGGTTACCATTTTGGCTCTTACTGCACATGCCTCAAAGTTCTGTGTCAACTGGTTTCTACTGCACAAGCACTTACTTCCCCCTGCACCATCTTGGTTTCTACTGCACATGTGCCCAACAGAGGAATTTCGCCTTTACTGGCTCTTCCTCTGTTCCCCCTCTACCCCTCAGTAATCTGTGGGGAATGGACCACCGGTTCCCTGGGGAGATTGGAAAGTCAGTCCTTCCTCCCTACATGGGGTGGGAGGCCATGCAGAGGGATGTTAATCCCCTTGGTGGGGATTTGGCTATTCCCTGGAGTGTCTGATGCTGTAACTTCCAGACCTAAGCATGATTAAGTATAACTTCAAGACTCAGTCAGTCCCAGGCAGTCTAGCTCCCTTCTCTTTTGTTAACTCCTAACTGCCTTCACTAACACTACCATTGTGCAAATCACTTAAGTCATAGAACCTAGGCAGGTTGTTTAAATTCTAAGTCTCATTTCCCTCATTACAATGGAAATAATGCCTGTCCTGCTTGCTTTTCTGGCTTAGTGGGAGGATCAAATGAGATACAGTTTTTCATTGATTCATCATTTATTAATGCATTTGACCAACATTTATTGATCACTGTATGTCCCAAACAGCAGTCTTGCCCATTGTTTCCAAGCAGCCTCCAGTGTCAAGAGGAAGACAGACCTGAAAAAAGTACTGTCATTGAGACCATGCCAGGGGCTGCAGAACCAGAAGAGGGAGGGCAGGTAGCCCAATCATAGGGGCCAGAATTCACTGTCAGCAACATTGGGGTTGCATGGGGGAGGGGAGTTTTATCAGAAGAGCAACATTTTGGTGGCAGAGATAATGCTATCAAATCATCCTTTATATAACTCTGCTACAGTAACTCTTTATGATGTCCAATATTCCTTTCTTTATATTCTATCATTTTTCCTCCCTTCTCTACTCCCACTGCTGATATTTCAGAGACATTAAGATATGTGCCCCAGACGACTTATCCAGGCAGGCCTCTTCTCAGCTGCTTTCCATAGGCATACATTCTCTATTTTATGATGGATACTCTATTTTATGATGAGAACATGACATATCAAAGGAAGGGGTGGGATATGGAGTGTTTATTGCTGTATGTCATGCCCAACATCCCACAGAATTACAAGCTTCCGGTGCTTTAGGATATGACTGCCTAGAGTTGATATTGCCTAGCCCTTCTTCATTTGTACTTCCAGAGCTTTTCATATAACACACACATCTCTTCATTGCTTTTGACGGTACCACTGTGCCCAGTTGTTCAGCTTCCCCACAGTACTCTGTCATAATTAAGCCTGGCAAGATAACAACCCAGACTCATGATTAACACATTAATCAGCTTCACACTATCTGTCCTGACACTGTTTCTCATTATTCATGATGGATCACAGGGTGATTCTCCAGAGACAACTAAAGAATAGTAAGTCTGATTTTGGCAAATGACTTATGACAAATTACACCTCATTCATCTAAGGAATGATCATAAGTGGAAAAACCCCAGGTACTACTTAAGTAGAGGTGACCAAGATGTAAATTTTGGGCTCTTCATTATCGAACCATGACATTTAGATGTCTCTGAAATGACCTGAAATAATTGAGAGACATTTCACAAAATAACTGACTGGTACTCATCAAAAGTGTCAAGATAATGAAAGACAAAAAAAGACTAAAAGACTATCACAGACTGGAAGAGACACAATGACTATTACAATATGGAACCTGAATTGGATCCTAGAGCAGAAGAAGGGACATCAGTGCAGGAAACCTGGAGAAACTCAAATAAGGTCTGTAGTTAATAGTATTGTATCAATGTGATTTCCTGTTTTTGATCATTTCACTCAGGTTAAAGAAGGTGTTTACATTAGGAGAATCTGGGTAAAGGGTATTTGTGAACTCTCAGGACTGCTTTTGCAACTTTTTTCTAAGTGTAAAATTATTTTTAAATAAGAAGTTAAAATTATCTGAAATATATCAGCATAATCTTACTGGGCAACATGAAATGGATAAACTGTTATATTGAAGCTAACCTCAGGATTTGCTACAGGAAAATATTAGCCTGATTCATGTTTCTTCTTCGGCCTTTTGAATCAGTCAGATTTGTGTAGGCTTTTACACATATGGGCAGTGAGAAGCTTAATTAAGACTGGGTAGTGGGGCGATTCTGACTGAGGTCTATGACCCTAACACCTATGTACCTCAGTTTCCTCATTTAGAATAGTTAGGATTGGATTCCATTTTTAAGAACCCTGTAAAGTTTTGAAATTTTATGGCATTACTTCTAACAATCATCAAGACTGAGGAAACTTGGCTTTGAGAAAAGCTTAAATAGGGGTGTCAAAGAAAGGACAGCTCCTTTGGAGGTAGCAGGACTTGGAAAACAACATGGAGATACTGGTGTCTTGTGAAAGCCCTTTGCAAGATAGCCAGAGCTAGTCTTTGTTGGATATTTGGGATAAAGGATGCTGGGAGCAGATCATGAGTAGGTCAGTTTACTGTTGGAGATGATAATTGAAGATCTCTTCTTTTTCTGGGTATTGTTCACTCACAGTGTGCCTATAGGCTTTTTCCACTTAAGGCAACATTGTTGCCTGATAAAGTAGAACACGTTAATTATGTCATGTTTCACTCTAGAAGTGTTTATATGTAATTATCTTTATTTTCAAGATGAAGAAATTGTAGAGCAATCTGTTGCTTTGGCTTTGCCTGAAAGTGACAGGAATTCAGTGAAGTCGGTTCCCTCTCTGTTGCATGAACAAATGGTAATCATCATTGCTCAAGAGGTACTTGCAAGATAAATTGTGGTACATGCAAGATAAAGTCAATGTACAGCAATGTTACTACAGTTAATAATACTGTGCTGTATACTTAAAATTTGCTTAAGAATAGAACTTGTGTTCCCATCACATGCACAAAAAAAGGAAAGAAGATCGTAACTGTGAGGTGATTATTAAGTTAATTAGCTTGACTGTCGCTATTATTTTACAATGTATACATATATCAAAACATCAAGGTGTACACTTTAAATATGTACAATTTTTATTTGTCAATTATATCTGAATAAAGCTAAAAGGGGGGGGGAAGTATATTCAAGTGCTTGTTTTGTTCCTTCCTATCTACCCTATGTCCCTCAGGTGGGTTAGATAGATTTACTGATACTGCATTTTACAAAGAAGGGAAGCATGTTTGAAAACATTGATCCACGGATCATACACAAACCTATTTTCGCAGGGCACCTACGAATTCGCCAAGAGTGGTTGCTCAGTGGTAGTTAACATATGCTTGAATATTTCCCCCAATTGTTACCTCCGGTAGGGAGAATGTTATCATTGGCTCATCATTTAAACATTTTTCTGCTTAGGAAGACTTAAACTTTTTTAGAATATCACCATACTGCTTCTAACTTTCCCAAATTTTCACTGCTATCTTTTTTATGAAGCCACAAAGAAGGAAAATATTTTTGTGAAACTTGACATTTTAAAAGAATTAATGAGGGTAACCAGGTGAGAGTAATGGAAAATGTCATCATTTTGTATTAATATTAAATGAAATGTTTTGCAAATCCTTTCCTAAGGCCACATTTAACTTAATTTTCTGTGTTAAATTTTTGTATTAAAATATGCTATATTCCCTCTTAATAAGCTTTATGTTTTAGACACACAAAGCCAATCCCATAAACTCTCTTGAACTCAGGTTTTTCAATTTAACACTTAGTTCAGCACACATTAATATCATTAAGTGAATAAATAACGGTGATTCTAGTTCCTTTGAAAAGTGAATTCACAGAGAAATATCTTTAGTTCACTGTTTTGATTGCATTCCTGTGGCTAATTGCTCATTTATAGGAGGCCTCAAATTGTCCATATACAACTTAATGTTTCCTGCTGAAGTACAATGGTACCTTTTTTGTTTTGTTTTGTTTTTTCAGAATGCAAAGGAAGAAATGACCTGGGTCCAACAACTCTTTATTTAAATTTAAAAAAATATTTATTTATTTTTAGAGAGAGGGGAAGGGAGGGAGAGAGGGAGAGAAACATCGATGTGTGGCTGCCTCTCACATGCCCCCAGTGGGGACCTGGCCCACAACCCAGGCATGTGCCCTGACTAAGAATTGAACCAGCGACCCTTTGGTTCACAGGCCAGCATTCAATCCACTGAGCCACACTGGCCAGGTCACATTATTTAAATTTTTAAATTTAAATATTTATATATAACATTGTGTAAGTTTAAAGTATATAGCCTATTGGTTTGATACATTTGTATATTGCAATAGAATTACCACCATAATGTTAGCTAACACCTTGTATTGCTGCCTGTCTAGGCCAGGCAAGTCCACTTGAGACTCAGGTAGACGGAAGATAATGCACAGAGCTGTGGGGATGTTTTAAATGCCTTTATTCAAGGATGGACAAGCCACGCAGGCTACAAGCTGCATTTCTATGTCTGGGCATACACTGAGAAGCCCCTACCTTCTTAAGTACTAGAATGAACAAAACCAGCAACAGGCCAAACTGTTAGGTAACAGCATGATTCTGCACATGCATGCCCACTTTATGTTATGGGAACCATTTACTGGACCCAGTATAAAGGCTATGAGAACACTACTTTATCAGACCCCTTCAAGGTTGTGAGAAACCGCTTCTCTTAGTGACCCAGACAACTGGGTGAGGAAGCCAGACTGCCTCCACTTACCTTACACACCTCTATCGGGTCATATAGTTGTCACTTCTGTTGTTGTTGTGAGAACAATTAAGATTCAATCTCTTAGCTACTTTGGAGTTTATAATACAATATTATTGTTGACTATACTCGCTATGCCAACAGCCCTTTAGAAAATATAAGTATCATAGCCATCATTAGATAGTTTAAGGAAATCATTTGTGGAAGGCCAAATTCTAAGATGGTTCTCCAAGACTATCCACCCTAAACCCCAGACTGTGAATATGATGACATATCTGCCAGCAGGATTTTGTGGGTTACTAATAAGTTTACCCTACAATAGGGAAATTAACCAGGTGGGACCAATCTAATCACATGAGCCCTTTAAAAACAGTTTTCTTTGCCTTGTAGCATAATAGAAAGTTCAGAGGGATTGGAAGCATGAGAAGGATTTGATGTACTTTTGCTGGCTTTGACAGTGGAGAGGATAGAGGGGTTCACATGAGAGGAGTGAAGAGTAGCCTCTAGAAATTAAGGATATTCCTGAGTGACAGCCAGAAAGGAAATGGGGAGCTCATAAGCCACGCAAAACTGGATTCTGTAAACAACCGGAATGAGCCTGGGAGCAGGATTTTCCTCCAGTGCTCCCAGGTGAGAGACCACTCTAGTCAACAATTCACTTTTGGCCTTGTGAGACCCAGAGCACAAAACCCAAGTGAGCCTGTTGATGTCTGTCCTTCAGAACTGTGAGATAATAAATGAGCGTTGTTTCAAGCTACTACATTTATTGTAATTGTTGCGCAACAATAGAAAACTAATATGCTATTCTCCAAAGCTGAAGGAAGTAGGGCTATTTATTCTACATTAGAAATAACTGAAGGGGAACATTGGATAGCTTTTCATGTGGAATAAGTAATAGACATTCTGCTTTCTATAGATCAGTGCTGTCCAATTAAACTTTTGGAGATAATGGAAATTGTATATAGCGACATCGATCAATACAGCTGACACTAGACATATGAGGATATTGAACACTTGGTGTATGGCTATTCCATCTGAGGCACTAAAATTTAAGTTATTTTCATTTTTAATTTTATTTAATAGTAGTGACTTTAAGTTCAAATAGCCATATATGATTACTCACTGCTGAATTGGACAGAACAGCTTACAATATTAAAGCAAGAAAATGCACAGAAGCACCAGGGTTGACTTAACATAAGCAAGACCTTTCCACTAATTGGATCTATTTGCAAATAGAATGTCAAGCTGTTAAGTGGTGGGTCCCCAGTCACTGGAAGTATTAAATGGAAGCTGGATGATTATGTACCAAGGAATTTTTAAAATCTATTTTATTGATTATGCTATTACAGTTGTCCCAATTTTTTCCACTTTGCACCCCTCCACCCACTACCCCCATTCCCTCTGGCAGTCACCTACAGCCCACTTAGTTCATGTCCATGGGTTGTGCATTTAAGTTCTTTGCCTTCTCCATTTCCTATAATGTTCTTAACATCTTCCTGTCTATTCATTTTCAATCATATTTATTCTTTTACAGTTGTCTCAGCTTTTCCCCTTCGCCCACCTCCACCCATCCTACCCCATCCTTTATTCCTACAGTCAATTCCCACTCTGTTGTTTATGTCCATGGGTCATTCATACATATTCTTTGTTTAGTCCCTTCTTCTACTTTCCACCATTGTCCTCCATCCCCATTCCCTCTGGTTCCTTTCAGTCTGCTCCATGTTTCTTTGCCTGTGGTTTATTTTGTTTGTTAGTTTATTTCACTGAATAGATTCCACTTATAGGTGAGATCATATGGTACTTGTCTTTCACCAACTGGCATATTTCACATAGCATAATATCCTCCAGGTCCACCCATGTTCTCACAAAAGGTAGAGATCCTTCCTTCTTTCTTTCTAAATGCAGATTGATTTTACATATTTATTTTTTAATGTCAAGGTCAATTATAAAATATTAAAAAATTTAAATCCATTATAGAGTCTCAGCAATTAAAACTACATGACACCAGAAGAGAAATAATCAAGTAGATGAATGAAATAAAATGAGCATTCTAGAAACAAATGTATATATATCTAACAATATAATATATGATTAAATTGATACTTCAAATCAATGGGTAAAATAAAGCTTATTCAACAAATAAGGTGCCTGAACCACTATTACTTGAAATAAAACAAATATAGAGCCCTATTTCATACATTATACAAAAAATATTAAGATGAGTTAAAAATCAATATGTAAAATCTAAGGAATTTTAGGAGAAAATACAAAATAATATTTTCCTTATGCTGAAGTAATATATTTAAACCCAGAAGCTCTAAAGTAAAATATTGACAATATGACTATATTAAACATTTAAGACTATATAGTAATATATTTAAAAAATTTAAAGGACAAGGAATAGAATAGGAAAGTATTTGCAACACATCTAAAAAACACTTAATAGTTTTTTTCTTTTTTTGGGCAAAAATTCTACAATACTTTAATAAAAAAATGGATAAAGAATATCAAAAAATCATTTAAAACTTTTTAAAAAATAATAGAAATAGGCAAGAAATATACAAAAACAGGTTTAGTTTCAACAAATAATAAAGGAACAATTAAAATAACACATCATTGTCACAATCACATGAATAAGTGTTAAAAATATTGGTAATACCAAGTATTAGTGATGGTGAAAGCAACTGGATATTCATAGATTCTTTTTCTTCATCTTAAAGAAGTTCCTTTAGCATATTTTGCAGTGCTGGTTTGGTGGAGGTGTAGTCTTTTAGCCTTCTTTTGTCTGGGAAACTCCTTATTTTACCTTCCATTTTAATTGAGAGCCTTGCTGGGTAGAGCAGTCTTGGTTGCAGGCCTTTGCATTTCATTCCTTGGCATATTTCTTGCCATTCCCTTCTGGCTTGTACTGTTTCTGTTGAGAGATCAGCTGCTAGCTGTATCGGGCCTCCCTTATATATTACTAACGTTTTCTCCCTTGCTTCATTTAGGATTTTCTGTTTCTCTTTGATATTTGCCATTATAATTATGCTGTGTATTGGAGTGAGTTTCATTGGGTTCCCCTTGAATGGGACCCTCTGTGCTTCCTGGATTTGTGTGACTTTTTCTGTCCTCAAATTAGGGAAGTTTTCCATCATGACTTTTTCAAACGGGTTCTCTATCCCTTCCTCATCCTCTTCTCCTTCTACTATCCGTATTATACGAATATTATTACATTTCAGATCGTCCTGCATTTCCCTCAATGCCTCTTCATTCTTTTTGAGTCTTTTTTCAATTTCTTGTTCTTTCTGGGAGTTTTCTACCGTGTCATCCAGCTCGCTGATTTGGTCCTCTGTATCATGTAGCCTGGTTTTGATTCTTTCTGCTGTGTTCTTCAATTCACAAATTGTATTCTTCATTTCCTCTTGTCTCTTATTGATAGTTTCTATGTCCTTTTTCATGCTGATATAGTTTGCAGTAAAATCCTCATAGTTTCCCTGTAGTTTCTGGTAATTCTCTCTGAGCTCACTGAGCTCATTGAGCTTCCTTAGAACCATTGTTTTGAACTCCGTATCTGACAGCATCCCTGCCTCTAGTTCATTGAGTTTTCTTTCTGGGGATTCCTCCCTTACATTCAAGTGGGGAGTATTTCTTTGTCTGTCCATTATTTGTGAGACTCTTCTTTTTTGCTTCTGCTTCTTAAATTTGCCTGTGTTGACTTCCTGACTTTGTGGTGTGCACTTCAATGGTAGGAAACCGCTGTATTTCCTTCTCTCTCTGGATCAGACTCTGATGATGTCAAATGTTAACCCTGTCTGATCTTAGGCAATCTGTTTAAGACTTTCAGAAATCTAATGTCTGTGGCTGTCTCCTTCAGCTGTTAATTTAATCCCTCTGCACTTAGCAGGGTGGTTTAGACACGACAGGGTGGTGCAGAGCCCCTCATGGTGGTGGGGTTATTTTGTCCCCTCACGATGCTGCTGCTCAGCAGAGTGTCCTTCCTGAGCCAGATGGCTGCTGCCATGTGGGGGAGGAGTTAGCACCGGGATTCTACTGGCTACTCTCTCCATTCTTCCCCAAAGCATCTGTCTTCAGTCTCTATCCAAGTGTTTCTAGACCACTCTGTTACCCCTTTAGCCAGGATCTACTGCCTGTGGCTGCCACTCTGCTCTCTGTAGGCCAACTTATAGACACCACAGGGCGGGCCAAGACCCTCCTGGGGGTGGGCTACTGGGACCTCTCATGTTGCTGCCATTCAGGGAAGTGGTCTGCCTGAACCAGATGGTTGCTGCCATATGGGGGAGGACTAAGCACTGGGATCCTGCTGGCTACTCTCTTACTTCTATCATCAAAGCCTCCTTCCCCAGTGTCTCCTCAGATGTCTCTAGATTACTCTGCACTCTTCTTTGCCAGAGACCAGGGTAACTGTCTGTAAATAAAAATTTATGCATTGGCCTTTCATTTATTTTTTATTTTTTTATTATTTTTAAATTTTATTTTAATTTATTTCTTCAAATACATTTGACTCTGCCAACCGCCCACCACTTTCCCTTCTCCCCTCCCTCCTTCCCTCCCTCAGCTCTTCCCCCATGGTTTTGTCCATGAGTCCTTGTTATATGTTCCTTGACTTTCCCCTTCCATTCCCTGTCCCTGCGCCCTCCCCTCCTTCCCTCTTGTCTCTGTTGATTTCTTTTCCGTTCAGTGTTGCTGGTCTTATTTTCCTTGCATCTTTGTATTGTCAGTTAGGTTCCACTTATAGGTGAGATCATATGGTATTTGTTTTTCGCCCCCTGGCTTATTTCGCTTAGCATAATGCTCCACAGATCTATCCATGCTGTCGCGAGTTTAGTAGTTCTTTTTTTCTTTCTGCTGCGTAGTATTCCATTGTGTATATGGACCATTACTTTTTGATCCAATAATCTACTGATGGGCATTTAGGTTGCTTCCAACACTTGGCTATTGTCAATTGTGCTGCTATGAACATTGGGGTGCATAGGTTCTTTTCTATTGGCGTATTAGTGTTCTTAGGGCATAGTCCCAGCAGGGGAATCACTTGATCAAAAGGCAGTTCCATTTCACCTTTTTGAGGAAATTCCACACTGCTTTTCACAGGGGCTGCACCAGTCTGCATTCTCACAAACAGTGTACTAGGGTTCCCTTTTCTCCACAGCCTCACCAGCACCTGTTGTTTGTTGATCTGTTTATGATGGTCATTGTGGCGGGTGTGAGGTGGTACCTCATGGTGGTTTTGATCTGCATTTCTCTGATGGATAGTGACGCTGAGCATCCTTTCAAATGCCTCTGGGCCTCTATATCTCCTCCTTGGAAAAGTGTCTGCCCAGGTCCTTTGCCCATTTTTTGATTGGATCGTTTGTCTTCTTGGAGTGGAGTCGAGTGAGTTCTTTATATATCTTGGAGATCAAACCACTATCTGATGTATCATTAGAGAATATATATTCCCATATAGTGGCTCCCTTTTCATTTTGCTGATGTTTTCTTTTGCCGTGCAGAAGGTTCTTATTTTGATGAGGTCCCACTTGTTTATTCTTTCCTTTATGTCTCTTGCTTTAGGAGACATATCAGTGAAAAAATTGCTGCATGGGATATCTGAGAGTTTCCTGCCAATGTTCTCCTCTAGGACTTTGATGGTGTTGTGATTTCTATTTCAGTCTTTGATCCATCTTGAGTTTATTTTTGTGTATGGTGTCAGCTGATGATCCAATTTCAATTTTTTTGCATGTAGCTGTCCAGCTCTCCCAACACCATTTGTTGAAGAGGCTATTATTGCTCCATTTTATGCTTCTGCCCCCTTTGTCAAATATTAGATGCCCATAGAGACCTGGGCTTATTTCTGGGTTTCTATTCTGTTCCACTGGTCTATGGTTCTGTTCTTGTGCCAGTACCAGATTGTTTTGAGTATAGTGGCTTTGTAGTAGAGTTTGATGATGGTATTGTGACCCCTCCTACTTTGTTTTTCTTTCTTAAAATTGCTGAGGCTATTTGGGGTCGTTTATGGTTCTATAGAAAATTTTGAAGTGTCTGTTACATTTCTGTGAAATATGTCATTGATATCTTAATAGGGATTGCGTTTAACCTATAAATTGCTTTGGGTAGTATGGACATTTTGATGATCTTAATTCTTGCAATCCATGAGCATGGTATATGCTTCCATTTATTTGTGTCTCCCTTAATTTCTTTATTCAATGTTGTATAGTTTTCTCCGTACAAATGTTTTACGTCTTTGGTTATATTTATGACTAGGTACTTTATTTTTCTACTTCCTATATCGAATGGTATTTTTTTTCTGATTTCTTCTTCTTCTATTGCATTGCTGGTGTATAAAAATGCCTTCGATTTCTGTATGTTGGCTTTGTAATCTGCTGTTTTGCCAAATTAACTTATTAGGCGGAGGAGTTTTTTGGTAGAGTCTACAGGGTTCTCTACGTACACTATCATGTCATCTGTGAACAATGATAGCTTTACTTCCTCCTTTCCTATTTGGATGCCTTTTATCTCTTTCTCCTGTCTGACCGCAGTGACTAGGACTTCCAATATGATGTTGAAAAGAAGCGGTGAGAGCTGACATCCTTGTCGTGTTCCTGATTTTACTGGGAACGCTTTCAGTTTTTGCTGATTGAGTAAGATATTGGCTGTAGGTTTTCCTATATGGCCTTTACTACATTGAGGACTGCCCCATTTATTCCCATTTTGCTGAGTGTTTTGATCATAAATGGGTGCTGTACCTTATTAAATGCTTTTTCTGCATATATTGAGATGATCATGTTGTTTTTGTCTTTTATTTATGTGATGTATCACGTTGACTGATTTGTGTATATTGAACCATCCCTGCATGCCTGGCATAAATCCCACTTGATCGTGGTGGATAATCTTTTTAATGTATTGCTGGATGCAGTTTGCCAATATTTTGTGGAGGATTTTAGCATCTATTTTCATCAGTGAAATTGGCCTGTAGTGTTCTTTCTTTGTAGGGTCTTTATCTGGTTTTGAGATTAGGGTGATGCTGGCCTCATACAAAGAGTCTGTGAATCTTCCTTCCTCTTGGATTTTTTGGAATAGTCTGAGAAGGACAGGGGTTATCTCTTCCTTAAATGTTTTGTGAAATTCTCCTGTTAAACCGTCCGTCCATGGGATTTTGTGTGCTCGGAATTTCTTGATTACTGCTTCAATTTCCCCAGCTGTTATCGGTCTGTTCAAGCTTTCTGTTTCTTCCTCCTTCAGTGTTGGTAGATTATACTTTTCTAAAAATTTGTCCATTTCATCAAGATTTTCAAATTTCTTGGCATATAATTGTTCATAGTAGTTTCTGACAATCCTTTGTATTTCTGTGGTATCAGTTGTTATTTCTCCTCTTTCATTTCTGATATTATTAATTTGGGTCCTCTCCCTTTTATTCTTGATGAGTCTATTTAAAGGCTTGTCAATTTTATTTATCTTTTCAAAGAACCAGCTTCTGGATTGGTGGATCCTCTGAATTGTTCTTTTGGTCTCTATGTCATTCAATTCTGCTCTAATCTTGACTATTTCCTTCCTTCTACCTGCTCTGGGATTTATTTGTTGTTGTTTCTCCAGTTCTTGAAGTTGTAGTGTTAGGTCTTTTATTTGAAATGTTTCTATCTTTTTTAGGTAAGCCTGTATTGCTATGAACTTCCTTCTCAGGACCGCCTTTGCACTGCCCCATAGGTTTTGGACTGTTTTCTGTTTATTTTCATTTGTTTCCAGAAATTTTTTTGGTTTCTTTTCTTATCTCATCATTGACTCATTCATTGTTTAATAGTCTACTGTTCAGTCTCCATGACTTTGCACGTTTTTGAAGTTTCTCTTTGAGTTCGATTTCCAGTTTCAATCCCTTGTGGTTTGATAAAATTTTGGTATTATTTCAATTTTCCTGAATTTGCTCAGGCTTGCTTTATGTCCTATCATGTGGTCTATGTTTGAAAAACTGCCATGAGCATTTGAAAAGAATGTGTATCTTTCTTCTTTGGGATGTAAGGTTCTATATATGTCAGTTAAGTCTCTTTGATTCATGTGTCATTCAGCCTCACAATATGTTTATTCATGTTTTCTTTGGAAGATATGTCCATTTTTGACAGTGGGGTGTTGAAGTCCCCTACTATCAGTGTGTTGCTGTCTATATCTTTTTTGAAGTCATCCAACAGTTTCCTTATAAACTTGGGGGCTCCTATATTGGGAGCATATAAGTTTACGATGTTGATGTCTTCTTGATAGATTCTTCCTTTAAGTATTATAAAGTGCCCCTCTCGGTCTCTTTTTATGGCCTTTGTTTTGAAATCTACGTTGCCTGATACTAGTATGGCAACCCCTGCCTTTTTCTCCTCCCCATTTGCTTGGAATATTTTTTTCCGTCCCTTTACTTTTAATCTGTGTAGGTCTGTTGCTCTGAGGAGGGTCTCTTGTAGACAGCATATGTGTGGGTCATGTTTTCTTATCCATTCAGGTACCCTGTGTCTTTTGATTGGGGCATTTAGTCCATACACTTTGAAAGTTATTACTGATAGAAACTTACTCATCTTTTCTCTTTGTACCTGTGTTCCTCTCTCTCTCATTCTTTTCCTTTATCTGCTTAAACCTGTTTCCTTAGCATATCTTGGAGTGCTGATTTGGTAGAGATGTATTCTTTTAGTCTTCTCTTGTCTGGGAAACTCCATTTTCCTCTTCTATTTTAATGGAGAGCCTAGCTGGGTAGAGCAACCTTGGCTGTAAGCCCTTGCTTTTCATGGCTGGGAATATTTGTTGCCATTCCCTTTTGGCATGTAGTGTTTCTGTTGAGAAGTCAGCTCCTAGGTGTATCGGGGCCCCCTTGGATATTAGTTTCTCCTTCTCCCTTGCTTCCTTGAGGATTCTCTCTTTCTCTTTGACATTTGCCATTTTAATGATGATGTGTCTTGGAGTGGACCTTCTTGAGTCCCTGTTGAGTGGGTCCTCTGTGCCTCCTAGATCCATGAGACCCTTTCTCTCCTCAAATTATGGAAATTTTTCATCATTAGTTTTTCGAGGAGGTTCTCTATCCCTTGCTCCTCTCATTCTCCCTCTAGTATCCCTATTATATGGATATTATTGCATTCAGGTTGTCCTGCATTTCCCTAAATGCCTCTTCATTCTTTTTGAACCGTTTTTCCATTTCTTGTTCTCTCTTGTAGCTTCTTTCTACCTTATCCTCCATCTCACTGATTCGATCCTCGGCTTCATCCAGCCTGCTTTGGATTCCTTCTACTGTGTTCTTCAATTCAGAAATTATATTCTTCATATCCTCTTGTGTCTTCTTGATAGTTTCCATGTCCTTTTCCAGGCTGATATAGATTGTTCTAAGGTCCTGATAGTTTCTCTGCAGTTTCTCCTAGTTATCTTTGAGCTGGCTGAGCTCATTGAGCTTCCTTAGAACCATTGTTTTGAATTCAGTATCTGATAGTTCCCTTGCCCCTATTTCATTTAGCTCTCTCTGTGGGGAGTCCCGTTTTCCACTCCTTTAGGGGGAACTTCTTTTTCTTCCGATTTTCGTGAGCGTCTATTAAGTATTTTTGTCCTTTACTTTTCTTTCTGGGCCTGCCTCCGATGATGTCAGTTATTGACCCTATATCACCTTGGGTTCTTTCTTTGAGCCTTCCAGGAGTCTACTGTCTGATTTCTGCTTGGGGCAGCTCTGTGACCCCTTCGGTCAAGGCTGGGCTATTTTTGGGGATCTCTATGCACTCTCACGTTAGCTCCTTGAACGCGCTCCCAGCTCCGCCAGATCCGCCGCCTGCCTGGGCTCGCATGTGCTTGCCCCAGACCAGGGGGCTTTTTTGCGACCTCGTGTACTCATCTGTCTCCCCTGGCCAGCGAGCTCCCCGGAACTGGTCAGTTTAGGGACTTCTATTGTGTGTTTTCCCCGCTTTTGGCTCTTTGGGTACGTTGCTTGCCCCCGCCAATGGGGACCCGGAAATGGGAGGAAGTCAGCTCCAGGACTCTCCGGTTTATCCTGTCTCCAGTCTCTCCTTTAGGGATTCTGGGCAGCTCTACTAATTTTGTGGGCGGCTCCGCAATCCCAGGCAGGTGGGTCAATTCATGCCTTCCCTTGCTTCTCTGTGCACTCCCTTGCAGGCTGTATGGTGCCAATTTGAGGGAGGCCTTCCCGGCCGGTGCAAGTGTTTGCCAGCCCACGCACGTCACACACATGCTCGCCAACCCTCACCGGTCACTTGGCGCAAGTGTCCGCGCCTGCACTGGGTGTTTTGGGGTGTCTATGTGTGTTTTTGGCTTTTGGCTCTTTGGAGGTGTGGCCTCTTCCCGCCCTTGGAGACTAAGGCAAGGAGAAGGAGAAGGAGTCGGGACTCCCCGTTTCCTCCTCCTGTTTTTTCCCCAACGCCTCCATTTCTAATCTCTCCTCAGAGGTCTCTGGGCCGTTCTGTGACCCCTTTAGCCAGGGATCCACCTCCTGTTAGGACTACCTTTCAATCGCAGGCAGTCTGGTTCCTGCGTGCCCCTCTTCCGCCTCTTTGAGGGCATGCCTTTCCAACCCACAATGGAGAGTACAGACCTGGGAGGGAGTTCGGGCTCCCTGGTTCCTCCTCCCGTTCTTTCCCCAATGCCTCCATCTCCAGTCTCTCCTCAAGGCTCTCCCAGCCAGTTTGCACTCAGCCCCGCAGCTCACACGCCTACAAAGCTGTGTGTGGAGCGCACAAAAGGTAGGTTAATTGATTCCCTTATGCCTGAGCGAGATGGTAGCTGCAGAGTGGGAGGTGCGTTATCACCGGTGCTCCACCGGCTGCCGTGTCAGTTCTCTTCACAAAGTTTTCCTCACCAGTCTTTTCCCAGGCACCAGCCCACCTTGCTGCCACCTCTACCCAGAGATCAAGGAGGGTGGCTGCCACTGCAATTTTTGCATTGGCCCTTTAAATGTCTCTTTGCATCCCCAGCCACCTGTCTGTGGCAGAGATAGCCCCTAAGGTTTTCGGGGTTGCATTTTCTCTGTATTTTCTTGGTTTTAGCTGTTGTAGTTTAGGGGTTCCTGTTTATGATTCAGATCCCGTTCTTCTCGGGGGAAGCTAACTGGCCATTTCAATGTCCCTCTTGTGCTAGTGCCTGTGGGCACCCAGCCCACCCTCTCGAGCCTCCACTGCATTTCTCACCCCTT
Organism: Pteronotus mesoamericanus; assembly: GCF_021234165.1. Classification (NCBI taxonomy): domain Eukaryota; kingdom Metazoa; phylum Chordata; class Mammalia; order Chiroptera; family Mormoopidae; genus Pteronotus; species Pteronotus mesoamericanus. The sequence goes on from NW_026555203.1 coordinate 2,133,388, forward strand.
GGGATGTGTCAGAGTCGAATCCATTGTCTGCAGCACCAAGGCTCCTCTCCCACTATTGTTCCATTGCTTTCCAGGTGATTACTCCACTCTTTAGTCGCAATTCCAGTTTGGTCTTGGGAGGAGGTCAGCGTGACTCCCATTCACTCCTCCACCATCTTCTCTCTCTTATTTCTTTTTGAGTCTTTTTTCCATTTCTTATTCTTTCTGGGAGCTTTTTTCTACCTTATCCTTCAGCTTGCCGATTTGATCCTTGGCTTCATATGGCCTGCTTTTGATTCCTTCTACTCTATTCTTCAATTCAGAAATGATATTCTTCATATTCTCTTGTGTCTTCTTGATAGTTTCTATGTCGTTTTCCAGTTTGACATAGTTTGCAGTAAGTTCCTGATAGTTTCCCTGTAGTTTCTCATCGTTATCTTTGAGCTGGCTGAGCTCATTGAGCTTCCTTAGAGCCATTGTTTTGAATTCAATATCTGATAGTTCCCTTGTCTCTATTTCACTTAGCTCTCTGTGTGGGGATTCCTCCTTTCTCCTCATTCACGGGGAACTTCTTTTTCTTCCCATTTTTGTGAGAGTGTATTTTTTTTTTTTGCTTTTTCTTCAATTTTCCCATCCAAATTTCCTGACTTTGTGGATTAAACTTCTATGATAGTAGGGAGGTCTTTTTATTTATTTATTTATTTACTTACTTACTTCTCTTTCTGGGTCTGCCTCTGATGATATCAGTTGTTGACCCTATTTGACCTTGGGTCGTTTGTTTTAGCCTTCCAGGAATCTACTGTCTGTGTCTGTCTCCTGTAATTGTCAATTTGGTCTCTCTGTTCTTATCTGTCTGGATTAGGCACCACAGGGCAGAGCTGTGCCTCCTAATGGCAGGACTATCTTGTCCTTATAGGCTGCTCTCACTCAGGGGAGTGGTCCTTCTGAGCAAGATGGAGAACGTGGACTGGGGGAGGATTCAGCACCGGGACTCCCCAGTTACTCCTTTAGTTCTTTCCCCAATGCCTCTGTCTCCACTCTCTTCTTGAGGGTCTCTGGGCATCTCTGTGACCCCTTCGGCCAGTGATCCACTATTTCTAAGAACCGCTTTGTAATCACGAGCCCACTGGCTCACGCGCTGGCTTCTGCCTCTTTAAGGACGTGACCTGCCTGCGCAAAATGGAGACTATGGAATGGGGAGGGAGTCAGCACCGGGACTCCCAGCTAATCCTCCAGTTCTTTCCCCAAGGTGTCCGTCTCCGGTTTCTCCTCAAGGGTCTCTAGACAGCTGTGTGTCCCTTTTGGCTACAGACACTCTATTTCTTCCAGCCAGTCTGCATTCAGCCTCTAGTGCTCACATGCGCACAAGCTGTGAGCGGCGTACACAAAAGGCAGGTTTATTGTTTCCCTTATGCCTGAGCGAGATGGTAGCTGCCGAGTGGAAGGTGAGTTATCACCGGGGCTCTAGTGGCCACTGTCTCAGTTTCCTTCACAAAGTTTTCCTCACCAATCTTTCCTCAGGCACCAGGCCACTCTGCTGCCACCTCTACCCAGAGATCAAGGAAAACAGCTGCTACTGCAAATTTTTGTGTTGGCCCTTTATATGTTTTTTTGCATCTCCAGCTGCCTGTCTCTGGCAGAGAGTGCCCTAAGCTTATCAGGGTTGCTTTTTGTCTGTGTGTTTTCCTGGTTTCAGTTGCTGTTGTCTTGGGGTCCCAGTTTATTGTTCAGACCCTGTTCTTCTCAGGGGGATCCAACTGGCCTTTTCAATGTCCCTCTGGTGCTGGTGCCTGTGGGCGCCCTGCCCACCCTCTCGAGCCTCCACCACAGTTCTCACCCATTAGGATGTGTGAGAGTTGATCCCACTGTCTCTCCACTGCTCCAAGGCTCCTCTCCCTCTCTCGTTCCGTTGTTTTACAGGCGATTTCTCTATTATTTAGTCACAATTCCAGTTTGGTCTTGGGAGGGGGTCCACATGACTCCCATTCACTCCTCCGCCATCTTTTTTCTCTGGCTTGTAGTGTTTCTGCTGAAAAGTTATCTGCTAACCTTATTGGGGCTCCTTTGTATGTTACTTCCTGTTTCTCCCTTCCTGCCCTTAAGATGTTCTCTTTGTTTTTGAATTTTTCCGTTTTAACTTGATGTCTTGGAGTGAGCTTCTTTGGGTTCCTTTTGATTTGGACACTCTGTATTCTAGGACTCGTGTTAATTTTTCTCTCATCAAATTTGAGAAGCTTTCAGTTATTACTTTTTCAAAAATTTTTTGTATCTGTTGCCCCTCTTCCTCTCCTTCTGGTATCTCTATTATATGGATATTATTACATTCTCAGTTGTATTGCAGTTCCCTTTACCATTCTTCATTCTTTTTTAGTCTTTTTTTCCTTGTCTTGCTTTTTTTGGGCTATTTTTCCTACGTTACTTCCAGCTTGCTTATTTGATCCTCTGCTTCATCTAGGCTGGTTTTGATTCCTTCTACTGTGTTCTTCAGCTCAGAATTTATATTCTTCATTTCCTCTTGGCTCTTATTGATCATTTCTTTGTCCTCTATCATGCTGATATAGTTCACAGTAAGTTTATTGTAGATTCCCTGTGGTTTTTGGTAATTCTCACTGAGTTAATTGTGCTTCCTTATAACCATTGTTTAGAAGTCGATATCTGACAGTGCACTTGCCTCTATTTCTTTTAGTTGTGTTTGTGGGGAGTCCTCCTTTCCCTTCAATTGGGGGGTGTTTATTTTTCTTCCTATTATTTGTGAGACTTTTCTTTTTTGCTTCTGCTTCTCAAATTGATCTTTCTTGACTTCCTGACTTTGTGGTGTGAACTTCTGTGGTAAGAGACCTGTGATTCAGTAATGAAGTCTTGATCTTCTGAACCTGATGCTCTTGGGTGATCCTGTTTGCTGTTTATATTGTCTCTATGGATGTAATTTGGTTTTGATTGTTGTTGTGTCATTCTTCAGTGGGTTTTTCCCTCCAGCTGATTGACTGACAGTCCCTTCGACCACCATATCTTTCTTGTATGCTGTTGTGCAAGTGCTGCCAGAACCAAACCACAAAGCCCAGGAATCAACCCTACACCCACAAATATAACTCCCACCCACAATCCCACTATCAACAACAAATGGATCAGTATTAATAAGGGTATAGAGTGATTAAGACTATTATAAGAAAGGAAAGTGAATATGAGATATACTTCTGAAAGAAAAATGATTTTCAGAGGGTAGAGGGAGGAGCACTAATAAGAATATGGTAATCAGAACAATGTGAAGAAAGTAAAATTTACATCACAATAAAAAAGGGAATGAAGAAGGCAGAATGCAGTATGAAAAAGTAAGCTTATAGTATTTGGTTTACACAGATTTTGAAAAATAAATAAAATAAAGTGAGAGTAAAACAAAAAATAAAAACAAAGTAAAGGCAGCAAGGGAGAAACAGGTAGTAACATACAAGGGAGCCCCAATACAACTAGCAGGTGACTTCTCAGCAGAAACACTACAGGCCAGAAGGGAATGACAAGAAATATTTCAAGGAATGAAATGCAAAGGCTTGCAACCAAGACTGCTTTACCCAGGAAGGCTCTCACTTAAAATGGGAGATGAAATAAGGAGTTTCCCAGACAAAAGAAGGCTAAAATATTACACTTCCACCAAACCAGCATTGCAAGATATGCTAACGGTACTGCTTTAAGAAGATGAAGAAAAAGAGTGAGAAAGAGAGGAACACAGGTACAAAGAGAATAAATGACTAAATACTATCAATAATAACTTTAAATGTAAAAGGATTAAAAACCCCAATCAAAAGACCTAGAATAGTTGACTGGATAAGAAAACGTGACCCACACATATGCTGCTTATAAGAGACACACCTCAGTACAAAGGAACTAAACATACTGAGAGTAATGGCATGGAAAAAAATATTCCAAGTAATTGTGCAGGAAAAAAGAAGCAGGGGTAGCAATACTTATATCAGACCAAATAGACTTCAATAGAAAGGCCATTGAAGGAGACACAGAAAGACACTTGATAATTCACAAAAGAAAAGTCCATCAAGAAATCATAAATAAAAGGCATTTTTGTACATTGTAAACGTATGCACTCAACAAAGGAGCACCAAAATATATGAGGTAAATCTTGCAGGACTTTAAGAAAGATATAGAGAGCAACACACTGATAATAGGAGATTTTAACACTCCACCGTCAAAAATAGGTAGATCTTCCAAACAAAACATCAACAAGGATATTGTGGAACTGAATGGCACATTAGATCAAATGGATTTAACTAACATATATAGAACATTTCATCCCAAAGAAGAACAATACATTTATTTTCAAATGCATACAGAACATTTTCAAAGGTAGATCACATGATAGGACATGAAACAAGCCTTAACAAATTTAGGAAAATTGAAATCATAACAAGCATTTTCTTGGAAAACAAGGGCTTGAAACTAGAAATCAACCTCAAGGAAAAAACTTAAAACCATTCAAACTCACAGAGACTGAATAGCATGCTAGTAACAATGGATGGGTCAATAATGAGATCAAGGGAGAAATCTGAAAGTTTCTTAAATGAAAATGAACATACAACAGTCCAAAACCTATGGGACACAGAGAAGGCAGTCCTGAGAGGGAAGTTCATAGCAATACAGGCCTACCTAAGAAACACAGAAACATTTCAAATAAACCACCTAACCCTCTAGCTTCAAGAACTGGAGAAACAACAACCAACAAAGCTTAGAGCAAGTAGAAGAAAGGAAATAGTCAAGATCAGAGCAGAATTGGATGGCATAGACACCAAAAGAACAGTTCAAATGATCAAAAAATCCAGGAGCTGGTTCTTTGAAAAGAGAAACAAAACCAAGAACGCTTTAAGCAGACTCATCAGGAAAAAAAAATGGTAGAGGACCCAAATAAATAACATCAGAAATGAAAGAGAAGAAATAACAACTGATACCACAGAAATACAAAGGATTGTAAGTAATTGCTGTGAACAACTATATGCCAAGAAATTTGAAAACTTCTATGAAATGGACAAGTTTCTAAAAAATATAACCTTCCAATATCGAGTATAGAAGAAACAGAATGCCTGACCTACCGGTAACAGCTGGTGAAATTGAAAGAGTAATAACAAAACTCCCAGCACACAAAATCCCTGGACTGGACAGTTTAACAGGAGAATTTTACAAAACATTTAAGGAAAAGCTAACTCCTTTCTTTCTCAGACTATTCCAAAATATCTAAGATGAAGTGGGCCTCCCAAAGTCTTTTTATGAAGCCAGAATCATCCTAATCCCGAAACCAGATAAAGACAAAGAGAGAAAACTACATGCCAATATCGCTGATGAACAAAAACTCTACAATCCTCAACAAAATATTGGCAAACCATATCCAGGAATACATTAAAAGGTCATCCAACATGAACAAGTGGAATTCATCCCAGGGATGCAAGGATTGTTCAATATTTGCAAATCAATAAAGGTAACACATCACATAAACAAAAGGAAAGAAAAAAAAACACATGGTCATATCATTAGATGCGGAAAAAGAATTTGATAAGTTATAGCACCCATTTATGATAAAAATACTCAGTAAAGTGGGAAAAAAGGGGGCATACGTTGATATAATAAAGGACATGTATGAAAAATCTACAGCCAGCCTCATACTCAATGGGTAAAATCTAAAATCTTCCCCATTAAGATCGAGATCCAGAGAAGGTTGTCTGCTTTCACCACTGCTATTCAACATCGTATTGGAAGTCCTAGCCACAGGAATGAGACAAGAAAAAGAAGTAAAATGCATCCAAATTGGAAAGGAGAAAGTATAACTTTCACTGTTTGTACATGACATGATAGTGAAAGTCAAGGAACATATAGCAAGGACTCATGGACAAAACCAAAGGGGAAGAGCTGAGGGAGGGAGGGAGGGGGGGGCAAGGGAAAGTGGTGGGGAGTAGGCAGAGAAAAGTGTATTTGAAAAAATAAATAAATTAAAAAAAACCCGTAGACTCCACCAAAAAACTGCTCGATCTAATAAGTGAATTTGGCAAAACAGCCAGTTATAAAGTCAATATTCAGAAATTGAAGGCATTTTTGTACAGCAACAATGAAATATCAGTGTCATAAATCAAGAAAAATATCCCCTTTGCTTATAGCAGCAAGAAAAATAAAGTACTCAGGAATAAACTTAACTAAGGACGTTAAAGACCTGTAGGGAATAAACTATACAACATTGAATATAGAAATTAAGGAATACACAAGTAAATGGAAGCATATACTATGTTCATGGATTGGAAGAATTAACATCATCAAAATATCCATACTCCCCAAAGCAATTTATAGATTCAATGCAATACCTATTAAAATACCAATGGTGGATTTCACAGATATAGAACAAACACTTCAAAAATTTATATGGAACCATAAACAACCCTGAATAGCCACAGCAATTTTGAAAAATAAGAACAAGGTAGGAGGGATCACAATACCTGACGTAAAACTACATTACAAGGCCATTGTAATCAAAACAGTCTGATACTGGCATAAGAACAGACACATAGATCATTGGAAGAGAATAGAGAGCCCAGATATAAACCCATGTATCTATGGTCAATTAATATTTGACAAAGGGCAGAAGCATAAATTGGAGTAAAAGTAGCCTCTTCAACAAATGGTGTTGGGAGAACTGGACACCTACATGCAGAAAATTGAAATTTGATCACCATCTGACACCATACACAAAAATAAAATCATGATGGATAAAAGACTCAAATATAAGTCACAACACCATAAAAGTCCTAGAGGAGAACATTGGCAGGAAACTCTCAGAGATCCCGCACAGCAATTTTTTCACCGATATGTCCCCTAGAGCAAGGGACATAAAGGAAAAAAATAACATTTGGGACTTCATCAAAATTAGAAGCTTCTGCATGGCTAAAGGAAATATCAGGAAAATGAAAATTGAGTCAACCATATGGGAAAATATTTTTAGCAAGGATACCTCAGAGAGGGGTTTCATCTCCAAAAAACAAAGAACTCACATGTCTGCAATCCAGGAAGACAAACAATCCTTTTAAAAAATGGGAAAGGACCTGAACAGACACTTTTCCAAGGAGGACATACTTAGGGCCCAGAGACATATGAAAGGATGCTCATCATCACTAGCCATCAGAGAAATGCAAATTAAAACCACAATGAGATATCAGTTCACACCAGTTAGAATGGCCATCATAAATAAATCAACAAACAATGGATGCTGGTGAGGTTGTGGATGAAAGGGAACCGTAGTACACTGTTGGTGGGAATGCATACTGGTGCAGCCACTGTGGAAAACAGTGTAGAATTTATGTTGAATAGCAGTGGTGAAACAGACAACCTTCTCTGGATCTCGATCTTAATGGGGAAGATTTTAGATTTTGCCCATTGAGTATGAGGCTGACTGTAGATTTTTCATACATGGCCTTTATTATATCAAGGTATGCCCCCTTTATTCCCACTTTTCTGAGTATTTAGACCCAGTGATTCAACTGCTGGGATTATACCCTGAGCATCCCAAAACGCCAATTCAAAAGAACCTATGCACCTCAATGTTCATAGCAGCACAATTTAATAGCCAAGCGCTGGAAGCAACCTAAGTGCCCGTCATTAAATGAGTGGATCAAAAAACTATGATGCATTTACACAATGGAATATTACGCAGCAGAAAGAAAAAAAGAGCTAATACCCTTTGCAATAGCATTGATGTAACTGGAGCTCATTATCCTAAGTGATGTAAGCCCGGTGGTGAAAGACAAATATCATATGATCTCACCTATAAGTGGAATGTAATCTGTAAAAGAAGCAGGAAAGGAAAATACTACTTGCAACTTTGAAAGAAAGAAGATATTTACAGGGACAGTAGGGAGAGTGGGAGGGGGGTAGCGGCGACAGAAAGTGGAAGGGTCAGATTAAGCAACAGGTGTGAAGGACTCATGGATGAAGCCAAGGTGGGGACAGATTGAGGTGGGGGTGGGTGGGGCAGTGGAGAGTGGTGGTGGGACAAATGTATTGGAACAATGAAAAAATTAAAAAAAATAGCATGAAAGAAAGAAGGAACTCCTACCTTTTGTGACATCAAGGATGGAACTGGAGAATATTATGGTAAGTAAAAGAAGCCAGCTGATGAAAGACAAATACCATATGACCTCACCTATAAGTGGAATTTATTCAACAAATTAACTAACAAAGAAAATAAACTATAGGTACGGAAACATGGGGCAGACTGAAAGTAACCAGAAGGGATGGGGAAGGAGGAAAGTGGTGGAAAGGAGAAGGAAGTAAACAAAGAACATGTATAAATGACTCATGGACATGGACAACAGAGTGGGAATTGACTGTGGGAGAGGGGGCGGGGTGGGATGGGTGGGGATGACAAAGGGGGAAAAACAGACAATTGTAATAGAGTAAACATGATTTAAAAATAAAAAATTATAAAAAAAGAATTTCCAATACTATGTTGAAAAGAAGTGGTGAGAGTAGGCATCCTTACCTTGCATTGGATCTTGGCTAGCTTTTAATTTTTCCTCATTGAGTATGATGTTAACTGTTGGCTTTTCATATATGGCTTTTATTGTGTTGAGGTACATTCCTTCTAGACCTATTTTATTTAAACTTTTAACCATGAATGGATGTTGAAATTTATTAAATTCTTTTTCTACACCTATTTAGATGGTCATGTGGGTGTTTTCTTTCATTTACTTAATGTGGTGTATTACATTTATTGATTCGTATATGTTTAAATATTCATTCATCCCAGGGGTAAATACTACTTGATCATGGTGTATGATCCTATTAATATGATGTTGAATTCAGTTTATTAGTATTTTATTGAGAATTTTTTTTGGTAAATAATTTTTAAAATTTTTAATTACAGTTGATATACAATATTAGTTTCAGGTGTGCAACCCAGTTATTAGACATATAACTTGCAAAGTAATCACCCCCATAAATCTAGTATCTGCCTGACACCATACATAGTTGACTATATTCCCTATGCTCTACTTTACATCCCTGTAACTATTCTGTAACTACTAATTTGTACTTCTTTTTTTAAATTTTTTTAAATTAATTAATTTATTTTTTCAAACACATTTGTCTCTGCCTACCCCCAACTGCTTTCCCTTGCCCCCTCTCTCCTTCCCTCCCTCCCTCAACTCTTCCCCAAAAATTTTAACATCAGTATTTATCAGGGATATCGGCCTATAGTTTTCTTTACTTAGATTGTTTTTGTCTGTTTTTAGTATCACAGTAGTGCTGGCTTCATAAAATGAGCTTGGAAGTGTTTCCTACTCTTTTAATTTTGGGGAATAGTTTAAGGAGGATTGGTATTAATATTTTTTGAGTGCTTGGCAGAATTCACCCGTGAAGCCATCTGGTGGTGAGCTTTTCTTTGTTGGGAGACTTTTTTAAAAAAATAAAAAAAAACAAATTTTACTCTTTCACTACTCTTTACATTTCTTTTTAAAAATACATTACATTACTTTCAAGTGTACAAAATAGTGGTTACACATTTACATACATTATGGAGTGATAACTCCATTAAGTTTAGCACCCATCTGATACCATACATGGTTATTACAATATTATTGACTATATTCCCTATGTTGTATGTTACATCTCCATTACTATTTTCATTACTTGCAATTGTAGTTCTTAGTGCCGATCACCTTTTCACCCATTCCCCCAATCCTCTGGTATCTGGTGACTACCAACTTGTTCTCTCTATCTATGAGTTTGTTTCTGTTTTGTTTGCATGTTTATTTTGTTTTTTAGATTCCACACATAAGTGTAATTATATGGTATTTGTCTTTCTCTGTCTGACTTAGTGTAATACCCTCTAGGTCTATCTATGTTGTTGCAAATGACAAGATTTAATTCTTTTATGGCTGAGTAATATACCATTGTATTTTGGCTATTGTAAATAATGCAGTGAACATAGGGGTGCATGTATCTTTTTGAATTAGTGTTTTGGATTTGTTCAGATAAATGCCTAATGTGGCATTGATGGATCATCTGGTAGTTCTTTTTTTAATTAATTTGGAGGAACCTCCACACTGTTTTTCATACACGCTGCACCAATTTACAGTCTCGCCAATGGGGCATGAGGGTTCCCTTTTCTGTTGGGAGATTTTTGATTACTGATTCAATCTCTTTATTTGCTCTTGATCTGTTCAGGCTTTTCATTTCTTCTTGATTCACTTTTGATAGTTTGTATGTTTCTGGTAATTTACACAATGGCATTATTTACAGAAACAGAAAAAAACTATCTTCAAATTATATAAAATTACAAGACCCCAAACACCCAAAGCCATCTTGAGCAAGAAGAACAAAGCTGAAGGTATCCCACTGCTTGATTTCAAAATATATTAAGGCAGCTGGACTGAGATGGTGGCTGCTGGGGGCCTTTGTCATCAGGCCAGTGAGGTAGACTTTCCTTCCTTTGACCTCTCTTCCTGAAGTGTCCATCCTTCTTACCAAGACATGTACAAGAATGTTCACAGGAACATTCATCAACAGTAGAGTGAGATTCGAAGATGGCAGAAGAGTGAATGGGAGTCACATGGACCTCCTCCCAAGACCAAACTGGAATTGTGACTAAATAGTGGAGAAATCACCTGTAAAACAATGGAACAATAGAGGGAGAGGAGCCTTGGAGCAGCTGAGAGAGGTGGAATCAACTCTCACCCATCCGAATGGGTGAGAAGTGAGGTGGAGGCTCAAGAAGATGGGCTGGGCGCCCATGGGCACCACCACCAGTGGGACATTGAAACAGCCAGTGGGATCCCCCTGAGAAGAACAGGGTCTGAAGCATAAACAGAGACCACTAGACTACAGCAGCTGAAACCAGGAAAACACACAGACAAAAAGCAACCCTGAAAAGCTTAGGGGCACTCTCTGCCAGAGACAGGTGGCTGGAGATACAAAGAGACATTTAAAGGGCCAATGCAAAAATTTGCAGTGGCAGCCGCCCTCCTTGATCTCTGGGTAGAGGTGGCGACAGAGCGGCGGGGTACCTGGGAAAAGATTAGTGAAGAAAACTTTGTGAAGAGAACTGAGATGGTGGCTGGCGGAGCCCTGGTGATAACTCACCTCCCACTCTGCAACTACCATCTCGTTCAGGCATAAGGGAATCAATTAACTTGCCTTTTGTGTACTCCGCACACAGCTTGTGTGCATGTGAGCTGGGGGCTAAGTGCAGACAAGCTGGAAGAAATAGAGGATCCCTGGCCAAAGGGGTCACACAGCTGCATAGAGAGCCTAGAGGAGAGACTAGAGATGGAGGTGTTGGGGAAAGAACGGGAGGAGGAACAGGAGAGTCCTGACTCCCTCCCCATTCCATAGTCTCCATTTTGCACAGGCAGCATGCGCCCCCAAAGAGGCAGAAGCAGGGACCGCATGAGCCAGATGGCCTGCAAATACAACGTGGTCAACAGAAATAGGGGATCCCTGGCGGAAGGGGTCACAGAACTGCCCAGAGACCCCTGAGGAGAGACTGGAAACGAAGGCATAGGGGAAAGAAGGAGAGGAGGAACGGGGAAACCCAACTCCTCTTTTCTGTAGTCTCCACTGGGCGTGGGCAGGCCATGCCCGGAAAGAACCAAAAGTTGAAAAGCACACAATAGACATCCCAAAACCACTCAGTGCAGGCGAGCACACACATGCGCCGAGTGGCCAGCAAGGGTTGGCGAGCACGTGTGTGGGCCCGCAGCCATGCGGGCTGGCGAGAGCTCCCGCAGGTTGGCGCCCACGAGGCCTGCGAGGGAGTGCACAAATCAGCGAGGGTAGGCGTAAAACCAATGGCCGCGGGGACCCCCAAGTGCAGAGCGGTCTGCAGAAATAGTGGATCCCTGGCTGAAAAGGTCACAGAACTGCCCAGAGACCTTGGAGGAAAGACTGGAAACAGAATTAACCAGAGAGTCCTGGAGCTGACTTCCTCCCATTTCCATAGTCTCCATTTTGCACGGGCAGGTGACACACCCAAAGAGTCAAAAGCAGGGAAAGCACACAATAGAAGACCCTAACCTGACCAGTGCTGTGGTGCCCGCTGGGTACGGGTCCCAGACGAGCGTGCGAGGTCGGGCGAATAAGCACCTCTGGGCAGGAGCAAGTGTGTACGAGCCCACACTGCCGGGGGATCCTGCCAGGCAGGGGAGCACGCTCAAGGAGCCAGCGTGAGAGTGCAGAGTGATCCACAGAAATAGTGGATCCTTGACCTAAAGGATGACAGAGCTGCCCAAAGCAGGAGTCAGACACAGACAATAGACTCCTGGAAAGCTTTTAAAAAAGACCCAAGGTCATATAGGGTCAATATAGACATCATTGGGGCAGTCCCAGAAAGAAAATAAAAGGGAAAGTAAATAAATAAATAAATAAATAAATACATAAATACATAAACAAATAAATACATAAACCCGCATAATACCATAGAAGTTTAATCCACAAGTCAGGAAATTTAGATGGATTATTGAAGCAGAAGCAAAAATAAATATATAAATTAATTAATTACTTAATAGACTCTCACAAAAATGGGAAGAGAAATAAGGGGGCCAAATGAGTGGAAAACGGGAATCCCCACAGAGAGAGCTAAATCAAATAGGGGCAAGGGAACTATCAGATATTGAATTCAAAACAATGGTTCTAAAGACGCTCAATGAGCTCAGCCAGCTCAAAGATAACTATGAGAAACTGTAGAGAACTATCAGGATCTTACAGCAAAATATATATCAACCTGGAAAACGACATAGAAACTATCAAAAAAACACAAGAGGATATAAAGAATACCATTACTGAATTGAAGAACACAGTAGAAGGAATCCAAAGCAGGCTGGATGAAGCCGAGGACTGAATCAGTAAAGTGGAGGATAATGTAGAAAAAACTCCCAGAAAGAACAAGAAATGGAAAAAAGACTGAAAAAGAATGAAGAGGCATTGAGGTAAATGCAGGACAACCTGAAACACAATAATATCTGTATAATAGGGATGCCAGAAGGAGAAGATCAGAAGAAAGAGATAGAGGACCTCTTTGAAAAAGTAATGATGGAAAATTTCCCCAATTTGAGGAGAGAAAAGGTCTCATGGATCCAGGAGGCACAGGGGGCCTCAATCAAGAGGAACCCAAGGAGGCCCACTCCAAGATACATCATCATTAAAATGGCAACTATCAAAGACAAAGAGAGGATCCTCAAGGCAGCAAGGGCAAAACAGGGAGTAACATACAAAGGAGTCCCGATATGGCTAGGAGCTGACTTCTCAACAGAAACACTACAAGCCAGAAGGGAATGGCAACAAGTATTCCAAATAATGAAAAGCAAGGACCTACAACCAAGGCTGCTCTACCCAGCAAGGCGCTCAATTAAAATAGAAGGGGAAATAAGAAGTTTCCCAGAAAATAAGAAAGCTAAAAGAATACATCTCTACCAAACCAGCAGTACAAGATACGCTAAAGGGACTGGTTTAAGAAGATGAAGGAAAAGAGTGAGAAAGAGAAAAACACAGGTACAAAGAGAAAAAATGAAGAGGTTCTATCAGTAATAACTCTCAATGTAAATGGACTAAATGCCCCAATCAAGAGACACAGGGTAGCCGAATGGATAAGAAAACATGACTCACACATATGCTACCTACAAGAGACACACTTTATAACAAAAGCCATACACAGATTGAAAGTAAAGGAGTGGAAAAAAATATTCCAAGCAAATGGACAAGAGAAGAAAGCAGGGGTTTCCCTACTTATATCAGACAAAATAGATTTCAAAACAAAGGCCATAAAAAGAGACCCAGAGGGGCACTTTTTAAAACTTAAAGGAAGAATCTGCCATGAAGACATAAACATTGTAAACTTCTATGCCCCCAACATAGGAACACCCAAATATATAAGGAAAATCTTGGATGACTTCAAAAAAGATGTAGACAGAAACACACTGATAGTAGGGGATTTCAATAAACCCACTGTGAAAAATGGACAGATCTTCAAAACAGAACATCAATATAGATATTGTGGAGCTGAATGGTGCCCTGAATCAAATAGACTTAATTGACATATATAGAACCTGACATCCCAAAGAAGAAAGATACACATTCTTTTCAAATGCTCATGGCAGTTTTTCAAAGATAGGCCACATGATAGGACACAAAGCAACCCTCAGCAAACTCAGGAAAATTAAAATAATACCAAACATTTTCTCAGACCACAAGGCCTTGAAACTGGAAATCAGCCTCAAAGAGAAACTTCAAAAACGTGCAAACTCATGGAGACTGAACACTACACTATTAAACAATGAATGGGTCAGTAATGGGATAAGAGAAGAAATCAAAAAATTTCTGGAAACAAATGAAAATGAACAGACAACAATCCGAAACCTATGGGACACAGCAAAGGCGGTCCTGAGAGGGAAGTTCATACCAATACAGGCTTACCTAAAAAAGAGAGAAACATTTCAAATAAAAGACCTAACACTACAACTTCAAGAACTGGAGAAAAAAACAACAAATAAATCCCAGAGCAGGTAGAAGGAAGGAAATAGTCAAGATTAGAGCAGAATTGAATGACATAGAGACAAAAAGAACAATTCAAAGAATGAAACAATCCAGAAGCTGGTTCTTTGAAAAGATACATAAAATTCACAAGCCTTTAAGCAGACTGATCAAGAAAAAAGGGGAGAGGATCCAAATTAATAATATCAGAAACGAAAGAGGAGAAATAACAACTGATACCACAGAAATACAAAGGATATTAAGAAGCTATTATGAACAACTATATGTCAAGAAATTTGAAAACCTGGATGAAATGGACAAATTTTTAGAACAGTATATAATCTTCCAACACTGAAGGAGGAAGAAACAGAAAGCTTGAACAGACCGATAACAGCTGGGGAAATTGAAGCAGTCATCAAGAAACTCCCAGTACACAAAAGCCCAGGGCCAGACGGTTTCACAGGAGAATTTTCGAAAACATTTAAGGAAGAGCTAAACTCTGTCCTTCCCCGACTATTCCAAAAAATCCAAGAGGAGGGAAGACTCCCAGACTCCTTCTATGAGGCCAGCATCACCCTGATCCCAAAACCAGAAAAAGACCCTACAAAGAATAAATCTACAAGCCAATTTCTCTGATGAACATAGATGCTAAAATCCTCAAAAAAATATTTGCAAGCCGCATCCAGCAATATATTAAAAAGATTTTCCACAACGATCAAGTAGGACTCATCCCAGGGATGAAGGGATGGTTCAATATATGCAAGTCAATAAACGTAATACTTCACATAAATTAAAGAAAAGACAAAAAGCACATGATCATCTCGACAGACACAGAAAAAGCATTCAATAAGGTACAGCACCCATTTATGATGAAAGCACTCAGCAAAATGGGAATAAATGGGGCATTCCTCCACGTAATAAAGGCCATATATGAAAAACCTATAACCAACATCATACTCAAGGGGCAAAAACTGAAAGCTTTCCCACTAAGATTGGGAACACAAGGATGTCCACTTTCACCACTTCTTTTCAACATCATATTGGAAGTCCTAGCCACAGCAGTCAGACAAGAAGAAAAAAAGGATCCAAATAGGGAAGGAGGAAGTAAAACTATCATTTTTTTAAGATGATATGATAGTGTACATAGAAAACCCTGTAGACTCCACCAATAAACTCCTCAACCTAATAAGTGAATTTGGCAAAACAGCAAGATACAAAGTCAATATTCAAAAAACAAAGGCATTTTTGTACACCAGCAATGCAAAAGAAGAAGAAATCAGGAAAAAAAATACCATCAATATAGCAACAAGAAAAATAAAGTACCTAGGATTAAATTTAACCAAAGAGGTAAAAGACCTGCATGCAGAAAACTACAACATTGCAGAAAGTAATTAAGGAAGATACAAGTAAATGGAAACATATACTGTGCTCATGGATTGGAAGAATTAATATCATCAAAATGTCCATACTACACAAAGTAATTTATAGATTCAATGCAATCCCTATTAAGATACCAGTGACGTATTTCACAGAAATAGAACAGACATTTCAAATATTTATATGGAACCGTGAATGACCCTGAATAGCCTCAGCAATTTTGTGAAAGAAAAAACAACATAGGAGGGATCACAATACCGGACATCAAACTCTACTACAAAGCCACTATACTCAAAATGACCTGGTACTGGCATAAGAACAGACCCATAGACCAGTGGAACAGAATAGAAAGCCCAGAAATAAGCCCAGGTCTCTATGGGCATCTAATATTTGACAAAGGGGACAGAAGCATAAAGTGGAGGAAAAATAGCCTCTTCAACAAATGGTGTTGGGAGAGCTGGATGGCTACATGCAAAAAACTGAAATTGGATCATCAGCTGACACCATAGACAAAAATGAACTCAATATGGATGAAAGACTCAAATATAAGTCGCAACACCATTAAAGACCTAGAGGAGAATATTGGCAAGAAACTCTCAGATATCTCACACAGCAATTTTTTCACCGAAAAGTCTCCTAAAGCAAGGGACATAAAGGAAAGAATAAACAAGTGGGACATCATCAAAATTAGATGCAAAGCTTCTGCACGGCTAAAGAAAACATCAGCAAAATGAAAAGGGAGCCAACTGTATGGGAAAATATATTTGCTAATGATACATCAGATAGAGGTTTGATCTCCACAATATATAAAGAACTGACTCAACTCCACTCCAAGAATACAAATGATCCAATCAAAAAATGGGCAAAGGACCTGGGCAGAAGCTTTTTCAAGGAAGAGATACAGAAGCCCAGAGACATGTGTAAGGATGCTCAGCATCACTAGCCATCAGAGAAATGTAGATCAAAACCACCATGAGATACCACCTCACGCAGGTCAGAATGGCCCTCATAAAGAGATCCACAAACAATAGGTGCTGGTGAGGCTGTGGAGAAAAGGGAACACTAGTACACTGTCTGTGGGAATGTGGACTGGTGCAGCCATTGGAATGCAGCGTGGGATTTCCTCAAAAAGCTGAAAATGGAACCGCCTTTTGATCCAGTGATTCCCCTGCCGGGAATATACCCTAAGAATACCAAAACGCCAATTCGAAAGAACCTATGCACCCCAATGGTCATAATAGCACAATATCCATATGGTATGCATTAGCCAAGTGCTGGAAGCAGCCTAAATGCCCTTCAGTAGATGACTGGATCAAAAAACTATGTTGTATTTTCACAATGGAATACTACGCAGCAGAAAGAAAAAAAGAACTACTAAACTTCACGACAGCATGGATGGAACTAGAGAGCATTATGGTAAGGGAAATAAATCAGGAGGCTAAAGACAAATACCATATGATCTCACTTATAAGCAGAAACTAACCAACCATGCAAAGATGCAAGGAAATAAGAGCAGCAACACTGAAAAAAAAAAAAAAGAAACCAACAGAGACAAGAAGGAAGGAGGGAGGGGTGGGCGGGGGAAAGGAAAGGGAAGGGGAACGTTAAGGAATATATAGCAAGGACTCATGGATAAAACCAAAGGGGAAGGATTGAGGTAGGGAGCAGGGTAGGGAGCAAGGGAAAGTGGTGAGTGGAAAGCAGAGACAAATGTATTTGAAAAAATAAATAAATAAAAGAAAAATATATCACAAAGCTATAGAAAATAAAATAATATAACACTAGTATGAAAACTAGTTTATATACTCTTGGAAGAAAATAGAGAAGGCAGAAATAAATTAATACATATACAGTCAACTAATCTTCAACAAGGGCGCCAAGAATACATGCTGAGGAAAGGATAGTCTCATTAATAAATAGTACTGGGAACTGGATGACCCTATGTAGAAGAATGAAATCGAGCACTAATCTAATACAAAATTAAAAAATCAACTCAAAATGGATTAAAGACTTAAACGTAAGACCTGAAACTAGAAGAAGACACAGAAAAATCTTTTTGACATAGTTTTGGACAATGATTTTTGGATGTGACAAAAATAACACATGGAACTAAAATAAAAATAGACAATTAAGATTGTGTTAAACATAAAAGCTTCCACAAATCAAAGGAAACAATTAACAGAGTGGAAAGGCAACTTATGGAATGGAAGAAAATATTTGCCAATCATATATTTGATTAGGAGTTTATATCTAAAATTTAGAAGGAATTTATACAACTTTAAAAAAACTGATTAAAAATGGGCAAATGACCTAAAAAAATTCTTCTCAAATGAGAGCATATAAGTTGCCAAAAATTATATGAAAAGGTGCTCAACATAACTAATCCTCAAGGAAATGTAAATCAAAACCATAATGGAATATTACCTTACACCTTTGAGAATGGCTCTTATCAGAAATTCAAAAGTAAACAAGTGCTAGCAAGGATATTGAGAAAAGAAAATCCTTGTATACTTTTGGTGGTAATATAAATTGGTGCAGTCGTTGTGGAAACCAGTCTGGAGGCTGCTCAAAAAGGTAAAAATAGAATATTACCAACTATATTCCCTATGCTGTACTTTCTATCCCTGTGACTTCTTTTATAACACAATTTGTACTTCTTAACCCTTAATCCCATATGATTCATCAATCCAGCTTCTGGGTATGTATCTGAAGGAAATGAAATCAGGATCTTGAAGATATGTCTGCACTTCCATGTTTACTTCAGCATTATTTACAATTGCTAAGGTATGAAAATAACCTAAATGTCTGTTGATGGATGTATAGAGAAAATACGGTATATAAATGAAATGTCATCCAGCCATGACAAAGAAGGAAATCCTGTGGTTTGAGAAAACATGGATGAAGCTGGGGGATATATGGTATGCAAAATAACCAGATACAGATGACAAATACTGCATAATCTTACATGTGGAATCTGAAAACAGGCAAACTCAAACAAATAGTACAACAGTAGTTACCAAGGTCTGAGGGGAGGGGGAAATGGGTGATGTTGGTTAAGGGGCACAAAGTTCTGTTATATAAGATGAATAAATGCTGGAGAACCAGTATATAAGGGGGGACCAAAAAAAAAAAAACAACCCAGAATTATCTTCTAGAGGGCAGGTCCCATACAGTACAGGCTTCCCCCACTAAATGAGTGTTCTAGGAACTTATCTGTATCAGTGTACTAGCTGGAATTGTTGTGAGAGGCTATGTTCAGCTTCAATGAATTCTTTTTTGAAGACTCTTGCATTTTCCCATTTCATGACGGATGATTTATGAGTGTACCTGCCCACACCACTTTTAGTGTTCAGCAGTTTTAACAAAAAATGACATTATCCTGGTGCTCCACCCACTATATTCACCTGATCTCACCCTGAGGGGCTGTTTTTTGTTTCCCCAGGTGAAAAAAGTCCTCCAAAGGAAGCATTTTGCCGATGTGGAAGATGTGAAACAAAAAATGACAGGAGCTCTAAAAGGCATCAAAATCCATGAGTTCAAAAGCTGTTTTGAGCAGTGGAAAAACCACCTCAATAGGTGTATTGCATCAAATGGAGAGTACTTTGAAGATGACTGAAGTTTAAACGTGTAAGAGCAAATACACAATATTTTATAAATTCAGTTTTTTTGGGTCCCCCCTCATACAACAATGTGACCGTACTTGACAATATAATATTTTATGTTTGAAATTTGCTAAGAGGGTAGATCTTGGATGTTCTCACCACAAAAAAGGGGGAAAAAGGAAAATGGTAACTGTGAAAGGTGTTTTTAGTGAATATTTCACAGTGTTTACATGTATTGGGTCATCAGGTTGCATAACTTAAATATATATAACATTTTATTGTCAGTTATACCAACATAAAGCTGAAAAAGTACTGAAAATTATTTCTCAAATACAGGTGTTGTTTTTATAGAGGTGAAATCCACATAACAAAATTAACCATTTTAAAATGTGTACAATTTAGTGGCATTTAGTACAGACACAATGTTGTGTAATTCTGTGTGTGTGCATGTGTGTTTGTATGTGTGTGTATAAAGATATTTATATATTAGTCATAGATATAAATGTAGACAAAGTATTTCTAAACATACATATGTATATTTGGGTGGATAATCTGTTTAAAGAGAGGTACAGTACTGGCAAGAACCATCAGAGGTATAGGTTTTCTGGAGACAGTATGTGAAATCTTATTAGCAATCTGTGTTTTTTGTCCTTGTTCCTAAACTTGAATTATCATCTTGCTTGAGGTTACATAGGTTTTTTACCTCTAATTCCAAGAATAAATAGTTAAGAAGCTAGTCTCTGCAGTCACATTAGCTAAGACTTAATCCCTACTCATCACTCACTAGTCCTATAACCTCAGGCGGTTGCTTTATCTCTTTGAGACTGTTTCATTACGTGTAAAAGTAAGATACAATAGTATTTACCTTATAGATAGCTATAAGGATTAAATGATCTGGTAAGAGTTACCTTGCACAGAGTAAAGTGTTCAATAAACTTGATGTAGTATCACTGTGATCAGCATTATTATAATATTCAGCACCAGCATCTGAAATAACATGTGATTTCTTTTTTTTGCCTCCATTGTTTTTAGATGGCATACAAGGCCTGTTGACCAGTGAGGTAGAGCAGGAAAGAATGTCTATATGGACTGGGGTCATTTATTTCTTTGGTTATTCAAAAAGAAGTGCTGCTGCAGCAGGAAATATTTCTAAAATTAATTTAATTAGGTATCTGGAGTGTGTCAGTCTTTTGAACAACTGAGCTACTCCTGAATTTGAGGAAAGAAAGTAAATTGTTCCTGTGAAAGTTTCTATTAGTGTTTTACTGTAGAATACTCACTGACCTTTCTACCATAGCTGCCAAGCCTTTTAGATGATGTCACTGGAACTTCATAGGCGGTTGAAACTAGACTCCATTAAGTGAGCTATGCTGCAAGCTCCTTGGAGACCATCTGAGAAAGCCTCCGTTCATTATTTCTGCACAGCATGATGTCATTAGGGAAAACCATATCTGTGTGACTTAAGTGCTTCCAGGGCTTTGAAAGAAAGTGTCAAGTGAGATGACAAGTCTTTCTGTATGGCGCTTCCTATTATTCTCCATAAGAATTTTTATATTTGGCCAGATACTATGCTTTGTAGTTTCTAGTCATGCTAGAACTTTTCTGACAACTTAACCCATCTGTAGGTTTTAATGGTTTTTGGTTTACAAGGCCATTTGTTCCTTTCTTTTTTTTCTTGTATTCAAATACAATTTTTAAAAGGGTAAGAGGAATTTTATTGTAGTTTGTTTAAATGGCCCCAGAGAAATAAATGTATAATTGAACACAGTTCAACTCTTGGTACTGTTTCAACTACCAACTTGAACTATTATGGGAAATTTGCAATAGGCCACTTTCATATGTGCATGTGGCTATAATCAGGTAAGGGAACATAGATATTTTATTTATGAAAAATACCTGGGGTGCACATTTTGTAAACAAAGACCCCTTTCAAAATGCAATATAATAGATGAGACTGAGGCTTAGAAACAGAATGGAACCGACAAGGTTCTTTTTTTTAATATATTTTTTATTTAATTTATTTTCTTTATTTTTTCAAATACATTTGTCTCTGCCTTCCCCCCACCACCTTCCCCTGCCCCCTCCCCCCTCCCTCCCTCAATCCTTCCCCTTTGGTTTTGTCCATGAGACCTTGCTACACGTTCCCCGACCCTCCCATTCCCTTCCTTTTCTTGTAATGTGAAGAGCACTGGAGGGAGTTGAGGGATCTGATTTTCTTCTGGATCCCTCTCTAACTCGCTATGGCTTTGCCAAGGCACTCTACCTTTCTGGGCCTAACTTCATTAATTTTTACTAAGATAGGATTGGACCAGAAGAACTCTAAGATCCCTCATGTTATAAATGTCTGTGCTCCAATAATTCCATATAGAAAAAAAATTGAAGAAACAATTTTGTAATATTTAAGCGACTAGTAAAGAATGAGAGCTGAAGAGGAACTAAATTGCCTGTGTTTGTGATTTTTTTAAAAATTAGCCTAGAATGGCTATTTGTATTGCCAAATATCAATAAATACATGGTCCTGAGCCTTGAGCTCAGGTCACATCTTATTCTTTACCTACATATCCTCTCATCTAATGAAAAAAAAAACCCAACTTTTTAAACTATGTTCTATAACTTTTAATTTTTAAAAATGCCACAGTCCTGCCTGGTGTGGCTCAGTGGCCTGCAAAACAAAGGGTCACTAGTTGAAGAATCAAGAGCGCAGAGGAGTGAGTGGAAGTCACACTGACCTCCTCCCAGGACCAACCTGGAATTACAACTAAATTGGGGAGAAATCACCTGGAGCAAACAACTGAACAATAGTGAGAGAGGAGCCTTGTAACCTCGGAGACAGAAGAATCGGCTTTAGTGCAATCTAACTGGTAAGGAGTGTGATAGAGACATGAGAAGGAAGGTAGGGTGCCCATGGGTAACCAGAAAGATATTGAAATGGCCAGTTGGATTCCCCTGAGAAGAGCGGGGTCTAAACCAAAAGCGGGGATCTCCAGCCTATACCACCAAAGCCCCAAAAGTACACAGATAACAACCAGCTGCATAAAAGCGGCAGGGTGGTTCTCTGCCAGAGACAGGTTGCTGGAGACACAAAGAACTGTTTAAAGGGCCAACACATAAATTTTTATTTGCAGCCACTTACCCTGGTCTCCAGCAAAGGTGGGGGCAGAGTGGGCTAGAGACACTTGAGGAGAGACTGGGGAAGGAGGCTTTGGGGAGAGAACAGAGAGTAGCTGGTGGGATCTTGGTGCTGACTCATCCCCAATGTGGAAGCAGCCATCTTGCTCAGGCAGAGACCATGCCCTATGAGCATCACCAGCATCAAAGGACACAATAGCCCCACCCCCAGGTGGGATTCCACCCTGTCCTCTGCTTTCTAAGCTGCCTGCTGAGTGCAGAGTGGCAGCCATAGACAGTAGATTCCTGGATAAAGGGGGCACAGAGATGCCTGGGGACACTTGGGGAGAGACTGGGGATGGAGGGTTTGAGGAGAGAAAGGAGACAGAAGCTGGCGGGATCCCAGTGCGGACTCCTCCTCCATATGGCAGCAGCAGGAAAGGACCCAATAACCCTGCCCCCAAGATGGACTCCGACCTGCCCTGAGCTGTCTAAGGTGCCCTGCTGAGTGGAGAGTAAATAGAGTAACAGCTGAAGGAGGCAGCCACAAACAGTAGATTACTGGAAGTCTTGAACAGACTGCCTAAGGTCAGAAAGGGTCAACATCTGACATCATCAGAGGCAGATTCAGAAAGTAAAAACAGTGGTCTCCAACCACAGAAGTTCACACCACAAAGTCAGGAAATCAAAACATATCATCTTAAGAATCAGATGCAAAAGAGGAGTCTCACAGATAATGGGAAGACAAAAAATATGCCCCACTCGAAGGGAAAGGAACAATCCCCAGAACGAGAACTCAGTGAAATAGAGGCAAGTAAACTATCAGATATTGAGTTCCAAACAATGGTTCTAAGGAAGCTCAAGGAGCTCAGTGAGCTCAGAGAGAATTACCAAAAACTACAGGGAAACTATGAGGAACTTACTGCAAACTATATCAGCATGAAAAATGACATAGAAACTATCAATAAGAGACAAAAGGAAATGAAGAATACAATTTCTGAATTAAAGAACACAGTAGAAGGAATCAAAAGCAGGCTCGATGAAGCTGAGGATCGAATGAGCAAGCTGGAGGATAAGGTAGCAGAATGCTCCCAGAAAGAGCAAGAAAATGAACAAAGGCTCAAAAAGAGTGAAGAGGCATTGAGGGAAATGCAGGACAACCTGAAATGTGATAATATGCATATAATAGGGATACCAGAAGGAGAAGAGGATGAGGAAGGGATAGAGAACCTGTTTGAAAAAGTCATGATGGAAAACTTCCCAAACTGGAGGAGAGAAAATGTCACACAAGTCCAGGAAGCACAGAGGATTCCATTCAAGAGGAATCCAATGAGGCCCACTCCAAGACGCATCATCATTAAAATGGCAAATATCAAAGACAAACAGAGAATCCTAAAGCAAGCAAGGGAGAAGGAGGTAGTAACATATAAGGGAGCCCGGATATGGTGAGCAGCTGACTTCTCAACTCAAATACTGCAAGCTAGAAGGGAATGACAAGAAATGTTCCAAGTAACGAAAAGCCTGCAATCAAGACTACTCTATCCAGCAAGGCTCTCAATTAAAATAGAAGGCAAAATAAGGAGTTTCTCAGGCAAAAGAAGGTGAGGGAATACACCTCCACCAAACCAGCACTGCAAAATATGCTAAAGGGACTGCTTTAAGATAAAGAAAAAGATTCTATGAATACCCAGTTCCTTTCAGAGTTGCCGATACTTGATATTACCAATATTTTTAATACTCATTAATCTGATTATGACAATGATATTATTTTAATTATTCCTTTATTATTTGTTGAAACTAAACCTGTTTTAGTATACTTCTTGCCTATTTCTATTATTAAAAAAAGCTTTAAATGACTTTTTAAATTTTTTTTAATTAATTAATTATTTTTTTCAAATACATTTGTCTGTGCCTTCCCCCCCACCACTTTATCCATTTATTGATTAAAGGTTTGTAGAACCTTTATCCCTAAAAAATCAAACAAACTATTAACCATGTTATAGATGTTTTGCAAATACTTTTCTATTATATCCCTTGTCCTTTACCTTTTTTAATATATATATTACTATATAGTTAAATGTTTAATATAGTCATATTGTCAATATTTACTTTATAACTTCTTGGTTTGAATATTTTACTTCAGGTCATGAAAAATATTAGTTCTATTTTCTTCTAAAACTCCTTTGAGTCTATGTATTGATTTTTAACTCACCTGAATATTTCTTGTATAATGTGTGAAATAGGGCTCTCTATTTGTTTTATTTGAAGTAATAGTGGTCCATGCACCTTATTTGTTGAATAAGCCTATTTTCTCCATTGATTTGAAATATCAACTTAATCATATATTGTTAGATATATACATTTGTCTCTAAAATGCTCATTATATTTCATTGATCTACTGGATTAGTTCTGTGCTGATGTCATGTTGGTTTAATTGCTGAGACTTTATAATAGTTTTAAATTTTTAAAAATATTTTATAATTAACTGACATCTAAAAAAAATAAAATCAATCTTCATTTAAGAAAGAAAGAAAGAGAGAGAGAGATGGAACTGCTACCTTTTGCAAAAACATGGATGTAACTGGAGAATATTAAGCTAAGTGAAATAAGCCAGTTGATTAAAGACAAATATCATACGATCTCACCTATAAGTGGACTCTATTCAACAAAATAAACTAACGAGCAAACTAAACCACAGGCACGGAAACATGGAGCAGACTGAATGTGACCAGAGGTTATGGGGAAAGAGGACAATGGTCGAAAGAAGGGGAAGGGTCTAGACAAAGAACATGTATGAATGACCCATGGACATGGACAACAGAGTGGGAATTGACTGTGAGAGCAGGGGGTGGGGGTGGAATGGGTGGAGGGCGGTAAGGGGGTAAAAATTGAGACAACTGTAATAGAATAAACATGACATAAATTAAAAAAATATAATAAAAACAAACAAACAAAACACAAAGTTTCACTAGTTCTATTCCCAGTCTAGAGCATATGCCTGGCTTGCGGGCCAGGTCCCTAGTAGGGCATGTAAGAAGGAACTACACATTGGTGTTTCTCCCCCTCTCTTTCTTCCTCCTTTCTCCTCTCTCTAAAAATAAATAAATAAGGAAATAAATATTTAAAAAAATGCAAAATGCTCAGGGTCAAGCATGAATTATTTTCACCACTTCTATAGCTGAGATGATGAATGTGGGACTCAGAAAAGTTGAATGACTTATTCATGATCATGTGTCTAAATTATTTAGCTGAAACTTCATCACAGGTCTCCTGTCTGAAGGACCAGTTCTTCTACCCCATATTTTGAATTGCAGTAACTATTTTATTGAGCAATGGTTTTGTATCAGTTTTTGTATTGAAAAAGCTTTTATTTGTTAGCTCACTACACTCCTTACTTTCTAGACAAAGTAAAGGTCAAAATCAAACACCTCTTATAAGCTTGAGCGGAGGACAGATGCCCTGTTTATCTGACTTGTTTCTCTTAACTAATATGCCTTTCATTATTGCTATGTTGCATCAGTAAGTATGGGATGGTGAAGGCACTGGAGGTAGGAGTTAAGAAGGCTAGGTTAGCATAAAGTGAGCTACTTTCATCTCCAAATTGCACAGCTTTAACCTTAGCACTGGCCATTCTTTACCCACGAGGTATTCTCTAGAGTCATGCAGTGCAGTTTTAGAAAAGTGTTCTAGTCTAGCTGCCTACAACAGATAACCTTGTCCTTTCCCTTTACTCAATCCTCTGTTCCACCATCCCCTCCTCAGAGGGGCCTTATACAAAATAGCACCCCCATCTTTCTAATTCCATATTCTGCCTTCTTTGTCTTATTAGCACTTGTCACCACTAAAGAGACTAAATATCTGTTTAGTCATTGTCATCTCTGTCCCTCCACTAGACTATAAGCTTCACATGAGCAGGACTTTTGTCTGGTTTGTTCAATAATATATGTGCAGCTCATAGAACAGTGCTAGGCCCATAGTATCTAGGCCCATAGTATCTACTCAGGAAATCTTTGTTAAGGAAATGAAAGGAAGAAAGACAGTGAGGGCAGTGGTGGTTTTATGCCTAAAGAATAAGGATTCAGGTATGAACGTGGACAAAAATGAGTAGAAATTCTGGCCCCTACCAGAAAACCAAAGGGTAATAGAGGTTGTCTAGGTGGAAAAATCAAAATGTATTGAAAAAATTTAGCTCTGATTATATGACCAGTAAAATCATCTAGCTTTATAGTCTCTTTGTTTAAGCACCAGAGAAGGTTATGTTTCTATACAGATTTTCTGTAATTTCTATAAACTTAATATAATTTCAATAGATACATTTCTATAAATAATTTCCTAAGAAAGAAAAAGACCTCCATATTTTTTTATCATACTTCACTTAACCTTTTTAAATGTGTATGTTTAGTTTTGGTTCTTCAGAATAATGTAACCACTGTATACTCTTTTATATGTTAATCTTTTAAGAAATTAAACAGGAACTTTTACATTAACAAAAAAAATCATCTAGCTTTAGGTTTTTAAGTAAATGGATCTTCCTCTTTCAATTTCAACCATTGATCCTGGGATCTTAAAGCTTGACTAGATCTTTAGAGCTCATTCAGCCCACCTCCATCATAAGGAGAGTGAAACTTGGGCAGGGGAAATAACTTGCCTAAGATCAAACATGGCTACCTTACTTGACAAGATCAAATGGAAGCCTGCAAAAGTGAGTGGCCTTGCTCTGGGAAACATTTTCATATGATACAATGAGGGAGTGGATAGTTATTAGTCACCAAAGAGAATTCTAGTAGAATGCCAGTATCTTTTGAGTTGTATGATCGTTTTGCTATAAATGATCCATATTGCAAGACCAGGGATGCACTGCAATACAGTGATTTATAAAAAAATGTATATTTGGTGATTCCGATGACCAAAATGTATTCACACATATATTTGGTCTTCTTTCATAGTTCTTGGCTCACAGATCTTAAAAATTCTTGGAATTTCGTAAGTGGTAAAAATGATAAAGTTATTTTATATTAATGATGTGACTTTTGAAAAGCACCTAAGTATAGATGCTGGTTCCCAGGTAAACCAACACTGTGATTTGATCTCTTCCTCTGACATCTGGGGAGGGGAGAGGAGCTGGAGGTTTAACCTGTCACCAATAGCCAATGATTTAATCAATCACACCTATATATTGAGGCCTCCATAAAAATCCAAAAGGATGGTGTTTGGAGAGCTTCCAGGTTGGTTAACATGTAGAGATTTGAGGAGAATGGTGCCCCTGGAGAGGGCATAGAAGCTCTGCATCCTTTGCATCTCTTCCATTTGGATATATCCTTACAATATCCTTCAATAAACAGGTAAATGTAGGAAAGTGTTTCCCTGAGCTCTGTGAGCCACTCTAGTGAATTAATAAAATATAAGAAGGGGTATTATTAGAACCTCTGCACTACAGCCAGTTGGTGAAAACCATAGGTGATAACCTGGCCTTGTAACTAGCATCTGAAGTGTATGTGGGGGTGGGGTAGTCTTGTGGGACTGAGCCATTAACCTGTGGGATCTGACTCTCTCCAGGTAGATAGTGTCGGAATTGAGTGAAATTGTAGAATTCTTGGCTGGTATCACAGAGAATTGCTTAGTGTAGGGGTAAAAACCTTCCCACACTTGATGATCAGAAGTGTTTTGTGTGAATAGCAAAGACTCAAGTAGAAAACTGAGTTTTTCTAATACAGCAACTTATAAAAAGTAACCAAACTGTCACACAAATATTTTCAAGAATAAAATTTCAGTAAAACTTTAGGAAATTTCTGGCTACATGGAAACACCTGGGAGTCTTAAAAATTACTCATTCCTGGATCCCGCTTCTAGAGATACAACTTTAATTGTCATTCTAACATGCAGACTGGGTTAAGAATCATGAGCTTGGAGGTCAGGAATATGAATTTGGGAAGGATGCAAGTGGGGTTCAAATGACATCTCTCTCACCTATTAGCTGCTATAATTTTGGGTAAGTTCATCTTTCTGAGCCTCAGTTTCCCCATTTGTAAAATGAGGGTGATTGATCTGATGGGAGTTTTATAGGGATTAAATGAGATAAGGTACATAAATCATATAGCATGTTACCTAAACCACATAAGCACTTGATAAATGATAGCTGCTATTACCATTATTAAGATTACTATAATGCCAAATAATAGTCATTTATTATTATGCTGAATAATGATTTTCCCCTCTATATTTAAAAAATGATGACTTTAAGAGCATATAAAGTTAAATGGTAGGAATTGAAGCTATGGGACTGTCTGGATGCAGATGTGTGTATGGTGACGTGTATAAAATGGCTGAAGACTGACTGCAAAGTGAGATATATAAAACAGACCTGCCAGGCTCATTTAGTGGGAACCTGGTGCCTCATTTGTAAAGTGGCAGCTGAGAAGACTCTGGTGCTCTCTATTGCCCAACAAAACCTCAAGAAAGGAGTCATGACTGAGAACAATGGTCACATTAATTTGAAAGTGGCGGGGAAGGATGGTTCTGTGGTGCAGTTTAAGATTGAGGCATATACTACTTAGAAAAGTAATGAAAGCCTATTGTGAACAACAGGGTTGGTCAAAGAGGCAGATCAGATTCCAATTTGATGGACAGCCAATCAATGAAACAGACACACCTGCACAGTTGGAAATGGAGGATAAAGATACAATTGATGTGTTCCAGCTGCAGACAGGAGGTGTTTACTAAAAAGGGAACCTGCTACTTTACTCCAGGACTCTTCCTCCAGACCAAGAATACATTCTCAATTAGAAAACTACAATTTTGCTCCACCACTTCCTGACTACAACAGTATAGTTTCCATTATTCTTTCTTTTTTAAAGTATATATATTTTTCGATTATGCTATTATAGTTGTCCCATTTTGTCTCCCCATTACTCCCCTTCACCCTGCACCACCCCACCCTCCAGCATTCCCCACTTTCCCCCTTAGTTCATGTCCTTGGGTTGTATATATAAGTTCTTTGGTTTCTCCATTTTCTATGGTATTCTTAACCTCCCTCTGTCTATTTCGTGTCTACCAATTACACTTCTTACCCACTGTACCTTTTTCCCCATTCTCTATTCTCACCTTCCCCACTGATAACCATCCATACAATCTCTATTTCTATGATTCTGTTCTTATTCTAGTTGTTTGCTTAGTTTTTGTTTTTGTTTTTTAGGTTCAGTTGTTGACAGTTGTGAGTTTGTTGTCATTTTACTGTTCACAGTTTTTGATCTTCTTTTTCTTAGAAAAGTCCCTTTAACATTTCATAAAATAAGGGCTTGGTGATGATGAACTCCTTTAACTTGATCTTATCTGGGAAGCACTTTATCTGCCCTTCCATTCTAAATGATTGCTTTGCTGGGTTGAGTAATCTTGGATGTAGGCCCTTGCCTTTCATGACCTCAAATACTTCTTTCCAGTCCCTTCTTGCCTGAAAGGTTTCTTTTGAGAAATAAGCTGATAGCCTTTTGGGAACTCCTTTGTAGGTAACTCTTTCCTTTCTTCTTTCTGCTTTCAAGATTTTCTCTTTATCTTTAATCTTGGGTAACTTAATTATGATGTGTCTTGATGTGTTTCTTCTTGGATCTAACTTTTTTGGGATTCTGTGAGCTTCCTGAATTTGCATGTCTAGTTCCTTCACCAGACTGG
Source organism: Pteronotus mesoamericanus (assembly GCF_021234165.1). Classification (NCBI taxonomy): domain Eukaryota; kingdom Metazoa; phylum Chordata; class Mammalia; order Chiroptera; family Mormoopidae; genus Pteronotus; species Pteronotus mesoamericanus. The sequence continues at coordinate 2,163,624 of NW_026555203.1, forward strand.
GGAAGTTTTCCTTCATTTTTTGTTCAAATAATTTTTCGATTTCTTGCTCTTCATCTTCTCCTTCTGGCACCCCTATGATTTGGATGTTGGAAAGTTTCCTCTATTCTTTCATTTTCCTCTTCCTCCATTCCTTTATTGTACATAAAGTAACTCATGTATGTGCACAAATATTCACATTTTTTAAAATAAATGTCCAATGGTATGTTTTGATTAACATACCCCCTTTCTCCATTAGTGATGTACTCATTCAGCTCTTATTTTTATATTCCCATAAGTTAGTTTGCTCTCACTGTTTAACAAAAAGGAACAACATAAAAATCTTTTCATACCTTGGTTGTAGAATTTAATGTTTTCCATTTATCATTGTAAAACCAAGGACAATTTTATAACTTTTTTTGTATGTAGCTGTTACATACATGTAAGGCAGTCTGCCCTTAAGTAGAAATAAATTATTCTAAAAGAAATAAATCTTAAACAGTTGTCCCTTCAAGCCAAGCATCCTGCTGTTTAAATAAACTTCTTGTTTAAAAAAATAAAATAAAACATCCCTGCCATATAGTAAATGTTACAGAAATCAGAACTCTGAATTCTGTGGGAAGCAAATTCATATATTGCTTCTTGTGTTGCATTCTCCATCAGTTGGAAGTAGGACAGTGATCAATGTTAAGGTTGTCTCTGGGCAGAGTTGGGGCAGCTCCACAGCCAGGAACAGACTGCAGAGAAACACCAGGGTCCTGCCAGCCTGGGGCATGGAGTAAAGGAGCAGTTTCATCATTGCAAGGTGGGTAGGTTAAAGTCAGAGAGAATTTGAGGAGGGTCATTGACAAATTCCTCTCTTTTCTCCTTTCTCTCTTGTGGATGTTCTTGGAATATGAAAAAGAAAACAACAGAAAATTTCTGCATGATAAAAAGTCATTTGACCATCAACAACTCAAATATTTTACCCATAGGAAACCTGTTTTGCTTTTGGAGCAAGAAGGCATTTAGGTAACTGACCTCATTTTTTTATTATTGTAGCTTCAGACGCAAGAGCTCTGTGAAATATAGGAAAAAAAATTTAAAATGTGCAATGACTCACACTTTAAAATGTACATTTCAACTGGAGGTAATAATCTTAAATGTGAAAAGAAAGCAATACCATAGTTACTTGTGTTGGGTAAAGAAAACATTCACCAAGATATCAAAAAGTTGGAGCTGGCTAATGAAGAGTGAGAAGCAACCCAGGAGGTCTGTAGATATCTTTGTTTAGGGCACTCTTCAAAAACAGATCCTTTATATGCATCAGATATTTTGAAAATAAATTTCAATTGATTTGTGTTTTTAGGAAACACTGGAGCAGAATCAAATTCTCAAGAACAGAGTGTATTGTCCTAGTTTAGAGAATAATTCCATTAAAATGACTTGAAATTTTATTTTGGAACATGTGCTTATTATGACATCAGACCTCTGCCTGCATAAGTAGTAGAACAATTCTTCCTAGTCTGATGAAACCAATTTTCCTAACGGCATCTCCCATAATTTTCAATAATTATTATTAAAAATGTACAAATGTACACACATTGCTGACAGTAAGGCTCAAACAAGATGAAAATGAGCTTATCCATCTTCCATGTGGGTGATCACATATTTTTCAAATGTGTTTGTGGAACTGAGACAGAAAACTTTGTGGGCCTGTTTTACCAGAGATAAGAAGGAAAGCTAATTTAGACCTTAGACACTTCTTTGGGGGAGTATCATAAGGCACGAGAAGATTTTAATTTGGTTTTGCTTCACTTTTTACAAATAACCATTTCTTCTGTTTCTTTCAAAGTGGTGCTTGTTTGATCTTAGTGAAAAAATGGCACATGACAAATAATCTTTATGTACCAAATAAAATAATGAAGTTGGGAGAAGTTGACAGACTTTTTTTTTTTTGTAAACTCTTCTAATTTTACATTAGTGGTTTATATTAAACACAGCTACCAATGGCTGTATTGTTAATTGATAGCAACATCCTATGGGACCTTTAGCCTGTCTGTTGATTTGAACATTTTCAATTATAAACCACTTAATGCACTCATCTTTCTGCTTCTCTCTCCCTGACTTCAGCTGCCAGGTAAGTATCTTCCCTTATATGGTGTTGATGGAACTTTGTAAGACTGAGTTAATTTCAACATATTCAGTACTATAACTAACTCCTGTCATTTTCCAGGACCCAGAAGAATACCTTGCATACACACGATCACTCTGCCACCTACTCAGTAACATGAGTAATGATCTTCAAGTGAACCATATCAAGACTGTAAGGGCTCTGGTTAATTTAGACCAAAAAAATTGGAGCAAGTGTGCATTTCTCTAAAAAAATGTCACTCTGATTTTCTGCTTAGTGAGACTACATAATCTGTTAATGCAAAATTCCTCTCAGAGGGCTAGAAGTTATTTTTTTCCCACGAAACCAGGGAGGGTGCATTCCTGTGTGCTTATATGGTGTGTGTTTGCCTGTGTTTGTCTGTACATCTATATATCACCAGAGATTAAATGGTAGACAAAACAAACAAACAAATAAATAAAATGGTGGACCAGCAGTTTTCCTTCAGACTCATGAATAAAAAATACTGGACAGAGAAGCACACATGATGTCTTTTTATTGCTTCTTAGTGCCACAACACATTCCTGAGATGGATGTTCCTAGCTCCAAACAGCTTCTGGAATTAAAACCCTTTAGAATGAAGGATATTTGTCCTGCTACATTGATTGACAGCATACTCAGCAGCTCTGTGACAAAGGGCGGGAAACCAGGATTAGATTTTTGCCATTTTATACTGAGTCATTCTAAAATAAAGAATATCATACCCCCGCAAAAAAAGCCAGCAAAAGAGGTAGAAGATCTGAGGGGGAGAAGAGGAGGGGGGGGAGAGAGAGGGAACAAACATTAGTTATATATTTTCTAATTGCATTTAAATTTTTCTAGTCAGAGACTATAAAGGATATTGGACGATATCCTGGGGAAGAAAGCCACTGTAGGTTTTTGGGTGCTGTTACAGGGTCCCTATTATATAAATTAGCTGTAGAAATTGCTAGAAAACAACCCTTTTTGGAGCTGAGAACTATTATCATTTCCTACATCTTCTATCTTGTTTCTTCTTCATAAGAACTTTATGAAGTGAGCTGCACCAAAGGCAGTGACCCCATTTTATAAATGACAAAACTGAGACCCAGGGTGTTTACTCACGGTCACACAACTGGTTTGTGGTCATATCAGGACGGCCTTCTTTTTCAGTTCTTCTGCTGGTCATATCCATAGCACAAAATTTTTGATCAACAGGATGAGGAATTTAGTTCACTTTCATTACCTCATTCCTACCCCCCTGATCTTTATTTCTTTATTGGTGGGTAGTAACCAGTAATATTTCCAGATTCTTATGCAGAGCTCCATTTTTCTCATCTGTAAAGTGACAGTTGGGTCAGATGCTCTCAAAGTTTCCTTTCAGCTGACTTTTAAGATTAATTAAGAGTCAATGGGTGCCCTGGCCAGGTGGCTCAGTTGGTTGGAACGTCCTTCTGTACACGAAAAGGTCACAGGTTCGATTCCAGGTCAGGGCACATGTGGGAGGCAACCAATTGATGTTTCTCTCTCACATTCAGAATTCTCCCTCTCTCCCCCTTCTCTCTCTCTAAAATCAATAAACATATGCTCAGGTGAGGATTTTTAAAAAGATCAATGGCACAGTCTCTGAATCATTTTTGCAATAGCTGGTTGTTTCTGCTACATAGTTATTGCAGTGGAAGTATTACTGCTGTCTGAATATGAATCAGTGAAGAGTTAATGCTTAAGCTTGGACCTCATGGTAGCAGTTGTGACTTGTGCAAGAAAGAATGTTAAGGTTTGTTTGCTCAATGACCTGCATAAACACAAGTGATCCAGAAAACTGCTGCTCATGCTACATTTTGAGTGGACTACCCCATCACCAGTGATGTTAAGTGATTGTGATAATCCCTGAAGGAAAAATGAAAGAATATTTTCCCTTTGATTCATAATTGGCCTGACACGGAGTCTCAGACACCATGCACGCCAAGTTTCTCTCTACTGGTAATAAATCCTGCATATGTCATCTTATCAGGTCATGATTAGGTTGATGCACATTTTTTTTTTGCCTAGACTTATTTTAGTCATCTTCATTTTCAACCTTCTAATTAATGGGATAATACAGACAGATTGCATTGTGCCTGGGCTGAGTAAAGAATGATTTGTTGTTGTTTTCATAACCCAGACAGGCAAAAATATATTTGTTGGCCACTTGTATGCTTGATAGGAACAAAAAAGCCTTTTGGCTAATAATCACATCACACATGGGTAGTATGGTAGGGTGAGAAAAGCATATATTTAGAGTCAGACTGTCCTGAATTGAAATCCCAGCCCTGCCACTTACAAAGTTATATGACCTTGTACAAGCTACTCAATCTCTCAGAGCTGTAGTTATGTCATATGTAAAATCAGTGATTTTGAACTGGTGTGCTGTGGCACACGGTTCTGCTGTGAGAATTTTTTAAAAATGCAATACCTGACTATTTAATCAGGGCCACTGACCTCTTTTCCATTAGATTGTCAAATAAAAAATGACAATAGTCAACACAACAATAGCATATTGGTATGAATGAATCAAAATTATACCCATTTTTTGTCAGATTGGCAAAAGAATATATTTTTTGGTGTGCAGCACATTTTTAGTATTAGTTTATGTATGTCATGAGATAAAAGGTTGAGGATTGTTTTGTAAAATGAATATGATAATGTCAGTTTTTAAGGGATGTTGTAATTTATGAAGATTCTAACACAGTACCTGCTATGAAATAGTATGAAGTGGGAGATATTTTATTAAGGAAGACTAACTGTAAGCATGATAGTGTTTCTATTTATACATGTGTTTCAAAGGACGGATATGGAAAGAAGTCCAAGGTTTGTTTTTATTCCTGTTTCTGCCTCATTGCTTAGTATCTGGGATACTAGTATTGCATAATCCGGGATATAGATCGCATTCAAGACATATTAGTCAAGTGACTGACTGACTGAATGAATGAACAAACAACAGAAATAGGAAATAGTTGGGAGCAACATGATCAACACCAAGAGCTTGTGACATGTTCAACTGTTGACTAAATTGGCAAAGTCAAGACTCACCCACATCTTCTGATTCTAAGGCAAGTTAGTATCTATCTAACTTATTTTTTATTAAATAAAAATTTATTTATTTATTTATTTATTTTATTGAAATTTATTTTTTCAAATACATTTGTCTCTGCCTCCCCCACCACTTTCCCTTGCCCCATCCCTCCTTCCCACCCTCAGCTCTTCCCCTTTGGTTTTGTCCATGAGTCCTTGCTATATGTCCCTTGACTTTCCCCTTCCCTTCCTTTTCCCTGCCCCCCCCCTCCTTCCCTCTTGTCTCTGTTTATTTCTTTTCCTTTCAGTGTTGCTGGTCTTATTTTCCTTGCATCTTTGTATTGTTGGTTAGGATCCGCTTGTAGGTGAGATCATATGGTATTTGTCTTTCGCCCCCTGGCTTATTTCGCTTAGCATAATGATCTCCAGTTCTATCCATGCTGTCGCGAAGTTTAGTAGTTCTTTTTTTCTTTCTGCTGTGTAGTATTCCATTGTGTATATGTACCATTACTTTCTGATCCAATCATCTACTGATAGGCATTTAGGTTGCTTCCAACACTTGGCTATTGTAAATTGTGCTGCTATGAACATTGGGGTGCATAGGTTCTTTTGTATTGGCGTTTTGAGATTCCTAGGGTATAGTCCCAGCAGGGGAATCTCTGGATGGAAAGGCAGTTCCATTCTCAGCTTTTTGAGGAAATTCCACACTGCTTTCCACAATGGCGGCACCAGTCTGTATTCCCACCAACAGTGGACTAGGGTTCCCTTTTCTCCACAGCCTCGCCAGCACCTGTTGTTTGTGGATCTGTTTATGATGGCCATTCTGACTGGTGTGAGGTGGTACCTCATGGTGGTTTTGATCTGCATTTCTCTGATGGCTAGTGATGCTGAGCATCCTTTCAAAGGCCTCTGGGCCCTCTGTATCTCCTCCTTGGAAAAGTGTCTGTCCAGGTCCTTTGCCCATTTTTGATTGGGTCGCTTGTCTTTTTGGAGTGGAGTCGAGTGAGTCCTTTATATATCTTGGAGATCAAACCTCTATCTGATGTATCATTAGCGAATATATCTTTCCATACGGTTGGCTCCCTTTTCATTTTGCTGATGTTTTCTTTTGCCATGCAGAAGCTTCTTATTTTGATGAGGTTCCACTTGTTTATTCTTTCCTTTATGTCCCTTGCTTTAGGAGACATATCAGTGAAAAAATTGCTGCATGGGATATCTGAGAGTTTCCTGCCAATGTTCTCCTCTAGGACATTGATGGTGTTGTGACTTCTAGTTAAGTCTTTGATCCATCTTGAGTTTATTTTTGTGTATGGTGTCAGCTGATGATCCCATTTCAATTTTTGGCATGTAGCTCTCCAGCTGTCCCAACACCATTTGTTGAAGAGGCTATTATGGCTCCATTTTATGCTTCTGCCCCCTATGTCAAATATTAGTTGCCCATAGAGACGTGGGCTTATTTCTGGGCTTTCTATTCTGTTCCACTGGTCTATGGGTCTGTTCTTGTGCCACTACTAGATTGTTTTGAGTATAGTGGCTTTGTAGTAGAGTTTGATGTCCAGTATTGTGACCCCTCCTACTTTGTGTTTCTTTCTCAAAATTGCTACAGCTAATCGGGGTCGTTTATGGTTCCATATAAATTTTTGAAATGTCTGTTCTATTTCTGTGAAATACGTCATTGGTATCTTAATAGGGATTGCGTTGAATCTATAAATTGCTTTGGGTAGTATGGACATTTTGAGGATATTAATTCTTCCAATCCATGAGCACGGTATATGCTTCCATTTATTTGTGTCTTCCTTAATTTCTTTTTTCAATGTTGTATAGTTTTCTGCGTACAGGTCTTTTGTGTTTTTGGTTAAATTTATGCATAGGTACTTTATTTTTCTTCTTGCTATATCGAATGGTATTTTTTTTCTGATTTCTTCTTCTTCTATTGCATTGCTAGTGTGCAAAAATGCCTTTGATTTCTGAATGTTGACTTTGTATCCTGCTGTTTTGCCAAATTCACTTATTAGGTGGAGGAGTTTTTTGGTAGAGTCTGCAGGGTTCTCTATGTACACTACCATGTCATCTGCAAACAATGATAGCTTTACTTCCTCCTTTCCTATTTCAATGCCATTTATCTCTTCTCTTGTCTGACCGCTGTGGCTAGGACTTCCAATACGATATTGAAAAGAAGCGGTGAGAGCGGACATCCTTGTCGTGTTCCCGATCTTAGTGGGAAAGCTTTCAGTTTTTGCCCGTTGAGTATGATATTGGCTGTAGGTTTTTCATATATGGCCTTTATTATGTTGAGGAATGCCCCATTTATTCCCATTTGCTGAGTGTTTCGATCATAAATGGGTGCTGCACCTTGTCAAATGCTTTTTCTGCATCTCGAGATGATCATGTGGTTTTTGTCTTTTCTTTTATGTGGTGTATCATGTTTACTGATTTGTGTATATTGAACCATCCCTGCATCCCTGGGATGAATCCCACTTGATCGTGGTGGATAATCTGTTAAATGTATTGCTGGATGTGGTTTGCCAATATTTTGTTGAGCATTTTAGCATTTATGTTCATCAGCGAAGCTGGCCTGTAGTTTTCTTTCTTTGTAGGGTCTTTATCTAGTTTTGGGATCAGGGTATGCTGGCCTCATAGAAAAAGTCTGGGAGTCTTCCCTCCTCTTGGAGTTTTTGGAATAGTCTGAGAAGGACAGGGGTTAGCTCTTCCTTAAATGTTCTGTAAAATTCTCATGGGAAACAGTCCGACCCTGGGCTTTTGTGTGCCGGGAGTATTTTGATTACTGCTTCAATTTCCCCAGCTGTTATTGGTCTGTTCAACCTTTCTGTTTCTTCCTCCTTCAGTGTTGGAAGATTATACTTTTCTAAAAATTTGTCCATTTCATCAAGATTTTCAAATTTCTTGGCGTATAATTGTTCACAGTAGTTTCTGACGATCCTTTGTATATCTGTGGTATCAGTTGTTATTTCTCCTCTTTCATATCTGATATTATTAATTTAGGTCCTCTCCCCTTTTTTCTTGATGAGTCTGCTTAAAGGCTTGTCAATTTCATTTATCTTTTCAAAGAACCAGCTTCTGGATTGGTTGATCCTCTGAATTGTTCTTTTTGTCTCTATGTCTCTCAGTTCTGCTCTAATCTTGACTATTTCCTTCCTTCTACTTGCTCTGGGATTTATTTGTTGTTGTTTCTCCAGTTCTTGAAGTTGTAGTGTTAGGTCTTTTATTTGAAATGTTTCTATCTTTTTTAGGTAAGCCTATATTGCTATGAACTTCCCTCTCAGGACCGCCTTTGCTGTGTCTCATAGGTTTTGGACTGTTGTCTGTTCATTTTCATTTGTTTCCAGAATTTTTTTGATTTCTTCTCTTATCTCATTATTGAACCATTCATTGTTTAATAGTGTACTGTTCAGTCTCCATGAGTTTGCCAGTTTTTGAAGTTTCTCTTTGAGGTTGATTTCCAGTTTCAATGCCTTGAGGTCCTAGAAAAAGTTCGGTATTATTTCAATTTTCCTGAATTTGCTGAGGCTTGCTTTGTGTCCCTTCATGGGGTCTATCTTTGAAAAACTGCCAAGAGCTTTTGAAAAGAATGTGTATTTTTGTTCTTTGGGATATCAGGTTCTATATATATCAGTTAAGTCTCTTTGACTCAGTGTGTCATTCAGCGCCACAATATGTTTATTCATGTTTTATTTGGAATATCTGTCCATTTTTGACAGTGGGGTATTGAAATTCCCTACTATCAGCGTGTTGCTGTCTATATCTTTTTTGAAGTTATCCAACAATTTCCTTATAAACTTGGGGCCTCCTATATTGGGAGCATATAATTTTAGAAGAATGATGTCTTCTTGATAGGTTCTTCCTTTTAGTATTATAAAGTGCCCCTCTGGGTCTCTTTTTATGGCCTTTGTATTGAAGTCTAATTTGTCTGATTCAAGTATGGCAACCCCGGCCTTTTTCTCCTGCCCATTTGCTTGGGATATTTTTTTCCATCCCTTTACTTTCAATCTGTGTAGGTCTCTTGCTCTGAGGTGGGTCTCTTGTAGGCAGCATATATGTGGGTCATGTTTTCTTATCCATTCAGCTACCCTGTGTCTTTTGATTGGGGCATTTAGTCCATTCACATTGAGAGATATTACTGATAGAAACTTACTCATCTATTCTTTTTGTACCTGTGTTCCTCTCTCTCTCATTCTTTTCCTTCATCTGCCTAAACCAGTCCCCTTAGCATATCTTGGAGTGCTGATTTGGTAGAGATGTATTCTTTTAGCTTTCTCTTGCCTGGGAAACTCCGTATTTCCCCTTCTGTTTTAATGTATAGCTTAGCTGGGTAGAGCAGCCTTGTTTGTAGGCCCTTGCTTTTCATGGCTTGGGGTATTTGTTGCCATTCCCTTCTGGCTTGTAGTGTATCTGTTGAGAAGTCAGCTCCTAGGCATATCGGGGCCCCCTTGGATGTTACTTTCTCCTTCTCCCTTGCTGCCTTGAGGATTCTCTCTTTGTCTGTGACATTTGTCATTTTAATGATGACGTGTCCTGAAGTGGACTTCCTTGAGTCCCTCTTGAGTGGGGTCCTCTGTGCCTCCTGGATCCATGAGACCCTTTCTCTCCACAAATTAGGGAAATTTTCCATCATTACTTTTTCGAGGAGGTTCTCTACCCCTTGCTCTTCTTCTTCTCCTTCTGGTATTCCTATTATATGGATATTATTGCGTTGCAGGTTGTCCTGCATTTCCCTAAATGACTCTTCATTCTTTTTGAGCCATTTTTCCATTTCTTTTTCTTTCTGGGAGCTTCTTTCTCCCTTATCCTCCATCTCACTGATTCTATCCTTGGCTTCATCCAGCCTGCTTTGGATTCCTTCTACTGTGTTCTTCCATTCAGAAATGGTATTCTTCATATTCTCTTGTGTCTTCTTCATCATTTCCATGTCCTTTTTCAGGCTGATATAGTTTGCTGTAAGATCCTGATAGTTTCTCTGCAGTTTCTCCTAGTTATCTTTGAGCTGGCTGAGCTCATTAAGCTTCCTTAGAACCATTGTTTTGAATTCAGTATCTGATAGTTCCCTTGCCTCTATTTCATTTAGCTCTGTCTGTGGGGAGTCCCCTTTTCCACTCATTTGGGGAACTTCTTTCTCTTCCCATTTTTCTGAGAGTCTGTTAAGTATTTTTGTCCTTTACTTTTCTTTCTTGCCTGCCTCTGATGATGTCACTTGTTGACCCTATATGACCTTGGGTTGTTTGTTCGAGCCTTCCAGGAGTCTAATGTCTGTGTGTGACTCCTGCTTGGAGCAGCTCTGTGACCCCTTCGGTCAGGGCTGGGCTATTTTTGGGGATCTCTGTGCACTCTCACGCGGGCTCCTCGAGTGTGCTCCCAGCGGGGCAGGATCCCCCGCCTGCCTGGGTTCGCATGTGCTTGCCCCAGACCAGGGGGCTTATTCGCAACCTCGCGTACTCATATGGCCCCCCTGGCACGCGAGCTTCGAGGCACTGGTCAGTTTAGGGTCTTCTATTGTGCATTTTCCCCGCTTTTGGCTCTTTGGGTGCGTTGCTTGCCCTCACCAAATGGGGACTACGGGAATGGGAGGAAGTCAGCTCCACGACTCTCGGGTTAATCCTGTCTCTGGTCTCTCCTCCAGGGACTCTGGGCAGCTCTACTAATTTTGTGGGCCGCTCTGCAATTGTGGGCGGGCGGGTTAATTTACGCCTGCCTTTCCCTCTCTGTGCACTCCCTCGCAAGCTGTATGGGTGCCAGTCTGTGGGAGGCCTTGCCGGCTGGTGCAAGTGTTCGCCAGCCCGCGCGGGTCACACACACGCTCTCCAACCTTCGCCAGTCACTCGGCACAAGTGTGCGCTCCTGCACTGGGTGTTTTTGGGGTGTCTATGTGTGCTTTTAGGCTTTTGGCTTTTTGGGGATGTGGCCTCTTCCCACACAATGGAGACTACGGCAAGGAGAAGGAGTTGGGACTCCCTGGTTCCTCCTCCCGTTCTTTCCCCAATGCCTCCGTTTCTAGTCTCTCCTTAGGGGTCTCTGGCAGTTCCATGACCTCTTCAGCCAAGGATCCACCCCCTGTGTGGACTGCGTTTCAATCGCAGGCAGTCTGGTTCATGCACGCCCCGCTTCTGCCTCTTTGGGGGCGCACCTCTCCAGCCCACAATGGAGACTACAGAACGGGGAGGGAGTCGGGACTCCCCGGTTCCTCATCCCGTTCTTTCCCCAATGCCTCCATCTCCAGTCTCTTCTCAAGGCTCTCCCAGCCAGTCTGCACTCAGCCCCGCAGCTCACACGCCTACAAGCTGTTTGTGGAGCACACAAAAGGCAGGTTAATTGATTCCCTTATGCCTGAGCGAGATGGTAGCTGCAGAGTGGGAGGCGCGCCATCACCTGGGCTCCCCCGGCCGCCGTGTCAGTTTTCTTCACAAAGTTTTCCTCACCAATCTTTTACCAGTCACCAGCCCACCCCACTGCCGCCTTTACCCAGAGATCAAGGAGGGTGGCTGCCACTGCAACTTGTGCGTTGGCCCTTTAAATGTCTCTTTGCATCCCCAGCCACCTGTCTCTGGCAGAGAGCGCCCCTAAGCTTTTCAGGGTTGCATTTTGTCTGTATTTTCTTGGTTTTAGCTGCTGTAGTTTAGGGGTCCCTGTTTATGATTCAAACCCCGTTCTTCTCGGGGGAAGCTAACTGGCCGTTTCAATGTCCCTCTGGTTCCGGTGCCCGTGGGCACCAGCCCACCCTCTTGAGCCGCCACCTCACTTCTCACCCGTTGGGATGTGTGAGAGTAGAATCCACTGTCCGCAGCACCAAGGTTCCTCTCCCACTATTGCTCCACTGCTTTCCAGGTGATTACTCCACTATTTAGTTGCAATTACAGTTTGTTCTTGAGAGGAGGTCAGCGTGACTCCTGTTCACTCTTCCACCATCTTCTCTCCAGATCTATCTACCTTATTAATTTTAACTCTTTATTTCCCCCAAATTTAAGAACATTTGTGGGTTTATAAAGATTTGTTAATCACTTCTTGGCTACATTAGGTTCCTTTTCTAAGTAACATATGTTGGATAGTATTATTTGTTTATTCATTGAACAGTTTTGAGTGGGAAAGCAGAGATTTTAAAGGAAAGTATAGGTGGGGCCCTGTGGGGCCATAGCCTCTGCTAAGAGCGTTTATTCTGTATGTGGTATAGGAGTCTATAGATACTTCTAGGATAGTCCTCTGTATTACATACAATACCGAGGCTTCTGCCACTCACATCAAAGAGGATAAATAATACACATTTTCTCTTTCTAACTTGCTTGCCAAGATCCATATTCTTCATTAACCAAGCCCACTTTTTCTGCTGTCAGGAGTAAAGAAAGGGTGTTCTTTTGGAGGACATGGGGTGGGCCCCCATTTTGGACTTCACATTGGCTCATTTCTACTAGTTATTTTCTGTTTCCTCCATGAAAACAGACAGGTCTCACCTACTGTTCCCACCTTTGTTCTGACCATTGCTAACACTGTCATACTCTGTAGCAAGGCCCATACACTATTTTCCATGGCCATTTGGTGAGTCAGCAACAAGGTCCATATTAGAACTCTGAATTCCTGAGGCATGATCTTTCCTGGATTTAGTACTATGAATGATGGCAGCTGGGAATAATAAGGTTCATTGGAAGACCTTTGCCACTGAGCTTTCACACCCTGGGGGTAAAAATTTCATTAGATTAACTAGATTTATTAATATACAAAGTGGTATTTACTTTACTGTGTTTAACTGAGGAATACTTTATTTGGTTTAAATACGTCCTAAAACCCAACGCTTTAAAGACTTGCATTCCAGGCTATCCAACCACTCTGAATCAATTTTAGCCAGTTGGGTGAGTTATTGTTCAGAGATATTTTTCCAGTTTCTTTCCATATTTCATTTATAGTCTTCAGAAATATAAAGACCCCACCACACACATACTGTAACTACATCTCTTATGTTTTAGAGCTGCTGCTCCATCTGTCATAGGAAGAGAGGCAATTTTGTCTGTACAAGCATGGGACAGGTTTATTAGGTCAGAATTTATAGGCTGTAAAAGGACACCTGATACTTCTTGATTGGAGGTTAAGAAGGTGCCTTGATTCCCAGGTCTGTAAGAAACCTTTCAAGATTTCTTGTGGGCAGAATTCAATGTGTAGTGATGGCTGAGTGCCACTCCTGGTTAAAACAAAGGAATGGGAAAAGTACTTTTCAGATGAAGATAATATTCTACCATATTTTTGTGTGCAGTGGCTAGAAGTTTCTTATGCAGAAGCTACATAGAGACAGGAATAAAAAATGTAATCCTATCTCTTCTAGTTAATGATCATTCACTCACAGAGAGGAGGGTGGGGATGCACAGTGAGGGAACAGCATGAGAATTACAAAGAATGTATTGCTTAGAGTTAGAGAAAATTGGATTTGAGGAGAGCAGGAAACATAGCTGCATGAATTTTTTTTTGCAGTCCCATTGTTATAATCTGTAAACAATCTTAGTAGTAATTGCCTCACATTATTGACATGAGAATTCAATATAACATATGTAAAACCCTCCAGCACAATCTCTTTCACACAATAGATGCTCAATAAATCTTATCTGTTATTACAATCTGGGATGCATTCTGATTCTTCCCCACCCCACACTACAATGGTGCAGCTTGAATGAATAGCAAAGGGGCTGGAGAGGAGCCTGGTGAAGAGCCTGTGCTCACAGGTTTCATGGGTTCTGAAGTCAAACTGACTCCCTAGTTTTGAGTCATATCTATGCCACTTCCTAGCCACATGATTTAGGGCCAGTTTACTTAACTTTCTGAACCTCAATTTACTCAGCTGTATAATGGAGATTCTAGTACTCACCTCATAGTGTTATTTGAGGATTTAAGAAGTCAATGTATATTCTTAGAACAGCATAGTGCAGTAAGCATTTACTTAATATTAGCCATTATTTTGTTATAGAGTCTAAATAATTATCCATCATTCATATCTCAAATATCAGTTTTACATATGAAGCATTTAAAAATTCCTAGTAGATAGTGGGCACTTGATAACTATTATTTGTTTTCTTTCTCATATATTTATCTCTTTTTTAGTGAAAAAAATTTAAATTCTACTTTTATATTTTTCAATTGAAATGTTTTCTGGTTTTATTTATTGAGTGCTTATTATACATCAGTCACTATTAAATGAAAACAACTCTTTGAGGCAATTATTATCATTCTTGGTTTACATGAAGAAATCAAGCACATGTGTGCCCATGGTCTTTATTTGTTTTCAATACTACAGCTTGCTCTTTCCCTCCTACTAGGTTTGTGGCAGCTGGTATGTGTCAAAGACTAGAACCTGAGTTTGTTGGACTCCAAACCCCATGTTCACCATACTTCACTGTTTAGTACATGTCCATTGAATGGGGGAAATATATAGGATTAGCCAAGCCTGGATCAAAGATTGAAGTGCAACAGAATCATTCTCTGAATGCCAAAAGTTCCCTTCCATGTTCTATCAGTTAATAATAACCCAAGAAGTAAAACTTATGAAACTTCCAGACTGAGTCCCTGATTTGGTGGCCCAATGCTTCTTATCAAGGCTTCTAGATATAGACCTAGGAAAACAGTAGGTTTGTAAGACTTTTACACAGTTGTTATTACTTATTCTATAACATTCTGGGCTTGGATCATTTTAGCTACTCTATGATTTATGCAGAAGACTGAAGAAAGCTACTAATTCTGTTTATCATTTACAAAAGAATTTATGGACCTGAACATGAACGCTGCACATGTGACTATGAAACTTTCACTGTGTTACTTGACTGTAATGAAACTGGTTTATTCCTGAATGTGCCTCAGTGGGTTGAACCCAGCTGGATAAAACCAAGTAAGAAAGTCCTTCAGGATTTTGTTTGCAAAGATGGTGGAACTGTCAGGATTAAATGAGTTGTACTGGTGTCAATTCCTAACGGGATCCTGATCTTGGAAGATACTAAATCTCTGACCTTTACAACAATGGTGTGGTTGTTGAAGGAAGCTAGGTTTATGAGTCTCTAAGAGTGGCAGTGTCAAGGAGTTGTCTAGGTGATGGGGGGGGGGGTTAATGTTCATAATATCACATACTATGCTAAATAAAAATCCAACCATTGCAAAAAAATAGCATATAATCTCAGCTTCAAATCTATATGCCTCATCTGCCCCTTCCAACCAGAATGTTATGAGTCTGTAGAAGTTCTAGAGTGGCCATTCGTTCTGACTGTATGCCAGGGTAGTGTCATATGTTTTACATACATTATATCCATTTGTTACTCATAAAACCATATAATATGGCTATTATCTTTATTATTTTTCTTTTATAGGTGGGAAAAATTGAGATTCAGAGAGCATTAGTGACTTGACCAGATCACATAGGTAAGAAGTAACAGAACTGGGATTTGACCCTGGGCCCACATGACTTTCAGGTATATGCTTGTTCTACTGTACCATGTTGTTGATGTCTGTCAAGGATGCTGGGAATCACAGAGCTACTTAGAAAGCTTGAGAATGACCACTTACTTTTTTGTGTCTTTGAAATGGCCATTATTGATTATAGACCGCTATTTAGACTTCATCACCGCACATGATCAATTTTAACTGATTGATGTAAATGTAAAAAAATAAATAGTTTATATGATGGGCCCATTTTAGCATTTTGGACCATAAAGGATTACAGATGCTCAAAGTTCTTGAATGTATATTTAGTCTATAGGAGATCACTAACAAACAAAATAGCTCTAATGATATCACAAATGAAGGACTCTAGAACTTTAAGAATCTCCATGGCTACTGTCAGGTGGAGTGTCTTTCCTAACTCAGGAATCAAAGACTTTGGAAAACCTTAGGCCCCAGTCTGCTGAACTTTCTATCAACAAGCAGGAACATTTAAATGAAATATGACATGTATATATAAGATATTGTAGTTGTTGTGGACTGGAGTAATTTGCTTAAAATGTTCACCATTGGAAGTGACTTTATTAGAATTACAGAATCCATAGACTACTGTGGATACTTTAGAGTTAGTAACCAAGTTCAACTGGAAAGACAGAGAGTGTTTCAAAGCATAACAGGAATTGCCAATATCACCTCTTTCAGCTATCTCATGGATCCTTCCAGAAAAACCTAAGGTATGTCTTGAATATCGCATGTTTGAGAACACAGTATAGCCATATTTCTGGGACACAGTGCTAGGATCAGGAATCTGGGCTAGATCCCATGGTTGGATTGGAAAATTTTTCCTTGGTTCACTAAGAAAGGAAATGGAATTAAGAACCGTAGGAAGGTATGCAGACAGTCATGAAAGTCATTGACTTCTTGTTTACTTTTGTTAAAAGCTCCATTCCAGGGTTTTTTATTTTCTTTTTATCTCTATTTGATCACTTAGATTTTAAAGTAGAATACGGTTTTTGAGTATAGCTCAGCAATCCTCTGAAATTTTAATTTATGTTTATTATTTAAGTTAACAAAATTACCTTTTTGCCTATACCTCTTATTTATTTTTTGACTCTTCTTGTTTCTATCGTATTTCCCCCCCTTGTGTTATTGATAAAGTTTGTTTGGTTGTGCTTTCAGTAAGTACACAGTCACCCTACTACATACCTCAGATTTTGCCAGTTCTTTTGAGTCTGCAAAAAATTCACTGCATGAAATCATATTTCATTTTTTGATGAAAAAGAAGCCGTGTTTGTTATACAGATGTTTTATATGAAGAAATGGCTAAGCTCTGCTTTGCATCAACATCATGCATTTTGAAACAATTTGCCTTTCCCTTTGAATACTGGAGTACCTCCTTCTTAATGAACCTTGTGCCAGAGCCATGCTGAAGCAGAGTTAGGGGCTTGATAGAGGAGAAATAAATACTTGTGGTCCTAGAGCAACTCACAGACTTCTCTTCCTTTGGAGTGAGGTGAATGCCCTCTTTTTGTTGAGGACTGGTTTACACAGAGAAGCTCCATCTAAAGTCTTCACTAAGCTGAGCATGGTTTCCATATTTGCAGCCACGGGAATAACCCCAGTCCCTTCTGCATTTTATCAGATCCTAAGTGGCAAATTTGTGGTATGTTTTTATTCTGCTCTCATCTTTCTTTAGAGCTTGTGTAACAGCTGTCTAGCATAGTTCAAACTCTCTATCAATGTGGTGACCATATTTTCCAATTACAAGTCAGAACCCAGGGTCTGAAAAGTTCCAGTACTTAAGGAGACAATAGAGTAACATATTTGAAGTCCAAACTGTTTTAGAATGTATAGACACTATTCTTAGGAAAACAAGCATGTTCAAATTTTGTGAACATGGGAACATTAGTTAAAGCTCCTAGTTGTGACAGGCACTGCTTTCTTTGACCTATGGATATTATTTTGGCTCCTTTTGAGGCCATGTAGTTGTCTTTGCTGAGATTTCAGGTGAGATTAAACCAGTTTTAACCCCAACAAATCCCCTCTGAGTTCTGCTGATCATTGTTTCCGGTACTGTAGCCACTTTGCTACAGGAACTGCAGATTGTGGGAATAATGTGTTTGTGTGAAGATAATGCAACTGATGTGTCTTATTGAATTATTATTCATATAACCATGAAGACCCTGGCATGTGGCTTGTGTAATCACTGTCTTTACTTAATGCACTTATTTCATACATGAAATTTTAGGAGGTATGCAACTTTTAAGAGTCTTACAAACTCCTCCCAGACTGAGAGGGAACAAAGTGGCCAAAATTCACGAGCATGTTGAATAAGATTTCTTATCTGCAAATCCAGAGAAGATGCTTCATTAGGGAAAAGCCATTAATATTATGGAAAGAGCTTTTTCACCCTCAGGCTGAGGTCACTCAGACTCTTAGGGGAGCCATAAGTGCATAAGGAGTTTAAATGCACAGTTGGACCTTATATAAATGTTGAGAATGTGTTCTTGGAAAACAGCATGATTATATGAAAATTTTAATATAGCCTGAACACCAAATGTAAAAGTTTTTTTTTTTTGTTTGTTTGACAAAATAAACTCTCTCTCTTCTCTCTCTTAGGAACATTTCTTTCTTTAACTTCACACAGGTCGGAATAGCCATGATTAATAAATCATCAAACAACAAATGTTGGCAAGGTTGTGGAGAAAAGGGAACCCTACTACACTGTTGGTGGGAAGGCAGACTGGTGCAGCCACTGTGGAAAACAGTACAGAATATCTTCAAAAAACCAGAAATGGAACAGCCTTTGACCTAGCAATTCCACAGCTGGGATTATACCCTAAGAATCCCGAATCACAATTCAAGAGAACTTATGAACCCCAATGTTCTCAGCAGCACAATTTACAATAGCCAAATGCTGGGATGGAATACTATGCAGCAGAAAAAAAGAAGGAGCTCCTACCCTTCGTGATAGCATGGATAGATCTGGAGAGCATTATTCTAAGTGAAATAAGCCAGGGGGTGAAAGACAAATACCATATGATCTCACCAATAAATGGAACATAATCAACAAAATAAACAAATGACAAAAATAGAACTAGAGAATTGGAAATAAAGAACAAATAGACAGTGACCAGAGAGTGGGGGATAATGGGGAAAAGAAGGGGAAGGATCAAGTCAAGGAACAAGAATAGAGGATTCATGGCCACAGACAATGAAGGGGATTGACTATGGGAGTGGTAGGGATGGGGTAGGGGTCATCAATGGGGGAGAAGGTGGGACAGCTATAAGTGAACAGCAATAAATTAAAAAAACAACAACAAGGAACTTAAGGCCCCTGGCTCCTTGAAGGTCCGGTTGGCATTTGCTCCCCTTTCCCAGCTCTGGGGGTCAGGAGTTGTTATTACTCCCCTAAGTCTATAGTTGTCACTGCACTGACTCTGGGTGAAAATTATGTTTTCTTGCACAAAACAAGAGAATTGGGAGGGAATGGAAATGTCTTTACATTTCTGGCTTAACCGGTGATCCTGATAGACCAGAGTCTGCTCTTATCTCCTGATTGTTCCCTCAGAAGTCAGGTTAGGGGAGTGACTTTCATTGCTGAGGGCTAGAGAGAAATTCCTCTTGTAAACTCTAACTTTACCTCATAAATTTAGTCCTTGGGGACCAAGAATACTCTCCTATTGTCCACAAAGAGAGGTGCATTGATTCTACTCACAAATCCTATGGTACCTCTGAGCATTCTCCAGTTTGTGACTTAACAAGGTAAGTGTACATGGCATTTTTATCAGGGAAACTTGTTTGTGTTTGTCCCACCCTCATTTTTGGCTAAAACCAATACAAGCTCTCAGAGTCTTGCCTGTAAGATCTAGATCTTAGTATTGTAGGTTCTATACCCTTTATTACCTCTGGAAGAATGTAGCTTAGAACCCAGACTGTGAAGTACATGAATGAGATTTATTTTTTTCTAATTTTCCCACTTTGTGTTCTTTTCTTCCTGCCATTCTTTTCTTCACTCATTTAAGACATGTTTATTGAGCTTTCAGTGTTTGTCAGGCTTTGCTTAGGCATTGAGAATACAAGTGGTGAACACTGAAAGATCTCAATTATCACAAAGCAGCTGCATAAAGTAACAGTTAAGAACAAACACTTTGTGCCCTGACTGGTGTAGCTCAGTAGATTGGGCATTATCCTGTAAACTAAAAGGTCACCAGTTAGATTCCTTGTCTGGGCACATGCCTGGATTGCAGGGGCAGCGGCGGGTGCGTGAGAGGCCATTGATGTTTCTCTTCCTCTCTTTCTCTCTTCCTTCTCCTCTCGTACCACCTCACACCGGTCAGAATGGCCATCATAAACAGATCCACAAACAACAGGTGCTGGCGAGGCTGTGGAGAAAAGGGAACTCTAGTCCACTGTTGGTGGGAATGCAGACTGGTGCAGCCACTATGGAAAGCAGTGTGGAATTTCCTCAGAAAGCTGAAAATGGAACTGCCTTTTGATCCAGCGATTCCCCTGCTGGGACTATACCCTGAGAACACCAAAACGCCAATACAAAAGAACCTATGCACCCCAATGTTCATAGCAGCACAATTTACAATAGCCAAGTGTTGGAAGCAACCTAAATGCCCATCAGTAGATGACTGGATCAAAAAATTATGGTACATATACACAATGGAATACTACGCAGCAGAAAGAAAAAAGAAGTATTAAACTTTGCGACAGCATGGATGGAACTGGAGAGCATCATGCTAAGCGAAATAAGCCAGGGGGCAAAAGACAAATACCATATGATCTCACCTATAAGCGGAACCTAACCAACAATGCAAAGAAGCAAGGAAAATATGACCAGCAACACTGAAAGGAAAAGAAATCAACAGAGACAAGAGGGAAGGGGGGGCAGGGAAAGGGAAGGGAAGGGGAAAGTTAAGGAACATATAGCAAGGACTCATGGACAAAACCAAAGGGGAAGAGCTGAGGGAGGGAAGGTGGGAGGGGGCAAGGGAAAGAGGTGGGGGGAAGGCAGAGACAAATGTATTTAAAAAGTAAATAAATTAATTAAAAATAAAAAAAATAAAAAAAGAACACACACTTTGCATTTAGACTTCCTGGGTTGGAATCCTGGCACTGCTACTGCTTGATAGCAGACAAGTCACTTAACCACTTTGTGCCTTAGTTTCTGCATCTGTAAACAGTATATCTCAGAAGGTTTATATGAGCATTAAATGAGTTCCAGTTCACATGAAACATTATGTTTTTATTAAATAATATAAAGCTTACATTGTAGTGGAGGAGATGGATAATTATAGGTCATGATAAGTGTAGGGAACGGGTTGATGAGTTCAGTATCCTGATAGTGTTTATATCTTGGCATAGCCTTTTTCCTGGGGAAGGATCTTATGAAATCATTCACACTATGAATTGAACAGTCTTGATATATTTATATTTTTACAAAGGGAAAAGCACACATTGTATATAACCCAGTTCTTGTTAAACTTTATTGCAATTCTGAATCATCTTGGAGGACCCACCTCCAGAGTCCAAATTGACTGCTAGAGCTCCAGCTAGCATATCTCTTTTCCAGGAAATAAAATGAAGGAAGAAAAGGGAAAGGGTATGCTCTCTTTCTCTTAAGGGACTTTCCAGAAGTTCTACATAACATTTTTGCTTATATCTCACTCTCTTGAACTTAGAGGCACAGCTTTACCTGGCTGCAAGAGAGGCTAGGCAGTGTAGTGTTTTCACTGTTGAATATGCTCAGTTAAAAGTTGAGGTTCTGTTTACTAAAGAAGAAGTGGAGAATGGATATTGGGAAGCAATGAGTAATCTTTGTGCCAATCTGGATCTCTGTCTGACTTCATATCTAAATTTATGGCTTTCCTTTTTCTCACTTTGAGACTATCACTAAGACGCCTCCTATTCTCATTATTTGTAACTAGGTTGGACTTTTAGCTCAGATGAAATGAAAATCTAACATTTATTGAGTGCTTACTTTATACCAAGCATTGCACAACAATGCTATGATGTAGATTCTATTATTATCCCTATTTTATTGATGAGGACATTGAGCACAGAGAGACTAAATAGCCTTCTTGGTCATGTCATAGTCAGGATTCAAATGCAAGTAGTTTGATTGTAGAATCTTCTCATTAACACAGCACTGCCAGGTTTGCTTTGAATTGGGGAAAGGAAATGAGAAAAATTGGGAAAGGAGAAAAAAGCATGGTAAAACCAGCGTGTCTTTCATATGATATTTAGGAATTCCATTTTCATAACTTACGAATCTGTGTATAGCATATTTTATTTTATTTTTCCTTTTATTTATTTTTTATTTATAAATCATGTTTATTCTATTACAGTTGTCTCAATTTTTACCCCTTTAACCCCCTCCACCCATACAACCCCCACCCCCGACTCCCACAGTCAATTCCTACTCTGTTGTCCATGTCCATGGGTCATTCATATAGGTTCTTTGTCTAGTCCCATCCCCTTCTTTCCACCATTATCCTCTTTCGCCCTCCCCTCTGGTCACTTTCCATCTGCTCCATGTTTCCGTGCCTGTGGTTTAGTTTGTTCGTTAGTTTATTTTGTTGAATAGAGTCCACTTATAGGTGAGATCATATGGTATTTGTCTTTCATCAACTGGCTTATTTCACTTAGCATAATATTCTCCAGTTCTATCCATGTTGTCACAAAAGGTAGCAGTTCCATCTCTCTCTCTTTCTTTCCTTCTTTCTTAAATGCAGATTGATTTTATTTATTTTTTTAGATGTGAAAGTTAATTATAAAATATTAAATAATTTAAAACTGTTATAAAGTCTCAGCAATTAAACCAACATGACACCAGCACAGAAATAATCAAGTAGATCAATGAAATATAATGAGCACTCTGGAGACAAACATAACATCATTGTCACAATCAGATTAATGAGTATTAAAAATATTGGTAATATCAAGTATCGGCAACTCTGAAAGGAACTGGGTATTCATAGAAACTTTTTCTTCATCTAAAAGCAGTCCCTTTAGCATATTTTGTAGTGCTGGTTTGGTGGAGGTGTATTCTTTTAGCCTTCTTTTGTCTGGGAAACTCCGTATTTCCCCTTCCATTTTTTTTTCCCGCCTTCCATTTTAATTGAGAGCCTTGCTGGGTAGAGCAGTCTTGGTTGCAGGCCTTTGCTATTCATGACTTGGAATATTTCTTGCCATTCCCTTCTGGCTTGCAGTGTTTCTATTGAGAAGTCAGCTGCTAGCTGTATCGGGGATCCCTTATGTGTTACTACCTCTTTCTTCCTTGCTTGCCATAGGATTCTCTGTTTGTCTTTGATATTTGCCATTTTAATGATGACGTGTCTTGGAGTGGGCCTATTGGGTTCCTCTTGAATGGGACCCTCTGTGCTTCCTGGACTTGTGAGACTTTTTCTCTCCTTCAATTAGGGAAGTTTTCCATCATTACTTTTTCAAACAGGTTCTCTATTCCTTGCTCCACTTCTTCTCCTTCTGGTATGCCTAATATGTGGACATTATTGCATTTCAGGTTATCCTGCATTTCCATCAACGCCTCTTCATTCTTTTTGAACCTTTGTTCATTTTCTTGCTCTTTCTGGGAGCATTCTGCTACTTTATCCTCCAGCTTGCCGATTTGATCGATGCTTCATTGAGCCTGCATTTGATTCCTTCTACTGTGTTCTTTAATTCAGAAATGGTATTTTTCATTTCCTCTTGTCTCTTTTTGATAGTTTCTATGTTCTTTTTCATGCTGATATAGTTTGCAGTAAGTTCCTTGTAGTTTCCCTGTAGTTTTTGGTAATTCTCTCTGAGCTCACTGAGCTCCTTGAGCTTCCTTAGAACCATTGTTTGGAACTCAATATCTGATAGTTTACTTGCCTCTATTTCAGTTAGTTTTCTTTCTGGGGATTGCTCTTTTCTCTTTGAGCGGGGCATATTTCTTTGTCTTCCCACTATTTCTGAGACTCTCCTCTTTTGCTTCTGATTCTTAAATTGATCGGTCTTGATCTCCTGACTTTGTGGTGTGAACTTCTGTGGTTGGAGACCACTGTTTTTACTTTCTGGATCTGCCTCTGATGCTGTCAGATATTGACCCTGTCTGACTTTGGAGAGTCTGTTGGAGACTTCCAGGAATCTACTGTTTGTGGCTTTCTCCTTCAGCTATTAATCTATTCACTCTCCACTCAGCAGGGAAACTTAGCTCAGGGCGGGATGGAGTACTTCCTGGGGATGGGGTTATTGGATCCACTCATGCTGCTGCTGTATAGGGGAGGAGTCCGCACTGGGATCCCACTGGCTACTCTCTCAGTTCTCTCCCCAAAGCCTCCTTCCCCTGTCTCTCCTCAGGTGTCTTTAGCCCACTCTGCCCCTGCCTTTGCCAGAGACCAGGGTAAGTGGCTGCAAATAAAAATTTATGCGTTAGCCCTTTAAACAGTTCTTTGCATCTCCAGCCGCCTGTCTCTGGCAGACAGCAACCCTGCTGTTTTTTTGCAGCTGGTTGTTATCTGTTTACTTTTTGGGCTCTGGTGCTGTAGGCTGGAGATCCTCACTTTTGGTTTAGACCCAGGTCTTCTCAAGGGGATCCAACTGGCTGTTTCAATATCCTTCTGGTGCTGCTGCCCTTGCGTTCCCTGCCTGCCTCCTCAGGTCTGTACCGCACTCCTTACCAGTTAGATTGCGCTAAAGCCGATTCTTCTGTCTCCGAGGTTACAAGGCTCCTCTCTAGCTATTGTTCAGTTTTTTTGTTCCAGGTGATTTCTCCACAATTTAGTCGTAATTTCAGGTTGGTCCTGGGAGGAGGTCAGTGTGACTTCGCCATCTTGATTCTCTAGCATAAAATTTTAAATATTTCTCTGATTTGACACAAATAAGTTTTTTTTTTACTGAACTAATTGGCTTGCCATTCAAGGTTCTTCAAAATCTGGCCTCACCTTTTTTCATCTACCTTAGCTCATACCACTCATTACAATATAAGGGAAAAACATTTTAGAAATTGGACAAGTTTTGGTTTGTTTCCTACTTCTACTACTCTTACCTGCATGACTTTGGGAAACTGACCTGCTTCTTTGTATCTGAATTTTCTTTTTCTTTAAATCAGGAATGATAATATCTAGTTTTAAAAGGCAGCTGTAGAGAGTACAGGAGACAATGTTTGTGATATTCCTAGTATTAAATTAATGTATTTTCTTCTGTCTTCTTGTTTTCCTTTCTCTCTTTCTTCTCTGCACCCCTACCTCCTTTCCCCTTATCCAGTGTGCTCTAGTCAAACTAATTTATTTACTTTTCTGTAAGAATAATCTACTCCTCCTAATTTCCTGTCTTTGATTTCAACATTGCCTCTTTCTGAAATGTCCCATTCTCTTCTCCCTTTGTTGCAGACTGGCATCTAATGAAGGCCAGTGTCTGTTCACCAGTATGTTTCATTTGATCTGCACAATATTTATTACCTGCTTTTATTTATTTTTAATTTTTTTGCCCTGCCCAGTCTGGCTCAGTTGGTTGGAACCTTGTGTTATCCATGGCGGGTTGTGGGTTTGATACCCAGTTGAGGTGCGGACGGGAGGCAACCGGTTGATGTATCTCTCTCTCTCTCTCTCTCTGACAAATAAAAAAGTCCTTGAGTAAAAATAAAAATTTTAGAAATTTTTTCAATTAAAGTTGACTTTTAGTATTATGTTTCAGCTGTAAAACATAGTGAATAGAAATTTATATTACTTATTAAGTGATTCCCCTGATGAATCTAGTACCCTCTGACATCATACATAGTTATTACAGCATTATTGACTATATTCCCTATGCTGCACTTTACATCCCTGTTTCCATTTTGCAACTGGAAATTTGTACTTCTTAATTCCTTCATGTTTTTCACCCGGTTCTCCAATCCCCTTCCCACCGACTGTAAGTTTGTTCTCTGTATCTATGACAGTGTTTCTATTTTGTTGGTTTGTTTATTTTGTTTTAGATTCCACATATAAGTGAGGTCATATGGTATTTGTCTTTCTCTGACTGACTTATTTTACCTAGCATAATATCCTCTAGTTCCATCCATGCTGTTGCAAATGGTAAGATGTTATTCTTTTTTATGGCCAAATAATATTCCATTGTATATATCTACCACACCTTCTTATCTCCTCATCTATTGATGAGTAATCAGGTTGCTTTCATATCTTGGCTATTGTAAATAACACTACAGTGAACACAGGGGTGCATATACCTTTTTGAATTAGTGTTTTACATTTCTCTGGATAAATATCCAGAAGTGAAATTGCTGGATCATAAGGTCATTCTATTCTAAAATTTTTGAGGAACATCCATACTGTTTTTAAGTGGGAATATTCTCTGATTCATTCGGCGTATATCCTGCTACTTGCTTTTTTTCTCTCTTGCATCTAGACTCTTTTATGGTCTCTGCTAAGGTCCTGAAGGCATTTCACTTTGAGGCAACCCCCACCCCAGGTTTAATTCTGCTCATTGTTCAAGGTCCATCTCAAACAACTTGTCTCCCTTGGGAGTCTTCCTTGATCTGATCATAAACTGAAATTTCTTGCTCCCCTCTTTTTTTCTCCTAAAGTAATGAAAAGTACTTCTTTTTCAATCTTGTGTTAATGGTGTGCACAAGTCTTATTTATGCATTTACTAAAGTCTAAGCTCCCTGAGGACAGGGATCCTTGGTTTTTTAATCTTTGAAGTCTCTCAGTGCTTAGTAGCTGTCTTGCTCTTTTTAGGCACTTAGATTCTTACTGATTCATCAGTGAAATCACCCTTGTTGTAAAGCTTAACTACAGAAATTCACTGAAGAACAGTATTTTGTAGAAATGCATTTTAGAAATGGAAAATATCATATTTTGGTTAAGAATTCAAGAAGTTTCCAACCCAGTCATTCTCTGGGAAAGAGAGAAAGTAGATTTTTCACTCAGTTGTCAATGCTGGCATGGGATCTGTATTTCTTTAGTTTTGCTTCCAAACTGGTATTGACTTCAGTCACTGAGAAGTCTTGGCTTGTGCTGAATTTCATATTCAATAGGATGAGCTTTGAAAAGTAAATGGAGTGAAAATCCATAAAGTGGGAAGCTCTAAAATGGATGCACATGGTTAGTATAATCAGTTACTAATTAAGGTGAGGTTTATGGCTGTTTTACTCTTTCACCCTGAAGAAATTTCAAGGCTTGTTATGCACCACTTCCTATTGCCAAGTGAGAGGCCAAAGGGTCAGAACATCAACGTCATTGAAAGGTCTAGTTCTGCCATAGGTGGGTTGATATATGGGCTTGAGGCTTGAAGAATAATTATTTTCAGAAGAAAATAATTTCCTGTGGTGTTTCCTGTGGTGATGCAGAAAGGCTGGAATGGACTGTGTAGAGGCAATACAAACTTTTGAGAATAGTGGGAAAGCATTGCTGTATTTCTAAGCAGTGTGCTTATAAACACTGGTTGAGGCTTATGCAAGGATAAGAAGAATCGTTTAGAGCTTCCAACCAAAAGGAGAAAGAAGCCAGGCTGAATTCTGGTGCCCCAGTCTCCTGCCCTTCATGGCTGTGGTGCTGACGGTTATTTTCATTACCAGGAAACAGGGCCCTCGTGCTCTACTCTCACCCTCGAATCAAGAGATAGATTGAAAGGATCTATATTTCATCAGTGTTTGCATTAGCAAACAAAGTAGACACACAGAAAAGTCTATCAGTAAGGGATCAGATAATTTACATAAGCTGCAACAAGAAGCTAAGTAGCTCTTTAAAAAGAAGGTAGGTCTATTTGTGTGTTCATAGACTTACAAGGTATATCATTGAATGGTGAGAGAAAATTGTAGAGTACACTTTTTATTTCTTTTTAAAAAGATTTTATTTATTTATTTTTAGAGAGGGGAAGGGAGGGAGAAAGAGAAAGAGAGAAATATCAATGTGTTGTTGCCACTCACGCCGTCCCCTACTGGGGACCTGGCCTGCAACCCAGGCATGTGCCTTACACTGGGAATTGAACCAGTGACCCTCTGGTTCACAGACTGGTGCTCAGTCCACTGAGCCACACCAGCTAGGGCATAGAATACACTTTGAAAAAAAGTTTATCCCTTCCCCCCAACACACACATGTATGTGTCTGTATATTCACGGAAGGCTGGAAGGATGTTTAGGGAACCACATCAGTTAATAATTTGGTGGCAGGTGTGGGTGGGGTCCATAAGGGAAAATTTCCCTTTTTATTTTATATTTTTCCTTGTTTAGATTTTTATAACAGGCATGCATGACCTTTGTGATGGATAAAAAATAGTAAGTCAATGTTCTTTTCTCTAAAAGGAAACAGAAGGAGTCCTTATTGATGCCCTCTATTCACATGGAAATTACTGATAAGAGCTCTGAATACCACCACCCTTTTGAGGGAAGTGCGGGAAGGGATTTCGTCAGGCATCGAAGCCTTAACCTGGTGAGATAGGGCTTTAATGATGGGATTTCGGCTAACTGGTAAACTGAAAGGAGAGATACCATTTCCTGACTCCTTCCTTTGGGGGGAGGGTTCTTTCTGGGGGTCAAGTGATTTTCAGACCACTTTCTACCAGGAATGTTAGCGGAATTGGAAGCCCAGTAGGTGTGATCCCAGGCTCTTCAGGATTGCTTTGACCAGAGTGGCTCTACATCTGCCTGCTTTTCTGGTACGAGAGTTTCAACTAGGATTTTGTTTGGGGAAAAAAGAAGATTCTGCTGCTTAATGAAAGTTTGCAAACCAGTTTCATACCACACTTAGCTATAAAATAGGAAGAAAAAATCCCTCTTTTATGGAGGAGGCATTGAGGGTCAGAGAGTTAAGTGAGTTGCTTCAGGGCAGACACAAAGAAAGTAGTAGAGTCAAGACTTAAATCCAAGTCTTTAGTTTGGTGATCTTTTCACCATGTCATATTGCTTCCCAAATGTGGCCTGGAGGAGATTTTTTTTAGTTAGCTCAGTGATACAACTAAATTAAGAATTACTGTGAAATGCCCAAGTGGTTTTGAAAGGCATTGTCTAATTAGTACCTCATTGCCTCAGTTTACCACTTCTTCACAAGCCTGGCCTGGAAGTGGGCAGAGCCCAGGAGCCCAGCAGAGACCACTTGCTTTGGGTACATGTATGTACTCGAATTACCAAGGAAAGCTAACAGGAAGTTCCCATTGTGGGTTGGTAACATAGCCTGGGACGTAATTCCCTTCCCTCTACCCCATAGCACTGGGCCACTTTTGCCCTGGGTACAATAAAAAACAGTATGTCTCATGGCTGCACTTTATATATACCCTATTTTCTGGGTGGTTGATGTCTTTATCCCAAATTTCTCATCCAGCACCTAAAATCCTATATTTCTTGAATCATTGCTAAAGCATAAAGGCAAAGACAGGTATAATTTTAGCTATAAAGAAAGAGTCACGAATGGTACAGATCTGAATGGCTCCTTTAAGACATTAGAAGGTCCAACGCTTACTGTTTATAAAAGGAAAAGACATTGAATTAATGGTCTTATCCATAATCCATGGTGCTGTGCTTTTATTCCTGACCTAACTATTATTTTCATTCTTAGTTTCCTTCCCACAATATGGTCTTTGGAACACTCTCAAAGGCCTCTTTGTACATTCTTGAGAGCTCTTCTAGCAGCTTTTGCTACTGCTCTTTATTTTGTCCTTATCTGGACACTGTTGCTGTCTTCTGCTTAAAGTTTATCTGGTAGGTCCCTCTGTGTCCATTTATGTCTGTTCTTGGGGCCAGGTCATGTTTAGCAGTGAGTCACAACATTGCTTTACATTTGGAAGCAATTTTAATAGCCTCAGATGAAATTTTTTTAAGTTTTCATTTTATTTCCAGTAGAAATCCTCAAAATCAATAGTTGACAAAAGGGGTACTGCTTGTTCTAACATTAGTACTGGCTTCTCTTGCTACATTGTCCCAGTGGACACTCATGTTGTAGGGAGGCTGAGTGAATGATGTCCTTCCTTTGGCATATTTCATCTAGAGATCAATATAGCTCAGGTAAGATTAACATGCTATGGGGAATGGATTACCTCAAAATGGAGCTGTTTTTAAGATAAGGAACTAGCTAATGAAAGTTCGTTAGTCTGTCATGGGCAATTTATAGTCAGCAAACAAGAACAAATGTTTTTTTTATGAGAAAGATTATTTACCATAGCATAGAAATTTCCTTATTGGCAGAAGGTTGCACAAAACCAGGAGTAGAAGTATAAGAATGTGAGTGTAAAGGTAAAGGTTTCTAGGAGGACTGGATATCTGTCCTGGCCCTGTGACTGATTTTATTCAACTTGACACCAACCTCTCATAAGTTGGAATGTCTGGTTGCATTTCCTTACCTAGAAAATGGGGAAGATACCTGTCTTACCTACTTCATGAGGTTGTTGCCAAGATCAAGGAAATAGTAGATGCTCTAGCTCTTTGAAAACCTTTAAATGTTGGACAGACAGACAGACACACACACACCCCACTGGTCACTAACTCCCATGTCTAGAATAATTATAAAATTCTGTCCCTTTTCTAGCTGTGCTTTTCTGCCACAGGCAGAGTTTATACATTTTTTTGTGGGCTACTGCATGTGCCTCCTAATGTACCTTTCTGCTTTCAGTTGCTATTTTCTACAGGCTATTTTCCATTGTACTGCCAGATTAATCTAAATCCACTTTTAATCACATCTTCCCTCACTCTGATACCTTCAATAGCTCCCTATTACCTATTGAATCAAGTCCAGAATCCTTGGCCTGCTATTCAAAAGTCTTTGTTATTGGACTCCTACCAAGAATTTCATCCTCTTTCTCTACACTTCCCCTGTGTTCTTTAGCACTCCATCCAGCCTGTAACATTTCTTCTCTGCCAATGCCCCATAGTTTCTTACAGCTTTTAGGATTTTGTCATCTTCTTATCCTTACTTTTTGTTTTCAAGCATCAAAATTCAATGTTCTGAGGAACAAATTTAAATGCCATTTTCTCTTATAAAGCTTTTTGATATCTCCCTTGGGGGCATCTGTTTGGCAAGGATACTTGGAAGAGAATTCAGGTATTACATGGTGGTTGAGTGAGATGATTTCTCAGATCCCTTCCAATTCTATTCATTTTTCTCAGCAGTGCTTCTTGGATAAAAGGTGAGGCATGAATACTCCTATTTTGATTAATCAAATGTTTCCCACCTCTTGTTCTTCCTACCATATCCTCCCTCCTCCCACCTTGAGTTCCTGCTCTCTCTGTTCATACTGGCAGAGTACCTTGTTGTTTCCACCAGAAAGACAGTCAAGCTGGGGACTTTTATTGAAGCAGACAAGATGTGTTTCAACATTTCTCTGAAAAAAAAAATGGTGCCAGTCTGTTGGCATGGAACACTGTCACAAAACAATTTTTAATCACTGTAATTGCTCTATCCTCTACATTCTTCCAGTATTTTGTGCCACTCCTCAACCACTGTTTTGCCTTCCTGACTTCTTCATGTACATATCTTCCTCTCTAGACTTTAAGTTTATTGAGGGCAGTAACCTTTTATTGTTAAGTCATTTTGTCCCCCATGGTACCTATGGATGCTCAGTCCATGTCTGGTAACTTGAGTTGATGGTGGATGAAGGAGGAAATTTTGAAGATGTTCTTATTTTTCCTATTATAGGGAAGAAGGTACAAAATCGAGGACTCCTCAACCCCTACCCATTTTCTGTGACATCATCTTTTGTGAAGCTTCCTTTTATGACTGGGCGATAACCAGTGTCCCATTGTGATGGGGGTTTGATTTCTGGCAGAGAAGCTCTTGGCTTTGTGCAGCAATTCCACTGAGTCCCTAGGACAGAGAGAAATTTTAGAGAGAATGATTCATTTGTTTGGTTTTCATTCCAGTCAGGAAAAACAAGTAGCAATAAAGCATAGCATAGCTATGGTCATTTCACTAGGAATGTTATTGCCATATGAAACACAACTTAACAAAATCCCATGAGCATGGATGCCACGCAACAAGCAACTATAACAGAGATATGAGAGAACAGTCAACCTGGCAGTCTGGAGAAGGGGATAGAGAATCAGCAAAGGGTATCTAATAGAGCCTGCTTTAGAAAATGCACTTTGCAGGGCAGCCTGGGAGGGTGTAGCTGGAAGAGTAGCTACACAAACTATGGAGAACAAGGGCCATCTCTATCTGGAAGCCAAGTCCATTGTGTACAAGTCCACCTAGTAACCTAGGTGTTTTTATTTCATCTGTAGCTCTGACACTGGTGCCAGGCCTCTTTCTCTCCTCCATTCCACTCTTTTTTTTTATCCCTCTCTTTCTTTCTCTGGATTCTGGAGTATAAAGGATATGCCCAAGAGAGCAAGTACTAAGATCTAAGTACTTTAGATCTAAGTACTCTTTCTCATATGTATGTGTGTGTATATATGCACACAGAGGCATACCTCATTTTATTGCACTTAGCTTTATTGGACTTCTCAGGTGTTGCAGTTTTTACAAATTACAGGCAAGACCGTCTACCAGAAAAAAATATAATGATGCTTTATTGTGGTGATCTAGAACTGACTCCACAGTATCTCCAAGGGAGGTGTGTGTGTGTATCTCATCAAACACCAACTTGAAAAACTGAATTTTTTAATTGGGTTGAAGCTTACACATGGAGCTGATAGTAAAGAAACCTCAGATTGTTAAGGTATTGACTCATATAACCAGCACATAATAGAGACAGAATATTGGGGGCCAGACTAGAGGTAGAGAGAAAAAGCTTGGCTTTCATATAATCAGTGGTATTAGTGGGAGGAAAGAATAGGCCAACAGAAAAATGATAGTCAGTATGGAAAGATTGGTGAGGGCAAGAGGAACTCAGACAGGTTCTTGGAATCATATACATTCCAGACATTTGGGAGACCTTTCAGTTGAAAGGTTGGTCTGTCTAAAATATCCTTGAGGAACAGCATCTTCTCCTCTGAGCTTTGAGTTCATGTACATAATACAGTTTTCTGATGATGAATTTGAGCCTGTTGTACTTTAATATCAGGAAAAGTTTTGAACAAAACACACACACATATACACTCTCACACACTCACACACACTTTTACCCCACTTTGATCTCTGTAAAGGAATGCCCCCCAAAGGAATATACACAGGTGTTTTGGTTTGCACAGCAGTGTCTTGTGAATTTAGTAGCATGAGTTATTCTTCCTGAACCTGACCCACTTGGAAGTACACGCAGGACTGAGTTTCTGGCATTGCAAGGCTAAGGAACACCCTCTAAACTGTAGCATAATTGCTCCCTAAAAAGCCTTTTGGATGGCTGGCTTGTGATCTTGCCCCTTGGACATATCCCATCTCATTGACTCCCTTCTCAAATCACAGAAAGGAGAATTGATTAGCTTTGCACCACCTGAATGGCAGACTCTAGTGTCTTCAAATTCTAGTAAATGTCTCCTTGGAGTTCTCCACTGCCATCCATTACTGTTGGGGTTGTTCATCTTGTTTGCCCATTTTATTTTGCATTTTGCAAATGCCGCAGCTGTGTTTGTGTCTTTTCCTTCTTTCAATTCAGAGCAATCTGTTCATTTTGAAGAGCCAGCAGCTTCCACAATGTGCAAGGAAACAGGGTCTACGTAACCAGAGACTTGGTTTTTTTACTGTTGCGAATATCTTAGGGAAGATGAAAGACTGGTAGAAATCTGTTCACTTTAATCCAGTGTGCTTTGTTCTGCTAAACTGTCATTGTCTTCTCTTTATCCATTTAATCTATTGTTACAAAAACAAAAACACTACTTGGCCTTCACATTCTGTGTCTTTTTTTTTTTTTGACAATTTTTACTACAGTAATCAGCTTTTCTTTAATTATGGCATTTGAAAATGTTTGCTATAGTATCTAATATAATTTGTATCATCTATTGGATTGAAAATTATACCTGAATGAACCTATTGAGAATATTTTTGTGAAAGTGAGTGTAAAAACAAAAGTTTTCTATTTAGATACTTGATGTTGTGTGTTGAATTGTATCCTCCCAAAATTCAAGCCCTAACCCTCAGTTCCTCAGAATGTGATTTTATTTGGAAACAGGGTCACTGCAAATGTCACTAGTTAGGATGAAGTCATACTGGAGTCAGGTGGGCATTAATCCAATATGACTGGTGTCCTTAAAAGGGTAAATTAGGAGACAGACATATACAGGGAGAATACCCTGTGAAGATGATGGAGAAATCAGGGTGCTGTTTTTAAAAGCCAGGGAACACCAAGATTGCCAGAAAACCACCAGAAGCAAGGAGAGAGGCATGCAACAGATTCTCTCTTCCAGCTGACGGAAGAAACCAACCCTGCTGACACCTTGATCTCAGATTTCCAGCCTCCATAACTGTGAGACAATACATGTCAATAATTTAAGCCACCAAATTTGTTCTACTTTGTTACAGCAGCCCTAGCAAACACATATACTTCATCTACTGAAAATTCTAGCTAAGCATGTATTCTGTAGAGTGAGGAACAAATGGATGGTAAACTCAAAAACATTACACATTTTGGAAGAATACTGATTGTCTGGAGGTCACTAGAGAATGGAAATTGTGTATTTCAAGAGAAAACCCCAACTAGCCAAATCAGAAAGTAGAGATGGTGAGGAGACCTTGGAGCTCCTCCAAAAGACGGATGAAACTATACACCTGTTTTTTTTTTTTTCATATTTATAAAGTCAAGTCACAAATGCTCACTTTTCCCCTTATTCACAAGGTGGGGTGGTGGTGGTGGTGGTGGTGTGTGTGTATGTATGTGTGTGTGTGCTTTCCAATGTGGGGCCTGAAAGCTTAACGTGCCATAGTCTCAGCTGTATTAAATAAGTCATCTTGCAAAGGCCTATCCAAATTAATTCAATTTGTCAGTATTAGGACTTTGCCTGGACCATCCTGCTAGGTGCTTTAGGATAAAAGAACTCGACAGAGCTCTGGTGAGGGTTAGCAAAAACCTTCCCAGGAGACACTGGTTCTACCAAGAGCCTCCTCTTTGGCAGGTATATGAAAGCAAAGCCTTGTTTCTCCTTGCCACTCCTGCCTCAGTCTCCTGAGCTCCTTCCCTGAGGTAGCATCCTGATCCCAGGCATCTGATATTCTGCCCTTTGCTTTCTACTCTAGCTGTTACCCATGGCAGTAGATGCCCAAAACCCCCCAAAACAACCAAAAAAACAAACAACAACAACAACAAAACAAAGTGTGGGAGCCTTTCTCAGGTCAGTCTGGTATTTGCAGAAGCTAGCCAGGGAAGGCAAGCCCTGGGTTCTCGCCTGCCTGGCTTGTAGCCAGAAAACCAGAGCTGCTCCAGTTGGAAAACATTCTAGAGATTAGAAACTGTATCTGGCTTCTGTGCTTTTAAGTGGCAGTTTCTTTCAAAGCTAATTCCTGCCTTATTGATCAAAATTCAGTGGGCATAAGTTTTAAGTAGCACAAACATGTTTACTAAGCCAAAACTTGATTAAGTGGTTTCATCACTGGTTTTGGGGGAAAGAAATATATATATATATATATATATATATACACACATATATATATATATATATACACACACATATATATATATATATATATATGAAAAGCCTTACAAAGGTATAAAAATGAAGTGACATGTTACCAAATTAGACAAATCACCTTTATTGAAAAGAATAGCTATATCAGGTTTTATAAAATTATGACAGGCCAGAGTAATTACACATACAAAATTATTGAGCATGAATTGCATACCAGGCACTGTTCTTGGTCCTTGAACTGTATCAGGGCATAAAACAGAGACCAGTATCTCTGCCCTTGCGGAGATACCTTCTAGAATCAGGGTTGTATATCACCAGACTTTCAAAAGGGTCATTCTGGGATGTTTTAAAAGTGTCTTTTCAGGTGTCAACCTTTTAGTGATTAAACTTTGAAGTAAAGTCAACTGTTATGTCAGTTTATTGCTGCTATTTGGGAGATGTTAGAAAAGCCATTTGACAATTGGCTCTGGTTGGCACTTGGCTGGGGAATATAGAATTGAATTTTAGTCCTTGGGTGACTTTATCTAATACTCCAGGCACACTTGTGTTGGGATCGAATAATTAACAGAGCAGTGTGCTCTGATTGTATGGTTATAATACTTCTTAGAGTGTTTCATTACTTGAGTCCTTTTAAGTGATGTAGGTATTGCTTGTATCAAGTTATAGCCTTTCAAGTGCTCAGTGCTCCCACCGCATCTCAAAGTCCAGTCCCATATGCTGTGTGATTTCCATGTACATGGTTGTCATTATGTTCTTAAATATCTGAGGAATGAATGAATGAATGAGTAAATGAGCTAATAGATATCTACATGATAGTTTTACTTATCAGTAAGGGGAGTGTTTTTCAGTTCTTATTGAACTTGTGGAAAGAGCATCCTTTAAAATAAGAAAAGCTGCAGACTGGGAGGGACAATCAGCTTTAAGGTTCTACCTCTCCAGTAGGGAACTATGGTGACAAGAGTTGATTGATTGAAACAGTTTCTAAGCCTCATAGAGTTCCATACCCAGTTCTCTACTTCAGCACTTCTCAAGTTTTAGTGTGCATAGAAGCACCTGGAGGGCTTGTTAAACCACATTGGCCCCAACCTGAGTTTTGATTCATCACATATGGGTGGGGCCCAAGCACGGGAATGTCTGCCTCAGCCCCCTGAACTCCTGCCTTGAGATGGTATCCTGATCCCAGGCATTTGATGTTCTGCCCTTTGCTTTCTAGCCATGAGTATCCGTGGCAGCAACTGCCAAAAAGAAATGAGCCAGAGTCTTTGTTAGGTCATCCTTGAGTCCATTTTTTGAGAATCACAAATCTGTAACAGCTGCTGACTGAATGACAGTGGAGTGATTAAGCATGTGTGCACTGACCAGTCATCAAATCACAGTTCTACCCTTTATTGTGTGACTTTGGATATGTTTCTTCACCTTTGTGATCTGTACACGAGAACATTAATGCTCACTTCCTAGGATTGTTGTGCAGACTAGACAAGGCATACAGAGAGCTTAGTACAGTACTTGGAACTGAATAAATGTTAAGTACTATTATCATTGCTTTGTATCTCAATAGCTTGGTACATAGTAAACTCTCAAATGTCTGAGTGATGAAGCAGGTGTTAGCTGGGGGCCTAGAAAAAGGTATTTTAAGAAATATTAAAAAATTTGACTTTTATTCAACTTAAGGTCGAGACAGATGCCTGAATGCTGCTGCAGGTGACATGTTGATGTTTAAATAGCACAAATAATTTGCTGTATTTTTCTTTTTTTATTTTTAATTAATTTATTTACTTTTTAAATACATTTGTCTCTGCCTTCCCCCCACCTCTTTCCCTTGCCCCCTCCCACCTTCCCTCCCTCTGTTCTTCCCCTTTGGTTTTGTCCATGAGTCCTTGCTATATGTTCCTTGACTTTCCCCTTCCCTTCCCTTTCCCTGCCCCACCTTCCCTCTTGTCTCTGTTGATTTCTTTTCCTTTCAGTGTTGCTGGTCATATTTTCTTTGCTTCTTTGCATTGTTGGTTAGGTTCCGCTTATAGGTGAGATCATATGGTATTTGTCTTTCGCCCCCTGGCTTATTTCACTTAGCATGATGCTCTCCAGTTCCATCCATGCTGTCGCAAAGTTTAGTACTTCTTTTTTTCTTTCTGCTGCGTAGTATTCCATTGTGTATATGTACCATAATTTTTTGATCCAGTCATCTACCGATGGGCATTTAGGTTGCTTCCAACACTTGGCTATTGTAAATTGTGCTGCTATGAACATTGGGGTGCATAGGTTCTTTTGTATTGGCATTTTGGTGTTCTCAGGGTATAGTCCCAGCAGAGGAATCGCTGGATCAAAAGGCAGTTCCATTTTCAGCTTTCTGAGGAAATTCCACACTGCTTTCCATAGTGGCTGCACCAGTCTGCATTCCCACCAACAGTGGACTAAGGTTCCCTTTTCTCCACAGCCTCGCCAGCACCTGTTGTTTGTGGATCTGTTTATGATGGCCATTCTGACCGGTGTGAGGTGGTACCTCATGGTGGTTTTGATCTGCATTTCTCTGATGGCTAGTGATACAGAGCATCCTTTCAAATGCCTCTGGGCCCTCTGTATCTCCTCCTTAGAAAAGCATCTGCCCAGGTCCTTTGCCCATTTTTTGATTGGATCGTTTGTCTTCTTGGAGTAAAGTCAGGTGAGTTCTTTGTATATCTTGGAGATCAAACCTCTATCTGATGTATCATTAGCAAATATATTTTCCCATACGGTTGGCTCCCTTTTCATTTTGCTGATGTTTTCTTTCGCCATGCAGAAGCTTCTTATTTTTATGAGGTCCCACTTGTTTATTCTTTCCTTTATGTCCCTTGCTTTAGGAGACATATCAGTGAAAAAATTGCTGCGTGGGATATCTGAGAGTTTCCTGCCAATGTTCTCCTCTAGGACTTTGATGGTGTTGTGACTTATATTTAAGTCTTTTATCCATCTTGAGTTTCTTTTTGTGTATGGTGTCAGCTGATGATCCAATTTCAATTTTTTGCATGTAGCCATCCAGCTGTCCCAACACCATTTATTGAAGAGGCTGTTATTGCTCCATTTTATGCTTCTGCCCCCTTTGTCGAATATTAGATGTCCATAGAGACCTGGGCTTATTTCTGGGCTTTCTATTCTGTTAAACTGGTCTATGGGACTGTTCTTGTGCCAGTACCAGATTGTTTTGAGTATAGTGGCTTTGTAGTAGAGTTTGATGTCCGGTATTGTGATCCCTCCTACTTTGTGTTTCTTTCTCAAAATTGCTGCGGCTATTCGAGGTCGTTTATGGTTCCATATAAATTTTTGAAATGTCTGTTCTATTTCTGTGAAATACGTCATTGGTATCTTAATAGGGATTGCGTTGAATCTATAAATTGCTTTTGGTAGTATGGACATTTTAAGGATATTAATTCTTCCAATCCATGTGCATGGTATATGCTTCCATTTGTTTGTCTTCCTTAATTTCTTTTTTCAATGTTGTATAGTTTTCTGCATACAGGTCTTTTGTGTCTTTGGTTAAATTTATCCCTAGGTACTTTATCTTTTTTCGTGCTATATCGAATGGTATATTTTTCCTGATTTCTTCTTCTTCTATTGCATTGCTGGTGTACAAAAACGCCTTTGATTTCTGAATGTTGACTTTGTATCCTGCTGTTTTGCCAAATTCACTTATTAGGTTGAGGAGTTTTTTGGTAGAGTCTACAGGGTTCTCTATGTACACTATCATGTCATCTGCAAACAATGATAGTTTTACTTCCTCCTTTCCTATTTGGATGCCTTTTCTCTCTTTCTCTTGTCTGACCGCTGTGGCTAGGACTTCCAATACGATGTTGAAAAGAAGCGGTGAGAGCGGACATCCTTGTCGTGTTCCCGATCTTAGTGGGAAAGCTTTCAGTTTTTGCCCGTTGAGTATGATATTGGCTGTAGGTTTTTCATATATGGCCTTTATTATGTTGAGGAATGCCCCATTTATTCCCATTTTGCTGAGTGTTTTTATCATAAATGGGTGCTGCACCTTGTCAAATGCTTTTTCTGCATCTATCGAGATGATCATGTGGTTTTTGCCTTTTCTTTGATTTATGTGGTGTATCACGTTTACTGATTTGTGTATATTGAACCATCCCTGCATCCCTGGGATGAATCCCACTTGATCGTGATGGATAATCTTTTGAATGTATTGCTGGATGCGGTTTCCCAATATTTTGTGGAGGATTTTAGCATCTATGTTCATCAGCGAAATTGTTCTGTAGTTTTCTTTCTTTGTAGGGTCTTTATCTGGTTTTGGGATCAGGGTGATGCTGGCCTCATAGAAGGAGTCTGGGAGTCTTCCTTCCTCTTGGATTTTTTGGAATAGTCAGAGAAGGACAGGGGTTAGCTCTTCCTTAAATGTTCTGTAAAATTCTCCTGGGAAACCGTCTGGCCCTGGGCTTTTGTGTGCTGGGAGTTTCTTGATTACTGCTTCAATTTCCCCAACTGTTATCGGTCTGTGCAAGCTTTCTGTTTCTTCCTTCTTCAGTGTCGGAAGATTATGCTTTTCTAAAAATTTGTCCATTTCATCAAGATTTTCAAATTTCTTGGCATATAATTGTTCATAATAGTTTCTGATAATCATTTGTATTTCTGTGGTATCAGTTGTTATTTCTCCTCTTTCATTTCTGATATTATTAATTTGGGTCCTCTCCCTTTTTTTCTTGATGAGTCTGCTTAAAGGCTTGTCAACTCTATGAATCTTTTCAAAGAAGCAACTTCTGGATTGGTTGATCCTCTGAATTGTTCTTTTTGTCTCTATGTCATTCAGTTCTGCTCTAATCTTGACTATTTCCTTCCTTCTCCTTGCTCTGGGATTTATTTGTTGTTGTTTCTCCAGTTCTTCAAGTTGTAGTGTTAGGTCTTTTATTTGAAATGTTTCTATCTTTTTAAGGTAAGCAATTTGCTGTATTTTTCTGACCCCAGATATATCTTGCCAGGCATACAGTGGATTAGAATCTGCAAGAGAACCAAAAGCTAAGAGTTAGTGGGGATGTTGCAGTTTGTGCACAAGACTTGTAAGCCTGGTGTCAAATACCCTTAGTTTAACATTTTATGTCATTCTTAGGCCAGTGGGCAAGTCAAATCCAGTGTTTAGAATACTTCTGTAGTTCTGTGTCAAAGGCACACTCTGCAGAAAGACTCAATGGGTTTGTTTGAAATGAGGAATTTCTCTCCCTCTTTCTTTTTCTCTATTCTCCTTATGCATACACATTTCAGTATTTTCCAAAATGTGTTCCATAGATCTTTTGCATCAACTCAGGGTACTTGGTAAAATTGGAGACTCCTGAGATAGACCTAGCAAATGA
Source organism: Pteronotus mesoamericanus (assembly GCF_021234165.1). Taxonomy (NCBI): domain Eukaryota; kingdom Metazoa; phylum Chordata; class Mammalia; order Chiroptera; family Mormoopidae; genus Pteronotus; species Pteronotus mesoamericanus. Next base: position 2,203,978 of record NW_026555203.1, read on the forward strand.
GAACCCCTAAATGTGGCGTCAGGAAATCTGCACTTTAAAATGAATCCTGCTATTCTGGTGTACATTGAAGCTTAGGAAATGCCACCACAAAATTCTGTCCGTCCTAAATGACAGAAAGAATGGTTATATTTGTCAATTGTAATTAATCATTAGAGGAGTTTCTGATATTGACTACAGGATCCTCAATAGCTCCATAAAATTTATTCTGAGGCGAAGCTCACAGAATTTGACAGTGCGGTGATTAAGCTTTGGAGCTTGGCTTATGTCACCCAACCCCAATACTCAGCCTGTGGATCATAAAGAACAGCAGGAATGAAATGTAATTTTACAATTATTTATTAATAATTATCACTATAGTTGTTTTGATGTGTGCAGAGTTGAATGCTTTGAGGACATAAATTGGAAAAAAAAAGGATTCCGGACCCCAAGTGACTCCCATCATGGTGAAATGGCTCAATCAACAGCCTCACTCCTGTGTGTCTTTTGGCAAAATTGTATGAGTGCTTCTGAAGTATCTTCTCAGGGTAAAAGAAAATCACTGTGTTTCACAGTTTTCTCACTGATTCAAAGTTCATATCTGGTAAGCCCAGATGAACTTCATTAATTGGAAGAGACAGAAATTAATAGTTAGAATTCAAATAAGTCAGGATCAGTGTCCAACTTTTGGGAAGACATCAGTTACAGGGAGCAGTTAAGATTCTGTGCCAGGTGTCTGTGTGGCTATTCAGTTTATCCAACTCAGGGGGGCTGAAACCTTCTCCCCACTCTGCCTTTCTCTGGCTTGGTCTGGCCAAATGACTATGGTTTCTATTTTTGACCTTCCTTTGGCAGCTTATTCTGCCATCTCCTGTTTCTGATCCAGACATGGTAACCTATGCTCATGCAGAGTCCTTTACTGAATCTGCCACCTTCATGCCAACTCTGCTTATCCACAAAGGATAAATGACTTCAGGCACTGTATATAGAAAGAACTCTCTCTGCGCCTCTTGAGTCTATAATTAGTAAACCCATTGTACCCATCAGCATAGTATGATAACTTGTTGAAATACTACAAGTATTAATTACCCATGTGTTTAACCATTTAGTCCAGCTCTTTCAGGAGTATGTTAAAAAGTAAACACTAATATTTGGATCATGAAGAAAAAAATTAGCAAATCCTTTAAAGAGAACTTCATCTATAAATTTACAGAGGATAAAACTATGTGGTTTTATTTTTGGTGTCAGGACAGTAAAATTTTGCCCTATTATGAAGCAGAATAAAAAAAGGTGACATTTATTGAGTACCTACAATCTGCAACTTACATGGGTTGCAAGAAGCCCAGATGGGATTTGAACTGAGGTATATCTGATGCTATGCTAGATTTTAGTAATTAAAATATTTTCATTTTTCTCCTGGCCACAAATGGCCTCCTCCAAGGAAAACCCTCTTACTTTAACAACTAATTATCTAGGACAACAGCAATATATGGTGAATCTCATCTGATACATGTGTTTGTCCTTGATTTTGGGTATAAGTTGTGTTTAGTCTTTAATTCTGATGATCTGTATTTATGTACTTTGGTTTTTATTGCATATTTTCTGACCACCAGTTACTAAAACAAGCAAGCCTTAGCTCTGATTAATGAGAACAAGAACAAATAAGTCTCGTGTGATTTTTACTGTAAATGTTAGAATTACATTTATTACATGTCTCTATCACTTTGTGGTGTCTGTTGAAGTGAAATGAAATTGGTCTGGTGCTGATGTGCTGGTTTAGAATGCATCACCTTTGTGGGAGGTGCAGTCCGATTCTGACTGTGATGAGAAAGGGAGACTCTGATCAAGGCTTTGGAAGGAAATGTGCCAGTGCAGTCAGAGTGAGCATAACTCTGACTCAAATATGAAGATCTTAATTTGAGAGACGAACTTCTGAAAGAAGTCAGTAAAAATGGGAAATTAACTGAGAGAATCATTTTTTATGTAGGCGAATGCATTTAAAATTTTAGGAAACTGTCTGGTACTGTGACAGGTAGTTTGAAATGAGCTTGTGAAGGAAGTATGGCAACTTCAAACAGAGCAAGAAGTTATCTCATCTTTAAAGGCTGAGTTTTAACTGAAAATAAGCCTCCTAGGTTTGGTTAAGCCAATAAAACCTTAACTTAGATAAAAATAAATCATACTCTAGGCAAACATTTGCATTAAAGGTACTAATAATAATGCCCAGTTATTGAGGGCACCCTATGTGACTGCCAGTGTACATACTTTCTGCTAATTTTCACACCACCAGCACCAGAGGATATTCTTATCCCCATTTTACAGATAGGGAAACTGAGACTCAGGAAGGTACAGTGACTTGTCTAGCACTGTACAGATAACAAGAGGCAGGCTTTGAATCCAGCCTGGCCTAACTCTTCAACATGTCTTAGCTCGGGCTGCCATAACACATGAGCACAGACTGGGTGGCTTAAACAGAAATTATTTTTCTCACAATTCTGGAGGCTAGAAATCCACCATTAAGGTGCCAGCAGATTTGATTTCTCCTGAGGCCATTCTCCTTGGCTTGCTGACCTTCTTACTATGACCTCACATGACACTTCTTCATGCACACAAATTCCTGGTGTCTCTTCCCCTTGTTTTAAGGACAGCAGTCAAACTGAATTAGAGTTCTGCCCTTATGAATTCTTTTTAGCTTAGTTACCTCCTTAAAGGCCCCATTTCCAAAATAGTCACTTTAAGGGTCAGGGCTTCGGCCATTGGAATTGAGGAGGACACACATTATGAATTAGTTCATAACACCATCCTAGCACACTATCTCTTAGATGCGTTCTCAGGGAGGATCTGAGATGGGACTTATAATAAAACAAGATCATACAGGACCTACTCTGGTCAGGAAGCTTGGTATAACTGAAAGGATTATGTTTACACTGATAAAATTGTAAGAACTCAAACATGTTAAAGGGAAAACTAAGCAGCTTTGTACAAAAGTGACCTTATGAAGCAGACCAGTTATTGAATGACAACACCTGGCAGGGCTGGGGTTTGAAAAGAAATCTTTGAGAGGTTATAGGTTTTGCAAAATTATTAACAGATAAAAGATTTTATGTTTTTGGATTTTGTCTAATGGGGATTTGTTAACTCCAATTTAATTTACTCATGATAGTTTTTGCCTTGTAAATAAATACTGTAGCTTTTCATTTAGCCTCTGACTTAAACTTTCTCTGTTTTATTCTCATTCCTTGGTTGACAGGCAGTTAGTTTAGTTACAGCTGGAAAATATTAGGTTCCTATCAGCACACTGGCAGTGAAGGCTCAGAGATGAGGTAAAATTCCTATGTGAGACTTTCAAAGCCTATGTAAGTATTCTCTTAAATCCTAAACAACAGTAACAGAACTCAAATGACAAATGCCATTTGTGGTAGGCCTTCACTGACCATGTTACTGCAGTCCCTGTGCTTGGGATCTGATTTTGACTCAGTTCTGGGGTCCCATTATTGACAAGCTGTTTCAAGTCCTCAGTTTCACCATGGGAGCAGAATATAAAGGCCCATCAGATGTATATACTACATTTATTACTTTTTCCAAATTACTGGACTTGTCATTTTGTCGTAGGAAGAATTTAGGTTTGTCTGACGTCCTATTCTTCATTGTCAGCTTGATACAGTGTCCTGTGTACCTTAAAATCTTTGTCAGTTGATTTTTTTTTGTTCCAGGATTTTTCTAGGTTTGAAAGTTAACAAGTCTATAATTTCTGACCATTTTGTTTCCTATTTAAATGCTGTTTTATGTTCACCCTTTCTCATTTATCAATGTTACAGTAGTTTTCCATGAGCAGGATTCATATGCAGCAAATGTAGAAGTCAGCCAAGCTGATATCAACACCTCCCCACTTCTCACTCCTCTCTTGCAAAAATCCTTCTTACTTCTATTGGGAATTTAAATTGTGATTCCATCCCATAGTGGGGCTTATAATCTTGCCTGGAAAGCAACTAATTTTGCTTCCTACTCATCTTCAATTTTAAGGTATTATACATCCACAGATTTTTATCATTTTAATAGGGACCTCTTTAAAGAACTTAAACTCTTCAAAGGCCAAGAGATTGAGCCTCTATTGGTGGAATGTCATAAAAAAGTGTGCATGTAGGTTGGGAGCTTCCTTTTATCTCAGCACCTCTACACTTAGAGGCAGCCATATACTACATCAGCTTTCAATGGGAAAAAAGGAACTTGTAATGATGGTACACTCAGTTCCCAGGGGGTTAAAATTTTCTCTTAAACCAGGAATTTATTTCAAAACAGGTGTTTTCCCTATGTCCTGATTCAATGAAAGGACTAATTAAGGTTTAGAAAGATACAAAAGTGTTTGAGCTCATTTTTCTAAGAATTAATTGTTCAAGGACTTAAATGAAAATATGAGCAATATTTTTAAAGAGACAGTAGCCCTAGCTGGTATGGCTCAGTGGATTGAGTGCCAGCCTGTGAAGCAAAGGGTCGCTGATTCGATTCCCAGTCAAGGTACATGCCTGGGTTGCAGGCCAGGTCCCCAGTAGGGGGTGCGCAAGAAGCAGCCACACAGTGATTATTCTCTCCCTCCTTCTCTTTCCCTTCCCCTCTAAAAAAATAAATAAAACATTAATAAAAAAAGAAAAAGCTGCTTTAAAAAAATAAAAAATAAAAAGAGAGATTAGGACTGTCATGGTAAAATAAAGGGGCAGGGCTTGCGAGGACTGTTCAATTGGTTATGTATTAGGTAAGCCTAGCCACATGAATACTGGGGCCCTAAAAATACCTGAATATCAGACTTAGAAGGAACTTTAGAGGTTCTCCAGTTTATCTAATGGGAGGCAATGTAGACTAATGGGGACACATGCTTTATAGTCAGAAGGACCTGGGTTTGAATCCTAATGTTAGTGGGTGGCCTTGGGAAAATAAAGACCTTTTATGGAACTTAGTTTCCACTTTTGCAAAATGAGGATGATAAAGGCTTATAGTGAGGGCTGTTGTGAGGTGTGGAGATCATGCATATCTATAGTACCTAGCCCATTGTATGTGTTCAACAAATGGTAACTGCTGCTATTATTTTTATCATCATTTAGTTACAGATGATGAAATTGAAAAGCAGAAGTTAAATGACTTAAAGTAATTTATCATTTTATTTAAGAACACGGACTATCCCTGGTTGGGTGGCTAAGTTGGTTGGAGTGTTGTCCCATACACCAGAAAAAGGTTGTGATTTGATCCCCATATCAAATCACAGGTATTTAATTTTAAGGTATTATACATCCATAGATTTTTATCATTTTAATAGGGACCTCTTTAAAAAACTTAAACTCTTCAAAGGCCAAGAGATTGAGCCTCTATTGGTGGAATGTCATAGAAATGTCAAGAATGTCTTGTATATGCCCTGGGTTAGGGCATATACAAGAGGCAACCAATCAATGACTCTCTGTGTGTGTCTGTCTCTCTGCATGTCTGTTTCTTTGTGTGTCTTTCTTTCTCTGTGTGTGTATCTCTCTCTGTGCATCTCTGTGTGTTTCTCTCTGTCTCTCTCTGCCTCTCCATTCTTCTCTCTCTAAAATCAATAAACATATCCTTGGGTGAGGATTAAAATGAAGAAAAAGAAAAAAGAATAGAGACTAGAACCCAGGTCTTCCAAGTCTCTGATACTTTGACCTACTGCAGCACACACACTGCTCCATCAACTGTCACATATGGTATATGATCCTTTATAACAAAATGCCAAATTGGGGTAAGAATTAAAACTCAATCTAGCAATCTGAATGCATGAGCTAAATGTTCTTCCTCTTTGTACTCTATAAAAGTTTTGCTCAGGACAAGCTTGCTAGACTACCAGGAGTCTCCTGGAAGTCATATTCCAGAAAGAGAATACTAAATGTTGAGTATCTACGGGGCTTGTTTTAAAGAAAAAAATCAGTAGTATTTTTATAAAATGACACAATTACCATTTTAAGTTGAATAATTTAGAGTTCTTTGTTTCTGAGTATCTTTGATATCTCCTGTCTACAAGTATCCACTGCATTTGCTAGCAAAAGCTAATTGAGGCCTACAGAGGTAAGGGACTTGCCCAGTGTCACAAAGCTTGTAAGTGGCAGAATCATAATTAAAACAAAGTTTCCTGACTCAGTTCAGAGCAGTTTCTATCTCATATTAATTCCCCATATTAACAAACTATTTATTTGTTCTTGGTGTTGTACATTCTGTGAATTCAGACAAGTATATAAAGTCATATTTACCATTATAATGTCATACAGAGTATTTACACTGCCCTAAAAATTCTATGCTCTGCCTATTCAACCCTGAGTTTCTTTATGGTCTTTATATTGTCTCCACAGTTTGGCCTTTTCCAGAATGTCATGTAGTTGGCATCATACAGAATGTAGTGTTTTCAGATTGGCTTCTTTCACTTAGTAATATGCATTTATGATACCTCAATGTATTTTCCTGGCTTGACAGCTCATTTATTTTTAGCTCTGAATACTATTCCATTTTCTGGATGTATCACAGTTATTTATCCACTTACCTACTGAACATTTTGGTTTCCAAATTTTGACAATTACGAATAATGTGCTATAAACATCCATGTGCAGGCTTTTACGTAGATACAAATTTTCAACTCCTTTGAGTAAATACCAAGGAACATGAATGCTGGATCATATGGTGAGAGTATGTATAGCTTTGTAAGAAACCACCAAACTGTCTTCCAAAGTGGCTGTACCATTTTGCACTCCCACCAGCAATGAATGAGAGTTCATGTTGCACTACATACCTGTCAGCATTTACTGTTGCCACTGTTTTAGATTTTGGACATTCTAATAGGTCACGCTTTTATTTTTTTCTTGCCCTTCCGGGTGTTAAATTATTGAATAATAACTGAATGGTCCCTTGGGAGAGAAGATGGCGGAGGAGTGAATGGGAGTCACGCTGACCTCCTCCCAAAACCAAACTGCAATTGCAACTAAATAGTGGAGTAATCACCTGGAAAGCAGTGGAGCAATAGTGGGAGAGGAGCCTTGGTGCTGCGGACAGTGGATTCTACTCTCACACATCCCAATGGGTGAGAAGTGCGGTGGAGGCTCGAGAGGGTGGGCTGGGTGCCCACGGGCACTGGCACCAGAGGGACATTGAAATGGCCAGTTAGCTTCCCCCGAGAAGAACGGGGTCTCAATCATAAACAGGAATCCCTAACCTACAGAAGCTAAAGCCAAGAAAATACAGACAAAACGCAACCCCAAAAAGCCTAGGGGTGCTCTCTGCCAGAGACAGGTGGCTGGGGATGCAAAGAGACATTTAAAGGGCCAACGCAAAAGTTGCAGTGGCAGCCACCCTCCTTGATTTCTGGGTAGAGGTGGCAGCAGGGTGGGCTGGTGCCTGGGAAAAGATTGGTGAGGAAAACTTTGTTAAGAGAACTGATAGAGCGGCCGGTGGAGCCCCAGTGATGGAACGCCTCCCACCCTGCAGCTACCATCTCGCTCAGGAATTAGGGAATCAATTAACCTGCCTTTTGTGCGCTCTGCACACAGCTTGTAGGCGTGTGAGCTGCGGGGCTGAGTGCAGACTGGCTGGGAGAGCCTTGAGGAGAGACTGGAGACGGAGGCATTGGGGAAAGAATAGGAGGAGGAACCGGGGAGTCCCGACTCCCTCCCCGTTCTGTAGTCTCCATTGAGGGTTGGAAAGGCGTGACCCCAAAGAGGCAGAAGCGGGGCGTGCATGAACCAGACTGCCTGCAATTGAAACGCAGTCCGCAAGGGGATTGGATCCTTGGCTGAAGCGGTCAGGGAACTGCCTGGAGGCCCCTGAGGAGAGTCTGGAAACGGAGGCATTGGGGAAAGAACGGGAGGAGAAACCAGGGAGCCCTGCCTCCCTCCCCTTTCCGTAGTCTCCATTGTGGGCTGGAAAGGCGTGCCCCCAAAGAGGTAGAAGCGGGGCGCGCAGGAACCAGACTGCCTGCGATTGAAATGCAATCCAGACAGGTGGTGGATACTTGGCCGAACGGAACTGCCCAGATACCCCTGAGGAGAGACTAGAAACAGAGGCTTTGGGGAAAGAACAGGAGGAGGAACCAGGGAGAACCGACTCCTTCTCCTTGCAGTAGTCTCCATAGCATGGGAAGAGACCACACCCCCAAAGAGCTAAAAGCCGAAAAGCACACATAGACACCCCCAAAACACCCAGTGCAGGCGCGGACACTTGTGCCGAGTGACTGGCGAGGGTTGGCGAGCATGTGTGTGACCCGCGCGGGCTGGCGAGGCCTCCCACAGATTGGCACCAATAGGGCCCGCAAGGGAGTGCACAGAGCGGCAAGGGAAGGCGTAAATTGACCTACCCACCTGCGATTGTGGAGCAGCCCACAAAATTAGTAGAGCTGCCTAGAGTCCCTGGAGGAGAGATGAGAGACAGGATTAACCCGAGAGTCCTGGAGATGACTTCCTCCCATTTCCGTAGTCCCCATTTGGCGAGGGCAAGCAACGCACACAAACAGACAAAAGTGGGGAAAATACACCTAGAAGACCCTAAACTGAGCAGTGTCCTGGAGCTCACCGGCCAGCAGTGCCAGATGAGTACGCAAGGTCACGAATAGCCCCCTGGTCTGGGGCAAGCACATGCGAGCCCAGGCAGGCGGGGGATCCTGCCGCGCTGGGAGCACGCTCAAGGAGCCCGAGTGAGAGTGCAGAGAGATCCCCAAAAATAACCCAGTCCTGACCATAGGGATCACAGAGCTGCTCCAATCATGAGTCACACACAGACATTAGACTCCTGGAAAGTTCAAACAAACAACCCAAGGTCCTATAGGGTCAACAATGACATCATCAGAGGGAGGCCCAGAAAGAAAAGTAAAGGACAAAAATACTTAACAGATTCTAAGAAAAATGGGAAGAGAAAGAAGTTCCCCCCAAAGGAGTGGAAAAGGGGACTCCCCACAGAGAGAGCTAAATGAAATAGAGGTAAGGGAACTATCAGATACTGAATTCAAAACAATGGTTCTAAGGAAGCTCAATGAGCGCAGCCAGCTCAAAGATAACTATGAGAAACTGCAAAGCAACTATCAGGATCTTACAGCAAACGATAGCAACCTGGAAAAGGACATAGAAACTATCAAGAAGACACAAGAGGATATGAAGAATACCATTTCTGAATTGAAGAACACAGTAGAAGGAATCCAAAGCAGGCTGGATGAAGCCAAGGATCGAATCAGTGAGATGGAGGATAAGGTAAAAAGAACCTCCCGGAAAGAACAAGAAATGGAAAAATGGCTCAAAAAAATGAAGAGTCATTTAGGGAAATGCAGGACAACCTTAAATGCAATAATATCCGTATAATAGGGATACCAGAAAGAGAAGAGGAGCAAGGGATAGAGAACGTCCTTGAAAAAGTATGATAGAAAATTTCCCTAATTTGAGGAGAGAAAGGCTCTCATGGATCCAGGAGGCACAGAGGACCCTGCTCATGAGGGACTCAATGAGGTACACTCCAAGACACATCATCATTAAAATGGCAAATGTAAAAGACAAAGAGAGAATCCTCAAGGCAGCAAGGGAGAAGGAGAAAGTAACATACAAAGGGGCCCCGATACGCCTAGGAGCTGACTTCTCAACAGAAACACTTCAAGCCAGAAGGGAATGGGAACAAATATTCCAAGTCACAAAAAGCAAGGGCCTACAGCCAAGGCTGCTCTACCCAGCAAGGCTCTCAGTTAAAATACAAGGGGAAATACAGAGTTTCCCAGACAAGAGAAGGCTAAAAGAATACATCTCTACCAAACCAGCACTCCAAGATATGCTAAGGGGACTGGTTTAAGAAGATGAAGGAAAACAATGAGAGACAGAGGAACACAGGTACAAAGAGAAAAGATGAGTAAGTTTCTATCAGTAATATCTCTCAATGTGAATGGACTAAATGCCCCAATCAAAAGACACAGGATAGCTGAATGGGTAGGAAAACATGACCCACACATATGCTGCCTACAAGAGACCCAGCTCAGAGCAAGAGACCTACACAGTTTGAAAATAAAGGGATGGAAAAAATATTCCAAGAAAATGGGCAAGAGAAAAAGACCGGGATTGCCATACGTGTATCAGACAAAGTAGATTTCAAAACAAAGGCCATATAGAGAAACCCAGAGGGGCACTTTATAATACTTAAAGGAAGAATCTATCAAGAAGACATCAACATTGTAAACTTATATGCTCCCAATATAGGAGGCCCCAAGTTTATAAGGAAAATGTTGGATGACTTCAAAAAAGATATAGACAGCAACACACTGATAGTAGGGAATTTCAACACCCCACTGTCAAAAATGGACATATCTTCCATATAAAACATGAATAAACATATTGTGGTGCTGAATGACACACTGAATCAAAGACACTTAACTGACATATATAGAACCTGACATCCCAAAGAAGAAAAATACACATTTTTTCAAAAGCTCATGGCAGTTTTTCAAAGATAGACCACATGATAGGACACAAAGCAAGCCTGAGCAAATTCAGGAAAATTGAAATAATACCGAACTTTTTCTAGGACCTCAAGGCATTGAAACTGGAAATCAACCTCAAAGAGAAACTTCAAAAACTGGCAAACTCATGGAGACTGAACAGTACACTGTTAAACAATGAATGGGTCAATAATGACATAAGAGAAGAAATCAAAAAAATTCTGGAAACAAATGAAAATGAACAGACAACAGTCCAAAACCCATGAGACACAGCAAAGGCGGTCCTGAGAGGGAATTTCATAGCAATACAGGCTTACCTAAAAAAGATAGAAACATTTCAAATAAAAGACCTAACACTACAACTTCAAGAACTGGAGAAACAACAACAAATAAATCCCAGAGCAAGGAGAAGGAAGGAAATAGTCAAGATTAGAGCAGAACTGAATGACATAAAGACCAAAAGAACAATTCAGAGGATCCACCAATCCAGAAGCTGGTTCTTTGAAAAGATAAATGAAATTGACAAGCCTTTAAGCAGACTTATCAAGAAAAAAGGGGAGAGGAGCCAATTAAATAATATCAGAAATGAAAGAGGAGAAATAACAACAGATACCACAGAAATACAAAGGATCGTCAGAAACTACTGTAAATAATTATATGCCAAGAAATTTGAAAATCTTGATGAAATGGACAAATTTTTAGAAAAGTATAATCTTCCGACACTGAAGGCGGAAGAAACAGAAAGCTTGCACAGACCGATAACAGCTGGGGAAATTAAAGCAGTAATCAAAATACTCCCTGCACACAAAAGCTCAGGGCCGGACGGTTTCCCAGGAGAATTTTACAAAACATTTAAGGAAGAGCTAACCCCTGTCGTTCTCAGACTATTCCAAAAAATCCAAGAGGAGGGAAGACTCCCAGACACTTTCTATGAGGCCAGCATCACCCTGATCCCAAAACCAGATAAAGACCCTACAAAGAAAGAAAACTAGAGCCCACTTTCGCTGATGAACATAAATGCTAAAATCCTCCACAAAATATTGGCAAACCGCATCCAGCAATACATTCAACAGATTATCCACCACGATCAAGTGGGATTCATCCCAGAGATGCAGGGATGGTTCAATATACGCAAATCAGTAAATGTGATACATCACATAAATCAAAGAAAAGACAAAAACCACATGATCATCTTGAGAGATGTAGAAAAAGCATTCGATAAGGTACAGCACCCATTTATGATCAAAACACTCAACAAAATGGGAATAAATGGGGCATTCCTCAACATAATAAAGGCCATATATGAAAAACCTACAGCCAATATCATACTCAACGGGCAAAAACTGAAAGCTTTCCCAATAAGATCGGGAACGCGACAAGGATGTCCGCTCTCACCGCTTCTTTTCAACATCGTATTGGAAGTCCTAGCCACAGCGGTCAGACAAGAGAAGAGATAAAAGGCATCAAATAGGAAAGGAGGAAGTAAAGCTATCATTGTCTGCAGATGACATGGTAGTGTACATAGAGAACCCTGTAGACTCTAGCAAAAAATTCCTCAACCTAATAAGTGAATTTGGCAAAACAGCAGGATACAGAGTCAACTTTCAGAAATTAAAGGCATTTTTGTACACCAGCAATGCAATAGAAGAAGAAAATATCAGAGAAATAATACCATTCGATATAGCAAGGAGAAAAATAAAGTACCTAGTCATAAATTTAACCAAGGATGTAAAAACCTGTATGCAGAAATCTATACAACCTTGAAAAAAGAAATTAAGGAAGACACAAATAAATGGAAGCATATACCGTGCTCATGGATTGGAAGAATTAATATCATCAAAATGTCCATACTACTCAAAGCAATTTATAGATTCCACACAATCCCTATTAAGATACCAATGACGTAGTTCACAAAAGTAGAACAGACATTTCAAAAATTTATATGGAACCATAAACGACCCCTAATAGCCGCAGCAATTTTGAGAAAGAAACACAAAGTAGGAGGGATCACAATACCGGACATCAAACTCTACTACAAAGCGGCTATACTCAAAACATTCTGGTACTAGCACAAGAATAGACCCATAGACCATTGGAACAGAATAGAAAGCCCAGAAATAAGCCCAGGTCTCTATGGGCATCGAATATTTGACAAAGGGGGCAGAAGCATAAAATGGAGCAATAATAGCCTCTTCAACAAATGGTGCTGGGAGAGCTGGACAGCTACATACAAAAAATTGAAATTGGATCATCAGCTGACACCATACACAAAAATAAACTCAAGATGGATCAAAGACTTAAATAGAATTCGCAAAACCATCAAAGTCCTAGAGGAGAGCAGTCACAGGAAACTCTCAGATATCCCACGGAGCTATTTTTTCACTGATATGTCTCCTATAGCAAGGGACATAAAGGAAAGAATAAACAAGCGGGACCTCATCAAAATAAGAAGCTTCTGCACGGCAAAAGAAAACATCAGCAAAATGAAAAGGGAGCCAACCATATGGGAAAATATATTTGCTAATGATACATCAGATAGAGGTTTGATCTCCAAGATATATAAAGAACTAACTCGACTCCACTCCAAGAAGACAAACGATCCAATCAAAAAATGGGCAAAGGACCTGGGCAGATGCTTTTCCAAGGAGGAGTTTCAGAGGTCCCAGAGGCATTTGAAATGATGCTTAGCATCACTAGCCATCAGAGAAATGCAGATCAAAACCACCATGAGGTACCACCTCCCACCGGTCAGAATGGCCATCATAAACACATCAACAAACAACAGGTGCTGGTGAGGCTGTGGAGAAAAGGGAATCCTAGTACATTGTTGGTGGGAATGCAGACTGGTGCAGCCACTGTGGAAAGCAGTGTGGAATTTCCTCAAAAAGCTGAAAATGCAAGTGCGTTTAGATCCAGTGATTCCCCTGCTGGAACTATACCCTAGGAACACCAAAATGCTAATACAAAAGAACCTATGCACCCCAATGTTCATAGCAGCACAATTTACAATCGCCAAGTGTTGGAAGCCCCCTAAATGCCCATCAGTAGATGATTTGATCAATAAGTGATGGTACATATACACAATGGAATACTATGCAGCAGAACGAAAAAAAGAACTACTAAATTTCGCAACAGCATGGATGGAAGTGGAGAACGTTATGCTAAGGGAAATAAGCAGGGGGTGAAAGAGAAATACCATATGATCTCACTTATAAACGGATCCTATCTGACAATACAAAGATGCAAGGAAAACATGACCAGCAACACTGAAAGGAAAAGAAATTAACAGAGCCAAGAGGGAGGGAGGGAGGGGAGGGCAGGGAAAGGGAAGGGAAGGGGAAAGTCAAGGAACCTATAGCAAGGACTCATGGACAACACCAAAGGGGAAGAGCCGAGGGAGGGAAGTAGGGAGGGGGCAAGGGAAAGTGGTGGGGGGAGGTAGAGACAAATGTATTTAAATAAATAAATAAATAAATAAGAATTGTCTTAGTCCTGTGTTACCATGATATATTTTCTTTTATTTATTTATTTGCTTATTTATTTATTTATAATTAATACAAAATTGTTCCAGTACAGGAAAATCAAGATGGTGGAGGAGTGAGTGGAAGTCACACTGACCTCCTCCCAGGACCAACCTGGAATTACAACTAAATTGTGGAGAAATCACCTGGAATGAACAACTGAATAATAGCGAGAGTCGAGCCTTATAACCTCGGAGACAGAAGAATCATCTTTAGGAACACCTAACTGGTAAACAGTACATTAGAGATTCAAGGAGGAGGGTGGGGAACCTATGGGCCAGAACCCATGCACCAGAAGGATGTTAAAAGGGCCAGTTGGGTATTCCTGAGAAGAGTGGAGTCTGAACCAAAAGCAGGGATCTCCATCCTACAGCACCACGGCCCAAAATGCGCACACTCAACAGCCAGCTGCAAAAAGCAGCAGGGTTGCTCTCTGACGCAGATGGGTGCGAGAGATGCAAAGACCGATTTAAAGGGCCAATGCATAAATTTTTATTTGCAGCCACTTATGCTGGTCTCCAGCAAAGGTGGTGAAGACGCCTGAGTAGAGACTGGGGAAGGAGGCTTTGGGAAGAGGACTAAGAAAGTAGCTGGTGGGATCTTGGTGCGGATTCATCCCCCATGCGGCAGTATCCATTGTGCTCAGGGAGAAAGCACTCCCTCAGTGGAAGCAGCATCTGAGGACCCAATAGCCCTGCACCCGGGTGAGATTATCTTACACCCTGTGCTGTCTAAGCTGTCTTCTGAGTGCAGAGTGACTAGATTAACAGCTGAAGGGGAGAGCCACAAACAGTAGATTCTAGGAAGTCATGAACAGACTGCCTAAGGTCAGACAGGGACAACATCTGACATCATCAGAGGCAGATATAGAAAGTAAAAACAGTGTTCTCCTACCATAGAAGTTCCCATCTCAAAGTCAGGAAATCAAGACACATCAATTTAAGAAGCAGAAGCAAAAAAGAAGAGACTCACAAATAATGAGAAGACAAAGAAACACTCCCCAGTCGAATGGAAAGGAGGAATCTCCAGAGAGAGAACTAAATGAAGTAGAGGCAAGTAAACTATCAGATACTGAGTTCCAAACAACGGTTCTAAGGAAGCTCAATGCGCTCAGTTACCTCAGAGAGAATTACAAAAAATGACAGAAAAACTATGAACTTACTGCAAACTATATCAGCATGGAAAAGGACATAGAAACTATCAATAAGAGACAAGGGGAAATGAAGAATACAATTTCTGAATTAAAGAACACAGTAGAAGGAATCAAAAGCAGGCAAGATGAAGCTGAGGATCGAATCATCAAACTGGAGGACAGGGTAGAACAAAGCTCCCAGAAAGAGCAAGAAAATGAAAAAAGACTCAAGAAGAATGAAGAGGCATTGAGGGAAATGCAGGACAAACTGAAACATAGTAATACCAGAATAATAGGGATACCAGAAGGAGAAGAGGCGGAGAAAGGGATAGAGAACCTGTTTGAAAAAGTAATGATGGAAAACTTCTCCAATTGGAGGAGAGAAAAAGTTACACAGTGCAGGAAGCACAGAGGTTCCCATTCAAGAGGAACCCAATGAGGCCCACTTCAAGACACATCATTAAAATGGCAAATATCAAAGACAAACAGAGAATCCTGAAGCAAGCAAGAGAGAAAGAGTTAATAACATATAAGGGAGCCCTGATACGGGTAGCAGTTGACTTCTCAACATAAACACTGCAAGCCAGAAGGGACTGCCAAGAAATATTCCAAGTCATGAAAAGCTAAGGTCTGCAACCAAGACTGCTCTACCCAGCAAGGCTGTCAATTAAAATGGAAGGCAAAAATAGGAGTTTCCCCAGACAAAAGAAGGTGAAAGAATACACCTCCACAGAAGCAACACTGCAAAATATGCTAAAGGGACTGCTTTAAGATGACAAAAAAGAGTCTGTGAATACCCAATTCTTTTTACAGTTGACAATACTTGATATTATCAATATTTTTAATATGTATTAATCTGATTGTGAAAATGATGGTATTTTAATTGTTCCTTCATTATTTCTTGAAACTAAACCTGTTTTTGTATATTTCTTGCCTATTTCTATTATTTTTAAAGAGCTTTAATGACTTTTTGGGCATTCTTTACCCATTTATTGATTAAAAGTTTGTAGAACTTTTTTCCCTAAAAACAACCCCAACTATTAACCCTTTTTTAGATGTGTGGCAAATACTTTGCCATTCTATTACTTGCCCTTTAGTCTTTTTTATATGTATATTTCTCTATAGTCTTAAATGTTTAATATATCATATTTTCAATATTTTACTTTATAGCTTCTGGGTTTGAATATTTGACTTCAGGGTAAGAAAAATATTAGTTTGTATTTTCTCCTAAAACTCCTTAGGTTATACATACTGATTCTTAACTCACCTGAATATTTCTTGTATAGTGTGCAAAAATAGGGCTCTATATTTTTTTTATTGAAAGTAACAGTGGTCCATGCAACTTATTTGTTGAATAAGCTTTATTTTACCCATTGATTGGAAATATCAATTTAATCATATATTACATTGTTAGACATATACTTTTGTTTCTAGAATACTTATTTTATTTCACTGATCTACTTGATTATTTCTGTGCTGCTGTCATGTTGTTTTAATTGCTGAGACTATATAATGGATTTAAATTTTATAATATTTTATAATTGACTTTTACATTTTAAAAAATAAATAAAATCAATCTGCATTTTAAAAAGAAAAAAAGAAAGAGAAAGAAAAAAGAAAGATGGAACTCCTACCTATTGTGACAACATGGATGGAACTGGAAAATGTTGTACTAAGTGAAATAAGCCAGTTGGTAAAAGAAAAATATCATATGTTCTCACCTATATGTGGAACAAAATAAACTAACAAACACAATAAACCACAGGCATGGAAACTTGGAGCAGGCTGAGGGTGATCAGAGGGGATGGGGAAAGAGGACAATGGTGGAAAGAAGGGGAAAGGACTAGACAAAGAACATGTATGAATGACCCATGGACATGGACAACAGAGTGGGGATTGACTGTGGGAGCGGGGGGTGGAGGTGGGATGGGTGGAGGGGTGTAAAGGGGGAAAACTGAGACTATTGTAATAGAGTAAACATTTAAAAATTAAAAAAACAAATACTATATGATTTCACTTATATGTGGAATCTAAAGAACAATATAAATGAATAAACAAACAAACTTGTAAATAAAGAAATTGTTCAAGTACAGCTGTCTCCATTTTCCCATCACCATTTCCCCCGCCCCACCCACCTGCACCCTCAATCCTTCCCCACTTTGGCTTTGTCCATGTGTCCTTTATACATGTTTCTTGGTGACCCTTCCCGTTGTTTCCCCATTATCCCCCTCACCACTCCCCTTTGGGTACTTTCAGTTTGTTCTTTATTTCAATGTCTCTGGAAATACTTTGTTTGCTTGTTTGTTTTGTTGATTAGGTTCCACTTATAGGTGAGATCATATGGTATTTGTCTTTCACTGCCTGGCTTGTTTTATTTAGCATTATGATCTCCAGTTCTATCCATGCTGTCACAAAAGCTAGTAGCTCTTTCTTTCTGCTATGTAGTAGTCCATTGTGTAAATGTACCATAGTTTTTTGATCCACTCATCTACTGTTGGGCACTTAGGTTGCTTCCAACACTTAGCTATTATAAATTGTGCTGCTATGAACATTCGGGTGCATAGGTTCTTTTAATTAGTGTTTTGGTATTCTTAGGGTATAATCCCAGCAGAGAGATTATTGGGTCAATAGACAGCTCCGTTTTTAGTTTTTTGAGGAAATTCCATAATGTTTTCCACAGTGGCTGTACCAGTCTACATTCCCACAACATTGTACTATATTTCTCTTTTCTTCACACCCTCACCAGCACTTGCTGTTTTTTGATTTGTTTATGATGGACATTCTGACTGGTGTGAAGTGTTACCATAATATCTTTATTACTAACAAATGGCACCATCAACTTGATTTTTAAAAACTGATTCTGCAGTTTTTTTAATATAGCTGGCTGGTGACCCAGATTCCTTCCTCTATATTCTACCCTGCCTCACCTGAGAATTTAAGTTCCTATTTTGGTCTCCCTGCTCTGCCTCTTGGTATAGCTGTGGACATATTTCAGACCACAAGAATGTTTAGCCTTCACCAAACTTGTGAGACCCTGAAATTGGCCCTGTTTAATAGAACACTAAAACTCATCCAGGGATTTTTCCTCATCTGACTGGTTTTCCTTTATGTTCAGCTCCTGACTGACTAGAAGCTTGATCTGTAGGACCTGGATCCTCTGCTTCCTGCTTCTAGTGTTGGAAAATTACTGGTGATTTCTATAAATTCCTCTTATTATGGTAACTAATCCTGTTATGATCCTGATAAGAGTTTTTAGAGACTGTCAGAGAAACCTGAAGTAATTCTATGGCTAGGATGACAATTGCAGAACTGTGGTGAGGTTCTTAATAGAAAACTTATATTTCCTTGTTTTAACCAAAGGCTTGCTGTACCCAAAAGATTGACTGGAAAGGTGCTATCATCCATATAGTTTGTAGAATCTTTCAGATAATCTTTACAAATGAATTCATTATTGCTTGGTGGCAGCCCAATAAAAAATACCGTTAATAGCACTTGTCTAAGCTGAGCAAGCTCCAACAATATTTCATAACCTGATTCTTAGAAGAAGTAAAATGTTGAGTTAAATTACATATTATTACCATGACAGAAAGGGGTATCGTTAAACCTTTTGCCTTGGTATCACCTTTCTAGCATCTGGGGGTGAGGCTACCTAGGAAGTGCTCTGTGTCTGGCCACTGCCCTCCTGCGTGACCTGAGGTTGAAGGGGTTGAGATGACAGGGAGAAGTAAAGAAGGATCTCCTGGAATTTCTTTGTCACATCTATATGCAAATCATTTCTCTGAGGAAAGAATCAAGATGACAGAGGAGTGAGTGGAAGTCACACTGACCTCCTCCCAGGACCAAGCTGGAATTACAACTAAATTGTGGAGAAATCACCCGGAACAAACAACTGAGAAATAGCGAGAGAGGAGCCTTATAACCTCGGACAGACAGAAGAATCAGCTTTAGAACAACCTAATTGGTATGGAGTGTGGTAGAGACTCAAGAAGTTGGGCAGGACACCCACAGGCAGCAGCACCAGAAGGATATTGACATGGCCAGTTGGATCCCCTTGAGATGAGCGGGCTCTAAACCATAAGCAGAGATCTCCAGCCTGCCGCACCAGAGCCCAAAAAATACACAGATAATAGCCGGCTGTGAAAATTGGCAGGGTTGCTCTCTGCCAGAGACATGTGGCTGGAGATGCAAAGAGCTGTATAAAGGGCCAACGCATAAATTTGTATTTGCAGCCACTTACCCTGGTCTTCAGCAAAGGTGGGGGCAGAATGGGCTAGAGATGCTGGAGGAGAGATTGGGGAAGGAGGCTTTGGGGAGAGAACTGAGAGAGTAGCTGGTGGAATCCGGGTTCTGACTCATCCCCCATGCAGCAGCAGCCATCTTGCTCAGGCAGACCACTCCCCTGAGTGGCAACTTGTGAGAGGACACAATGTCCCGCCCCCAGGAGGGACTCTGCCCTGGCCCGGTGGTGTCTAAGCTGGCCTGCTGAGTGCAGAGTGACTAGATTAACAGCTGAAGGAGAGAGCCACAGACAGTAGATTACTGGAAGTCTCAAACAGACTGCCTAAGGTCAGACAGGGTTAACATCTGACATCATCAGAGGCAGATCTAGATAGTAAAAACGGTGGTCTCCTATCATAAAAGTTCACACCACAAAGTCAGGAAATCAAGTCACATCAATTTAAAAAGCAGAAGCAAAAAAGAAGAGACTCACAAATAATGAGAAGACAAAGAAACACTCCCCAGTCGAATGGAAAGGAGTGATCCCCAGAAAGAGAGCTAAATGAAATACAGGCAAGTAAATGATCAGATATTGAGTTCCTAACAATGATTCTAAGGAAGTTCAATGAGCTCAAAGAGAATTACCAAAAACTACTGGGAAACTACGAGGAACTTACCGCAAACTATATCAGCATGGAAAAGGACGTAAAAACTATTGACAAGAGACAAGAGGAAATGAAGAATAAAATTTCTGAATTGAAGAACACAGTAGAAAGAATCAAAACCAGACTGGATGAAGCTGAAGATCGAATCAGCGAGCTGGAGGACAAGGTAGAACAAAGCTCCCAGAAAGAGCAAGAAAATGAAAAAAGACTCAAGAAGAATGAAGAGGCATTGAGGGAAATGCAGGACAAACTGAAACATAGTAATACCAGAATAATAAGGATACCAGAAGAAGAAGAGGCGGAGAAAGGGATAGAGAACCTGTTTGAAAAAGTAATGATGGAAAACTTCTCCAATTGGAGGAGAGAAAAAGTCACACAGTGCAGGAAGCACAGAGGTTCCCATTCAAGAGGAACCCAATGAGGCCCACTCCAAGACACATCATCATTAAAATGACAATTATGAAAGACAAAGATAGAATCCTAAAGGCAGCAAGGCAAAATAAACCACAGGCATGGAAACATGGAGCAGACTGAAAGTGATCAGAGGGAATGGGGAGAGAGATTTATGGTGGAAAGAAAGAGAAGGTGCTAAACAAAGAACATAAATGAATAACCCGCAGACATGGAGAACAGACTTGGAATTGACTTTTGGAGAGGGGTACAGGGTGGGATCTGTGGAGGAGGGTAAAGAGGGGAAAATTGAGATAACCGTAATAGAATAATCAAGATTTAAAAATAAAGATAAGTTAAAAAAATTTCTCTGAAATTCATTTACACTTCAAAGAGTAAACAGTTTCCTCTCCCAGCCGTGTACTTTCTGCCTCCCAATTCTTATTTGTAAAAGAAAGAGAGCTATGGTATTATGTGTCCTACTAGAAAATAGAAATGGAACAAACAAGAAAAAGATTCTCATCGAGGCAAGAACAATTTTGGACAACTATGTTGTGAATCACTGCTGGATGTTGCTTGGGAAACCTGAAAGGAACAAACCCTGACAGGAACTCCTGAGGAACAAAAGTTCACATTGAGTTTTACTCATTGAGGATAATCCATCAGGTATACATAACACTTCATACACTGCTTTCTCTGGATTACGTATTTATGGTTTCAGGGGACCTATGTTTCAGGTATGATGACAATAACTGCAAACACTTTCTGATTCAAAGGCCTACAGTTCTCTTCCCTCCAACACACACATGCACAGACACAAATTTAACATTCTCAGATCTTCTTATCTTACAGTTATTATTCATTTGAATCTGTTCCTCTTACTTTGAGATGGATCCTGGAGAGCTGGGGCCAAGGATTCTTCATTCATTTATCCATTCATTCATTCATCCACTGATTCAACAAGTGTTTGAGAGCTTATGGTTTGCCAGGCACTTCATTTGGCATTGAGGGAGGATACAGCGATGTGTTAGGTGCTAAAAAGAGATGTAAAGTATTATGAAAATATGAGATATAGGAACGTAATGTGGGATATGAGAGGTCAGCTAGGTTATGGGAGGCTTCTCTTGGACCTGCATAATAAATGAAAGTTAGCCAGATGAATACGGGTGCATCGTGTTTCTGCAGAAGGAAGGAATGTGTGAAGGCTCTGAATGTAAAGGAGTATCATTTTTGTCATGATGTGGGAGCAAGAATGGGGTAATATTAGGTGGAGAAGTTGACTGGGAAACATGTCATGCAAGGCCTTGTATAGGCCAGAGTAAGTACTTGCTTTCGCTGACTCATTCTCCCCCAAACTTCAGGCCTTGACTCCTTTATTGTCCAGGCTTTGAGGTTCTTCTACCCTATATTAGCTCCCTAGTACCCAATCTTGATTAAATTAATAAGAGGCTACCAGTATCCCAGGACCAAAGGTGGCTGTGCAGATGGTGAACACAGGATTCGTCCATTTTGTTAAGGGGGACTCACTTAGAGCTGGCTTTTATGACAGGCAAACCAAAGTACTGTGACTATGGGAAGTAAACTTAGAGACAGTTACTTGCTGTCAAGAAATGGTATATGTAAATAATTTCTATGAGGTGGGCCTAATTGTCCTAAAAATAGAGTTTTAAAATTCCTGGACTATTTCATTATAATTGTACCTTATTTTGTCTTGATTCTCAGTACTGTTGTGTTGCACATATTAACCACTTAGAATTTGTTGAATGAATGAATGGCTGTTCACAATCTTTTATTCGTAGAAACCTGTGAGGGCAGCTATAATAAATCCACAAAATGGTTCCTGGGGCCATTTTTGAGAACTGGGTTGACTGGAGGATTGTTGATATGAGACAGAATGTTTTTCTTAAATAAATCAGGATGGGGTTGGGGTTCACCTGAGAACTCTAAACACCAGATTTATTGGATTCAAAGACTCCGCGAATGTGTCATTTGAGATTCCAGATTGAGGTACCATATGTCATGTATATACATCAGCTATGTCCATAATGATTTCACTGGAATAGTTATAAAATAATTTATGTGTGTGTGTTGGGGAGGAATATGTGCATTTTTGTGGAGTAACACTTATTTGGGTGGTACTAAGAAAGAATTTATTATTTGTTAGAGCCATCAAACTCTTGCCTCTAAATGATGCAAAGAACTTTCATTTTTAAAGAAGGAAGAGGAAGTTGGGGGTAAGAAAAGGAAAATACCAAACAATGGCCTTTCCACTGGGCTGTAGTGTGTCCTAAAATCTTTTTACTCAGTATTTTACTAGGTGCTAAGTGCTAATCATGTCATTATCTTTGAGTCATATTATCCCAGAAAGCATTTATTTGTCAAGAGACAGGTGAGTTATAAGTCTAAACTTATTTGGAAAGGATAGAAGAGTAAGAGTCCCAGCTTCTGAACTCACCTTCAACTTACTGGCAAACAGATTCCAGAAGTCGGGCTTGTTTTTTCAGAACTTCTAACTAAAGGACCTTTTAGGATAGCTTGAAGTTACCAGACTTAATGGACAAAGGCAGGATATGTTAAGGAAAGAAGAAACGCAGAGTGTTTGAGACAGGATTGACTTTGTATGGATGGAGTAGGGACTTATTTTGTGGTGTGCTCTGAGGTTTCTCCACCCCTACAAAAAAAAAAAAAAAACAAAACATGCCTTACACCAGCTGGCAGCAGGAGCTTGATATTCCAGAAGGTAACCAAATATCTGAAAGTCAATCACCAATTGACTGATTATTTTATGAAGTTTTACTTCACTGCTGTCATCTTGCAGCCATTATGGGGTAGGGGAGAGGCCTATGATGTTTGTGTCTGTATATCCCCTAAACAATACACAAAGCTATTTACGTAGCACTTATCAAAATGTATTTATGTATATATATATATAATTTTATTTTTAAAATAGAAAATAAAATGTAATTAAAATGTATATATACACTTTTTAATTTTAAAATAGAAAATAAAATAATTTTGAAAGTATACCAATCATACCTATTATAATAGTATAAAACTGTCTTAATAAAAATTCAACCCAATTAAAAACTGTGCAAAGGACCTCAGTAGACATTTTTCCAAAGATGATATACAGTGGTCAATATCATTAATCAGGCAAATGTAATGAAATACCACTTAATCTTTATTAAGATGGCTGTTACCTAAAAGTACCTTTGTTGAAGAGTATACATATTTAGAAGAGACTGCCATAGTAATTTTGTCCAATATTTATACAAAGATTTAAATGAAGTTGTGTTTGTATCCCCTATGTTCTCACTTGTATCTCAAAATCCATTTTCTAGATTAAACCATATGAAATTAATGATTAACTGTTTTTGAGATAATAATTTGAGCTCTCATTCTTCTATTGTTGCTGGTCTAGCCAAAGCTTTGTATAATGAACAGATCAATGGATGAGGAGTCAAGAGACTTTGCTGTAGTCTGAGATCTGGCAGTATTAATCTGAATGACTTTAGGCCAGTCAATTAACTTCTCTGAAAATGGGGGACATAAGTTTTGTCCCTATCATATATCCATTAATTCTTTCAACACTTATTCATTGAATGCCTTCTAACTGCTAGACACTATGCTAGGCACTGGGGCATGGTAAATAAGGCTTCTGCCCTCCTGAATCTTAGTATTATAGTTGATTATTGAAGCATTTGTACTACCCTCTTCAACAGGCATTCCAAATAACTCTGATATTTTCACTAATTTAAGATAAAGTCTTTCCAGTTAACTAAGTCAGGTTAACCAAGGTGAATACATTGGTGGAACACTGACATTGACATCAGCCCATGGAAAAGATCAAGTCTGATCCATATCTACCTTGTCTACAAACAGCAGCTGTTTTGCCATCTTCTCCAGTTTCATTGTAACCTGTACTATTGGACTGGCCAATATAGCCTGTACTATTAGGTTGGCCAAAAAGTCCATTTAGATTTTTTTCCATAAAATAAAAACACATTTTTAATTTTCACCAATAATTTTATTGACTTGGATATTTTAAGTCTGTCAGCTATTTCCCACTATTGACTTCTAGTGGGTAGAGGCCAGGGATGCTGCTAAACATCCTTCAATGCATAAGACAGTCCTACAACAAAGAATTATTTGGCCAAAATGTCAATAGTACCAAGAAACTTCACAAACCACTTTTGATACTTCGATCAATCACAGCACCTTCTCCATACACTGCACAAATCTTTTGTGTGTGTGTGTGTGTGTGTGTGTGTGTGTGTGTGTTTCAGTTGCATTTTTACCTTTCTTGAAATACTAAAGCATAATATGCCAAAAATTTTGCCTATCTTCTTCCATCTTCAATATTAAAATGACTACACAAAAACTCACCAATTTTGATGTTATTTTTCAAATCACACTGATATGACGGATGTCACAATACAATCTAATAAAATTGTTTCAAATGAAGTTAAAAGCAACTGAGCACTACTAGAGCCATTGTATGGAAAAAAACAAATGACCTTTTTGGCCAACCCAATACCTTTGTAACAATTACATACTGATCTTGGTTTGGCAGTAGGCCCTCCTTTAATATATCCATCCACATGCAAAGTGTCAGAGAGTGTCATACAAGCATTGCATGGGAGCTGCCCAGAGAAGGATGAGCTTGACTGAAGTAGAGCCAAGATATGGGGTCAATGCTTGTTTTGTTTTATTTAAAATTAAATTTTGCTTAATTTCAAAAGAATTATAAACATACAACACATATTTCAAAAGGTACAAATAGGTCTACAATGAAAATTAATTCTCCTTTGAATTCCTGTCCCCCAGTCTCCTTGATTCTATCCTCAGAAGCAACCATTGTTACCAGTAATTTTTGTCTCTTTCCAGAGATAGTCTATGAATATACAAGGGCATTTGTTTTAAATCAGCTTTAATGTTTATTATTACTCTTACAGTTAGTTAGCAGAAAACTACAAACAGTTGATCTCACCTACCAGTTGACCTTGGAGCCTGTGTGCTCTCCTCTTCTCGTTATACACATCTCCTCCATTGCTCCCCAGTATGCATGTTTCCTGGTTCCTAGTGGGAAGCAGCCTTCTCTAAAACCAAAGATAAATAAAAAGTAGTTTCTTATCAGGAAGAGATTAGATTCCTAACATATAGTAAATATAAACCAAAATTATTCTTAGCCTAGTCCACTATTGGGAGCATTTAAAGAACAATTGTAATTATTTTTTTAAAAAAATATTTATTTATTTTTAGAGAGAGGGGTGGCGAAGGAGAAAGAAAAGGAGAGAAACATCAATGTGTGGTTGCCTCTCATGCACCCCATACTGGGAATCTGGCTAGCAACCCAGGCATGTGCCCTGACTGAGAATCAAACCAGCAACCCTTTGGTTTGTAGTCTGGAATACAATCCACTGAGCCGCATCAGCCAGGGCACTTGCAATAATGTTTATGTGCCCTTAATTTCTGAGGCTAGGGATGGATACTACATGGAGAACAGTGAGGCTTCTCTCAAACTGCCTTGGGGAGGGTCCACAATAAGCTGAATAGAAGCTGCCTTACCTTGAGGGGGAAAATAATATCTGTGTCAATGTTCTGTCTCCTTGGAAGTCATGAGAAAGTCAGATGTAGTCATTTAATTGCATGCTTTATTCCTTGCATGCTTTAAAGGAAGGATTTGAAGTATGGGTAACTCTATGTAGTGTAGAATGAGCTTATTTTCCCAAGCAGCCCTAGAGTCTTTGGTTTACATCTGTAATACTGGAAGAACTTTAATATCTGCTAAAATTGCCTAAGGACCACCTTGGACATCTGTTCCTATCACTGAGGATACAGGCACCTTCTAAAGATTCAGCCCTACCCTAGGATGTAGGACCAAAGTATTTTTGGCTTTTGAGGCTTAGAGCAACAGCTTGGAGACTCAGCATCTTTGACCTGGTTCCTAACCATTGTCTAACTTTGTATGTTAGATGATGCTTGTGACTAAGCCTCCCTTTATAATCCAGTCTATATTTAGGCTCACTTCATGTTTCCCCAGTTTCTTTAGGATTGAGATTCCTTGCCTTACCCACCCCCTCAACTCCCTATTCCAGTCTTTTAAAGGATTCACTCATTCATTCAAAAAGTTTTATTTTTTTTACAATTATTTATATTTTGCATGGGTCAGATACTATGCTAGATGATGCCAAGTCTTAATGGAGTTTGTTTTTCTAACAAGGGAAACAGAATAAGTGAACAGGCAATTGTAATATAGTGCAAATGTATTATAATCAAACATTATAAGAGTGAGCACAGGATCCTATGCATTGGAGCACATAGTAAGTTCAGCTAATTCAATGGAGACAGGAACTTTATAGAAGAGGTTTTGGTTAATCTGAGGTTTAAAAGATGAGAATAGAAGTTAACCAAGCAGAGCAAGTGAGAAGAGCGTAGACATATTCTTGACCTTACATATTCTGCTGCCCAGGTTGAATCTCCCTAATCTTAACATCTTGGTTCCCATTATTTAGCACCAGAATAATTTTGTATCCCCTTCTCTCAAGGCATCCACTTGGACCACAGTTTGATACCTTGACACCAGTTCCACTTGTAAACTTTTTCCAAGTGCCCTGTGGGTCTCTCTGGTCTTTAGGCCTTAGCCAGCCCCACTTTGACTCTATATCTCCAGTTAGGACAGCATGACAGACATATATCTTGTGCTTTGGACAAGCGGGAATTATACACTCCTGAGGAACCTCATTCATAAGGGTCATTTAAGGTTGTGGCAACCAAGGCAATCTTTAGTGATGTCAAATTGGCTGTGATGCAGGGAATTATTGTAGTTGCTGCCTGCACCAGAGCCAGGAAGAAGGGGATACTTACATCCATAGATGGATTTGAGGTGGATGTAATGGTAGAAGGTCATCGATTTAGGCCTGGGAATTGGGTTGGCAAGATGTTGGAAAGAAAGGCAAATGCCAATTGATGCTAGCAGGTGTGGAGCAGAGTAACCAAGACAGAGAAAGAGAAGGAATTGGATTAGTGGCCAAAGCAGGAACACGGGCAAAAATCAAGTCCAAATTCTTTCCTGGAGCCAGAAGCCCAACTTGAAATGTTTTGAATAATAAACTGAAACAGACAAATGATGAACAGGCAGAGAAGTAGTCTGGAAGCTCAGGTTGGTTGTTACCAGGGAAATAAAAGAAGTGAGAAGAGGTGAGCTGTTTGAAGGCAGTAGTAAGCAGTTCTGCTCAGAAGTTGTGTTGGCAGGGCTTTTGGAATGTTTCTTTGTAAAGAGATAATTTTGGGGTTCCCAGACAAGTTTAGGGACTGCAAGGAGATAGTGCCCCTGCCAGGGATTGACTTTGCCCTTTTTCCTTCTGGTCTAGCCTGAAGTTCTACCTCCAAAGGAAGGTGGACTTGATCATAGTAAAGTTATCCAAGTCATCTTCCTGGAAGAGTCAGTTTGTAAAATATTCAGCCTGGTTCTTTTCAGGTGCATAGGTTGACATTGAGAGTTCTAGGGACAGGAATTATGAAACAGTAATTCCTAAAAGGTTGATTGGTGCCATGTATGATCAGATCTTCACCAGTCTTCACAGATGTTGTAAAATGAGATGTGTAGTGATTGTTTTTTTGGGGGTAAGGGTAAGATTCATCAACATAGATATAATGTAGTATATTCATTCTGTTTTTACTTTGAAATATTATGTGTGTATAATAAAGTATGTAAGTATACTTTAAAGAAGAAAAATATTATCCTAGATAAAAAAAATAGAATGTTCCCAATACCTAAACTCTCCACTGGAGGGTCCCTCCTTTGCAGCACCTTCATGTCTCCCATCCCTCCACCTCCGCCCACCCCAGAGGAAACCACTGTACTGGCTTGTCATCACCATTAGCAACTGGGTATGTATTCATAAATAGGTACTGTATTGTTTATTTTGGCAAATTCACTTATTAGGATGAGCAGTTTTTTGATAGAGTCTACAGGGTTCTCTATGTACACTATCAGGTCATCTGCAAAAAATGATAGCTTTACTTCCTCCTTTCTTATTTGGATGCCTTTTATCTCTTTCCCTTGTCTGACCGCTGTGGCTAGGACTTCCAATACGATGTTGAAAAGAAGCGGTGAAAGCGGACATCCTTGTCGTGTTTCCGATCTTAGTGGGAAAGCTTTCGGTTTTTGCCCATTATGATGTTGGCTGTAGGTTTTTCATATATGGCCTTTATTACGTTGAGGAATGCCCCATTTATTCCCATTTTGCTGAGTGTTTTGATCATAAATGGGTGCTGTACCTTATCAAATGCTTTTTCTGCATCTATTGAGATAATCATGTGTTTTTTGCCTTTTCTTTTATTTAAGTGATGTATCACGTTTATTGACTTGCATATATTGAAACATCCCTGCATCTCTGGGATGAATCCCACTTGATCGTGGTGGATAAACTTTTTAATGTATTGCTGGATGCACTTTGCCAATATTTTGTTGAGGATTTTAGAATCTATGTTCATCAGCGAAATTGGCCTGTAGTTTTCTTTCTTTGTAGGGTCTTTCTTTGGTTTTGGGATCAGGGTGATGCTGGCCTCATAGAAAGAGTCCGGGAGTCTTCCCTCCTCTTGGATTTTTTGGAATAGTCTGAGAACGACAGGGGTTAGCTTTTCCTTAAATGTTTTGTAAAATTCTCCTGGGAAACCGTCTGGCCCTGGGCTTTTGTGTGCAGGGAGTATTTTGATTACTGCTTCAATTTCCCCAGCTGTTATTGGTCTGTTCAAGCTTTCTGTTTCTTCCTCCTTCAGTGTTGGAAGATTATACTTTTCTAAAAATTTGTCCATTTCATCAAGATTTTCAAATTTCTTGGCATATAATTGTTCATAGTAGTTTCTGACAATCCTTTGTATTTCTGTGGTATCAGTTGTTATTTCTCCTCTTTCATTTCTGATATTATTAATTTGGGTCCTCTCCCTTTTTTTCTTGATGAGTCTGCTTAAAGGCTTGTCAATTTTATTTATCTTTTCAAAGAACCAGCTTCTGGATTGGTGGATCCTCTGAATTGTTCTTTTGGTCTCTATGTCATTCAGTTCTGCTCTAATCTTGACTATTTCCTTCCTTCTCCTTGCTCTGGGATTTATTTGTTGTTGTTTCTCCAGTTCCTGAAGTTGCAGTGTTAGGTCTTTTATTTGAAATGTTTCTATCTTTTTTAGGTAAGCCTGTATTGCTATAAACTTACCTCTCATGACTGCCTTTGCTGTGTCCCATAGGTTTCGGACTGTTGTCTGTTCATTTTCATTTCTTTCCAGAAATTTTTTGATTTCTTCTTTCCTGTCAGTATTGACCCATTCATTGTTTAATAGTGTAGTGTTCAGTTTCCATGACTTTGCACGTTTTTGAAGTTTCTCTTTGAGGTTGATTTCCAGTTTCAATCCCTTGTGGTTTGAGAAAATTTTGGTATTATTTCAATTTTCCTGAATTTGCTGAAGCTTGCTTTGTGTCCTATCATGTGGTCTATCTTTGAAAAACTGCCATGAGCTTTTGAAAAAAATGTGTATTTTTCTTCTTTGGGATGTCAGGTTCTATATATGTCAGTTAAGTGTCTTTGATTCAGTGTGTCATTCAGCGCCACAATATGTTTATTCATGTTTTATTTGTAAGATCTGTCCATTTTTGACAGTGGGGTATTGAAATCCCCTACTATCAGTGTGTTGCTGTCTATATCTTTTTTGAAGTCATCCAACAATTCTCTTATAAACTTGGCGGCTCCTATATTGGGAGCATATAAGTTTACAATGTTGATGTCTTCTTGATAGATTCTTCCTTTAAGTATTATAAAGTGCCCCTCTGGATTTCTCTATATGGCCTTTGTTTTGAAATCTACTTTGTCTGATACACGTATGGCAACCCCGGCCTTTTTCTCATGCGCATTTGCTTGGAATATTTTTTTCCATCCATTTATTTTCAAACTGTGTAGGTCTCTTGCTCTGAGGTGGGTCTCTTGTAGGCAGCATATGTGTGGGTCATGTTTTCTTATCCATTCAGCTACCCTGTGTCTTTTGATTGGGGCATTTAGTCCATTCACATTGAGAGATATTACTGATAGAAACTTACTCATCTTTTCTCTTTGTACCTGTGTTCCTCTCTCTTATTCTTTTCCTTCATCTGCTTAAACCAGTCCCCTTAGCATATCTTGGAGGGCTGGTTTGGTAGAGATGTATTCTTTTAGTCTTCACTTGTCTGGGAAACTCCGTATTTCCCCTTCTGTTTTAATTGAGAGCCTAGCTGGGTAGAGCAGCTTTGGCTGTAGGCCCTTGCTTTTCATGGCTTGGAATATTTGTTGCCATTCCCTTCTGGCTTGTAGTGTTTCTGTTGAGAAGTCAACTCCTTGGCGTGTCGGGGCCCCCTTGTATGTTACTTTTTCTTTCTCCCTTGCTGCCTTGAAGATTCTCTCTTTGTCTTTGACATTTGCCATTTTAATGATGATGTGTCTTGGAGTGGACCTCCATGAGTCCCTCATGAGTGGGGTCCTCTGTGCTTCCTGGACCCATGAGACCCTTTCTCTCCTCAAATGAGGGAAATTTTCCATCATTACTTTTTCAAGGAGGTTCTCTACCCGTTGCTCCTCTTCTCTTTCTGGTATCCCTATTATACGGATATTATTGCATTTCAGGTTGTCCTGAATTTCCCTAAATGCCTCTTCATTCGTTTTGAGTCTCTTTCCCATTTTGGCTGTCTTTTAAGCTTTTTATGAATAGAATCATATTCCATATATTCCTCTTTGACTTGCTTCTTTGAATCAATATTATGCTGGAGAGATATTCATGTTAATTCATGTTTCTATAGTTTGTTTCTATTACTGTGTTGTAATACACAATTTATTTACCCAATCTAATATTGGTAGAAATTAGATTTTTTCCACCTGTTTTTATATTATAAGCAAATACCATTATAGATATTATTGTTCTTTTTTTTTTTTTTTTACTACATATGCCTCAGGATTTCCTTGGATAGTTACATAGGAGTAGAAATTGTTGAATTAATGAATATCTGCAGCTCTGGCCAGGTGGTTCAGTTGGTTGGTACATCATCCCATATGCCAAAAGGTTGTGGATTTGATTCCCAGTCAGGTCACATACTTAGGTTGTAGGTTTGATCCCTGGTTGGGGTACATACAGGAGGCAACTGATTCATGTTTCTCTCCCTCTCCCTTCCTCTCTAAAATGAATAAGCATCTCCTTAGGTGGGGATTAAAAAATATGTGCATGTTCAACTTCAAAAATTAATGACAATCTGATATCTAAAGTATCTGGAGTTATCTAAGGTATCTAAGGATTCCAAAGCATGGCACACTTATTAGTAGTTGGTATTATTTCTCCCCCAATTTGGTGGGTATTTGTGGTATATAATTAGGGTTTCATTTCTTGATTACTAGTGAAGTTTTCATTAAGGTTTGCCATTTTTTCTAAGAGATTATTCATTTTTAGAAATATATATATATATATATATATATATATATATATATATATGTATGTGTGTGTGTGTGTATGTTATAGAGAGAGAGAGAGAGAGGGGAGACTCCCCAAAATTGGAATTATAAATAAAAAAGGTTTCCCATTTTTTCTAAAAGTTTATTTTTAGAAATATGTATAAACATATACGTGTATATGTATATATGAGGGGATACCTCCCCTAAATTGGAATTTATTTATAAAAAATTGTGCATTTATTCTTACATGTTTAAACTTCAGTCACTCTCAAAGTACATTCTATTTGATGCAATACACCTATTGAGACATTTTTTCCATAGCTCAAAACAGTTTTGAACTCATCGATTTTGATGCCTTTTAGTGCTTCTGTCATTTTTGGTTTCACAACTTCCACATCAGGAAAACATTGCCCTGTGAGGACTTTTTCATCTGGCAAAACAAAACAAAAAGTCACTCAGGGTGAGATTAGGTGAATAGGGAGGGTGGGTCACAGGAGTCATGTCATTTTTGGTCAAAAACTATTGAACACTCAGTGTGGTATGGGCAGGTGCACTCATAAATCACTCATCCTGAAATGGGCATATGTGTTGAAAGAGTCTTTAAAAAAAGTCACTAATGCCATCTGCAGCCTCTCATAACAATGCCTGCTAGTATGCAAGATACAGATGGGTTCCTAGAATACTCACCTCGTGCGGGAAGCCTGTACTACAAGGGGCCTGCCCTCCTGGAGATAATTCCAGTTTTTATGGGGGTACCCCCCTCGTGTGTGTGTGTGTGTGTGTGTGTGTGTGTGTGTGTGTGTGTGTGTGTGTGTGTATGGTCCAGCCTGAATAACACCGCTTTTTTTACTAAAAAATCTTTTATTACAAAATCATAAGCATGTAATTCTGTAACATAACAATATCACACTCATGCACACCATATGACATTTTAGGTAACATGTTCACATTGCTGTCCATGTTGTGCGAGATATTCACATACCCTACCAACTACACTCAAGCAAGCCTTACTTCTGCTGGACCTTGTATGTGTGATACATACATACATACGTAAACACATACACACAGATAGTGTTATATGTGTTGTAAATACCCTTTTCACTTTGAGGCTTGCTTTTCGTTTGCTTTATGGTCTTTTGATGAGTGAGTGTTCTTATTTTTAATGTAGTCAAATTTATCAATATTTTCCTTTATAACTTATAGTTTGTGTTTTGTGTGAGAAGCTTTTCCTTATTCAAATTTCATAAAAGTAGTCTCCTTTGTTGTGTAATAAATTACTCTGTGATTTAATCTTTTACTTTTAAGTATTTTATCAACTGGGAACTAATTTCTTTTTTTGGTGATTTGAGTAAAGATTCAGGCTATTTTTTCCCAAATGGATAACTCTTTGTTCCAGCACCAATTGTAAAAAGTCTATCCATTCCCTCACTGATTTGCAATAACACCATTGTCTTACATCATTTTCTCATGTATGCACAGGCCTCTTTCTGAGTTTTTAACTATGCGTCATTGATCTATTTGCCTATCCCTGTACCCTGTTTAACCAGATCTCAATTACTGTAGCTTTATGGTAACTCTTGGTATCCAGGAGGGAAATATCCTCAGCTTATTCTTTCTGTCAAGTATGTCTTCGCTATTTTTTTGACCCTTTGCACTTACTTATAAATTTTATAATCAGTTTGCCAAGTTTCACAAAATAATAAAATATTGGAATTTTGATTTGGTTGTCTTTAAAGTCACTAATAGTTTAAGAAAAAATTGAGCTTAAAAAATGATCAAAGGCAAGAAAGAAAGCAATAGGTTTTAACAAATTCTATTATGAGCCATAGTTGGTACAAAGGTTTCCTTCTAAGAAAGCTCATCACTGCAGTAATACTTGACTTTCCCTTGCTTTTCTTACTTTAATGTCTAGAGTCTACAGTTTAGGACAAAATTTTCCTTTTAACTTAAAAAGGCTTTTATTCTCTTGACAGTAACAGTGGAATAATATGAGATGCCATCAAATGGGCTACTTGTTGACTTAAGAATCAATAAATGTTGAAGAAAAAATACCAAGTGTTGAAGAAAAAAATACCTATTTTTATTTTTACCTCTCTGGTGGTAGCATCAGTGGAAAAATTAAAACAAATAAAATAAAGACAGACAAATACACACAAAAAAGATAAAGAGGGAGGGAGAGATGCACTGGCTGGTGAGGCTCAGTGGACTGAGCGCCAGCCTGCAAATCAAAGGGTTGCTGGATCGAATCCCAGTCAGAGCACATGCCTGGGTAGCAGGCCAGGTCCCTGGTTGGGGGGGAGGCACATGAGAGGCAACCACACATTGATGTTTCTCTCCCTTTCTCTCTCCTTTCCCTTCTGTCTAAAAAATAAAATAAATACAATTTTAAAAAAAGAGGGAGGGAGAGAGATACTCCAGTTACAACTTAGAGCTCAAAAAATATTCAAACCAAAGTGAAAAAGATATATGTAGGCTATTATCCAGATTGCAGCATATGATCTAATTGGTATAAGTGTGCCACAAATAAAAATCTTCCTTTTAAATATTTGGTTCAAAGATTTATTCCTGGAATTTATCCATAGTTGGTCCTCAGTAAAATGTCTTGTACTGCAATATTGTCATTTATGAGAAATACATATTTACTCATTCAGATGACTAAAATATACTACTTTTTTTCTAAATTATATTTATTTGTTTATTTTTAAAACTTATAAATCATGTTTATTCTATTACAGTTGTCTCAATTTCCCCCTTTACCCCCCTCCACCCATCCCACCCCCATCCCCCACTCCCACAGTCAATTTCCACTCTGTTGTCCATGTCATTCATACATGTTCTTCGTTTAGTCCCTCGCCCTTCTTTCCACCATTGTCCTCTTTTCCATCCCCTCTGGTCACTTTCATTCTGCTCCACGTTTCCGTGCCTGTGGTTTAGTTTGTTCATTAGTTTATTTCGTTGAAGAGAGTCCACTTATAGGTGAGATCATATGGTATTTGTCTTTCATCAACTGGCTTATTTCACTTAGCTTAATATTCTCCAGTTCCATCCATGTTGTCACAAAAGGTAGCAGTTCCATCTCTCTCTCTTTCTTTCCTTCTTTCTTAAATGCAGATTGATTTTATTTATTATTTTTAGAATGTCAAAGTTAATTATAAAATATTTAAAATATTTAAAACCATTATAAAGTCTCAGCAATTAAACCAACATGACACCAGAACAGAAATAATCAAGTAGATTAATGAAATATAATGAGCATTCTAGAGACAAACATATATATCTAACAATATAATGTATGATTAAGTTGATATGGAAAAAAATGGAACAACTGTTATGCCATAATCAATAAAATATATATTTTAAAAAAGAAAAAGGCCATTTTTTTTATTGTTCAAGTACAATTATCTCCATTTTCCTGCCACCACGTTCCCCTGACCCAGCCACTCCACCTCCCACCCTCAATCCTTCCCCCCTTTGGCTTTTGTACATGTTCCTTGACAACCCTTCCTATTCTTTTCTGCCATTATCCCCCTCGCCCCTCCTCTCTGGTTGCTCTCCATTTGTTCTTTATTTCACTGTTGCTGGTTATATTTTGCTTGCTTGGTTGTTTTGTTGATAAGGTTTTTTTTCAACTGAGCAAAAGTATTCATCAACAGAAAGGTTTCTGACACGTATAAATAACTTGGTATCTATGTAGCATAAGGGGAAAGCCCATTTTGGGTTATCTTGTTGATTTTTGTGTGTTTGCTTCATTGTATTAATAACAAATAACAAGAGCCCAGGGATAACACTGATCAATAAAATCTAATATACTTGCTTTCAAATTATAAAACTTGAGGTTTATTTTCTGTTTTTTAAATATTTAATTTATTGATTTAAGCAAGAAGGGAAAGAAGGAGAGAGGTGGTGGGTGGGGGAGAGAGAAATCAATTTGTTGCTCCACTTATTTACGTATTTGTTGGTTGATTCTTGTATGTACCCTGACTGGGGATCAAACCTGCAACCTTGACATATTGGGACAACACTCTAACCAACTGAGCTACTTGGCTAGGACCATTTTTTCCCCCTTTATAAAACCTGAGTTCTCAGTTTAAAAGAAGTTTATTCTTCTGAGAAGAAATTTATTCTGAGAAGAAGTTAGAAGTTTAGGACAATATAACTTTCATTTTCAAATAATAAAAAAGATCTAATTTGGACATATGAAAGGTTGTTCATCATCACTAGCCAACAGAGAAATGCAAATTAAAACTGCCATGAGATACCACTTCATACTGGTCAGAATAGCCATCAAAAATAAACAAACAAACAAAGGGTGCTGGTGAGGTTGTAGAGAAAAGGGAACACTAGTACACTGTCAGTGGGAATGCAGACTAGTGCAGCCACTGTGAAAAACACTGTGGGATTTCCTCAAAAAGCTCAAAATGGAACTGCCTTTTGACCCAGTGATTTCACTGCTGGGATTCTACCCTAAAAATCCCAAAACACCAATTCAAAAGAACCTATGCACCCCAATGTTCATAGCAGCACAATTTACAATAGCCAAGTGTTGGAAGCAATGTAAGTGCCCAGTAATGAGTGGATCAAAAAACTATGGTACATTTACACAATGGACTACTATGCAGCAGAAAGAAAGAAAGAGCTACTACTCTTCGCAACAGCATAGATGTAACTGGAGAGCATTATGCTAAGTGAAATAAGCCAGGTGGTGAAAGACAAATATCATATGATCTCTCATATAAGTGGAACCTAATCAGCAAAAGAAGCAGACAAGGAAAATATGACTAGCAACATTGAAAGAAGAAACTGACAGGGGCAGGAGAGAGGGAGGGAGGGAGGAGGATAGCAGGGAGGGGAAAGGGAAGGGTCAGATCGAGGAACAGGTGTGAAGGACACATGGACAAAGCCAGGTTGCGGAAGGATTGAGAGGGGGAGGTGGGGGCGGGTGGGGCAGGGGAAAGTAGTGGTAGACAAAGGGAGATAAAGGTATTTGAAAAAAATTAAAAAATAATTAATTAATTAAAAAGAAAACGATAGAATTTGCTTGGTTTTCCCATCTTTTGACAGTTTGATGAACAGTAAATTAACATTATCAGAAACACATATATTTAATTTTTCTATGCTGGCTCCAGGGTTGGAAGAAAAGGTTATTAAATGCTATTGGGAAATGGACTCAGCTCCTCAACCTCACATTGTTACTTTCCATTCCTATACCAAAAAGCATCTTGCTACTCAAAGCCAGTGTACCAAAACTGATTATCTTTTAAGGCAGTAGTTTGTAATAACTTTGCATCTATGACCTGTGAAATTTTATTTAAAAATAAAGGTGATAGGAAACTAACAAAATGGATTACCAGCTTTTAAAGAATGAACTATTGATCCTCTCTTTTCTTTAGAGAAAGGATATTATAACAATGACAAAAAAAAAACTATTACAAGATATGATTTCAGACTAATCATAGTCCTTCAAATTAAATACATTTAACTGTATGAAAAATTCAATATATAGACTTCTGTTTAGGGTATTATGGCAGGTTAGGCACTTAGGTCAATTTTCCTGTTGAAAACAAGGAAATGCTGCACAAAATGTATTGTAAAGATTCTCTATGTTCACCAATGACTAGCAAATAAATATTTAAGCCTAAAAAGTCAATTAGAGTCAGAATATAGAAAGGCAAGCAGAGCTGCAGGTAGCATTCATCTTGAGAGCATTTCACAAACAAAGGAAATTGAAGTCTGAGTTGTCTTCATCTCTGAATGCTTTTTGCCTTACATTTCATCTGCTATTAATCTTGTCACAATTTACTAATTTTGTGTTCAAGATGTTGTTTCCATTTTTTAATTTTCACCACATTTAGATTGCTATGTTTTATATGTATTTCTTGTAAATGGCATAGAGTTGAATTTTTTTGCTTTTCTCAATCTGACAATTTCAACTTTTAATTGGAATATTTAGATCATTTGCACTTACTGTGATTACTGATTTGGTTGAATTTATATCTATAATTTTCTTTTGTGCTATCAGGTTTTTTTGGTACTATTACTATGATAGTGAAGATAACAATATGTATTTTATGTAAACTTTGTGGATTCTTGAGTCAATAAGTAGTCCTGTTATTGATGTTTTATATTGTTTAACCATTATTGTAAAAAAAATAATGATAGTACATCAATATACAAGTATTACCTCTGGAGTTGTGTAGTCATTAATAGTACCTACCCATAAGGCTTTGAGGAAGATTACATGATCCATGTAGAGTGGTAAGCACAGTGGTAAATACATAAGGATTCAGTACATACAGCCATTGCTATCATCATCATAATTATCATCATCTCACATACATTCCTTTTGTGCTTTGTTAAAAACTTCTAATAGCTCATGATATGCAAATGTAACTTCTAATGAAATAAAATCAATATTATATATTTAAAAAATAATGATAGGCATTTGAAAGTAAAAATAAAAATCTGAGGTAGATTCTAGCCACTAGAGTAGGAAAAACAAACGCTAAGGGAAAAGTCAAGAATTATGTTGGGGATGAGCTTTCTCATAAGGAAACCTTAGTACCAGCTATGGCTCATAGCAGAATGTGTTATACACTATTCTTTTTTATGTGAGTGGCCTGTTCTGCCTTTTATTGCTTTGAGCATGAATGATTTATTGAATTATTGATAGTAAAGGCACTTATGTTATTTGTTCTCTTAATGCCAGTAGTCTTTATCAAGGAAAATAATAAGAAATATTTTTTTTGTTGGTTGCATTAATATTTCATATTCTTTATTTCTTTTTGAATACAGTGTTTCTACTCTCTTATATTAGTGAACACAGAATTACCAGAAGTTCGAGACAATGGCTTCCATAAATTATTACGGATGTAATAAATTATATGGGATGTAAGAACTTACGTTTTTTAAAATTTATTTATTTAGTTAGTTAGTTTTTATTGTTCAAATACATTTGTCTCCATTTACCCCCCACCACTTTCCCGTGCCCCACACACCCCCATCTCTCCCCCCTCAATCTGTCCCCACCTTGGCTTCGTCCATGTGTCCTTCACACCTGTTCCTTGAACTGACTGTTCCCCTCCCCCTCCCCGCTACCCCTTTTCTTCCCTCCCTCCACTCCCTGTCAGTTTCTTCTTTCTTTCAATGTTGCTAGTGATATTTTTCCTAGTTTGCTTGCTTTGCTGGTTAGGTTCCACTTATAGGTGAGATCATATGGTGTTTGTTTTTCACTGCCTGGATTATTTCACTTAGCATAATGCTCTCTAGTTACATCCATGCTGTTGTGAAGGGTGGTACCTCTTTCTTTCTTTCTGTTGTGTAGTATTCCATTGTGTAAATGTACAATAGTTTTTTCATCCACTCATTTATTAATGGGCACTTAGGTTGCTTACAGTGGCCTTGTAATATAGTTTTATGTCAGGTATGGTTATCCCTCCTACTTTGTTCTTCTTGCTCAAAATGGCTGCGGCTATTTGGGGTTGTTTATTGTTCCATATAAAGTTTTGAAATGTTTGTTCTATGTTTGTAAAATACGTCATTGGTATTTTAATAGGGATTGCATTGAACCTATAAATTGCTTTGGTTAGTATGGGCACTTTGATGATCTTAATTCTTCCAGTACATGAATGTGGTATATGTTTCCATTTATTTGTGTCTTCCTTAATTTCTCTCTTCAGGGTTGTATAGATTTCTGCATATAGGTCTTTTACCTCCTTGGTTAAGTTTATTCCTAGGTATCTTATGTTTATTTTTGCTATAGCAAAGGGGACTTTCTTCCTGATTTCTCCTTCCGATATTTCATTTTTGGTATACAAAAATGCCTTTGATCTCTGAATATTGACTTTGGATCTCTCTATTTTGCCAAATTCACTTATTAGATCAAGGAGCTTTTTGGTGGAATCTATGGGGTTTTCTATGTACACTATCATGTCATCTGCAAACAATGATAGATTTACTTCCTCCTTTCCAATTTGAATGCCTTTTATTTCTTTTTCTTGTCTCATTGCTGTGGCTAGCACTTCCAATACTATGTCAAATAGAAGTGGTGAAAGCGGACTTCCTTGTCTTGTTCCAGATCTTAGTGGGTAAACATTTAGTTTTTTGCCCATTGAGGATGAGGTTGGCTGTAGGTTTTTCATATATGGCCTTTATCGAGGTATAACCCTTTATTCTCTCTCTGTCGAGTGTTTTTTACATAAATGGGTGCTGTACCTTATCGAATGTTTTTTCCGCATCTATTGATATGATCATGTCATTTTTGTCTTTCCTTTTGTTTATGTAATGTATCATGTTTATTGATTTGTGAATACTGAACCATCATTGCATCCCTAGGATGAATCCTACTTGATCATGGTGGTTGATCTTTTTAATGTATTGCTAGATGCAGTTTGCCAATATTTTGTTGAGGATTTTAGTGTCTATGTTCATCAGAGATATTGGCCTGTAATTTTCTCTCTTTGTTGTGTCTTTATCTGGTTTTGGGATTAGGATGATGCTAGCTTCATAAGAAGTTCGGGAGACTTCCCTCATCTTGGATTTTTTGGAATAGTGTGAGCAGGACAGGGGTTAGCTCTTCCTTAAATGTTTTGTAAAATTCTCCTTTTAAACCATCCAGTCCAGGGCTTTTGTGTTTTGGGAGGTTTTTTTTTTTTTTTGTTTTATTACTGTTTCAAATTCACCAGCTGTTACTGGTCTGTTCAGGCTTCTGCTTCTTCTTCTTCTTCCTCTTTTTTTTTTTAATTTCAAATCTTTAATATTAAAACAATATGCTTCTTCTTTAGTCAATGCTGGAAGGTTATATATTTCTAGAAATTTGTCCATTTCACTGAGGTTTTCAAATTTCTTGGCATATAAATGTTCATAGTAATTTCTTACAATCCTTTGCATTTCTGTGGTATCAGTTGTTATTTCTCCACTTTCGTTTATGATATTATTTATTGGGGTCCTCTCTCTTTTTTTCTTCATGAGTCTGCTTATAGGCTTGTCGAATTTGTTTCTTTTCAAAGAACCACCTCCTTGATTGGTTGATCCTTTGGATTGTTCTTTTCATCTCTAAGTCCTTCAGTTCTGCTTTGATCTTGAGTATTCTGTTTCTTCTACTCCCTCTGGGCTTTGTTTGTTGTTTCTCCAGTTCTTGAAGCTGGAGAGTTAGGTTGTTTATTTCAAATGTTTCTATCTTTTTTAGGTATGCCTGTATTGTTATAAACTTCCCTGTAAGGACTGCTTTCGCAGTGTCCCATAGTTTTTGGACTGTTGTTTTTTCACTTTCATTTGCTTCCAGAA
Organism: Pteronotus mesoamericanus; assembly: GCF_021234165.1. Classification (NCBI taxonomy): domain Eukaryota; kingdom Metazoa; phylum Chordata; class Mammalia; order Chiroptera; family Mormoopidae; genus Pteronotus; species Pteronotus mesoamericanus. Next base: position 2,245,083 of record NW_026555203.1, read on the forward strand.
ATTTTCTGCTTTCTTCTTTGATCTCATTTTTTGACCCATTCATTGTTTACAAGCATGCTATTCAGTCTGCATGACTTTGAATATTTTTGAGATTTTTCATTGAGATTGGTTTCTAGTTTCAAGCCCTTGTGGCCGAAGAAAATGCTTGTTATGATTTCAATTTTCCTGAATTTCTTGAGGCTTGTTTTGTGTCCTATTATGTGGTCTATCTTTGAAAATGTTCCATATGCATTTGAAAAGAATGTGCATTTTGCTTCTTTTGGATGAAAGGTTCTATATATGTCAGTTAAGTCCATTTGATATAATGCATTGTTCCATTCCACAATATCTTTTTTGATGTTTTGTTTGGAAGATCTATTCATTTTTGACAGCGGTTAGTTGAAATCCCCTACATTCATTGTGTTGTTGTCTATATCTTTCTTGAAGTCCTGCAAGATTTTCCTCATATATTTGGGTGCTCCTATGTTGGGTGCATATACGTTTACATTGTTTATGTGTTCATGATGGAGTCTTCCTTTGAGTATTATAAAGTGTCCTTCTGGGTCCCTTTTCATGGCCTTTGTTTGATATAAGTATTGCTACACACTTTTTTTTCCTGTCCATTTGCTTAGAATGTTTTTTTCCATCCATTTACTTTCAATCTGTGTAGGTCTTTTGCTCTGAGGTGGGTCTCCTGTAAGCAGCATATGTGTGGGTCATGTTTTCTTATCCATTCAGCTATCCTATGACTTTTGATTGAGCCAGTTAATCCATTTATATTTAAAGTTATTATTTTTATGTAGTTATTCATTTTTTCCCTCTGTACCTGTGATCCTTTCTTTCTCACTCTTTTTATTCATCATCTAAAGCAGTCCCTTTAGCATACCTTGTAGTGCTGGTTTGGTGGATGTGTATTCTTTTTGCCTTGGAAACTCCTTATTTCACCTTCCATTTTAATTGAGAGCCTTGCTGGGTAGAGTAGTCTTGGCTTCAGGCCCTTGCTTTTCATTACTTGGAACATTTCTTGCCATTCCTTTCCAGGTTGTAGTATTTCTGTTGAGAAGTCAGCTGCTAAATTTATTTGGGCTCTCTTGTATATTACTAACTGTTTCTCCCTGGCTGCATTTAGGATTCTCTGTTTGTCTTTGATATTTGCCATTTTAATGATGATGTGTCTTGGAATGGGCCTCACTGGGTTCTTCTTGAATGGGACCCTCTGTGCTTTCTGGAGTTGTATGACTTTTTCTCTCCTTCAGTTAGGGAAGATTTTTGTCATTGTTTTTTCAAACAGGTACTGTATCATTTGTTCCTCTTCTCCTTCCAGTATCCCTATTATATGGATATTATTATGTTTCAGGTTGTCCTGCATTTCCCTCAATGCCTCTTCATTCTTTTTGAATCTTTTTTCATTTTCTTTCTCTTTCTGGGAGCTTTGTTCTACCTTGTCCTCCAGCTTGCTGATTCGATCCTCAACTTCCTTGAGCCTGCTTTTGATTCATTCTACTGTGTTTTTCAGTTCAGGAATTGTATTCTTCATTTCCTGCTGTCTCTTGTTGATAGTTTCTATGTCCTTTTTCATGCTGATATAGTTTGCAGTAAGTTCCTCATAGTTTCCCTGTAGTGTTTGGTAATTCTCTCTGAGTTCACTGAACTCTTTGTGATTCCTTATAACCATTGTTTTGAACTCAATATCTGATAGTTTACTTGCCTGTACTTCATTTAGTTATCTTTCTGGGGATTCTTCCTTTCCCTTCGATTGGGGGGGTGTTTCTTTGTCTTCCCATTATTTGTGAGTGTCTTCCTTTTTGCTTCTGCTTTTTAAATTGATCTGTCTTGATTTATTGACTTTGTGGTGTGAATTTTTATGGTTGGAGACCACTGTTTTTTCTTTCTGGATCTGCCTCTGATGATGTCAGATATTTACCCTGCATGCCCTTTGACAGTCTGTTTTAGACTTTCAGTAATCTACTGTCTGTGGTTGTCTCTTTCAGCTGTTAATCTAGTCACTTTGCTTGTAGCAGTCCTTTAGACAGCTCAGGGCGGGGCATTGTCCCTCCTGGAGGTAGGGTTATTGTGTCCTTTCACTTTGCTGCTGCTCAGGGGAATGTTCTGCCTGAGCAAGATGGCTGCTGCCCTGTGAGGGAGGAGTCAGCATTGGGATCCCCATGGCCACTCCATCACTTCTCTCCCCAAGGCCTCCAATTCCAGAATTTCCTCAAGCATCTCCAGACCACTCTGTATCCCCTTTAGCCAGGTATCTACTATCTGTGACTGCTGCTCTGTACTTAGCACCCAGGCCTGTACAATGCCTGGCTGGGTCTGAGCCTCCTTAGGGTGGAGTTATTGGGTCCTCTCGTGCTGCTGCCCCTCAGGGGAGTGGTATGCGTGAACAAGACGATAGCAGCTACAAAATGGGGGGTGAGTCAGCACCGGGATCCTGATGGCTACTTCCTGAGTTCTTTCCGCAAAGCTTCCTTTTCCATTCTCTCCTCAGGATGCTCCAGCCCCCTCTGCTCCCCTCTTTGCCAGAGCCCAGGGTAAGCGGCTGCTACTATGAATTTTTGTGTTAGCCTTTTAAACAGCTCCTTGTGTTTCTAGCTGCCCATCTCTGGCAGAGAGCACCCTACCACTTTTCATAGCTGGCTGTTTGTTTGCTCCTTGGGCTCTGGCATGGTAGGCTAGAGATCTCCATCTATGGTTTAGACCACACTCTTCTCAGGGGAATCCAACTGGTCATTTCAATAACCCTCTGGCTGTGCCACCTGTGGGTGCCTAGCCCACCTTCTTGAGCCTCTACCACACTCCTTACCAGTTAGGTTGTTTTAAAGCTAATTCCTATGTCTGTCCGAGGTTTTAAGGCTCTTCTTTTGCTATTGTTCACTTGTTTTCTAGGTGATTTCTCCACAATTTAGTTGTAATTCCAGATTGGTCCTGGGAGGACATCAGTGTGACTTCCACTCACTCCCAGAGCTGACATTTTAAATCATTTTTTGTATTTTTGAAATTAATTGAAATTAAATGAAATTAATTGAAATTAGGAAATGATAAGGTGACTCATCCTTTATGCCTCTTTTCTACCTCTAATATAATCAGCTATTCAATAAGCCATGTGAGCAATACCTACATCCTAATGTGATTTCAAGAACTTTACATCTAATGCACCGTATAATGCATGTAGACAATATTGTATTATAATTATCAAAGTTTCTGAGAGTAGAACTTAATTATTCTAACCATGAAAAAAATGATAATTATGTGATTTGATAGAGGCACTTATTATCACTACAATGGCATCATATTATAATATGTAAATGTATCAAATCAACATGTTTTATACTTTAACATTACACATGTCAAATGTATTGCAATAATTAAAAAATACTTGTAACATAACTATTTCTATGAAATCTGCTTGCATGCCACCTTGAGAAGTATTATACAACTGAATAGAAGTGATAGCAATTCTGCAAAACACATAGAGAAGTATTTAAAAACACTTGGAATAAAAACATTTGTAAGAATGCTAAAAAAAACCCCAAACCCTAAAAAGTCCTGTCTGCAGAAATCTGTCTTGTATGTGCTTGAAATTCAACCATTATCAATTAGTGCTTTTCTCTGATTATTTTGAAAAATGAAATGATCCTTCTGGAGGATGTGACAGTTATGGTCTCTGATGCCTATTTGTTTATTGGGCCTCATTTCCATGTGGGTGACAGAAGATACATAAGCTTGTGGACACATTGGGTAATTTAGGGGCTGATGGAGGAAGGGTAAATGATAAGTTTTGTGGCACTGAAGACAGGTTTTGTGTCCTATATCAAGTTTGTGGAGGACTAGAATGTTGGCCCTCTAAAATCCTTCAAATTCAGTGGAAGTCTGGTGAGATTGGTTACATTCTGATACAACAGAAATGGGCAAGGAGAAAGATGGAGTAGCAGTAAAGCATTAAAGGGAAAGGTACTTACTTGGGAACCCGATGAATGGAAGTGCCAGATAACCCTGCAAAAATTCTGTACTATTTGTTAGGGAGAAAATGCCTAAATGTCAACTTCACAACCATGTCCCTGCTCTTTTTATAGTATTAAGTACAGGGACAACTAATTTAAAAATGAAGGCCTGACTGTGGCTTTGTATAGGTGACAAAAATTCCTAAAATGTGATGGAGAATCATGTAATTTCTTAGTTTGAATTCTTCTCTTAAGAAAGATGGTTACATATAACTTCTGTGCCAGGTTTTGTAAACAAGTACAAAACAGGTAAAATCTGATTAACAAAACATTATTATGCATGGAGTAAGTGTTGCTAAGATACACTAAGAAAATCACACAATAAACAGATTTCTAAAATCCAAGACACAAATTTGAAATCAAAATAGATACTGGAATGAACTGTTGGCTTGAAAGATTGGGATTTAGGGATGAATGGTACAAAAGCCTATATGTTTGTGTGTTGAATACATGCAATATTCATACATTTATGCAAGGATAGCAGAAGAGGCCCTACCTTAGCAATTTTGTAGTTGTTCCCTCATAGCAGTGATTTCCTACAGCTCAAGTGAGCATGTGGCTTTGTGAACACTTATTTTCAGATTGAGGTGGAATTCCATTCTGCAAGAGCATTTAACCAGAGCCTTGTAAAGGAGCATCATTTGGTTTCTTTTTAAAATGCCAAGGAACTGCCCTGGCCAGCAGTTTCAGTTGATTGGAGCATCATCCCATTCACTGAAAGGTTGTAGGTTTGATTTCCGGTCAGGACACATACCTAGGTTACAGGTTCAATCCCCGGTCAGGGTGCGTACTGGAAGCAGCTGGTGGATATTTATCTTTGATATCCCTCCCTTCTTCCTTTCCTCCTCTCTCTCTTCTCTCTCTTCTCCCTCCATTCACTCCTCTCTAAACATATCCTTAAAGATTAAAAGTTAAAAATAAAATGACAAGGAACATACTACTTAAATGGCCTAAGTGACTAGGGATGTGTTGCTCAAAGCAATTTAAAGGTTTAATCTATGAAGCCAAGTATGATGACATTGATGGAAAAAAAATTGTGAGAAATATGCAAAGCTGTTCCATGTCCCTTTACTAAGCTCCACATGATCTGACGGACTCTTCTGGCCCCACAAAAGGAAAAGTTCCTGTATCCTTCAGACTCCCAGCTGGAAGCAGGTAGTACATTCAGAAGATAGTACATTCAGAAGCAAGTAGTACATTCATGCAGTCACAGCTGGAAGCAGATAGTACATTCAGAAGGGAATTGAATGAAAGGTCTTATTACAACTGTGTGGGTACGGTTAATGGAAACAAGGGATGGAGAAGTACACCAGAGGAGCTGCCACTTATAATAGTGAAGTGGTTTGGGGAGGGAATCCCTGCAGAAACTCTGCAAGAGCTCTAACTGCAGGAGGGGGCACCTGACAGTTGTGGCCTGTGATGGAGGAATACAATCACTGCTACCCACCTGCTTGGAAAGAAGAGGTCCAGATCTCTAGCTGGAGCCTCTCACAGGTCATACTCAACAGGAAGTCAGAGGGCAAGGGAGCTCATTTGATGTAATCCAAAAAGGCCAAGTCATTGGCAAATATTAAGATAGAGAGTGATGGAGGGTACATATATCTGGATGCAAAAATAGAAATTATCTTGAGTTTCACAATTGTGAAGGAGTGGGGAGGGCACCCTTTTTTTCTGCCACTTCTACCTAGGAGGTATTTTTCTCTTCATTTCCAGCAGTGGATATCTGGCTGGGCCTCCAAGAAAGCACCATGAGTGACTAGTGTTCTTTATCTTAAAGGATTCAGTTGAGAAGGTAATGGAGATTTTGGAGAGGCAGAGACCTGGAGGTCATGGTGAGTGTGTGTATTGACATGGTGAGAGTAATTGACATGCTCTCATTCTCATGAGTGAGAGCACGCCAATGAAACGCAATGATTTTGAGCCACTGTTTATCATCCCACTGTATATTTCATCTTGTATAGAATGTTAATCAAGATATCACTGTCTGTAATGGAAAAAAGTATAGTAACTCTCATACAAATGAGGAAGAGCATATTTATCCTAAAGAAGTAGCTCACTGGAAGATAGAAACAGGCAAAAAGAGAATAGACAATGATTTTAATACCCTTTACCTTTCTTCTCCATCACACCTTTATCTTACTGTCCATCCTTGCTTTCATTGAGTATATTCAATAATGGCATTAAGCCAAAACAAATATTGTATTTTCCTATCATAAAACATTTCTATGTAAGAAACTTGAGTTCTACTGAGGCAAATGTTTCTGACCAGGAAAAAAACAGTGTGCGCGCGCACACACACACACTTTATATATGTGTATATGCGTATATATGTTTTATGTGTATTATATATGTGATGCATATGTCATATAAGCTATATATGTTATATAAGCTACATATGTGTGTTACACATAAGGTACATATATGTGTATACATAAGCTACATATGTTTCTTTTTAAAAAAATCTATTTATTTTTAAATTTATAAATCATGTTTATTCTATTACAGTTGTCTCACTTTTTACCTCTTTACCCCTCCACACACATCACCATCACCCCCCACCCCTACAGTCAATTCCCACACTGTTGTCCATGTCCATGGGTCATTCATACATGTTCTTTGTCTCGTCCCTTCCTCTTCTTTCCACCATTGTCCTCTTTCCCCCTACCCTCTGGTCACTTTCAGTCTGTTCCCTGTTTCCGTGCCTGTGTTTTATTTTGTTCGTTAGTTTATTTTGTTGACTAGAGTCCACTTATAGTTGAGATCATATGGTATTTGTTTTTACAGACTGGCTTATTTCACATAGCTTAATATTCTTCAGTTCCATCCATGTTGTCACAAAAGGTAGCAGTTCCATCTCTCTCTCTTTCTTTCTTTCTTAAATGCAGATTGATTTTATTTATTTTTTTAAAGGTCAGAGTTAATTATAAAATATTAAAAAAATTTAAAACCATTATAAAGTCTTAGTAATTAAACCAACCTGACACCAGCACAGAAATAAAGTAGATCAATAATAGCAGATCAAGTAAAAATATAATGAACATTCTAGAGACAAACGTATATATCTGTCTGATAATTTAATATATGATTAAGTTGCTATTTCAAATCAAGGGGTAAAATAAGACTTAGTCAACAAATATGGTGCATGGACCACTATTACTAGAAATAAAACAAATATAGAGCCATATTTCAAATGTTATACAAGAAATATTCAGGTGAGTTAAAAATCAATATGTACAATCTAAGGAGTTTTAGAAGAAAATAGAACTAATATTTGTCATGACCTGAAGTAAAATATTCAAATCCAGAAGCTATAAAGTAAATGTTGACAATATGACCATATTAATCATTTAACTATATAGTAATATACATATAAAAAAGTTAAAAGACAAGGAATAGAATAGGAAAGTATTTGCAACACATCTAAAACATGGTTAATAGGTTTTTGGGGTTTTTTTTTGTTTTTTAGGGAAAAAATTTCTACAAACCTTTCATCAATAAATGGATAAAGAATACGAAAAAGTCATTTAAAGCTTTTTTTAATAATAGAAATAGGCAAGAAATATACTAAAATCGATTTAGTTTCAACAAATAGTAAAGGAACAATTAAAATAACATCATTGTCACAATCAGATTAATGAGTATGAAAAGTATTGGTAATACCAAGTATTGGCAACTCTGAAAGGAACTGGGTATTCATAGAAACTTTTTCTTCATCTTAAAGCAGTCCCTTTAGCATATTTTGCAGTGCTGGTTTGGGGGAGAGGTATTCTTTTAGCCTCCTTTTATCTGGGAAACTCCTTATTTCACCTTCTATTTTAATTGAGAGCCTTGTTGGGTAGAGCAGTCTTGGTTGCAGCCCTTTGCTTTTCAGAACTTGGAATATTTCTTGCCATTTCCTTCTGGCTTGTAGTGTTTCTGTTGAGAAGTCGGCTGCTAGCTGTATTGGGGCTCCCTTATGTGTTACTACCTCTTTCTCCCTTGCTTGCTTTAGGATTCTCTGTTTGTCTTTGATATTTGCCATTTTAATGATGATGTGTCTTGAAGTGGGCCTCATTGGGTTCCTCTTGAATGGGACCCTCTGTGATTCCTGGACTTGTGTGACTTTTTCTCTCTTCCAATGAGGGAAGTTCTCCATCATGACTTTTTCAAACAAGTTCTCTATCCCTTACTCATCCTTTTCTCCTTCTGGTAACCCTATTAGATGGATATTATTACATTTCAGGTTGTCCTGCATTTCCCTCAATGCCTCTTCATTCTTTTGAGTCTTTTTTCATTTTCTTGCTCTTTCTGGGAGATTTGTTCTAGTTGTCCTCCAGGTCGCTGATTCGGTCCTCAGCTTCACCTAGCCTGTTTTCGATTTCTTCTACTGTGTTCTTCAGTTGAGAAATTGTATTCTTCATTTCCTCTTGTCTCTTTTTGATAGTTTCTATGTCCTTTTTCATGCTGATAAAGTTTGCAGTAAGTTCCTTGTAGTTTCCCTGTAGTTTTTTTGTAATTCTCTCTGAGCTGACTGAGCTCATTGAGTTTCCTTAGAACCATTGTTTGGAACTCAGCATCTGATAGTTTACTTTCTTCCATTTCATTTAGTTCTTTTTGTGGGGATTGCTCCTTTCCCTTCGTGTGGGGCATATTTCTTTGTCTTCACATTATTTGTGAGACTCTTCTTTTTTGCTTCTGATTCTTAAACTGATCTGTCTTGATTTCCTGACTTTGTGGTGTGAACTTCTATGGTTGGAGACTGCTGTTTTTGTTGTTGTTGTTGTTTTTTACTTTCTGGATCAGCCCCTGATGATGTCAGATTTTAACCCTGTCTGACCTTGGGCAGTGTTCGAGACTTCCGGTAACCCACTCTCTGTGGCTGTTTCCTTCAGCTCTTAATCTATTCACTCTGCACTCAGCAGGTCATCTTAGACAGCTCATGGTGGGCCGGAGTTCCTCCCGGGGGCAGGGTCTTCTCATGCAGAAGTGTTTATGGGGGAGGAGTCTGCACTGGGATCCTGCCAGCTACTCTCTCCATTCTCTTCCCAAAGTCTCCATCCCTAGTCTCTCCTCAAGTGTCGCCAGACCTCTCTGCACCCCCTTTAGTCAGGGATCTACTCTCTGTGGCTGCCACTCTGCACACAGCAGGCAGCTTTGACAGCACAGAGGGGCGTGGAATCCCACTTGGGGCTGGGGCTTCTGGGACTTTGACGCTCGTACCTTTTAGGGGGAGTAGTCTCTTCCTGAGCAAGTTGGCTGCCCCCCCATGGGGGATGAGTCAGCTCCGAGATCCCACTGGCTACTCTCTCAGTTCTCTCCCCAAAGCCTTCTTCCCCAGTCTCTCCTCAGGTGTCTCTAGCCCACACTGCCCCTGACTTTGCTGGAGACCAGGGTAAGTGAATGCAAATAAAAATTTATACATAGGCCCTTTAAATAGTTCTTTGTGTCTCCAGCCACCTCTCTCTGGCGGAGAGCAACCCTGCTGCTTTTTGCAGCTGGCTGGTTTCTGTGTGCTTTTTGGGCTCTGGTGCTGTGGGCTAGAGTCCCCGCTTTTGGTTTACACCCCGCTATTCTCAGGGGGATCCTACTGGCTGTTTCAATATCCTTCTGGTGCTGCTGCCTATGGGCTCCCTGGCTGCCTTCTCAGGTCTCTACCATACTCCTTACTGGTTAGTTGTGCTAAAGCCAATTCTTCTGTCTCTGAGGTTACAAGGCTCCTCTCTTGCTCTTGTTCGGTTGTTTGTTCCAGGTGATTTCTCCACAATTTAGTTGTAATTCCAAGTTGCTCCTGGGAGGAGGTCAGCGTGACTTCCACTCACTCCTCCACCATCTTAATTCCTCTTTATATGTGTTATATATAAGTTACATATATGTTATTTGTAAGCTACATATATAAGCTATATATACATATAAGCTTTATTGATAAATAATTTACGTACTAACAATTCTTCCATTTAAAGTATACAATTAAATGGGTTTCTGTATATTCATATAATTATGCAACCATCACCACTAATTCCAGAACTTTTCATTACTACTTTATTGTACATTCTGTTCATCCATTCATCAATTAATGGACATTTGGGTTGTTATCCACATTTTGGCTTTTATAAATACTGGCATTATGAACATTCCTGTATAACTTTTTGTGTGGACCTATGTCTTCATTTCTCTTAGGTATAGATGCACTAGTAGAATCTCTGGGGCATATGGTAACTCTATGTTTAACCTTTTGAGAGGGAGAGAGTGCCAAACCATTTTCTAAAGATGCTATACCATTTTACATTTCTATCAGCAATGTATAAGGGTTCTGATTTCTCCATATACTCATCAACACTTATTGTTGTCTGTCTGCTAAATTTTAGCCATTTTAGTGGTGGGTATAAAGTGGTATTTCAATGTGTTTTTGATTTATATTTACCTGATAGTTAATAATGCTGAGAATATTTTCATAGGCTTGTTGACTATTTGTATAGTTTTTTAAAAAAGAGTTTTTATTTATTTATTTTCAGAGAGAGGGGAAGGAACAAAGAAAGGGAAAGAGAGAAACATCAATGTGTGGCTGCCTCCTGTGCTCCCCAATCCGGGGACCTGGCCCATAACCCAAGCATGTGCCCCAACCAGGAACCTAACCAGCAACCCCTTGGCTTGCAGGCCAACACTCAATCCACTGAGCCACACAAGCCAGGGCATTTGTATATTTTCTTTAGAGAAATGTTTATGCAAATACCTTATCCGTTTTAAAGTTATGAGATTTGCCTTTTTATTATTGAGTTGTAATTGTTCTTCATATATTCTAATACAAGTCATTTATCATATATATAATTTGCAAATATTTTCTCCCACTCTCTGGCTTGTCTTTTCACTTCTTTGATGGTGTTGTGTATGATGTAAAAAATTTTCTTCTTTTTTGAGTTTATTGGGGTTACATTGGTTAATAAAATAATATAGGTTCCAGTTGTACAATTCTATAATACATCATCTGTATATTGTATTTTTGTACTCACCACTCCAAGTCTCCTTGCATCACCATTTATCTCCCCTTTACCATCTTCTATTACTCCCACCCCTCTTTTCCTATGATAATCACCATAATGTTGTCTGTATCTCTGAGGGTTTTTTTTTTTTTTTGCTTAATGCCTTCACCTTTTTCACCCAGTCCCCCAAATCCCGTCACCTATGACAGCTTTCAGTCTGTTCTCTGTATTTATTAATCTGCTTCTGTTTTGTTAACTTAGTTGATTAGATTCTACATATAAATGAAATCATATGGTACTTGTCTTTCTCTGAATGGTCTATTTCACTTAGCACAATACTGTCGTGTCCATCCATGCTGTCACGAAATGCAATATTTCCTTCTTTTTTACAGCTGAGTAATGTTACACTGTGTAAATGTACCACAGCTTTTTATCCACTCATTTATTCATGGCCATTTGGGCTGATTCCAAATCTTGGCTATTGTAAATAATGCTGCTTTGAACATAGGGGTGAATATATTCTTTGGAATTAGTGGGTTTTTTTTTTTTCAGATATATTCCAAGAAGTGGAATCATTGGGTCATAAGGCAATTCTATTTTTAACTTTTTGAGGCAACTCCATGCTGCTTTCCACAGTGGCTACAAGCAATCTGCATTCCCACCAACAGTGCACTGGGGTTCCCTTTTTTCCACATCCTTGCCAACACTTTGTTGTTTTACTGAAGATAGCCATTCTGACAGCTGTGAGGTGATATCACATTGTGGTTTTAATTTGCATTTCTGTGATTATTACCAACATCAAGCATCTTTTCATATGTCTATTGATTATCTGTATTTTCTCTTTGGAGAAGTATCTGTTCAGTTCCTTTGCCCATTTCCTATTGGATTGTTTGTTTTCCTGGAGTTGAGTTGTATAAGTTCTTGGTAAATTTTGGATATTAGCCCTTTATTAGGTGTATCATCAGCAAAAATATCCTCCAATTCAGTGAGTTGTCTTTTCATTTTGTTGATGGTTTACTTTGCTGTGCAAAAACTTTTTAGTTTGATGTAGTCCTATTTATTTATTTTTCTGTTTCCCTTGCCCAAGGAGATATATCACAAAAAATATTCCTATGAGAAATGTCTGAGATTTTACCACCTATGTGTTCTTCTAGAATTTTTATGGCTTTTGAGTCTAACATTTGAGTTTATTTCTGTGTATGGTGTAAAAAGGTGAACTACTTTCTTTTTTGCACATATCTGTCCAATTTTCCCAATACCATTTTTGAATAGACTGTCTTTACCCCATTGTATGTTCTTGCCTTCTTTGTCAAATATTAATTGACCAAATAGGTGTGGGTTCATTTCTGGGCTCTCTATCCTGTTCTGCTTTGATTACTATGGCCTAGTGATATATTTTGATATCAGATAGCATGATTTCTCCAACTTTGTTCTTCTTTCTCAAGATTATGTGGCTATTTGGGATATTTTGTGGTTCCATGTAAATTTTTAGAATATTTGTTTTAGTTCTGTGAAATATGATATTTGTATCTTAATAAGTATGGTGCTGAATCTATAGATGGCTTTTGGTAGTATGGACATTTTAATGATTTTAATCCTTCATATCCATGAACACAGTATCTGTATCCACTTATTTGTATCTTCTTCAATTTTTTTCTTCTGTGTCTTATAATTTTCTGAGTATAGGATTTTTACATCTTTGGTTAAATTTATTCCTAGTTATTTTTTTGATGCAATGGTATATGGCATTGTTTTCTTAGTTTGCCTTTCTGATAGTTTATTATTGGTATATAAAAATGCAACCAATTTCTGGATATTTGTTTTGTATCTTGCTACTTTACTGAATTCATTTATCAGCTCTAGCAGATTTTTTTTTTTTTGTGGAATCTTTCAGGTTCTCTGTGTATATAATGACAGTTTTACTTCTTCTTTTCCAATTTGGATGCCCTTTATTTCTTCTTTTGGTCTGATTGCTGAGGCTAGGACTTCCAGTATTATGTTGAACGAGAGAAGTGAAAGCATACATCCCTGTCTTGTTCTTGATCTTAAGGGGGACACTTGTAGTTTTTGCCAATTGAATATGATGCTGGCCATGGGTTTGTCATATATAGCCTTATTATATTGAGGTATGTTCCCTCTATTCCCACTTTGCCAATAGTTTTTTTTTCATAAATGGGTGCTGTATTTTATCAAGTACTTTCTCTGCATCTATTGGCATGATAATGTGATTTTATCCTTCATTTTGCTTAGGTAACATGTCACATTTATTGATTTGCAGATGTTGTACCAACTTTGCATCCCAAAAATAAATTCCACTTGATCATGTGTATGATCTTTTTAATGTATTGCTGGATTCAGTTTGCTAGTATTTGTTGAGAATTTTGGCATCTATATTTATCAAGGATATTGGCCTACAGTTTTCTTTATTTGTAGTGTCTTTATCTTGTTTTGGAATTAAGATAATTCTGGCCTTGTAAAATGAGCTTAGCAGTTTTCCCTCTGTTATAGTTTTTTTTTGGAATAGTTTGAGAAGAACTGGTGTTAGTTCTTCTTTGAGTGTCTGGTAAAATTCACCTGTAAAGTCATTCGGCTGAAGGTTTTGTTTGTTGGGAGGTTTTTTTGTTTTGTTTTGTTTTTTGTTTTTTAAATTACTGCTTCAATTTCATTATTTGTAATTGGTCTATTCAGATTTTCTGATTCTCTCTGATTTAGTTTTGGGTGATCATATGTTTCTAGGAATTTATCAATTTCATCCTGATTGTCCAATTTGTTGGCATACAGTTGTTCATAATATTTTTCTAGTATTCTTTGTATTTCTTTGGTATCAGTTGCTACTTTTCCTCTTTCATTTCTCATTTTGTTTATTTGAGTCTTTTCTCTTCTTTTCTTGATGAGATGAGTTTAAGGTTTATCAATCTTGTTTATCTTTTCAAAGAGCCAGCTATTGGATTCATTGATCTTTTGTATTGTTTCTCAGACTCTAAGTTATTTATTTCTGCCCTGATTTTAATCATTTCCTTCCTTCTATTCACTCTGGGCTGTTTGTTGTCTTTGTAGTTATTTAAGGGGTAGTTTTAGATTGTTTATTTGAGATTTTTCTTGTTTCTTGAAGTAAGCCCATAAAGTATAAATTTCCCCCTTAGGACTGCTTTCATTTTCTCCCATTGATTTTTGGGTTGTTGTGTTCTCATTTTCATTTGTTTCAAGGTATATTTTGATTTCTTCCTTTCTCTCACTGGTAACACATTCATTGTTAAGTAATATGTTCTTAGGCTTCCATGTCTTTGTGTGTTTTTCAATATTTTTCTTGTGATTGATTCCTAGTTTCAAACCACTATGATCAGAGAAGATGCTTGATATGATTTCAGTCTTCTTAAATTATTGAAACTTGTTTTGTGTCCTAACATGTAGCCTATCTTAGAAAATGTTCCATGTGTTCTCGAAAAAAATGTATATTCTGCTGCTTTGGTGTGAAATGCTTTGATAATTTGGTGAATTAAATCCCTCTGATGTAATGGGTCATTTAAGGCCACTGTTCCTTTGTTGATTTTCTGTCCGAAAGATGTATCCATTGATGTCTATGGGGTATTAATACCCTATTATGACTGTATTACCTGCAGTCTCTCCCTTTATTTCTATCAATATTTGCTTTATATATTTAGTTGCTCCTATGTAGGAGCATAAATGTTTACAATGGTTATATTCTCTTGTTGGATTTTTCCCCTTATAATTATGTAGTGTCCTTCTTTGTCTCTTACTATGAACTTTGTTTTAAAGTCTGTTTTGTCAAATGTATATATTGCTACCCCAACCTTTTTAAATTTCCATTTGCATAAGATATCTTTTTCCATTTCTTTACTTTTAGTCTGTGAGTATCTTTGGTTCTGAGGTGGTCTTTTGTAGACAGCATATATACGGGCCTTGTTTTCTTATCCATTCAGCTACCCTATGTCTTTTGATTGGAGCATTTAAGCTATTTCCAGTTAAAGTGATTATTGATAGGTACATATGTATTGTCAGTTTATTCTTTTAACTATGTTCCTCTTTTTTGTCTCTTCCTCCTCTTCTGTCATCATCTTCTTTTTTTCTTGTTACTCCTCCTCCTTCTCCTCTTCCTCTTCCTCCTTCTAGAAGACCCTTTAATATTTCTTGTAATACCAGTTTGGTGGCAACAAACTCCTTAAGCTTTTTCTTGTCTGGGAAGCTCTTTATTTCTTCTTCAATTTTAAACTATAGTCTTGCTGGGAAATGTAGTCTTGGTGTAGGTTTTTGCCTTTTATGACGTTGACTATTTTATGCCTATTTCTTCTGGCCTGAAATATTCTGTTGAGAAATCAGCTGCCAATCTTACAGTAGCTCTCTTGTAAATAACTGTCTTTTCTCTTGTGGCTTTTAATATTCGCTTTGTCTTTAATCTTTGCCATTTTAGTTATGTGTCTTGGAGTGGGCTCTTTGGGTTCATCCTGTTTTGGATTCTCTGCACTTCCTGGGCTTGTGTGTCTTTTTCCTTTACTAGGTCAGGGACATTTTCAGTCATTATTTCTTCAAATAGGTTCTTGATCTCTTGTTCTCTTTCTTATCCTTCTGGTACCATTATGATGTGGATGTTGTTACGCTTCATGTTGTTCCAAAGGTCTCTTAACACTGTGGCTGACCTGAGAGACACAAACTCTTTTCTTAAATATTGTTACATATATCAAGTGCATAGGTTCAAGGTCATGACTAGCTGCACGTTTGTATAAGACTAATGTTAAGCCACAATGTTTAAGCCATCAGTTTGGTTATAACATGTATTTTGTAAGGGTGCATAACATTCAATAGTAAATTGTATCTGAGAGTGAAAAGTATTTATGCCTTGAGCATAGCAATATTGTTTGTGATGATTGTTACAAATATTTTACAAGGCCAACAGAGAATATTCTGATTAATTAATGTTAAAGACTTTTTTGGTTGTACTTTTTTTTTTTTAGCAATATCCATGTTTTTGTTATTTGAAAAGGAAATTTTTTATTTTGTTTTTGTATTTCTTTAGTAATTTCTAGATTGTAACAAAATAAAAATAATGTATTTTAGTATATAACTATAATAAATGCAAATTTGCAGTCTTTAAATTTTTCTCCGTATTTCAACACATACTAATAATGAATGTATCTCTCAGATACAAAAAACCTATGTTGTAATTTTTCCCAGATATTTATTTATTTTTTAGATAGAGGGTAAGAGAGGGAGAAAGAGGGAAAGAAACATCAATGTGTGGTAGCATCTCATGTGCCCCTACTGAGGACCTGGACTGCAACCCAGGCATGTGCCCAGGTTGAGAATCAAACCAGAGACCATTTGGTTCACCAGCTGGCACTCAATCCACTGAGCCACACCAGCCTGACACTGTAATTTTTTCACTGCAACATTTGCACTGTTAAACAATCCTCATATTTCAAGTTATTTCTTTTTGCTGCTCTTATTGTTTTTTGCTACCTTGTTTACCAAATTGCTGAATCAGTCCTCTGCTTTATCCAACTTACTGTTCATTCTTTCTAATGTATTCTTTATTTCAGATATTGCATTCTTCATTTCTGATTGGTTATTTTTTATGGTTTCTATGTCCTTTTTCATGCTGTTGTAATTCTCACTAAGTTCCTTGAGCATCCTTATAACCGTTTTTTTTTTTTTTAACTCCATATTTGGCAAATTGCTTGACTCCATTTTATCTAGTTCTTTTTCTGGAGATTTCTCCTATTCTTCATCTGGGGCATGTTTCTTTGTTTCCCCATTTTGGCTGCCTCTTTGTCTTTTTTTGTGTGTTAGGTAGATATGCTATGTCATCCAGCCTTGGTAGGGTGAGCTTATGCAGTAGATGTTGTGTGGGTGCTCCAGGAATGTCCTCACAGAATGTCCATTCTGTGGGTTATGTGGGCCTTCCTGTTGTAATTGAATCTTGATTGGTATTGGCTCATTTGTGTGTGGGGTGAACTTTCAGGCTAGCTGACTGTGAAGGTCAACCTCAACTGAAGTATATGAGCTGTCCTTCAGCTGCTTACCACATAAAGCAGAGTTCACTTCAGTAGGTTCTGGTGACTACCAAAATGTCCCTTTGGATATGCCACTTGTGAGCTAATTGGATCTTTTTCTGGTTTTTCCTGAAGCTGGCCCCTGTGTATGTTGGTTCTGGGGACCCTTGTGAAGGAGTCTGGTTCAGGTCAATTTCAGGTGCAGCCTGTGACTGTCCCTTGGAAATCTGTTTGGAGCTACAAAGCAATCTACACTTGGTGGCTGCTGCTGGGCTGGATGTGTGTGGGAAAAACCAGTTTGCATACCAAGGTCAGCTTTTACCAGCACTCGGTCTATGGGCAGGTCAGCAAAATTCTTAAGGCATTCCGAGATCTGCCTTTGCCTGCCTTTGTCTGCTTTTGTCTACCTTCGCCTGCTTTGGGCTGCTAGCTGCCTGTTAGGCTCAGTCACTAAAAGAGCCTTTGGCAGTACTCGAGTTGCATGAGGTAGGTTCTCAGTGAGTCACCAGAGAGGGGTGAGTGGTATTCACCAGACTGATAAGTCTTAAACTCAGTGTCAGTGCTGAGTCTGAGGCCACTCAGCAAATATCCCAAAGTATACCAAATCTAGCTGCCATCTGTTTTTGTGTTGGGACAGGGTCTCAGGGAGCCATCAGGGTGAGTCCAGCAGAGTTTACCAGGCCCACCTAGAGAAAAATATGGCCATGGAAAGGGAGGGCTCTGCATCAGTTTTTTGACCAAAAATATTATGGCCCCTGTTCCCCACCCTCCCTATTCATCTGGTCTTACCCTGAGCCGCTTTCTTTTTTTTTTATGTTTCCCCATGAAGACATTCCTCAAAGGGAAACATTTTGTTGATATGGAAGAAGTGAAATAAATGGCAGAAACACTATATGGCATCAAAATCAACAAGTTCAAAAACTGTTTTGAGCAGTGGAAAAAATGTCCCAATAGGTGTATTGTATCAAATGGAGAGTACTTTGAAGGTGACTGAGGTTTAAACATGTAAGAATAAATGCATAATTTTTTATAAATAAATTCCAATTTTTTTTGGTCCCCCCCACCTTGTATTTCTAAAACACAACACTGTCACCCTGCTTAAAATGCATCAGTAGCTCTCCTCTGCCCACAGGATAGAATAAAAAGACTCATGATCTGGCCTTGTTTTCTGTCCAGCTCTGCAGCCTGCCACTCCTCAACTTTTTAGTGACACCAAACTGCTTGTAATGTAGTCCTCACTTCTGTACTTTCAGGATCTTCCCCTCTATCCAAAACATGTTTTCTTTCTCCTGTGTGTTTAATTCTGATTTATTATTTATGTTTCATCTCACATTCCGTTCCTTCTTGGCTACATCCCTGATCTTTGCCTGTCTTTAGATCCCTCCCCTGTAAGCTCTCTTGGTACTTAACATCAATTGATTATGTAATTCATGAGGATATTGCATCTGAGGCAATGTAGCAAAATTCTTAAATGCACAGTCTCTGGAGTCAGTCTAGCTGGGTCTAAATCCTGGCCTCACACCACTGACTAGACACATTGCTCCCCACACCATCCCATCTCATTTTTACAGTGAAGTTTGATCTTCCTGAAGCTCACTCAATTTTCTTGCCCTCCCTATTCCTCAGTTTTCTCATCTGTGAAATGGGAATAATAGTGGCTTCCTCAGAGGGTTGATGTGATGAAAAAGGTAGTTAATACCTGTGCAGCGGTTAGAATGCTTCCTGGAATATTGTGAGGAGTTAAACATTAACTGTAATTATTATTTGTATACCCAGAATCCAGCACAGTACCTGGAACAAAGTAGGGAATGTAGCATGGGCTTATTTGATGCAAAGCATTTTTTAATTGAGGTTAAACTCACATAACATAAAATTAACCTTTTTGAAATATAATTTATTGATATTTAGTACATTCACAGTATTGCATTGCCAGTACCTCTGGCCAGTTCCACAACATTTTGATCCCCTCAAAAGGAAATCACATACCCAGATACTCATTAAGTAGTTACTCCCCAACTCCCCTCCTAGCAGCTGTCATGCAAGTAAAGTTTATGATGCATTTCTTATAGGAGATATTACAAAAATGTGATGTAGCTAGACCACAATACAAATAAAGTTGAATGACAAAATGCCATAGTCATAAGAGATTAACCATTGGTAATTTAGTTCACACACCCTGGGATGATTAGGCCTCATGAAAGGATTTTCTAAGGCCACCAGTGTGGCACCAAGTGTTCTACTATCCTTTTCTTTAAATAATACAAGATTTCTTTGAAGGGGCACAAAAGTAACATTTTTCCTTCAATTGGGAACTTTGGGAAAAAAAACATTCCACATTGTATAAGACATGCTAAATGCAGTCTGGCCTTTTGAAGGCCACCATCTGAAGAATGTAGTGACAAGAGAGAAGACTCTAGAGCAGGTGCTGTTGACAGCAGTGTTCCTGTGTTTCATCCCTGGCTCAGTGACTCCAGAATGACATTGAGTCCCTGTTGAAAGAGCTATTCAGGCTCTCTGCTGCCCACCAGCTAAGTCCATGCATATTTATAATTGAGAACAAAACTGCCTTAAAAAAGGTCTTTTTGACAGTTATTAGGACTGAGCTATAGCTATTGATTTCTCACTCTTTCCGTTGCCAGCTGCTGCCACTTTTCTGATCCTTTCAAGTCACATTCCACATGTATATGGAGACCATTTCCTGCCTATTCTCTGTGTGTGTGCTTATGCGTTTGCTTTCTGTGGCCATGAAACTCTACCCCAGTATCAGGCTTTACACTTATAATCTGATTACTGGTATTTTGTCCTCATCAGACTTCCTACAACTGAGACTGTAGCGACCTAGTTGTTCACTCACCTTGACTTTCTAGATCCTTGAACCTTTATATATTTCTGTTGATTTGGACCACCGTAGGGGACTTATCCCTCAGCCTGCTGTTTCTAGCCTCAGAAAACTGTATGGCTTTTTCCTCATCCTTAGAAGGTTGACTTTAGCATTGCCTGCATCCTGAGGTTAGAACATATTTTAGGTTTACACCTGACAAGAGATATTGTAACATTCACATTAAAAAAGTATTTACTTTTAAGTCGGTTATACAGACCTGAATGTATATATGAGAGGGAAAAATCAAAGAAAGTTATTGTGTGAAGGGTAGTATCATTTAAAAATCTATTATCAGATTTATATTCATTTTCTAATTATTTACTGTGATAAAATTCAATCACTACTTTTATTTAATGCCTCATTTTAGGAAGTTTTTCTTCAACTGGTAAAATGGGTGTATTTCAGACCAAAGGAATTTTTCAGACCCTGAAAATCTACCCTTAATTATATAGACTGGTAAAACTCCTGTTATAGCTTCTGGAAAGTTAGGATTTGCCAGCCTCAGCATTCCTCTGTCGTGCAAAATACATGAAAGGAGAAAAGCCAGAGCTGCCTTTGTACAATTCAGATCCGGGCAGGGTACGTACTACTGCATGATTTATGTTTGGGAGAAAAATTGCTCTTTTCCACAGACAGGCCAGAAGGACTAGGTCGTAATAGAGCAGCCACAGGCATGCAGAGGGGCTGGGAGCTATCAGTAGAGCACCTGCAGGGGTTGTTGTCACAGGGTAGAGACAACCATACTATGAATGACATTGGTCTCATGTGTCGGGCAGGTGCTGAATCTCCCTATGTGGGAGGTTAGGACCAAAATATCCAAAAGGGAGGTAACGGAGTTTAGTGACTGCCCAGATATTTGATTCCATCCTCTGCTACTTCACATGATTTTTTTTCCACTCTATGCTTTCATTTCCTCACTTACAAAGTGATAGATTAATAATGTCATCTACCTCATAGGTAGAATACCAGGCATGATGTGGTGTTCAATGCATTTTAACTAATATTACTCTGATAGTTATTACCCCTGCTACTGGGAAATAGTGTGTATTGTAGTAGCTAAAAACATGGGTCTGGCATTATACTAACTGGGCTTCTATGCTGGTCCCACCACTTACCAGTTTGTTTTTTTTTAAACATGGGGCAATTTGGTTAACTTTTCTGTGTTTAATTTTTCTCATCTGTCTAATGGTGTGATTAGAAGTACCTGTCTCATAGGATAGTTGGGAGAAGTAAATGAGATCAGACATATAAAACAGTTAACCAGTGCCTGGCGTATAGTGAGCACTCAAATACTCGATGTTATTTTATTTTATTTTATTTATTTTTTAAAATATATTTAATTGATTATGCTATTATAGTTGTCCCATTTTTCCCCCTTTGCCCCTCTCTGCCTGGTACCCTGTTTCCTTCCAGCAAAGCTATTATTTAGAATGGAAAGGCAGATAAATTGCTTCCCAGGCAAGATAAAACTAAAGGAGTTCATCATCACCAAGCCATTATTATATGAAATGTTAAAGGGAACTATATAAGAAAAAGAAGATCAGCTCTGGCTGGTGTGACTCAGTGAATTGAACTCCAGCCTATGAAACAAAGGGATGCTTGTTCGATTCCCAGTCAGGGCACATGCCTTGGTTGTGTGCCAGGTCCCCAGTAGAGGGCGCACAAGAGGCAGCCACACATCGATGTTTCTCTCCATCTCTTTCTCCCTCCCTTCTCCTCTCTCTAAAAATAAAAATAAATAAAAAATCTTAAAAAAAAGAAGAGATCAAAACTAAATTCTATTTTAATTACCATCATCAATGCAATCATCATCATAGTTAATAATATAAATTGGACCTTGTGATGTTATCTCCAGGATAAGAACTTAGGAGTTCCAAGAGCTTCAGTCAGTCCTATATTCTTTCTCTTAATAGAACTCTAATGCTAGAATATGAACAGTAAATGCCAGAGTCTAACAGATTCAAGATAGTAGTCCTCTCTTCTTGTCTGAATTTCAAAACTCTCCATGGCTTACTTTCTTGAGGGGCTGGAAGAAGACTTTTTTATTAATACAATAAAGGAAAAGAGAAACAGAGAAAAAGAAAAGAAAATTTATCAGGAGAAAGTTTCTGTGCATCCTGGGTCCTAATAGCCACAATTGCATTAGTTTACACAGCTTCTGAGACTTGTATGGATGCAAATAAATAAACAAAAATATGTAATAAATAATATATACTATATGTAGTTTTAACTCCTTAAACATATAATTTTTGTAACAGCTCTATTGAGATATAATTCACATACCATGAAACTCACCTTTTTAAATATAAAATTCAGTGGTTTTTAGTATATTCACAATGGTATACAACCATCACTACTATCTAATTTCAAAATATTTTATTGTTCCTTCCACAGTGCCCTCTGAAGTCCTGGGATCTTTATCTTCAACAAGGGTTGGACAGAACAGACCTAGGGACACCTCTTCTTTCCAACTATCCTTCAACCTCTTTTCTAGTCACCACCTTTGGAACCACATCAGCCATCCTCAGCCTCTGAGACCGGCCAACTTGCAGTGCAACTGAGAGCTCCCAAATTTGTCAGAATTATTCCATTGAGGTGGAGGGTGATGTCAACCACCTGGCCAACCTACATCTGCAATCCTCCTACACCTACCTCTCTCTCGGCTTCTATTTGGACCATGAAGATGTGTCTCTGCAGGGCGTGGGCTACTTCTTCCATGAGTTGGCCAAGGAGAAGCATGAGGATGCTGAGTGACTCTTAAAGCTGCAAAACCAGTGCAGTGGCCACATTCTCTTTCAGGACGTGGTGAAGCCTTCCCAAGATGAGTGGGATAAAACTCAGCATGCCATGAAAGCTTCCATGGAGTTGGAGAAGAACCTGAGCCAGGCCATTTTGCATCTGCATGACTTTGGTTCTGCATGCACAGACCCTCATCTCTCTCACTTCCCGCAGAACCAGTTCCTGGATGGGGAGGTGAATCTCATCAAGAAGATGGGTGACCATCTGACTAATATCTGCAGGCTGGCCAGCTCCAAGGCTCAGATTGGTGAGTATCTCCTCAAAAGTCTCACCTCAAGTAGGGTGAAGAAGCCTTTGGATCCCAGAGGCCTTTGAGGGTCCCCTCTGTATTTCCCTGGAATCTTGCTTTTGCCTGAGCATCTTCCTGAGACCATTAGACACCATTTTGACCAACCTGGAGCCCTCTCCCCTGCATCAGACCAAATGGAAAAAACAAAGCTTTTTGCAGGAAAAAAAAAAGAATATTTTTATTATACTTTCTAAGAAGCCCAATCTGTCCCTTCCCTTCAACCCCTTCCAGCCCTAGACAACCACTAATCTACTTTCTGTCTCTTATGAAATTGCCTATTCTGAATGCTTCATTCAGAATTATCTAATGTGATATTTTGTCTGACTTATTTCATTTACCATGTTTTCAAGGTTCATGCTGTAGCATGTATTAGAAATTCATTCATTTTTATGGTTGAATATTTCATTGTCTAATGCTTTGCAATGTTTAATTTCTACCTTAACATTTCAACTTATTGCATGTCCTCAGGGTATTTCTTTCTTCTCTCTTCTTTCCATAATAGAAAGGGTTTTCAGGACTCCCAGACATTGTGGGGCACGTGGGGAAGAGTGGATAGCAGAGGTTGATCAGGGCACATTACCATCAAATGCTTAGATCTTATTACTGTATACAGTTACAGACATTACAGATCTATCCAATAGTTTCATTCCTATTCATAGCTAAGACAGAAGAGTCATTGTCCCTCAGGCACAGACATACAAAAAAATCTTGGAGCTTCTTGTTCTCACACAGATGGGCACTGTGCTCTGCCTGCAAAGAACCCAGAGAAAAGTCAGCTTACAAATATTGCCTTGCCCTCCATACTATTTTAATTCTGATTATAGGACATTTGCTGTTTCTTCAGAGCTCGCACTGACTGTGCATCAAGGAGCAGGGTAGTGACAAATTTCTAAAGGTTAATGTTTGAATTAAAAGAATCCTAAAAACAAATGACATTTGGCATTGTGGGGAAAATACTATTGGTATGTGCCTTGGAGTCAGGTGTGTCTATCTTGAATTTTTCAATTCTGTGATCATGGGCCCTTAGGCTCTCTCAGCCACAGTTTAGTCATCTTCAAAATGGCATAATAATACTATCTATCTCATAGGGTCATGGTGTAGATGAACAGAGTTCAGCCCAGCACAGCTCTTCATTAATAGTAATGTACATGGTTACTCCTGCTTGGGTATACTTTCCTTAAACAACAGCAACAAAAACAACAACACCAACAACAAAAACCTTACTTCATGTAGTGATTAATAGCTTTTGACTTTGAAGTCACATGACATAGGTTTGAATCCTGGCTATTAGCTGCACAACCTTGGGTGAACTCTGAGTTTCCATTACTTTGTTGAGAGTTTTAAACTAGTTGATGTTTTCTAAAGCATCTTGGCATATGGTAGTGGCTTGAAACACAGTAACTATTGGTACCAGTAAGAAAGCAAATATATCTTCAGGTATCAAGTTTACATTAGTCCACACAGGCTCATTGCCTTCCTATTGTACTAAGAATAAACTCTAGGCTCTTCTATATGGCTTACAAAGTACTACACAATCTGGCTCTGTCTACTTAACCTACCTCAAATCCTTCCACTTTCTCCCTTACTTCCTCTGGGACTGCCATATTGGTCTTCTTGTTATTCCTCAGTCAAACTGTGTTGTTTCTTGCTTCAAGGTCTTTGCATTTGCTATTCCCTCTTTCTATGTTTCCAGACCTTCCAATTTGTGGCTCCTTCTTATAATTTGGGTTTCAGTTCAAGTGTTCCCTGCTTAGGCCCTTCTCAACCACCCAATATAGTTTCCCCATCCCCTAGTCACTCTGTTTTATTATCCTGTTTTATTTTTTGTAGCATTTATTGCTATGTAAAATTATTTTCTTTGACTTCATGTTTATTGTCCCCACTCTAGTGGGGAATAGTAGAATAAATATATGTTGGATGGATGGCTGGGTAGAGGGAAGGAGATATATGGCAAAGTTCTTCACTCTGACTTTTGGGATTGTCATTATGGCTGGAAGTGGTATTCCCCCTCTGTATAGATCTGGCTGAAGATTACAGGTCAGTGGCTCATTAGAATGTATTATATTTCTAACTGGAAAAAATACCAATGCACTATCCTCCTGCATAGCATCACCTTGGGAAACTGCATTGGACACCTAAAGATATACTTTATTTTAGACAACCACATGCATGGCTTCATGAGGTAAATCTGTTTTGCACATTGAATTACCTAGATAATTTCATATTTTGTCTGCCTCACTTTGTCTGTAGAAGACATATGGAGTACTTTTTAATGTCAGTTAAACAGGCTCTGGGTGGTGTTGGGAATATTAGATTTCTGGCTTGATAACTAATAGTGAGCCAGAATTAGGAAAATAGCTTGCCTCTAAACCTGGAGTGCCAATAGTGGCAAAAATTAGCAAACTCCATAGAGAAGCCTGGGCTTGACAATTTTATTATATGTGGGAAGTTAGTGAGAAAATAATTGAGGGTCTCTTGAAAAATTAGCAATAGCAGTGTGCTATTCGTATAGAATTAACAAAGGCAGAATGTGCTTGACTGAGATGTGTGGTTCACTTGGTTTCCTTTTTATGATATTGTTTGTTTGTTTGAAAATATTAACAGTAGGGCAGAAAAGGGTCTAGAAATAAACCAGGAAGTGATGATCCCTGGTGACTGGGTCTATCTAAATCCCTCTAACTAAGAAGAGCTATTGGAACTAACTCCTGAGTCTCAGTAATCTCTTGGTCAAGAATTCTCATGGTTTGTGCTTCCTGCACTTCTCTCAGAGCCCCTAAAATTTGTATGATGACAAACTAAAAGAGGGTAGTGTTGGAACTAGATGGGGAACTCATCTGGTGGTGTTTTCAAATGCTGGTTATTGGGCTCTGGAGATTCTCATTCATAGATGTCTGCATCTTTAATAAGCTCCCCAGGTGTTTCTTTTCTTTCCCCCTTTTTTTTTTTTGTGAATAGTATTGTTTTCTTTTCTTTTTTAAAAATTTATGTATTTATTTTTCCAAATACATTTGTCTCCGCCTTCCGCCCACCACTTTCCCCTGCCCCCTCCCCCTCTCCCTCTCTCAATCCTTTCCCTTTGGTTTTGTCCATGAGTCCTTGCTATATGTTCCTTGACTCACCCCTTCCCTTTCTTTTTCCCTGCCCACCCCTCCCTCCTTCCCTCATGTCTCGGTTGATTTCTTTTTCGTTCAGTGTTGCTGGTCTTCTTTTCCTTGCATCTTTGTTTTGTTCATTAGGTTGCACTTAGAGGTGAGATCTTATGGTATTTATCTTTCACCACCTGGCTCACTTCACTTAGGATAATGCTCTCTAGTCCCATCCATGCTGTTGCAGAGTGTAGTAGTTCTTTTTTTTTTTCTTTCTGCTGCGTAGTATTCCATTGTGTAAATGTACCATCGTTTTTTGATCGAATCATCTACTGATGGGCATTTAGGTTGCTTCCAATACTTGGCTATTATAAATTGTACTGCTATTAACATTAGTGTGTATAGGTTCTTTTGAATTGGCGATTTGAGATTCTTAGGGTATAGTCCCAGCAGGGGAATCACTGGATCAAAAGCCAGTTCCATTTTCAGCTTTTGAGGAAATTCCACACTGCTTTTCACAATGGCTGCACCAGTGTGCACTCCCACCAACAGTGTACTAGTGTTCCCTTTTCTCCACAGCCTCGCCAGCACCTGTTGCATGTTGATCTGTTTATGATGGCCATTCTGACCAGTGTGAGGTGATACCTCATTGTGGTTTTGATCTGCATTTCTCTGATGGCTAGTGATGCCAAGCATCATTTCAAATGTCTCTGGTCCTCTGTATCTCTTCTTTGGAAAAGCATCTACCCAGGTCCTTAGCCCATTTTTTTTGATTGGATCATTTGTCTTCTTGGAGTAGAGTCAAGTAAGTTCTTTATATTTTGGAGATCAAACCTCTATCTGATGTATCATTAGTGAATATATTTCCCATACGGTTGGCTCGCTTTTCATTTTGCTGATGTTTTCTTTTGCCGTGCAGAAGCTTCTTATTTTGATGAGGTCCCACTTCTTTATTCTTTCTTTTATGTCCCTTGCTTTAGGAGATATATCAGTGAAAGAATTGCTGCATGGTATATCTGAGAGTTTCCTGCCAATGTTCTCCTCTAGGACTTTAATGGTGTCGCGACATATATTTAAGTCTTTGATCCATCTTGAGTTTATTTTTGTGTATGATGTCAGCTGATGATCCAATTTAAATTTTTTTGCATGTAGCCGTCCAGCTCTCCAAGACCATTTGTTGAAGAGGCTATTATTACTCCACTTTATGCTTTCACACCATTTGACAAATATTAGTTGCCCATATAGACCTTGGCTTATTTCTGGGCTTTCTATTCTTTTCCACTTGTCTATAGGTCTGCTCTTGTGCCAGGACCAGATTGTTTTGAGTATAGTGGCTTTGTAGCACAGTTTGATGTCCAGTATTGTGATCCCTCCTACTTCGTGTTTCTTTCTCAAAATTGCTGAGGCTATTCGGGGTTGTTTATGGTTCCATATAAATTTTTTAAATGTCTGTTCGATATCTGTGAAATACATCATTGGTATCTTAATAGGGATTAGATTGAATCTATAAATTGTTTTGGGTAGTGTGGACATTTTGATGATGTTAATTCTTCCAATCCATGAGCACGGTATATGCTTCCATTTATTTGTGTCTTCCTTACTTTCTTTTTTCAATGTTGTATAGTTTTCTGCATACAGGTCTTTTGTGTCTTTGGTTAAATTTATCCCTAGGTACTTTATTTTACCTGTTACTATATCGAATGGTATATTTTTTCTGATTTCTTCTTCTTCTATTTCATTGCTGGTATACAAAAATGCCTTTGATTTCCGAATGTTGACATTGAATCTTGCTGTTCTGCCAAATTCACTTATTAGGTGGAGGAGTTTTTTGGTAGAGTCGACAGGGTTTTTTATGTACACTATCATGTCATCTGCAAACAATGATAGCTTTACTTCCTCCTTTCCTATTTGGATGTCTTTTCTCTCTTTTTCTTTTCTGACTGCTGTGGCTATCACTTCCAGTATCATGTAGAAAAGAAGTGAAAGGGGAAATCCTTGTCTTGTTCCCAATCTTAGTGGGAAAGCTTTTAGTTTTTGCCCATTGAGTATGATGTTCGCTGTAGGTTTTTCATATATGACCTTTATTATGTTGAGGAATGCCTCATTTACTCGCATTTTGCTGAGTCTGTTCATCATAAATAGGTGCTGTACCTTATCAAATGCTTTTTCTGCATCTATCGAGATGATCATGCGGTTTTTGTCTTTTCTTCTATTTATGTGATGTATCACGTTTATTGACTTGGGTATATTGAACCATCCCTGCATCCCTAGGATGAATCCTACTTGATCATGGTGGATAATCTTTTTAATGTATTGCTGGATGCAGTTTGCCAATATTTTGTTGAGAATTTTAGCATCTAGGTTCATCAGTGAAATTGGCCTGCAGTTTTCTTTCTTTGTAAAGTCCTTATCTGGTTTTGGGATTAGGGTGATGCCGGCCTCATATGAGGAGTCTGGGAGTCTTCCCTCCTCTTAGATTTTTCGGAATAGTCTGAGAAGGACATTGGTTAGCTCTTCCTTAAATGTTTTGAAAAATTCTGCTGTGTAACCGTTTGGCCCAGGGCTTTTCTCTTCCGGGAGTTTCTTGATGACTGCTTCAATTTCTCCAGCTGTTATCGGTCTGTTCAAGCTTTCTGTTTCTTCCTCCTTCAGTGTTGGAAGATTATGCTTTTCTAAAACTTTGTCCATTTCATCCTGGTTTTTAAATTTCTTGGCATATAATTGTTCATAGTAGTTTCTGACCATCCTTTGTATTTCTGTGGTATCAGTTGTTATTTCTCCTCTTTCATTTCTGATATTATAAATTTGGGTCCTCTCCCTTTTTCTCTTGATGAGTCTGCTTAAAGGCTTGTCGATTTTATTTATCTTTTCAAACAACCAGGTCCTGGATTGGTGGATCCTTTGAATTGTTCTTTTTGTCTCTATGCCATTCAGTTCTGGTCTGATCTTGATTATTTCCTTCCTTCTCCTTGCTCTGGGATTTATTTGTTGTTGTTTCTCCAGTTCTTGAAGTTGTAGTGTTAGATCTTTTATTTGAAATGTTTCTATCTTTTTTAGATGAGCCTGTATTGCTCTGAACTTCCCTCTCAGGGCTGCCTTTGCTGTGTCCCATAGGTTTTTGACTGTTGTCTGTTCATTTTCATTTGTTTCCAGAAATTTTTTGATTTCTTCTCTTATCTCCTTATTGACCCATTCATTGTTTAATAGTCTACTGTTCAGTCTCCATGAGTTTGCAAGTTTTTGAAGTTTCTCTTTGAGGTTGATTTCCAGCTTCAAGGTCTTGTGGTTTGAGAAAAAGTTTGGTATTATTTCAATTTTCCTGAATTTGCTGAGTCTTGCTTTGTGTCCTATCATGTCTATCTTTGAAAAACTTCCATGCGCATTTTAAAAGTTGTGTATTTTGCTTCTTTGGGATGTAAGGTTATATATATATATATATATATATATATATATATATATATATATATATATATATATATATCAGTTAAGTCTATTTGATTAAGTGTGTCATGCAGCTCCACAATATCCTTATAGATGTTTTGTTTGGAAGATCTGTCCATTTTTGACAGTGGGGTGTTAAAATCCCCTACTATAAGTTTTTTGCTATGTATTTCTTTTTTGAAATCCTCCAAGATTTTCCTTATATATTTGGTTGATCCTATGTTGGGTGCATATAACTTTACAATGTTTATGTTTACTTGATGGATTCTTCCTTTAAGTATTATAAAGTGTCTCTCTGCCTCTCTTTTATGGCCTTTCTTTTGAATCTATTTTGTCTGATATAAGAATTGCAACCCCTGCTTTCTTGTCTTGCCCATTTGCCTGGAATATTTTTTCCATCCCTGTACTTTCAATCTGTGTAGGTCTTTTGCTCTGAGGTGGGTCTCCTGTAGGCAGCATATGTGTGATTCATGTATTCTTATCCATTCAGCTATCCTGTGTCTTTTGATTGGGGCATTTAGTCCATTTACATTGAGAGTCATTACTGATAGAACCTATTCATTTTTTCTCTTTGTACCTGTGTTTTTCTCTTTCTCACTCTTCTTTCATGTTCTTCAACCAGTCCCTTTAACATATCCTGGAGTGCTGGTTTGGTAGATATGTATTCTTTTAGCCTTCTTGTCTGGGAAACTCCTTATTTCCCCTTCTATTTTAATTGAGAGCCTTGCTGGGAAGAGCAGCCTTGGTTGTAGGCCCTTGCTTTTCATGACTTGGAATATTTGTTGTCATTCCTTTCTGGCTTGTAGTGTTTCTGTTGAGAAATCAGCTCCTAGCCCTATCGGGGCCCCCTTGTCTGTTACTTTCTCCTTCTCCCTTGCTGCCTTGAGCATTCTCTCTTTGTCTTTGATAGTTGCCATTTTAATGATGATGTTTCTTGGAGTCGGCCTCGTTGGGTCCCTCTTGAGTGGGGTCCTCTGTGCCTCCTGGATACATGAGAGCCTTTCTTTCCTCAAATTGGGGAAATTTTTCATCATTAATTTTTTGACGAATTTCCCTATCCCTTGCTCCTCTTCTTCTCCTTCTGGTATCCCTATTATATGGATATTATTGTGTTTCAGGTTGTCCTGCATTTCCCTAAATGCTTCTTCATTCGTTTTTAATCTTTTTCCATTTCTTGTTCTTTCTTGGGGCTTTTTTCTACCTAGTCCTCCATCTCACTGATTCGATCCTCGGCTTCCTCCAGCCTGCTTTGGATTCCTTCTACTGTGTTCTTCAATCCAGAAATGGTATTCTTCATATCCTCTTGTGCCTTTTTCATAGTTTCTATGTCCTTTTCCAGGTTGATATAGTTTACTGTAATATTCTGATAGTTTTCCTGCAGTTTATCGGTTATCTTTGAGCTCGCTGAGCCCATTGGGCTTCCTTAGAGCCATTGTTTTTAATTCAATATCTGATAGTTCCCTTGCTTCTATTTCATTTAGCTCTCTCTGTGGGCATTCCCCTTTTGCACTCATTTGGAATAAACTTCTTTTTCTTCCCATTTTTTGTGAAAGTGTATTATTATTTATTATTTATTTATTTATTTATTATTTTATTTTTTTGCTTCTGCTTCAATTGATCCTGGCTAGGTTTCGTGACTAGTCTTGTCTAGATTAGTTTCCTGTCTAGATTTCCTGACTTTGTGGATTAAACTTCTATGGCAGTAGGCAGGTCTTTTTATTTATTTATTTATTTTTTCTTAACGTTTCTTTCTGGGTCTGCATCTGATTATGTCAGTTTTTGACCCTATCTTACCTTCGGTCTCTTGTGTCAGCTCCCGGAATCTACTGTCTGTGTCTGACTCCTGCTTTGGGTACCTCTTTGACCCCTTTGGCCAGGGCTCCACTATTTCTGTGGATCGCTGTGCACTCTTACGCCGGCTCTTTGAGCGTGCTCGCCCCTCCCCGGGCCGTCATATTGGCCCGACCTCGCTCACTGTCCTGCCACCAGGTTCGTGCCCTAGCACTAATCAGTTTAGTGTTTTCTATTGTGTGCTTTCCCCCTTTTGGCTCTTTCGGGGCATCGCCTTCCCTCGCAAAATGGAGACTATGGAAATTGGAAGAAGTCAGCTCCGGGACTCTCTGGTTAATTCTGTCTCCAGTCTGTCCCCAAGGGTCTCTGGGCAGCTCTGTGACCGTTCAGCTAGGGATCCACTATTTCTGCGGACCTTAGTGGTGCGCCCGCTTCTGCCTCTGGGGGTGTGGCCTGCCTGGGCAAATGGGGACTATTCAATGGGGAGAGACTCTGCCCCGGGGATCTCAGATAATCCTCAAATTCTTTCCCCAACCCCTCCGTCTCCAGTCTCTCCTCAAGGGTCTCTATGCAACTGTGTGTCCCCTTTGGCCAGGGATCCTCTATTTCTTCCAGCCAGTCTGCACTCGGCCCCTAACCCACATGCCCACTAGCTGTGTGTGGGGTGCGCAAAAGGCAGGTTAATTGATTCTCTTATGCCTGGGCCAGATGGTAGCTGCAGGGTGGGAGGTGAGTTATGACCAGGGCTCTGCTGGGCACAGCCTCTGTTCTCTCCACAAAGTTTTCCTCACCAATCTTTCCTCAGGCACAAGCCCCCTCTCCTGCCACCTCTACCCAGAGATCAAGGAAGGCAGCTGCCACTGCAAATTTTTGCATTGGCCCTTTAAATGTCTCTTTGTATCTCCAGCCACTTGTCTCTGGCAGAGTGCCCCTTAGCTTTTCGATGTTGTGTTTTGTCTGTGCATTTTCCTGGTTTCAATTGCTGTAGTCTAGGGGTCCCTGTTTATGGTTCAGACCCTCTTCTTCTCAGGGGGACATAACTGGCCATTTCAATGTCCCTCTCTTGCTGGTGCCCGTCGGTGCCCAGCCCACCCTCTCGAGCCTCCACCACACTTCCCACCTGTTGGGATGTGTGAGAGTTGAATCCACTGTCTGTCCGCGGCTCCAAGGCTCCTCTCTCTCTATTGTTCCATTGTTTCCAGGTTATTTCTCCACTGTTTAGTCGCAATTCCAGTTTGGTCTTGGGAGGAGGTCAGCGTGACTCCCATTCACTCCTCCACCATCTTTTCTCCCCAGGTGTTTCTGATGCAGATATTTATGAACTATATTTTGAGAAATACTCACTTAGTGTCTTTCACCTAATGATATTTTAAAATTTCAGTGTAACCCAAACCTTGCACCTCTCATCAGTCCTCCTCTTCCTCTCCTGTCTTTCAACTGCAGAGAATTCATTAGGTGGTTGCCTATTTGACACTGGGCAAAGGAAAGCCTCTTATAGGTTATTAGCTCCCTTTCTTACTACACATGTGTAGTTGTGTATTAGGCAGCATTTTAATGTCCCTTTGATTCTTATTCTTCCATCCTACAATGAGTACAAAAATTTCTTCCCAACTATAGTGGCTAAAAGGCTGTAATTCACTCTTCTTACCAATCAGAGTCTCAATGTAGGCTAGAGTCTGAATGTTTGTGTTTCTCCCAAATTCATGTGTTGAAGGCTAATCCACAAGGTCATATAAAAGGCAGGGCCTTTGTGGCTTATTAGGTTATAAGGGTGGTGCCCCTATGAATGTGGTTAGTATCTTTATAAAAGAGACCCCGCAGAGCTCCCTAGTCCCTTTTGCCATGTGAAGAACAATGAGGAGTCTGACCCAGAAGGGAGCCCTCCCTCAGACCATGCTTGTACCTGATCTCAGACATACAGCTTCCAGAAATGTGACAAAACTTTTTTCTTTGGTTTATACTACACCCAACCTGTAGCATTTTGTTATAGCAGCCTGAATAGACTGACAGTACATGTCCTAGTTATTGGTTTACATCGGTTAAAGCTCTCGTAGCAGCTGAAAGTCAAATGAAGACACTCAGGCACAAGACTTGGGTGCAAACTTCAGAGCCCTTCCTTGAACTCCATCCAAATGTATGCAACACTAACCTCTATCCCAGCAATGATGCCTCCCACATTCTGCCGCATAGCAACAGGGGATCTGGCACCTGTTAGAGAAGTGGATAAAGGAGTGTTTCAGAGAGTTAGCTGAATTTGAGCTGAGCCTAGAAACACAGGCAGGGCATCTTCAGATACAGTTGGAGAGAAAGTGCAGCATAGAAAAAGGTAACAATATAAAGATAATTACACATGAGGTAGAGCTTTTTTCCAATTTAATAAATACACATCAGAACCATTTGGAGTACAAAGGGAAATAGATGTGTTAAAATGCAGATTATAGGGCCACAGGCTCAAGAGATTTTTCAGAGTTTTTGATTCCAAAGGTCTTGGGAAGGACTTATGAATCTTAATTTTAGCAAGCCTCTACCCAGGTGATTTTGATACAGGTGTTTCTTTCAGAATACTTTGAGAAACACTGGCCTAGTCCAATAATAGCTTAGCACAGATGTGGAAACTACCAGAGAGGAGAATGACCTGTTGGTTAAAAGTAACTATTCTAGGAGTGCTGTAAAAGATGCTTCCATCTGAGGTGGGCTCCAAGCCATACTCCTGTCTCCTAATTTGTACTTGGCTGTAAATTTAATACCCCCTTTATGATCCTTGAAAGAGATGCATAATTTCATGGTTTG
The DNA here is from genome assembly GCF_021234165.1 of Pteronotus mesoamericanus. Lineage (NCBI taxonomy): Eukaryota > Metazoa > Chordata > Mammalia > Chiroptera > Mormoopidae > Pteronotus > Pteronotus mesoamericanus. The sequence goes on from NW_026555203.1 coordinate 2,279,110, forward strand.
GCCATTACTGCTGGCATTTAAAAAATGACTATTACTGGTACTCAATGTATCTTTCCAAGTTTCTTAATGGCTCTGGAGCATATAGCGTAAGTGCTACTCTGTTTGCATATAGAGCACGTTTGCCAAAAGTGAACACCTGTTCTCTTGGGGTAGGTTTGACAGGCAGTAGTTCCTTTCTTCCTTCAGGCATTCTAGCTCCCTCCTTCCTCTTGCCCCAGCTGTTTTGACCATATGAAAAAAATGGTACCTTTACCCCAAGTCTCCTCTCCTGCAATTTCTTAGATATCCATTAATTTCCAGGTACCCTCAAGCTCTAACTTTCCAGTTAACTAATCTTCAGAAGGCAGGCAGCAGAAATAGCACAACTGTTAGTGATCTGAAGAATTACTTCAGGAGCTGAAAAAAGGAAAATAATTAATGTATACTAATATGAACTTTTCTCTCCACCCTCATGTTTAGAGGGGAAGTGTGTAGGAAGTAGTGGTGGTATGAGAAATCTTGTTTCTTCACCACTCTTAGTAAAAGACTAATTCCTCCATGTTATCTAGCTATGCTTAATAAAGGACAAGAATACAGCAATCAGAGGGCAAATGTATTATAATTTAGGTTTATAATATTGTGTTGTCTCCTGATTCCTTGTGTTCAGAATACTTGAGGTAGATATGCAACAGAACATGATTTGTGAAGAAATGAAATGTGCAGTTTCCATTTACAATTTTCTTTCCCCGTAAATGTAAGATTTAGGACTTAAACACCAGTAGTTCAGGATAAGAAAATTAAGACATTTAAAGTATCAGAGAACCCCTTTCTTTCCATAAGTCTGGATTGCATTGAGCACTTAGATCTTGGGTGTGGGCAAGAGTAAGAAAAAGACAGAGGTGAGAATAAACAGCTGATCAGGAGGAGAGAGTGAGTACTAACCATTTTCCTCCTTTTTCTTGATGAGTGGTTAGCAGCACCACATCTTTTAAATTAATCTTTTCTTCTGTCCTGGTTAGGACAAAATGCGTTCTGTTTAAGCATCTCTTGGGAGTTTGGGGTGGAGGGTGAGGGATTAATGAATCCATGAATAGATTTAGTGATTTTTGGTATGTGAAGCATACTGCCATGTGAAGCATATGGCTAATTATTTTGCATAAATAATGTTGAAGATCCACAGTCTTGGTTCTCCTTCCAGTTACTCTCATAGCTTTCTTTTGTTTTTTTCATTTGTAAATATTTTATGTTTTAAATTTTTGTTCAACTACAGTTGTCCCCATTTTCCCCCCACACCATTCTCCACCAACCCACCCACCCCCACCTCCCACAATCAATCCTCCCTCCCCCCATTGTCTTTGTCCATGTGTCCTTTATACTTGTTCCTTGACAACACTTCCCCTTCTTTCCTCCATTATCCCACTCCACATCCCTCCTGGTTACTATTAGTTTGTTCTTTATTTCCATGTCTCTGGTTCTATTTTGCTCACTTATTTGTTTTGTTGATTAGGTTCCACTTATAGGTGAGATCATATGGTATTTGTTATTCACTGACTGGCCTATTTCACTTAGCACAATGCTTTCCAGTTCTACCATGCTGTCACAAAGGATACTTGCCATAATTTCCAAGGGGACTACTTCCATAAACAGATAATGCACACCAGCATGGGGGTACAAAGAGAGAGAAACTTTTAGCATATAGATTGATTTAAGAACACACATTTAGATTTCATAGAATAATTATGGAGATGATTACTGAGATAAATGACATGCCATGTTAGTAACAGAATATTGCATATACAAGATATAGTAGCCATGATTATAGTTCTATAAATACCTTAACAAGTTTGTTACTAGAAGTCAGTCAGCCACAGAGTATTTCACCAAAGGTCAGTATTTCAAGAAACCTATAAGGTAGCCCTGACTAAATAACCACCCCTTTCATTCTGTCTAGAAAATATGTAGTATATAGAATTATGATCTTCTCGGTGTCTCTTTTGTCCCATTTGGTATAAATAGGTCCATAAGCTAACAACATATTCTTGACATTTACTTCGTGTTGGCCTGTACTAGTTTCTCTAGGAACCTTGATATTTTATGGCACTTAAAATTAACTGTGTTATAGTAAACATGATTATATGCCCCAAACATAAAAGTTATCATCTCAATATTAAATGGTATAGAACTTTTTCACCTTATTTAGGTTATTAGGATATTATATAATATATTGCAATAATAACTGTTTCAGTTGAGCAGCTATGGTGTAGAAAAACATCTGCATTTAGAGTCAAAACTACTCTATGCTTGTTGCTAGTTGTATGATCTTGAACAAGGTACTTCATTTCTCTGGTTCTCAATTTCACCTGCAAAATGGGGATATTGATGACACCTCCCTCTCATAGCTGATGTTGGGGGTGGAAAACATCAAATAGGGAACATTAAAGCATCTGCTTCATAGCAGCTGCCCAGTTAATATTTGCTTTTCTTCTACAAATATAAACCAGTTTGCAAATAAGTGATTGAATGCATTAACTTGATTGATGATTTAGAGTCAGATACTAAACTTATTCAAATTTTACCTGTTTAAATCCATCATTACTTTTTCTATGTGGTCACAGAAAAGTTAAGAGTGTAAACTTTAATGTCAGGCTTCCAAGTGATGGCTTCCTTGTTACTTAACTGTGACATGTAGGTCAGGTTATATAACCTCTGTGTGATTCAGTGTCATCATCTGTAATTTGGAATAATATTGGTAGATGCCTACAGGAATGTCATGAAGATTAAATCATGCAAGCAACATGCTTAGCATAGTACCTGTCCAAATGAAATAACTCAATGTAGCTATTGATCTTGCTTTGAAATAAGAAGTGAACAGCAGAGTCATGCCAATGGTTTACAACCAGAGTGGCACTTTTGGGGAGATAATAGTGTGGACAGTGCGGCTTCTGAAGTGTTTGTCTTCTTCCTTACTTGTTCTCCAGGTCTTTAGTTACATTTGGTACTTGAAAGCAGCAATCATCATTATAACAAAATTATAAAGCCCATTTATTAACTCAACAACAAATGGTCAATGAGCGCCTACTATGTACTACAAACTGTCCTGGGTACGAGATACACAAACCATACCATCATGGTTCTTCCTCTTATGGAGCTTGTAATTTAGGTCATTTGTAGTATCCTAGGCTTGGTGCTAGGGGAACATCCACTATGGCCTTGAGATGTTTGTAATCTTTTTGAACCACCTTAAATACTTTCTGGAGTAAGATAAAATTTATCTGGAAAAACAATGATACAGTTTATTTGGGTTGATCAGGCATAGGTACAAGAAAATAACTGATATAGTATGGTGTAGCTAAGCACAATGTGAGTGGCACAGATTATGCTAGGAAAGTTCAAAGGAAGAAATGATCAGCAAGGAAGGTTTATGATCTAATTGATTCCAAAATGATGGGGGCAGGTTTGGGGACTAGAACATAGGTCAGATTTTACAGTGCCAGAAGGACTTAGATGTCAGGGAACAAGGGAATTACAAGTAATGAAGAAAGGCAAGGAGGCAGAAATGTGTGTGGCAAGTTTAGGGAGCTCAGACTATTTTGACCAAAAGAGAGACTTTTATATAGAATGTTATATAGTTGAGGAAGTAGACAGGAACCTTATTTTGGAAGAATTTGAATAACAGACAAGTTATGTTAAAAGTTTTTAACATTTAAAAAGTTGTCAAAACACGGAGATAATGTGTATAAAGCAAGGTTTTTTGGAAGCTGATTTCAATGTATGTATGCTGAGTTGCTTGGGTACATATTTGAGTAGAATTATCAGTAATGAACAATTGTAATACTATTTACCCAAAGGGAGGAGGACTAGGGTGTAATAGCTGTGACTGAAAGAAGTAGTTCAGCACTTCATGTCTCAAATTTAGCCTAAGGGATTAATTAGACAGCAGTGTCAAGGTGTGTGTACAGAGATGTTTGTCCCAGCATCTTAAACATACTTTAAACAAACAAAACATTACAAATGTGGTTGAAATCTCCTATATCCCACTTTCCTCTTGCCCTACCCTGCGCTATCATGAATTTGATTTTAATCATTTCCATGCATGTGTTTATATTTTTACTGGTACCATGAATGGATCCACAATATAATCTGCAATTTGCAAGTTTTTAATTTTCTGTAAATGGTATCATACTTCACATATCCTTCTCAAACATCATTTTTGAATTTTTTTTGGTCAATATATGTAGCTCTAGTTGGGTAGTTCCGAAACCTCAGCATCCATCAGAATCATCTGAAGGGCTTATTCAACCACATCTTGAAACCTCCTACTCCCAGTTTCAGATTCAGTAGCATTGAATTTGGTCCCAGAAATTGACATTGCTACAAATTTCAGAGACCACATGGTAAGAGCCACTGCTCTAGTTCCTTCATTTTAGCTGAAAAATAATATTTACTTGTCCGAATGTGCTACAAGGTACTTCCCTGTTGTTTACAACTATAAACAGTATAGTAGTAAACACTTATTTGTATACTTCTGTCCCTTTGTGCCCTTGTATTACTTTTTATAGTATATACTTGTACAGGAAATATTGCTGAATGGTAGAGAATGCACATTCTTAACTGAGATTTTACCAAATTATTCTTTAACCTGGTCATGCCTATTTATACTCCTCCCTCATCCAATACACACATCAATGTGTCAGATTTCCAGTTGTTGACATCCTTGCAAAAACTTGCTAAGCTCAAATTTTTTAATTTTAAGCAATCTGATTCATATTCCATTGTTTTAATTTACATTTCCTTGTTCATTAGGATGTTGACTATCTTGTTATGTTTTATTGGCCCTTTGGATTTATATGCCTTTTGCAGTGTTTTAGATTATTGCTGTCCAATAAAAATATAATGTGATCATATATGTAACTTAAAATTTTCTAGTAACCACATTAAGGAAAGTAAAAAGAAATAGGTGAACTTAATTTTAATCATATATTTAATCCACTATATCCAATTTTTAAAATCATTTTAACATTTAATCTATATAAAATTATAAGTGAGATATTTTACATTTTTTTCACTCTTTGCCTTAAAAAATCTGATATTTCACATTTATACTCACCTCAATTCTGACCAGCCACATTTCCGTATTAGAAAATGCAGATTTAGTGTCTGATGCCTTTTAGTATATACAAGTTGCAAAATAATTTCACTTACTCTATAAGTCTTTCTTTACTTTGTATATATTGATTAATATTGTATAAAACTTTTTACTTTTATTTATTTTTTATCATCACATGAGGACATGCTTGTTGATATTAGAGAGAGGGGAAGGGAGGAAGAGAGAGAAAGGGAGAGAAACATGGATGTGAGAGAGGAACACCAATCAATTGCCTTTTGTACTGCTGACCAGGAATTGAACCTATAACCATTTGGTCTATGGGAAAGCTCTCCAACTTAGCCACCCAACTAGGGATAGTCTCTGTACTTAAATAAAATATAAGGAAATCTAAGGGAAAAGTTGCCTGGCCAGTGCAAAACATTTTGCTTTTAATATAATTACATTTACAGTTGTTTCTTTTATGATGTACTTTGTAGCTTGTTTAAGAAAACCTTCTCTACCACATATAAAAAATGTCCTGCAAAACTTTGCCAACTTTTTAGTTTTTCTTTTAACATTGAACATTTTAACCCAGTAGGAATTTATTTTTATGAATGTTGTCAAGTGGTGATCTAATTTAAAACATTTTTCCATACAATGAACTAATTCTCTCATAACTATTTACCAAATAATATACTATTTGTAGTGATATCTCTCTTATACATCAGGTTTCCATAGATTATGGGTTTGTTTCTATGCTTTATATTCTGTCCCATTAGTCTATCGCTGTGCTAATACCAGTGTTTTAATTACTGATACTTAAAAATAAGTTTGGTATTTGTTAGGGTGACTCTCTCCACCCTAATGAGACAATGAGATACCACTTCACACCGGTCAGAATGGCCATAATAAACAAATCAACAAACAGGAAGTGCTGGTGAGGTTGTGGAGAAAAGGGACCTTTAGTATACCATTGGTGAGAATGCAGACTGGTGCAGCCACTGTGGAAAACAGTTGGGAATTTCCTCAAAAAGCTAAAAATGGAACTGCCTTTTGACCCAGAGGTTCCACTACTGGAATTATACCCTAAGAATCCCAAAACACCAATCCAAAAGAACTTGTGCACCCCAATGTTCACAGCAGCACAACTTACAATAGCCAAGTGCTAGAAGCAACCTAAGTGCCCATCAGTAAATGAGTGGATCAAAAAACGATGGTACATTTACACAATGGACTACTATGCAGCAGAAAGAAAGAAAGAGCTACTACCCTTCGCGACAGCATGGATGGAACTAGAGAGCATTATGCTAAGTGACAATAGTAAGGCAGTGAAAGACAAATACCATATTATCTCACCTGTAAGTGGAACCTAATCAACAAAACAAACAAGCTAGCAAAATATAACAAGCAACATTGATAGAAAAATGAAACCAACAGAAACAAGAGGGAAGGAGGGAGGGGGGAAGCAGGGAAAGGAAGGGGAAGGGTCAAATCAAGGAACATGTATGAAGGACACATGGATGGAGCCAAGGTAGGGAGGTATTGAGGTAGGGAGGTGGGGGTAGGAGGGGCAGGGGAAAGTGGTGGTAGGAAAATAGAGACAAATGTATTTGAACAATAAAAATAAAGAAAAATAAAGCTGCTATAAATATTTGCATACAATATTTTGTGTGCACTTATATTTTCATTTCTTTTGGATAAATATCTAGGATTCAGGATAAATATGTTTAACTTTATATAAGAAACTGTTAAACTACTTACCAATGTGACTGTACTATTTTGCGTTCCCACCAGTGATATGTAAAAACTCCAGTTGCACCAATTGCTCTACATCCTTGTCAGCACTTAGGATTGTTCTAGTCTTATTTTATTTTTTGTTTTGATTTTTGACTATTCTAATAGCTGTGTAGAGGTATTTATTATGTTTTTAATTTGCATTTCCTTAATGACCAATGATGCTACACATATTTTTGCACACTTATTTGCCACCTATATACCTTTTCTGGTAAAGTCTGGAAAATATTGTGCCCATTTAAAGATTTTCACATTAAATTTATTGAAATGACATTGGTTAATAAAATTATATAGGTTTCAAGTGTAAAATTCTATGATACATGATCTATATATTGTATTGTGTGCCCACCAACTAAAATCACATCTTCTGTCACCACATATTTGACATCATTTACCCTTACTGCCCCTCACACCCCTCCCTTCTGGTAAGCACCATATTTTTGTGTGTGTCTATGAGTTTTTGTTTGTTTGTCTCATTTGTTGCTTTCAATTTTATATCCCACATATTATGTGGGTCTTGACTTTTTCTGTCTAACTTATTTCACCTAGCACAATATGTGCCTATTTTTAAAAATTCGGTTGATTGTATTCTTATTGTTGAGTTTTGGGAGTTCTTTATGTATTCTGGATACAAGTTCTTTGTCAGATATGATTTACAAATATTTTCTTCCAATCTGCCACTTTTTTTATTATTCTTTCATCAGTGTTTTAAACAGAGCAAACATTACAAATTTTGATGGAGTTCAGTTTATTAATTTTTCTTTTACGGATAGTTCTTTTGGTATCATGTCTAAGAGCACTTTGCTCAATGAAAGATCACAAAAATTGTATCTTATGTTTTCTCCTATAAGTTTTGTTTTACATTTAGGTACAGACCCATTTAGAATTAGAGTACAAGATATAGATTTAAGTTCACTTTTTGGCATGAGTGTCCAAACTTCTCAACATATTTGTTGAAAAAACTATCTATTATCTATTAAAATGTCTTTGCACCATTGTCAAAATCAATGACTGTATGGGACTATTTTGCATTTTTAGATCAAATGCAAAAGAGCGCTGTTGAGATATAACTTCTATACCACAAAAATGCAACTTTTTTATTAATACTATTGTTTATTCTATTACAGTTGTCCCAATTTTTCCCCTTTTGCCCTCCTCTACCCAGCCTACCCATACCCCCTGAGTCATTCCTCACACTGTTGTCCATGTACATGGTTCATCCATACATTTTCTTGGAGTAATGTTTTCACTTTCTTTCCACCATTTTCACTACCCTTTCCCTTTTTACATTCCCTTTTGGCAACTGTCAGTCTGGTCCGTGTTTCCATGTCTCCGGTTCTGTTTTGCTTTTTAGTTTATTTTGTTCATTATATTATTCTTATAAGTGAGGTCATATTTTTTTTATCTTTAACCACTTGGTTTATTTCATTTAGTACAATAGTCTCCAGTTCTATCCATGCTGTCACAAAAGGTAGGAATTCCTTCTTCTTTTCTCCTGTGTAGTATTCCATTGTGTCAAGACACAACAGTTTTTTAATCCACTCATCTACCGATGGGCACTTAAGTTGTTTCCAGTACTTGGCTATTGTAAATAATGCTGCTATGAACATAGGAGTGCATAGGTTCTTCTGAATTGGTGTTTCAGGACTCTTATGGTATGATCCCAGCCATGGACTTGCCAGGTCAAAGGCAGTTCCATTTTTATGTATCTGAGGAAATTCCACAGTGTTTTCCAATGGCTATACCAGTCTGTATTTCCACCAACAGTGTACTAGGGTTAGCTTTTCTCCCCATACTTATGAGCACTTTTTGTTGGTTTATTAATGATAGCCATTCTGACAGGTGTGAAGTGGTATCATGTTGTGGTTTTAATTTGCATCTTTCTGATGGCCAGTGATGTTGAGAATTTTTTCATGTGTTTATGGGCCATCTGCATGTCCTCCTTGGAGAAGTGTCTGCTCAGGTCATTTGACCATTTTGTAATTGGATTATTTGTGTTCCTGGGATTGAGTTGTATGAGTTCTTTTTATATTTTGGAGATTAAACCCTTGTCCCATGTATCATTGATAAATATGTTCTCCCATATGGTCAGTTCCCTTTTCATTTTCATGATGGTTTCCTTTGCTGTACAAAATCTTTAATTTCATGTAGTCCCATTTGTTTATTTTTTCCCTTATTTTCCGTGCCCTAGGTGATATATCGGAAAAAGATATTGATACGTGGGATATCTGAAATTTTACTGCCTATGTTTTCTGCTAAGATTTTTATGGCATTATGACTTATATTTAAGTCTTTCATCCATTTTGAGTTTCCTCTGGTGTATGGTGTAAGTTGGTAGTCTAGTTTCATTTTTTAAAGATTTTATTTATTTATTTTTAGAGAGGGCAAGGGAGTGAGAAAGAGAAGGAGAGAAACATCAATGTGTGGTTGCATCTTGCACACCCCATACTGGGGACCTGGCCCACAACTCAGGCATGTGCCCTGATTGGGAATTGAATCAGTGACTCTTTAGTTTACAGGCCAGTGCTCAATCCACTGAGCCACACCAGCCAGGGCTAGGTTCTTTTCTTTCTTTCTTCCTTTCTCCTCCCTCCCTCCCTCCTTTCCTCCCTCCCTCCCTCCCTCCCTCCCTCCCTCCCTCCCTTCCTTCCTTCCTTCCTTCCTTCCTTCCTTCCTTCCTTCCTTCCTTCCTTCCTTCCTTCCTTCCTTCCTTCCTTCCTTCCTTCCTTCCTTCCTTCCTTCCTTCCCTTCCTTTCTTTTCTTTCTTTTCTCTCTCTCTTTTTTTTTCATGTAGTTGTCCAGATCTCACAACACCATTTGTTGAAGAGGCTATTTTTACTCTACTTCATGTTTCTACTCCCTTTGTCAAAATTAATTGACCCTAGAGACATGGGTTTATTTCTGGGCTCTCTATTCTGTTCCATTGACCTATGTGTCCTTTGTTATGGCAGTACCAGACTTTTTTGGTTGCCATGACCTTGTAGTATAGTTTGATATCAGGTATTGTGATCCCTCCTACTTTGTTCTTATTCCTCAAGATCCCTGAGGGTATTCAGAATATTTTTTTGGCTCCATGTACATTTTTCAAATCTTTGTTCTAAATCTGAAATATGTCATTGGTATTTTAATTGGAATTGTGTTTCATCTATAGATTGTTTTGGGTAGTATGGACATTTTAATGATGTTAATTATTCCAATCCATGAACAGTGTATATGCTTCCATTTATTTGTATCTTTCTCAGTTTCTTTCTTTAGTGTTGTATGATTTTCCAAGTATAGGTCTTTTACCTCCTTGTTTAAATTTATTCCCAGGTCCCTTTTTTTTGTTGTTGTTGTACTAAATGGGATTTTTTTCCCTAGTTTCTCTTTCTGATATTTCATTGTTGGTGTACAAAAATGCCTTTGATTTCTGAATGTTGACTTTGTATCCCACTACTTTGCCTAATCACTTATTAGATTGAGTAGGTTTTTTTTTTTTTTTTTTTTTGGTAGAGCCTATAAGGTTTTCTATGTATGCTAACATGTTGTCTGCAAATAATGACACATTTACTTCCTCCTTTCCAATTTGGATGCCTTTTATTTCTTCTTCTGTCTGTTCACTGTTGTTAGGACTTCCAGTACTATGTTGAATAAGACTGTGAAAGCAGATAGCCTTGTCTTGCTCCTGACCTTAAGGGGAAAGCTTGTAGTTTTTGCTCATTGAGTATAATGTTTGCTGTAGTTTTCTCATATATGGCCTTTATTATGTTGAGATATGTTCCCTCTGTTCCCATTTTGCTGAGTGTTTTTTTTTTATCATAAGTGGGTGCTAGATTTTATCAAATGCCTTTCCAGCATCCATTGATATGATCATGTGAATTTTGTCTTTCATTTAGTTTGTGATGTATCACATTTATTGATTTGCAAATATTGTACCATCCTTGCATCCCTGCAATAAATCCCACTTGATCATGGTGTATGATCTTTTTAATATATTGCTCAATCCAGTTTTCCAGTAATTTGTGGAGGATTTTGGCCTTTCTGTTCATCAGAGATATTGTCCTGTAGGGTTTTGGTTTTTTTTTTTTAAAGATTTTATTTATTTATTTTTGGAGAAAGGATGGGAGGGCGAAAGACAGGGAGAGAAGCATCAATGTGTGGTTGCATTTCGTGTGCCCCTCACTGGGGACCTGGCTTGCAACACAGGCATGTGCCCTATACTGGGAATTGAACTGGTGACCCTTTGGTTCACAGGCTGGCAATCAATCCACTGAGCCACACCAGCTAGGGCTGGCCTGTAGTTTTCTTTTTCTGTTGTATCTTTACCTGGTTTTGTGATTAAAAATACTGGCCTTGTTAAAAGACTTTGAGAGTCTTCCCTCTTTTTGAATTTTTTGGAATGCATTGAGAAGGGTACATGTTAGTTTTTCTTTGAACATTTGGTAAAACTCATCTGGGAAAATATCTGGGCAAGGGCTTCTGTGTGCCAGGAGTTTTTTGATGACTGCTTCAATTTTGCTGGTGGTTATCAGTCTATGAAGTCTTTCTGATTCTTGATTCAGCTTTTAAGTAGTGTATATTTCTAGAAATCTATGCAGTTTGCCCAGGTTGTCTAATTTTTTTGGCATACAGTTGTTCAGAAAAAAAGACAATCCTTTGTCTTTCTGTGGTGTCAAATGATATTTCCCCTTTTCATTTCTGATTTTATTTATTTGGCTTCTCTCTCTCTTTTTGTCTTGATGAATCTGGTTAAAGGTTTGTCAATTTTGTTTATCTTTTCAAATAACTGGCTCCTGGATTCATTGATCCTTTGAATTTTTTTAATTCTCTATGTCATATAATTCTGCTCTGATGTTTATTATATCCTTCCTTCTGCTTGCTCTGGGCTTTGCTTGTTATTCCTCTAGTTCTTTTAGATGTAGGGTTAGACTGTTTATTTAAGATTTTTCTGTCTTCTTTAGGTAGGCCTTTATTGCTATAAGCTTCCCTCTCAGGACTGTCTTTGCTGTGTCCCACAGGTTTTGGTTTGTTGTGAGGTAATTTCCATATGTTTCCAGATACTTTTTCATTCCTTCCTTGATATCATTATTAACCCATTCATCATTTAATAACATGTTATTCAGCCTCCATGTATTTGAATGTTTTGAGTTTTTTCTTGAGGTTGGTTTCTAGTTTAAAACCATTGTGATCCAAGCAGATTCTTGATATGATATCAATTTTCTTGGATTTTTTAACGTTTGTTTTGTGTCCTGCCATGTGGTCTGTCTTTGAGAACGATCCTTGTGCATTTGAGAAGAATGCATTTTGCTTCTTTGGGGTGAAGTGTTCTATAAATATCAGTTAAGTCTATTTGATATAGAGTATCATTCAAGGCTGTAATGTTTTTGTTGATTTTATGTTTGGAAGATCTATCCATTGTTGACAGTGGGGTGTTAAAATCCCCTATGGTCACTGTATTGCTGTCAATACCTTTCTTGAAGTCCTCCAAGATTTTCCTTATGTATTTAGTTACTCCTATTTCAGGTACATATACATATATGTTTACAGGGTTTATATCCCAGGGGTTATATCCTCTTGTTGGACTACCCCCTTAAGTATTATATAGTGACCTTCTTTTGTCTCTTATTATAGGCTTTGTTTAGTACTCTATTTTGTCTGATAGAAATATTGCTACACCAGGTTCTTTTTATGTGAATTTACATGGAATATATTTTCCATCTCTTCACTTTCAACCTATGTATACCTTTTGTTCTGAGGTGGACCTCTTGTAGACAGCATAAATGTGGGTCATGTTTTCTTATCCATTCAGCTATCCTATATCTTTTCATTGGGGCATCTACTCCATTTACATTCAAGGTTATTATTGATAGGTACTTATTCCCTGCCATTTTTTCCCTTTGTACCCATGTTCCCCTCCCACTCTCTCTCTCACTATTTCTTCTTCTCCTAAAGCAGTCCCTTAAGCATATCTTGCAGTGCTGGTTTGGTGGAGATGTAGTCTTTTAGTTTTCTTTTGTCTGGGAAGCACTTTATGCCACCTTCCATTTTATTTTATTTTTAAAAATTATTTATTTAATTAATTTTAAAATCATGTTTATCTTATTACAGTTGTCTCAATTTTCCCCTTCTACCCCACTCCACCCATCCCAACCCCACCCCCCGCTCCCACAGTCAATTCCCACTCTGTTGTCCATGTCCATGGGTCATTTATACCTGTTCTTTGTCTAATCCCTTACCCTTCTTTCCACTTTTAAGTGATAGCCCTGCTGGATAGAGTAATCCTTATTGAAGGTTTTTGCTTTTCATGGCTTGAAATATTTTGGACCAATTCATTCTGGCTGGTAGGGTTTCTATTGAGAAATCAGCTGATAGACTTTTCAGAGCTCCATTATATGTTACTAGCCATTTATTTATTTGCCATTTTAATTATGATGTGTCTTGGAGTGGGCCTTTCTGGGTTTGTCTTAATTGGGACTCTCTGTGTTTCCTGGACCTACATGAGTTTTTCCCTTACCAAGTTAGGGAAGTTTCCTATAATTTTTTCAAACAGGTTTTCTATCTGTTGCTTCTTTTCTTCTTCTAGTATCCTATGATGTGAATGTTGTTACATTTCATGTTGTCCAAAGCTCCCTTAAGCTATCTTCACTCTTTTTCAGTCTTTTTTCATTTTGTTGCTCTGACTGGGTGTTTTTTTTCTTCCTTGTCCCAACTCACTGATTCGATCCTCTGCTTCATCTAGCATGCTTTTAATTCTTTCTAGTGTGTTCTTCCTTTCATGTATTGCATTCTTCATCTCCAACTGGTTATTATTCAACGTTTCTATGACTTTTTCACGTTGATGTAGTCCACACTATGCTCCTTGTAGTTCTCAATAAGTTCCCTGAGAATCCTTGTAAGCATTACTTTGAACTCTATGTCTGATAAATTGTTTGTCTAGATTTCTTTCAGCTCTTTTTCTGGAGATTCCACCTTTTCTTTCATTTGGGGGTTATTTCTGTGTATCTGCATTTTAGTTGTATTTTTGTGTTTGTTTCTATGTATTAGATAGATCTACTTTGGCTCCCTGTCTTGCAGAATGGTCTTATGTGTTAGGATCCCTGAGACCAAACTCTCTTTGATCTCATGATCTAGATGCTCTAAGAATGCCCTTTGTGTGGGTAATGGGGACTATCCTGTTGTATTTCCATCTTGTTTTTTTTTTTTAATTTTTAAATCACACATTTATTCTATTACAGTTGTCTCAATTTTCCCCCTTTGCCCTCCTCCACCCATCCCACCAACCCCCACTCCCACAGTCAATTCCCACTCTGTTTCCCATGTACATGGATAATTCATACATGTAGTTTGTCTAGTTCCTTCCCCTACTTTCACCATTGTCCTCCTTCCCAATCCCCTCTGGTCACTTTCAGTCTGCTCCATGTTTCCATGCCAATGGTTTTTTTTTATGTTAGTTTATTTTGTTGAATAGATTACACTTTTAGGTGAGATCATATGGTATTTCGCTTTCATTGGCTAGCTTATTTTACTTAGCATAATATTCTCCAGTTCCATCCATGTTGTAGCAGAAAGATAGGAGTTCCTACCTTTCTTAAAAAAGGCAGATTTTATTATTTATTTATTTATTTTAATGTCAACATGAAATATAAAATATTAAAAAATTAAAATCCATTATAAAGTCTCAGCAATTAAAACAACATGACGAAATAGCGGAGTAATCACCTGAAAACAATGGAACGATAGAGGGAGAGGAGCCTTGGAGTAGCAGACAGAGAGTGGATTCGACTATAACACATCCCAACGGGTGAGAGAACTATGGTGGAGGCTCGAGAGGGTGGGCTGGGCACCCACAGGCACCAGCACCAGAGGGACATTGAATCGGCCAGTTAGATTCCCCCAGAGAAGAAAGGGGTCTGAATCATAAACAGGGACCTTTAAATTACAGCAGCTAAAACCAGGAAAATACAGACAAAATGCGACCCTGAAAAGCTTAGGGGCACTCTCTGCCTGAGACAGGCGTCTGGGGATGCAAAGAGACATTTAAAGGGCCAACACAAAAATTGCAGTGGCAGCCACTTTCCTTGATCTCTGGGTAGAGGCGGCAGCAGGGTGGGCTGGTGCCTGGGAAAAGACTGGTGAGGAAAACTTTGTGAAGAGAACTGACACGGCGGTGAGTGGAGCCCGAGTGATAACGCACCTCCCACTCTGCAGCTACCATCTCGCTCAGGCATAAGGGAATCAATTAACCTGCCGTTTGTGCGTGCCACGCACAGCTTGTGTGCGTGTGAGCTGGGGGGCTAAGTGCAGACTGGCTGGAAGAAATAGAGGATCCCTGGCCAAAGGGGTCACACAGCTGCATTGAGAGCCTTGAGGAGAGACTGGAGACAGAGGCACAGGGGATAGAACAGGAGGAGGAACTGGGGA
Source organism: Pteronotus mesoamericanus (assembly GCF_021234165.1). Lineage (NCBI taxonomy): Eukaryota > Metazoa > Chordata > Mammalia > Chiroptera > Mormoopidae > Pteronotus > Pteronotus mesoamericanus. The sequence goes on from NW_026555203.1 coordinate 2,294,369, forward strand.
GTCCCAACTCCCTCCCCATTCCATAGTCTCCACTTTGGGAAGGTAGGGGATGCCCCCAAAGAGGCAGAAGTGGGGCGCTCACGAACCAGACTGCCCACGATTGAAACGCAGTCCACACAGACAGTGGATCCTTGGACAAAGGGGTCACAGAACTGCCCAGAGACCCTTGAGGAAAGACTGGAGACAGAGGTGTTGGGGACAGAATGGGAGGAGGAATGAGAGTCCCAACTCCTTCTCCTTTCCCTAGTCTCCATTGTGCGGGAACAGGCCACACCCCAAAAGAGCCAAAAGCTGAAAAGCACACAATAGACAGCCCAAAACCACCCTGTGCAGGCACGCACACTTGCGCCAAGTGGCCAGCGATTGTTGGAGAGCATGTGTGTGGACCCGCACAGGCTGGCGACGACTCGCGCAGGCTGGCAAGGCCTCCCACAGGTTGGCACTGATGGGGCCTGCGAGGGAGTGCACAGATCAGTGATGGCAGGCGTAAGCCAACCAGCGCGGGCCTGCGAGTTCAGAGCGGTCTGCAGAAATAGTGGATCCTGGGCGAAGGGGTCACAAAACTGCCCAGAGTCCATGGAGGAGAGACTGGAGACAGGATTAAATGGAGAGTCCTGGAGCTGAGTTCCTCCCATTTCTGTAGTCTCCATTTGGCAAGAGGAGGCAACACATCCAAAGAGCCAAAAGCAGGGAAAGCACACAATAGAAGACCCTAAACTGACCAGTGCCAGAGTGTCCGCCGGCCTGGGGGGCCAGATGAGTACGCGAGGTTGTGAATAAGTGCCCCTGGGCTGGGGCAAGCACACCGGAGCCCAGGCGGTTGGGGGATCCTGCCCGGCCAGGGAGCGCAATCAAGGAGCCAGTGTGAGAGTGCAGAGCGATCGACAGAAATAGTGGATGCCTGGCTGAAAGGGTCACAGAGCTCCCCACAGCAGGAGTCAGACACAGACAGTACAACCCTGGAAGGCTCAAATAAATGACCAAAGGTCATATAGGGTCAACAACTGACATCATCAGAGGCAGTCCAAGAAAGAAAAGGCAAAAATAATGAATAAATGAATGAATGAATGAATGAATGAATGAATAAATAAATAAAAGACCCGTCTAATACCATAGAAGTTTAATCCACAAAGTCAGGAAATCTAGATGGCCCAATTGAAGCAGAAGCAAAAATAAATAAATAAATAAATAAATTACTTAACAGACTCTCACAAAAAAGGGAAGAAAAAGAAGTTCCGGCCAAATGAGTGGAAAAAGGGAATCCCCACAGAGAGAGCTAAATGAAATAGTGGCAAGGGAACTATCAGATATTGAATTCAAAACAATGGTTCTATGAAGCTCAATGAGCTCAGCCAGCTCAAAGATAACTATGAGAAACTGCAGAGAAACTATCAGGATCTTACAGTAAACAATATAAACCTGGAAAAGGACATAGAAACTATGAAAAAGACAAAAGAGAATATGAACAATACCATTTCTGAATTGAAGAACACCGTAGAAGGAATCAAAAGAAGGCTGGAGGAAGCCGAGGATTGAATCAGCGAGATGGAGGATAAGGTAGAAAAAAGCTCCCAGAAAGAACAAGAAATGGAAAAAGATTAAAAACGAATGAAGAAGCATTTAGGGAAATGCAGGACAACCTGAAACGCAATAATATCCATATAATAGGGATACCAGAAGGAGAAGAAGAGCAAGGGATAGAGAACCTTCTCAAAAAAGTAATGACGGAAAATTTCCCTAATTTGAGGAGAGGAAGGCTCTCATGGATCCAGGAGGCACAGAGGATCCCACTCAAGAGGGACCCAAGGAGGTCCACTGCAAGAAACATCATCATTAAAATGGCAACTATCAAAGACAAAGAGAGAATGCTCAAGGCAGCAAGGGAGAAGGAGAAAGTAACAGACAAGGGGGCCCCGATAGGGCTAGGAGCTGATTTCTAAACAGAAACACTATAAACCAGAAAGGAATGGCAACAAATATTCCAAGTCATGAAAAGCAAGGGCCTACAACCAAGGCTGCTCTACCCAGCAAGGTTCTCAATTAAAATAGAAGGGGAAATAAGGAGTTTCCCAGACAAAAGAAACCTAAAAGAATACATCTCTACCAAACCAGGACTCCAAGATATGCTAAGGGAGCTGGTTGAAGCAGATGAAGGAAAAGAGTGAGAAAGAGAAAAACACAGGTACAAAGAGAAAAAATGAATAAGTTTCTATCAGTAATAACTCTCAATGTGAATGGACTAAATGCCCCAATCAAAAGTCACAGGATAGCTTAATGGATCATAAAACATGACCCACACATCTGCTGCCTACAAGAGACCCACCTCAGAGCAAAAGACGTACACATATTGAAAGTAAGGGGATGGAAAAAAATATTCCAAGCAAATGGGCAAGAGAAAAAGGCTGGGATTGCCATACGTGTATCAAAGTAAATTTCAAAACAAAGGCAATAGGAAGAGAACCAGAGGGGCCCTTGGTAATATATAAAGGAAGAATCTATCAAGAAGACATAAATGTTGTAAACTTATATGCACCCTATATAGGAGCCCCCAAGAATATAAGGAAATTGTTGGACGACTTCAAGAAAAATATAGACAACAACTCACTGATAGTAGGGGATTTCAACACACCGCTGTCAAAAAGGGACAGATCTTCCCAACAAAACATTAATAAACATATTGTGGCACTGAAAGAACACTGAATCAAATGGACTTAACTGACATATATATAACCTTACATACCAAAGAAGAAAAATACACATTCTTTTCAACTGCTAATGGAAGTTTTTCAAAGGTGGACCACATGATAGGACACAAAGCAAGCCTCAGCAAATTCAGGAAAATTGAAATAATGCCAAAGTTTTTCTCAGACCACAAGGGCTTGAAATGGGAAATGAACCTCAAAGATAAACCTAAAAAACTAGAAAACTCATGGAGACTGAATAGCACACTATTAAACAATGAAAGGGTAAATAATGAGATAAGAGAAGAAATCAAAAAGTTTTTGGAAATAAATGAAAATGAACAGACAACAGTCCAAAACCTATGGGACACAGCAAAGGCAGCCCTGAGAGGGAAGTTCATAGCAATACAGACTTACCTAAAAAAGATAGAAACATTTCAAATAAAAGATCTAACACTACAAATTCAAGAACTGGAGAAAAAACAACAAATAAATTCCAGAGCAAGTAATATGAAGGAAATAATCAAGATCAAAGCAGAACTGAATGCCATAGAGATGAAAATTACAATTCAAAGGAACAACCAATCCAGAAGCTGGTTCTTTGAAAAGATAAATAAAATAGACAATCCTTTAAGCAGACTCATCAAGAGAAAAAGGGAGAGGACCCAAATTAATAATATCAGAAATGAAAGAGGAGAAAAAACAACTGATACGACAGAAATACAAAGGATGGTAAGAAATTACTATGAACAATTATATGCCAAGAAATTTGAAAATCTTGATGAAATGGACAAAGTTTTAGAAAATTATAATCTCACAACACAAAAGGAGGAAGAAACAGAAAGCTTGAACAGACCTGTAACAGCTGGGGAAATTGAAGCAGTAATCAAGATACTCCCGGAAGAGAAAAGCCAAGGTTCAGATGGTTCCACAGGAAAATTTTACAAAACATTTAAGGAAGAGCTAACCCCTGTCCTTCTCAGATTATTCCAAAAATTCCAAGAGGAGGGAAGACTCCAAGACTCTATCTATGAGGCCAGCCTCACCCTGATCCCAAAACCAGATGAAGACCTTTCAAAGAAAGAAAACTACAGGCCAATTTCTCTGATGAACATAGATTCTAAAATCCTCAATAAAATATTGGCAAACTGAACCCAGCATACATTCAAAAAATTATCCATCATGATCAAGTGGGATTCATCCCAAGAATGCAGGGATGGTTCAATATACGCAAGTCAATAAACGTAATAAATCACATAAATAGAAGAAAAGACAAAAACCACATGATCATCTAGATAGATGCAGAAAAAGCATTTGATAAGGTACAGCACCCATTTATGATCAAAACACTCAGGAAAGTGTGAATAAACAGGACATTCCTCAACGTGATAAAGGCCGTATATGAAAAACCTACAGCTAATATCATACTCAACGGGCAAAAACTGAAACTTTCCCTCTAAGTTCGGGACCAAGACAAGGCTGTCCGCTTTCACCACTTCTATACAACATAGTATTGGAAGTCCTAGCCACAGCGATCAGACAAGATAAAGAAATAAAAGGCATCCAAATTGGAAAGGAGGAAGTAAAACTATTTTGTTTGCAGATGACATGATAGTGTACATAGAAAACCCTGTAGACTCCACCAAAAAACTACTCAATCTAATAAGTGAATTTGGCAAAACAGCAGGATACAAAGTCAATATTCAGAAATCAAAGTCATTTTTGTACACCAGCAATGCAATAGAAGAAGAAGAAATCAGAAAAAAAATACCATTCGATATAGCAACATGAAAAATAAAGTACCGAGGAATAAATTTAACCAAAGAAGTACAAGACCTTTATGCAGAAAACTATACAACATTGAAGAAAGAAATGAAGGAAGACATAAATAAATGGAAGCATATATCGTGCACATGGATTGGAAGAATTAATATCATCAAAATGTCCATACTACCCTAAGCAATTTATAGATTCAATGCAATCTTTATTAAGATACCAATTACATATTTCACAGAAATAGAAGAGACATTTCAAAAATTTATATGGAACCATAGACGACCCTGAATAACTGCAGGAATTTTGAGAACGAAAAACAAAGTAGGAGGGATCACAATACCGGACATCAACCTCTACTACAAAAAGCCATTATACTCAAAACAATCTGGTACTGGCAGAAGCCAGACCCATAGACAAGTGGAACAGAATAGAAAGCCCAGAAATAAGCCCAGTTCTATATGGACATCTAATATTTGACAAAAGAGGAAGAAGCATAAAATGGAGCAATAATAGCCTCTTCAACAAATGGTGTTGGGAGAGCTGGATGGCTATATGCAAAAAATTGAAATTGGATCATTAGCTGACACCATACACAAAAATAAACTCAAGATGGATCAAAGACTTAAATATAAGTTGCAACACCATTAAAGTCCTAGAGGAGAGCATTGGCAGGAAACTCTCTGATATCCCACACAGCAAGTTTTTCACTGATATGTCTCCTAAAGCAAGGAACATAAAGGAAAGAATAAACAAGGGGGACCTGATCAAAATAAGAAGCTTCTGCATGGCTAAAAAAACATCAGCAAAATGGAAAAGGAGCCAACCATATGGGAAAATATATTCGCTAATGATACATCAGATAGAGGTTTGATCTCCATGATACATAAAAAATTCACTCAGCTCCACTCCAAGAAGACAAACCATCCATTGAAAAAATGGGCAAAGGACCTGGGCAGATGCTTTTCCAAGGAGGAGATACAGAGGGCCCAGAGGCAGATGAAAGGATGCTCAGCATCACTAGCCACCAGAGAAATGCAGATCAAAAGTGTCATGAAGTACCACCTCACACCGGTCAGAATGGCCATCATAGACAGATCGACAAACAACAGGTGCTGGTAAGGCTGTGGAGAAAAGGGAACACAAGTACACTGTTGGTGGGAATGCAGACTGGTGCAGCCACTGTGGAAATCAGTGTGGAATTTCCTCAAAATTTGAAAATTGAACTGCCTTTTGATCCAGTGATTCCCCTGCTGAGACTATACCCTAAGAATCCCCAAAACGCCAATTCAAAAGATCCTATGCACCCCTATGTTCACAGCAGCCCAATTTACAATAGCCAAGTGTTGGAACAACCTAAATGCCCATCAGTAGATGATTGGATCAAAAAATTATTGTACATTTACAGAATGGAATACTATGCAGCAGAAAGAAAAAAAGAACTACTAAACTTCGCAACAGCATGGATGGAACTCGAGAGCATTATGCTAAGCGAAATAAGCCAAGGGGCGAAAGACAAATACCATATGATCTCACCTATAAACAGAACCTAACCAACAATACAAAGATGCAAGGAAAATAAGACCAGCAACACTGAAAGGAAAAGAAATCAAGAGAGACAAGAGGGAAGGAGAGGGGATGCGGTAAAAGGAAGGGAAAGGGAAAGTCAAGGAACATATAGCAAGGACTCATGGACAAAACCAAAGGGGAAGAGTACAGGGAGGGAGGGAGGGAGGAAGGGAGGGGGCAAGGGAAAGTGTGTGGGGTAAGCAGAGACAAATGTATTTGAAAAAATAAAAAATAGAAACTAATACAAAAGTAAAAATAAAACAACGTGACAGAAGCACAGAAATGATCAGTAGATCAGTGAAATAAAATGAGTATTCTAGAAATAAGCATATATATATCTAACAATGTAAGATATGATTAAATTGATATTTGAGGTCAATGGGTAAAATAAGGCTTATTCTGGGAATAAAGTGCATGAACCACTATTATTTGAAATAAAACAACTATAGAGCTGTATTTCACACATTATGCAATAAATGTTCAAGTGAGTTAAAAACCAATATGTAAAATCTAAGGACTTTTAGGAGAAAATACAAAATAATATTTTTCTGACCGTGAAGTAAATATTTAAACCCAGAAGCTATAAAGAAAAATATTGACAATATGATTATATTAAACATTTAAGACTGTACAGTAATATACATATAAAAAGATTTAAAGGACAAGTAATAGAATAAGGAAGTATTTGTTATACAGATCAAAAAGGGTTATTAGTCTCTTTTATATGGAGAAAATTCTACCAACCTTTAATGAAAAAATGGATAAAGAATACCAAAAACTCATGTAAAGTTTTTTTCAATTAGCAGAAATAGGCAAGAAATATACAAAGACAGGTTTACTTTCAACGAATAATAAAGTAACAATTAAAATACCACATCATTGTCACAATCAGATGAATAAGTATTAAAAATAATGGTAATATCAAGTATTGGTGACTGTGAAAGGAACTTGGTATTCATAGACTTTTTATTCATCTTCTTAAAGCAGTCTCTTTAGCATGTTTTGCAATGCTGGTTTGGTGGAGGTATATTCTCTTAGCCTTCTTTTGTCTTAGAAACTCCTTATTTCACCTTCCATTTTAATTGAGAGCCTTGCTGGTTAGAGCAGTCTTGGTTGCAGGCCTTTGCTTTTCAAGACTTGGAATATTTCTTGCGATTCCCTTTTGGCTTGTAGTGTTTCTGTTGAGAAGTCAACTGCTAGCCGTATCGGGGTTCTTCAATTCAGAAATTGTGTTCTTCATTTCCTCTTGTCTCTTATTGATAGTTTCTATGTCCTTTTTCATGCTGATACATTTTGCAGCAAGTTCCTCACAGTTTCCCTGTAGTTTTTTGTAATTCTCTCTGTGCTCACTGAGCTCTTTGAGCTTCCTTAGAACTGTTGGTTGGAACTCAATATCTGACAGTTTACTTGCCTCTATTTCTCTTAGTTCTCTTTGTGGGGATTCCTCCTTTCCCTTTGACTGGCAGTGGGGGGGGTGTTTCTTTGTCTTCCAATTATTTGTGAGACTCTTGTTTTTTTCTTCTGCTTCTTAAATTGATCTGTCTTGATTTCCTGACTTTGTGGTGTGAACTTCTATGGTAGGAGACTGCTATTTTTTCTTTCTGGATCTACCTCTGATGATGTCAGATGTTTACCCTCTTTGAACTTAGGCAGTCTGTTCGAGACCTCCAGGAATATACTATCTGTGGCTGACACTCTGCACTCAGCAGTAAGGCTTAAGCTCCACCAGGCCAGGGCATAGTCCCTCCTGGACGTGGGGCTACTGGGGCTTCTCACCTTGTTGCCACTTTGGGGAATGGTCTGTCTGAGCAAGATGGCTACTGCTGTGTGGAGGATGAGTCAGCACCAGGATTCCACTGGCTACTCTCTCAGTTCTGTCCCCAAAGACTCCTTCTTCAGTCTCTCTTCAGGCATCTCTAGACCACTCTGTCCCTGCCATTCCCAGAGACCAGGGTAAGTGGCAGTTAGGTTATGCTAAAGCTGATTCTTCTGTCTGTCCGAGGTTATAAGTTTCCTCTCTCACTATTCTTCAGTTGTTTGTTCCAGGTTACTCCTCCATAATTTAGATGTAATTCCAGATCGTGGAATTTAGTTGATCCTGGGAGCAGGTCAGTGTCACTTCCAATCATTCCTCCATGATCTTGATTCTCCTGATTCTTGATTTTTATTGGCTTCTTCATTGTTGGGAACTCCCCTCAGGCTGGCTGACTAAGAGGCTCAACCCCCACCATGTGTTTTACTCTGTTGTGCAGGTGCTGGAAGAACAAAGTAAAACAACACAAAAACACCGCCAAGCCAACAACCCCTCCTTCAACCACCACAGCAATATCAATAACAAGAGATCAAAGAATAATGAAAGCAGAGAGATGGAATAAAAAAGGGAAAATTAAAAAGAATATAAGAAGATCAAAAGAAAGAAACGTGATTTTGAGAAGAGAAAGGGGAAGAGAACTGATACTGATCATGGATTGAAAAAAGAAAATAGGTAAAAGGAACAGAGAAAAAATAAAAATAATAAAAGGAGAGAAGGGAACAATGGAATAATCAAATGTAAGAATATAATAAGAGTTATGAAAGAAAAATTAAAACACCAAAAATAGAAGAAAAAGAAAAATAGATAAAAAGGCTCTGAAAAAGAAAAAAATAGCAAAAATAATGAAAAAAGTACCAAGTGGATTTGTCTCAGCACAGTTTAGATCGTGCCTTCTGGTTTGTGCCTTTGGAAACTGCTCTAATTTCTGAGTCTTGTGTAAGCCAATGTCAAGTGCTGTCCACGTCTGGCCCTTGGTAGCCTTTTCTAAACTCTAAGTGATCCACAGTTTGTGGCTGATTCCTGTGAGCTTGGCAGCTCCCTGGGTAGGCCAAGCTGTTCTGCAAAGCTGGCTTTTATTAGCCTGTGCCCTGGGTCCAGGGTTGTGTCAGATAATGTCTGAAGTCACCACAGGTACCACTTCTGCCTATCTCTGCCTGCTGGACTGCTGTCACTCTTAAACTAGTCTCAGACCCATTTATTTCTGAGAAGACTTCTGGTGGAAACAGGGGACTGTGATTCCTGGACCTCCCATTGCAGTTGACTTTCAGAAGTCAGGGAGAATGGTGGGTGTGTTCCCCATTCCCTGAGCCACTAGTCTGAGTCTGTCTTGAAGTATTTCCCTGTACTCAGCAGGGTAGGGCTCTAGTAGACTTCCAGAGGCGAGATTTTGGGTCTTCCAGATGCTGGTAGGGTGTTTCTGTGGCTCTTCCTTGAGGAGGAAGCACTAGTCTGTTTCCCAGGATAGTGTATGGATTGGCTACACCCTACCACCAGTCTCTGATGACCCCTGAGTCTATTTAGGTTGCTGTCTCCTCAGCAAGGGTTAGATGCAGGATGGGAGAAAAGAAAGAAAAAAAAACCCTAACAAAACAAAATACTAGGACAAACCAAAACTGAAAGAAGAACAAAAAAAGGTGCTGGGTGGAGAGAATAGGATTTCAGAGGTTGGGCAAGGGGAATTCCAAAGGGTAGGGGGAGCAGTATCCCACAGGGTAAGGCCATTGAGTTTCCCCTGGGAAGGGCTAGCTCTTCTAAAGAAAGATGGCTGCTATGGAGCCCAGGTATACCTAGGCCCTGAAAATCCCACAGCCGCTCTCGTAAGACTCCCCAGTGCCCCCTACTCCAGACTCTCCTCGCACAACTCTAGTCTGTGCCACCCTCCCTTTGCTGGGGCCCAAGGTAGGTAGCCACAAACACATAACGTGTGCCTTGTCCCTTTAAGGAAAAAAAAATGTGGGTTTTTCTCCAGTGGTTTTCATCTCTCCCCAGAACAGAGAGCCCCCACAGTGCAGACTCCTTGACCTGCTGATGTGGATGCCCTAGGAATGTCCCTTATTTGGGATATGTGGACTCTCCTGTTGTATTTGGATCCTGATTGTTATTGGTCCATTCGTTGGTGGAAACTTTCTCCTGTCTGCCTGACTAAGGGGCTCAACCCCTGCCATGCCTGCCCCTCCCTTGAGAGGACTTCTAGGTGTGGGTTGGTTCTACAGTCGGAGCACATACAGGAGGCCACCTATTGATGCTTCTCTCTCACACCGACATCTTTCCTACTTGCTCCGAAATCAATAGAATATATTCTATATGCATTATCTCCTTTTAAATCTCATATCATCCTGATGGGTTGGGGGAAGGAAGGAAAGAGTCCAGTAGCGAAACTATAACATGGGACAGTGGTGGGGTGTTCATGCTGCTCCCTCTGGTGAGCCTCAGCTTCAGGCACCCACTGCAACCTCTGCAGCCAGCACTGCCCTGGCTGACTCTCTCTGCTCCAGGCTCCTTGGCCGATCCACAGCCTCCTCAATCAGACTCAATAGGTTCACAGTTCCAGTAGCACCTGAGGCTGGGGAGGTGACAGCCCCCTCTCCAGCAAATACCACAGTCCCTGGTCCCTGGCTCCAGGCAGTGGGATGCACAGCCTGGCCTGGTGCAGAAGGCACAGAGGCAAGTTCAGGCACCTTGGTGTGGCCACTCCAGTGGCTTCTTCCTAAGGAAAATTTTATAAATTTCACAAAGTGGTACTTGCTCCAAACCTGTAGCAGAAGAAGTACAAGGTCGAGTGGCAGTGGCGGCAGCAGCAGCAGCAACAGCAGCAGCAGCAGCTCTGCCAGGAGAGCCTGGATCACCCACCTCCAAGTGCTCTCACAGACAGACAGGCACTTGCACACATGCCTGCACACTCCCCACACACATGCACACTCACATATGCTTTCACAGACACTCAAATGGATTTTTGAGCTGCAAGGGTGGTATGGATCTGCGAGCAAGAAGACAGAGATTCCAGCTACCCTGCAGCCATCTTGACATCACGAAATGCAACTTAATATTTTTTTATCCTCACCTGAGGACACTTTTTCATTGCCTTTAGAGAGGGAGGAAGAGGGAGAAAGAGAGAGAAAAATCAATGTAACAGAAATATTGATTGGTTGCCTCTCGTAGGCTCCCTGACCAGGGACTGAACCTGCAACCTAGGCATGTGCCCTGACTAGGAATTGAACCTGCAACCCTTTGGTGCATGGGGCAATGCTCACTCCAGCTGAGCCACGTCAGCCATGACTGCAACTTTTTCAAGTGAACGATTCAATTATTTTTTGTTATATTTACTGAGTTGTGCAACCATCACCAAAAGAAACTTGTTGCTCATTGGCTCTAAATCACATTCCCTGGTGCCTCCATTGCCCCAGTTGTAGGCACTTATTATTCTATTTTCTGTCTCTATGAAACTTCCTATTTTGGATATTTCACATAATTGTAATCATACAATATGTGGTCTTTTGACTGGCTGTTTTTCACTTAGCATAATGTTGTCAAGGATCATTAATGTTGTAGCATGTATTAGTACTTTACTCTTTTTACCAAAGAATTGTATTCCACTGTACGGACATACCATATTTTGTTTATTCAGCCATCAGATGATGGACGTTTGGGTTGCTTCCATGTTTTGGCTATTATAAATAATGCTACTAACATTCATGTACAAGTTTTGTGTGGATATACATTTTCACTTGTATTGGATATATACCTAGGAGTGAAGTGGGTTGGTCTTATGGTAACTCTGTTTAATTTTTGGCAAACTTCCAAACTGTTTTCCAAAGTGGTTCAACCATTTCACATTCCCACCAGCAGTGTAACAGGATTTCAATTTCTCCATATCCTCATCAACACTTGTTATTGTCTTGCTTTTTATTGATAACTTTTTTGGTACTTATGAAGTGGTAACTCATTGAAGTTTTGATTTGCATTTCCCTAATGACTAATCATGTAAAACATGTTTTTAAGGGTGTCTCAGTCATTTATATATCTATTCAAATCCTTTACCCATTTTAAATTGGGTAATTTTACTTTTATTTATGAGGTTTTTTTTTACATATTCTAGATCAAAATCCTTTCCTAGAGATATGGCTTGCAAATATTATTTCCAATCTGTTGGAGACATTAGGGAAAGTGGTGGTGGGAAAATGGAGACAACTGTATAAGAACAATAAAATGATAAATTAAAAAAAAACCAAAAATTAATTTTGATTAAATTTAATTTATCTGGTTGCTTCTATTATTTGTGCAATATCTTTCCTATATAGGGAATCCTTGCCCAACCCAAGGTCATGAAAATTTACTACTGTTTTCTTCTTAAAATTTTATACTTAAGCTCTTATATTTAGTTCTATGGTCCACTTAGAATAAATTTTTCTGTACGTTATGAAGGTAGAGGTCCAAGTTTATCATTTTGCATGTGGATATTTTAATTGTCCCTGTGTGGGATTCCTTTTGGACTCTCAATCATTTTCCATTAATCTGTGTATCTGTACTTTCTTCAATGCCATGCTGCCTTGGTTGTTTTAAATTTATAGTATGTTTTCTGTGTGAGGCCCCAACATTGTTCTTTTTTTAAAAAAAGACTTTCACTATTCTACTTTGCTTTTCCATCCAAACTTTACAACTATCTTGTCATGAATTATTACAAATTACATTAGTGTGTCTGTAGTTTCCCCTGTATTTTGATGTAGACAGTCAGTTTTTGGTAGATGCCCTTTATCAGGTTAAGGAAGTTTCTTCAATTTCTTTTGGGTTGACCAAAACTGTTTAGTTTTTTCCATAGAATAAAAGATACATTTTTCAATTTCACCAATAACTATATTGATTTGGATATTTTGAGTATTTTCGCTGTCTCTCACATGGTGAATGGTATAATGTTGATTGTTCTTAATTAATATCTTGATTTGATCTCTATTGACTTCAACTGGTTTACCTGACTATGGAAAATTGTCCAGTGAGAAATCTCCAGTGTGGAACTTTGCAAACCACTTTTGAAACATTTGATCAGTCACAGCACTTTCTCTACACACTGCACAAATCTTTTCTGGCATTTCAGTTGTGTTTTCACCTTTCTTGAAATAATAAAACATATGCAATATTATATTGAATATTCAATATTAAAATGGAAAAATATTCCATATTCTGTATTGAATATTAAAAGGGCAAAACAAAAATTCACAAGTTTTGGTCATTTTTTAAAATACATGCTGATATGACAGCTGTCATAATACAATCTAACAGTTACTTTGAATGAAGTTGGAGACAACTAAGAGCTACTAGAGCTATCTTATGAAATAAGCCAAACAAAATATTGGCCAACTCAATATTTTAATATGAATTTTAATTTTTTCCAACAATATTACCTTCAGCCTTTCTGAACCTGTATGTAGGTTTTATCTGTCTACTCTTTTAATGAAAGAATAGTCTCTTAAATGTGACAGGTTTATTCTGAGGTCTTATTTTCAACTCCTTGCCTTATATGAGCTATGAGCTTGACCTCTGTACATATGTGCCTATTAAAATTCAAGATTCTAGTTAAAGGAGACCAACAGATATCCTCACAATAGCTCCAATATCAGGGCATATACTCAGTGCCCTGCTTTTCAGGTTTCTCTTTATTTTTGGTCTCTGGTTATATGTAGATAATTTTCATGAAAGTTCAGCTAACCATTTAAGAGTCTGACTTTTGAATAAAATTCCCTTATTTCTAGATATTTTACAGCAGAATGTCTTGGGAATTCCTGGTTCACTATATTGTTGGAAACTGAATATTTTCACATTGTTTGTAAATAAGAACAACTCAATTTTTTTTCTAACACATAGCCCAATGGCTTGTAAATATTTTGTACTTAATAAATATTTGGTGAATGTATGAATATTTTCTGAGCATTTTATAATTCACAGCTGATGGGGGAAGAACTATAACATCAGCCACTGTTACTGAGGTAGAGAGTACAGAATGAGAAAGATAGAGTAGCTTTAACATTTATCCTTGAACAGGTGTGAAGGACACATGGATGAAGCCAAGGTGGACAAGGATTGAGTGGGGGGGAGTTGGGAGTGGGTAGAGCAGGGGAAAGTGGTGGCAGGTAAATGGAGACAAATGTATTTGAAAATTTTTTTAAAAATAAATTAATTAAAAAAATATTTATCCTTGATTGGGGTAGAAAGAGAAAGCACAATTTATGAAACTATATATCAAAGAAATAGGAACTAGGATAATGAATACAGTGTAATATCAGCAAAAACATGAGAGAGATTTTTAGCAAAAATAGAGGGATGATTAAGAAATTGGTGAGACCTAGCTGGTGTGGCTCAGTGGATTGAGTGCCGACCTGAGAACCAAAGGATTGCTGGTTTGGTTTCCAGTGTAGGGCACATGCCTGGGTTGCAGGCCAGGTCCCCAGTAGGGGGCACATGAGATGCAACCACACATCGATGTTTCTCTCCCTTTCTTCGTCCTTTCCCTTCTCTAAAAAAAGAAATATAAATTAAAAAAAGATCTTCCTTTAAATAAAAAAGAAGTTGGTCAATATATTTGTAAAGAGTATTATGCTCAGGGAAATAAGTGAGTCAGAGAAAGACAAGTACTATATGTTTTCACTTATTTGTGGAATCTAAAGACTAAAATAAACAAACAAATTAGAAACAGATTCATAGGCAAAGAGTGCGAATTGGTGGTTGCCAGAGGGGAGGGAGTTTGGGGAACTGGGAGAAAGAAGTGAAAATATTAAATACAGATTAGTTGTTACAAAATAGTCATGGGATGTAAAATGTAAAATAAAGCACAGGAAATACAGTCAATGATATTGCTATTACTATGTATGGTGCCAGTTGGGTACTGAAAATATGAAGCATAACACTTTCTTAAGTATATGATTGTGTAACCATTATGCTGCATACCTAAAACCAATAGAAAGTAATACTGAAAGTAAACTGTAATTGAAAAATTAAAAAAAAAGAAGTTGGTTATTAGATTCAGATACTGTGTAGAACTCAAGATTCCTGAACTTACTTTATGGGGGGAGACTCAAAAAAACCTGGAATTATCTTCTGAAGGACGGGCTCCTTGTAATACAGTCTTCCTCCACTAGGTAAGTGTTCTAGGAATCCATTTGTATCAGTGTACCAGCTGGTGTTGTTGTGAGAGGCTGCAACGGGCTTTAGTTCCAATTTTTAGTTTCAATTTTTTTGAAAACTCTTTTTCAATGTGTTTGCCCATTTCATGATGCATGATTTATGAGCACACCTGCCCACACTGTGCTCAGTGTTCAGTTTTTGACCAAAAACGGCATAACCCCCATGCCCCACCCTCCCTATTCACCCTATCTTGCGCCGAGCAACTATTTTTTGTTTTGTTTTTTGTTTTTCCCCCGTGAAAAAAGTCCTTAAAGGGAAAAGTTTTACCAGTGTGGAAGAGGTGAAACAAAAAACAGCAGAAGCACTAAAAGGCATCAAAATCAACAAGCTCAAAAATTGTTTTGAGCACTGGAAAAAAAGTCTTGATAGGTATCTTGCATCAAATGGAGAGTACTTTGAAGATGACTAAAATTTAAACATGTTAAAATAAGTGCACAGTTTTTAATAAATACTGGTTTCCTTTGGGTCCACCCTTGTATATTTGTATATGAATGGCTTTATCCCAAATAAATACACACATACACACACATCCCAGATACACACACACACACACACACACATATACTACGTGTGTATGTGTATCTCCCCATGGGAATATGCATGTTATAGTATTTCTCTTTTTATCTATGATATAACTTTCAACTTGAATCTAATCAAATAATAAGAAAGAATGGTTTAGGAGGGGTGTCCAACACACAGCCCCAGCGCAGGATGGCTATGAATGCGGCCCAGCACAAAATTGTAAGTTTACTTAAAAGCCTTTTTTTTGCTCATCAGTTTTTGTTAGTGTTTGTGTATTTAATGTGTGGCCCAAGACATTAACTCTTCTTCCAGTGTGGACCAAAGGTGCCAAAAGTTTGTACACCCCAATAGGTTATGAATTTTTCTAGACATGTACGTTTTTGTGCATACACACACAAATACATATTTGAAAGTATATATTGTTGTTATAAACATCTCTAAATGTACTGAAGGAAAAAGAAACTAACAGCGACAAGAGGGAAGGAGGGAGGGGTGGGCAGGGAAAAGGAAGGGAAGGGTCAAGTCAAGGAACATATAGCAAGGACTCATGGACAAAGCCAAAGTGGGGAAGGATTGAGGGAGGGAGAGAGGGGAGGGGAGCGGGGAGAAGTGGTGGGGGGTAGGCGGAGACAAATGTATTTGAAAAAAATTAAATTAATTAAAAAAATAAGTGTAGCTATAGAAAAGCCACTTACGGTTTTCCTGCTGTTGAAAAACCACAATATACTACTGTTTATATATTTTTAAATTTATTCAGGGAACAAGGACATGGCCCCTTTAAAAATTAAGTGGATTTAGAAGAAGCTTGAAATTTGTTACACAATTTTCTAAGGAAACCAACTGTGTGCTAATGCCAAGTAAAAATCACTGAAAGCATGCTGTGAACATGTGTATGGTATGACCATAATCTGCCCCCCCCCACCCCTTTGCTCTTTTCTTCCTGCTAACAATGGATGAGAATTTAGAGGCTAGAAACTTGGGAAGGAAAATAGGACGTTAGAAGGGCTGTGAACTGGCAACTACAAGTCTGACTTGCTGGTGGGGATATCACTGAATGAATATTTGAAAGAGCTTTTTATGATAAGCTGTTACAAGGCTTTAAAGTGCTAAAATCATACACAGGAGCTCTATGTATATTTCTACAAATTTCTGACTCAAAAAATGTTAGGGAGTCATTGTTTACTTATGTGTGAGCTGAACAACTAGATGTAGGCTGAATAACCATGACTGCTGCTCCATCAGGGCTACCTCATTTTAACTGGTGTTAAAATCTTAGTATAGATAATGAATCACATTTTCTTATGTTGTAATTAGAAACAAATTTTTTAATGGTTTTATTTGTATATGAAAGCTTTAATGTCTGTGTGTGCATGTACAACACACAAATGTCCACTGATATTGCTCTTAGTTATCTATCATGGGAACTGTCCCTCTGAATTGTGGGAAGTAGTTAATTAATCAATGCTGTAGGGCTCAATAGGGTTTGGAAAGCAATAGATATGGTTGTAAATGAAGCACAAGATTAATCTGAGTTCATGATCTGGAAGGAGGGAAGGTTTAGAATGTGAAGTCAAAGAGAGAACAAAAGTCAATGTCAAGGGAAAAGTAGAGAAAGTAGAGACAGACATGTTGCTCCATAGATTTTAAAAAAACAAAACCCTTTGAAGTATAGATCAAACCTGTGTGAATCAGATAGACTTTTATACTGTCCAGGTTATAGCATAACATAACAACTGACTTCACGGGAGTGGCCAGACCAGGGCTAGAGGCTGGTAAGCAGCTGCACTGTCCAAATTTGTTACTTTGGCCATTCTTCAAGCTGGAACAGATTCTGACAGAACCCTTTCTGCTTAGATCATGAGGCCATAACCTAGCCAGCCCGCCCAACTGATGGCAGCACACCTGATTTTTCAGCCTCATATCCTGGAAGAAGGGAAAAGCTTTCTGATTGTTGTGCACTACAAACCCAAACCTTCAATGTGATGACAAACATCACAGAAACACACAGTATTTATCTCTTAAACATTGTATTTAAAATTGAAATTTTAAATTCACTATGTCCTAAACAATCGACATAGTGACAGTGCAGGGTGGAACAGTATGAACTAATTTGGTAGCCATTAGGTTTTTATTTTTCTATTCTGTATGTATTGATGGGAATGTAATGTGAGATGAAAAAGAATATATCCTTAAATAAATAATCGAACAATGGATTTTAGTTCATGATAAAGCAAATTTATGTAAGAAATTCATTGTGTTAAAGTCTATCTATATATAAAAGTGGTGAAATAAATGGGGAGATTTTCTGTATTTACTTTTTAAAGCTTTAAAATAAGTTGGAGGAATTTCCTTCTTATGTTATAAAATTTCCAATCATTTTTTTTGACCTTGGCATAAATTTAATGAATTCCCACATATGTCTCATCACTAACTTCCTGATGGAACATCAGAGGATCACTTGGTTTTCTCAGCTAAAAGGTATCAGTTTGGCTACAGATATTTAAATTCAGGGTACATCAAGTCTTTGTATTCCCTGTTAAGCTACTTGAAATCACAAAGCATAAGTCCAATATTTGACTATCATTACCCATTTTTGGGTTCAGATTAAAATCTTTGTTGACTGTTGTCTTTAGATGGAATTATTTCATCAGTAGGACCTATTCCATATTTGTCCTCACACCCTCCCAAGTGGAACATCAGTGGGCTGGATTTTTGGGAGAGCTCAAGTTTGCTGTGATGTAATGAAGGAATGAAATACTTTGTCTGTAACCATGGGTGGCACTGGTCTCAAAAGAGCCAATAGCCAAGGTTTTAGCTGTTTATAGGGGCTAACTGAAGCAAAGCTGTGATGGCATTGTTGTCTGACCTCAACTCCTTCTCTCTTCCATGGGGCAAAAAACCCCGGACCTTACCTGGAGAAGTTCTCTGCTTTCTCTTCCCTCTATTTATTTTTCTCTGCCCATGCTCAGGCTGCTGTCATTTACCCTGGGCTATTATTTTCTCCAAGGGACTGTGTTTCAGAAGATACAAGGCTCTTCATCAATGCTGTTATATACCTGTACTCAAAACCAGCATCCTCTTGACCTCTTAGAGGAGTGGAGAATTGAGAGTTGGGATGGTAGGGATAGAATATGTGATGATCAAAGATTGAATTACATAGTGCAAACAAGCCTGATGCGTAGATAGAAAAGGTGGCCAATTACATGGTACAATTCAGACATGGCCTTGTTCCACTTTGAGTCTGTCCTAGTGTCTGATATTTCACTATTAAAGATGGATTCCTCTAATTTAAAGCTTTCTCTACAAAAATACAAATCCTAATGCATATCACAGTGCTCAGGCACTTAGTAGATCCCCAAATGTTAGTTGAATGAATAAGTGAATTCGAGAAATGCTCTATTAAATGGATTCATAATGAAGTATAAATAGGGACTGTTATTTTACCAGATGACTCAACCATTTAAAAGAATGCTGCCCAAACTTTAGTGTGTCTAATAATCATTTGAGGATCTTGTTAAAAAAGATTCTGGACTGAACCAGACCTGAAGAATTTTCTATTCTAACAAGTTTTTTGATGATGCCAATGCTATATCACACTCTAATAGCAAGGATTTAGAAGACCTTAAGGCAGGGTTTTCCAACTTGTGTGATCAAAGAATCTCTTGGGGTATTTGTTAAACATTTAAAATCAAAATCTCTAGGCGATAGAATTGGAAATCTGTATTTTCAATAAGTGCTTCAGGTGATTTGCATGATTAAAAAAGTAAATGTAGGAGGAAATGAAACAGACTTGAAAACAGAAGAGCATTTGTGGTAGTCCATTAGCCCTTTGGTTGTAAAGGAGAGGCCTATAGAGGGCCCCAGGAAAGACTAGAAAACATATCGTGAAACTTTTGCTTTAGAGCCATTCCTATACATGACCTGGGGTTAGAGAGTAGAAAGAAAATAAGGAGCTGTTTGATTTTTTTTTAAATAGGTAGCATTGGTATCACTTTTACTAGTACTGCATATTACTTGGTTTTCTGGCATTTTGTTTTGCTCCTTGAGCAAGTTCAGTATCTTGAAAACAGCCAAGTTGGTAGACAAATCTTTGGGTATTGCTTTTAACTTCAATTTTCCTTATATTTGTCTCCTCTGTGAGCTTATAAACCTTAAAACTTTCTTCACCAAAGATCCTGTGAAACACTGGAAAACTTTATTTTCTTGGACTAATAAGACAGAGATGTGAGGGGATAGTCTATTAAGCAGGGCTGCTAGAGCAACTATCATTTCTTTAATATCCATCATCTGAGCCATGGCATTGTATGAGGCCCAGCAGCAGGATGTAGTCAGCATTGTGCTTCAATCTGCAGCTATTTCAGGCATCACCAGCGACCAAGGTGAAAACTTTTCAAATAAGACATTCTAAATGAAATGTGCTGAAAGCGTGACAGGCTGCTGGGGATAGGCAGACAACCCCAGTGGCAGGTAGAGGCTGGGAAACTCAGTCACAGTGAAAATATACTGATTTGCCACAGGCCACATTATGAGTTGGTGGTTTGGCTCATATTTGTATCCCAATTTTATTTCCAGTCCTGTGTTTCAGCCTTCAGGCTATTGATGTATCAAGCTTTTAAACTATGCTCTGGAAAGATATGATCCTCAAACTTACATACTTATGAATTCTGTCTCTTCCCTTCCCATCTGTATAACTAGAATAGAAGTTGAGATATGCAGGCAATCACCTAGAGTTTTAAGGTTACTCAAGGTAAGAAAGGGGCTTCTTTGTGGGATTTCAGACCTGTTTTTGTCAAGCTGCATTCCAGGATGAAAACCTAGAGGGGACCCAGACCCTATTTGCATCCCTTTCTTCTCTCTCTTATTTCTATCTTTTTGTACTTTGAAACACGTTGGCATAGTTTGTCAAAAAACATTTTAGTGAAGATATCTATGACTTTTAGGGTACCTTAAATGATAAGGAATGGCAAGTTTTAACACACAGTTGTCTTCATTGCTTGGATGGGACTTTAGGGAGCTTCTACCAGGAGAACAGCCTATTTGGGTTCCTGTCTGCATTTGTTTGGCAATCTCCAGATAAAACTAATGGGGGAGGTCTAAGTATATGATACATTCTGTGTATTACTTACATACTAGCCTTATTTAGATAATTCATTTTGATTTCTAACTTGTACTAATGAATAAAATGATATAAAAGTGGTCAGATGATATAGAGGAACTCAGGCATAATCTTGCTGCTGCCTGAAAAGAGGGATCCAGAGGTATAAACTCTATGTTTGGGAGGTCCAGGATTTCCAGACGGGTCTGGTATGTTCCAGGGTTTAGGAATACAAGAAAAAATGGGAATTTGTGAGGCTGGGATGTATCTTGAAGTTCAAGGCAAGATCAATATTTTTTTAAACATGTATATTTTATTAGAATTGTCTCAGTTTTTCCCTCTTTTCCCTCATCCACCCATCCCACCCTGTCCCCCGTTCCCACAGTCAATTCCCACTCCATTGTCCTTGTATGTGGGTCATTCCTACATATTCTTTGTCTAGTCCCTTCTCCTTTTCACCATTGTCCTCCTTCCTCATCCCCTCTGGTCACTTTCAGTCTGCTCCATGTTTCCATGCCTGTGGTTTGTTTTGTTGAATAGATTCAACTTATGGGTGAGATCATATGGTATTTGTTTTTCACCAACTGGCTTCTTTCACTTAGCATAATATTCTCCAGTTCCATTCATGTTGTTGCAAAAGGTAGGAGTTCCTTCTTTCTTTTTTTAAAAATGCAGATTGATTTTATTTAGTTTTTAAATGTCAAACTCCATTATAAAATATTACAAAATTTAAATCCATTATAAAGTTTCAGCAATTAAAACACGACACCAGCACAGAAATGATCAAGTATATCAATGAAATAAAATGAATATTCTAGAAACAAATGTATATATCTGTCTAACAATGTAATATATGATTAAATTAATATTTCAAATCAATGGGGAAAATAAGGCTTATTCAACAAATAAGATGCATGGACCACTATTACTTGAAATAAAACAAATATAGAGCCCTATTTCACACATTATACAAAAAATATTCTTGTGAGTTAAAAATCAATATGTAAAATTTAAAGAGTTTTAGGAGAAAATACAAACTAATATTTTTCTTACCCTGAAGTAAAATATTCAAACCCAGAAGCTAGAAAGTAAAATACTGACAATATGACAATATTAAACATTTAACACTACACAGGAATATACATATAAAATAATTAAAGGACAAGTAATAGAATGGGAAAGTATTTGCAACACATCTAAAGAAGGGTTAGTAGTATTTTTTTTTAGGGAAAAAGTTCTACAAAATTTAATCAAAAAATGGATAAAAAATACCAAGAACTCATTTAAAGCTTTTTTAAAAAATAGAAATAGGCAAGAA
The DNA here is from genome assembly GCF_021234165.1 of Pteronotus mesoamericanus. Classification (NCBI taxonomy): domain Eukaryota; kingdom Metazoa; phylum Chordata; class Mammalia; order Chiroptera; family Mormoopidae; genus Pteronotus; species Pteronotus mesoamericanus. The sequence continues at coordinate 2,316,313 of NW_026555203.1, forward strand.
ATATACAAAAACAGGTTTAGTTTCAACAAATAATAAAAGAACAAAATAACATCATTGTCATAATCAGACTAATAAGTATTAAAAATATTTGTAGCATTAAGTATTGGTGACTGTGAAAGGAAGGGGGTATTCATAGACTCTTTTTCTTCATCTTAAAGCAGTTCCTTTAGCATATTTTGCAGTGCTGACTTGATGGAGATGTATTCTTTTAGCCTTCTTTTGTCTTGGAAACTCTTTATTTCACCTTCCATTTTAATTGAGAGACTTCCTGGGTAGAGCAGTCTTGGATGCAGGCCTTTGCTTTTCATTACTTGGAATATATACCACCCTGAACGTGCCCGACCTCATCAAGGTTATTTTTATAATGTGGAGGTTGCAACTATTATATGTGCCTGAGAGAAACTGAGGGTAAGGCTACTTAATGGTCTGTGGGTCAACATAAAGTCCTGGAGTGGGGAGGAGGCAGTCAACAAGTCATCCACACTTCATTCTCCTCTTTAACACTTTCTCTCCAACATAAAGAACAGGATGATACCCAGTATATTCCCTTTTTAAAAAAAAATATTTTTTGTTCAAATACATTTGTCTCCACCTTCCCACAACCAGTTTCCGCTGTCCCCCTCCCCCACCTGACTCCCTCAATCCTTCCCCACTTTGGCTTTGTCCATGGGTCCTTTATACATGTTCCTTGACTTGACCCTTCCCTTCCGTTTAACCACCCCCTCCTTCCCTCTTGACTCTGTTGTTTTCTTTTTTCTTTCAAAGTTTTTGGTTGTATTTGCCTTGCTAGTTTGTTTTGTTGGTTAGGTTCCACTTATAGGTGAGATCATATGGTATTTGTCTTTCACCTCCTGGATAATTCAATTAGCATAATGCTCTCTAGTTCCATCCATGCTGTCACAAAGGGTATTAGCTCTTTCTTTCTTTCTGCCTCGCCAGCACCTGTTGTTTGTGGATCTGTTTATGATGGCCATTCTGACCGGTGTGAGGTGGTACCTCATGGTGGTTTTGATCTGCATTTCTCTGATTCCTAGTGATGCTGAGCATCCTTTCATGAGTCTCTGGGCCCTCTGTGTCTCTTCCTTGGAAAAGTGTCTGCCCAAGTGCTTTGCCCATTTTTTGATTGGACCGTTTGTCTTCTTGGACTGGAGTCAAGTGAGTTCTTTATATATCTTGGAAATCAAACCTCTATCTGATGTATCATTAGCGAATATATTTTCCCATACGGTTGGCTCCCTTTTCATTTTGCTGATGTTTTCTTTTGCCATGCAGAAGCTTCTTATTTTGATGAGGTCCCACTTGTTTATTCTTTCCTTCATGTACCTTTTTAGGAGACATATCAGTGAAAAAAACTGCTGCGTGAGATCTCTGAGAGTTTCCTGTCAATGTTCTCCTCTAGGACTTTTATGGTGTTGCGACTTATATTTAAGTCTTTTATCCATCTTGAGTTTATCTTTGTGTATGGTGTCAGCTGATGATCCAATTTCAATTTTTTGCATGTAGCCATCCAGCTCTCCCAACACCATTTGTTGAAGAGGCTATTATTGCTCCAATTTATGCTTCTGCCCCTTTGTCAAATATTAATTGACCATAGAGAAATGGGTTTTTATCTGGGCTCTCTATTCTGTTCCACTGATCTATGTATCTGTTCTTGTGCCAGTACCAAACTGTTCTGATTACAGTGGCCTTGTAGTAGAGTTTGATGTCTGGTATTGTGATCCGTCCTACTGCTACTTTGTTTCTGTTTCTCAAAATTGCTGCGGCTATTCGGGGTGGGTTATGTTTCCATATAAGTTTTTGAAATGTCTATTCTATGTCTTCAAAATATGTCACTGGTATTTTAATAAGGATTGTGTTAAATCTATACATTGCTTTGGGTAGTATGGACATTTTGATGATGTTAAGTCTTCCAATCCATGAGCATGGTATATGCTTCCATTTATTTGTGTCTTCCTTAATTTCTTTCTTCAGTGTTGTGTAGTTTTCTGCATACAGGTCTTTTACCTCCTTGGTTAAATATATTGCTTGGAACTTTATTTTTCTTCTTGCTATATCAAATGGTATTTTTTCCTGATTTCTGCTTCTTCTATTTCATTGTGGTGTACAAAAATGTCTTCAATTTCTGAATATTGACTTTGTATCCTGCTGTATTGCCAAATTCACTTATTCAGTCGAGTAGTTTTTGAAGGAGTCTATAGGGTTTTCTATGTACACTCTCATGTCATCTACAGACAATGATGGTTTTACTTCCTCCTTTCCAATTTGGATGCCTTTTATTTCTTTTCCTTGTCTGACCACTGTAGCTAGGACTTCTAAAAGTATGTTGAATACAAATGGTGAAAGCAGATATCCTTGTTGTGTTCCTGATCTTAGAGGGAAATGATTTCATTTTTGTCCATTGAGAATGATGTTGGCTGTAGTTTTTTTTTTTAATATATGGTATTTATTATGTTGAGGTATGCCTCCTTTATTCCCATTCTACTAAGTGTTTTTATAATAAATGGGTGCTGTACCTTATCAAATGCTTTTTCTACATCTATCGAGATGATCATGTAGTTTTTGTCTTTCCTTTGTTTATGCGATGGATTACATTTATTGATTTCCATATGTTGAACCATCCTTGCATCCCTGGGATGAATCCCACTTGATCATGATGGATGATCTTAATGTATTGCTGGATACAGTTTGCTAATGTTTTGTTGAGGATTTTAGCTACTATGTTCATCAGCAATATTGGCCTTTGGTTTTCTTTCTTTTTAGTGTCTTCATCTGGTTTTGGTATTAGTATGATGCTGGACCCATAAAAAAGACTTTGAGAGATTTCCCTCCTCTTCGATTTTTTTGGAATAGTCTGAGAAAGACAGGGGTTAGCGCGTCCTTAAGTGTTCTGTATAATTTCCTGTGAAACTGTCCAGTCCAGAGTTTTTGTGTGCCAGGAGTTTTTTGATTACTGCTTCATTTTCCCCAGCTGTTATTGGTCTGTCCAGGCTTTCTGCTTCTTCTTCATTCAGTATTGGAAGATTATACTTTTCTAGAAATTTGTCCATTTCATCAAGGTTTTCAAATTTCTTGGCATATAGTTGCTTATAGTAATTTCTTACAATCCTTTGTATATCTGTGGAATCACTTGCTATTTCTCTTGTTTCATTTCTGATATTATTTATTTTGGTCCTCTCCCTTTTCTTCCTGATGAGTCTGGTTAAAGGATTGTCGATTTTGTTTATCTTTTTGAAGAACCAGTTCCTGGATTGGTCGATACCTTGAATTGTTCTTTTAGTCTCTATGGCATTCAATTCTGCTATGATCTTGATTATTTCCTTCCTTATACTTGCCCTGGGATTTATTTGTTGTTGTTTCTCCAGTTCTTGAAGTTGTAGGGTTAGGTCATTTATTTGAAATGTTTCTATCTTTTTTAGGTAGGTCTGTGTTGCTATGAACTTCCCTCTCAGGACTGCCTTTACTGTGTCCTATAGGTTTTGGGCTGTTGTGTGTTCATTTTCATTTGTTTCCAAAAACTTTTTGATTTCTTCTCTTATTTCATTATTGACTGATTCATTGTTTAATAGTGTGCTATTCAGTCTCCATGAGTTTGCAAGTTTTTGAGATTTTTCCTTGAGGTTGTTTTCCAATTTCAATCCTTTATGGTCCAACAAAATGCTTGTTATGATTTTAATTTTCCTAAATTTGTTAAGGCTTATTTTGTGTCCTTTTATGTGGTCTATCTTTGAAAAAGTTTCATGCGCATTTGAAAAGAATGTGTATTTTGCTTCTTTGGGATGAAATGTTTTATATATATCAGTTAAGTCCATTTGATCTAATGCATCATTCAGTTCTAAAATATTGTTGCTTATGTTTTGTTTTGAAGATCTATCCATATTTGACAATGGGGTGTTAAAATTCCCTACCTTCAGTGTGTTGCTGTGTGTATCTTTCTTGAAGTCCTCCAATATTTTCCTTATATATTTGGGTGCTTCTATATTGGGTGCATAGAAGTTTACAATGTTTATGTGTTTGTTATGGATTCTTCCTTTGAGTATTATAAAGTGTCCCTCTGGGTCTCTTTTTATGTCTTTTGTTTTGAAGTCTATTTTGTCTGCTATATGTATTGCTACCCCTGGAATTTTTTCCATCCTTTTACTTTCAATCTAAGTTCTTTGCTCTGTGGTAAGTCCTGTAAGCAGCATATGTGTGGGTCATGTTGTCTTATCCATTAAGCTATCGTGTGTCTTTTGATTGGGGTATTTAGTCCATTTACATTGAGAGTTATTATTGATAGAAACTAGTTCATTTTTTCCCTTTGTACCTGTGTTTTTCTCTTTCTCACCCTTTTCCTTCATCTTCTTAAACCAGTCCCTTTAGCATATCTTGTAGTGCTGTTTGGTCGAGATGTATTCTTTTAGTCTTATTTTGTCTAGGAGAGTCCTTATTTCACCTTCCATTTTAATTGAGAGCCTTGCTGGGTAGAGCAGTCTTGGTTGTAGGTCTTTGCTTTTCTTTACTTGAAATATTTCTTGCCATTCCCTTCTGGCTTCTGGTGTTTCTGTTGAGAAGATACCTGCTAGCCATATCGGGGCTTCCTTATATGTTACTCCCTGTTTCTCCCTTGCTTGCTTTAGAATTCTCTCTTTGTCTTTGATAGTTGCCATTTTAATGATGATGCATCTTGGAGTGGGCCTCATTGTGTTCCTCTTGAATGGGACCCTCTGTGCTTCCTGGACTTCTGTGACTTTTTCTCTCCTCCAATTAGGGAAGTTTACCATCAATACTTTTTCAGACAGGTTCTCTATCCCTTCCTCCTCTTTTTCTCTTTCTGATATCCGTATTATATGGATATTATTATGTTTCAGGTTGTCCTGCCTTTCCCTCAATGCCTCTTCATTCTTTTTGAGTCTTCTTCCATTTCTTGCTCTTTCTGGGAGCTTTTCCCTAACTTGTCCTCTAGCTCGCTGATTCGATCCTCTGCTTCATCTAGCCTGCTTTGGATTCCTTCTAGTGTCTTCTTCAATTCAGAAATGGTATTTTTCATTTCCTCTTGTGTTTTATTGATAGTTTCTATGTCTTTTTTCATGTTTACATAGTTTGCAGTAAGTTCCTGAGAGTTCCCCTGTAGTTTCTCATAGTTCTCTTTGAGCTCACTGAACTCATTGAGCTTCTTTATAACCATTGTTTTTGAATTCAATATCTGATAGTTTACTTGATTCTATTTCATTTATTTCTCTTTGTGGCAATTCCTCCTTTTCCCTCATTTGGGAGGTGGTTCTTTTCCTTCCCTTTATTTGTGAGAGTGTTCTTTTTCTCCCCCTGCTTCTTAAATTGACCTGTCTCAATTTCGTGACTTTGTGGATTTAACTTTTATGGTAGTAGGCAGTTCTTTTTTGTTTTTCCTTTTCTTCCTGGGTCTGCCTCTGATGATGTCAGATGTTGACCCTGTCAGAGTTTCGGCTGCCTTTTAGGGACTTCCCTTAATCTACTCTCTGTGTCTGTCTCCTGCAATTGTTAATCTAGTCATTCTGCCCTAGACATTCATTTTTTAGCTGTCCAGCTTATTCATACAGGGTTTGGCAGTGCCTTCTGAGGGTTGGACTGTCATGTCCTTACAGGCTGCTGCCACTCAGGGGTGTGGGCTGCCTGAGTAAGATGGAGATCGTGGATTGGGGAAGGAGTCAGCCCTGGTATCCCCTGGCTAATCCCTTAGTTCTCTCCCCAATACCTGATTCCAATCTCTCCTCAAGAGTCTCTAGGCAACTCTATGTCCCCTTTAGCCAGGGATCTACTATATCTGTCAGCCACACTGCACTCAGCACCGAGGCCTGCTTGCAAGTCCTGGGCAGAGTGTCCTGTGGGCAGGGGTATTGTTTCCTTTATTCCTGAATGAGATGGAAGCTATGGAGTGGGAGGTGAGTCATCACCAGGACCCCACTGTTCACTGTCTCAGTTCTCTCTCCAAAGCTTTCCTCACCAATCTTTCTTCAGGCTCCAGCCCACTCTGCTACCGCCTCTGCCCAGGGACCAAAGAAGATGGCTGCCACTGCAAAATTTTGCATTGGCCCTTTAAATGTCTCTTTGCATCTCTAGCTGCCTGTCTCTGGCAGAGAGCACCACTACACTTTTCACCGTTGTCTTTCATCTGTGTGCTTTTTTGTGTTCTGATGTTGTAGTCTTGAGGTCCCCGCTTTTGTTTCAGACCCTGTTTTTCTTAGGTGGATTCAACTGGCCATTTCAATATCCCTCTGGTCCTTGTACCCGTGGGCACCCAGCCCACCCTCTTGAGCCTCCACTGCTCTTCTCACCCATTAAGATGTGCAAAAGCCAATTCCACTGTATGTCCGAGCCTCTAAGGCTCCTCTCTCACTATCATTCAGTTGTTTGTTCCAGGTGATTTCTCCACAATTTAGTTCTAATTCCAGTTTGGTCCTTGGAGGAGGTCAGTGTGACTTTCACTCACTCCTCTGCCATATTTCCTCTCCCCCAGTATTTTCTTATCTGAGGTCACCTACGTGGGCATTTTTGTCTATATATAACTTTCTAGGAATGTTTTATGTTTATGAGACAAGGATGTGTAGATGAATGGACACCACAGAAAAGGAAAACATTTTAGAAATCATCAATATTGGGGTTTGTAGACATTCCCAGCTCCTGCACTGGAAAAATTGTAGTTTACAATAAAAAACATACCCCAAAATTCCAATCAAATTCATTCTCAGCTCTTCTCTCTAACTTGACAGAGGAAATTAACTTTCTATAGTCTCTGAAGCATTTCGACTGACACTAGGAAATATAAAAGAAAAAGAAATCTTCCTCAGCTTGTTTGATACCTGTTTAAAATGCTAATTGACCAGCATGTATCCAATATATCTCCAGTTCATACCAATCTCATCCCTCCCTGTGCAGTTTTGCATATTTGATGAAAGAAGACTTTATACCAAGAAAACTGAATCCAAATATGACAACACTGGAAAACAAGCTGCTCCTTAGTTTCTTATCTCAGTTTCTTTCCAGTGGCCTCTCAAAGGAGACCTATAAAAAGCAACAGTTCATTTTATGCAAGTTAACTTTCCAATAAGATGGGAATAACATTCAATTTGCTTATGGTTGTAAAAGCTCAGTTCCAACGTTTTGGGTTTTTTTCAATTCTATTATGTACATTTTCTACATAGTATATTTCTGACTGAAACAAAAGTGTGGTTCATAACTTTCTAGGAATATCCTTTTTTTAACAAATAGTGGTTTGTTTTCAATTAATGGTATCCTGGCGTGGAGGAAATATGGTCATAGCACTGGAGAGAATAGAGCTTTCGTAGAAAAGAGGGGTGGGCTCAGGTAACAGGCAAAAAGCAACAAACATAATGCCATTGAACTGTGTACTTAAAAACTGTTAAAAGTTTATTTTAACTCTATATTTTACTACCATAAAAATAAGCCATAAAATATTTAACCATCCCTAGATTAACAACAACCTAACATATGCAAGACAACCACCAGGGTAAAGGTCATATAGAAATGAAGCCTTCCTTATAAATCAACTATTCTCTGTCTTCCAAACCTGTCTTTGAGGAACAGCCTATGTATAGCCCATGACATCTCTACAATTAGCCATGCATATTCTACAACAAGACTCCAATATTTTATAAAAAGCTGTGATGGGCATGGCTTGCTCCAGATTGCTAATGCAATTATTCTTTGAAGAATTATAAGTGTCTATCCAATGTCTAGAGGTGTGTAGAGCTGAGAGGAGATAGAGCAGAAAGATTTTGACAAAGCCACTTATGAGAAGAAGATGAGGTAAGAAGACATATAGGGAAGGGACAGTAGTATGGAGCATTGAACTGTGGTCTAGGATTCCATTACCTTCAAATCACTTACAATCTTGGAAGTAATACTGTGAATTAAGTCTTGAAACATGAATACTTTCTATAAACCATGCCTAGTGGTGGTACCCTTCGTGGATTGGAGGGTATACATGGGAAAGACCTGATGAATTTTTGTCTGGATAGGGCTCTGGAGGAGTGGTTATGAAACTAAGGTTTGGCAGAGGGGTGGGACCCAAAATCAAAAAACAAAAGCTGTAAAGAAAGAGAATCTTAGTTTAAGGGAGAGGGAAGTCTTTTAGAAGATTAAATTATTGAACTATAATGATAAAGAGAAAATAATGCTAAGCAACACAAATTCACTATCTCACAGTTTTGTAGGTCAAAAGTCTGGATACAACATGGCTCAGATGGTTCTTGTGCTTTAGTGTAGCACAAGGCCAAACCAAAGTGTCAGCCAGACTGTGCTCCTTTCAGGAAGCTCTAGGGGAGATGGTGCTAGGCCCATTTATGTTGTTGGCTGAATTCAGTTCCATGAAGTTCTAGAAACTGACATCTCTGTGTCCTTGCTTGCTTGCTGTGGGCTGGGCATTGTTCTCAGCTTCTATAGGCTGCCTGCAGTTCCTGACTTGTGTCCCCCTTCAAAGCCAGCAATAGGAAGTTGAGTCCTTCTCACACTTTGAATATCCCTGACTTCCCTTTTTGCCTCATTTCTCTGGCCTCTCTGGCTTCAACTAAGAACCTGGAGAACATTATGCTATGTGAAATAAGCCAGTCAGAGAAAGACAAATACCATATGATTTCATTCATATGTGTAATCTAATGAACAAATTGAACTAACAGGGAAAATGGGAATAGACTCATAGATGGAGAGCAGGATGACAGCTAGTGGCAGGTGGTGGCGAGGGGATGGAGGGATTGAGAAAAAAGGAAAAAGGACTCATGGATTTTGGCAGCAGTGTGGTGATTGCTTGGGGGAATGGGGTATAAGGGGACTAAATGATAATGAGAAAAATGGAATAAAGATTAAATTTAAAAATCAAAACACAGACATAACATAACCATTTCTAAAAACATATATGTACGTGTAAAAGCACATACACAGATAAATTTAAAGAAAAAGATCTGAAGGATATATGCCAAACTAATAACAATAGTTCCTCTGGGAAAGCCCTGGGGAGGAAGGGGTTGGTAAAGAGACTTTAGTTTTATCTGTATTGTTTCAATTTCTATAGAGAATGTAATCAGGTATTACTTGTAAATTTAAGAAATGGAAATGGATGTCCAATTTTTTAAAAAGATTTTGTGGATTTATTTTTAGAGAGAGGGAAAGGGAGAGGGAAAGAGAGGGAGAGAAACTTCAATGTGTAGTTGCCTCTTGTGTGTCAAGACCTGGTCCACAACACAGGTGTATGCCCTGACTGGGAATCAAACCAGAGACCCTCTGGTTCATAGGTTGGCAGTCAATACACTGAAGCACACCAGCCAGGGAATAGTATTTGACAGCATAACCATGGAAGGGAATCTCAGAGGATGAGTAAGAGAGATATCATTAGGATTCTGCCTACCATACCTAGACTTTTAGAAATATATTATGATCTTAAAAAAGGATGGTAGGGCAATAAATCCAGGGAGCCTTAAGGAAACATCCCATTGTTAATGAAGAATAAAGAGGAGTAAAAATGTGGAACTGGATATCATTCACTATTTCATGTGAATCAGGAGAGGGAAATCTGAGACTACAAGGGGAAAAAAGAGAAGTCCTTAGGAGAAAGACCTCATGTAGAGATGATATTTACAATATTTAACAACCTGCATGGCATGACAATCAACCAATTACAATGCATTCTAGGCAGTGTTCCACACTGATGCATACCAACTACATCACTGTTTATGAAGGGGTGGCAATTACCTCTAGTGGAGAATTCCCCGAACCATTCCCTAAAGTGGCTTTTATTGGAATCAGTAGGTGCAGGGGTATACAGCATGCATGCAAAGCTTATCAATCAGTGATTAAAGGCTATATTTACAGAAAATAGGCATCATAGATAACAATTGAAGGAACGCAGAGATTTGCCTCAGGTCAGGGTCTGTTAGACATGTTTACTTCGGATGGTTTTTAAGGTATGGCTCCTGAATTTAGGAATTTACTCCTTCTCTTTGGAGCTTAAACACCTGGTTTATATTAACAGGCCAATATAAATCAAAGTAAGCTTCAAAGGTACAATGCATTTTTCAGGCCTGATTTCCCATGGGAACCCTTGGTGCTAACATCAGGTCAGGTATGCCTCCCAGCATTCCCAGTTTTCTGGTTGAGACTTACAGGCTACTTTCAAGGCCTGTCTTATGGAAGGCTACAATTCCTGATACCACACAAAGTGGTCCCCAACATCTCCCTTTTTTGTTTGTTAAGGTCGACACGGTAGTAAGTTCAATGAAGCTTGCTACCTGCTTTTCATGTACACAATCCTTGAAGAACAATTTGAAAATGCATCTCAAAGCACAAAAGGTAACAATGATCATGAGATATCCCATATCCGCCATGACCAATATACATAAATTTAGTACCTCAAACCAGGTTTTTGTATTAAGCCATTGTAGGTTGTCATGAAGGGTCAGAAAAATCTTTTGCTCAGTGAGCCATTTAATGTCCTGGAGCTGTTGGTGCAGTTCAAGCTGGTGTTGATCAATTTGTCCTTTAAGTTTAGTAGAAAAGACCCCCCAAAAGTGATGTTTTATCTCCTCCCAATAATGTTGGGAAAAGTTCCATTTTATGGGGTAACACATAACTTAGAGAAACCTGGGTCACATGTAAGTTGTTGGTGAGTGACAAGAGCATCCTGCCATTCTCCCAGCCATATTATGGCCGATTCTATGGTGAAGAGCCTGAAGCACTGTGTTCACCATCCTTGCTCTCAGTCCCTACATACCCTTCCTAGTAAGGGGACTGAAAAGCCAGCCTTTTTGTTCCCTTAGAGCCCAGCCTAGGAGTGAAGGCTTTTGTGTATCCAGGAAACTACCCAGAGAGAAGAGGTCAGCTTCCATTCAGGGATTAGAAAATTCTGAAAATGTGTAGCAATGGGAGCCTTGGTATTGTCCTGATGGAGGAAATTGCAATGATGAGTCCAGACAGACCCACAGAATCAAGATATATGAATATGGGAGCAAACCTTTCAGGCAGATATTTGAACGTGTCAGAGATATCAGCATTTTAGGGTGGCATGTGGGCAGATTCACAAGTATTATTAGCTACAACCCACCAACAAAAATAATGTGGCCCAGGCTGCTTGTGTATGCCAGGTAGTCGATGGGAGCTGGGGAAGCTATAGTTAGTGCCTGATGTGGGAAATTTAGAGAGATGGCAGTTGGGAGAGACAGCATAAAACCTGAGGACTCAGCCATGAAGACTGGATAACAGGAAGACAGATATTAAGTCACTGGGAAAATTGGAACTCCAAGTGAGGGCTTTTATATAAATACATAGTTATGGAAATATTGGAGTCTCAAGGTAATAATCAAATCAGGAATACAACAAACTAGATGCTAAGTTATTGGTTTAGGGCTCCTTATTTTACCATGTGATAATTGATCATTTCTCTAAACCCTCTCATGTTATAGAAGAGAAAACAAGCCTGGAGAGAAGTAACTTACCTAAGGTCATAGCAAAATTGCAATTTAGAACTGGCACTAGGATTCATGTCTCTAGATGCCTACTTGGTATTCTTGCCATCACACTACACTGCATTTCTGTCTTGAGGTAGGACTGTTCTTAGAGCGTGGGTTATAGCTGACTGTGCTGGTAGGAGGTGAAGTTAAAATAACTAATGGTTTAGAGGGCTGCTGGGAGGTTTGAAGCCCAACTGTGATCTCTTAGAGAAATCTTATGTCCAGGATCTGACCCCATCTTCAGCATCCTGCTGTTCTGAGTACCTGTAGTACATGCATAGTATCTACATCAGCCTTATGATAAATACATTGGAATATGTTGCTTTGAACTTAAAAAGAGAGTCAGGATAAGACTCTTGTGTGCTAAAAATAACTTCACTTGGAATGCTTTTTTATGGGAAAGCACAAAGCCACAACTGAAAGCAGCTAATATCACTAATTTCTATGACACTGGAAAAAACAAGGATTTTACAGAGGATAAAATTAAGGTTAAAAAGTTTTTCTCACATTCACAATGCTACCCTTCTTGTCACTTTATATGTGGTCTCAGCTGATTGTGACCAAGAATATGTGGACTTTTAAAAAGTTACAATTTTTTTGTTATTGTTGCAAGGCAAGAGAATGAGTGAGTTTGTTCAAAGAAGAAGGCTGCAGGCTTCCCTTAGTTTTGCATGTTATAACTTGCCCAGTAATCTATCACCAAAGAACATGCCCACTGCCCTGAGGGATGCATTTGCAAAAAAGGGATGCTTTTCAAACAATCCAGGTCGTTCAGCCAGTTAAGTATAAAGCAGGAGTCCCTAATCTTCACCATGGACTAGTACCAGTGCGGGCTGTTTGGAAACAAGCCACACAGCAGGAGATGAGCTTGAATGTAATATGCCTGAATCATCACAAAATCATCCCCCCAAACACAGGGTCCATGGAAAAATTGTCTTCCATGAAACTGGTCCTGGTGCCAAAAATGTTGGGAACCACTCGTATAAAAGGACTTTGGTAGAGAAATTTATAATGTATTTTATGGAAATTGAAAAACTCATTTAAAGGCTTCTTAAGCCCAAGTGAATTTGGGAGCTACTAGTTAGTGCAGCTGAAGTTGTCATTGCACAATTTAAAGAGAGGTCCCCTTGTTTTTCTAGCTAGGAGGCAAGTACTCCAGCTCTTGGCTGGCTACAACCTGGAGTCTTGCTCATTTTGACGCACTATGAGCATAGGCTTTAATGATCATTTGGGAATATGACTTGGGCTTATTTGATCTTATGAAAAACATGTCTAAGTTCACATGCTTTTCTATTGGCCAAGGTATTTACTGTTTAATTTCATTTCATTAAAAAATTCCCCTAAATACCTGAATATGCCCAATAGTCCCCTTAACTCAAAAATTCTCAAGGGACATGTCTCATGTGGCTTAAAAAGAAGCTTAGACATTACACATTCAATTATTTGTCTTGATTTCATTTTCCATACATTTATTTTTTAAGTAAATCTTTTTTTATTTTTTGAAATATATAAATCATGTTTATTCTATTACAGTTGTCTCATTTTCTCCCCTTTCCCCCATTCAACCCATCCCACTCCAAACCTCCCCCACAGTAAATTCCCACTCTGTTGTCCATGTCCATGGGTCATTCATACATGTTTTTGTCTAGTCCATTCCCCTTCTTTCCACTATTGTCCTCTTTCCACATCCCCTCTGGTTATTTGGAGTCTGCTCCATGTTTCCGTGCCTGTGGTTTATTTTGTTTGTTAGTTTATTTCGTTGAAGAGAGTCCACTTATACGTGAGATCATATGGTATTCGTCTTTCATCAACTGGCTTATTTCACTTAGCTTAATATTCTCCAGTTCCATCCATGTTGTCACAAAAGGTAGGAATTGGATCTCTCTCTCTCTCTTTTGTTTTTATATTTTTTATTTTTAATTAATTAATTTATTCTTTCAAATACATTTGTCTCTGCCTACCCCCCACCATTTTCCTTTGCTCCCTCCCTCCCTCCACCCCTCAACTCTTCCCTGTAGTTTTGTCCATGAGTCCTTGCTATGTATTCCTTGACTTTCCCCTTCTCTTCCTTTTCCATTGCTCCCCTCCCTCCTTCCCTCTTGTCTCTGTTGGTTTCTTTTCCTTTCAGTGTTGCTGGTCTTATTTTCCTTGCATCTTTGTATTGTTGGTTAGGTTCCACTTATAGGTGAGATCATATGGTATTTGTCTTTCGTCCCCTGGATTATTTCGCTTAGCATAATGCTCTCGAGTTCCATTCATGCTCTTGTGAAGTTTAGTAGTTCTTTTTTTCTTTCTTCTGTGTAGTATTCCATTGTGTAAATATACCATCATTTTTTGATCCAATCATCTACTGATGGGCATTTAGGTTGCTTCCAACACTTGGCTATTGTAAATTGTGCTGCTATGAACATTGGGGTGCATAGGTTGTTTTGTATTGGTGTTTTGGTGTTCTTAGGGTAAAGTCCCAGCAGGGGAATCACGGGACCAAAAGGCAGTTCCATTTTCAGCTTTTTGAGGAAATTCCACACTGCTTTCTACAGTGGCTGCACCAGTCTGCATTCCCACCAACAGTGTACTAGGGTTCCTTATTTTCCACAGCCTCGCCAGCACCTGATGTTTGTTGATCTGTTTATGATGGACATTCTGACCGGTGTGAGGTGGTATCTCATGGTGATTTTGATCTGCATTTCTCTGATAGCTAGTGATGCTGAGCACCCTTTCAAATGTCACTGGGCCCTCTGTATGTCCTCCGTGGAAAAGCATCTGCCCCGGTCCTTTGCCCATTTTTTTATTGGATCGTTTGTCTTCATACAGTGGAATCGAGTGAGTTCTTTAACTCTCATGGAGATCAAACCTCTATCTGATGTATCATTAGCAAATATATTTTCCCATATGTTTGGCTCCCTTTTCATTTTGCTGATATTTTCTTTTGCTATTCAGAAGCTTCTTATTTTGATGAGGTCCCACATCTTTTTTGTCCTTTGTGTCCCTTGCTTTAGGAAACATATCAGTGAAAAAGTTGCTGCGTGGGATCTCTGTGAGTTTCCTGCCAATGTTCTCCTCTAGGACTTTGATGGTGTTGCGACTTCTATTTAAGTCTTTTATCCATCTTGAGTTTATTTTTGTGTATGGTGTCAGCTGATGATCCAATTTCAATTTTTTGCATGTAGCCATCCAGCTCTCCCAACACCATTTGTTGAAGAGGCTATTATTGCTTCATTTTATGCTTCTGCCGTTTGTCAAGTATTAGATGCCCATAGAGACCTGGGCTTATTTCTGGGCTTTCTATTCTGTTCCACTGGCCTATGGGTCTGTTCTTGTGCCAGTACCAAATTGTTTTGAGTATAGTGGCTTTGTAGTAGAGTCTGATGTCTGCTTTTGTGATCTCTCCTACTTTGTGTTTCTTTCTCAAGATTGCTGCAGCTATTCAGGGTCGTTTATGGTTTCATATAAATTTTTGAATTGTCCATTATATTTCTGTGAAATATGTCATTGGTATCTTAATGGGGATTGCATTGAATCTATAAATTGCTTTGGGTAGTATGGACATTTTGATGATATTAATTCTTCCAATCCATGAGCACGGTATATGCTTCCATTTATCTGTGTCTTCCTTCATTTCTTTCTTCAATGTTGTATAGTTTCTGCATACAGATCTTTTACCTCCTTGGTTAAATTTATTCCTAAGTACTTTATTTTTCTTCTTGCCAAATCGAATGTTATTTTTTTTTCTGATTTCTTCTTCTATTTCATTGCTGGTGTACAAAAATGCCTTTGATTTCTGAATGTTGACTTTGTATCCTGCTGTTTTGCCAAATTAACTTATTAGGTTGAGGAGTTTTTTGGTACAGTCTACAGGGTTCTCTAAGTACACTATCATGTCATCTGCAAACAATGATAGCTTTACTTCCTCCTTTCCTGCTTGGATGCATTTTATCTCTTTCTCTTGTCTGACCGCTGTGGCTAGGACTTCCAATACAATGTTGAAAAGAAGCGGTGAGAGCGGACATCCATGTCGTGTTCCCCATCTTAGTGGGAAAGCTTTCAGTTTTTGCCCTTTGAGTATGATATTGACTGTAGGTTTTTCATATATGGCCCTTATTACATTGAGGAATACCCCATTTATTCCCATTTTGCTGAGTGCTTTGATCATAAATGGGTGCTGTACCTTATCGAATGCTTTTTCTGCATCTATCAAGATAATCATGTGGTTTTTGTCATTTCTGTTATTCATGTGATGTATTAAGTTTATTCACTTGCATATATTGAACCATCCCTACATCCCTGGGATGAATCCCACTTGATCATGGGGGATAATCTTTCTAATGTATTGCTGAATGTGGTTTGCCAATATTTTGTTGAGGATTTTAGAATCTATGTTCATCAGTGAATTTGGCCTGTTCTTTTCTTTCTTCGTATGGTCTTTATTTGTTTTTGTGATTAGGGTGATGCTGGCCTTATAGAAAGAGTCTGGGAGTCTTCCCTCCTCTTGGAGTTTTTGGAATAGTCTGAGAACGACAGGGGTTAGCTCTTCCTTAAATAATTTGTAAAATTCTCCTGTGAAATCTTTCAGACCTCGGCTTTTGTGTGCCAGGAGTTTCTTGATTACTGCTTCAATTTCCCCAACTGTTATCGGTTTCTTCAGGCTTTCTTTTTGTCACTCCTTCAGTGTTGGAAGATTATACTTTTCTCTAAATGTGTCCATTTCATCCAGGTTCTCAAATTTCTTGGCATATAATTGTTCATAGTAGTTTCTGACAATCCTTTGTATTTCTGTGGTATCAGTTGTTATTTCTCCTCTTTCGTTTCTGATATTATTAATTTGGGTCCTCTCCCTTTTTCTCTTGATGAATCTGCTTAAAGGCTTATCAATTTTATTTATCTTTTCAAAGAACCAACTTCTGGATTGGTGGATCCTCTGAATTGTTCCTTTCGTCTCTATGTCATTCAGTTCTGCTCTACTCTTGACTATTTCCTTCCTTCTACTTGCTCTGGGATTTATTTGTTTTTTCTTCTCCAATTCTTGAAGCTGTAGTGCTAGGTCTTTTATTTGAAATGTTTCTATCTTTTTTAGGTAAACCTGTATTGCTAAGAAGTTCCCTCTCAGGACTGCCTTTGCTGTGTCCCATAGGTTTTGGACTGTTGTCTGTCCATATTCATTTGTTTCCAGAAACTGTTTGATTACTTATCTTATCTCAATATTGACCCATTCATTGTTTATAGTCTACTATTCAGTCTCCAGGAGTTTGCAAGTTTTTGAAGTATTTCTTTGAGGTTGATTTCGGGTTTCAAGCCCTTGTGGTCTGAGAAATAATTTGGTATTTTTTCAGTTTTCCTGAATTTGCTGAGATTTGCTTGTGTCCTAGCATGTGGTCTATCTTTGAAAAACTGCCACGAGCATTTGAAAAGAATGTGTATTTTTCTTCTTTGGGATGTCAGGTTCTATGTATGTCAGTTAAGTCTATTTGATTCAGTGTGTCATTCAGCTGCACAATATCTTTAATAAATGTTTTGTTTGGAATATCTGTTCATTTTTGACAGTGGGTTGTTCAAACTCCCTACTATCAGTGTGTTGCTGTCTATATCTTTTTTGGAGTTGTCCAACAATTTCCTTATATTCTTGGTGGCTCCTGTATTTTGAGCATATAAGTTTACAATGTTTATGTCCTCTTGATAGATTCTTTAAGTATTGTAGATTATCCCTTTGGGTCTCTTTTATGGCCTTTGTTTTGAAATGTACTTTGTCTGACGCAAGTGTGGCAACCCCGGCCTTTGTCTCTTGCACATTTGCTTGGAATGTTTTTTTCCATCCCTTTACTTTCAATCTGTGTAGGTCTCTTGCTCTGAGGTGGGTCTCTTGTTTGCAGCATATGTGTGGGTCATATTTTCTTATCTATTCAGCTATCCTGTGGATTTTGATTGGGGCATTTAGTCCATTTACATTGAGAGTTATTACTGATAGAAAGTTATTCATTTTTTTCTTTTTCCACCTGTGTTTTTCTCTTTTTCACTCTTTTATTTCATCTTCTTAAACCATTCCCCGTAGCATATCTTGGAGTGCTGGTTTGGTAGAGGTGTATTCTTTTAGCCTTCTTTTGTGTGGGAAACTCCTTATTTCCCCTTCTATTTTAATTGAGAGCCTTGCTGGGTAGAGCAGCCTTGGTTGTAGTCCCTTTCTTTTCATGACTTGGAATATTTGTTGTTATTCCCTTCTGGCCTGTAGTGTTTCTGTTGAGAAGTCAGCTCCTAGGCGTATCAGGGCCCCCTTGTATGTTACTTTCTCTTTCTCCCTTGCTGCCTTGAGCATTCTCTCTTTGTCTTTGATAGTTGCCATTTTAATGATGATGTGTCTTGGAGTGGGCCTCCTTGAGTCCCTCTTGACTGGGGTCCTCTGTGCCTCCTGGACCCATGAGAGCTTTTCTCTCCTCAAATTAGGGAAATTTTCCATCATTACTTTTTCGAGGATGTTCTCTATCCCTTCCTCCTCTTTTGTCTCCTTCTGGTATCCCTCTTATGCAGATATTATTGCATTTCAAGTTTTCTTGCATTTCCCTAAATGCCTCTTCATTTTTTAAAAATCTTTTTTCCATTTCTTGTTCTTTCTGGGAGCTTTTTTCTCCCTTGTCCTCCATCTCACTGATTCGATCCTCGGCTTCATCCAGCCTGCTTTGGATTCCTTGTACTGTGTTCTTCAATACAGAAATGGTATTCTTCATATCCTCTTGTATCTTTTTCATAGTTTCTATGTCCTTTTCCTGGTTGATATAGTGTAGTGTAAGATCCTGATAGTTTCTCTGCAGCTTCTCATAGTTATCTTTGAGGTGGCTGAGCTCTTTGAGCTTCCTTAGAACCATTGTTTTGAATTCAATATCTGATAGTTCCCTTGCCTCTATTTCATTTAGCTCTCTCTGTGGGCATTCCCCTTTTCCACTCATTTGGGGGGAACTCCTCTTTCATCCCATTTTTTGTGAGAGTCTGTTAAGTAATTTACTTATTTATTTATTTATTTATTTTTGCTTCTGCTTCAATTTGGCCATCTAGATTTCCTGACTTTGTGGATTAAACTTCTATGGGAGAAGGCAGATCTTTTTATTTATTTATTTATTTTTAATTTTTTTCCTTTACTTTTCTTTCTGGGCCTGCCTCTGATGATGTCAGTTGTTGACCCTGAATGGCCTTGGGTCGTTTGCTTGAGCCTTCCGGGAGTCTACTGTCTGTGTCTGACTCCTGCTTTCGGCAGATGTGTGTCCCCTTCGGCCAGGGATCCACTGTTTCTGTGGATCGCTCTGCACTCTCCTGCTGGCTCCTTGATTGCACTCTCTGGCCAGGCCAGATCCCCCACCAGCCTTGGCTCGCGAGTGCTTGGCACAGCCCAGGGGGTTTCTTCGTGACCTTGTGTACTCATCTGGCCCCCCAGGCTGGCTGGCACACCGACAGTGGTCTGTTTAGGGTCTTCTATTGTGTACTTTCTCTGCTTTTGGCACTTTGGATGCATTGCTTGCCCTCGCCAAATGGAGACTACGGAAATGGGAGGAAGTCAGCTCCAGGACTCTTCGGTTAATACTGTGTCCAGTCTCTCCTCCAGGGACTCTGGGCAGCTCTGTGACCCTTTCGGCCTGGGATCCACTATTTCTGCGGCCTGTTTTGAACTCGCAGGCCCGCACCAGTTGATTTACACCTGTGCTTGCCGATCTGTGCAGTTCCTTGCAGGCCCCATAGGTGCCAACCTGTGGGAGGCCTTGCCAGCCCACGCGAGCCCTCGTCAGCCCGTGCGGGTCCACACACACACTCTTCAGCCCTCGCCGGCCACTCAGCGGAAGTGTGTGCCTCTGCAGTGGTTGGTTTTGGGCTCTCTATTATGTGCTTTTCAGCTTTTGGTTCTTTGTGGGTGTGTCCTTTTCCCCCCCGCACAATGGAGACTATGGAAAGAAGAAGGGGTTAGGACTCCCTGGTTCCTCCTTCCGTTCTTTCCCCAACTCCTCCATTTCCAGTCTCTCCTAAGGGGTCTCTGGGCAGTTCTGTGACCCCTTCGGCCAAGGATCCACCGCCTGTGCGGACTGCATTTCAAACACGGGCAGTCTGGTGCTTGCGCGCCCAGCTTCTGCCTCTTTGGGGGCGCACTTCATCTGCCCAGAATTGAGACTACTGAATGGGGAGGAAGTCGGGACTCCCTGGTTCCTCCTCCCGTTCTTTGCTGAATGCCTCTGTCTCTAGTCTTTCCTCAGGGCTCTCCCAGCCAGTCTGTACTTAGCCCCCCAGCTCACACACGCACAAGCGGCAGGTTAATTGATTCCCTTATGCCAGAGCAAGATGGTAGCTGCAGAGGGGGAGGTGTGTTATCAACGGGGCTCTACCAGCCGCCGTCTCAGTTCTCTTCATAAAGTTTTCCTCACCAATCTTTTCCCAGGCACCAGCCCACCCTGCTGCCGCCTCCACCAAGAGATCAAGGAGGGTGACTAACACTGCAATTTTTGCATTGGCCCTTTAAATGTCTCTGCATCCCCAGCTACCTGTCTCTGTCAGAGAGCACCCTTAAGCTTTTCGGGGTTGTGTTTTGTCTGTATTTCCAGGTTTTAGCTGCTGTAGTTTAGAGGTCCCTGTTTATGATTCAGACCCCGTTCTTCTCTGGGGGATCTAACTGGCCGTTTCAATGTCCCTCTGGTGCTAGTGCCCGTGGGCACCCAGCCCACCCTCTCGAGCCTCCACCGCACTTCTCACCCATTGGGATGTGTGAAAGTTGAATCCACTGTCTGTCTGCGGCTCCAAGGCTCCTCTCCCACTATAGTTCCATTGTTTTCCAGGTGATTACTCCATTATTTAGTCTCAATTCCAGTTTGGTCTTGGGAGGAGGAGGTCAGTGTGACTTCCATTCACTCCTCCACCATCTTTCTCCTCTCTTTCTTTCTTAAATGCATATTGATTTTATTTATTTTTTTAAAAGTTAAAGTTAATTATAAAATATTAAAAATTTGAAAGCATTATAAAGTTTCAGCAATTAAACCAACATGACATCTGCACAGAAATAATCAAGTAGATCAATGAAATATATTGAGCATTCTAGAGATATATGTATATATTTGTCTATCGATATATGATTAAGTTGATATTTCAAATCAATGGGTGAAATAAGGCTTATTTAACAAATAAGGTGTATGGACCTCTATTACTTGAAATAAAACAAATATAGAACCCTATTTCACACATTTACAAGAAATATTCAGGTGAGTTAAAAATCAATATGTAGAATCTAAGGAGTTTAAGGAGAAAATACAAACTCATTTTTTTTCTTACCATGAAGTAAAATATTCAAACCCAGAAGCTAGAAAGTAAAATACTGACAACATTACTATATTAAACATTTAGGACTGTACAGTAATATACATGTAAAAACATTAAGGGCTAAGCAATAAAATAGGAAAGTATTTGTAACACATCTAGAAAAGGGTTATTGGTTTGTTTTGTTTTGTTTTAGGGAAAAAATTCTACAAAATTTAATCAAAAAATGGATAGAGAATACCAAAAATTCATTTATAACTTTTTAAAGTAATATAAGGTAGGCAAGAAATATACTAAAACAGGTTAAGTTTCAACAAATAATCAAGGAACAATTAAAATAACACATCACAGTCACAATCAGATTAATACATGTTTAAAAAATATTGGTAATATCAAATATTGGCAACTGTGAAAGAAACTGTATATTCATAGACATTTTTTCTTCATCTTCTTAAAGCAGTCCCTTTAGCATATTTTGCAGTGCTGGTTTGAGGGAGGGGTATTCTTTTAGCCTTCCTTTGTCTGGGAAACTCCTTATTTCGCCTTCCATTTTAATTGAGAGCCTTGCTGGGTAAGGTAGTCTTGGTTGCAGGCCTTTGCTTTTCATGACTTGGAATATTTCTTGCCATTCCCTTCTGGCTTGCAGTGTTTCTGTTGAGAAGTCAGCTGCTAGCCATACTGGGGCTCCCTGATATGTTACTACCTCTTTTTCCCTTGCTGCCTTTAGGATTCTCTGTTTGTCTTTGATATTTGCCATTTTAATGATGATGTGTTGGAGTGGGCCTCATTGGGTTCCTCTTCAGTGGGACCTTCTGTGCTTCCTGGTCTTGTGTGACTTTTTCTCTCCTCCTGTTTGGGAAGTTTTCCATCATGACTTTTCCAAACAGGTTCTCTATCCCTCCTCACCCTCTTTTCCTTCTGGTATCCCTATTATATGGATATTAATACTTTTCAGGTTGTCCTGCATTTCCCTCAATGCCTCTCAATTCTTTTTGAGTTTTTTTTCATTTTTTTGCTCTTTCCGGGACCTTCTTTCTACCTTGTCCTCCAGCTCGCTGATTCAATCCTGTGCTTCATCTAGCCTGCTTTTGATTCCTTCTACTGTGTTCTTCAATTCAGAAATTGTATTCTTCATTTCCTCTTGTCTCTTATTGATAGTTTCTATGTCCTTTTTCTTGCTAATATAGTTTGCAGTAAGTTTCTCATCATTTCCCTGTATTTTATTGTAATTCTCTCTGAGCTCATTGAGCTTTCTTATAACTGCTGTTTTGAAATCAATATCTGATACTTTACTTGCCTCTATATCATTTAATTCTTTTTGTTGGCATTCCTCCTTTCCCTTCAAGTGGGGGGTATTTCTGTCTTCTCATTATTTGTGAGAATCTTTTTTTCTTCTGCTTCTTCAACTGATTTGTCTTGATTTCCTGACTTTATAACGTGAACTCCTATTGTAGGAGACTACTGTTTTTACTTTCTGGATCTGTCTCTGATGATGTCATATGTTGACCCTGTGTAACCTTAGGCAGTCTGTTCGAGGCTTCCAGGAATCTACTCTCTGTGGCTGTCTCTTTCACCTGTTAATCTAGTCACTCTGCACTCAGCAGGCCTCCTTATACAGCTCAGGGCAGGGTGGAGTCCCTCCTGAGGATGGGGCTATTTGTTCCTCTCAAGCTGCTGTCCTATGGAGGAGGAGTCAGCACTAGGATCCCACTGGCTACTCACTCTCCCTAAAGCCCCTGTCCCCATTCTCTTCTCAAGTATCTCCAGACCTCTATTTGCCTCCTTTAACCAGCGATCTACTCTCTGTGGCTGCCACTCTGCACCCAGCAGGCAGCTTAGATAACAGAGGGCGGGGTGTAATACCACTTGGAGGTGGGGCTATTTGGTCCTCTCATGCTTCTGCCACTCAAGGGGAGTGGTTTCTTCCTGAGCAAGATGGCTGCTGCCATGTAGGGGATGAGTCAGTTCCGATATCCAGCCGGCTACTTTCTCAGTTCTCTCCCCAAAGTCTCCTTCCCCAGTTTCTCTTCAGTTGTCTCTAGCCCACTCTGCCCCCACCTTCGCTGGAGACCAGGGTAAATGGTGACAAATAAAAATTTATGCTTTGGCCCTTTAAATGGTTCTTTGCATCTCCAGCCACCTGTCTCTGTCAGAGAGCAACACTGCTGCTTTTCACAGCTGGCTGTTTTCTGTGTACTTTTTGGGCTCTGGTGCTGTGTGACAGAGATTTCCGCCTTTGGTTTAGACCCTGCTCTTCTGAAGGGGATCCAACTGCCTGTTTCAATATCCTTTTTGTGTTGCCACCTGTGGGCACCCCGCCTGCCTCCTCAAGTCTCTACCGCACTCCTTACTAGTTCTGTTGCACTAACACCGATTCTTCTGTCTCCTAGCTTACAAGAGTCCTCTCTCCCTCTTGTTCAGTTGTTTGTTCCAGGTGATTTCTCCCCAGTTTAGTTGTAATTCCAGGTTGGTTCTGGGAGGAGGTCAATGTGACTTCCACTCATTCCTTCACCATCTTGATTCCTCTCTATGCATTTAAAAACAGGAAATAAGAGGGGACTTTCAGATCGGATTTGGAATTTCACACTTGGGTACCAAATGATAGTGTCTAGCTCATCAATGGATATAAATAAATGCATAGCTATTTTAATCATTGTGAGCTGATTGCTTCATGGCTATTATGTTTATATTCAGAGTGCTACATGTTGTACATTGAAGTTTTTGACTGGGAGTTAAAACCCCTTGTTTTTGAGTCCAAGAGCCACTATTTATGGGGCACTTTTGAGAAAGTCACATATTATTGTTCCTCAATCTCTTCATTGGCAATTATAAAATAGGGATAGTAGTGCTACTTAATACTCATTAAATGTGTCCTCATAGTATAGCTGAGGCCCATAGAGCTTGTTCATAGTGATCCAGCCAATAGTTGCAGGGGCAGGATTCCAACTCAGGTAGCCCAGTTCCAGAACCTATGCTTTTAACTCCTAATTTACTAACTGGAATTGGTTTTGAGGCTCCCATCATATATAATCATATGTGTGTAAGTGCTTTGAAGACTATAAAATGCTAACTAAATATGAGATATTATAAAAGTTACTGAGCCTAGCAGAAGGCTTTGTTTTCCTTGGAGGCAGCATTTCCCTGGCAGTAGGAAAGTGTTGGTGCGATGGGAAGAAAGTTATAATGTACTAGGAGTGATGCCTTGATGTAAATGCCTTCAAGGCCTAGTGTAGCAGAAAGCTCACTTGATTGAAAGGAAGGAAACCAAAGTTTTAAACCAGATGAGCTACTAACAATCTAGCCAATCTTGGCTAAATTGTCTAATTTCTCTAAACCTCAGTGTCATTAAATATGAAGCAAGATGACTGGTATAGACAGTGGTTCTTAACCTTTCAGGGGTCATAGCCCTCCTATGCATTAGATTATATACTTTAATAACAGTATGGTGCCTCTCCATACATTTTGTACACAATTTTAAGGTTTCATAGACTCCCTGGAGCCCACACATGATTCCACAGATCTGAGGTTAAAAACTCCAGGCTGAGATATATGTTAGAAGTTCTTTGCAGCTCTCAAATTCTAAGATTGGAACCACATTTTGCAAACACATGCTTTTCAAAAGTTCTTTGCAGGAAAGAGGCCTTTATAAATCATTGGAAGTCTGTATGGAACTACTGTGCTGAGATGGTCAGAATCACATGATTTAGAAGGAGTTTAGGAACGGATCACTATTGATAGCAATGAACTATAGCTGTAATAGCTCAGAAAACAATTCTTCATTTCAATTTCATTTTGCTGAGGAACTTTTTTTTTTGAAGGGAGGAGGAGAGAGTCACAGTGGCAATATACAACTCCATATATTAATCATACATTCAGCTTTGCAGTGCATTTAGAAAAGTGCTGGGCTTACTGCTTTTATTTCTGGTATCAGCAAAAGATAACAGCACTGTTTCGTGGTGGTCCACAGGCAGCAGCAGTATTTTTTATAAGAAGCCAGCTTTGGCATGGAAGCCATAAAGAATTTTATATTTATAAAAGTAGACAATGCCAACCCCAACCGGGTATGAGATTTGTGGATGGTCTGTTTGTGAAACATTTCTAATTACTGTCATGAGTCCTGCTGGGTTTGTGAAAATCAAGCGTCTGTCATATCCATTTCCTGGTGTTTTGAAACAGCTGCAAGAATTGTCAAAGAACCTCAAAGTCCCTGGACTGGTAGAGCAAATAAGAAGTGAGGTAGAGCAAAGACCCAATTCACCTTCTCATTTTATTGATGAGAACTACTGAGGTTCTGTCTCAGATTTGGTGCTTTGGAAACAAAGACACAGGGTTGGATGCAGGAAATTTATTGGGAAGCATTCTCAGAAACAAACCTGTAAGGAAGTGAGTGAAGCAGGATCAGATAGAAGGAACAGTTGAACCATGGTGCAGTAAGAACAAGGACCTTAGCCTGTTCCATAGGGAGCTCATAAGCTGAGGTTTCCCTTCAGAATTGTCTCCAATTAAATTCAGGGAGGACAGGACTTAGAATGCCTGCATTGTATGGTAGTTGGATGTCAGCTTCCCATGGGAAGGGGCCATAACATCAGAGAAGTCGGCTCCCTTTGGCTGAGGATAATTTCTAGAGAGGGCTATAGCTGTGAGGCATCAGCAGCCAACATTCTTGGCAATTAGGGAAATGAGTGCCTTGGTTCTGAAAAGGGTTCTGGGTGGCAAATCAAAGCATTCACTACAATATCAAAGAGTTAGGTTGGGCCACCATCATCTCTCACCTAGATCACTGCAGTAGCCTTCAAACTGGTCTCCTATCTTCAGTTTTGCCTCTATTCAATCTATTTTCTATACTCCAGTCAGTGTTATCTTTCTAAAACCCAATTCTTATCATGCTGCTATGGCTTACAACTTTTTAATAACTTCTTATGCCTGAACACCCTAGTATGACTTTCAAGGCCCTTCATGATCTGACATATCTTTAGTGACAGCTTTTGCAATTTTTCACTTGATTTCCACAGACCTGCCATGGAACTATACTTGTAGTTCCATGAATGTATCATGCTATCCCTTACTTTTGAGCTTTAGCACATGCTATTCGCTTTGGAACACTCCAGCATACACAAATGTGCATAAGTAAACCTCTCGTTTAAATGACACTTTTTTAAAGAAAACTTCCCTGAGTATTTCCATAGTGTCCTGTAATTACTCCTATTGTAACTATTATTCTATTATACTGTATTAAATTCCCCCATATTTACATGCCTGTTTTCTGTCTAGGTTGTAAGCTCCTTGAGGGCAAGAAGAGTATCATTAGTGTGCATCCCTTGAACTTAGTACAGTGCTTATAACATGGTGGGTATACAATAAGTATTTATCAAACTTATAGTGACTTCTCTTGTCCAAGGTCACTACATGTGCATGCCCATGGATGGGTTGATTTTGATGTTTTGTTCAGCTCCCATGAGGACAAACCATCTGACCACTAAGTTCAATGTCTGTGTCTACATGGAATTATATGAAGTCAAGCCATTGCAAATATAAAGTAGAATCACATCATAAATGAGAAGGCCCTCACTGAGGTGAGTAATGTAACATCTTTAAAATGGATGTGACCTAAGTGTCAGATTCTTACAGCTCCTCTGAAAGGAGATTTGAAAGAATTTGAGAGATTGTAATCCTGTGAGGTATGTGTAGTTACATGTGGAATCATGACATAGCATTTCGAGCTGATACACTGGAGAATGGAGGTATTAATCATGGTCAATAGGCTCAGTTGTTAATTATAGACATGTCTTCCTCCTGACAAATTATCAGACTCTGCAGGGATTTGCCTGTAGATTTTATAACAGTGCTGCAGAAGCAGAGCCAGATTAAAATTGTGGTGCTTGAAGATTATTGCCAAGAGGCTTTAAAATTTTAGTAATATTTTCAGGAAGCCAAAGCCTTCTGGGTAATATGTGAATTCCAAAGAAGTATTATGACCCCCCCTTTTTTTTGGCCAAAGTTGATCTCTCTAATAACATAGCTAAGCTATGCTACCTCCATTACATAAGCGACCTTTAAAAATGTTACAAGGAATTAATCAGGCCCACCCTTTCCAGAGCGAACAAGGATTAGACAGGAAAAAAGGTGTCACTGCTCTTCGTATACAGAAATGCTGGGCCTGCTCCCAAGAACAGGCCTCTCTGTGGCCTATCTTTCATCAATTTCTTTGTTTTCCTCTTGGCTGCAGATGCTCAGCAAAACTGAAGGTTGTCAGCAGAGGTGACTAACAATATTTTGACAGGACACACATGATTTGTGGCATTTTCTATAATCAGTACAGTCACATCCCATATCTGGACTTGATTAAGAAAATGCCTCCCAAGCAGTGAGTCTTATACATCTGAAGTGGTGTGGACCTCTTAGAATTTGGGAAACTAAAGAACTTTCCAGAAAAAGAGTTTGCAAAATTTTACATTCAATTTTATGGTGATCAAGGACTCCTAAAGCCCTTCAATAAACTAGAGATTAAAAGCTATTGACTTAGACATAAAAAGACTTTTATTTATTGAGTGTTGACTATGTAGCAGGTGCTGTGCTAAGTGCTTGATAAACATTATCTCCTTTAATTCACACAGTGACTCTATAGGGTGAGTACACTTATTATTTTACAGCTCAGAGGTGGGTAAAATGTCCAGTTTTTCACTATGTAGAATATCTACACAGAAATACAGATGCTGTAATGTCTCTGCAAACTAATTCAAAACCACTGTTCTACCCTTACTTCATTCATTGTATATTAGGACTATGCTGAGTGTTTGTATAGCAAAGATCAAATCTTTATCCCTTGTCTATAATGGAAATATTCTGTCATTTTTTTTACCATTTTATTCTTTTTTAAAAAATTTTTATTTATTTTTAAATTTATAAATCATATTTATTCTATTACAGTTGTCTCAGTTTTTACCCCATTACCCCCTTCCACCCACCCCACCCCCTACCTCCCACTCCCACAGTCAAAACCCACTCGGTTGTCCGTGTCCATGGGTCATTCATACATGTACTTTGTCTAGTCCCTCCCCCTTCTTTCCACATTGTCCTCTTTTCCCATCCCCTCTGGTCACTTTCAGTCTGCTCCATGTTTCCCTGCCTGTGGTTTATTTTGTTCGTTAGTTTATTTCGTTGAAGAGAGTCCACTTATAGGTGAGATCATATGGTAATTGTCTTTCATAACTGGCTTATTTCACTTAGCTTAATATTCTCCAGTTCCATCCATGTTGTCACAAAAGGTAGGAATTCCATTTCTCTCTCTCTCTCTCTTTCTTTCTTAAATGCAGATTGACTTTATTTATTTTTTTAAATGTTAAAGTTAATTATAAAATATTTAAAAAATTGAAACCATTATAAAGTTTCAGCAATTAAACCAACATGACACCTGCACAGAAATAATCAAGTAGATCAATGAAATATAATGAGCATTCTAGAGATAAATGTATATATCTGTCTAACAATATATGATTAAGTTGATATTTCAAATCAATGGATAAAATAAGGCTTATTTAACAAATAAGGTGTATGAACCTCTATTACTTGAAATAAAACAAATATAGAGCCATATTACACACATTATGCAAGAAATATTCAGGTGAGTTAAAAATCAATGTGTAGAATCTAAATAGTTTTAGCAGAAAATAGAACTACTATTTTTCATGACCTGAAGTAAAATATTCAACCCCAGAAGCTATAAAGTAAATATTAATAATATGACAATATTAAACATTTAACTATATCATAATATACATATACAAAAGTTAAAGGACAAGGGATAGACTAGAAAAGTATTTGAAACACATCTAAAACATGGTTAATAATTTGTTTTTTATTTGGAAAAAACTTCCACAAACCTTTAATTAATAAATAGATAAAGAAAACCAAAAAGTCATTTAAATTTTTTTTAAAAAAATAATAGAAATAGGCAAGAAATATACAAAAACAGGTTTAGTTTCAACAAATAGTAAAGGAACGATTAAAATAACATCATTGTCACAATGAGATTAATCAGTATTAAAAATATTGGTTATATCAGGTATTGGGAACTGTGAAAGGAACTGGGTATTCATAGAAACTTCTTCTTCATCTTAAAGCAGACCCTTTAGCATAGTTGGCAGTGCTGGTTTGGTGGAGGTGTATTCTTTTAGCCTTCTTTTGTCTGGGAAACTCCTTATTTCGACTTCCATTTTGATTGAGAGCCTTGTTGGGTAGAGCAGTCTTGGTTGCAGGCCTTTGCTTTTCATGACTTGGAATATTTCTTGCCATTCCCTTCTGGCTTGCAGTGTTTCTGTTGAGAAGTCAGCTGCTAGCCCTATTGGGGCTCCCTTTTATGTAACTACCTCTTTCTCCCTTGCTTGCTTTAGGATCCTCTGTTTGTCTTTGATATTTGCCATTTTAATGAAGATGTTTCTTGGAACGGGTCTTATTGGGCTCCTCTTTAATGGGATCCTCTGTGCTTCCTGGTCTTGTGTGACTTTTTCTCTCTTCCTGTTTGGGAAGTTTTCTATCATGACTTTTTCAAACAGGTTCTCTATCCCTTCCCCATCACTTCTCCTTCTGGTATCCCTATTATATGGATATTATTACGTTTCAGGTTGTCCTGCATTTCCCTCAATGCCTCTCAATTCTTTTTGAGTCTTTTCTCATATTCTTGCTCTTTCTGGGAGCTTCTTTCTACCTTGTCCACCAGCTCACTGATTCGATCTTCAGCTTCATGTAGCCTGCTTTTGATTCCTTGTTCTGTGTTCTTCAATTCAGAAATTGTATTCTTCATTTCCTCTTGTCTCTTATTAATAGTTTTATGTCGTTTTTCATGTTGATATGGTTTGCAGTAAGTTCCTCATCATTTTCCTGTAGTTTTTTGTAATTCTCTCTGAGCTCACTGAGCTCATTGAGCTTCCTTAGAACCGTTGTTTGGAACTCAGTATCTCATAATTTACTTTCCTCTATTTCATTTAGTTCTCTTGTTGGGATTCCTTCTTTCCCTTCAAGTGGGGCATATTTCTTTGTCTTCCCATTATTTGTGCAAATATTCTTTTTTGCTTCTGTTTCTTAATTTGATCTGTCTTGATTTCCTGACTTTGTGGTTTGTACTTCTATGGTTGGAGACCGCTGTTTTTTTTTTTTTTTACTTTCTGGATATGCCTCTGATGATGTCAGATGTTGACTCTGTCCGACCTTAGACAGTCTGTTCGAGACTTCCGGTAATCTATCTGTGGCTATCTCCTTCAACTGTTAAACTATTCATTCTGCACTCAGCAGGCCACCTTAGACAGCTCAGGGAGGGTTGGATTCTTTCCTGGGGGTGGGGTTATTGGTCATCTCATGCTGTTCCGTGTGTGGGAGAAGTCCGCACTGGGATTGTGCCAGCTACTCTCTCCATTCTCTCCCTAAATCCTCCATCCCTAGTCTCTCCTCAAGGGTCGCCAGACCTCTCTGTGCCCCCTTTAGCTGGGGATCTACTGTCTGTGCCTGCCACTCTGCACTCAGAAGGCAGCTTAGATAGCACAGGGTTGGGGGGGGAATCCCACCTGGGGGTGGGGTTATTGGGTCCTTTGACGCTGGTACTGCTCAGGGGGAGTGGTCTCTTCCTGAGCAAGATGGCTGCCCCCACATGGGGGATGAGTCAGCAATGAGATGTTCCAGCTACTCTCCCAGTTCTCTCCCCAAAGCTTCCTTCCCCAGTGTCTCCTCAGGTGTCTCTAGCCCACCCTGCCCCCAGCTTTGCCAGAGACCAGGGTAAGTGGCTGCAAATAAAAATTTATTCATTGGCCCTTTAAATAGTTCTTTGTATCTCCATCCACCTGTCTCTTTCAGAGAGCAACCCTGCCACTTTTCACAGCTGGCTATTTTCCATGCACTTTTTGGACTCTGGTGCTGTGGGCTAGAGATCCCCACTTTTGGTTTAGACCCTGCTCTCCTCAGGGGGATCTCACTGGCCATTTCGATATCCTTCCAGTGCTGCCATCCTTGGGTGCCCTGCCCACCTTCTCAGGTCTGTACTGCACTCTTTACCAGTTAGATTGCGCTAAAGCTGATTCTTCTGTCTCCTAGGTTACCAGGCTCCTCTCTCACTCTTGTTCAGTTGTTTGTTCCAGGTGATTTCTCCACAATTTAGTTGTAATTCCAGGTTGGTCCTGGGAGGAGGTTAGCGTGACTTCCACTCACTCCTCCGCCATCTTGATTCCCTCCACCGTTTTTATTCTTCATAACAGGTAGAATAGTCAATACATATGGCATAATATCAAAATTTTGTCTTATAATGAAATATATTATAGACACTATGACACCATAAATATTTTGGTATACATTTCTAGAAAATAATACTTTTGCCTTCAAAGGGAAAATAACATCAGCACATCTAAAAACTTAACTCTTTAATATTATTTAATACCCAGTGAATATTCAGATTTCTTCAGTGGTCCTCTGAATGTGCTTTACCATCTGATTGTCTGACCAGGATCTAATCCAGTACATATGTTGCATCTGATTGTAATGATATGTGTCTTTTAACGTAGAACAGTTCCTGTTTTCCATTACAGGAATTTTCTAGAGACCAAGCCACTTGTTTTCTGGGTTTCCTTGAGGTGCTGTTTAGCTGGTTTCTCTATCCTTTTTCTTTCCTGTTAACTGAAAATTGGATGTAAAATCTTGCTTAGATGCAAGTGAAACTTTTTTTTTTTTTTACAATTACAGTTGACATCCAGTATCATTTTATATTAGTTTCAGGTGTACAGCATAGTGGTTAGGCCATTATATAATTTACAAAGTGATCCCCCTGATATTTCTAGTACCCACGTGGTACCATACATAGTTATTACAATATCATTGACTATATTCCCTATGCTGTACTTTAATGGAAACAGATTCAGATACAGAGAATAGATTGATGGTTACCAGATGGGAGGGAGTTTAGGGAGCTGAATGAAAAAGGCGAAGGGATTAAGAAATACAAATTGGTAGTTAAAAGTGAAACATTTTTGACAAATTAGTACTTTAGGTGATGCTGGGCACTCTATATTACATCACATTAATTAGGAGATTGTCCCACCATTGGTGATGTCAGAATTGAAAACTAGATTAAAGTGATGACTACCTAATTTCAGGATTTTTGGGTATGCTTTCTATCTATCTAAATCCTTCTTGGAATCCCAAATTCCCCTCTCAACTAGTCCCTTGTGCCTCACCTCTCCTTAATAGGTATCAAATTATTTAACTCCACAGTTGACTATAAAGCCAAGTAAATGACTGAATTTAGGACATTTAAATTTTTTCTTCAGAGTTCACGTAGGAAGAGACAAAATAGCACTGCCTAGACAGAGAGCCCAGAAAATGACTTCCGAGGAAACTAAAGGAAATATGAGAAACTTTACAACTTGCCTGAGGGATGGTGTAGGCTTTAGCACTGCCAAGCACAAGAGACCCTTTTCAGGAAGATATTTGCCTTTTTCCAAGGGAGACATTGACTGTGCGTCAAACATATATGTGAGAGGTAATGTTCAAGCCTGGCTATTCTCAGGGCAGGTTGAAGTTGGGCAGGTTAACCTTCAGTGATGCCCTGTCCCTACAGCAGTTTCCCTTACCCCTGTCCCATACAAGTGTGCCTGTATTTTGATGTTGTGCCCAACCCCATCTCTTCCCCACCCCTGCAACAAACAAAAACACTAATTTCTGACTCTTATGTTATTTTTCTTCTCCTATATAACATCTGCTCCAAATCAAGAATTGTATCACCTTATTCATAGTTAGGAATTAAAGGTTTTTATTTTTCTACATTTTGACTTTAAAGTGGAGAGGATGGTATATGGCTGTAAGCTAGGGGAATGATTGTTAAATGATGAATTTGCAGGTGGTACCAAGAGTGGGAGAGAGATTTTTGAGGACATAGCTTAATGATGTTCTTAAGTCATGCTATGTAGACTGCTATGTATCTTGCCTCCTTGTAAGGCTAACCTTGGCTGAGGTAAAATAAGCAAACTCACAATAGTTATCTGTCTAAAGCATTTTATTCCCTTAGGTGTATTTGCAATATGAAACAGCTTCAAAGAGAACACATTCCTGACTGTTTCCTAATTAGTAGACGTGAACACTTTATCTGTGGCAACCTCTTAGTTACCAGAAGAATATGCAACATAGGTGTTCACGAGCACATTGATTTTACCACTGAAATTGAAAAACATCTTCTCTTATGATTTTTGGAAAACAGAGTCAATACATATCAATAGAGATATTATAGATTTGGTCAGCTTTGTTGCACAGAAGGGCTACTAATTTCTGTCAAGTAAGTGCCTTGAATATACAATGACAAGTTGTATTGGAAGTTGGCAACTTTTCAGAGTTCAGTGTGCCTGGATTCTGTTTATTCACTCTCTTAGGAGTGAGCAGCTGCTTTAGTGAGAGGAGGCTTGGCTCTTCCTATTGCCAACAGTGGGGTTGGGTAGTGTGAGTTTGAGGGAGGGCAGCAGACAATCTCTGGACTCCTTTGATGTAGGCTTCATTCTGCATTTTTCAACAGTTATACTTAGGGTTAACCTTGCCAATGTATCCCATTCTTCCAGATGCTAATTAAATTAAACAAACATATGCTAAATGATTTATTTATTCCCAAGATAGTTATTAAGAGCCCACATTATGGCAGACACTGCACCAGATGCTACAGATACCATGGTAAACAGGACTGACATGTTACCATCAAACTTAGTCTAGTGGGGAAGACAGGGAGTAAATAAAGAAATAAATACAAAATTATAAGTTGTAAGTATTATTAAAGAAATAAACAGGGATGGTAATTGAAAATACAGTAATCAAAGGGTCACTTAGGGTGGTGAGAGAAGAATACTACTATGTGCCCAACACTTCACTAGGTGCTTGGTTAAAAAGATTTACATGAGATATGGCCCTTGTCCCTGAGTATTTGTCAATTTATAGTAAGTTTAATAAACAAAGCATTCATGGAACATAATGGAAACCTAGAGGAAGGAGCAATGACTTCTACCTGGGGTAGAGTAGCATAGGGACAACAGAGACAGAAAGGATATCCTAGTTCAAGGAAAACTAGAAGAATGCTGGATGAATATGAAGGACAGGGCTTAAGAAAGTCTAGATAGAGGTAACAGCAAGAGTTAAGGTACTGAGGCATGTCTAAGGGAATGAGGTAGGCCATTTTGGAATCCTGACCTCAAATGAACTTTTCTGCACGACTGTGGCTTGGAGAATGGCTTATTGCAGAGCTAATGTCTGAAGCACTAGAGAGGGTAACAGGGGAACTATAGCAGTTTTCTATGGCTGCCAAGCAAATGACTACATTTGTAGCTAAAAACAACAGTCATTATCTTACAGTTCTGGAGGTCATGAGCCAAATGAAGTTGTCAGTAGGGCCACATTCCATTCCAGAGGTCCTAAGGGAGATCTGTTTCCTTGCCTTTTCCAGATTCTAGAGGCTGCCCACTTTTCTTGGTTCATGACCTCCTTCCCTGATCTTTAAAGCCAGCAACATCACATCTCTGACCTTTCCTCACATCTCTCTATGTTCACAGGGAAAGGTTATATACCTTCAAGGACAAATATGATTTGATTGGACCCTCTTGAATAACCCATTTTTAAACTCATCTTAAGATCCTTAACCTTAATCACATCTTCAAGGTCCTTTTCGTTGTGTAAGAAAACATATTTATGGGTTCTG
Organism: Pteronotus mesoamericanus; assembly: GCF_021234165.1. Classification (NCBI taxonomy): domain Eukaryota; kingdom Metazoa; phylum Chordata; class Mammalia; order Chiroptera; family Mormoopidae; genus Pteronotus; species Pteronotus mesoamericanus. Next base: position 2,350,771 of record NW_026555203.1, read on the forward strand.
ACAATTTGGATGTGGACATCTTTGAGGGCTGTTTTTCTGCTTACCAAGAGCCTAGATTCTGCCCTCCTTAAAGCCCCTTCATTTCTCATAGTTTACCCTTTAGCACACTTCTAAAGTACCCTAGACTTTAAAGAAGTTTTGAAATCATTGTTGTAAAGTGCCTGTGTTTACCTATGAATTAACATGCCACTTGACTTTGTTTGGAAGGGGATGGCATAGGGGTGAGCACATTGTGCCATATTACAGGACTCAAACATTATTTTCTCACAGAAATCTGTCCTGACAAACTCACATGAAGTTAGTGTCCCCTATTATATACTTTCATAGTACTCTGTACTTCATCTGTCTGTTTGTGTGTACTTGTGTGTATAGATAAAATCAGAAGGATCAGAGTGGGCTAGGCTGTGAAGCAACTTTTATTCATTCAGCAACCATTTTTTGAGAAAGGCACAGAAAGATGCATTGGTGAATAAAAAAAGCCACATTCCCTCCCCTTATCACTATTCTATGGGGAGATAGACACTAAACAAATGGATTAAAATGCATAGTAAATGTAATAAAATAGGACCTGGTGTGAAAGCAGCCAGAGGTTTTCCTGGAGGCCACTGAGAGCCTGCAGAACTGGAGGGGCCTGTCAATCATGGTGAGGGGGCACTGGGATGGAAAGACACATGAACCATATGCCCTGAGGCCATATGTGAAGGTGTCTAAGTCAACAGATGCTCACACAGAGTGGAGATGACAGATGAGACCTCAAATAGGTTTATATACCACAGATGCCAGCATTTGGTAGAGGATGGCTATAAACCAGTTACCTTGTGACCTTGTGACACCCATATCATAACAACATGTAAACTCCTTGGAATAACATCAAGGTTAGAATGAAGTGGAGAAGCATAGTGGGGAAGGAAATCTTGAATTGTGTTTAAACCTAAAATAGCTGAGAAAATCCATAAGTAATTGAACCTACCTGAAATTGGCTAAATTGAGATTTTTGTTCTCATGGAACATGTCCTCAATATAGCAATTCAGCTATGTTATGAAACAACAATATTACATTTTTATAGACCAGAGAATAAAGATTATTAAAATTCATACCTGATACATATGTTTGCTGTGCTAAGGGATTTGAATTTTATTCTATCCAAAAGTAGCTGGCTGTAGCTAGCCATCAGGGGTTTTAAATAGGAGAGAGAGAGAATCAGGTCTGCTTTATTTATTTATTTTAATTTTCTTTTTCAATTATACTTTATTAATTATGCTATTACCATTGTCCTACTTTTTCCCTCTTTACCCTCCTCCACCCAACACTTCCCATTCCCTTAGGCAATCTCCACACTGTTATTCATATCCATGGATCATAAGTATAAGCTCTTTGGCTACTCCATTTCCATAGTGAACTTTACATCCCCATGGCTATTCTGTAACTATCTATTTGTACTTGTTAAAACCCTCACCTCTTCTCCCATTCCCTCAAATCCTCGTCCCATCTGGCAACTATCAATACGCTCTCCATATCCATAATTCCCTTTGTTTTCCTAGTTTGCTTAGTTTGATTTTTATGTATTTCTTGCCATTTTCTTGTTCTTAGTTTTGATCTTCTTTTTCTCAAATAAGGCCCTTGAACATTTCATATAATAATGGTTTGGTGACGATGAACTCCATTAGCTTTACCTTGTCTGGGAATCTCTTTATCTGCCCTTCAATTCTAAATGATAGCTTTGCTGGGCAGAGCAATCCTGGCTGTAGGTCCTGCTTTTCATGACTTTGAATATTTCTTGCCAATCCCTTCTAGCCTGCAAAGTTTCTTTTGAGAAATCAGCTGACAGTCTTCAGGGAATTCCCCTGTAGGTAACTAACTGCTTTCTCTTGCTGATTTTAAGATTCTCTCTTTATCTTTAACCTGTGGCATTTTCATTATGATGTGTCTTGAAGTGGGCCTCTTTGCATCCAACTGGTTTGGGACTCTGTGTTTCCTGGACTTGCATGTCTATTTCCTTCACCAAATAAGGGAAGTTTTCTTTCATCTTTTTTTCAAATAGATTTCCAATTTCTTGCTCTTTCTCTTCTCCTTATGGCACCCCTATGATATGAATGTTGGAATTCTTGAAGTTGTCCCAGAGGCTGCTTATAGGATCCTCATTTTTTTGGATTCTTTTTACTTCTTATTGTTCTGATTGGTTGCTTTGTGCTTCTCTATGTTTCAAATCATTGATTTGATTCTCAGCTTCATCCAGTCTACTGTCGTTTCCCTGTAACTTGTTCTTTATTTCAATTAGTGTATCCTTAATTTCTGACTGGATCTTTTTCATGCTGTTGTCCTCACTAAGTTCCTTAAGTATGCTTATAACCAGTGTTTTGAACTCTGCATCTGATGGATGGCTTATGCCCATATTGTTTAGTTCTTTTCCTGAAGTTTTGATCTGTTCTTTCATTTGGGCCATGTTCCCTTGTCTCCTCATTTTGGCAGCCTCCCTGTGTTTGAGTCTATGTATTAGGGAGAGCTGCTATGACTCCCTGTCTTGGTAGCGTGGCCTGATGTAGTAGGTGTCCTGTAGGGTCCAGTGCACAGCCTTCCCTATCACCCAAGTTGAGTACTCAAGGTGTGTCCTTTGTGTGGGCTGAGTATATCTTCCTCTTGTAATTGACCCTTGATTGCTGTTGGCAGGCTAATGGGAGGGATTTATTCAGGCCAGTCAGCTTCAAGACCCGGCTGTGACCACTGACCACCAACCTGCACCCTCTGCGGAGGCTCAGCTGGGCAGGGGCAGAGTGGTGGTGCTCTGATGTGGTCATCCTCCGATGTGGTCTGTAGCTGTCTACTGGATGCACAGGCTCTGGGGTTTCCTGGGTGGTGCAGGTCAAGATCAGCCCCTACATGGTTTTGCCCGGGACTATCCTGCCTGAGCTATAGAGCAATTTGCGATGGCTGTTAACTTGTGCTGGGCTTGGAGCTTCCCAGGGGAAGCTAAGCTGTGAATCCTGGCTGGCTGCTGCTAGTGCCAGGCCTGGGGCCACTTAGCAAGTGGTACAGGGGCTTGGGACTCACTGAGGCTGGCTATTGCTTGTTTGAGAGGATTTAGGAAGTTGTGAACCTTGAGCCAAGAGCAGCCATTCATATGGAATAGCAGCCAGATGGGCCTAGAAGTTGGGTGTGGTGGAGTCCCTGGAGATCTTTAGAATGGAGCAAACAGTGTTACCCAGGTTGATGGAGTCTCAGATAGGACAGTTGCCTGCTAGCTCTGTCGTTCTATGGGGAGAGGATTCAGAAAAGGGACAATGGTCACTGCCTGCCTTTCTCTTTAGGCGAAAGCTGTACCCCAGTGCTCACCTTTGATGCTAGACATTTTTTCCTTCCTGTATGCCACTGGCGCCTTTCCAGGAGCTACCCCGATTCTGGAGCTCAGAGAGAGTCTGACTAATACCATGTGTGGGATCTTTAACAGGAACTGTTTGGGACTCTAGGAGTTTCTTCCATTGACTCAATCCCTGCTGGTTTTTGCAGCCAAAAGTTATGGGGGCTTATCTTCCTTTCACTGGAACCCCGGGATGGGGGGCCTGGTGTGGGGCTGGAACTCCTTGTTTCTGAGACATACCTTCCAAATTTTTATCTACCACATGTGGATGTGGGAGCCGCCTGTTCTACCCCTTCACCCCTCCTACCAGTTTAGATGGATGTGTTGTTTTTTTTTTTAATTCTATAGTTGTTGGACTTCCATTCAACCTGATTTCTGACAGTTCTGACTAATGGTTGTTCTATAATTTAGTTGTAATTTTGATCCAGGTCTGCTTTAGATATATAAATTCAGAGCACAGTTTAAGAGAAGACCTGAAGGATGTGGATAGCAGTAAAAACAGTAGAAGGTTACCCTGGTCACCCAGGTAAGAGAGAACTGTTTCCAAATTGTCATCTTACTCTGTGTTAGGCTTTATGGTCAAAAGGGGCCTCAGGCTCTCTGGTTCCATGTACAGATGACCCTTGAACAATCTTGGTTTGAACTGTGTGGGTCCATTTATATGTAGATTTTTTCAATAAATATTGTAAATGTATTTTTCTTCCTTATGATTTTCTTTTCTCTAGCTTTATTGTTAGAATATAGTATATTATATATATGATACAAAATATGTGTTAATCAACTGTTTATGTTATCAGTAAGGCTTCCAGTCATTAGGTTATTAGCACTTTTGTTTTGGGGGAGTCAAGTGTTATATGCATATTTTTGGTTGAGCAGGCATTGGTGCCCCTAACCCCTGTGTTGTTGAAGGCTCAACTGTACTTCTTTTATGTCAGGTTACAACATTGTAATTTTACAGGTGAGGTAGCTGAGGCTCAGAGATAAAAAATGAACTTCAAATGACTAAGATTTGGAAATAATTGAATTACTAATGTTGGAGTGATATACATAAAAGATAAAACCTATTTCTTGAAGTGTTCTAAATTTATCACTTGTTATATGCACTGGAGTCTGTTCAATTAAAGTATAATACTTAACTTGTTATATTTTCTACATGAAAAACCCTAAGTAGACTGCAGTCTGAAGTTCATTTATCATGCCTATGAGGAGACTTGACCATAACTAAGTCCAGGCCACCATTAATCTCCTGGTCACATTGTTACCGAACAGAAGGACCCGTGGTGGGGTGCCCAGATGCTGTTACCGAAACAACAACACCCTCTTTCCCTGGGACCCCTTGGTTGTGGGTCCTTTGCCTGCCGCCCTTGGAATTATGGCTCTGAATGGCAGAGTTTGGTGAAAAGGAAAAGGAACTATTTATTCAGAAGTTATACAGGTTTGATTAATGGCTAAATGTCACCCTTAAACCTCAAAATCCCTTCAAAACAATCACCAGCACACACACCATCCTACCTTCCCCCCTTTGCCCAGTTAGGCCAGTCAGGCCAGTCAGGGGTACTATCCTTCAGAAGAAAAAGGACAGAAGTCCAGGGCTTGGCTAGGCAGGCCTCTCGCGGGTCTCAGCACCATCCACTGCATCGCAGTGATCTCCAGCTCTTAATCCATAACCATGTGGCACCTTCTCCTGGCCCACTAGCAAGAGTCCTTTCTCCCCTCTTTCTTCCCGCGTGGTCTTCACATGGTTCCCCAGAGTCTGTGTCCCTTTGTCTCTCCTGCAGGCCCCTGTCTCTCCTCTTTCTCTCCCAGTTACATTCTGTATTAAGTCTTTGAAACCCTTCTGATTAGCTTTGGTGATATGCAAAATAACCCTCTTTACATATGAGAAATGAAGCTATCCTGTTATTCACATACAAAATGACTCTCAATGGCCCTGCTCAAGGCTCCCATCCCCCATAGCAGTCTGCCCTGGGGTGGGGAGAATATATTTTTCTTGGACACCCCAATCTCTGGACCCCATTACAAATACCCTTTGGGGGGGCCCTGGCTGTGCTCCATTACAACATGAATTGCACACATAGAGCCTAGTGGGAAATAAAGAGGACATGGGTATTGAACCTGACCTAAATCTACCAGTTTCTATTTCCACTATGCCCAGCACTGAGCTGGAAGACTAATAAATAGGAGAATGACTATGAGCCTGTGGTTGTAGCTACAGTTTTAAAAAATCCTATTGATTGCTAATGGAATTACCAAAGGATTCCCATGTGGCAAATGGCAAGTAGATATTTGAATATAAGCATGCTTCAAGAAGCAGAGATAGGAAGGCAAGACCAGCACCACACTGGAGGGGAGCATGGAAGGAGGCACCAGCCAGGGAGACACCCACAATTTTTCCTGGGGGCTTGGGGGGCTGTAAGCTGGCGAATATTCAATATTTAAATCTATTTCTCAATCATTTCACAGAGCCAAGTGTATAGTTTGAGTCCCAGAAATATTTTTAATTGGGTTCAATTTCTCAAGAACTCTGCAAAGTTTTTTTTTCATTTTAATCTTGAGCTTTTAATATTTTAAGTGCTACAACTTTGAAAGTAAGAAAATAGATTTAATCTCTAGCTGCAGTCAGCTTAATGATTTAGAAGTAAGTTCAGCTGTGCTTCTCTATAAACTGTCTCTCTGAGCTTGATGACTTTACCAAGCACTTTTAGTCCTTTTTAAAAAAATAAATTAGGGCATATTGCCCTCTTTCTTCCTATAAACAGTAAACACACAACACTAATGATGCATATATTTGAAAAAGGAAAATAATCATTTGAGTTCTAGTATCATCAAATTAAGAACAGTTTTACCTATACCCGTTTCCATTCTTTCACGCGTGCATACGTATTTATACAATTGTGACCATAATGACTGAATGTCATGTTTTTTCACTTAACATTATTTGTGGTACACATTTCTGCATTTTTACATAATCATCATAATCATTGTAAAGAAGTGCTTTTCAAGGTTTTGTAACTGCCTACCTCTAGTTTCTTAGTTCTCCTTTGTTTTTGCTTCATCTCAATCTGCATAAAATTTGAGGAATAGATTTTATTCTGCCTGCTGGGTTTATGCTGCTTAGCTCAAGTCATCAGACATAACTTTTAGCTTTGCATTTTGATTAGGCCTTTTCCAAAGTGTTGTGTCACTGTAGTTGAATTTCAATGGCATCAATTTCAGATACGAGATTGGAGATTTGTATTAGGGCATTCTAGAAATGCTGGTTGCCAGTTCTTTCCTGTTGGGGAAGTGCCAGATAGCACAGCTTTTACTGTAATAGGTATGTACAGACTGCAGCTGGCATGCCACGTGGGTCTGGAGAATTGTGAATTCAGTTACTTTCCACCCTCCCTTTGATTATCACAGAGAGTGCCTGTCCCTGGGAATTATTAGCAAATTTTGACAGGGAATCAGGCAGGACAAGAGTTAGAAAAAGGGCAGTCTGAGGGCGATGGAGTGAGGGAAAGTCTTTGGAGTTGGACCAGAGTGGTGGTTGAGACAGAAGAAGACAACAGGATGATGCTGTATACATGACAAGAATTCTTCAGCCTTTTAGAGAAGATTCAAACATTCATTTAAAAAGAAATTTTCCTCTTTATGTCACAGACTCCTTTTTGAATCTGATAAAAACTATGTACTTTATTCTCTCCCCTCATAGGTAGGCTCTCATAAATACAAAACATTGTATTTGATTCCTCACAAGCATTCCTTAAGCAACCTTAGGATGAGGAAGATCATTCTGTAAGGAAGATCTGGGAGGAGAGAAATGGTTGTACCGATGTTTCCCAATATTTTCCCTCTGATTTTTTATTTCCTTCTTCAGAATGACTTTGTATTTTATTGGGATTTGCAGCTTCAATTAAATAAGTAGTGATGGCAGCCCTGCAAAATGTGGAATCACTGAGGAAAAGGGGTTAAGACTCTGGGCTCTATGTTCTGACTTCTTGGGCTCAGATCCAGATACCTAGGCAAGGTATTTTATCTCTCCAAGCTTCAGTTTCTCATATGTGAAATAGGAGCAATCGTTCTTAAGCATGAGGATTAAATAATACTTATGAAGCACATTGTACAATGCCTGACATGCATTATGTATTCAAGAAACATAGCTAATATTATACTTTTTATTAAGATTCTAAGATTCTACCTCTTCAGGTTCACGAACCAAGAGGTCAAATAATTGCATATATATGACTGGAAGTAGGCATTTCAAACCTCTAAGTGAAATCAGAAACAGACTTTTATAATTAAAGTGGATTCTGCAGGTACTAGAAAAGAGTCATTTATATAACCCTTGCCTTTTTGAAGATTCCCATAACTTTGGTAATATTTTATGAAATTTGGTTTGATAATTTAGAGAATAATTGTGTTCAGGTTTACATGCATATTTCACAAGTGTTCTGTGGATAAAATTTCTAGTTTTTTTCAAAAACAAGTAACTTTTTAGAGGAAATAGTGGCCAAGGCTTCTGTTTCATTAATTGTAGATTGCAGGAACTGTCTAGCAAGAGGATAGGGTCCAGTGTCATCCTGAGGGGCAAGCAAATATTGATTATCCAATGAAAATTATAGCTTAAGAATATTTAATTCTGCATGTGTGACAAGTTTAACTCATTAACACAATTTTGCAGATACAAAATTGAGGCAAGTTTATCCTACAAAGGGTGAGTTCTGGTGTTGTTTCCATTTAAAATATGTTTTCTCTGTGGTCTCCTACATCCTCTTGTTCTCAGTCATAGTAGTCATTACATTGTTACTGTTTGTTTCATCATCTTCTCAGCTAGTGCATAAGGACAGCGATGGAAGGACTGACTCTGTCGTGTTTACTGTTTTATTCCTGCATGTAGCACAGTGTTCAACACTTAGTCTTCAATGAATATTTATTGAAAGAAAAATAGCCCAACACTGATGGGTTATTGAACAGTATAATGCAATGGTTAAGAGCTTGGACTCTGCAATCAGTGAGGCTGGCATCTATGTCCCAGATTTGTTGCTTATGAGCTGTGACTACCTTGAACCAGTTATTTAACCTCTCTAAGTTTCATTTGCTTATCTGTAAAATGGTGCTAGTGCTAACTAATTCAAAGGGTCATTGTGAGCATTATATAAAATGATGTATCTAAAATGTTCAGAATCATTTATGGCATGAGATAAATATTCCATGAATTGTAGTGATAATAATATCTTAATTATGATATTACTCAAGTCCTGGCTGGTGTGGCTCAGTGGATGGAGTGCCGGCCTGCGAACCAAATGGTCGCTGGTACGATTCCCAGTCAGGGCACATGCCTGGGTTGCAGGCCAGGTCCCCAGTTAGGGGTGTGTGAGAGGCAACCACACATTGATATTTCTCTCCCTCTCTTTCTCCCTCCCTTCTCCTCTCTCTCATAATAAATAAATAATCTTTAAATAATAATAATATTACTCAAAATGCATATTGTTGACTACAAATTGTTTGCGGGGAGGACAGGAAAGTTTGAATAAATTGCTTAGATTATTCAGAAATGGAAAGACTATACAAAATTCTGAAAAGATTGAAAATTGATTGAAATATTCCCAGGAATAGAAGTATCTGAGGGGACGATTAAATAAAATATTACTCTTATGAACTATATGGTACCTCCAGGTCTGAAAGTGTTAGCTAGCTATGGCTGAGAAAATTGCCTGATTTTTATACAAGATGTATTCATCCTAATCACATGGCAGAAGCTCATCCTATATGCTTCAGGGAAGAATTTTCTCCTTAATTCATTACATATTTTAGTCAGGGAGCTATTTTTCATGGGCAGTGGTTGTGTCGCTGAATTTTGACAGATGGCACTTGAGTCCTCATAGAAATCCCTTTTCAACTATAAGGGCTTGTGTTTAAGTTTTCAGCATGTTCGGACTCTTTTGTCTTTCATTCACTAAGGCCTTTCTACTTTGTGGGGAGACACCTTATCTATAGTTTTAGTTGTATTTGGATGCTCCTTTGTTCCTTCATTTAGAAAGTTTCATTGAGTTTCTGTCATTTGCCAGGCTCTTGATTCCTGCCTTCATGTATGTTATATGACCTTAGAAGCTTAAAGGGGCTTCATGGGCCTCTGGCTCTACCTATCCATTTTAAGGTTTCATAAATGACAGCACAGAAAAGGGAAATGGCTTGTCTAAGTTCAGAGTGCTATTTAGTAACAGAGTTGCTGCCAGATCCTAGGTCTCCAGATGTCCTGTTCAGTCAGTGCACCTTCTGATAATGCTAGAATTTGAGAAATGATTCATTACTTCCCACTATACTGACTTGGTTTTTAGTCACTTGTTTCAGGTAGGAAATGCTATGCTACACAGATGGAAAGAAGGACACTGATGACTCAGGTCAGCCCTAACAAACTTCTGGACACAGGGTTGGCTCAAGATGATTAATACCAATGTGTGTAAAATAGTAGGAAGAACTTAGAAAACAACTTGGTTGGATTAGCTGGCATTTTATCAGGTTATTTTTCAAGTCAGAATTTAAGCAAGAAGTTTGGGCTGATGATATGCTGATAAATGTGCAATTTATATACAAGTACATGATAAGAATATAATATAAATAGCAATGTCCTTATAATGTCACCAAGCAGAATTTCTGGTGATAACCGGTTTACTCAATCATGTATTATTTTTTTCAACAAATATTTATGGAACACCCACCATGAACTAGACATTGGACATAGTGTGGATTTCAAGATGAGTAAGATTTGTATCAAGAAACTTGGAATCAAGATTCAGGCTTGGGTTTGTGTTTTGTGATGTATTAAGGAATGACTTCTGGTGCGCACATTGTGTACATGAAAGCCTGGAATAAATGTCATTCTTTATCCCTCTTGGAAACTCATATATCTTCTAGCTAGCCTTTTACATGAGGAAGGCATCTTTGTGCCTTTAAGGGTTAAAGAATCATGAAATCGTCGGGCTAGGATGTGATTGTCAATAAAGGAAATTATATTTTCTCCTTTCCAGGAACTACTGGTCTTCAAAGGAATTTGTGGCCTGGCTACAGAAAGAGGGTTATCAGGCTTCCCATGAGTCTGGTGAGACTGACTGCTTGTGTTTCTACCAGATTGCACTATGCCGCCACCTGCTTATTTGGGCCTCTGCTTACCACCACGTTCATCTGAAGCTCAACTCCTCCTTTGTTAGGGAGTCTTGCCTACTACTGGATACTACCCATGCTGCAGGCCTTAACCTCTACTTGTTGTTTGTTGTCAGGTTCCCAGAGTGTTTCATCCTCTTATCAGGATTCCATTCTATAATTACTGTAGTCTGTCATAGCCCAGAAAGTCTTCATATCCTGAGGATCTGGGCTTTCCTTAGACTGGCCAGTCTCACTGCCAAATATCCACCCCATCCCCTCACCAGGGTATCCAAACTTGTGATTCTGGCAGCAGCTGCAACTAACAAATGGCTGCAAATATTTGGTACTGTATTTTTAATTGGTTTCAGTGGCTGGATTTTTGATTATATACTCCACTTCATCCCCAAATGAAACATTTTTTTAAGCTGTGAGAAAGTCATCAGCTAGTATTGAAAGACACAAAGAAACTGAAGATCACTTATAATTCCAAAACTCACAGATAGCTACTGTGAACATTTTGTGTCACTATGTATCAATCTGCATATATACAATTATATTAGAGCTACCTTCAAAAAGTACATCCAATCTGATTAGTCCTCACTGTCTTGAACATTGCCACTCTTGTCCAAAACATCATCATCTCTTGCCTGAAGCATATCAATAACCTATCTGGTATATAATCTTTCTTCAATCAACATCCAGACTGATCATTTTTTCAAAAAAATGATGTTATTTATTTATTTTTAGAGAGAGGGGAAGAGAAGGAGAGAAACATCAATGCGTGGCTGCCTCTCACATGCCCCCTATAGGGGGACCTGACCCGCAACCCAGGCATGTTCCCCGTCTGGGAATTGAACCAGTGACCCCCTGCCTTGCAGTCTAGCAGTCAATCCACTCAGCCACATCAGCCAGGGCCAGAGTGATCCTTTTTAAACGTTCATCAGATAATGTCATTCCATCCTCAGAAATGTCAGTGACTTCCCATTGTACTTTGAATAAACCCACCCTCCGGTACATGGCCTATGAGTACCACCTGGTCCTGTTTCCCTCTGTTGTCTCATGTATTATCACTTCCTCTTGATGACCCCATTTTAGCTATGCTGGCTTCTTTGCCATTCCTAAAACAACTCAAGCATGATTCTGCCTCAGAAACTTGTTTAAACGTTTTTCCCTCTGTTAGGAGTGTTTTACACTGGGGTATTCATTTGAGTTGCTCTTTCACCTCATTGACATATCTGCCTAAGAGCTATCTACTGTATTTACCATTGTATCTAAAATAATGTCCTCTCTTGATACTGCCTATTCCTTCACTTGCTTTATATTTCTTTCTAGCACCTATCCTCGCCTGACATCATTGTATATAGATAGATAGATATAGGTCCCTATATCTATCTATCATCTATCTATCTATCTATCTATCTATCTATCGATCATCTCTCTCTCTCTCTCTCTCTCTCTCTCTATATATATATATATATATATATATGTATGTATGTGTGTGTGTGTGTGTATATATATATATGGCACCTTGGGACCTCACACAGTTTTCCCAGTCACGATCAGCTGCCCTGTCAAATTTTCCTAAATCTCATTGGTGGTCTGAAATCTCTTCCCTTTCAAAGGTGATTTTAGTTTGGGGAAAAGCCAGAAATCACAGGGCCCAACATCTGAGCTATAGGGGGCTGAGTCACCTGGATGATTTGACATTTCACCAAAAAAATGCAAGAGATGTGATGCATAAGTGGGCATGTTGTCGTGATGAAGCTGCCAATCACCAGTTGCCCATAGCTGTGACCTTCTGAATCATCTGAATAGTTTCTGCAGTAGAATGTTCAAGCTTAACACAAAATTTGATGCAGATTCATTGCTCTACTCTCTCAGTCATTTTGAAGGCGACACCACACAGTACACATGCTCTCTCTGTGTCATCTACTCCCCCCACTGACTAGTACAGTGAGGTTGTCACTGTTCACACATGAGCATTCCAGTCCACTCTCTGTGACTGCCAAGTAACATCAATGTCACACAAACCATTCTTGTTATATTAACAATAGCTGGGCTTTTTTTTTTTGACAGACTATATATATATATATATATATATTATATATGTGTGTGTGTGTGTGTGTGTGTGTGTGTAGATATATATGTAGGTTTACAGATGTTCTTATGGAAAAATACAAGTTAATAAATAATAATATAAGAATAAACTGTATTTCACATACTCATAAGTATAAAGCTACTTTTGCCCACCTCTGTATGTATGTATGTATAATATGTATATGTGTATATATATTTGTTTAGTGTCTGTCTCCCCCAATAGACCGTAAGCTTCATAATGACAGACTTTGTTTTGTTTATTGTTTAAACAATTAACAGTGTCTGGTGCATGGTATGGACTCACTAAGCATCTGTTGAAAAAGTTTTTGAAAAATGTAAGTATCATATTTGCCATTTAGTAAATGACTTTTAAACTTAACTGTATGTTAAGGAAACTCTTCTATGTGTGAAAACACTGGTACACATTATCAATTTTATGTTTGCATCTTTTAAATAATCATAATAGTGGATAATCATTATCTTCTTAAGGGATGGTGAACTTGGCTGAGAAACAACAAAAAGGTTTCAAAGCAGTTTCTTGCAATCAAACTGAAGTCAGAATATAAAGAGGGTCTATAAAATGTTTAGATGGACTTTCTCATGTGTCAGAAGGTAGCTTCTACAAGGGGTTACATGCAGGTTTTGAGCAATGAAAGAAATGGTTTCTTTGAAGGAGGAGGCACTCATTATGAAGAATGTTGTATACATAGTATGTTAGATTAAAATAGTCATAATACTTTATAAACACACTTCTTATTAAAAAAAAAAGGTGACACTGGAAATACAAGAACACTTGACAACTACTCTAAAACTATATTGTCAGAATATGAGATAAGTGCTACCCATACACGCCTGAGTGACATGTTGATGGTATTCACTTAATCATTTGATTTTCAATCTATTTTACACCTCAGAAGTTATTTTTGAAATGTCTATATGGCATATGCCCTCCTAATGTCAAAAGGTAGGCTGCATAGATTATTTGCTCCCTGCTGTCAGATTTTAAAAGCCCAAGACGTTCTTAGTCGACTTATGTTCTTTATTCTCTGTTTGAGTCTGTGGGGGGACTCAGAAGAAAGGTTCATAGCCAAAGAAGTCTTAATGAGGAAATTATGCTGTTGAACAAAATCCAGTCTAAAATGCAGTGTACTCCTAGGTTAAAGAAGAGTTTTAACAAAAGTTTGAGCAACTGTTTGGAAGCTCAGTTTCTTTGATGCCTTTTATAATTTAATAGCCTTAACACAGGTTTCTCTGCAGACTCAAATATACAGTGTATTCAATTAAATGTACACACAGTTTCAAAATCAATATTTATAAGTAAGAAATTTTAGGATGTTAACATCCTGGAGAACTGTAGCCTAAGGAAGCAACTGTTTACCATCAGCCTCTTCTTTGAGCCTGACCTATATACTAATGTTTTTCTCTTCTGGGAAGACAATTTCTTCCCCCAATGTATGTTACCTTGAAATGGTTGCATTAAGTAGTTTAATTTCAAATTCCTGCTTGCATACTGTTGACATCTTAGTAACATTTCCTAGTGCAATTATCTTTTTCTTTTTATTGTTTTCGGTTTCTAAACATTCTAAAAATGTTGGAAAAACAGATTATTAAACCTAAAATGTACCCAAATCTGGATATCTTTCCAGGAAAGCAATTTGAAATTTATGGTTTCATCTTATACTCCATAAAAATGGCCTAGACCTATGATATTTTGACTAGTTACTAGACACAGTAATTTTTTTTCTATTTTTAAGAGGGCTATGTGTTGCTCATTGAAGGGTTTAGAAAATGCAGAAATGTTTAGGGAAAAAGGTAAGAATTACTCATAATTCCACCCCACCCCCCAAAGAGAAACTCTGCTAACATTTTGACCAATAGCATGACAGACATTTTTTGATAGGGTTGAAATCCCAATGTATATATAGTTTAATATTGTATTCTTCATTTAACAGTATAGCATAAGCATTTTCTACATTACCAAAGCTTCTTAAATATTCAGTATTCCCCCCTTATCTGTGGTTTTGATTTCCATGTTTTCAGTTACCCATGGTAAACAATGCTTCAAAAATATTAAGTGGAAAATTCCAGAAATAATTTATCAGTTTTAAATCATGTGCCATTCTAAGTAGCATGATTAAATCTCATGCCATCCCACTCCATCCCACCTGGGACATGGATCATCCCTTTGTCCATTGTATACAACACTGTATATGCTCTCAGCTCATTAGTCACTTAGTAGCTGTCCTGGTGATCAGATCAATTGTAGTGGTTATAATAAAATAATCCTTATTTTATTTGATAATGGAATGAAAGGACAAAAGTAGTAATGCTGGCACTTTGTATATGCCAAAGAGAAGCCATCAACTGTATACATGTATAGTAAAAAAACAACAGCACAGTATATACACACATACCTTGCACTTTGCAGATATTGCTTTTAAAAAAGAAAGATTTATGGCAACTCTGCATTGAGAAAGTCTGTCAATGCCATTTTTCCAACAGCATTTGCTCACTTTGTGTCTCTGTCATGTTTTGGTAATTCTCATAGTACTTCAAACTTTTTCATTATTAATATACCTGGTATGGTGATGATCTGTGAGTCATTAATCTTTGGTGTTACTATTGTAAATATTTTGGGGCACCACATACCACGTCCATGGAAGGTGGTGAACGTGATCAATAAATGTTGTGTGTTCTGACTGCTCCACTGACCAGTGTTCCCCTGTCTCTCTCCATGTCCATCTCCTCAGCCTTCCCTACTCAATGAGACTTGACAATATTGAAGTTAGGCCAATTAATAGCCTTACAATGGCCTCTAAGTGTTCAAGTGAAAGGAAGAGTCACAGGTCTTTCAATTTAAATCAAAAGCTAGAGATGATTAAGCTTAGTAAGGAGGGCACGTTGAAAGCCAAGACAGAATGAAAGCTAGGCCTCTTGTGCCAAATAGCCAAACTGTGAATGCAAAGGAAAAGTTCTTAAAAGATATTAAAAGTGCTACTCCAGTGACTATATAAATTACAAAAAAGAAAAAAGAAAAGCAAAACAGCCTTATTGTTGATATGGGGAAAGTTTTAGTGGTCTAGATTGAAGATCCCTTAAGTCAAAGCCTAATCCACAGTATAGCCTTAACTCTCTTCAATTCTGTGAAGGCTGAGAGAGGTGAGGAAGCTGTAGATAAAAAGTTGGAAGCTAGCAGAGGTTGGTTCATTAGGTTTAAGGAAAGAAGCCATTTCCATAATATAAAAGTGCAAGGTGAAGCAGCAAGTACCGATGCAGAAGCTGCAGCAAATCATCCAGAAGATCTGGCTAAGATAATTAATAAAGACAGCTACATTAAACAATTTTCAATGTAGACAAAACAGCCTTATATTGGAAGAAGATGCCAACTAGGGCTTGCATAGCTAGAGAGGAGAAGTCAATGTGTGGCTTCAAAGATTTAAAAGACAAGCTGACTTTCTTTTTAGGTGCTGAGGTAGATGGTGACTTTAAGTTGAAACCAGTACTCATTTACCATTCCAAAAATCCTAGGGCCCTTTATGGTGATGCTAAATCTACTCTGCTATGCTCTATAAATGGAAAAACAAAGCCTGGAGGACAGCACATCTGTTTGCAACATGGTTTACTGAATATTTTAAGCCCCCCTGTTGAGAAATACTGCTCAGAAAAAAAAGATTTCTTTCAAGATATTACTTCTCGCTGACAATGCACCTGGCCACCCAACAGCTCTGATGGAGATGTGCAATAAAATTAATGTAGTTTTCATGACTGCTAATACAATATTCATTACTCAGTCCATGGTTTAAGGAGTAATTTTGACTTTTAAGTATTATTATTTAAGAAATACATTTCATAAGGCTATAGCTGTCATAGATAGTGTGATTCCTCTCATGGATGTGGGCAAAGTCAATTGAAAACCTTCTGTATAGGATTCACCATTCTAGATGCCATTAAGAACATTCATGATTCATGGAAAGAGGTCAAAATAACATTAACAGGAGTTTGCAAAAGTTGATTCTAGCCCTCATGAATGACATAGAAGGGTTCAAGACTTCAGTGAAGAATGCAAGTGCAGATGGGGTGGAAATAGCATAACTAAGATTAGAAACAAACAGAGACAAGAGGGATGGAGGGAGGTGGGGACGAGGGAAAAGGAAGGAAATGGGAGAGTCGGGGAATGTGTAGCAAGGTCTCATGGACAAAACCAAAGGGGAAGGATTGAGGGAGGGAGGGGGGAGGGGGCAGGGGAAGGTGGTGGGGGGAAGGCAGAGACAAATGCATTTGAAAAAATAAAGAAAATAAATTAAAAAAAAGAAGTGAAGCCTGAAGATGTGACTGAATTGCTACAATCTCATGATAAAACTTCAACAGATGAGAAGTTGCTTCTTACAAATGAGAAAAGAAAGTGGTTTCTTGAGATGGAATCTACCACTAGTAAAGATGTTCTGAAGATTACAGAAATGACAACAAAGGTTTAGAATATTATACAAACTTAGTGATAAAATACCAGCAGGGTTTGAGAGGATTGACTCCAGTTTTGAAAGAAGTTCTATTGTTGGTAAAATGACACCAAACAGCATAACATGCTACAGGGAAATTTTTTCATTAAAGGTAGAAGGAGATGGAGTAAAGTTCATTTTTGTCTTATTTTAATAAATTGCCATAGCCACACTAATTTCAGCAATCACCACTCTGATCAGTCAGCAGCCATTAACACTGAGGAAGACTCTCCAACCACAAAACAATTACAACTTGCTGAAGGCTCAGATGATGGTTAGCATTTCTTAGCAATAATGCATTTTTAATTAAGATATGTATATCACTTTTTAGCTATAATTCCATTTTACTCATAATAGACTAGTCTACAGTATAAACATAACTTTTATACACTAGTAAAAGTTATAACAAAAGTTATAAACATAACTTTTTAGTTACACTAGGAAACCAAAATAATTTATGTGACTGGCTTTATTGGGACATTTTATTTATTATGATGGTGTGGAACAAATCCTACAATATATCCATGGTATGCCTGTATAGGATTTGGTACTATTCATAGTCTCAGACTTACACTTGGTATCTTAAAATTTATCCCTGCACATAAGGGAAACTACTGTAATCTTTAAAGAAATCAATGTATTTTGCTATGAGAGTGCCATAATTAACCATATTTTAATAATATTTAGGTTTAGGACATTTATCACCATTTTAGTTAATTTTACAATGACTATCTTATTTGAATTATATATTCTTAAATATTTTATTTCTTTAATTTTAGAGAGAGGAGAAAAGAAGAAAGAGAGGAATAGAAACATCAAATTGTGGTTGCATCTTGTGCAACCCCCACTGGGGACCTGGCCCAAAACCCAGGCATTTGCCCTGACTGGAGGTCAAACCAGTGATCCTTTGCTTTGCAGGCCAGAACTAAATCCACTGAGCAACACCAGTAAGGGCTAATTTAATTACATTTGGTTGATTTTGTTATTATACTCACCCCAATTTCTCCCCTTGCCCCCCTCCTCACAGCACACAGCACCCCGCACCCCCCAAGACCTCAGGCAATCCCTACCCCGTTGTTCATCTCCATAGATCATAAGTTCTTTGGCTACTCCATTTCCTATACTGAACTTTACATCCCCATAGCTATTCCTTTTTTTTTTTAAATTTTATTTTAATTTTTTTTCTTTTTTTAAATTTTATTTTAATTTATTTTTTCAAATACATTTGTCTCTGCCTCCCCCCCACCACTTTCCCTTCCCCCTCCCTCCTTGCCCCCCTCAGCTCTTCCCCTTTGGTTTTGTCCATGAGTCCTTGCTATATGTTCCTTGACTTTCCCCTTCCCTTCCTTTTCCCCGCCACCCTCCCTCCTTCCCTCTTGTCTCTGTTGATTAATTTTCCTTTCAGTGTTGCTGGTCTTCTTTTCCTGACATCTTTGTATTGTTTGTTACATTCCGCTTAGAGGTGAGATCATATGGTATTTGTCTTTCGCCCCCTGGCTTATTTCGCTTAGCATAATGCTCTCCAGTTCCATCCATGCTGTCGCGAAGTATAGTAGTTCTTTTTTTCTTTCTGCTGCATAGTATTCCATTGTATAAATGTACCAACTTTTTTTGATCCAATCATCTAGTGATGGGCATTTAGGTTGCTTCCAAGACTTGGCTATTGTAAATTGTGCTGCTATGAACATTGGGGTGCATAGGTACTTTTGTATTGGCGTTTTGGTGTTCTTAGGGTATAGACCCAGCAGGAGAATCATTGGATCAAAAGGCAGTTCCATTTTCAGCTTTTTGAGGAAATTCCACACGGCTTTTGATAGTGGCTGCACCAGTCTGCATTCCTACCAAGAGTGGACTAGGGTTCCCTTTTCTCCACAGCCTCGCCAGCACCTGTTGTGTGTTGATCTGTTTCTGATGGCCATTCTGACCAGTGTGAGGTGGTACCTCATGGTGGTTTTGATCTGCATTTCTCTGATGGCTAGTGATGCTGAGAATCCTTTCAAATGACTCTGGGACCTCTGTATATCCTCCTTGGAAAAGATTCTGCCCAAGTCCTTTGCCCATTTTTTGATTGGATCGTTTGTCTTTGTGGAGTGGAGTCGAGTGAGTTCTTTATATATCTTGGAGATCAAACCTCTATCTGATGTATCATTAGCGAATATATTTTCCCATATGGTTGGCACCCTTTTCATTTTGCTGATGTTTTCATTTGCTGTGCAGAAGCTTCTTATTTTGATGAGGTCCCACTTGTTTATTCTTTCCTTTATGTCCGTTGCTTTAGGAGACATATCGGTGAAAAAATTGCTGCGTGGGATATGTGAGAGTTTCCTGCCAATGTTCTCCTCTAGGACTTTGATGGTGTTGAGACTGATATTTAAGTCTTTTATCTATCTTGAGTTTATTTTTGTGTATGGTGTCAGCTGATGATCCAATTTCAAATTTTTTATTGTAGCCATCCAGCTCTTCCAACACCATTTGTTGAAGAGGCTATTATTGCTTCATTTTATGCTTCTGCCCTGTTTGTCAAGTATTAGATGCCCATAGAGACCTGGGCTTATTTCTGGGCTTTCTATTCTGTTCCACTGGCCTATGGGTCTGTTCTTGTGCCAGTACCAGATTGTTTTGAGTATAATGGTTTTGTAGTAGAGATTGATGTCCGGTATTGTGATCCCTCCTGCTTTGTGATTCTTTCTCAAAATTGCTGAGGCTATTTGGGGTCGTTTATGGTTCCATATAAATTTTTGAAATGTCTGTTCCATTTCTGTGAAATATGTCATTGGTATCTTAACAGGGATTGCGTTGAATCTATAAATTGCTTTGGGTAGTATAGACATTTTGATGATATTAAGTCTTCCAATCCATGAGCACGGTATATGCTTCCATTTATTTGTGTCTTCTTTAATTTCTTTTTTCAATGTTGTATAGTTTTCTGCGTACAGGTCTTTTACAAATTTGGTTAAATTTATGCCTAGGTACTTTATTTTACTTCTTGCTATATCGAATGGTATTTTTTTCCTGATTTCTCTTTCCTCTATTGTATTGCTGGTGTACAAAAATGCCTTTGATTTCTGAATGTTGACTTTGTATCCTGCTGTTTTGCCAAATTCACTTATAAGGTTGAAGAGTTTTTTGGTAGAGTCTACAGGGTTCACTATGTACACTATCATATCATCTGCAAATAATGATAGCTTTACTTCCTCCTTTTCTATTTGGATGCCTTTTATCTCTTTCTCTTGTCTGACCGCTGTGGCTAGGACTTCCAATACGATGTTGAAAAGAAATGGTGAGAGCAGACATCCAGGTCGTGTTCCCGAACTTAGTGGGAAAGATTTCAATTTTTGCCCGTTGAGTATGATATTGGCTATAGGTTTTCCATATATGGCCTTTGTTACGTTGAGGAATGCCCAATTTATTCCCATTTTGCTGAGTGTTTTGATCATAAATGGGTGCTGTACCTTATCGAATGCTTTTTCTGCATCTATCAAGATGATCATGTGGTTTTTGTCCTTTCTTTTATTTATGTGATGTATCACATTTACTGATTTGCGTATATTGAACCATCCCTGCATGCCTGGGATGAATCCCACTTGATCGTGGTGGATAATCTTTTGAATGTATTGCTGGATGCGGTTTGCCAATATTTTGTTGAGGATTTTAGCATTTATATTCATCAGCGAAATGGGCCTGTAGTTTTCTTTCTTTGTAGGGTCTTTATCTGCTTTTGAGATCAGGGTGATGCTGGCCTCATAGAAAGCGTCTGGGAGTCTTCCCTCCTCTTGGATTTTTTGGAATAGTCTGAGAAGGACAGGGGTTAGCTCTTCCTTAAATGTTTTGTAAAATTCTCCTATGAAAGCGTCTAGCCCTGGGCTTTTGTGTGCTGGGAATTTCTTGATTACTGCTTCCGTTTCCCTAGCGGTTATCGGTCTGTTCAAGCTTTCTGTTACTTCCTCCTTCACTGTTGGAAGATTATACTTTTCTAGAAATTTGTCCATTTCATCAAGATTTTCAAATTTCTTGGCATATAATTGTCCATAGTAGTTTCTGACCATCCTTTGTATATCTGTGCTATCAGTTGTTATTTCTCCTCTTTCATTTCTGATATTATTAATTTCGGTCCTCTCCCTTTTTCTCTTGATGAGTCTGCTTAAAGGCTTGTCAATTTTATTTATCTTTTGAAAGAACCAGCTTCTGGATTGGTAGATCCTCTGAATTGTTCTTTTTTCTCTATGTCATTCAGTTCTGCTCTAATCTTGTCTATTTCCTTCATTCTCCCTGTCTGAGATTTATTTGTTGTTGTTTCTCCAGTTCTTGAAGTTGTAGTGTTAGATCTTTTATTTGAAATGTTCCTATCTTTTTTAGGTAAGCCTGTATTGCTATGAACTTCCCTTTCAGGATTGCCTTTGCTGTGTCCCATAATTTTGGACTGTTGTCTGTTTGTTTTCATTTGTTTCCAGAAATTTTTGGATTTCTTCTCTTTATCTCATTATTGACCCATCCATTGTTGAGTAGTCTACTGTGCAGTCTCCATGAGTTTGCAAGTTTTTGAAGTTTCTTTTTGAGGTTGATTTCGGGTTTCAAACCCTTCTGGTCTGAGAAAAAGTTTGGTATTATTTCAATTTTCCTAAATTTGATGAGGTTTGCTACGTACCTATCATGTGGTCTATCTTTGAAAAACTGCCATGAGCATTTGAAAAGAATGTGTATTTTTCATCTTTGGGATGTAAGGTTCTATATATGTCAGTTAAGTCTCTTTGATTCAGTGTGTCATTCAGCGCCATGATATGTTTATTAATGTTTTATTTGGAAGATCTGTCCATTTTTGATAGTGGGGTGTTGAAATCCCCTACTATCAGTGTGTTGCTGTCTATATCTTTTTTGAAGTCATCCAACAATTCCCTTATAAACTTGGGGGCTCCTATATTGGGAGCATATAAGTTTACAATGTTGATGTCTTCTTGATAGATTCTTCCTTTAAGTATTATAAAGTGCCCCTCTGGGTCTCTTCTTATGGACTTTGTTTTGAAATCTATTTTGTCTGATATAAGCAGGGCATCCCCGTCCTTTTTCTCTTGCCCATTTGCTTGGAATATTTTTTTTACATCCCTTTACTTTCAATATGTGTAGTTCTCTTGCTCTGAGGTGGGTCTCTTGTAGGCAGCATATGTATGGGTCATGTTTTCTTATCCATTCAGCTACCCTGTGTCTTTTGATTGGGGCATTTAGTCCAGTCACTGTGAGAGATATTACTGATAGAAACTTACTCATGTTTTCTCTTTGTACGTGTATTCCTCTCTCTCTCATTCTTTTCCTTCATCTGCTTAAACCAGTCCCCTTAGCATATCTTGGAGGGCTGGTTTGGTAGAGATATATTCTTTTAGCCTTCTATTGTCTGGGGAACTCTATATTTCCCCTTCTATTTTAATGGAGAGCCTAGCTGGGTAGAGCAGCCTTGGTTGTAGGCCCTTGCTTTTCATGGCTTGGAATATTTGTTGCCATTCCCTTCTGGCTTGTAGTGTTTCTGTTGAGAAGTCAGCTCCTAGGCGTTCCGGGGCACCCTTGGATGTTACTTTCTCCTTCTCCCTTGCTGCCTGAGGATTCTCTCTTTGTCTTTGACATTTGCCATTTTAATGATGATGTGTCTTGGAGTGGACCTCGTTCAGTCCCTCTTCAGTGGGGTCCTCTGTGCCTCGATCCATGAGAGTCTTCCTCTCCACAAATTAGGGAAATTTTCCATCATTGCTTTTTCGAGGAGGTTCTCTATCCCTTACTCCTCCTCTCTCCTTCTGGTATCCATATTATATTGATATTATTGCATAGCAGTTGTCCTGCATTTCCCTAAATGCCTCTTCCTTCTGAGTCGTTTTTCCATTTCTTGTTCTTTCTGTGAGCTTCTTTCTCCCTTATCCTCCATCTCACTGATTTGTTCCTCGGCTTCATCCAGCCTGCTTTGGATTCCTTCTACTGTGTTCCTCAATTCAGAAATGGTATTCTTCATATCCTCTTGTGTCTTCTTGATAGTTTCTATGTCCTTTTCGAGGCTGATATAGTTTGCTGTAAGATCCTGATAGTTTCTCTGCAGTTTCTCATAGTTATCTTTGAGCTGGCTGAGCTCTTTGAGCTTCCTTAGAACCATTGTTTTGAATTCAGTATCTGATAGTTCCCTTGCCTCTATTTCAGTTATCTCTGTCTGTGGGGAGTCCTCTTTTCCACTCATTTTAAGGGAACTTCTTTTTCTTCCCATTTTGTGAGAGTCTGTTAAGTATTTTTGTCCTTCTTTCTGGGCCTGCCTCTGATGATGTCAATTGTTGACCCTATATGAGCTTGGGTTGTTTGTTTGAGCCTTCCAGGAGTCTAGTGTCTGTTTCTTACTCCTGCTTGAGGCAGCTGTGTGACCCCTTCGGTCAGGGCTGGGTTATTTTTTGGATCTCTCTGCACTCTCACTCCGGCTCCTTGAGCGCCCTCCTGGCTCGGCAGGATCCTCAGCCTGCCTGGTCTCGCATGTGATTGCCCTAGACCAGGGGGCTATTCGCGACCTCGCATACTCATCTGGCCCCCCTGGGCCACAAGCTCCCCAGCACTGGTCAGTGTAGGGTCTTCTATTGTGTGTTTTCCCTGCTTTTGGTTTTTTGGGTGCGTTGCTTGCCCTCACCAAATGGGGACTACGGAAATGGGAGGAAGTCAGCTCGAGGACTCTCCGGTTAATCCTGTCTCCAGTTTCTCCTCCAGGGACTCTGGGTAGCTCTGTGACCCCTTCGGCCGGGGATCTACTAATTTTGTGGGCTGCTCTGCAGTCACGGGTGGTCGGGTCAATTTACGCCTGCCCTTGCCGCTCTGTGTACTCCCTCACAGGCCGTATGGGTGCCAATCTGTGGGAGGCCTTACTGGCTGGTGCAAGCATTTGCCAACCTGGGCGGGTCACACACACACTCGCCAACCCTCGCCGGTCTCTCGGCGCAAGTGTGCGTGCCTGCAGTGGGTGTTTTTGGGGTCCCCATGGCTATTCTATAACTATCTATTTGTACTTCTTTTTTTTAGGTGTTTATATAAATTAATTAATTTATTTTTTCACCTACATTTATCTCTGCCTTCCCCCCACCACTTTCCGTTGCCCCCTCCCTCAACTCTACCCTTTTGGTTTTGTCCATGAGTCTTTGCTATATGTTCCTTTACTTTCCTCTTCCCTTCCTTTTACCCCATTCCCCCCTACCTTCCCTCTTGTCTCTATTGGTTTCTTTTCCTTTCAGTGTTGCTGGTCTTATTTTCCTTGCACCTTTGTATTGTTGGTTAGGTTCCACTTATAGGTCAGATCATATGGTATTTGTCTTTTTCCACCTGGCTTATTTCACTTAGCATAATGCTCTCAAGTTCCATCCATGCTGTTGCGAAGCTTAGTAGTTCTTATTTTTCTTTCTGCTACATAGTATTCTGTTGTGTATATGTACCATCGTTTTTTGATCCAATTATCTACTGATGGGCATTTAGGTTGCTTTCAACACTTGGCTATTGTAAATTGTGCTGCTATGAACATTGGGGTGCATAGGTTCTTTTGTATTGGCGTTTTGGGATTCTTAGGGTATAGACCCAGCAGGAGAATCATTGGATCAAAAGGCAGTTCCATTTTCAGCTTTTTGAGGAAATTCCACACTGCTTTCGACAATTACTGCACCAGTCTGAATTCCCACCAACAGTGTACTAGGGTTCCCTTTTCTCCACAGCCTTGCCAGCACCTGTTGTTTGTTGATCTGTTTCTGATGGCCATTCTGAACAGTGTGAAGTAGTACCTCCTTGTGGTTTTGTCTGCATTTCTCTGATGGCTAATGATGCCGACCATCCTTTCAAATGTTTCTGGACCATCTGTATCTCTTTCTTGGAAAAGCATCTGCCCAGATCCTTTGCCCTTTTTTTGATTGGATCGTTTGTCTCCTTGGAGTGGAGTCGAGTGAGTTCTTTATACATCTTGGAGATCAAACCTCTATCTGAAGTATCATTGGCGAGTATATTTTCCCATAGAGTTAGTGCCCTTTTCATTTTGCTGATGTTTACTTTAGCCTTGCTGAAACTTATTTTCATGAGGTTCCCCCTTGTTTATTCTTTATTTTATGTCCGTTGCTTTAGGAGACATACCAGTGAAAAAATTGCTGCGTGGGATATCTGAGAGTTTTCTGCCAATATTCTCCTCTAGGTCTTTAATGGTGTTGCAACTTCTATTTAAGTCTTTAATCCATCTTGAGTTTATTTTTGTGTATGGTGCCAGCTGATGATCCAATTACAATTTTTTACATGAGCCGTTCAGCTCTTCCAACACCATTTGTTTAAGAGGCTATTATTGCTTTTTCTTTCTATTTTTGTGAGAGTTTATTAAGTAATTTATTTATTTATTTATTTATTTAATTTTGCTTTTCCTTCAAGTGGGCTGTCTAGATTTCCTAACTTTGAGAATTAATCTTCTATGGTAGTAGGCGGGGCTATTTATGTATTTATTTATTTATTTATTCTTTACTTTTCTTTCTGGGCCTGCCTCTGATGATGTTTGTTGTTTACCTTATATGACCTTAGGTCTTTTGTTTGAGCTTTCCAGGAGTCTACTTTCTCTGTCTGACTCCTGCTTTGGGCAGCTTTTTGACCCCTTCAGCTAGGGATCCACTATTTCTGTGGATCGCTTTGCACTCTCCTGCCGGCTCCTTGAGTGTGCTCCCCAGCTGGACAGAATCCCTGGCCGGACAGGATCTCTAGCCCACCTGGGTGCTTATTCGCCCAACCTTGCACACTCATCTAGCACCTGCGCCCAGTGGGCGCCCCCGGACTGGTCAGTTTAGGGTCTTCCATTGTGTGCTTTCCAGGCTTTTGGCTCTTTGGGGGCATTGCTTGCCCTCACCAAATGGAGACTATGGAAATGGGAGGAAGTCAGCTCCAGGACTCTCTGGTTAATCCTGTCTCCAGTCTCTCCTACAGGGACTCTGGGCAGCTCTGTGACCCCTTCGGCCTGGGATCCACTATTTCTACAGACCGCTCTGCACTCGTGGGCCCGCACAGGTCGATATACACCTGCACTCGCCTATCCGCACAGTCCCTCCCAGGCCCCATTGGCGCCCACCCTGTGGGAGGCCTGGCCAGCCTGTGCGAGTCCTCACCAGCCTGCGTGAGTCCACCACACACGTGCTCGCCAACCCTTGGCGGCCACTTGGCGCGAGTGTGCGCTCCTGCAATGGGTGCTTTGGGGCTGTATATTGTGTGCTTTCCAGCTTTTGGCTCTTTGGGGGTGTGGCTTGTTCCCGCACAATGGAGACTATGTAAAGGAGAAGGAGTCGGGAATCCCTGGTTCCTCCTCCCATTCTGTCCCCAACACCTCTGTCTCCAGTCTTTCCTCAGGGGTCTCTGGGAAGTTCTGTGACACCTTCAGCCAAGGATCCACTATTTGTGCGGCCCATGTTGCAATCGGGGCAATCTGGTTGGTGTGCGCCCCGTTTCTGCCTCTTTGCGGAGCACTCCCAGCCTGCCCAAGATGAGACTACGGAATGGGGAGGGAGTCGGGACTCCCCGGTTCCTCCTCCCGTTCTTTCCCCAGCGCCTCCGTCTCCAGTCTCTCCTCAAGGCTCTCAATGCAGCAGTGTGACACCTTTGGCCAGGGATCCTCTATTTCTTCCAGCTTGTCTGTACTTAGCCCTCCAGCTCACAAGCGCACAAACATTGTGCAGAGTGCACAAAAGGCAGGTTAATTGATTCCCTTATGCCTGAACGGGATGGCAGCTGCAGAGTGGGAGGTGCGTTATCACCGGGGCTCTGTTACCTGCCATCTCTGTTCTCTTCACAAAATTTTCCTCACCAATCTTTTCCTAGGCACCAGCCCACTCTGCCACCGCCTCTGCCCAGAGATCAAGAAGGGTGGCTGCCACTGCAATATTTGTGTTGGCCCTTTAAATGTCTCTTTGCATCCCCAGACCCCTGTCTCTGGCAGAGAGCACTGCTAACCTTTTCGGGGTTGCATTTTATCTGTGTGTTTTCCTGGTTTTAGCTGCTGTAGTCTAGAGGTCTCTGTTTATGATTCAGACACCGTTCTTCTTGGGGGGATCTAACTGGCCATTTCAATGTCCCTCTGGTGCCGGTGCCTGTGGGTGCCCAGCCCAACCTCTCAAGCCTCCACCACACTTCCCAGCCATTGGGATGTGTGAGAGTTGAATCCACTGTCTGTCCGCCGCTCCAAGGCTCCTCTCCTGCTATCGTTCTATTGTTCTCCAGGTGATTTCTCCACTATTTCATCACAATTCCAGTTTGGTCTTGGGAAGAGGTCAGCATGACTCCCATTCATTCCTCCGCCATCTTCCTCCATCTTTTTTCTATTTGTACTTCTTAATACCCTCTCCTCTTCTCCCATTCCCTCAAATCCTCGTCCCATCTGGCAACTATCAATACGCTCTCCATATCCATAATTCCCTTTGTTTTCCTAGTTTGCTTAGTTTGATTTTTATGTATTTCTTGCCATTTTCTTGTTCTTAGTTTTGATCTTCTTTTTCTCAAATAAGGCCCTTGAACATTTCATATAATAATGGTTTGGTGACGATGAACTCCATTAGCTTTACCTTGTCTGGGAATCTCTTTATCTGCCCTTCAATTCTAAATGATAGCTTTGCTGGGCAGAGCAATCCTGGCTGTAGGTCCTGCTTTTCATGACTTTGAATATTTCTTGCCAATCCCTTCTAGCCTGCAAAGTTTCTTTTGAGAAATCAGCTGACAGTCTTCAGGGAATTCCCCTGTAGGTAACTAACTGCTTTCTCTTGCTGATTTTAAGATTCTCTCTTTATCTTTAACCTGTGGCATTTTCATTATGATGTGTCTTGAAGTGGGCCTCTTTGCATCCAACTGGTTTGGGACTCTGTGTTTCCTGGACTTGCATGTCTATTTCCTTCACCAAATAAGGGAAGTTTTCTTTCATCTTTTTTTCAAATAGATTTCCAATTTCTTGCTCTTTCTCTTCTCCTTATGGCACCCCTATGATATGAATGTTGGAATTCTTGAAGTTGTCCCAGAGGCTGCTTATAGGATCCTCATTTTTTTGGATTCTTTTTACTTCTTATTGTTCTGATTGGTTGCTTTGTGCTTCTCTATGTTTCAAATCATTGATTTGATTCTCAGCTTCATCCAGTCTACTGTCGTTTCCCTGTAACTTGTTCTTTATTTCAATTAGTGTATCCTTAATTTCTGACTGGATCTTTTTCATGCTGTTGTCCTCACTAAGTTCCTTAAGTATGCTTATAACCAGTGTTTTGAACTCTGCATCTGATGGATGGCTTATGCCCATATTGTTTAGTTCTTTTCCTGAAGTTTTGATCTGTTCTTTCATTTGGGCCATGTTCCCTTGTCTCCTCATTTTGGCAGCCTCCCTGTGTTTGAGTCTATGTATTAGGGAGAGCTGCTATGACTCCCTGTCTTGGTAGCGTGGCCTGATGTAGTAGGTGTCCTGTAGGGTCCAGTGCACAGCCTTCCCTATCACCCAAGTTGAGTACTCAAGGTGTGTCCTTTGTGTGGGCTGAGTATATCTTCCTCTTGTAATTGACCCTTGATTGCTGTTGGCAGGCTAATGGGAGGGATTTATTCAGGCCAGTCAGCTTCAAGACCCGGCTGTGACCACTGACCACCAACCTGCACCCTCTGCGGAGGCTCAGCTGGGCAGGGGCAGAGTGGTGGTGCTCTGATGTGGTCATCCTCCGATGTGGTCTGTAGCTGTCTACTGGATGCACAGGCTCTGGGGTTTCCTGGGTGCTGCAGGCCAAGGTCAACCCCAACCTATGTTTTGCATGGGGAACCTCGCATGAGCTATGAAGTAATCTGCATATGGCTGCTACTTGGGCTGGGCATGGAGGTTCCCAGTCAAACACAAGCTGTGAACTTAGGCTCAAGCTGTGAACTTAGGCTGTGTGTTGCGAGTGCCGTTCATGGGGCCACTTAGCAAGCGGTAAGGGGGCTGGGACCTGAGGCCTCACTGTGGCTGGCTGTTGCTTCCTTACACAGATTTAAAAAGTTTTGAAGTATGGAGGAGACAGAAGAATTGGCTTGAGCACACCTAACTGGTAAGGAGTGCAGTAAACTTGAGAAGGCAGGCACGGAACCCACGGGCTGCAGCACCAAAAGGATACTGAAATGGCCAGTTAGATACCCCTGAGAAGAGCGGAGTCTAAACCAAAAGTGGGGATCTCTAGCCTACAGCACCAGAGACCAAAAAGTGTACAGAAAAAAGCCAGCTGTTAAAAGCAGCAGGGTTGCTCTCTACCAGAGACAGGCAGCTGGAGATGAAAAGAACTGTTTAAAGGGCCAACACATAAATTTTTATTTGTATTCACTTACCGTGGTCTCTGGCAAAGGCTGGGCAGAGTGGGCCAGATACGCCTGAGGAGAGACTGGGGAAAGAATCTTTGGGGAGAGAAATGCGAGAGTGGCAGGTGGGATCTCAGTGCTAAGTCATCCCCCATGTGGCAGCAGCCATCTTGCTCAGGCAGAGACCACTGCCCCTGAGTAGCCCCAGCATCAAAGGACCCAACAGCCCCACCTACATGTGTGATTCCACCCAGCCCTGAGCTGTCTAAGGTGCCCTGCTGAGTGCAGAATGAATAGATTAACAGCTGAAGGAGAAAGCCACAAACAGTAGATTCCTGGAGGTCTCGAACAGACTACCTTAGGTCAGGCAGGGAGAACATCTGACATCATCAGAGGGAGATACAGAAAGTAAAAACAGCAGTCTCCATCATAGAAGTTCACACCACAAAGTCAGGAAATCAAGACAGATCAACTTAAGAATCAGAAACAAAAGAGAAGGGTCTCACAAATAATGGGAAGACAAAGAAATACACCCCACTCGAAGGGAAAGGAGGAATCCCCAGAAGGAGAAAAAATGAAATACAGGCAAGTAAACTATTAGATATTGATTTCCAAACAAAGATTCTAAGAAGGCTCAATAAACTCAGTGAGCTCAGAGAGAATTACCAAAAACTACAAGGAAATGTTGAGAAACTTACTGCAAATTATATCAGCATGAAAAAGGACATAGAAACTATCAATAAGAGACAAGAGGAAATGAAAAATACAATTTCAGAATGGAAGAACACAGTAGAACGGATCAAAAACAGGGTAGATGAAGCTGAGACCCGACTCAGCAAGCTGGAGGACGAGGTAGAAAAAAGATCTCAGAAAAAATCTTTTCAAAAAGAATGAAGAGGCATTGAGGGAAATTCAGGACAACGTGAAATGTAATAATATCCGTGTAATAAGGATACCAGGAGGAGAAGAGGATGAGGAAGGGCTAGAACACATGTTTGAAAATGTAATGATGGAAAACTTCCCTAATTGGAGGGGAGAAAAAGCCACACACGTTCAGGAAGCACAGAGGGTCCCATTCAAGAGGAACCCAATGAGGCTCACTCCAAGAGACATCATCATTAACATTGCAAATGTTAAAAACAAACAGAGAATCCTAAAGCAAGCAAGGGAGAAAGAGGTAGTAATGTACAAGGGAGCCCCAGTATGGCTAGCATCTGACTTCTCAGCAGAAACACTACAAGCCAGAAGGGAATGGCAAATAATATTCCAAGTCAGGAAAAGCAAAGTTCTGCAACCAAGACTGCTCTACCCAGGAAGGCTCTCAATTAAAATGGGAGGTGAAATAAGACTTTTCCCAGACAAAAGAAGGCTGAAAGAATAAACCTCCACCAAAGCAGCACTGCAAAATATGGTAGCAGGACTGCCTTAAGATGAAGAAAATGTTTCTATAAATGCTCAGTTCCTATCAGAGTTGCCAATATTTGATATTACCAATATTTTTAATACTCATTAATCTGATTGTGACAATGATGTTATTTCAATTGTTCCTTTACTCTTTGTTGAAACTAAACCTGTTTTTGTATATTTCTTGCCTATTTCTATTATTTAAAAAAAAAAAGCTTTAAATGACTTTTTGGTTTTCTTTATCCATTTATTGATTAAGAGTTTGTAGAACTTTTTTCCCTAAAAAAACAAGCAAACATACAAACAAAATACAACCTATTAACCATGTTTTAGATGTGTTGCAAATACTTTTCTATTCTAGTCTTGTCTTTTAACTTTTTTATAGGTATATTACTATATATTTAAATGTTTAATGTAGTCATGTTGTCAATATTTATTTTATAACTTTTGGGTTGAATATTTTACTTCAGGTCATGGAAAATATTAGTTATATTCTCTGCTAAAACTCCTTAGATTCAACAAAATGATTTTTAACTTACCTGAACATTTCTTGTATAATGTGTGAAATAAGGCTCTCTATTTGTTTTATTTGAAGTAATAGTGGTCCATGCACCTTATTTGTTGAATAAGCCTTATTTTCTCCATTGATTTGAAATACCAACTTAATCATACATTACATTGTCAGACAGATATATGCATTTGTCTCTAAAATGTTCATTATATTTCATTGATCTACTTGATTACTTCTGTACTGGTGTCATGTTGGTTTAATTGCTAGGACTTTATAATGGTTTCATTTTTTTAATATTTTATAATTAACTGTCATTTATACAAATAAATATAATCAATCTGCATTTAAAGAAAGAAAGAGATAGAGATGGAACTGCTACGTTTTGCAACAACATGGATGGAACTGGAGAATATTAAGCTAAGTGAAATAAGCCAGTTGATGAAAGACAAATACCATATAATCTCACCTATAAGTGGACTCTCTTCAACAAAATAAACTAACAAACAAAATAAACCACAGGCACAGAAACATGGAGCAGACCAAAAGTGACCAGAGGGGATGGGGAAAGAGGCCAATGGTGGAAAGAAGGAGAAGGGACTAGACAAACAACATGTATGAATTACCCATGGATATGGAAACAGAGTGGGAATTGAGTATGGGAATGGGGGTTGTGGGTGGAATGGGTGGAGGGGGGTAAAGGCATAAAAATTGAGACAGCTAAAATAGAATAAACATGATTTATAAATTTAAAAAAATAAATTAAAAAACAAATAAATAAAACTTTTTGAAGCATGAACCAAGATCAGCCATTCACATGGGAAATCCAGAGTTAATAGCTTGGATGGTCCCTTAAGTTGGTTGGGAGGGAGATCTTTTTACATAGAAGGAAAATTTGAAAAAAAATGCAGGGAACTATAAAGCATGCTAATTAAAATTATGTTACAAACAGTATAAATTTAATGTATTTGCACTCAATATTACATATATTTTCCTTCCCATTATTATATAATTTGCAAACATCATTGTTTATAGATATGTATGTGTATATAAAAAGCTCATTCTTATTATTTATGGGTTCCATATTTATAAATTCACCTAGTTGTGAAAATTTATTTGTAGCCCTAAAATCAGTACTCACAGTGCTTTCATGGTCATTCATGGAAAATCTCAATATGGTAAAATGAGTCACCCAGCACTCACAACCCCAGCTGATACTGAACAACATGATGCTCTAACACCCTGCTTCAGTTCTATTACAGTAAACTAGTGTTCTCTTCATAGTCTATTAAGTGCCATGTTTTTCAAGGTTTCAAAATTTTTGTTGGTGTTGTTTGTATAACATATTGAGAATTGTGCATGTATTTTATACACACACAGGGTATTGTACTTCACACTTTCAATTTTTTTAAGCTTTATGGTTTAAACCAGTACAGATGTCCCCATTCACCACCCACTTTGCCTACATTCACCAAACCCTTGCCCCCTATTCCCTCTGGCCATCACCACACAGTTGTCTGTGTCTATGGGTTATGCATATATGTTCTTTGGCTAATTCCTTCACCTTCTTTCATACAGTCCCCCCCACTCTCCTCTGACAGTTGTTAGTATGTTTCATATGTCCATAATTCTGTTTCTATCTTGTTCTTCAGTTTATTTTGCTCATTAGATTCCACATATAAGTGATATCACATTGTATCTGTCTTTCTCTGACTGCCTTATTTCATTTAGCATAATACCCGCCAGGTCCATCCATGCTGTTAAAAAAAGTAAGATTTCCTTCTTTTTACAGCTGCATAGTATTCCATTGTGTAAATGTACCACTGCATTTTTATCCACTCATTTACTGATGGGCACTTGAGCTATTTCCAGATCTTTGTTATTGTAAATAAGACTGCTGTAAACGTAGGGGCACATATATTCTTTGGAATTGCTATTTTGGGGTTCTTAGCATGTGTTCCACGAAGTGGGATCTCTGGGTTAAAAAGAAGTTCTATTTTAATATTTTGAGGAAACTCCGTACTGTTCTCCAAAGTGGCTGCATCAGATTGCATTCCCATCAACAGTACACTAGGGTTCCCCTTTTTCCACATCCTTGCCAGCACTTGTTGGTTGTTTATTTATTCATGGTAGCCATTCTCACAGGTGTGAGGTGATATATCATTGTGGTTTTAATTTGCATTTTCTGATGATTAGTGATGTTAAGCATTTTTAAATATGTCTATTCACCATCTTTATGTCCTCTTTGGAGAAATGTCTGTTCAGGCTCTTTGTCCATTTTTTTAATTGGATTTTCTTCCTGGTATTAAGTTTTATAAGGTTTTGTTAATATATTTTGGAAATTAAATACTTATTAGACATATAATTGGCTAATATAATCTCCCATACATTGGGTTCTTTTTTATTTTGTCGATGGTTTCTTTTGCTGTGCAGAAACTTTTTAATATGATGTAGTCCCATTTATTTTTTCCTTTGTTTTCCTTCCCCTAGAAGACATATCAGCAAAAATATTGCTGAAAGAGATTTCTGAGATTTTACTGCATGTGTTTTCTTCTAGGATATTTATGGTTTAGCAACTCACATTTAAGACTTCTATTTTGAATTTATTCTTGAGCATGGTGTAAGTTGATCATCTAGTTTCATTTTTGCATGTACTTGTACAATTTTCCCAACATCATTTATTGAAGAGAGTGTCATTACTCCATTTTATGCTCTTGCTTCCTTTGTCCAATATTAATTGGTAAGCAGGAATGGATTAATTTTTATTATGTTAGTATTTTCTTGTGTTATTAAATATTTTTGAAACCTTGATTAATGGCTCCCTGATAGTCCATCCTAAAGATATACTATGATTTCATCAGCATACTACTATTATAAAATATTAGGAATCAAAATTGTTGCTGACAATATAATCCATTACATCAGTAGGCTAAAAAAGAATAATTAGGTAATCATATCTATAGGTGTATAAAAAGCATTTGGGAAAGTCTATGCTCTTTAATTATAAAAACTATCAGCAAACTGGAAAAAGAAGAGAACTTCCTCAACTTGATAAAGAACATCTGCAAAAAAACCCCCTGCACCTAACATTATAGTTAATGGTGAGGAACTTCATGCATTCCTGCTATGATCAGCCACAAAACAACATACTGCTTACCAAGTCTGTTAAGTGTCATACTGGAAGGCCTATATAATTTAATAAGACAATAAGAGGAAATAAAAGGTATACACATGGGGAAGGAAGAAATAAACCTGTCATTCATAGCTGACAGGATTGACTTTGTAAAAATTTCTGAAGAATCAAGATGGCAGAGGACTGAGTAGAAGTCACACTGACCTACTCCCAGGACCAACCTGGAATTAGAACTAAATTATGGAGAAATGACCTCGAACAAAAAAATGGAACAATAGCAAGAGAGGAGTCTTATAACCTCGGACAGACAGAAAAATCAGCTTTAGTACAACATAACTGGTAAAGAGTGTGGTAGAGACTCGAGAAGGTGGGCAGGGCACCCGCAGGCAGCAGCACCAAAAGGATAATGAAACGGCCAGTTGGATCCCCCTTAGATGAATGGGGTCTAAGCCATAAGTGGAGATCTCTAGCCGACAGTACCGGAGCCCAAAAAGTACACAGAAAACAGCCAGCTGTGAAAAGCAGCAGGGTTGCTCTGTACCGGAGACAGG
Organism: Pteronotus mesoamericanus; assembly: GCF_021234165.1. Lineage (NCBI taxonomy): Eukaryota > Metazoa > Chordata > Mammalia > Chiroptera > Mormoopidae > Pteronotus > Pteronotus mesoamericanus. Next base: position 2,385,747 of record NW_026555203.1, read on the forward strand.
CAGCTAGAGATGCAAAGAGCTGTTTAAAGAGCCAAAGCATAAACATTTATTTGTAGCCACTTAACCCTGGGCTTCAGCAAAGGTGAGTGCAGGGTGGGTTACAGATACCTGAGAAGAGATTGGGGAAGGAGGCTTTGGGGAGAGAACTGAAAGAGTAGCCAGAAGGATCCCAGTGAAGACTCATCCCCCAGATGGCAGCAGCCATCTGGCTCAGGTAGACCATTCCCATGAGTCGCAATAGCATAAGAGAACCCAATAGTGCCACCCCCAGGAGGGCCTCAGCTCCACCCTGTGGTGTCTCTAGGCCAGCCTTTTGAACTGCTAGTGCAGAGTGACAGCCTCAGATAGTAGATCCCCGCCTAAAGGGGGAACAAAGTAGTCTGGAGATACTTGAGGGGAGCCTGGAGATGGAGGCTTTGAGGAGAGAGTGGAGAGAGTGGCCAGCGAGATCCCAGTGCTGATTCCTCCCCTTTGCGCCAGCAGCCATCTTGCTTAGGCAGACCACTCCCCTGAGTGGCAGCAACATGAGAGGAACCAATAGCCCTGCCCCTAGGAGGGACTCTGCCCTGTCCTGTGGTGTCAAAGCCTTACTGTTGAGTGCAGCGTGGCTAGATTAACAAATGAGGAGATAGCCACAGACAGTAGATTCCTGGAAGTCTTGAACACACTGGCTAAGTTCAAACAGGGTCAACATCTGACATCATCAGAGGCAGACTCAGAAAGAAAAAAACAGCAGTATCCTACCATAGAAGTTCACACCAGAAAGTCAGGAAATCAAGAAAGATCAATTTAATAGGATATGCAAAAGAGAAGAGCCTCACAAATAATGGGAAGACAAAGAAACACCCCTCAATTGAAGGGAAAGGAGGAATCCCCACAAAGAGAACTAAATGAGATAGAGGAAAATAAACTATCAGATACTGAGTTCAAAACAACAGTTCTAAAGAATCTCAATGAACTCAGTGAGCTCAGAGAGAATTACAAAAAACTATAGGGAAGCTATGAAGAACTTACTGTAAACTATATCAGAATTAAAAAGGACATAGAAACTAACAATAGGAGACAAAAGGAAATGAAGAATACAATTTCTGAACTGAAGAACAAAGTAGAATTGAAAGCAGGCTCGATGTTGCAGAGGATCGAATCAGCGAGCTGGAGGTTTAGTTAGGAAAAAGCTCCCAGAGAGAGCAAGAAAATGAAAAAAGACTCCAAAAGAATGAAAAGACATTTGGGGACATACAGGACAATCTGAAATGAAATAATATCCAAATAATAGGGATACCAAAAGGAGAAGAAAAGGGGCAAGCGATAGAGAACCTATTTGAAAAAGTAATTTTGGGAAACTTTCCTAATTTGAGGAGAGAAAAAGTCACAGAAGTACAGGAAGCACAGAGTGTCCCATTCAAGAGGAACCCAGTGAAGCCCACTTCAAGCACATCATCATGAAAATGGCAACTATCAAAGACAGAGAATCCTAAAGGAAGCAAGGGAGAAAAGTTAGTAACATACAAGGGTGCCCCAATATGGCTAGCAGCTGACTTCTCAAAAGAAACACTGCAAGCCAGAAGGGAATAGTAAGAAATATTCTAAGTAATGAAAAGCAAGGGCCTGCATCCAAGATTATTCTACCCAGCAAGGCTCTCAGTTAAAGTGGAAGGCAAAATAAGGAGTTTCCCTGACCAAAGAAAGCTAAAAGAATACATCTCCACCAAACCAGCATTGTAAAATATGCTAAAGGGCCTGCTTTAAGAAGTCAAGGAACATATAGCAAGGACTCGTGGACAAAACCAAAGGGGAAAACCTGAGGGAGGGAAGGAGGGAGGGGGCAAGGGGAAAGTGGTGGGGGTTAGGCAGAGACAAATGTATTTGAAAAGTAAATAAAATTAAAAAAATAAAAAAAAACAAAAAAACAAACACACACACACACACACACACACAAAGAATACCAAAAAGCCAAAAAAAAAAAAAAAAAAAAGATGAAGAAAAAACAGTCTATGAATACCCAGTTCCCTTCACAGTCACCAATACTGGATATTATCAATATTTTTGATATTTATTAATCTGATTATTACAATGATGTGTTATTTTAATTATTCCTTTATTATTTGTTGAAACTAAACCTGTTTCTGTATATTTCTTGCCTATTTATATTTTTTTTAAAAAAGCTTTAAATGACTTTGGTATTCTTTATCCAATTTTTGTTAAAGGTCTAGAATTTTTGCCCTAGGGGAAAAAAGTCTTATCCGTTTTTTAGATGTGTTGCAAATACTTTCCTATTCTATTACTTGTCCTTTAACATTTTTATATGTATGTTACTTTAAGTCTTAAATGTTTAATATAGTCATATTGTCAATATTTTTCTTCATAACTTCTGGGTTTGAATATGTTACTTCAGGGTAAGAAAAATATTATTTTGATTTTTCTCCTAAATTCTTTTTTTTTTTTACCATCATTCACTCTTTTTTTTTTAAAAAGGACCTTTATTATTATTTTTTTAAATTTATTTACTTTTTTAAATACATTTGTCTCTGCCTCCCCCCGACCACTTTCCCTTGCCCCCCCCCTTCCCTCCCTCAGCTCTTCCCGTTTGGTTTTGTCCATGAGTCCTTGCTATATGTTCCTTGACTTTCCCCTTCCCTTCCTTTTCCCTGCCACTCCCCCCTTCCCTCTTGTCTCTGTTGATTTCTTTTCCTTTCGGTGTTGCTGGTCATATTTTCCTTGCATCTTTGCATTCTTGGTTAGGTTCCGCTTATAGGTGAGATCATATGGTATTTGTCTTTCGCCCCCTGGCTTATTTTGCTTAGCATGATGCTCTCCAGTTCCATCCATGCTGTCTCGAAGTATAGTAGTTCTTTTTTTCTTTCTGCTGCATAGTATTCCATTGTGTATATGTACCATTATTTTTTGATCCAATCATCTATTGATGGACATTTAGGTTGCTTCCAACACTTAGCTATTGTAAATTGTACTGCTATGAACATTGGGGTGCATAGGTTCTTTTGTATTGGCGTTTTGGTGTTCTCAGGGTATAGTCCCACCAGGGGAATCCCTAGATCAAAAGGCAGTTCCATTTTCAGCTTTTTGAGGAAATTCCACACTGCTTTCCATAGTGGCTGCACCAGTCTGCATTTTTCTCCTAAATTCTTTAGATTTTAGATATTGATTTTTAACTTATTTGAATATTTTTTGTATAATGTATGAAATAGGTCTCTATATTTGTTTTATTTCAAGTAATAGTGGTCCATGCACCGTATTTGTTGAATGTCTTATTTTCCCCATTTATTTGAAATATCAATTTAATAATATATTACATTGTTAGACAGATATATATGGTTGTTTCCAGAATGCTCACTTTATTTCATTGATCTACTTTTTTATTTCTGTGCTGGCATCATATTGTTTTAATTGCTGGGACTTTATAAGAGATTTATTTTTTATTTTTTATTGTATCATCTTTATTAATTGTACTTTTGTCACAATGTGTTGCTTCTCTTTTTAAAATATTTAATAATGGATCTTGACATTTAAAAAAATAAATAAATAAAATCAATATGCATTTAAAAAAAGAATGAAGGAACTCCTATATTTTTTTGACAACCTGTATGGAACTGGAGAATATTATGCTAAGTGAAATAAGCCAGTCGGTGAAAGACAAATACCATATGATCTCACCTATAAGTGGACTCTATTCAACAAAATAAACTAACGAATAAAATAAACCACAGACACGGAAACAGGGAGCAGATGTAAAGTGACCAGAGGGGATGGAGAAAGAGGACAATGGTGGCAAGAAGGAGAAGGGACTAGACAAAGAACATGTATGAATGACCCATGGACATGGACAACAGAATGGGAATTGACTGTGAGAGAGGGGGACGGGGTGGGATGGGTATAGGAGGGCAAAGGGTCAAAAATTGAGACAACTTTAATAGAATAAACATGTTTTAAAAAATTTTTAAAAAACAAATTCTTTAAAATATCCTGGAACAAGTAAATTCTTATAGTAAGGTTCCTAGATACAAAGTTAATACAAAAGTCAGTTGCTTTCTTGTATACCAGCAATGTACAATTGGAATTTGAAATTAAGACATGATACCATTTACCTGCATGCCAAAAATGAAATTTTTGGTATAAATCTATCAAAACATTCAAAAGATCTACACGTGGAAAACTCCAAAACAGAAAGACTCAATCTTATCAAGTTGTCAGTTGTTTCCAATTTGATCTTTAGTTTTTAGGCTGGAATTCCAACCAAAATCTCAGCAAGTTATGTTGTAAATATCAACAAACTGATTCTAAAGTTTATATGGAAAGGACAAAGACCCAAAATATCCATCACAATAGAGAAAGAGGAAAAAGCTTGGACTGACACTACTCAACTTCAGCGCTTTATATAAAGCTATGATAGCCAAGAGAGTGTGATGTGGATGAATGGAGAAATAGATCAATGGGACAGAATAAAGAGACCAGAAATAGACCCACACAAATATAGTCAACTGATCTTTGAGAAAGGAGAAAAGGCAATCTAATGGAGAAAGGGTTGTCTTTTTAACAAATGGTGTTGGAACAACTGGACAACTACATTCCTACCACCTGCCCCCCCCTCAAAAAAAAAAAGAATCTAGACACAGACCTTACATCTTTTATTAAAAGTAGCTTAAATGAATCATAAAATTAAATGTAAAATGTAAAACTTCTAGAAGATAAGATAGACAATCTAGGCAACCCTGGGTTTATTGATGAATTCCTAGGTAGAATATCAAAAGCACAAAAGTCATTAAAGAAAATATTGAAAATTTGGACTTCATTAAAATTTAAAAACTTCTGCTCTGCTAAAGACACTATTAAGAGAATAGAAAAAAGGCACAGATGGAGAGAAAAACATATCTGATAAAGGATTGATATATAAAGAATACTAAGAACTATAAAAACCCCACAATAAGAAAACAAACAATCCAATTAAAAAATGGTCAAAAGATCTGCACGGACACCTCACCAAAGAAGATATACAGATGATAAATATGCATATGAAAAGATACTCCACATCACATATCATCAGTGAAGTGTATGTAAATTAAAACAAGATAACTGCTGCAGATGTATTAAAATGGCTAAATCCAAAACACTGACAACACTGAATGCTGGTCAGAATGCAGAGTAATAGGAACTTTCATTTAATGCTGGTTGAAATGAAAAATGGTACAATCATTTGGTGAGAGTTTGGAAGTTTCTTATCAAATGAGACATCCTTACACCATAAAATCCAAAATCATACTCTTTGATATTTATCCAAAGGAGTTTAGAAACTTACACACAGAGAAATCTGTATGCGGATGTTTATAGCATCTTTTTTAATAATTGCCAAAGTTTGGAAGTAACCAAGAGGTCCTTCAGTAGGTGAATGGATAAATTGTAGCTCATCCCTAAATGGTGTATTATTTAGCAATTAAAAGAAATGAGCTATTATGCCATTAAAACATGCAGCAACCATAAATGCATATTGTTAAGTGAAAGAAACCAGTCTGAAAAGGCTGCATACTCTTTCTCAACTATAAGACATGCTGGAAAAGTCAAAACTATGGAGACAGTAAAAAAATCAGTAGTTGACAGGGGTTGAAGGAGACAGAGGGATTAATAAGTGAAACCACAGGGCATATTCAGAGCACTGAAACTTTCTGTATGATACTATAATGGTGGATACATGTCTTCTACATTTTGTCAAAACCCACAGAATGTAAAACGCAGAGCGAACCTTAATGGAAATTTTGGACTTTAGTATAATAACGTGTCAACATCAGTTTATCAGTTGTAACAAATGTACCATACTAATGCAAGATGTTAATAACAGGGAAAACTGTGTGGGGTGAGAGGACAGGCTGAGAGGGTGTATAGGAACTTTGTACATTCCACTTAATTTTTCTGTAAACTTAAAACTGCTCTAAAATAAAAAGACTGCTAATCATGAAAAGTTCCTGTTAAAGTATCAGACAGCCCCGTTGTTTTGAAGTTCTGCTTTTATTATTCATACTGCAAATGGCAAATTCCCTGACATAAGGAAATTTATCTTATATTTTAATGTATGTTTACAAATGTCTTAACAACCAAGCTGTACATGCATTTCACTAAAATATTCTGGGTATGCAAAGGTCGTGTCTCCAGTTCTCCTGAAGTGTTTGTCAATACAACTGGTGTTGAAATTCCTCACCATTTTTCTCTTGCCTTTGATGAGGCAGGAGAGGCAATCTGAGGCTTTTTGGAGGTTAGGTAATCAATGGAGCACATGCCCTAAGGAACTTAGAGCTTTCTAAAGGGCAGGAGCTTTCTAAGATGCAGCACTTGAGCTTTTATCACACAGCCACAAATGCATGTGCTTTTTCTTATTCTCCAGGGCTGAGTGGGTTTTGGTGTTGAAATTACTTTGGCACCATGAGCACCTAGGGAATTGGTATGTAAGGCTTTGTCTGTTGTCTTAAATAGAGGAAGAAGAGGAATTATAAAGAAAGCCTTTGGTGGGTTAGTTTTGTTCTGGGTCACCTCAAGTCCCAAGTGTATGCCAATGGCTTGAAGCTGTGAATGACAGACAGATCCTTTATTTCTATACTCTTACCTGTCTTAGACAAGATGTGAAATAAGGTTTCCCTGATTTAATACCCCTCTGTGCTTTGAAATTGTGTGCATAGAATCTGTGAGAAGTAGTGAAAAATCCTCAGTAATGTAAAGGAGTTAGAGAGAAGCATGGCTGTATTATTTTTTTCCCTCACTGCTCAAAGGTGAAATGGAGACAGCAGTGCCTAGGGCAACTCTAGGCTGCCATTACTAAAAATTGTTCCTGATTTTTGGCATATGTTTTATTCGTATTTGTCCTTACTTTTGAGATATGCAAGGCATGTGGACAAGCTAATTAACAGATGAACTGTTAGATTATAACAGATAAGTGACCAACTGGAAGTACAGTTAAATGCTGTGAAGTATCTAAATCAAGGATGCAGGCAGGGTGAGCCCAAGATTTAATTCAATTTAGCAAACACGTATTGAGCACATACTAGCTCTTCACTTTTGGAGTTGGTGACTTGTGCTACCTGACCTGGACCCAGTAGTCACTTTGGTTTGGAGTTCTGAATTGCTATAACTCATATTCTTGTTAAGCATCCAGGATATATTCCTTAGGCTAACTGGTAATTTAGGTAGTTTGATTTTGTGTCTCTCCTGCCACTGGGTTTTCATACCACATTTCAACTGCCCCATTTTGGCCTGATAGTTGGGCATTTCCTCCTCTGGCTCTCTGGATTCAAGACCCCTAGTTTGGGAGTTATCCAGCAGGATCTTCATTTTCTCCTGCATAAGAATTTACTATCATGCTTCTTTACCCCCTGATACATGCAAGCCTGGTTCTCATATTTTCAAGATCAGACTCTGTACCTTCCTAAAATTACAATGGCTAATTTTAGAAGGTAATGTTTAGTACAGTCTTTTAATAGTAGAATCCTGAAGAGCAAGAGTGGGGAGCCACCTATCCCTTCTCTGGTAGTAAGCATTCACTTAAACAATACTATTTTGAAGAAAGATTTTTTTTTTACATTTCATTTTTCCCTTCCTTTCCTGAAGCAATAAGATAATACTGATATTGTGAATTTTAGGAGATTTAGGAGAGGAAAGTGGTCAGCATCATAAGAGTAATATGAAGGAGAGATTTTAAGCAAAGGGATGTTCCTCTCATCATCCCACAATTCTACTTATATTTTAAGTCTTGTCTTCAGACTCAGTGCCCATGGATAAAGTTAGTGAAGGGGTAGGGTTCAGGTAGGAGTGACATTGGCAGCAAATGGTACACTTGACTAATCCCAATAAATGTGACATGTCCAATCAAGTGATTAAAAGAAGGCTACAGGAAAGTATAAAATCTGAGGCCAGAAGGCATGCTTAAGTATCATTACTTTCTGTAATGGGCTAAATTATGTTCCCCCAAAATTCATATTTTGAAGCCTTAATCCTAAATGTGTTGGTATTTGGGTATGGGGACTTTATGAGGTGATTAGAGTTAAATGAGGTCATAAGGGTAGGTTCCTAATCTGATGGGATTGGTGTCTTTATTAAAGAAGGAAGAGACATAAGAGCTATGTACATGTGTATGTGTGTGTGTGTGTGTGTGTGTGTGTGTGTGTGTGTGTGTGTGTTTAAACACAGAGGAAAAGTGAGGACACTGTGAGAAAGCCTCTGTCTGTAATACAGGAAGAGAGTCCTCACCAAAAATGAAATTTGCTGGCACCCTAACCAGGGACTTCGGGCCTCCAGAACTGTGAGAAACTGTTGTTTCAGCTGCCCAATCTGTGGTATTTTGTTATGGCAGCCCAAGCAGACTAAACCACAATACACTCTGCAATTCACATTTCATATTATGGAACATTTGTACATTATTTGCCTCCTTAAGGCAGTGTCTTCAGTGTTGCCCTCAGTCCAAGTATTTATTCTACCACAAGATAGTAGGTATTGATAATTGTCTATAGTTAGCAAAACTCTCCTTCTTTTGGATCTATTAGACATCATAACCTCACACACACTTGGCTGATATAGGCAAACTAGACCAGAGGCCATGTATTGGCTAAGTCTCTACACTGACACGTGAGTAAATGTGGTAAAAATAGTTATTCACCCATTACCTTTTCACAAGTTCCCTGCAATTCTGATGTCAACAATTATCTGGACTTTGAAGAACTAATCTTAGGACCTAGAAATTCCTTTAAAGTGTATATTATTTATTTAGGTGGTTGATGAGCCCTAAAGTTAACCAGTGGCCTGGGAAAGGCAGCTTGATGTGGGGGAAGTGCCTACTTGGATTTGTGTCATGTCATGCTTTAGTATATGGTAGAGAAACAATCAAAAGGAAAAATTCCATTAAAAATGTACATTGATTGTCTAATGTGGATGGGGGAATATATATATTATATGTACTTTACACACACACACACAATCAGTTTTTTTTAAATAAATTACTTTAAGCTCTGTAAGTTTTGGGTGGCATCTTCTCAGAATATCAATTTGTAAAGTAGGTAGAAATGAAATTACTTAAATTAGAGGTGGGCCACCTGAAAGCAATGACTTTTTTTTATGTTATGTAAATTTATTAGTTGACGAGTTTGGGGCAGAAGTTTATTGTAGTTGTATTTGTATTCCTTTTTCTGTACTTGAAATTCCATATATTTTTTTCTCTTTTAAAAAATTTATTTAAATTTATTTTTTCAAATACATTTGTCTCTGCCTACCCCCCACCACTTTCCCTTGCCCCCTCCCTCCTTCCCTCCCTCAGCTCTTCCCGTTTGGTTTTGTCCATGAGTCCTTGCTATATGTTCCTTGATTTTCCCCTTCCCTTCCTTGTCCCCGCTCCCCCCACCTTCCCTCTTGTCTCTGTTGATTTCTTTTCCTTTCAGTGTTGCGGGTCTTATTTTCCTTGCATCTTTGTATTGTTGGTTAGGTTCCGCTTATAGGTGAGATCATATGGTATTTGCCTTTCGCCCCCTGGCTTATTTCGCTTAGCATAATGCTCCCCAGTTCCATCCATGCTGTCGCGAAGTGTAGTAGTTCTTTTTTTCTTTCTTCTGCGTAGTATTCCATTGTGTATATGTACCATCGTTTTTTGATCCAATCATCTACTGATGGGCATTTAGGTTGTTTCCAACACTTGGCTATTGTAAATTGTACTGCTATGAACATTGGGATGCATAGGTTCTTTTGTATTGGCGTTTTGGTATTCTTAGGGTATAGTCCCAGCAGGGGAATCACTGGATCAAAAGGCAGTTCCATTTTCAGCTTTTTGAGGAAATTCCACACTGCTTTCCACAGTGGCTGCACCAGTCTTCATTCCCACCAACAGTGTGCTAGGGTTCCCTTTTCTCCACAGGTTGTATAGTTTTCTGCATACAGGTCTTTTACGTCTTTGGTTAAATTTATGCCTAGGTACTTTATTTTTCTTCTTGCTATATCGAATGGTATTTTTTTTTTCTGATTTCTTCTTCTTCTAAGCAATGACTTTTGAGACACCATTTAGAGCACTAAATCTCTTAATTAAGTACTCACTTTGAAAAACCTTACTTACTTAAAGTATGTTGCTTTTTATAAGATTTGATTATCTGAGCAAAGATTGAATAATTATTACCCTGAAACATGTTGTAAAGGGTATTAAGCTATTGCCAAGGCATTGCTAAGAGATGAGATACACAATATTATTCAAAAAGGATGCAAATAAAGGAGAGATGCTGAAGATACTTGCTTGGCAAACAAGGCTTGCAGACTTACCCATGTTACACAGTGTTTGAAGGGCTAGGAAACAGAGGGTTGTGGCTTTCTTCAAGTTCCCTTCCCACTCATCCTAGTTTCAGGTAGAATTTTTGGTCTCTTTCAAAGCAAGCCTAAGGGAAAAATATCAAACATTTCAGTTTTTAGATGCAACCTCTCCTTGCAAGCAAGTAGGTGGGATTGAGAGATGACAGTATCAATGGAAGAGGCCAAATCCAAGCAGTTTTACTCATATGCATAATATTTAAAGTGTTACTACATGAGTGCCCATAGCTGTCATTTAAGTAGTATTACCTTATTTTTCCCTCCTAAATTTTAAGTAGGAACCAGGATCCTTTAGCTACATAGAAACTACAGTTAGCTCTATTTGGAAGGATTATGGCATGAAATCCTTATACAAAAACTAAATTGTCGAGTAAATTAATATAATTAAATAAATTGATTCACTTGCCAATTTAACTTTCTTGGATGAGTATGGTTGGTAAGTAAGCTAAAATGCAAATCATAGTGACATCAAGCACCTCAGATATAAAGGTAGAAGTAGTGAAGTGGGGGAAACTGAATCATATGAAGAATTTCAGACCAGACCGTATGGACCCTTCATTACCCTGACTCATCTAAGATTCTACTTCCAGCTCTTATGCTGGGATGAAAATGAGGGAAATTATAGAAATTTTCCACACATTATATTGTTTCCACTTTTAAAAATGGATATATGATTTGCTGTCAAGTGTTTGTTGGGTAACTTTGTCTCCAAATTCTTCTAAATAATGCAAATGTCTCCAGGAGAAAAATAGCAGAATTCATTATCAATTGATATATTAGGGAAATGATGATAGCCAACTGAGAATAATGGCCAATAGGAAGAAAAACAGAATTGGCATGTGGGTAGAAAAGTGGAGCGCTGATAGGCAGTGGATGGGGGACAGCTTTGTTCTATCCATCTTGTTGGAAAGCATGGACTTAGGAATGGAAGTTAATTCCTGAGTTATTGGTTTAACTCATATAGAGGGTACAAGGTGAGTTTGCACTGAATCCATTTGCTAAATTATTGAACTATTGTTTAGAAACTCATTCTTTGAAATGTCAAAAATTTAAGGACTTGTTTGAATTACCTTTGAAGACATGGAAAATACCATTTATTTCCTAGTCACAGATGATAACCTCCCTCTATGTTTTATATGTATTATTCTCATTGAAACTTCATGACTACTCTGCTAGGTAATTATTATTTTCCCTAGTTTACGCATGTAAATTCTGAGCTTATTCATCCTATCAGTTTAGCTGCAAACTTGTCAATTTGATAAAAAAATCTAACCTAACTTCTCATTTGTTTTTGTGCATGAAATAATTTATGTAAATTATGTAATGTAATATTATGTAATATTAATGTCTATAGTTTTGGAAGTTTACTCTTAGCATTTGCGAATTTTGGGCACTCTCTGCTTTAAAGAGGAGCGCATTTCAGTTCATAACACAGCAGTCTTGGGTATCATTTGGGTCTTTTATTTCTCTATTATTGCCAAACCTGGAATTAAGTTTATGAAGGTGATTCACTTAAGGCATTTTAGACCCTCCATGATGAGGTGGAAATAATTATGTCCTCACATACTTGAGTGGAAAAACAAAATAATGTCTTTTTCATTTAAATTAATCAATACAATCATGTAATCAAACATACACATGGTATGAATCCAGTTTCTTATTGAATTGAGATATTTCATTTGCTCTTTCTCTCTTAAATACTTAAATGTAATTCCAGCAAGAGCCACAGAAATTCACTGAGATCTTTAAAAGAATCAGTGATTGATCTGACTTGCTGCGGTAGCCATTGTATAACAAATTTTAACTTTAAGCATTATGAAATTAAATAGCCAAAGTCATAGTAAAGCTTTTTCACCCAGCTTAGAAATAAAGTTCAACACTACTGCAACCCTAAAAGTAATCTATTATATTTCAGAATACAGGTAAAGGAGATAGGCAGTGGAAAGTGTATCCTACTATGAGTGTGGAGATGAGCAGGACTCAATAAGCCATGTTCCTAAATGTCTTTGGTTTGGTTTTCTTGTCTTTAAAATACAGTATTGGATTAGCAGGTTTCTATGGGTACTTATAACTCTAAATTTCCAAGATGTATGTGAAATGGAAGTTCTTCCAAGTATATGAACTTGGAAATTCTTTGACAAAGGTGGGCTGAGGTATGAGCCTACTCATTCAAATGACATTCTCTTATTCTCTCTATTAATACCTAATAATACCACCTGAAATTGATAATTCTTTATGAGATGAGCAGAATTATTTGGAGTTGACTATTTTTCTCCTCTAGTAAAACTTTTTCTGTGACCTTTGGGGACCATGCTTGACTGTCTCAGAGAGTGATTCGTTATTAGCATCATTGGGAAACATTGCTTCACTAAAGAAAACGGGTAAAAATGAGAGGAACAAAGGACATCCGGGAAGAGAGAAAGGTTCAGAGAGTGTACTGGTTTTGCCCAGAGTTAGAGAAGAGGAAAATAAAAACCTTGATGATGTTGGAGAATGTTATAGTGTTGTTTTCTTCTCAAGGTACTGGCCATTGTTAAGACTGGAAGCATTTCACACTATATAGGTTCCCAGCATTTTCCATCAGTCAGTGGGAGCAGCTAATGGCTATTTAGAGAATTGTGTTCCTAGAAATAGGTTTGAACTACCTTTGAGGACAAGGAATGGCCATATATTTTTTTATCAGCTGGTGATTCTATACATATTTTGCATTTATCATTTTCATTGAGTTTTCCTGACCACTCTGCTAGGTAGTTATTATTGTCCCTAGTTTGTAAATGAGGAGAATAATGTCCAACAATTGTGCTGAAATTTTCTCACCTGTTTTAAAAGTTGTACTCCTTTCATACTTTCTTCTTCTAAAATTTTGAGTTCATTCCAAATCCAATCCTGTCTCTGACCTTTTGGACTTGGCAATTAAATTCTCAGTGTTTGACTCCACTCACTGAAGGTATTTGAGTTTGATTCTCAGCTGGCATTTACAATTACTGGCCTTGGGTAGGGTACCATGTCTCTGGTTCTAGCTCCTCAGTAATAAACCTTTAACAACAAACAGTAAGCTAAAACCTTAGCTGAATGGTGCCATGGCCTCCAGTAAGGCTCTTCCTATACCTTTCCTAGAGAAACAGTAACTTCATACCCATGTGACCTACCTACTCTTCAAATGAAATGCAGGCAAGGTTCTTGTAAAGACTTTGTCATGGTTTTGTTTAAGATCTCACAACTACAGATAATATGGTCATAATTCAAATCCAGGTTTATCTGATGCCCAAACTGTTGTTTTTCTTAATTTTTTCATCATAATTTCTAACTGAAAATCATCAATACTAGAAAACTCTAATTATTGGGGATGGCCATCTTACTGTGGTTTGCCTATTTATCTGGTCATATAGTCTCCTAGATCCTATGAATTTGGTTTTACTGACTCCAGGATATGAGACATTTCACCAGCTCTTGAGAATAAGCACAGCATCTCCTTACTACTTAAAACTCTGTTTTCAGAGTGTCTTATATCTGGTACCACCACTAATTCTCTATGCTGGAGAGGAGGGAAATGAATGATAGCTATGTGCTGGGTTCTGCACTGCCTGCTTTTTAAGTATTAACTCATTTAACCCTTTACATCAGCTCTACATAGTTACTATTATATATTTTATTTTACATATAGGGAAATTAAGGTATTGAGAATTCAAATGACTTGAATATAAAATAAATTGAAAATAAAGAATTCACCTTGCATTTTAACTGAGAGCCTTGCTGGGTAGAGAAGTCTTGGTTGCAGACATTTGCTTGTCATGACTTGGAATATTTTTTGCCATGCCCTTCTGGCTTGTAGTGTTTCTGTTGATAAATCAGCTGCTAGCCATATTGGGGCTCCCTTATATGTTACAATGTCTTTTTCCCTTGCTGCCTTTAGGATTCT